>NC_061499.1:5119529-7519529 GCF_022539355.2 Hippoglossus stenolepis
ATCACCGTTTACTAATCTCTCACACGGCTCGCTATCCTCTCTCTAGAACAAATGTCATCATCAAGCTGTTTGCCCTTCTCCTCTGTTTGTGCCCTGCTCCATCGGCTGGAGCTGCAATCAATTATGCAAATAGTGCTGTTGTCCCAGAAAAATTGAGCAGCGTCAGCTCTGGTTCTGAGGGCTGTTGACACACCTTCTTATTTTGCACTTGCAAATAAAGCAAAGCTTCAAGTAGCCGTACACGCTTGTGAGTTGTTGGGTAAAGTCAACACATGTATGGATGTATTATGACTCGACGACTCCCTCGTAAGGGTTGACAGACAAAGTATGACAGTGACAGGGACACAGTCAGTTATCTTTGGCAAGCAGTTCTTAAAGTTGTGTATTCTAAGAAAAGTTTAGCCCTGAGAAAAGTCCTGTAAACGTCCTCAAGCCCGTTCAGTTTAGATTTTCTGAATTTGCCACAGGGGTCACACACAAAGATGTGGACAGCACAACTGGCAACAGAAGCTTGAACAGGAGGGCAGTTGATTTTTATTTCCATATTTTCCATTTGCTGTATTAGAAGATTTCACCAGTCACAACCATGGAAATGACTATTCTGACACATTTAATGAGATAAAATCAACAAGCAACAACAAGAAGAAGAAGACGGAACACGAGAAGCTTGAAAACTACCAAAGGCTGAAAGAGGAGCGAGACAGTGGTGCCATCACACATCACTGAAAACTGGGAGAGTGACTTCACCAGATTCCAGGAAACACGTCTGAGATCTCTGTCCAGGAGAAGCAGCTAAGATACAGAACCCTCAGGCCTCTGGTGCAGGACCGGAGATTCAAGGAGGAAACATAAGACCACAAGTGGGGGATGTAGTAATTAGGCTGCACATGCATGCTCTTGTTCCAGATGCAACCAGTGGTTTAGGGGAAACTGTCTATTTAGACAATGGTCAAGCCTCTGCTCCTTGATTTGGTGAAAGTCAATTTAAAGGTCCCATCAGAACACCCAGTAGATTTATGACGGTACAGCCTGGAACCTGCAATGATCATAGGTCTTTTAACTGTGACACGGTGCCTCTATAGGAATCCTCACTCAATGTTTGGGACATTTCAATATAGTCTAGTGTGATGACTTTACATTTCCTCAGGAAGGTCTCTCATGAACACTTAAAAAAATAAGAGACAGTCCCAGTTCCTCTATATTTTCTGTAGGAGATCATTTCCAGCGAGAGGACAATCTTCCCCCTTCCTGTTGTCATCATGAACAACCCACACTCAGACGCTTTCCTCTACACCAATCTATCAGCCGCTCTCTCCCACTCTGGTGATTCCTTTCCTGAGAGTGGCTTGAAAAAGAGAAAGACGAAGAAGATCTGCCACGTGTTAAACTTCAGGATAACAGAGATAAATGCCTCAGGTCCCCGGTGCAACCCAATCTGTGGTTGGAGTATTGATATGAGATTGGTCTGTACTGTAAGTGGAACCCTTGCGCCCATGTTATTGCTTGCCTCCAACCATTCTATTCATATTCATTTTCTTTTGTAAGATCCAATCCTAGTGCAATTTGAAGTTCTCATCATCCGGCACCAACAAATAGACAGAGGTGATGAAAACAGTTTGACCCTGGTCATAGACGACCGCGATGCCTCACATCTACGCAGGCTTCTCCTCTCCCGTCCTCACATCTTTCTTTGTCTTTATTGTCCCATCAGTCGACTGCTGGAGTCCTCAGACGGCCTTTTATTCTCCTGCAATAAGAAATGTGCATCTTTGAGCCATGTACTTAAGTCTTTATATATTTATATGAGAGTTGCACATGTAATTACGCTCCACACTGTAAATACACTTGGGCTAACGGGGTATTTTTGGCAAGTATTAGCGATCATGGCTGTCAGCGTGGGAGTGTCACTCACAGTTGCTCATTATGCAGATTTAAAGTGACTCCCATTGAGAGACACTAAAAGGAAACGGTGAATATGATATCATTTGGTTTCACCATTAATCTAAAATCATGTTTTTTTTTGTTCTTCCCTTTTTTTGTTTCCCTCAAATTAGCCTCCCATGCTTTCTCCCTGACATCAAGCAGCTCCTTGTGGTGAGTGTGTGTCTGTGTTAGCGTCATTTTCTACTGACGCTCATTACCAGGAGCAGTAGGAGGGTGAAGAGTCAATTTCTTGTATGTCTCCATGATTGCGTTGAGCGGAAAGTTGTACGTCTTAATTGCGGCATTGAAGATATTATTAAACTACCTTTGATTTGCTGAGCTGTAATCTAATTTACACACCCTGTGCCCTGTATTAGGTGCATAATTACACAGTGGGCCACACGTGCCTCTACAAGTTTTGTGTTTGCGGTGGCGTGTGTGTGGCTGAACACACAATTGAAGCTGCCGCAATTTCTATTACATGCTGAATCTCTGAATACGCTGCAAATTATAACACAGCCAGGTCTTGCAGATGAGTTATCAGGTATAAAGTTAAAATGAAATATTGAAACAGTATAATATACTATAAAATAATCTAATATAAAAATGTCTTTGGTAATAAATGATTTGGGGAAATACTAGAGATCTTTATTTATGGCTGGTAATAAAATTCAGAAGTTGATTTCACAAAGAAACAAAATATTCATATAAACATTTGTCTGTAGTTTCTCTTATTGTAGATTAGACAGTCGACAATATCTGAGCTCATCAGCCATCGTCCGATAATGATTTAACCTCTGACCAGTAGTTTGCAACCTCTGGTAGACGGTGGCTATCCGGACAAAAAGTCTGTCACTGTCTTAGTCTGAATACAGATAAATATAAAGTGAATAGCCTGCAGAGCAATGCATGTCACTGTTACACATCTTTTGTTCTCCTCGTGCACTGTTCACCAGCGGGCAGCCCAGAAACCAGAAGACTTGCCCCGAAAGTCCACAGTTTCTGCATATTCACCTGCAGAATCACATAAAACATGTATGATTTCATGTGCAAAAAGAGTTTTTAAACACCTGTTATGTACATGCATGCACACAGTATATTTGTAGATTAGCAGCTTGCAACTGCACACACACACACACACACACACACACACACACACACACATGCACACACACACACGCACTCATGCACACTAGGGCAAGAGGGATACTACTGCAATATAATTTGTCTCTTGTGATGAATTCCCATCGGTGTCTCCTGAGACATCCAGCCCATGCTGACAAACCAGCACATTTTTCACTCTCACTCCGCTGCTCCTTCTCTCTCTTTCTTCCCTCTGTTTCTCTCATACTCCCATGAATTGATTTTTGCCCTTCCCTCTCTCTCTCTCTCTCCCTCTCTCTCTCTGTCTCTCTCACCTTTTCTCTCCACGAGGAGGAAGAAAATGTGCGTAGCTCTAAAATGTGGCTAATGGCTGCTGGGATCACTCTGGTTATTAAGAACAACATTTAATGCCTCGGGCCTGACTGTTGCAGTGCACACTGCGCCGTGCTTCCTTTTCTCAGCTGGAGCCAGCGAAGTTGGTTTTTGCACGTTAAGCTGCTCTCTGTTGTTAGTTCACACTCTTGGCACATTTCCTAACGTTGGCCAACGGGATCGCACAGTAGAGATGAATCAGTTTGTATCTCTGGAGGTTCTGGATCCTTCCAAACCTTTTTGACTTGTCTATTTTTAATGATGAGGATGTTGTCTCGACCCTGATCTTCCACAACTCTGACGCTGTGAAGCACAAACTATTGTCCAAGTTATTTCTTCTTTGTTTGCGATCAGAGTCGATGCTCCAGAACTCCAGAAAAGATGGAGAGAATAAACAATAGGAAAATAGAGTGATGGAATAATAGAAGACAATGATGACTGAGAGAAGGAGGTGTATGTAGAGAGAGAAGAGGAGGGACAGGAGCAAAATGGAGGTGAAGAAGAGGGAAAAGGAAACACAGTTGTTCCATTTACCTGTCTGTCTGAAGTTGGCTCTAAAAATTGGAAACAGTGGCGTTCCTTAATCTGCCATCGTCTCCACAGTGTATTCAGATAAACTGCCCTGCAACCCTGGACTACCACACACACACACACACACACACACCCACACGCATTTAAATATCAAAGCATCATCCTGTTACAGAGGAACAGCGCAGACGCACAGCTCCATATGAACCAAGGCAGTTCGTGTAAATCGTACAGTTCAACTTTATCTTAAGTCACAATAGGTTTTTGCCGCGGCGGCTGGAATAACAATCCCTCGGAG
Organism: Hippoglossus stenolepis; assembly: GCF_022539355.2. Lineage (NCBI taxonomy): Eukaryota > Metazoa > Chordata > Actinopteri > Pleuronectiformes > Pleuronectidae > Hippoglossus > Hippoglossus stenolepis. The sequence continues at coordinate 5,123,755 of NC_061499.1, forward strand.
AAATGATATCGGATTCAATTCCTGCCGAGCGAGTCTCCTCGGAATCGGCCCGCTGTGGTTGAGAAATGAGGCTGCTGGGCAGATGTCATATGTTGGGGAAAGTGTCGGCGAGCAGTAGATCATGCGGCCGTCATGGGCCTTATCTGCAAACTGCCACATGGCTACTTGACAGTCGGCTGGGCCCTGCCTCACTGTGCCCTCCATTCAACCTCAGTATCCCTCGATTTCTCCCACTCGTTTTGAGTCCTGTGTATATTTAGAGGTTTTTCTCCACCTCTTTTTCATCCTTTCTTCTCCCATTTCACCATCTAACTCTAATTCATTGAGCCATCATTCATGTTTTTAGGTTTCATTTAATATGACAGGAAAAAAACGAGTTTCAGCTGTGAATCCTGAACTTACAGAGGTCCTCAAACAAAAAGAAACATTTAATCAAACATAAAAACTCAATACAACGACTTATAATAATAATAACTAATTATAATGATTACAATTTAAATTTGAGGTATAAGAAATGTACTAAATGGATTTGGTAGATTTAATTAAAGAGCATTCCAATATTTCAAAAAAGGCAACAATTAGAAATAATCCCCTCAAAAAACTGAAATTAAATTTTTATCATCTCCCTTAATATGAACACTTATGTAGCCTGAGTAGAATTTTTAATGTAATGTCATGCAACGTTTAATTGCAATTGGGTATTTTTACATCATTGCACTGCTGCTCCTGAATCTGATCTGTCCTGTGACTCTTACCATTTCTTCATGACCTTGAAGGCACCACTAACGCTCATACCCGGAACTAATTGCAACACAAGGACTCATTAGCCAATGACAGTCCTCCTCCCATGGGCTGTTTTACCCATCTTTCCCAGGACGTGCCGCCCGGACAACCCCTGTGACCTGCTCCTCCAAAGAGGCTGACGTAAGGATATTAAAAAAAAGTTAAACTCCACAACTTCCTGCTAAACTCACTAAGGTCATCAACTACGACCTCCTCTCCCCTGTCACTGTCACGCCACGTGTGAGACGCCCTAAAGTCTGATTCATAGTCAAACCACATATAAACATATAAACGTTATTATCTCATTTGCATTAATAAAAGAAAAGTATGATTGCAATAAATCTAGTAACAAATCACAAACAGGCCATTACAGAGATACTAATGAAGGCAATAAAAACAATCCGTCCAGAAATATTGTTAGAGCGTATCTGTAATCTAATTCCATTATGAATTGTTGCTGTGATTAACACTGTGGTAGTGAAGCATCTCATAAAGGGAACGGCGATTCTCTGCACACCCATTGGAAAGAAGCCGAGTGACACCCGCTCCCCTGTTTCCATTTGAAACACTCTGTATCCATTATTGTCACCACTGCTGCGAGTGTGGGCATGGGGATATATATATATATGTGTGTGTGTGTGTTAACGTGACACCTCCCATGTGTGTGTGTGTCAGTGTACAGTACATGTGTGTAGGCGTATATCTCTTTCAAAGACACATTAACACCTTTTCACTTGGCAGCGTTTACAGGGTCCCGTCTTGGGAATAACACGACTGTGGTACAATACATCTGGGACTTGTGGCCTAGTGTTATCAAACACCCGCTCCCTCCTCCACCTCCTCTCCTCTCCTCTCCTCTCCTCCTTATACCTCACACAAACCAAGGCTGAGTTCAGACCATCATTCTCTTTTCGCCGAGTCCTGTTCGGCAGTGAGACAGGGATGCAATGCAGACGAGTCCAAAAAAACAGGCTTGTGCAGCAGAAAAGTTGAACCTGGCTCAACTTGAGCCACGATGCACTGCAATGTCATCCAGTGAGATGCTGCGTGAGCCAATCAGATAGACACAAACCAGCATTCCTGGTGGATTACTCTGTAACTTGAACTGATTGTCTCAACAGAAAATAGAATCGCAGCCACTCGATAACTTTCCAGAGCTGTAGAGTCCAGTTTCTGACAATTAACAGTTCTTTAAATACCTTTATTTGATATTAAAATTGTAACTGCAAGAAAACAGATCAGTGTTTGTAAACAGTGTGTGTGTGTGTACCCTGACATGCCTTTATTCACGTAAACACACACACACACACACAGACACACAAGCACCTCTTCTCCCATTATCTTTTCACCCCCCCCTCATTCTGCTTGGATGGCTGGGAAATCAGCCAGGGAACAGAAAAGGTCAAGTGACTCCGCTCCCTCCTCCTCTCCTCCTCCTGCCGCCTCGCCTCTCTCTCTCTCTCTCTGATGTGTGTGTGAACAGCAGCGGAGAGGAGGGGCCCGTAAAGAGCATCAGCGTGAATTGTTGCATGATAACGAACCTGCAGAACTGAGCACACGATAATCTACATGATATCAGGTTGTGATTTACATTTACATTTAATTTCTCCTGGTCATTTTATTCCTAAACGATGATGCTGGCTAACGGGCTCGGGGGGAGGGGGTATCAGTCGGGGGGGCGGGGGGCCCTGTCTGCAGATCCACTCACTGCTTGTGGGGATGTGTTGACAGAAACTACTACATACTACAAATGGTGCAGGAGCTTTTCTTAGACTCTAGGCTGGGGGCAGATCTGCAGGGATGGCAGCTGCCTCCCACCACCCCTAAAGAAAAGGCCTTGCCACCCCAGCTGCCCCCCCCCCCCCCAGTTTTAGACAATTTAATGGGTAATAATGATCATGTATTTTACTTAACTAGTGCGTGTTAATCCACAGTTGAAAAAAGCATAAAGTAATATTTTTGTTTGTTATCCAATGGACTAATAAATAGTTGGTTTAGGTCTTTTGGGAGTGTGGTTGGATTTGGGATCAATAAACACCGACCTTGTTCTTCAAATGACAGAATGCAGATGACGTTACCGTCAGTCACAATGTGACATCATTCTGAAATTAGATTTACAAATTGGCAGATGGGACAGCGGGGGTGAGACAGAGAACACAAAATAGACGGTTTGTGTGCACGTGCGTAAATGGATGATGAGACACGGGGTGAGTGAGCGGAGATGTTGGCCTCTGTCCTTGGTGAGTAATGACCACAGAGGAGGACAGATGATCATGTTCACCAGCTCCCAGTACTGAGGCTACCAGCCCCCCTGCTGGGGAGGATCAGTCAGGCTGACGGCCTATAATCTCTGTGTGTGTGCGCGCGTTTGAGCGTGTGTGTGTGTGTGTGTGTGTGTGTTTGGGTGTGTGTGTTGGAGCGTGTGATTGAGAAGAGAGCAGGGATGGAGAGGGGGCTGGATGACAACAGTGATAATGTGAAGTGAACCCTATGCACATATATATATATATATATATACACACACGTGTGTGGTCATTATTGAGTCATTCATCTCTGATATTCAGCAGGAAAAACTTCTGTCATATCCACCAAACTCCTAAATGAAGTCCCCAAAGCGGAGGAGGGATCAGTACATGATGAATATCCAGCGTTCAGCTGTGTTTCAGCTCAGTGAGTGGGACGACACACAGACAGAGCTCAGGTCAGGTGATTGATAGGCTTTGTTTTCTGGACAAAAAAATCCTTTGACCACATGCTGCTGCTTAATGGGAACAACGAGGTGTGCTAGCTGTAGCCTTTTCATTAGCATGACCTCATATGATGCCCAAAGTTTGTGGTAAAAGGCTGCGACCGATACTTCTGCACCATTTTGATGTCATGTGAAACATCTGATTTTATTCAACCAGAATAATGAGAATAAAATGTCTCCTTTAAAGTGTGAAAAGTTTAAGATGCATAAACAAAGTCTGAGCTCTGCGGTCAAGGTTCAAACAGGAAGCTGCAGAATTCCAGCGTATTGTGAGTAAAACAAAAAGGATCATCTCATGCACTTAACAGACTGATGAATGGACTTAAAGTGTTTTGAGGACATCATTGTAATCCTCACAGCCATTTTCTCCGAATTGCTCTTTAAAGAGAAGAATTTTAATTAAACCAACTGGATATGTAATTAATAGTATTTTAATATTCTTGATGAGCTTTGGGAATGAGATCCACAATCGGTTTGCAATGAACTACAGTGATGATTTCTTTATTAGAACTGATGCATGGCCGAGAGCTCGTTGAATTTCCTGCAGCCTCCTCCTCTCAGCACTCAGAACAGATTGTATTGATTGGAGATTCAACCTGTGTTCACATCACTGCTTTTCTCTTTGGAACAAAAAAAAGAAAGATGGGATCTCACTTGTCAATCCGCAGTAAACTGTATTGCTTTACCAGCTAAACTGTAAGAACGATCCGTTCGGGCTCAAAGTGTGTTTACACATGCGTGCGTTCACCTTTTGCGTGCACGTGGCTACCGGCAGTGATACATGCAGGGACCTTTAAGTGTTGTGTTACAATGATGCAAGCCCCTGAAACAGCATTTTCTACATTTTGCTTCATCCTGGTTCTTCTACCGTCCGACGAAGCACGAACCAACCCGGCAGAGGAGCTCGTCGCCTGCTGCACAACACGTGAACACGTCTCCTCACTTTAAGTAGCAGCAGATCAATAGTCCCCCTCGAGACAGGAAGTGATTTCCATTACAGAAATTATCTCGAGTCAATTTAAGGACAATTTGTGTGCTGTTGGATTTTTTGAACAAATAACTTGATCAGTGTTTACTTGTTTATTTGGGACGTGGGGACAATGACACTGATTGATAAGATTTTCTCTCATGTTTGGATTTTCTCTTTTGATTTGTGTGATAACGGAAGAAAGGAAAAGGAAATGAAAAAAGCTTTTAAAAGCATGCTCATTATGGTATTTATTGTATTTTCTTGTATATCTGTGCTTCCGTATTGAGTTGTGTGTAATCATATCTAACTAAAGCCTCTGCTATTTCCTTAAATTAATAAATGAATGTTCCTAGGTCAGTTCCCTGAGCTGCTGCAGTCTGTCACTACATGTTTTAATATTTCTTTCTCCCGTAACTGTTGGGTGTGAACGTCAGAAATGATCAGATTTTACACAAAAATAACTTTAGAATGAAGCTTAGAATGAAGTGTCATCGTGAAAAACAATTATAGGATACAAAAGTTGCCCACATATTTGAAGCATGTACCTTGATGGAAAAGAGCAATTTTCAGTTTCTAAAGTGTTTTTCTATCCAAGCACAGATTGTGTTCTCATGAAAACCACTTATTTGAAATAATAATATAACACGTAGGGCCATCCACACACTTCTAGGACTCAGAACAGAAGATTGAATCCTCACTAACCTCCTACAGCCAATGGCACCACATCCTCAGACACACGTGTCCTAACTATGTCCCCTGTCTTCCTCCAACAGGACAAGTCAGTGATGAAAACCCTCAGTGCTGCTGGTTCGACTCCCGTGGAAACACCTGGGCGCTGCAGCTCCTACGATAGGTCCACTCTCACGCACCCTTCCACTCCACATCCCAGCTCATTGCGCACGCCCGCTGTCAATCTCCTCCACTAAACCCTCCCCCGAGATATGAAATAGGCCGAGTGGCCGCCCGGCTCTTGCACTAGTTGCCCAGACGGCGTCCCGCTTCCACCCGAACACGAGAGCCGCGTCTCTGCTGCGGTGCGTCGCGCGCAAGGCTGGACAGAGATGACAAGAGCCCCGCGGAACTGTGCAGACAAACATGGATCTCCGTAAAACGCTGGTTTCGGTGCTTTGGATATTATTGCTGAGCCGAGTGGAAGACTGTCACGCAGAGGAAGGTACGTGGAGACATGTGTTCCGTGGCGCGGTTGTTTCCCTTTTTAGCCGCAGCACGCACGTCCCCGGCGGCGGCGGCTGCAGGAGTTTGTCCGGTGATGGAAGCAGGTGCATGCTGTGCAGTAATGAGAGGACGTTCATTTTTAGTGGAGTTGGAGATGGAGGCACAGTGTTTGTTTTTCAGTGCGCAGTGGAAAATTCTCAACAGAAAAACAACGGTTGCGTGAAAACGCGTTTCCAAAAAGCTTATCCGACAGATTTACGCATTTGTGCTCCGTGGAACTCAAAGCGTCTATTCCCGGAAACCCCCCCCCACGAACAAACACCATCACATGAGATTGTCAGGGTTTTATTCACTCAGCTAAAATCCGGTCCTGTTGATGATAATTCACTGCACCTGGTAAACTTTAAATTCCAGATGTGCCCAAGTTGTTTTAAAAACAATTTTTGCTCCAAAGACCGAAACCTGAGGCACATTTGCAACATTTTCTGGAGCCGCCGTCTGCTTCAGTGCTCACTTTGTGATTCACTCCGAGAGGAAAAGTCAGATTCCTTCACCGCTCCTCTCTCAATAAGACACAAATCCTCAGTCTGATGTCACTACGATTTGAAAAGAGTCGTAGTTTTCTGTCCAGAATTATTTGCGCAACTGGTTTCTTTGTCTTTTCATGCGCTTTACTTGCCACTGCTGCTGTGGCACAGACGACAGGGCGCATTACAGCCTGATGCTTTAGTGCCGCTGCACGCAACTCTTCTCCCTTTGAGCTGCATCCCTCCACAATCTCTATTTGCCTCCATCGGTTTTATTTTTTTCGAGCAGTGGGAGATAAATTGCGGATGTTTCCATCAGGAATCAACACCGGGCTGCAGGAGAATGATGAATGATTCACTGAGTGTGTTTTATCAAGATTTAATGCTGATGTGGGAGTTGGATTGCTGGCTTGTTTAATTGCCCCTGTTCATGTGCACTTTGTGGAGTGAGTGCAGGAGAAGGAGCATTTACCATCAGCCAGCAGCCGGCTGATTACCACAGTTAAATACTTCATGCCTTTTCAAGTTATTGTAAACCTTGTGAAACTTGTGATTGGTGACTGTGTGTGTGTGTGTGTGTGTGTGTGTGTGGCTCAGGTGGAAAGTGATCTTAATCACTTCTGAGATTGTAGAAGTGGAAAAGAACATAATGGCCTCAGACCCACCGGCTCTTTCCAAAGAGGGGCTTTATTATCCAGGCATAGATGAGTGGGTTTTGGATACACACAAACACAATTTCACCTGCTACAAGACTGTGCACTTTTGGCACACACACATACAACATATAGCCATACATCATTGACACGCAGCAAAGTGCATCGGCCCCACACGCAACTCAGGGTCAAATGCACACACTCGCTTGACACGTACATGTTGCGTTTGCATGCGAGCTCTCTCACGAAGCACACGCACACTTTAGCACACATTGCATGATGGGATCATTTCTGGGCTTCGAGGGCCCTTCTGTTCAATGCACTTTGCACAAACACACACACTTGCACTCCCTCGCGTTCACACACTTCCTCTCGAGCTTTGGATTCAGCACTCGCAGACTCTCTGCCAGATTGATTCGGTTCCCTGGAACGCTGGCTAGCTGGATTTGGATGCTAGCTTTTGTTGAATTGATGCTTGCGATTAATTGCTGTGAAAGCAATGTGCTCCTGAAGGCTGCTATTGGCAGCGATTCTTTCTCGCTGTTTGTAAGGATTTGGGAGATAGGGAAACACTGGAGAGGTTTCCTCCTCCCCCCCTTTGCTTTAGATTCTCGGCCATTACGTCCATATTAAATGAGGTAATTTACGCAGCCGTCCGGGCTCTGACTGTTCTGTTAGTGAGTTACTGCTTTTCCAACAGTTTTTTTTCTACCTACAGAAATGTGTGTTTATTAAGCCTGGAGTTTTTCCTCTATGAGGGATCTTGAGAGGATCTGTTAAAGCCTTTATTATATTACAATAGGTATTCGGCTCTTTGATCCCCACTCATGAAATTCTTCTCGTCCGCCCTCGTTCCTTATTATAATCCTTTATTAGCTCTTACTCACAGTTTTACGTTTCCCTTTGTGTCGCTGCGTGGCTGATATGTGTGTCTACATTATTATATTGTTAGTTCTTACGTCCTTTGTCCTTTTCTGTCTTCCTTTGTTCTTCCCACAGTCCTCTCATATGTCTTCCTCCTCTCCTCCACTTCCCTTCTCCACACTTTCCTCGCCATAGCTCTCCTCCTCCCATGCACATTCCCCCCCGCATCCTGAGCTGACTTAGCAGGTGCTAATACGGCCGGGGGGCAGCGTACTGGCAGAGCCGGGGTTGTCCACCATCCCACAGCAGCACCTCACACACACACTCGATCCAGCCACCCCCTCCCTTCAGGCCCCCTTTTCTCATTCCCCCACGCCTCACCGCTAACACACCTTGGCATCTCATCGGGATCTCATTTACTTCCCCTCCCTCTCCCCCTCCCACCTCTGCATCCATCCATTCTGCAGCAAGCTGCGAGAGGGCACGAGCCAGGTACAGAACAATAGAGGCAGAGTGGGGGAGAGGAGCGGAGTGATTGAGACTCAGAAAACTGCAGCGTAACCTGTGAGATCATCCTGTCGGTGCGGCCGGGGCTTCGCTCGATGCCTCCTGGTGTCGGAGCGGCCGGGGTTGACTCGGCTGCACCGTGTTCTTGGCGGGCATGCAGACTATCGCTTTACATGCTGCAGCCTCATTCTGCTCAGGCCTTTCTCGTCTTGTGTAATTTAAAATTTACAGCCAGTGTTTTCCACCGTGAAGGTTTGAGAGGCTGAGACGGGGATAGTTTGGGATAAACATGTCAGGAACCCACAGAAATCTCCTCGTATACCTCCTGACAATATGACTGGTCTTCCACCACGCAGCCTCTCAGCCATAACCTAATGTAGTTCCACTTCAGAGTAGATGTATGTTCTTTTAAACATTTCTTATCTCCAAGGTTTTAGGTAGCTACTATACAAGATCCAGTAACTGTCTCTGAAAGGACGGATTCTAACCTGAAAGTCCAAACCAAGGTTCATGTCGTTGTTGCATTGTTTACATTTGATCCGATAAGTTTTAGGGAGCGAACTCAAGACTTTGTTTGACACATGTACGTCCTGTCGCCATCACCTGGTTTGTAGAGGATCGTGTGTCTGTTGGTGGCTTGTCGTCTTTTCAGCGATGTGTTATACATTGCATCGAGAAAAGGTATCTTTTGCAGTTGGATGGAGAAAAGATTATATCGTCAGAATCCTGTGAGCTGGTGCTGCTTCTTTTTCTCATGTTTGAAGCCGTCTCCAAGTCTGAAAGTCTGAAATAGACAAAATAGTGTTTTCACAAACCTCTGTTGGTCAGAAGCGCCTTTCACACCTGTTATTTTGGTCCGAATTAAACTGGAAAGTACGAAGGACCGGACCGAACAAGGTGAAATCCTCTTTAGATTGTTTTGTAATCCTGAGGAATGAAGCTCATGTTGGATGATGGTTGTTTGTGTTGATTGGTTCCATTGCACGTGGAAGTGTTTGTAGTGGAACTTGTAAATCCTCAGTGTGTGTGAGACAGTTTAGAATATGACGGATCACAGAACTCACCATGAACTCTGTCCTTCCGTCCTTTGTCTCTGGTTTTTCTTCTGCTTCTCACCTTTCAGTCTCAGAACACAACACATGCAAATTTCTCTCAATCTCAAGCCGAAACACTTTCAAAATAACTGTCGCCTCTTCACCACACTCTGCTCTGCCCAGGGAGAATTATTTTTCTTCCACTTGTGTTTTTCATGAACTTTATTTACACACACACACACACACACACACACACACACACACACACACACACACACACACACACACACCTCCTCTAATATGCATTGTACTGGTGTGAACCTACAGAAACAGACTCATGTTTGTTTACTTATGTAGCCACAGTCTTTCCTCAAGCACAAACACATAATCACACAGTTACACTTTCTATAACCACAGTCTGTTTCTAACTTTCACAAAGTCGTAATAATAACGTCCCCAAACCACAAATCTGAAAAAAACACTGACTTTGAACAGTAGCTTTAATTTAGATGTAATCTGAGGTCCATTCTTTTGTCTTGTGAGAGACTTTCTGTAATTTGCTTTTTTAACTTTTCAAATTACTGCAGGTGTAGTATTCAGATAAGACGCTATTAGAAGCTGCTGGCTTTACTTTTGCTGTCACCTTCACGTCACTTATTTGATAAACCTGCTTTTTATTTAGATGGAAACCTTTTTTGTTTCACAAGTCAATTAAAGCGTCTTTTTCATTATTAAACTCGACTCATATGTTACATAATTACTGAATCTTATAATTAGTACTTAAAAAGCAATCTGAGTAATATCGGGTTTTACCAGCGATTGCCAGACTGGCAGAGAGTAACACTCCACCCTCCCAGGCATCATTTGGGACTAATTGTCTGTGATTTATTCAGGCTTATTTCTGCTCTGCTGCCACTGCTGGCCCTGATTGCACTGGTCCATCTTTGGCTGGCGAGAGCAGCGTTGGACCCGTGCGCGCTGGATCAGATGACTGTGACCTCTGTGAATGCGAAAGGTCATTTGTGATTTGTGAAGACGGCGGGCGTATCGCCGCATTGTTCTCCCGCCGAGCCCTCGGGGACATTGTCATTTTTCTGGAGAGACGAGATGAGGGTGAAGATAGGAGGAAGAGTGGAGGCACAAGTGCGGTGAAATGGATGTAGGGAGAGTCGCCCCCAGAAAAATGATTCATTACAAGCGGGGGAGAAAGGGAGAAGAGGTGTGTCAGGTGCAGGGGTGAGGGAAGAGGTTTGCTGAGCGGAGTGGATGAGGGAGTGACAGAAAGAAAATTGGAAGGGAGTAAAAGCAGGTGGGGGGGGCAAGTGATGAGGGAATTGTAAGCTGCCTCCACAGCTTTGTTCCATGGCTGTTGTATGTTACATGTAATGAAACAGATCAAGGGTTCCTATAACAAGTCAGTGCATCAGCTCCGCCAGATGCTTATTTACCTCCCACTGCACTGGAACGCATTGACTGAGGCTGATGGACTGAGGAAGTGTGTGTGTGTGTGTGTGTGTGTGTGTGTGTGTGTGTGTGTGTGTGTGTGTGTCAGAGAGTATTCGTGTTTATTGAATCCCAATGGGGTCACCTGATTCCCTTTGTTCAGGGAAAGGACGCTACAACCGCATTGGGGCTTTTCTGCTGGATCGGCAAGAATGAGCCATCGGGAAAAGGGAGTGTGTGTGTGTTTGTCGACAGGAGTGAGAAAGAGCTATGTCTCTGTAGATGTGTGGGGGGGTTTAGCAGGTGTTTCAGCCATAGCGGCCGATGAGGCTCTGTGGAGCTGAATGTGACAAATGCAGGAAGTGTGACGGACAAGTGTCCACATCCCGTGTTAGTTTTTAACCATTTGTTCGTCTTATCTTATTCTCATTGTTGTTTACATGTAGTTTGAAGGGCTGAGAGAACCAGGGAAGTCACATTTTATTGCATTTGAAGACACAGCTATCCTCTTTATTGTACATGACAATAAAACTTGAACTTTTACAGAATATTTTTACAGTTTCTTTTGACTGTAATGTTAAATGTAAGCTGCCCGGTGAGATGTGATGTTTAAGATGTTAGGGCGATAGCTTGACTGAACTATTTTTTATCATGAATTATTAAAGAACAAGAGGAAATTTGTGCAGGAGACAATTAAATCGTTAAAAGTACTTTAGCACAGAAAAAGGAAATGAGCTCACAGTGGAAAATATAGGGTCAAATCAGGAATGGCATATTTTAAAAAGCTGAGCTTAAATTATGAGTTGAAGTATTAACAAGTTGATCAAATTAAACAATTAACAGCAGGTACAAATATGAAGCATATGTCAGGTCCTGGTCATAAAATTATTTGCTATAATTTATAGTTGCATATCTTTGTGTTTTAACTGCTCTTACACGTCTCGTGTTACCAAACACTTCAGTTGAGTTTTTTTAGGAATCACAAAACAGGGACAAGTGAAAAGTTTATCAGTATGTTTATTCAACTGGAAGAAACATAAGGACATGTGAATATTGGAGGATAGAGGTCTTCAAACCCACACTGCAGAATAAACCAGAGCTACTTCTGCAAATGCGAGTTCATGTCAGAGCCTCGTGCAAACATCTCAAGGGCCTGTTCTCTAAAGGTTCTGCAAAGGTTATATGCAAAAAAAGTCCAACGAACACAACTACATAGAAAATGCAAAATGTGTGTAACCACCCACATCGCCAGTATCTTAGAATTAAGACATATTCAAACCTGATTTCTGTACAAACGATTCATCTTTGCTGCTTTTGTTCGGATGCTAATTGATTAAAAGCGTTTTTTTGGCAAGATTTTGTGTCCTGAAGAGTCCAAAGTGGATAAATGTCACTGGTGTGTCTTTGTGCTGTAGCTTTCGCTCTCGGCACAATTTATCCGCTCGCTGTATTTTGCATTGAGAGTAAACACTAACTGCATTAATGAGAAGCTCAATGTGGGCGGGCATGTTGGGAATTGAACTGACAACTTGGCGGAGCTCAGTCAGTCAACCACCCTCACACTCCCCCAGCATTTGAATTTAATTTCCTTGTTTTTCCGTTGGTGGAAACAAAGGAAATCAAATTAAAAACAGGTTTATTGGGATTAGAAAGACTTGAAGCTCATAAGACTTTATTCATTTGATCTGTGGTCAGACTCTAAGAAGCTGCCGGCCAAGTAAACACTGGTATCTGAGAGAAAAAAGTCTAAAAACCCCAGATTGCCCTCGATTTGGCCAGATTTTCAAATTTCTTTCCCCACTTGATTTTGAATCTATTATTGCAGGTTGTCAGTCCTGCCTGGCCTTATAAGTGACTCAAATTTGCCTGCTGCTCTGCCCGAGCTTTAAGGCTCCTGAGAGGAAACTGTTGGGAAGGAAGTGAAGCTGTGTGTGTGTGTGTGTGTGTGCGTGTGCGTGTGTGCGTGCGCATTGTTTTACAGGAGGTTAAATGTGTTGCCCTCCCTTTCAGATGTTGGCTTAGAGACCATCAACCTGAACTGAGCCCAGTTTAAACGGTCCCATCACACTCATGTCATGGAGGTGACAGTGGTCCTGGAATGTGCAAAGTGGCAATTTCTCTCTGAACCTGCAAGAAAACTGACCGAGCCCGACCCGAAAGGCATTCTGTGTTTTGTGTCTGAACCCGACCACGAATGTTTACAGGCACGTGCAGTGTATAAAATCAAGTAAAAGATCAAAACGTGACTGAACTTGACCAGAACCGGACCATAATTTCAAACCTTTTTGTCCGAACCCGTCTCGGGTCGAGTATTCTAGTGCAGCTACACATGCTTCAGTTTAGTGAAGTGGACAAAACATCCGATCTGTGGAAAACCTTGAATATATATTTTTGACAAACTTGGCTGAGGGAACTCTGTAAATCATGATGAAGCTGAGTTAACAACTGAAACCAAATTTCTGTGTTTAAATAAATCTTGGAGCGATGCTGTTTCGGGGGCGAGGTCATCACCAAACACGCTCTGAGCCTTTGAACACGCTGCAGCTGAGGCAGCGTTGTCCAGTCGTCCAGATCCACTTACGTAACAGTTATGTGAGCTGACGTGAGGAGGTTCTCATCTTGTCGAACACGAGGCACGGTCCATGTGTCCAAACTGGCAGCACACTTTGCATAGTTCAACAAAACACAAGAGGAGCAACACATCTATTCATGACTGTACGCATGGATTCACGCACATGCTCCCAATAGCTTCGCTCTGTAACACACACACACACACACACATGTGTGGCATGTTTGGCCACTCCACACACACACCCACCCCTCCTGACATTAGTCTCCCCTCTTTATCTTTGCTCTGCTGTGTCAGTGTTCGCCTCGCTGGCTCGGGCTGAGGCCGGCCAGCCTGCGAACGCCGCCTCTTAATGTGCTTTTCATGTCGGCTCCTTCCTGTGCCATGTCGGTCCTGATGGCAACATGTTAGGAGAACTTTCGTTTTATCTGTGTGTGTTAGTGAGGAAGATAAAAACACTGCGGCTGACATTGAACATGTTTAAATATGTACATGATTCTGGATCCTGCATCACTATCACACTTCTCTCTTCCATCCTCAGCTCCTTCCTCTACAGATACATTAGGGTTTGTTAATGAAAGAATAATTATCTTCGGTAAAGACTAAAACACTTTCTAAAGCTGCTGTGTAATGTTTGTGCACACAGGTAGCATTAAATAGCCGTTAGCATGTACTCAGACAGTGATACAACTATTGAGCTGCATTCTTCTTATAGTAGATGCACAAAAACGTTGGTATCTTGACCTGCAGCAGAGACACAAACACTGAATACAGGCAGTTTTCAGTCTGTGTGGTGCGTTCAGGTGCTGGTGTGAAACCTGCGGATAACTGAACATCGGGTGATGGCTGCAGAACTTGGGTCCAATTCACTCAAGTGTGGTGTTTGTTTTGGTCAAAGGAGGAAAATATCTACAACACTATAACTAGCCTAGATGTCACAGTGACGATAAATTGCTGCAATCTATAGTTGGCCATACAAGACAAATTAAGGTACATTTATTTGCCTATTTCATTTAAACAGCAAAATATGAATTCAAAGAAACACTTTTTCCATCCTTAATATAAATGGATCAAAAAGACGTATCACAAATCTGGACAAAATGGCCCCAGTGTTGCATTCACAAGGTGTGTTGTAAGACAACTCTACCAGGTTCATCCATTTAAAAAGGCTGCATTTCCTCAGCTGAACCTTTGTCACGGCACCTGAATGCACCAGAGAGTGTCAGTTTCGGTCAAAGATCAACCAGCGGCGGACATTTTAAACCAAATAGGATAAGGCTGGTCACAGCAGGGAATGGCCTTTAGAATGGCCGCACACTGAGAGGTGACGGAGGGGACGGAGTTATTTAAAAAAATGACACGGGCTTATTGTCTTTTCGGGTACATGTCAAAGTTTGTAGTTACAAAACGGGTGTTGTGGCTCTTCTACCCTGAATCATAATCCCACATAGATTAAGTCAAATATCCAGTGGAATCCAAAAAACAGGAGTGTGTACGCACACACACACACAATCAAACATGCAAAAGAATGGTTCACACATTAGTTCCACGGATTCGCACTGTTTTTCTACCCGGTGCCGGCTGCCCAGCAGGTTTGTTTCGTCCTTGTCTTTGCTCGCGATCCCTCCCCCTGTCTGTGCTCCGCGGTGGTAATGACCGTCATGTTGGAAATGTGTCCGGCTGGGCCTCGTAAGCCATTACCCCCATGCCCAGGAAACCCCATTAATCTTTCTGAGAGGCGTTTGACCTTTCAAACTCATTAACCACAGCCGGCGCTCAGACAAACGCATACACAAACCGCAGATGCGCTCTGGCTTTCTCTCGCACACGAACAGTATGAGTGCACGCAGGGGTGCTCGGGCAGACTTGGCTCACACACACACACACACACACACACACACACACACACACACACGCAGGTGAGGTCTGAAGGCATCGATGTGTGTCCAACTGCCAATATCGCCTCTACCAACTTGCCATCTCAGCCACTCTCGCTCTCTTTATCTCTCTTGTCTCTCCTCTCCTGTCCTCTTCATCGCTTCCTCACTCTGTGGGTTTGGTCAGTGACCTGGAAAATTGCCCAACCTTTTAATACGCCGCTTCCTCGGTAATGAATAAATACATAAATCGCACGGCTCCGGCTCAGTCGCTTTTATGATACCCCTCCCTGCCCCCCCAGTCCTGCCTCGCCGTACACCTGATTGCACCTCGTCATCTGCACCCTCTCCACACAGACATGCAGGGGGGGGGGGGAGGCAGGGTGTCTTTGTAGTGATAGGCCCCGCAGAGAAGACTATCTGTAATGAAAG
The DNA here is from genome assembly GCF_022539355.2 of Hippoglossus stenolepis. NCBI lineage: Eukaryota > Metazoa > Chordata > Actinopteri > Pleuronectiformes > Pleuronectidae > Hippoglossus > Hippoglossus stenolepis. The sequence continues at coordinate 5,139,339 of NC_061499.1, forward strand.
GGTGTTAGTGACTGGGCCGAGGGCGAGAGCGCGCGTGAGTGTGAGCGGCGTAGATGGCAGAGGATGTAATGGGGGGAGTGGGCGAGGCAGGTTAACATGCCAGCATGGGACTTGCTCTTCTCAGTTTATCAGAAGGCGAGGGCGGCGGCGGCGAGAGAGAGCGTCGTAGGTGGCAGAGGATGTAATGTGGCGAGTGGCAGGGAAGGTTAACACAGCAGCGTGGGACCTGATCTGCTCAGTTTATCAGAAGTGCAAGGCAAAGTGGAAAAGACTGTAATAGGCTAAGTGGCGGGGGGGGGGGAGTGGATGAAACATATTCTGGGACTTTTACTGTGGGTCCAAATGAGGGGGGGGGGGTGCAGAAGAAGTGAAACCTGGAGAAAGAACTTATGAGGCCTGAAATTTTGACAAAAAAAAACCTGACCTGACCTAATTCGTAGCAGCGAAAAAAAAAATACTGTGGCTAGAATCCAGTATTTTAATCTCAAACCATGTCGGTCAGGCGAGTTGAAATCCTGTTGAAAAGCAGAAATGATTGTGTGGGATGAGATGGAGACCAGAGCCACATATTGGGAATGGAAACTGGGAATATTTAAATAGTTAGAAAGCACCCTGCAAAACCACCCTGTAAAAGCACCTGTCTCTACTATTGATTGTTGGATCTGCATTGGCCAATGTGTCCATGTTGCTTTTGTCTTGGCCACATGTGCGTGATGTACACAGCTACTGACACTGTTGTGTGTTTGTGCTCTCGGCTACTTGTTCTGCATGTGATTACACAGACCATAGGCACATTCGTGAACATGTGTCTGTGTGTGTGTGTGTGCGTGTGTGTGTGTGTGTGTGTGTGTGTGTGCGTGTGCATTCCTTTGTGTGCCTGGTCGTGATTGCAATCAGAATGTCATCAGTGCGGGGTGGTCGGGTGGAGGGTGCTCCTGTTGTTTTCCCAGCTTCCTCTCAGCTATTAATGTTGCCTTCCTGTTTGCAAGTCAATTAGCCAGCCAGCCAATCGGCTTGTCCGTTAACCAGCTGTCTGGACGACCGGTCATTTAGTCAGGTAATCTGGCAACAGAGCAACCACCAAGACGCCGATCCAGGAAGCCGTGTACAGGCAGCCGGCAGTCAATCAAAAAAACGACTGGACTGGTTATCAAGTTAGAAAGTAGAAAAATATTGCTCCTCAGGCAAAATACAGATCCAGGAAAGCAAGTGAGCTTGATGCTTAGCACAGGTGCCAGGACCAGACCGGCAATACGACGGCAGAGGCTTTATTTGCTCAGAAAATATGCAAATCAGGTTGTAGCAATAACCGCCATCAAGGAAGAACAGCAGACGCTAAAAATACGAAGAGAGGAGGGGGAATACAAAATCTTCACCAACTGTTGCAAGTACAAATTGTGCGGCTCAGCTGGAAGAGTAATCCACGGGCTGGCACTCGAGCGCCCTAAAGCACCACTTCTAACTGGGACATGCTCTGATCTGATTTGACATTCGAGGATGGAAAACCCTCTTTTCTGCAAACACGACTTATTGGCCACAGAAAACATTGCAGCTATTCGGCAAAATAGAACATCGGGCAATCTGCTTTGTGAATAAAATCTCCATGGAGTTTGTGTAATAATCTGATTGCGCCGTCTGTTTCGGACAAATGATGTTTTTTACAAGTGTGGCGATGTTTTTCTTTTGGCTGGTGGAGCACTGTTGCTTGTTTAATATAAACTACTGCCACAGATTGACTTGCAGTCGGTGGCTCACACCGCGATGTTGAACCATCAGTCGGCCAAAGAGCTAAAAGGATTTGCTGAGAGAGGACATTTTCTATCCAGACTCGTTCTCACTTGTTTTCCTTCTTCCTGCTTTGTCTTTCAATCTTTTTACTTGTGAGGCAGTTACATTAATGTGATTTAAATATGATCCCACCTGTAATCTAATAATACAAGTTTAAATTAATACATCAGGTTGTGCTGTACCTCAGAGGTATTTATGTATCTAAACATGGATGACATGACAGCTCCTCAAAAGTAAAGCCAAATTGTCTTGATCGCCCCCTGGTGGCAAGCTGCAGTATAGGTCACAAACCTTGCCTCCATGTTTGCAGATGGAACATGAACCAAACTAAAACGTAAAACTACACCTTAAATACATTTCTCTCAGATATGCTTTCTGCTGTTTTAGGTAGTTCAACACTGATGTTTTATAAGTGTTATTAGTTATTGGTCATTTAATGCTATAAACATCATGATTGACGGCTCAGACTGGCTTGTGATTGGTTGAGCTTGTGTCTTGGTGGGACCTCGATACCGCGGTTGCAAGATGGCGGCGCCCATACCTGGGATACTTTAGCTTAATTGTTGCTTAATGGGAGGAAGCAGAGAATCTTTGTCCATCTTTATTTATTTACAGTCTATGATACAAACACACACACACACACACACACACACCAGTGGCTCAGGTAGAGGTGGAGCTGGTTGCCCATTAATCAGACTGCATGTGGTTCGATCCCCAAGTCTGCACGTGGAGGTGTCCTTGGGCGAGACACTGGACCGCAGATTGCCCGTGATGTCCATTAGTGTGTGAATGTGATGTATGAGTAGAGTGAAGTGTTAAACAGAAGCAGTGTATGAATGTGTGTGTGAGAGGTGGAGTAAAGCACAGTGAGTGGTCGTTAAGACTAGAGAAGCAGTATATAAATGCAGTGCATTTACCATTACATTAACACCGTGAGCGGATTCCACTTTCGGGGGCTTGTGGTGTAAATGTGACACGCAATAATAAGATAAATGACTGTTTGATAGCTAATACTGAAAAAGCTTTTCTTTCTTTTTCTCTGCAGCTTAAGCTCTGGAATTATTACATGGTTTTAACAGTATCTCCCCTCGGTCCAGCCTGTAGCTAAACGCCAGCCACGGTTATTACAGTTCTGCAGGGAAGGACTGACTGTGTGTGTGTGTGTGTGTGTGTGTGTGTGTGTGTGTGTGTGTGTGTGTGTGTGTGTGTGTGTGTGTGTGTGTGTGTGTGTGTGTGTGTGTGTGTGTGTGTGTGTGTGTGTGTGTGTGTGTGTGTGTGTGTGTGTGTGTGTGTGTGTTTCAGCAAGAGCTGGTTTATGTGCTGTAATTGTTTTGCCCCCCACATTTAGTACATTTGCTGTGTGCGGTGGGAGCCGTGTTTCTGGGTACACACTCTACGGATGAATTGATTTTAATGGGGTTACCGAGGGTTATTATGAGGGTGATGGTGATGTTAGCATTCTCTCCCAGTTCTCTTCTTTTGTACTTGTACGATGTTCTTGTTTGTTTACTTGTTTGGCCAGTTTTTGCTCTTGAATTTGCATTTGAATAAATCACAAGAAAATAATGGATGTGTTTTTTTTACTGTCCTCCTGTGCACGGCTTTTCTTTCTTTTTTTTTAATTATGTGCAATATTGAAAGTCAGTGCACGTGTGTCCTCTCCCTGTGTGTACGTATAGATCAGTGGAGGTTAGTGAGTATTGCTGAAGTCGTCAGACGGAGCTGAGGTGACTGGGATACTCTCCCCCAGTGCAGATGGGAATCGATGCTTTATCGCAGGGAGAGGGAAAAAAAAAATACTTTCCTCCCTCTCACTCTTTTTTTCTCACCCGCTCTCTCTCAGTTGCTCTTTCCATCTGTCTCCTCGTCCCTCCCTCCCCTCTTTCTCTCATTCTCTTTCGCATTCTCTTACTCCATCTCACTCGCTCACACAATTGAACTTGGCAGTGTTTCAGGGATTGAGTGGCTTGAGTTAATGGCGAATTACCTGCCTCTCTGAAGTCGTGTGTGTGTGTGTGTGTGTGTGTGTGTGTGTGTGTGTGTGTGTGTGTGTGTGTGTGTGTGTGTGTGTGTGTGTGTGTGTGTGTGTGTGTGTGTGTGTGTGTGTGTGTGTGTGTGTGTGTGTGTGTGTGTGTGTGTGTGTGTGTGTGGAAGGAGGTAAAGTAATGGACTTTGCTGGAAGGTCATTTGAAGGAGCCTGGCACTAAATCACTAAATGCCACTAAAGCACTCAATGAAGCCCTATTCATTGGGCAGGATTGTGCAGATTTACATGTGAATGTAAATTGCTCACTAGCTTGTGGAATGTAATTGTTTTTTTTTTTGCGCTGGATAATTCCCCCCCCCACACACTGAAGCACTCGCAGCCAACTTTCAATACCGCAGCTAAGAGTGACATTGGACTTTCCTTTGCAGCCGCCATATATTGTTTGTTTGTGTGTGCATGTCGGTATGTGCGTGTCCTTGTGGGACTCTGGAGGCTGCTGACGGTGACGCAGAGCGGCGGCACCACTCAGACGTCTGACTCAGACCACACCACAGGACTCGAGTTCATTAACTAACTAACCGCCATTTATCGAGCCAAGATGACTAAGAGCACTCTTCCTCCAGCCTCCGTCTCGGGGAGCAGTCGCAGGAGGAGACGTTGACTTGAAGACGTAAATCTGGGAGGTGCGGCGCCGACAGAAGACGTCGAGTCAAAGAGTCTAAATCTTCCATCTGCCGAGTGACTTGTTTTTGTCTGGTTACATCCGTTTAAATTGGGAGTTTTTGGCCTCACTGTCTCATTTGAGTATAATTTTGTGGCTCTAACACCTGGAAAAACAATTGGTAATTTCCACATCCATGCACCTTTTATATTCAAACTTTTTCGAAACACTGCTGACCCCACTTTAGTTTGGAAAGTGCTGGGTTGCATTATAATCTGAACAGGCTGAAACTGAGACTTGTCTGGATGGAGAAATAGAGTTTGGATGTATCCTTAGATTTCAGTTATCCAATTCTTTGTTGTTTTCTGTCCCTTTTTCCAGTTCTTTTATTCCTGTCTTTTGCTTTGTCATTAAAATTCATTGTGCATATTTACTATTTATGTTTATTTCATTCCTCAATCAAACTAAATTAAATGCAAACAAATTCTAAAATCTTGAATGAAAAAGAGCAGAAAGAATAATCTTAGAAAATCTGCTTTTCTTTCACAAAACATTAATTACCAAAGCAAATAATTCAATAATTTCATATCATATATTTGCGAGTGTCTGTAAACTGACACATCTCTTCCTTTTCTGTCTCACACATCCTCATGTGCAGAACATGTGGCATATCTGCACACTTTCCACCTAAACAGTCAATCTCGATTCTTTCTCTTCCTACACAGACGTACACAGCGTGAGGGCACAAGGACATCTTGCTTTTAGCGAGCCCCCCCCCCCCGAGAATGAAGGCTGATGAAAAATTCAGCTCCGTTAGTGAAAGAGAAGCTGTAAGGAAAAGCTGTTTGGTTTAGTGGCTCTCTTCTTCTTCTTTATTTGTTATCACCCTGTCTGTCACTTTGTCTCTGATAGTCTCCAGTCATTTTCATTTTGCATTTCCACTTTTATTTTCTCCATCTATTTCCCGCTCTCCATTCCACCTCATGTCGGCCTCTCCTTCTTATTCCCCCCCCCCTCTTGACAACGTCGGTGAAATATCTCTCAGTAAATCTGTCCGATAAATGGAAAATGGGGCTTGTGATTCTGCCACGACTCAAACAGCGTAACCGTCGGTAACTGGGCAGAGCTTCGCAGTCGACATTTGGCTGGAACCACAAACCTTCTGCTCAGTGGGACCACGTGACCACAGCAGCTGAACATGTCTCTGACCCGTGACCTGGACAGGTTTGAAATCATATGGTGAAGTGATGGCTGTGTATTTCAGGACCGGCTCCGGCTCAGGTCGGCAGTGATGGAAACATAACAATAGGTAGAATGAGCTAATTTTCTTTCAGTGCGATATTATGACGCACATTGAACTTTCAATGAAAATAGCCATAAATGGTTGTGTACTGTGCAGCACTGGTAAGAATTGGAGGTTTTGTAACTCAAGTTTCTGGCGTGTTAATGACGTGGGACATGACTCACCGGCTTTACACCTGCTTACATCCACTGATTTTGGTTTGAAAGACATATTTGAGTCTATTTTCCGTGTTTTTCCGCGGTGTTGATTTGGTGGAAGCCTGTTGAAGGTCTATTGAAATTGCCGGCGGACCAAGGTCAGAGGGAAAAGGCAGCGCGGATGCCGATTGGGAATGCAGCTCAGAGAGGGACAATACTGAATCTAATCTGTTTATACAACGTCACCTCCAGTCTCCCTGCCGTCTCCTCTCATTTCAAACTTGACAAACAAATACACACACTGTCTCATAAACACACAGGGACGCACGCCGCCACGCACGCGTCTGCACTTTATGAAAGCAACAGAGGTCCCTCGCTTTATCTCGCAGGTGAAATCAGGAAAAATTGAAGCGTTGCATTTGCATTTTAATTTGCCCTCAATCAGGCTTTGTGTTTTGTGTTGCAGGGAAATTGCCTGGTGTTTGCTCCTCGTCCCTATTTATAGGGGTCCACTCTCGCTGTGTGTCGGGATCGGACTCCCTCTCTTTTCTATATCCTCCTCTTTTCTCCGTCACTCATTCTCTTTCTCTATTTTTCTAAATATTTTCCTCTTTCTGAGCACCCCCCCTCCACCATCTATCTATCACCCTCACCACCTTCCTCTCCTCACCCCCACCACCCCCCCATTTCTCATTGCCAGGAGAGTGATTCCACAGATTTCATTAGCGATGCCATGTGCCACGCTACTTGGCTCTGAAGGGCTCCAGCAGTCATGGACTCACGACCCCGCTCTGCCCTCATCTTCTCAACCCTCTGTCATCCTGTAGCCTCCCCCCCACACACACTCACACACACACCTCTCTCCGTCCAGCCCTTGATATCTTCTGCCCTCCCTCCATCCATATTTTCCACTGTAGCCGGCCATAACACGGCCATAAGCTGTCTGTGGCAGATGAAGGATCTCCTTCACACGAGCTACTGCTCCTTGGAGTCCAGAGCAGTGGAGGTTTAACCCAATAGTGCTCTGCAAGAGGTGAACAGTACATTGTGTGTGCAGGAGTCTGAAGGATATGCTGCCACATTGTGTTCCCACAGATCACACAGGAGTTAGTTTCACATGTGCACGATCAAGTTTAAACTTCATGCCATTCTGGATATTGTCCTCATCTGTTTGTTTTTTTTCAAAATCCCACATCTGGCCACACCTGACGCTTTCTCCACACACCCCCACCTTTCATCTGTTTAAGGTGCTAAAAACACTGCCTGATCCAATGCCTCAGTCAATACATCATCCACCATTACAACATGAGTACGAAACACCTGAAGGCATTTTGTTTGTAACATGAGGTGAACATACAATTGATCAAATCCCACAACGAGTCGCTCCAGGTGTTTCTAATTGGCCGACGCAGCCCCTCGCTCGATAGGCCGAGACCCTCAGGGACAGGACCTCTGAGCTCCGAGCTGGGCGTTGCGGGTGTTTTTAATGCGAGGTGTCGAGGAGGGCATCAGGGGTCGAAATAAATGACCTCTGACCTTTAACCCTCCGGGAGCAGAGAGTTCACCGCATAGCATCAAGCAGCGTGTGTCTGTGAAGGGGGTTTTTTATGTGGAGGAAAAGTGCGGTGATCAAATTGTCGTGGTGCAGATGGGCCCAAGTGTACTGTTTACAAGGCTGTTGTTGTGCTGTGCTGATAAAGGTGCTTAAACCATTACTGTTTTACTATCTGGATTATTAAACAGTATTCTGAGAAGACGTTTCTGCTTTACATCCTGATTTTTATAACATGTACAATTTAATGAGCTGATCAGGGGCCAGGAAGAGACTTAGAATATTTCACTCAGTGGACCGTCATATTTTCCTCGTTGAATATCCAATTATTCTGTAGATTACAGTTCTTGTCTTGTTTTAATTTAGAGCCGCTTGTGCATTTTTAACAGAGCAACTTGTTTGCCCTGTTAGTCGGGGCTAATCACGGAAACGCTGCCATTGAGTTAATATTGTATGTTTGTGTGTATTAATGGCCTGATTAGTGAGACCCAAGTCGTCATGTTGATGAACTCTAATTACCCGAGGCCCCATCTGCAGATTTTATCACTCAGCATGTTGCTTCTCTTGCTCACTACATGTCTGTCCCCAGGATACGGCAACACACATCCACATACGTGTGAATGAACACGTGTACTAATACGCACTCGAGAAGACGCACAGATGTCATCGGAAATACATTTGTGTGTGTGTGTCACAGTATTCTGTGGAGGTGTGAGTGTGTGTGTGTGAGCAAAGATGGGAGTAGATTTACTCATGTGGTAATGGTACATGTCTTGAATGACGTTATTGAAACGTGTTTTTTCCTTGAGGTCAATGGACTCTTACTGATCTGCACTTTTTTCTGTTTTTGAAGATAGTTTGGGGCATTTTTGTCTCAATTGAAGATCCTGCGAGGTAAAAGTATGAAGAACCATAATCAGCAGAATAAGCAGCTCACCCCACACGTGTAACCATTCATGTCGTACAGGAAAAGGCCTCCATGTTTCCTGTGGTGTTCTCTCACTATCTCGTCCTTTTCAGGGAAACCCGCGTGTGCCTCAGGCGTGAGCACTCAGGGAAGTGTCGTAGCGGCGGCCCTGTGGTTAACAGTTAGAGGAAAACAAGCAATTAGCCTGATAATTAAATCCCCCAGTCAACCAGCCAGTCCGCGCCGTAGAACCAGTCCAGCTTTGCTCTGCATTCACTATCACAGCAGCACGGGCCCCTACAAAAAACATGAGGAATTAGCAGATTAAGTCTGTTCTATTATCTGGCCGTTGATGAATGTGCGAACAATTGGAAGTGGAGAAATTAAATGGGGTAATGGTTGGTGAGGAAGAGGAGGGTGGGGAAGACGTAGTGACTGTGGGCGTGCACTGTTTTTGCATTCTGTCCTGTTGGGTTCTTGTTTACCCGTGGGGGGGGGAGTCGTCAGTGAGGGGAAGTGCTCTTTGTCTCTTTGATTTCATTAATTACCGACCTACTGCTGCTGTGGTTTGGCACAATCTAGGCTTTCTAAACACTCGCAGCTTCCTACCGCTGCTTCCCTCCACATTATATATTTATTGCCTTGGTTTGCTAATTAATAACCACAATTTCCCAAGGAGGAGGAGTCCGCCTGCATTTCTGTGCTTATCACTAATGGATCCCTTTGCTGGGCCGGGTGAGTTTCACCGTCTCCTCAGATTCGGACACTTCCTCAGTTTAGGTTGCTCTGATTTTCTTTTGGTGTCTTTTGTATCGTAGTGAGCGCAGCAGGTCTCTTGTGGAGCAGCCGGCTCAATTCTGCTGATGAGCTCCCATCTGATATGAATCTAATATCAGCAGCTGCACAAGCCCGTCATTAAAGGGTTTGTCTGAAATGAGCTCAATGGCACTTTGCAGAATCTTAGGAACCTTTTGTAACGGACGATAAACCAGCTCAGCAATCTGCACGCTCCTCACATCCACCTTTTTATAACTTTTTAATGTAAAGCCAACTTCTCCCTCTTCTGTTTTCTTTGTGTTTATGGTCTTGTAAGTTTAATTTAACCCTTAAAAAGTGTACGGGTGAAAAACAAATCACACAGCATTAAAAACCATAAAGGTGGATGTTGCATGTCAACTGTGAATTTAAGTCTGTGAAGAGCCGGAGATAAATGGACTGTATTTACAGTACGTGGTGTTTTTATAGTCTTAACAACCACTCAAAGCAAACAGAGCTTCTATCTCATATATCTCACGAGCAGTTTGTGGTTCAGTGTCTTGCTCGAGGGCACTTGGGGAATTGAGACCCTCGGCTTAGACAACCGTCCTGACCAGTGATGAAGAGGTGGTCTTCTTGTCCCTGAAGATTCCCCAGCTCCATCACCTTCTCTCGTGAAGGACTTTGACAGTTAAAGAGGACGTCTTTAGGCTTTTTGCTGAAAAGGACTGACCCCGTCGTTTTTCTCGTACCAACGATCTCCAGGTGAACCTTCATCTTCGTCCCTGTTCATTTCGTGCATTATCATCCTTCATTGGCCCATTTGATCTAATCCATGTTCTTTTTTCTTTGCCATTACCCCCTCACTCCGCTCCCATTGTCCTTTTTTTGTGCCATTTATTCTGGGCTTGTGTCGGGGTCGACAGGTGGTCTGTTTTTTCCCGGCCTATTGACTCCTATGACAGAGCCATCTTTTCTTCTGCCTCTCTCTCTTCTCTTCTTCCCTGCCGAGCACAACTGGTTACGCAGCCTCCTGACTGATTGGCTGTCGGACACATCGATCCCCAAGGTCGAACGGCTGGCTATTGACAAATGTTCCTACAATATCCACCCCCTCCCTCCTTGCATCATCTTCTCCCTCCCTCACTTGTATTTTCTTACTTTTCTCTCATCTGTCCGCCTCTGCTTAGTCTATTACTCACGTTGTGTCATCTCCTGTCGAACCTTTCTCCCTCTCCCTTTCCTGTTCATCTGTCCGTCCGTCAATCCATCCATCCATCCATCCTCCTTTCCCTTTATCTCTTCTGCGTCCGTCTCCGCTATCGTTCATCAATGCAGCAGAGATCGATGCTGAGGATAATGGGTGCTGGACCTGCAGGGCGCCGGTAAAGGTTGTTCGGGTCCTCAGACGCGGTGCTGACATGACCGGGATGATAGGAGGAGAGAGTGGAGATGAATTGATGACGAGCGAAGGGAGGAGGTGATATCGCTCAAGGTAAAGGGGAGGACGAGAAGAGAATCAAAAAGGAAGAGGTGGCGTGAGGAGTGTGCGCCCCGAGGGCGGCGATGAGACACATGGGGGCGACTTTTGGGGGGAACGGACAAGACTGATGGAGATGAGAGAGGACAGACGTAGAAGATCCCTGGAGCCGGTAGAGTGCTTACTTTGTTCTGCCGGTTAATACACCTCAGTTCAGAGATGGAAAAAGCCAACAGCCTTGATGACGTGATGAAATGTGCGGCTGCAATGGAGCTGGATGATGCATCAATACATTACTCATATTCTAAAAAGGATAATGTTATAAAGCTTAAAGGATAAGATCAGCCGAATGATGAAATACATCATTCCAACTCCTCCCCTGGGATATGTAGTCATTCAGATCGGGTTTCTTTTATCTGCTGAAATATATTTCGGTATGTGGCACATATGTGTCTCGGCATATGAAATCGTGAATTTAAGTTTGCTTGGTACGGAAATGATAATAAAATCTGCATCTAGTGAATTTAAATGTGGTTTCATAAGGGGACTGTTGGGCCTTGGTGGAGGTTTTCAAAGTGAATGTTACCGAATCCGAAGATCTGTTCAGATATTCCTGTTTGCATTTATTGTGGATGTGTTCAGGAACATGGCGCCAGTGGAGCACACGTTCTAAAAATAAGCTTAAGTGTAAAGTTAAGTGGGCTTAAAGGCTCGATCATCATCTCATTCTTAAATGTGAAGTAATCCACTCTTTCTGACGTACCCACCAGATGGCTAATGCATATGCATTAACCCAGTTTAAACGGCTGCCTTTTCAGAACATCATATTCCCGTCACGGCCGTATAAGAGAGAAGTTATTTGAGATGAGCTGATGTGAGACAGTTGGAGGATTGAAGGCAGCCGAGCAACATGTCCATACACAACCTCACACTCCGTAGAGGCAGGGGAGTGTTGGGGTGAGACGAGATGAGTTTGAGATGAAGGAGAGGATGCACTGTGTGTACACGCGTGAGCTTTGTGTATATGCAATGCCAATATGTACCTATGGTTTTTTTTTTTTCTTTCTCCCCCGTGAGGAAGCTGTCAGTCTCGGCCCTAAGTGCTGCAGGATGTAGAGGTGCAAATAACAATCACACGAGGGGGTTTCTGAGTCGAGCAAAGGCTTCGGTGATTGGACTGAGCCTCCAGCAACAACCTGCACACGAGTGCTGGGCACACGGGGGTCAGACAGATAAGAGGCACCTTGTCGTGTCAGATGTTGCTAATATCTACGTCCTTATTGGACATTTTGATGGAAGCAAACATGCACTCACATAATTGCTCGCTGTTTGCACTTGTCACAGTGAAGCTCGGACCAGAGGAGACGTGGAGCAGCCATGCCAGCGTAACCTTCCTTTGGCAGCTGATGTTCTCTGCCTATATTTAGTAAAGGGAACTGTTCTGTATAAGCACTGTTATCATCACTATCTGCTTGTAGGTCCTGCAGCCTGGGCCATATTTTCCCAAATAGACTACTGTTTATATCCTGGTTTTCCTTTAGCATCTTTTGATGAAGGCTCCCTGACGCTGCTCAATTGAATTAATGATGTTCCTGAGTCTCTCCTGAAACGCCACCTCTGCTCTGCCACCTGCTAACTTCCTTTGCCGGTTCACCCGTGATAACACGGCACACGTTTCAATGCGTTCATCCATATATAAATCTGTGTTTGAAGCCCAATCGTCTGTGAAACAATGTCGCTGATGTGTCAGCTTTTCAGTGACTGCTTGGTGCTTTTGTTTACCTCTGAACAGCGGGACGTTTGCTTTGCAGTGCACTGTGGGAAGATAGGAGAGAGAGAAGGTGGATATTATGGCTGTGGAAATGTGTGTGTGTGTTTATTCCTTGTCGAACCCTGGGGAGACTGCATTATGTATATAATAGAAAAATAACCTGGGAGGAAAACAATAAAAACATGTTGGAGATTGGTGTGAACTGTGTGGATCAGATGAGTTTGGCTGTACAGAGCGTTTCTGTGCTTATTGTTGTGTATGTTGACCCACTGTGTGTGAGTGTGTGTGTCTCAGTGCAGGTTCTTCTCATTCTTTCAGCTGTCAGGGAATAAAGCAAAGAGGGGATGGAATAGAGCAAAGCAGGGAGGGCGGGGGGGTGAATGTAGAAGAAGACGACCTAATTTAATCTAAAGTGGTTCTCAAATTGAACCAGAGGGAAAACAAAGTCATCAGAAAACCTTGGAGCTCCTCTGGACTTACGTAACGCCTCTGCCCTCCTCCTCCTCCTCTCGTGAATAAGAGAGAGGGTGGCACAGCGAGGATGGCGTCGTAAAGGGTGAACATGACGGGTGGAAAACGCCACAAACAAAAACTTTGACTTCTCTTTGTCACACTCTCAACCGTCCTCTCTCTTCGCCTTCAGTGTCTCACCAGGTTCATTTCGCTCTCTGTTGCACCCACATCCACCTATGAGGCCCCGGCGTGCTCCGTTCAAGATACTGAGTGGCCTGAGCAAGCGTCTGGGTAAATAATGCAGTCTGCGGGCTGCTGGCTGTAGCTGGACTGAGGAGAGCGACTCGGGGAGGAGATGGAGGAGGTAGCGGCGCGGTGCAAAGATACAGACTTGAATTATTTAACAGCCCTTCTGAAAGACTTGCAAGCAAGGCATTCCCAGAATTAAAAACCAAGCCTGTGTGTGTGTGTGCGACTTTTTACACACAAGCTAACATGGACACACACATGCTTGTATCCAATATATGCTGGCATTCAAAGTTTTGAGCCCGATCATGCGTGACATGTGCTGATACAGGTGCACTTATATTATGCACGCTTAAACTCGGGTTATATTTACCCACAGGACAACACACGTGTGTCTCTGTGTGTGTGTGTGTGTCTGTGTGTGTGTGTGTGTGTGTGTGTGTTGTCTGTGTGTGCAGACCTGCACGTCCCACACGCGTGACACGCGTGACGACTGAAAAGTTAATGCTGGAGCTTTTCTCTGCGTCAAGGGAATCTAATTGTGTTTGTCATTGCATGAGATATTGTTCAGTTGCCTGAATGACATTTACAGGCAAACGTGCATGATATTTTTAATTTGACAGACTGTGATGAAGCTGTCGAGCTACAGTGCAAAGTTATCTAACACTTGTGTGTATTCATTCTATATTTATATACAAACACAGCCGTCCATGCCCCCTCTTGAGTTACTGAATAACGTCTAATTCAACTCGATTCCATCCTCGAGCATGTGTCTAATAATCTGTGAGATAAAGTGAATGTTCTCCTCCTGCATCATGAACTCTGTGAGCTCGTATGTTATGCAAGTGCATATAAAGCTGCCTCACTGAGCACTCCACATATGCACACTTACTGTTGATTGCTTTAACCTTACAGAAATCCTATATGCTTTATGCTATATTCCTTAAACAGGGTAATGCATATCCACAGCATAGATGTATGGTTGCGAAAGAACGGGACCAAATCTATGTCAGTCGTGTTATTCAGTAGAATCCCCGGGTCCGTAAACGTGTTTTCACTAAATGAGTTTCAACTCAAGGCTTGTTGTTTCTCAAAAGCCTCTTTTCATTGGCCTTGTTGCACGGTAAATTAAAAATTTGTTTTTTTATTTTTGCCTTCAAGATGCTTTAGATTTGAAGAAGTTGGTACTTTGAAGTGTTTACTTGAAGGTACCAAGGTTGCACTTTTTTGGCAATTCAGTAAAATGCAAATTCTAGCCTGGGGGGGTTTAAGTTTATAATTCCTCAACAGGAGGGAATGGGTTTTGAATTAAACGAGTCAAAAAGGAAACTGCAGAGCTGCAGGTGAGCTGCTTTATGATATGCAGGGTATTATACAGTCACGGTAACAATCAGTGAATGAAACTCCTCTGCAGCTCCATGTTTTTTGCTCTATTAGAACGACTGATGTGTTTTTGTGTCACATTCGATGCCGCTGTTCTCACCAGTCCAGTTTTGCCCTGATTTTGTAGTTGTTGACAAATTACAGAAATCCCAGACAAAAGCCCTCAGATCTGAGCCAAATCAGGCGGCAGTCGACGAGCGTGAACTCCTCAAAAATGCGAATCGAAGGGTTTTTCTTGTTGAAAGATCGTCTCCTCCATCGGTCGTGTCATATGAACTCGCAAACGATCACAAGACCTCATGTCGTGTGAACTGCACAACGATCCGATCTTCCATTCCTCTTCCTTTAATAATAGTGGGCCTTAATCTGTGTAGCCAATGAATGACCTAGCCCAACACGCTCCCCATCAACAACAAGGCCACGAACCCAAAAACAGAGAGCGGAGTCATCCCTGAAAAGATGGAGACGCTGTTCTCTTTGTCTATGTTTGACTTGCACGTCTCTTTCATCATCTTTCATCCTCTCTCTCTCTCTTTCTCTCTCAGTCTGCAAGAGTCTCTCTAACCGACATGTTTGCCTGGCAGATTTCTGCCGTGCGATATTCCCACGTCTTATTTCCAGCACTTAGCTTTTAGTGCTGTGACTGTTCCTGAAGTGGTTTCTACATTTGTCCCCTCACTTACCACTCCCCCGTCCCTTTAAATAGTTCTCCATGCCAGGGTCCACTCAAACCCCGGCTGAAGTGGCTCACCTGAACCTCGCTGGTCAAATAAAGAAAGAAAGCAAGAAAGAAAGCAAGCAAGCTTTGGATTTCTGTATGTGAATTGCAACCTGATGGGTTTACTTCAGAGCTAAAGCTGACATCAACATACTGTATCGCCTCATTTCGTCTGTGCTGCGAATGTCGTCTTAACTTTGCTTTACAAAAGTTTGACTTTCGGCCCCGGTGCCAGTGAAGGCAGCTGTTCTCGGGCCCGTAGCTCGCAGCTATTCTGTCGTAACAACAACACCTGACAGCGCTCTCACCACCCTCACTATATCAATACAGACAACCAATTACAAGCTTTTACAAGACCTTACAAATGAAAATAAGTCCCTTTGGCCTCTGGTCTCTCCATTTCTCTCTCTCTCTCTGTCTTCTGCTCCAACTCTCGTTCTGTCAGCTTCTTCCTTCTTTTCTATCCTTCTCATCGCTCCTCCGTGCGACTGTCTGGAAAATCTATGTGCCTCGTTGCTCGGGAACATATTGTAATAAAAATGCCTGGGAGGTGTGTATCCGCGCGGTAGCAGCATGTATAACCTTAATAGCGTCTCTTTTTCTTCCTGAGGTTCCTGACTCAAACTGTCGTTCTCATTTTTCTCTTCTTCTTTACAGTCAGTCCTCACTCTGCGCCTGAAGTTTTAGCTTTTTTTCCTTAAATGCATCTTCGTCTTCGCTTTCGCCCGCTCTCTGACTCACTCAATGCCGCTTTTCTTTCATTCCCCGCCCCCCCGAGCACACACAAACATGCATACACACACACACGCTCACTTTATTCCCCCTGAAAGCGATTTGTCTTAACAGGTGGTCATTCAGATTCAAGACTGGCACTGCAGGAGAGGTAGAGAGACGGGGAGGCAAAACTGAGAATTATGGGAAGAGGAGGAATAATGTACTGGGGACGATTTCAAAGTGAATAGAAAGAGAAGTGATGTGCTGGGCTTGTTGCAGTACTTCTCGTACACACATGCACATTTACCCTTGATATCTATTTGAGTTTGTTTATTTTTTGGGTAGAATGTATGCTTTAATATCTTTGTCCGTTAATTAAAATCCAACTGGTTTCTGTTCTGCATCGTTTCTGGTCGGCCAACGCGGGTCACAGATGATATTCAGTTTGCGGAAGCATCACAGTGGTAACCTCTGCAGGCGAGTGTTTGATTTCAGAGTTTTACCTCAGCATAGAAAGCTCTGAGAGGATTAGCACCTTCAAACTTATCATCAGGCCACAGGAAATACCTCATCACACACAAAGCAGCTAAACCCACTTTTACTGCCTTTTTATAATAACCCACCTCACTGGCTGGTTCAAGAAGAGCCGGCAAGCGCTTAGTCATTTTTCCTGGTGTTTCTTAATGGAATTTCTTTTAATTTTATTCCACCTATCGACATTTTACTGTTACATATGTAAGTTTTACTCAACATTGTCCTACAGGACCTTTTATATCAATTAGCTAATGGACATAGAAATAGCTGCTGAATTCAAATGTGATAATTTGCCCTTAAAGTAAATAACCTTTGGCAGCAACATAAACTAACAGTTTTTTGTAAAATAATTACTCATTACTTGCAGTTTATTCTGTATTACAGGCTTCACTGTTTCAGCACATTGTAAAGACGAGAGACACCTGCTCTGCACCTTGACAGCAACCACTCACTTTGTGATGCGTCGTGTAGTTAATTACACGTCGTGCTTTAAAGAGTGGACACTTCGCTCTCTTTACCGTATGTCCCGGTAGCAAAGTTGAAAGTTTAATGACTCTGGTAAAAGCAGGCGTGTGTGTTTGTGTGTACCAGGGACAAAGAGTTCCCCGACGTCCCCTGACACCATTTGTTTTAGACGGGTCTCTCTCTCTCTCTCTCTCTCTGTCTGTGTGTGTGTGTGTGTGTGTGTGTGTCCCTCCATTAATACACAGCATTTGTCTTTTATGTGCCTGTTTGTGTTTTTATGTGACACCTCATATCCCCGTCCATTTATCCTTCTTTATCTGTCCTGCAGCAGCGTTACTGTATTGCTTCTGTCCAACAGTTTATCATCGTCCCTCCCACATCTGTGAGCAGGAGGGTGGTGGAACAAACAGGAGCATCATTCTTCATATGTAGTGCTGTGATTCAAGCCCCCCCCACCCCGCCCCCTCTCTGCCAAGTCCCATGATCCCACCCTGCAATAGCATCCTTGAGCAAGACTGTAAATCCCAACCAGCCTCAAGGGTGCTGATATTTTGGTTTTGTGGGGAAGTAGAAAACCTGTTTCCCTCCTCAGGGATCAGTAAATACCTGCTGAAAAACCCCTCTGGTACATGTGTACATACCTGCGTATGTTTCATGTTAGATTTGCTACATCGTCTTGTTTAAAATCGGTCTCAATTCTTCTTTTGTAACTTTTATACGTCCGTCTCAAGACGATCGACTTACTGTGTTGCGACTGTATTTACTGCTGTTTTCTGTAGATACATCACAACACACAGTATTTAGGTTGGAGTACAAGACAAGTCCCATCAGGTCTAATACAAAGAGGCTAGTTTAAAGTTATTAAAATAATTCCTTGTCGCATCTCAAGTCTGCCAGAGCAAATCTTGATTTCTTTCTTAAAAAGTTTCAGTCTGTAAAAGCAAATCTCAAGATGTTGAAGAGAAGATTTAATCAACCATTTAGCAACGGAGACAAGTTCGAATCACGTCTCAAGTGTTTCAAAGCAATTCTAAAGATGCTGAGATAACTCTGTCAGATCTGATCTCAATTATTCTGGTTCTAGTCTTAACTATGTCAACACAGGATTTAGCAAAATGGGATAAAAGTCTAAATCAATCCCGAACAATCTCTATTGTATCCAAGACATAGACAGATCCCGCCATATCTTAAATGTCAATTCTGTCCAAATTCTGTTTTTTATGTTGTGTTTTGGCAATTTAGGTTCAGCCTGAGTTCACGTCTCTAACCTGAGCTTTATTTTAAAATTCTCTTAGTTTCATCTCGTTTAAAATGTCAGTTTCTCCTTCAGCTCTCCTGTTGTACAAAATTGATAAAGTCCTGACAGAAGTTTTAGTGACCTGAGAGTTTCCTGAAGCAGCGGCTGTGCCTTGTTCTAGTCTGATAATAGCAGGTCACTGGGAGGACAGCGGCACAATCACAGAGCCAGCACTAATCCCAGCGTGGAACTGTGGCAGATTATCACGGTGATCAAGCCCCTTTTCAATGGGACGGATTTAAATATTGTTACTGACACTATTTCTGAGCTGTGGTTCGACAAAGAGACAGATTTCTCTGTCTGATAAAAGAACGTTTCCGATGAAACAATTAAGTCTCATTCGTATCTTTTGTTTTTGACGTTGCAGCACATTTCTTTTTCTTCCTTTTCCTCCTCTTTCACATCGGCCTTGGAAGTGTGTCTCTACTCTCAGTTGAATGGTTGCACAGACACTTAGTTCCAACACAGGGAACGAGAACCCTCAACCTAAGAAACCCTTGAAATTGGCCTTTGTGCCGGAGCTGTCTTCAGGTCGCCGTCTCCCACCAGGAAGCCAAAGAAGCCGCGCACGAGCCGTCGCTGCACTTGACAAAGGCCACATTTTTAGTGTTTGCCTCTTCCTGAGTGTTATTGATGCACCAATGACCCCCTCCTCCTTTTTTTCTCCTTGAATACTCCAACTGAGAGATGTGGAGTTCATATCTTCCCTCTGCTGTCACCGCTGTAGATCTCATCCTTGTGTCGTCGGCAAGGCTGAACAACTTAATTAATACACACACGGATCGGAGGAGGATGAAAGAGTGGGTGAGGTGAGAGAAGGAGGTGGAAAGAGAGACGCTCACACTTAAGAATCACTTTTAATGAAAACCTCTCAGTTCACGACAAAGACTGAAGCAGATCTCTTGAAACTTGCACCTCCTACACATTAGGGTACATACATGAAGTGACACACTGCAGCAAAGACACAGTAAAGATGTTATTTTCTAAGAGAAAAACAGATGCTGTAGGACTCGTAAGTGCATGAAAATAGTCCTTTTAGCCGATGCCAACTTTTGCACATTGCTCATCCAAGACTGGCTCCTGCAATTTGTAGGTTCTCAAGTGTTTGAATTTCAAGATGGGCATTAAAATAGCATTCGTTCCATTACTGGGTCACTTTCTCTCAATCTTAATTTTTTTCTCTTTAACTCTTTGGAAAGGTTTTTTCAAAGTCTCTTCTTTCAGGGGCTTCTAATGAAAGCTCTTTGAAACCGTCTCTCCGGCTTCCACAGCTGCTCATTTTTTAATTTTACCTCAAAACACAAGCAGCTGTGTCGACTCTGAAATTATTCCTCTTTGCTGCCGTAAAGCTCGCTCTCTTTACTTCTCCGTCTAATGTGGCCAAAGCAGAGAGGGCTCGTTACTCCTCCTGTGATCACAATGTTTCTCTATCCGTGACGAAAGCCGAATCCGATCCGAGGACAGATGGACACAAAAAGAGCAAAACTGGCTCACAGATCCACATTGTCCCTATAATGACGGGTAATTATTAATGAAACAAGCTTTGCAAATCAGTGTTTTGCAGCTAATGTGTCACAACCGTTAGTCAGAGGCATAAAGAGAGGGAACGCTTTTGTTCTTTTCTTTAACTTGAACCTCTCTCGCTCGTTTGTTGACCTTTCCTCCCCCTGCTCTGGTTTTCTGACCAAATTTTATGTCGTCTTCTCTGTTTCATCAGTCTCTCCTTCCCTGCTGCCCCTAATGACCCATTAGTCTTTCTAACCAGGCTGTGATTACACAGCTTATATATTCAGTGTGTGATCACAGTGCCAACTTGTGTGTCTCTCACTGACGGACGGACTGCTCACCCGGGCACACTGATCCCTCTGTGCATTACCCGGTGTATCCATTTGTTTGCCCTTCATGCGCTCCTTTCTCTCCTCCTCGTCTTCTTTCTCTGCCTCCCTTGCCAACACGACCCTTTCCCCCCCCCTCTCCTCCATGTTGGCTCTGTTTCTTTATTCTCTACACTCTCCTCCGCTGATTATTTCCCTCTCATCATCTCTCTCTCCCTTCTCAGCCTGTGTCTCTCCAGCACCCCTTGCCCTCTCCCACTCTAATCTCCTCCAAATGCCTCATGTTATCAGCTAACCACAGAACTGTGCTTTGGGCACCCGGCGGTGTTAACCCAAAAAAACAATAAAGTTAAGTGTTTAGTAAAGGATCTCTCATGGTCCATCACGGCTTCCCTGCACTGCAAGCAAGAAGTGGATGTCTCCTTTTTCAGTCAAACCCAAATAAAGAAGAAAAAGCTTTTCGCAGTCTTTGGCTTTAAGGGTTATCCCAACTATCGCAACATATTTGTATTAATATACATACGTTAAGCGGTGGAGTAACCTTAAGGTGAAAAAACCCTCTAAATAACTTTTCGAAAATAGTTGTTCGTAGAGCTGCTGCAAATATCTCTGCAGGTTCGCTCGAAAAAGATCATCCAGTGAATCGACGTGTTTATTTCGAGTGTAACTTCAAATAACTCTCTTTCCCTTTTAGTACGTCGGCGCCGTCCATGTGTCAGAGTCCACAGCCTCCCTGTGAGAATCGAGAGCATGAGTCAGTTAGATTACAGGTCTGGAGTTGCTACATCGTCCAGCATGAGTCAGACTGCGTAGGTTTCTCCTCTTTTGCTCACCAGGGCGTCCATGAGTTGTTCATGTTGATAAGGCCAATTTCTGTCACGTACCCGAGCAGCAGGTATGAGATCAGAGTTTTAAAGGAACGGCTGAGAGGCTGAGGTGAAACATTCTGCTCCCAACTCTCCACGGCGCTGTGCGGTGTTTCTGACACGGCTCCTAATGTGGATGAAATTCGAAGCAGAAAGTTGAGTCGCACGCTGAAGGACGGGAGCGAGAAGTAACACTTTTCAAGAAGGGAAAAAGTGTTCTTCAAAAAGCTGGGAGGGGGGGGGAAGTCTTTGGTTGTCAGACCTCACTTTGCCTTGAGGCTGTAGGTGTCGGGAACACGCTGCATTTAAGCCTGAAACTGTGTGTGTGGTTTTGAAAGCAGACGAGCTTAAAGCATGAATAACTCTAATATCAGCGAAATCCGTTCAAAATGAGGCGATCATGCAGCTCACCGTATGTCACTCCAGATGTTAATGTTACATTATAGATTAAGATAAATGTGCTGATGATGGATTTCTCGTACGCCGGCTGAATACTGCTACCAAACAATATCTGTTCTCCCTCCGGCTGCTCACAGACATCCTGACCAGTGAACTGTGGCTTGTTGGTGTCATATTTCAACTTCTGTTTGAAAAGACTGTTAAATATGTTCCGCTCCAACTCTCTGAGAGGCAATACACGTGTAATCATGGAGAGTACGCTGTGATAGAAGTATAATGTATAATGAATAGAAGTAGAAGTATATATAATGACATAAGTACTGCACTACCCAATATTTTCTGAGTTTTCTGTCTCTAAAATGTCAGATATCAAAAACATGTTCACTGTAAGTTCCCATCTGACCAACACCAAAGTTATTCTGTTAAAATAACTAAGAAACCATGAGTTTGAATGTTTATCCAAGAAAAAAAGTCTTGTATTTAGGATTTTATCTATGATAAAACAAGTAGAGTAAAAGAGTACTTCAAGTACCCAGCCTCCTAAGTTAAATGTTCAGTTTGCTCATGTTTTCATATACTGCCTTTTCTTCATTTTATAGTATTTATATTTGTTTGGAACCTTTAACTACTAAATAATTTATCAAAAAAAGCTACTGTCAGATTAATTAATCATGAAAGAAATTCTCTCTACACATTTTTACCTTCGTCAGATACAGAATTGCTGACACTCATTCTGGTGCCCGCCACGAAAGTGTGGTGATTGTGTGCTACAGAGTTTAAAAAATGTGTCAGAAGCATTTTGTTTTAGAATTTGTGTTGCTGCTGTGAGCATTGTCTGCTGTTTTATTTGTCGTGTGTGTTCCGTTTCTCTCAATGAAACCAATTCTGCTTATATACGCACCTATATCGCACATCTGCACAGCTGTGGATGTAAAACTGTCTGTTTAGTCAGAGGCAGACAGTAAAACAGTAAAACCGTGAGGATGTAACTCTAGTTTTCTTTCCCTCCCTCGGTCCTTGTACTTGTAAATTCAGTCTTGTTGACATTTGCAGAGTGAAACGTTTTCTCGCACATGAGAAACATGTAGGTCAGACGTCACCGGGCTGTTTGTCCACTTCAGCACCAGACCAGTGGGTTTCTGGTGTAGCTGTCCATGGTGCTGAAAGCAGACTCATAACGGACGCAGACTTTTAAACACTGTGTTTTCTCTGCTGTCTCTTTGAAATGTAAAAATCAAAAGCACACTTTGTCTCTGGGCTTCTTTTAAAAGCTTCGTGGTCTCTGGTTTGTTTTCACTGGTGAAGGCTGAGGATGATGGGAAACTGTTTGTCCAGCATCAGTAGTCAACAGACGTCATTATTGCACTTATCAAAACACCCTCACCAGGCAAACTTGCAAATTGAAAATATTGTAAATTGTATTTATTTTGTTTTAGTCAGTCTTTCTCCTCCGAACTCATTTCCACTGCCAAGCTAGAGGAAATAGAAGCATTCACCTTAATCAACCTCTGACCTCATACTTGTCTGTTCTCTTCTTTTCTTCCCTTTCCTGCAGTGGTGCTGCTGAACTCTAAAGAGACTCAGGCTGAGCTCGGCTGGACGTCATATCCCCCCAATGGAGTAAGTGGGCTTACTTGCATTTGTCATTGTTTGCTTGTTTGTATTTGCTTGTTCATGTCCAGCTGTTTATTAGCAGGCGCAGATCCCCTCCCCCCCCCTCTCCTGCGATCTCTGTATGTTCATTGTTCTCCAAATCCCATTTACCTCCCATACCTTGCGTTCGCTTCTCCCCAAAGAACAGAGCTCATCATTTTCATTAATCGATGGCGCTAATTCAGGCCTGCGTAGTGCAGCGTCCAAAACGAGCGACAGAGATACGCTGCCACAGATAAATGGGGCTCCGCTCTATTGATCCATCTGGCGTGTAAAAACCTTTCGCATGAGGTTATGACTGCTAGACAAATACAGGAGCCCTTTTTAAAGGACCTGCCAGCGCCGAAGCAGTATGTCACCCGCTTCCCACCTGGAGGTTGGCCTTTCCATGTACACACTCATGCACATGGATACACAACGTCTGTTATAAAAATAGCAGAGAGAGAACACACTGCACTCTCTTTGATTTAGTCTCTGAGACTCGAGTGCAGTTTTTCATATTACCATCACATGTAATCCATTTTCACAGTCGTGTGTGTGTGTGTGTGTGTGTGTGTGTGTGTGTGTGTGTGTGTGTTGTGTGTGTGTGTGTGTGTGTGTGTGTGTGTGTGTGTGTGTGTGTGTGTGTGTGTGTGTGTGTGTGTGTGTGTGTGTGTGTGTGTGTCAGATTTGTTGCTCACTTTGTTGATCACATTCGCTGATCTGTTGCACATATTTATCTTTTTTACTTTATACTCTCACTGAAATTATATATATTTTTGTTTGGATTCTCCCCTTAACTAAGGAAACATTGCAATACACCAATTACTTAAAATGTGCTTATCATTAATAAGTCATAATTAGGTGAAGTTAAAATAAACTTTAAAGTTAAGATCTGAACAACATAAATCCACAATATGTAAATGTAAAAAATAATTTTCCCTCTGTCGTTAGTGGTTAAAATATTTATAGGATATTCATAATCTAAGGCACATATAAAAGTCATGTTATTCGATGTAAATAAAAAATACAATATATCTTTATCAAAGTAATTAAATAAGATATGGATTGTGGAATATTTAAGACCCTATTGTGCCCCCCCCCTCCCCCCAAAACAATCTGACTATCCTGTCTTCAGCAACAAGAAAATTATGATTATTGGACTGTTAACCTGAAGTGACTGTATTTGTTCTTTCATTTTATTTTTCATTTTTGCCATGACCCTGATACCTTCTTCTCGTTTCCCTTCCTCGTCTCTGTTCCTCTCTTCCTCTTCACTTCACCTCCATATCAACTCCTCCTTATCGCCCTTTTATTTTGTCTCCTTTCTCCAGTGGGAGGAGATAAGCGGCGTCGATGAGAAGTACAAGCCCATCCGCACGTACCAGGTGTGCAACGTGATGGAGCCCACGCAGCAGAACAACTGGCTGCAGACCGGCTGGGTGACGCGGCGCGGCGGCCAACGCATTTTTGTGGAGCTGCAGTTCACATTACGAGACTGCAACAGCATCCCAGGTGTAGCGGGAACCTGCAAGGAGACGTTCAACCTCCTGTACGTGGAGACGGACAGAGACCTCGGGGGAGTGACCCGAGAGGACCGCTACACCAAGATCGACACTATCGCTGCCGATGAGAGCTTCACACAGGGCGACCTGGGCGAGAGGAAGATGAAGCTGAACACTGAGGTGCGCGAGATTGGTCACCTGAACCGTAAGGGCTTCCACCTGGCGTTTCAGGACGTCGGCGCCTGCGTGGCCCTGGTGGCGGTGCGGGTGTACTACAAACGCTGCCTCGCCACCGTGCAGAACCTGGCAGTGTTTCCCGACACGGTGGCTGAGGCGGCCTTCGCCACGCTGGTGGAGGTGCGCGGCGCCTGCGTCAACAACTCTGAGGTTGACACAGACAGCCCTCCCAGGATGCATTGCAGCGCCGAGGGGGAATGGCTGGTGCCCATTGGGAAGTGCAGCTGCAGCGCCGGCTACGAGGAGGGACACAGCAGCTGTGAAGGTAGGATCTGAATAAACATGGAGAGAAAGATGACAGAAAACAAAGAATAACAGAAAAAGAAAATATTGAGGTCTATTTTTAATTCAGTTGTTATATTTTTAAGTCCTGAAAGTTGCTTTTTCTCCATCAGTTCCAGTATAATTTAGCTGTTTTTATGAACTTAAGAGACACGAGTGAAAGTCTCTAGAAAGAAAAACTTTGTTAATTTGCATTGAAAACTTGAAATCGTCTCATCACACTGGATCACAGGATTCTTTCCTTTTGTTTTTAAGAAAAACTGAACTTTTAGGACAGAATTTTACTGTGAAAGTGACGAGAGGGAGACAGATGAGGAAAAGATGAATAAACAGGAGACAGAGAGGAGTTTGAAATGAGAAGTGAAGGAGGCTGAATGCTGGAGAGAATAGAAGAACAGATTAAAAGAACAGAAGGAAGATGAGAGATGATCCATATGAAAAAAACACTGAGAATATGACTGATGCTGTGAGTGTGTAGGATATTTGGATGAAAACATTCCACGTGACCAAGATGAAGTGTTCAGACAATTGAAAAGTTTCATAATAGACGTTTCATGAAATCAAATCGAGGAACAGAAAAGCTTCTTTCACTCATTGTCTTGCTTTTTTGTTCAACACTGACAATGACATGAATGCTCATTTCACGTGTGCGTCGCAAAGACTGTTGTCACAGTGTTGGAACTCTGATTAATATACTTGATCTCCAGAGGTTTGTGTCCTATTGAGTTCAACACCCCAACTTCCCCTCTAACATGTTAGCATGTAGCCTGTATGATACACACACACACACACACGCACACACACACGGGCTGCTGCACACTGACGTCAACAGATCTGAACAGTATTTAGTATATTTTGTCACAAGCCATTGCTCACGCACCAGCAGCATTTTGATCGTCTGACTGTTGGCTTTCACACCCCATATTGCATTGTTGTGCGCCGCAATGTGGGTGTTGGTCTCCACGGACAGCAGACTGTGCGCATCGTAATGGAGGAGACGTTCGGTGAACTCGTCATCTGATGTCGCTCTTGTCCACATTTGCAATTGATCGCTATTCTTGGAAATTAAGTCGAGTTGTTTTCTACTTGGGTTCAACTAGATTTAGGACACAAAAAAGTTAGTTCAGTTAGTTTATTCTCAAGCTCGGTCTGGATCGGACAGACCATCGTGGCCCTCCCATTTGTTTGTGCTTTGACCTTCTCTAAACTTCTGCTTCAATGCCACAGAGAGCTGGGTTTGCACTGCACACACGAAAAAGGCACAACATTTTTGTTACACCACCACAGTACCGTTATTAAACTGAGGGAGAAAAGGAAAAAGGCAGAAGAAGAAATGAAAAATGAGTAAGGAAAGATTAAAAGAAAGGGAAATGTAAAGAAAGTATCTGTGTGAGATTAGGACCATGCAAGAAAAGCAGACGTCTGATGTCAGATATAAAATCATTAGAGTCTGCATGTTTTCTTAAGAGCTGAACATGTAGGACTTTTACAGAGTGTAAAAAAAAAGTAATCATAGACGAAGTTGCACTTGATATTAAGTGATGCAGAACATTTGCTCTGCTGCAGAATTCCCGGTCCTGCACTAAGTGTTTGACAGTTGGCGATAAGCGGCGCTCGCTGACGCTGGCAGTTGGTGTGTGTGCAAACAAAGTGTGTGTCGTTTATTGATCTGCTTTTCTGTAATTACCCGACGATGCTACGATGAAAGCCGAGCTGAAGACAATGAAATCTGATGGACAGAGAGACAGAGGGAGACGCTGCAGAGAGACGAGTGAAGTCAAGAAGCTCGAAGATGGGGGGTGGATAGAAAACTAACATTTTGAGAATGGGGCAGATGAAGACAGGAAGCCAAGAAAGAGAGAGAGAGATAGAGAGAGAGATCTTTGCTGTGTCTTTGGTGATCAACCTTCCGTGGGTAAAGTTTAGCGAGTGTCACGGTCTATAGGGAGACGGGGCCCGCCACACAGACACACACACACACACACACACATTATCTCTCAATTTGTTTGTTTATCAATGGAACACTTCCCCTATAGTGGCTCGTTCCTCAGCTCAGCCGTAGTGGTATGAATATGCAGTGGCAAGCCCCGACATCTCCCACTGCACCAGAGCTATTGATCAGCTGTAATGCTCCGCTAAACTGAGGGATTGCGCTGGGACCGCTCATACACACACATAGTAAAGGACACACACTCACTAGCAGGCTGCGGTTTCTGCACACACACACACACACACACACACACACACACACACACACACACACACACACACACACACACACTAGTTTGATTTAATTCTGTGTGAAACAAAAGCACTGCATCTCTCTCTCTCTCTCTCTCTCTCTCTCTCTCTCTCTCTCTCTCTGTGCCTGAGAGGATGGGATGGGCAGTTTGACTTTGTGCTTGTCTCAGAATCATGCACACGTGTGCTTGGACATACAATTAATAACACAATTAATGCAAAGCAGCCAATCCTGGCAAAACACACTGGTAATACCACAGATTTTGTGTGTTTGTGTACACTGTGTTCAGGTGCTGTGATTGTCTTATTTACTCCTGGGTCTAATTGTGTAACTGAGCGAGTGCACACGCACCGAGTGTCTGCCGCGCAGGTCAATAATATTGAATAGCCGGTGAGTAGCTCCTGATATTAGTGTAAGCAGATAGTGTTGTGCAGTCGAGAAGAGGATTAATACCTCACACACTGTCAACACTGGATTATTTAGGATTACAGTGTCTATTGTCATAGTTCTTTTACCTTTTCTGTGATTTTAATGCTAATGCAGGTGTAACTGAACTGCTGATTTACTGATAGTGAACATTAAGTAGTTTGCAATGTGTGCTTACTGCTTGTAATAATTTCGTGTGTGTGTGTGTGTGTGTGTTTCTCACATCTCGAGAACGGTTCATCTTATCGGCTTCACGAGAATTGTCGAACGTGCAATTTGATCCATATCAATAAACTTTGAAGAAACAGACAAACTGTAGCAGTGGCAGCCGGGACGTTTAGTGATCATGACAAACGGCGCGTTCACGACAAGAGTGTGTTCCCGACAATTGCGATTACAGCTGATTCTGCAGCTCAGGGTTCTGCGTATTAAGTCCAACTTTGAAGAAACAGGTGAACTGCTCTTATTTGAGTCCCCCAGCTGCTCTTTTCTTGCTGCAGGTCACTTTTACAGTTCCTGAGAGAAAACTGCAAACGGCTCATTCCACACATGCCACTGCACGAGTTCTTCTACTTCTCTCTTCTCCTTGCTTTGTGCATAATAACTGAATCACTGTCAGAAGCTGATGGATGAAATGCATTTATCGTCAATATGTTGTTTTCACTTTGCTTTGCTTCGTCTCTTAGAACTTGATTTTCCTAAAAAAGAATCTCGTTTAGAATGAATTAAAGCAGAACCATGTGGCACCGAAACTGAATGAGAAAAACATAAGTTGCTCAGAGGACCGGAACACGGCGGCGGCCTCACAGCCTCTAGTGGTGAAAGTGAAGGGGAGGATAAATGTGCGTGTTATTTAAAAATTAGCATATGTGCTCAGTCAGCTTCCTCTTGCATAACAAAGGTGAAAAAGCATAAAGAAAGGATGGAAATTAAGAAGGAGTCGAGGGAGAAGTGATACAACCATCTTTGGCTTCACCTCTCGGTCGGGGGAGACTCGCAAGTGCACACGCAGCAGCATCGTTGCCACACGTCTTGACCCTGCGTGCACTTTACAAATGTGCACGACATGCACTCGCGGTGATAAGCGCGCACGTTCTCTCCGCAGTCATTATGAAATGCCACCAGCAGGAACAGACCCAGGGGGAAAAAATAACAAATTATGTAATAATTCACCTTTCAAATACACGTTTCATTTGCGTGTGTATTCGTGTGTGTTTCTTTCACACTCATGAGCGCCATCCTGTTCTAATTAAGGCCGGCTGCTCTTTCTATATAATTACTGAGTGTGGCGCGTGCCTTCAGCAGATTCTCTTATTATCTCTGTTGTTTGCTGCTCCACAATCCGGCTCCAGGCGCATTCGCCACCCTGCTTTTCCTTCCTATTGCTCTGCTTCCCTCTGTAATTTACTACACGCCTTCCTTCTCCTCCCCTTCATCCCTCCCTCATTTCTTTATTTCCTTCACCCATTTACCCCCCGCCCCCACCCGCATGTATTCCTCACGCTGCCAAAGAAGTGTGCACTTAATTTCTATCCCACTGATCTTGGCGGAGCTGCATGACTTAATTTGTGTCCTTTATTCCCTCTTCTATCACTTCTTTTTACCTTTTCCCTCCTTCTTCTCCTCCCATTCCTTCCTCTATATCAGTTTTCTTCTCTATATTTTCTGTAAAAGGCTGTTTTCTATGTTTCTGCCCCTCGCTCACTGCCCCCTGTGGGAACCATGTGGCAGGGTGAGATGGGGTGAGGCAGGGTGAGTGAGGTTAACAGGTTGAAATCTGCTGGAGAAGCTTGGAGATGTATCGTGTGTGTGTGTGTGTGTCTGTGCATGTGCATGTGTGTGAGAGAGAGCATGAGGTTGTGTGTGTGTGTGCCCTAAAATTTGGCACCGGTGCCCAATCATATGTTTCTGAAGTCGCTCCCACTGTTGCACTCGTGTCTCCCTCTGTCTGTTGTCACTTCTCGTCTCGTCCTCATCAACCCTCCCCCCAACTCTCTGCGTCCCAGACAGAAGTCATCCCATTATTTCTTCTTTGACATTTATTCTCTTCCTTTCCGTGCTTCCCTCCGACTAATTTGTGCCTTTTTATAGAAAAAGCCGCCTCTCAAAGCTGCAATCACTTACCACCCCGCCTCTTTCCTTTCTACAGCGTTTGACTCCTCTTTCAATCCCCTTCTGTCTTTTATCTGACTTTTCTTTTCTTTTTTATACCCCTTCTCTTTAAACCAGCCCTTCCGTGGCTCGGTGCCACCCCTGCCCATCTGGTCAGTCCTCCCTCCCTCCCTCCCTCCATCCCTCTCCCTCTTTCTCCTCTCCAGCCGCGTCACATGCTACTGTTAGTCATCCCTCTCCCCGGCTTTTCATTTTCAATAATTCATGGGACTCCTGGGAGAAAGACAAATGTGTTCTTTTGAGCCCAGCATCTGATGTATTTATTTAGCCGGCCTGCCGTAACAACAAGTGGCCATTAAAACACACTCGGACCTGCAAACATCCGCTCACACTCTTACAAATGTAAAGACATTCTCACCAAAACGAGCATTTGTATGCAGAGCTCTGAAATGTCCCCTGCTTATTGAAAATGTGTGATGGAGGGAGGCCGAGCGTTCACCATTCATTCTCCCCAGGCCTTTGTTTACCTCTGGAGAATAAAGGAGGGAAAGAAAGGAAGAAAATGAATAAAAAAACAAGATGTTATGGGGATGGAAAGAGATAAGTTGGGGGGGGGGAGTAAATAGGACGAGGAATACACAGCGTTGCAGAAAAGAGCTGTCAGATTTTTCTCACGCTCGTACGGTTTGTTAGTCGCTCTGCATAAGAGCTGAATGCATAAAATATGAGCCATAAAAGCTGAGGATGATTTGCAAAAAGGAGGAAGAAGAGGTCGTACAATGACGGTGGTAGAAAGGAAAGGAGTCGGATGAGAGGAAAGATGCGGAGTTTTAGGGGAGAAAAGCTAAGAAACATGTGGAGGAGAAGGAAGCTGAGGTGCAGGAGGAAAAGGAAGTGTGGAGGAGAAGGAAATGTGGAGGTGAGAAGAAGGAAAAGAGTGAAACACAAGAGAAGTGTGGCCACAGGCAAGATGGGCTGAACCTGCAAACTGCAACATGCCTCCATCCATCCATCCTCCTCTCCATCCTCGCAGCGCTCTCAATCTCCCACACCCGACTCATGAATTAAACACAGCTGACATGAATGCATCAAAGTTAGAAAAGGTTGGCGCTGCAGCTTAATCATGTTGCTAACTCACTCGACATGACAGCCTCGTTTCTCTGCAGCTCACTCATGACTACTGAGCTGAATCAAACTTCCTGTAAAGGACAGAAACATCCTGGAATAAGAACTCCTTGATATGAGAAAGTGACAGACGTGATGTTACTGAGGAATAATAACAGATTAGGAAGACGCCTATTTTCCCTTTTCTTCTGTGTTTCATTTCCCAGATTTGACGCTTTCATCATCAGAGCGCTGCAGTGTTACCGAGGCACGATACGACAGTGGGTGCACGTAACAGCACTCGCACTCGTCGGAGTTGAAATTAGTTGCTTGTGATTAAATAACTGGGGCTGGAAACCCAAAGTGTAAACCGAGCACACAGCAAGAAATTCAAAAAAATCCCTGTGGAGGAATTCAGCAGCAAATGAAAACAAAACAGAGACGAGAAAAGAGGAAATAAATCAAAATGGATGAAAGAGGGAACATAATGGTGCACAAGCGCAGTATAATGTTGTTTTCCTTTATCTCCTGGGGACGTATTTATCTCATTTATGGTGCAAGAAGCATGTTGCTGTCAGTCAGTGGCTCTGTGCAGGGTTTTTTTTTTTACAAAATGTTGCTTTCCATTGAAAATCCATGCACAGTAACTTCAATTTTTGGAGAAATAAGTGTTTCTGTGTTGAATAAAGACATTTTTCTATGTCTTAAATGAAATAATTTGTTGGAATATCTAAAAGACACATTTCACAATCTCAACTGGCTGGAAACAACAGCTCAATAAAGTGCTTCTCACTGGGCAGTGGCGGAAATCTTCCGAGGCAATTATCTTAACAATCAAATATTGTGATGGCCACATCTGTGCCGTGTTTACAGATGGTGTAAAAGTGACGGTGCAGTTCTGTGTCTTTTAATCAGAAAAGCCTGCTCGCGTGTGAGATCATCTCAAGTGAGACGACCGGTGCCCCGGCTGCCCCTGAGAGTTGTTGACTCTCGTGACTCTGGGCCGCAGCTGCTGATAAGACGCATTTGAGTCCTCGGTGAGCAACTGTGACTCATGAAAGGTTTCGTGGGGACAGGCTGCCTCTTTAGCCGGAAGATAAGTTGTAAGACTTGATTATGTCAGACTGTCTAATACTGTGTGTCCTGAAGTGACGCTGCAGAGTGACACTGGTGCCCAACACAACTTGCAAGTGTGTCTTTGTGTGTTTGTGGGTTTGAGTGTGTCATGTAAGGAGGGATTCTGGGCCTCCAGAGACACACACATGGAATCTACCTCACCAGGTGCATCCCTCATCTTCTGTTAGAAATGATGTATTCAGGGTGAGAAGGCAGTGTCGAGCAATTGCCCCGCCGCCCCAGCGTCACCTCCATCCACCCCCATTCAACCTCCAGTAATAACTTTCCATCTGTTCAAAATGGATGTGGGATCAGTGTATAGATCTCTCTGCCCCCACTTAACCTCGGTGAACACACTTATTCAGTCTTAACAGGAACGTCTCAGCAGGAGTGGCATTAAAACTGTAATTATTTTTTTGCATGCAGGTGTCGGTGTAGTCGCAGGAGTGAAATGGGGAAAAAATAATATCTTTAATGCATCTGGAAGCGCAGAGTCGAAGGTCAGTGGATCTGCAGAATTGGTCTGGAAGACGTTTTTTGTCCCTTCGTCAAATGGCTCCACCGGTTAGCGAGGAGCACTGAGCAGCATTCAACTTGTTGGGATTGTCAACATCTTATAGTCGTATTGTCAGAACCCAACTAATCGAAATATGTGTAATAAATGTCTGGGGAGGGATATGAAAATGGAACTGTACGTGGTTATTTTGCCATAAGAGACATGACACCCAAAAAGTTTCTTGCGCCGAAATATTTCTGCACGTTTTCTTGTTTTTTAGCTCATAGCAGATATTTACACCAGACCCCATTTCTTTTTGCAGGAGCCAGTCTGGGGTAGATTGGATTTCTGATATATAAAAAATCTTCATAGTTTAAACCAATAAGTTTCACAGATGGTTTGAGTTGCACTACTAACTTATTTAGTAACGTTTACTTTCAATCTAACGGCTTAAACTTTGATAACGAGGGTGTTTATCGGCCACAGGCCCGAGACGCTTGCTCCCTGCATTTAACTTCCTGCCACCACATCGTTAGACTTTATTACAGCATCATCGCAAACTGAAGAGCTCCTGTGTACTTTTACTGCACAGTTGTCATGTATCAGGAATAAACCTTGAATAACACAAGCTTGTCGGCCATTAATGTGCATCTGTGCAAAGGTTTACACGTTCGTTTGCGTGTGACAGGCTGTGTCGCCGTCGCTGTTTGATGCTACTGTGCATATGCGACTGTGTGTGTGTTTGTGTGTGTCTGATTGTGTGTGTGTGTGTGTGTGTGTGTGTGTGTGTGTGTGTGTGTGTGTGTGTGTGTGTGTGTGTGTGTGTGTGTGTGTGTGTGTGTGTGTGTGTGTGTGTGTGCCGGCTGTTGTCTCTGTATTCACAGCTCGGCAGAGGGGCCTGCAGTGAGGACAGAGTGCCCGCCCCCCTGGCTGCACAGCGAGCCTGGCATGCGAGCCCGTGCCAGCTTGGTTTCCCATCCCCCTACCCTCCTCATTTTGTTGTCATTTGTCTTCACCCTCCCCATCACGCACCCTCCCTCATGTACACCGATACACACACGACACACACAAACGCACACAACCCCCATCCCAATGAAAATGGATGGCGTTTCCAGGGACACCTGCGCCTCCGTGTTCCAAATCCTCCACCCTACATGGACACAAATGCATATGCACTACTGGCCAATGGTTTTAAAACATCCCTTGTTTTCATTTAGCTTTAAGCAGATTCAAGTCCAGTGAATCACCTTTAATGCTGCAAAGGTAAAACGTCTTTTGCATTAAAGTATTAAAAGTTAAACTTCCCGAGGTAAACAAAGCAAAAAACGAACAACAGAAAACTCTTAATAGAAAACAGGCCTTTCAGAGATTAGGGAATTGATTTAGTGGCAGTTTTCCTTCCAGCAGTGGAAGTGAATTAAGCCTCGGAAGTTAATGCCAACAAATTCCTACACGTTCCGCCGAAATGTGTTGATTTGAAAACCCTCCGTCTTTAGAAGAGCAGTGTTGGAACAAAGATTATATTTCTATCAGTGTTGGGAGAGAGAGGAAAAAATATTAAGACGGATGCTTTGGTCAAAACATTAGGAGAAAATAAATAAGACGGTGGCTTCAAATGATGGAAGAGCAGCACGGTCCTCGGGCTTAAACCTCATGGAGCTGGTTTGGGATTAAATGGAGAAAAAGGCGAAAGCAAAGAAACCTGCATGTGCAAAACAATGTTGGAACAAACTTCCCAAACAATAAATTTCCATTTTAGAAAAGAAACTGGGTAATATTTAGGACTTGAGATTCCCAGATTAGCTTTTTCCCTTTATCATATATCTGTGTGATGGTTTAAGCTTCGAGGACACGGAGTCATTACAGTATTTACCAGGATTTCTTGGACACGTGCATTTGCATATCCACACCCTCATCTGCAGAACGCGCTCAGGAAACAAACAACTCCACATATGTGTGCGCAGACACGGGCTCACTCCCACTCTCTCCCAGGCTCCCGTGCGTTGTTTGTTCATGAACCGCTCCATCTGCTTCTGTCTTCACGGCTAACCAAGGCCTGCCTACCACTCGTTACACACTCACACACACACACACATAGAAAACCCACACACATTGTTCTAATGTGTAATCATGCGTCGTTCCACAAACACCTGTCGTCCTCATTTGGACTTGACAACCCATAATCTCCTGGATGGACAGGCTCATTAACACTCAGACTCTCGTGCATCAAAAACACAAAAACCATAAATCTAGATCCACACTGTAGCTAAATCTAGTTTTATATTCTGCCGGAGTTGTGCAGGATTTTGAGTGCAAACTCCATCAATAATTGTTTCATGCTCGCTTTACCCACACACTCTCTCTCTCTCTCTCTCTCTCTCTCTCTCTCTCTCTCTCTCTCTCTCTCTCTCTCGCTCTCTCTCTCTCCCACACACTCGTACTCACTCTCACTGTGGGGAGCAGTGTGAAATGATTGGCATCCCGAGGTGAGTGTTATGGGTGACATTTCCACTGTAATGTGGTATAGAAGTCTCCTGCAGAGCCTCTGCGCCGCTGTCACAATGCGAGATTGGGGGCAAGAGGTGGGCGGGGGGTGCAGGGGTGGAGACATGGAGGCACAGGAGGGGACAGATTCAGAGAGAGAGAGAGAGAGGATGGCAGCCTGATGGGTTAACACACACTGTACATATGCATGTAGACAGAGGTGCATTCAAAATCAGTGCACATACACTTCACCTAAATACATGGAACTACATGCGTGGTCAAAAACATACTTTCAACAAATCATATAAAGTGTTTCAACTTAAAGAGGACACAAGTCAAAAAGCTGTCATGTCCTAAAACATCCATTAACTTTAAACACACAATACAAGACGTCTTTAAAGGTTAAAATCCTACATGTACGAATCCAATACAACTTTCTTGAGACACAGACTTGTTCTCTGCAGAATAGCAAAGCGGCACAGCCCACGAAAAAAAGAAAAAAGAAGAGAGATGACAGTTTGAAAGACTCCGAGCTTTCATATCTTGGCCTGCTGAGGTTTAATTTTCTGTGAGCTTCCAACACCACCGAACAACAAAGAGGAAAATTAGTTGTGTGATCTGAATAGAGGATTCGCTCTTTTCAAGTGACTCGAAAGGATTGGAAATAAGAAGAAAACTGTCCGTCCCCTTACTGTAAAATTAGCCTTGAATTACCCAAAGTAACTTATGCACACTCGCATATTAAAATCTGTTGTGAGCGGTTCTTCTGCCGTCAGAATGACTGTCTGTGCTGTGAGTAAACACAACGTGACCACAGCATGAAGCTTCACCTCGTCTAACTTCAAATTTGATAACAATACCACAGAGAATGGATGATGCACACAAGCCGCACGACAAAGAGTAACAGCATCACTATTGACCTGATTCTGAATAAAACGTTGGTTAGATAATGTTTTATACTCTGATTTATAACATCAAGCAGCTCATGTCGATGTTGATGTTAAGAAAATACAAATCAAATAGGACATTATCATGAGTTTTACTAAATGCCTTTCAAAGTGCTCTAAACTATATGAGACAGGAACAGTGTGTTTATGCTGCCATTTTTCACCTTTCTAATAATTAGTGATCAAGTAACAGAGAGAAGTGTGCACTGATAGGTCGCATGAGGCTTTTGTCTCTCTCGCTCTTTGTGTGTGTGTGTGTGTGTGTGTGTGTGTGTGTGTGTGCTGCGTTACTCACCATCCAGAACAATGTAAATCTACTGTTGAATTAGTTATTTTCCCTCCCTATCATCCATCACACAGGACACACTGAGAGGGCGGAGTGCGGAACACTGAGTCTGTGTGGCGCGGTGAACCGTCGCCGTGTTTGCACAGATTGAAAAATCAGACACGGGGAAAACACAAGTTCGCACACGCCTGCTGATGTACAGTGCATTTCTGCCAGGGAAAACACACACACATACACACACACACACACATTCACTGATGACACATACTTGTAAATATGCATATGCACGAGGAATCATTTAATCTGCTCACACACGTGTGCACACGAGCTGTACATTCATTTGACCTCTCTACTGTTTGTTTGTGTGTTCGAAGTTTGTTTGGATCTGTGAACATGTTAAGTGCAGCATTGTGTGTGTGTGTGTTTGTTGTTTGTGTGTCCATATTGCACAGATAGCAATACCTGGCAGCAACTGGACAAACACACACTCATCACACATGGAAACTCATTCAAGTGATGTGTTTGTATAAGCACAGTTGAACGCACCTCTGGGTTTGTAGCTCAGCTGTAGATGTCGCGTGAATCCTTTGGCACCGGGAAACACAAACACACCGAATCAATGCTGGACTTGTCGTGCGGTTTTAACTGGCCCTGCCGGCGGTGATGGATGTTGTATTTATGGAGCCCCTTTCCGTGCTCTGGATCAAGTACTGCGAGCATCACGCAGTCTGACACAGAGGGGACGGGTGGATAAAGGGATGACGGAGGCAAGGGTGGAGGGAAGGAGGAAGAATGGATGGCTGCAGGGAAGGAGGAGACAGCAGAACGGAGGGATTTAGGAAAGGAGAAAGAGAGTTCGGGCTGGGGAATAAGAGAAACAGGGGCCACCTGCTTGGAGGGAAGGTCACAGTCAGCAGGGAGGGTTGGAGTCCTGCTGAGAGAGGGACACGTCACACACACACACACACAATGCTTTTTAAATCCAAAAATAGTCCCACATCCTCTGCTACTCTTTGGGGAACAGTTACTTTTCCAACGTTTTTAAACATGAAACATGTAAAATGAAATGCAGACACGAGGAGTCGTCGTGTTGTGGATGCACATGATGGATATTCGTTGTCTCATCTATGAACTTGACACTTCATCCCTTCAGCCTTTTACCGTCCTAATGCAACACACACACAGTTTCAAGCAGCCTCGCCCGCTCACTGTTTTTATTTGTCCCTCGCTCGTGTTGTCTCATCCGGCCGCCCTCATCCATCCCCGTGTCGTTACTTTCATTTGGCACAAGGATAAATCTCATCCCAGTTTATGAGGCAGCAATTGGGAGGCAGATAGAGGTAGATAGACCAGGCAGCCGACTATTAGACGCAAAGACAGATGGAAAGAAGGGAACGAGGACAGTAGAAACGAGGAGACTAGCTGCTAAATAGGAAGATGAACCAGCAGGCAGGGAGCCTGTAAGACAGACGTGCACTTGTTGGCTGTTAAAAAGACAAACGTTGGCATTTTGAAGAGTGAATAGAAGCAGTTTAAGTTGCACAAGTATTCAGAAAGTTGAGACGAGGCCTGAGTTGGTCTAGAACATTGTGAGTATGGGTCAGAGTCTTAAAGCCCCAGGCCACCATTTTCCTCCAGTAAATAGTATAATACTGTATGTACAAAATAAAGAATGATTCCAGACACATCTCAGTCAAACTGCAGCTCACTCTCTGCCCATGTGTCTTAAACTAAATCATCACTTACTGGAAACCCGAGTTGTGTATGCGACACACAGGAATACGCACCAGTAACCGGTCCCTGCAGCAACAACTGCAGTCCCAACAACTGAGAGAGTGGGACTCCAGTGAAAGAAACTCTCACAGTCGGCTAAAAACAGATTTTCAGCCGGCAGTGACAAAAGCCCGAGTTTCCTCTTGATTTCCCGAGCAGCGTATATACCGGCTGTAGTGATACTGCGGTCGCCTTCAAAAGGCTGCTGCTCTGTATGTGGTAAATGCACCGGTCAGGGCGGCCTGCAGAAAGGCTGTGTCAGAGCTGTAAGTGACTATAAAAGAACTGACGGCTCCCACTTTCCCCTCTTTATGGTTCCTTCATCCTGTGGACACCCAGCTCCTGTGGGATGAAAGTGGTCGGGGAGTAGATTTCCCCGTGGGATCAACTCTACCACTGCTGTGAATGAATGAAGGAAGGAGGTGGCTTTGTTAGAGATATGGTCATTTCTTTAGGATCAATGCCCTCAGGCCGTCAGTTCTCGAAATACAGTTGCCATCGCTGAACTTGCTGAAGTAAGCGCCCCTCGTCTTTTTTCCATTTTTAGTGTTTTAAGTTATTATCCTGGACGCCCTCGGGGACTGGTAATTTTCAGAATGAAAGAGGGGGTTGATTTCAGTGTCATTAAAGCAGCGCTCCGCTTAGTAATAAAATCATTTTAAGCGTGCCTCGTATACGCTCAATATTAATGGCTTTATTAAAAAAAAAAAAAAACTGTTTTCCATCCTGTCAAGCCGATGTATTCATTTTAGACAAATCGAGCGGCGGTCGCATGAATCAGGCTGAGCTGCTGCAGCAGATGTCTCTCTGTGTCTGTGCCAACCTGCCCCGCTGTCATGGAGGTGACGTCCTCTATCAGTACAGGACAAATTGACCCGGCCCCTGGGGCTGCCTGAGGGGACACTGCGGACTCTTCCTATCCCGTCTTCAGCGGCTGTCGTCTGCAGAAAAGACTCCGGCAGCACAGCTCACTTAACCAGCGGGAGACACGACGCTGGAGGTTTCACACTGAGACGTCAGGGAGGAGCTGTGAGCGTCTTATTGTAGAACATATAATGGAAGTAAATGGTTCATGGGTGATTGGGAATAAAAA
The DNA here is from genome assembly GCF_022539355.2 of Hippoglossus stenolepis. Lineage (NCBI taxonomy): Eukaryota > Metazoa > Chordata > Actinopteri > Pleuronectiformes > Pleuronectidae > Hippoglossus > Hippoglossus stenolepis. The sequence continues at coordinate 5,178,326 of NC_061499.1, forward strand.
ATAAAAAAATAAAACCACAAATAAAAGTTATATATACAGTATTCATGTCTGTTTGCCAATACTCATGCACCAATATATTTATTTTCCAGAATAATGCAGAAAATATACATTTATGTTTTTAAAAAAGTTAAATTTCTTAGTCCAAACTCTAAATATTTGTATTTAGTTAAAATATCAAGCTCAGATTCACTTTCTTTGTCGTCAGGGTTTGTAAATGACATCTTTTTATTTAGTTATTTTTAAAGATCTGGGCTGATTTATCTGTATTGGAACGTTTTTTTTACTCCCGAGCATCAGCCCCAAGAATCAATATCAGTCGGGCTCTAATTACATTTAGTTAATAGCAGCTGTCAAATCTTCATCATTGGAAAACCTTTAAAAAATGATTAATATGTGAGAGTGAACTTTATTCTCCAGTTTGGTTGAATTTCTGTGACACACATTTTATTTGGCTTTTTTTCCTGTGTGTGTGACCGACTGTGTATTGAACAACAGGCTCACTGCTTGTGGAATTGATTCAACAGCATTTCACTACGGCGCCTGTGAAATGTCAAAAACCACGATTTGTTCGTCGTTGAGCTTTGACGAGTGTCTCCGGTGAACTCTGGTAGAAACACGCCACAGTATTTAGGGGACGTGTGAGTCTCGGAGCTCACACGGTGTTAATGTCACGGTTTTATGTGCGTGTGTGTGTGTGTGTGTGTGTTGAGTGGCCGCTGCGACCGGTGTCCCCTCCATCTGTGCTACGGGTCCCCGGGGGCCTTTAGACGCTCTCTGATGGCACATCAGAGGCCCCCACCTATAAACACTAGCATTAATAACTCTCTCTCCCTCTTTCTCCCCCTCTTCCTCTCTCTCTCTCCGCTGGCTGACTGTTGTTTATATGGCTGTAAAATTCAATTAGGCTGCAGGGGAGTGGGCCGGCCCGCATTACTGCCTGCCAGGGTGACATTTCATTTGCAATGAATCATGGGCCAGAGGAGGACCGGGCCGGCAAGCAAAACAACACTCCTCCTCTCCTATCTCTCCCCCCCCTCTTCCTCCTCCTCCACTCTTTCTTCCTTTCTTTCCGCTCCGCACGTCTTCACTTACTTTACAACCTCTCCCGGTTCCGTCGGTGCATAAAGCCTTCTCCCTCTTTTTATTTCCCCTCCTGAGTTGTGACGCTGAGAAAACCTCCAGAGCTCACTCTTGTTTACTGTCGGCTGTCCACGCGAATGTGGTTGTGTATTCACATTCACTTCTCCCCGCTGCATTTATTCTCTCCGTCTTTGCCTCTCTCTTACTTCGTCCGTTTCTCTTTCTGCTTCTCATGCATTTAAAACCCTCCTTCATCCTTTCTTCCTCACTCCTCTCCTCCCACCTCACTCCCTCCTTGCTCCCCTCCTACCTGCCTCCTTTTGATTGAGGCAAGCACCTCACCACTTCAGCCCCCGAAAACAAAAACCCCTTAAACGACAAAAAAAAGAGAAAGAAAATGTCTCATCAAATTTTAACATGCGTCACTTTGCCTGGCACAAACAGTTTCGGGCGGTCGCCACTGCCAGAAGGTTTTTGGGACCAGGCCAGCTCTGCCTCGGGGACACGGAAAAGAATTAGATGTAAGGATTTCCGAGAGTGCAGCAACTTGTAAGTCAGAAAATGATGGATTCTGGGAGTTTTCTGGCCCGAACCATGCGAGTGCATTATTTTAAACAGATACAAAAAAACAAAAAGGAAATCTGGTTAAGACCACAGAGAAGTGAGATGAGAAATTGCCTCTTGTGCTCATTAGGGCGATGTAAACAGAGCGGAGTGAATGGGGTGGCACTGAGGAAAGCATCCAGTAACACTCTAAATTAATGCATAAGCTGCCTTTCTGATTACACAGCGGAGGGATTCTACATAAATCGAGGATAAACTGTGAATAATCTAATGCGGCGACATCCACGCTGAGGAGGTATTAGTGTCGCCCTCGGAAACATGCTTATGAAAACCTACCAGAACTTTAGTACTTCTCAATTCAATCTACCAGAAACAGGCCTGGGACTCGTTCTGTGTTCCGTCCGTTAAATCAGGGAAAACCCAGTGCACGCGATTAATAATGCATGTTGAGTGCTCTGATTTTAGTTTGTTCCTTTGTTCCCTGAGTGTAAAGTTTGGGTCTTTTTTAGATTCCTCTTTTTGTGTGAGTCAGGAGAAGAGTTTTTGTATAAGTTGAAATGTACACACACACACACAGACGCACACTTGATAGGTTTGTGTTTGCCTCATTCATTCGAACGTTTTGATTAATTGCCTGGATGCTACAAATAGTTATTGTTCTAGCAAATAATCAAAAACCCAATTATTTCAAGTAACAAACAGAAAATCATCAAATCATCATTTGAAACACATGAAACAGTAAACGTTTGGTATCCGTGTGAGATAAATGACGTACATGAGTTTATGTTTTCACTCATGTTGGTTGGTTTGTTTATTAATCAGCTGGATGACGCGCAGGTCGGGAAATAACTCACTAAACTTTTCATTCGGGTCCAGGACCTTTGCATAACTTTTTTTAACTACGATTATTTGGTCTCCTTTATTGGGTCTGGATGTCAAAAAAACCAGGATCATATTTTATAGTTTAAACCTTTTCCTTTTTGCCTTTTTAAGTGTTTTTATCATCTGGGAATTCGTTCTGAACAAAGTCAGTTAATCTTGAAGTCTGATGATCACACAGTTCAAACAACTGCTCTTGTTCTTGTCCTGTTTAACATCAATATAAGTTCAGTCTGGTTGTTTCCTCTGATGAAAGCGAACCCAGATATGAACTACTTTGGATTTTACACTGTCAACCGCAACATTTACACGGCTGCGATGATCTGTGTCCTGAGTCTTATATCAACACAATGATTGCTCACATCTGCCTGGTTACACGTCTGCATGCAAATAGATTGATCGTCCGTACTGTGATCGTCAGTTCATAGAAGACACTAAACGTCCTCCTGGCCACTCCAGGTTCCTATAAAACCGCCCTGTACCCGGTTTACGAGCCATGTGATCGTCATGTGACACGCAAAATGGCTGTGAGTTCAGGCCGCCGGGGGAGCGGGATGGAAGCAGTAGATTTACGGTGGTGGGAGGGAGGGAGGGAGGGAGTGCACGCCGTGTGACGCCTCCGATAAGACCGGCCTAGGGAACAAACGGTAAATTTTCTCCGCCCCTCTCCCACAATGCGTCTCGGTGCAGCAGGGGAGCGCCGCCGCTGACCTTCAGGTGTCGGTATTTGCATGATAGCAGGTGTGTGTGATTGTCCTCTGAACTCGCCAGCTTTAAAAATAGGATCTCATTTCATATTCTGGTTGAGATGTACCATGCAGATTGCTTTTATAATGCAGTTATCACCATGACACACACACACGCATGCACACAAGGGAACACACGTATGTACACATGCAGGCAATTCTGTATTCTACATCATGCTCTCTTCACTTTTCTTATATTTCTGCCATGCGCGCGCACACACACACACACACACACACGTCTTCAGTGAGTCTGCCCCTCCTCCCAGTTTAGGGATGAGCCCTGTAGGGAAGGTGATCTTTATTTAAATCCAGTTGTCTGTGCTCAATCCTAATCTCCTCCCTCAGAAAGAAGGGATTTCTCCTGCTCCGCTCTGCCCACTGATGTGATTTACACTGGGAGGGGGGAGGGAGGGCATGGGGGGATGAAGGGGTGGTGGTAAAAGTGAGTGATGGGAGATGGATAGGATGCAGGAGAATGATATCCGTCTTTGAAAAGGGCTGCGAACATAAAGGGAAAGGGCTGCAAATGGAAGAGCACGGGGGTCGAGGAAAAGCCACTGGAATGAGACATTAGTTGTGCGTTTGTGTTGATGTTGAGCTGAAGGCTGAGTCTGTATGAGGTTGTGTCTCGTCATTTGTTTTTGGTGGGGTCGGCATCTCCATTAACCCAAAGGCCCGCACCGAAGCATTGTGGGTGACAAATCTTTAAAGAGGCATAACTCCTGGATCCTTGCACTCAAATAAAAAGCACAATTTAAAGGTTAAGTTCACAGATAATTCAAGTCTTAAAACACTCCTCACATTGTCCCTGCACAGCAATGAGCTTCATGGAGCCACATTCATTTCTCACTAAAGACTGAACCTGTGGAATATACCTATATATTCATTATTATTCATATATATGGAATACATGTTTGCACAGAAACAGATCTGTGGGTTTTTGCCCTCATCTTTTAACCTGAAACATTATTTTTGTCCAAACTTTATGCAGATATCTGCTAAAATATCCAAATATGGATATGGAGTTTTCTAGCTCAACTAATCACATATGTTATGCTTGAGTGAAACATTTATCCAGACAACATAATTCTGAAATTGAAGGAAGTGATGAACAACAGAGACTTAAAGATATTTATGGAAAGTACTGTTAGAATTTGAACCATGAAAGATTCTTGGGGCCAGACACTGATATCAGACAATATATAGATATTAGAAGAAAATGGCAATGAATCCTAAGATCTCATTTTCTAATAATTTACAGTTTAACCATAAACCTGATGAAAGAAAACGCAAATACATTCAAATATAACTTAAATTAAGGAGATAAATGTAGTTATTTTTACTCAAAATGTAAAAATAAAAGCACATCTGTTCAGCGTTGTTTATTCTGTAAAAGAAAAGTTTTTATACCAGCACATATTCATAAATATAAACACAGATACTGGGATATCTGTGGTTTTAATGGTCAACTGATAAATAAGTCAGGTTTTATAGTCTTTTGCAAATTGTTCCAGTTTCTTTCTTTTCGTGGTTTTTCATCAGATCCGTCAGTTATTTATACCCGGGGGTGTTTGCTGCATGCATGTGTTCTGCAGCTCTAATTAAATTTTGACTGGCACCGTGTGTGACACACTCAGCATGTTCTCCGCTCGGCTTGGCCCAGGCATTCTGCATGGCCACACAGCATCACCGAGATAATTCCTCCACCAAACTAACTCTTCATCCCCCTGAGTCTCCGCTCAACTTTCTCTCTCTCTCTCTCTCTCTACTCTCGCTCGCTTGCTCGCTCACCCCTGCCCCAACTTTTCTCCCTCCTTCTCCCCCTCCTCTCCTTCACCCTTCAGCCGTTCTTTCCCAAAGACAAAAAGTTTTCCACCCCTGTTTGAGGGATTGGATCGATCCATTGTCAGACCTCCCGCCGGCGTCCTCGACCGCTGGGCCAAACCATTAAACTCCACATGGGGGGATTACGCTTCGTTCCTCTCTGTATTCTGCTTGTCTTGTTTTCGCCCGCTCCCCCCCTTCGCTGCCGTGCCCCTGTGTCCTTCAGTTGCGGTGTGTGTTCCTGCGTGTGTGTATTTGTCCGAGGCCCTGCCTGCGACTCACAGGAGGAAGATGCCAATTAACAATTGGGCAAAGGATGCTGCTGAGTCTGTGTGCTTCGTATGACTTTATTCCTTTTTGATCAGTTGCTCAACAAACATGCAACCACAAAAGTTAGGATACACAAGCGTGTGTGGGTGTGGGTTGGTGGGTGGCCCAGAAAAGCCCACCCCCTGATTGGACGAGTCAATACACAGTGTGAAAAAGGCAATAACCCCTGATGGCAAACCTCTTATCGCCCATCTCGTCTTCCCCTCTTTATCTCTCTCTTTCTATCCCTCCATCTCTTTCTATCACACACCCTCTCTCTCTCTCTCTCTCTCTCTCTCTCTCTCTCTCTCTCTCTCTCTCTCTCTCTCTCCCCCTCTCCTCTTCCACTCATGTGTGCCTTTGACCCAGAGGACGCCTTAGAAACACTTTGTTTGTTTTGTCTTGTTTGTGTTACCAAGGGTGAGAGAAGGAATAGAAGGAGCAAATCACTGGAGGAGAGAAGACAGTAGGTTGACATGGTTTGACGTGTTCTCTCACCTCTCGACCAGGGGGCGTCGGCATCACCCTGAAATGCAAACACACAACACGCGTGTTTCGACTGTAGGAACTTTCTCCTGGAACTAGGAACCTTTACAGGAAGTACCAGGGTCTAGATAAGGTTCCAGGTAAATCTTTTTTTACCCCCAAAAAGTACTAAATCACCAGAACCTTATGTGGGTGGGGGCTTTCTACGGTAAATCCCTATTTCAGGTCAGCCATAATTTCTAAAAACCTTTAAAACAAAAACTAAAGACTTTACCTGCAGGTCATGTCTGGAAACTGCTTACGAGTGACCAGTCGAAGCCTTTTTACATCACTCTCTGTGTCTTTATACACTCGGTCAAGTTTGTGTGTGTGTGCGAGTGTGAGTCTGTGTGTGTGTGTGTGGGTGTGGGTGTGTGAGTCTGTGTTGTGGGATTTGTTTTCTTCTAACCCTGCAGAACTCTCGATTCCTGCTGCCCTGCTCCCCAAAGACACATTTTGTCACTTTGTCATTTGTCATTCTGCAGTCCCCAAGGCTGGCTGGCTTTGGTGTGTGTGTGTGTGTGTGTGTGTGTGTGTTTGTGTTTGTGTCTGTGTGTGTTTGTGTCTTGTGTGTTTGTGTCTGTGTGTGTGTGTCCTGCTGGACACAACACAGCTGCAGCCCTCATTCTGGCCTCATTACTTCACACTTCACTCCTCTCTGCTCCTCCCAACATCAGCCTCCCCTCTCTCCTCCTCTATGGTCTCCTCCATCGACACCTTTTCTCCCTCTAGATGTTTCCTTCACGGACACTCGAGGCCAGAAGGTATTGGAACAGTTGAACAGTTCTTCAGCCTCTGAGCTTCAGGACATTCAATTTTAATTAAAATAATAGAAACTGCATTAAAGTGCCACATCTCAGCTTTAATTAGAGTAAGATTGCATCAATAAAGTAACAAGTGAATGGACACAATCTGTGTTAAATATCATCAGAGTGAGGAAACGTAACGATAACGGACTCTTTCACTCTTCCGCCACCTTCTCTATCTTTTGCGTTTCTTTGTCTCTTCATCTTTTCGCCCTCTTTCCGATTTTCAATCTCTCAGGACTTTGGGCGTCATTAATTCATTCCACCCTTTACCCTTTGCCCCCACCAGAGTGGATGACATATTTAATTCATCGCTCGGTGTTTGTGTGTGAGCTTATGTAGATTTATTGCATTGGAATTAGGATGCTGATTGCGTGTGTGTGTGTGTGTGTGTGTGTGTGTGTGTGTGTGTGTGTGTGTGTGTGTGTGTGTGTGTGTGTGTGTGTGTGTGTGTGTGTGTGTGTGTGTGTGTGTGTGTGTGTGTGTGTGTGTGTGTGTGTGTGTATATTGCTGTAGGCTAACAGAAGCAGAAAAGGGAAACGGGGAATTGCAGATGAAGACGAAGGGAAAAAGCCCTGCCAGCCCTAAAGATCGGAGTCCCCAGTGGACACGCACACACGCTACACACATGCCAACACAACGTCCTCCTACATCTCCTCCTATATAGCATAACAACTACCCTGAGGCAAAACTGAACGTACAAACAACAGACATGTTCCACACGCAAAATAAGGACCTTACACACGCATATGTGGCATGTGGCGTATATGCTCCACACGCTACAGATTAGCACGCACGCACAGGGAATCCCCCCTCCTGCACATATAGCCTGGATATTGCAATTATCCAACTATTCACAAACACTCATCCGTACAAGACAGGGTCACATCTGCGTTTTTTCCGCATGTAGTCCCATGCCAGTCATTGTGCATTCACGGCATCGTCATGCCGTCTTTATCTCAGCCGGAGCCTCCTCAGAGCCGAGTGCTGTCACAATCCCTTCACCTCGGCATCAGTGAAATCTTCCCGGGCGAAAAAAAGAAAAGCACCATCATTAGCTCCTCCTTTAGGGAGCGATCTGCGGGCGAGAATAAGCAGGTTTTTATATTTGTTTGACAGTGGTAGCACCGGAATTCCTATTCCGCTCAATTTGTGGAATGAAACGAGCATCAAAGCTTATCACTGGGCGGGAGTTTTGGCCGCAGGGCCCCATTCTGTGCCTGTAACTCCTCTCAATTGATTAAAGCAGGAGTATTATCATTTCTCCCTCCGAGCTCCCATTTCTTAACTAGGAGACAACAAAAGAAATGGCATCTCCTCTGATTTATTTCACACCCATGACTGGCCGCGCATTTTTACCATTAACCGAGGAACGATTGCATCGAGCTGTCATAATGACAGTGACGCCATTAGCAGTGTCTCCGTACGTGAACGGGCTGGCTGTGTGCACATGTATGTGTGTGTGTGCAGGGTTTGTAGACCATGCTAAATGTCCCCGGGATGTCGGCCACGTCATATGGCCTCTGTCTGTCTGTCTGTCTCTCTCTCTGCAGCACAGATCTGATAAAGCGTGAAGATAACAGTGGCACTAGGCAAGGACACAGTCATCCCTCTCTCTCTCTCTCTCTCTCTCTCTCTCTCTCTCTCTCTCTCTCTCTCTTCCTCCTCCTCCTGTATGGATTTCTCTGTCCACTCTCCCCTCAGCTCTGGTCTTTGTCTCTCTCTTCCTCCATCTGTCTCCTTCGTGCCCACATCTCCATCTTTTGATTCCTCTCTGGTTGTTTCTATTGGCCGTGTCCCTCTCTCCTCAGCCATCAGCTTTTCCCTTTGTTTCAATAAAGAGCCCGACGTTGAACCGTTAGCCGCAGGGCTGCATCCATACCACACGTCCAGGGAGGTCTTACACAGCATCTTGGTCGTTGTTTACATCCACTCCTCACTTCAGTCTCTGTTGTTACATCATCACTCTGTTACTCTCAGACTCTAATCTATGATCTCCAGGAATCATCAACAAAACAAGACTCTTCCCAGATTCTATTTGTTTATTTTTATATTCTCTAATTGTTTACTTATTTACTTATTATTTTCTAACTGTGCAGTTGTAACAAAGCAATTTCACTACAACAATTATCAAAGTTCTACTGACTCTTTATCGTCCTTTAGGCTCCATCTTCGTCTTCCCACACACTGTTGTTGTACAACATGCACTTAATATACTCATACTTGCTGCTACAGCCACATTTGTTCTGGTGTGACCAGCAGCATAAGGTGGCTAATGTCAGTTCTCTTAATTAATGACTTTAACCTACTTGTGCTACTTTTACACCTCATGTTTTAGTTCGTCCCATATATGCAAAAGTAAAACAAGAATAGATGCACAGACGTCTGATGTGTCCTCCAGTGGCCTCTGTTCAACAGAGGTTACATATTCCAGCTTCCAACCTTTTAGCCACAGTTTAGGGAGGAGCCACATGTCCATAGTGAGATCCATTATCATAAAATCATTAGAAAAATGATTTCATGACTGTGGTGGGGAAGAATTTGTTGACCCGAACAGAGCCGTGATCTCAGCCTCATTCGACCCCTCTTACCGAGCGCGGGTCGACCTCACTAATGCTTTCGTGGCTCATTTGGATTAAATCCCTGCAGCCAGGTTATAAAATCCTCCTGAAGGACATTTCAGAATATTGGAAACTGCTAAAGCCACATGTTGATGGGGTGGTGCATCTAAACACTTGTTTTGTTCGGCTGTCCTCGCAAGACTTGGCCATAAAATACATGTATGTAGCACAGACTGTCAATCATATTTATAACGTGATGCTTTATTGATCCCTGAAGGGAAATTCTATTTCTGTTTGCACCTGGCCTCCACGGGGAGGTCAGAGGTCGGGGCCGGTCACGTGCTAACCCAACATTTTATGTTTAAGATTCAATCCACTTCCATTTACTTTGGGTTTCGGGAGAGTATTGACGGACGTATTGATTCTTTGCGTGTGTGTAAGTTGTCACCCCAGCATCCTCTTGCTCGTGCTGCCAGGTAGATCGTTGTGAATCTTCTCCAGCAGAGAAAGACCAGCTCCCAGCTGCTCCCTGTCCAAAAACAGCCTCTTTAAATGTGCGCTCGTTGTCCCTTTTTCTTTATCAAACACGTTTCCACCTGTTTGTTCACAGGCTGCACTTGAAGTGAACCCTTTATTGTTGGGGTGGGGGGGCAAATGAAAGAGTGTCCATAGATGAAGCAGAATTGAGAACAGGGGATGAGTGATGCTTTGGAGGCCTCATCTGACTTTTAAGCAGCTGTCAGACTATGAAACGTGTCCGAGCAGATCTGAGAGCAGCTAATCGAGTCGGGGTCGCTCGCTGTCGTCTGGACCGAAACAAGATGAAAGGTTCCTTATTTTGCTTTTCAGCCTTTTGTGTCACCACAGCACCGGATCTACTGCTGCTTAGTGATGGACAACACGAGTTCAGTGAGGGTCTCACGTCGCCGCTGACTGATGTTCAGGGCCTTACACGATGCCTTACAAGTAGCGCCCGCGAGCTCACACACACAAGCCTGTTGCACGCCATCAAATCAATCGCACATTCTCTCCTCCTCCTCCTCATCTTTCTTTTAAATGTTAAAAAGAAAAACCACTAGACATCAGAGAGCAGTTTAGAGGGCAGTGAAGCTGTGAATCAACAACCTCAGACTGAGAAATGGGATGAAAAGGGGGGGGAAGGAGGGTTGGAGATGATGATGAGAGACGTAACGCCCACAGCTGCCAAACCACTCGTCCTCCTCGTCGGGGTTTCCCCTCCTCTTCCTTCCTTCCCTCCTTTCTCTCACCTTCTTCTCCCTCAGTTTGTCTCCTCTGCTCTGCCCGAGGCGCTTTCTTTGGATCAGATCTGACTTGTCACGAGAGCACAGTAATCCCTCCATTACAAGTGACCTGCCCAGAATGTGTGTGTGTGTTTGTGTGCGAGTGTGTAAAAGGCGATGTCTCTAGGGCTATGGCCTAGATTGAATTATTCATGAAGCATGCTTATTCCTTTACTCTCACTTTCTCTCATTTTGCCTCCTTCCATTCTCGCACCCCACCACCCTTCCATTCCCCTGTGTTCGCCCCCGCTCTCCTTGCCTGACCCTGCTGCCGGGTGCTAACTGACAGTCGGCCTCACGCCATGTCAGCATGCCTTGACACACTTAAACATGATCGCTTGTTTCATACACGCGTTGTGTGCCGAGCGCTGCATCTGCACAGCTCGGTCTAGACTCGGCGTGTGCGTGTGTTCTCTGGGAATGTGTGACAGGGGGAGGCTGAGGACAGGAATCCACATTCCCTGCTCTCAAAGTGTGAGTAAGTCTCACAGACAGATGTGTCAGCAGGGTGGCTCGCTAACTGCGACGCCGCGCTGCACTCGCGGAATGAGATGAATGTTGTGCAGATGTGCACACACACACACACACACACATGCACATACATTCATAAAGTCTGTAGAGCACTTATTTGACCAGAGGGTTCATTAAAATTACATCCTCTAATTTAGTTTCACTTTCATGACATATTTTCCATATTTGTAGTTAATTATATATAAAAGCAAGTTGTACGTTTTGGACTTTAAATGCTGTTTCCACGTTGAGCTAAAACGATCGACAGGAAAATAATCATCAGTTGTGATTGTTGATTTTTTTTTCTGAAGCCAAAATAGATAATATATAATTTTTCTCTGTTTTATATCACTAGTGCAGTGTCTGTTCTCAACCTGCTTGTTTGGAACGGGCTGTTGAACGTCCTGACGTTTTTGGAAACATTAGATAAATGTGATATGAAGATGTTTGGATTTTTACTGTAATTAGTAATTTAAAGAGGTGAGTTTGTTTTAAATAGATTATTCTTGACATTATCGACCATTTTGTTAATTCATTAATCTGAACATCTCACATCTATCCATCCATGTGGGAAGATGAAGCAAATGTGTATAGAGTGTGTTTGCATTCCTGCTGTCTTGTTTGTGTGTTGAGACACATTGATCTGCAGCGACCTGTGATCAAACACAATTAAGTGTGAATGCTCCACACTGACTATCGACATGTCTTCTTCTGCCGCTGAACATGTGTGTGTGTGTGTGTGTGTGTGTGTGTGTGTGTGTACTCTACTAATGGGTGGACAGATACTAGACACACACTGTACAGGTGTTACCACACTGCGCTGGAGCTCTGCGGCCTGTTCACCTATTTGTAAAATACAAAATATTGTGTGTGTGAAGATGTAAACACAGATGCATCAGACTCTTTTATGTCTCCTTACATCAATGTATATCTCCAGGCCTGCTCTTCTCTGTGTGTGTGCATTTTGGTGTTGCACTTGACTCGGCATTGATCAGAATAGACTGCATCTCAATCCGTTATTGATCTGTGTGTGTGTGTATGTGTGTGTGGTGCACACCTAGAAGGGCCTCATACCTCTAGTCTTTTTTTTTTATCATTGAATCCCCTGCCAACTGTTGTCTTGGCAACCTTTGTTTACCCTGTCGTTCCAGGATCAATCTAATTGGCGAGGTCTGTCTGTCTCTCACTCAGCGAGAGAAGAGCCTGAATAAAAGGACGGACGGACGGAGGGAGGGAGGAATGGCTTTTGTCATTTATTGACCAGCGGGTGTTATCTCTCTGTGTGTTTTGGCCTTTTGTGTCCCTGTTTAAGAGAAGAGATGCTGCATGTGTGTGCAGGGAAACAAAGGTTGTGTATGATTTGGCTGTATACCAGTGTTTGGAGCTGTATATGCGCTCATAGATTTGTGTGAGTGTGTGTTTGTCCTTGTGTTACGATTATTCAGGAGCCACAGGTGTGCGTCGGCAGATGAATTCAGAGAAAGCTCCTCTGCTCGTCGTGTCCCGTCACATCGAGGCATCCCTCCGCTTCGTCTGAATACCACCTCGCAGGCCTTTTGGCCATTTGTCTCCGTAACTGCGAGTGCGGGGCTCATTTAGAGTCATCAGATCCCATTCTGGTCCAATTACACCAGCTCTCAGTGGTGGATATCATAGTATCACAACAAGCGTCTTGAGGAAATACTAATGAGGCCTCTTCATAGACACAGTGGGTTGCACACACTGGAACACATGCCCAAATGCCAGCCAGCCAAGCAGGAAGAAGTGCTTTGGTACACAGAGTAGCATAACTGCACAGGCCCGGCAAAGCCAATATAATAAAATTAAATTAAATTAGCAACTCCGGGTTAACAACTCATTACATAACAGCAGCAGTTATGGAATTTATTCAGCCAATAAAAGAACAATGAGACCTCGACAAAGAATATTAAAAGCTGTTAAAAGCGGCTTAATCATGTATTAAAGGGTGATTATGAGCATTCTTATGGTTTGTGGTCTAATCTGTGGGAGTTTTTTGAGCAGTCGGGTTATAATCAGAACGCGCCGCCTGTAATCAGCCGACATCAGTCGCGTCGCCTGGAGTAATTTGCCGTAACTTTCAGGGAGAAACGCAGCTCGTGCCAATTGTTTTTGTTTGTTGTCGGCTTCATTTACGAGCACGACTGTGATATTACATCCCGAAGCTGGAGGAGAGCGTTTCACCTGTGTCGCTCACACTTCACAGTCCCTCTGCTCGGCTGCCTGAAGCGACTCGGAGCGACTTCAAAACGCTGCTGCTGTCGTGCGAGGCAGCGACTTTTACCTCGCAGGCCTGTGGTCCGGAGCTGGAGACCAGACTTTGATCCCGGGTGTCCCTCTGACCACGTGACCGGCTGGCCCTCCTCCCTCCTGGGTACAGTGACTCCCACCTCTGCTGCTCGCGGCTTCACAGTTAAGCTGCTTTCAGAGATAAAATGTCCGGGTGAGCCCACGCGAGAATTTGTTGGGAAGATGTCTGAGAAATTCACAGCGAGCCAGTGGGTGTGTTGATGAAGTTTTTAACACACGGGGTGAAACTGGAAGAATATAAATATCTCCGAGTGGTAAAAGAGTTGTCACACACGAAGAAGACGCCAATGAAGAAGTCAACTTGGAAAGACGGCGAGATTCAAGAGCTTTTGACGATAAGAACGATGCCAGTGTTGATGAGCTGTTAACATTTTTCACAGCAGACTTTAAATGCCTCTTGTGATTATCTACTCCGACGTTACTCCTCACCTACATGTTGCAGAAAATATTGACCGTCTCTGAGAAATGAAGTCACCGTTTGGACTGATAATCACCTTCCCTTTAGCTCGGGACTCTACCACCTCCCGAAGGGAATATCAGGCTATTAAGCTGCTGAACACTCTCCTATATCGGTGTTTTTCTTTTGCTGAAAAACTGCTTTGCCTGGAAAATGCTAATGACGCCTCGAGAAGTGAAGCAAAACATTAGTTACTGACTGGAAAAACCAAATCAATCAGTGGCAAGATGCTAAAATGCTCCACAGAGCAGCGAGTAACGACTGAATTTCTATTTGTCAACCAATGCAAATGGTCCCTCTTATAATCCTTTCACCCATTGTTGGTATAAAGATGTTGTTTAGTGCAGCTATAGCACAGCAACGTATGGAAATGTTAGGAAATGATTGCGAGAGAGTTTAGATGGGTAGACGGCTGAGGTGAGATGAATTGTGGGAAAGATTTGCATCCTTTCTTGTGTGTGTCGTGTTTGTGTTGTGTTGTGTTGTTATGTGTTTTACTTTGAGCAGGGCTGTTTCCTGTCTTGCTTGTGTCACTTCCTCTCTAATGACCCGTCATATGTGTAACCTGCCCAGCTGGCACTGTCAGAACATGTGTCTGGATGACGTGCGTGTGTGTGGTTATCTCAAGTTTATATTTTCTGTTCTCTTCCATGTGTCCTTCTGAGGACAAGGAGGAAAATACTTAATCTTAAATAGATTTTTCTGGCCGTTTCCAAATTTTCATCAATACCCACTTCAGTATTTAGTTGTGAATCATGGGTATTCATTTTAAAACGTAGATATTATGTGAGGCACATGAGTTACTGTGAAAACATCGGCTCAGCAGTATTGATTTTTTTTTTTTTAACTAAATGCTAATAGAATTTCTGAATGCTGACAAGATCAGCGTTCGGAGCGACTGTTGGAAGGTTCATGTGGATCTGGGTAGGATCCCTCATTGGCTGCTAGCTTGACTTGTTATTTCACTTATTAAAGCCAAAATACATTCAATTACAATCTGTTTTTATGAATTCATGTCATTCGCCATTTGAGTCCTAGTCCAAGGTTTGAAAAAATAAAAAATCTGGGAATGCAACCAACGCTTCACTGAAAACACAGAAAACCCATGTTTTTAAACTGCAGTCTATCAATATGGATTTGTTTTTATACAAATAGAAGAACAGTCGAGCACATAACTCCGTCAAGGCCCAGCAGTCTCCTTAAATCCAGTCAAGCTGCACCAAATTTCCACACACTCATGGATGTCAGTTCCCTAAATGTGCCTGATTTTTCTGCATCAATATCAATGAATTATTCCCCAGGAAATGATTGATGATGCTAAAAAAAGGCTCTTTCTCACAATGGTAAAGAAAGTGGAAAAAGGACACATCCTGATACGGATCCACAACGTTTCGTTTAGTAGTTTTTACGCAAACAAACGATGACGAAAACACAAACTACTTGGTATAGATTAAAAACTAATATGTTTAAGAAAACAGTGTGGATCAGTTTCAGTAAACGAGTAAGATCTAAAAATAAGGAACTTACAACCAGTTCTTAAACACACACAGCTTTGGTTTTACATTTTGTTTTGTACATGACTCGGCCTGTGGAATAAATTGTCACAGATTCGATTGTTGTGCGTGTGAACAGCAGAAAACCTGAAATAGCAAGTCGCTGAATGCATGTGTGTGTGTGTGTGGGTGGTTGTGAGTAAATGTTAATCATTAACAGCCGAGATGGTAGAAGTCAGAAATTTCTTCAGCCAAACGTGATATGTGACTTCATCATTCACCTTTTTTATTTAATGTTCTATTCGACTAAATGAAAAGTTGAAGGTTAAAGAGTCAGGAAGGAAGACGAGGAGGAGAGAGAAGAGACGTTTGTGTACATGTGTCAGTTGTTAGTGTCTCTTCAACTTTCCTGCAGGCGGCCGCACATTTCTGTCCGTCTGCTTTCACACTGTTGTGTAAGGGTTCACTTTGTCCTCTTGCAGCGGGATGTCTCGCTAAAAAATCCATGTGCCTACAACCGACCTGAATACTGCAGCAAGCACTCTGTGTTCTCTCTCTGTGTGTGTCTGTGTGTGTGCGTGTGTGCGCGTGCGTGTCAAGTGCCTAGAAATCGCTCTGTGACAAAACCGCTATCTCACACTTGGCCGGGAAGAAACTAGAGCGTCATATGAAAGTTGGCACTGTGCTCGTAGGAGGTAAACTTGTCTCTGTGTGGCTGAGAGAGAAAGAGTCAGAGGATAAAGACCGACGGAGAGAGAGAGAGAGAGAGAGAGAGAAGAGCATTACATGTCACAAACCCTGCGAGCTCAACAATAAAACTTTCCAGAGAGACTCGTATAATGTGACCTTACATCTCCGTCCCTGGGCTAAGCTCTATATCCTCCTCCACCCTCCTCGCTCTGGCCACCGCCTCATTTCTACACGTGTCAGCTCCAGAGTTCTTGTTGCTTATGTTTTGCTCATGTCACTTCAAACTCTGAGGATTTGTGCATCTGTCTTCCGCAGCACATTTTGAGTTTACAACAGCCTCCAGTCTGTGTGTCGCAGCCACTGCTCTGGATGTGTGTGTGGGCCGATGTGCTGGACATTGTGTCAGACAGCGTCTCCTTGAGGTGCCAGACAGTTTGTTCCTAAATGGTTCCTGTACATTTTGTTCCAATACAAACTCAACTGAGCCCCACTCTTTAAAAACTGAAGAGAGTTTCGAGTTGTATTCTCAAATCCAAAGCAAGTCTTTTATGCTTTTACAACATTTTGTTCAGATCATTAAAATCCTCATGAATTCTGCCGGAGTACAGCAGTTAAATTATATTGAATGAAAAGACCGAATGTGCTTAATCATAATGTCAATCCAGTGATTTTAAACTAAATATAACCTCAATGTCAAGGCAAGTTTTATCACTAAATACTGATGCTGACCCACGAACACTTAATTAACCCAGTAGCATTTCCTTTGTCAAACTGGAAAACAGATTTCAAACACTCCACTGGAAACAGCAGCGTTTTCTCTTTCCCTAGATTTTCAGGAGTATTGAGGTTAAACATCATTACATCTGATATTTACTCATAATTATCTAACTTTAAATTTCAAAGTCATAGAGGCAGAAGTTTTTAGTCTTTAAAGAAAACCTGACACTTGTTTTATTTCTATAAATTGGGAGCAGGTGATGGACGGTGTGCAGAAACCTTTGGTTCTTTAATGGTGCATATTCATTGGTATGTAAATAATATGGGTTGAAAGAACCACTGAACTCTTGTAATCAGTCAAAGCATCATGGGAACAATTAAACATGAAAATGGTCATTTTGTTTTAAACTATCCATATATCTTTACATTTAAACAAGGGTGTTTATCGTCTGTAAACATGAATTTGTCTCTGAATTATATATTTGAAACCATAGAACACTGCTTTACACATGCAGACTTTATTATTTGCTGTGTCTTGTAACACTTTTGACAATCCCCAATTTTACAAACCTGTCTGAATAGTCTTTAAATCGTCTACCTGGCAGTTGTGTGCAGTGATTCTGCCATAAGCCTGTAAATCATGGAAGGAGAAACCAAATAAAAGCGCGTGTGGTTCAAATGGCTAACGTCGAGTGACATTACTCACAGATCACTCACGGTTAAGGTAAACGCACCTCGGGGCTCTTACAGGCTTGTAGGGCTCTTAACGGTCTCTCATGCAGCTCAGATCTTCTATTTAACATTTCATCACATAACACTGCAACTGATTCCCTCATTACCATGGCAACTGCTCGCTGCACATTGTCTAAAATCCCCCAACGACACAACACTGATCATTATTGTTCTGCAACATGCATGAAACCGGGGGAACTTCCCCTGAAATTTAATCAAAGTATTTATTTCTTTTTGACACGAAGCCGCGTCGTGCATACTTATTTCGTCTGTGGACACGCTGCGAGGTAGCAGGGGGGAAATTTCATTAATCAAACCTTGAATTTTCAACAAGGTGCCAACAAGGAAACTGGAAGCATATTTGAAGAAAACCAGCAGATTATTAAGTAGTAGAGGGGAATGGTGGTGGGTGTTTCTGCTTCTGGGGTCTTGGATGATTGCATGTATGTGTATGTGTTAGGTCCTGACTTTGTGTGTGTGTGTGTGTGTGTGTGTGTGTGTGTGTGTGTGTGTGTGTGTGTGTGTGTGTGTGTGTGTGTGTGTGTGTGTGTGTGTGTGTGTGTGTGTGTGTGTGTGTGTGCACATTTTCATT
Source organism: Hippoglossus stenolepis (assembly GCF_022539355.2). Taxonomy (NCBI): domain Eukaryota; kingdom Metazoa; phylum Chordata; class Actinopteri; order Pleuronectiformes; family Pleuronectidae; genus Hippoglossus; species Hippoglossus stenolepis. Next base: position 5,196,440 of record NC_061499.1, read on the forward strand.
TTCGACTTGGATCGCGGCCGCTCCTCCGAGTCGGAGTGATCCCACTCACTCCATGTTCTTTCCTCGGGGCGTGGAGATAGTGAAAGGTATTAATGGAGAGAGTGGTGGGAGGAAAGACAGTGAGCGAGCCGGAGGAAGCACATCGGGATGGGAGGGGGAGATGGATGAACAGAGGTGATGGGGGTGAGGTGAAAGAGCAAGATGGATGGGTGGAGGAGAGTGGGTGGAGGAGGTCAGCGAGGGGAACGATGTCGCTCAACAGCGAGCGAGAGGAGGAGCGGCTCGGATCCAAATCGAAAGGTGTTTTGGCAAACACCCCCCAAAAAAACTGCTACGACTGCCCAACCAGCCCCACCGGAAATTAATCATAGTTTCATCTCTTCCAATAAAATCACTCTCACTCGCTGTCTCTCTTCCTCCTTCTTGACCTCATTCGAGTAATTCCAAATAGATCTTTCTCTCTCTCGCTCCCTTGCACTCATCTTTTGTTCGTTTTTCCTCTTTCAATCGATGGAATCTGACAAACTGTTGAGGAGCCTTACACGAACTCCTGCTTGTAAAAGCAAATTAAAAAAGAGAAAAATAAGCCCTGCTGTGCTTAAAAGCTAGAAATCCCGTTCCCCTCTCCACCACTTGGCTCCGGGTGTCTGTGGCCTCTGCATAAGCCGGAGCTGTCGTGTCCCTGAGTTGACCCTGTGCGCTCGGACAACTGGCTGATGTGCCAAAGGCAAGAGTGCAACAAGGACATTGCACAGAGGCGAGCAGGGAGCAGGACCCTGCATGTGTGAAGGAAGAGGAGGTGGAGAGACAGGAGGTGTGTGAGTGACGGAGGAGGAGAGAGGGAATGGGGAAAGCGTGTCGAGATTTTGTCAAGCCAACACGGTGAAGTCACAGAGCTTCTGACTGAGATGATTCAACCACGCGGAGGCCTCCACTTTGCATAACCAGGACAATGAGGATGTGTTTTTCTTTCTTCAGACATTTGTTCAAAGAAAGCAGGAGGCGATACTCTGAATACAAAGTAGAGGCTTGAGTGCAGCTCACAGATGATTTTAGTGGATAATTGCTGTGAGAGAAATGTTTGTGCCTGTCTGCCGCGGCTGGGAACCGACCCTGAGATCACCGACACATACAGGAGCTGAACAACCCACACTTAACAACTCTATATATGAATGTATATCTATCTGTTGAGTCTTCATTGTCAGAAAGGAGCAGTTATTGAAGGACTGAGTCAATACAGGAAACACTCAGGTTTTATTGGTAGCATATAAAAGGAAAGATGAGAACTTAATTTTATATCACTTTGCATTATTGATCGTCCACATTGTGGTTAAATCTGAATTCACACTTGTTGGAAATAATCTCAAAGGGAAGGTTGTGACATTTTGTAATCATAAAACACATAATAAATTAAAAAGCCTGATGTTATTCCCCTGTGTTGTTTAAAAACACATCCTCGACCCTCACTGTTGCAGTGGCCGGTCATGTCCCTTCATTACAGTGAACATGGGCTCTTTTGTACCTCTGTTGTATTCATCCACGGACAAAATATAATATCAAACAAAAACCCAATTTTGAAACTGTAAATTTAACGGTGAAGCAAAGAGCATGTTCACATGTTTATTCAAAGTTCAGAGAAGTTTCATTCGCCCAGTGGGAAGTCGATAAGATGAAGGATTCTCCGGTTATGGGAGCCACGTACCCACATTTATTAATTATAGAACTAGTAATTTTTAGATAGATTAGATAGATGTCTGCTAAAAACTACAGTGCCCAGCTGTCTTTATAGGGAAATTACTCAAGTGTATATTCTTGACCCATGATTTAGATCTTCCATAGGAACCAGTGGACTAAGGGTCACAGGGAGGTGAGGTTTAAACTGGAAAGTATTAAGAGATTGACACTTTCTTCTTTGGATTTGTTGGCAGTATCAATAATACTATTTCCAGCCTTAGTCTTTAAAAAGACAGAAAAGGATCTTACCTCAATGCAACAATTGGCCAAATCCTGACTTTAGTTTGTTTAGCAATTTAATTCTAATGTGTTTCTAGGAAATACTCTTCCTAAAGTTACAAAACAATACTACACTTTTGAAGAACTCTCCAAAATGTGTTCCTGCCAGAACTCCTGAGCAGTCGAACCACTTCATTTAGTCGCACCATTCCCGTCCACGCTGTAGACAGATCCATTTCTTTTGTATTGAGCAGAGAACATCACGGAGTAAATCATCTGGAAGCGCAGTGTTGGATCGATACTGCATAAAGTTTTACTCGTATGGAGAGCAAGTACTTGAACTGTACAGTAATCACTGAAGCCTTTTCTTACAGCGGTGCTCCCCATAGTGCAACTTAGTTAAAAATACAGACAGAGAGGTTTATATTGAACCTCACTGCTCGCTCACTCACTCACTCGCTCGCTCACTCACACACACAAAGACACCTACACTCGGCTCGCCTCCCAGCGATAGAGAAGTGAGGAGGGTGTCAGCCAACAGGAAGGCAGAGATTGAGGGAGGGAAGAGAAAAGCGAAACAAATGCAAAGGGAGAGACGGTGCTGCAGAGCTTTAGGGGGAGGACAAATCGATACGCTCGCACACACAACCCTCCCACGCAGCAGCTAAATAATGCTGCTGGTTTGTCTCGCCTTCTCCCTCCGTGACCCCGATCATCTCCATCCAGCGTGTGGAAGACTTTATTCTGTGTTCGCAAAAAAAAAAAAAAAGAGTTTTAAACACTAGTCTTCGTAAATTGTTTCTGTTTTGCTTTCCCGATATAAAAAAAAATGGTTATTAGCTTGTAAGTCTCTCCCAAACGGCAATTTCAATCTGTTGGTTAGAATGTGACTCCGGTTTCCAGTACGTGAAGTTCAAGAGGTTCGAACAGCCGATCTGCTCCTCAGTGAACTTGACCCAGTTAAATCAATTTGAAGAAAAGTTATTTTAATAACTACGAGTTGGAGTTTATCATAATGGGCGGATTTCCCGGGGGGGGGACAGGGGGGGATCGTGCCCCTCAATATCATCGCAAACATAAGCAATGATAGTACCTATATAATTTTAAGTGGTAATAGATTAGAGGAGAGACATGGGGGAGAAGAGAGGGAGTAACACTACTGATACTAATGAATGTAGTTATGTTTTTAATGATGGCAATATAATAGGAGTTGTAATGATGATGATAATACTGCTGATGATAAATAATAGGCTAATTAGAAACAATAATTAGAGTTTTGTTGTGTCAGATCTGGATCCTGCAGCTCCGGAGTCAGACTTACCTGCACAATGAGGACAGAGACAGAGATTTAATTAGATTTACTAAAGTAAGATGTGCGTTGTGCAGTTTTAGTTTTGGTTCTGGTGTGAGGCTGTTGCTTCGTACTTTCACCCTCCTCCTCCTCCCTCACAGTGCCAGAGTAACAAATCTGTCGGAGAAGAATTTGCGTATTTTTTTTTCAGCCACTGCATCTGAAACTAAATACATCAAATTGGATTTACAACGCTGTCCTGCTCGTTGCCAGAACGGGCAACACAACGCCGACGGCATTTATGTATAATAAAACGTAATGGAGGCATCTTCACCAGCCAAGCAGTCACAGCAGCAGAGTGGACGTGCAGCAGGAGCGAGTGTGGAGCAGGTCCGTTTAACTCGGCCGCCCGTGGTGTCAGTGTTTGATTGTTACTGGTGCAGATAGCCACTGCGGTGTGAATGTCTGCTTGTTAAGCCCGAATTATGACAAGCGCGGTGGCTGCGTGGTCAGTAGATCTTAACGTCAGCCGCTGCCTTCGGTGCCTGGTCTGTCAGCAGGCTGCCTGACGAGTCTGATTCACCCACAGTCGATGTTTGACTCATGGTTAATGAAGCAGAATCGCAGCATATGAATTTCCAATTTTGCATCGTGCTTTAAGTGCATAACTTTTCCAAACCTACAATCATTTGTAGTCCTTGACAAAAACTTCGGTAAGTGAAGGATTTGTTTTTCTTTATCAGAAGCTCAGACAGTATTTATCCATGTTTATTGTAGATCAGCTCGAAGTACAAGTACTGGCACAATGACAGAAATGATGGTAAATGGTCTATATTCATAGTTTATATATTATATATTAGTATTTACACTACAGTTTTACCACTCACCCATTCACACACAACCTTTCGGGGTTCAGTATCTTGCCCAAAGACACATCGGTAAGACTGGGATCGAGCCGCCGACCTTCTGGTTGGTGGACGACCGCTGTACCCCTCATCCACACCCTGCCCCTGATGCACCAGCGAGTTACATTTGGGAGTTTGGTTTTACAAGCTGGTGATTCCCTGTGGAATCATCACATTCTTTAACTGCAGGTCCCAGTTGATAATGAAATCTGTGAAACCTATGAAACAGATGTTTCATGTGACCTATATGAGGGAAGATATGTCCAATACAAATCACACCAAAAGTTCAAGATTCCTTAATTGGCTTTAATTAGGATCCAAGGCTCATTGAACTTTGGTTCCATGTGTTTCTTATGTGACCAAATCAGCATGAAGAATGTGATTGTGACGTGGAGTCTGCGTTGGTGCCGAATTAACCACATGCATCAGCTTTTATCGACCAACAAAGAGGGAAAACCTTTGATGCACAATGTTCCCAGTGCACCGATGGTCTCTATCTAAATGTGTCCAGCCTCTCTTCTTCCCTTTTTACTCTCCACATCCTATTTTAGGTACAGTCTGACTGTTCAGTGAGTCTCCAGCCACCTGTTTGCCTGTTTCAAGCCGACACTCACCACAGCTCTCCGCCGGTATTAGGCGATGGTTGTTGACAGCACTAAGTGAGGCAGTAAGCAGCTCGGTAAAGTGTGTCTGGGAACGCCTGTCGCATCTGCTTGTGCGGCGTGATTCTGCTCAGTCGCTCTCCGCTCGGTTTGAACCTCTTTTTTTTTTATGCTCTGCAAATACCTCGCTGTGTCAGATGCACTCTGGCCGCCTGAGACCCGTGGAGACGAGGACACACACACACACACACACACAAACACGCACGTGAGCGGGCAGACACAAAAAGCATCCACACAGAAACACACACCTAATGCTTTTTGAGTGACTTTACTGGATGACTCACTGTCTGGTTCAGTCTGTCTCCACATGCTACAGCATCTGGACCATAATTCCCAGCTAAGACCTTGGCAGAATATCCTTCGAGATGTTTGTGTACGTGTGTGTGTGTGTGTGTGCACGCATGCTTCATCATGCCAGGAGGATTTTCACTTCACTCTGAGTGAAGTGAAAATCCTTCCACGCAGCGACGACAACCTGTCATTCATAGATGCATATTTTGGATGAGTACTCGGTAAACTCTGGAGATGGATGGAGGGTTTGGAATTGAGCTCTGCTGTGACGGATTTGGACAAATGGTACAAAGACTAATGTGAAGTTTGTAGGTTTTACTTTTTTTTTTTTTACATATACTGTCTTCCCTCCACACTTTCTCATCCCTCCCTTTTATCCCTTATTTTCTCTCCCTTAATTGCTTGACTTCCATCCCATGGCTCCTCGTGACGCCGTCTTGCATGTCTTAATTAAACGGCTGCTTAGAGAAGGGGGTCTGTAAAGGCACAGAGTGAATGGGGGGGGGGATGCATGGGGGAGGATTGGGGCTTGAGAAGGGATGGGTGGTGGAGATTAATGAAAGAAGAGTCCGTTAATCACACAACAAGGTCAAGGCCGCTTTACCTTCACAGCTTAATTGCGGCCCCTGATTGTGTTGCAAGGCCTCATTTTTAATTCAAACAGCAGGTTGACTAAACTACGTTAAATGTCGCTCTGTGTGTGCGTGGGTGTGTGTGTATATGTTCGTACGTGTGTGTGGGTTTGCATAACAAGTGTGTATTTTATTAGTTAATGCTTCAGCTCGCCCTTGACATCGTGACTTCTTCATCACTTCCACTGTTTGAAGAACTTTGTTGCCGAACACACATATATTTTATAATATACTTAAAGAAAGCTGAATTCATCCCTCGTTACATTTTAGATGAAAATTGCATGCAAACAAAAGAAATCAAGACGTTTCGACAAAAATCTGATTTTTGAAATTGCGTTTCCATTGCAACTGTTTCCAAATAAACAGTTTTTTATTTTTTTGTCCCTTAGGGACTCTGGTGCATAATCAACAGCTCATTTGCATTCGTATCTCCACGTTCCGCTCCTCACTTTTTTATTATGGGATGCAATCACTGAGCTGTGGCTGTCGCAGGAAGAGCGTTTTGAATGAAAACTGCAGTGATTGCTGTTTTTTTGCAGTAAGCAACACGGTGGGGAAAAAATCTAATTGTTGCTGCTTTGAGAAAAATGTGAAAGTATCAGTGCAGCACATGTATAATGTGTGTTTTCCATATGCGTGTCGTGATCCCTGACATGGAGCTAAGCCGTTAAACTCAGCGGGGGGGTGGGAGGGGCTGGAGGATGGGCCCACCTCATCCATCTCTTTGATAGACCAACTGTTCCTCATCACATGGGGTCTCTCACACACACACACACACACACACACACACACACACACACACACACACACACACACACACACACACACACACACATATACACACACACACACACCCCGTGTACACACCCTCCAAAAACATTTTAACTGTCGTGTGCTCTGACCGTGACTCTCGCTCAGCAGTGAAAACACTTCATCAGCCTTATGGTCCAAGTGACCCCCCACCAGTATCTCCATCCATCTCTGCACCCGCTCGGCTTTCTAATAACTTTGGATCAGGGACACTGGATCTCAAATGTCGCAGAGAGAATGAGCGATGAGCAGGGATTTGTCTTTTAGACGGTCAGCGGAACGCCACAGTGGAAACGTTATAGAAACCTGAGGCGAGGGTTTTACCTTGGGATCAGAATGTAAAACCAAGCACAGCACTTATCAGGTGCTGCTTTCAGGGGTTTCTTCAAGTGTGACATGTCTTCATACTTGACCATAAAGTCGTGGTATTAGTTTTGACTTTCAGATTAACTGATATATATAAAAAGGGAGGTCATACATCATTTATTTCTCCGAGACATTTTCTTAGAAAATGTGGCTATCATAGGAAGGGTAGTGATACAAAGAACATTTTATTCTAGGGGAAGAAAAACAAGGTCAGGCTACAATGATTCGAGTTTTACGTTCATGAAAAGGAGAAATGATTCATCACCATTTTCAAATGTGATGGAGAAAACGGAGATTTGACCTCGTGGCCTTGGCTCAGACACACGGGTGAAATGTCAAATGAGCATCAGGCATGTGAGCTTTGATTGTGTGTGCTTTGTGTCCACATATGATGAATCCACATGAACAGAGGAAAATAAACTCACAGTATCAAACACACTTCTACGAGAATGAGCTAAGTAAACACCTGTATGATGTAAAGCAATGCAACACAACAGCTCAGCCTCTGCAGTCATTAATACTGCCTCACACACAGGATAGAGTTTATGGGACTAACTTTTCGGCTTGGTGGTGTATTCCACTGAAATTATTATTTCTAATAAAGTGTCTGTTTCATCAAAATAATTTATGGAGTCATTCAAAAATTCTAAAAGCATCAGCTGCAAAAAAATATCACGTTGATTTATCAATAGCTCCCCTGGAAACTAAAATGTTTTTGCAAAGGTTGTACCCATTAGTGGCCTTTGGTGTTGGAATGCATTGTAATGAATCAGGTGGTTGCTCACACTCGGTGCAGTCTGTCAACAGACGTATGTTTTACAGCTGGATCATGCACCTAATCCTCGTGCTGCTCTGCACAAGCATGTCCCTCACTCACACACATTAGGAGCTAATATGCTGTAAAAGATGCACACGGCGCTCATATAGGCACCTCGTTTGCATAATTGCACTTCATAGGCGCCTTTTCCCTTTCTCAGTCCCCTTTAATTGACTCTAATACATGTCTTCCAGGGGTGAGAAGCCATCTGATTACCCTTCACCTCCTTTACCAATTCTACAACCCTATACTTCTCCTCCTCTGCCGTACTTAAAGATATGCAGCGGTGCTCATTGATCTGCATTCTTGGGAAATGTCTCCGGCCGATTTTTTTAAATCTGGGTCATTGTTTATGAAAAAGACGGATTCGGATGAGGCGAATGGAAACGGTACAGTATGTCATTAGCAGGCGAGACTCATTCGCGTTCGCATCCAAGATTTGAATAGCTGATTCAAAAGAGTCTAATGAAATCGGCATGTCGCAACAGACTGCAGGCTCAAGATTATACTTGTTAATTTCCATAACCAGGCCACATTCAACACACACACACTCACAGAAATGAGGGGGCTGCAGGAAAACAAAAAGTCTCTTGTCTCCATATCCTCCCTAATGCCTCCATCAGCGAATGTGATTATAGCTTTCAGTTGCATATATTATTAAATTTTTTAGGAAATCTAGGCGCGTGTGTCACGGAGAACTGAACCGACTCCCACAAACAATATGAAGATCATTTTGTGTTTCTCTTTTTTGTTCAGTCTCCGACAAAAAAACTAATATTGACAAACATTTCCTCTCAAAACTTTTCCCGTCACCCATAGCGTACAGACACGGTGTAGACGTTTGCTTGGTGCATTTTTGTACGTGCACAATTGGAAGTAGTGACGGATGACATTACATAATGCATTTGCAAACGGGGAAAGATAAGTGTCTTACAGGCTGCTGTGCTTATGACCTTTAGTGGAACTACAAATCAACTACTCTTACCTGAGCCATCACAAAGCCTCACATGCACGAACACACATGCAGCCCAATAGCACGACTGTTGAAAAAGAGCAGAACACTGAATTTGGTTTAGTGAGCATGTGTTTGCTGACTTGCGGGCTGATACGGTTTCAATGTAAACGACTGGGATGCTCCCGTAACATTCTCACTTACACCCCAACACTAACATTAGCTGAACCGGTGCTTTGCTGCAAGCTGTTTCCATGCAGAGCAGGTAGCCATGTTAAGACGTGTGTGTGTGTGGGGGGGGACTGTCCATCTGGATGTGAAGGTGGTGATGATGATAATGATGATGATGGCTATCAGTGGGACAAGAAGGCTCAGAGCCTGCAGGCCACCTTGTAAGGCTTGACTGATCAGCGCTTCCTTTTTTCAGTATGTTCCAGTCTGACTTGTCTGTTTGTAGCTCTACTACTTTTAAGTCTGGACCTTGTGTTTTGCCTGCATATGCACATTAGTATTGGAGACATCTCCCCCCCCTTGTGTGCCTTGTGGCTTTTTTATTTGTCTCCATACACACACATGCTTGCATGCAGGTGTTTCTGGGATCGGCTCGGACATGAATAAATGGCTGTGTGGTTCGGGGTAAATGGAAGCCATCAATCACGCGTACGGGGGAAACAAAAACACTGCCTACTTCAGCACGGTGACCAGTGGACATGGTTGCTGATCCCAGCGACTGCAGCGTCAGGGTCTAATGATTAAGGTGAGGTGAGATGATCTGCAAAGTTCTACGGCTGTGAAGCGCAGTGGGTGTCTGTGGGGCCGATGATGTCATCGTAAAGGCTCCATTTACTCTATGAAAATAGATAGTGTACATGTGCACTGTCAGTGTGCACACGTACCTTCATGCATCCTTTAGACGATAGTTGTCACATAACGTCACCTTAGAGGGTTCTGACATTTTTAAGATTTTATTGTTGTGTACGATACATTTTTGTCTCTCGGACCATTAGCTACAACCCCAACGATTTCCATTGGTTCTGCTTTGTTTCATCCACATCTGTAAACTCTCAGGGAACGTGCACAACACGGACAGAATCCTTCTGCATCTGTAGACTGACTTTGATCATAAATTAGCCTTGAGGCAGTGAGGCACAAAATCTGATTTTAAATATATATATAAATATATTTGCCTTTTATTGAATAGTTGTCAGTAGAAACAGACAGAAAAACAGAATTAAAAAAGCCTCATTCGAGCTCCATCCCCACAGTATGTCCGCTCATTGTGCTTCAGTCAGGATGAGAGCAACAGCTAAATACCTGACACGTAAATGAACAGCGTGCGTCCGTGAGATGAGACAGCGAGAGGAGGCGGCGGCGGCGAGTGATATCCTGAAATTGTTCCCTCTCAGTCTTTTGTTCCTCGGCCTCTGATAAATCCTGTGAAAATGATAGCTGGAGCCAAAGCAGGGGCAGCGGATAATGGATAAAAAAAAAAGGGGAGGGAGGGTAGCAGGGAGCAAACATGATGGGGAGGAGGAGGAGGAGGACGGGGGGGAGGAGGAGGAGGAGGAGGAGGAGGAGGACAGGCAGGGCTGAGCAGCGTTTGCCACGGAGCAGAGCTGATAGCCGTCAAGAGCTGTTTGAGAAGATGAGATGGGAGAAAGGTAAACGTGAGAGTGACATGGGTATTAGTGGGCACGGCGAGAACAGAGGACGAGGAAGAAGTCGTCTCTGTCAACAGGCAGTGATTGACTTCTGTGTGTGTGTGTGTGTGTGTGTTTGTGTTTGTGTGTGTCAGAGCCTCAGCGAAGTGAGTCAGTGTGTGTTCATAAAACACAGATATGCTCCCTCAGTCCATGTGTCTGATCTCATCATGTGTATGCACGAGAGGAAGTGAATCTGTTTAGTTTGAATCCATATACACATGAGACACGTCGTTCTGCTTTAATGTCACATTCAACATGGGATTACATGCACAGTGATAACAGACACAGGACTTCAGGGAGGACGAGGACATGGATTCATACCACGTGCTGCACTTTGCATATTCCCCAAAAAATGAAGAGGTTTTATTCATAAATACACTGAAATAAATGAATTTGGTGATTTCCCCCCCACACTTCCCGTAGCCAGGAGTGTTTCAGGGAACGTGGTGGGGGACCGGCCCTCCAGACTGTGCACACACATACATAATAGTAAAACAGTAAAGTTAAAGTGCAACCACACACCCTTCAAATCAGGTTCCTTTTCCACAAGCATTGAGATGTTCTGGTTTTCAACAAACAAAGATTATGCAGCTTTTGGCAGAAAGCTCGTGGCATCATGGGGCCTTTTGTAGGGGGTTTTAGAATCATGGCGTCGTTGCTCTGGGCTCAAGCATTCAGCCAATCTCAGGGGCCCCCTCCCAGCTCAGGGCCCCATGCAATTGTTTGCTTTGCCTCCCCTGTAGCGTAGAACCTATCTGTAGATCCACCACGAGGCTGACATGCGTCGTTCAGAGTGGAAAATAGTAACAACAATTTGACAGATGGCTGTAAAATAAGCTGCAGAAATGTTAGTTTCCATTAATATCATCTTTACTGACGTGTGATGATCCTCTGAACTTTTCTCCGGCTTCACCAGCAGCTCAAAGTTTTCTCTAAATGAGATGACCGTACATTTCTGCACATTTTCATGGTTCTCAGAGGATGAATCCGAACAGTGTTTGAGATCTCCTGGGTTTTTCCCTTGGTGCCATTATGAAGTGCATAGCTTGACAACTATTTGTAGATTTCTTCGAATTTTCATATAAATATTTAGAGTTGCTGGATGATAAATTCAATTTATTCACTTGATCTGCTCAGCTTTTCATTTTGTATCATCATCAGGGTCAGAAATGCAATTTACCCGACACGTGGCTTAATGTAAATACAAACTGTACATCAGCATGTCAGTGTGCTGATGTTAGCATTCAGCCTAAGCACCATTTAATTACCATCCAGCGTCATAGAGCTTCTATGGCTGCAGTCTCTTACTGTTGTTTCTCATTACCTGTAAATTGTCAGAAATAATCCAACTGAACAAAGACGCCCAATTAGAGAGTCGACTTCAGCAGAGTTTGCCGATAGAAAGTAATTTGTCTCTGCTTCGAACTCTATTTAAAGATCTAATTCTGCAGACGTGATAAACAGCGAATCATCACGTGTCTGTTTTGTGATGTAACCGGTGAGAAGTCCAGTGAATGAATCTGCTGCTGTTTACGTTGAAAAAAATGAAATAAATAAAATGTGCTCGTGTGTGTTTTGTCGCTGTGAATTACACGTCTGCGGCGCAAAAGCACAGCTGACATTAATACCCCCGCTGGCATTGTTCGCTAGTTATCCTCCTGTGTTCTCTGTGTGATGTCAGTCTGTGGTAACCAGGGCAGAACAGCGAATGAAATGATAAAGAAAAGCGTTGACCTGAATGGCACGGCTCAGAGCTTTCTCCCTGATTACACCGAGGCAGCCGCCAGTCAGTGGGTGGACCTGAATGAGGTCTTTACTTTGAGTTAATAACAGGGATTTACACTGTCATTCAGGGCTTGGTCATATCTCCAAAGCAGCTGGCCGCGCCGACAGGTTATGACACTGCATGTAGAGAGAGAGAAAATTGTTTGTCTGCAAAGAGCCGAGCACGGAAAGTGTCACGAAATTGCCTTTTTTCATCAGTCACTTAACGTCAACCTATAACACCATAAAAACCAAAGCCTCCATCATGGATGATTTGATACCGGTATTCAAAGTAATTTTCAGTTTCTTAGAGTTTGACTCATATGTTGTTGCAGTTTGCTTCTCGGGAGAAAATGGAGTGATTACAGCAAATTTCAATTGTGCTCCTGTTTAGTCATCACAGAGGCCGACAGCTCTCTTAAGGTTTGCTGTTCTCCAGGCATCTGCACACACAGTGGTTTGTTTTCCTACAGAAGACAGAAGCTGTTGTGCTGTAGCGCTGAGAACTGGGATCCAACTTGATAGAGCACTTTGAAATCCCGCAGAGGAAAGGTAGCGACTCATCAAACATTCAAAACAACTGTGAAAATATCAAGGCCCGGTCTGTTTCGAGAGCATTAATTACAGATGCAGCAATTTTTTTTAGTTGATGAGCAGCGTTGATTAAAAGTAATTTTCAAAACAGGTTCAATGCATCATTTCGCTTTTAACAACCTTTTGCTGAGGAATATTCAAAAGCCTTGATATCAGACATCAGACAACAAACGAATCCAGGTGTATAAAACTCACATTCTGCCGTAGTAGAGAGAAGTCGTTCGCCCTAACTGGATCCAAACACCTTTTGAGTTGCTATGACAACTGAGGGCTGCCACAGGTTCTCTTTCATGTCTGGAAGGGGAGGGTGAGGTGAGGGGTATTCAGCTGCAACACGCGACCTCACCACTAGATGTCACTACTTTCTACACACTGGACCTTTAAAAGAAAGTCCAGGACAATTTTCGTAGACTCGTCAACTCATCCCAACGTCCCTCCCACAATTTGATGCTCTATAACATCATCACCTTACTTCCCCCTTTGCTCCTGTCATATTGACTATGGCCACCAGAGGGCTTTCAGTGAAAACATGTTCTTCTGGGGTGTTTGCAGAAAAGATCTCACATGAAAACCCTGCAGAGTATTTTTTTTACGGTGCAGTCAGAAGGAATAGTATATGTGACCAGTACAGTAGCATTCAGTTTTCCAGTTGCCCCGAGCCCATTTCCCTAAGCTCCAGCTATTCTCAAGTACTTTTAACTCTGGTTCAGTTTGGTCTTATTATTCACTGCTGGCTTTTAAGGCTTTTAAGAACCGTTTCCATTCAGTTAAGCCCAATTCCAAGTGGTCTTATTCCGTCAAAGTTATCTGGGCTCCACAACCTCCACCATCATTTCAAAGTTTTATAATCTGACCCAACCTGAAACACTTAAATGTACCCATCAGTCATTTCTGTCCAACACAGACCTGGAGGACCCGTGTGTGTGTGTGTGTGTGTGTGTGTGTGTGTGTGTGTGTGTGTGTGTGTGTGTGTGTGTGTGTGCGTGTGCGTGTGTGTTTGTTCGAAGCTGTTTGACGGTAATGGAAATTATTTCTGCGGATGTTAAAGCTGCCCACCGTTTGAAATAATGCAGAGGAATTAAAGCTCTATTAATAATTGATTTCCACCTGCTGGAGTCACGTCCCATTCTCCTTTGTGCCGTCTCTTCTTTTCGTGCATTGCCTTTAAAACCTTTTTTTCAAAAACACAACAGAAACTAAAAAGGCCACTAAAAAAACCAACAAAACAAACAATTTAAACATTTCACAAACTGCAGCCAAAAAAACCAACGACACCTTCATTTGTCATCTGTGTGTTTTAGTTGGTTTGTGTTTGCTCGTCAGTGGAGGTTAAGCTGTGTGTGTGTGTGTGTGTGTGTGTGTGTGTGTGTGTGTGTGTGTGCGTGTGCAAGTGTCCAAAGCAAACCTCCTTTAGCGTGATTAATATTAATCAATGTGTACTGTCACGGAGGCAAAGGGACAATTCATTGCTCACATTTATTGTATTAAGAGACCTCATGATTTATTAATGGGCATGTTTAAGGTTAGGGGAAAGAAAGGGAAGGGGAAATAAAAGAGAGAAGGGCAAAGCGTAAATTGATTCCCTCTACAAAGGCAGAAGTCTATTAAGGTAATTTGTGAACTCATTGAAATGTAGATTCTTCTGCCTTTTTTAAATTTTTTTTTATTCATTAGATGGTGAAACTTCTGGCATATCTCAGTGTCGAATATCTTACTGTCACTCATCTGATTTAGATTGATACCAAGTCTTCTAATTTTATCCGACCACCCTCGGGCTTTCTGCTCGTACACATGCCAGACAATGCTTGAGTTGCGTATATTCCCACTATAGATGACCTTAGTCTCACTCGCTGTCACCGCCTCTTTCAGTGTGTCTCATTCGTATGCATTACACGTCCACCCCTGTCTGTCTATCTGTCAAGCCGAAGGAGTCCGTTCTCCTGTGCTGTCTTTGTACAGTAGTTAGCCGACTGTCTTTCTGTCTCTCACACACCATCTGTCCGTCTCCAATGGACTTGGCATGTCGCTGCATATCTATATTACTGCACCTTGAAGGAATATGTCTATATATGTGTGTGTTTGTGTACATGTGCTGCCCTGTTCCATTTAATCGAGGCTCCCTGTCGGCACATAGGACAAATTGATCAGTTGCTTTGCCAGCTGTCCTGGCAGATCTCTCCTTCTGTCTCCCTATTTCTCCCAACCACCCCCCCTCTGCCTTTCTATCCCCCGATGCTCTCGTTCCCACTTTGACTCGTATACCTTCACAATTAAAGGGCAAAGAAGGGATGAAAAGCACGTCTTCTAATGGCCGAGGCGGTGTTCTTTACAAGCGTCTTCTTCTTCTTCTTTTTAGTCACAGTTGGATGCTTTTTAGAGATTCCACATTCTCCCATTGGCAGATGGCTGCGAGCCCATTTTGATTGACGTGACCTTGCCTGGCATTGGCTGTTGGCGGCCCCTTTCGAACCATCCCTCGCTGTGGTGGATGATGGGCGGCGTGCAAAGCCAGCTCCTTTTGTTATCAGAGCTGCACATATTGTCTTGATACACCCCTATCATTAGACACACATTTCCAAGGTGGGCTGGCGAAATGCGTGTCCACACTGAAATGAAGAGATAAGTCAGAATTTCAACCAGACACGAATGTGGCCAGCTCGCTTTTAAGCATGATAGGTAGAAAATGCTAAACCAATTTCTCCTCTCGCAGATCTATGCATAATTTTGCCTTGATTTGGGTGCCATTGGTGCTTGATGTTGTTGGCGTGGTGAGGGAGGGATAGATGCAGCGTGGTCATGAACAAAGAGCCTCTACAGGGTGTGTGTGTGTGTGTTTCTCATGCTTGGCTGTGCTGTGAGCTCGAGGCTTTTCTCCGTGTAATGACAGACATTAGAAAGTCGATTACATGATTCTTACAGCTTCAGATACGCGACTCGCAGGCGTACATGAGCGCGCGGACACAAAACACACGCAGTCGTGCACTCACTTTGGTCAGAGCCAGGAGAGGCTGACGGCGCCTGCTAATCAATGTGTGATGGCAGGCCTTTTGTGTAAGTGTGTGTGTGTTTTGCAAGCATGTCCAAGTTGAATAGGTGAGACAACACAGGCCCCCTCCGTTATAGTGCTTGTGTCTCCATGAATGTTCATGAGCATTTCAGTGCTGCAGGATTGTGTTTGTTTCTGCACCTGCTGTGTCTTGTTGTTCTCACACGTGGCCACGTCGCCTC
This sequence comes from Hippoglossus stenolepis, assembly GCF_022539355.2. Classification (NCBI taxonomy): domain Eukaryota; kingdom Metazoa; phylum Chordata; class Actinopteri; order Pleuronectiformes; family Pleuronectidae; genus Hippoglossus; species Hippoglossus stenolepis. The sequence goes on from NC_061499.1 coordinate 5,212,408, forward strand.
CTCTCTTTATTACCGACCGTGGTCAAAGTGTGACGCTGCAGCAGAGGTGGGAGACAGATGTGAAGAATTTTCTCCAGCAAGCTTCATTTGCTGTTGAGCATGTTTCCAGTGTTGTCAGTCGCTCCCCGTCCTCTTGTCTGTCTCCTGTTGGAGACGCAGCCCAGCCTTCATGGTCGGTAGGCTGATAACGTGAATGACATTTGAAAGATGTGAACAAGACAGTTGAGGACATGTTAAACTTGTCTGTGATCTTAAAACAAATGTCTCATGTCTTTGATCTCATTCTTTTGAATAGAGTTCATGCAGATTCGCTAAATTATCCTGATGTAGAAAAACAAGTGACACATGTTTTGAGTCATTCAAATCTTCTCTTGATCTTGACACTGACGTTTCTACAATTCTCTTGTATTAAGACTTTTCCTTTAAACATGCCATTCTATATGAACTAGATTAGGTCAGACTAACTCTAAACTGGCTAACAACTGTAGCATTGAAGCGAGAATGTATACGAACGCTGCCATTAGATGTCAGTCTATGTGGGGGGGGTATCAATGTCCCGCCTATACACGTCCTTGACCAATCACAAATCAGTCTGAGGTGTCAATCATGATCTTCACCCTGGTTTTATAGCAACAAAAAACTTGGACTTCAGTGTGATAAGAACTATACTAAACGTGGCAGAAACCATCTTTTGTTACGTATATTTTGACTTTTAATTTTGTCCCATGTCCCATCCACTAACATGGAGGTAGCAGAGTTTACGATCTATACTACAGCCGGCCACTAGGGGGCAATCGAGACGCTTTGGCTTCACTTATGTCGGAGCTGTCATGTCGTCCATCTTTATGTGCAGATTATGGTTTTGAGCCAAAATCAACCCAAAGACAACTAAAACAATTAGGAATTTAGGAGTGAAATGCTCATTGAGTAAATTAAACCTAGTGAGTTGACACGTGGAGAGGAAACCCTGTAGCACTGTTGGTTTTTCAGTGGAGGAAGATCAGCAGGGTGAAAATCGATCGAGGAAATAAGATAAAACGGGCAGATGAGAGAGGAACGCGAGGCAGAAATGAAACGAGAAGCCATGAGGAATGGGAGAAAGGGAAAGTAAATAAGACAGATTTATTACGAGGATAGAAATAGAGTTAGAGATGAGAACGGGGGAGCATGCCCGACCTGCTGTTAAGAATACAGTCTCAGAAAAGGGGCGACCGGAGCATCGAGCGAGATATAGGCTTTAGCCGGCTGCCTGATTTCACACCCATTATCGCCTGCTACAAAGGCCCGACGAGTGGAGAAATGAAAACTGCGAAGAGCGAGGGTGTAAAATAACCTGTTTTATTCTGTTTGTGTTTGTGAGTGTGTTTGTATGCACCACCACCCAATGTCACAGATGTACTGATAAGCTTCTATTACACGGTTTATATTCCTGTGAGCCGCACACGTAAGGTCACGAGTGCTTATCACCCTCGTCCACATTGTCACCCTTTGTAGTCTGATGTGCAGCGGTTTGGATTCCACCGCTTAGAGAGACGTCTCACATGGAAAAGATGAATGCAAAATGACAACACAACTGCAGAAGCAACAACACAAATGCAAACATCACAACACAGCGGCACAATCCACAACCCAACTGCAAAAGCCAGAACTTAATTATAAACAGACAACAAAAATGCAACAAAACGGACAACAAGAACGCTATGACTTAAAAAGTGACAACACGATTACAAACGCCACAACACAACTGCAAAAGTCCCACAACTGAAACACAACCACAGCAGAAGTGAGCGACACTGGATGTTGACAATGAAGCGATGCTTGTCTATTCTTGATGTTACGGTACAGGTGCGCTCCTCTTTTAAGGTGCACCCTTACCGTAACACCTCAAATAGACAAGCATCAAATTTTAGCTTCTTTAGTTGTGTTGTGGCATTTGTAGTCGTGGCTTTTACATTTGTCGTTTCCTTGAATAAGCTTGTGAGACGTCTCACCCACCGTCGGAAATCATTCAAATAAAATGGGAAATGTGGGAATTTACAACCAAATGAAGTTTTGTAGTTTGCGTGGCTGCGCTTCACCTCGGCTTGTTTTTCATTTTCATTTCCGAGCTGGTTCAATCCTGCACGAGCCTTTGAAGCCGAGGCCACTGTTCACACGTAATGTGACAATTGTTTGTCAGATGGATTTAGTCTCCTCTACTTTTCTCCGCTAATCCTATCTTTTATATCGTCTGTACGTCCCAGTGGATTCACTTGCTTTATTTCCTCTCTCATGCATTGAAAGGGAGATTAGAGGCTTTTTTCTTTTCCTCAGGCTTTAAAAATGCAGATGTGCTTAGTGGCGTTTTACATGCAAAGAACCCGAGATGCTCATAAATGATATAAGATGGTTTTATGTTATCTTTTAAAAAAGAGCTGGAGCATTTTTATTAGGTCCTCTATAGAAAAACAATGTGTGATTCATGTGTTCATCCCCATCTGAGTAGATCTCCATCTTTCACAGGGATTTCTCTTGTTGTTGAGATAAAGCAGAAACGATTAAATCACATTCCTTTGGCATTATCTGACGTTTGGCATTTTTGTGCGTCCTCTTTTGCAGCGTGTCCCCCTGGAGCCTACAAGATGTCCTCCAGGCAGCAGGAGTGTTTCCCCTGCCCGGCCAACAGTGTCGCGGAGGAGGAGGGATCCGTGGTGTGTGTGTGTGAGGAGGACCACTTCAGGACTCCCCTGGACACTCCCTCAGCCCCGTGCACACGTAATAAGATTATATTTGATTATATTTATGTGCGTGGCGACCTTTGGTATTCTGTCCTTCCTCCTGTAACACACTTATATGATGTACTATTCCATCTGGACATTTTTTGCACTAAGTGAGCAATTTCATGTTTGTAAGCCAATCATTATCTCACCCCCTCCATTTAGCCGTTCATATCTCCGCGTCTTCTATGTCCATAAAGATCACTTCCCCCCCTGTGGTTTACCCGTCCTTCACCCTGCATCCTGTCGTCCTCGTCCCCCCCCCCCAATCCTCATCTCATCAACCCCTCCGTCTGACCTGCACCCACCTCCCCCAGTCTGTGTCTCACCGTCTATCCTTCGTCCTCCATCTCCTCCTCATCTCCCCCAACCTTCACCTCTCCTTCGCCTTCCAGTCGTCCGCTATAGTGGTTGGATTTTGAAAGCTCATAAAAAAAGAAGTCCACCCAAAAGCGTGCTGCCCAGACTGTTGACCAGGAATTAGTCTGCCCCAAAACAGGGGGAAATGTGAGTCTGGCGCTCTGTTAATAAAACAGTTTTCCTGTGGTCAAAGTTTTTACCGTTACAGACTTAAATTTAAATATTTCTTTATTATTTTCCTTTTATAAGTATGATGTTATTTAAATAAATTATCTTAAAAGTAGAGTAAAGATGCTTTTTACTGATATCAGATATCAGTCGTTGATTAAACATCTTTGAGTTCATTCTCCATAGACCAAATATCCTCGGACACATTATTTTATGATTTAAGGTGGATTTTTCTATAATTGTTACTGTAACCTCTCCAAACCTGTGATTTCACCTCGTTGGGTTTTATCCGGTCATTACGTATCCGTCCACTTCAGCCATCTCCTCTGGCTCTTAACCTTTTATCACCCGTCCATCCTTCATTCCTCCCGACACAATGACCACATTATGCAGTCATCACGGCCAGTTTCTCCATCTTTTTAACCTTGTGCATTCTCTCCGTGTTCGTCCACCTTTTCTCCTGACATCACTCATCCGTTTTTCTGCTCTACATCCATTATCCACCTTCCTTGCGCCGGACCAACCTGTCTTCTTTTAACCTCTCCATTCTTCGTCTTTGACCCCTGAACACACACTTACTCTCTCTCTCTCTCTCTCTCTGGTCTGTCTTCTGAACTCGGCCGCTCATCGCTCTTCTCTCTCTCCGCTCTGCCTTTTCAAATTTACCTTCCTCTTCGTCCTCTCCTTTCGTTCCACGCGTGCAAAGTTATCATCTTTCTTCCCTCTGTCAAATCTCATCCGTCTATCCTCCAGCGACAAACGATATCATCTCCTCCCCGCTGACCCCATCTCTTCGTCCCACACTTCCCCCCGACTCCTCTCCCTCACCGAATTCCGTTCTTCTCCAATAAAGATGCACTGCCAGGCCGATGAAACCAGGAGCGTACAGGGCAGCCCTATCGATTCCTGCACGGAGAACAGCCTGTTGATTTAGCTTAGTAATTAGATGGGGGAATAATGGGCTCAATATCCTGGGAGTACTCAGGCCAGCGAAACCATAAGGTCACTGTCTCTCCATGCATGGTTGTATGCACACACTTCAATTGTGTGTGTGTGTGTGTGTGTGTGTGTGTTTATATATATATATATGTGTGTAAGTGTGTGGTCATACTAGCTTAAGTGCATTGGAGGGATTTAATTAGAATATTGATCGCTGAGCTCTGTGATCCCTGTGTGATAACATTTATAGCAGCCTAATGACCACATTAATTACACTATTGATTCGGTAATTATGATCATCCCCAGATTTGCCTAATCCACCGCATGTGTGCAGCTGGAGAAAGGGAGCGCTTGATGAATCTAGCAGTTTAGGAATAAAGGAAAACGGGAGCGTTAGCCCCGACGAATGAGGTTTGATATGCACACTTCATTATCCCTGCAATTAAAGAATAATACCAGTGTGGTTTTATTCTTCTCCTCTGACATTAATGCCGGAGAATTTCCCTAAACCCTCGTGTGTTTACCGTAGTTAAAAGCCGCTGCTGTCTCTTTGGAATAAAAGGCTCTTTATTGTTTAAAGAACCACATGAAAGAACACGGCGCCGCATGTTTCAGATGAGATTCATCTGGTAATGCTTCCTGACACCACTAATTACCATTAGCTAATTACCAGCCATTTACAAATTTTCCATTACAGCACACAGTTAAATATTCCCCGGTGGCTGTGAGGAGGAAAAGTTCGGAGACGGGGGAAGTATTTCCTTTGCGTTCGCCGTTGACAGAGTGGAACCACCGCTGACAGAACAATGACACCAGCCTTATAATGAAAAAAATACCTCAGAGGGATGCATAATGTTTTTTCCAAATGTATGGCTCCGCAAGTCGATTTTGAAAAGCAGTGGGAGACCACGAGTTTCAGGAGGAGGCATAAAGTTGCAGCAGAAGAGTTTTTTAGCATCTGGGTTATGGAAAATGCATAAATACAGACTCCTCATTGGCTTTAATGGTAAAAAGTTTTAAATAAGAGCAAATTTAGATTTTCTACCGGATTTCTTATCTTTAACTTCACTCTTTTTTAAAGAGCTACTCCTGATTGGTGGATACAAGTTAAATAAACAACACATTGACAAAAATATCTCACAGTTAGAACAGCCTCATATAGTTAAAAAACAGAAATAGCTAACCTGGCTCTCTACGCTTGCAGAAACTGTATATCTAGATATAGATAACCTATATGCTTGAAATGTGCTGTGTTATCTTAGCAACACATGATTGTTTTTGTCCCGACCTACACATTTTATCTTGATGAAGTATTAATTAAATGTATCTTCATTGTTTAGAAAGATTAAAAACACAATCGTTACACAATAGCTACGTTATTATTTCTCTTGACTGTGGGACGGACTCAATTGTGTCTCGTTACTTGAAAACAACTGTTTTTAAATCATGGAAATCACATGAGCCTTATAGTGTCTGGTGTGGGCAAAATTATAAATAAGAAATTGTCTTATACTCTTCTGGTGGTATTTTATTGTCTTATGATGTTGGACATGGAGAGAGTTGAGGAGTAGAACTTTTATTTGAAGTTGAGACGTTAGGAAAGAGACACTTCAAGAGAACGAGGGAGTGCAAGGCCGAGGAAGCACAAAGGCAGAGGGAGCTGTGAACAAAGGACCCAGCTGTGTCGACCTCGTGTGTGTGTGTGTGTGTGTGTGTGTGTGTGTGTGTGTGTGTGTGTGTGTGTGTGTGTGTGTGTGTGTGTGTGTGTGTGTGTGTGTGTGTGTGTGTGTGTGTGTGTGTGTGTGTGTGTGTGTGTGTGAATGGTTTCTGGGTTTCTTACGTAACCCTGTGCTCCAAGGTGTGTCTGGGAATGGGGGGGTAACTGTGATGTGTCTTACAGCTCGCACAGAGCTGCACATCTTCACTTATTCATCACGCAGCACATGCACACACATGCAGGGGCGCATTGAAAATTCATGGCCTTTAATGGACCCAAGCTCTATTTAGCCGCCGTGTGCGTGGACCTGCAGGAAAAGCCTCAGGTCGGTCAGGACACGGACGTAGGGATGGGATTCAGGCCTCTAACCTGACATTTGTTACAGCCCTTTTGTTTGACACGTCTTTGTTTCAACTTGTGGTTGATTTTAATTTACTTTAGATAAGTGGCTGAAGATGGCGCATGTTGTTTTCCTACATATTTCATCGGCCTTGAGGACATAAGTGTAATCGAGAGACAGTTATGATTACAAGTTTTTCCTTAAGAGAGAGTGCCTCCATAAATTTTGACACACAAAACCTTATGTATACTTAAGTGTATATATATATTTATTTATACTAATGCACAAATATCGTGCATTTCTATCCAACCACTCTTTCTGTAATGGATGGTGTATATTATAAATATATCTCCCCTCATTATGACGATCTTATCTTATCTTCAGCTCAAACTGGTCACATCAAAACAGATCCATGTTCCAGGAGCGTTAGAAGCTTTCTCCATGGCAACACACCTTCAATCACTGATGCTAAGTGGAGGTTTTGTTCCACAGATCACTGTTGACATCACGGGCAGATTTGGATTTCAAGCTCACACGTATTCACACGAAAAGGAGATTTCACAGGAACCCATAAAGTTTCTATTCATTGAAAAACACAGATACACACACACTGGATATTTAACATTCATCCAGTTCCCACTTTTATTCATATTCCCCAGGCATCACGTTTAATCCCATCTCACTCCAATAAATGTTCTGTTATACCATTATAATTCCACATATGCTTTTCTCAGTCGCCTCCTCCCATTACGATCAACTGGTTCTCATCAAATCAATTGTTTCTTGACACCAAATCCTGGGAGGAACAGGATGGTCATAGCGTGATGTGCAGAGTGAGCCCATCCCACTGTGAAACCCAGAGGCGCTTAGTTCTGAAGTCATGGGACAAATCTCCTTCTGCAGCGTTATGACGTTGGAGCCACACAGGTGGACTCTGACATGTCGTGTGTACGAGGCCCTTTTCAATCAGTGTCCAGCTCCATTCAAGGTCACAGAGATTACAACAAGTGGACACATGGGATGACATAAACAAGGTCGGGTAAAAAAAATACAGTTAATGCCTTGTGTATTCAGAAAGTAGATATTTTTTTATACTTATTATATTTGAAGCACTGCCCGCCTTTATTTTGTGGTGTTTCTTATATATATATTGGCACGAATCTTCAAATTCCAAGATATTTTGTCATTTGAAATTGCTCGAGGCAAAGGATGTGTTTTGCTAGAAAGGTTTGCAAAGGAGGGAATTCATATTAGTCTGGTTCCCTGTGTGTCTCGTCTTTTGTTTGCTTTTCGAAAGAGACTCATGAATTATTTAGGGGTTTAAAAACAACAAATCGAAAAGACAATTTTCCCTTTTCTTTTCTTCCCTTTTCTCTCAGGGCCCCCCTCCCCTCCGAGAGATCTGGTATACAGCTTGAAGCAGTCCACGCTCATCCTGGAGTGGGCGGCGCCGTCCGACACGGGCGGCAGGCTGGACCTGACCTACAGCGTGGGGTGCCGGCGGTGTCTCGGGAGACAGTGCGAGCCGTGCGGGGCGAGCGTCGGCTTCGTGCCTCAGCAGGTCGGCCTGACGGAGAGAACGGTGACCGTGGTCAATCTCCTCCCCAACACCAACTACACCTTCACAGTAGAAGCCTTAAACGGAGTGTCGGAGCTGTTGCCCAACAAGAGGTTCTACACGCAGGTCAACGTGTCAACAAGCCTTCCTGGTAAGTCGCAGTTTGATATTTAAACACACACACAGGCTGAGAGGCATGCGTGAGGAAGGGGGCCTTTAAATTTTAAGTTACTGTACCAGTCTGCACTGTCAGGAGACAAACAACAGCTGAACAAGAATGGGGTCACGCTTGCATTTCCAAAAATATGATTTGGCAAATGCACTCATCCGAGACAAACCAGCTCACTTGCGTGTCTCTGGAACGCTTTGAGAATTCAGGCTACATCACGTGTGAGCCAGAAATTAAATTTAAATCAACTTGCTGTGCGGGGGGTTCCTCGATTTAAGCATCCTAAAGCAGTCCAGGTTTTAGGGAAGTCCATTAGTGTCTTGCAAATAGACTTCCAGGCTCGATTTGATTAAATGTGCTGCTGCTTTTCCATTAAAAAGAGGTAAAACGTGTGATAAGATTTGTGCTATTTTGCAGTAGATTGTGTTAATGGATGTGTTATGGGAGAATATTTCCAGATATGGATCCGGTTGATTCTTCTAGTTTCTGGTAAAGAAAAAATAGCCTCATTTATTAGATTAGATTTAGTGTTTCCTAAATGTATTTGCCCATTTGACTTGAATTCCCTGAAGATTTCCAAGGTTTGGTTTCGAGCCGAGTTCGGTCAACAGGGGTGGGCCGCTTCTGCCCACACACACACACACACACACACACACACACACACACACACACACACACACACACACACACACACACACACACACACACACACACACGACATGTACCCACTTGCAGGTACCGTGCACCCCCTTTACATCATAAATTGATGTACTCTAAAACGACACCGTGGCCTTTCAATATCCTTGTAATTTATGTAGATTCTCACACTGCCTGCTGCAACATACAGGCACATGGCATTCAAAGCCAAGTGTGCATCCTGCAGAGTGATTTTCATTCATGTGTACACTAAGTAGCACAAACTCATTAGACACACTTCCCCCCTCGCACTGGCAGCGTGTCTGTCGATAGAGCACAAAAGTCTCCGGTGGAGGTGATCGTATTATCAGCAGAAGCAGAAGCAGCAGGCCATTAGCCGGGTGCTTAAAAAAAGAAGAAGAGCTTGCAGACCATGTGCTAGAATGTTTCAGTCGGACCAACAACCACTGATATATTCCTGCAGGTGTGTGTAGTCAACAAGAGTTGACTTATTATTTTGTGTGAAACCCATAAAGAGCTCTGGGTCGGCAAAGTTCACTCCAACAACTGAGAGGAACAAAAATAAGATATAGTTTCTAAGAAATGATTAAAAAAGCTTTTTTTTTTAAAGTCTTTACTGTTGAAGAGGTAGAGCGGCTCGTCCACTAGCTAGAGGGTTGACGGTTCGATCCCCTTCTCCCCCATCCTGCAGGGCAACATACTGAAACCCACATTTCCCTGTGTGTATGAGGGATGTATCATAAAGAAAGTGCTGCTCATAGATGCATTGTTTGAATATGTGTTTGAATGTGTGAATGGTAAATATAAACATAGACCATCTTCCATTTATTCTGGTGGAGAAAAAAAAAAAAACTTAGGCCGTCAAAGTTCCAAAAAGCAGTAAAACCATAACAAACGTCTGGTTTGCTCAATATTACTTCTAATTCTTTTTCCATAACAATTTTCTAATATACGATATTTGCAAGCTCACTTTCCAAAGGATAATTATCTGAGTCGCAGCATGTCCACCTTTTGCAAATCGCTCCCATCCGATAAATGTGGTGAACACTTTGGGGCCATTTGATTCAAAGCCAATCAACATCTCATTGCTCTGTTGTCTCATTTTGTTCTCTTACAACCAAAGATCCCTCTGAACAGTTGTGTGGACTCAGACAATACATTCGTCTAATCGTCCAAAACCTTGTAGCCATGCCAACCACGGCTTCAACAACACTAAGTGTGAAAAGACCAAACAAACCCCCACACACAGAAAAACAAATGTACTTTACATTACATAGATTAACAGCTTTAACACTGACAAACACGCTCTTATATGGAAATGCACACATACATTTTCCCGTCGTGCCCACTGTGCAAATTGTTGCTAATTTGTTTGCAAATCTTTCATTTGGAAGTGATGAGAGAAATATGAGTCTGAAGAGCATAATGAGTGAAATGAAGTATGAGGAGAGAGAATCGGCACAAGAAGGCAGGCGACGGAGAAGCTGTGAGAAACAGAGAATGGCAGAGTGCGTTGTTGCCATTAACTGGAAATTAGTTCAGATTGATGTGTTGCATAATAAATGGAGAAGTGTGAATACAAAATACCCCCATGCTTTAAATGTTTTAATTGGTATATTGGAGATGGGCTTTGAGACTGGAATGTACACAGAGCGGATTTAAGTGCCTTGTTGACCTAGATCCTCTTGACCAACTGTAAATGTTATGTAAGTGTAATGTCTCAACATCTGGACTACAGAGGTTCTTTATCCTTTTTCATAACCCTGCTCAGGGATCTTGAATTCCTCAAAAGGCATATTTTCAACTTGAAGAAGCATTATGCGATATTTGAAAAGCCACAAAATCGATGCTTAGAAGTAGAGACAAACCATAAGTGGAAAAAGTGGTTATGGCTCGCTCGCTATACTCTTACCTCATTTCATTAGTAACAGAGTTTGTCTGAGTTTGTTTACTTGAACCATATTTTTACAGGAGGTTTGGAACCAAGAGACTGAGCCGTACATTCCAGGGATTGGTTACAAGACCAAAACAATAGGCTTAGCAAGGTAATTGTTATGTGAAGATACACATGAAGTTACTGCTAATACAATACAATACGATTCACCCGTGTTGCGATACAGGGGGATTCAACATAATTTGATTCAGCACGATGCTATGCCCTTCAAAATAATGATCATTATTTGCAATTCAATGCAAACACTTGATTTATTTGATTCCTCTGAAGAAGACTGCAAATCCTAAATCAACCAAAAAAAGGGACGTGGCTATATTTTGCAAATGGAATGAGATTATAAACAGTTGATTTGTAACAATTCACTGGAACATATGTAGCTCATCTTCCTCCTCCTCCTCCTCTTCCTCCTCCTCCATGATAACCACCTGGACACAGGTCCCACTCGTGCAACACGAGGCCAAAAGACCAAATATTTCAAAATATTGTTATTATATTACTGAGTTTATCCCAAATAGCATCCGTGCACCATTTTTAATCAGTGAACAGGCATCTATTCAATATGTTTCCTTGTTGAATCTTAAGTCATCGCTGCTGCTTCTCAAACCAAACTCCTTTACCTGCCATCGTTTGAAACCTACGATAAAAACAGCTGATGCTAACGTGGCTAACAAGCCGCAGCTCAGCCGGCTCCACCTGCCCGAAGGGATTTAGCTCAACCCAAGGTGAGGGACACTTTATCAGGAGAAAGAAGGACAAACCTGCGGTGATTATTTCTCCTGTCCCCGTGGTTCTCTCAACCTTTCTCCCTGTTATCTCCCCGGCCCTGTCTGTCTGTCATGTCAGCAGTTGCCATGGCGTTGATTCGTGGTTATTATGGGGTATTAGAGTGTGAGCTGTCCCTCTAACCATGTCATCCAGAGGGATTGGACAAGGGGTTAGGAGAGTGTGTTTGCAGGGGTTTCAGAAGACTTTAAGACTTTCTGTGTCAGGGAGGATTTAGACTGACGTGTGTGTGTGTGTGTGTGTGTGTGTGTGTGTGTGTGTGTGTGTGTGTGTGTGTGTGTGTGTGTGTGTGTGTGTGTGTGTGTGTGTGTGTGTGTGTGTGTGTGTGTGTGTGTGTGTGTGACATAAAAACGGTATTTGATGTTGAAATGTGTAGACTTACTTTCAGTGTAATGTCACATGTCTGCTTTGGTTGAAATGACCTTTGTTTTTTTTCCGCACTTGACTAACAGAGCACGGTTCAGATCAGCAGTTGCAACTAAACGCCACATGAACCAGCTCAACTCAGTGGACAGCGCCACCTTAGGGTCGTGTGATGCTGCGTGAATGTTCGTCTAAAGAAGTTTTCATTAAACTATAAGAAACGATTCTTATTTTCCGGTCTTACAATTAACTGTGCCCTTAAATATAAGATATATAAGATTAAAAATTGTAATGAATGCAGCCTCTTATTCTTGTGCAACCTCTTCTTTAACTCTGTGTCTGATTCTTGTCGTTAGCATTTACCCGTCATGTTGTCGTTTAAACATTTGTAATATGCAAATTGTGGAAATGTTCTGATACTAGCATCACATTTAATAGCTATAATGTCAATATTTCACCTTTTTAAAGTCCCAAAAGTAAAATGGCGACATGTCCAGGTATCAGAATTGGGAAGCGAGAGATGGTGTAAAATAAATCACCCAAAAAAATGGCATCAATAATCCAAATCTGATCCATATACATTAACGCTACGGCGCTGAATTCAGACACTTTTGCATGTATTATCCGTTGCTATGGAAGACGAGCAAAACTTTCAGAGAGACGGAGACGAATCCTCACAAGAACCCTCGTGGCATTTTTCGTGGGTGAGACTGATCCGAGTCTCCGCGACTGTGAAAGTAGACGGCTCATGTAGGAATAATGGCCAGAAATCCTGTTCAACCAGGTCGGGCCGCAGAATTGGAAAAAAAACGCTCCTGCACAGACCTCAACCTTGTGTCCGTACATGTGTGGGTGCTCCACACCAAGACTTTACTCCATCAAAACTCACTGACCTTTATAAATACTGCAGCAGGGATTTGGGACAATGCTAACACACACCAGCGCACACACACACACACACACACACACACACACACACACACACGCACACACCCTCTGTCTCTCTCGCCACCTCATCATCACTTTATTACTTTCTGCTTTTTTTAACCTCCTGCCTCCCTCTGTATCCAGATCTCTCTTCTTTTTTTTTTTCTATTTCCTTCCTCATTTCCCACACCATATCCTTTCCTGCTCCCCATATCACCTCACTATTCTTGGATGGTAATTTCTCTCCCTCCTCGTCCTGCCCCTCTCCATCCACGATCTCTGCACCACATGTCATGACATAATCACCGCTGCCGCCCTCCTCCTCCTCTTCCTCACTTCTGTTTGCCCTCATCCTCTCTTACTGTACTGTATCGTATTTGTTTTTCTGAGCACGGTAAGCTTGTTAGCAGCGGGTGGCATGGTTTCGCCAGCCTCAGGATTTAAGGGCACACTCGGAGAGAAGGAGCTTGGTGCTATTTTATGGCCAAAAATCCCAACCACACACACACAGACTCACACAGACTCACACAGACTCACACAGACTCACAGGGAGTAAATCAACATCACTATATACTAAGACTCTATTTCTTATTAGAAAGCAGCGGAAATAGCATTTGAAATCCAGCAGTACCTTCCATTAGAACCAAATACAAATTGAATTCTTCACAAGTATCTCCTCGTACTGGATGCTCGCACCATGCACAGTGGACGGCTGGATTTCTTCCCAGACGGATGGGGCTTTATCAGGACTCGCCAGGCCACCCAGAGGAAGGAGGGAGGTTTGCATGGTGTGTCAAGGATGGATGGATGGATAAAAGGGAAGAGGGAGTGGGCGATAGAAACATGGCTGGGATTGCGTGAGGAGATGGGGCGTGGGGCGGGTAAATGGGGGATCAATTTTGCCCAGGGCTCATGGGGCCCCTTATCCAGCTGTGGATTAGGAATGCATACATAGATGAGTGCGTGTGTGTGTGTGTGCGCTGAGTGCGGCACGCCATGCGTGTGTGACAGCACTTTGACTTATGCTTGCATGCCATACGATGTGTGCATTGCTTCACGCTTGATTGTGTATATGTGCAAGAAAGGCTGCAATAAGGACATGTTGCCTTGACATTGTTCCATTTTCTTTACGTTTTCCTGTGTGTGTTTTAGTGTGTTTGTGCGTGTGTGTGTGGACACACTTGGGTTGAATGTCTTTGCCCCCAGTAGTCGATCCAAAGCCCTTTAGCAGAGGCAGGGGAGACGAGGGGGATGCAGGAAGGCTGTGCAGAGGCAGCGGAGGTGCAGGTCAGGGAGGAGGAGGGATTGGCATTTCAATATCCTGAGAGGATTACTGGCCGGGCTTTAGATGGCTGGTCCCTGTAGAGTTACATGGGCCTGAGAGATGGGAGAATAAAGGGAGGAGAGGAGAGAGGGATGAATATAGAAGTGGAGGGATGGGGGAGAGGTTAGAGATGCAGCATTTTGAGCAAAGTGCCTCGTGGGTGCATGAGGAGTGAAGAAGCCCAAATTTACATGGGTTTCCTCGAGAATGATGGAGCATGGAGGAGAAACTTTTTGTGTGTGTGAAGTATCTGGAGTTACCTGGTGCTTTAAACAAATCCAGTACGGGAGAGAAGTGAATATGAACTGTACCGTACACGTTCCTGGAGATGAGAGGAGGACATAAAGGTGTAGAGATTAAAGAGGCAGAACTGGAGAGGGAGCTGCAAAGAGTAGAGAGAGTAAAGGGAAAGGTGAGACTCACCACAGGATGTAGACGGTGTAAGAACACAGGAGAATGAAGCTGTTGCAGGAGTCAGAGATTTGAGGGAATGTGTGAAGTAAGGTCAAAAGGAAAGAGAACAAATGGTAGTCAGTAGAGCGCGTTCCTCCGCCAAGGCCCAGCAGTTCCCTGAAATTCAATCAAGCTGTAGAAAATCTCACACACACTCAGAATACGTTCCCTAAATTTAAGAGCTATGAACTATTCCTTGGGAAAAATGTGAAAATCTTGAAAAATGCCCTAACCTCACAACATTAAAGAAACTATAATACATTTAAATAATAAACTTCTACAATAAATAACTACAAACAAAAACAACCAAACTTATAGAACTTGAATTATTAAAATATATATTAAATATGTTTTTACTTTTGTATGTATATTTTTGTGTATACCATTTTTTATATTGGCACATATCAGCAAACAAACACTCCATATCAATGTCAACTTTATTTATAAAAATCGAACAGCAATACGCAAGGTGACATCATCATTCTACATCTCAACTTCAGAGTCACAGAAGAACATTTTCATTCAGCCGCTGTCAGCAGGTTAAGTAGTTACTCTGGACCGGCAGTTTAATGTAGTGTAAATGTGAAAAGTGCTCGTTTGAATGATGAAGGGAGATGAGAGCGAACACAAAACTGGAGGTGGAGTTGTCTCTGACTCATCCTCCAGAACCTTGTAATTCTCTAAGAACTCTGGAGTTCACATTTCAGCTTCACTCTTTGAATATTTATAGGTTTGACTCTGAATTAATTTGGGAACTCAACTTCCCCGGCAATGTGACAGAAAAAAAAACAAACTGTCAGGTGATGTTTATTCTTCCCTCCACCGAATGAATGCTTCTCATCTGTCTAAGTACAAAACTGCCACTTTGTCGTCTTGTTCCCATTTGCCCTCTCTTCATCTTCTTCACCTTCTCATCCCCCCACCTCCACTCCTCCACTCCTCTGCATGGAGGCGTCTGGATCCTCTCTTTTTTTTTTTTTGCCTCCTTAATTAGAAGTGATGGGAAGGTGCAGGCTTCAGCAGGCACCAAATGAATAGAGTCATCAAGCTACTTTTCGGGACTATAGCCCAGCCACTTAAGACGCTTTGTCACCCTGTGATGGAAATTTTAATTGCCTACCTCTTGGCTTATAATTGGAGTCTATGAAGAGGTTTCTTCGGGCCTTGGGTGTCTGTGCTCTGGGTTTACAGGCGGTTTCTCGTTGTTGGGGGAATTCTGGTGTTGACTTATGAACAAAAACAAAGCTCGGAGGTGGCGGATGGCACACGGCAATGTCATCCTCATAATCGCAGTATTATACAGGGCTCCAGAGCCGTTCGCTGCACATCTTTAGCCAGATCTTCCCTCAGGAGGGGAGATAAACAGGTGAAAACACAAACTCTTATTGCCGCTACGAGACCACAAAGAGAAGTTCAGACTTCAAAATGTCTCATTTACTCCGTCTGATACTCGGTGAGGTCTGTGTCTCGCCGCGCTGGAGAGAGCTTTGCCGTGTTTGGATGTGGATGACATCTTTGTTTTTGTGTTTTTGTGGGATGAAGTGAGTTGTGTGCAGATGCAGCTGTCTCTCTGAATGACAGTGTGCTGCTCTGATGTAACAGTGGGTGGGTGACAGACAGTTCAACTCATCAGACCAATGTTGCACAAGCACACACACACACACACAACTTTGTTTCTTTCTCTGCACCATGTTTACTTTTCATACCAGCATCTTAAAAAACAACATATACAGTGTATTTTTACCTTATACTTTTCTCAACAGCCTGATCATAGTGTGTCTTATCTATTCTTTACTTTATCCCTGTTCCAGGTCTGAACGTCCTCAATGTGGCGACGTTCTCTTTGCTGCGTGAACACAAATCCATTCTGAGCCTCTGGGCTGAAAGATGAATCAAACGTGTTTTTGACGCTTCTCAGTGCCCAGACGTTGTTTTGTTTCCACCGAGCAGCACATTGTGACACTGATACTTTCCTAAATTTGCTAAAAACCTTAATTCAAAGCACAAGCTGCATGAGATTCATTGTGTGGATCTTGTCCACGTGAGACTGAACTCTCAACATGTTCAACTGCACTTGAACTGTGTCACTCGTAAAGGAAAGTGGATATTTAGGTGTGTGTGTGTCAGGCTGCATTGCCTTTTCTCTTCAGCTCCACCAGGGCCGACAGAGCTTTCTTCACCTTCTCAGCCAAACTCCTGCAGCAGGCTTGGGTCAGCCACTCTGTGTGTGTGTGTGTGTGTGTGTGTGTGTGTGTGTGTGTGTGTGTGTTGCCTGTGTGTGTTTTTCATTTGTTAGCGGCTCCAGACGGAGGCTGTCTGGCTTAGTGGACGTGTCCTGATCAGACCATGTCTTTGCCTTTAGGCTGAAGCACACTGGGCCAGGAGAGAACTCCGAATCAGTCGGGGTGCAGCTGTCAAGAGCAGTTTAAGCAAGTCAGCCCAGAAATCACCTCTTCCCCTGGAAGGAGCATGAGATCCTAGTTTTTAGCAGATTTGTAAGCTCATTGAAGGCTGAGCCAAGATGTTATAGTGGGTTTATGACTTATAGCAGAAATACAACAGCTTTTCTTTTTCTGGATCAGAAAAACCTGAATAACGTCAATTTATTATCACTCTTAAATTGTATTTCTACATTGTTAAGGTGCAAGATTGCTTCACCAAGTCATTGCATGCTTTTAACCGGGGTTCGGTAACAGTTGTATGATTTTGATCAGGCACTTTATTTTGAATAAAATCCGACAGAGAGATTCTCTTTTTCCCACTTGCATGTTCACTGGCTGTTCTGGGTCTTTTTCTCTCGCCCTCCCACATGCATGCACACGCTCAGACACAAAGCAAGCATGCAGAGTTTAGATGGAAATGTGCCTCACTCAGGTGTCTCTCCCTGACTATTCCTCCGCCTCGCAGATAAAAATATCCGTGTGTGTGTGTATATCATTCCCTCTAAACACCACCCCCTCCCCTTTTCTTCCCATACCAATCTGAATGATAATAACCACAGATAATACCTGTCTCCGACTCCATCTGCTCACCTCACCTCTGAAGCTGGATCCTGGATCATATCAGCTTTTCCTTTTCCTTCACTCCTACTGTTGCACTTCCATTTTCTCCTGCTAATTGTGTGTGTCTGTGTATGTGTGTGTATATTCAGGATGAGGCGTGCAGGTGGTTGCACGCTGACACTTTGCCAGATAGCGCTCCACTGCTGGGGCAGGCTGATGGCCACCGATTAAAACAGCAAGAACCTCAGCAAGATAATGAGGGAAGAGCTGCTCGTATATACAACATCATTAGATTAGGATGCAGCAGAGGGGTGTGCAGACATATTTGAAGATGCTCACACGTGCCAGCTCGCTTTGGTCGGCCACCGTAGAATTTTTCAGATCTTGCAGGGATTCGTTACCTCAAGTAAATTATACAAAATCAAACTTGAATACTTCAGTAGGATGGTTTAAAGCAAATAATAGTGCATCTTAGTTTCATTGTCCACACAATTTCACTTTGCTTCTTTGCTATTAAATGTGTTTTTCTTTGCTTGGAAAAAGGTTGAACTGTGAACTGACGGCTGGATGTAGTTGTGTAATTCTTACATCAGACAGCTGCTGAACCTGTGCTCGGTGCTTTCTAATCGAGTCGGTACAAGGAATGCATTTGTTTAAGGTTAGAGTCTGATGCTGTCTGATGATTCTCCACACAAATGATTCTCAAGAGTGCAGCAGTGGGTTCTGGGTCTCTGCAGTAGATGCATTGGTCTGGTGCTCAGTTTTCTGATGAGCTTTTTGTATTAGGGTTAGTGAAAGAAGGAGAGAAAACTTTCCCAACTACTTGCTCATCGGAAACTTTGATGACTTTATTGAAGACGTGCACCCTCCACTGGGAGTTTGGAAACCACTGACATGAAAGCTTGTGGCAGTAGGTGCATGAAAACCCCCCGGGGACAGTCCAACCAGAAGAAACTAAATGTTCCCCCTCCTCTGCCGTCAGTCACATAAATCGCTCCACCATCCGTTTAACCCCAGGTAGACGCCAGGGGTGTTGCACCCGGAGGGAACAGCACGCTGGCTTCCTATTAACCCTTCCAAGATGAGCAGGCCTGATAGATGCATCTCTCTCAATCATCCCTTTCTCATCCACACACGCTCGTCTTTCCATTCTGCGTGCACTCACTCCCTCTTTTTAATATGCATGAGCGTGTTAGTTGCACACAGCGGAGAGTGTAGAACACCCAGACAAGATGGATGTCATCTCAGCAGAAGCACAAACAGGCCTGTGGGGAACAGCCGATTCCCCCGAGAACAGACATGGAGACGGAGCCGACTCGGGTAAAGGGAGAGATGAGGAGATTGAGACAGGGTTAGAGAGTTTCCAGAGCGAGGGACGCGTGGAAGTGAGGAAGAGGAGGACTGACTGTGGGACGTTCAGCCAGGCTTGTGGTGTCGCCCCCTGGGGAGAACAACTCCTCTGCCTGCCTCCTTTGATAACAAAACTGAGATGCCGGTTGCACCTCGGCTGCCTCTGTACACAAGTGCCCAGAAGAGCAGCTGCCATTTTGGGCCAAAATCCTTTTCAGAGATCAACCTGCCATGGAGACCCGAGCATATAGGGACACCACATGACCCCCAGCGTCTTTTTTCGGACACTGAAAAACAGGGACATGCTTTTCAATTCAGCCTTTTGGTTTGTAAAAGTAAGTCTGTATATTATATGGCTATAAAAAAGCAACATGTTATTACTGCAGCTGTTTTCAGACATGAACTGGGGGTCTGGACATATTCTGGAGTTTGCCTTTCACATAGATGAAGATCGGAGCAGGAGATCTTTTCTTTTTTCATCCTGCAATATTTGTTTTCATCCGGTTTCACATCCGTCACTTGTTAGAAATGTCATCCACACACACCCTCTCGCTCGCTGTGAGTTTTCTGGCCGTTTTACTGCCTAATTCTCACGTGGGCTCACGGAGATATCAGCAGGGGACCGGCAGGAAGAGTTCTGGAAACTGTGCAGACGTTGGTGCTTGTCTGAAAGTAGTTTTGTACACAAGGGAAGAAGCCTGTCCTTGTACTTGCCAGTGTTGTGTAGGCATTTTTTGACGTCCCCTGTCCTGGTCATGATTTCAAAGAATCCGGTAACTGTTCCTCCAAAGTAAAGGACGGCAAAATACTCAATTAGTGCACCACAAGATAGATAATGTTCATGTTTTTCTTTATATATTAACAAAAAAGGAACCTTCTGACGAGTTACAGTATCTTGAATATACTTAAAATAGATTTTATATTAGTCAAATGTCCCAGGAGTGGAGAAATGTACCAACATTGCACAAAAATTGGGTCTCAGCCCGAGCTCGTACTCGTGTGCTGCCTCTTTGCCATTTCGTGCCAACTTCCATCCATCCCACTTCCTGATGCCTCACATTCCACTCTCATCACACTGTCCCTTTGAAGTTTATTGACCATTATCTGTATCAGTGGCTGGAATGTGGTGCCGCGGCGCTTCCATACAGGATCTTATCAGCAGATGTATGTCTGTGTGATGAGAGCCTATCAGCGTGTCTGCCGGGTGATGAGGCTTTGAAAACATCTGCCGTGCACTTTCCCTGCAGGATTGGAGAGGCTTCCGTCACCTCTTCCCCACGACTTGAAGAAAATCATTGTGTGTGTGTGTGTGTTTGTGCGCTTTTGTGTGTTTGCTTCAGATGAATGTAAGAGGGCAAAAGCCATTTCAGTCTGCTGTCAACATTCATCATTGATTTCGTCCTCTCGAACACAGAGCCAGACCCAACACTACACTCCTGTGTGTGCAGAGTGTGTTGAAGTATCTGCACATGTGCCTGCTTGTGCAATGGAACATGTGTGAGTCTTGGAAACAATTAAATCCACTTAGCAATCATTGCTCAGTAGCTGTGTCCAAGCTATTCATTGACATACAGATGGGTTTTGAATTGGCCAATTCTGTGACGCTGTTTTCAGACATGAACTCAGGAAAATGGAACTCCAGTTTCTCTTTCACATGAACGCAGCAGGAGATTGTGTGGGTCAGCTGCGTTACGGCACCGGCCTCGGCTTCTATAACCAAAAGCTCTCGAGTCTCGTTATCTTTCCAAGTTGAAATCTTTATTGGTGTCTTCTACGTGAATGTCTCCTCTTTTTTCAATCCTGAGATATTTGTATGCTTTTTAGTTTTTTTCTGCTTCAACGCACCCACTCGTTCGCGGTGAATCCTCCGGACATTATTCCACTGTATTCAGTTTTTCCTTCGGGTAACTCTTGATATTGTCCAGAGCCTCTGATTTGGACATTTTGTGTTCTCACTTACAGCCCCTGCGGAAACATTTTCAGGAGATTAACCAGAGTTCAGTGCAGCTTATGTGAACATCTAAGACTATTAAAATCTCTACACAACAAAAGGTCCCTGAAAGATCCCATCTTCCTTGTGGCTTCTTGTTCCTAGAAGACATTTTATTGAAAGATAACAAAACACAGCAGCACACATCCGCCAGCAAATTCAAGTTCTGGGTCATGTTTCCTTTTATTTTTAATAATGTGCCAATTATTTAAAAGTTCCCTACAAAGGAAAGCAGCTGAGTGCTAAAGTGTCAGATAAGTTCACTTCCATTCGAATGTGAAAGTTTGATATTGAACTCTAAACCTGTATCATCAGCTCAGACGCTTCCTGTTTCTCCGTCGCAGGAGTTCGAGCCCACGTTTGTTATTTGTTGCCGAGGTGGATGCACCACGTCTGCACCGCAGCCTCGAGGTGATTATATGTGTGCACACCTGTTTCTGATGTGTCAGCCTGAGCCATGATGCGATCTGGAGTTTTATGCATAATTCAGCACGCAAGGAAGGAAAGAATAGCAAACAATAGCCTGCAGTTATGTGTGTGTGTGTGTGTGTGTGTGTGTGTGTGTGTGTGTGTGTGTGTGTGTGTGTGTGTGTGTGTGTGTGTGTGTGTGTGTGTGTGTGTGTGTGTGTGTGTGTGTGTGGAGAGCAGATTGACACTGTGTTCTTGGTTTAGTGCGTGCGACTGAACTTCTCTTTGTGTTGCGGCTGACGGAGGCTTTGACTGAGAAGAGTGCGTCCGTTCTTTCAATCTTAACGGTGACCTCACTCCCTGCCTCCGTTCTCTTTCCTCCGTTTCTTTTATCCTTAACAACCTTCCTGTCTAACTCGTGCAATTCATACTCTTGCTTTTTTCTCCTTTATGATCCGTGAAGGTAATTCTTTGACTTTCCAGAATGCTTGACTGCAACATTACCTCCATTGTTGTATAATAATTAATAACTGTACAGATTCATTGATAAGAATTTTATCTTCTCTTTATACTGTTAAAATATTTCTGCCTTTCTTTTTTACTGCTTCTCTCATTACAATGACTCGATGCCTCAAAGCAAAGTGTTCGAACTTAAAAAATACCGCTACATACTTTGAATATCCATGATTTGATTTTAAAGTCTTTCATATTAAATAGACATCAAATAAGTATCTTTTTATTAAATTAAATTTTAAAGGATTTTTTTTAAAGGAAAAAAAGAAATCTAATTTTAATATATATATTTATTTATTTTATTTCTTTTCCATGGGAAGTAATGTAAAATATTAATTAAAACACGCACCAAAACAGATGAATTGATGCTAAAAGGTCAGAGAGGAGATGAGCAGGAAGTGCAGGGAGAGAGCAAGAAAGAGGAGGCGTCACATGACCTGGGGACAGACAGGAGAAAGAGGATGTGCACATAAAGACACAGGAAATCTCTTTTAAATGAGGGACTTGAAGTAATGACAATAATAATTAAAGTACATAAAAAGTGGCAGAGACCAGCCCTCACACCCACGTGCCGCTAACCTTAATGGCCTCAGTGGCACCGCTCCTCACAAACGTAAAAGCCTTTTGACTAACCCCTTCATTTCTCAGTGTTTTTGAGTGACAATCCATTTTGCTACTTCGTTAAACGTGGAATAATTAGCACTCAAGCAGGAGTGGGTGGCGCTCGCTGATTATCATATGTGCTGCCTGTCGTTTGTTGACAGACGAACAAAGAAGCGGTCGTCCACCAGTAATGAAATTGTTTGCGGCGAGCGAGCGCCATTACGCTGAATCTAATTTGGAAAAAAGTTCAGCGCGCTGATAATTCGTCTTCTGTTTTCTTTCCCGTCGTGATCGATACGAGGTGGACGATCTGTCAGGATAAGTTTCACCGCCGCTCCCCGGGACCGAGTCAGAAAACTACTCGGAGAGAGAGACACACGGGGAGTTCGGGTGAAGAACATCTCCATCTGTTAGTCTAGTTAGTGTCGATGCGGACCTGTCAGTCAATCCATATCTGTATCGATCCATTTGTCCGCCCCAGTGTAACGACCCAGGCTCGGTTCGATGCCGCACTCAGACAAAGGGACATTCGCAGAGTTTGTCCATCAGTGGGGAATTTAATTAGCAGGTCCTCTGACACATTTCGGTTTCAATTAATCCATTACCTCAGTGTCCCACCTTCTTTTGTCTCCTTTCTGTCTCTCATCTCTGTATATTCGAGTTCCACTTCTCCATCTGTCCGTCTCTGCACTCAATCCAAATTCCTTTTGCTCCCTCACTTCACATCAGAGTCTAAAATATTCTGTATTTATACCATTGCTGCCTGTTCTCTGCCAAAATCCCCCTTTTATATGAAAATTCATCATGTAGGATTCCTGCCTTGACCTTTGCCTGCGCAGTCAAACTCTGTTTAAAGACTGGAAATACCGGAGAGTTGAGATGACTTCTGGTGTCCTTGAGGACAACGCCTGACGCTGTAGTATTTGCATCGGATGAGATTGGAATCCCCGAACTCATTTCTCCTCTTCTTCCTCTCTTTCTCTGCAGCGCGGTCTCTGATCAGCGAGCTGCGGGCGGAGAAGATCGAGCAGAAGAGCATAACTTTGGTGTGGAGGGAGCCGATCTACCCGAACAGCAGCCGCACCGAGTACGAGGTCAAGTACTACGAGAAGGTAACTTGCACACACTCAGATCCATTATCTTATGCCACTGATCCTTTTAACGGTCGCAGGGGCCTTAGCCAATCCCAGGTGACATTGGGCGTGAAGCAGCGTTCACCCTGGAAAGGTTGCCAGCGTATCACAGGCCCAATATGAGACAAACAACCAATCAATCCTCTAGTTTTCTGTTGATGTCCAGTCTCCATATTACTGCTCCTCTTCTTTTGCTTTTATGGAAAACTGTTCTAATTTCCATCGGCCTGATTCCGATCATTTAACATAGCACTTAGTCAGATTGTGTCAGATCGTGTGTTCCCCCCCCCCCGTCAACAGTCCTGGTCTTCACAGTAAATCTGTCATGCACGTAAACCACAGCTGTCACGCTTCTCCAGTCACATACGTTGCGTTCTCTGGCAACGCCACCTTTTTGTATTTGGCTGCGACGTAGTCTCGCCCAGTTTCACACCTCCCTCTCCTCTCTACGCTGCACCATATTTAACAAACCCCTGCTCCTTACTGCTTTTAGTAAAAAAGAAATAGGAACGATTTAGAGGGAGGTCACGGCCAAGGGAAAAACTTGAGAAAAGATAACAGGAGGTGAAAGAACGAGATGGCGGCGTGATAACAGAGGGAGATAAAAGGTTGGAGAGGGTATTAGGGACAGCTGTGGGGAAGATGACTCGGTGATAAGACGCTTGTAAGAGCACCGTGATGGAAATAAATGAATGAAGTTGCTTTGTGAGACTAGGGGGGGGGGGGAACAGCGGGAGAGACGGGAGATGAATGGAGAAAGTGTGAGGGACGGATGGAGAATAACTGAGACCGAGATGAGCAAGTTGTAGGAAAGCCATGAAATGAAAAGGCAATATAACGACACTCTCGCAGCCTATTACTGTGTAAAATATGGCTTCGCTTAGTCAGTGCACAGCCTTTTTTATTTTTTATTCCTTTCTCTTTTTATATAAGCTGCAGCTCCACAAGACGTCTCCACACGTTGAAGTTAATAAAGATCATTTGCTAGTCATCCAATAACACTTCAACATATGAGGCTGTTAATACGTGTTTAATCAGGGTCAACACATTGTTGCTGATGATAATAATGACTAACAATGCTACTGATTAATTCACAGTTTATTCATAGAGTGACATTAGAACATGTCGTCTGTTGTTTTTCTCCCAGTCGTCGTACAGAAGCTTCTGTTCTCTGCCTCAGTCAATCTGCTTTTTCTCAGACTCTCCACCTGCTTTATTCTCATTTGTTTTCTCATACATACAAAAAATGGGATTTAAAAAACAGTTGGCATTGCTTCTTTTAGTTAAATGCTTACACAACTATTCGCTATTCGAACATTTATTCAGACGTGGGGGGAAAGAGTTCATATTTGCTATATACGGGATATGAATGTAGGCACCTTATTCAACTGATTAGACTTTTATTCCTGTCTGGGTTTCTCATTATTTATTCCCTGAGCAGATTGACACAAATGTATTGAAAGCAGGTGAAAGAGGTAAAAACTTTTGTCTGACTCTTTGAAACTTCGTCTGACTCCTACAAAGTGCGCCAGGCTCCTTGAAACGCTCTCCCCTCTTTCTCGCTCTCTCTCTCTCGATAAATGAAACATTACCAAAGCCCTTGATTTGGTTACAGGATTGTGTCGCACGTCCTCCAGCATAACAAACTGTGCCTTGGGAACGAATGAGGCAGCTCTCACAAATGGATTCCACCTCCTCGTCTCACTTCTGCTTCTCTCTCTGTGTTTCCTCTGTCTCCCGTGTCACTTTCTGTCTGCGCAGGAACAAAAGGATCAGAGTTATTCTACCATGAAGACGGCCGCCACACGGATCAGTGTCAACAACCTCAAACCTGGCACCACATACGTCTTCCTCATCCGCCCTCTGTCCACGCCGGCCTCCTCCTCCCTGTCCTCCTCCCCGCTGTCGTCATCTTCGTCCTCCGCTTCCTCCTCCTCTACTTCCTCCTCTTCTTCATCATCCTCCTCCTCGTCATCCTCCCCGCCACCCATCGACTATGGGGCGTACAGCGCTCCCCTGGAGCTGCAGACACTTGGCGAGTGTAAGTACCCGTTTTACGCCTCCTCCCCCGTTCTCTGCTTTCTCCTCGCTCCCTCCTCTCGCCGCCGCCAAGCCAGATCGGGATGGGGGGTTAGTGTAGGCACCTGGCCAGCCCACACAATGAGGTGTGCTGCGAGTGTGAGCGAGACAGGAGGGGGGGATTTGACTGTGTCTGAGACTATGTGTGAAGATTCAAGATTTTAGCAGTAAGCTGTGAAATGGCTCCTCTTTGTGCGGGTGGATATAGTGTCGCCTGTGCCAGCTCACGTCTCAGTCTGGTTTTGTGTGTCTGTGTGCGTTTGCAAACCTTGTACTTGTCATGAGGTCTTAGTTTTGAACCTTTCATTTACACAAGAGATGAATTTGTTTTACACTGGGCTGCTTCACCATTTGACTCACTATCCTCTGCAGTCGGTCAAAGAGCAGCTCAAAACAAACAGTTGTTTATTATTCAGCAGTCGGGGTTGTGCACTTCTCTTGTGCTGCTTAAAGGTGAAAGGTCACATCTGCACATTTACTTTATTTCAGATGATGCATATTCAGTTTTCTGTTTCTGCCTCAGGGTAGATCAAGTGTCACGTAAACGATGACCTGACACTGACCGTACACAGAACACATCAAATTGTTTTAAATAATATTAACACGACATTATCACAAACCACAATCACTTGATTATCACATTGAGCTGTTGAGTGAATAATGTATAAGTTGAGTTGATTGAACCAAACTTTACAAGCTTGTTCACATTGTGATGGACGTTCTTATTATTATCATATATTATAGGTATATTACATTGTTACATGTATAGTTGTTTATTTGATATAATAGTCATTTATTGTTCAAGATTATATATATATAATTAAAGTGATTTTCTCTTTTAATTATATTTTGGGCATTTCCAGATATTCTGTTATTATTCCTTTTTAATTCCTTTTTTCAATTTAGTGAAGCAGGAGGTTTGTAAATATTTCAAACAATCTAATATTTGTGGGTCGAGTGAGAATATTAATGATGGGAAGGTTGTGGTTTGCTGAAATAGGAAAATCTCAGTTTACCCTCCACTCTAACCAAACACCCATCAAATGAATCTGGTCTTTAAGGTCATCGCCTTGTTATTTGCTCTCATCTCCGGCTCTTGTTCACACTTGATATGTCCTAATTGGATACACAACATGTGCGCTGCATGCTTGTGTGGTGAAGTTGTGTTGATGTGCACAAATAACCCATGCAACCAATGTAAGATGTGTGTTTTTTATCCGTTACCAGTGGCCCTGGCGTCCAGCGAACAGAACCCAGTGGTGATCATTGTTGTCGTGTCTGTGGCTGCCCTCATCATGCTGCTCTCCATGGGAGTGGGACTGCTCATCTGGAGGAGGTAGATATGGATACACACATGCATATATACATATATATATAATTCATTCACATCTTCCTGTAGCTCATCCTTTCACTCTCAGATGTTAATTCACAAACACGCACTGACATGTATACGTCTAAATCACATATTCATTCAACTGTGACACGCTGCCCCCGTTATAATTCAGTCTGCTCAGTGACAGAAGGATTTCCTCTCTGAAAGGAACGTGGAGTGACGGCAAGAGAATGGTAGAAATTAGACCATCACCGTTACCTCATCGTGGTTTAATCCGAAACATAAAGAAGTCGGCTTGATAATGGTTTCCATCTGCGCCGAGGGGGAAATGTTGGCAGGGTCATAACCAGCTTCTGATCATTTTATTTTGGAGGGGAGTTGGTACTTTTTTTCGGCGTCTAATTAGTTTTCACACAGAGACGTTGGAATTGTCAAACAGCAACTCGATGAGAGAGAGAGAGAGAGAGAGAGAGAGGTGAAAGCTGTGTCACATGGTTTATTCATACCCAGAGTTGGCTTCACCACTCGGGCATGTAAAGAGTTCAAAAGTCGTTTATACTTCACTGAACAGTTCAACATCATTATTTGACCAGATCTGAAGATGATTAAAGACGGCTAGTGGCAAACTGAGGTGAGCACAATCACACCCTGCCCTCGTTGTGTGATCTTTTTTACTTTGTGGTGTGCTGCTCAGTCCTAAAAGAAGTCTTTCTTTAAATTGTGTAAAGAGGCTTTATTTCTCCATTTTAAATAAAGCTGAAAGTGTGCGTCTGGTCGAAATACTCGGTCGGTTTGAAGTGCTAAAACTGAAGTGCTAGATTTGTTCTGTGGCCCTGAATCTTGAAAACAAACAGCCGTAAATTGAACTCATTGAAGTATTTAAAACCAGTTTAAACACACAACCCTGAACATTTAATAGTTTTGCGTGATTGATGGACATTGCTGCACGTAAGCCAGTTGCTAGAGTCGTGGATCACAGTCGTACGTCAGAAAGGTGCTTTAGCGTGACCAGTCAAACACTTTTCAAAAAGTTATAAAACATATAACTTGTTTTTTTATAACTTGCAGACCAGCATAGAAAATATAGTAAAACAGGACGATCAAGATTCATAATGATAATGAAGATCTATAACTCGCTCTCTCACCACACGCGTACATGTTCCCTCTGTCGCAGTCAGACCGACCATCAACTCTACAGCGATAAATCCCACCCACGTCAGCGGCCTGTTAAAACATCCAAAATACTTTACCATCCTCAGCAGACAGGCAGAATTTAGCATAAACTCCATAAAAGTTTGATTTCCTGTTTGAAGTCTTTCCATTTATCAAACAAGTTTTATTTGGAAATATATAAATATTTCACATCTGCACCGTCCATTCATGATACCTGAAAGCTTTATTTTTACATTTTCAAGTATCTGCAGAAAGGAAAATGAATTTGAATTTGGCGATTATGTTTCTAGCAGAGTTATGATACAGCTTCCCTCGTGTGTTTTAATGCATGTTTAACTGTCTTATTTGTTGTAGTGTCTATATGGTGCCACATCAACTGTATATCCTCAATGTTTTATTCAGCTGAGCAGATAAAAGGGGTAGAGTGCATTTCTGCTTCCCGTTCCAACCACTTTGCTCTTTGACTCCGGTCCAGCTCTATATTCTGCCAGCTCGCCTCACACACGCCCACACACACGCACACACACACACACACACACTCACACAATTCATACCATACACTCCATCACACATGCAGGCAAACGAGTAGAGAGCACATATCTACTCCCACACAGTTAACACTCATACACACATTTCCAGAATCACAATTCATCTGGCTGGCATTCAATTGATATCTATCCAGGGAGATTTGCTGCAGCACTGTGGAAACATTTGTTTGCATAGATTGTGTGCATTCTCACGTACTTCTCCCCCCCCCACACACACACACACACACACACACACACACACACACACACACAGATCTACATCGGTGCGTCCTCTCAGCCAGATAAAGTTCTTCAAGTACGACTACCCGTGTAAAGAAGGGACTGTGATAGGGAGACCACCAGACCGATTCCAGATACACACAAAACAGCACAATGACGCAGCCAATCAGGTGTGGAAATGGCTTCTATTCATTCACTGCAGCGCCACACAAGCTGGTGCTATCACTCACGCACCTGTAAAGGTATATGTGGGGATAGATGAACACAACAGCGCTGCAGCAGAAAAACACAATGTGCAAAAAAATGGGATTACTCTCACCAGACACGCACAAGTATTTGAATACATTTTTGCTTTCAGGAAAATCAGCATCCTCCCCTCGTGCGCAGCCTAGTAGGGAATAATAACGCTTATCTTTCCTCTTTTATTTCCATCATCGCATTCATTGCAAGTGGTCTCCATTGTTCATCCCTGCTGGACCATTAACTTGCTCTTTATGTTTTGCATAGAGACAAAAGAGGGAACGGCTTGATGCCTCAATTACTATGCTCTGGTGTTTGCAGAGACAGCCAGCTCCCGGCTACGGCTGCGGGGTCTCGGTGACATCGATCTGCTCGCTCGCACAGGCACATGCAAATGAGTCCCGCGGCACACAGACATGAAGGCACGGTTACAGGCGGCCGCAGGCACACATTTACATCTATGGATACACACTGGGATGTTTTGCACAGCACACTTGATCAGAAAATCTGGCCTCATTTATCACGTCTAATGTAAAGTGCGTGTCAGCAGTTGGGTGTGCCTTTAACGCCTGTAACACACACAGAACTTTCTATGCATGATTGGCAGCACAGCAGCACTTCAGTCCCGTTTTGCCGGATTTTTAGTGGTTGCTCAGTTGCAGGTTTTTAATTTCCTCCCACGGTTGGTGCGTCTCATCATTTTTACCTCTTTCTTTTCTTGTATGATGGTTTTTGTGTCTTTTTACTGAGAGTTTTAGTCGAATTGATAAAAATGAAAATAATTATTTGAGTTAAAAAGAAAAGTTTCCAAATTTGTAACCATTTTTACCATATTTGGATTGGAAATGACTTAAAAGATTGACTTATTTACAGAGTTGTGGCTGCATTCTTTTCTTTGGATCTCCTCAATGCTCAACTAAGAGTTGTTTTTTAGTCTCAGCATTAGATAAAGTTAATATAACACATTTCCAGACAACCTGGCTCTAGAAATTGGCTCCTCAGGTTAAAAGTTAGGGTGAATAGCATCTAAAACATCACGTAAGTAATGTCAAATTTTCATTTTCATGTTGTGTTAGACTTTATTCTGCTGTGATGTGGCATAGTTTTGCACGTCTCATGCTCCGGGTGTCTGAAGGCACCATGTTAGACTGCCGCTGCGTTTTCACGGTAAGATTCATATTACACTGACGCACTTGGAAGATGAACCATAACTCTCACTAAGAATAATGTGGGGAAGGAAAAAGAAAGGAGTGCTTTGTATTTTCCTCTCGCTTTAACCTAATCCTGACACATCACGTACAAACACACATGTGCACACACACACTCAGCCCATTGGTGCTTGACAGAGTTTGATTGAGCCAGACTTCCAGGGCATTGGCCGAACACACTCCAGGGAGCCCAGGCTTGACTGGTCAATGCAGTGGGATTGTTTACCCTTGACCGGCCTCACCAGCATGCATGTGTGCGCCTTACAGGATTGAGTGTGTGTGTGTACGTCTGTGTCTGGTAAGTGAGTTACGAGCCATCAGGAGATGGAGAGGGGATCAGGAAGAAGGGAGAAGTGGGTATTAAAGCGCTGCCATTTCATAAGGCTGCTGACTCTCAGGGACAAAAAGTGAGGGTTCCAAGGGGATTAAAGGAGAAACGGCCAAGTGAGAAGGTCTGGAGCACAGTGGTGAAGTTTCCCCGCGCGTCTTGTACAGATCAGTGAGCTCATGTCTCAGAAACCCCCCCCCGCCCACGCCCCAGCAACATCAGACCAAAACTTCTTTCATTTCAAATGTGATAGTTGTCATTCCGAAGGACTCTTGTCAGTTGTTGAACTATTCTAACATCTATTATTTATCAGATACAAATGAATAAATGATTAAATTATTTCTAAGCGTGGACCTGCTATCATCCTCAACCCAAAACTAAAAATAGAACTGTACCAAGAAAGGCCTTAGATTAAAAGAAGGGGGTCAAAATGCTGATGGAATCACTCGGCATGGAAGGAAACTAATTTGTCTCCAGTTCTCATAAGGTGGAGTCCCACTACTGGATGAAACTTATTGTGGCTAAAAGTTAAAGTGACTTCTTGAAATTACCTAATTTCCCATGTATTTTGCCCTATATAAGTCTGAGTTGGCCTAATTCCTCCGTGCCTCACTTTGCCTGTCAGCCACCAATCGGCTCCTACTCTCACCTATTATTCATGTTATTTCCATAACTGCACTTTATTTCAGAGGAGAGTTCAGATGTGGAGAGGATGAAGTCGGCTTCATTTACATGAGACGCATTACATTTTTACTTTTAAAGTTTTCTCCTGAAAACGCCAGCTAGTGGGTTTGAAAATGGCTGCACATAAGCAGGCCAACTGTTTCTGGACGTCATCTAAGGACAATTATTACCAAAGGTTCTTCAACTAACATAATGCGAGCTGTAGTTAATTATTCAAGAAGTCGGTGGTGCTCAAAGAAGATCTTTTACCTCACATGGTTTTAAAGATGGGGTCAATGTAACGTATGTCCTCTAAAAGATTTTGAGAGAGACGTATTTTCTTAGGCGTCTATCAATAAAAATGTAGAACTCCTCTACCTCGCCCTTTTTTCCAGAGAGTTAGACAGAGAAAATCTGCATTCATAATGAATTACACTAATTGCTAAATTTTGAAATGACAACGCCTAAAAAACTGAGATGACAATTTGTGCCAAAATTAACATTTGATCAGGCGGAGACGACTGTGACGGGACTTGGCCGCAATCGTCAGTGTTTTGGCATCAACGCGCTCCTCTCTGCCATCTGCTTCTTCTGAAGTGAGAAACTTCACATTTGGTGTAGAACTTCCAGTCAGAACCGTAAAACTGGAACCAAAAAAAACAATTAGCAACGTTCCTGGTTTTTCCGCAGCATCCAACACGTTCCAATGATTCCGGTGATTCAAATTTGAGAATCAATAAATCATAAAGTTGTGTTTACTGATCATGTTTTAAAAGTTCAGTGTGTAAGATTTAGGTGAAAGGGATCTTTTGGCAGAATATAAATTAATCTGTTTAATCTAAATTGTACAAATTGTTGTTTTCTTTACCCTAGAATGAGCCATTTATATTTAAATACTTTATATTTACATTTACTCTCTACGGAGGCCGCCATGTTTTTTTTACAGTGGCCCAGACTGGACAAAATAAACCTTTTTGAGTTATTATGGCAACTGAAGGTTTCCACAGGTTCTCCTTCATGTTTGGAAGTGGAGGGTGAGGTGAGGGGTATTCAGCTGCAACTTGCAACTTCACCACTAGATGTCACTAAATTCTACACACTGAACCTTTAAAGTCAATGAAAAGAGCCAGGATTGACGTTGGCCCCCCCCCTTGTTTTCTTCCCAGCAGCGTCTGCTCGAGCTCCTCCAATGTAACTCCTGCTAGTGTGGTGCTGCTCTCGACCTCCTTCTCCACTCTTCCTCCTCCTCCTCCTCTTCTTTCTCCTCTTCCTTCCTTCACACAGCTGATGCCCAGGTACACTGGCATGTCTGCACTCCCCTCCTCCACAACCCCCCTCACTCTTCTTTTTGTTTTTTTTTACCCCAGTTGTCTTGCCATCTCTCCTCCCGTGGTTTCCTTTCTCCTTTTTCCAGCTTTTTTTCTCAAACCAAGAGAATCATTATAAGATAAAACCAAGTCTCCTTCTTCTCTTTTTGTCAAGCTGTTTGGCCGAATTCCATTTTATACGCTGAGTTTCTCAATTCATACCCAACGAGAAGCAACCCCCCCCCAAAACGAGCTACTTTGCATCTGCCACTTCATTTTTGTCACATATGTGACATTTCCAAAGCAGTAATGGAAATGGTATGAAGTCATGGGACTTTGCCTTCGTGCAGCCCCGCCAATTATTCTTCCTTATTTCCTTATTTCCTTTCTCCATGGCTTAGTTTCCCCCCTCGTCTCCTTGCTTCATTCATATCACTCCATTTGTCTCCTTAAATTTGTTATTTCACTCCTCCTGCTTGACGCTTTGCTCATTTGCCTCTTGTCAGTCCCTTAACTCATCCTATGTCTTCGCTGCAGTTTTCCATCACTGCCTTGCTTCCTTAATCTGCAGCATCCGTTCGTATCCTGCACTCCACGCTACCATCCCTTCCTTCTTTCTCTCCTTGCTTCTTCCTGACCGTGTACTTTATGGGCTACGCTGTGTGCCTCTTCAACTGTTTCCCCTTCCGTGCATACCCTTCTGCCCAATTATCCTCTTACCCGTAACCTCATATTTCCCTGTCACTTCCTCTGCTTCTCCATCTCCCAGCTTCCTTACATTTATTCTCTGTGATTTATCTCCCGCTTTGCCCTCAACCCCTTTGCCATGTTCCCATTTGCTCCCTTACCTCTCCTTTCCCCTTACGCCTGTTGCATCTTGTTTCTCTTGGTACCACCATGCCCTCCGTCCCCATCTCCCTCCAGTTCCCTCCCTCTCTGCTGTGCTCCCTTATCTATTAATTCTCGTCTCCTCTCCCCTGTCTGGTATCTCCTGCCCTTAGGAGCTGTGCTGCATGTGTCTGCTGGTGTGTTTTGACAGACAGGGTCCTGACCTTGTCTCAGACCCTGCTGCTGCACAGGCTGTGGGATGTGTCAGCCTCACCCTTGATCACATCTCCCCGCGCAAACACTCACAGGGACATGCACATGCAAAATAACACAGTCCTGTAAACGCATGCACGCAGAATTTGCACGCGCACACGTCTGCACAAATGCCACACGCAAGTAGTCGCACGTGAAGAGGCGAAACGCGAGCGCCGGGCTGCACACGTTGGATGCGAGTCCGTCGGGCGCTCTGTGAACTCGCTCACAGCTTTGCACCGACTCTGTGTGAAGTGCTGATGTGTTCTGACATTCACATTAACACACGGCTCCCTGAGCAGATATGTTTCACTCTAACACACAAATGCAGACACACACACTCAGGTCTGCAGACACCTGCGTGATGGATTCTTCCATGTAGAATCTGTGCACCTCAGTTTCCTCAAGTCGTAACTTGGCTCGTAGCAATTGTCGCCTCTTTACAGGAATGGCGATGATTGAAATCCCTGAGAACCTGACAACCTGCCACTTGTCCCATGATGATATTAACATGTGTATAATATGTAAATCACATAAATGCTGCTGCAGAACCTTGTATTTTCATATTCTGTATATCATCTAGTTTATATTCAGAATATCTTCTATCAGCACCTTGTTTATTAGAAGAACCTTTGACGTAAAATAGATTTTACCATCAATACTTTCTTTACTTCCTTGGCTGTATTGCTCTTGTCTTGTTTTCTCATCCCTCTTATCCAAGAAACACAGAATATCTCTTCATCACTTGTTAATTTGACACTTGCAGTGTGTGTGTGTTCATATTTTCCTATGGATTGGGCCAATTTGAGCCTGAAAGACCCAAAGTTCTCTCATAAGCTCAAAAGCCGTCAGCAGTCGGATCCTCCTCTCTCCTGTCTCGACCCCCTGTGGTGACGGGGAATGAGAGATACCATTGTGTGCATGTACAGTATCTGGTGTGTGTGTGTGTGTGCACATGTGTCCACCTCCTCCATGAAAACCCCCATCATGGTGAAACAACAATAGCATATCTATTCCAGGCGGATCAGCGTGTGTGCCTGCGACTCGCCCGGTCGAATCAGGCAGGATTTCTACTTATTCAGCCTCAGATCCTTGTGTTGCTCATCAGTGCCGTCGCATCAGGGGCCTTTTCTCCGTGTCCTCTCCATCTCCATTGTCAATACTCCTGTCTTAGCGTGCTCTCATCTCACTTATTGTACATCCCGTATAACCTTCTACGTTGCAAGATAAACAGCGTCTGATGCTTGTTATTTGTTTGTGTCTGCCAGCTGAGATTTAAAAAAAACAAAACACTGAGTGATGCCGTCTTTATTTCTCTTTCCAGACAATGTGGCTACAGCAAAGCTTCTCAGGAGGGAGACGAGGAACTTTACTTCCAGTGTAAGTGACGACGCTGATCTCTATTAAATCCCAGATGTGTGTGTTTGTGTGTAAACTGTGTTTGTTCATGTTCAATCACTGCTCACAGGGGGCGAGGAACTATCAATACATGCTTTGTCTTCTCCTGTTCCCTGTGCACGAAGTCATGCGACACGCGTGTGCTTCGCAGATGACTTTTTGAGGCATTAGGCAGTGTCACGGCATTAATTCTTAATTCTGAGTGCATGCTTAGCCGGCTCTGAGCACACTGACACACTCCATTAGGTGGTGTGTGTGTGCGGCTGAGTTTGATGGAGAGAGATTGAAATCCAGAGGAGGGAAAGATAAAGACCTGAAGAAGGGGGGGAGGGGGAGAAGGAAAAAACGGGGAGTAAAAGTCAGGAAGCAGCAGCAGCAGCAGAGATCTCTCCTCCCAAAAGACCACGTTAAATGTCGTTGTTGCACACGATGTCGTACACGGTTGTAAATGCTGCTTTTTTTAAACTCCGCTCACAAAGCCCTCAATAGGCTTTTTGTTTGGCAGTGACAGAATGGAAGTAGTTTGACATATCTCTGCTTGTTTTGTGCGTGCCAGTGCTCCGCTAATATGGTGGATGAGTGTGCACGTGTGTGTGTGAGAGAGTGAGAGTGAGTGGGGGGGGATGGGGGTACATGCGTGTGCGTGCTCGTGCTCATTTGCGTTGTTTAATCTCCCAGCATGCTGAGCCCTCTGGAGAGGTTTGGAGCACTATGCCTGATGAATAATGAGCCAAAGCCATGCGGCTCGGAATTAAATCTGCCCAAACATAGACATGCCAACAGCTGACAAGCACGCAATATACATACAAATACACACACACACACAGACACACACACACAGACACACACACACGGACAGGTATTTTTGGCCTGTTTCTCAAACACATGAACAGACACAGTGACACTTCTTTTGTTCTCGTTATCCGCACACGCTCTCTGGAGTCCACTTCCTGTTCTGGGATGGTGAACTCGGTGCAACACACTCTCATTGGGCTGCAGGTCCACCTTGTCCGAGAACAGGAAATGTGTGTGTGAGTGTCATGTCCGCCTGGTTTTAAAAAAAAATCTCCTCCATCCATCTGTTCATCTGCCAAACTCTTCCAACACACTCCCCGGCCGTAGAGTAACACGGAGGGACACGGGAAGGGGGAGAACCAGCGGCTAAATGAGTGTGTGAGTAATAATGTAGAGGAATAAAGGAGAGGAAATGAGTGTGTGAGGAGTGGAGAGTGAGGAGGTGAGTTGGCAGGGAGGGAGAGACTCATCATAAGTGACACTGCTCAGAACATTAGTGTTATGTCGGAGTGAGTGACCTAGAAACGTACGGTGGGGGTGGGTGGGCGGAGGAGAGACTCATCCGCGGCGTCGGCTAACCGCGCAGTTTTAGAAAGCATCCCCAGTCAGACGGCAGAAATGTTTGGGGCTAAATATGCCCACCCTGTTGTCCAGTGGAGTGTGAATGTGCTTCAGTTTCCCCTCAATCGCTCGTGGCTGTGACACAGTTAACCCTGAAACTAATCAGCCACAGAGCCTGTGTGTGTGTGTGTGTGTGTGTCTGGTGTCTGTGTGTCTGTGTCTGTGTGTGTGTGGGTCAAATGTGTGACAACGATTGCAGACATTTATTGTTCATCTTCTGCGGCATGTGAGCGCCCCCTTCGTGTGTTTGTGTGTGTGTGTGTTTGTGTGTGTGTGTACGTACCGCACAGCTGGTTTTAAGCTACAGCATTTAAGTTTTAAAAAACCCTATTTGACAGAAAAGAGTCTTCGATCCTCCACTCAGCCCTGGCCCTGAATAGAAAAGGTTTCATTTGCCTCATAATTGTACTTTTGGCTTTATTTGTGTACTGGTGTGTGTGTGTGTGTGTGTGTGTGTGTGTGTGTGTGTGTGTGTGTGTGTGTGTGTGTGTGTGTGTGTGTTGGATCAATAAGCCGTTATGAGGCAGCCAGTATAGGATTCCTCAGGTCGATCTGGAGCCCTAATCACATTTCAGGGCCTCGGCCACGCTTTTGGGAAAACTCCCAGACGTTTTCCAGGAAGATTTCCAGTAAAGATAACGTGTAGTAACAAGGGTCAAAGGTCGTCTAATTGAAAGTTCTACCTCACTGGTTTAATAGTTATTGGCTGCCGGCTGGTTTATTTGGTGGTTGTTTGGCGTCTGGCAGTTGATAAAAGGAAACGGAGCTCGCTGAGAGGACGGCTGTTTGTTTTTGTTTGGTTGTGTACAGTCAAACAGTCGGGGGTCAATAACTCTCGCAGCTCGAAATGTAAGCTGAAGTTTCCAATTGTGTCTCATTAATGTCACAGTAGTGATTTTCTAAAAGTCCTCGGAAGAATTTAAGCAAATTAGGCAAAGTAACCTTTTTTTTTTGTTCGTGGAGTGGATTGGAATAATTCAGTGTGAATTATAGCCTCTGTTTTCAAGGAGACATAATAAACTTTAGCTCTAAACTGGAAACCAAGGCTGAGGTATGGGTTGGAGACGAACCCATTATATTTCGGTGCAGTCCTGAAACCCAAAGGATGTTTTTGACATTTTCACAGATTTCCTTGGGTATAATTCACTGAAAAAGCATCATATGTTTCCTTTAACTTCCTTTAAAACCCTGTTGTGTGATCTTACAGGATATTAGTTTGTACTTCCTGGGCTACTCATCAACTGTCACATTGTGATTTGAGGACGTACAATCATATTATTTTTAGATTTCTTTATGCTGAGGTTCCAGACCTGTCATTTACTCGGGAGAACTCGCACGCAAACTCTAAAACTAACGACAAAGCAGCAGTCGAGCACCGTGGTGTCACTTTGAGGTTTCGCCGCCTCAGCGTTTTACTGTCTATTATGTCCTGTCCCAGTTTCTGACGGCAGATTATGTTGTGTTTGTGTGTTATTTTGCATAAGTGTGTTAGTGGGATAATACTTCTGAAGCATGCAGGAAAAGACAAAAGGCCTGGTGCAAGAGCCCTGTGATCTGAGTAAAGCCTTGTGGACCAAACCCAAAGTCACACTTGAGAACTTGGAGCTTATGATCTCAGTTCTTCTCTATTTTCTCTCCCTCTCTCTCGCAAGGTCAACACAAACAAAACCACGGAATTAGACAAGTTGTGAATCCATAAACGGAAGCATTTTGTTTATCTTTTTAAAGAGGAGAAAACTCATTTTAAACAGTTTAAATCAAAATCAGAAACTTGCCAGTGTGTTTACAGGCTTGTGTTTGGTTGTTATAACTGCAGATAACATGTCAGACTCAGATTTCTGCTGCGGGCCCGCGGTTAAAGTGGAGTTTGATGGCAGAAAATGTTTCAGCCATCTCACACATCAATGGCAGAACTCTGGGTATTGATTTCCGTCTCCGGATCAAAGAGCAGGAGCTTCTTCCCAGACACAACATTTTGGGTCTGAAATTTAACAACCACAGCCACAGAGAGAAATTCTTTGTTGGAGGAGGCAAAGCTACCAATTTCTCCGCTGACTGCAGCCTCAGTCGAGCACAAAGCGATGCCGACATGAAGAGTGTTTTGCTTTGTGCGGAGAGAGCACACCGCCGGGACCGCAGACATGTCTTTATACAAACAAAACAGCTGACTAGCTCGCTGTATTTATTTTTACCCGCACACACTTTAATGATATCTGAATCTAAGGGGGTTCTTTTTTTATCCATTTTGTGTATCATGTGGATTGTTGCTGCAGGGACTCCTTGTTTTCATCGTGTGTTCTTTTTATAAAGACAAGCCTTAACATCTTTAAATATCTTAAAGTTTTTCATGAAGGTTAATCTTTATTGTGTGTTTCTGCACCGTTGTAGTTAAGATCCCGACGCGAAGGACCTACATCGACCCGGAGACCTGTGAAGACCTGCTGCAGGCCGTCCACGCCTTCGCCAAGGAGCTGGACAACTCCAGCATCAAGATAGAGAGAATCATGCACACAGGTACGAGATTATACAGAGAAAGACTGATGCACTTCTCTCTTTTAAAAGTGCACTTCAGCAACACTGCCAAAACATCCAGGTGATTTTCCGTAGTGGGTGCAGATGTCAGTATTTTGAGTTTTCCAATATTTGGTGATGTGCAGCGTGGAGACAGTGCAACCGGGAGACAAAACAACACAAAGACTTTATACATTTACATCAGCAGGTACTCTAGGTGGTCTCACATGACTGAACTGCAGCAGAGAGTCTATCCAAAGTCTGCAGGCCAAATCAGGACTAATATCCGCAGGCTAACAAGCCCAAAGTCTCCTGGCTCTGGTGTATTTTCATCCGTTTTGGGCCAACACAGCCACAGTCAGCCTATCACAGGGCCAGCAAACATACAAAGACCTAACCCCAATTTGCATCTGCCTTTTTACCTTCAGAACCAGGATTCGAACCTCCGTGCTTCACCAGATTAAAAACAGAGATAATAAAAATCAAAGAAACAAAGATCAGGGTAACTGTAACTTCTAGTCTTTAGTTTGTGTCAGGTTCCCAAAGGACCCGAAGAATTCCAAACACTGGATCTTATATTTCAATATTATTTATTTGTTAGACACCACTGCTTGACAAAGGCCCACAGGTTTTTAACTCGCATGCAAAGTTCATAACAAAGGCTTTCTGTCATCCATCCTCGTGTTTATTTTTCAGATTTTAGAAAAGTTCCCTCCAGAGCAGACATTTTACAACCGTCTCCACCGGATGACAAGTGAAAAGTCTCCGTGTGCCCATTTTGACATTGAAGAACAATTTGAAGAGTAGTGGTTGTGGCTCAGATTGTACAGAGCAGGTCGACCACTCATCGGAAAGGTCGATGGTTCAATTTCCCAGTTTCTATGTCAAAGTGTACTTTTGCGAGACACTGAGTGGTTGTGCCATTTGTGTGAATGATAGACAATGTGGCTTTTATGAATGTGTGTGTAAATGAGATCTGTAATCTAAAACCCTTAGAAATGTGCTATATTTAAATGAATCCATTCAATATAATCACCATGTTTGGGATGTAAAAAACAATTAGTGAGGAGTTTATTCAACAATAACAAATTATGACTTTTTTCAGCCCAAATTGCAATAAAAGCTAAAATAATTCTCGCCCTGTTTTCACATTATGAGCAAAGGCAGCAAGCGGAGACGATCCACAGTTGCAGAAATCTTCACTCAGCGTGTCGCGAGACAAACCGGAGAAGCCACTTCACTCAGTTTGGAAACTTTGCCAAAAATTGATTCGGCTGTTTGATTTGCCTCGTATCTCGTTCCACAGTCTCACCTGCACCGAACCTAATCTCTCATCTCTCTTTGATCCCTTTGTATTTCACGTGTCTCTCTCTTTCTCTCTCTCTCACTCAGTCGTGTCTGTTCATTTGCGTCATCTTATTTTTCTCGTCCAATATGTTTGTATTTCTCTGCCCCCCCCCCCGCTTCACCTCTATTCATGTATTTCTTTTGATCTTTGTGCAGATATAACTCCATGTCATCAGTCTAACCTGTTTTTTTCCTCCACTCTTTCTGGTTGCTCCTTATACAGAAGAAGATTCGGGCCACGAGAAAAAAATGCATGTGGACAATAGAAGAAAAATCAATCGGGATCATGACCTCTATTTCTCTATCTCCCCCTACAGGTGACTTTGGGGAGGTGTGCCGTGGCTGCTTGAAGCTGCCCAGTAAGAGAGAGCTGCCAGTGGCCATAAAGACGTTAAGGGCCGGCTGCTCGGACAAACAGCGCCGCTCGTTCCTCAGCGAGGCCGGCATCCTGGGGCAG
Organism: Hippoglossus stenolepis; assembly: GCF_022539355.2. Lineage (NCBI taxonomy): Eukaryota > Metazoa > Chordata > Actinopteri > Pleuronectiformes > Pleuronectidae > Hippoglossus > Hippoglossus stenolepis. Next base: position 5,253,182 of record NC_061499.1, read on the forward strand.
TTTGACCACTCCAACATCATCCGACTGGAAGGCGTCATCACCACCGGTAAGAAGGGGTGGGGGGGGCACAGAGGAGAACAAATCCTGGCCATCATAGGAGGAGTGGGAGAGTTTGACCACCTCCGGTATCAGAAAGGGGATTCATCCCTTTCATTGCTAGAGGAAAGTGAGCCGTAGGAAGAAGAAATAAGGGAATTGGAATTTCATTATTTCGGTATCACGGCTTCAGATGGGGTCATCACCTCTGGAGAGGGAAACCGGAGTTGGAGCAAAGGCGATGGATGGGATGGGGGATCGGAACGAGCACCGGGACGCTCCGACCACTTCAATATCACACACGTGGAGGGGGTCAGTGATCACAGCGGAGAGGGCAGGGACGGCAGGATGGTTGAGGAAGAGTTAGGACAGAGTCGGTGTGGATAGATGTCCGCTACCGGCAGACGAGCCACATCAAGGCCCATTTTCCGCTGACAGATAGCAATTGAGGTTCTTGAGTGAAAACGGGACGGAGGGAGGAAGAGGAAACAAACAAAAAAAAAAAGATTGTTGAAGGAGGGGGGGGACGGAGAAAAGAGACATGAGATACAGAGAAGATGAGGTAGAGGTTAATGGGAATGGAGGCAGGTGAAGGGAGAAGCTTTAAAGAGTTTGTGAAGTTTTTGTTACTGCCGGAATGATGCGCTGTGTGTGTGTGTGTGTGTGTGTGTGTGTGTGTGTGTGTGTGTGTGTGTGTGTGTGTGTGTGTGTGTGTGTGTGTGTGTGTGTGTGTGTGTGTGTGTGTGTGTGTGTGTGTGTGTGGCACAGTGCCCGAACACACTCTGTGCTCAGTAGGATGGCAGCAGATGTGCAGGGTACAGTAATTGGTGCTAGAGACCCAGCGGGGCCTTGAGATCCACTCCAATCTCTCCCACCACACACACACACACAGACAGACACACACACACACACACACCTCACATGAATGTTTTCCTCACACAAAAAGGTGATCCCATATGGTCGCTTCTTTTTCACTATTATTGACACACACACCTGCTTGCCTGCCTCACTTGGCATAAAATCACACATCCGTACAAACACACACACACACACACTATTTGACTACAAATCACCTGCTTTACATCACTTACCCCCCCACTTAGCCCACCTGCAAACAGCATCCTCCTCCTCCTCCTCCTCCTCCTAATCCCCACATGCTTTAATTCATTCAGGTCCACATGAGAAGTGAGTGTGTCCTCTTGCATTATCCAGCACTTGCTCCACCAACAGATTTCAGGAAATGAGATTAAAGGTCATGCAACAATGTGGTTTTGTGTCATTTAAGGAAGTATTTTGTCACCTCAGGGGAGAAACACACAGGAAGTGACCGACGTGATGTGTGATTTCACAAGGATGAAGCTCAGAGCTACATGTGATCAGATTTAATCAAATCTCCGAAATACCTTTATTTACAATGTTGAGTTTATATCTGTCTGATCTCAGGTGTTTGTATTTGTTTGAACTCTTTTCTTAATAGAAAATTAATGAACGACCACATCTCAGTCTTTGTGTGTTTCCACCATAGTCTGCATATAAAGATGGACGACATGACGTCTCCCCAAAAGTCAAGCCGCAGCGTCTTGATTGCCCCCTGGTGGCTGACTGCAGTATAGGACATATTACGGGTCATGTTAGTGGATGGGACATGGGCAAAACTAAAAAGTAAAAATGTACTTCATGCTATGAAGACAGCCTGATGCGTCATGATTGACAGCTGACACCTGTCAAGTGTAATTCTCATTGATGCAAAACAGCAGCGTTCCTATCTGGGGATATTTTGGTTTTATTTCTGCATAGAGGGAAGAAGTGGAAATGTGTTGTCCATCTTTCTTTACACATTTAGAAGATTACGAGTATGTATTTTTCTCGCTCTCTCCGTCAAACACATTCCCTCACTTTTCCCTCCCTCTACATTTCTGTCAGGATTTGCCAACTTACTCGACGTCTTCGAAAACACGACGTCTTCTTTAGCAGCGAACCGTGTGACACAAACGATCCGTGTTCGTAGCCTGTACGTGTCTGTCAGCCCAACACAGAGCGACGCCACTGATTCGCCCTCCGACTCCCACCAGTTACAAGACGGCTGGCGTATTACACGACGCCGTCCCTGTGCTGACTCACGGTTCTCGGGTGTCGTCGGTAACCTCTGCAAATAGCTTCGTGCCCAGGGGCCGTGTAATACATGCCAAACCATGAATTGTGTATATTATATTACAAAGTTAGCATTTTTCTAACACACGCCTGCACAGTTTGTGGGGATTTACAGCCCAGCGTATCTCAGGATATGTAATTTCAGATACTAAGTTGTTTACATATCTATCAAGCTGTTCCTGACAGTATCGCACTTCCATACTCCTCTCCTACTTTCTCCTTGTTTCCTCTTTCCTCCAACTGCTGCGCTCTTATTATCCTCCTCTGTGCACTTCATAGCACAGCGCTGGATTTCTGCCATCTGTGCCTGGGCACATTGTGTGTGTGTGTGTGTGTGTGTGTGGGTGCATGCATCTGTTGTGCACATGTGTAGTGTGTGTTGCCGTGCAAGCCTGGGCTGTTGGCTTGTGTGTGTGTGTGTGTGTTGTCGTGCACAGATCAGGTGTGTATGTGTGTGTGTGTGGGTCATTAAACTTGCTGAGACAGCCGGGGCAGCACACAGGTTCTCCTGGCTTCACCACAGTTCAGTGGGTGAAGAATGGCTTTGCACAATGTCTGCCGCGCTGCCAAGTGGACTGGACTCACTTTAATCTCTCCCTCCCGCCCCCTCCCTCCGTGTCTCTGTCTCTATTACCTCTCTCCATTTCTTTTTCTTCCCCCCTGTTCCCACAATTTTATCCCAATTTCAGCTGCTCACACACCCGACTCTCTTTCTTTTCTTTCTCCAGGTAACACCATGATGATCATAGTGGAGAGCATGTCGAACGGATCCTTAGATTCCTTCCTGAGGGTACGTTCTCTTTTATTTAAATTTTTTTTTGCATGTATCTTAAATTTAAATGCAGAATAAACCCTCATTATAATCTTCTGCTCTCATAAACAAGGTATTTTGTTGTAATAATCCTGAATTCCCTACTATTATGGCTCAGTCCTAGGGCAGCAATACTTGCTTATTACAGCAATAAGGGAAACGTAACGTAATTAACAGCACAAATGGAGTGTTTCAGCTCAGAGATGCTGTAAGCTGCTGTAAACTGTAATTGTGCCCCACTGCTCTGTGAACCACGGCGGCATGTTTTATAATGATATGAATTAATGGCCTGTTTGTTTTTATTCTCCAAATAAAGGGATTCAGCTCAGTGAGCACAACATTGTGCCGTACTAACAGATGTGTTCCCTGTTTAGTTTTTTTCAATCTCTGTATTCTATACGCTTCTTTCCTCCATCATTTTCTCCCTCTCCTTTCATTTCTAATCTCCTTCCTCCCTTTCTCTCCCCCCCGATGACTCCAGAAACACGAAGGCCAGCTGAGTGTAATGCAGCTGATGGATATACTGACCGGGGTGGCATCAGGGATGAAGTACCTCACCGAAATGGGCTTCGTCCACAAACGGCTGGCCGCACACAAGGTGAGGGAGCAGGTGGGAGGAGATGATGGAGGAGAGGGTGCAGCGTGATGTATATGTCTCGGGCTATTGCACGGATTTCGCAGGTGGGTTATCGCAGGAACGCAATTTGTCCTCGTCTGCAAACATCTTCGACAATCACTCAGCTGCAGGATTTTATTTGAGGAACGAGTGAAACTGAGTGAAGTTTGAAAATGACAAGACAAAGCTGTCAAAACCGTTTTGTCACACTCAGGTTTCACCGGGTGAGTTTGAGTTTTTTTTTTTTTCTTCCTAAAGGAGCCCATCTGTCAAACTGCAAATGCACTGATCACGTTGTGGAAAGACCATTTGTTCTCACAAACAATCAGTCAGGCCCCTGGTGCAATAAGAGCTTTGCCCAACTGGGTGCTGACATCGCAGGCTGCGTCCCCACCACTGCATTTTCATTTGAAAGGGCATCAACTCTGCAACTCTGCTCCGGACACGCCTGGCGTCCACACTCCTCCAGAGTTTAAGAGTGGTATGAAAACACTGCTGACCCTGTCTTAAAACTTGAAAACTCGAAGGCCACGTTTTAGTCTGGACGGTCAGAAACGTAGATGTTAGGAAACCATGACGTAGAAACTCACGACAGATCTTTCTGGTCACGACGTAACCTTCGCTGACTCGTCCGGCTGCTATCACGTGACCCTTTACCAGAAGAAAACAACCGGCATCAGCCTCGGCCTCCGGTGTAGAGCGCTGTTGTCTTAGCCAACAGATGTTGTGCAGTTAAATTCTAGATTTTACAACGACACAACTGTTTACATGTGTAGGAGACGACGCTTCAGGTGAACACGTGCCCAGTTTACGTGACTGGACCTTTTCAGGCGTGTTTTTAAACAAAAACGTCAAAGTATGGATATAGCCGACAGCTGTTTATCCTCCGAATATAACCAGTTTGTTTCCTCCACCTCAGGTGCTGGTGAACGCCAACCTGAACTGCAAGGTGTCCGGCTTCAGACCTCTACAGGAGGACAAGATAGAGGCCATCTACACCACACTGGTAAGAGGAAATAAATGTGAAAGCCTATGTTTTATTCTGCAGCCAGGATGTAAACTTTAACTTCCCTAATTAATGAACCTCAGTGTGGTACAAAGCCAGTTGGCATGGAGTTTGTGCATGTAGCGGTTTTATTTTTAATGAGCCTCGGACCAAATGAGTTCTAACACGTGTCATGTTAGGTTCAGTTGAAGTCATATAATTAAGACTTGTTTCCGTGGATATTTTTGGTTTCCTCTCCGGCTAAACCCACTTTTCCGAGAGACTCTTTTCATCTCGTGAAAAATGTTACTGCAGCTTTTCAAAGTCGGTATTAGAGCTTTACATTTTCTCCACGTCCTTGTGCTCCGTGTCTTACCTTCTCCTCCTCTGTCCGCCAGCACGGAGGGAAGAGCGTGGTGCTGTGGACCGCTCCGGAGGCCATCCAGTACCACCGCTTCTCCTCCGCCTCAGATGTCTGGAGCTTTGGCATCGTCATGTGGGAGGTCATGTCCTACGGAGAGAGACCCTACTGGGATATGGGCAACCAGGATGTGAGTTGGGAAGGGAGATGGGGACACAGATTGGAGGGTTGCTTTGTATTAATCTCTCTCAGCTATTCTCTCTATTCCTCTCTCCCCATTTTTATTCCAATATCTGCACTTCACCAGCCTCCCTCGCTCTTTCACCTCCCCCGGAGTCGCTTTATCAATGAACTCTGTATCCACGCCGAGCTCGGATCTTATTAAAAGAGAGTCAAGAAGCCGCAGTACCTCTGAAAGCCTTTCCAGGGCCTAAGTCCCCCTTTTTAAGTCTGCATCAGCTCCGTGACCAATCCTGTTTCCTTGTAAGGACGCGTTGACCCCCTTCCAGTGGCCCCCACCGGTCCCCGAGTGCCTTCCTGCTCTTAAAAGTGCTGAAAATCCCTTCTGGGGAAAAAACTCAAATAAATCTGCCTCTTTCAGGAAATGTAAAGCGCTCGCTGTTTGAGGGGCGGAGGAGATTGTTCAGTCGATTGGATCCTGACGCTTGTCACTCGCAACCTGTTATTTCCAAGTCGCTGTGGGTGGGTGGGTTCTCTGCTGTCGTCACTCGTACCTTTTTGTCCTTCAATAAACCCAAAAAGGTTTTAACTCAGCTCTTGAAGGAAGTCAGAGGAGAGAGGGAGAGAGCAGGTATTCTTTGTAGTGTTATTTAACGTTAAATATATTTTTTAAAGCGCTCATTTTAAGAGTTATTATTGTTCGCCATGTCCGAAAGCTTCAATGCTAATGCCCTCTCAAGTGATTGTCACCAGAAAATAATGCGTACACTTTATGCAGGTGGGCGCATGGTTAGAAAGCAACGGATTATTAGAATGTTTCATTTTTTTAATGTCCAAAAATTAATATGCATGAGTTATTCAGCAGGCAGAAGAATAGGGAGCTTTTTAAAGACAGTTTTTTCCCTGCTGCCCTTTCACAAAGCAGAAGGAAAGTTTCCGCTCGGCCTCGTCCTCCGTGTTATCAAACTTTCCAATTGAAGGGGCAGAGGTCAAGCTTGTAGAGCGCCGGGAATATTAATCCATTTTAAATTGATACATTATATCATAACGGAATTGTCGCTCGGGCGCGTCCACCTGTGATCCGTCGTGGCCTTTATGCACCGGCTTTGATTAAATGCAAAATGTCAAACGCTGAAAAGCATTTTGTGAATGCTCTTTAGCGAGATGGCAGCTTAAGGGGGCTGAGAGGACGGTGGAGTGGGGCACAGGGTGAGGCGGCTGGTGGGCTGAGGTAAGAGCGAGCGTTTTAGGAAATAACGCCGCTGATGGACGTCGTCTTTGTGATCACGCTCCAACTTGATTTCCTCCTCGGACGGTGTTTTCTGCGAGTAATTCAGGAGAAGGATGTATTGCACGTCCCTAGATTTAGGCTTCGGAGGAAATCTCTGGTGAGCTGTTATAGTGAATGGTTTTAGAATGAGGGGACAACATTAGTCTGATGGAGGAACACGTCTGCAGGGAGGCTCTCCTGCTCTGATGTGTGAATACAGGGAGGTTTCACAGGACTAAATGAAAATGCTGAATGGAGACAGATCATTTCCTAAGACTCATAGTTTAGGCGCAGGAATTGTAAGAAAATACTGGATTTTTATTGTTTCTCTTCTGTTTTAAACCGTTTTTAATTCACAGGTTTACAACATAATGTATAATAGGAAATTTAAAATATCACATAGGTCCATATCAGTATGAAAATAACAGAAAACAAATGACAAAATACAGAAAAATATTAAAGGGTGTGGATACACTGCACATGTCAGTAATCTGGGAAAACAAAGACCAACATGCGAGTCAGGGACATGGAGACACTGCAGTTTGTGCCGAACTCTTTGCTCCACACATTTGTTCCAGTTTTTCCAAAAACAAGACGTTAGTGTCTTATTCATTGTTTGTGGTGTAATTGGTGAGAAAAGAAAATTATCATTCAGCACTTCCCTACATTATTCACTCCCCCCCCATCCTTTGCTGAGGCATTTATCCACTTATCATGTAAATACTTGGAAAATCACTTATTCTGAAAATGTCTAACCTGATATTGATTGTGTTTCCTCCTGTAGGTGATAAAGGCCATCGAGGACGGCTTCAGGCTGCCGGCTCCAGTTAGCTGTCCTCCACATCTCCATCAGCTGATGCTGGACTGTTGGCAGAAGGAGAGGACGGAGCGGCCCAGCTTCAGCCAGATCCACTCGGCCCTCAGCAAGAGCATTCGCTCCCCCGACGGCATCGGTTCCTCCACCCTGGCACGCAGGTATGGTTCGGTGATACGCTACAGCTGGCCTCAGTAAATGGACATTTATCTCTATAAATCTATATCTCTGAGCACTCAACCCCTGTTTCTGCGTCTTTCAGGACCCTCAGTTCATCCATTACATTAGCAGAAAGACCTCTCCCCTCCTTCCCGTCCTTTAACTCAGTGGGAGAGTGGCTGGACGCAGTGGACATGGGACGCTACAAGGACAATTTCACTGCGGCGGGATACTGCTACTTGGAGTCTGTGGCACGAATGACTGTACAGTAAGTAGCTCTTTATAAAACACTGTGTGTGTGACCTTTTAGTTCCTGTGGTAAAGAGAGACGTCAAGTGAGTGAATAAGAAAAGATGGAGATGGAGGCGCTGCAGAAAGGCTATGACTAAATAAATACTTGCATTGGATAATTAAAGAGGCTGAACACGGATCTAAAGAAATAACTGATGAGCAAATCATTTCTGAGCTCATGTTTTTAAAAGCAAAAATCTAAAATATTCTCTCGCTCCAGTTTCTCAGCTGTGAGAAATAACAGCTTTCTTCTTATGTAATAATTGATTTAATGTGTTTTGAGTTTTAGACGTTTACCGAGGATTGAAATTAAAACATTTTGCGACATCACCATGAGCTTTAGGAAATTAAACAAAGAATCTATCACCATATAGTTGATTTAGAAAAAATACTAAATATAATTAGTGTCTCAGAGACACTTGTATTACTATTCTTATCCTCTCGCTGTAACTGACAGATAAAGATGTTTTATATGTCAACTTTTTTCTGAATTTCCGATTTCTGGATAAAAGTTATAATTTACTTGACATTCAAGTTATTTTTATGCTTTTAAGTTTGTTCACTTTACTTTAATGTGTCATGAAGCTTTTTGTGGAAGTAAAAGAAACAAAGTCCTGAAATAACTTGTTTACATTCCTGGATTCCTAGTTTTTTTTTATTCTGTAGCGATAATAAGTTATTACATTATTATAACATTGCATATGAAATTTAACAGAGCAATAAATGTAAAACCTTTCCACTGTGAAACTTGCTGCTCCAGTCTTGTTTCTAAAGTTGACTGGAGTTTATCTCCCGGTTTGACTTTATCTGAATCGGGCTTGAATTGGTCAAACAGAACTATCTAATGACAGAAACTATCTCAGAGATTTTTTGCTTTATAAATTTGTGTATTTTGACTGTTTTAGTTTGGTCTATGTGCCCTCTGCTAACATGGAGGAGGCAGAATTTATTACCTATACTGCAGCCAGCCACCAGAGGGCAATCATGATAATTTGGCTTCACTCTCTGGGAGCTGTCACGTCTTTAAAAAGATAAAAACGGACAGTAGCTCATAGTCTGTGTAAATCTATTTCCTCAGTCAGCTTCAGTGGGCGGTCCTCAGTCTGAAGAGCGTGATGAGAGTTGTTGGCTCGTCTGCTCACGTTGCCACAGCGACGTGAGCGGACGAGCCAAGTTCTTGAGCGATGATCTGAGCATCAAATTATTTGAAGTCACTAACTCCTGCCGACGACATAAGAGCCCAATAAATTTCACATCCCCTTCAACTTATCGGTGTAAATCTCGGTGTGTGTCCACAGAGACGTCCTGAGCCTGGGCATCACTTCCCTGGAGCACCAGAAGCTGATACTGGCGGCCATCCAGACCCTCAGAGCCCAGGTCATCCAGATGCACGGCCGCGGTGTGCAGGTCTGACGGAACGGCCGACGTGATGAAGTCTCACGCTGCTGCTGCTGCTGCAGACGGATGAGGAGGCAGAGGAAGAGAGAGAGAGCGAGAGAGAGAGAAGGAGAGAGAGAGAGAGAGAGAGAGCTCTTCCAGACTAACGGAAAGATGAGCAGATCTTTCAGCCACTCCTCTATTTACTCCTCCTCCCCACACTTCCTCATGCCTTCCTTGATAACCTTCCTTCCTTATTTTATTACCATTTTTTTAAATGAACCCCCCTTCCCCCTGCTGGAGACGAGCGGTATTCCTGTTGCGACGGAGGAGTGGGCAGCAGAGGAGTGATGTCATGTGACTTTTTTTTTCCCGTGTGTGACCTCTATCTGCACTTTGACCTTCAATAACTGTGTCAGCTCTGTCTCGCCGGTTTGCGGATCAGTGCGTCAAAATCAAACGGGACGCCGTCTCCAGCGGGACGAGGGGGGGGGGGCTCTGGTCTGGAGCTGACCTCCGAGCTGCGGCAGGAGGCAGAGATTTATTACGCTGCAAACGCACCAGTTGTCAAAGAAACACAATTCTTGGGGGGGTGGGTGGAAGTTTCCCTTTACACAGGACATCGATTCACCCAAAAAACAATATATGAACTATTCTACAGGCCTTGGATCAAATGACGCTCTCCTCAGACGTGACACAGCTAAACCCACATCAGACTTATTTACCGTGACGACGCAGAATCATACGATTAAAGGGACATTTCTGGATATTCAACGTGGCTGGAATGTAAACCTGTGGTTTCGGACCGAGCTGTCCCGTGTTAGGTTTAGAAGAGGTTGGATGGACGAACAGTTCTGTGTCGAGCTGTATACAGTATTTAACGTGTGATGAAGGTGAACAGAGCGACGGTAAGTTGTGGGCGGTGATTTTCTGGACTTTCAGGAATATCAGCCCCTCGTTTCTTCTTTTTTCTCTTTGGGGCCACAAACGCTGCAAAGATCCGCTTGTAAAGCAAAGGGAATAAAACGAGTTTGATTTGTTCAGTCATTCGTTTTACGTCGCCATCTCTTTCGCTTCCCTTTTGCATCGTTTCTTTATTCCCTCCGTCTCTCTCTCTCCTCCGCTGTGCTCTCCATTCGTTCTTTCTTCTAATTCCCCCGTTGGCCTCACCCCCCCCTACAAAGGCTTCTCACCACCACGTCTAATCCTCTGTACAGAACTCAGGCCAACTCTGGAAGATGGCGTCCATTCAGTTATTTATCCGTATTTATTTATGTTTACGGACTTTGAGGCGAACCTCCGCTGCACCAGAGGTCAAGAGGGTTTATTTAACTTAAAGTATTTAACAAAAAAAAAGTATTGTTGAGCAATGTCTCGTCGTTTTGTTTCCGTTTGATTTGTTGTTTGATTTATTTACATGATGAGCGTGAACAGATCGGTTGTTTTTACAGGAAGTGACGGGAACACTGGAGGATTTCAAACCGTCTGCACACAGTAGCTGTGTCCCAATTCAATGACGCACCTTCGTGGGCCGCGTTGACCGAAACGTGAAAAGAACCGGTTTTGTCTACGAAGGATTTTCTGTGATCAGTCACCAGCTTGTCCCATCAGCGGTAACCGCTGTTGCCTAGCAACAGAGCTGCACATGGGCCCGGCAAGAACCTTTTAATGCTCCTCGTTTTTTAAAAAATGCGTAATGTTACCTGTTCGGTTGGTTTAAGTCCAATACTTTCATTTTAAAAGTGTGAGCATTTGACACAGGCCAGAGTATACCCCAGGGGATAAACTGTTTTGATGTTGTTATCAGTGTTTAACTTTGAACATTTATATTGTAGCGAGGACTTGCTAGTCTTAGAAGTTGAAGTTTCAGGACGTAGTAATCTTTGATCTTTGCGGAAGTCTAATATTTTTTCAGTTTTTCTGGTTGAAGTAATAAAAGTCTATGTTTTAGAGCTTTAAGATTTAAGTCAGTTAGCTTTCTCACTTTACTTACCTGACAAAGCTGAACCCCCAATAAAATGTTGAAAAATTAAGTAATTCTTGTGTATATCACTCAACACTACTGATATCATGGGGGTATAATCTGGCCTGAGGGGTATGAATTGGCCTAGGCCATAATATACCCGGGGTATAATCTAGCCTAGGCCCCTTTAACCCCAGGTATAGTCCGGACTGGGGGTATACTATGGCCTGTTACACCGGGATTGAGGATTCGCCCGTTGAAGCCTTCGTAGTTTGGGGATCGTTCACGATGGCGAAGGAGGCGGAGCCTGAATTGGGACACAGCTCGTACCTATGTATTCTTCCAGATCCACTCTCATTGGATTTGCTGTATACATCACAGTGTGTAGTGTGGATACAGTATCACAGAATGTCATTGAGATGCTATTTTCTTTCTTTGTTGCTGTCGGATTATCATAGTTTTATGTTGCTGTTTCTCTGCCGCTCTGCCGCTCTACGTGGTTGCACTCTTGAACTCCCAGAATCCTCTCTGTACAGTGTTCGGCCCCTCGCCTTTTCTGTCCTATTTAAATACAGGCGGTTTGAAGGAAGAAGTTTATCGGGGCATTGTTTGATTTTTCACAGTTTCACACTCGAGCGTACGAAATTTTTTTGACCGATTATTGTCTGGTCTGGTTTGTATTTGGTACAAGATGAGTTTTAGTCCTTATTGACGTTATCACACACATGTTAACATATCTGGAAAACACTCGGTTGGTCCCTTTACACAACACAACAAACACACACACACACACAAAATCACGAACAAACAACAGACGACCTCGTCACCACGATGAATGAAACTCGAATCTTCCCCCCCCCCCTCTCTATCCCCGCCTCTGTTACTGTAACCGTTATGTTTAATACTGTAAATATGTATTTGAAAATGCGAAATCTATTTTTATAATTTGTTTGAAGAACAACGTGTTGGATATGATATCTTGCTCACTGTGTAAGGGTTTTGTTTGTTTGAATTTTAGGGCCATAGCTGAGAAAACACTGGTGTTTGGAATATAAAAACTGAAAAGTTCCTTTTTTTGTTCTTTTGTTAGTTTTTTCGATGATTTTTACTTGTTAGAAGAAAATCTGATGGCTGTTGCAATATTGAAACGTGTTATTAAAAAATTACAATACAAGCCGATGTTACATATGTCTTCTATTTCTGAAGTGAAAGAATGGAAAGTGTTTGACTGAAACTCGTCTACTCAATGGATTGCTCACTGTAAAATGATATCGTGCAGTTTATATTTTTGCTGTAGGTTTTCTTGTTAGTTTTCATGTAAGTGCAGGAATGTGCAAATATCCTCAGTATTTTATTTTTCCTGCTGTGCCCAGAGTACAGTGTTTTACATTGATTTATATAGTGTGTAATAACTGCTGAGTAGTGTTTATGCATGTGTGTGCTTGGTTTTGGGTAAAGTTAAAATAGTTTTGAATCAATTGAGTCAAAGGTTTCATGAGTGTAGCTTGAATTCTGGTTTTGTTTTTGTTTTTACTGTAACTCTTCGGAATTCTTTTATCACTATTAGCAACATGAGGAGCTGGTTTTATGCCTCGTTCCCCATTTTATTAGCTTGCACTAGGACTAGCTGGTTTCACCATATTCTGCTAATCGACTGTTGGTCTTTCTGTGACGTTTTCAGTGTTAGAAAAGAGTAAAAGAGTCACCTCGTCACTTTTAACAAAAACTCCACAGTCTGCATGACCACATTTCCCAGTTTGAACTCAGCGTCAGGCCTCAGGAAACCGGTCGTAGCGACACCGAGCAGCTCGGCAGTAAAGGTGGACGGGCTCTGAAAGATGAACTCTCCCAATTATCCGTCCGCCCTTTAACTTCCCTTCTGGTGCAGAGAAACGAAGCGTCGGCCTCGTCTCTCGCTCCTCGAGGCCGTCTCACGCACTTATCTGTGTGTTCGGAGGTTAATGCCCTGTATCCACTTGGTTGTGCTCTGTGAGTTTCTCTCCCACTCGACTCCACCATCCAAACTTATCACGTCGCTCTGTCTCTCTCTCTCTCTCTCCTGGACTCAGGTTATATTACTTACTGCTTTATTACACAACGCCCACACCAGCACTGAGCATATGGGAAATGATTGTAAATGCAAATTAACTTTGCGTGGGATTGCTGTGGGCAACTGTGTGGGTGTGTAGAAGCGAGTTTGCCGGTACGCACGTCTGTGCCTGCTACACATGGGTCAGTGTGTGTGCATAAAACTGTGTGTGAGTGAGTGTGTTGACAATCCATGGGCGTGCATCTGAGAGTGAGGTCTGTTCTTTATTTATTTATCTCGTACAGTTGCAGCAGCGATCCATACTTTTTATATTACAGCCTTATTGGAGCCGAGGATTGGAGTTTGAGACTTAATGAGTTTCATCTCGGCGCCATCGCTGGCTGTGGCTTTCCAAAAAACCTCCCACGCAATCAAACATCACCTCCTTCGGATGCTGCTTAGCGGAAAACCCCCGACCGAGCGGCGTCTGAGCTCATGCTTCAGAATCACTGGATTTAGATAATTCATTATTGGAGGCCTGGAGATTTACCGGAGCAGAAGTCGTAGAGTTCTAACTTGTGTTCGCAGGGAAATGTGACGAGGAAAAACACAGAGAAGCTCAGTTACAAGTCGACGCTCAGTAGCTCTAAATACATGTTAATGCATTTCTTTACATTTACAACAAATATAAATTATGTTTTTCTTAGAAAGTGAAGTAATTGCAAAGCTGTTAACTGTCCCTCTCTGCAGATTAATGTGAGAGGGACATGATGGATGATAGAATATAGCTGTACAATATGTTGCAGGCTGTAATCCACATGATATAAAGGATGAAATCCTAACAGCCCTGACTCTTGACTCCTGGCGCTCTGGGTCACGAGCCGTCTGAGCAGCTGCACACATGCTAAATGGAGCAGAGAGCGGAGCTAATCAACTGCTATCTGCCTCCTATTCCTCTGTGGTCCCACATAATAAATGCTATTAGTCTGAGTATGATGTCTTAGTATGCAAACAACATATCCCACAGTAATTCTCCTCAGTGGCGATGAGAGGAGGGGGCAGTGGGGGGTGGGGGTAGTGTTTTATTAGGCTTCTCACGGTTTGAGCACAAATCTTCAATCAGATCTGCTTGTTTATTCACTGTAAATGAGACGGGGGACGAGATCGAAGGAGGTTGTGTGTCGAAAAACGCAAAAATAAACATTGTGCTACTTGGAATCCATCACTTGGCTCATGGCACAGACCTCCGCAAACAACCCCCCCCCCATGAAACCACATAGAAATTCACCGGATCCACATCTGCATCTAATTTCACACACTCAAATATCGGTCCCCTAAATATGCCATGATTTATTTTTGCTGACTAATAGACAAACAAAAACAACTAAGGCCCAACGTCCCTAGGGATTAAACTTTTTTTGTTAAGATCCATGAATTATTGCTTTGAAAATAAGTGGAAATGTGAAAAATTGGCCAATCTTGCAAAGTGTAGTCCCACTACAGTGACGCCTGGGTGAGAGTTGGGTCGCCTCCTGACTCCAAACCAGCTCTGACCATGGACTCCACAAGACATCGTAGTATCAAGACGTTGGCATCAGATCCTTCAAGTCCTGTAAGTTGCCTCTGGGGCCTCCAGCGTCATCGAATTCTGTCGTGTTCCCAAAACCAACCGTCCGTCCATTATCCAGACCGCTTATCCTTTCGAGGGTCGCAGGGCGAGCTGGAGTCAATCCAGAGAGGACGAGAGGCGGAGTACAACCTGTAGTTTCCAATTTATATCTCCATTCTGCATGTAAGGAGGAAGCTCTAGTACCCAGAGGAAACTATACACAGGGAGAACATGCAAGCTCCATGTACGACCAGGGATTCAAACCAGGAACCTTCTTGCTGCGAGGCAACAGCCATCACAGAAAACCTTTGCCAAGAAGAGAGAGTAATTGGTTTTCAACAATGTTTGGGTACATGTCAAAGTGAACGTCACAACCCGAAAGTCTCAAAGCAGAACACAGCCCAGAGCAGACCTGTCTTCTTCCCATGATGCATCTTGCTGCCTTTATCTGAACGACACACGCACCCGGTCGTCCACATGACATGAAAGAAAATGTGAATAATCAGACGGGACCTTCCTCCATCGCTCGTTACTTTAGTTTTGACGATGACACGTCCGCAGCAGTAGCTTTCAGCGGTGGACAGGGGTCAGCATGGTCACTCTGATTGGTCCACAGCTACCCTGATTGCATTCGCTCCCACACACGCAACAACGACCCTCAGGCGCCCGTGACCCTGTCGCTGGTTCGCTGGTCGTCCTTCCTGTCGGTCGGTACCAACCACAGGACCTGGGGTTTAGGAGACGCTCTGACGTCGTTGTGTAGCCATCGCAGATCCGGTCAGATCGATACACACTCGCTCTCACTTACTGGCTAATGCATCACAAGATAATCAATGTTTTTCACTCTCACCCATCAGTGGGTTTTTTTTTTTTAACGCTGCAGCTGGTGGGTGTTTAAGGCCTGTAAATAATTCAGCAAATTACAACACACACTCACCACTGAGGCCCTGAGGTGTAAGTAAATCAACAAGTGGTGCATTTCCTGTTGGAATGAAACTTCACGTGGTCAGAGGTCGAGGCCAACGACGAGGTTCATGAGGCCAACGACGGAAAATTCAGATTTTAATTAATTAATTTTGATGAAATGTTTTTGATTATGAAGCAAAAAAACACCAAAATGTGAAAATATGCTGCGTCTTTCTATATTTACATGATCCTTTTTATTTTTCATGTATTTATTTTTGCTAAGGCGCCTAAAATTGTGTAACTTAAATTGTGCAGACGACCTTCAAACGTACAAGGCGTATTCACCATCATGTCCTATATTCTAAACACTTATTTATCTATTATTATAATATACTATAAGTCCTGTTTACTTCTTTACATCATCATATATTAAATATATATTTGGATTTCAAACCACTGGTGAAAATCAGACCAATTCTCTCTCTTATAGCAGCAAACAGTAAACAGTAAAATAGCTCAATTATTAAATGATGGTAATAATTCTCAGCCCTTCACCCTCGGCCGCGGGCCTCATGTTTCTGCTTTGTCCCTTTACTCACTATAAGATCAAACCTTATCAGAAACTATGCAGATTAATAACAAAGAAGAAAAACATGATCAATAAAGAATGTAAAAGAAAGAAGGAGAGAGGTGGAAGAGGATTGAAGGAGGCACATGGGGAAGCAGACGACACCTCTGTGAAGACATTAGTGATTCGCAGCCGTGTGTCGAGAGCCCTCTCTCCTTCTTGTCCTCCTCCTCCATCCCTCGCTCCCTGCGCTCTGTGTGAAGATTAAAGTGAGCGGCATAAAGGGGAGAGCGGTCCACCTCTAAGCTAGTGTGAAGGGGAAACTTCCCCGAGTACAAAAGTTCTGCTCTCCGCTCTTTGCCGGAGCGTGCCGCCGCTCAAATCGGCTTTCAGAAATTAATCCCTGCATTATGGAGGGAGTGGAGTAAACAAGCGGAGGACAGGAGGCGGTGGGGTGGGGGGGGAGCAGAGGTTCCGTAGGTAGAAAGCTTGTGTTTCTCCAGAGAGAAGGAGGAACGTGAAGGCCGTGTGTGTTTCTACATGTGTGTGTATGTGTGTGTTTGTGTGTGTGTAGGGAGAGGAAGGATAAGAGGGGGGGATCGAGAGGTGACCTGGGGGAGGTGAGGGAAGGAAATGAAGCAGCACGAGCTCGTCCACTCCTCTGGGACTTTCCTGGGAAGAAAAGCATCACAGCCTTTTTTCTGCTGCATGATCTCAAAGCCCCCCCCCCACCCCCCCCCTCTCTCTCACTCTCATCTGTCCAGCTTATTACTGGCTTTGTCTTCCTCGGCTTCATTCAGCCACTTCTTCCCCCCGATGGCAAAGAGTCATTGTGTGTAAATCCCTCTTCCTGCTGCCATCTCTGCCCCCCCCCCTCTTATGCTCTCTTTTTCCCGCTCTAGCTCTCCACTGAGAGGTGCTTGGATAAGGCCTCGGGTTCCGTCCGACCACATCAGAACTTCCCGCTGAGCCCAGATTAAACTCTGAGTGACCGAACGGACAACTTCTCTCTGGTCGACTGCTGCAGAGGCTCCATCTTTCTTTTTGACGGATTTAAACGCCTCCACACTCTCTCAAGACTCCATAAGGGCACTCTCACGCTCTATCTGTAGCTCTATGTGTCCCCTCGATGTCTATCCTCCGTCTATCCTATATGTCTATCGTCGTCCTCGATCTCTCAAGTGTCTCCAAACATGTGCACATCTCTCCCCTGTCTCTGTCGACCTCCAATTTGAACCTTCACAAGGGCACGAGTCCATTCCTATCAAATACGGGTCATTACTCGTTAGTGTTCTTTCCTCTGCTGCCTAATTAAGATTTATACAGATTGTCAATCAGGTTCGATGCCTCCTCTTAACAACTATCTGTCTTTTACTGTTAAATCCAAAGTCCCTGTCAACGCAGAGTGACACTGAACCCAGTGTTCGACCTCCAGGTGAAGACGGGGGAGAGAAACAGGGATTTTTACAGTCGCATACTGCCACCTGATGGTAAATGTGAAAACTACATTTATTCTAATACTTTATACTATATAATGTAAAGACAACTTACAGATGTTTGGTATCAGAATAACTTGTACTAAGCTGTTCACCTCTAAACTGAACAGATCTATTTACATTTACCTTAGAAGACACTATTAACAGTTGGGATACGACAGGTTAAAATAGTCAGGAGGCAGAACTCAGCACAAATAGAGATTTTATTGAAACCTTAACATTTTCAAAAAGCTTTCAAGGAGATGTCATATTTAAGTGCATTTAATTTTTCTACATTAAGAGCTGTTTGAAAAAGGAACCATGATGAGTATTTCAGATTCTAGAGTATAGTTGTTGCTCATTATTTATAATTAAACCTTCTTCATCCCCTGTTTTTCTCAATATTTTATTTAATTCTAAACTTTTTTACTGGATTTTTTATTTCACTCTTCTCTTCTCGCTGACATCTAACCCATCATATGCCTCTAATTAGTTCTTATTTCTACAAATTAATCATCATAAAATCTCCCTCACTGTGTGAAACCGTCATGTTTCTCCTCCTCCTCACTCCTTCCAGCTCAGACCCAGGGTCTCGGCAACGAAGGAGAAGACGTGCGTCTCCTCCAGGATGGCCTTGACCGTGGGTTTCCCCGCGCCGTGCCCGCTGCGGGTGTCCACCCTGACCATCAGAGGCTGGCGCTGCACGGGGCTGCGGCCCACGCCGTGCTGCAGGGCCGCGCAGTACTTCAGCGAGTGCAGGGGCACCACGCGATCATCGTGATCCCCAGTCAGCAGCAGGACAGCAGGGTAGGGGGGGCCAGGGTAAGGTGACTGAGGGAGATTATGAAGAGGGGAGTACCTGAAGAGAGGGGGGGAAAGACAAGGTGGATTCTTTATTGATCCACACCTCTAATTCTCTTACTCTTCTGTAGCAGACAGTGGTTGTGGTGGTGTGTGTTTCGTACTTGATGAGCCACTTGAACTGCTCCGGGTCGTCAGCACAGCCGTAGTCGGTGGTCCAGGCGTGGCCGATGGTGAACTTGTGGAACTTCAGCATGTCCATCACCCCGACTTCTGCCACAGCACAGCCGTACAGCTCCGGGCGCTGGTTCACACATGCAGCTGTGCACGTATTTGAAATATGTGAAGATTTAATTGTTATGAACACAGACACATTGTCTTTACTTCACACTGTGTTAGTGCAGTGATGTGATCAAGCTCTGGTTAACCCTTTAAATCTGGGTGCAACATATATATTACATATAGTATCATTGCCACATTTTAGCCTTTATTGAACGCTTTATTTTATTTATAACAATGTTATTATATTATACAGGTACATCCATTCATCAATGTATACATATGCTTATTATAATGATAATAATTATGTGTGTTGTTCACAGTCTAATGTATTAAACTGCATAGAAGTGGCGGCGGCTGAACTGTTAAACCAGGAAGTAGCAGAGGTATAAATAATACAGGACAGGGTTTCCCCCACATGACAGGTTTCAAAACCTGTCAGTTTCTCCTGCTCTCTCTCTGTCTCTGGCATTATTACTTGATTCCCCGCTAAATATAAATAGATAAGACACACACACACACACACACACACACACACACACACAGCTGGTCCTGTACTCACCCACCAGCAGCCCTCCGTTAGAGGCCCCGTTGATGGCGATGCGACTGGCGCTGGTGAACTTCTCCTGGATCAGATACTCTGCTGCCCACTGGAAGTCGTCAAAGCAGTTCTGCTTGTTCCCTAAACTTCCAGCTTCAAACACACGGTACAGGAAAAACACAACCTGGAGTTAAATGATGATGATGAAAACTCACATTTAAGTATTTCTAAAGATAAGATAAGATAAATCTTTACCACTAACAAAACGTGTCTAAAACACCTGAAATGCTCGACTTGAGGTCAGGGAACAGATTTTATGAGATATTGAAAACCGCAAACTCCACCAAGGTTTCCTGTACTTTCTTCAAGTACCACCAGACTTATTTGGGGATAGAACAGTTTAGCTGTAAGTTAATTTAGACCCTGGTTCCTGCAGAGGTTCCTGGTTCCCAGGGAAATTCCCTGTGGTGGAAACGCAGCTTAACTAACACTCATCCACCTCACTCTCCTCAGTGACTCATGTTTCTGTGTTCAGTCGCCTGGTGCTCGTACCTTTGTGCCAGGTGAGGCCGTACTCCCCCCCCCCTCTGATGTTGGCCACCGCCAGAATCCCCCCCAGGTGTCTCACATACAGCAGGTAAGCAACACTGTAATACAGATAATACACAGAAGGCAAGAATATAAAAAAAAGTACAAGAAAATAATTTTATAATCATATAAATGAAAAGGATTTTGGATGGACCAGTTGAACTTACTTGTAGTACGGTTGTATGGAATGTTCAAATCCTCCGTAACCATAAAGGAAAACAGGATGAGTTCCATCTTTCTTCAGGCCCTTGGCGTGAACCAGGAACATGGGGATCTTGGTTCCATCTTTACTGGGATAAAACACCTGAAAATATATCAGAATCCCAGCTTTTCACAAAATGTTGAAATACATTTGTGTAATCTCGTATTTGTCTATTTCTCTGGTCTGAACTGAAGCTGGAGAATAAACAGGAGGAGATTTACCTGCGTGGTCTGAAAATCCTCCTGCTTGATGCCTTTCACCTCCACCTCCCTGAACACTTTGGGCTCCGGGCTGGAGTCACTCAGGTCACAGTGGTAGATGATACCTGGGAACCACAGGTTACAGAGGTCAGAAGTGTGTGTACGCACTTGAATCAGTGTATTTTAAACATCGATTGTTGATGTAAGACATTTTAAATGATATAACCTGCAGTTACAGTAATATGGGCCAGTGAAGTTTGTGCATTTTTGCTTAAAAGTAAAGATCTAATAGTCATTTAAAAATAATTAGGACTTTACCAAAAGATAAATATAGATGCAGATTTTGCAGCATTGCATTTACTTATTGATAAGTTGAAGGACAGTTACCTGGCGAAGTGAAGGAGGTGAACTTGTAGAAGAATTCAGAGTGCTTCTTCTTGCAGCTCACTCCGGCCACTGTGCCCACGTCCAGCGGCAGGTCCCGGACCAGCCGGGCCGAGGACAACTCGTACACCTGCAGGATGTCCTTCACGTCGTGGAGGTAGTTGACCAGCAGGTGGTGCTGGTTCACACAGGAGACAAAGCCTGCAGAGGGACACAGAGAGGAAGTGGTGAGAAGCGAACATGATGGAGTTTGTTTGTTGTTCTTTGATAGATAGACAGATAGATAGATAGATAGATGGATAGATAGATAAATAGATAGACAGACAGATAGATAGATAGATAGATAGATAGATAGATAGATGGATAGATAGATCAACAGTTTGGTGAAGTTAGAATCAACCGTGCAGCACAGAGTCAATGCAGGTGCAGACTGTGGATCCTGTGAAACAGCCAGCAGGGGGCAGACTAACACGCTGTCAGTATGATACAATGATGTATGATGACTATTGGTCAGTAGATGGCAGTGGTGCTACAGACGCTGCCTTCTCCTAGTGACTGTGTCAAATAACTGACTATAAACAATAAGACTTTATGAAACATTTATAAAAAAAAAATGTTTTCAAATTCTAATGATTTTCAACAATTGTAATTTCTTCCATAAAAACTTAATTTATATTATTGCCACAATTATTTTCTGCTAAACACAACCCTGCACTAATGAAGAGACAAATAAATAACACATAGTATTTCTACACATATATAATATATTAGTACGGTGTATTATGGTGTTTATAGCATTTATTGTATTTATACGTCTAGTTTATCGATGCAGTGTTTTTCCATTCATTCAAGTTATTTTCCTCAATTTTTAGTGACGTGCGTTTGCGTGCGTGTGTGTAAACAGGCTGTATGTTTCATTGCTCTCTAGAGACCGTTACCATCATTTGAATGACTCACACCAAAAAAAAGTGCTTATTTGCCGAATATCACTTTCTGTACAGTTCCCTTTGACGAACGTCTACTACCACAAACTCAGAACTTCCCAGTTACTGTGGTCAGACTGTTATTAAAGCATTAGCAACAGAAATTCAGCGAAAGGGTGTTTTGTAAGATTTAAAGGGCTGAATTGTGGAACTGCAGTTCCTTGTATTAACCCTGTACGTGTTTCACACACTCCAGCACATGCCCACAGACATCGTGAAAGTCCCCTGTAGAGAACTTATATTATATAGGAGGACTTCATCTTTTAAAAAGTCCACTGAGTCTCACCCAGGACATCCTTGTCGTGCTGTGGTAGGAGGGCTGTCCAGTGCTGCCTGTCTGGTTTCTGGATGTCTATGTTCATGAGACAGTATCGAGGAGCATCCAAGTTTGAGCGGAAAGTGAAAATGGTTCCCTCGTTGGTCACGTAAGAGAACTGGGCCTCGAAGTCGTCCACGAGTTTCACCCACGGCAGCAGCCCTGGAGGGGACGATGAAGACAATCACACAAAACTCAGTTCTAAAAGATGCATCGGGTGATTTTTGTCCCTATTTCCAAAAACATATTTTCACAGAACTCTTACACAGAGCGTTTCAAAATGACTGCTTGTGTAAGACAATGTATTTTACACCAGAAAACTGAATTTTGAAATCCCGTCTGGTGGAGTAATAAGAAGTTAAGTCACTGGCATTAGCATCAATTCCTCTTGTGCTGATGCAGCAAAGTTGTTTGGCGCTACAGAGATTTCAAGTTATTTAAAAGCTGGCAGGGGTTTGATACAAGGAAGTGTTTCTATTTAATTAAATCAGTCGCGGCAGGCACAACCTACCTCGAGTGACACATCACGGGAATGCACTGCTCAATCTGAAAGTACCTGTGGTAAGAGGACTTCTGCCTACTGCAGACGGTAAAATCACACTGGACGTTTTGACAGAAGTATTTCTCCTGGGGCTGCTGATGACAGCATTGACAGGTCGATGTGTTTGTGAGAGAGATGAATTATAGACGTTCCAGCAAATCAACCAGCAAACTGGGTCACTTAGTATATGCATGATTGTGTAAAATCAAATCATCATCATTTTACCTGGGTACAGAACAAAAAGGCTGAAGCAGACCTCGAGTTTCTTTCTGTTCAAGTGATCCTACATTTCGAGTTGTGTTTGTGGAACGTGTTGTGGCTCAGATCACACAACACGTGAGGTCGGACACAGAAACACTGACCTGTGATGCCGTTGGGGAGCTGCTGCAGGTCACAGTACCACAGCTGGTTCACCGGCTCGCAGCCTTCAGTGATGGACATGACGGCGTATCTGCCATCGTCTGATACCTGGTAGGAGGAAGGAAAGAGCAGTTATGTCAATGTAGTCGTTGCTGTAACGAGTTTTAAACTGATTATAGGTCCGTCAGTCCGTCTTTGAAATATCAAAGAGATGAGAGACAATGTTGGCTCCAGCCTCACTAGGTGGCACGTTAGACCAAAGAAATATCCCTAATACAACGTATGCCATCTGAGTCTGAGGAGCCAATCCTGACGTTCCACCCAGTTTATTGATTTAACGTGGAGGCAGGGTTTATACCTACACTGGCCACCAGGGGGGCGATCGAGAGGCATTTGCGGAGCTGACATTACGTCCATCTTTATAAACAGTCTACGCTTCAGACTTACGGTTAATGAGCTGTGCCACTTTGGATTCTCAGGGAACTCTGCCACCAAAACGTCCTCTGACTGTTTGGTGCCGATAACGTGGTAGAAGAGCTTCTGATTGATGTTGCTGGTGGTTTCGGTGCCTTTAGTCAAAACACAGAGTGGTTATACGTCTTGAATGAATGTTTATTCGACAGACATTTGCATTGAATTGTCGTAGCGGTGCTTGTGTGCACGGCGTTTCTTCCTCACCGTCTGATTTGCCGTCCTGACGCAGGTAGCAGTTGTAAAAGACGCCCTTTGCATCGTGAGTCCAGGCCAGGCAGCTGAATTTCACCCTCTCCAGCACGTCGGGCAGTTGGCTGAGGTCATCAGCCTTCATGAAACTTACCGTCACCCAGTCCGAGCCACTGCTGCTCAAACCGTACGCAAAGTACTCACACTCCTCCGACAGGCGACCCACTGGGCGGAGAGAGGGGCGAGAGAACAGAAGGAAGTCATTAGCTTTCTGTAAAACTTTTCTCTATTCATCTGAGTGGGTTTGGACTAAACAAGAGTTGCTCTGCAGTTGGTCTCACTCTTCAGTGCCACCGTGCCGTCTTCAGAGAGTTTATTCGGGTCAAAGAAGACGGTGGCAGGTGCATCCAGAGAGTCCTGCACGTACAGCACGTCCTGGTTCTGGAGGCCTTTGTTATGAAAGTAGAAATACCTGAAAATAAAAGAGGAAATAAAATGTAGTCGCTTTTTGTTTAGCCTGTGCTATGGCTGCACTTTAAATTTCCACCCGTACCTCTTCCCTCTTTTGTAAGGGCAGCTGTATTTGGGGTAGTCGTAGAGCTCAGTGAGGCGCTGGTGGAACTGAGGCCGGACAGCGCACTGCTCCAGGTACGGCATCGTCAGTTCGTTCTGCTCCTCCACAAAGGCCTGAGATACCAAGGACGAGGAAAGGATGAGATTTAAAGTAGTTTGGTTAAAGGTTCAGTGTGTAGAATTTAGTGACATCTGATGGTGAAGTTGCATGTTGCAGCTGAATACCCCTCACCTCACCCTCCCCTTCCAAACATGAAATAGAATTGTCAGTTGTCATAAAAACTCAAAAGGTTTAGTTTGTCCAGTCTGGGCTACTGGAAAAAACATGGCAGTCTCCGTAGAGAGGAGCCGCTCCTGATGTAAATATGAAGCATTTAAATATAAAGGGCTCATTCCAGGGTAAAGAAACAACAATTTGTACAATTTAGAGGAAACACACTCAAAACATCACTAGGATTATTTAATATTTAATTTCTGCCAATAGATCCCTTTCACCTAAATCTTACACAATGAACCTTTAAAACACAGGTTCAGGTTCAATGAGAGGAAAAGTGACTGAACTCATGATTTGTATTCACAGTGAATAATAATAGTTCCCTTTTATTATCTAGCAAATCTTATCTCAATGCCAGGGACAGGATGGAAACTCCTGAGGAAAGAAAAGCATAAAAAGTTCTAGTCTCAAACATTCCCGACGAGGCCTGAAGAAAACAGGTCGACCACGTGTGAGATCAAACATTCCTCAGGTTTCACAAACACAACAGAATCAATCGTTATGGATTGTTGTGAACTTAACTCTAAATACGTATACTTGAAAACACATATACAACCTAAATGTCAACTGAGAAATTCATTTTTTAATGTGAAATATCAACATAAAAACTTTTCATATCACATATCCACCATTGATGAATCGGTGGAGCTCTAACACACGGTATCAGAAGGTGGTAAAAGTTGAGGAATGACACGTTTCCTGCAGGAGCTCATGGCACACCAGAGCGTACCATTGTCTCTGCACTGTCAGGGTCTTCCAGCCAAGCGTATGGGTCACAGATCTTAGTTCCATGGTATTCATCCACCTGTTAATCAGAAGTTAAACAACTTGTTAGAAAGAACTCTACCTCCTTCTTTGGAACTGACACACATCAGCACATCAAACTGCCAAGTGTTTGATTGGCCATTGCGTACAATGTCCTTTATTCAAAAATGTACTGATAAGATTTGTTGGCATGTTCTCTCAGCACATGCATCTAGTGAAACTGGTATGGTTTTCTGCAGAAATTCTCCAAAGCCACAGAACAGATTTCCATGGAATCCTGTGGAAGGCTTGGGCAGGAGCCAACGCGGAACATGGAGCAACAGGTAGATCTTGTTCTGTAAAGATTTACAAACTAACACTTGCTTGAGAACTATCTGCAAGTAGTTAAAAAAAAGAAATTCTCATTTTGAGGTTATATTTGGGGTTTGGACTTTTAATGTTTGCTTGGGGAAACTAAATTGTAACGTATATTTGTGCAGTATTGTCAAACATTTTAAAGGGTTAAACTGTTGAGAAATCAAATTGCAGGTTATTTAATAATAATAAAATCATCCTTAGCGGTTTAAACATCCTCTAAATTCAACTCAATGCCTTTGTTGTCACTGTCACTGCACAGCTCACAGTGAAATCCAGTGTTCCAGTGGAACAGATAGACATGTGACAGTCTAATACATAGTAATCAAATATTACACAGTAAGGATATTATTCATGCATGAGATGTGCAATTGTAAAGTGGTAGTTTTTCAGAAAAAGCACACACTACATGAGCTTGTCATTTTAGAGCTGAAGCAGTCAAGAGAAATGAATGAGCTTCACACAGATGTTGTTGCTGCGGTTACACCACAGCTGCAGGAGAAATGCAACACACGTTCAGGTCTAAACATTTGAATAACTTTTTCACATGTTAAGTTTAAACTTTTGTTTTTGTTTCCTTCAGTCTCCCTTTTGCTTCTCCACTCCGCCTCCACCCGCATGACTCTCTCTCTCTCCCCCCCTCCCTCCTCTCTCTTCCTGCTCTTGTGAGAACTGCACCAACAACAGACAGAAACCCGCAGCGGGATCACACACTGACCTTCTCCTCTTCTCTTCGGGCGGACGGATACTTTAAAGCCATTTTCCTGAATACAACTCAACTGTGTCTCTTCTCAGTTTGATCTTTATTCGGACGCTCTGGACGACGCGACTCAATGCGGCCGCGAAGTGAAAGTGAAAGCTACACACACACACACACACACACACACACACACACACACACACACACACGCGCGCACACACACGCTCAACAGTGGTGTTTTGTTCTGCACACAGGAAATGATGTGGCAGCTACGCGCACGGCGGCCAGTGTACGTGACCTCGCGCCCGTACGTGCACCAGAAGTCGTTTTGCACAACTTAAAACATCCCCGCAGTAAAACATGACAGCTGACAGCACGTAGTACGTGTCCAATCGTGCGTAACCTCGACTTCCACTGAACTTTGCTTCTGTCAATCCCAGAATCCACCCTGAGCTGTGAACCTCGCAGTGGAAACGAAAGATAAAGAAAGATGCGAGGGGACTTTCTGCATTGATTAACCTGCAGACGTGCAAGAACAGTGCTGCACCAGGATGGGTTATATAAGTGTGTGTGTGTTTTATTTGTATCCCTCAACCATTATGACGAATGCTCGGTTGTCTTGTTATGCACATAGCATGAGTGCACTTCTTTTAATTTGTGCTTTTGAAAGTGTTTGTGTTATGAATCGTGGCTGCGTGGGGAATCGAAGCCGTGGATCTCAGACTGTGCTAGTATCTGGAAAGTGGACAATCCACTCAACCCCCTGAGCCACAGCCCTGGCTCTGAGTAGAGCACATGTACCTCCACCAAGGTCCAAAAGTCCCCCTGAATTCAGTCAAGTTGCACCAAATTACATTTTCTGATTAAAAGATTAATCATTTCATCTACAAGATATCGAAATATGATCATGTAAAACAGAGAAAATTAGTGAATCAGTTAAGTTTTTGACTCTGTTGACTTTTTAGTGGATTGATCAATCAGCTATAAAACGTTCACAGAAAGGTTTCGCTTTTTATTCCTCAGTAAAAACAGAAGTAGTTAAAAAGTGATATGATCTTTTCCACTTTTGTTTTCTCCCTGTGCAGCAGCACTTCTGAGAGTAAATGAACTTACTACGAAAAATGCAGTCATGTGATAATAAAAACTCAGGCCTTGCATGTGTCAGCAGCGCATTGTGTTGCACTGAGTTGCATCGTACGGCTTCATTCAACAGGTTAACACAACATCGGCAATCGAACACTAACATTGCATGCATCCTCTTTCATTTACATCAGTACATGCAAGACAATGAATTTCCCCCGAAGTGAGTGTTTTTTTTTTACTGCAGATGAATTATACTTCATGCACGGACCTGAGGCACCGGTCCTCTCGGTCTAATGTGGTGCAGACACACTCACAGAGAGAGATAGAGAGAGAAAGAAGAAAAACAGAGTTTCAGACGTGTAATCTGTCTAATCCACAAAGCTGTGAAAACGACTGGGGAGCAAAAGGGGGAGGAAAGGAGGGAAAGATGGAGGACAGGGAGTTAGAAAGAGGGCTAATTTCCAACTAATTTAGCTAAGGTGATTAAGTGAGACCGGCTTGATGAGAAAATAAGCTGTTAGAAGGCCTCTGACCTTGTTTCAGTGTATTTACCTCTCGGCGCTCACACTTCACATGAGGCACGAGACACAATAAAATAAAAACAAAACCAAAGAAGTTTTGTGTTTCAATTAAAAAGTAAGAAAATACAAGAAATTATCAGCTCGCTTTACTCTTGCTTTATTAAAATTGTGCTGAGTTTTTAAAACTTCCTGAAACTTCTTCTCCTTTTCTCAAAGCAGTTGAAACAAACAAACCCCTGAATTCAAGCTACACTCGCTAAACATTTGACTTGTTCTGCAAAAATCAAACAGTTGATTCAAAACTATTTTATCTTTCCCGAAAAACCAAACACTTCACTACAATAAATACTAAACACTGTACTCGGGGCAAAGCAGGAAAAAAAACCTAACCCTAACCCTTTATTTACTTGTAACAATAATGTTGGAAAGTGTTTTTTAAAATGCTGATAGTATCACATATATATTTGGTAAAGATATCTGCCTCATAACATGATAAATTCTGATCAAATCAATTATATTTGTTGTTTATTTATGACGTGAGTAAACCTTTCTTCTCTTCTGCAGATGAAACTACAGTTGCATGTTAATAAACTTGCACATGATCTAATTTACGTTCTGGAATAACCCAGGAACACTGATTCTAAAAGGACAACACTTGGTTTTACAGTAGCCCTCATAACTCGGTGATGAATCATGGCTGTGGTGATTACTTAACAACTGTACGGCAACAAGTGCTGTAATTGGCAGTAAAGTCTGCGGTGGATCCCTAATCTTTGGGGCTGTTGGGGATGAAAGTGGACCAGGCCACGCCACAGACAGATGGGCTGGTGTGTAGCAGATATCTTTGGGGCCCCAGACGTCCTGAGCCATCGCTGAGCCAGCGGCCCGACTATAGGCCGGCAGCACGGCTTTGGCCCGGGCCCTGCGTGGCGTGCTGTGCAGATGGGCCCTAATTGGCTGGAGAGGGACCCAGGTAGTTTGCCAATCTGTGAAGACAGAGAGATTAGATTAGATATGTCAGATTACGGCAGAGCAGAGTCAGACGGTTTTCAGCGACTGCAGAGACGCTCCAGACTCTCCCACTGAGTGAAGGAGGAAGAGGAGGAGAGGAGAGGAAGAGGAGAGGAGAGGGTAGGAGAGGAAGAGGAAGAGGAGGATGAGAGGAGAGGAGAGGAAGAGGAAGAGGAGGAGAGGTAGAGGAGGACAGGGGGCAGGGACTGAGCTGTTAAAGGAAAAGAGATGGGGTGATGAAACAGTGTGAATTTGAGGAAAGCAGGAGGATGAAATAAAATGTTGTAATAATTTATATAAACCGTATAATTTAGAGGTGTTGAAATAAATGGGAAATCTCATATTTGAAAGATTTATATAATTTTGTAAAACTGACAAAGATACACATTTCTGACCATTGCAAATTAAAAAAGGTAAAAACATTAAAATAAAATATGTGCCCATGTATGTAAACACACATATAAACACACACACACACACCCAAGTGAACAACATAACCACCCCCCCGCCACCCGGGCCCCCCGCTCCCGAACAGATGGTGCCGCCACTGAAACAGATAATCCGTTATTGTTCTGGATATTTTGATTATGGTCATTTCAAAATCATACACAAATCACCACGTAACCTCGGCCTGATCCTGGACTTACCGCTGCTCCGAAGCTAATATGGTCGGCTCGGGGCCCGGAGCCGTATTGTAATATAACTGAGAGTGCTATTCCATGAGCTCCTCATTATAGAAATTGACGATGTACAGATTTGTTCTGTGTGGAGAGCATAAAGAGCGGCTTTGGGGAGATTTGAAGAAGGTGTTTACAATCGCTGCCACTGCTGCTGATTTCCAGATCTAATCCACGGGCGCACAAAATGTTTTTCTTTTTTTCTCAATTGTAGAATATATTCTACATTCTAGGTATTATTGCCTATTTGTTGATTTTGTTTGATTGATATGATTCATTAATTTCCCTTGTACAATTGTTCTTTTTTAAATTATCATCATAATCTCAGTAAAAGAAACATATTTGAATGTAAAATTATATTTAGGTCTGTTTTCTAAAATGGACAAACTCCACCCTTAATAATAATTAAAATAAAAAACACAGTGCGACCTTAATTTTAGTAATAATCGATAAAGGCCGTAGTGGTGGTTGCAGCCTGATGCCAAGTATTGATCTGTGGTTAATGTTTTTGTTCTGCGCCACGCATGATGCCCCCGGGACAATAAAAGACCAGTGAGATTAAGACAATTAGGGAGTTGATTGTTATCCAAGAGACGAGAAGAAGAAGAAGAAGATTAAATGAGGAGATTTGGGTCAAAGTGGTGATGTCCAGAGGAGGAGGAGGAGGAGGAGGGGGCGGGGTAAAAGGAGGAGGGCGAAGAAAAGGTGGGAGGAGGAGGAGGAGGAAGGAGGAGGAGGTAGGAGGATTGGGGTCAGAGAAACTGATCGCTGCTGTTACGGGAGGTGGCCGCGGCCTGGTGAAGAGAGTGATGGAGGCCTGATTCCTGGCAGGTTGGATTAACCCACAGAGTGAGGTGGGGTGGCACCTTACCGTACTTCACCTGATTTCCACAATGGGCACGCCTGTCTGGGGATTTTCCTGATCCGTCTAGACTTCTGAATCAGCACTGGCTGCGGTGGTGTTTTTCTTTTCTGCCTTCTCTCTTCTCTCTCTCTCTCTCTCTCTCTCTCTCTCTCTCTCTCTCTCTCTCTCTCTCTCTCACTCATCCCCCCCATCCTCTATTCTCCTGGCCAGCCTAATTAGCAGACATTTTTATTGATCCACTGGATTTGGTGCTGAAATCCCCTTCTCTGTCTGCCAGACAGATCTGGGCTATCTCCTTAGCCGGTGGTCTGTGAGATTGGCGAAGGGGGTGGGGGTGGTGGCACACAGGCCCACCTGTTGACCACAAGCCAAAAGCGTGCAGACTTTCTTATTCCTATATTCTCCCCCATCACATCATCTTTAAGTCTCCCAGTAGCTCCTGCAGCCCCTCGGTATCCCCCTCACCCTGTTTCCTATTGGTCCCCATGTGATCAGGGCCTGCGAGTTACTAATCGGAGCAGGGGAGGACCGGAGTTAGCGATAATTGGTGTTTTAGGCTCGTAGACTCTCATTAGTTCAGGAAGTATAGGAGATAAACGCCCTGTGATAATTAAGTGGTATAGGGAAGGATTAAGGAAGCATTATAAACTGCAAATTAGCCGCCACACACCAGCTAATAAACCAACATCTGTTAACGCTTGTTGCTTTTGAAGACGACAGATTACACCTGCAGGAAAACACAACAACATATTCAATTTCTAACTCTTTTACAGAGGCAGAAACAAACAGACAGGTTATTATTATTATTATTATTATTATTATTATTATTATTATTATTATTATTATTATTATTATTATTATTGTATTTCTAATCTGCAGTTCAGAGTGTATTGAAATACGGGATCATTAAGTGTCAATCGTGGAAAGAAACAGACTAAACAGATCTGATCTGAAAACATTAAACAAAGAGGACTCTGCATCTGATCATGCAGCTCAACACATGTTTTATAATTTCATTATTTTATATGATTACTTGCTCATCAGATTAATTTATATTCACATTGTAAGAATGTATTGTGACTTGTTTACAATAGAAACTCTACTCAGGGACAGTGATTGCAAGTTAGCCTTGGCTTGAAATCCTACTTGCAGGACATGTATATCAAGTATCAAGTTCATGTGTATCAACTTCCTGCAAACCGCGTTACATAAAAGTACCGGTTATGTAATATTATTCATATTAATATGTCAGTCTCTGCCAGGTCTCCAGAATAAGTACTTTTATTTTTAATACTTAAGTACATTTAGACAATATTTACAATGTGTGTTTAAGTTCTGTTGAACTGACAATGTGTGTCCTGCTGGTTATATTATTTTACAGGTCAGACCAGCCTTTGCTCTCTAACAGAAATTGCAACATCCTGCAGGTTAAACACGTTGTGGAACTTTAATTTCTCAACTTGCAACTGAAACTCCAACACTGTTTATTTGAAATATTGTGGGAGTGATATTGTTTGTACTTGACTCAAGTCTGACACATATTTTTGAGGTTGCAATCTAATGTCAGGTGAAGCACAATCCTGCTAACATCCCCATCCGGAGCATTGCTGCTGCTGCTGCTGCTGCTGCTGCTGCTGCTGCTGCACCGTCCGTGTGTTCCTCTTCAGCTGCTGCTAACGGATGCTCTCTATAGGTGTGAACATTCACATGTCTAAACTAAGAGAATCACAGCATCACCTTTGAGATACATCTCAGATACCACTTCTGATTAAGCAACAAATAACTCTAATATGTAGCGAGGAGGTATAAGAGCTTGTTTATTGGAAAAAGCAGAAGAGGAGAGAAGAGTTGTCGGTTACAGAATCAATTCTTAGAAATAAAATGGTCACAAATGTTCTTGGCAGTGACGCTGACTGGACACTGGGCCCATACAAGAATAGAATCAATTTCCATTTATTAGTATTAGCAATAGCAACGTGCAATGAGTTAAACTGCAGTGTAGATTGCATTTAGCGTGCACGTTGGGATATCAACATGCACATTTTATTAAGCCAGAGGACAGTGATTAAAGGTAAAATGATAAATAAAAGAAACAGGTTATTTAAATACTATAATAATCTGCTCTTAGATGAAATTAGAAGTGTGTACAAGTTTATTTGGTTCTAAGTTGCAATCTGCACGGCAAACAGACTGAGGATGATGATGATGATGTTGCAGAAAAGGATGTCTTCTTCCTCCTTCATCGCGTGCAACTCGGAGAAGGTGTGAAAATGACTGGTTGTAGTTATTCTGGTCCGTCACTTTCAGAGTCTGAGAAAGTTTGACTTCTGCTCCACCGGTGACCGAAGTGTGAGCTCTCCGACTGTGTTAAACTTTACAGGGATAAAAGATAAAGATTTGTATCATCTCTTCTGCAGTTAGTGACTGTGTAGTTGCACAGAGGCTCAGGCAAGTGAGTCATGCGTGTTTACAGCGAATGCATTGCAGATATTCGGTGTCGTATTTCATTGCAGCTTCGAGTTATCGATGGGCTGCTGTGCAAAAAAGCACAAAGACACAATAAGTTTATGTCAGCAACTTCATTTGCAGCAACGATGAAGCAAAGATTATCAGCTAATAATTGTACAAATTTGGCTTAAGGATGAATATATAGTATAGTTTAGTTTTTGCATTTTGAGAAGTGTTGTGCAAACCAGTGTCTTTGGATTTATTTGCATTGACGTTATAATAATTTATTGGTTAAGTTTTAACATAAATCCACTTTATCTCAGCTTTTTCTCCTTCTACCTATATTTGCTTGGCCCTTTAAAGACTGTCCAAAGACTCACGGCTGAGACACACTTGACACTAATCTTCAAACAGATGGAGAAAAAGAGGATTTAAGTTGTTTTTTTATATCCTCCATATACATGTATATAAAAAAACACTTAGGTCACCGTAGTTGTCTTCTTTCATGTATTGACACAATACATCAAGATTAACTCTGTGCCTTTGTGTTTCAGATCACACCTGGATTATATATGTTGACTCCCTTTGACCTTTAAATGCGACACAGGATTTATTCTCCATATGGAATCATGATTGCTTCCATAAGACTTGAGACGGATCCTATCTGTCGTTTAGTTTTCTTTGCCACACAAAGGCCTCGTTCAGGGACTGAATTTAAATTATGCCCCTGAAGAAATAAAATACAGAATTATTTAGATGTCACACTGTGTCATGTCTCTGAACTGGAATTTTAAAAATGTAAAATAACCTTACAAGGAAGTAAATCATTTTGATCGGTTGTCATACAAACAATAGATCAAATGAAATAGAACGGCACTCACTCAGCCAATACACAACCCCCTTATGAAGCCTCATGTACATCTGATAGATCTGGATTTTAATTTGGATCATTCTCTGACCAATTTGTTAAAATATAAAAAGAAACTGCCTCATTTCTCAAAACTAAAGAAAGTGAGAAAACAGCAACTTTGTCCAGTTCAATGTCAAAATGTAATATTGTCTTTTTAGGCCCTTGTCCCGTCCTTTCACAACATTTAGTAGCAATCAGTTTTGCAGATTTAATCCTGCTGACAAACAAATAAATAAGCAAACAATTGGACAAAGGGGCAAATAAGCACCAGCTCCTTGGGGAACTTACAAATTCTTCCTCCTTTATCACAGCAACGCTAAAAGAGAAGAGATGACAATTGATTGGTTAAAACATAGAAAGACAAGAGGGACAAACCCTGACGTCAGGATTCCCCCCCCACACACACACACACACACACACACACACACACACACACACACACACAGATAACAAAAGGGACTTCCGACCCCCGAAGACCTCGACCCATGACGAAAATAATCCCGGCAAAACAAAGATGCTTCCAGGAAAACAATTGTTAGCGATGAAGTGCAATAATGTAATCTTACATATCTAAGGTTTAAATAGCCGGGATTATCCTCGGGGATCTGGTGGTAAAAACTAAGCTGGCCGAGGCCGAGTAAACAACAAACCCCCCCAAAAAAGTGACGTTTCTCTTCCTATGGGTCATCTACTTCCTGGTAGAATGGGCCTAACGATGCTTTATCAGGGCAAATAATCCTCTGTACAGATGTGCTGCTCAGCTGTTTACTGCTTTACCACATGGCAGAACTGGAAAAACATCAAGGGAGGGGTGCACTGACTGAACCAGAATGAATGTAAACGTCTGGAAACTAAGACAGAAAGTGAGTGATATCAGTTTTGTCGACACCTATCTCTAGATTTCACATATTTTGGGGAGTGGCATGTTTCCACCTCAGAGGGACGGGGTGTGTGTTCAGTTTCTGACATGTGGGCGAGTAGCTGTAAACACAGTGAGCCGTCACATTTTTTTCCATGACTGGATTCTTTCTACTTCCATTCTCGGGGGGAAAAAAGATGATAAATCGCTGATCCCGCATCTGGCAACACAACACACCGGCCTTACCGACAACACATTGTCATGACAGGGACGCATTGTGCAGTTCCTCTCACCTTTTCGATTCTCATGTTTTGATTATGGAGGAACTGAACTTCAGCCTTTGCTCATTTCCAGGCACCAGACAGAACAAACCTTGTTTTCTACGAACACCCTGAAAAGACTTGTTGTGATTGTCATGCTCTCACAAGAAATGATGATGCCAACGAAAAGTCCCCTGGCTTGTTTTTCTATGTGTGTCAAAGGGTATGTCACGTGAGGTGTGTGAATCACCAGGTAATACAATCCAAAGCAATCATATAGTGACTAATGATCAACAATGACTCTTCAATTTTCCGTACGAGCAGAGCTACAATGGGGTCAAGCTTATAACATGCTTATATGAGACTTGTTTCTAATTTAGTTCAATTTAATTGTTATTAAATCCCAGATAATTATCTTTATGTTGATATTTATCTTGTGCGAACGAGGTTCATCAAGAGTTTCATCGTGTGACTTTCCCAGGTGAAAATAAAACTTGATTATTATGAGTTTTCTCCGTCTATGGTGCGAATCCGAGTGATTAAAACACAAACGTCTTCTTAAAGTAAATATCTTGGACTTCAGGGGCTTCGTCAGATCTGGTTTTACGGAGGATGTTCATCACCAGCTTGTCCCGTTCGTAGTGTAATAAACTGAGATAGAGCCAGAAGTTTCGATTTCATTTCTCTTTATTGTTTTTGCATTTTATTGTTTTATAACACTCTATATAATTAACCTTTGGCAACAGCATCACAGAGGTGTTGGCCATTAGTCAGCCTTTTTTATATCAGGCAAGTAGAAGACGACTCTGCCGATGAGTCACTTTCTCACTCCCCCCCAGTCATACGTTGAATGTAAAGGATTCAGAGAAGTCGGGCCACTGCAACATTCCCATCTTGCACAAGCTTTAAGTGTCGGGATTGTCGAACATACTCATTCCCTCCATCGCCGGAGGCTATGATACACTTAAAGCTTTCGCCATACCCCGCCCCCTACGCACATACATTACCCAACACGGACCTCATTTGCGGGAAATGGTGATTTATGTTCAAACAATGCACATATTATTCATAAATATATATTATATTATATTTTTAAGGGGGGTTCTTAACATGAACATCTAAAATACTCCTCGTGAGCCTGATACATTTATTCTACTTGTAGTCAAAGGACTAATGGTTTTCATTTTAGTGGCTTTTTTTGTGGAGGGGTTGAATCTACATGAAAAACAAGCACTATAATCCCCCTTCAAGCTCTCAGTGGTTAAGATTCAGTTTATGAGTTGGTGTAAGGTGCTGGTATCCATCATGTAACCACGCATGGGGGTGAAAACCCTCACAAGTAATTACCCGAACAAACTTTTCAGCAACCTGCGATTTTATTTGATGTCCATGTTTTGGGGTACGTGTGTGGCGGGGCTTATGGGGACGGAAGTCGGGGGAATCAGTGGTTACTGATGGGTAAACAATAGGATTAATCACTTTGTACTGCTAATTGCCCTATTTGTTTTCTTGTAGCTTTAGGGGGCAGATGTACTACTTGTAAAATACTGTACGTCTCTGTTATACTTCACTCATGATTCAATACTCTAAGATAAGAGTAAGACTCTTCCAGTGAATCTGCATACACATGAAGTGTCAATGAGTATGCAGATTCACTGGAGGAGTCTCCTTTAGCTGAGGGTGAATCAGGAAATGGTGTCATGTTGTCAGATCAGTGTTTGAGGGCAGGTGGCAGCTTTCTCCGCCCCGTTACTGACTCTAGAGCAGCACAGAATTAGAACGTCGCATGGTAACAGGTGTTTATTTAGACTATTTCTAAATAGGCCTGGTGCCAGGTTCTTGGTGATACCACGTGTCAGGTCACTTCCCTTTGTCTGATTTTCTCCGTCTCAGACAGCTTTAGTTCAGGTGACCTCAGGTGTTTCCTCCACTCATCCTTTTCACCTTGTTCGGTAACCTCCCTCCCTCATCGTGCTCGGAACCAGTTCCCCCTCCCTGTTGAGCGAGTGAGACTTCCTTCCCTGGAACGATGTCGGGACCAATGTGCCGGATGTGATGTGTGTCCAGGGGTGAGATGAGTCTGCTCGCTTGCTATCCTGCAGCGCCGGGTCTTTAGCCTCTGAGCCCTGAGCCTGAGTCCAGACTGTCTGCAAATTAGAGAAATTAGCCCAGCCAGGCGCGGGTCAGTGAAAGAACCCAAATCCCTACTTCCCCTCCCTCCACACACACACACACACACACACACACACACACACACACACACACACACACACACACACACACACACACTCACACTTCTACCACCACCCTTAACCCCCCCACGCTACACTGGAAGCTCAACTCTTGGAATAGCATTCTTGCCATATGGCAACCAATTTACCCTGAACCAGCCAAGTTACGAAAGAAATAACAAGAAATTATTTATTTTTTCTGTTTATTTTAATTTTTTAACTGAACTCTGGGAATCAAACGCTCTTCATCAAATTAATCGAATAGATGACTTTTATTTAATTGTGCAATCATCATAGATTTTTTATAAATTCATAAAGAAAGAGGACGTGACTGTGAGAACACTTCTCAGGAACGAGGAATTGAGGAATTGAGTCCATGGTCGCCCCTTGTTTTGTTTGTGGAGATTTTCAACACTCAGCCAGTATGTTATTTAACATTTGGTAAATGTGGGTGAAGATGCACGCTGTTGAAAGTTCCAGCAATAAACATTTAACAGAGAACTGACTCCTTTTCTGCTCAATTGTGTGTCACCATTAAGAAAATGACTGTTCTAGATCCTAATTTTTTAAAATCTTCTATAAGTCTTTAATGTAAAGTGGAAAAAACACGAAATGTCTGCGATGTGTGCGATGAAATTTGATAAATTCACATGTCATCACGTGTCTTTTACGGCCTTTTACAGATGAGCACTTTCCTTTCACTTGTGCTTTTTTTACGCAGGTCACAACCTCACATAGAGAAAGGACACGTTCTCGTTTTTCCCTCCATGTGCCGCATTATCCGCTCTCTCCTGCCCTGACGAGCTATATGCAGAGCGACAGGTGACCCGGTGATCCGTGCTGCGTGTGTGTGAGTCTGAAAGTAAAGGGGCCGGTCACCAGACAGGTGACTAAGTCTCTTTCCATGTGCACCAGGTGACCTAACCTGCATCTGCACAATCTCTACCTGACAACCGACACGGGGCATGTATAAGTGCTTCTAAAAGACAGGAGTTTACGTGTTGAATAAGAGGATCAGTTATTTACCTCCGGCGAAGAAGGGTTTGTTTTCACCTCCCGGCCGTTTGTTGGTTTGTAAGCAAGATTACACGGAAACAACAAAGCGTATTTCCATGAAACTTGGTGGAAGGATATGGTGTAAATCGAGGAAGAAGTCGTGATATTTTGGTGCGGATCTCTTTAACAGAGCCGTATTCTTTAACTTTCTTTATCAGAGCAAGTTTTTGGAAATTTTTCACAAATCTCCCATTGAATAATTTAAGGATTCTGATGAAAAAGATCAGGCACATTTAGGAAACCGATTTCTGTGAGTGTGTGAAATTTGGTTTAGCTTAATTTAAGGGTTTCCACCAGATTTTATATAATTCAAAAGAAAGGATACAAAATTGTGAAGATGTGCATTTGTATGGGTCCAGAGTTCATGTGTGTGTGTGTGTGTGTGTGTGTGTGTGTGTGTGTGTGTGTGTGTGTGTGTGTGTGTGTGTGTGTGTGTGTGTGTGTGTGTGTGTGTGTGTGTCTTGGGGCTCCGAGTGGAAGACGTTCTACAGTGAGATGTAGGTCAAGGAGATACAGTGGCAGCAGATTGCTCATTAAGTGCCAAACCAAGCAAAAGTCCACGAGTGTGTTTTTCAGTGGCACCAGGCCAGCCATCTGGTCTCCCTTTATTCATTCATTAACATGTCTTCTTTGTGTGCGCGTGGATGTGCGTGTGCATATGTTTATGTGTGAGCATTCAACTCGCTGGCCAATTGTACAACGTCACCGATGTTGTTGTCCGAAACCAACAGTTGTGTGTCAGATGGCCCGGGTCACGTGTCCGCAGCGGCGCGTGATTGGCCGGCGCGGTGAGCCTAAAAGGCTTGGCGCAATCCGGGGCTCATGAGTTTGTGGTGACAGTGGCAGAGTGGCTGCAGGGAGTGAGAGAGAGCGAGAGAGAGAGAGAGAGCGGATACCCAAAGGATCTAACTGAGAGGAATCCCTGAAGAAAACCTGGAGATAGAAGAGAGAGTGTAAAGAAGAAGAAGAAGAAAAAAGAGGACAATTAAGGGATGACATAACCAAAGACATGAGGATCCTACAGCTGAATGAATGTGCTAAAGTAAGTCTCGTTTCTTTTTTTAAATTTTATTTTAGAATAACCTGGGATTGCTCTAGAAAGATGGATGAATGACCCAGCTGAGCAGAAAAGAACAGGTTGACCTCTTGGAACTTCTAAGAAAAGGCCGGTGAACTGCCAACACCGGGATCTAGGCCAAGAACGGTCAATGAACTCTGGTTCCTCATGAATGGAAGTGGCTGCTTGAGTAATGAATGAGTGCCAGCAGGCAACGTGGAAACAAAGTGAATCTTTGGAAATGTTTCTTTTTTCTGTCGAACAAACAGAAAGTTTAAACTCTTATTAAGAATCAGGTCAAATTATTGTGTAACTTGAATTATGTGTTGTTGTCAGTCTGCAGTGCGTCAAGACACTTTGTCCTGCTTTTCTCAAAACATGACTTGACTTGAATACTAATGATATCATAATTAATTTCTCTCTGTCCTCCTGCCTTCCTCTTTCAGATCTTGAGCTTCAACCAACACAACTAAAGACACGGGACCTCGACCCCAACGCAACCAAAGTACTTTTATGCCAAAGCGACTCAAACCAAACAGAACCAAACCAAACCAAACGTCCCGAGCTCAAACCACCTGCAGAGTGTTATTTATATTCTGAAGATGAAGCTGGATAATGCACCAGGAGACATGAGCGCGTGGAGGGAGCTGGACTTTGCCCTCAACTGCACCTACATCGTCCCGGACCAGGTGTCGGACCCCAGCTTCAGGCTACCCAAAGCCATGACCTCCATCCCACGCAACCTCACCTTTGAGTACGGCACAGACAACGAGGTAAGAGCTCGTTAATTCAAGTTCAATGTCATCCATTTGAGATATTGAATGTCTTCCTCTTCTTTTAGGTCAGACAAATTCAAATAACTTAATTTAACTCTCCTTAAAGTTAGTCGCCGGCCCCGGTGGTGAACGGGAAGAGTCAGTTTTGTGAGATTAGTCCAAACTTTATGCTTGAATATAATAATTCTGTGTTGCATAACATTCTGTTGGGCCATCTGCATTGGGTTACGTGGAACAAAAGATCTGCTGACTAATGAGATCTTCAGAAATACAGTAGAGTGCGGCAGGGTGTGTGTGTGTGTGTGTGTGTGTGTGTGTGTGCGTGCGTGCGTGCGTGCGTGTGTGACACAAGGCCAGCGGCAGCTTGAGGTCAGGGGCCTTTTTATGTCTTCTGGCCACCCTATGTTTCGTCACCCAAATGTTTGAGCCATTGTACTGAGTCTTTACATCTCCTGCAAGAACGTGTGCAGGCTCTCTCAGCACCGGACGCACACACACACACACACACACACACACACACACACACACACACACACACACACACACACACACACACACACACACACACACACAC
The DNA here is from genome assembly GCF_022539355.2 of Hippoglossus stenolepis. Classification (NCBI taxonomy): domain Eukaryota; kingdom Metazoa; phylum Chordata; class Actinopteri; order Pleuronectiformes; family Pleuronectidae; genus Hippoglossus; species Hippoglossus stenolepis. Next base: position 5,293,635 of record NC_061499.1, read on the forward strand.
ACACACACACACACACACACGGGGCTTCTCCCAGCTGATCTAAGTCTTCCCACTCATCTGTTTTTCTTTCTCTACAACTGTGTTTGTGCTCTTTACCTCCCACGCCCTGGCTCACCCATTCAGGTGAATCACCGAGAGCTGACGTAATATCCTCGTGTCAGCCAGTCAGCTGTTTGGCTCCCGGTGCAATAAAATCAGACATCTGCCTGGACATGTCACCTACGCTGCAAAGCTCAACAGCAAAGCAAAGGAAAATTGCAGTTATAGAGAAACGCATCATCTTAAAAAGGAGAGAGAGAGAGAGAGAGAGAGAGAGAGAGAGAGAGAGAGAGAGCAATGTCACACTCATGTCTTTAGTTGCCACTCTTTAACACTAAAGTTGTGCGGTTGACTTCTATGTCCCCTTCCTCTTTCTGTCCTGACCACTTTCTGCCGCCGTTCCTCTTCTCTCTGTCTCTCATGCTCTTATCTCCTCCTCCTCCCTCTGCAGCATTTACAGCTGCCAGATAAGAAAAGCATGCACTACGCGGTGATAAAAATCACATTTAGGGCTCATTTCAAATCCCTGGCCCTTGACACACTGAGTTTTCAACTCATGAGCCCCTCCTACCTGATACGGAAACTCTTCATATATCTGATGGGCAGCATGAAAACAAAACAACAAATGAACACAAGCATGAGCACGCACTCACGTGGCTGCCAGTAATCTGCTTTGCCCTCAACTGGCTCCCGTCCAGTGGTTTCCCTTCCTGAAGATGGTGTCATGTGGACTTTTTTCTCCTTGACTTGCTCCCTGAGCTGAGCTGCCAGAGCTGGGAAACCCATTTCCCTGAAAGATCATGAAACAAAGCTGCTGCCTGCCTGCGTGTGGGTTTGTGGGACAGTTCACATGCACATGCCACCTCATGTAAAGTACATCATGTGCGTATCAGGCTCGGGGCGATGGGGTTTTTCACACATCGGTGAGATGAGTTAGATCTATAGAGCCTGAATGAAAAACAAGGAACTAACCAAACTCACGTATCGTCATGCACGTTCCACACGCTTGTTTATTCAGCGCCTGATTGGCTAAGATTCCCGATGTATTAATTCAAATCTTGAAGCGTGCCAGGAAACGCGAAGGAGGGCGGAGGGGGGCACGTGGCAGATGGGGCGTCAGCAACGGGTGCCAGTGAGGGCCGGAGGGGGAGGAAGAGGAGGAGGAGGAGGCAGTGGAAAGGATGCTGCAGGGAAGAGGGTGTGTGTGCATGTGTGTGTTGGAGGGTGGGAAGGTGGGGGGGGGGATTTAGGTTAAAACCAGATGATTAACTTTCATCAGGGACAGGCAGCCAGCCAGGCATCAGGCCTCACACCCGGGGCAGGCGCACGAGCTATTTCAGGAGGATCCAGAAAAGGACGTGGGACTCGGGAGGGGTTGGAGAAAAGGAGGGCGTTCAGGGAGTGTGATAGCGTGGGTGCACTTAAGAACGCCGGGGGCCTCCTTTCTTCCGTTCCTCAACACCCTTCGCCCCCCCCACCCCCTTGCTCCCAACCTGGCTAGGCTGAGCGGTTAAGTAGCAGCAAGCGGCGCCGCAACCACAGCGATTCGTTAGTCACGCAACGCCAGCGAAGCACAATGTCCCTGTCACACTGGTTCATCGCGTCCAGGAATCACCTCACTGGCCTCGGCGGCTGCTGGACACACACCCACCCACACACACACACACCCACCCACACACACACACACCCACCCACACACACACACACACACACCACTACCCCCACTGACCTGTTGTTCCTATAATTAATGATTTACAAAAACCACTTCCAACCTTCACAGTGTGACGAATCTTCGTCCACGTCTTATTTTACAGGTCGGCCTCCGCACAGGTCGCCGTGAAAAATCCTTCCGAGGCCCAGTTTGAAATTTAAATCCTCAATGGCAGGAAGAGAGAGTGTGTGTTTATGTTTGTGGGGGGGGGGTGAGGGTCGGGTTGGGTTGGAGTGGGGGATTGAACACAAAGCTCCTCAAGAAAAGCGTGGCCGCGTGTGTGTGTACGCTGCAGATGCTGCTGCCTGATGCCGTTTGTGTGTGTATATGTGTGTGTGTGTGTGTGTGTGTGTGTGTGTGTGTGTGTGTGTGTGTGTGTGTGTGTGTGTTTGAGGAGCCCTGACCCCAAGCCTTGTGGACCCTCCATCAAGTTTGAATCATGAAGCTGTTCTCCTCAAACAAAGACGGCATTAACATATCCTGTAGGTCCTCGATATGGACAAAAGACGAACTTAAAAGGTGAAGAAATAAAAAAAAATTATGAGTCAGTAACATTTCCTTGTTGCAATTAAATACATTCTGTAAAAAAAACCTGTCCGAAGAGCAAGAAGAATAAGATTCATTGCTTTGTTTGCTTTTGTCTTTGTGTTATTCCGATCAAACACGTGACATTGTCGAGTTAAGAGTGTAACGTTCGTGAAGAAAACAACACAAACAACAGGTGACACTGCTTCCTCCCTGTGTGTGTGTGTGTGTGTGTGTGTGTGTGTGTGTGTGTGTGTGTGTGTGTGTGTGTGTGTGTGTGTGTGTGTGTGTGTGTTGTGTGTGTGTGTGTGTGTGTGTGTGCCTCTGCTGTTAATGAGGACACCGGGTGAGAGATCATTGGAGTAAGTCAGAGAAAGTGTAATGCTCTTCATTCGCTTAACTTATTAGTGCAGAAAGTGGGTCACCTTGTGGGTTTCAACGTGACTCCCAACGGAGCTGTCTGGGTCAACATGACGAAGCCACCGCAACAGGAACCGAACGGCGTAAACAAACAAATGAGAGAAGCAGCGAAGGGACAGTTCCTCTGTCAGAGACGAGAGCCCGTGTGGGTTCTTGAGACCAGAGAATGACTCTCAATTGTAATCTCTGAAGGCTCAGTGTCAAGTTACTGTGTGATATGTCCATGTAAAGGAGGTGAAGAGATGGGAAACAGACACTAATCGTGTATTTGGCCTGTTTTCCAGGTGACGGGTGTGTTCAGCAAAGAATACATCCCTCAGGGGACACGCTTCGGGCCCCTGCAAGGAGACATCTACACCAAAGACAACGTATCCAAGCAGGCCAACAGAAAATACTTCTGGCGGGTAAGGGAAACGAATCCACACGTGCACAAATCCACGTAAATCCACATTTATACATTACTTTATACATATATATTCACATTTTGGCTTTAAATCTAGACGTGGGAAAATGACCCTGGGAATCGTCACGCTGCAGCCGATGACCTGCGTTCGGCTTCCTCTCTTATTCAAGATATTGGTCAGATGTCGAAGTTTCACATCGAGTCCTCGTCAGTACGTCAATAAGGAAACAAAAGGGCTTTCACACACTCTTCCCTTGCGTGCAGGGGTTTTGGTCAAAATTTTAGAGGAAGTTGCCGACACTGTTGCTCTTACCGGCACTGAAGTCGTGTGCAACATGTGTCACATACACAAAGGAAGGGACTATTGTTCAACACACACACACACACACACACACAGGCTCTCAAACAATCCTCTACTTCCTGTCTCCTTTTAGTCCTCATGCCCCCTGTTTCTATTCTCTTTCTCTCTGGTCCAGATTTGTGTCGCTTGTGTCATGCAGGACTTTTTTTTTTTATTCTGCTGAGTCAATTCCCTGAGGACTTTTTTTTTTTTCTTTCGCTGCCCCACCTACGTGTTTTCCTTCCGGCTTTGTTTCCTTTATTTCCTGGAAACCTGGTCAATAGCGAAAGTCTGACATTCCCTGGGAGAGATGATCTTATCAAGCTCGTGACACAGGTGTACGCAGGGCGTGTGTGCAGTTTGGCCTCCTGCCACCACCTGCCTATCTGATTCTGTTATGCCTCCGGCAAATATCTTTTTCCACGATCGTCCTCACAAGCAGGCGCATCATAAAAGGCTCAATCATAGCTATGTGAACCGCAGGCACTGAGAATAATAGCATAGCTCAGACGTGAGAACGACGGGGAAAGAGAAAATGAGAAGAGGGAGAGTGAGAGTGAAGGCGTTCAGCAACTGTGGTCAGTGGGCGGGCCACGCCTCCACACCTCCCGTCTCAAATACAGACGCTCAAGCTCAAACACACACACACAAGTTGAACTCTCGTGATACAAGGGGCAGAGCTTTAGAGCTGCACAGACCAGAGGAGCAAAATAATTTAGGAGGACACAGGATATTTAAGCGTACATGGCAGAGGTGATTCACTTGTTTTTCTTTGTGATCTTGTTTAATTCAAGGTTTTTCTATCTTTTGAGGATTTTATGTGGATTTTTTTTAAGCATCAGAATCTGGATTTTATTCAAAATTTTTTGGGGTGTTGACATGAAAAGCTGTCATGGCATTGCAGTGGATGGTTGAATTTCTATTTGGCAATTTTAATTAACAGCTGAAACTAAATTTGTTTGTTGCTTGACATGTATCCTGAAGTTTAAATCCCATTTTCTCTTCCCTCCTGCAGATCTACAGCGGTGGCCAGCTTCAGAACTTCCTCGATGGCTATGACGTCCACAGGAGCAACTGGATGCGCTACGTCAACCCGGCCCGCTCTCTGGCCGAGCAGAACCTGGTGGCGTGCCAGAACGGCCGGGACATCTACTTTTACACCATCCGGCCGGTGGAGCCCAAGCAGGAGATGCTGGTCTGGTACAGCCAGGAGTTCGCCCAGAGGCTCTGTGGCCAGCAGGACGACATCAAACAGAGTGAGTGCATGAAGATGTAATGATGGATGAAGATGTCGTGGTCTTGCCTGCAGGCTTTTAAAAGTAGACAAGATACTGGTTGTTCATCATGGGGATAGTTCCTGGTCTTGAACATGAACTTCATTCCCCTTGTGTCACTGCTGATCTAATTATGAGTTGGCGAGAGGGAGTGAAAGACTTATCAGCTGTTTTGATGCGGAGGCGGCACAATGACAAACTGACAGTTCTTTCTTTCACTCTTGATCTAGACAACAATTACTACAGAATCATGATTCCAATCTGTGCAGAGACTAAACACATGGCAGTGTGCAGACTTTTTAATCAGCAAAATTCCTTCACTTCAAAGAGAATAAAGATGCGTCACTTCATGAATAGGACCTGATTTTATCTGATTTAAACAGCGGTAAACACACTCGGTTCAATGCTGATTCTTCCTGTGTGGCTTAACCCCAGAGAGCCAAATATTTATGTGGGATAATGGGAGATGCACTGACCGCACTCAAATAAAAAAACCCACGAGCCTCTGAGGAGAGTGGATGAATCTAAGGGGAGTGATCGATGGTCAAAGTTCTTCTCTGAGTCATTTATCTTCCGTTATTAATAGAATGGAAAGTCATAGCCTCATCCTCCTGACTGCAGCCACGGACTCTGATGATTCACGCATTCAACTGGATACACCAGTTGTGTAAGCATTCATCCAGGTGACTAATGTCCAAAAAGGGTTTCATTGCATTGTTTAATCTACTTAACGGATCATAAAAGGCATCCACCTGCTTTTATGACAGTGTTGACAGAAGTCAAGGTGAACTCAGGTGTAGTCTGGCACCTAACTCGAGGGTGTTAGTGGTGGAATCTTGAAAACTTAACCCCAGAGGACATTTTTAATACTGTCACGCTTTCAACTGGGTTTCTGTGACTGTGCTGTAACTTCGACAGAGAACAGAAATGTGCACAGTTTAAGGTGAAGATAACAATAATATATGTTTTTAAAAAAAAGTTATGATTTAGAAAAACAGTAAGGTTCACTAAATTTTAAAATGGCTAAAAACATAACTTTTTAAATGTAAGTCGCACTGAGCACTTTCAGGTGTTGACACAGCACTTAGGGACAAGAGACTTTCTCGAAATGAGAAGGAGAAAAAAAAAAAGGAAGAGACGTTTCACATTTTCTTGTGGCCAGTATACGGTAACACAGAGATACTCAGAAAAGGTTTCAAACTCAGATTCTCAGATACTCAGATGCTCTACCATGACGTGACACATGGACTCCCACGCGCTTTACCACCAACCCGCTCTCCCACACTTAAATCACTACTCTGATTGACAAATAGAAACCTAGTCTGTGTGTCAAGACAAAACTGAAACTACTATCATTTACCATAAGAGGGAGTGGGTTCTGTGGGAGGATGACTATGTGAATGTGTGTGTGTGTGTGTGTGTGTGAGGCATTTTAGCTTATAGTGACATTTTCATCCTTCTTCCTCACAGAATACACAAGCACCGATGAAGACCACGACTCCGAGTACGCCAAGCACCTACCTCAGCAGACGTGGTTTAAAGAGAGGACAAAGGAGGAGGTGAAGGAAGAGCGGGACGAAGAGGGAGAGGAGAAGATCGACGTGGAGATGCTGGAGAGAGACACTCCCCCCGACACGCCGGACGAGCAGATCATGGACTTCAGCAAAAAGGTTGAGAACGAGGAGAGGAGCGACAGAGATCGGCAGAACCAGGGGATCATTCCGTCCCCTCAGCCCGAACACAGAGAACCCATCCTGGGCTTGAACCACCCGTACCTGCCTGAGCACCACCCTGTGCTCCCAACTCCACACCGAAATCTCCCGCTGCATCTCCACGGCCTCTACGGCCACAGGGAGGGGCTGGTGTCTTCTTACCCTCTCTTCCACCAGTCCAGACCCCTCCAGCACCCTTACCAGCTTCTCCCCCCCTACGGGCCACACTACCCTCGCCTCCTGCTCCCCTCGTACTCCCCTCCCTTTCCCGGGATGATCCCCTCAAGAGGATCCCTCCGATACGGCAGCTACCTGGGCACAGACAGTCTCCCATACCCCCCCATCGGCTCACCCAATCTAATCCCAGTGTCCCTCCCCTACCCTCCTTCCCCGCAGGGTGGTCTGAAAGAACTCACGGCAAATGTGTCGCCACCTCGAGGCGCCCCGGCCACGCCAGAGCTCTCTCCTCTCCCCAAACCCAGCAGCCAGCATCAATCCCCCGAGCACTCGCCCTCCAGCTGCGAGGAGGCCATGAACCTGAGTCTGGCTGCGGCCAAAAGCCACGCAGCGCCGCGCAATGGCCCCGGCCACAAATCCCTGCCCTACCCACTGAAGAAGCAGAACGGGAAGATCAAATACGAATGTAACATCTGCTCGAAGACTTTCGGACAACTGTCGAATCTCAAGGTAACAGTTCAACTCCTCGCTTTTGTAAAGAAAACCTCTCCACATCGTTTGCCGTTTGACACCGAGGCTTATCAAGTTTCTTTGTTTGATCTGTGTAGGTACATCTCCGAGTGCACAGTGGCGAGAGACCGTTCCAGTGCAACTTATGTAAGAAAAGCTTCACTCAGCTGGCCCATCTCCAGAAACACCACCTGGTCCACACCGGGGAGAAGCCACATGAATGCCAGGTAGGTTGAGAACCAAGACCCACGTGTGTGTGTGTGTGTGTTTTCCTCTCTCTTTCCTTGACATCACTGTGACATAGGTGTAAAATCAAGAGTGAGACGTATACAAAGAAACACGCTGTATACACAAAACACGTAAAAGCTTCATGAACCTTCCTCGTAACCCAGAACCTGATTTTCACTGAGCCATACCCACCTTGTCATGTAATCACATTAGCATGCCTTTGTTTGCTAACGTGACTCCGTGGGTGTGAGTGTTTTGTTGCACTTGTTTGGTAAGTGTAAGTAAGAACAGGACTAACATGTCCAAACCCATAGCTCTATTAATAACATGAGCCTGAAGTCATACTGTTCTCCTGAATCCTCCAGAATAATCCTGAACACAAACCAGACAGTCTTGTCAGGGCGTTAATAACCAGTCATGTGTCACGTTTCTCACCTTCGCCTTTAATTTCATGTTTTCCAGGTGTGTCACAAACGCTTCAGTAGCACCAGCAACCTGAAAACCCACCTGCGGCTCCACTCCGGAGAGAAACCCTACCAGTGCAAGCTGTGCAGCACCAAGTTCACCCAGTACATCCACCTCAAGCTGCACCGCCGCCTCCACAGCAGCCGCGACCGCCCCTACCACTGCCAGCTCTGCGCCCAGGCCTTCTTCCACCGCTTCTCCCTCCGCATCCACCAACGCAGCTGCTGCCTGGCCAGCTCCGGCGCCCCCGTCAGCGTGCACATGAAAGAGATGGTGGAGCGCTTCGACGCCAGCCAAGAAGCAGACACGCTCGCCGAGACGGCAACTGCGCCGCAGGTGGAGGAGGCCGTTGAGCGTTGGTTGGCTCGCACGTTGGAAGGCGAGGGGAAGGAGGACCAGAGGGAGGCCACCATCCTGCTAAAGGCCCTGACAGCAGCTATCAACGCACCTGCCATGTCCCTGGCCCAATCAGTTGTACCCACGTCACATCACAGCCCGCCGCTGGCCTATCAGGAGAGGGCCAGTGTTGTTCATCTCCACAAACGGCCGACGGTGAAGGCCGAGGGACAGTGAGGAGAACAAATAAAGATGAACATACAGCATATCATCAACAAAGAAGAACAGATGTCGCCAAATAAAACTCCCTGTTTTGTCCACGAGGGGCATCGCAGGGATTATAAACTGTCATAATCCACCGAGCGCAACACCAAAAGAAGAGCAATCCAAAGACTGGGCGAGGGTATTCAGTGATTGTACTTCCTCCCAAAACTCAAGTTTAAAATATTACAAAGAGGGAGGCATTGTCAAGCTGTGAAGTATTTAAAACTCTTTTCACTCAGGTAGAGAAGTGTTTGCTTTTTGTGCTTTAACTTATTACTTTTGTTTTTTATTTGAGTCGTCTATATTTATTTAGTTTTGTCATAGTTTGTTTTGGCTGTTAGTGTTTTTTTCTATGTCGAATATTTCCCTGGGGATCAGATCTCTTGGGGGAACCCCACAAAATGGACTCAGGAACAATGACGTGGCATAAACCTGTGTATGAGTCTTCAATTGTTCTAATTGTGTATTTGTTTTACTTTATGTGAGTGTGTTTGAGCCGCTGGGTGTGTGTGTGTGTGTGTGTGTGTGTGTGTGTGTGTGCAGCGAGTGGGAGTACGTGAAAGACAGTGATAGCACAAACCACCTTCCTGCTCCTCGACTGTTTTATTTATTTATGATTAAAAAGGGAAAAAATCAGGTATCTTGATGAGCGATTGCCAAAATTACAATGAAAGAACGTGAATGTGTCGCACTGTGTTTGGTTCCATTTATTCAACTGGTTTTTAAGGGAAACGATTCAGGATCATTCACAACATAAAGACTTGATGCGATTGCACTGTCACAACAGCGTCACGTGCTTTTTTCTTCTTTCAAACTGAAAATCAACGTCTCTTGCTAAGTAGCTTTTTACCAGATCGAAATGTTTCAGATGTTTTCTTACACAAACTTATACGTACTTATACTTATACGTATGCAGCTTTACCGCAGAATTCATCCAAATGTACCTCAGCAACAAAAACAAGCAAATCAGGAGCAACCTTTTCTAGCATTGTTAATATTTGTGTCACTTAGCACTGGAGTTTTAAAATGTAAGTAGATCTGTCCGTGTTTACGTAAAAAAAAAAAACCCAGGAGGAGGCAGGAAGTGTTCTTGAAAACTTTACTACTGAGTCAGTAATGTCTTTTTTATAATTTTTGTAGTTTGATTTCGTTTTTTATACAATATGTTTCTATATTTAGTTTATTTTTCGAAACAGGTTATGAGATGTTCAGAATTTATATGTGAGAGACTATTTTGATGATACTTTTATATTTACATGATGTAGCATATTAAAGATATTGTTTCTATACACCTGGTCTTTTCATGTTTGTTTGATTGTTCGGCCCCAAGTTGGTTTGGCGCCAAACATTAAACCAGAAGTAACCATATTTGGAGGAACAGGGGGTGGAGCCTGACGGACACACTGCACGCCCACCTACACCTGGGACCTGTTCCCATTGGATCTTACGAGCGTCCATTCACACAGTTCCCAACACAGTATCAACAACTTTCCCAACTATTCCACCACATATACATCACTTTATAATTGACTTGTAAGTAAAAAAATGGTGGAAATTATCATTCAATTGAAAGATTCTAGTTGAAATTGGTAAATAACAATAAACTCTGAGCAAACTAATAATACTTTATATGTATGAATAAGGGAAATGAGCCGAGACGCTGACTGAATTTGAAATCAACCGCTGCCAGGAAATACTAATGTGCAGTATCAGCTATTTTTATGCTGAAATATGTAAAATATCAATGATGATACTAATTATAAGAATCAAGTAGACTGTTTTGAAAAAGGAGCTGCGCTTGGAGCTGATGACCATATAAAGAAATCTGTGATGAGCTGACGCGAGCGTGTGTCATGTGACACCGAAATAGATCATGTCTTCCAGTGTATTTTGTCTTGTCACCTACAAAGAGCAGGTTTGGTTGTTGTAACTCAAAAGCCTTAATTCTTCTCCTTTTTTTTTCATTCTCATTATCAAATTATTCTCACACGACCACAACCAAGGTCCTGAATCAAAACAGCCTGAACAGACGCACGTGGACGTTCCAACGAATTTGTATTTTCATGAACACAAACACTCAGACAGAGCCACTGACGAGGCTTACACAATATCTTGCCTCGTTTAGCAAGACCTTTTAGCAAGACCTTTTTCTCAGGTAATGCTTCGCCCCTCCACAACATTTCATGGAAATCAGTTTGGTGGTTTTTGAGTAATCATGCCGACATCCTGAGGCGATGATGACTCAGTAACTGTGCATTTTAATTGGCGAACACAGTCCATACATGCACATTCAACATCCGGCTCCCTCTTGCTTTCCTGTTGGTCAAAACTCAGAAGAAACTCCCAGGCAACATCTTTCCTGACTGGTCACTTTTCAGCCTATTAAAACCACAGGAAGTGAAACTCGTCTGCCACCAATGAAACTCAGAAAAAAAACACTGTTTACATCACAACCTTTAGATTACAACATCACTGACCGTGGGATACTTCTGTTTGCTGTTGCTACGGTAATAAAATGAATAGAGAAGGGTTGACTCTGACAGTGTTTACAGAAAGGACCATTAGCGGTTGTTATGTTGTATCATTTCCCCCTTTTTGTTTTTGTTCTGTAGCGTTTGGGCCTGTTATATATTTGAGATTTATTACTGGAAGAACTGCTCTGGGGTCAGACGTCTCATTTGAGGTTTTTTGTAGATTTAAAACCGGAATCTTTTTCTTTTGCCTCATCTACAGGCACAGCTGGTGTTTACCTGAACGGACATGAAACCTTTCAAATCTGAGTTTTACTAGATCATCTTGATGAGGCACACTTTCAATCGGCACAATCTCCAGTAAAGTTATTGTAAGCACTCTTTACTCTTTCCAGTAATCCTCTCGCAATCTCTCTGTTTCTCTGAACCACATATCTTTTTTTTTTTTGCTGCACAATGACTCCTCGTTCTCTAATGTTTTCTCATGTGATCCCTGCTGTGGGGGAGTACCTCACAGCAAACACCTACACACCGCCGACCAGAATAAAGACACCTCAGACCTCCGAAAGTATGCAAACTGCAGAGGTGACAGGAAATCCTCTCGCTCTGGGGCTTCATGCTCACCCGGCGGAGAGCGAGAGAAGCAGAAGTCAGAGAAAAGAAATAAAAGTGAAACACCTGTGCACTGTTGAGAAAGATGCAAGAGATGAGAACCGCAGCTGGATCCATAAAGCTCAGTACATATCCGGACATATGTATATGAAATATTTAAATACGGACTGTGAAAAGTTTATATTAGAACATTAACAACCTGTTCAAATTCAACATATACAGTTTAGGGACCATCTGAAATAGTTTGCCTTGTGATCCAGCAGATGGCGACGCAATAAAGACTTGATTTATGAAACAAAATATGACTATTACTGTTTTATGTTAACAATACAACAAAAAAATACAAACAACAGATTTTTCTTTTCCAGAGGTCTGTGCCTTTAACTTAAATCATGGCATTTTATTGTGTAATGTGTATTTTAAGTAAACTAGTAACTTTTTTCTAGGATCTGGGGATTTAAACAAGTGTTTTTTTAATGTTAAAGTTACAGTAAATGATCACATTTGTTCTTCTCTACGTCATAAGTCTCGGTTTGTTTGACTTCCGGTTGCAGTTACTTACTTTACAGTCATCTGTGGAGTTCATATACTTTGGGTGTGGGGCCCTGAGTAATAACAGGAGCCTGTGACGCTGCAGCAATCAGCTCAATATGGGTCTAAAGGTTTATTCTATAAAGATATAAATCGGTTTACGTCACCGTGTCCAGTAAGATCACTTCAGTGAATAGGTTATTAAACAATGTTGATTTACAATAAAGATACAGTCTAATAACACTACAGCTAAAATAGATTGTGATTTATTGGCTTTATCAGTCACTTCAGTCATTTCCTTCACAACCAGGTGACACACACATTTAAGAAAACTGGTAGCGCCATCGTGTGGCAGAGTGAGACACACGCAGACTGCACAGGCTGTTTACGTACGTGCACCCTTTAATCAGATGTGTGATCAACTTGAGAACTGCACTGTGACCACAAGGTGTCGCCATTGATCCACAAAGATTGCACACATTATCTTAATGCAATTGAAGACAGCTCATTGTTATTATAATTATTATAATAATTATAATAATTATTCGTATCAATGAGTCTATTCTGTTATCTGTTATCCTTGGCCTAGTTTTCCAGACATAATCACATGGGATATGATATTGACAAATGGGTTGTTGAAAAGAAAACAATTATCCTGAATCTGGATTACATCATGTAATATAGATTTAGTTTTGATCTGGATCAAACCTTCAGTATGTGTTGCTCACAACCTTTTTCAGAAGCATTGGTATTCGTGTTGTATTACGATGGATTCAGGTTGGATTTCAGGAACAAAACATAATCAAACTTTAGAAACTGCTCAAACAAACTAATATTCATATTATTTTTGCTTTAACACATAGATTTATATCTTGCACTTTGTTCAAGTGATACGGTGATAAAGCAGATAAAATAGACATTAGGCTACTGAAGCATTAACATTTTTTCTGTCCCCATAAAAAGAATCCATCCACACAGCTGTGAATAAAAAAACTGTTACTGATCAAGGCAACTAAATATATCATTTCTATAACAAAAAGCTAATTCAGAGGGAATATTGCTATAAAAGATACCAAGTTAAATAAATAATAAATAAATGAGGATGCAATTCACAGAGAGAACACTCTATATGGATGTGACTCTTTAATTGATGTGAAACATGTTAACAGTTTTATTTGTAAAGCACTTATCTAAAGAAGGTTGCAAAGAATTAATGAACTACAATTAAAGGTAGAAACATAATAAGGTAAGATGAATAGAGAAGCCCGACAGTTCCCACGATGGATCATCTCTCACCTAAATAACAATGTGGTTGGTAAATTATAAGAAAGAAGCTTCATTAGCGGGGAGGCTGCCTGCGCTGTGATTGGCTGTGTGTGCCGCTGGGCGTGTCTCCAGCGCCACACCTGAGCTCAGAAAGTGCAGCAGCAGCAGCTGTCACCTGTCAACCAGAGCCAGTGTGCAGCTCATCCACCGCTACACATCTTCTTCTGCTCACAGGAGAGAACAGCAGAAGGGACTCAGTTATTGACAGACCCCCTCAGCTGCCGTCATGGCGAAGAAGAGCTTATCCAGAAAGTCCCTGAAAAGTTTGTTCTCCCGGAGCGAGGCCAACCTGGACGAGTCAGTGCAGCGGGAGGACGCAGCATCGAGCAAACATGAGGGACAGAAGAAGAAGTTCAAGTTCCCGAAGTTGAGGCTGAAGCCGAAGAGCAGCGCGGGCCCGGAGAGGTCCGCCGGAGGCAGCTCGGAGGTGCTCAGGTATGTCCGAGGTGTTCGTGTCTGTGCAGGAGACACATGGAGCAGCTGTACTGAGCCTCAGGGCTGCACAGCACAGCCTCCAGTATTTACTCACAGGGTCTGTACATGCTCCAGAGGTATTCCCATATATGTACTTTGACCCAAACTGTTGATATAGTGTGAAGATCCTGCACCAATTACACACAAACTTTACATCTTGTGTAAACATCTGGACTCATAAAGTAACAGTTCTCCAGCACATTGACTGAATCAGACATTAGTGTCACGTTAAATGAGTTTTTATTTTTAGATTTGGACATGATGGTTGAATATAGGAATATTATTTTCAACACTAGATGATTTGGTGATTTATTTTTTTCAGCTCAGGAGGACGAGACTGTTGAAAGAGAGACTTTAGTCCAGACATTATGGAATTGTGCAAAAAGAGCAAATGAGTGAACAATGTCCATCTCTCTGAAAGCTTTTAGACTTGTTGAGCAACATATTGTAGCTCATGAAAGGTTTTAGAAAAGACAACATTTTACTTTGGTATGATTTAAGCTATAAACTATTTGGAAATCATGTTTTTAGTCCTACAAGCGTTTGAGTTTTCATTTGTTTCATCATTTGAGACGACCACATTGTGAAGTTATTGTTCTTTAAACGTCATAACTTGCTACATTTCACAGTCTTTCATGATATAAACTTTGGATTGTTTAAATGATTCCACTGAGCTGATGCATTAAGAACTATAGAATGGCACTATGAAGCTGATTCAAACACCTCATCTGTCTTGAGTGGGGACAAATGGACTTAGACATAAGACAAACAGGGACGATCACTGTTGACCTTTTCACCTTTGTAGGCTACTGGTGTGATAGTCTAAGGACTTCGGGGCCCCAGAGAAAAGGGACCTGGGGGCCCTGCATTGAGCCAAACCAAGCCCAACCACCTTTAAGAACCACACAACAAATACTACACTGTGCATACACGTAAATAAGAGTGAAGCGGTAAAGTTTAAGTGCAAACCTCCACTACCATCCCATCCCAACCCATCACCAGCACTTATCTCCAAGTCAAATCCGGACCCGTTAACATTATGACCTACGTCACGACCTGTCACCTGTGATTAAACACACATCAAAATGGGTTATCGCTCTCCTTGTTGTTTTGTGGTGGTTTGGTTGTGTTCCTGGAAAAGTATCAGTGAGTTGTGGCAGCTCCTTTGTTCCTGCAGCTGTCAGGACGTGTGTCTATTGTGGTTGTCACAGGCTAATACGTTGTGGGCACTGTTAATAAGCAGCAACGCCACTGAGAACATATTCAATACAGGCTTTTTAATGCCATTTTGATGAATTCGCGGGTTCGCTGTTGTACCCGACCCGGGGCAAGACTCTAGTTTGTTTGTTGGTTTGTTTGTAAGCAAGGTTACGCAAAAGCTGTGGTTCAGGTCAGAGAAGAACCCATTACAGGGAGGGAGCAGATCCAGGACTTACAAGATTGGGCGTTTTTCATATATCTTGATTTTAAAAATAGATTTTTAGGGGACTGATAATGATTAGTTTTTGCAATTTGGTGCAGATCCAAATAAAGACAAGGATCGATTGACTCTGTTGGTCTTTGGCAGACGTACGCGCTCCGAGTGCCCTTTTAAAAGGTGCAAGAAATACATACCAAACTTTTAAAAACACATTTTGGAACCGGATGTACTTCATCACATTCGTCTGGGATGTTTACCGAGCTAATTTTAATCCTCACACAGCATAAAAGAAACGTTGCATGCGTATACACACAGAGGACAGAGGTGAGGCTGCTGGTTGAGCCACAAGTCACATGCCTGGACTGTGTAATCATGTGGTGGCAGAGCAGACAGTGCGACAGCTTGTGTTTGCACAGAGAGAAAAATAAATGATGGGCTGATCAGACCAGAGCCGCCTCTGCACACAAGCCCTGCTGCATAGGGGTTACACAAGGCTGCAGTTAAACAGCATTCAGGCTGAAATAATAAACAGTCACAAGGTGATACAGTCACACTACATTGGTTTCTATAAGTGGATTAAAGAGTAATAGGTCATTCTTAACGCCTCTTGAAAGCGTTAATGAGCTACGGAGCATGTTATTAGCTTCCCTACATAAATGATTTGCAGTGTATGAATGTGTTTCCAATTGACATTGACATAATTGACAACTAGATAAACGTCCTGGATCAGAGCCCAGACGAAGACGAGATCTGTTGTTGTTAAGGATTTAGTTTAATCCACGTCCGAGGCTTTATCTGGAAAAGATTCGAGGATTTCAGGGTCTTAGAAATACATCTTCTAGTTATTTTGTTTGTTTTGACTTTCTGGAATATCTCTTCCTGCAGTTCAAGGAGATGTCAAAGTCGTCATTGGAGCTTTTTGTTAGAAATCTTTATCTGAAGCGTATGAAATTACAGAGGAAACACTCGAGTGTCCTTGTCGAAGAAGTCAAACACACCCAGAGTTTTAGTGTCTGGTGTGTTTGCTTTCAGGCTCTTGTGGAATCGTAGAGGCACCGTAGAGAAACCTGCACCTCAACATACCTTCTGCATTGCCCTGAAACTGCTCATCAATTACACACACACACACCGTCGTTGTGCCCAGGGATACAGTACACGTTGGCAACATGTTAGTCACAGCTGAAGCTCGGATGTCTCAACTCATCTGTGTTTAAAAAGCTGTCATTACTCAGAAGTATAAAATGTGTCAGTGTATCATGGAACCTGTTATGGTCGTGAAGTCGACTTAACTCTGGGGTTACGTAAACTGAACGTACGGCCGACTTCACAAGTACAAATACATGATTATCCCCAGAGATACTTGCAGAACGAAGTATAACGGCATAAAAAATCAAATAATATATTCAAGTGTAGTGTTTTTCATATGGTTACATGGATGGGTTAAAAAGTAAAGGTCTGACAGAGGGAAAATTATAACTATTTTGATATTATTTGTTAAATGGGTCTCGACTTGAGGCGTATTTGTTTAATACTGATCCCATAGCAGATGTTTCCACTTCAGCATCGCTCCTGGACATAATCGGACTCCATTATCGGTTTTAGGCATGATTGTGCTGTAAGTTTTACATCTGTGGGCGACTGTGGCTCAGGAGTTGGAGGCAGGTCGTCCTCTAACCTCCAGTCTGATGCTGAAGTGTCCTTGGGCAAGACACCAAACCTTAAACTGCCCCTGAGGAGTGAGCTGATTGTGTGTGATTGGTGTATAATAGAATAGGTGCTGCGTATGGAGAGGTGGTGCATGCAGTTAGATTTTTAAGAACTTTTAAAGAACTTTTTAAGGCCATAATAAATATAATCAAGTACGAGAAATGAAGGAATATAAAGGAAAATTACTTCCTCATAATTAAAGATAAGGTGAAGTAGTCAAGTGGAGAATAACCCTCCAAACACCTCATATCTCTCAAACTACAGACAGAGACTGTGGGTGGATGTTATGCTCAGATCTCAAAGAACTTCAAGTAGTGAATCGATTTCATTTGTTCCATTCTTCTTGGTTGAATGGGGATATTGATTCTTGAGCAAGAAATCAGTCAAAGAAAACGTAAAGACGATCCCTCGTTCAACACTATTTAGTCATTTATTAGCGTAATATTGAATTGAACTAGTTTTGTGTGAGGCCCTAGTTTGCATTCCATCATCTGATAGGGTGGAGTTGTGAGGTGACATATTTTGAGTTTGGACTTGCTCCTAATCTGTGGGTTAAGAAGCATTAAACCTTTAGCCACTAATCTTTGCTGCAGGGATTTGTTGTCATGTCTGTCACAGTAATTATGTTTGCATGTTTCGCAGCACACTTTCATGAAGGTGAAAACAGGGGAACCTGAGTTCCTACAGCAGTTAGCGTAGTTGCTCGTAAATTGCAGCCTTGTGTGCTAAAGAATGAAAACGCTCAAACACTATAAACTTTTATCTTCTCTGGCACTTGTGTAAACTAAATCAACATGGAGGTAAAATGTCTGTCACACGCCGATAGAAGTACAGCGACCTACAGTTATCTGTCATTTCCTTCAGGTCCTATGTGCACGACACAGCACTTCAATAAGCTGTTGTGCGTGTTAGCACACAAAGAGACGGAGGACGTAGAGTTTCATTTTTAATCCATTTGCATAGAGACAGAATGTGGTTTGGCTGATTGTAGATACCATGCAAATGTGGTAGTTTCACTGAAATGCCTCCAGGGGCTGCATTTAAAGTCTCCTCTTAATCCCAGAGAATCATAGGCATCAACAGGCGGATCCTTCCCGGCCATACCTATCCCAGGGTTCATTGCGTTTCGGTGACAGAGGTAATGGTGCCGGCAAAGATAATTGTACACATGTTAAACAAACCAAGGGACATTAAAACTTTCTCGTCCCGTCCAACTCGGTTGCGAGTCAACAGCAACAAGCGGGACAAGCTAGAACGCCAATCAAGGAAAGCCTCTGTCAACCTGACCCACAAAGCTGACCTCCTTCGGGGGCGGGTAGACCACTTACGCTGAAGGAGGCGGTCCTTGATTCTGGACACAGCTCAGAGTACTGATCCGAAACCAGTGGATTTAAAAAATAACAATGCATATGACGTATTTAAACAGCTTTATGCCACTGACCCTGTTTGGAAATGATGATTGTTGTCATTGCTGTATGGCTGATTGCTAGTGTTGTTATTAGCAACACTATTGTGCCACGTACCCCTTGAAACAGACGTCTTGATACGTTAAACGTCGGCGTTTTACTTGTGAGGCTCGCCAGCGTGGAATAGTCAAATTGACGACATTTTAGCTAAAGCTCTGGCTAACGCTACACTTTCGGAAGACACGTTCTTTTGGCCAGTGGAGTGATTTCCAGGAAAAGAAAATTGCAGTTTTATCTGGGTTTAAAACTTGGTATCGGAGATTTGCCCGACAAAGAATTTCCGATGCTGGCATCTGAACATCTCTAACTTCAACTCCCAGTCGTCAACACTCTCACCTTCACTGTCATCTCTCAGTCACATCCTGTTGAACTTCATCCAAATGAAGACATAGAGAGTTTTTTGTTTTCAGTTGTGGGTGTCAGGTGTCGTAAGTTCACACAGCGAGAGGCTTTGAATGTTTCTCGGTATGTCCCTGTCTCTTTACACCTAAACACACACGTTACTTAGAGGCGCAGATAAGACTCATCCTCTTATCTCCGGACACCTAAAAAACCACATCTGATGTTCTCACATACTGCAGTGGTTATTTAAAGGTTCAATATATATATCTGTATATCGCTTGTACAATGTGTAAGCCCATTGCGGAGGTTTAACACATAATTGATCAACCTTATCAACCGTATATAAACTAAAAAGAAAAACATATTTGATATTTATCACGTTGATTATTGATCACATCGCCTGATATAAAGATTTATATCTTGATGTGATTTTTGGATATATTGTCCAGCCAGACAAGGAAGAAAGTACAGAAATGCAAAATACAGAAATACACAATTAAAACCCTAACCCTACGACAGGCTGCCACAAGCACTGTGCCATCACAAGACGTGTGTTTATCCTTTTATAGGCAAAAGAATCAAACTCTGCTTGTCAACACAAGAGGAGCCAGAGCAGTCACTCTGAAGTAGTCGTGCGCACACACAATGCATGTCGTGCACGGCTGTTGGAGTCACGCTGGGCTCTGAGCTGTCGCCAATGTTTGCTTGTCATTTAGCTTCCTGTTTCACCCAGGTGTGCAAAGGTAGAGCGCCCGTGTGCATAAAGAGACCTTTGTGTCATGTGTTAGATGCGATGACAGCCCACGGCTATTAATGGAGCGTCTCTCCGACCCCGAGGACCCTGCTCACGCCGACGTCCCAGGAGTCGCACTTCACTGGGAAGAATTGTTTTTTTGTTTGTGTATAAATATTCTGATGTCATAATAAGTGCCTTGCTCTACCCACGAGTCACCAACGTGGAACGCTGCTCTAAGAATCACAAAGTCACTCTCTGCTCAGCCGGTTCTGTTCAACATTCCCTCAGCGCTGGTTCACGGCTTTATTTAGCCAAGCTGCATATTTTCCCTCTTTAATTATGCGACAGTCACAATACACAAACAGGATGAGGTTGTTTTCTCAAGCGCGATCACATTACACGCAAATGCATTTTTACAAATGTGTGTAAACTCATTAAGTATTCGTTAATGGTTAAATCTTGAGAAGAAATATATTTTAGGCTCGACTAATTTCACATGTCCCTGTCCCTCTCAGTGCCGCCGAGCCCATCAACACAGCTGAGGATGCAGAGGCCTGGGCGGACAACGTCGTCTCGGACCACAAGAGGTCGTCTCACTCTTTCACTGCACCCAGGTCAAAGGTCAGTCCAGCTGTCTTCATCATTGAGCTCCTCTCGTTTAAAATTAGGGACCGTCCACCTTTTTGATTTCAGTCAGCGCAGTCACACAGGGAGGGTTAGTTCACTGCATCATGTTGAGGTTGTGTGTGCAAACAAAGTGTTGTTTCAGGCTACATCCCCACAGGGCTCTAGTCAAAATAATATCCAATATCCGATATGAAACTTTGCCCTCAGGTGAGCAATAGAAGCCGAAACTGTAAAGTGTGAACAGTGTTTTTTTATCAACCAGTTTAAACAATATCAGTTTGAGTTATACTCACTGACAGATCTATAATCAAGCACTTATCAAAACTTTAAGCTTAACTTTACTCTGAGTTTGCAAGAAAAGTTAAAGTTTCAGTGTGACCGTGCGCTACAAACAAGCTGTGGGTGGTTAGCAGTAAAAGGTTATTGGTTCAAATCCCAGCTTGGCCGAGGTCTCTCTGTGTGGAGTTTGTTTATTTTAAGTCACGTGCGTGCGTGTGTGTGTAATGCAAAGGGAAAAAATATGCAAAATCGGTTACTTTATAAAATATGGACTATAACTGCATGTGACCTTTATTCCATCAATAATATAAATACTAATAATATGGCGACAATGATACGTCTGACTTCTCTGGGTCTGCACTGACACTTTCACCAACAGTGTTTCCAGGGTTCCTCTGGTTTTCACTCAGAATGCAGAACAGACCTCGATGTGGAGAAAACTTGTCTGAACACGGAGCTTATGTTCCGTTAGTGAAAGATGAGCCACCTCTCAGGTGACTTCATATGTAGCTGCATTCCACCTCATAGAATGTCCCTCAAGGTCTCGGTTGCCCCCCCCCCGCTTCAATTTTAAAAGTGCACACACTAATCTGAGCTCTGCAAAGATGTATCTGTGTTCATCAATCTGTCACAGTCTTACAATTTAAATGTAGATACCTACAGCTGAGTAGATGTGACCAATACATAGGATACCCCACTGGAGGGCGCCATAACACAGGAAATACAAAAAAGTACAACACGTCCTGACTGTACACACACACACACACACACACACACACACACACACACACACACACACACACACACACACACACACACACACACACACACACTGTCTGTTCAACTCACTTTTGATTTTCTCTATGACTTCAATGCTGCAGTTAAATCTTATCAGCATCACTCTGGTCATGTTTCAGATGTTTTGCCTGAGGTAAATATAATATAGAAGTTAAAAGGGAGAATCGGGTCAAATAAGAGTTTATATTCCCTCAAGAGGGGGGCGCCAGTGCTTCACTGAGCATCAGTGTGGTGAATATCTGACTGGTGATGCTGTAGCTGCTTGAAGCAGAGACTTCTGGGTAAAATCAACAACTCCAATGTTGTGTTTCTTAAATGATAATCAACTGATTTAACAGGTTTTATATAAAGTGGGACGTTTCACTGGTGGATGCAGTAGTTGTGTGTGTCTGTGCACTCGATGGTGGTTACTGGGAACAGATCAGCTTTCAAAACGAAAGTGATCCCCAAGTGTACAGTGACCAGAAGGTTTGATTCCTTGCTTTGTGTCTCAGGTGGGAACAGAAAAAGGAAAAGACAAGGTTGGGATGGTTCAGGGCAGCAGGGAAATGACATATACAACTTTACCATTCCACCACTTTTAAGATGAATGTAATGAATTGACACGGGGCATCAATGGATTTGAGCATCAGGGGGATGATTCAGGATTTTTTTGTTGATATCCCTGAGAATTAAGATCAAGATGGACATTCTAGTCTCGTACAAGTTCAACCTTTTCATTTGCAAAAGGAAGATTTTGTTCATTCATCTCTCAAAAGCTTTAAACTTCACAAAATATCATCTTTAATTAAATGTTAAGTCAAGTTTTTATTGGATTCACTTTGATATAAATCCCTGAAAAGGTTAAAGTTTTGTTTGCGGCTTTATATCTTTGTAGCAGCATTCTTTAAAAATCTCTGTCCCTTTTGTTGTTGAGTTGGTTTTGTGAGCTCATGCATGGAGAGCAGACAGATGTGTTTAACACGGCGGAGTCATCCTGTCCATCACCCACACACTTAACCGGACTGCACTTTGACTGTTGTCTTCTCATACTTTCCGAACTAGCTATCAGGGACGGAAGAATTCGTAAAGACACACCCATGTTGGAAATCTGTCAGATGGCAGTGACGGACCGCTTTGTTTGTCTTTCTCCTTTGTCATCACGGCTCCACAAAGCATGCACACATACTGTATTCCTCAGAAAAGCCACTATCTGATTTCACCATCAACAGCTCGCTTCAGTATCTTCTTTACAAAAAACATCTGTGGAGGACTGGAGGGGTTGAGCTCGGTGGCGTCCCACAGGATACTTTAACTTTGAAAGGTTTCTTCTGTCAGATTCAATCAATTACAGATCAATTAAAGGTTTTATAACGAGGAACGACCCTCATGCTGTGCAGAGATGCAGATGTTTGATGGATCAGTTATTCTCATGCACCCAAATGAAGCATCCACTTTTAAGATTATGTTAAAATTAGTATCTGTTTTTCCATTTACTCTGGTCACATATGGTATTTGCAGTAAAACTACAATATACTTTAGGCTACAGGATGTGTTGCAGTATATTAGCTGAAGTTCTGCATTGTCTGTACTTGGGCTATTTAACATGAACCCTCACCTGGCCTTCACAAAACCTTATCTGACAGCAGCTAGTGGTTTAGTAGATCGTGTTCTACTAGTCCTTCATTTTTGTCAGGGTGGAGCAGCTTATGCTGCCTGGAATGAAGTCAGGGTGGCAGCTTGATGTTTAAGAATGCGTAATCTTTGAGGTGGAAACATTTTTTTATTGTGCAACATCCTCATTCCTACCGCTGGCAGGAGAAGTGGTTCAGAGTTTCTATGATACGCATGACACGGCCTTTCAAAAATGGCGTTTGGGAGGATGAGTGATCTTTCTAGCTATCGAGGACTTTGTGCACAGGAAGCAGCTTCACATTCTTTAATGCTTTTAGCAACAAGATATATCTGTGTTTCATTAATTCACGTCTCGTCCGTCTCTCCTCCATCTTTGTCTCTTCCTCTTAGAGCAAGGAACTCAGCTACTCGGAGTTGGACCTCCGCAAGCCCAAGAGGTTTGCCACCTTTTCCTTTGGTCTTAAAAAGAGGAAGAGGAAGGATGAAGAGAAACTCTCTAAGAGCACGTTTGTTCTTCATAGTCCACCCATCGACGAGCAAGAGGAGGTAAAATCAATCACAGTGTTTATGTTTGGCAAAATGATGTGTCCTTACTTTGAGATAAAGGTGATAAAGTGCTAAACCACCAATTCGTTCTCATTTAATTACTGGAACTGTAAATGATCTCCCTGCAGACCACCATGGACCTCAGTCAGATGGAGCTGGATCAGGGCGACGTGAGGACGATGTTCAGTTTGTCTCAGCCGGAGCTCGTCTCCCGCAAAAAGTTCGACATCCCTTCTCCTCCCCCTGTGGCCACAAAACAATCAGAGTCACACTTCCCTCTCCCTGACCAATCACAGTCAGTCGTCACTGTGAACACCCATCCAGAACCGCGGGAGCCACTGAACGTCTCCGATCCTTTCGATGTGAACGAGGATTTACCGAAAGCACCAATAGCTTCCATACCTGAGCTCCAGCTAGATGATGAGAACGTGAACATTTCCTCTCACCACAACTTGCCCAGAAGTGACGCCAAATCACCTGCTCCTTCGACAGACAGCGTCTCCGTTGCTGATACCCAGAATGCACCGAGCCTTCCAGCCAGTCGGCCTCCAGGCACGCCGCACACCTCAGATCACAATGCAGCAGTTGCCGAGTCAGTCAGCGAAAGCAACGGCCCTTGTGATAATGATGTCCTCCAGCAGTCTCACACAAAAACTGAAATCTCTCCTCCGGAATCCACCAGAGTTCCATTATCACATCATCAGCCTGACGCCTCTGACTGCACGGCTCCGAGCGCCGACTCCAAAGCCGATGCTACATTCACAGAGCCGAGCCTCGCTCCTCGCACCGACACTGACGACTCCGCTCCGCGCTCAGACTCTGCCAGCGGCCGTGAAGAAGTCTCGGTTTCTCACGCTGAGAGATCTTCATTTCCCGAAACTGCCAAAAGTGTCACCACAGCCTCGGCTGATGGCAGGAAAGAGCGCCCTCGCAGTCAGGATGTGGTTTACGGAGCGCTGTACGATTCACTTTTCCCTCAGAGTTTCACCTCTGATGTAATGTCATCCCCCTCGTACCCTCCCCCTCCTCCTCTTGTAATCCACACAGAGAGGATAGAGGTGAACACCACATTGGAGCCTGTCTTGGTGAAAACCCTGAATGAATGTCAGACAGAAACTAATGTTATCTACTCTCACCTGTCATCTTCGCATACTCGCAGACTGGATGATGCAGAAAGTAGATATAACAACACACACGTCGACACTCGTGATTTTCAAATGGACGCAAACACATATCGTCCTTCCTCTCTCGTCGTTAAAGACATTCCTTATTCAGAGTGGACCCGCTCTCTGTCACACGGGAAATCAGACAGTTTCAGCCTCCCCCACGACACTGTCAGGTCAGTCCCCGTGGTTCAGAACCCTCCCCCACCGGTTTCTGACTATGCAGCATCCCATGGGGCCGAGACTCGGGTTACTGACTCCAAACAGAGGGTGATCCTTGTCAAAGAGGTAGTCACAGAGGAAGTGAGTGCCGACTCGGGCTGTGTCTCTCCTGTCCCGGATAAAATGAGCGCAGTCGAGAGTCTCGAGATACAAATCGATACGACAGAGTTTTTATATGCTGCTTCTGGTGCAGGGCCGAGGGAGGGGAGCGAAGGGCCTTTGAGCCCAGCGTATCTGAGTGTGGGATCGGATGATGGCAGTGTCATGGAGGTGTACTACAGCGCCGAGGAGAACAACGAGGAGGAGGAGAGCGAGGAAGAAGAGATGTACACGATGCACGAAAGAGAGGAGGTAGACGGTTTAAAGGAGAGGGAGTGGGGGGAGGTCGTAGAGAGAGGGAGAAGCAAGAGAGATGAGGGAGAATTCAGGGTGGTGATTGTTAAAATGCAGAGCGAGGAAGGCAGTGAGGGCGACGAGGGAAACGACATGGATCTCATCAGCCAAACTGAAGAGGAGCAGCAACAACCGATGGGTCAAGTGGAGGAGACTCAAGTGCCAGAAAGCGAGATGTCTGAGTATTTGGTGAGCAATGATGCAAAGTGGCAGGAGACAGAAGTAGCAATGGCAGCGTTGCCACAGATTATAGAGGAGGAGGAGGAGGAGGAGGAGGAGGAGGAGGAGGAGTTACTGGTCACACCGGTTCGGCAGGTGATGGTATGCGAGGTCGCTCCACCCTCCAGTGAGCCACCGCATGTGCAGGGGGAGTGGTCTGAGCGAAACTGGACCAGGGCCTTGGAAACAGAAGACCACCTCAACGTAGAGAGGCAGCTCCCGAGCCAGGAGACAAGTGATCAGGTGTACGAAGACGTCAGGAGTCCTCATTGTGAACCTGCTGCTCCCTGCGACACTGGGGAGGACGATGTGATCACTCCCACGCGCAGAGAGGAACAAGTTTCACCAGGTGAGGACGAGAGAGGAGAAGCAGGCAGAGAAATCAACAGCAGAGAAATCAACAGCAGAGAAATCAACAGCAGAGAAATCAACAGCAGTGCCGACGCGGATCCCTCAGCTGGAGCAGAGGTTGTTGCCGGCATTTCGACGCACAGCACCGAGCTGCAATCAGATGCCACAGAGATTGAGCACAACAGTGATCAGCAGCGTAGCGAGTGGGAGGATACGATTACAGGGAGCGAGGACAAAAAGAGGACGGTGCCAGAACAGGTGGGAGTTGAGCTGTCAACCCTGAGTGTAGACACACACCCGCCTGATACCGAACCTGCAGGGGAGTCCTCTGAGGGCCACGAGCATCCGGCAGAAGAAGAGCCGGACCTGACTCCAGGGTGAGTGGGAACTGTTTCTCTGTTTTGATTCTTGTCCTGCAGGTGTTCTGGATTTAGAGTCGGGCTCATTCACCACAGTCTGCATGTTGGTCGTTTGATGACCACAAGGTTTGTGTGCAGGGAGCAGCCGGGGGAAAGTGCAGCAAGTGGGTTATTTCCACAAAGTCGGCAATTATGTCATTTAGGGAAATTGCAGCCTCTGAATCTCAGTGTTGGCAGCAGGTTTCCCTCTAAGGTTTTCTGCCAGACGCACATTGTTGATGTTGTGGAACCAAGTTGTTGTTGCTTGGAACCAAATTGCGACAGGAAACTAAAGCCTGTTACCTCGCTAATGAGACAATAGAGGGTATATGGCTAGCGTAACTTTCTCACCTTACCGTGTGGCCACCTGATAAGTCCCTGAACCTGGTGATGGCTAAACATCTACCTCGGTAAATAGGTCAGCAGCGTATGATCTGTCTTGTTCCCCCGACAGACCTGCGTTGCATTGAACACACCCTTTTTAATTTCACCATACGTCAAGTGACATAACCTGATGATCTGCGGCTGTTTTGATTTGTCGCTGTCATGTAGATTCATCTTGATCGATTCAGATTCATCTATCGACTGTTTATAGTCCGCAGATCACATGATCACATGATGAAGAAGGCATTTATTTATTTTATTAAACTTTTAGAAAACATTTGATCATGATTCCTTCATTTTAGGTTATTTGATTGATCACGTACATAAACAATTATTCAATTCATCTCTGGCCATGATGTGGACAAATCCACTGTTTCTAATGAATGATGCACGATTGCATTCCTTAAACTAGCAAAACATAAATGTGCTTTGCTTCTATGACATCATTTGCATAACATTTCACAAGGGGACGGCCCCCAAAGACAAATTTGTGAAATGTTTTAATGTAGTTTCCATCATGAAAGCAACCTACTAATTAGTAAGTGACATGACGGTGATTTACGATGATAGGAGCATGACAGGAGAGAGGCCACACCCCAACACTGTATAATTAACTACCTATTTTTTATCGGTAACAATTTAAAGTGTCCGATAATAATTAAAGTTCTTTATCAAGGAAAATGTCTTATCGCGGCAGATTCACTGCTTTAGTCTGTTTTCTATAATTCTGAACTGTTAAGCTGTGAGTGTGTCGTGGACGTTTTTCAACAGATTTAAACTAATCGTTAGTTTTAGGCCTAAATACTTGAGATTGTTTCCTAAATGGTTAAAAGTGTCCTGACTCTAGTCTGACACCTGGAGCACAGGCTCTCATGCC
This sequence comes from Hippoglossus stenolepis, assembly GCF_022539355.2. Classification (NCBI taxonomy): domain Eukaryota; kingdom Metazoa; phylum Chordata; class Actinopteri; order Pleuronectiformes; family Pleuronectidae; genus Hippoglossus; species Hippoglossus stenolepis. The sequence continues at coordinate 5,320,995 of NC_061499.1, forward strand.
AGATTCTCAAATACAGAAATGTTTTAGTGTCACAGCGCTAAAGTAAAATGTTTAATCTGAAGCTGGTCTCTGATCGAGCCTTTTGATTCTAGGGAAGAAATAATGCTGCAGGTGATGCAGCTTTAAAGTCGTGACAACACCTTGTGAGGGAAAGTGGGTCTCTGCTAAATGACGTGTGGTGTTTGAGCAGGTGTGTTTTTTTTGTGTGTGTTTTTTGGAGGCTTCTCCTCCCACTGGTCTGTTTTTAAGTCTCCTATGCGTGACTTAATTTTTCTGTTTTGACATGATGGGAGAGGTAGATTCCTCAGAAAGATAAGTTTCATGTTAACTCGTGGCACATGCTGTGACAGGTGCACATTTACAGATACAGATTTACAGAGAAAGACTGTTTTGTAACTGGTTGCGTAACAGCACCACAACATCATTGATCATTTTCCGTTTAATTTTTGTGGCACTTTGAAGTACTTTTAAGACCACAAGGTGGCAGCAAAGACGTGTGTTTTACTGTAGTGGAAGACAGAGGATGATACATATTTACAAACTATATCAATTAGGCTGCACCACTCTGCACACACTCTTAGATACCAGTCCCCAAAATATGTAGGATTTTAAAAAACAAATCCAGATCCATGGGTGAATGGTACAGGGAGACAGTTCAGCATCCTGACTCCTGACTCCCTGGTGGATGAAGCAGTTTTTTCAGTTTCCTACATTCAGGGGAGAGACTGTGATCCTTGCACCAGCTGGTCCACGTCACTCCTGCGTGCACGTTGAGTTCAGGTGGAGGAGCCGAGACATTCTGGTGTCATCACATCAAATAGTGTCAGAACAGAGGTAGTAGATGGTTTATTCGTCTTCTCCAGAATCGTCCAAAGAACAGGTTGGGGCCTCCGACACAGACAGTGGTGCACTGAAAGATAAAAATGGAATTTAGCCTGTCTGACCTGTCTCCTAGGCGCCGTCTGTGGTGAAGTCAGGGGCAGTAACACCAGGATCCCACCCACCTCAGAGCACTGATTTGTAAAACAGATGTAATTTCTGCTGCATCATTAAAGTTTGGTTTGATTTTTCCTCATGAATTTGAGTGAAAATGCAGAATAAAATGTCCTTCTTTACACCTTCAACTCCTAAAGACCTTTGTTTCTGGTCCACCCACTCCTCTTTTGTTTTTCTTTGTGATCGTGGCTGACACGCTCCCGTTTGACACTTTGACACTTTGCTTAGAGACGAGAGAGGAATGACAAACTCGTGGAGAATTCCCTCTGTGCTGTAAAACAACATGTGAAGGTAGTTTAAAAACCACACCTTGACCTGACTGAAGCTCTGTTCAGGAAGTCCTCACCGCTTAATCCTTCGACAGATCAAATTTAAGTTCAGGAGGGTTTTAGGATGGATGTGCATGTTGTTTTACACCAATTAGTCACAATTTAGAATGAATTAATTCAACATTTACTTTGGATATTTGCTCCAGGTCCCTGAATGCATCTCGAAACGCTTCAAAACACCAAACCTTATCCAACAATGATAATAAATTGTTCACATCATGAATAAATCAGACAGAAATGAGCAGAAAGTGAATCTTTGAATCCTTAAGAATCTCTGAAAACAATAGGAGAAAATCATATTGTATCATTAAAGGAGACTTATGATGCTTTTTTCAGTTTTTCTTGCCTCTAGTGGGTTTTTTGTGAATTTAAAAATTCTGGTAAAAGTTATTTAAAAGTCATTTTTTAAACTTTTTCGACTTGTGTAAACTACACTTTTCTTTTCCTTGAGCTGAGCAAAGCTTCAGGCCATGATGGCGTTTGACACTCACCAGTGGCTTTACTGCACACTTTGTAAATGTGCACTATAATCCCCTGTAGATACGGGCAGATAAGAGAAACGTGCTCGGGTGACACACCTGCTCTCCTCTCCCCTCAAACATGTTTCGTCAGACTGGTCTGAAAATGTTCTTTAACTGAAATCCCATTTTGCCTGATGATCAGGTCACTCGTGTCTCCTGTGAGTTAACGGCCTGCGTGTCTTCTGCAGAACCTGCATGAATGGCTTCTAGTCTGTTGTGTATATGAGGAAATGGTAAAACATCCGAAAGCATCAGTTCCATCGAACCCTCTGCATGCACATAGCTGTCATTCTTTGACAGGTACTCAGGCAGGTGAGCCTTGAGAGGAATGTTTTGACTATTGTTTTGCAGGTTAGTCTGGATCTGCTGTGTGGTGACGAAACTCGAAGTTTCTCGATGGTCTCCTGAGCTGCGTAACAAATTATATCATACATACACTTAATTTCTCCCCTCACTTAGCATCGCTCCGTAAGGACATGAGGACATTTGCATGTTCAAGCACATGTGCATTGGATCTAGATTTACATAATGTGCCTGTACATGTTCCCACAATGTTCCTGTGTACAATGTACAGCGTGTTCTTGCATTTATTGTCTGTTTAACTCCCTCGACTCTCTTTTATGTGTAGATGCAACGAGAGGAAATTAAACATTCTAGTCTTCAACCAAACCTCTAAACTTAAGAATCTTTTAGCACAAGGTTAGTGGCATGTGGGCGTTGTCGTGGGGGGGGGGGGACTTTACAGTCTCCTACATGTAGCCCATCATAGAATTTAAGGGGGTTCTTACAAAATTGACACTGCTGTGGACTAATGTAATCAGCTCACTGAGGCCCTTCCTGTTTATTCTCTTGACCTTTGGAATTATCTACTTTTTACACCCACGTGTCAACGCTCCTCCCTCTCGGTTTCATGACTTTATCTGTAGAGTGAAACTTCTCCTTTCTTTTAACCTTTTTTCCTGCGTTGCTCTTCTCTTTTCCCGTTTCCACGATAAGGCTCCGATCCCTTCAGCCGTTATCTGTGAAAATGTATTCTAAACAACAATTGTAATGATGAGGCTCTTGTAAACTCAATTTTGCAAGTCAAGACATTCAAAGGAAGTCTTTGTGTAAATTTGCATTGTTGTCATTACATGGCTGCCACACCCTGAAGGCACTAAAATCAGACTTTCGTTCTGTCTGTCTAGGTCCCCGACGGCTTCGAGGACAGACGCAGCAGCTCCAGAGAGTCGGCAGACAAACGCCGACCAGGACACGTTTGACAAAATGAATTCAGGCTACAGCAACCTGAGCACCAAACTGACCCTAAGGAACTCGTCTTCCCTGGAAGAGGACGAATCCAAACAGCGTTTCCATAAAATGTCTCTGATCACTGAGGCTGACGACCTCGGACAGGACACGGTGGACTCAACTGAGTCCAATGGAAGAGACGTCGCCTCAGAGTACACGTGGAGGAATAGATTTGAGGGTGTTTCTCAGTACAGACCATACAAGGTACAGCAGGATTCCTCTTTTTCTGACTCTCAGACTTACACATCGTCTGACACTTACTCCAGCACCTCCTCCTCCTCCATCTCCTCCGCCTACTCCGCTCTCCCCGGGGCTACAGTGTACAAACCTCTGAGCGACACACTCTCCTCCTCCGCCTCCTCCCCCGCTCCGGAGGAACACTTGAGCCTGAGCTACAGGCTCAGAGACGACAACGAAGTCGACCTGAGCCGTGAGAGCGAGTCAGCGGGAGAAGCCAGATATGATTGGAGGAGGAGGAGCTTGGTGGAGCAGGAGGAGCCAGCTGCACCTGCAAGTGAAGGAGAGAGACAGAGGGAGGGAGAGGCAGAGAGGATAAAGTCACGCTGGGACTCACAACCGCTCCCTGTGTCCAGCTTCTCCTCGGCCCTTCACACCAGCCACACCGACGGGTTCACACAAGACGACAACGAGCCCTCTGAGTTCACTGGATTGTTTACAGCCACACTGGTGGAGCTGGTCTGCGAGCCTGCAGCTCCCCCATCCACGCCCCCCGCCTCCCCCGACACAGACTTCTCCAACCAGCTGGACATGGACAACCTGGTGGACACCCTGAAGAACATGGGACCCTCCTTCAGGCCCAGGTCTATTGGCCTGCGGCCACCTGCCCCAAACCTGATGTCCTCGCTGCCTCCCATTGTGGAGGATGCTCCCAGCCCCATCGCCCCTCACCTCCCTGCCTCCCTCACCAGCCCCGTGAAAACGATGGAAACCACCGGCCCCGAGTCGCTGAATGGGATTTTCACTCTGCCACCTGAGCTGGGACTGAAGAGGAACTTCCCCAGAGACAATCGATCACCACTGGAGCTGCTGAAGACCCAGAAGGTACAGTGCACTGATGACACCTGAAATAAGTACATTCATATTCAAATGAACGTTAGTGGAAATGTTTTATCTACTAAATGATCTTTCTAGGAATTAAAAAATGCAACAGAATAGAATGCATGGAGCAGGGAAATATGCTCTGGAAGTAATTATATCTAATTATCTAACTTTTTACTTGTTATTATGTAATAATTACACTGTTATTAATATAATTATTATTATTACCCTTAGATTATTATCTACTCAACCAGAATACAAAAGCAGGATAATTTGTATCCCTCTGTGGAAACTTGGCTTTTTGGCTTCAGAAAAGAGAAAAAAAATTCGAAACTACATTTTTCTTTTCCACAAACAAACCTACATTCACTCTCATTGTGGTTAAGTCAGAAATCCCAGAGACAAAAGAAACAAAACAGTCTACCTGAGGAGATCTCTTGCAGATTAACATTATAGCATTGCTTGTTTAGTTTTATTCTCACTGCTTGATTTACCGCCTGTGCTCGATCTCCTGCAGGACCAGCAGCCAGGAACACGAGGCCTGAACTTGCCTCTGAGAGCATCAGCTACCAACAGTATTGTTTTAAGAAGATTCTCTGACTCTTCCCCTGAGGACTTAAAATCCCCGTTGCTGAATGGAAACGGAATATCTCCGCCGCCCATCACAGGCTCTCGCTTCGACAACAGTGCAATCTATGGAGGCTACAGGTCATCGTCCATAGATCAGACAATGGAGAATGGAAGAGGCCATCGTCCACTCTACCGATCCGGCTCGCTTCCAGACACGGGGCCTTCAAGCGATCGCCTGAGTGTGGGAAAGAAGGACCTCGGCGACCTAGGAGGGTCCCGCTTCGATCGCTTCTCCTTCCTTGTAAACTCATCGTCCTCTTCAGGCTCCTTGACCGGAGCCGAAGACTTCAACAGCCGCATGAGTCAGCCTCCGCCGCTCAGCTTTGGTTCCCCACCTTCCAGTAACAGTCCCACCCGCCTCCTCAGCCCCACGGGCTCCATAGACCTCCACAGGTCGTTCACAACCACAGACTCCCCCCTATCCATGTTTGGCCAGACACAGGGGATGGGGATGGGTGCCGGTGCTGGGACAACGCCACCGCCCCTCCTGCAGAGGAGCTTCAGCAGCGATGGCCCCGGTGGGGTCCAGCAGACGTCACTGTTCAACAGCGCGTATGGGGGGTCTCTGTTCCAGAGCAAGGAACCTGAGCCCGACAGGAATCAAGTGTCAAAATACAGAGCCTTCCCTGACGCTTATGTGAGTATGACTAGTTTTTCTGTATTATTATTATTACTGGGTCTTGTTATTTTTGCTTAGGTGACAATAAAAATCCATCAAAATAAGGGATGATTTAGATTAAATTACATATTTTGCAAAAGCTTTATATTACTGAGAAGAATAAGGATTCGGCGTTTACACTTTTTGGTAAATAGGTTGTAGAACTTGTATGTGTAGGAGCAGACCTCAGTTCAGTGAAAACACAGTGTCAGAATAATGTGTTTCTCTAAAGTGTAAGGATGTAATAAAAAAGCAGTTCATACTTAGAAAGCAGTGCATAAACTGGAAGAGCTGATTGAAGGTTGTAATGGAAACCACAACTACATTTATGTGTGCACTTATTACATGGGCAGCTCTGAGTGTGTCTCCCCTTTGTCCTCAGTATTGTAAAACAGACAAACTAACAGGGCAGCTCACATCAGGTGAGAGAGAGTGATTCTGTGGTTTGTAGTGCACACAGCAGTGGCCCTGTTAGTCTATGTATACCTTTACTTAGTGGAACGTATATTTATGGAGCTTTTGAATTCAAATATTTGTAGACCACAGTTAGCCTGATGGTATAATGGCACCCAGAACAGTGCAAAACTCCCTGAAAGTCTCCTTTTAATTCAATCAAGCTGCACCAAATTGCAAACACTCATAGATCTAATTTTGTAAAGATGCCTGATTTATTTCCATCAAGATTTATGAATTATTCCCTATTTCACAATGTTTCAAAAAGGGAGATCAGCCCCTTTCTTTTGGATTTGTGCTCAATTTTAACTGCCACTTTCTTTGCCCATGTTACATCCTTTCACCAAGTTTTGGGGGAAATTCGTTCTGTGGTTTTTGCGTAATCCTGCTGACAAACAAAAACACCACGTCCTCGGCGGAGGTAACCAGAAGCCTCAAAAAGGTTCCTACAGTGGTCACGCGTTAGCAAGTGAAATAAAGTGCTCGTTGGTGGGATTCAAACCCCCGATGGCGACCTGTCAGCTACTGTACATCCTATTCCCACTGGTTGTCCCTAACAAAAAGGGTGTGTCTCCAGACGCATGCATGGACTCGTTCTTCTAATGCGAACGTTTGTGTGTGCATGTCAGGTGTTTAACTGATTATGTCTGACAATGATTTTTATTGGCAGGAAAGACAAGATCCGCTCACACGTGCACACATGCCGACGCTCACACCCTCCCTCACTTCTGTCTCCGTCTGATCTGTCCACTGAAAGTCATTCTGGATCATTCCGGCCACCTTCTCCCTTCTTCACAGCTCCTGCTTCAAACCATAAACTGTTTTTATGCTATCTCACACTATTAACCATTATAATGACCCATTATACATTGTAAGTGCAGTGTTTGCCAAGAGTGAGGTAACATAGAAGCCACAGAAGTGGGCCCCTGAGGGAACGATGGGATGTTGGGACATGCAGTAAATCCTTCTGCTCCTCTCTGCAGTGCACTGGGCCGTTTTGTTGATCGTGTTTCTCCACGCTGAGCACGTGAAGACGCTGTTATTTCTGCCCATGCAAACACAAAAAAGTACGGTCTGATCAGTGTGCAGCTGTCTTGTCGACTCTTAATCCGAATGTTTGCACATTCCAGTTCAAACAGTACTTGTTTTTCCTCTGGGTTGTTCAGCGATATGGCTCCTGCAGCTCTAATGTTTTTTAACTGACACAGCAGGACCTCAGCTCGTGTTCCTAGCAGCCACTGAAGCTGGCATCAGATGAGGTGTTTGGGCCTCCAGACATCTGGGGAGGGGGATATTACTGCAATAGATGTTTATTTTTCAGACAGGGCGGATTTAAAAAATGTCTCCGCTGTGAAGAACGTAGAGCCGGGCGCCTGAAGAAAGGAATGGAGAGACACATTATTGTGTTGCAAATATGCAAAGTTGCATTCCGGCCTATGATCACTTCAACAGAGGCTTTTGTTTACTGCACATACATGCACAGTTAGTGGGACCTGGTGGTGAGGGAACTCGCAGTTAAACCAGAAAGGTGCATTCCTCTTGAAATTGCATTTGTTGAAATCGTCTTCACGATAGCCATCGATAAATAGAGTCATCTGAAAAAGAAAAGGGGGGGGGGGACAAGCCTTTGTCCGTGGCCCTCGCAGAACAGCGAGTCATTTCATTCAGTGCAGCGTACCTGTCCGTCACTAACTCACCTGCACACACCCTGCCCGTGTTGTCATTGTGCAGGATTGGAGTCCTCAGCTGGACAGATGCCACAGAAGCAGAGAGACGTTAGCGAGGGCTTAGCAAAGTCACGGAATAGTCGTCTTTTAGCCGGGAGGGCCACTGGAAGGGGGGGTGTATTGGTTTAAATCTCTCTAAGCGGAGCCTAATCCTGCTGGTTTTTCCAGGATTACCAACCCTGGCTTTAAATTTTTGCAGGTAGTTTTAATGGAAACATTGTGTGATCATGCAGATTTTTAGATAGAAAATAGAGTTACAATAGATCTGATCTGCACTGAATTTGAATTCAAATTTAAATGTGGCATTCTATGGCTTTTATTGACAAAGTTATATTTAAAGTACAATCTTATCAGTGAAGGTCGTGTGTCAGTGTCCTGTGTTTGAACAGGGACATATTTTACAGCTTCATCCTGCTTTGCTTAAGTCAACAGATAAAACTAGAGACATGGAAAGTAAATGGATGAGGATTTGTTTGTAGAAATGAATAGAAACTTTTAAACTCCTCATGCATTGAAACCCCCGGCGACCCGTCTCTCAGCAGGTGGATGTAACTTTGCTTGATCGTTTAAAAAGTCTGCACCTTTTGCATTTCTTTCTTGAATCGGGCTCCGCACCCATCCCAGCTATCTGCCTGTTCCTGCACAGACACAGCCACACCTCGCCTTTTGTTTTTATTTTCACAGTTCTCCGCTCGTTTGCCTGTTATTTGATAAAGCGGAGTTGACAGGCAGAATTGAGGAGGTGGGAGGCATGAGGACAAAGTGATGACTTGTTCTCCCCCACGAGTTTTCTTTTTGTTTTCTTCAACAGCTTCGTGCATCACATGTTCACGCTCATTCTGAATAAAGGATCTGCTGAAACCGCACATTCCATCAGCGGTATCTAATTATATTGGCGAGCGAAAACTGTGAGTTTATGATTTAATTGGGCACCGGAGACTTGTCGGCACCTCTCGTAAATGAAGCAGATGTTTGGCGTTGCTTTTGTTCTCTGTTGTTGAGGCAAAGAAGTTTCAGGAAACGTATTTTGCCCAGATTCACAATTACTTGAAGATGTGTATCTGCTCTAATGGTCCGAAAATGTACGACTTTCCTCAAACTGCTGCAGCTCCTCTTCTCAGCCTCTGTCTGAAACACTTGGTTATAGCTCCTGTCTCCTTAAAACCCGCCTCCTGATGAAGTCCAGTCTGCTGTGATTGGCCCACTTGCCCACTCTGTTGTGATTGGTCAACTGCTTTTTACACATGTAGGAAATGTCGGCCCCCGCTCTCGTGTTAATCCTCAACAAGAGGAATCATTGAATCATTGTCAGTAATGGTCGAGTATCTGAGGAGAAATATTGTACATCAAGCACCATTTAGCACATTTGTCCCAAGACTTTTACACAGATTACACTGTTACATCCATCATTTATATATTTAATAATTCTCATTCCATTATAATTTGTTAGTTCAAAATGTTTCCTCCAAAACCGCCATTATTGATCATTTTTAGTCTCATTCTTATCTTATTTTATTTTATTTTTCACAACAAGCTCTTTGTGGCTGTAGCTGTGATGTGACAGTCCGACAGATTACGACACCGCGTCAGTCATCCCTCCTCTGTTGCCTCAGAAGCATCATTCACCAGTGTGGATCAGGCTTTTCTGCCCGAAATCATCCACCGTGCATTCTCCACGCTGAACACTGGACCGTGTCGTACCAGAGGAATGTAAATGTTGACTTTGACTCTTTGTTGTTTTGCAGCGTGACAGCATTTCAATGACAGCATTGTTGGGGACAAACAGCTCCACCCACGGCTGCATTGGGACACAGACAAGTCGATCACAGTTAGAAGCGATACTTGGGATTTTAGGAGCATCAGAGGTTAAAATACAATAAATACTCCAATTACTGAGAAATACAATTGACAAGCATGATGAAAACACGACAAGACAGAATTTTAGAAATTTCCTTTGCGATAAATGAGTATTTTTCACCATTCACGCATTCAATTACAACTATCTATATACGTCTGAGTGAGGGACCATTTGAGAATACAGGTGAAAAAAGTTTACATAGAGCGAACAGGCGTGACGATGTCGTTTCTAAATTAGTCAATTATTATATATATATATATGTGTATTTTAACTTTACATGAGAACAGAGAACGACTCTAACGAGGTCTGGTGACACAATAGCTTTCGGTCTCTCTTTGTTCGGTAACATGATCCAGGTGATAGCCTGTTTCCTACACAGCTCCCAGGGAGGAGAGGCCAAGTGATACCTGAGACCACACACACACACACACACACACACACACACACACACACACACACACACACACACACACACACACACACACACACACACACACACACACACACACACACACACACACACACACACACACACACACACACACACACACACTGATCTCTCTGGTGGATCTATATGCAAATTTCTCTGTGCTAACCCGCTACCACATTCCAAGTACCATGAGTAAACAAACCCAAATGGAATCGATGTCCCTGCCAATTTTTTGTGCAGCAGGAAATCACGACTCTGCTCAACGAGCTGAACAGGGACTTCATTCATCAGTCGCTGGTTCCACTCGACAGTTTAATGGGTCTGGTGTTGGTGAGCGTTGGGTTCTACAGGTACAATGGGTGAAGGTATTAACACCTGTCAAAGAGACGCTTGTTCTGGCGTTAATGATGATTCTCTCCCCTCGCGTCTTTATTCGGCTTTGATGTAAACGATGTTTGGATTGTCGAGTGTAGGATCGTTCGACCTTGGCGGAGGAATGCAATCTGCCGAGTGCCATTCTGGTTACCTCCACCAATTAGAACGATGATGGGCCAAGGAAGAATCCAATACATTTTGGCAAAGGGACGGATCCAGGAACTTATTTTATCAGTTTTTCATTGCGACATAGGGCGTTTCCCTCCTCATGTTTCTAACTTTTCACTAATTTCTCAGGGAATAATTCATGAAACATTTAGGGCCCTGATGTCTATGATTTGGTGGAGCTTGATTGAATGTAAGGGGACTGTAGAGCCTTGATGGAGGAAGGGGATGTGTTGGCCTGTGTAGATGAACAATGTAGTGAGCCAAAATAAAAGGGCTTGTGGTTATTTTCACGTAAAACACATACAGTATATTATTAATTATCAAATCCTTCTAATATTTGTATATATTCATTTGTTCACACCCCTGTGCTTTATCTTTACCTTTTATCTTCAATCATCCTCATTACCTGCTTCAGGATGTCTTATGTTGTACTCAAATACCACATATATTTTAAATTGTGCTAAAATATATATATATTTTTGTCTTTGTCCATAGCTCACAAAGGCGAAGGAGCACGGGAAGCTCAATCCTCGTCCTGGAAAGGTGAGTCTCTGCACAAACCCCTGCTCGCCAACCGCTGTCTGCCGTGTTACTTGTTCGAAGATGACAGTAGCCGTCACTGATCCCCTTCAGCCTGGGATCAGGAAGTCATTTGTCGGCTACATAAACAATAGGGCTGCCGCACACAAGAGGATTTCAGACAAATTTCAGTTCACGTTGTCTGACGTTCTGTTCCCCGTTCATTCACAGAATACAACTGTTTCACCTGAGGGAGGTCATTGATACCAGACAAATTGTTACTGTGGCTTTATTTTGGCCTCTTGCACAGCCGCTGTTTCATAACCGTTTCTCACTATGAGCAGCAGTTGTCTTGTTAACTTGATTATGGTTCATGTTTTATTTGTTCTCCACCACAAGTATTCGTCAAAAGTGGATGATGCCAACAAATACTGCATACCTGCTACTTCTGCTGCAGCCATTATTAATTTAAATGTCATTAAATGTCAGGCCTGCTCCTGCTTGCACGCTAAAGGGCGTACGTAGGTGGTTCTTTTTCTCTGAGATTGTCCGTGACAGATTCTGAATATGAGAGGAGGAGCTGACAGTTAGACTGAGCTCTTCCCCGCTGCAGGGCCTCAGACCTGAACGGACTGAACATGTCTGTAAACCTGAACTTTAAGAAACTACAGCCTTGTGCAAAACCTCAACAGGTTTATCACGTTTCGAATTTGGATGATAATCAGGCACTAATTCTGCTACTTTTCATTTTTACCTTGCACAGTTGTTCTCTTAAAGGGGACGAGCATGAAATTTAAGATTTAATTTAATCTCACTGAATATTTAGTCAGTGGATGATACTGGGTTTGTTCTTTTATTTCCCGTAAAGGTCGTTTTTCAGCTGCACAGTTTGAGCTCTTGCCTGCAGTAATTCTGAGTCATTATTTCAATCCTCCTCACCTTCCGAGTAATTTGCTAATCATTTATTTAAAAGTGATTTTCTAATCCCTGTCTTTGTAAAGTCTTGGATTTGATGATCTCGGAGTCTTTTAGCCTTTCTGCAGAGGAGCAGCAGGCAAATACCTTTCAGACAAACAGCCAGGATTCACACCTGTGTTGGAAAACCGCCATTTAGAAATTAGCCAAACAATCATTCCACGTTATTATCTACTTAGCATCTGTCTTGTTTCTGTGTTTTCTCTAGATGTATATCTTTGACCGACCGGGGATGTGCGGCCAGAGGATCGAGGTGCGCAGTGATGTCGTGGACGCTACGTCCTGGGAGCTGCAGGACACCATCTCCATCAGGGTCGTCAGAGGAGGGTGAGTGGACAGCGACAGATTACTGTCACACGTCACAGCACATCTAAATTAACGTGCTTCATATGATCCACAACAAAAACAGAAGCACTGAATCACAGTTTTATGCTTCAGACACACAACATGACTTTGCTTTCAAACTGAAATACCCTGTCAGCTGTCAATACAACGATGGAGAGAAGTACACAGGGAATAAAATCCACAACCAGATGAGCACACACCCGGTTTTTGACCGACCGACCGACATTGCCTAATGTTTTTGGACCCTCCTTCAACATTGACCTTTTGAAGTTCTTTCTGAATGTCAAGTTATGAGTCGTCACCTCCGCACCTTGTTTTCCCTGAAGTGTGAGGTGTGTAATTAAACACCGGCTGTTCACAATAAACCCCTCTCTGCAGATGTCAGAGCAGAAATGCCACCGATGCAGCGTGGATATGCAAATGCCATCAATAGCTGACACACCCGCACCCCAGCACACACAAGCTTGAACACACACTGGGCTCCGATGTGGAATGTTGAATCCAACGCAGCCAAGTGTGTGAAGCAGCACTGACACTGATGGCACCGCTCGGAGCTGGTGAAACATCCGTGTGTCCCATTAACCCTCGATTCAAACCAACTATCTACTTATTTTTCTTTGAGAGTTTATCTACCAGTGGAGTAATGCAACTATATTTATATAGTACTGTGCTAAAGAACAATTTAAAGGTACTTGCAGAAAGTATTTGGACAGTAAATAAAAGATTCTATATTAAAGTGATTCAGTTTTAATTTAAATTTGTATTCCACTACATTTATTTGACAGCTTTAGTCCTTTTGCATTGAAAACATTGAACAAATATTTAAAAGAGAAAGCATTGTTAAAGATTTTCTAAACTTTCTGTCTTGTGATATCAAAATGTTGTGTTTCATTGAGGCCCCGAAAGTAAAGAGTGACTTCCCCTTTAAATCTCTTATATTTGTTTTTTATTTCAAGCAAGGTTTTGTATGTTTAGCTCGACCGTGGCCAATCACACAAATTGAGTAAATGTTCCACAAACACTGTGTAACTTGTACTGAGCAACAGCGCCCCCTGCAGCCTCGTGTGGTGAATAACTCTGTTGGGCTCAAGTGGTTTCCAGAAAAAACAAAGCATGTCAATCTCTGACTGCGTCGTTCCGCTCACTGAAGTGAAACACAACTGAACAGGATGTTACCCGTGAACCTCGGCTTCCTGAACCTGAGCAACTGCAGCTGTAACAATTACACCAAACTCTGTTTCGAATTCGTCACAAGTTTCCTGCTGAATATTGGAGATAAACTCTGGCTCTTCATGACTTTTAAGTATTTTAAAATGATCTACAGTTCAGCTGGTCTTGATTCTGACGATTGAACCTGCGACTATTGGTCAGTTCCGTGTAATAATGATAATATAAACATTATTTACATGGCACCTTTCAAATGTTACAAGGTGCTTTACAAGTTAATATAGAGCACAATTAAAAGCAATTAAGGTATTAGACATATTAAGCCTTAAAGTTACTTAATCTGACTTTAAGTTATTGTTTGACACCCAACAAAGTAAAATGTCACAACTTGGAGATTAGAGAAAAGAAGAATCATTAATCATGAATCATGTGTGAGTGCAGATTTCAGAATAGCGATGCAGTAGCGGTTATCAAAACAAAACAGAATAATGAAAGATGTTTTCATCGTCTTCTCTCCTCTCTTCGGTAGATGGGTGATGTACGAGAAACCCAACTTCAAAGGGGAAAAATTTGCCCTGGACGAGGGCGACATGGAGCTCTCCTGCCCCTTCAGCCCCCCGGAGGAGCAGCTGCAGAACGGACAGAAGGAGGAGGAGGAGGGCAAAGAGCAGAACGGAGAGACGGGTGATGAGCAGACGGAGATAACGCCCACCAGGAGCTTCATCATCGGATCTCTGCGACGAGCCGTCAGGGTGAGAGCATCGTCGTTTGGTAGTAAAAGGATAAATACTATAGTTTTCATTGATGCTTTTGCAAAGTGACTGTCTGCTCCTGCACTCAATAGCACCATCTAGTGTCAAAGATGAATAAGTTACTGGACATCAAATATTACAGTAAAGTCTTTATGTATTTTTTTGCCATAACATTAAATCCTTACCTGCTCAGCTTCTCTCGTATAGAAAACGTTTTTTTATCGTCTTGCAGCGAAAAATCAATTTCGAAAAACATTTGACATCTGTTGTTCGTTGACAGTTTGATGAACAACAGTTTTATTATCAGCTCCTTCAGGATTGTTTTGCTTTACACTCTGTGTTCTCCTCCATTACGTGACTTTAATGGCGGCTCTCCGTCTCCTCTCAGGATTACAGCGTCCCAGAAATCAGTCTTTTCCCAGAGGAAAACGCAGAGGGGAAGAAAGTCACCTTCAGAGACACCTCTGAAGATGCCAGGATTTTTGGCTTCCCCATTAAGGCCAACTCCATCATCATTAATGCTGGACTGTGAGTCATGAACAGTCATACTACTGATATGACGATTTTCTCATTATTTCAGATTATTCCTAAACTCACGTTGTCTTTTCCTCTTGTCAGATGGCTTGTGTACGCACAGCCCTTCTTCCAGGGCGTACCACGTGTCCTGGAGGTGGGGGGTTACTCCAACCCTGCAGCCTGGGGTGTGGAACATCCTTATGTGGGATCCGTGCACCCGCTCAAAGTAGTAAGTGAACACTCTTATAAGTCCTGACAAGCTTCTTACATGTCTCCAGTGGGTGAATGTATTTTTATGTTTGTCGTAGGGAGAACCACGAGTGGAAAATCTGAGCGAACCAAAGGTAAGAAGAATTAAAACAACACGTACCTCCACATTAAATCAAAAAGGTGGTCAGTGCATCCTGGTTGTAACTGCGTCTCTTGCGTCTCCAGCTGGAGATCTTCGACAAGCCGTACTTCTGCGGGAAGTCGAGGACGGTAACCACCAACGCGAGAGACTTCATGACCAGAACAGACAAGCAGCAGACGGCCTTCATGTACAATGCGGGCTCCCTCAAAGTGCAGGGAGGAATGTAAGAGCTGCTTCCTAGTGTTGTTATCCCCACATGCATGAAACCACACCTTATTGATCACTAGTGAACTGCACCGCTGCACGATTCAGGTAGAAAGAGTTTGATTGCCTGTTTCCTTCCTGCAGCTGGGTGGGCTACGAGAAGGAGGGCTACCGAGGCCACCAGTACCTGCTGGAGGAGGGGGAGTACCAGGACTGGAGGGTGTGGGGAGGCTGCGATGCCGAGCTCCGCTCCGTGAGGGTCATACGAGCCGTGAGTTTCTCTATTTCTGTGTTTGGCTGCACGAATAGGAACCGAATTAACCGATGGAAACAGCACACAGGATCAAAATGAACCCTGCAGGACATCTGAGTCATAAATCTGATTCAACGTCATTAACTTAAAAACACACAACAAATCCAATGCAATAATGAAAATACATATATTGTTATGCCCAGCCGAGGGGAAACATAAAACACAAAAATTCTATATACAAGGATACAAAATCGGTCGGATCACACATTCTGAGGTGAAATCGTTAAAATCACTTCCCCAAATCAGAACCACAGCACAACACGGTCTGGTTGGGGGTCTGGTTTATCCCTCAGGCTTCAGTGTAAACTTGTTCTCTCTCCTCTGCAGGACCTGTCCGACCCCATGATGGTGATGTTCGAGCAGCCAGAGGAGGAGCAGGAGGCCGAAGAGAACACCTTCGAGGTGAACGAGGCCATTCCCGACGTCGAGCTGTTCGACTACAAAACGTCCACGCGCTCCATCCACGTGGTCAGCGGGGCGTAAGTCGACGGATTCTGCATTAACTACTGTTGTGACGTCACTAATTCAAGTGTTGCTTTAATACAACAATAAGACGATTGTTCATTTTTGCGTCCAGATGGGTGGCCTACTCCCACGTGGACTACTCTGGGGACCAGTACATCTTAGAGAAAGGTTTCTACAACAACAGCGCTGACTGGGGCTCTCAGGACCCTCGCATCTGCTCAGTGCAGCCCATCCTCCTGGTGAGGACTCGTGACCCTCAGCAAGATTCCCTGTGTTTCACGTGGGTCATATGTTCCTCTCACGTTTGTTTGTTTGTGTTTTAGGCTCCGCGTGACGACTCGAAGACCCGGAACCAGGTGAATATATTGTCTTTACAATCAGGTGTATCTTTTTAATCTGAGATATAGCTGGTGTCCACACTTTGAGCTTATTTTTGAAGATGTTATTTGGTGTGCAGGGATTTAACTGAAAAATATGCAGGACCTGTTGAGACACGTGTACACACACACACTTCATCAAAGGGCTGCAGATGATATCATAACTTATAAACTATGATACTGCAAGAACAGTGTTCCTCAGTTTTCTATCCTGTGTTTGTCAAAGAGTTAAATTCCCCTTTCTTTATTTACACAGAACAAGCAATGAAAACGATTAACTTCAGAGAACAAGATTAGAATTGTTGTTTCTACTTGAGAGGCCCCTGATCCGAACATCCACCCACATTGATCCAGTGGTTTATTCTCAACCTGGTTTTTTTTAAATTAAAATCTTGCATGTGAAATATTAAATTGCACAACCCATAATTAAAAAAACAAGTTGCCGAAATGTGACCTAATCAATACATCAATCATCAGCACAGATAAGAATAGAAAATAACAATACGATTTTTCCGGCTGTGTTGATCCGATCTCTCTCTTCTCCTCACCTCTGTTTATCAGCTCATTCTTTACTCGGAGCCAAATTTCCAGGGCAAGTGTCACATCTTCGACCGCAACCAGGAAGCGCTGTCAGAGAAATTCCTGACCAAGTCGTGCCGATTGGTCAGAGGAAGGTAAGGAACCACGAACTGAGCAGGGGAGACGGAGAAATTAAGGAATAAAGGAGTGTGAGATAAATAGTAATAAAAAAGTAAGGGTTAAAGAGCCGATATGTTTTGGCTGAAAGATTCCAAACCTCTGTGTTCCAGCTGGGTGCTCTACGAGGACGAAAAGCACTCTGGGAACTTGTACGTCTTACATGAAGGAGATTACCCCAATTTAACCAGCATGGGCTGCCCCCCCAGCTGCAGCTTCCGCTCCGTCAAGGTCGTGCCGATGGTGAGAACGCTCCCTCCATTTACTTACTGTGTCCTCGCCCCTCGACTTGCTCTGACCCTCCGTCTCTCCCCACCCGTCTAGACGTTCTCCATTCCCTCCCTCTCTCTGTTCGGCCTCGAGTGTCTGGAGGGCAGAGAGATCACCACGGAGACGGAGATCCTCAGCATGGCCGGCGAGGGCTTCAACAACCACATCCTGTCGGTCAGGGTCAACAGCGGCAGGTAGGTGACTTTGAATTGAGGCGTCTCACAGAGCATCTTTCTGTTTGTCCTCACGAGCGGCAGCTTGTCATGTTTTGATGACGGTGAAGTGGATGAAATAAACCACATGGATCCGACATGAGCTAATAAAACTGTTTAAACATCTTGAAAGTCAAATAATACATTTGATTACTCGGTTACATGATAGCAAACAGTTTGTCTGTAGCTGCCAACGTCTAATCCCGTCTGTCTTCCTTTGCAGTTGGGTGATATGTGAACACAGCAACTACAGGGGGCGCCAGTTCCTCCTGGAGCCCATCGAAATCACCAACTGGCCAAAGTTTAGCTCGCTGTCTACGATTGGCTCGGTGTATCCAGTGATACAGGTTTGTTAACGCGTCGTCTTTACAACCTCTTTTCAAACAGTTCACATGCCAACAGGCAAAGTCCTGGTTGTTCCACTACGATGTGAAAAGTGTCTGGTGCTGCAGAGGAATCGTTATCATTAGCACATTTGTAGATAATTTATTAATATAGATATAGAAGCCACATTTCAACCAAAACTTGGCTACCAATTACAAATATGTTGTTGTTTTTAGAATAGTAACAATTGTTTAAACTATATAAAGGTTTAACATTATGCATAATTTGATAAAAAACACTTGATTGACAGATGACTTCACAGTTAGCTCGTCACTGAGCTCCTCGTCGTCAGCTGTGCTTCACCTGATTTAACTCCAGTCATTGAAATTAACCTTTTCATGAACATTCCATGGTTTAAGGTCAAATCAGCCAAAGCTCTTATATCGTAATGGTCTTTATATCGTGGTGTTTTATTCTCCTGCAGAAGCGCCAGTATTTCCGCATCAAGAACACAGAGAGCGGCCTCCCCGTGTCCGTCCAGGGCGGCGTGGAGGAGATGAAGTCGGGACGAGTGATGGTGACGGCAGAGGTGGAGCCGATGACTGACATCTGGTTCTATCAGGACGGATTCATCAAGAATAAGGTAGAGCTTGATTTAAAGGTTTACACAATGGAAGAATCTTCCAAACCAAAACCTGGGATACATTAGAAACACCTTGAAATACATCAGCTGCTCTGAGGGTTTACTGTGTGTGACCTTTTCTTTCAGCTGTCCACGACCATGAGTCTCCAGGTGATGGGAAACATAGAGCCGGCAGCCAAGGTGGTTTTGTGGTCAGAGACTCGGCAGCCAATTCAGAACTGGACGACCCGGATGAGCGGCCTCATCACCAGCCTCACTTTCCCTGGCATGGTCCTGGATGTCAAAGGTATGAAAGAAGAATAGAACAGAAATGGGCTAAGGGAGATTTTTATTTTTTTATTGTGAATATTCTTAAAGCAACACTATGTAGGTTTTACTGAGCAACAGCGCCCTCTGCATCTCAGGTGATGAAATGGTTTTCATGTAGAGAAAAAACTAAGTCTATAAATCTCTTGACCCTCAAATTTAACCAAAACACAACTGAATTGTTATATTACCCATGATCCTCTGCTTCTTGAACCAGCAGAACTGCTGCTGTAACAAATCCACCAAACTCTGTTTAGAATTCTTCATATTTTAAAAGTCTCCTCTGAATATCGGCGATAAACGCTGGTTTTTATGACTTCTGAGTCTTTTTATCTTTTTATTTACTTATCTAAACTCTAAACTAATCTTGATAAAGCTGTTTTAAGTCAATGAAGTTGTATAGTGTTGCTTTAATATGAATCCAAATTCGTCGGCGTAATTGAAGTCCCCATTTCAAAGTAAGAGCTGATGTTGGATAGCTTTCATTTCTCTCATCTTGATTCACTTTAACTGCTTTAGCTTGAAACCGAGACTCTCATAAAACAATGCAGGACTTTGAATTGTTGCATCGCCTGTGCCTGATAATAAAAGTGTTGCCACGACGACTGTAACTTGACTTTCTTTTCTCCAGGTGGAAAAACGTACGACAAGGACCATGTGGTGATCATGCCAGAGAACGACGAGAGGCCGAGTCAGCAGTGGGAGATAGAGCTGCTATAATAAACCTCATATTCCTCTTTACTCAGTTCAGCAGTGCATCAACAGTGCCTTTCTTTCTATCTGCAAAAATATTCCCTTAGCATTCTGCGCACTGGGAACCGACCGCTGTCACTGTCAGTTTATTTAAGTGCCTGTATTTTTGTCTGAACTCCCATGATCCGTATCCCAAGTGTAAACACAAACAATCCGAGGCCGGAGTTTCGATGGTTCCTCTTTCTCCGAAGTCAGATAAAGACTTTCTGTGCGACAGAACGACCACAGACAAAAAGACGTGTCAGTGCCTCGACCTGCTGCAGCGACTGGTGTCATCAGGAGTTAAAAAAAATAAAGATTTAATGTATTTCTCGAGATGTACTGAGCTGCATGGACCCACCCGCTCTCTTGTATCCAGAGATCAGGAGCACAGGTTCACCTCCTCCACCACTTTGACCTTGAACTCATCATTTGTCTACAATTTGTATATTCAAACCTACAGAAGAATCTCCCTGTTCATATGTCCCCAGGCTCGTGCTAATTTCCCTCATAACTGTGTTTACGATGTAGAAAAAGCAGGTTTTAATAACAATAACTTCTGGACGTTATTTTCTTACTGAGACGTTCTACAGACGGAGAATGAATAAAGCCAAACGGATGTGTAACATGCAAGAAATGCATGTTCCTCTTTTAAAAGATATTTTTATATACTGTACATGTATCGTCTTGTTTTGTGGGAAGTGTTGCAGTTATGTATACATAGAGAATATCACATTATCGACTAAATGGGTTGTACGTGTCCAGTTTCTGTCCAGTTTCTCTGTTTTCTTGCTTTTATTGTGCTTTTTTTGTCGAGTTTTTATCAGCTGTATGTTAATATTTGATACTAAAGATATAATGTAAAATGTGATGTTAAAGGGAGTGGTTTTAAAATACTGAAAACAAAAATAAACACATTAAAACAAAGCTGATGGATTGAAAGAATCGTAATTAATGTCACAAGTATTTCTTTATTATGATGTCAACATTGCTTCAGTTTCCACTGTTTAAATTTATCCATGATGTCCAGCCTCTAAAATCCAACTTACTGCAAAAATATATCCTGATTACTTTAATGCTCTGCAACTAAAAAAATATATATAATCAATAATATTCAAAATATTCAAAAGGGTCAAGTTGACCTTCACCTCTTTCCTCGAACAATGGTAAATGACCTCTAATGGTATTTTTGAATTGTTTGTTTGAATTGATATATAACATAGACAGTAAGTAAAGATGGAGAATATGTCTCCACTTCCTCCCACCATCCAGAAATGAAGCCAAAATATCCCAGATACAAAATGCTCGACCAATCACAAGTCCTTATCAAGTGTCAATTATAACATTTCACCTCATTTAAGCATCACATAACTAATTAAAACCTCACTGTCGTACTAACTAACATGGCGGACACCATCTTTGGTTTATGAACTATTCTGCAGCCAGCCACCAGGGGGAGAAAGAGATACTTTGGCTTCACTTTCTGCACTTTCTAAACTTCTGTACTTGAAACTTGAGCTTTGGTGACTTTTTTGTGTTTTAACTGTAACTTTGATTGTTTCTGTATATGTCACGTTTCCAATTTCAGCTGAGAGCATAAATATACTGTTCTTCTTCTTCTCATTAAAACCTGTTCTGAGGGTAAATCTTGAGCAATCACCAGTGAAAGCTGGAGGCACCTTGCTGCAGATCACTGTTTGTAATAACCACACAGACGTCTCATATTTCTTCGTGCTCTGCAGGAGAACACGGCAGGTAGAGGCTGAGCAGCAGGGAGGAGTGGATCCGGGATTAAAACCCATGTCAGGAATAAGTTTCATCATCTTCAGGTAACCCTGTGTTTTCTGTTTGAATTTACTTTATAAAGGGATTGCGTTGTGTTTTCCTCTTCTCTTCTCTGCTCTTTCTCTTTGGACTGAGAGAAAGGGGAAGATGAGTATCGGATTGTTATCACAGACGCAGCCTCTGAAAAGGCCCTTTGTTTACACTCGTGATGCAAAATGCAAAGTAATCTTCAGCGGTTGGAGCCGACGTGAACTCAAGAGAATCAGGTTTTACTCCTAAAAGCAGCGTTCCGCCCTCACTCTGCTTTGTTAACAGGCCCGACTGGCATGTGGTCGGGTGGGTTTCTTTATCAGATTTCCTTTTAGAATGACAAAGAACATCAATACCACACATTCTTCAATGAAAGGGGTTAAAGTGCTTTGTCTATTTCCTCATAGATATTTTTTTTGTGGGGGGGGGCACAGAATCTACAGCCCGTGGTCCTTTCACAACAAACATGCAAAACAAACTGGATGGTCTGGATTCCTCATTTGCGAGGAATGTGAGTATTTTACAAGCGGGTTGTCATAGATATGGTGCAGACCAATGGTGTCAGTGGAGAGGTGCGGGGATACCGGCCGGTGATTGGTCAGAGGCGGCATGGGGGACGAGTCACATGGGTGAGGTGGGAGAAAGGTGCGGCACACTGAGGGCAGGACTGAGACACAGTGCTGATTAGAGGAGGCTGTAAAAAAAAACAACCTCCACACCTTTCCACAGGCGCCACAGCTTTCTGTTACAGGTAGGAAAAACAAGCATTCTTTGAAAAAACATGTTATTCTGTCTTAACGTGTCTCTAACAGATTAACCTTTAATTTATTATAACTGTTTTCTTTGGATAACTGCTGGTTTTGATTAATACACTGTCTTTAAATCATTCACTGAACAAAATTCAACTTTACTTTTATATTTACATCCACAAATTGGATTTAAATGTGTGTCATTTACTTTAATGTAATTTCTGTATTAATAGAGATACATTTTTTGTATTTTCTTGTTATTTATCTGTATTTGTCACTTTCTTTCTTGCAGGTAAAACAAAACCATGGACCCTGATTATTTCAAATCTTACGTGAGTCGACTTCTTCTTCTTCCCTCTGTCGTTGCATTATTACTTTGTTTACTAAGAAGACTTCAGATAACATAACTGTGTGTACTCTGATCTTCTGCATACTTTTCTAATCTTACACTGTGAAGTCACCGTGTGCCTGAGGCATGCTGGGATGCTGTGATGTCCTGTTTCTCTTATGCTTTAGAGAATAAACTAAACCCAATCAAGAATCAGTGATCTCACATTATAGTCCTGCAGAGTATAACGTAAAACTACCGGGCCTCCTCTCAAACTGCTTCTCCAACCTAGGAGGATAGAATATTTAACATTCTTGAAATTCCAAGTGATAAAAACTGACTTGTGTCTTCTTTTGACGCCCTCATGGTATGTGTGTACGTCCATTATCATGTCGCTTCCTTGTCTTGTCACAATCTCCCCTTGTTCCCTGTCACTCGGTTTGCATTATTCATTGTGTTTTGTCTGTGTCTCGTGCAGGACATGTGCTGGGGCACCCTCGGAACAGTGCGACCCTTCAACAATTTCCACCCCGGAAGAGACGTTCAGGAGATCCAGGCAGCGCTGGAGATCAAAGGTACCGCTTTTCAAAGCTTGTGTAGCGACGCTCGATGAGTGTGCAGACAATTCTGCTTTTCTTCCATCTGTTTACACTCTCCGCCCCTGCTTCAAACGCCCATTGTGAAATACAAATGTTCTGTATACCTGGTTCAGATGTGGGGACCCTGGTGAGAATCCTGACCAATCGGAGCAACGCCCAGAGACAAGAGGTCGTCAGAACCTTTCGAGAGATGACACAGAAGGTAAAGAAACATGAATTCCAGAAGAGCTGTTTCAAATTTCAAAACCTCTGCTGCCTCCCAGTTTAAATATCTCCTGAAATAAACCATGCAACGCTGCGGTGATAATACTGAGAATGTGCAAATGACATTCCCCTGTTTGCTCATCTGCAACTTCCCAGTGTTTGCTGATCAAATATTATTCACACTAAAGGGTTTGAACGCACCCTTGTTTAAAGAACGAGTTCAGAAGTATACACTTCAATAATGTATCGGTGAGTCTCAGTATAGGTTGAGGCAGGGCTCAAGTTAATATGATTCTGTCCTGCACATTCAATTATATTAATAATAGAAACATTTTCATTCTCACGGTGACAGTATGTCAGTGTGTGGTCCGACAACCAGGACGTTCTCTTCAGCTGAAAATCACACAGTGGAACAGAATTAAAGTTTCAACCGTAGACTGAAAATAAAGATGGACGACATGACAGCCCCTCCCAATGTGAAGCCAAATCCTCTTGGTCACCCCCTGGTGGCTGGCCGCAGTATAGGTCATAAATCGCACATATTCACATGATAAATATCCTAATAATAATCCTTGTTGGACTTCATCCCAAGTAAGACAGAGTCTGTTGCTGCTTTACCACATAAACTATGTACAGAGTACAGTGTCTAAAATGCCCTGTGTGGTTCCAGGACCTGGATGCTGCTTTGAAGAAAGCTCTGTCTGGAGATGTGGAGGTTCTGCTGCTGGAACTGCTGATGCCACCTCTGGAGCACGAGGCCCACCGCCTGCAAAAGGCCATGGAGGTGTGTGTGTGTGTGTGTGTGTGTGTGTGTGTGTGTGTGTGTGTGTGTGTGTGTGTGTGTGTGTGTGTGTGTGTGTGTGTGTGTGTGTGTGTGTGTGTGTGTGTGTGTGTGTGTGTGTGTGTACATATTTAGTGGGGCTTTGGATTCTGGACTTCTCCATCATATCTCAGGATATTCTGTATAAACGTGTGTGTGTGTGTGTGTGTGTGTGTGTGTGTGTGCAGGGTTTAGGCACAGATGAGGATACACTAATGGAGATCCTGTGCACACGATCTGCAGAGCAGCTTCAAGAAATCAGCGTGGCGTACAAAGAGAGTAAATCCCCGTCCTCGTCTTTCGTCACATTTTTCATCGATTTCAATCTCTAAATCCCTAATCTCTTTAATCCTGACATCTTCCTTGTTTTCCTCAGTGTACAAGAAGGACCTGGAGAAGGAACTGAAGGGAGAAACGAGTGGAGACTTTGCTAAGCTTGTTATAGCTTTGCTTGATGTAAGTAACAGTATTTACATCCCCACCTTCAGTTTCAACCTCTTAACTCAAACTACTATTAAAGCAAATGCTTTGTGGAGAGATTATGATGTTTAGCTGTGAATCAGAAACTGCAATTAACTGTGTTTTTGTTTCACTCCTGTGTTTCAACAGAAAGAAGATGTTGCCAGTAGTGTCCAAAGAGATGTTCAGGTATTGTTCTCCATGTTTGTGTTCTAGTTGTGCATTAGGACCAGATTTTAGTCCACATTTTAGTATACGCAAAATAGAGAGAGAATCGAGAGAATCCTTTCAGGTTTGGTGCAGCTGCTGCCTGAAGCATGTAGAGAGTTGACCGTGTTCTCTTGTTGTGACTCTTCCAGGCTCTGATCGCATCACTAAATGGGAAAAAAGCCGATGTGGGACCATGGATCAACATCCTGACGTCCAGAGACACAGACCATCTTAACACTGGTGAGGCTGCAGCAGGACCTTTCTTTTTATTTCATATTTACTGCTTGAATCCGTCCGTTTTCCTGACTTGCATTTTATCCACAGTGTTCATGGGACTGGAGCTGGAGACCGGACAGGTGGTGGAGGAGCTTGTGGAGAAGCGATTCTCTGGAGACGTGCAACAGGGTTTGAAGGTTTTAGGTGAGTGTTGTTGGAGACAGTGTGCACAGTGACTGGTGTGTGAGCGGTACATGTTGATTGGATATTTCTCTATATCCTTGACAGTGGAGTGCATTGAGAGCCCTCATGCCTACCTCGCTAAGAGAATAGCCACCATGAAGGTAAGAAACACACATTTATATAAAGTTCTATGTATCAGCTGAAGCACAAATCAAACTATCATTATCCATGAATGGATAAATGAATCATTCTTTTTTTCATTCTTTCAGTAATTTAGTTTCATTACTGCAGGAATTGTTTTAATAGCTCTAATAATTCATTCCTCTAGGTGCAGCCATAAAAATATGAAATATGTTTTTGTTGCTTTGCATACTCTATATGTTATAATAGTTTTTAAATGTAAATAGAGTTTAAATGTAAATTTAAATTGTGCTTTATAAATATAAATTATATAAAAATATATATTTTAGAAATAAATTGGACTCTTTCTAATGCCTGGTTTGACTGTTTCATCACAGACAGACGCTTATTACGGCGTAATTCTAAACAAATCAACTTCCTTGTGCTATAATTTAGCATTTTTAATATAACCCTCACTAAACAAGATGAAGCAGTAAGAAATCTGCCATCGTTAAATTTAGTAAGTGTTTCTGAAACGTAATGGACCAACTTCAGAAAACACACAAAAGAATTAAGTTTATCCAAATTATATAACTACAATTCATAACTTTAATCGGACAAAACTTAAATCATTTGTGTCAAATATTAATCTGTTCACACCCGTTTCTCCCTCCTGCAGCCGTCGATAGTTCAGGGGCTCATGGTGTCTCACTCTGAGGAGGATCTGCTCTGCATCCGAACCGCCTTCCTTAAATTAACAGGCACTTCTCTCTACACTGCTCTACAGGTGGGACACACACACAAACACATCCCTCACATGTAATTCTTTCAAATTGTAAAGTATCTGCATTTTTACATGTGCGCCTCATTGTTTTCCAGCAGAAACAGTTCAAAGGAGATCACCTACAGGCTCTGCTCGCCATCTGTCGATCTGAGGATTAAACTTGCACCAGTGTTTGTTCAGTCATTGTATCAGTCCATAGTAATGCAAAAATAAACGTCATGTTCTTGTACTCCTGTATCTGAATTAATTCCCTGCATTGTATTAAATGGCTCAATGACAAATACAAGCAGGTCAATATTTGATAGTTTTGTTTTATACTTTATGATACACGCATTTTGTTTTTATCACTATTGATATCAACTGCAGTACTTCATTCTTATGTTGTATCTACTTACATGCAGTATTTTTTAATTGTCAACAACGATTGTTCACAAACAATTGTCAACAATAATGAGGTCAAGATTAAATTCATAATTTTCTAGCACATGTGATTTTAGAGGGGGAATATCAGAAGATCAGCGTGTCGTCTGTGTTCAAATAAAGAATGTGAAGCATCTTGTTAAGTTATAAAATATAATATAAGTGGCACAAATAATTAAATACTTCAATTATTACAAATTTTTGGCACATCAGCATCACATATAGTATCAGGAATTTTCTGAACTTCAGGGAGCACAGGTTCACCTTGTTCTTGAACAATGTGTTTGTCTTTATTCTCGTAATATAGTGATTTTTTAAACATAACATTACAACTTAATTATTTAAGTCTTATTCCTTTATTGTCACAATTTGATATTACATTTTATTTGAATATTGTATTTTGTCCCGTCCAAAACACATTAGTAGCCTCAGTCATGACATAACTCTTCCAGTAACAAGTTGTTCCTGATGCCACATCATCATCACATCTATCACATGAAATAACCTGCGTCTTTCAACCTGCAGATTCAACAAACTTCTCAAGGTCATCAATACATCTATTTAGGAACAACATGCAAATGTTGATCATACATGAAAAGGTGCTTAAGCCTAATTTTCCACAGTCCACCAGTCTCTTCATTGGAGTGCACTTGCTTTCATGTCAAGTTAACTTTAATTTACAATCAGTGACATTAAAGAATAAGAGATATTTGTTATTTTCTAAAGGTGAGTTTTCGCTGCTCGTTGCTCCGGGCTAGATCATGTAGAGCAGCAAAGGCACCACAGACACCAGCAGAGAGGCTTTGACTCCTGAGCCTCCACTGGGCGTGGTGGTGGGGCTGTGGGTGGTCGTGGTTGTCGTCGTTGCTGCAGTGGTGGTTGTAGTTGTCTTGGCTGGTGTAGTGTTCGTTGTGGGGGCCATCGTTGTAGTGGTTGTGGCGGCTGGTGTAGTGTTCGTTGTGGGGGCCATCGTTGTAGTGGTTGTGGCGGCTGGTGTAGTTTCGTTGTGGGGCCATCGTTGTAGTGGTTGTGGCGGCTGGTGTAGTGTTCGTTGTGGGGGCCATCGTTGTAGTGGTTGTGGCGGCTGGTGTAGTGTTCGTTGTGGGGCCATCGTTGTAGTGGTTGTGCACTGGTGTAGTGTTCGTGTGGGGCCATCGTTTAGTGGTTGTGCGGCTGGTGTAGTGTTCTTGTGGGGGCCATCGTTGTAGTGGTTGTGGCGGCTGGTGTAGTGTTCGTTGTGGGGGCCATCGTTTTAGTGGTTGTGGCGGCTGGTGTAGTGTTCGTTGTGGGGGCCATCGTTGTAGTGGTTGTGGCGGCTGGTGTAGTGTTCGTTGTGGGGGCCATCGTTGTAGTGGTTGTGGCGGCTGGTGTAGTGTTCGTTGTGGGGGCCATCGTTGTAGTGGTTGTGGCGGCTGGTGTAGTGTTCGTTGTGGGGGCCATCGTTGTAGTGGTTGTGGCGACTGGTGTAGTGTTCGTTGTGGGGGCCATCGTTGTAGTAGTTGTGGCGACTGGTGTAGTGTTCGTTGTGGGGGCCATCGTTTTAGTGGTTGTGGCGACTGGTGTAGTGTTCGTTGTGGGGGTCATCGTTGTAGTGGTTGTGGCGGCTGGTGTAGTGTTCGTTGTGGGGGCCATCGTTGTAGTGGTTGTGGCGACTGGTGTAGTGTTCGTTGTGGGGGCCATCGTTGTAGTGGTTGTGGCGACTGGTGTAGTGTTCGTTGTGGGGGCCATCGTTGTTGTGGCAGCTGGTGTAGTGGTCGTGGGGCCATCTAGGTTTGCGGCTGGTGTAGTGGTCGTTGTGGGGCCATCGTTGTAGTGTTGGCGGCTGGTGTAGTGTCTGTGGGGGCCATCGTTGTAGTGTTTGCGGCTGGTGTAGTGGTCGTGTGGGGCCATCGTTGTAGTGTTTCGGCGGCAGTGTAGTGGTCGGCTTGTAGTGTTTCGGCAGGTGTAGGTCTGGGGCCATCTTGTAGTGTTTGCGGCGGCAGGTGTAGTGGTCGTTGTGGGGCCATCGTTGTAGTGTTTCGGCGGCTGGTGTAGTGGTCGTTGTGGGGCCATCGTTGTAGTGTTTGTGGCGGCTGGTGTGGTGGTGGTTGTGGGGGCCATCGTTGTAGTGTTTGCGGCGGCAGGTGTAGTGGTCGTTGTGGGGGCCATCGTTGTAGTGTTTGCGGCGGCAGGTGTAGTGGTCGTTGTGGGGGCCATCGTTGTAGTGTTTGCGGCGGCAGGTGTAGTGGTCGTTGTGGGGGCCATCGTTGTAGTGTTTGCGGCGGCAGGTGTAGTGGTCGTTGTGGGGGCCATCGTTGTAGTGTTTGCGGCGGCAGGTGTAGTGGTCGTTGTGGGGGCCATCGTTGTAGTGTTTGCGGCGGCAGGTGTAGTGGTCGTTGTGGGGCCATCGTTGTAGTGTTTGCGGCGGCTGGTGTAGTCTTCGTTGTGGGGGCCATCGTTGTAGTGGTTGTGGCAGCTGGTGTAGTGTTCGTTGTGGGGGCCATCGTTGTAGTGTTTGCGCGGCTGGTGTAGTGGTCGTTGTGGGGCCATCGTTGTAGTGTTTGTGGCGGCTGGTGTAGTGGTCGTTGTGGGGGCCATCGTTGTAGTGTTTGTGGCGGCTGGTGTAGTGGTCGTTGTGGGGGCCATCGTTGTAGTGTTTGTGGCGGCTGGTGTAGTGGTCGTTGTGGGGGCCATCGTTGTAGTGTTTGTGGCTGGTGTGGTGGTCGTTGTGGGGGCCATCGTTGTAGTGTTTGCGGCGGCTGGTGTAGTGTTCGTTGTGGGGCCATCGTTGTAGTGTTTGTGGCGGCTGGTGTAGTGTTCGTTGTGGTGGCCATCGTTGTAGTGTTTGTGGCGGCTGGTGTAGTGGTCGTTGTGGGGGCCATCGTTGTAGTGTTTGTGGCGGCTGGTGTGGTGGTGGTTGTGGGGGCCATCGTAGTAGTTGTTGCGGGGGCCATCGTAGTAGTTGTTGGCTCAGAGGTGGTTAGTCCTTGAGTCTGATTGGAAAAAGTGATAAAAAATATCATCTGTCTGTGTCAATTGACCTGACTAAAAACTAAAAAACTACCTTAAGGCTGAAACTGCCTCACGAAACAAAAGAAAACCTGAAATCTAAACCCATAAAGTCATAGCAGATAAAATCCAGATCCACCATAAGCACAGGAGACCTGTTTATTATTCACCCAGAAGTTACAGTTAGAATTGAGCTGCTGCAATAAAAGAAAACAGAATCCTATGATAATGATGTCAGATATGGAACAATTTTAAAATATCCCTTTTTTCATTTACTTACATTTTTATGTATTTGGATCATAAATTCAAGTATGAAACACAATATTTTAAATAACCAAATAATACTTTTTTCTCAATCATTCTGTATGTGCAGAATTAATTTGTCTATTGCACCGTCTGTTCTAAACCCTTCTTTTCTGAAACTGTAAAAGTTTCCTGTAGTTATTGAGCCTCGGTAAATACAGAACCCAAACTGGAGAATCCCTTGTCATTGCCTTTGTCGCCTGTTTATGAATTTATTAAAGTTTATTCATATTAAACGTGTCCAAATTGCACCAAATTGGACACTGCACTTCCTTAAGCCGATAAAATGAACTGATCTTGATATGTGCATGTCACGTACAGACAAACATGTTCCATCAACATTCAGAAAGTTTCAAAAAGAAAGAAACAATTTGTGCATTAGTTGAAGTTGAAATTGAAGCTCGTTCAGAGGCAGAATCATCCACAATGAGGACACTTTAAAAAGATACGAATAGTTACCTGTGCTAATGCCAGAGCCAGTGCGCAAAATCCCAGAAGCTGCATCTTCATGGTGGAGAGTCGATGTTACTGAAAATGTCCAGCACAGAAGGAGCGCTGATGATTTCTCCAGAAACAGAACTGTCCGGTTTCAGGAAGGACAGGTGTGATTATACGACGACCTGGATCTCGGAGCTTGGACGAGGGTGTGAGGAGAGATTGTGCATGTGTGTGTAGAGGGCACGAAACCTTTTATGAGCCCAGCAGTAATGGAAAATATTCTAAGGGATATCGGCCCATGGTTTAATTTTTAACCTTGATTAATCTATATGGCATCCCCTGTTCTGATGCAGATTCATAAAGGGCGGGCGCAGTCAAAGAACATCCAATGAATTGAAGAGAAATTATTCATCCAGGTGGATAATTGACAAATTATTATGAATAAGTACATCCCCTTTTCCCTATTTCCTTGTATGTGATCTTGCGTTATGGGATAAAGGTCATCTTCATTCAAGTAAAAGATTGAGGAAACAAAAATGGTTGGTTTCTTAGATTGAACTGATTAAGATCTGCTCTGCATCCGAAACCGCCTTCCTTAAATTAACAGGCTCTTCTCTCTACACTGCTCTACAGGTGGGACTCACACATGAACACATCCCACATATGTAATTCTTTCAAATTGTAAAGTGTCTGCGTTTTTACATGTGCGCCTCATTGTTTTCCAGCAGAAACAGTTCAAAGGTCATTTTCTGAGAACAGTGCAAGAATAAATTCATAATTTTGTAGCACATGTGATTTAAGAGGGGGAATATTAGCAGATCAGCGTGTTCAAATAAAGAATGTGAAGCATCTTCTTAAGTTATACTTATAATTAGCACAAATAATTAAATACTTTAATTAATAAATACAAATTTTTGGCACATCAGCATCACATTTAGTATCAGGACTTTGAAAACACTGAGCAGGAAACTGAGTCTATTCTATAGGCAGAATCACACAGACTTGGTCGAATGCAGGGCTCTCAGTTTTATTCGTTTTGAGATCAGTTAAGAGATTTTGGATCCAGAATGAGAACTTCAGGGAGCACAGGTTCACCTTGTTCTTGAACAATGTGTTTGTCTTTATTCTCGTAATATAGTGATTTTTTAAACATAACATTACAACTTAATTATTTAAGTCTTAATCCTTTATCGTCACAATTTAATAATACATTTTATTTGAATATTGTTCCTGATGCCACATCATCATCACATCTATCACATGAAATAACCTGCGTCTTTCAACCTGCAGATTCAACAAACTTCTCAAGGTCATCAATACATCTATTTAGGAACAACATGCAAGTGTTGATCATACATGAAAAGGTGCTTAAGCCTAATTTTCCACAGTCCACCAGTCTCTTCATTGGAGTGCACTTGCTTTCATGTCAAGTTAACTTTAATTTACAATCAGTGACATTAAAGAATAAGAGATATTTGTTATTTTCTAAAGGTGAGTTTTTGCTGCTCGTTGCTCCGGGCTAGATCATGTAGAGCAGCAAAGGCACCACAGACACCAGCAGAGAGGCTTTGACTCCTGAGCCTCCACTGGGCGTGGTGGTGGGGCTGTGGGTGGGCGTGGTTGTCGTCGTTGCTACAGTGGTGGTTGTAGTTGTCTTGGAAGGGACGGTTGTTGTGGTGTTTGTTGTAGTGGTGGTTGTAGTTGTCTTGGAAGGGACGGTTGTTGTGGTGTTTGTTGTAGTGGTGTTTGCAGTTGGGTTGGAAAGGACGGTTGAATCGAAGGTCCCAGGCGTGGTTGTTGTGGTGTTTGGAGCAACAGTTGTCGTGGTGGTTGGGTGAGTGGTCGTGGTTGTAGTCATGGTTGGGGGGGCCATCGTAGTAGTTGTCGTGGGGGCCTTCGTAGTAGTTGTCGTGGGGGCCTTCGTAGTAGTTGTTGTGGGGGCCTTCGTGGTAGTTGTCTTGGGGGCCATTGTAGTAGTTGTTGTGGGGGCCTTCGTGGTAGTTGTCTTGGGGGCCATCGTAGTAGTTGTTGTGGGGGCCTTCGTGGTAGTTGTCTTGGGGCCATCGTAGTAGTTGTCGTGGGGCCTTCGTGGTAGTTGTCTTGGGGGCCATCGTAGTAGTTGTTGGGGCCTTCGTGGTAGTTGTCTTGGGGCCATCGTAGTAGTTGTTGTGGGGGCCTTCGTGGTAGTTGTCTTGGGGGCCATCGTAGTAGTTGTTGTGGGGCCTTCGTGGTAGTTGTCTTGGGGGCCATCGTAGTAGTTGTTGTGGGGGCCTTCGTAGTAGTTGTTGGCTCACCGGTGGTTTGTCCTTGAGTCTGATTGGAAAAAGTGATAAAAAATATCATCTGTCTGTCACTAAAAACTAAAAACTACCTTAAGGCTGAAACTGCCCCACGAAACAAAAGAAAACCTGAAATCTAAACCCATAAAGTCATAGCAGATAAAATCCAGATCCACCATAAGCACAGGAGACCTGTTTATTATTCACCCAGAAGTTACAGTTAGAATCGAGCTGCTGCAATAAAAGAAAACAGAATCCTATGATAATGATGTCAGATATGGAACAATTATAAAATATCCCTTTTTTAATTTACTTACATTTTTATGTATTTGGATCATAAATTCAAGTATGAAATACAATATTTTAAATAACCAAATAATACTTTTTTTCAATCATTCTGTATGTGCAGAATTAATTTATCTACTGCACCGTCTGTTCTAAACCCTTCTTTTCTGAAACTGTGAAAGTGACCTGTAGTTATTGAGCCACAACAAATACAAAACCCAAACTGGAGAATCCCTAGTCATTGCCTTTGTCACCTGTTTATGAATTTATTAAAGTTTATTCATATTAAACGTGTCCAAATTGCACCAAATTCAACACTGCACTTCCTTAAGACGATAAAATGAACTGTTCTTGATATGTGCATGTCACGTACAGACAGACATGTTCCATCAACATTCAGAAAGTTTCAAAAAGAAAGAAACAATTTGTGCATTAGTTGAAGTTGAAATTGAAGCTCGTTCAGAGGCAGAATCATCCACAATGAGGACACTTTAAAAAGATACGAATAGTTACCTGTGCTAATGCCAGAGCCAGTGCGCAAAATCCCAGAAGCTGCATCTTCATGGTGGAGAGTCGATGTTACTGAAAATGTCCGGCACAGAAGGAGCGCTGATGATTTCTCCAGAAACAGAACTGTCCGGTTTCAGGAAGGACAGGTGTGATTATACGACGACCTGGATCTCGGAGCTTGGACGAGGGTGTGAGGAGAGATTGTGCATGTGTGTGTAGAGGGCACGAAACCTTTTATGAGCCCAAAAATGATGGAAAATATTTCACGGGATATGGGTTCATTTTTAACCTTGAATAATATATATAGCATCTCCTGTTCTGATGCAGATTAGATAAAGAGTGGGCGCAGTCAAAGAACATCCAATGAAACTGAAGAGAAATTATTCATCCTGGTGGATAATTGACAAATCTACCTTTTCCCTATTTCCTTGTATGTGATCATGCGTTGTGGGATAAAGGTCATTCTCAACCAGTCAAATATTGAGGAAACAAAAATGATTGGTTTCTATTAAAACATCAAATTACTTATCGTTTGAGTTTTCACACACTGAAATTAAGAATCATATTGGTTTGGCTCCTCTGACACAAAAGCTGTGACGTCCTTGTGTCCAAGTCTAATTTCCTCAACATTGCTCTAGGTTTCGTTTTTAAAAATCTGATCAATATATCACCATGTTTTAAAAGTGGCCTAGATAATGTCATACATTTATAACCTAACCTTTTCATTTTCATTTTCCTTGCTTATTTTATCGCTCTTACTTTTATTATTTTGTGATCAGAGTCAGAGTCTTTTGTCTCTGCACCTGCTGACACGTGGAAGGATTGTTCATTCCTTATCCTTCACACTTATTTTATGGACCTATTAGGTCATTAAACTGTACAGTGAGAGGTAATGATATTAAAATCTGATGGTATAGCTGATAATCACACTAATCTTTCTACATGGAAGTTTATGATTATAATTTGAGGAATATAGAAAATGAAATACATTTGCCACTTTAAGGGAAATATGAGTAAGATTAGATGTGGTCCAGTATTTGGGTGTTGGCTCAGTATTCATTTCAGATATTTCTCATACTGTAGCACAACAAAAGCTCTATTTCTATGCTCCCGTTTCCTCAAACTATATTTTATCATACAATACAATGCAATATAATACAATACAATGTGTGGTCTGAATATCTGTGTCGTCCAACAGAAACCTGCTGGGGAGCATATCCATCATCCACAATGTATTTTTGAAGATTTGCTTTTAATCACTTTTAACCCCCTAATCAAAGCTCTTTTTCTATTTGATTGATTGATATTGCAAAAACAAATATTACATGTTGGTATAACACATTTTTGATTGTGAGTATTCTTTTTATTTATACCAATATGAAAATAATTTAATGATAATATGCAAAAAAAACCCTGTTGCTTCAAAGATAAAGAAAAAAGTGTTGGAATGAGTAGATAATGTCATGTGTTTTATTTAGTAGATAATTTCACATGAGACAATTGATAGATCTACAGAATATAAAAGATCTGATTTTGGATACATTTCAATTTCATATATCAGACAGAGCAGTGATCCAAGAAATACAAATACACTTGCTTGAACTTGTTATGATTCAATGACTTCACATATCAACGGAGGATGTGAGCCGTGTTTGTTAATCAGTGCAACTCGTTAACCATTTCTTCAGCTCATAAACAACCTGAATTTAGTTCAACACAAGCAACTGAAAATCTACTTCCTCTTCAGCAAACATTGTAAACTAACCCCCTCTGTGAGCCTCAAGGGGGCGCTCACTGCCAAAGTGCTGGGAGAACAGAAGATCCCAGCAGGAGGGTGACGGAGGTGAAGATGTGGCCCTGTCCGTTCCTGGTGACCTGGTTCTCGGTGCTGGTGACCCCTGTGGTCCAGGTCACCGTGCTGCTCGTGCTCGTCTGGTTACTGGTGTGATTGGCTCCTGCAGGGTCGTTAGTGGAGCTGTAACTGGGCGGCCAGGTTGTATTGGACGTGTTATTGTAAGTCACTGCTGTGGTTCCACCTGATGTTGAATTCTGGATGAGGAGAGGACGAGGAGGCGGACAGAGAAATGTATGATACGACGTAGAATTGTAATTTGCACAATAGCATATTATATTGTCAAAACTATTTTTTTTTAAATGCTTGTGGCAATATTTGAAAAATAATACAGCAGAATATAAAAGATAATGAGATTTTTTACTTTATGACCTAATGGTATATATCAGAACCTCTATTATTTTGCTGTTACCCCTGTTGAACTACAAAAAAACCTATAAAATTAGGTTATATTGATATTTCTATATACTTATCTATGTATTATTATTATTATTATAAAAAATATACAAGGTATTTGGTTTTATGTCTGAGTTTGTGAGGAAGATTTATACCTGCGTGCAGACACATTCCAGCAGAGCCAGTGAAACCAGCACCAGGACAAGCGTCTTCATCCTGGATGAAATATGATTTCCTCTTCAAGCTAAAGCCGGAGGAAGCTTTTTTAAAACTTCTTTAAGGTTCAGCTTTGTCGTGTCGGTCGTGTGTGTCCTCTCGGGCTTGTGAGTCTTAGTTTTGTAAAATGTGTTGTTTCCAGAGGATCTTATATAAGGCATCAGATTTTTAACTTGATACCTGTTTTCTGTCAGGAAGTCTGACCTCAGTCTCCACCCCAGTGATGACCCACAAATGCAAAACTTCTCCTCAGGGCCAAGTGATATCAATCAGATGCATGTTAACCTCTCTGCTGCAAAGCCAATTTATTTTTTTATACTTTCTATCTAATCTTATGTCAAGTTTCAGAAACAAATTGATTGCTAACTTCCTTATTCCAAGTGCAATAAAAGAGAATAAAGAGTTCCTCAATAAGATTGCATCATGAGCTCTCAATTCTTCTTGTTACTGTGCGGATAATTCATTTCATTCAGATGGGAGTATGGTAAATCTACAAATATACATTGAATATACACTGATATCTGTAGTTATGAATAGATTTATTAACATAGGAAACATTTAAACCTCACCCCGGGTTTTAAAACAGGGTGATGAGGGAAATTTATCAAACTTCAATGTTAAAATTCACTATTATTTTAGGATAACTTTCCTTATTACCATTTCCCAGTTGTTTCAGTTGTGTTTGTTGTTCAACCCTGGTTTTTAATTCTCCATTTGTTTGTACCCACTTCGTCCAAAGAAAGCAACATGAAAGCTTTGTTTAAACCACTTAGATTTATTCCCAAAAATGTTCACTCATGCTTATTATGCTCCACATGATTTATCAGTCATACAAATATACGCAGCAGAGCCATTACAGCATAAGGAAACAACACATCCCAGGTGGAGCAAAACAAACATCCCGAATTTAAATGTGATGTTTGAATATGATCAAAATATTTAAAATCTAATATCTATTCCATTCAAATGAGGTGGCGGCTGTGATGCTAACATCCCAACTGAAGTTCTTGTAGGATCCAGCTGTTAACATTTTCCACATCCAATACCCATTTACTGACCAATTGATTTGCCATAAAAGAAACAGAGAAATTTCACATCCACTCTTCTATATTGGCATTTTGTGAAATACAGTTTGAACATTTGAAGTATGAAGTTATAAAACATTTATAAAGATGTCGTTCAGCACAATTGGTCAAAAGAGTTCTTCATAGCATCAGTAGGTCAAATGTGTGCCAGCCATAGACAAAACAAAAATTTTACTGAAAAAAATACATGTGATTTTTTAAAAACCTTTAATATACAGCATAAGATGATTTTTATGATTTAATGAGAAGGAGAAAATTTGCGTCGATTGCACATTTTCAGCCCTGTGCGCTGTAGATTAGCATGGAAATGGCCGGCACCAGCAGTTGACTGTAGCACCCAAACAGAG
This sequence comes from Hippoglossus stenolepis, assembly GCF_022539355.2. NCBI lineage: Eukaryota > Metazoa > Chordata > Actinopteri > Pleuronectiformes > Pleuronectidae > Hippoglossus > Hippoglossus stenolepis. Next base: position 5,358,263 of record NC_061499.1, read on the forward strand.
AGTCGCAGCCTCTCATGGCTGAACTTGTTGGCTTGATACTGGACGTCACATTTGTGGGGGCAGCTGTGGCGGTTGAGGACGCGGGCGGCCTTGATGTGCTGCTGGTGTTGGATGGAGCAGGGGAAGTGTTGGTTGCTGTTGGTCGGGTGGTTTTGGATGGAGCAGGGGAAGTGTTGGTTGCTGTTGGTCGGGTGGTTTTGGATGGAGCAGGGGAAGTGTTGGTTGCTGTTGGTCGGGTGGTTTTGGATGGAGCAGGGGAAGTGTTGGGTGCTGTTGGTCGGTTGGTGTTGGATGGAGCAGTGGAAGTGTTGGTCACCATAGGTCGGATGGTGTTAGATGGAGCAGGGGAAGTGTTGGTCATCATAGGTTGGGTGGTGTTAGATGGAGCAGTGGAAGTGTTGGTCATCATATGTTGGGTGGTGTTAGATGGAGCAGGGGAAGTGTTGGTCACCATAGGTCGGGTGGTGTTAGATGGAGCAGGGGAAGTGTTGGTCACCATAGGTCGGGTGGTGTTAGATGGAGCGGTGGTAGCATTGGTTGCTGTTGTTGCATTTAGTCCCTACAAGAGAAAACAACCGTTTGCATTGCAGAAGAGATGTAATGTGATTTCTATCTGTGCACCGATTTCTATCTGTGCATGTAGTTCTAGTTTTATTTGTTCTGGCTTAGAGATAAACATCATGTAAATTTGTCGATTTTGATGATGATTTTTAAAATGTAATCTTACAATATAACAACAATATGGCACTAGGCATGAAAACACATGTATATATATATATATAACCCATATGGAAGAATAAATTATATATCTACAGGGCTATTTTTTCTTTCCACGCTCTGCTCTCATCTTCACATAACACCAGTGTTTCCTTGTCGGTATCAAACTTTGAATCGAGATAAAACCTTCCTGCAGAACTCTGAATCTCTGTAGCCACACCACACAAAGTTCAAGCACCTGCTGAACACAGGAGGTACAAAAAGACATGAACCACACTTTGCATAATGCTGTGGTTGATGTGGGCCTGCAGCACATTAAATGGATTGTACTCTGTACGATATATATTTGTCCCCTGAGCGCCTGTACTGTATCACTGCATCTTCACTATATTTGCATCTGTCTCTTTCCCCATAGACCCTGGTTGGAGGAATAATAAAGTAATTTCACTGACACGCTGTTGAAGTAATACGTTTGGTAACAGTCCGTTTTCAGAGGATTTATTGCAATGTTGAAATCTCCTTTTTTTGTTTTTTAACGTAAACGAGCCATTTTTTTAAGTAACTTTTTTGTGATATTTCTTTCTCTATTGCTAAAACCTATTGAAACAACATACATATGTAAAGATTTACATAATTACAAAGTCAATAGCTTATCTTCAGTTGAAGTCTGATACTTCCTCATTGCTTGAGCCAGTGTGATAGAGATTAAATTCAAATTTGCACATGGCTGAGAAGGCTCGTGTGATATTAAATAACACACAGGCCTTTTGGTGGCTACTGTTTTCCAGTTTAATAATGACTTCCCTGTTGCAACAGAACAATTTAATTTATGCGTATATCTATTATTAATGAGTTACTTCTTTGTTGGAGTTTTTCTTTTTACCTCCGTTAATCCCTGACTAATTTGAAAGTGTCCACACCTGAGATACAAAAAAATCCAGAAGAATCCAGCTGTTCAAACCAATGTCCACTAATCAGAGATGATGAACTGTTTCACCATCATTTCTGAATGTGGACATAAACTCAGGTCACTTATCCCACTGGGTTTTATTTGTCTTACCTCACTGCTGCCCAGGAACGTGGAGGCCAATGAGACACAGAGGACAAGCATCCCTGACGTCTTCATCTTGGTTTCAGATGTTTCCTCGGTACGTTATGGCCGTCCCCACCTTCCCGTCTGTCCTTTTATACCAGCTCCCCATCACACTGATGCTGATAACTGTTAAACAGCAGGAAGCGGTGAGCAGGAGAAAACTCCTACTGTGTACACTGATTATACAGTGGGACCATATCACAGGATATATTATATTACAACATCTTATCCCTAATTATTCAAATTCATGTCAGAGAAATGGTTGTTCAGGATGCATGTTTACTTTTCTGGCTGTCCTGCTGAAATATGTATAACATTACATAACATTATACATATACATGTCTTACAAAACTCACTACGTTTCTTTCTGTGACACACTATAACAGTTTCTACTGTTTTATTAGCAACTAAACTCTGACCAGGATCATGCCTGATGTGTTCTACAGTGTAGAGTCTGGTTCGAACATGAATTTAACTCACTCACTTACACGTATGTTCAATGACTAACATATTTTATTGGTGCTACTTTTAATACAGATGATTTGTATTTTCATGTCCTCACAGCCTGAAATCCCAGATTTTTAGAATATAAGCCTCTTTTTATTCAGAGCATTTTGATGTTGAAGCTCAGTTAGAAACTCAACGTGTAATGTAAAAGAAACTCCCTGGAAACTCTGTCGTAACGTTTTTACTTACTTTTATATTTTTCCCACCCCACTAAACATGTCTGTGATGAAAATATGTTTGGTTTCACCTTGCCTGTTGACCTGCAGCTAGAGGAACGTGCCCCTGTGATATTTAGTTTTTGATATTAAATACAAATACATGAGGTAAAACAAGCGTCTTATCATTTTTCTACAAAACATACCAGTGTAACATCATTGGTATGTTTTGTAAAAAAAAGGTTTTTTGTGAACACCATTGGCTACAAGTGTTTTTAAGCTTGGGAGGGTTTCACTTTTGAAAGGAATATGCCACGTATGTGTCAACAGGTTTATTGGATCCAATTTATCTTCCTATAAAACTCTTGTCTGATCTATTTTTAGACAAAACTAAACACATGATCCGTCTCGTATCGATTTTATTAGGTTAAAAGACGACAGAGATAAGACGGTGACAGAACAGCTTCAAGTCATAACAACTCTCGCCGGGACTGATACTTAAAACCACTACAAAGCAGAGGATTAAAGAAAAAAATATGTATAGATATACTATCAACATAATTACTATACCTATACTATATCTATACCTACATCAGACTAACTGACATCCTCTCACTTTTATCTCACAAATGGAACCACACTGGTTCCTGTCACCTGTTGGCTCGCTGCAGTGGAGATGAGATCACACACAGCCCTTTGTGGTGCTTTATCAGCTGTGTTATTTCGGTGCTGAATATTTCCTGGTGTCCGACGTTTTAATGTCTCACTCAGATAACCCGGAGCTCTGTGTCGTCAGAGCTACTGGACACTTCCGTGACTGAGTATTTTTTCGACGTACACCATCAACCGCTGAGGTCATTAAGTAAACATTAAACTCCCTGCTTTGTCCTCCCCTTTGTTTGACATCTTTTGAGTAACTGATTACCTTGTGAAATGTTTTATTGTTTGGCAGGTACATTGAATTTAACCATAAAAGATGTGACAGTGCCCCCTGAAGAAAGATTGGTCTTTATACGTTTTATTTGGTGCTCAGAATGTCAATCACATGAACCGTGAATGACAGTCAGTGGAAAATTCCATCACAATTCAACCAATAGCTGTTAGAATGGAAGATAGAATGATTGGTTGGTTGGTCACAGTTGGTTGGCTGGTTGCAGTTAGGGGTTAGTTGATTGATTGGTTGGTTGGTTGGTCACAGTTAGGGGTTAGTTGATTGATTGGTTGGTTGGTTGGTCTGTCTCCACCTTGGCTGGAGACAAGTGCTCCACCTGATGCTGATCCTGCTGTTAATTATCATCAGTGTGTTGCTGTGACCTCTGAGTTACAATAAAACTGAAGCTGTACAATAATTTATGAAAACAGTTTTACACAAACATAAGAAGGAAGCCGAATAAAGACATTGGTTCAGCGTTAAAACGGGATACAACAGACTTAGTGTACTCTCCATTTCAAATCATTGGCTGACATTGAAGTGTACAAAAACATTTATTTTTCTTGGACACCAACAAATGATGCATTTCAACACTTAACATTTAAGCTTTTATCAAATGCTGATACCAAAGTGTATGTGGTAGCTTTAAGGTCAACCAAGGCCCTGTCAACACTGAACCGCTGCACATGAAAAACAAAACGTGCTTCCTTGCCACTTCTAGCCCATCACAGTGACTGCAAGCTTTGATCTCATGTAAACCGTGGATTACGTCAAGTGTTTCAACAAATAGAGAAAGAAGGAAAGAAAGAAAGAAAGAAAGAAAGAAAGAAAGAAAGGAGGTCAGCACGTGAATGACTTGTGATTCACCATTACTGGACCTCATTGGTCCGGCACGGGCAGGAAGGTAAACAGGTTTCGCTCATATGACTTTCATCTAACATTTGTCTACTACTGTATGATAAGATTATAGTAATATTTGCAGTACTGAGTATTCGTTAAAAAGCTCCATCAATCTCAGTGACAAATTGTATTCAAACTCATGCTATCTGTATTTCCCATGTCATGTAAAATACAGCATTCTGATGATAATATTCTAATGAGTGAAATTAATTTGCATAAATTTAAATATGTTGTAGGAATGTTTATGTGTGTTTTGGACGTAGTTGTACTTTGAATAAGTGCTTCCATTTCCTGCTCCATTGTACTTTGTATAAGTCAAAACTAGTTCCACTTGCCTACTTCAAGTGAAACATATTTGGCAGTTTGATTTGAACAATTATTTACAGTTTAACCTGCAAAGTGCTGCTGCAGCTGTCTGATTAATATACTGGAGTAAAAGTACAACGCAGTAGAAAATGGAAGCACTTATTCACTTATAAATACTGCTCATACTGTACATTAGTGCATCAGCAACAATGATCAAACTAACATGGGACAGTAAAATACTGACCGTTGCCATTTCTCTGAGTACTGACCAGTAGGTTTTCTGTATTTTTGGTTATGTAAAATATTGAAAGCATGACCTTTACCGGTCATGGATCGTTGCCTCTGCCAGGGTTTCCTGTGTGTTGGGTTATTTGTTTAGCAGGGTGACGCAAAAATTACACAACCGTTTTCCACCAAACGTGGGATGTGGGTGAAACAGACTGATCAAGTGTCTTAAGGAGCGGTATCGCAGGTCGTCCCCTTTCCTGCAGCAGTGAGCCTGTACAACCAGCTCTGCTCCCAGTAGAACTACACACACCCAGTATGGACACCACTTAAACTCTGGTTTAACTCTTACCTGTGCAATATTCATTCTGTCGGTGCAATACAAAGGTTCATCCATTCACAGAACATATTCTCACACTGTACAGAGTTCCTCTTGTTTTTACACTGTATATACTAGTTTTTATTCCATTCAAATTTACAATATTTTTTTAGATTTCCTTACGCTTAAAGTATTATTATCCTTACACCTAAGTATTGAATGTTCCTTATTATTACTTACAGATGCCTATTTTTAACTTTTGAAATATCCCAACTGTGGGAATAATAAAGGTTTGTTTAATTTAATTTAATTTTATTGCATTTAATTGTATTTAGTTTAATTTTGTTTTGTCTCCATCTCGTGGTGAAAAACGTGTCCTCCTCTACCCGGAAGTGACGCCATTGAAGCGGCAAAGCGCTGAAATCAATGGGGAGGTTTTATTATGTCGCATTTCAAATATTAGACGAACAAACATTAATGTTTCTCAACTGACGGATCAGAGAACTTGTGATATTCAGACCGAATCCAGCCCGAGGACGTTGTTGAACCAGGTGAGAGGCTCTTAATTCACCCGACTGCAGCTAGTCAGGTAGCTAGTTAGCTGGCTAGCTCCGAGGCTAGCCAGCTAACTAGCTTGCTCTCTGTACGGTTTTCCATTGTTTAGCCTAGCATGTTTAGCTACATCGGCTAGCTTCCCTCTCTCAGTCATGTGTGTTCATCTCTTTAGCATTTTAAGAATGAGACGAGCAGCGTGAATGTGAGATCATCGTTTCGAGACTTGCAAACTTAATACTAACAGTGGTGGAATTGTACTTTACTGGAGAACTGCACGTGAGCACAAGTTCGAGGTATTTGTACTGCAGTTGTATTTCTTTATTTCTCTTCCTGTTTACATTTCAATACTTTTTTTAGTCATTATGCAAAACAGCTTCCGTTCCTAGTTAGTCTACAGATCAGGACTACACTACGTGTAAATAAATGATCATTTGTTGTAAATTATACTACACAGCGTTTAATACAAGTAGATTTACAACCATGAGTCTGTAAAATTAATAAATTATTTGAAAACATTTAATGGTTCCAGATGTGAGGATCTTCTGTTCTCTCTTCAGTTGTTTAAATACTTTAGATTTATTCTTTATGGATAAGGTGCCTCTTCTTAGTCTCGGGGGATAATTGTGATGAGTATTGTCTGATTTAAACAATCTATGTATGAACTAAGTGAGGATATAATACACGTATTACTCCTTCTTTGAAATAACAACTAGTTGTGGTAGTCCTTCATGTAATAACAATCAAGCCCTCCTTCAGTTTCAAAATCTGCTTACACATTACTGCTTGATCATATATTTGATGCATGATGATATACACATAAGTATAATAGTTTAAAACATTTGTGACAGGAACATTTACTTTTGATACTTGCTGATTATAGTAATCATACTTTTACTCAAGTAAAGTGAATACTTCCTCCACCACTGGTTTGTAGTCTTAGGGTGTTTGCTCTTCATCGAGCTGTCACCTTCACGCACTCATCTCTGTTACACCCCGTCCCCGACAGGTTTGTGCAGTGATGGCAGCTTCCTTACCCCAGAAGCCGGGGATGGCGGGGATGCCCCCTCAGCAGCAGCAGCCCCACCTGCCGCCCAGCGCTGCCTCGGCCCAGGGGCAACAGCCCATGCCCCCCCAGGGAGCCCTGAGAGAGATCTCCCCAGTGTTCCTCTGTCGGATCGGACAGGAGACCGTCCAGGATATTGTAACCCGCACCATGGAGATCTTCCAGATCACACGAGCCACGCAAGTAATGGATGTTGTCATTTGTCTAAGACTGTCAGCTAGCTGTATATGATATGTTTATTAATTTATAAAAGATGCTGGACTGTAAACATGTACTGACTTCATAGTTTAAAAATGTCCAACTAGTTTTCCCTGACGTGCTTTGACTGATGAGGGACATTGTGTGTTTTTGATGTAGCTTCCTAACGGTGTGACTCAGAGTCAGGCGATGTACCAGGACCGCTTTGGGAAGCTGCAGGAACACCTACGGCAGCTGGCCCTGCTCTTCCGAAAGCTCCGGCTCCTGTATGAACGCTGCGTGGAGATGACCTCTGACTTGCAGGAGGGGCCAGCAGAGGTTAGGAAGAAGCCCTCAATTTCTGCTGAGCAGTTTGATTTGTATTATTCTGAAATATTTAGCTTTTTTGGAATATATCATAGACTTGAACGCTGTGCAGGAGACTTTGACTTTATCTGTCCTTTTTATTTATGCTCCATTGAATATAAACTTAAGAGCAGCCATTTAAAACTTGTTTGTATGTATCCTGTGTCTTCAGCTTGTGCCGTACGTTGGAGATGAGCTGCTTACTGTCAGAGTGGAGCCCTGCGGTTCTGTTGTCAACCAGGAGAGAAAACAAGTTCTGGAGGTTTGTGTCTGATTTCACTTTGTCCAAAGTAGAAATTAGAAGAGTTTATTCATGTTTTTATTATATCATTGTATCATTGATGTTGCTGGTAGTAAGGTGAGCAGAGGTATGTTCCCACCCTCCATACTGTCGTTTGATTACATAGCAGTTATTTTTTTCTTCTTCTTATTGTTATTAAATTCCTTATAATTATAATAGTATAAAAACAGCGATACTTAGCTGTACTGAACTATGTAAGACCATATATATATATATATATATACCTTTATTTACAGTCTGCAAAAGACTAATTATTAAAAAAAATAAGTAAATGCCTCTAGGTGGCAGTGCTGGCATAGGCCAAAGTGGTGCTTGATGCTATAAGAGAAATAAAAATAAATAATTCCACATCATTTGGAGTTTAGGTAAATTTTCCAAATCAGGGGGTTGTTATTCTTTTATGTCTTGTTTTTACACATATTAGACTCACAATTCTTGTGGGATGATGGTTTCAGGCAATGTAGGAAATCGCTACAAGGCACCCAGGAGCAAACAGTAAAATTTAACTTGAGGCTCGTGAGCTCGTTTGTTTTACTAACGACATCAGTCCCAAGCCAGTGAAGCGCAGCTGCTTTTTCATTCCCCAAATCGTCCAGCATCGGATTTAATTGACTCAACAAATCAGTCTCACACACTTTCACCTGCAGAAGGTGCGTCAGAAGAACCACGAGATGAAGGTTCTGATGGATCAGATGAGGAACCTGCTGTGGGACGTCAACGCCATGCTGACGCACAGGAAATGACTTCATCCGATCCGCTCGCTTCTTTTAAAGAGACAAACTCCTCCACAGCACTGACTGCGTGACGGCAAACACCACGTGAAATAAGGGAATTTCTGTTGGATTTTGGATATTGAACTTTCCACTCGAGTGCACCTCCTTTGTGTTGGCTCATTGTCACAGACGACTCACAACTTCATGCGACATCTTTTGTGATGTTGAAACTCTGCTGGGGAAAATTTAACTGACATAGGATGGGGCTAAAAGCTAAAAGAGGAAAAAAGCTTGTTTCAACCTGACACACTACTCAAAGAACTGTTCTTCTTGTTTTTGTACAAAGCGGCCGACAGCCTTTGTTGTGATTGCTAGCAGTTATTTTGTCACAGTGTTTATTCCAATAAGTTACAGTCCTCTTGTTTTCCACAATATTTAAATCATGAGTTGAAACCTGTGTCGCCTCAGGTAAAAACAGGAGGGAAAAAAACTTTGGTTAAAACACCATATTAACGGTGTTGAGCCCCCAGGTTGTGACTTGACACCAGACAGACTTGAATTCACTGCAGGTAATTTGTGCAGAAAGCCCAGATGCTGATGTGATGACTCTGTTTACAATGGGAACAATCGCCCTTATTATACTCTGCCGCTTGTAAAAACACTATGGGTTCAGAATTCAAATTAGCCCCTTGGCAGCTATGTATCTCAGGTGCTTTGTACATAAGTCTGAGTGTGTGTGTGTGTCTGTATGTGTGTGCATGTGCTTAATGAGATTAGCTTCTTGAGAGTTTAGGCAGCACACCTGTTTACCCTGAGGGTTCTGAGACTTTCTTGTTTGTGAATTTATTTTTGTAAACTGTGGGACAAAAGCTAGGCTTACTGGGTCTTTTCTGTTTTTTTTTAATAAAACAAAGTTTCTCAACATATACTTTAAAGCCCTGTTTTTAAATATGCGATGGGCATAACTCAGACGTGTGCAATTCCAACCCCGGGGGCCGATGTGGGAATGTGTGGTGGTGTTCATCACGACCGAGATGATGTATAAGCACATCAAGGCATATCCACCTACACATAATGATGCATAGACTGACCCTGACCCTTTGTATTCATCCGTCTTAACACACCAGCAGCTCCTACATTACATCCTGGCATCGCAGATATACAGCAGACATGTAGCTGAGTGCTTTTAAATCGATGTAATTGTGCTTGGAATCATTCATTCTGCCCAGAAACGCTTCTCAATTGAAACGGCCACGAGAAAACTACCAGGATTTGAACTGAAAGCAAAAGGATTCTTCATGCCATAAATTATCAGTGTACCAATCAAGTGGGAAATGTGTTTACACAATATGAACCAGGGCTGAGGTTAATTTTCAATGATTTTTGGAACGATAAAGTAGTAGTGCAGAAACAAAATTGGCAAAAATGTTATCTAGAATGTATTAATCTACCAATGACTAAAAAAGAATTAAAAATAATTCTCCAGTTCCAGTTGATCAATTTTGGACAGTTGGTCAGAGGAAAACAATTTGTCCTCCTGGTAATGTAGATTTTATTTTGATGGAGTGAGATTTAATTAATTGAATAATTGAGAAAATGTATAAGGATGGAACTGTTATGATTTCTAAAGTACAGTAAATCCAGTAAATCAGTTTTTAACCTCCATCCAGGCCCCTTTCATAGGAATAAGGTTTAGATTATTCCCTGCCTTCTTTCTGGTACATGTGGAATCATCGGGTATGAACGTGGCTGATTCCTTTTTTCTTTCTGTAAAAATACCTGTATCAGTCTTTAAATGTATCATGAAGCTGTTTCCATCATCTCCACTGAATGTATGCATGTCCTCCACTTATGTTAATGGAGGCCGTGCGTCAAGGGAGGAAAGAACAAACTTGAACGATCTCAGGCACCTTGCCAGAGTTTGCATTTACAAACCATTTTATTGGTTTTACAGTTAGCATTTTGACGTGAAATGATCAGTTTCCTTGGCAACAGTCCCTGCACAATAACGTTGAGAGACACATTGATAGCCGGAGTGCATGGTGTGCACCAGCACCAGTCCCATAGTGGGAGCTTCTGGCATGAGATAGTTTTTTTTCTCCTTCTTATTGTCACCGCCATAGCACTGAGGAGTGTTCACTCGTGTTCCTTTATTTGCTGTCCAGTAGAGATTGTCCTTTCTCAGTGAGAGGCCCCTGCACTGGGACTCTCTCAAGGCCCCTGGATTTCTTCCTTTGTGGTTCGACCAGACTCACAGAGGTGGAGAGAATCATTTTTTGATTCTTCTTTCAAACTTTATAGGCCCTTCACTTCTAAACGTATATATTCCAGTGCAGTCCACCTGGGTCTGCCTGATGATTGTCCATGATGCAGGCCGTCTTCTCCACATCCCAGACAATCCTTGAGTTCCACATCTTGACTGCAAACCAGTGATCCGTCCAATTGTCTGTCCGAAAGGCCACTGGCCCAGACCTCCCATGTTCCCCCGTCACTTTCACGCCCTCTCCAGGTCTTTGTATTTCTTGCGAAGGACAGACACTTGATCTTTGAAGAGCACGGGGTCCAAGCGAAACTGAGAGTGAACCAGAGGCATGTAGCCAAACCAGTTGGCGAAGGTGTTGACGCACTCCTGCCGCTGGTTGAAGTGCTCCGGATTGGCCCAGGGGACGCTCTTTGTACCCTAGAAAGAAAAAACAAAGACACCCTCAGTCCTGTCCTGACATCTGAGCAAAAACGCCATTTACAGACTTGGGCAAATAAGATATGTGGTCTACCCACCTGTGGGCTTGGCAACTCTTTGTACTGCTTCCTTTGAGCCACTTTGATCGGTGGCAGGTGAGTTACAGCAGAGACCAGGAAGTTCATCAGGATGTCCTCACAGTTGGACGTGCGATCCACCAGCGTCCGCAGAGACTGGGGCAGGTAGTGGGTGAACAGATGGTGGTAGTACCTGTGGGACAGGGGAAAGTGTTACGCAAGGTGTGTGCAAAATATGACATTTGTGTGCAAGATATTCTTAATGAGAGAAAAAACGCTAATCAGAAATTACTATATACATCCAACACAAAGATCACAGGTTCAATTCCCAATGCTGCCGATGATAAATGTCAGAAATGGCTAGAATGGTATTCAGTATAGCTCATACCTCCTCCAAGGCCAAACAATCCGACACATGATTGTCTATTTCTTAGAGTAGAAATATAAACGAAAGACAGAAGTGGTCTGGTAACATGGATGGTTTTGTCAATAACAAAACACATAGTTAAAGAAAAGAAAACTGTGGATCTGCCCTTTAATCTGCAATCGCATCAAAACTTGATGGGTTCTCTCTCATCTCAGCAGGTTTGAGTAGAAATCAGTTCTGTAGTTTTTGTGTAAACGTACAAACCAACTGGAAAAGCTCTTAGTACAGTGAAACCTCCGCCAAGGCCAAACAAACCTACACATGATTGTCTAGTTCTTATAGTATAAATATAAAAGACAAAAACTGAGCAAAGTGAAAAAACTGACATTTTTTTTTTCATCCTGCTCAAAAAATCAGTAACCACGGGTTAAACTCGAACCTCCTTCACGGAGGTAAAAGTTAGATTAAGGGTAACACATAAAGTTTTGCTGCCTTCTTTGTTAGACAGATGTTTTTCAAACACACAACAAACAGACTTCTCTGTTGAACAGTGTACCGTTCGGTTTTACTGCCGACGTTTACCACCCTCTGCTAGAACATTTCTCTGTTTCCCAGCAGAAGAAAACCATCTGATAAAAGACAATCCAAGCACTGAATCAATAAAAGTTTTATCAGGACATCAAAAACCGGGTGACGTGAAAGTTTCCCGGAACAGAAAAGACGCTCGCTCTGTTTTTCCCCCCCCACCATTGTCAAAGGTTGTCTTCTTGTCTATTATAGGTCCACATTACGTCTCCTTATCATTCGTGCAGTGCTGCCAGAGGTCGAAGGGTGACGTCTAAAATCGATACACGTTATCTGTCACATTTAGCCTGAAAAGGGCTTCTTGGCTTCTTATCTACAGGATCATTGAGCGTTTCAAACGTTTTAAATAGACTCGTCATTACCTACACACAAAGTACTGGAATGTGTTAGAAAAAAAACAGGGTTTGACAAATTCATTAGCTGCCGTTTTTCTCACCCTGCCACCAGGTTTCTCTCCATTACACATTAGGCTGTTATTTCTCCTGCAGGATTATTTCCTCACCTCAGTCACCAGTGTGAAAACCCAGATGCTCGGCCTCACTATTACTGTCTAATCATAATTTCAGGCTTTTCCACTTGCACTCACAGAGTAAACCGACAACAACAAGCGAACCTCGTGAACACCATAAATAAATAAAGATGTATCACGCAGAATAAAGAGATCTCTTCAGGTGGAGGTCGGGGAAACCAGCAGCTTTACGGTAACAGGCATGGAGACATCTACAGGGAAGAGCAGACAGCGTGATGTATGTTGATGATATGTATCTGGGACAGTTTAACCGTTTCACCACCGGTGGGGTTTGATATTTATAGAGCAGAGCTAACCTGTGGTTTTAATGCATATGTTCCCTCTTCCTTTAGCTTTCAAGAGAGGGGTTGTTATTGCAGGAACAGCAAGGTAAATATAAACTGACTTCTCGCAGTTATTTCTCTGTTTAAGTGGGGAAACAGGACGTTTAAGGTAATGCAGATGAGTCTTTAAAAAATACTACTGGACCTACCATTTTGTAGTAATCCAAAAGTAATTCACCTTGTTTTTTCTCTCACAGACACATGCACGTAATTACCTCCATCAAGGACGTTCTGTTTTCACGGCTGTTTGTCAGCAGGATTACTCAGAAACGACAGAACCTATTTTTTACTAACGTTTGAAGACGAGTGGGTCAGGACCCGAGGAAGAACCCATTAGATTTAGGAATTTCTTTTCCTTTAACACGGTGAGATAGGAATGCACTCTCAGAGCAGCCTTGTAGTTATCACTGACATTCATTTGTGTTTGATTGTTGCTTCTCAAGTGGATAAAACAACCTTAGTTTTTTTTATATATTTCATTTTATTGTATAGATTTTTACTTAGTACTCTTGTACTTCAGGTTCCTTTGTTTATCTTTCACCTTGAACTACAGAACTTGCTTCTTACTTTGCTGTATCTTCCCATCTATTGGTTTCTACTTAAGATGTTTGTCATCCACCAGACACCAAAGCAGATTTCTTGTATGTTGAAAAACCTACTAAATCTGATTCTGAATGTCGTGTCCCTTGCAAAGCTTTTCATCTTGGTTGTTTTATCAATATTGAGCTTGTAGTTACCTTTATATACAGACTCAGGTCTTTATATAGGTATCTATAGAGTATATGCATCCCTGCTTTTTATAAGTAAATAATTAAAACATAGTACAGTGAATTATAAAGTCTCCAGTTACACTATAATGAGAAGCTCTAAATTGCTTTTGGTGTTGTTGAACCTGTGGTAGAAGGCGGCTCCGGTCAGGACGATGGAGTAGTCGTTGGTCCACTTAGAGGTGTAGCCCCAGGCGCGCTTCAGGGGGTCCCAGAAGTGGCTCCTGGGAGGGTAGCCCACGATCCGCTCGGGGAAACTCCGCCAAACCAAGAAGGCAAAGTTCACCTGCAAGCGCAGACATGAAACACTCGGGTATTGTTGCTACTTTCTCAGAAGTGTTGATTTTTTCTGCTTGTGTGTGCGGAGCGCTGACACATACCTCGCTGGTCAGCAGGACCGTATCCTCGTCCAGACTCAGCACTGCCTCTGTCTCTATGGCAACGTGAGGTAGGAACCGACTGGTGATCTGCGAGAGAAAAACAGTAATAAATCTTAGTTGTTCTACTGTAGGCTGTGTGTTGTCTGGCGTGTGCTCGGAGAGAGATTGTGAGGACGAGCGAGAGGCGATCATTTTTTGCAGTAAATCATGTTGAGTGACTGAGATGAGTGAGAGTAGATGGAAGAAAAGACATAGATGGTGCAAAGACGATGGAGGATGAGTGACATTTCTAAAAAAGCAAACGCCCCATGGATCAGTGGACATGTCAGATGGAAAGGAGGGAGAGAGACGTAGAAAAATAGACATCAAGGGAGAAAGACCAGTCGGAGATACGGCGAGGAAGGATCGCAGACGCATAAACAAACTGAGCATCTGACAGTCTGTCACTCAGACGTCAGCGTGGGCTTCGGTGTGAGCGGCGCCAGGCCTCACCTTCCTCCTGCCGTCTGTCACAGTGAGAGGGACCGGCATGGGAGGCCATTTGCTCCGACTCGGCGGCGGCTTCTCGCTGTTCCAGAGAATGATGATCTGCAGCAGCAGGGGAGGGAATTTTTACACAACACGTTCACAGATGCGTCAGATTAATCAGAAATAACCGTTGACATCAACCAAACAGAAGGTTGGCAGAGCTACGCCTCCTCACACTGGTCCTCATTGTGTGTCTGCTACCTAAAGGTGTGTTCTCGTCTGCGCTCGACTGCAACTTCACACAACCTCGACAAATTATACTTTGTTTGAAAGCTCTAGGTTTGCTGATTCTGACGGTGTAAATCATTTTAAGATCAAATAACTGCAACAGCTGTCAACACAGACTTTGTTCAGACTTGTTGCTGTGGCTCCAGAGGAACCTCCAGGACTTGTTTTCACTTTTTTAAATGCAAGGCAAGAGAAACTGTCATTTCTATCAAGTTCGTGCCTCTGTACCGGAGGTTCAGTTTCTTTTAGATTCATCCTGACATTTTGGTAGTAACATTTAAAGAGTCGCATTTCAAAGAAGACCGGTGTTATGACTGTAATCAAAAGAGTTGAAGAGCGATAACCTTTTTTGTTTTGGGTCCATTATTCTCTGAGTTGTGGGCTGTCTGGTGATTTACCTGCGAGCAGTACTTTGACTTGGAGACCACCTGAAGCAGCTTCATGATTGGCTGAGACTGGGAGACCAATGGGGAGACAGCATGTATGACAGCAGTGAACTCGTGACCTGGACTGATCCCTGAGAGAGGTCACGAAAAAATACAATGGGAGAAGAAATATATAAAAGTATTTCAGTATTAGTCCATCAAAAGAATTAAAAGCCACTTTGTATATTTTATGCATTTCTGGTGCAATGGATTCTGCTGAAACCAACATACAGACTTTACCAAATTTCACCATAACTCTCTCAATTTCATCCATTTGATCTATTTTATCTAAAGTGCATTCAAGTCGTGGCCAAATCCACTTTTGCTTATTTTAACGGCAGAGAAAAAGGTGTCTGTGCCAGGTGCATGGTTCAGAAAGGCTGTACTTAGTCTGGTAATTAATCACGGGTGTGGTTTGGGTGCAATAAACCAGTCAGAGTACCGTCTCTCATTCCCCGTGATACCAGGTGTGCTCGCACCTCGGTGGATTGATATTATAAGGTTGGATTTGCCAGGTAGTAATAGAAAGAGCTTCTCTGCCGGGGAAACGATTTCACTTCAGGCGGGAGCAGCCCATCTGTGAGGGTGGGAGCTCGTGCACCTGCCTGTGTGGACACATTTTACAACTACTACTATCTACATAATGCACCCGTAGAATTACTTGACCGACCTCAGAGCAGGACTTTGTTGGTCGAATGCACAATTGCTTTTCGCTGCCTCAAGATAGAACTACGGCAACAATGTGTCTGCCCACACCTCGCGGCAAGACCAGCATGCACTTGGGGACGTTCAGATGGGTGCAAGTGCATTTGCTATTTACAATATTAATAATATCTTTATTTATGTAGCACTTCTCGAAACAAAGTGCTTCACAAATAATAAATAACGTAAAATACATTCATAAAATAATAAAAGACCCTGTAAGATAGCGCCCCAAAAAACCTTTAATGCTGTTCACATTAAAACGTACTGGTGGTGGCTTTTTAAAAGGATTCATATCGTGTATTTATCAGTATTCCAAAACTAAGTCCCCAAATTAAATCCAATGCAGACAATGAGTTGGGCAAATATTTGATTGTGATTTGCTGGGTAAAGTCTATTACTCATCTGTACTAGCACAGCTCTCATGTAATCACCTCATCACCATCCTAATGTGCAGTCGTGATTTGTATGTCGAGCAGACTCGTTTCTACCGAGTGCATGTTTACCTAATCCCAGGTAGTAGAAGGGGAAGTGAGCGAGGTGAGTGGAGTACTCGGGCAGGACGAGCAGACCCCCCGGCAGCGAGTTCCACATGTACTTATTCCTCGATATGTGGGAGAACACGCGGTCCTTAATGATCTG
Organism: Hippoglossus stenolepis; assembly: GCF_022539355.2. Taxonomy (NCBI): domain Eukaryota; kingdom Metazoa; phylum Chordata; class Actinopteri; order Pleuronectiformes; family Pleuronectidae; genus Hippoglossus; species Hippoglossus stenolepis. The sequence goes on from NC_061499.1 coordinate 5,374,824, forward strand.
GGAGGAGACACAGAGAAAATTGGTTGGACACGAGTTGCGATGTGAGAAGCAGAGAGAATAAAATGTATTTAAAAGCCAGAAGATGAGTGTCTCGGAGCTTAATGCAAACACCAGTGCAATTCAAGTCCTGCCACACTTGTGTTTGCATATTACAGCTAATGCTCTGTGCACTTCCCACTCTGCGTCAACAGGAGGTGTCCACGCAGCAGCGACACTCCGGAGTCCTCTGCCTCGCTGACCTCAGGCTGACTGCACAGCTGGCTCCCAATGGAAAGAGGTTCCCCTCCGCATGCTGTATGTATATAAGCAGCTTATCACCAACCTCCAGAACCTCTCCTTTATTATCTCTAGCATAAATTCCCAGCGGCAAATACACCGGGGCCTGCCAGACTTGCCTTTAGAAACCTAAGAGTGCAAAGCCTTAACAGTGGCTGTGTGATTTCCTCCGATTTCACCGGGGTTCAATCTGTTGTTTCGCCCGCATTTTTATGTGCTACAATTGACATTGGCAGTGTGTGTGTGTGTGTGTGTGTGTGTGTAAAAAACTAATATTTGACGGTTATTTCTTTTCATGCATCATCTAACCCGGGGGTTAACCTTCAAATGACTTTCTCTCAGCCGCAGCAAATACCTTTGAAGCACATTTCTTGAAAGAAAAAAAATGGAAAATGAAGGGAGAAGGATTCTGCGTGAGCTTCGCCGGACGCCCAACCTGGGAGAAATAATCCAAACATTTCTCCGTCTCCTCTGTAAATTACAATGATTCTTTTCAAAGCCTTGAACTTCCTCTGAACCTCCGTGGCGCTGAAAACATTTCTCTCTCCGCCTGATGATGCCGAGCGCCGAGGTGGAAAAGCGGCAGGTTGAGACTGATATTCGCGATGTAATGATATATCATTTCTATACATTAGGGGGATTTCTCCGAGACTGGAGGCAGATCGGATGTGTGCTGCTTTGAAAATGTTCAGCAGACCCGCAGCTCCACACAAAGCCGAGATACTAAAAGAGTTGAAAATTTAGAGCGCGGGCCAGGAGCCAACCCCGTAATCATAAGGAAAGAAGGTTGGTTTGACTCAGATGTGAAGACTCTGAGGACTGATGATAGCACACAGGCTGTAAACTGCAGAGAGGTAGCAACTACGGCTCTGTGCTCAACAGAAAACCTGTGTTTATGGCGGTGGCTTTTTTTATTTTGTAGATGTTTTCACTGGAAAGGGAAGAGTGCTGCATATTTCTGAGCAGAATTGTATGGTAGCAGAAACGCTGAGAGCTGTAAAAAATGCTCCAATCGGGTTTCTGGTCTCGGCAGCCGGGGGGGGTGCAGACAGAAAGTGTGGCTCTGGTGATGAAAGCTAAGATTTGGCAGCGGGAGCGTGTGAAGGTTTGACTTCAGCATTTAAGGCAGCTTTATATTTGCAGCAAAATTCATTCCAAAGATGTTTTTCCCCCGTGAGTTCAGTCTTTTATGAACCGTTTTAAATCGCCTTAAAGGTTCTGACCTCCGTGTGAACGGAGCGTTTCAAATAAAGGGACGAGTCGCGGATAGTTCATCTCCCTCCTTTGTTCAAGTATAGACTACTCAACGAGAGAGCAGTGGTTTTAAGAAGGGAATCCATGGGACTGAAAAGCTCTTTTGAACAAACGTCTAAACTATGTTAGCTAACGGGCTTGTTAAGTCTTTTACCATATTCAGTAATTGTTTATTGAATTACACAATGTACAATCCCAAGAGCAAGATGTCAGACCTGCGTTTGAGAAGCTGTTGCGAGTGCCTGACAGCGCCGGCATGTTTCCTCCTGATTATATATAATATAATATATCTGTTCAACACAACAAACGGTTCAAGGTTTTTTGCCATTTATTCCGCCTCGCTGTTCTGTATAAAAGAAAGAAACCGAGTGAAACGCCATTTTGAAGCCTTCGTCATTTTTGTTTAGCAACATCTTGGTTTTATGAAACCAGACGTTAGCATATTTGGAGCTTCCACCTACACCTGCGACCTGCAGCCATTGGACGGTACTAGCTGTCAATCAGATGATATCCACGCCTCAATGCATTCAGTGCTTTATCGTCCTTTTTGACTCTAAATGGGACCACAGTTAATAACATGAACATCATGGAGGTCTTGAAACTGGAGATTAAACCATAAACTCCTCAGGAAAATGTTTACTGACGTTATAAATCAGGTCAGAGTCATTTTCTAGTTGTCACACTCCGCTGGTTATTTGAATACAGAGAAGACACTGAGTTATATGACGTGATCACGGCCCCACACTTCCCGAACAGTATCTTCTGACAAATGAATCGAGCCGTGTCGCCCTGCGGTGCGACCGAGCCCTTTTTTTACGCTTGGCGTGTGGAAGCTGACCTCCAGCGTGGTGAGGACGATCTTGTCCACGGAGGAAAAGTAGGCCTCCCACAGCATCTGCGTCCTCTGCCGGAGGGCCAGGACCCGCTCGTTCCCAACCGCTCTCACTGTGGACGGCACCTGAAGAGAAAGGATGAAGAGAGGGGATTCAGACACGGACATGATAAAAATAAAGAAATAAAAAAAAGCCAGAGAGTTTTACTTGGATTAAAGTGAGTCTCTTAAAATAGATGGGAAAAGAGAAAACGAGGAGAAATGGCATTTAAGTGATCAAAACTGCATAAATCCAATTGAGTGGTTGCCTTAATCTCAGCCCCTAAGAAAACATTCAACATGGAGCTGTTGTTCACATAATTAGACCTTAATTAGAAAGGACTTTATCGGGGGGGGGTTTCGAGTAAATCACCAAAATTGATTTCATCACTTTGAGAGTTCAGCTCGGCGGCTCAATCAAAGTGGATGAAAGTCACGTTGAACCGAGGGAAAGCGCGAGCGGCTGACTCCTTTAAAATTCTTTAGTCTCCACAGGCAGAGCACTTACAGATTTGCAGAACAGTAGTAAAAGGAGCCGACAGGCCACTAAATCTTTCTCTGTAGTTTTTTTAATTCTCGCCTTGTTCTGTCAGCCTCTCGGTTTCTCTTCAAACACCTCCCTTCATCTGCATTTCACGACTTCAACTCTGCACCCTTTTCTCTTTTACCCTATCCCCCCCCCCCGCCGAAGTGCATATGAAGGACGGCTTCCCTGGAGTCGTCCTCTGTTCCTCTGACGTGTCCTCCCACACGTCTCGGCAGAAGCCTCACTCTCATTAACCTCAGATCATCGACTGTGTGAATATTTCTCGTGCATGTTATATGGGAGTTCCGCAGGTCTGCAGAAATGCCACGGAGGAGGTCGGCTCATTCAATCCACTTCTGGCCTCATTCGAAAATGCGAGGTCTCTTATCCGGCTCCTGTTCATTAGCTGAATGTCAATTCATGTCTGCTATTGGTGGAGATGGAAGCGAGTCCACGCAGAGGAGACATGATGTAATTTGTGCGAGGGGAGCGAGATAAGGGATGGAGCTGAGAGTGAGCCGGCTTTACTCGCCCATTGTGTTTATTTGTGTGCGTCTGTGTGAGAAGAGACGGACACAGAGGACGGCTGCTATTTCAACTGAAGCTGGATTAAGGCTTGTGTTTGATCTCACAGGGCCTCGACCTGTAACCACGCCGTTTGATACAGGTAAAGCTTTGTAGCCTCGCGTGGTGGATGTTTCCCAGTGAACATGATTACATTTAAACCCAGTGAACCTCTTTGTTGAGCTATGATGTAAACAGGGATACATTGGCCTTGGATCTGTAAATAAGCAGGAATCTCATTTGTCTTTCACAGCAAAATCTCAGTTACTTATCCGTCTCTTGTTTTGACTTTTGAGAAATAGTAAAGAGGGAAATCTGGTTTGCAAAAGGGCAGCAACAGCTTGGGTGTGTCTATAAAGGGGCACTTTCACACCGACCTTGTTTATTCCAGACCTTCGCACAAACTATCATGTGAGAGGTGCCTCCAAAAGAGGTGGAGGTGTCAGTGCGGATCAAGATGAACCAATTAGGGTGGTTTCGGACTTTTGGACCAATTCCAGGAAGTAGCCTCACAATCGAAGTTGCGTTGAGTCTTCGCCTCTGATGACGTAATGTTTGAATTACGAGGTTTTTAATTTGGTGCATTTGAGTGTCGAGTACTGCGCCTGAAGCTGATGCTGGTAGTAATAACTAAATGAACCAATTCATTCATTGTCTCCACTCAAATGGAATAACTACAATCGCAGAATTTACGACACGTCGACTTCCTTATAAACTTTATGGTTAAACTCTGAAACATCAAGCCTTGATTATACTTGTTTGTCATAACGACATAACTACATCTGCCGATTTATCTGTATCACACATTTTTTACTCCCTGGGTTTATATGGCAACATAAACACTAGGAAAAGTAGTTTAAACAAACCTGCTCCTTCTAAAAAGCAATATTTTTAAAAGTCAAAATAAGTGAGTAGCCTGAGTTGGTGTTTGTACCTGTAGGTGGATTTGCTGGACAAGTGTGCACTTGTGTATGATTGTGTGTGTCAGTGTTTAGTTGTGTTACCTGCAGCAGTAATCTCTCGTCCCCCTCTATGACCGCCTGGTTCCACTGTATGATGTCTGAAAACGGCAGCTCCCAACCGTTACTCAGCAGCACGGGGATACACGCCGCCTGAACACACACACACACACACACACACACACACACACACACACACACACACACACATGTAAGAATTTAGGGAGTCTGACAGAGACAGTTGTGCTGATAAACCAACTGATGTGTGTAGAACAAAGGATAGAAAAAATCCATGTACATCTCTCGTGCTTTGATCAGCTGCAGTTTTGACTGGGCTCCTTCCAGCTCAGCTTCTCTTTGGCAATTAAACACAACAGTACAAACCACAACTGCATGGAAAACAATACAATCTGTGTGAGCTCAGTCCCAGCTGCTTGGCACTGGGATATCACAAGTAATATGATCAGTGTGTGTGTGTGTGTGTGTGTGTGTGTGTGTGTGTGTGTGTGTGTGTGTGTGTGTGTGTGTGTGTGTGTGTGTGTGTGTGTGTGTGTGTGTGTGTACACGTGAGATCCCTATAGGTTGCTGGAATGAGCAACACCTCCTATCTCCCCTTTCCCAGGTTTCCCGGGGGGGTTTGTCAAAGACTGTCACTCGGATACATGCAAACACAGATGTGGCAGACAGGTGCTGACTCGGTGTACTAATTAGGTGCAGCTACTGAGGGGACATATGCAGGGAAGCAGGTAAAGTGAGGGGAAGGAGCGAGGGGTGCGGGGATGAGAGGAGAGCACGAAGGAACCGCTGGGTACGTGGAGACATCATGCGTTATTGAAGTTGATTTTTTGATGTTGCCTTATCCCCTCACTCGCTGACAGCTTTTTGATGTTGTTCCACTTTTTTGCTTTTTTCCGAGGCCTCCTTTGGTCTCCCTCCTCTCTGCACGTCTATCACTTCTTCTCTCTGTACTCCCCTTTTTCCATTTCTCTCCGCCGCACTCTCATCCCATCCGGCTCTCTTCCTCTTTTCGACTTGTGGTCTGGAGTGTTGATGTGACTGGGTGTTATTTATTTATTTTTTTTCTAATTAAACCACCAGAGAGCAGCAGCAGCAGCAGCAGGAGGCAAAATGGTGGAGATCAAATATTCTCCGGCGGCCCGGTCCATGCTCCTGCATTTCATCTGAGAACAGACCTGCTGAAGGACACTCGAGCTAATAGGGGCTCTTGTATGTGCGTGCGCTTGCATGTGTCCGTGTCGGCCACCGGTTAGAACAAGGTCACACGCAGACTCTCGGGGTGATAATCCAATGCCTCTAAATTTGAAATGCAGCCCAAGGCCTTGCCTGAGTCTTCTTCCCCAGAGATGAGGCACTCTGAGGGGGTGAGTTTCAAACATTTCAAGCGCCCCCTGCTGCCTGTAGGTAGGCTAATATGAAAGCCTGTGTGCCGTGTAGTTTTTTAGTTTACATTAGGAGGTGAAAAGGGGAGATTTGGGCAAACGTGTACGAGGAGGAGAGGAAATGTGTCTCTGCGGATATTGGAAAACTGGCACCAAGCTCGCCACCACGCTGGGAGTTGCCAGTTCTTTTGTGGGCTTGGCTTGCATCAAAAAAACAAAACATATATATGATCCAAAAGGTCTTGAATGGAGTAAGAAAAGAGAGGTGGAAGCAGGGAGAAAAGAGTGTGAAAAAAAAGGACAAAGAGAGGAGACAGGAGGAGAGAGGGACCCTGACTCCATTCCTGCTGCCAAGCCAAGTGGGTTGTGTGGATTTGTCCATTCAGCAGACATCGGCGGTGGGGCAGACTGCCACTTGTGTGGATGCTTCCGGAACATTCATGCACACACACACACACACACACACACACACACACACACACACACACACACACACACACACACACACACACACACACACACACAGCCCTGGAGAGCAGTGCGGCCAGGGAACCCTGTAGCAGCGTTCTGCAAATCTAAAAACAGCCACTACTGCTTCCTGCACTGGTGTGAGGCCGTCGACTTGGGTGGCGGCGACAGAGAGAACTACAACAGGCCGACGGCTCTAAACTGTTAAACTCTCGCTGCGCTGCCGGCGGTCTCTTCGTCGTTTGTGCACATTTCACTGATGGACTCAAACTAACGATTCCAGCGTTGGTGTGTGGCTCCACGTACATGTTAATGGACCCGTTTTAGTGTAAAAGGCCTTGCTCACAGCAAAATAAAGCCTTAATGGCGAGATCTGCACTCAACGCTACACAATGATCCTGGGAAAACACTTGCAGATGTGACCATTAAGGTGTCGATAACCAGTAGACTAATATATATAAACATTCTGCATCCTGTGCACTTCCATGCTGATTTAACTGTATATAAACTGGATCTCCGTGGACTGTGCCTGTTTCCTGTGAAAGTGCAGTTTAACAGTGTTGTGCAGAGGAAAAAGCTGCAGCTAATGTTTTTGTGCGATTGTTGCGGTGGCACGTCGAGCTTAGCTGGAGAAAAACTACACTCTAGTGTGCTCATGCAGGGTTAATGCGGTTGTTCAATGCAGAGAAAAGCAGACGTAAAGCTGGATAATACGACTGATGAGACTTCGGCGATGGGGCATTCTCACGTATATTTACCTGTAGTGACTCCAGGAAGCGGAAGGAGCCCAGGCGTCGACCTCGAGGCACCAGACAGAAGGTGGAGTTGTGGAGGAGCTCCTGGTAGTCAAACCTGAAAAAGAGAAGAATTATAAACCATTAACATATAGTATTCATTTTATGTTTATTTTTTTAAGTAGGAGTATAGGCAAAGAAAAACGTTTGAAAGTGAATACTCATATAAAAATTATGTATATGAACAGAAGGACACACAGTTCCACACATTTCCATTAGCAGAACATATCTGGTAATTGATTGGAGAGAAAGAAATGTTTCTCTACTCATTTATGTCCTTGTAAAAACACAAAGTGAAGGAGGGAAAAGGTCATTGACGCACATAAGAGCTGTGTAATAGTTATTATAGTTGAGCCACGAGTCCAAATCAGAGATAAATCTGATTTTTTTATTCTATACCTGCATGAAAATGTGTCAGATAACAAGTCAGATCCGAGTTTATTTCCAATTCAACTCTTAAAATGGCGAAATGTGATCAATCGATTAAGATGACCACACGACAGCGCACATATCTAATAATCCTCCTGCGAGCGTGGCCACACACTCTCCCTCGGATATGTGATATTCCGCATCTGTCACACATAAAACGTGATTTGTGCGGCTTTTCATCGCTGATATTTACTCATAACTGCTCAGATTATGTGCCGTCATAAATCTTCCCAATTTCTTTTTGCTCCCCCTCCACTCGCATGTTGGCACCACTACAGACAGCTACTGTACGTTGTAAAATATATATCCATCACTGAGCGCATGAGTAAATGCGCCTTAATCCCTGTTCTCTATTGATATGTGTTGTAAACAAGACAGTGTGAACTTGTGCCAAAGTAAGAAAGTGCCCTACTCCCCCTGTCTGCTGCCAAACGTCAGCCACCTCATGCTCATATTTCATACTTGCGTCGTGTAAAATAAATAAATTATAAAAAAGCCGGAGTGGAAACCTCTGAGTCAATGCTCTCCTTCATCCGCTGAGTGGACGAGTGGTGCAACGGCCTCGTGCTAAACGAGCTGCGCACTGGTGTAAACAGATTAGGAAACAAGCAGCCTCTTATGGGAGAGTTCAACTTTCCCCCCTCTTGCTTGTTCCTCCTCATCTCATCATCCCGACCCGCTTCTCGCTGTAGGCCTCACTCCGCTCCCCCCATCGCCCTCCTCCTCCTCCTCAGCCCTCCTCCTCCTCAGCCCTCTGCGGTCTTTCTGCATGCAGCCCTCTGCTTGTTTATTTGCAGAGGGAACGTCAGAGTGAAATACGCCTGCCATTAATCTTCTCAGTCACTCAGTCATTTATTTAACCCTCCATGAGTGATGAGGCGCAGGCCTCTCTCCTGCTCCCTGCATGAGAAAACTGGGATTTCACTGCTGATGTTGGCATTAATTAACACCTCTACCCTCGGTGCCTGGACGTCCAGATCTGAATGCATGTCCCTGTGTGAGAGTGCATTCAATATGAATGTGTCAAAAAACACACATGCACAAACACTGGCATCAGTTTGCTGAAAGGCCGCCTTGTTTGGCCATTAGCTATGGTTCTGCTGTGATATTCCTCCACCTGTTGACAGAGCTTTGCCATCGCTGCTGCTGCTGCTGCTGTACGTATACATGTGTGTGTGGGCGGGTGATGGATCATCCTGCATCTGCGGCAGTTTAAATCTGCAGTGTGGAGCGTGGATGCACATTTCAAAATTAATCTCCGGGCGAAAAATATCCATCGTGTCCGTTAAGTAGATTTACACGACGTGTTTCTGAGGGATTTCTGTGTCCAAATCTTGTTCTGAGCTCAGGGTCAACACTTAGCGTTTCAATATGCACGAGCAGATGAATGTGTAAAGACGTAGAACTCCTCCGTGTATTCATGTGTGGAAGAGAGTAAATAAGTGTGTAGCTGAGAGTGTGTGTTGCTTTCAAAAGTAAATATATTTACTTCTCCTGCAGTACATTGTGTGTGGGAAGAGCATATATCACTATCCTCCTGGTTATGCATGTGTGTGTAGGCATGTGTGCAAGTTGTACATGTTTACGTTTGTTAGCATGTATCGTGCATAATGTTAAACAGTGGGAATCAGCATGTAGTGAGACTGAGTCGTCTCGTCTGAACCACTTTTCTCTCTGGACCTGCTGTTCGTGTGTGTTCGTGCATTTGTGTGCGCTTGATAATGCAAAACTGCAAGTCAGCTTGTGTGTGTGTGTGTGTGTGTGTGTGTGTGTGTGTGTGTGTGTGTGTGTGTGTGTGTGTGTGTGTGTGTGTGTGTGTGTGTGTGTGTGTGTGTGTGTGTGTGCATGTGAGAGCGCCTGTCTGCAGATCCAGCAGTCTGCTGGCCGCTCTGCCTGCTGCTGTTCTTTAATGAGGGATTGTACTTACAGTAAATGCAGGGAACAAATAAATCATTTAACAGCACTTTGTCTCTAACAACAAACGACTGCTGCTGCTGCTGCTGCTGCTGCTGCTGCTTCTCTCCTTCACTCTCCTCCTCCCTCCTCCCTCTCTCCCTCTCTTCTTCCCCTCTGCCCCTTGTCTCAGCGTTTTTCCTTTGAGTCTGCAGGTTTTTGTTTGTGTTCTCTCTGTCACACTGAGAAAACAAAAGTTGCAGTGTAGTTGCGGTTTGTGTGTGCAAACGAATATGTGTCCTGGATTATTGCACTACGGCAAATCTCCTGGTCTGTGTTTGAATGTGTGTCTGCGTATTGAAAGGGTTGGTTCACACACATTAGAGCTGAAACAGTCCACTGGCAGTTTATCAATTAGATGATGGAGAGAAAAGTGAAAACGGCAACAATTGTAATAGTTGATTCAAGTCAATTCCACTCCTACTTCCCTGCTTTTTCTTTTTCTATTATTATAGTACAATAAACATATTTTGTTCTTCAGACATAACTCAGCTCTACAAACATCATGAATATATCAATTTGACAGTTGACACAGAAAAAGATCATTTCTTGCAGTGGGCCCCAGCCAACCATTATTTTTGTCTAATCTCTTCAAGCTATTCAGACCATGTTGGTTTAGTTTGTCGAGGGTTTGAAGTGTCTACAGAATCTTTTCTCTTCAGCTCTCTGCAGGACACTTTGACTCACTGATGAAAGACAGAAGAAAGACGGAATATGTTGTGATACTCTAAAGTTTCTGGGAAATCCACAGAGAAATAGTTCATATTACACAATATCAACACAAACACCATGTTGATGGAAATCCAGTATGGCCATAAAGACGTTTTACTCATTTAAGCAACGTTAGCCTCATACTCTGGAGATTGAACCTAAATTGAACCTATACAGCGGATAGTATTATAAATTGCAAAATCACTGATGGACAAATGTATATCATCTTAATCAATATACAGAACTATCATATTACACAAATACAAACAAGAAGAAAGGGAGAAAATATGCATAGTGCCTGTTGTACCTCTAAAAAAAGAGCATTTGCATGTGTGTGACGATGTGACAAATATCTGAGTCAGTGTGTGTGTGTGGGGGGTGGCTGGTGGCGAGACCATGCAAAGAGACGGTGACTCACCGTGCATTAATGTGCATGTGATTGCACGCATGTCATGTCGCATTGTGCACGCGAGGAATGTAGTGCACGCTCGACCCCCTGCATGTTAATGTGGGAGAGCATGCATAGAATATGTGTAATGTACACGCATGGACCTGCGCTTACAGTGCAACACCAGAGAGGGGGGGGGGGTTGTACTGGGTGGCAGTTTGGCACGATTGTTATCTGGGAGCCCTCATTGTGAAGGAGCTCAGATCTGTGAGTGGAGGTGGATTACATTACACAGTTGATATACTAGTAGATTGTCGTGGTGTCGGTGTTGTGTATTAATACTGTGACTACACGAGGGTAAACATGCAGCTATCAGGCCAAATGTTTACTCTTCTATTGAAATATGAAAAGAAATTGAAGGGGGAGTTTCTTAGAGACTTGTTATCGGGTGATGGGAAGATGGAGCTGCAAGGTAAAACTTTTTCAATGTGGCAGTCGATCAACGTTTTGAACCTCGCCTGCGGTCACGAGCTCTGGAGAAGAACAAGATTGCAAAATACAAGCGGCCTGAATGAGTTTTCTCTGCATGAGGAGCCAGTTGAAGTGGGTCGGGCATTTAATCAGGACGGAGGTTTACTGAGCAGACCCGACTCAGGGCGCAGATCACAAAGGTCAGAACCAGAACTCACTGGAGGGACTGCATATCCCATCTGGCCCGGGGCGGCCTCGGGATCCACCAGGAGGGATTTTAATGCACTTTGTGTGTTAGAGTTTTCTGATTGTTTATACACAGTCGTTTGTGTTTAATGTGTACGTATTGTTCCTGCCCCCACCTCACTGTTCCAGGAAGTCAGATATACTGTTGTTAAATATTAAACATCTAATATAGAGCCACTATATGTAAAAGGATAAGAGAGGTTGGTTGTGTTGTCATGAGACACACACACACACACACACAACGATTTAGGCCTGGTCTTAATATTGCGATCTTTTCTCATATTTTTGTCTCAGATAAAAACAGACACACAAACAGAGACACAGACACACACCCAGTGCACAACAGTCTCTTCATGCATTGTGCATCCTTGTGATACCCCTATCATCAAAGCTATGTTTTCTAAGACGGCCCCACTCTGAGTCGCCCACAGTGTCTGTTTTTGTGAGCGTGTGTGTTTTTGCGTTTGTCTGATAAGCAGATCTGCTTCTCCTCAGCACCGTCCCACTGATTGCTTTCTTCCACACAAACACCCGTCAGCTCCGTCCCTCCCTGTCTCCCTGTCTCCCTGTTTCAGCTCCTCTCACCCCTCATTTTGTCTCGACCATGATTTTAATGTTTTGACTACAATAAACACGACTGCTCCTCACCCAGTCTCCCCCTCTGTCCTCGCTGCCTTTATGTGCCCTCATCCCTCACATATAGACACTTAAGCCGTTCTGGACGTGACCTCTGGAGTTTGTCTTTCACATATGAAGAACACAGACGAAGAACAGAATAATGTCTGGGTAAAGGAGGACATCACATCGACCCTGGTGTGGCCCCTTATCGCCAAAAGCTCTCAAACTCTTGTTGCCTGTCCAAGTTGACAAATTTGTCTCGGCTTCTGCAAACATGACACCTCTTTTTTATCCTGAGGTATTTGATATATTTTTGGTTTTTCACTTTTACGCGTCAGAAATGTGAAAAAACACCTGGGACAGACAGGAAAAGTTCTAGAAAACAGCCTCTATCTGGAAAATGTCTGGAAAATGTCCTGAGTTTGGTGCATGTCTGAGCATCTTTACTGTTTTTAAAGAATATGGACTGAGTGAAAGCAGAGAGGTGGAGGTGGGGGGGGAGAAGCGGGGGCGGTGCGGAGGCTCCTTGATTGACAGCAGCTTCTGCTCGGTTGATCTCCACACTGACTTCCTGTAAAAGGTCAGATGTCAATAGAGCATGAGGCCGTTCGGGCATCTGTGTGTGTGTGTGTGTGTGTGTGTGTGTGTGTGTTTGACCTAAGTTATGGATTAGCCGCCACGGCGCTAACAGGCTGCCATCGATACTCTGTACTCTTCATTTCCGTGCGCACCAGCACAACATGGCCTGAAATCACTGTTTTGATAATGTCAACGCACACACACACACACACACACACACGCGCACGCACAAATAAATTATTACCAAAGAGATAAACCTAAACCAGAACAAACTGTTGCTCCATCCCTCTTACTGAGTTATATAAGGAGGCAGTTTTGTGCATCATGTGCTGGGCTATAAATTTTTATAACTTTTACATTTGTTTGCTATTAAATCTATAAATAAAGGAGAAAAGAACAAGAATAAAACGGAGCAGTGCTTCGGTGCAGGCGAAGCAGTGAAGCAGTTTACATCAGCTGCTTCTTTCACACTTCACACTGAGCAGTTCATTCATTCATTTGCATTTTATTCATTCATGCATTCCCCCACCACCCACTTGAGCTGAAAGTGTCGTAACTAAGATTTTAGATTCACACACTGAACTGAGACGAGTTCTGCCAGTGGAATTGTCATTGTTGCTGCAGATTCTCAGAGATTCTCAGTCAAAGAGCAGAGCATTAACAGCCGTTAATGGAAAATTCCTTGACATAAAGGAACAAGTAGATCGATTGAAAGGTTGACCTCCATTAGAAAACAGATGGGACATAAAGACATGTCTAGAGTTATGTAGAACAAATAAATGGGGCTGGTAGTGTTGATTTCTGCTCGCATCTACAGCCATTGTTGAATTTACAGGACGAGAAATATCTTCAGGGCCGACTGGAAGCTACAGGGACGACCCCGGCCATGCTAGTGCTTCTTCATTCTTCTTCTTCTTCTCAGCACACTGTTTGTTCAAGTGTTCATTTTTTTATACTTTTGGTTTTAATTAGTTATTTGATGCTATAAAAACAAAGTACAACGTCGTGACTGAAGGCTGAGACTGTCTCGCTATTGGTCAAGCGCTTGTACAAGCAGGACATCATTACAGTAACGAAGGAGGAATGAAGTCAGATGTTTAACTTGCAATGTTTGTGCTCCTGCAAAATAAACAACTGATGTAGCGAGAGCAAAACCGCATTTTACTCCTTTAGAAAACATGTATTTTCATTTGTGTATTTAAGAGCTTCTCGTTTACAAATCTTCACTTTCATCCAAAAGAATCACACAAAGAACAAAACCAAAAGTGATCCTTTCTTTTACCCAAAGGTTAAGTTCTACCTTTATATTCCTGGGATTGCGCTGACGCTGTTCCAGAGCTACTGAGAATAAGCCGTCACTGCCGTATTACAACTGTATGAAAGTGAGGCAGCATTGAGAGAAGCGAAACGTCTCTGTATATTTCCTCCTCGGCTGTAAAATAAAAAGCCTCACTATAGCTGTATGACTGCAGCTGCCAGCACACTGTTTCACTGGAGGGTGTCGGCGAACGAGACGCAGTGAGGTGGCAGGAGGGCAACGAATATTTGAGAGGGAGAGAGGGGAAACAAGAAAAAATGACAGGAATAGTAGAAGAGAAACACGGAGATGGGGAGAAATATGTTTGTGGCCAGCTGCTGCAGCCGCTGGGATTCAGGAGGAGAGAGAGAGAGAGAGAGAGAGAGAGAGAGAGAGAGAGAGAGAGAGAGAGAGAGAGAGAGAGAGAGAGAGAGAGAGAGAGAGAGAGAGAACTGCAGCTCTGTCTGCAGGCAATGGGTCAGGAAAGAAATGAATACTGTATTTAGTGTTAGAAAATTATTACGTGGACAATAACGTGTTTTTTACATTGTGAAGATTGGAAAGTATGAGATGTTAAAGGTGGGGGGACACAGACTGAAAGGCAGGAGGCTGAAGAGACAGTTCAGATTTCAGTGTGCAGAGGAATGAGGTCTTTTAGTGTCCGCTTACATTAAACATAGAGGAGAGAGAGAGAGAGAGGAGTGTTCATCTTTGTGTGCAGGGCTATGGAAGCAGCAAGGCCCATAATCTTCACTTCTTCTCCTCTTATCTTCCCGTCTTCATTTATCTTTTTTCGTCTCATTTCATTTAAATCCATCGCGTTTGCAAGGGAAGGTGCAGCCAGATGTCAAATCCTGTCCTGCAGCTGTTGCACATGTAAGGAACGGACTGTGTCTCTCTCTCTCTCACACACACACACACACACACTTCTACCTCGCGCTCTGTGGCAGATGGACAGATAAGCCATCTCTCCTTCAATCACTCTTTCTTCATCATCATCTTCTTATTCACTCTCTCACTCTGCCTCCTCATCCTTTAGTACCTTGGAGGCGATCTATAGTATCACTATCTCAACAACAGCTTATCTCGATTAATTCAGAGTCCAAGAATTATAGAGAGAAACTCTTTCACAAAGACATGAAAAGATGCTGCTCATGATAAATATAAAGTAAACTTGGAAAAATGAACGTGTGAGTTATTGTATGAAACAAACAAAGATTTCACACAAGAAACCATAGCGAGACATATCCGCTAGATTTACAGCAAAGTATTGAGATGGTATGAAAGTTTCTGAGTGAACCCGACACGTGCATCTCACTGACAGTCGTCCTATCCCTCTTCCTTGTGTGTTGCTGTGGTGATCCGAGCCACGTGTGTAGATGAAGTTTGTTTGTGGACGGCACGGTGGAGCAGAGGTTAGCCTCTCACCTGGGGGGCCTCTCTCTCTGTGATGTCTAAACGGCCCATAGGTGTGAATGTGAGCGTGAATGGCTGTCGGCCCCCGTGAGACACCACCCCGCCTCCTGCCCAATGTCCGCTGTGATTGGCTCTTGTCCCTCAACCCTGCAACCATCAAAAGATAAGTGGTGTAGAAAATGGAGGGATGGAGGACGGTTGCTTGGGAGAGGAAAGACCCTCGAGTGCTACTATCACAACCATTTGTCCCCATACAAATGAAAACACTACAAAATGTCCTTGTGTGTGGTTACAATGACATTATGATGTGCACTAAATCCTTTATTTAATATTTATATATACTGTTTTTAAGTGCTTAGTGGGGAGTTAAAATAAAGTGTTACCAGTTGTCTCTGGTTTGACATGGTCATAATCTCTATCATCCAATTTTATAGAAATACATAAAAATGTTATCCTGACGTTCATTGTTGCTAATAAATATTTAATGTTATAGAGAAATACTTTAGATTTAAAGTGCCGACCCTCGATCGTAACAACAACTTCCTGGTGTGTGACGCACTCGGTCTTTGCATAATAAAACTCTCAAATCAACTTATTGAAACTTTTGACAGCCACTGTTCATATTTCTTCATTTTCAAACTACCCTGCTTATCTTGAAAAGTAAAAAAGACGCAGTACATTTATATTCGAAGCTAAAAGGCGACTTTAAAAGATGAATAAACTGAAGCTGTACGTTCCATCCGTCATCCGCTATCTATACTGCTTATCCTGTGAGGGTTGTGGGGGGGAATGGGAATTCGTATCGCAGGCCTGACGTTCAGAGACAAACTACCATTCATGTCCGCAATTTACCATTTTAAGTCTCAAACTAACCTTCCCCCAAAATCTGCATGTGTTTGGACGCTGGAGAAAACCCACAAAGAAACGGGAAGAACATGCAGAATCCACACAGAAAGGCCCCCGGCCGAGCTGGGATTTGAACCAGGAACCTTGACAATGAAGAAACAGGAAAACACAATATCTGTCTGGGGACTGGAGCCTTCTCGTTTCTCTCGCTCTCTCCACACTCTGGTTTTGTGACAGGTGGCTCGGGCTGTAATCACCATATTTTATTCAGTTGTGTGTCTTAGCCTTCGTCCTCCCTCTGTCCCTCTGTCCCTCTGTCCCTCCCGTCGTGGCTCCGCAGCAGCGTTTCAGATAATAGTCGCCCACTGGGGGTTTCGACACGCGGGCCTCACTTCTGCCAGCCTTCACCGACAAGGCAGTTATTTCTGATGCCTTCCAGTCGTCCTCACCGTATCAAAAGCTGCCGTTCCTCTGCGTCTCTCTGCCGTCCGGCAGCAGACTCACTAATGGATTTTCTGCCACGTAGCTTTGTCTCTCTCGGTTACAGGGAATCATTACGGCTGAAGGCTCGAGTGCTCGGCTAAAAAGGAGCCATTTCTTTTTTTTTTTCGCTTTTGCATTTGGACCCAATTGTTTCCCCATTCGTGAGGATACGTCGAGTGAGTCATTGTTTCCTCAGAGGAAACTCTTTAACTCCCTCGTTATAATAATAAATCTTCACGTTTTCTTTTTATAGTTTGGCTTTAAAATATCACGTCCTCTTTAGCCTGAAGACGTGTTGAAGTCACTCCCATTTTCACCTTTTACATTAACGCTAATTACATTAACGGCCTGACAACCCAGACAACAGCAGAACAGCCTTTTGTCACAGAAAACTTGAAACAAATTCATTTCCTCCTCATCTAAAACAGGAGACTGCGAGTTTACACTAACAGGAATAGGAAAGAAGAAGTTAAACACCTCAGCTGCACAAAATTATATTTAGTTTATTCCGGTTTCTAAAATGATTTAAAATGAAACAATCTAAAGATAAAGATATGAATCTGTATAAATGTATATTATAAAAGCAAGAAACATTTTCCTTATTACATGATAATCTGTGTTGTTAAAATGAAGTAGACACCCACTTTGGACGAAGTTTCGAAGACAAAAAGAAGAGATTTGGTATCAAATGAAAATTGCGAGAATTATTTTGTTTAAAAAGGTCAAAGTCCAAACAACTGGAAATCACTGAGTTTATAAAAACACATGTGGGCCTAATTAATTGGTTTATCCATTAACAAATCAATTTACCGTTATTGCAAATGTTACAAATGTGTTTGCGTGAATGCAGATTTTTGTTTTTGCTCCATTTCTGGTTTTGTACCTCAGCATTCCTGCCGTCCTCCAGTTATTATCTCTGTTGACTTTACAGAGGTCCCGAACTCTGCGAGACAAACCACACATCCAGACCAACCTTCTTATATCTATTGTTGCTTCTGGACTCTGTGCTCCGCTGCACATACGCTCATCATGTACACAAATACACTGACCACCGGCCACCCTGTCATTACACCCAATCCCTGCTCTGCTGAGTGTGTGTGTGTGTGTGTGTGTGTGTGTGTGTGTGTGTGTGATGGTTTATTTGAATTCCACTCTCCTACTCTCGCGTCTGCCTCTTTGTCTTTATCTCTTTCTTTCCCCCGTCTAATTACTCAGAGACGGGAGGACTAAGCTCTCTAATCTGAACGGATATGACCCGACCACCAGCTGATCCCGTAACACTGTTACTTACACCTCAAGTCGGGCACTCGCACACACGGATGCTCGTACGCTAGCACACGTGCAAACACACACGTGTGCTCGGCTGCAGCCAAACAGACATATGCATGAAAATATATTTCAAATAAATAAATAAAAGCCTGATTAATATCCTTAATTATGTCCATATTTTTACACAAAGTGAAGGGCAGAAAAAGTGGAGGTAGAGAACGTGTCTGTTATAGATTCTGAATTCAAGGATACTCTAAATGTTTCAGAGAAAAAATTACTGTGTCACTATTTTCTGCTACAATCTGCCGAGAGCTTTAAATTTTTTCCTCAAATTTGTCCGGCGTTCATTTAATGACAGAATTGTGCTTTTATGCAGATTAAGGCTACATTAAATACCGCACTTTAAGTAGTTCCAGCCAGGCTTATCAAAGTGCTTTCCACTAAATCTATTTAAGGTAGCCTTAATTTTACATAAACCCATGTTTTTCATGTTTAGCAGAAAAAAATATTTGATAAAAAGCAGCAAATAATGACGGTTTTTAGCAAGAAAAGCCCCTGAGAGTTGAGTACGGGAGGACAGGAGGATTAAAATGTGGGTATTTAGGCGTCATCACTACAAACCCAAACGAGCACAGATACTCGCGGCCCTCCTCGGGCTTTAATACTGCGGTCAGATTCATGCGGTGCCCAGAGAGAGGGTGTGACAAACTTCATCGTGTGGGGTTGTGGGTTATATATAGAAACGAGAGCACAGCTGTCCGTCCATTAGGCTAAAAGCACAGCAGCAGCACAGGAACACGACAGTGAAGTCAGAGGCCCGCTCGCCTCCGTGTGACACGACGGGAAAAAACGGAAAGAGAGATCTCAATATAGCGGCTGAGAGAACTGAAGATGTAGGGAGAGGGAAGGAGGATGGAAGGAGAAACGATGAAATAGGTTTGATTTCAAGGATTGTACGAATCCGTGTAACAAGGTGAGAGATGTAGATGTAAAGAATCAAACGAAACGAGGGAACAAACATCTTGGTTCTTCATCACTTGTCCTGGCGAGCTGCTTCGCGATGATGTGATTCATGATGTGAGAGTCGTGTCAAGCCCGTCTTCTGTCAATTCGACTGGATTAGCATTCAAACTGGCCCCAGAACCCAAGAACTCCCAAAACCCACTGTCCCTCTGCATGTCAACTGATTCTCATTCATTTGATTAAACTGTAAATTTCCCAGAGAAGCACAACATCAGCTAAAAACTATTGTGCATTAATCTCCAGCCTCTGTCTTTGAGAGTCTTAAACTAAAGTCTTACAGTAAAATACTAAAACTGATAGTGTCGCACTTATCATGCCATTTCAGTGAATGTGAGCTTAGCGTAACACTTGCACTTGTTTTTGTTGGGATCAACCAAACGAGATTCAATTAATTCTAATTAATGAGCTTCTAAGGTGCTGGAATGAGCCGGACTTGCTGCGTCCAGTGTTTCTACAAAGCTAAGCTAAGCTAACAGGCCACTGGCTTTACAGAAAACACACGAAAGTGACACTGACTCTGTCCAAGAAAGCAAATAAGCATATTCAACAAAATGTCAAACAACTTCTTTAAAAGTCTTACTAGTTTATTTGGTTAGGGGTCGCCTCAGCTGGGGGGGCCAACGGCAAACTTGTGGTTCTGTTGCTTCCCAACGCAGGCACCAGCCAATCAAATCACGTTTATGCCTGAAATCAAATGTTAAACTGGTTCTGGAGAGAGGACGCCTGAGGCAACTGGTGAACCTGGTCTGTGTCTATCAGGTCGAGCAGTTTATTTCCCCTGCACTTCCCATTAGTGTTGCATTGACAGCTAGCACGGCACATTAGCATTGAAGCCAGCTGTGCTACGTGTCCCGAGCTGTGGGGACGGGCTTGTGGAGTTTTCTCTTTTATCGAACCCTGAAAGAATAACGACTTCAAAGTATTCAGACCTTTTTCATCCTATTTTCAAATGAAAATCCGCATTTCAAGATATATTTTAGAGAAGAGAAAAGACAGACTAAAGGAAATCTCTGCACTGGAGAAAGAGAAATGACACTTGATTTAAGACAATTCTTGGAGAAGAGTTGATTTGTGCAGTGAATATAGTTTGAAACTTAGTAGATAAGTAAGTATAGGATTTCTTGCAGAGTGGAGAAAATGCAGTGACTCTGTGTTTCGGATGAGGAACATCAGAAGAGAAGGTGGACACGCAGAGAGAGAGAGAAAGCAAAGGTAGATCTGGGCAGAAAATAAAACACAGCATGTGTCCGGGTGGAGAAAAAGAAAAAGCTCAGTGTTTGCCTGCCCACCTCCCTCAGCATGCAGGAGGTGTCTGCTGCAAGTCGAGCGTGACTGATGTGAAATCAGGTTTTCTGCCTATAAATACAGAGCTGAGAAAGGCAGGGACTCTTCCATTTCCTCTTCCTCCCCCTGTTTTCATGCACCAGGCGAGTGCGTAGGCCACAACTCTGCTTTCATTTTCCATTAAGGTCGGATACTTCATTCGGTATGCCCCATCGCAGAGTGATAGGGGGGAGGGATGAAGGAGGAAAACACAGAAAGTGAGAGTCTTTCATTACTGCGCTTCGTAACTAATGATGTTGGGAGGGATGGATACGGGAGGGAGGGAGAGAGAGATAGGCGTAAGCTGGAAGCAGCGAACGTGCGTCAAGTCTTTTGGGGCCGAGAGACGAGAGAGGAATTATTTATAGTGAATTTACACATCAATGACAGGTTTCTCCCCTTTGTGATTTCCCTGTCGCTCGCCGAAAATAAAAGGTGTCGGGAAGTCGTACAGGATGGTTGCAAGAGTCTGCGCTTGTGAGTCTGCACACGTGATTTCGCGGGAGAAAAACAGTTTGTGTCCTTGTGAGCTGTTAATTGTTTCGACGACAGGAAAGTGAAGACAAATGCTTTGTTTGCCTCCTGTCGCCTGCCCGAGAGTTTCCAGATCTTTGGTCTCTGTGATGACACAAACCCAGTGGATTGTGTCTTTTAACAACGACAAAAAAAAATAACACACAGACATAAAGCAACACATCATGGAATACAAGGGGCCATGTCGTAGAAAGAAAAAGTGTTGAACACATTTTGAGAATATGGTGGTAATTGAGAATATAGAAATTCATTCTTGTAATATAACAACTTTATTCTTGTAATATTTCGACTTTTGTTCTTAAAATCTCCTATTTTCTCTTTAGTTGATCCAAACCCTCTGTTGTACAAACACACACTGACGCACAGGGGCAGACAAATCCCATCAGCTGCACAATTCTCAAAGCCGCGCGACCTCAAGTCCAAACAGACAACAACAGACACGACAGTCAGTGACAATATGGAGCTTTGCGAACGCGGAGTCGAAACGCAGCCATTAAAGCTATTTTAGCTCCGAGCAAATAGTGCCACATATAGACAAGCAGCTGTACCAATAGCGACGGTTGATAACGCCCATACACAGGTGGGGCTACAATAGGTATGGCTGTCATGTGGCGGCTCCTTTTGAAGTCAAAGACGGGGGAACGTTTGCAGAGGCTACGGGATCATCTGTGCATGTGTGTGTGTACGTGTGTGTTTATGTACGACCATCAGTCACACACATATATATATATATATATATATATATATATATATATATATATATAAAACGCTCTTTTCATGCCCCCTAACAAAGCCTCAAATAGCTCTTCTGTTCACATAAAGGCCACTGTACCGACACTGTATGTTCCCTTTGCTCCAGAGTACACGTGCAACGTAAAAAAAAAACTCCACCACAAAAGTTTCCAGACGCAGGTTGAACACAACTCCAACTTATTTTCTGACTTAATGAACATTATGTCACAGGAGATTGAATCCCACTTTGGGCCTTAAAACGGCACCGAGTTTTTTTTTTTTTTACGACAAATCATAAAAACGGAGGACGGCTGCTTGTTTTATGGAGCCATCTCTAAATAGAGCCTCTGTTCATAAAGTCCGTCCATTTATCATAAACCTTCATGGTCGAATAAGTGGGATTGACTCTCCCAGGTGGCTCCGCTAAACTTAGCCTGTGTACGAGGCGTCGGTGGGTGTCCTGCGGTGGCGTTTTTGTTTTCCAGAGAAGAACTTTATTTAAGTGCCAATGATTTGAGCTGGTTAGCGGATTTCAGTAAAAGCCATAGACTCTATGTATAAAGATGGCTGATGTGACAGCTCGCGGAAAGTGAAGCCAAATCATCTTGCTTGCCCCCCTGCTGGCAGTGTAGGTAATTAACCCCCGTCTCTAAAAAAAAAATAAAGAGTACACGTTAAAGTTGATATCTGTCATTTTACGTAGTTTTTAAACATCATGATTGAGAGTTGATGCTAATTTGTGATTGTGTATCGGTCAGATCTCGGTAAAGACTCAAATGATAAAAGTGCAAGATGGCGGCACCTGTATCCCGGATATATTAGCCTCATTTTTATTATTTTAAATTGCACGACTGTGAATTCACTCGAGCAAACAAAGGCAGTTTTGCATTTTGTTATACATAAGACGTAGCATGGAGTGAACATCTCTTTTTAATATTCATCCTCCGTGATCCTCTGATTGCAAAACCCCCAAATGAAACATATGCACTGTAATTGCATGACATTAGCCCAGATTGTTATTGTGAGGAGGGGTGGGCTGTTACCTGTGTGGTAGAGGGGGACGACTAAAGATCGCTGAGGAGAGTTCTCTGCTGCGACTCCCTGGTGTGAACATAATCTGTCTCCATGATATCTCGTCTTCTATTAATAGTCGCAGGTTTTAGGGGGTTTTGCATATTTCAGTGAGCTGCATCCTGTACCCGATAACGTGTAGGGAAAAAAAAACTGAGTCACGATCTAGCCTGGCTTCACACCCATCTGTTGCCGTCCCACTATTTATTGTATCAGCAACATGGCCGACGAATGCAAAAGTGTGAAGTTTTGATTTGAAAGCAAAGAGTAAGAACGAAATACAAAAGGATTCCAGGACGGAGAAAACTTCAAATGGCCTCCTCCCGACTCAAATGGATATTACAGCCACACGAGAAACATATTTCTGCCGGAGTCGCACACAAATCTCACAATTTTCTGCTTGTCAGTTTTCACCTGTGGTAAATATTCGCTGGATACACACAGCCCTCATTTCAGAGAGGGGGGTTTAGGGGATATTGGAGCTCGCCGTGACCCTCTCACCTGTGAAGGATATTGAATGGACCAAAAAGACAGTCTGAGGCGGGTCGGCAGGCAGACGTGTGCAGACAAGTGGAGCGGAGATGAAGGAAGACGCACAACAGTGAAACAGACAGAGTTTGGGCCGGGCGGAGAACAGATGTGTTCCTTTTGTGAGGGTCATAAAAGTGAGTCATTCAACTCGACGGCTGAGAGAAACCGACAATTGCGAAGAAAAGTGAAAGAAAAAGGGCGAGAGACATTGGGAGGGAAAGGGCGCCCGCACACGGGAGGACGGGAAATGCAAAAGACAAATAAAATGCCGCGTGACGGAAGGGAGCGAGGGAGCGAGGTGGATGTGGGGGAATTAAAGGGGGGAAGAAGGAAAAGCAGTGGAGGAGACTAAATGGTCTGTTTTCAGCGGCAAATGCGCTGGCGGTGAAATCCATCACTGGAGGTATACGGCTGGCAGCTCATCTACACTGCAGCCTTTGTTTTATGGCGTTGACACCGCCACCGCTGCTGTGTTTTCATCAGTCAGGGCCCTGACACCACCCTGGGGAGTCGCACATGAACAGGCATACGTGTGGGCGAGCAGATCACTGCATCTGCATATCTGTGTGTGTGTCTGTGTGTGTCTGTGTGTGTGTGTGCGGGCTCACACTTGTTTGTCTCATACGTTCCGTTGAGTGAGTGATGCAGTGTGTGTCGAGATCTTACAGATTAGTGAGCAAGGGGGGAAAAAAGCGAGACACCGCAGCATTGTAGGCCCCTGATTAAATCCTTAAAATACTCAAGTAATCTACATAAGAGCCTCTGTGTGAGGCAACTATGGATTTTCTTTCCCCCCTTCTCCTGTGCGGCAGATTATATTTTCCTTTGTGGCGAACGCCCTGCAGCTCCGAGCAGTTTGTATTTCAAACACTAATTCCTCATGCTCTAAGGACAGCAGCAATATTTCCCCCCCAAAGAAAGTCCCCCGGGTGCTTATTTAGGCCACGGATACAAGTGTTCGACCAGAAGTTACAAAACTGCAGCGTTACAGTTTAGAAAGAAAATGCTTTTTCTATCACCGACCTGTGTGGAAACAGCAAATAGGGCCCACTTTTAATTGTGGGTAACAGTGGTGATAAATCCTCAAGGTGATTGTACAAGAAGCATTTATTATGTCGTATTAAAGCCGTTTTCATGACCTGCGGGTAAAATCACGTGATCTTTACGTGATCACGTGATTTTCTTGACAACACACGGACACAGTCGTCGTTTCTTATCACGACAAACTCTCTCGACATCTTCGTCTGTGTCTTCTACGTGTGTGTCGGCGCTTTTTCACTGGGAGATATTTAGTTTTTTATTCACCTTTGCGGTCAGGGTTAACCCCCTTTCCTGGATTTCTATTAACTTTATACTTGGAGGTCAGGTGGAGAAAAGTTTGCAGAAACTTTGGAGCGTCTAACTCTGACATTTGCGTTCACACATGCACGTCCTCTGGAGAAAATACAGAGGATCGGTGGAGTTGCATGTCTGAAAGCAGCTTATCAGTTTGCAGAAGCATATTTTGGCTTGAAGTGTAAAAAAAACACATATTAACGGCTCCAATTTCTCTTTAACTTATTGATCCAGAAACTTGCTGACAGGCCGGAGCCTATAAAGGAGAAACATCATAAAATATGGATCTGAAAATATGGTCCGCTTGTGTAAGCCGCTGTATTTGCTCTAAATCCCGAGAAACAAACACAACAAATTCAATTTATATGAAGGCCACGGCTCAAAGTGCCGCTGTCATGACACCTTCGTCTTCTTTAGCCTCAGACTTTATCTTTTCCCCCGCGGCCCTGCATTCATCTTGAAGCTTTCCAGACCATTGCATCTATAGATATTCAATATTAATGTTCTATATTGTGTATTAATGCGATTGGCTGCTATTTCTGCAGTTAGCTAAAATAATCTCTACTTTTCAAAGACACCGACAAATAAATACTTAAATACAATTTCTTTTTAGTTTAGTTTAGTTTTTCTGGCATTTTTAAGATTTAAGATATTATTTTACATTAATTTGTCCCTGACCCGGCCTATCACCTGTTCCTCCCTACAGTTCATTTACCACACCCCCACCTGCCACACAACCTGTGTTGCTTTGTTGTCACGGAGTTCCACACTTAATCCTCATTCATGGATTTCCCTCATCTGCCAACCTGCTTTCACCCTCTGTGAGCTTTTTTTATGAACCTTATATTCCAGTAAATCAAAGTCCTTGATTCAACCTTCCATCCATTATTTATAACTCTTATCCTTTGAGGGGTCATGAGGGAGCGAGAGCCAATCCCAGGTGACTCCCAGGAGCTGCGGGCTGCACCCTGCACAGGCCAGCAGCTCATTGCAGAGCCGAAATATAGATGCAAACAAACCATTCACAATTCACCGTCTCCAATGTGCTGCACGTCTTTGGACTGTGGGAGGAAATGGGAGAAAACCGACGCAGACCCAGGGAGAACACGCAATGAGGCGACAGTGCTAACCACCGCGACACCCTGCCATTAACTCAGCCTCCTCCCCCTAAGTGCTTACATTAGGATCTTGCTTCCTTTTGCAATGTACCTGAATTATTGCTGCAATTCCTCCGCTGCATTTGGTTAATGTGACATTCTTGCCATGTTCAGCCGAGCACCAATGAACAAAAACAATAAATAATTCAGGAGCTTATGTCTGCCACGCATGATCCTTGGTGCATGCTTGTGTGCATGTGGGGGCAGGTTGTGAGGTGATTACCGTGGTCTTCGGGGGGATGAGGGAGGCCGTGGCCTTTGAGGAGCGGCTCAGGGTGAGGTGAGCAGAGATCAACGACCAGCAGGATTTTCCAATAACCTTGATTTCTGCTGCGGACTCGTCTCAGGGCCGTTACAATATCAGCAAACGGTTTTCATGGCCAACAGAATTCACGATAACGATTTTTACAGGAAATCTAAAGAAAGCCTGAATAATAACATTAATATCAGTCTTTTTCATCTTTAATATGGTTTATTGTACATTTTATACAATTCTTTTGGCAAATTAATTATAATCAGAATACTAAAAAAATACTACTATGTACTTTGATTGAGCAGAAAGATGATGAGCTCATTGAAGATCAGAGCAATCATAATTGATAACTGTGATTGCCCCAACATCTATATTTGAAAAAATAGACATAATTATTGCAGCAATAGATTTTTTTCTTCATTCCTATCCCAGGATATGTTTTGTGACCCCCCCTCCCCACTGATCTATCTTGTGACCCCATGTGGGGGTCCAGGCCACAGGCTGGAAACCAATGAGTGACTGTCAGTAAATCCCGTGATGCAGTTAATCTGGACGGGCTTCAGTTTATCGTCAAGCATGTTTGTGTCTGTGAAATTTAGACATTCTTGGGTAGAGGGCGAAGATAACGGAAATTCTTGTTTATTTGTGTGTTTACGAGTGTGTGTGTTTGTGTGTGAATGTGTGTGAGCATGAACATGTGGAGTCTCTGTGACTGTGTGTGTGTGACACCTGCGTAAACACAGATTGTTCAGATAAATAGCAGACATGAGAGGTCATGTCAATGGAGCCAGTTACATTTTAGTGCATGCGCGTGTGTGTGTGTGTGTTTATGTGTGTGTGTGCAGGAGGGCAACAGTGGAAGGTATGTGCATGTGTCCACCGGCATTCACGCTCACTCAGACGGTTTTACTGCTTCCAGGCATAAACACTATTGACTACTGACTCCTAATGGTGCCGCCAGCTTATCTACATCACAACACACACACACACACAGACACACACAAACACACACAAACGCCAAGACTGACCTGAACAGAACACACATACACACATTATGAGGTAAACTACGAAGCATATGACCTCAATTGAGCTGGACACACAGTGACCTCACTTGTTTTGCAAAGACCCAACCATATATCACCACACACACACACACACACACTTTTTCACACGGACACACACATTTCTCTGGGAGGCATTTGGAATGTTGGACATTTGCCTGCAGTCTGCATTTCAGTGGGGTTCCTATCAAATTAGTGTGTGTGTGTGTGTGTGTGTGTGTCTGACCTTCGTGTCTTTATTATCTCCTCATTCAGTTTTGATTCTGTAAATTGAGGTTGTATATAACTGCATTTTTGCATTTTGCAAAGACCCTAATGTCAAATACACATGTAAATAAATAGAATGAATGAATAGGGAAATAAATTATTGTTTTCTACGAGTTAGATGAGAAGATCGATACCTCAGTCGTGTCTGTGCAATATTACAAAGTTACAAAGTTATGGGGGATGTTGAAAATGTCGTCTCTGGCTCTTCTAAAAGAATAATAAAAAAATCCCTTAATCCAGTGGTTCCCAATCTGTGCTGGGACCATAAACATTGTTGCAAGATAAATCAGAAGAATCAAAAGACAATTACCATGAGAGGAAAACAGGAAAAATTAGACATTTGCAATACAAAATCATGTGTTTTTAAGTAATATCTAATTTTAAAATTTGTCTTCTCATTATTTTTGCAAAGAATTTCCATTGGGACCATTGTCAACCGGCCTCTTGTTGCTCATGAATTACAAACCAGAATGGCTTTCAGTCGACTGCACATCGCCGCCAAGTCCCAGCAGTCCCCTTAAATTCAATCAGGCTGGACCCAATTGAACACACTCATAGATATCAGCCCCATTAACATGCCTGGTTTTTCATTCCCTGGGAAAACAGGGAAAGGTTTTTAAAAAACGGCCACAATATTAAAGAAAGTAATAAAATCAACTTCCTGGATCCGCCCCCCTGATCTGGAGCTGCACCAACATTTCATGGGATCCTCCCTGACTCAAACCACATCCTCCCACCAAGCTTCGCTGTAATCTGCGTCCTCGTGCTTACAAACAATGGGACAGGGTCAAAAAACATAACCTCCTTGGCGGATACATAAAAAAGGTCTAAAATTACAGCCCTGTGCAGCATCCGCTTCTACCTCCAGTCGTTTCCATCCAGTGCATGATGAGGTCGACACACACACACACACACACACACACACACACACACACACACACACACACACACACACACACACACACACACACACACACATCACCTGGAGGCTCCTGCTCTTTACTGTCACATCACTTTAAACATCAGGGTCACCTCCCGCCACCCGACTGAATCTTTAGCTCCCACCACACAAACCAAACCTCAGCCTATAAACACAGCTACAACGAGCCATCTGTGATCATGTGAATTTAGCTTGAAGACGCCCCCCCTCCCCTCTCCTCCCCCTCCTCCCCCGCCCCTCCAGAATCACTCGTCAACGAGAAACGCCAAAGGTCACGGCCAGTGTCAGCCCCCCCGGTGGGACGTGCCCACTCTGCCTTTGGAGGTTCGGCGCGAGCATGTTGTCTCCTGGAGGACAGGGAAAGGTCAGGTCCCGGGACATATGTCGAGTCTGGTGGTAACACAGCCATATGCTCTCATCTCCACCGAAGGGTCTCTGAGAATAGCAGCTACACAGGTTCCACTTCCACTCGGTTTACACAGGGCAGACGTGTCACACTCACACTGCTATATCACATTACCCCCTTTGTAAAAGCTCACTTGGATAAATTTAAATATTTATCTTTAAACACAAGATCTGTTAAAATGTCCTTTAGCTGACACATTAGCTTAGCTCTGACCCGCTACACTATCACATTCATTCATCATCTATACCGCTGATCCTTTAAGAGTCGCAGGGGGCTGGAGTTAATCCCGGCTTACTTTGGGTATACATATAAATACACATATAATATATATATATACAGGTCACCAGCGTATGGAGACAAACAACTATTTACACTCACATGTGGTGGATCTAGGATTCTTCTATATCAGGGGTCATGAAGGGGCCACACTTTACACAGAGGGGCCGATTATATGTCCAACATCCACACACACTTCCTGATTCAGTAAGGTGCACATTTAAGTCATTCCCTTGTTTACTGTTAGCTCTTTAGCTTTGAGCAAAGCCACACACGATTGAATATATTTTGAAAAGCACATTGTGTACTTTAAAAAAGCTTAGAAAATTAAAATTCTAAACAAAAGAGTGACTGTATTTCAATGCAAAGGTGTGAACAGACAGACTTAGAGCAGTCGACTTGTGCCGGGATCGCTCAGGACATATTGAATACCTGTTGTTTGACCAGGATCCAAAAGGATTTTCTGCAGAATATTTTACAAATGCACCTTTTTCTGTTTTCCAGGTTTGTCGCTGAGACCCGTCCCTGACATTGAGCTGTATAAAAGAAGCTGTGAATGGTATTTTTCACTTCAACACAAAAAGGTTGGCCTCGGAAAAAACAACAACAACAAAAAAATGTCACAGCGAAACAATTTGTGCCCCGAACGGCAGCTCATCATTTTCACCTGCACTCGAAGCGTCTCCTCGTACACAACACGAGCACTCTGCCGCCGCGAGCTCCGGGAAAGGTCACACGGCCTTTACTACATTCTCAACTATCTGCACGCTGCCAAAAACAAGCATCCGCGCATCTCGTTACCGGGGAACAAATATTTTCTCATTACACACTCACGACGTATGCGGCAGCGCCACCGAACAGACAGAAGTACCGTTAAACAAACAGCCGCGCTATTGTTCCTGTGGCGTAGACAAAATGAGTTGGCACAGATAAGTGTTGATTGATGTAAAGAGGCTCAGAGAGAGGATCCAGACTTTTGGCTCAATCCCATCTAACGCACGGATCAAACCACCGCAATTTTCAAAAAGCTCATTATTTTCCCTCACATATTCTCCTATAATGCGATGAAACTCTGCCTGTGTGTAATTTGCTTATCTCTAAAACCGTCTTATTCAAACATGATAGGTGTTAGTGGGAGCTAATTTGATTTCGGTGCAATATGGAAACACAAAATGTAAAGTTGGAATAAACAAAACCAGGCTTTGTAGCAGCAGAGGCTGGGAATCAGCAGCGTTCGTGACTGATGTTGATGAAAACAACGACGACGACTGTTTCTCCAGCTCGAGCTTCACCGAACTTTGAATAAACAGTCGAGCGGCTCGACTCAGGGATCTGCAGCCCGAGGGTCAGGTCACTTTTACAGTTACATCCAGCTTGACCACAGGCCGAGCAAGTGGCCCATTCCAAATAGGCAGGGTCAGTACGAGC
The DNA here is from genome assembly GCF_022539355.2 of Hippoglossus stenolepis. Classification (NCBI taxonomy): domain Eukaryota; kingdom Metazoa; phylum Chordata; class Actinopteri; order Pleuronectiformes; family Pleuronectidae; genus Hippoglossus; species Hippoglossus stenolepis. The sequence goes on from NC_061499.1 coordinate 5,404,979, forward strand.
ACAGCACTAGTCTCTCTACAATGCAGTGTATCCATAAGTATTTTCAATTTGCGTTTTTGCGGATTTCTACATCTCAGATTGGACGTTTTGAGCCAATTCAAATCTCAGTCAGGTCATAAAATCATGAGCACAGCAAAGATTTGAATTAATGAATAAAAATTATTCTCCCTAATATTAGCCGGCAACAGTTTTAGTGAAATGTTCCTAATTAACTGACGACTGCGACATTCACAGGTTCCACTTTCCTGCACTGAGCAATGTTACTTTTACCGATTGTTTTTATTATTCATTTAAACTCCAGTAGAAATGTAAATGCAGGACTAACTTGTAATGGAGTGTTTATAGAGTGTTAGGACTAATCTTACCAAAGCTTTTCCTCAAGTGATGAACTCATCCGACAATCCGATACACACTCGCTGGCGAGTTCTCCTAATTTTACGACCAGCGGTTTTGAAAGAGCAACGCTTCAGCAAGCCTGAACACTTCAGGAGTCCCACACGCTGCCGCTCACACACACACACACTCTCACACACACACACACACACACACACAGACACACACACACAGACACACACTCAGGCCTCCTTCTTGGCCGTGCCATCCTCAGCTTGTGCAGCGAGAGGGGAGACAGTGGGCGCAGTGTGGAGGAACTGGCCTCGCTCCAGAGACTCTCCAGAACATTCCAGTGAGAGACTGCTGCCTGGCAGGCGCGCCGGTTGCTGGTAAACACACTAAACAACAAACAACAACACCGGCTCTGTATCATTCCTGCAGAGAGGAGAAGAAAAAAAACATTCTGACAGAGGATTAACCCACGTCATATTATTCCTTATTCCATTATTCCTGTGACGATTCAGTCTTGATTTACAAATTCAAATAAGGCTGCATGAGAGCCGCTCTCCAGTTTCTATTACGGTATTTGGGGTAATTTTACAGGGATAAGTGCTTATTTTACGGCCCCTAACCATAAGCATTGTAATGATTGTTATTGTTGCAGCACAACACAAAACACAGAACTTATCCTACAGCTGTATCCTTGTCGGAAAAGGTTGTTAAACGCAGCCACTAAAAAAAAATGAATCATCAGTGTTTTCTAGGTGCGCCAGCTGTCGGCCAGACAGCATCTGACTTCTTTCCAGTCGGTTTCTTCTTTAATGGTTCAAGCTCTTTCTTTATTAATGCAACCAATTCCTGCAAATCTGATAATTTGATAATAGAGCAGCGGGGGTTAGATGAGGTTAGATGAGCAAGCTGCTCCTGCTGCAGAGATCACAGTGTCGACTGTTCTGACACATGCAGGTTCACACAGCATCAGATAAACGTAAAGATGATTCATTTGCTTAAAAAAACACTTTCATCAACTAATGAATGAGCTGTTATTCCCGTGCACTCAGCAGATTTTCTCAGAACTCTCTGCAGATTAAGCTAATCAGTAAACCGAACCCTCGGAGGCTGGGACTCGCCCCCTTTCATTGTTGGTTTAGCTGACCTCTGCACAGTTTGACTGTTCTGACTGACGGGAGCTCCACACGCATCAATAATGTCATTATGTGCTGAAAGAGCAGAGAGTGGGTGGAGATCGCTCACACTCTCTTCAAATCAAAATGATGTGGGCTCAGTAGTTTAGTCATAAGTCAAATTAATGTTCTGCAGATATACGGGGGTCACATGGAGGACAAGGTTGTAGATGAACTGAGGCTGATGCACTGATGTCATGGACGATATGAAGATGGACGACATGTCTCCACTTCCTCCCGTTTCATAAAAATGAAGATGAGACCGAGTCTGTCTTTAGTTCCCACAGATTCACGCTCTCGACCAATCACGAGTCTCAGTCTCAGCTGTCAATCAGGACGCTTCACCCCATAGCATCAAATAACTAAATCAAAACAAAAATGTACTGAAAAATGATCGTATATGAGTCTGATAAGATCTAAAATCGCAAAATTATTTGTTCATATTAATTATTTGTTTGACCCAAGTCCCATCCGCTAACATGGGAGAGGCGCGTTTACTGCAGCCGGCCACCAGGGGGCGATCAGGACAGTTTGGCTTCACATTTGCTGAGCTGTGATGTCGTCCATCTTTTTGTGGAATCTATAATTGATTTCTAAATTTTCTTTCTCTTTCTTGAACACTATCACATCTGCACGTAAGTTATGAAGCTATGTGCAGCCGCTGACTAACTTTGCCGGCAGCCAGTCCAGCTATTTCCCGTCTTTGTGCTAAGCTAAGCTAATCTGTCCGTCTCCTGCATAAAAACGCAGAGACAACAGACGTCGGCAGAAAGTGAAGAGCAGTTGTATCTCACACTTTGATGGATTCACCAGCCCTCGAGCGGGAGCAGCTTAGTGCTCGTGTGCGCTTCGCTGCGTGCGAGTGTGCACACACATTAAAGCCCATGTGTTTGTCAATGTGTGCTTATCACTGTTAGTCTTTTAGAGATACGTTTGAAATTTTGTGTGTATTTGTGTGTGTGTGGATATAAGTAAGTGTGTGTTTTGGGGTGTATTTGTGTGTGTAATCCTGTGTCCGTCTCCCGTTGTGTGTATTTTTCTCCGTCTGTTTTTTCTTTTGTGTGTCTGTCTGGATGTGTGTGTGTGTGTGCTGTTACAGTAGAGCAGACTGGTTGTATTCCCCAACGCGGTGTTGTGTTGCAGGCACGAGGTTTGAGGTGAATTTATAACGGACGTATGATTGATGAGTAAATACACCAGCGACAACGGGACGCCCTGCAGAATGACTGCACCCCACTGAGTTCAATGTGGGTAATATACGGCACGTGTGTGTGTGTCTGTGTGTGTGTCTCAGTAAATTAAACTGCGATCCTTCTATCGACCTGCACCGCCACAAACACACACACACACTCTCACTGCAATTAACGCATTAACGCTGCCGTCTTGTTATCACTGTCGCCACTAAAACATCTGTCCCTGTCTGAGGCTCAGCTGTGACCTCACAATTAGTGCAGTACACACACACACACACAAGCGACTGCACCACAGGCTGCATATAAAGCTGACAGGACAGGTAAACCCCACCTCCTCCATGTAAGTGGATGGGACATGGACCAAACTAAAAAGTCAAGGTACACGTCAAATAATGATGAGTCATTTTTACTGATAAACTGCTGTAAAAGGCTCCGAGTACGTAGTTCGGTAACATAGTTGTTCCCCGAGCTTTCGCCTGCATCCCACAATATCCATGAGTGAATGAAACTGTCTCATGTGTAAAAATACAAAGTAGAGATTAGTGATATGTATAAGGAGACGAGACCATAACCTCTTTTAGTTATTACGTGTGGGCAGGTTCTTTTCCCTGAAGAAGGCCATTAGACAGTTTCAAATATCTTAATACAGATATGAATCCCGAGAATGAATCTCTATTATGATCAGTTTTCAGTGATCATATCTCAGCCTCCATAAGCCTCTCAAGCGAACAGGCTCCTCACAGACAGGTCTCAGCACTCGGCAGCGATCTTGGCGCCGTCTCCGGGGCAGTAATTCGGTACTAACGAGACCCGGCCTCCATCTAAATGAACGGCTAGAGAGTCATAACTGCTCCAAAATAAGGTTTACAATGTTTATTCTAGTTTTCCACAGGTTGTACTATCAGGGACTATAAAGCAAAAAGGTGCACGTATCCGTACGGCATGAGTGACAAGCGCTCGCACACGGTGACAAGCAGCTTTCATCTGCGACTATCTGCACCGTCACTTTGGGCGTCACGTCGACATCCAACAAAACAGCAACAGAGGATCTCACACCAGTCGCATCACGTCTCTCGCTCCTTTTCTGCTGAATCCTCCTCATCACACCCTCCGTGGTTGATATTCCCGTTAAATATTTTAAATAATTCTTTTTGTGCTGGCAAAAGTCACGTCTCGTATCCGAGCATGTGAACACACACAAAACAAGGCGTAAAAGTTAATTAGACATGGAGCTGAGAGACAGAGGGCGTCTTCCTGCTGCGACACAATCATCTCCACTGCCCCTCCAGGGGAGAGGCGGGTTGGGATCGTGTGTTTCTGCATTAATACACACACACACACACACACAGACACAAATACACAAGCTTGTATACATCTAAACACACGTATACATGCACGCGGAAGCAGCAGCAGTAAATCAGACACACACAGAGAGAACAAACAGTGATTCGGTGTCTCAGCCTCAGTTCACTGCTGTGAAAGCACTTAAATTACAGGAGCACACACAGAGTCCAATCAGACTTTATAAACCACTCCGACACATGACGCGTAAACAACACAGTGAAGACGTTTAATCAAATATCTCCTGTGTCTCTCTCCCTGCTTCTGACTCGCCCGACCCCGTTGGTCTCTTCTCTTTGAATCAAGGTGAGACCACGTGAGCTTTGTCCGACTTCTCCTGCTCGTATCTAAAGCGTGAACACATGCGGTTCCTCAGAAGTGCCATGTAGTGATCCTCCTGTTTGTCCTGCTCCCCCCAGCTGAGAGCAGCCTTGACCGCTGTCATGCTTTGAATTCATAGCAGCTTCTATGTGTCCACGTACCCAACGACCCCTTTGAGTGCATGTGTGTGCACGTCTTTGAAATCAAAGAGTAAGACAGAATTCTCCCTCCAACCCGATTCAATGGAGGCGAACAGGTTTTCCTTTCAGCAGCGCAAATCGTTAAAAATGTATTTTGTTGCTCAGGATAACCGACAGTTGTAATGACCTCCGCCAGGTTCTGTTTTCACAAAAAATACTCACTTGATTTTCACAAAACTTTGTGGATAGACGGGAAATGAGCCAAGAAATAACCCGTTAACTTTTGGCGTCGATCTGAACAAAGGCTCCAGGGTTTTATTCTTTTTCTTTAATATTGTGACATTAACATTGGCGTCTTTTGACATTTTCCCCAGGGAATAATACGCGGTACATACAGCTGGAAAGTACTGAGCAACCGACTGATTTTGGTCTTTTCCTGGGATTTGCTCCTGATAACAAAAATACAGAAGAACACAAGCCTCATATTTGAAACTTTGCATAGACCTATAATAAAGCCGAATTCACTGGAATGCCCCAAAAAAAGCTCTTTTAGATTAATCCCTCTCCGAAAAAACAAAAAGAAGAGGTTTATGTAAGTATACGCTACGAAATATACCAGACAAATAAAAGAAAGAAGAAAACAACTGCTAAAGAATCAGTTGCCATCTGCTCCGGAGACACAGTTTCGGCTGATAAATCCTTGTCTCCTCTTTTAATCTCCCTGGGTTCGATTTTCTCCATCTCTCCACCTCCTCTCTGCAGCCAGACGGCATGTTTACCACCTGCTTATGTTTTCGCTTCTAACTGTATTCATTTCGACTGGGCTGTCTTTGTCTTTTATCCAGATCGCAGGGGTCACGGAGAACACTGATTTTAATGGAAAAATAAATGCTCGTCTCGTCCTTGAGCGAGGAGGAAAATGGAAGGGGAGGAGTAAAGCAACAGGGAGGGACACAGGAGGGAGATGTCCAAATGTTTGTTTATGCCTAATTGGGCCACAGATGAGCCAGCGGCCATGGCAGTCTATCCAGAGGGAAGGAGGAGAATGGAGGTGCTGCAGAGGAGAAATGAGGAGCGGCGGTGGTTTAAAAAACAAGAATAGACGGAGGAGACAGAGGAGGGGGAAGCTGGCGAGGGGGTGTTTGGCTGCGAGGGGAGAATATCAAGGATAGAGGAGGGGAAAGAAGCAGTTTGAGGAGCTGAGGATCAGCAGCGGGACCTCGGGGGGAAGTGATATCCAGTAATTACACAACAAGACTTGTGCAGCATGTGTGGCCGCACTACAAGAGTTCTCATAGCGCTCCCCGCTGAGCACGTTCAAATCGACACATTGCATCTAATTGGAACAACACACTGGAGCTACCGTGTGCACTACTCCTGCACCTCGTGGGCTCATCGAGGTGCAGGAGCAGTGCACGAGCATACATAAAAGGGCACATCCAACACATATGCAAATACGTCGGAGCGCCAGTGCCGGTGAATTGCCCCCGAACGGGACTAATACGAATGCTAAGATCAAAGTTGGTGATGAAATGGAACAAAAAGAAAAAAAAGTCAACAGAGGAATTTTAAAAAGGGAAGCGATAGCATGAAATGAAAGCCTTTGCACACACACACACACACACACACACACACACACACACACACACACACACACACACACACACACACACACACACACACACCTGCTGCAGATACAAGTTTGTAATGGAAACACGAAAAGCTCACTTCTGTTTACAGTAAATAGAAGCTGTGGGAACCTTTTACTTTTCACGTGATCGCTGTGGTTTACTTTTGTCGATCTTTTTAAAGTTACAATTCCATAATTATCCCTCATAGTAATCAAAGCCCAACAGATATATCAGATATGAGCCTTATTATGTTTTTATATGTAAAATAAATTGTTTATTTTCCTGATTCAAGTTCCATATGATAGACTGTATTTGTGTTATTCATAATTAAGTTTATGGTTGATCGAGCCTCAATTACATTTCCTTGTTGTCCATATCGATTGGTCTGAAGTGACGCGTCAACAAAGACTCTTCCTTCAACTCTGCTTCACCCCCTCATCACCTCATCAGTCAGATCATTGTTTTGGTTTTACAGCAAGCAGCTTGAATGTTTAGCTCACGTCTCATTGCTCACATCAACCATTGTTTCCAGCTATAACACGGTCAGCTCAAATACACCTGCTGTGTGCTACCTGCCCAGAGACAAACAGCAGGGGGACAAAGTTAGCAGCTAACTGAGAACGTGATGCAGCAGTTATCAGATCATGTAACGTCCTTTTTATGGGAATACCTGATTCTTGGTGAAGCCTTAAATCAAACCAATGTGTGAGGATAATAACTTTTTTGTCTTTTGGTAGGAATTTATCAAATCCGACAAGAATGATGATTATTATTCTTTATTCTTCTCTCATTGTTATTCAACCGAAGCTGAAGAGTCTGACTCATTGTTTTTGAATCGAAGACAAAGTCATTACAAGCACTGATGATAGAGTTACAGTAGGATGATGGCTGGAAGGACTCAGGGTTTTAAATTATGCAGTGATGTGATGAAAGTAGTTTTCATCTCAGTTTTACTAGCAACAATTGTTTTCCGTGTCTTTTGTCTAAAATCTTTGCGTGGTGCATCTTCCACCAGGCTGCGAGTAAAGTTAAAGTTGAGACCAAAGCGGGTGATACATCCAGCGTGTTGGCATTTTATGCATAAACAGAATCTCGGAGGAACATTGTTTTTGACTAAGAGAAAAAACCGCAGCAGCAGCAGCTTCCTTTTGCAAAACACCATTCATCTTCAAGAAAGAAGAACATATGGAAAAAAAAAAACGTAAGGAAAGAAAACATCCTTTTTTTTCACGTTGAAGATTTGCTGAGAGCAACGTGAAGTCAAACTGGGATTTCAGGCGACTCGAAGACTGACTTAACCTAAAAGACAGACTCGCTGATGAGTCTCTAAAAGACGACAGAGACATAACCACTGACATCAGTTTCCCCTCTGTCCCCCCCCCCTGTGAGAGAAATTCATTACATTCCTCCCCCAGCTGTCCATCAACCTCTCGTCTTGCTTTCTCTTTTAACACGTTAGCGAAAAATTTTCAATTTCCTGTGGGCGGCTGATGTCTGCTGGCTGTCGAAGCGGGATGACGCCGGGTATTTGATGTCGGCGTTGTCTAGGTTGGAGAAGGGGCGGACTGCGCTGAGGTTTCTCCAAAGGGACCCCTAAAGCTCCTGGGAAAAAGTACAGAGAGCAGCGGGAGATTGAAGTCACTCCAGCTCCCGCCTCAGAAGCTGACAGCTGAGAGATTAGTGGCTAATTAAGTCAGATGACATGAGTGGCGTGCGGGGAACAGCCCTCCAGCCAATCGAAGTTTCGTTTGGTCGCAGGAACAAGAGCAGAACTACCGCAGCCTCCGAGCTCATTGGAAGAAACCAGACGGTAGCCGAGAGCAGCGCAAACACTCCCCGACTCCCCGGGTTTCTCATCCCTCTCACACATCTGGAGACGCTCGATAAGGAACATGTGAGGAAAACAAAATGGTGATTGACACCCAGTTTTGCGACGTGCGTATTTAAAGCCATGCAATTTATTTCCAGGTGTAGACGGATGAGGGGAAAAAAGGGGGATGAGAAGAGAGGAGGGGAGGAAAGAGAGGAACAGCGTGTGACACAGAGAAGAGAAGAGGCGGACGAGGAGAGATTTGCATGGTGCGTTTTTAAATGTCACAACTGCACCAGGACCTTAGACACCATTCTTCAACCTCGCCACCCCGACACACACACACACACACACACACACACACACACACACACACACACACACACACACACACACACAAAGCATTTCCCTTTGGTCGCTCCATCTAAGAGAACATTCTGCTTTTGAAAGATGTAAACAGCTCTTCAGAAAACATCAAACAGGTCAAACGAATCACATGAAAAGCTCGGGCGAGTAAAAGGTTCGCGTGGACAGAGGTCGTGACAATGGAATGATCTTCCGCTTGTTCCGTTGGGTCTTTTCATGTCGTACTCCAAAAATACTCACATACTCCTGCTGAGGATTAGATGAGAGGCCAGATACCACTTTCATGTTTGGATTGTAAACATGCAGCGACCTCCAGCAACCAGTAAAGACTGTGCTTTTTTGTAAACACAGAATATTCAATGGTTTTGTAAACTTAGCAAAGCATCCGCTTCAACAATGTCTGCATGTGGCAAAGCACAAAATTGTAAGAACAAAAGATAATTACTGTATATAGACGATTTTCTTCAAAACATAAAATGGTTTTAAATCAAGACATTTTGAGTTTTCCTAACCTTTTCCTTTTTTACAGCACAGAAGCAAAGTGTCTGACAGGAGTGAAATCTGCAGATTTAACAAATGTGTTAACAAGTGAGCTTTAGAGCTGTTTAGTCCTGTTTGTACTCTTTCTGCTATAAGCTGCTATAGCCTCCAGTGGAACCAGTTTTCTTGCCCATGCAACTCTCAGCAAGAAAGTGCATTTCCCCGAACTATTCATTTGATATATTCCCTCGAAGACAGTTTAACTGCCAAAGCTGCTACGAAATACGATGTTTTATCGCAGCCCGGGTCGGCAGCAGGAGAAGAAAATTACACATTTTCAAGTTGTGATTCAGCGAAGCACAAAAGACAGGCCGTGTGCCTCACGCTGAACACTTCCAGTAGACAAATACAGGCGGAAACAAAAATGGTTTATTCGTAACCTCAGAGTTTTGTAGCTCACAATTTTAAAAAACGCAGACACCAAATGCCCAGGGGTTCATGTTCCACAGAACCACTTCCTTTATATTTGATTTAAAAGAAGAAAACCTCCAAGCGCTCGGATGTGAGTTCCTCTTTTTAAACTCTCCGCTCTCGGCAACGTGACCACCGGCACAATTCTAATGTGTTCGGGTTAATTGTGGCCACAGAGCTTGAGAGGTTGTCTCACCTGGCAGTGGGGTGATGAATGGGGGGAGAAATGAACAGCCTTATTTTGCTGTGAGGGAGCAAAGGACAGGAAACGTCTGAGAGGACGAGGGAGCCCTGTGGCCTGAGGTCTGTGTGTGCTGCTGTGTAAGAGACGGAGATAAAGGAAGCTACATACAAATTCACACCATAAAACTAATATTTTCACTTCAAAATAGACTTTACTTTCCCCCCTGGGTAGAAAATGTCTGCATGTTCATTATATCCATTTCTTTTATCTGTGCAGTGTATTATTTTTGTTGTTCCTCTCACCTCTAGTTACTGTCAAGTTGGCTGTTTCTCTGTTTTTTCCATTTCCCCGTGAGCGGCTTGTGGCAAATTAACTCGGCTATAATAACCTCTATTCTCTGTTTTCATATTTTGCTGCATCACTCACAGCTTTGTTGCGGCTGACGGATTCTAATCAAGAGCTACCTGTGACTTAATGAGCAGCTTCGTGATTGAACCCAGACCTCATTTGGTATTTATACACATATATGCAGTGAGTTTCCCCGGATGAATGTGTCGCCGGGCGAGTAGACGAGAAATCCAAAAAAATGCTTGATTTGAGAGTCTTCGTTAAATTTAATTCGCCTGCAGTTTGTCATCTCTGGAAGCTAAACCGCTGCAGAAGTTTTTCCTCCACAACTTCCAGTATGTGCACACATACTGCCGAGAGGGCCGCTGATCAAATCAGCACTTTCACCACCAGCTCAGTTCACTGGGCACTCCGGCACTGTCATCATTAGCACCACTTGCTGCAGAGTCGAGTAATGCCTCGCCATTAGCCACCAGCCCCCGGCCGCCCCGCAGCGCTGGAAGACTGAGGGGTTAAACACGTCCAGTTGGGATGCTGGTTAGAGCTGAGGGAGGCAGAGAGGAAGCCTGGAGAGAGGAGGAACCATTAGGGATGACCTAGTGCAATCAGCCCAGGGCACAGCAAAGGCTGAGCAGGGTTCAGTGAATTAGCAATGTCTTTTCCCAGCATGGATCAATGGAGCATTACCGTAAGAAAGCAAGGGAGGGATGGTGGAAGAGAGGGAGGGGAAAACGACAGAGGAAGAGAGACAGAAACTCAGAGTTCGACTTTTCTTTCCTTTCAAGTTCCTCCACTGACACAGAGACATCAAATAAATCAAAGATGGCAGCTTTCCATCCAATAATCAAGGAGGAATATCGTTTCAATTCAAATGAAGGCCTGGTTAAAAGCTCAATGAATGAAGAGGATGAAAGTGACTAATAGCACTGTTGTACACCCACACAAACAAAGCCTCAGGTTTTCAACAACCTCAGTCCAGTTTCCAATGAAATACAGACACTGATATGAGCCAATGCTTCGCCGGATATTACTTCTGTTTTTCAGCTGAGCTGCAGATGCATCACTGTTCCGTCCTGAGAGTCGGAGCAGAGACCGTATATATAAAGATGGATGACACGTCTCCACTTCCTCCCACTGTCCAGAAGCGAAGCCAAGATATCCTAGACGACGACGGTGATGATGGACAGATGAACGCTGCACATATTGTCATTTGGCGCCAGAGTCTGAGCTGCAACGATCGAGGGACGGAGCCAAGGTAGCGATACACACTGGAACAGTCTCAGCTGTCGATCATGATGTTTGACCTCGTTTTTATAGCATCAAATAACTAATTACTTGGACGTACGTCAACATTATAAAAACTTTCTCTTTGAGAAAAAGGACGAGGCAGGATTCATGGCCTATACTGCAGCCAGCCACCAGAGGGTGATTGAGAGAATTTGGCGAGCTCTTTATAAATACCGTCTCTGAGTTTTAAACAATCAGATAATTTTGTATTCTCCTCATGTCAGAATAATAACTGACAAATATTGGCTGACATCCACAGACACTGGAACAGGCCGAGCTGGATAATCCAGAACACAGGGTATTAATATGAATTTATTATCCCCTCTTGTAATTGTTATCCCGTTGCACCTAGGATGAGAGGTTTCATATCTGTGTGCAAATGGCATTACACTCATTACTCACTGTCAGTCACTTGACAACCGGAGGGGGAAATGAAAATCCACAGAGAAATAATGGTTACGGTACAACCTCACAGCCTGTCAATGGGTGACAAAGTAAAGGGAAAACCTGCATAAATTAGCTCAGGGACATAAAAACCGCAGATGCTTAAACACGGCAGGAAGCCCAGGTGACATTTTTGTCAGTTGTTGATTTCGGATCAAGATGTCAAGAGGGAAAAGATCTCAAAGTAAAGCTGCAGTCGAGTGGTTTGATGAGAATGATGTGGACCTGCACGACCTCCCAACCTCTGAGTGAAGAGACGTTTTTCTAAAGGCACCACATGTTTAATCTTCGTTGCGTGAGGCTAAAGCGGCGATGTGTGCCACTGAGGCCACTCTCACGGGAAGTCGTATCTAACGAGACACTTGCATTGTTGCTCCCTCTGGCTTCTCAACCCACAGCCGTAGCACTGAGAAAACCGACTCATCACCTAAAGTCCATTCTCTCATTATCTATTTTGGATTGTCCCTTTCACTTAGTGGCTCTCTTTACACAAATGCCTCCACTTACACTAATAGACTTTGCACACACAAAGGCGCACAAATAAAAAAATGACCACTTCTACACACTCCGGCCTACACAGAAAACAGTCTCTGCCCCATGGAGTATGGATTGCATTCCAGGGAGGGTGCTTCAATAGATCACAGGACGTTTATTGGCTCCATGGATTCCCCTGAGTTCATCAGGCTCCAGAGGAGGAGGATGAAGTGCAGAGACTGAATATAGATTCACTCTACCACTGTCTGCTGAGCAGGCCCGGCTGCTCCATCAGCCTCTATCCTATTAGAGGCCATGATGGAGTGTGTGTAGTAGTGTGTGGGGATGGTAAGTGGGTAGAGGCTGAGTGGGTGCAGGTAAAGTGTGGCGCACTGGGGATTTACAAAATATTACAGACGGCATCTTGCTACAGCTGAGTTCTCCTCCTGCGAGTGGACGCCAGCAATCTTATAGCAATGGAATAACTGAGGAGCGGAGGAGAGGAAATGACATCAGGAAAATAACAGAGTGGAGACGATACAAACCTCCACCACACTGCACCTGATTGAATTATATTCTGTCGGACAGAAAAGCAAAGGGGGGGCAGGGAAGCTATAGAATGACGGTCAACAGGAATAAAAGCAAAATAACTAGAAACGGAAAATCTATTTCCTAGAATGGATATAAAGCTGAGGCACAATTCAGGGGTCGCTGCATTTGATAATCAAAAAGGTAACAACTAAAAAACCAAGGGGCCTTTTAAACTTTCTCACCGTGTCCAACAGCCACTCTGTTGCTAGGCGATAGCGGTAAGGGTGAAAATCGACAAGACTACACGGCCCACGATGGCCCCTGAATTAGGACACGACTGTTGCGAGTGGAAGACAAGACAACAAAGCGAAGGATGGAATTATTTGAAGACTCATCTTACAGTAACTTAAGGAAGGTCATTGCACAGAGAGAGAGAGAGAGAGACGGACACAGAGTGCTCTGGTTACTGGCAGCCAGTGAGACAGAAAGAGTGATAACCAGGGGACAGCTGGACACACAGAGGCAGGGCTGGGCCGCTCCCGCAGGACACTGCCGGCTGGGCACACAGCGAGAAACATGAGCAGGGGCATGTGTGACTGGATGCATCTTGTGTTGAGAGGACGATCAAGTGCAAGAAATAGCAGCAACAGCAAAGACAGGACAGACGGAGAGGGAGAGAGAGAGAGAGAGAGAGAGAGAGAGAGAGAGAGAGAGAGAGTGTAAGGGCATCTGAGGAGTATGTAAGTGTGTAATCTGGTACTTGTCATTGGATGAAAGGTTGGTACTGACACCGAACGCTACTACCGGACTGTTAGAGGTCATTATAGTAGATGCCAACTGCGAGCTCATAGTAGGAATGGTATAAACATATCGCAGCAGGAAATAAATACCCCAGGGTGAGAATGAATGACTCCAGGAAAAGTGTGAGGAATGAAGAGAGAAGAATTTTAAGTCGCTTTCATTTGTAGCCGTGTGCGAGAGGTGCGGCTCAGTCGGGTCGGTTCACCACTTTTAAAAGAGACTGAAATATCCTAAAAGCAACATTGATTGATAGGTCGCTATGAAACTCTGTAGGCTGAAGGTGTTCATGATTTAGGACATGCAACAAAGGTCGAGTCGAGCCCTAGATATTGTCGTTGTGGTGAATGCATCGTAACCACGTGGTTACCCAAAGCTCCCCCGACAAATCGTAACTGAGTGCAACCATCGTATTGTCAATTTAATTTGTCTAAATGTTAGTTTACACTTGCTAACATAATACCGTCAACATGTTAGTATTGTCACTCTGATCATGTAAGCATGATATTAGCATGATATTCGCCGCTGCCTCACAGAGCAGCTAGCATGTCTTTTTTTTATTTTTTAGTAGCATGGCTATAGATTGTAGTCTTTCATTTGTTCCAATCTTTTAAACCACATTAAATTTCAGACGCATCCCTGCATTTGACTAAGCAGTTTTTCCTCCCTAACCTGCCCCGAAGCACCTGCTCGCTGAGGAATGGATCTGCACACAGATGGCTATATCATTAAAAGCATGGACCAGCGCGACGGCTGGCTTTGAACTTAATATGCTTAATGGTGTGTTTAATGTAAAGGAAATGAGGACTGAAATGAGCGGTGGATCGGAAGGAGACGGGGCCCTCTGCGGTGGGAAGGAGCTCAGTGTGCTGCGGAGGTTTTAAATCTGCAGGAGAGACTTTCAGGTTGAGCAGGCAGAGGCAACAGAAAGCTCATTTTTCACACGACACACATACACCTGACAAAACGTGTCTATATTCGGTGCAGTGCCATTTAGAGGTGGGCTGTTTTTTAGCGCGCCGTAGGTGGCTGTTCAGTGTTGTGGGCCAACCGACTGGGGCATATAGGCTTTGTGTCTGCAGCAGTTTCTGAAAGACTACGGCGCTCAAGACATTTTGAGAGCAACTGAGCAAGTTTTGACTCTCTCTCTCTCTCTCTCTCTCTCTCAACTTGTTTCTCATTTATCAAAGGTGATGAGGACGGAGACAGGCGCGAGCAGTCCCCGCACGCCGATCATTAAATAAGAGTTCAACACTAGAACTCATGAGTAATTCATGATCTCATACCCATTCTTCGTACGCTAGGTAGCACCTAAAGCCCTTATCTGGGGCACAGATACAGTATCTGCTCTTGAGCTCGGCTACAGTAACAGCAGAGGTGTAGTAGTGATATCTTTACTGGTACATGAACGCACGGTTAAGTTGTGGCTCGTTTCTAGGTTGTATAAACAACCTTCCTCCCATAAATAAATCCACTATAACTGAATACACAAATTTCTAAACTGACTTTGCAACAACATTTAGTTAACTTTTCGACGGTACCATGGCAGTTTGCAAATACTGTGGTTTAAAGCAATATACGTAAATGAACAAGAGTAGTTTGTGTTTTAAATAGTTTTTTACTTGTGCCAAGAAAATGAAACCACGTTGAAAACATGAGCACAGACGAAGGACAATCTAATCTATAAATCTTTTAAATTACATCACCAATAAATAAATCAGCAGGAGAGATTAACAAAAGGCCGATAGTTAGGTAGAAAACTCTTTTAAGGTGGAATTCTTTTGTGTGTGTGTTACTCAAGTTGATGGTAAATCAATCAATACACCTTAAATGTCAATACGACAACTCTGACACGACACGTTTTATTGACTTTCTTGCATTACACACCCATTGATTATAGGATCTTTGAATCCGGTTGCTTGAATAATAGGAACTACCCCAATGAGTAAATAGTGTCATGGGAAGTTTATTGCACTGCATAGAAAACATCTGCCATGCACTTTCGTAAAACTCCAAGAGTGAACTATATAATAAGGATTTTATCATCTGTAATCAGGACTTTGCACAGCTCATGCGGTGGTTCCCACCCTTTTCCTGTGAATCCGTGTTAGAGAAGGAGGTGTGGCAGCAGAACAGTACGTCTGGTTTCAAAGGTTTTCTGACGTTGCTCAAGTCAACACGTGAAAGGACAGACTGCTCACTTATAAATTAAAAAGCACCCTGTGTGCTCCTTCAGTACGAGCGTAAGAAGTACAACGAGTACTCCTCAGATTTGGGCATGAAAGGCAAAGTCGCTCTGAACAATCTGTTATCCACCACTAATATCATAATGGCATTTCAAACACCTGAGGCGACGATTAAGTGGAACTGAACAACTTGCCGAAGTGCACAGTGTGACTGGGGAAGCAGAAGACAGCCTGTACGTGAGCCGTCAGTCCGAATAGATCCTGAAGAACCGAGGAGAAATACGAGCACGTCACTTCACAGGGGCTGAACACAAGCTGAAAATGACTCGGCTTTATCTGTTGCTTATTGTGTGGCGAGATGTTGAGAACAGGTTTTACTTTACAGGTCAGACAAAGTGTTGCCAACGTATTTATTTTAGTCAAGGAGCACATCTTTTCCCCAGAAGCTACTCTAGGTGCAGAGAAACATATTTACTAATTCACAGAGAACAGAACATTAAAAAAAAAGTTTTATTACACACAGTGTTAACCTGTACGCAGCACAGAAAACTAGCATCAAACGTTATTAGCGAAGTTTTTCAGTGTGAGACACTAATAGTTTAAATATTTCAAGTTCAGTTCTCTAGACAGCAGCTGCAGCCTAGACGGTGATAAAAAAAACAATTGCCGGTTGTTCTCATAACATTATTTTGGTTTAGTTTGGGGATTTTCGCCTGTAGCTGATGGGATTCATGCAACATTTTATGCAGAAAGTAATACTTGTCTTTACTCACCCAGCCAAAGAATCACATACTTCCAGGCCTAGGAGCTTAGAGGGGAGTGTGGATTAGCCATAATATTCTGACTGTCGCTTAAGACCTAAGGTTTCTCCAGCTCCTGGTTAATATTTCAAGACACTGATGTTGTTGTGGTTGCCAGTTGTGTTGCGTGTATAAGGTCACGTGAATAGACTGTAAAGAAAGATGGACGATGTGTCTTCACTTCCTCCCGTTGTGCAGAAATGAAGCCATGTTTGACTTTCACCCTGTTTATATGGCATCGAATAACTAATTGGAACGAAGCTACCGTCCTAAGAACTACATCTCATTTTCATTTTGTCCATGTCCCATCTGCAAACATGGAGGAGGTGGGGTTCATGATAGCACAGCGTCCCGTCTTTACAGCCTCTGAACACAGGGCCGACTTCTGGTAAACCCTAAACAAACCAGTCTTTCCTTATTACTTTCTCTCCTGCACACGCAAACTGTAGACTTAAGACTAATAAAAAAAAAGCAAACTGCCAGTCATTCTTATAAAACTACCATTTCACAAGTTTCTTAAGTTCTGGTATCGGCTAAAATAAAGCTGATAAAAACCTGATCCTTCCCCGACTCTGCTCCACTTTCCCTCCTCAGCCTGACTTTACTGGCTCCCAGTGCAAACACAGGTAAAGTGTGTGAATGTGGAGTCAAAAACCTCCCAGTTAAACTTTAATTTGTTTCATCTCAATAATTCAGGCTGATCATTTTAGTCGTTTCTAAACCAGGACCTTCTGTATTTGGATCAAGTAGCTCATAAAAAATAAGGTGTGCCAAGGTTAGGGGACTAGCTGCTCCTTCAGTGTCCATGATAAATATTTAATCAACGCTGCATATCTGATGCTGTGTAAATAACAGTATCTGATTGGATGTTAAAGGACTCGCATCAGGATCAGGGACTCTAATGCAAACACAGATCAAATCTGCCTTACACACACTTATTTAACAAGCAAAAACTCCAGTGTATATGATTAAATGACACAGAGCGTAATGAAATTATTTGCATAAAGAATTTTCGAGAATCCCAAGACGCCCCCACTTCACCCAAATCCCAGTTTAACCCCAATATCCCTCAAGGTTATTAAAATAACGGGGTCTACAGATCATTTTACTGATAGTGCAGAGAATATTAGAAAGTCTTTTGAACCCTCCAGTGGTTGAGGATTATCACCGTGTATCAGTCACTCATCTCGAGACCGACCAATGAAAACGCTCCGCTCCTTACATCAAAGAGAGTAAAAAAAAAGAGGCTGTCATTAAAACGCCCTTTCATCTTATTGCACATTTACACTACAAGATATTTTCTGACCTAATTTTGCAGCAGACATCTCAGGCAATTTACTTTTGTGAGGAAGTGCTCGAGAAAAAAAAAATCTTCGGGATGTGTTTGGGACGAAGTGACTGCATCAGAATCTGGTCTGATTTGTGTGTCTGTGAGTAAGGATTTGACTGCAGGCGTCTGTCAATGGTTTGAACTTCTAAACCCTAATGGTTTCTGCAATTCTTTCTTTTGGCGAGTTTTTTCAAAATATTTATATTTTGAAAAGTAAATTAACCACAAACAAATGTGCGATTTCCCTTAAATTAATATTCCCCTTGATCACAGAGTTGCTCAAACACAGAGGTATCACTAATCTTTAATATTCCTCGCCTTAAACAAACCATAAACCAAAGTCTCTCGCAGCATATGGTGCAGAGGTCAAAGGTCAAATAAATGGCATCAAAAAACTGGTAAACAAGTGAAATCCAGGGCACCCATTGGAGGTTCGACTCCTCAACTACGTCAGCCATTCATGTCTTTTTCTCTTTCCCTCTCTCCGAACTGCGTTGTCATTGTCAAAGCTTTTACGCTCCAGTTGGCCTCGACAAAAGCGAGCAAGGTCGCCAGAGGCTTTTCCAGCTATGATCGCTGTGGTGTTGATAAAAGGCCCGATTAGGGGGCTGAATAGACACCCATTAAGAGGATATCCACACTAGTGAGGGAGCCCGGGGCCAAACGGTCCACCTTAAGAAAACCGATCGGCGCCTGAGAGGCCATAGTCACATATTTCATGTATTTTGGATTTTTAAAAGGGAAAACGAAGTTTGAGCTGCAGAAACCGAAGAAATAAGGAGGTGAAGGTGAAAAGCTGCATATGTTTGCGATTTGCAGATAACACAGTGCAACCTTATCCAAAATGTTTTTCCAAATCTTCAGAAACTAGATTAATCTGAGAAAAAACAGAGCATCCAGACGCTGATAAACTGGTCCCTGTTGAATATCATTTCATTATTTATTGGATTCTTTACAAATGAATCCTTATCCACAGCAAGATATTCGGCTCGGGTCATTTTACAGATATTGTTGTAGAATTTATCTCTTCATTATATCAATCACAAAATTTGAACCATTGCAACTTCTCCAGTCCGCTTAAGAGAAGACTGGGGTCCTTTGAATTCATTTCGAAACCGAGTCTAGAGCATTGATTCCCAAGCTGTGCAAAAAATACATCATTTCCAAATTGGCTATTATCAAGTGTCTCGTCCAGCAAGTTATTACATTTTTTGGGCTCGGTTTGCCGTCCACTTTCTGCTATTTCTGAGAAAGTTCTGTCATAATAGTGTCGCATAACTTTGAACCAAATCTCCCACATTATCGCTGAGCCGCAGAGCCCCCACTGTAAAGGCGCCGCACCACTCATCCAGTCCACATGGATTAAACTGGAAAATCCTTGAAACCCTTTGAAATAAACGGAGGCCGTGTCTGGATTTCTCAGTTATGGTTTGTACCTGAGACGATCAGTCAAAACCAGATGTACTTTTTTTTTAAGTGGTCACTGGTTTCATATTCAGTAGTTGTGTAATAAGTGAACACAGCGAGGTCAACAGAGAGAGGATATTACAGCTGAGGTGATTTCTTTCAAAACAGCTGCACTGCATTACCTGCACGTAAATGAGATTTTCAAGATTTAAGCGCAGATCTATTGCTTCTGTTAATAATGATTGTTGAACCTGATTTATTTCAAAATTGAATACAAAATGATTACAGCATGTGAATCGCTCTATGACTCTTTAAGGGCTTCAGCATCCTGGTGTTCAAGTCTCCTGTTCAGTCACATCTATCTGAGTAGATTAAATAAAACTTGGGAAGGCTCATATCCTGAAAAACATTTCCTCACTTAAACTTCCGCTTGCTGTCCGCATCTTCAAAGCATGTACAAAGGGTGAGCAGTGAGGGGGGGCTGGGGAACACGGTTTGAGAGCTGGAATAAATCGGTTCACAAGTGAGAACAAAGAGAGACTGTTCATCGCTGCTTGTGAACATGCATTTCTGCATAAATGTGCGTGTAACTAACACAATGGTGTTCGAGACAATAGTGTGTAACACCACAGACGCAGCTGAGCTGTCAAGAAAAGTTTCACTTTCATGGAGAAGCGGAGTCTGTTTATAAATTAAACATAACCTACTGGAGCTCCGGCTTGCAGTCGACTGGAGGAGGACACTGTGCACTTCTATGTGGAAAAAGTAAGAGGAAGTGGATGGTAGGGCAAAAGTTACGGGGTTGTGCAGAGGATACATTCAAAGAAGGTGTCAGGAAGAGACAGAGGAAGAGTAAGTGCTGTGAGCTTCGGAATATTCATGCATGCAAACTTTATTTATGAATGTCTCCTTAATATGAGCATGGTTGTTAAGCACTAGAGGGCAGCACAGAGTTGAGAGTTTCTGACAACGACAAACGGAGAGAGGCAAAAGTGGCAGATTGTCCCTGTGCCAAAGCGAAGTGCATCCCTGTTGTTTCTTACCAACTCGCCAAGTCTCTCCTCAAAATGTTCCATCATTGGTGAAAGCTTGAACTTCTGGCTACACTGCCCCCCCTCGATGTCCTGTGGTACTGCTCCGTTTCTTCCACGTTATTAAGCTTTCAAAAGATGTGCACAAATATGAACGAAATGAACAGACAGAGGGATCTTTCTGTTTCCGCCAATTTAATGCAGGATTTAAAATGAAAACTTCCCAGATGGTAGCAAAGCCTGAATGTGGGAGATACACCTACCAGACAGTTTGTCAAGTTACATTTTCTGACCTTGTTTGTGTTTGAAGTTTGCTTGAAGCTTGTACAGCGCAAAGCCTCTGAGACCTTTCGATTACCTGTCGTAATTCGTCTGATGGCGTGGCTCAAGTGTCACATGGTTGTCACAACAAATGCCCCCAGACAAGATAGATATATTACAACCTACCCTGAAAAATGGAGCGGATGGACGCATGAGAACTGAAATTGCAGTGCTGAGGACGTGGGAGGCGAAAAATATGATTCAACAGTCAGCAGCGGGCGAGAGAACAATGACGGCTTGAAGACTGGAACACAAACACGAGAGATGACAAGCAGGTTGTGACTGGCTCGTGTTTGAGGACGCAGCATTTCATTTGCTCAAGACTAAAGGAATGAAAGCTGTGGGGTTTTTTTACCTTTCAGATGAGCGGCTTGAAGAGCGTCAGTGAAGGAATCAGAGAGCGCGAGCCTCTGCCAACACCAACACTTCCAAGTTACTGTTACGGCCAAAGTCATCAATCACAGGAGTTGTCGTAAGGTTGGATTGATTTTGTGATCTCGCAAAACATGACCTTCAGACACGAGTTCATGTGTCTCCCTCGCTCATAGTTGCGGCTAAAAAAATAATAGCATATAAACACTTGAATTCCACATTAGATCAGACCCCCAAAAAAACTAAAATTCCTACTGTATCCTGTCAGGAAACATTATGCTGTGGTTTGGATGTAATCAACGGAGATGTAGTCTGAAGTCATCTCATTGCCACCAACAAAGATCATGAAAGACAAAACCAGTAGTGACCCACAAGATTTTGACAGTTTATTTACAGATATTAAATAGGTTAGAACATTTTTGTCCGTCACCCAATTGGCCGCAGGATGCTTCGTTGTTTGAGCAGCTGTCCCAAATGGAAATAGGACTTTAAGTTATTCAAAATGTCTTTAAAGCCTACATCAATAAATTCAGTTTCTATGACTGAAAGCACATCGTTCTGCAGCCTCAGTCTATCCTCAGGTAGATTCAGCTCGGTTCTGGCTGTTCCTCTTTGAAAATATATTAGTTTCGGGTAAGGGTTTACCGGCAGGAGTCTGATGGGGGAGGATGTAATACGTGACTGATTGACAAGATACACACATGTAGGTTTTACATGTGGTTTTACTTATCCAAGAGAAAAGGCTTCAAGGTGAGGACTCTCTTCTCGTAGGAATAATCTGAGGGAACCTTCCCCAACAGGAAAAGTGTTTAAAAGAGTCCTCATAATCAAATGTTGCCGTGTAGTTGCTTAATGTTTTTATATATTCATTGGCCAGGCACTATTTATGTGTCGGACCTGCAGAGTCTGATATTAACACTTCACTACATGCAACTCCTTTCAAATTACAATTGATCCAATGTCCATCAGCGCCGACGGTTTGTGAGCCAGCAGGTTCATTTCAAGCACTTGGATGCAACCTTTTCTGCACTACGAGGCACTTTGTGACTTCATAAATACTTTATATCTGACCAGACTTGTCAAAAGCACAGGGAAGGAGGCGAGACCAGCGTGTGGGATCCGACAGACACGAGCTGGAGCGGAGAGGAAAAGAATGAAGGATGGACTGCACAAGTGCCAGGGAACCACAAGGCTGCCTCTCAGTTCCAAGTATTCTAAACAGAGACAAGAGACATGGGCCACACAAACCACACACACACACACAGACACACACACACAATCATACACTCCACAGCACTCTTCAGGAGTACAATCTCACAGGCCCTAATTACAGCGGGCTGCAGCGTTTCTTATTTGGTTTGCCAAATTCTCTGATTGCACACACTAGGGTACAGTGAGCACAGATCCAAACACACAAACACCCACATATTAATTTAAATTGTGCATGTACAGGAGCGGTAACTCCACAGCCAAGGGAGCCATCTTTTTAAATGTCGGCCAGCAGAAAAGAGTGACGTTGTTTTTTTCAGCCCCCCAGTGCTGATTCATATTTTACCCGATCGCACCGAAATCCTTTGTGGGAACGGTTACATAACATTTACATGCACATGGCAGCACGAGAGATTACAAGTGTCCTGTTCAATTTCCTATGCGTGAACGAGAGCATATCCAAAGAGCTTACTTCCAACATTCAGTCAAGTGAACATACGAGGGATGAATGATGAAGTTTGTAAAGCAGAAGGAGACGAGTTATACATGAATGTGCAGCTCAACTCTTTCAAGGAGACATTCTGCTCATATTCAGGTTTACTTTCGATTGCTGGGTTAGGTTTTCACACTGTGATGCTCAGAAAACACATCACTTTCCTCAAGCTGTCCATTGCTGCAGCTCCTCTCTGCAGCCTCTGTCTGAAACACTTGGTTTTAGCTCCTGTCTTTTTAAGTCGCCCCTTTCCTGAGCTGTTCTGATTGGCCTTCAAGTGCACGTTGGAAATGTCGGGTTCTACTTTTGCTTTACCATGCTTTGTTATAATGCATGCTAGGCTAGCTGCTGAGGAATGTTGGGTGGACTTCTGAGAGGAGCTCCCTTTAGACTTTGGGGTTTTTGCAGTACGTGTACATAAACATTAAACCTAAAGAACACACTGGTTGTACAGTAGTTAGGTTGGTAGGGGTCTTTCTGTTTCAGGTAATTCAAAATAGCAGGTCAGCACAGTCTGAAGAAACAGACAACACCAGGGGAGGGTGCCCCTTCTTACAATATGATGAAGAGGGCACGTCCTGGAAGTCCAGTCATCGTCACTACTCAGGAGACCATTGACGAGGTCTGATTCCTACATAGAATGAATCCGTATGCTGCCGCTGAACTCTGTAGGACTGTGTTGAAAAATAAATGGGCCAGGTTTACTGAAATTGACTCGTTCCACCTAAGGCCGCGAACTTATCAATCAACTCACTTATGCATCGCTCCTCTTGCCTTGCCCTTCAGTTCCATTTCGTCTGATTTGTATGCCGCGTTCATCCGGAGCTGTTAGCCCGGTTTTAAAGTCTGATTGCTCACTCCTCTTTCTCTTTCAACCTTGAGTTGCTTTGAGGAAGGTCATGAATAATAACCAATCCGTTTCCTACACCAGCCCCCATGTACAGACCAAGACCAAACAGGGAGCCGGAGCATTACGCAGCCTCTCACTCGTTTAAAATCCGCAACCTCGGTCGGTTCTCGCTGTGGTCCAAATTGGAACCTGAGATCTTTTGTGTTTTTTCTGTGGCACCTTTTGTTGCCCCTAAATATCCCTCTCTGTCTCTCTCCCTTCTCTTCTCTCTCTGTTTTTCCACACTCTTGCTCATTTACATTCACCGTACAACACACGTTTCTCTTCCCTTTCTTAGAGAATTCTCTTAAGTGAGGGAAACTAGGCCATTAGGCTGCAGCACAGCTTATCCCTCGCTTCAGTATCCCCTTCTCCTCCAATTCCCTCTTTTTCTCTCTGTTACCCTCGCTGTCGCCCTGTCTCATTCTCGCCTTTTTTCTTTAAGTTGCCTGCAGTATCTGTCTTTTTCCCCCAATTTTTTGTAACCTTTCTCCTTTCCTGTGTTGCTGCACACTCTTATTGCCTTGGGTACCACCGTGTCCTACCTCCGACTTGTCTCTTTGCTACTGTGTTCTGTTTTATCTCCTGTCATCCATAATTCTGCACGCACACAAACACACACACACACACACACACACACACACAAACACACACACACACACACACACACACACACACACACACACACAATGTTACAGACTAACTGAATAGAAAAGTATTTCACCTTCTGCTCCTATTTCTTTTTCCCTGTAGCAAATGTTCAGGTGCTATTTACCAAACAGTAAATCGACTTATATTATGATAATAGGAATCGCAGGGACCAAAATCTAATCTGTTTCATTTACTATAAATAGGGGATTTCTTATCTCGGACTAAAAACAAAGCTGAACTGTTATTTAGAGAAAGTATTTACAACATTTCACCTCCACTGCTTGTACTTGCGTTGTGACCAATCAGGAAGCGAGTGCAGGTGACTGCATCATCTTGTACAATCATCTCCATTTCTGCCTGTCCAGTCTACAACAGCCGCTGAGTTTTCAAGCTACAACGGGACCTGCAGCGTCTCGAAAACTAATTTAGGGGCTTGAACACTAGTGTGGACGGTAGATGTTGATGTAGCAGTGACGAGGATATAAAAGAAAAACGTACAAGTGTGCACGTAGCCTAAGATGATGGTAATTGTGTGAAATGGTGTTCTGGTTGTATTTTAAACCTAAATTTCAAGTGGAGAAAGACAATTGGGATGTTGAATTTGCACAAGTGGCCTATGCACACATTTAGGTTGCAAGTACAAACATTGTCTTCTGGCATTTAGACCGGTGTGCACTTCACAGGAAACGTGTGTACACGCACACACAAAAACCACAGGTTTCCAGGTGTTGCTCAACATTCACATGCTCCAAATGCAACTGAGCCTTTTTTGACCCCATATTAGCCAAAAATGTAATTTTGAATGGTTCTGAAGCATATGAATGAAAAGCAATGAGCAGAGCTGAGCATCTCTCTCATATTTAAGAGTTTGAATTCAGCCCGATCCTCAACAAAACTAAATCATGATTATTATTATTTATTGGTTCTTTTTGCCATTGGTTAATTACTACTCTTACTTTACTCCACATTAACTCTAAAGTTAATGCCAGAAACAATTAAAGGCAATTAATGTAGAGCCCTGTTACATCAGTGAAAAGGTGGGTGGTAGGTTCAGGTTCCCTCCATAGGTGGAGACAAGATGTCACAGTTGTTCCTCTCTGTGTGTGTACAAGCACCCCCCCATCCCCCATCCAACCTCCGCCTCCTTCCTCGCCCTTTGTCCGTTGGCGGCCGTCCTGTCCGGGTCCCTCCGGGCTAATCTGCTGGTGTACCAGACGCATGTGCTCATTAACCTGATACCACCTTCTAAGAGCCTCAATGGCTGTGACACGGTCTAACACATGCACACACACACAGGCTCATGCATAATAGTGACAGTCACACACACACACACACACAAAGACGTGGTTGCTCAGTGACATGGGCCATTATTATTAGTACACTTGCTGGATTACTGAGGAAAGAGATCTAGAGGAGTAAAAGAGGATAACAGTTAAGGTGGGAAGAATAAGCCCGACTGGCAGAGGAGAGACTCCGACCTGAACACAGACAAATGCACATTGAGTTTTCTCTTTAATTGTCCTCTTTTCGTTTTCTTTCATTCATTTGGATTCTGCAGACTCCACCAATCTCATCTTCTACCCCCCATATTAAAATCCTCCCCACCCACTCAACCACCACGACACCCTCCTTCACACCTCTCTCTCTCTCTCTCTCTCTCTCTCTCTCTCTCTCTCTATAGCTAAAAGCCCTGATTTTCCAGAGAAAAGAAACCTCGTACAAAAGGCAAGAAAGAGGAGGGGAAGAAAAAAAAAATCATCCACCTTTTTTATGTGTTGTTCTTACAAACGGCAGCTGTCTCTCACTTCGCCTCCCCTATTCACACCCTCACACCCTCGGAGCCTTATCCACCCGCAAAGTACCACATGGGACCAACCCCACCTCCCTCGCTGTCCTCCTCACCGTCGCCCCCCCCTCCTGCTCTGAGTGAGTGGACTGTGTGGAATAAATGAGCTCATTCACAGAGCGGCTCCATCCCTTTGCCGCCCAGCCCAACGTAAACAAGCGTAAAGGTATAGGCCACATCTAAGTGCACTTGGAGCAGAGCCACCACATAACGGCTGATGTCGGGGGGGATAAACTCTATCTGAAAAGTCATATTGTATCATCGGAATATAGTTTGCTTTGAGGAATCATTTGAGAAAACAACTTCCAACTGCCACTGGCTTAAGTTTACATTTGGTTTTCGTTATGAATAAAGGGGAGAATCAGTTCAGCGATGCAGACGCACTTTTTAAATGAAGCCACAGCAAAACAAGACACAGAGGACGTAATCAAAAAGGAACTTATCTTTTACGTTTATGAAAAGTTTAACTTTAACGTACAATATTGAACTTCAGCCGCTCTGGGTCTCATTCGTCACTTTAACTGTGACCACACATTTAAACTGTAGCACACAGCGACAAGGTTATCAACGGAAAATCAGGTTTCAGACACACAATACTTTTGTTTGCGTGATGTAAACACTTTTTAAACAGCTTTCCGTAGGTCGGCCCTCGACTCTGCACTTCAGTTTGTTCTGCTTCTGTTTGTCAAGGTATGAATCAGACAAGCAAATTAAACCCTACAAAACCGTCTTTGTTTACTCACCTATTACGGAACAATGGCACCGTTCATAGTTCAGCTGAATTTATTCTCACGCTGCTACAGAGCCATATGGTTCGAGAACTCCTTTTCCTCTTTGTCTCAATATTCAGGCTTTTCTGTTTGTAAAATCCATTTCCTGTCTTTCAATGCTCTCGGTTCCTGTCTATAAATGGACGAGCAGAGACTTTATAATGAGGAGTTCATGTCAGCACTTCGGCTTCAGACACTTTCACTGCAAAGTGTAAGTGTTATAGCGTGGTATCGAACAATTTTGAAATTTGAACAGAATTTTATCACAGTTGGGCCATAACTGAATATAGTGTATTTAATATAGTGTTTTATATCAAATCTGATGGGTTATTTAAAGACGTTTTAAACCTTTTACATCAATCCTCTTGAAAACCCAAGTATCAATTCTCTCTCCATCCTCCCTACTTCAGATATTTGCCTTTTACATACGATGAACGCAGCAGAATATTGTCTGGGTCAGGAAAGGTCACCACAGGAAACGTTGAGGCGAGGGGTGGAGCCTGGGTAGAACATGCAGGAGGCAGGACGTGACATTATATGATTTATTTCAAGTACATGTATCTATTTTTGTCGGTTTCCAAGTTAATGCCTGAACACTAATAAGCCAGTGCGGGAATATGAAAAAGACTCTGAGGATGAGACATATTCATCAAGCTGCTGCTGCTGCTGCTGCTGCTGCAATGTATATTTGGCAAATAAAGCTTTTTCAATATTAAGTTAACAATGGTGCTCGCACGCCCACACAGCCTATATATATTGTGTATTTTCTTTGTATGAATTGTTTTCAAACCGTGGCAAAGGTCATGCGCTGAAATTTAATTAGTTTTAATAAAAGATCATCACTCTCAACACTGCCGCAATTGCATTTCTCGCCCCCCCCATCTTTTATCCGCTCTGTACACCATCTTAACAGCAAGGTCCAAAATAGAATTGCATTCAAAGTGGAAATGGAAATCTTATTGCTTAATCCTTGCATCAACGGCAACAGTAATAGAAATGAATGGACAGTCTGATTAAAACCGCCACACACAAAATGTCTGATTAGTCTTTGAGGTATTTAGTCGTTCTACGTGGAGACCTTTGCTTTGGCTCATTACACACTGTTGTTGCAGTTGTAATTAATGTCTTAGTAGTGAATGCCAAAAAAAAGAAAAATGGAAATAGTCATTTGTTCACTTGTATTTTACCTCTACCGAGAAGATTATGAACAATAATATGTTTTTAACCCATTGGGGTTTGGTGGTTGTTGTCAGCAGGATCACACAAAAACTACCAAATGGATTTCGACGAAACTTGGTGGAGTAATGGAACATGGGAGAAGAAAGAAATCATAACATTCTGGGGTGGATCCAGGACATTTTGATCCCTTTTGTTGGGAGACGGGACATATTTATTTTTTGACATTTTCACATATTTCCTTGGGAATAATGAAATGAAATGAAAAAAAATCACATATCTGGGGGAGTAATACCTGGATATGTGCAGATTGGTGCAGCTTCATTGAATTTAATAGGACCGTTGGGCCTTGACGGAGGTATGCACATGACCGACTGCCAATCCATTCCACAACTTTGTTCAATACTCCAATGTCTCGATCACGCCAGGAGAATTATTGAATAATAAAAGAGCTCAAGGTCAGTCACTGAAAAAAGAAACACTGTTAAACTGTACTTTTATCATCACCAACGCGAGAACAAGAAAGCCGCCGCAAACCTTGACCTGAATCTAAATTTCCAGAGACGCGCGTCTGTATCGAGAATCTTTGATCTCGAGAGCAACTGCCAAACATCATAAAGTCGTTCTGTCAAAAACTGCGCAGCCATGAAAGAGAGACAGAAATAACCAGTGGGACACACACACGCCAACATGACATCTCAAAGAGCAATAAAACAGCATGTAAACTTCAAAAAAAGACGGCGAATGGAACAACACCATATCCTAATAACAAAATAGCACTTGACTCTCTGTTTCCCATAAACCGCTGTACAGTGCCACCATGACTCGCACCTCATGTCTCATGTTAACATCACCTCATTCCAAGCATCCCCTCTGGCTGTGTGACCCCCGTCTTACCTCTCGTACTCCAAGTTGTCGTGATCACAGCGGGAGTCCTTGTGCTTCTCCCAATCCTTCCCGTGGCGGCACGTCGTCAACGACACAATGTCCTTCCCATTGTGGATGTGGTGGAGTGCATTTCGGGTGTCGGAGCCGATGCCCGTCAGGTAACGCTTCCCTTTGAACATCAGCAGGTACTTCCTTCGCGGCGGGATGGTGTTCCTCACCAGCCACCCCCGCTCTCCCCCCTTCTGCGGGTGGTCCTTGGAGAACAGCGGGATGGAAATGTCAAAGCCTGGCCTGAAGTGTTCTGTGTTGAGGCTGGCTTTGGCTAACATGGCCTGGCCGATGTTAAAGCCCAGGTCCTCTGTGTAGTTGGGCCACGTGCCTGAGTACAGGTTGAAGATCAGGTGGTTCCTCCCGTCATTCCACAACGGGAAACCACGAATACGCTCGTCCAGGTTGGGCACAAACTGTCCTGATAGCTGGTCCCGATCCAAGGTGTCTATCCCGAGCACGAACAGACAGGCCTCGCGGGGGTCAGACGTGTAGTACCGCGACTCTCCTATTGACGTCAGGATCTTCCTGTAGCTTTCTGACACATGATCATTTTTCTCTGATGGATATATATACACCCTGAATCCTTCTCTGCCTCTGCGACGACACCGAGAGAAGTCGAAACAGGTTTCCATGCGGCAGCGGCTGTCCTTGTAAACGGCGGACCATGCCTGCCGCCGCTGTCGGGGCGACTCCGCCGTCCCAGGGTCCGTCTGGAGCTCGTCCAGGTGGGCATAGCGGGGCAGGAAGGCCCGGTCGGTCCAGTTGGGCCAGGGGCGCACCACCTCACCCCGCTGGCGTGTCAGCAGCCGCAGCAGACGCAGCTGGACGCCTCCACCCCAGTAAAAGAGGACCAGCCAGCAGCACGCACACAAGCCCAGCAGGACATACTTCTTACGCGCCTGCATGGGGGCCTGTCACAGTCTCTTTATTCCGCTCTGTCTCTTCCTCTGTTTTTTTTTTCCCTATCCTCTGCCCCTCAGCTCGGCAGCCTCACAGGGGCGGGGGACTGACTTGTGACTTCTAACAAGGAGCTTCTACGAGAGGACAATGTGTTAACAAGGACATCACTTCCTCATAGTGTGGCCCAGGCCACTCTGCCATTTAGAATGACGCGATCTGACTTACTGACTCCCCTCTCTCAGTCTCTTTCTGCCTTCCCCATTTGCTCTCCACTGCACTCTCAGATGTGTGTATTAGCCTGTCTCTGCTGTGTTGTGAGCTGCCGCTGCTGCTGCCGCTGCTTCTGCTGTGTGCATTTCTTCCACGTCCCAGCCGGGTTGAGCGAGATGAAGGGTGATTTCTCCGCTCTCTCAGGCCAAGCTCGCTGCCTCATGGTGCCTGGCGCGACGGCTGTCTGCAGGGCCCCTCCTGGAGAGAAGTAAACAAACAGGAATACAGATCAGTACACAGAGAGCGTTGCAGCTCCGCAGCCAACACGGAGACGTACTCTGGGATTGGTCTCCGGAGACACCATAACTAACACTTCTGATAGCTCATTGGGTATGTTTTCATTTGGATGGCTTTTCATTTTGGAAAGACATATGTCTTCTGCAAACTCAATCACATTTAATACACAAAAACACACAATGTAATCAAAAAGCAATAAAGCGGCACAGCTGGCGAATATTTCACAGGCAGTGATCGAGGATTTTAAACTGTCAAAATCCATCTTCAGGTTGAGCTCATAAAGAGAAAAATTGAAAAAGCACAATTCACTGAGCTCTTTTCTTCATGGAGGCCACATATCTCAGTCCCACTCTGGCTTCTGCCTTCCCTGAAAGAGGGATATTTACTGGCCATGTGTGCCGTGATGTGCACTGACTCCTGGAACAGTCTTTTTTAACGATGGCATGTCAAACCTGGAGCGGCGGCCTGGACTAGATATTATCATCCTCTTCAAGCTCCAGTTGGACTGAGCCAGATACAGTTGAGGCGCAGTGGAGGAGAAAATGAGAGAGAGCGTTTAGCATCTGAAATGGAGATTCGGAAACGCGGAGGGGAAAACAGAACCGCATTATGGCACCGAAACGTCCGTTCACCTTGGAGAGACGCGGAGAGAAGGCCTTCGCTGTTACGCTCGCAAAATTGCAACGGTTTTTCAGCCTTCTTGCCAAACATGAGCCCCATAAAACCCCTATATGTACAGTATACTTGTGTGTGTGTGTGTTTGGGGAGAACAACTCACAGTGAAGGGCAGTGTTCCTCCTGCCAGCTGCCACACAAAGGCAGCTTTCAGGTCTCACCTGGCCGCTCTCGCTCGCTCTACCTCTCATTCACATTCCTCACTTCTGCCTCCTCTCCAGCCAAGCAGAAGTGATGCCTGCCTCCTCCGTTTGCAATAAAACAAACATCACACCGGTGACGTGGGTAAACAACTCATCCTCTGGCTTCCTAAACTCGAAAGCTTAGAGGAAATAGAGATGTGTGCGTAAAATGACCTGTTTTTTACTCATCGTTGTGTGTGTGTGTGCTTCAAAATTAGCTTGATTTACCTCTGATGCCGACATTGACGTCTGCTCTTGATCTATATATATGTTATTTTGGTGAACAGGTGCGATCTCTTGTGAGAAGTGTGGAACTGACGGAAAATCCCAATCACCAATCACCACATATTGCTGCAGAGGGCGCTGTTGCTCAGTAAAAGTGACATAGTGTTGCTTTAAGTTGTTCTATTTACCTGGTTTTCAATTAGATCAGTGAGGATTCTACAATATTCACAAGTCTCAGATAAATCCTACAACTATAACTATAATAACTTACGATCCATCGATAAACTAGGCTATCGATTTCTAACGCCTCATCGCGACACGGATAAAACTAGCAGGCCACACTGAACAGATGATGAGGCTACAACACTGTACATCTTAGGAGCAATGTGAATTAAAATGTTATACTTGACACCACGGCGGGAAGAATTGTGGCTAAAGTCGATGAAGTTAGCCAAACTAAGCTAATCTTATCAGTTAAGTGAGGCAGCAGAGGCCCCACAATGCGTGGCAGGATGAATAAACTGTCGCAGTAGCACCTACAGGCGGTTTGGAGTCATTATTTGAATTAATTGTTCCTGCACACGTGAAGCCTTTAGCGTTTTCACAAGAAAGTGGAGATGTTAGCAGACGGTTTTTGACACTTCCCTTGTTTCTACTACTCTGGGTACAACCACGGACGCTGCGAGCCATCCACGCTGGAGAGAAACAGACATTTGGGATCCCATTACATATTCCTCATCAATAATGCATCTGCTCTTTTAGTTAAGGCATTGATTTCCTTCTCTTGTCTTTTTTTTTTGCTTTTGCTTTATATCCCCTGCCACCGATGCATACAATTAGACTTCAATCTTCCTCAGGATACACTGCGGTGGAAGCTGTGTATGAGCGCTGTCCTTTTGTGATTTGTGGTTGTGGGGATAATTGATAGTGATGGCAGGAAGGTGTAATAGAAAAGTGATGGAGGGTATCATTATGATGAGGGTAATGCTGATGGGCATGAAGTATTCATATCATTGCCTTATCAAATCTGAAGCCGAGCAATTTCACATAAGGACGCCGTCGCTTTTGTCCTTCTCCCTTCAGGTGTCTATTAAGCATATTTACATTGATTTAAAAGCACCGAGGTCCCTCTATTACCGTTGGATCAACAACAGGAGATTCAATTTGTGTTCCTTAAACTGCCACTTCACAATAGAAACGCTATCATATCATAAAAGAACCTTCCCTCGACACTCCTCCTTCCATTTAACTTATCAAATATTAGCAGCGCAAAGCTCATATTTGAGTTGATTTCAAAAGTACCTCTGAGGCAGTGAGATATTGTGTGTTTAGAGGAGCATGGAGGAAAATGTGTGAACTGAAAAATAATCATTGAAGATAATATTACAGGATATCAGGGCATGAAACTACCCATTTATAAATAACTAATCTGAAACAGTTCTCTCATCTGCCTGAAATCTCCAGATGTGAAACCTCTGCTCAACACGGTTATGTTAATTTCTACCATTTGCTTTGTGTGAAGGACAGACTGCACATTGGCACAGGAGGGCCATTAACAAGGAGCAACAATGATGAATGTAGGGCTGTGAAACTCGAGGACATGCCTCAACACGACAACATGCTTGGAGCGGCAAATCAGTGAGAAGACACACAAGTATTTCGAAAACACACACACACACACACACACACACACACACACACACACACACACACACACACACATGTAAGTGGCTTTAAGTGGCGAGAGAGGTCCCTCTGTCATGGATCAATGATGGATCATTATGGTTGGGTGACTAGCGGTGGAAAAAGGCACAAGGCTCATTGAATAAAGGGGCCTGTAGGTGCAGGGACAGAGTTCAAGGAGAGGTGAGGACGGGAGCCAGAGCTCCACGATTCCACCTTATGTCATTTGTTTCCCAGCTTTACCTTCTCCCCTCAGTCCCTATACTCGTCCCACCTCTCGTCACTCCCTCCTCTTGTTTCTCCGTTAGTTTTCCTACTCTATGCAAAGATGACTGCAGGGTTCAACTTAAAAACAATAGTACTTTTGTGCTGTTTTTCCTTTTTCAATTATTCCTGCTTCATCCTCAAAAGGGAGGTGGGATAAAGAGAGGGGCACAAAACACTTAATCACAGACATGAGGAATACACTCTGCAAGGCCAACAATTCTTTGATCACTCGCTCGCCTTGAGTGCAAGGAAAACATCGAGGAAGGTTCACGCAGAGTGTGCTGAACAAGCCATGAAATTGTGTCAACAGCGCCAGGAGAAAATATCACTATATTTGCATGGAATTGCTTTTTAAAATATCAGCTAATACAAAGTGGCAGGTCGATCTTGCACCAGCAGAGCAGGACAATCCAGCTCTTCTACATAATGTTCCGTATCCTTACACCAAAGAAAGTTCCTCTATAGCTGTTTTCTTATCTTACCTCTTTAATGTAATTCAGTGTTAAAGGTGCACATCTACAATTCGTAAAGACTATTCCCTGCAAAACAAGACAATGGTCAAATTAGACTTTTTTCCATCAATGGTTCATTTTTTGTTTTTGCACGGGAGTTGTCTTTTGCCAAATCAACAAGCCCAAAGTTCGGTAAAGGAGCTAAAGCCAAGTGTTTCAGACAGAGGCTGATTAGAGGAGCTGCAGCAACGGACAGTTTGAGGAAAGTGATGTTATTTCTGAACATTGGAGCCTGTAACATAAAATCATGAACCATGAACACCTCTCCTTCCCCTCCCCTCTATCTCTCTCTCTTCTTTCCTCTCTTTCCCACCCATCTCCCCATTTTCCTCTGCTCACCCCCACCGGTCGAGGTTGACTCTGCTTCTGGACGTTTCTTAAGTTAATCAGGGAGTTTTTTTCTCTCCACAGTCGCCAAAGTGCTGCTCATTGTGGGAACTGTTGGGTTTCTCTATAATTTTCAAGGTCTTCACCTTCTATGTAAAGTGCCTTGAGATAATGTATATTAAGATTTGGCGCTATACAAATCAAATCAAATTGAATATGAGCAGAATGTGTCTCCTTTAAAGGGCCAGACCACTTTATTGACTGTAATCTGATTCTGAAGCTGGACATCTGGAAGGTCAGTACTTAAGAGAAAATGAAGCAGAGGGGAATAAGAGGTGAGGCTGAAGGACATTCAGAGGGGCATGGAAGGAGAGAACACCAAGAGGGAGAGGGAGTTAATGAGCGATATTTCACGGGTGACAGCCGGACCAATCCCTCTATACTTCCTGTCCTGACGGCCTTCAGGGCTTCCCCCCTCCACTCTCTCTACCTGCTGCTGCCGTTTTTCACAGAGCTGCATTATTAAGTCATTCAGAGAAACGGAATTGAAAATTGTCATTGCGTCCGGGCTCCCTTCATTTGCGTTTACACAGACACTTATTCTTCTGCACCGGGCTGTTATTTGGGCTCTGACAGAAAAATGAGAAGTGACGTGCTCTGAAATGGATGTCACTGATGATGGCCTTCTGCAAGAAAATACAGCTCTTGTCACTTTGTGTTTTTCTTCCCCCAAATGGGACATTTTTACAGTACAAAGGGATTTCTGTCTTTCGGGGAGAGATAGACTTTGCCCTTATTTGTTCAATTTGCTGTTTTCTGGCCACAGCACCGGCACTAAGCACAACTGACAGTGGAAACACTCAAAAAATGAAATCCACCACCATTACAGCCATTCTCCAGGTAGCACAGACATTACCGGTGTAAGAGAAGCAGCATTATTAAGTCTGAAATGATTTGGATAGTGACACAGAGAAGGTTGTAAATTGACACCGGATGGGCCAAATGCCTTGTTAAATGAAATTTCCATTCCTTCCTAAATGATGGTTAGCTTGTAAAGGCAGCCCAGCTGAATGGAGGAGGCCGACCGTGCCCTGACACAAATCCTGGATGATTGCACTGTAAAATGTCTGTGTGTCAACAGGCCTCTCAGTGGCTTTTTGTGGCTGTATATGTGCAGGAGTTTGTGTGCAGTCGTCTGTCTGAACTATACTTAAACACACATCTGGCATGTGTGTTTTTGCTGGCCTAAAGCTGGCGACATATTAGTTCAGCAAAATGAAGTGTTTTGGAGAAAACACAAATCTTGTGGTTCCGGAGAAAGGCTCGGTCGGGCTAAAATTAAATCCCGGACTCTGTCATTACGGGTTTGAAAGATATGACCAGGGACCAGAAGATAGCCGCGCTGCGTCGTCTGTGTTGTCGCAGCGATCCCGTCGCTTGAGACGTCTGAAAATGAATCTTCTGTAAATGCGACCGAATGGAGGACAGTTATTTTATGTGGGAATAATTTTTGTTTAAACGCTCAGAATGTCAGTCCTGGATGATTTGGCAGCATCCGTGGTTACTGTGGTAACGCTGAGCGCAGTCAGAAATGAAAGGGGGAGCTGGTGTATCTGTTACAGGAGCAGCCGAACAGACTCATGTTGTTTTAGCAAAGCAGTCAGTCAATAGCTTTTTTTCATCATACCACGTACGACTGTGATCTGACTTCATGCTGCGTGTGCGGCGAGTAGATTTCCAGACAAAGTAAAAGGAGCAGAGGAGCCGTCTGTCGCCTGTAACTCAGTGGCACGTCTTCATCTACCAACTCTGTGTGGCTGCTGCTTCTTGTTCCGTTACTTCTCTGTGAATCGTAAAGCTGCAGCCAGAAACAGGGAGGAAAGTGACCATTGTTTTGCAGAGGCATTTTTGATAACCACTCCCAGTTGGCACCAACCGCGGTGATAAAACACACTGTGGTTTGTGGTTTCTTCACAATAAAAGCCACTCCGTGTTTTGCCAGTTTACTATAATCAGGAAAGGGTGGGTTTTAACGTCATTCAGCGTTGATATCCACACTGGAAGCCTCAAAACACTCTCTGTTGACCCCAGAGGCAAATTTATCTTCAGACGATGGCCAGTTAACCTGAATGTCTTTGGGCTGTGGGAAGCAGCCAAAGTGCCCGTATAGAAAACCCACGCAGACAAAACTCCACACAAGTGGATCCCAACCGCTCGTGAAGTTCGAACCCCCGTGAGTCGACGGCGCTAACCACTGCACCACCTATCCGCCTGCAAAATGTTTTGTGTAACAATTGAACAATTGTTTCTATATTGCACTTGGTACAGCTGTAGAAAGGTGTTAAGAGGATGTGGTTAAAAATGATGCCCTGCGACCTTCTGATCTAAGGGTCACGTGGAGTTTATGAGGTAGAAATGGAGATGTTGCTCAACCAAAGGTTTCTCACAGCATGTCAGCAACTCTCTGGAGGATATGCTGATCCATCAACCTATAGCTCTCCTGTATATGCTCCCTACCTGCTTTACTCAAGGCTCTTACTTCCCTGGGTTCCTGCCACTGTCATATAACTTGGTGCAGCTGCAAGAGCCTTTCTGCAGAAACCTTTTTCTTCTTTGTTGAATAAAGCTCTCATATAGAAAATCAGAAGCATTGAATCTATGTTTCCACTGAAACACTTTGAATGTATTTAATAATGTAAAAAGCTGTAGATATAATATAGGGCTCTGAATATTTAAATGTATCTGAATCACAAGCAAAAAGCAAAGATTAAGAATAAATAAATCTAAATTCTTATCGCAGGAGGTTGTGAAACTCTGTGATTATATGTTTTCTTGCTGTCGTGACCGGAGCTGACACGCCGGCTCGGAATGTGTCCACGTGTGCTTTTATTGGCGAGAATGGAGGACGCCTGCATAACAGCGTCGCTGCGTTTCCATCACTTTTCTGGAGTATCTGCAAATGGAGCAGAAGTCAGGTTGAGTGTGTGAGGTCTGT
Organism: Hippoglossus stenolepis; assembly: GCF_022539355.2. NCBI lineage: Eukaryota > Metazoa > Chordata > Actinopteri > Pleuronectiformes > Pleuronectidae > Hippoglossus > Hippoglossus stenolepis. The sequence continues at coordinate 5,442,008 of NC_061499.1, forward strand.
TTGTTTGTGGCGAGCCAAAGAAAAAATCCTGCAGCCGTCTCCTCTGACAAACCTGCATTAAAGGCTTATGTGATCCAGGCTCCTTTTTCTGTCCTCATCTACTAGTTGCCCTTGGAAATTAAATTTGCTCTCCCACTCCCACTCCTCTTCTTATATGCATATATAAGAGGAGGCATGTGCACAATTTGGTGTGTGCTGAACAAATGGCTTTTTTGCTGTATAAAGAAATCCCTCTCGCTGTCTCCATGCAGCTACTAGAGTGTTTTTCCATTAGCTCGACCACCTCGAAACCATAACGGCCATAAACTTAATCAAGCGCCGGTTCTTTTTACGAGACCATTTTCATAATATGGATAACAGCACACGCCACCTGAATAACACCATGCTTGCTCCGCGTGGGCTGAGGGACTCTGACACGGTTAATAAGATGTTTACCTCGAAGCTGAACGCCCTGCAACGCAACCAGCCTCCCAACCGCGCTCGCATTCCAAACCCTAGAATAATTACAAGCTGGGTTGATTAATTATGTCTCAACAATATGCTGCACTCCAACGCCACAAGGGCTAATTAACAGTGTGAACAAGATGGGTAGGAACAATTATTTGGAGGTTCAGGCTCGCGCTCTGGATCTGCCAACGCTGTTTACAGTACCGGGGACGAGAAAATGTGCAGATCAGGCTGCATCGCCCCAGACAGAGAGAAAGATCATAGCAAGCACTGGCACACAGCTCGGAGCATGTATGGTGGAACACCTACTGGGGACTGTGATATATGGCGAGTAAGCTGCTCTGCGTTCAGGCTGCCCGGGCGTGCACCTGACAACACACAGCAGAAACGGCACGTTGAGAAATCCATCCGCCTTAACTGACTGCTGCCGCTCGCGTTGCATCCATCCTCCTCTACCTGCTACCCATCTTATCTCTGCAGCTCCGGCCCGGAGGCAGGCCTATCGCAGAGCTCAGATCAGATCGGGCCGGTAAACAATTTGACCTTGACAACAGAGAGGAAGACATTCGATCTGACCCTGGGATAAGGGAGGAGGCGCACATTCCTGACAAGCTTCAATTAGCGTGGTGGCCCTGACATCGCAGATTAAAAATGGAAGAGATTACCAAGCCTGTGATGGAAAATGAGCTTTTTAATATCATTTCCATTCTTCCTTTAATTTCATCCTTTTAAGAATAATACAAAACTATTACATCCTAACTATATATTGTCATTTTCAATTCCATTCCTTTCATCTCCAATGTGATTAGGAACATTTTTTTTTTACTCAAAAAGAACAAATAAAAAATGGATGATAATACATGAAGTCTCTGCACAGTGACCTTCAGGGTTAATAGCTTTTTAAAGGTTGCACACTGGCATCGTCGACGCCTCTCATGAATTCCCCTGATTATGGAAATGACCACACAACCTCAGGTATATGAACATTGTCTGTCTCGGCCAACGCTTCTGCGAGACAAGATTGGTGCTTCTCTTAATCACCAGGGAGGGAATTACAGAGCCATCGTGAATCCAAAATTACATTATCGTCATTACAATAAACTCATTTCATAAATCAGATGAAAAATCCACGTCAGGACCCCGCTCTCCTCCAGAGAGTCTTTTTTCCACCGCGTCCCCGATAATGACGGCACGTTTTGTTATGAGATCACCAGAGTTGACGTCTTTCCTCATCAAAAACTAACAAGAGACTCGTAATTAAGAGCTGCAGTGAACCCTGGCCGCCTTGTTTGTTTCTTTGGGATTCATTAATACGTGGAGCACTTAGGATGTGAGAGCAGGTAATTTCCTGCTCTTTTCCTGAGCTAGTATCTAATGTATCTTGAATGCATGAGAGGCGTCCAAGGTAAGCAGGAGGCAGAACAAAGTGTTTTCTTTTGGGTAACATTTGGACTGCATCAAGAAGACACAGGACCCTGCCGTGCATGTGCTTGTTTCACACAGGAAGTGTTATGCAGATATTTCAAAGTAGCTTTCAAGTAAAATGGAAATTCCCCACAGTTCCAATGAAATAGACCAGACTTCATTCACACTGAAAGGAAGTCAGGTTTCACTGTCTGATGTATGCACAGTGTACTGTTCCCCCAAAGGCCTGGGGGGTGAATATGTGTCTATAAAACATGGATTTCAGTACTTTAAGATTAAATTAATCCAATTAAATCTTGATTTTCCTTTTTTTTATAACAGTGAGACAGGTGAACTACAGTGGCAGCAGTGTTTAATATTCCTGGACGGTGGCACAGTATAATGTGCAGCCCACAGACCATCTGTCCAGTGGGAGAAGTGGATCATGTGCCAAACCATGTCACTGTGTTGTGAAGAGTTTCCAAACAGCTCTACTCCTGAACACAGGGGCGACAACGGGGAAGCATCCTCACCCACAGTTGACTCCTCCAGTCTTTGAACGCCACACACATGCCTCCTGCTCCCTGCACCTATCCGGTCTGTACCTGTCACAGACTCACGCACGGATCCGTTGCAGGTGACAGCAGAGCAGGTTCATCCAGTATATTTTTTAATTCTCCCAACCTCCTGGAGCAGGATCCCCACAGACCTGAGCTCAGTCCCACCGATGACAGCAGCTCTACAGCGGATAAAAACAACCAACTTCCCCCCCTCTATCCTCCACGCAGCTTTACGAGCCTCACATTGCGCACAGTGTGGTTGAGTTACTACAAATACGCACCGTCCGGACGCGTCCACTGGAAATAACGTGACGGTGTCCTGTCCTCCAAACCCCCACCCCACCCCACACACAGATATCTCACTCACATCCAGCATGCCTCTCTCTCTCTCTCCCGGTCTGAGCACCATCATCCCTCCACCAGCCTCCACAATTCACGACAACAGGCTGCCCAACAAATAAAGGCTGGTGGTTGTCATGATAATCCAGGTGCTGCATATTAAAGTGCCCCAGGTTTCACTTGGGATTACTGTGACCTCATCCTACATATATATGCACAGGCTCCACTTTGACTGGAAGGAAGGGGTCGTGCAGTTTTTTTGTGACGGTGACGTTCAGCCACAAACATCCCACCTGTGATTCACAGCTCAGGTTCTACGCGGTGAGAGTGACAGAGGTGACAACACACCGGGGCGCCGGGGAGAGTTCCGGCTGCGTAAAAGGTGGAACAAAACGCACTTTGGAGACACACTCGCAACATGTGTGGATCCAAAAATGTGGACGCACGGTGACATGTTGGGGTGGAAAATGAGGGTTGCGATGGAGAGCAATGCTTTAAAGAGGCGATGAGATCCACATGAAGCCAAACAGCAAACTCCCAATGCATGCAACACAATCTAGGTTATGATTTACGCAGAGACGGCAGCTTCTCCATTATTCCCCCGTGATGAGCGCAGCCCCTAAACATAGACAGCAGAAATCACCCAGCACGATCCCCGCTGCGCCGCGACTCCTCTCCCCCGCTGAGAGCTCGACCTTACCGGGGTGGCGGACCGCGCTCCTCCCCTCGCTCCCTCGCTGCCTGGTGCGGTTTTTCCTCTTCACACCACGGCCGGGCATTTGCAGGATCAATTCCGTGTGCGAGCGCCGCTCTCCTCGTCGTCGCTGCCGTATGAATGATGAATGTGCGCGTTAAAATTGTCCATTTTCTCCCCCACCAACACCACCTCACATCCACAACAGTCCACGTACGGCCCGCCCCCGGGCGGTGCTGATTGGCTCAGACGCGGCTCGACGTCGCCTCGGTCGCACGGTGAAGACGAACGCACACATCTGGAGCCCGGCGCAACTGGAGCGCATCTGGAGACACCGAATTACGCACAGGCACCGGAGCGCTGTGGAGGAGGGTCACACCTCTCCAGGCCCCCTTTGAATGGAGTCTGGTGTTTATTGTGGCTGGATGGGATCGTGTCACCTCTGCGGAAAGTCTGGATTCTGCACGCGGGGAATCCAGTGTGGGAGGTTTTTTTTGGTGTTTTGGTACATTGTCTGTAAACTGAGAGGCCATTGGTGATGTGCAGGAGATATGAAACACGTTATACCTCAAAAATAAACAACAATAAGTATAAGCTTCTGCATTTTGGCAGCTGACACAGCCTATAATAAACTGCAGGTGGAGCCCCCCCCCAAAAAAAGCATATTTACTAATAAAAGGTTGGTTTTAAGATACACCTCTAACACCACTATTTTCATGAATTTACTTTACACACTGTGTTATTGAATGTTTTCCAAACGCGTAACGACCGTGGCCTTTGCGCGTTTGATGAGGTGCAGCACGATCATATCACAGGAGACAGCTGGGAGTGACACAGCCTCGTGTTTCCACTGGGACTCCCAGCATTTCTGTGACTGCAGCGCCGCCCTGCGACCACAAATAGTCACTGACCTGCTGCCCTCCTTATTCCACAGTGGCTCATGCCTCTTTATCTTAGCTGTGCGTCTGTGTGTGTGTCTGTGTCTCTGCATAAACTGCATTAAACCCTTGATTATTATCATTATTATTATCATTAGTTGTTGTTGTTGTTGTTGTTGTTGTTGTTGTTTTAAGCCTGTTCTTATTATTATTATAGCTGTGGATCAGTTAATTGATTAGTCATATTAATTGTCTTAACATCACCATATAACAAAGATGCCATTTCTTTCAATGATACAACTGTTCACGTCCAAAAATTAACTTTAACTTAACCAACCCATCTTAAGTCTACCGTCCTCCACAATTTAGTTTTGAGGTCCAGTTTAATTCTAGACATGCTCATACATCTATAAGATGTTTATTGCAAAATGTGAAATTCATTATCTCCATTTGATGTGATTTTGTATTACATTAAATAGCCTGTTATGAAAAGTTGAAATACAAATGAAACAATACGTTGAAAGGACTGTCAGGAGTCAAACAAGAGAGAGTTGTGGGATCTCCCATGTTTTCCTTGATACTTGAAGGCAGCACTATGCTCCTCCCCAACAAGGAAGTGAGATCCCTGCAGTGTGTTTCCTCTGAATGTGTCTGACTGTGTTTCCTTTAACATCTCACATCATCTCACTTCATTCATTCATCCCTCAGATCCATCCCTTGTTCCCTCCAGGGCCTGTGCAACCCTCCGCTGAGCCTGACAGACCAGACCGAGGGCAGCAGCTCCCCAGCAGGTGGGTCCTTCGCTGTATTGATTGAACCGGTGAAACTCAGCTCAGTAAACATCAGCTGTTCACATGCAAACATGCAGGCGTCACATGTGACTGTGGTTTTACTCGTGCTTCTGCTCGAGGCTGTTTCCAGGTGAGTGTGGATCTGACTGGGGAATTCGTATGTTCCTCAAACAGTGAATACGCTTTATAACCTTCACTGAACTCTATTCTTTGTATTTTTTTAAAAAGTTGCAAGATCATATGTGTTCTCAGCAGGAGAAACTTCATATGAGCTGTTCAATAAGAAATGTTTGCATGTAAATATAAGAAGGACGAGTTACATTAGAGGTAAAAACCAGAAGCTGAAAGGTTCCAGTTGTCTAATGTTTTACAGGTTAGAGGTCACAGGTCATCGTGTTTACACATTCATGACCTTTGTCCTCAGCTCAGTCTGTGCTGCACCCTGTTGTGTAAGGATCTGTCGGTGGTAAACACAACAACCACTTACTAACTATAAACAGCACATCACAAAAGGCAAATTTACATAAAAAGCAAACATAAACAGGAAACCACCAAACGCAACAACAAATCTCAAAATATACACGACAAATCACGTGTTTGAGATTTGCTGTTTTGTAACCTGATGTTGTGTTTTCCAGTTTAACGTGATTTCCCTCCCTATGACTCAGATCTCTGGTGTGTTAGGTTATAAGTCAGTTACACTTCAATGGTAATTGGAGCCTGACCGACAGGTTTTTGGTGTTGGTATTTTCTGGTAAAAATACATATTATATAAAACACATACAAAGGAAATATATAGAACTATAATTAAATCTCTTTGAAAAGAAATGGGACTTGTTGCTTTGTCAGGTGCTCAGTATGAATGTTTGATGCCACTCATTTAAAAATAACTTGTATTTGGACCAGGTACTTGATGAAGGTTCTAATGAGGTTTCTTTTCTTTTGCAATTTTTTGATGAACGAAAGTAAACATCTGGACAGATCCTGATAAAAAGATATCTAACTGTAACACTGTAACTGTTATTTCTTTGTTAATGTCCAAAATATGAATTTAAAGAACAATTTCTTTACGTAAACTATAAACATAAATGCACTTCTCAGCATTGTTTATTCTGTAAATTCAGTTTTTTAATATCTACAAACATAAACCCAGATACATGTGAAAGCTTTTACCTGCTCACTAAAGATCCTGATGAATGTTCTGGTGCAACATGCGTCCTGCTGTCGGTCCAGTGGATGTTTGCATGCATTCACAGATTTCACACTGTGCAGCTGTTGTACACGTGTTTTTATTTGTGGGAACGTGTGAACGTCTCCAGCTGCAGATACGAATGGTCTCCTCCTCATTCTTTGCTTCCTCTCTCTCTCTCTGCTCTGTCCTCCATCCTCTCTCGTAGTTGGGGTCAGGAGAACATCACCGTCATGCTGGAACCGCAGGCCGACCGGGTCATGGCGCTCGGCGAGTGGGAGGAACGCTGGCAGCAGGACAGAATCGGCTTCCATCAGCCTCACGTACACAAGTAAGAAGCCGACTCTCGTCCGCCTCCTCAGAGGATTGAAGGAGAACAGAAGTCTTCTAAATGCCTGACAGGGTGACACCACCACCGCCTCCAGCTATCCACCTGAAGGTGTCAGAAAAGATGCACAAACAAAGCACTGACTGAGGCTCTGTCTGATTTCATGTTGGAACTACTTTTTCATGAAGTTTAAGAGGTTTAAGATCAGTTAAAAATACAAATAGAAAGGCCAGGAGGTGACATTTTAACTTAAATATATAAAATAAGCTTAAAAATTAGCTTGACGCTACATGTTCGTTTGTTCTTGCTCTATATGCAACTTTGGTGAGTGGGTACGATCTCCAATACTCTCGATAAAAAACAGCGTTTATCTCCAATATTCAGCAGGAGCTGTTTGAAATATGAAGAACACAGTTGTTTAGGAGTAATCACCACATGTGGCTGCAGAGGGCGCTGTTGTGTACATAGCGTTGCCTTAACAGCAGTTTTTGGTATTTTCTATGTTTTGATAGGTTGCTGGAGGACAATGTCGACAAAGTTCTCGCTGGACGGACGGGAGTTCGCTTCTTCTTCCCTCTCTGTGGGAAAGCAGTGGATATGAAGTGGTGGGCAAAAGCTTATTTTATCCAATAATTCAAATCACATTGGATTTCTGTCTCTATTCCTCTCTTAAAACACTCTGTGTGTGTGTGTGTGTGTGTGTGTGTGTGTGTGTGTGTGTGTGTGTGTGTGTGTGTGTGTGTGTGTGTGTGTGTGTGTGTGTGTGTGTGTGTGTGTGTGTGTGTGTGTTCCAGGTTAGCAGACATGGGCCACTCGGTGGTCGGGGTGGAGATCAGTGAAAAGGCTATAAAACAGTTCTTTGAGGAGAATAACTTGACGTACAGCGAGGAGCCTGTCGCTGCCGTACCTGGAGCGAAGGTTTTCAAGGTACATGACACCGTGTGAACCGAGAGGGTTCATGGCTTTCTATGTTTTTACTCAACACTTGGATGAAAGAGCATAAAGATCTATAATCTTTAAGAGTTTCATGATTATGAAATGCTGTTTTTTATTATTTTTCTATAGTAACCTCGGTATTTTCCTTTCTCTATATTATTTATATAAAATTTTAATGTTGTTGCCCCTGACGGCCGTTCAGTCAAAGTGTGTGTGAATGATGACTTGTACTGTAAAGTCATTATAGTGGTCTATATAAAGCTCTATATAAAAACTGTCTATTTACTATTTAAAATTTTATACAAGCTCCTTCACTATAAAAGCTTTTATTGGGGCTTTTATTGTGAAACAGGAAATACCTTGCTTTTGTTACTGAGGGTCAGGGAAATATTTAGAAAAATGTAAAGGGAATCACCCATTATGTAAAACTATAATTTGTCTTGTGTATTTATTTATTTACACTTTATTCTTTTTCGTGTCAAATACAAATCTTGTATTCACAGACATTCACAAAGTTCTTAATCCACTTGTTTCCCCTTTGTTCCACAGAGCTCAGAGAAAAACATCTCTCTGTATCAGTGCGACCTGTACAACTTCTCCAGGTTGGTGACCGCTGGATGTTTTAATAACATTTTTTAAAGATGTTTAATCAATTATATCACAATTCATTTTTTTTTCACCTTCACAGCTCCATCGAAGTTCAGTTCGGGGCGATTTGGGACAGAGGAGCTCTGGTGGCCATCAACCCCAGAGACAGAGAGAAGTAAGATGAGCCCGAACGCTCCACTGAGGTTTTTAATATTCGATATAGAAGCAGATGTTCTGTATTGAAACCACGTTAATATGTAATCAAATCTCTCCAAGTGTTTGATTTTAATTGCTCTAAAAAAACATATTTGACAATTAAATATGATGTAATTTAACCATATGCTCCACGTTGTCTCACCACACTGTCTCTCACACCACAGGTATGCGTCTCTCATCATTTCTCTCATGGCCAAAGACTGCAGATACCTTCTGGACACTTTGCTGTACAATCCTGAATTATACAAAGGTGCCTGTTTAAAAAAATATGAAACACAGAGAGGAAATCTGGTCTCAAAGCCAAATTTACATCCTTCTGTTTATTATTTAATCTCCATTTTAAAATGTGTGCATTAGCGCAATGAGATTAAAACATATTTGAAACTACATTTGTTTTTTCAGGTCCTCCCTTTTTAGTGCCTGATGAGCAAGTGCAGATCCTGTTCGGTGAGTCCTGTTAAGAACAAATATGTCTGAGTCTGTGTCTGTACTTAATCATGAAGCACTATAATTATACTCCCCTATAAATTCTGAAGGAAGCAACACTTTATTTATTTATCAATCTGTGTGTCTGTTCCTCAGGGAGCCGCTGCGATGTGGAGCGGCTGCAGTCGGTCGACGCCTTCATTGAGAAACATCGAAGCTGGGGTCTGGACTCTCTGACTGAAAACCTGCACCTCATCTCTCCAAAGAGCAGTTAAAGCCCAGAGCGTAGAGAAGCTGATCTTTGGCATTTTAATGCAAACGCAGGTCCAAGGCATTTATTCTGTGCTTAGATATGTTCTCTCTAAATGAAGGTTTTGAGGGGATACAAAGCTGCATGGAAAATCATTTAGTAAAGATTATATAACCTAAGGAACATTAGATACCTGACCGATGTTGTGTGTCACTGCACTGATGATATTAACTTTGTTGTACATTTAATAAAACTGTTTTTTCTCAAACAACACTTACGAGTAAAGTGACTTTATAAGAAAGTAGGTGAAATGATGACGAGTTTTTCATTCCCCACAACCCTGACGGTCTTTCTCAGCCTTTTCAGGACATCGATAAAAGTGACGTTAATTGCAATTAAAAGTAATTAATAATCCACAAAGAATAAGCAAATATAATTAATATCCATCTTCTGCAAACAGCACTAATATGTCCATTTCCAACACAGATGAACTAAAGTATCCAAACACAGTTTATTAATGAGACCAGAATACTTCACCCATTTTCATTATATTTAAACCAGCTTTTATTATATTTCTTGATATCAAACCAGCTTTTATAAACCTTTTTTATTATATTTATGAATGTGTATTTCTATATGTTATTTTATCATATTATATAACCAGCTTTTATTATATTGCTGGGTTGAGTTCCTACAAACGCCACTGCTGTTTGTACCAAATCAACCAAACATGATGTTTTTCTAATTGGTAAATAAAACAATCTATGTTCATGGGTTCGTATTTCAACAGATAAACAAATAATTGATTTGATAAGGTTTTTTATATAAACAAGCCAGGATTAGGCCACAGTTGGGTGGGGTTTGAAGGCCCCCTGGAGGTTGGAGGTGTCAGCACACCAGCCCCATCAGCCTGGTGGATGATCCATTCTTGATTGAAGGTCTGACTCCACAAGCAGCTTTGATTGGTTTATTTTCAAATAAATATATATGTTCATGTTAATCTATGAGACTAAAATACAAATCGTCATCATTGTGGTCTCCTCAGGTTGGGTGAGATATGTACTTTGGACCATAGAGGGCGCCAAAGCTCTAGAAAGAGCCTGATCCCTGCTGTTCTGAATTCATATCTTCACATTTTATCAAGTTATAGTGCTGGTGCTGCTCTTGTTATATACTTCTTAAATACTGGTGGTTAAACTCATATCCTGCACTGGAACTAAAATCATAATCCACCTCAACCAATTGTCAATTGTAGATGGAATCACAACCTTTGGCTACAACATATTAAATGACCTTGACGGCAAATATAAAAGTGACTGAATTCTTTACTGTTGAAACGCTCCGAGCTGTGCTGCCTCATCTGGAGCTCTGAGCCGAGTCGGAGTGACGGCCGATCCGCCATGTGTGAACGTGGACGACGGGGGGGGGAGCAGAACAGAACAACATTGAGTCCTGCGTACGCCTGGTGGCCTTAATGAATTAGTTAGTGGCAGGAGATGTTGACACAACACACACACAGGTGCTTTGCTTTGACAGGCTGGAAGCGGTGTTTAGCCAGGTGGGCGTACGGAGGGGAGAGAAACATCACGCTAACAGCAGCAGCTTAGCTCTGTACGTGACCTTCTGTCCGGACGGAAATAGCTGTTGTGACCTTTTGAAAAACACAGATGACTAAGTGGCTGGGTTAGAAAGTATAGATACCGGATGCTCATTTAATAAATTTATTCTCTTTTCTTTTCCTCCTCACCCTGTTTCTTTTCTCCAGTGTTTGCACAGCTTCTTCTGTTGTGAGGCCCGGGCTGGTGTTTGGCAGGAAAGGACCTTGAGGGACGTCCAAGAGGAGGTGGAGCGTCTTTTATTCGCTGACACTCTTGACCCGACGGTGAGGAGCAGGACTGATGGGTACTCAGGGATGACCTCCACGGCGTTTAACGGTTCAGTGAAGACGAGAGAAGCTGGCCCCGAGGAGACGGGGACGTGAGAGAACACTCAGGTTTTACTTTAAAGTGAACTAAAGGTTGAGGGAGGCGGCTCACTGTCACTGTACGTGCACTTTTAAGAGTATATCAAAGCCCTGCGGAGTCTTTAAAGTGTCGGTGTCAGTCGGCAGAGGAGGTCGGTCACGTCTTCTGTAAACTTCTGTGCGGTGGCATCACAGTGAAGCCACAGTATCTCTGCACCACCTCCTCCATGTTAGTGAATGGGACATGGACCATAGTTTGGTTTTAATGAGTTATTATAAAAACAGGGTGAAACAGGACTGACTCATGATTGGTCGAGCACGTGTATCAATTGGACCTCATGGCTCCACATCATGAAAGCACTCCTGATCCAAATGTATCTGTGCAAGACGGCAGCGTTTGTTTCCAGGACATTTTGTCTTCATTTCTGGATAGTGGGAGGAAGTGGAGACACATCGTCCAATTTGAGTACAGTCAGAATATTTCCAGTATTTCTGTCTCAAGTGGCCTCAAATTACCTATTGCAACTTAAACCAATATTGACTTCGCTGTTCACAGTATCATTAATCATGATCCATCACACCCTCATGAGCATATCCTGTGATGTTTTTACACCACCACACCCTGACCAGCTGCAGGTGGAGCTCCTCCGTCAGGGCCTCGGCGTCACGGTGCGGCAGGAACAGATGGGCCGGCTGATCTTTAGACAAGGGCAGCAGAGACACCGCGAGTGGGGAGCGCTGGATAACTTCACTGCTGAGGGCCAGACACCTCTCGGATGTTCAGGGGTAAAAACTCAGATGGAGGGGTGGGGTCAACAACTGCACCGAACAGATTGTATGTGTAAACGCCCTGGGGGGGGGGGACGTGCATACAGATTAAAAAAGTTGTATTGGAGGAAAGCCAGAGAGTAATGAGATTCAAACGCATGCAAATAGACAATTCACAAAGCATAGGTTAGGTTATTGTCTTTAGCATGTTATATAGCTGGCTAGCATGACGTTAGCCTGTTGCTCAGTCAATTAAGTGAATTTCGTGGGATTACTTGAATTGGAAGGATATTAACAAGCACCAGGCTAACGCTAGGTTAACAGCATATCTGCGAGAAATATCTGAATCCTGTGACCACAATGTTTAAATAAGCAATTATCTAATTCTCAACTAGTAACATCACAAGTCACACAAGTTTTCTTAAATTGTAGTTCTCAGGGCCACAATATACAACCTCTAATCTTTAACAAAATACTACGATATTATACACATAGTGGTTTCAGACCACAGCTGTATAAGCAATTTAAAACTCCTCACATTTTCCATTTTGTCAGACATACTTGTGGTGAAAACGTCCAGAAATATCCATAATTGAAGAGGAAAGCTGCCACGGGAACAAAAATTTAAAACACCCATGTGTTCCTCCAGAACAAATACAAAAATAATACATAATCTAATGGATTTTAAAAAATGATTTTAAATGCCTAGGAGACGTCTTGAAGTGGTGGCGGTGGAGCTAGAGTCCACGTTGTGTTGTGTGTATCCACCATCAGGAGCGGGGCCAGCAGCGTCAGGCCCCGGGTTTGATTGTTTGGACTCAAGCTAGCAGCGGGAGAGGAGCACCGGGCCTCTGGCTGCTTACAAGTGTCAATCTTGTATCAGACGCATCAGAGCCACAGAAAACCGACGTCAGAGGGTCCTTCCCTTCAGACACAGCTATGAATCTGTCTCCATCAATCACGCTCCAGTGAAGAGTCCTGACACGATATCTATCAAACATGAGACAGCTTTAGTGTTTGAGCTGTTAAGTTATTTGCTGTTTGATGTGTTGAATCCGGAGCCAGCTGGTTAATTTATTGATGGTTGGACAGAAGAATTGAACAAGTCTAAAGCTGTAAAGCAAGATACTGAAAAGTCCTCCGTATTAAACTATATGTCGCAGAATCACAGAAGTCAATGTTTCTAGTGGCTCAACCAATGACTGTACATGAAGATCGTTGAAGCGTCTCCACTTCCTCCCACTATCCAGAGATGAAGTAAATAGCCAAGATACGAACGCCGCCATTTTTCACATTTGGAGTCAGATTGTGCGCTCATGTGGTGTCGGAATAATCGGAAAGATTAGTTCCCCTGACTGGGAAAATGTACTGTATGTGTACGCCAACTCAAGTCGGAACACCAACTCAGAAAGTGGGCAAAAAGTTTGGTGCGCGAGTTGCAGAGTTGCCGGCGTCATCAACAGTAGCAACCGGGGGAAGGATCTGCAGTAGCAAGGTCTTAGCTTGACCAATCACGAATGTGGAAGATAGTTCAGCCCCAGCACCTTGATACCCTGTGGAAAAAAAGATGTAAATGCAAAAGTATTTAAATATAAAGGCCCATTCTAGGGTAGAGAAAACAACAATTTAGATGAAACACACGAATCACTAGGATTATTTTATATATTATTTTAGATCCTTTCACCTAAATCTTTACACACTGAAGCTTTAACAACAGCAACCACCATCCTGGCATCCATGTTGGAGGTCATCCTTCAGGCTAGAGACTCAGCAGCTGCCGCCGAGGCAGGGACCTCAGGTGCTGAGCGAGTTTTGCACGTGTATGTGGGAAACAGGCAGAAGTTTTTTGCAGACGTGTGCTTAGATTTACCAAATTCATTCTTCAGCACAGGGTCATAAAAGAAAGGATTCAGTTTGGGGCGGAGTTGTGTGGCTCACTTTGAAAAAGTAGCTCCCTGAGTGTCAGACACACACACACACATTGTATTTGTCAGGATTTGCCTGTGAATTTAAATCAGTTTCTTGTTTGCCAGCTGGTGGTGCTGTTGAATTAAATATACTGAAATCCATGAAAACTTTTGAAGGTCTTCACTTTCTATAGAGTCTGATAGATATTCAATTCACACATGAAAATGAAGCGAGTCCAGCACGTCGCATGCATAATTCACTCTGCATAATTTCTATTTGGGAAATCAACCTTCACACAGATTTTTATTTGTCTTCCCTACCCGTGTTCACTGAAGGTTCCCCTTGTAAGACTGTGTCATTCTGTGTCCTTGTGCTGCCTCACACCCGGCTGACAGCTACATGAACCGGTGCCACAGTCACACACACACACACACACACACACACACACACACACACACACACACACACACACACACACACACACACACACACACACACACACACACACACATCAGACACACATCAGACACACACCACTATCCATCCAAGCTCGGTGGCAGAAGGGGCTTTGCCTTCGCCCTAATTGGCTGCGTAATCTGGGACACCAGGAGCAGCGTTAAGCCCTCTGTGGAGGAAAAGGATGAGGCCTGGGAAGCTTGTGCATTACAGTGGGGGAGGGGGGTCACAAGATAGATTTTAATTTGTCCATTCATTTATTTCTTTGCATTGTGCTTAATTCCTGTTTCCTTCGAACCCAATGATAAAGTCAAGTCCTCTCTTTGGTGCACGGCAAAGTTTCTCTGCCGCAGTTTGATTCTGTTCAGGTCACAACAGATGAACCGTTTGTTGAGGACAAAGACAATTGTACAGTTCAAGTGGGACCTGTTACACCTCCCTCCTCTTCATCCTCTGCTGTTTTCCCCATGTCCCCTGATGGCCACTTTGACTTTCTCTGGCTATCTCATCCCTCGACCTCCTCCTCCTCCTCTTCTTCCACTGATGTTTTCTCCATGTCCCCTGATGGCCACTTTGACTTTCTCTGGCCGTCTCATCCCTCGACCTCCTCGTCCTCCTCGTCCGGTGCAGCGTGGCTAATACCAGGCGAGCAGTCAGATACCCGACAGAGTGAAACCGGCCTTATCAGTGAGCAGGCGCCTTTGTCTGGTCTGACTGAGGAATCGAAGAGGCGCTGCTGTGACAGGGAGCAGAGTCGATATCTACCATCATTCAGAGTATGCATTTAGAATTACAACAAATAGAGGGTTGTAATATTAACTGTTGCCTTGAAGAACATTCGGGGAAATATGCTTATCGCTGTCGTGCTGAGAATTGAGTGAGAAAATTGATCCCACTCGTGTCTAGAGGGTGAAAACAGACTGTCGAGTGTAAACCAGCACCGAGGCCCAGCAGTCCCCTTAAAAAAAACAAATTAAATTCACTAGATCTGGATTTCGTGGTCTGCACTGAAACAAGTACTTCGAGGGGGGGTCACCTTGTAGCAGCAGAAGTGACTCTCAGCTTATGTGGCCAAGATGGTGCCTGAGGAATTTAGTTTGGCAGCACTTGTGATCGGAGAGTTGAAGGGTTTACCGAGCACAAAGGGCAGACTATTATCAGGTGGGATTAGTGGTTTTCTAAAGGCTCTGGGAAAATGCTGTTTCCACTGCTGTAAATTAATTTTGTGATTTGACTGCGAGGTGCCGAGGACTGAGTTGGCAGTGGCAGCGTTCACATGGGGAAAAAAAAACAGCAACATTAAACAGAGATTGGAGATTCTGTTTTACGACGAATTTCCCTCTCAAGAGTGGATGAGTTGCACATGTTTTAAAGCAGATTAAAGTGCCCTGCCTGCATGTAAATGTGAAACAGGGGAGCCTTTGTGTCGGTCGACCGTGCTGCCAGAACCAGAAGTCCTGCATTTCAATTCCATGTTATTGTCTTCTCAACAACTGTAATTTCAACGGAATTATTAAAAAAAGAATCTTTAACTTTTCATTGTTTAAAGATATCCAGTTTTACCAATGTTCTGGCAGGCTTTGATATTATTAGTATTGTTTTTTTATTCTGAATATTACATTTCCTGTGTACAAACACTGCGTCCAGACACAGAAAGTTTCAGGTGTGTGTGTTTGTGTCACTTAACAACGCACACAAACACACACACACTAATCTAATCTAATCTAATCTAATCTTATCTGTGAAAACCCTAAAAGCAGGGGTTCTCAAAGAGCATCTGGGGACCCCCAAGGGTCTTTGAGGGGCGGGGGTCCTGGCAAAATGAACTATTGAATTTCATTCACTTTCTGTAGTAAAACATCTAAAAGTAACTTGTGTCCTTATCGTGCAACCTTTCAAAAACCTCGGCCTGACACAGACTAAAGCTGAGGCCGAAGGAAACTGGATAAACAAAAGGGTAAATAAGTGTTGAGGTAGAAAATTTGAATGTATGAATTTACAAAACTAAGATTACAGGTACATGCAGCTTTATTTATTATAAAGTACTATGGTGTAGATGTTTGGGGGGGAGCTATTAATTTGTACCAGCAGGGGGCGACTTTGCCCATAAATGGCTTAAATATGGAAACGCTCCTGTCAGTGTTTAATTCCAACTATAGTGTGTAGTGTGTTTATACATAACACAGTATATGTGTGTATATGGCTATATATATGGATGCACACACTGAATCAACAGACTGACCAATCAGATGTGTCCCTCATTGTTTCATCCTGCACGAGGCTTGATTATAATTAATACAAACTTAAAGCAGAACCAGGTAAATTATTGTTATAGATAAATGGCTCAATTAACTTTTAGGGCTTTTCCTCGTGCGCCACCTCCCTGTGGAAAACAACAACAACAACAAACCAAACAATAATAATCAATAATTATTGCCAATAAACAGCCTAATTGGTTTGTTATGATTACTGTGAGGGGGGGTACTTTTGACGCAAGTTGAAGAGAGAGGGAGGGAGAGAGAGGGGGAGGGAGAGAGACGGAGAGAGAGAGGCAAAGAGAGAGAGAGAAGTAGAGCGGCGTGCGGCTCGTGCGGATTTCAGTGACACCACACAGCACGCGGAGGACTTTGCAGATTGAACGGGGAGCTTTATTTAAACTCTGTCACTAAAACAAAAATAAAGAGAAGAAGAAGAAGGAGTAAAGGAAGAAGGAGAAGGAGAAGAAGTGTCGGGAGAGAGGAGGAGGAGGAATATCCAAAAAACGCAACACGTATCCGGTGGATCCAGAGAGAGAGAGAAGCGGCTGGAGCAGGAGAAGAAGAAGGAGAAGAAGGAGAAGGAGAAGAAGAAGAGGGGGAGAGATTTGACATTTTAACGCCTGTCGCGACGCGTTTTTCACTGAATCGTTCAGAGGAATAATGAGGAACGTTTGGATAATTTTGACCCTCGGCCTCGCCGCCGTCCTCTCCGGGGAAAGGGTGAGTTTTTTCGGGGGGTAAAGCAAAGTTGAAAGTGTGTGTGTGTGTGTGTGGGGGGGGACTCTGGTCCACGGACTGACGCTCACTGCTGCTTCTTTGATCTGTCTGAGAAAAAGCCTCGAGAAACAGTTGCAGGTTGTTTTTCACGTGCGTTCAACGCGATTCTCTGCAAAAAGAAAAAGATCCTGCAACGTGTCCTTTGATGGAAAACCCAGGGATTAAACTGTGTGTGTGTCTGTCTGTGTGTGTGGTTGTAGAATCTGCCACTTCACACTTCGACTGAAACCAGTATCCTCAGGTCATTTCAGATTAAGAGCTTGGACGATGTGGCCAGAGATTAAATGAAGATCAAAACGTTCATATCGATAATTGTCGCGATAAATGTTACATTGTTATTCCTTTGAAGTTTTTAGACAGTTTTTTTTGGCCCTTGAGTGAAGGTTGTGGTTTTTAACTCCTCTTATATACATCTGAGATTTAGCTCAATTAAGTTTCATATCGATTCATATTAATTGACTTTTGCTTTATTGCTTTTTGGTAAAATAATGTTTGGCTGTTTTCACGTGCTCTTGCCTCCACTCTTTGTGTCCTTTGATGAAAAAAAACTGTGATTTGACTGTTTGGTTTGGACGTGATGTGGTTGTGGAATCTCAGCTCATTGCTGCCACTTCACCAAAGACTGCACGATTAAACACGTTCACATCGGCCGATGTTGATAATTATCGTGATAATTGTTGCATGATTATTCATTTGAAGTTTAAATACAAAGTTTTTATCCCTTGAGTAAAAGGTTGGTGGTTCTAAACTCTTATTCAGACAATGACAAACTTGCAAAACAGTCTGACTTATAGATCACTTATACCTATTTACATATATCCATCTTTTGAAATATTGCAATTGATTAAAACTATATGCGAGAATTATTAATATTGTTTTATCGCCCTGTTTAAGATACAAAAATATGTCTGACATGCTCAGAAAGATCCTGCAGAGGTCGATGTGCTTCTCTCACTGCTTCCATATCTGTTCAGTTTACTTTTGTTTTATTTTTCGCTGCTTTACTTTAAAAGATGCCACACAGTTAAAGTTTACTCCACATGCTGGTGATTGTTTATATCTTTTTGCATAGTTTGACATCTGAAGTGAAGGATGCGATCAGCAGACTGATTATTACAGTATTCCAGCTGCATCACAGGGATTTGTTGTGAGCATCAATGTGACAGTTGTGCAGGTTCACGCTCATTGAAACGGATCGACTGAGTAAATGTCAGCGGTCCTGCTCGCTGCGTGGATGGATCTTTTCTTTCGTCTGCCTCCTGGTTGCAAAGTGTTGAATGACTGTGACATTTCAAAATGAAAAGCAGCTCCCCCGAGCAACATCCCACAATTTCATTCTCAATTTTCCTCCCATTCAAGAGCGCTCTGATTTAAAATCCATACTCGTGTTATTGCCTCATCCCTCTTTATTCAGTTTCAGGGCTGCAGCTCGGTGCAGAGTCGTCTAACCCTGCGTGCATCAGCTCCTTGCAAATTGCCCGTGTTGTCGCTCTGACAGATTTTGGCACTTTCATGTGCAACCCCTGTCATTATTGTCCCCTCCTGTTGTTTCTCTGTGGGCTGTGACATGTCGCTTGGCGCGCCGCCTCCTCCTCTGTTACAGCCGCTCGTCCAATTAGCTGATTCAGACACTGTTGTTTTAATGAGTCATTATTTTGCATGAGATCACCACAGAATACTTTTTTTTAAAAACATGTTTTCTAGTACAACCCTCCTTTTATTTAACACGACACTTGAGTTCTCCATTGAACTGAAACGGCCCAACCTGCACATGAGTGGATACAACACTTCTCTGCTGCAAATTACAGCCTCGGAAATCGTGTTGAGCAAATCGTTTTTCTGACACAGTGTCAAGAGCAGCTCAAAGTCTCACAAAGGTAAAATATCAGGTTGCTTCAAAGTATGATTTTCAAATTGGAAAAGTTTGAAGTTGTTTTATTTTCCGGTTATCTAAGTTTTGAGGGTTAGCTTCACTACCATCATAATCATCTAGATCTACTTTCAGACATGCACTGAAGTCTGGCTGTTATTCAGAGATTTTCCAGAGGGGCTGTATGTGACAACGCAAATGTTCCTCCGTCAGTTGCTCCGGACATTTTCCGCAACTTTTTCATGCCAGCCCCCTTGTGATATGTCTGGATAATGTCAGAGTGAGCCCACGTGAGAATACAGCAGGTAGCGAGCCCAATGGACGTGTTGACGAAGTTTTTAACACGCGACACATGTGAAACTGAAAAAAACAAAAGTCTCAGGACGAAAAGGAGCTGTCATACAGGCAGAAGGCTGTTGGAAAGACAGCGCGAGTCGATAGCTTTTGGCGATAAGTCATCAGTGCCGACGTGCTGTAAACAAAAACACGTGGTTTTACACGTCATCTCCCGCCTCCTGCTCCTCTACCAAGGCTCCACCCATCACCTGAATGTTCCCGATATCGTCCTGTTGTTGTGAACGAGTCTGACCCGACAAACTCGTTTCCAGACATCAAAACCGACTTTGATGACACAGACTGTACACGCACACACTTTCACCTCATCAATACTTTCCTCCCCGTTGTCTGCGTCCCCCTGGAGGCCTCAGTGGAACGTCACACATGACATTGATTCTCAATACTTGCACTGGTGTTGACAAGTGTGTTTGATAACCTGCTCCAGGCACATCGGTCTGTGGTTTAATTACCCCGTCACATCATAGAGATGCATTGCAACTGTAAGCAGCTCTTTGAAAAAAGGTAGAGATGAAACCAGCAGCTGGTGGCTTCAGAAAATGATTTCACCACCGAGCAGGAGAACTGTTGTTTGTTTTGTCACATTCCTAAAAGATCATATACGGGATGATGTCAGTGCTCGTGTCTACATAACATTTAATCTCCTTTTTTAATTTAGCCTTTCGGTTTATTTGCATCCTCACTAGCAAAGCACGGCGGAGCTACGTTGCTGTTTGGTTATCATATCTCTTTTTCGGTGATCTCCGCTTGTAGTGAACATGAAGCTGTTATCGTTCGCTCTTGGTGACGTTTCTTCACTCCTCTGCGTCCAAGAACTTTTGCCATCGAGGAGGAAGAGTTTGGCAGTAGGGCTACCGAGCTCGTCCCCGCCCCCGCCGTGTTTTGGTGCACGCCACTCACCAGATGTCCCGGTCTGTAATTTGTGTCATGTTATGGTGGGAAGCGTGGGTGTTGTTCACCTCCTTTTACATCTTGTGATTTACGGGAGGGTTCTGCGTGCCGTCTCGCACCCTTGATGCCGCACTTAAAGGAATCACTTCAGACGGCGGAGGGTGGTGGTGATGGTGGGTGGAGGGGCGGGCGGGGGTTGAGTCTGGATTTGGTCTGGGCTTCGGAGGAAAAAAAAACTGGAGCGTGATGGAACAGGGTTAGGCAGAGGGAAGTGGGACGGCGGAGGGGAGAAATTGCTTGGAATGTCCGAGCTCAGGGGATTTAAGAGACAACAAAAGAAAGATTTCACACATCTGTTTGTGTTTTTCAAACCCGGCATTTGTTCGGGACTGACCCGCATGACCGCGAGGATGATGCAGGGCGAAAGCTGCGTCTTATAGTCTTTCTTCAAAAGGGCAAGTGAGGTCGGGTCGCTGTGATGAAGTGCCCTCGGATGGTCAAAGAGAAAGAGGGTGGTGGGGGGGGGGGGGAGCCTTATATTATTTCAAGGGTGAAGAGGCCAAAGCCCGGGACTTCAACTCGGAAGCTTTTGATGGCTTTCCAAGGCAGAGGCGGGGGTAAAGGTTGCAGGTTGTGTGTTGTCGGGGTTGTGTTATCTAGGTCCCACAGCGCTATTTGAGTTTCCTCTTCCGACCTGAGAGCTAGTTTTGCACCTGCTGATTCGCTGCTAATGAAATGAACAGCAAACGCCGACCTTCCTCTCAACTTGAGGCTTTTAAAAAAATAAAAAAATTCACACGACGCACATCAGCTCCCTTTGCAAAACACACACACATCTGCAGACATCGTTCATTCTTCAGATGCACTAAGAACAAAATAACCCACACTGCTACTTCCCTTCTGGTAGATTGATATGAAGGTTGGATGCATCCCGAAAGCATGTTATGTGTCCAAGGCTCTTGAGGTTTTCTTTTCTTTTTTTAATCCTCCTGACACTCTCCAAGGCTTTTTGAACTGAATGCAACACTTTAGTTATTTTTGCTGCATTCCACACGGCCTTCAGAGCCTGAATGAGGCCTATACATCGGAAATTTCCATTTCATTCTGCGGGGATAAAAGCAACATCCTTCAACTTAAGCACTTCATCTCCGATCCACTTCACGATGATTAAGTGAATTGCTCATCAGTGGTGGGTTTACCAAATATTCGGCCTATTTTTCCGTCGCTCTTTATTCAAGAGTATAAACGGAGGAGGGCAGCGAGGAAAAAACACAAGAGGATAAAAACAACGATGAGATAAAGGATGTGATAAAACGTTACGGTATGAAAGGGGAGCGACGGAGCAGAGAGAGTGAAAGGATGTGGAAGCAGGAGACATGTGCTCCTCCTGCTCCTCCTGCTCTATATTTAATGATGCTCTTTTATTTTTGCATTAACCTAGAATTCCTCAAAGTGAAGACACAACCTGCTCCTCATGCAGTCGCTCGTGGTTTGTCTGACTGCAGAACCACCGCTTTCTCTGTTTCCTTATTTTTGCTAATAAATCCGCCTCTGACACACACACGGGGGGAAGCAAGTTTCTTCCTCCTTGCTCTCGTTCGGCCCCTTCGGGGGTTGCATTCACTCTGTTCCTGTCTGCCTGGCATTATGCAATCGCTAATGGACTCTACAGAAGGCAGGAGGCCGCTCGCTGCTGCTGGACCACTGAAAGCACAACAGCAAATCCCACTTTTCCTCTGAATCCATCTGTGTCCACGCATGAACTCTTGTTTTGTCACCCCACAGGCACGTGCACAAGCAGATATAGACACATTTGCACACATGGCCTCATGCCTACCCCCCGTGTGTTGATTCATCTCTCCTGTCCAAGATGCTGCCTGTCATTGCTGCAGTGTCTTTGGCTACAACCATACGGTGTTTTCTAACTAAAACTAAAATCTCTGTCCACACAAGCGTTTCGCTCCATATACGTTTTCATCCCCGGCCGAACTAACACACCTGAAAACGCATGTCACTGCACACAGGAGTTGTCGCATATTGCACAGGTTGTGTTCTTCTGGAAGGGGGTCGGTCATGCGACAGGAGCCTGACGAATCAGCGAAGGCTACGTCATGCCCGAAAAGACCAAATCCCCGTCTACGTCATCGTTTCCCAACATCAGTTTCTGCTCGACTAGACTACAACGCTAACCCGGAGACTTTAAACTAAAATGGGGTTCAGCGGCTCTGAAACTCTGGAGTGTGGACGCCAGGCGTACCTGTAGCGAATTCGCTGCATTTTCAAATTAAAACGTAGCAGTGAAGATGTAGCCAGAGACACATTTGCACACACACGGACCCCTGATTCACATCACCCCCCATCTTGCCACATCTCTGTGCCAGCGTGGTCAAGACGCTGCCTGCCGATGCCACAGTGTGTTGGATGCAGTCTGAGAACAGTGGCACAATATTTCATCTCCGGCAGCTGGAAGGAATGAAGGCAAAGGATGTATTCATTCTCCGGTTTTTCCTCCCACACACAAGATGCACCCCTTATTTTCTTCTCCCCCCCCCCTTCCATTAACATGTGAGCGCTTGCACTGAGTTGTCTAACATCTGCAGGACGTATGTGTGTTTGAAAGAAACTGCCTTCCCCCCCCCCCTCTTCCTCCTCCTTCCTCCTCCTCTCTCTTGTTGACGAGTTCTGGAAGAGGCTCGTACTTTGGCAGCGACCCGTGCACACTAGTAAAGACTCACAAATAGTCTGTTGACTGTGCGTGTGTGTGTGTGTGTGTGGCCGCATGTTTAAAATGCATTGTCAGCCCAGAAGCAGAGGGGAAACACTTGTGGGAGATGCGGCTGCAGCGAAACCAGCAACAGCAGCACTAGTTTTGTGTCGGGCTGCAGCCCCCCCCCCGCCATCAGACCTATCAGACGACAAAAACCTGCATGTGGCAATCAGGGTGAAAATATTTAGACACAGCAGACCCCGGCCATTACTTCTTTCTCTTTCTTCCTCTGTTCCCACCCTCTTTTATTCCAGGTTTTCTTCAATTTAATTAGCTTAGCAAATGGAAACTTCCTTGGCAGCACTGTGGTGGGGGGGGGGGGTTGTGGTGGTGACAAAGAGAAATGGGGGGAAAACCCTGTGTCAGGACGTCTGTTTTCTTCCCCTCTTTCTTTCTCTCTCTCCTTCTCTTTCTGTCTTTAACTACCCGCTGCCTTCCAGATTCAGCCAGTAAGGGGGGAAAAAGAAAGGAGAGATGAAGGAAAAAGGGAGTTTAGAGGGGAGAGTGCGAACCTCCCCTACCTCCCCTTTTGGTTTTCAGGTTTTCCCAGGCTGTGCAGGCTGTGCAGGCGGGATCGCTGTGTGAGGTGTGAAGAGCGTCTAACCCGGCAGGGGGTGAAGTGACGGATGCAGAGCCATGTGGTAAACAGAGTGACACTGATGGTATTTTGGTGTGTGACTGCCGGACTGGGCGGCTTAGTGAGCAGTTGGGAGTTTGTAGGAATACTTTGAGAGATGTTTTGTGCGTTCACTTTTTTCGCATGTGATTTAAAAATAAGTTTTCTGTCTTTTAAATAATTCGTTTTGTCAGATCTATTTTTAAAGGCCAAATTTAAAAGCTGCTAGAAAATAATTGTTTGTTAACGTAGTCGCCCAGTTGATTGATCTGTTAGTTTTTCACTTCTAATCTTAAACCAACATGACATTAGTTAAGTTGTGCATCTTTTCAACTACAAACAATCTCATGGTATCTAAACGACACTATAACCTCATTATTGTTCGGCTTGTAGCCTTTAATTGCTCTCGTAAACCGCGGTCACACTTTAATACCAAAGTGGCTCCATAAAACCCAAATGGAGTCTGGAACAGGGATGAAGAAACAGGATAAAGATGTTTATTTGACTCAAATTGAGTAATATTGGAAAAATGAACTTTAGAGTTAGGGTTAGGGTTTTTGAAAAATGTCTCCCACGAGTGTTTATAGGACTTGAATGATTTTGGGTTGATATCTCAGGACTTTCTTCAAATCCAAAGACCTTTTGCAGTTGAACCGATTAGATTTTCACTGTGACCACGTTTTGCAAAAACACTTTCCTGACAATTTTTCAAAGCTGTAAATCAGGAACAGAGGAGCACACAGTGAATATTCACATTTGGATAGTGTTGGTGATACACAAACTTTCACTTGGGCTCAAAGGTGTTTTAGTGGTCAAAGGTTCTAAGGTCAAGGTCACTTTGACCTCAGACAAACTTAATTTATTTTCTTCAGATAAATATCTAATATGGTGCAACGATAAAGTGATGACAATTAATATCCGAACTTTTGACATCATAATCTTCTGCAAAAACAGGAACAGAAGGATATTTCCTGCAGCTTGATTGGCTGGAGGGGGAGAGGCAGTAATACTAGCTCGAGTTACTTTAGGGATTTGTATTATCCAAACCCATCGTATTGATGTATTGTTCAATTCATAGCATTAAATAATCAACAGGCATCGTTGCTGCAAGTTATTGTAAATCTTAAAGTCTGACATGGGACCGCTTGCAGATTACTCCCTCTAAGATCAACGCTTTTCCTTTACAGCTGTATTAAATGTCTTTAGGGGAGATTGTGGTCGGTTCAAGTTTTGTTGCTCTGCTCGTTAAAGGATAAAGTGAAATCGAACGCAGCTTGTGAAACCGTCCTGGTCGACTTTGTTCTGCTGCACAGACGGTGACTCCAGCAGCGAGACTTGTTCCGTCTGTGTGCGATCCAAAAAAATAGTGGATATCTGAAGCCAATGATGTCAACGAGCTCTTTCCATCCAACTCCCAAGATCGCTGTGGAAAAGGGCAAGGCACATTTAACACATCTGTGCTCACTCATATTTACGATTGGGCTTTATCGTCTCTAAAGGCGCCAAATTGATATCTGCCCCGTTCCACCGAGCACAGAAATGTGCTGCTAATGTCTGTTGTTCCCATTATTTCCCCCTCGTCTCGAGTCAAAACAGCGCTGAATGAGCTCAAGTGTGTAAATCATGCTTTCTGTGCAGGGTGTATCAACAACCGCGAATTATACTGCGTGCAGTCGCTCAGTTTAGAGCCGTTTCCATGGGAAAACGGTGAGATTCCAGAGGGTATTTAGGAAAGCTGATGAGCTGGAGTGGGACATTTATTAGTCAAATCCCCACATAGCACTTTACCCTCTAAATGTCTGCCGCTGTGTGAAGTCATCTTCTTTCACTGACAAGAGTGTTTTACTTTTAGCTGTTAGGTTTATGCCTTGTCGTCCATACTACTCTGGCAAGCACTTAGAACTAAGAACTTTGGAAACATGGCTGGCCTAGTTTTAGTTTGAACTTTCCTGTCGTCTCCTGAGTACTTCGACCTTTTAATGATTTCCTCATGAGCACATAACCTGCTTTTTAATAATAAGCTAGTTTTTCCATGCTTGGATGTGCATCCTTCCCCAAAACTTCCTTTTTTTTTAAGCAAAAACAACAGTTTAAATCTCCGGTATATGTTCACATCCTAGTTTTTAATCTTACTTTAATTTCAAAGGCAGTGGCGACGGCTGACTCTGCAAAGGTTTACCTCATTTCCGTGTTTTGATTCGGAGGAACCGTCGTATCAAGACCCCAGATCCGTATCCAGATGTTCCCGTGCGCTGTTGTGGCAGACGTCCGATGTGTGAAAGTCTAAACTCTGACCACACTATCAAACCGGTCCAGACAGTGAGTCACTCTGTCAGAGTGAATGAGCTCAGAGCAGGGAAAAAAAATAAAAATCCTTGGAGTTGAGTTTCGTTTGCTACTGAGGATCAGACTGAGGCTCATTTCACACCGAGTCTGAAACTAATTTATAGTCTTTAGTCTGAAGAAACAGGTGGGAGCTGTGGAGACATTCATCTTCTTTTTTTTTTTTGTTCTCCTCACAAAAAATGCTGCGGAAAAAGTAACACCTGTGAACAGAGCTCCTCCTGTGAACGGAGCATTAATCTCCATAGCCTCAATGTTTCTATTCCTTTATTCTCTTTCTGCTACACGATGGAAAATAACACCACCATGTGCAGGAGTTTATATGATTGTATTTTCAGTTTTGTTTGCTTTTATTTTACAATGATACAGCATTTCTTTCTCAGAAGAACATCAGATGTGGTAAACAGTGGCCTCACATATGGTGATTATGGCCTGATGATGGTTCTTTCTAAAATAAATTTGTAGCCCATCCACATCTAAATATACAAAGTGAGGAGTGGCTGAACAAACATGTCGAGATAATTTAGGAATATGAAGAAAACGGCTACTGGTCGGAGTGAGTTGTAGCAGCACACGTGTACAAAACTGAGCAATGCTGTGTTTTTGTTTTCTGTAAAAAGTTCTGGTTTGCTTCAAGAAAGAAACTTTATCATTTAAATTAGAGATAGATATTGAGATCCAGTCACTAAAGATAAAGATAATAGCAAATCTTCACATTGCGTGAGCTGAAACTTTCAAATATTTGCCATTGTAGCTGTTGATCAACATCTAGTCGTCTTACAGGAATGGAAAAATGATTAACAACAGCAAAACATGGACCAAAACATAATCATCAACATCTTGACTTCTGCGGATGTTCCACATTATGCAAATATATTTATATTACCAGTTCGTTGCCGCATTTACAAAAAAGAAACGAATCCAAATCTAATGGTGCCTCATACAGTCTCTGTCGTGGCTGTTAACATGATCAGAGGCACTAAAGAGGCGACTCTACCAGGCGAGTTAATCTTTACTAATGCATTCTGTTAACAGCCATCTGTGATCTCAACACCGACTGTAAACCCTTTCAGCCGAGCGCGACGTGGCACACAGCGCCCCGGCAGCCGCTCCTCCATTACGCCGAGGGATTGGGTTTATTATTCCGCCCTGAGAGGCTTTAGATGAGTGAAACCGTGTCAGATGGAATCCATTTTGATTTTAAATGCAAATACCGCCGACACGCTCATTACGGGCGCTCTCCATTTCGGTGTGCGCGACCACACGGCCCTCTTGACGGGTGGAACATTTTCAGCGGACGGACCTCTTAGGCAAACAGACAGCGCCAGTCAAAATGTGTCACGTCCGCAGTCAGGTACTGCAGTTGACCTTTTGAACCCCTTTGCTGGGAGTCTATTTCTGCATGGCTGACTTCTTGTAGGTTTGCCGGCTTTGCTGCACTTGGGGGTTTGGATATTTGAAACTGAATAAACCCACAAATTCTAAGCACATTAAAACTTCCACATTAAATAAACTTCACTCAATGGACTTTTAAGGACAAACTGAGCTTTTTTTTTAACGTTGTCCTCAGTGACACCCTGTCTTCTGCTTTCTTCCATCCTCTTCGGCTCCGTCTGCCTAACTTCCAGCTCCTTCCCCCAAAAATAAGCCCTTTTGACAGTAGCATCAGCCAAGGTCACTGCTTTCACTTATAATCCGAATCGCTTCCATGCGACGGTTAAACCGGTTTTCATGGTATAATGGAGGCTGGCGTGGCGGGGAGCAAAGCTTGATTACTTTGATGGTGATAATTTGTTTAATCGAGTCACTGGGTGGCGGAGAGTGGAAGTGGCAGCACGGCCGCGACCCTCCAGACTCCGCAGGACGTCCTCTCTGTCCGCCTGAAGACACTGGAGCCTCCTGGATTTCCAGCCCCAGCCTCTACAGGGGTTTTTCAGATTCATCCCGAAGAATTAAACAGCGGATATAAAGAGAATGAAGGATCTACCGAAGCTTTAAGCAGCTTAAAGCCTCAAAGCTTCACAACTTTTCAGTAACATAAGTGATTGTCTCCTATACAGGTTTTTACCGGTTTTCCCATGATGGACCATTGGTTGCGTTAAGACCAGGAGGGCGACTCCACTGGTTGCAAATTGATGAGAAAAAGATCCAAATATGGTTATTTCTGGTTTCCAAAACCCAAAATGCCAAACTCTGGGCTTCAAAAACAGAGTTTCACAAGCCAACGGGTTACATCATGGTGGGCTGTCATTTGGTTAAGGAGCATGTAACTGTAGCAGTGGGCTAACAAAGGCAGAGGGAAAGAATACTGTAACAGATGTTGGAATTAAAATATGTTTAGATTGGTTTTCCAGATGTTATTTTTTTTTGAGGGAGGAAAATCCACTCAGCTTACAAGAGCTTTTTTTGGTGAATTTATTCAAGGGAGTTATTTGCACATCCGTCAATCTCAGGTGCACGTGCATTGGAAAATGTCGCTTGAGCCCTGAGATGAGATTCCACACTCTGCTCTTGCTCAGCATCAAAAGCTTATTGATCATTCTAACATTTTCCGTCCCTCTGGACCTTCGTGGAAACGTTCGTATGATCAATATGTTTTGATGCTGAGCAAGAGCGCTGTGCGAGATCTTTATTTTTCCAGCCAGAACTAAGTAGTTCTTGGCATTTCTGCCTCGACAAAGGACTTCAACCATTTGATGAATCAATGATCAAATTCGTTTTCGGGTGTTTCCGAGACGTAGTGAAGTTTCTGTCACGGTGTTGAGCCCAGTCAAACTTGCACAGGATCTCCACTGACATTACACTTCAAGATCACCTCAGCAGTCCTGGAGAGGACTAGTCAGCCTGTGAAAACAGTTTTTATAACGGCTGCCTTGGCTCTGGAGAGAGTTTCGTCAAGGCTGAGAAAATATCTCGGCCTGTGTGACAAACTAGGGCCAAGGAGGAAGAGACAAGGATGTTTAGCAGACGGGAAAAGTCAACAACGCTATTAAGTTGCAAGAAAACTCTGAATATCTCGGCCTCAGCTGCAGCAGTTTGATTATTCCATTGGCAAATCTCTGCCGAGACCTCAAACATGTTGAAAGATGAATAATAAATTGGCGGAATATAGTGTTTGACTGGATGTCTGAACATTTAGATGTTTCTGTGTATGAGAAAAGAGTTCCCACGTCAGCATAATGAGCCATAATCAGGACTTTTATCATATTATATACACAGTGACTTTGCCTCTCTCATGCTTTTAAGAGTCATTATCAGTAATCTTGTGGAGCGACGCTGTGGCATCCCGCTTTTACAATGTCCATCTAATGAACTCCTCTGACCTCAGCACATCTGTGTGTGGCAGACAGAGCTGCCCACACGTTTCACTGCTGCACACATCTCTGAAGAGTCTATTGAAGATGCCTGTTTTTGAAGATGATTGCTCGATGCTCCCCCCTCGGCTTTTGTTTGGTGTGGTTGCACTCCGCCGTGTGGGATTCCGTGACCACAAG
This sequence comes from Hippoglossus stenolepis, assembly GCF_022539355.2. Lineage (NCBI taxonomy): Eukaryota > Metazoa > Chordata > Actinopteri > Pleuronectiformes > Pleuronectidae > Hippoglossus > Hippoglossus stenolepis. Next base: position 5,471,519 of record NC_061499.1, read on the forward strand.
AGGCTTTATGACACGTTTTCTTAGACCTGCAGTGCAGAAGCTGCTGGAAACACAAGTTCCCTGGTGGGTTCTTTTTTGTGTTTAGTAAAGAATGTAACACCACAACATGGCAAAAGTTTTTTTTTAATTTCATTTTGGCAGTGTTTCATCTCTGTTTTCAGATATGAACTCTGGAAAAGAGTTTGCCTTTCACATATGGAGAACAAAGATGGAAAATTTCCAGATCAGAGGTACAACAGGAACATTTCTGGAACATCCAGGCGAGGGGTGGTGCCTCTGTAGAACATGTAGGTGGTAGGACATGACGTATAACTTCGGAGAGTCTCTTACCTTCCCTGCCACTTGTTTGAGGAAAGCTCTCTGATGTCATTGTCTTTCCAAGTTGATATCTTTGTCGACGTCTATGGCTATGGCACCTCTGTTTCACCCTAAGATAATATAGTACTTTTCCAGTTTCACCTCCGTAGCGTGTTAGCGACGTGATCAACACACCGACGGGCTCGCTGTGAATTTTCACGACATTTTCCGGCTGTATTCTCACATGGGCCAGAAGAGTTGCGAAAAATACCCGGAACAACTGACTCAGACATTTGCGTTCCTCTGGTAATCTTCAGGAAAATGTCCGTACTTTACTGCTTGTCCGAAAGCCGCTTTATTATTTTCAAAAGTTCCCTGTGATTTGCAAATGCAGTCTCCGAACTTGTCCTCTAATTTTTTTCCCCCCTTACAACCACTCACAATGCCTCTTCTGAGACCTCAGCATCCCCAGCAGCCCATCAGCCAGGGAGGTGGTGGTTAATTAAAACCTGGAGCACAGGGTGGAGCGTCAGTCGGCCCGAATCTTGTGTTGTTTCAAGACCTTTCAGGAAAGCCAGACTGCAGTGTGCACAAACCACACATTCTTGCAGAATTACAGCTGAGGGAAAGAATTGGGGAAAGGCCTTGTTGCGAGCTCGGGAGCAGAGGTTTGGCAGATGGATTAAAAGCCATTTTTAGCTGCAGGAGTTTTGTTAGTGATCGCTGTCCTGCGTCCAAAATGGAGAGAACGCACAAAAAAAAGAAAAGAAAGATTGGGCTCCTGCTAATTATGTGTTCTCTCGGCTGAAATTGTGTTTTCTGTCTTGATAAACTGGCACTTCTTCAAAGTCCCAGCTTATTCTTCCACAAAGTCATTAAAGATTGAGAACGCAGTCTAACTGTAGAGGTGCCGGGACTATTTCGGTTCCCAGAATTCAATTATTTACATGGGACGGAACATGAACGAGAATTTCACCTCATCACTTTCAAATAGAAGCCAGAGGCTACAAAAAAAACTGACTGACAACATATCCCCAGGAAAGAAAGACAAGATTATTTTTGTTGCACCATTATGGATGAAAACCTCAATCGATCTTTCATTCAACAGAATATAAAAAGCCCTTTTCAGTTACAGACGTTTCAGAGCTGGACAGCAACATGTAACGGACCCCAGGATGTTGTCATTTACCCATATTTCTGAGTTTACTTGTGGGCTCTGTGTGTTGTTGGGTTGATGAGAGTAGAATGCATCAAGCAGCTGGTTTGCATATGTGAACCAGGGAAGCGTTTTCTCCTCTTGTTGTGGAGCAGTTTGTTTTGCACCGGAACTGCGCCGACGGAGCTGCGGTGCGTCTGTCAGACATCACTCATGTGCAGAGATGAACACACATGAACATAACAAGGACTCCCTCTTTGTGTGATTGGTGTTTGATCCCTAAGTAGGGGGGGGTGTATTCTCCAAAACAAAATCACATTTGTTATTTCCCATTCAGCGGTTTATGAGGCAAAGGAAGTTCTGGAGTTCTGCCTGAATCGCTGCTGCATGTGTAGAGCGATCTTCAAGTGAATCATAATAGTCGCCCAGTGCGGTGAAGGTTGAGGTCAATAAACCTGGTCTGGAAATTTATTTTCCAACATATCTCTGCAAGTAAATAAGTTGAGTCAATCTGAAGCTTATATTGATCCAAAAATGATTCCAAATATTTAATGTCATTTGATAAATGACGTCAAGAATAAGTCATGAAGACTTCTCACTGCTTTCTTGGCATCTTGTATCAATCAGACACAATCTAAAGCTTTTATAGCTAAGAAAATAATCATAGTGTCAATAGAATATAGCTTTTTAAAAAGAACTGCAGTGTGGGCTGCTGCCAGCCTGTTTTTGTCTTAATTAATTATTTAGTCTTTGAAATATCAACAAATCCCTTCCTCCGTCTTCAGATGGCTTATTGGTTTTTCGAGAAATTCCTGCAGATCATTTTCCTGTAGATCAACCACATTCCGCTCTGTTCGCCTGCGTCCTCTGTGACGTGTGAGCGATTCCAACTGGCATTGATACCATTAACCGAACAGACGTGGAGCTGCCGCGAGCCGGCTGCTGTTCGCATGCCAAGTTCGATTTAGTGTCGGCCTACACTGCTCAGAGGTGCTCTGGAGCCGCAGCGGGCTAATCTTCAGCATGTGCTAACTTAACCTCAGGTGACTTCCTAACACCGTTTATCCACACAGGTAACAGTGTGGCGGTGGAGCGGTGGCCTGTGGCTTCAGGCTTTGCTCTCTGTGCCTGGAATCTCAAGCTCTTCTTCCTCCAAAGCAGGATAAACAATCGTTGCTTTGGCCACAAATGAAGTGTCGGTGAACGTGTTGTTTAAGCTAATCCCCGTTTTACAGGGTTCAGCAGGTTTACGGGTGCACATTACCAACTTGTGCAATTACCAACCTCAGCATGTGGCTCCTATAGTTCCATGTTGGTGGGCCATGCACTACTCGAAACCCCCTGCAGGAATTAAACCTATAACACAGAGAAAACATAACCGTGCATTGAAAGAATTTCCATTAGTCAGGGTTTGAAGAAATGTTGCTTCAAAGTTTTAGTAGCGATGGAGACGAGAGGTTAAGAACGTGTGGTTGTGGACCCAACACTGAGTCTGGCACACGGCTCCGCTCTTCACCCATAATTAGTGTCATTAATGTGCAATTATGTGAGTCATGCTTTGCCCACGTTGGATCCAGTCAGTGTTTGTGCCGGAGCACGTCGAGAGCTGACTGGAGTCCAACATGCTGCCCGTCTTACCCATCTCACAGACGTGGTTTATCATGGAAACACTTTTCCAATCTCTTCTCTTTTCTTCTCTTCTCTACTGATTTTCAGAATACATCTGGCTAAAGGGTAGATCCACAATTTATGCACGTCTAAAAATGTTTCTGTCCATAATCAGCTCCCCCTAGTGAACCCTGCGTTTTACTAATTCCTCCTCCTTAATACATCAGTATCCATCTCAATTTTAAGTGACTGGGTCTGAAGCTGATGTGATTTCGGTGCTTAACTCTTTTTCTCCGCTGCAGCTCAACAAAGAAAAACTGTCCTTAGGAAACACGCTGACCTGAAAAACACTGTGACTTTGGAAATTCCTCTCCTGAGTCGATTAACTCAGATTGCTGAGTTTTCATATTAACTTAAGATAAACGATGGAATGTGTTTTTGCTCACGAGCAGGACCCTGGATTTAGCATTAACACTGGAATATATTTTAATGTACAGCAGGAACTGAACAAGATCCCGACTGTTATGGATTTTCAATTCCTAAATGTTGTTGCCAAACCCTTTTGACAAATACATTTTTACAGTTTAACAATAAAATGTATAATAAATAACTTGATATAAACAAGTATTTGTGATTTCTATACATTAATCGTCATCCTTTCTTAAAAGCAAACATAAATGCAGATACCAATATGGCCCATAAATACATAATAGCATAGTTTTTAAATGTTCGTTTCATATTTTATCTTTAGTTTGAATAAAGGAGGATTACAGCGTCTTTGGTCTGGTGTTTTTTTTCCTCCTGAGGCTTAACACAGTGATGACCTGCACATCTACATCTGCAGCAGTCATCCGTTCGTCCAGCAGCAGCATCATCATCATGTGACACGGGGGCCCAGACTGGATTAGAGCCAGAGGAGAAAATCCTCTTCAAACACAACAATGCTCCGACTCTCGCTGGACCATTAAAGCAAAATCGCAAACACTGCTGTAGCTGTGTTGTGCTGGGATTGAAATTGAGATGATCTAGGACTTAATGCTCAGGTCGTGTCGTATAAAATGTTTCCATTATCTGACCGAAGTGAAACAGGAAAACTACTCGGCTGATATCTTTCAAAGATATATTAATATCCATATTGTTTTTCATTATGTGCCGATAAGAACACTTTTATTTTACAGAATAAACAATGCAGAAATCAAAAGCATTCATGTTTATATTGTAAAACTGTAAAATATCAAGCCTCAATTACATTTATGTATCATTTGGTTTGATAATGATCTTATGAATCATTACAAAATTGTATATATCGACCGATAATTCATTATCGACATTTTTTTATTCAGCTAATATCTGTATTGACCCGCAAAAATCTAAATTGGTCAAGCTCTTAATGCAATATAAGAAAAGCAATATTGGGTTATCTGTGATTATGGATTTATGATGCAGCCAAAACTATACTAAGATTAAAAAATATATATATGAGTCGGTATTGATAATTGTGATAAATGTCACATTATTATTTATTTTCAGTTCAGAGACTGAATATTGCTCCTGAGTGAAGGTTGTGGTTTTAAACTCTGTCTTTACGAGCTGAGAGTTGTGTTTGCACAATGCATATCACCAATCCATCAATATATATTAAACCTTTGCTATTGATTGATTGCAATAGTTATTGATGTTGCTTCATTGTGCAGCCCTGTGTCTCTGATGCATTCTGCAGCTCCTAATCTGAACAGTGTGTCTTTGAACACAAGCACATGGCGACCCAGACTCACTGGCGAGCTGACTATTAATAAAACCCTGTGCATACTGTACTGAAGATGACGGCACTCAGCGGCTGCCAACTCTCATGCTCCTGACGGCCAGACTGATCCGACCCGCCGCTGCTGCCTGCTGCTCCTCAAAACCTTTACACCTGACTTTTATCGCCTCGTGGACTCGAGCCGAAGGCGCGGACGCTGTTTTCTCGTCTGACGTCGGGCAGACAGACAAAAGAGAAAAACGCTTGTTAAACACTTGAGACCAATCGATGGTGGCGTTAAAAAAAATGACAGTCAAACCTTTGTGGAGATTCACGGCGCCGGTCGGGGCTAAACGGCTAATTTGTCACACTGAATAGATGCTATGGTACATATAATTATACAGTCACCACATTGTCCTGTCATAACTGTGAAAGCTCTTGTTCCTTTTCCACGCTTTTCTTCATTTTTTTCACCGGTATGCTTCAGCGTTTATTCTAAATTACAAAAAGGTCTATAACAAACATGTTATAGACCTTCCTACCTTTTCTAATTTCTAATAAACCTTTCATATTAAACCCAGTTTACTAATTAACCCCTGTACCTGCAGTTTAGTTGCCCCATCACTTTCCCCTCATATCCGGTTACAGGTTGACCTGATGCTTCAGCGAGTGTCATGCCAACAACATAAACACACACGCGCGTCTGCCAGTACACATACTAGCACGCTCACTGCTGGTCAGGATTAGCCCTGGATAATGGGATCATAGATCACCACCTGCCGCTCCCCCCCCCCCACCCAAGTCTGCTCATCTCTCCTTTGCCTCTTTATTCCTTCTGTTGATTCCTTAAATCATCACTGTCTCTTTTCTCTTTTTATACATCCCTCCTCCTTCTGACAGTCATAATGTGTGTGACTTATTTCAATAACCTTTCTCGCCGTCTCCTTCCTGTCTTTAAATAGCTAACACATTATCGCAGCGATGTGAAGTTCACCTCGGCTGAGAGCAGAATTTATCCCTGACCTTTCCCTTTTTTCGTATAACCCGTGCTGGGTCTTATTTATTTCCTTTTTCAGCAAATTCCCTCAATCCTCCTCTTTCTGTTCCTCCTGCAGCCGTGTCTTCCTCCTCCTATCGCTCCCATCATCCCATTACTGGTTTCCTCCCCTCGCGCTCCTCGTCCTGTGGCCCGGCCGACTCACTTGAGCCCAAATCCTCTTAAGGAAAAAGGCTTGGATGGGAATTCAATCGCTGCACCACAAGGATTGAACCAGATCAGGCTACAAAGCAGCAAAATCGTTCTCCACCCATCACCACCTCCCCCCCACCACCACCGCTCCTCACCCTCCGCCCCATCTGCCTCTCTGTCCCGCTCTCTCTTCCTCCCTCGGCTTTCATCTCAGGTGATAAAGCCTGAGCTCAGAGATTGGCATCCTGGATGGAGGAATGTGGCACATCATCAATTTTTTCTCCCCTCCACAATGATAAGTGCATAAATGGCCGTATGCATTAACGGGGGTGAAAATGTGCTTCATTTGATTATGAACTCTGGTTATCTGGGTTTATACAAGTCATGTTTTTTTTTACATTTGTGTGATTTTTAAATATCCTGAAGCCTTTTTCTGCAGTTTGTCCGGAAAATTGGGTTCAGACATTTTCCAAAGTTTGTCTTTCACATATGAAGAACACAGCAGGAGATTTTTTTTGGGTCAGACGCTTTCACAACAACAGGAACATGCCCAGAATATTAAGGTGAATTGGAGCGCCTGACTAGAATATGCAGGAGGCAGGATAATGGCGTGTAAGTTCTACTGTAGAAATCACGTGTTTGAGGTTGTATCTATACTGGTGTCTGTCCTTATCGTCCAAAAACGTCTTTCCCATTTGACATATTCGTTTGCGTCTTCTACATGAATGACAACTCTTTTGTCATCCTGAGATATTATCATTTGTGTTCTCTCATACAGCCCCTCTGAAATTTCAGGGAGAACGTTCAGTGCCTGTCTGGACTCAGCTTGAGTAAACAGATACAAGACCAGATTTTAGTTCTCAACGGTCAAATCACAGGAGAGTTTTTGCAAATTGTAATCGACTCAAACTCCTCACCTGTGTCCAACCTCTCCCCTTCTCTCGTCCACCCAGTCAATCTTGTGTTTTATGTTGTGAGGAAGACGTGGGGGCAAACCTCTGACCCCCTGGAGTCCCCCACCGAGCTTTCATGTTGTGGTGTTAATGAACTGGTGATGAAGAGGTCTGGGGTTTTCTTTGGCAACAGGCTTGGTTAGAGTCACATGTAGACCCGCAGACGCTAGGTGCAACACAACACGCACACGCACACACGCACACAATCACTTTCTTGTGCATGTACCTACAGAATATTAGCACAAAAGAAGTAGATGCAGGCATGGAGGCTAAACCCACACTCGGCCCCTTGCTGGTTTTACAACACTAGCGAGACACACACGCTTTTTAAAAGGCCCAGTTGATGGAAACCATTCCCCCTCATTGACAAAGTGACAGAGGAAACCAGCCCGCGCGAGGTGTGCGAGACGTGTTCTGTGACACGGAGCGCTGGAGGATTGTGTAGCCGGGCCTCCACCACTAATGGAAGAAATCGCTGACAACCCATCGATCGCAGGATATCTCTGCTATTGAACCGGGGAGAGAAAAAAACGTTCTTTGTATATTCGGCTTCCTAACAACTGACTAATTGGCCTGTCCCGTATCGACTGAATTGTTTTTACCTTTGACAGCTGGAATTGAATTGACCCTGCGCTCCGATTGTTAGAAGACAAGTTGATTAGCTTAGCACTAAGTCCAGAGCACATGATCAGTAATTAATGACATTGACGCCCTTTTGAGCCAGAAACTATGTGCGAGGCCATTGTTGCAAAGATCAAGGGCACAGGGTTTGAAACACTTTATTTTACACGTTCGTTCTGTGCCAGAGGTTTGAAAGTCCACCGTGTTTTATTCCCCAGATTGAATTCAGGCGCTCAAGGATTTTCAGTGTATACGTTGTTTTCATCATGTAAATTTCACGAAGCGGCGTTCGACGATGCTCGAAGAACAAAGAGAGCAAGTGCAAAGCCTGCAAAGACATCGTGGGGCAAATGCATGCACATACACAAGGCCTAATTATAGTGATAGGACTCAAACAACACATTCTAGCAGTTTGTGTGTGTGTGTGTGTGTGTGTGTGTGTGTGTGTGTGTGTGTGTGTGTGTGTGTGTGTGTGTGTGTTGACAAAGTGCAGTCAGTGATGCAGATCACAGGACTCTGAATGAACCTATGTGCTTCTCTGGTGATTATGATACTTGTATACTGTGTGTATATAATGTGTAGTAGGATAGAGAATAACACACACATACATGCTTGTCTTTCCATATTTGTGTGGACATAATGCATTCTGTAGCCTATTACCCTAATCTACAATAACTAAAAGTCTAATCCCAAACCTGATTTAATCTACTTCTAACCAGAACCGGAAACCGAGTTTTAACACTCAAAAACCATTTGAAGTTGTGAGGATCGACACACAAAAGTAGTTGTCTCAACCATAGAAAGACGTGGACACACACGCACGCACACTCAACGGCTTGATTTTTATCCATAATCATACAAATGTCCAGCAACACAATCAGTCCCACTGTGCAAACCTCTGCAGTAGCTATCAAAAGTGGAATGGTGCACATGCCTTTCTTATTAGTGCGATTACATATTTAAAAAGAATCATCAGGACATTTTGACGACATCTATAGCGAGAATTGTGTATTTTGGTTTCAGAATCCTCATTCATTGAATGTATACAAGCCTCAGTTTGTTAGTTATTACGAAACTGTTGCTTACGTACCTTCCGACTGGAAGTATTTTGATATGTTTAACATTTGCACAAATCTGGAGACACACACACACACACTCTCATATATCTACAAATATTTACATGTCCTCTCAAATATTCATTTCAGTGGACTTCTCCCCGGCAGCGGCAGCCGCAGCACCTGTGTTAGCACAGGAATGGTTGACATTGTAGGTCTGCTGCAGCTTCAAAGACGGCATTCATCCCTTTCCAGAGAACTGACTGACTCACTGACGACCTGTGTGTGTGTGTGTGTGTGTGTGTGTGTGTGTGTGTGTGTGTGTGTGTGTGTGTGTGTGTGTGTGTGTGTGTGTGTGTGTGTGTGTGTGTGTGTGTGTGTGTGTGTGTGTGTGTGTGTGTGTGTGTGTGTGTGTGTGTGTGTGTGTTTAGGGAGAAGGCCATTTTACTGCATACTGTAAAAGTGTGGATCATTGCTCAGGCTAAAGTAACACTGTTTGGGTTCATGAACACGTGGCAGCTCATGTGTTAATGCGTATTGACATGTCAGAGCTGTGTGTGTGTATTCAAGGGACTGTATTGGCAATGTGTGTTTGACCGTGGCACAGGTGTGTGTATGCACTGCGGAGATTTAAACAGTATTACCCACAGCGTGATAGATCTCAGCTGGTCGCCCCGCAAAGCTTTTGAAGTCATTACTGTTACGGTGGTTATGTTTATGTCAGAATATGTATTTTAATGCTAATAATTCTTTTCATCGGCCAAATCAAGCAGTTTTGACCCAGCATGTCTGCAAAACACTAAAAGCCTGCTTAGGACAGCGGGGTATTGTTTGGAAGAAAGCTGATTTAATTTGTGTTAAGAATATGAAAAATAATGAAATGTGACCTTCACAACCTACCAGAGCTCCTTTGTCCTCAAACTGCTGGTTTTAACAACACTTACAAAACCAAAAGATGTAAAATTTTCCGCAGCAGAAAAGACAAATTCTGTAAAATGTCTGGACCAAGTTTTCTGGACCTTTTCCAAAGTTCATGTCTGAAAACCGCTGGAGAAAGGCTACAGATATATTTTGTCTTTTTCTGGAATGATCACTAAGCAGCTAATAAAGTAATCAACTAATTAGTTTCTGCAGTAATAAGAAGATAAAGTAAATTTACCCTGATTCATTATTCCAACAGTAGATACAGTATAGCTCAACGTTAAGCTTCCACAAATAATTGTCGAAGCAGTTTCCATCCACCCCCCCGTCCTCTTAGCGGGGCCGTGTCCAAGGACATGAGATAAAGAGAGACCTGTGTTCTCTCCCTCCCAGAGTCCCGGGCTTGGCTCCGTCTCTGAGTCTTCCTCCTCCCCCGGCCCTTTAAACCAGAAGACTCTTTCTGTGCATCAGCTGTGTGACGGCATCCAAACACAGCCGAGCTTCAGTTCTGGGCCACATGCTACCAGGCCGATCCCTGTGGACCTGCACCGAGGCTGCAGGACGTGCATATATACGAGGCGCACATGCATTTAAATAGAGTGAGGATGTATATGCACACATTGCTGCCCACTGAACTGAGGATTACAGAGCAGGCACGAAAAGATGGGAAATCATGCACCGGCACTGATGGGGGGGTGTTATTCAGGCTCTCTATTCTCCTTTCTCTAATTTACACTGCAGCTCCTGGGAGGCATTCTGCTCAGTTAGCAGCATAACTATTCATTTCCTGCTCTCGCATAGACAAAATGCTCGGGTCTCGTACAGTGTGCACCTGTGGGCTGAAAGGTAAGATACTCTGTGTATTACTATGATGCAGGTGAAGGCTAGAACAGCTGCAGTGTCAGGGCCAAGGGGAATGAGGCTGTGATGGAGGAGCAGAGGTCTGATTAGCGTCGTTTTATAGAAGAATAGTGAGCGAGAGAACAAGCGTCCGATGCCCATGATCTCAAGGTTAAGTGGGCGATGCAGGAGTGGTGTGCAGCTTCGAGTTGTTGGGATGTGAGAGAGAAAAGCAGCCGAGGAGGTGTTTGGTTCTAAAGGTTACCATGAGAGCCAGAGGTGGCTATTAATTAAAGCAGGAAACTGATGATGTCCATGAAAAATCTCTCTCTGAGTGTGTTTGTGCGTTTCTGTTTATGTCAGCTGTACATTCCAAGTACCTGAGGCTACCAAACATCCTGTGCTGTCGGGTGTTTGTTTTGCTTCTGACCAGAATGTCTGTGAGCTGGTTTGTACAGACGCAGGTTTGAAGATGTCAGATTTGCGCTTTAGGAAGTTTTGACTTTGGGACGTTTTTGTCCATTTTATAGAACAAATGATAAAAGTTCCTTGATCACCCTCAGATACATAAACCATGCACATTTCCTGCAAACTGTATAGTTACTAATAATTAGTGAATATATCTAATTTAAAAGTAGTATTTCCTCCATGATGTCATGGTCTTGTCACTGTCACGTCTTACACTAAACAAATACTAAATGTAATTATTTAAGACCCTGGAGAACATCATTAAACCTATTTTGCCATTATTATTACCATTTTATATTCCAGTAGATTTATATATTATAAATTTTATGTGTAAACCAGAATAAGGACTGTGAAAGGACCCCAAAAAGTGTCAAGTTTAAGACATCACTTTTAACCATGCACATGCAGAGCGTTGTAAGAACTCAGCTGCAGTTTATTGGATTGTGCATTGGACATTTTAACCATTTAATTGTCCAGCGTTGTTTCCACTCGTAAATCAAGTTATGTCCGCACGTGGATCCGAGGCCACAGTTTACGAACCTGAGGGCATGAGACTGTGACTCCGACAGCGTGACCTATAAACCCAGGGTGGCTCCATAGCCCATACATTTAAAATTTCACGATATGTTTGGGGCCGTAAGCCTTTATTTGCCAGGACAGACTTAAGCGTGAAAGACAAAACCTGGCGAGTAGACTCAAGCCTCCGTATGTCCCCGCTTAACCAGGTGAGCTACTGGGCGCCCTCATACCTCCGTACATTTGGTATAATAACACTTGACCAGTACACGTACTATCAACCCATGAATGGTCAGTTTGTGGCCTTCACTGCGAACAGAGGTCTTAGCTGTCGGTAAAAACCTCTCTGCATTTATCAGCTCTTGTTAAACAGACGTCACTTCTTCATACGGCTGCTCACATTTGTGTGTACACGGCTCGAGTCCTTGCAGCAGAATGAACCTCTGATATGTGGTATTCATGATATGGGCTGGTGCTATCACTTCGAGCTAAGTGGAGAAACTCCAGATTGTTCCCATGCTGCGCCTTAGTGCCTTCGGGTTACTGGAGGCTTTTGAGATACAGAATATGAAACCTGTTTTATATAATGTACTTAAATCTCTCTCTCTCTCTCTCTCTCTCTCTCTCTCTCTCTCTCTCTCCGCGTCTGTGCTGCTCTACATTTACTCAGCTCCAGCTTTTCTGTTAAGCTTCATATTTCTCTCCTGTCTGGAGGGAAGAAAGCTGCTGTGCTGCAGCAAATCGTACCATTCCCCCCTCCCTCCTCAGCACCAGAGATGACTGGAAGGTGAAGCCCATTTCCCAGAGTCTAGAGTTTCACAGCTGACAAAGAATCTCGGCTTTCCCGTGCGTATCAGAGGCCGGTGGACGGGCGAGTGGGGGGGGGGCGAAGAGCAGGGAGGAGGAGAAGGCGGGATTCAGCGGTGCTCGCCACCAGGCCTGGGAATCTGCAGGGCTCCTTCATGTGCAGAAGGCAGAAAGAAAGGCAGTTACGGTCCACGGGGCTGGATACCACAGCACTGAGGTATTCTCTAAATAGGGCCATGTTGAAGCCACATGAGCCCCACATTGTTCCCCCCTTTTTTTTTTTATGAGTTCTGGCAGCGCTGAAGGAGAAATTTCACAGCAAGAAGGTTAGCATTAAGTTTACATTAAATCCGATCAGGGCCTCCCGAGAGCCGCTTGGCAGAATCAGACGGCCTTTAATTAGAGCGGCGGGTTATTTAGTGGTGAAGTAGATCAGCGGTAATGTCTTGCAGCACGTGAGGAAATCTTTATTCTCACATCCACACACGCTGATCTAAAGCTGCAGTGAGGATGGTGCACTTCTCTTTTTTACCTAATTGTCGTGGCGGTGGTGGCATTTCCCATTGTTTCCTACATTAGCCTCCAAACACAACTGGACATGTGAGGCGAGAGCGAAATCGGCGGCCTGTCAGCATGTGGCTGTTTTTCTTGGAAGCCATGAAATTGTCTTTCTTCCTGTTGGGAAGCAATACTGCGAGGGAGGAAATCACAGCCGCTCCATGTTGTGACTTACTGGTCTGTGGGAATGAAGCACAGAGGAGCGTGTGGCGCTGGTTCCAGAGCAGCACGTAATGATCGGCAGGGTCGAGACTCGACCCACCCTCCAATCTCAAGCTCTTTTTGTTTTTCTTTTGTCACAATTAAATCTCCGGTGTCAAGGTTTTTAAAAGTGGACTTTACTGGGCCAATGTCTGCACCAAATTTCTTTGTAGGAGACAAATAAACAAAAATCACAAATGGAAACTTCATGGTGGTGTTAGAGGACAAGTCAGGAGATCAGCAAAGTCATTAATAGTCATTGTCTTGATAACATTAATGCAGATTTTGGAAAAATGTAATGACTCCTAAAATGCCACTTTATTACAAGTTATTATAAATAAAAAGAAAACACAAATATGTCGAATATTAAGGATATAATATATAATTAAGAACATAAAAATGATCTGTTAACATAAATGCAGATACGATCTTATCTGTGAAAGGTTCATATAGACTCATAAATCAGTTGTGCTCTAGAAATTACGAGAATGGGTCATAATTTCACTTTCTGCCCTTATTCTTTATTTCCGTCATGTCCATTTAGCAGCAGCACTCGCACAGAAAGGTCTGTAGTCCTGCAGTGTTTGCTTTATCTTTGTGAGGACATAAAGTTGTGCTAATGCACCCGTTAAAGACTGGTCTCATCCTTTTAATAACGGCGTGCAGGACAGTGTTAGAGGAAAGGGTCAGTCGACTTTTCATCTGCGTTCTCATGTGAAAAGCCTGGACAGAGCGATGGGTTATACAGAGATACTGCAGCTGAGAATACATATTCCGTGCATACTTGAACTAACTCAAGGTAATTTGCAGTTGCAATGACAATCACTGATGTATGGTATAAAACCACAGCTCCCAGCTGCACACTACATGTCCAGCACGAAGCAGTGGGAGTCCACGTAACTGAGTAGCTGGTGAACACATTTAATTATGTACTAGCTAGTAAAGAGAGCCAGATGTTTTTCTGCCCGAGCCAGGTGTAAAACGGTATTAAAAAGCTATTATTGTTGTACATGGGTGTATGATTAAAAGTGTTTGGGAACATTTTTGATTTTTTGATTTAGTCTTTTTCATCACTGACTCTGCAGTCAATAAAAACAATGAGTGATTAATCGATAGTCCCCAATGTTTATGTCCACGCTCAACATATCTGTGGTTCCAGCTGCAGAACCATTAGTTTATTCATTAGGGCATGAACTTTAAAAACTGGACAAGAATATATATTTTTCAATTTTAAACAAATGCTAAGTAATCTGTTTTTCTCATACACATCACTCAAACAGGAGCAAATTGTGTTTTTACTGGGGTCTATTTTCAAACGAGGATTAATACCTATGTGGTTGTGCCAGTGGGTATTTACAGCAGCAGGATTAGGTTTGAAATCTTCTTTATTGCAATAAAAATAATAGAGTGGTTCATTTAAATGTTTTTAGTGGAGAACAGAGCACACACCTCCGCCAAAGGCCCAATAATCCCCCAGAGAAACCACATGTATATTATTTGGATCTGCACCAAATTGCACACACTCACGTTAGGTATCAGTCCCCAAATATATCAGATTAGTTTTTTGGGATCTGCCCCAAAATTTAATGACTTCCTTCATGGCCCGTGTTCCATTTCGTGGAAATCAATGCATTCGTTTTGGACATAATCCTGCAAACAAACCGATATATAAATAACGGGCCCTTAAAGTGACCCATAGCTTTCACCGTGTATTGCTCACGGTGCAGTGTGGTGCAGACAGTCTTTGAGCGCCCGGAGCTAGAAGCTGCCCCTGCTCCCCCTCACGAAGGCGCTTGAGCCCAGTGGAATGTGCTGTATGGCTTTCTATGTCAGATGGCCGTTTGTTTTGGAATCAGAGACGATATGAATCTGAGCTGAAAGCTCCCACATGCTCGGCTTGTGCTCAGGTTGTTGAGGGGGGCCTTTCACCTACCGAGGCAATGTGATCTAATCTGGAGGGAGGAGGGGGTAAATGAACAGGGTCAGAGGGGGTGGGAGGAATTTTCCAGAGGATACTGTACAGTGTTGAGCTTAGTCAAATCAGTGTCACTCTTTTAAATCGTTTTTTATACTTATTTGTGTGAAGCTGTCAGTGCTGGGTTGACTTGTATTATTTACCTATTTAGAGAGAAATGACTGGAATTCTATGAATTTGTGTTATATCCCAAATTTTCCAAGTTCCAACGAATTTCACACCTTTCACCGAGAACAGCAGCGCGACCAGACCGTCCCATTTCAAAGGCTCCCTGAGTTATGAAGGCTCTAACAGGTGAATCCTCTTCGGGGGCCAACCTATCCCAGTATTTATTTTTGCTTCGGTTGCAAACGTCGTTTTTTTAAAGTAAGTAAAAAACCAGGTGGCATTAAAACTTTTTTCCTTGTGTCCCACTACCAGCTCTGTTGCTAGGCGACAGGGGCCAGATCGGGACAAGCTGGTGTCGCAAATCACAGAAATCCTCCGTAGTCCAGACCGACTTCTTTCAGTTCGGCTTTTGCGGTCTACGTGGAACACGGCTAACGTAACATTACTGGCTCACTTTACTGATCGGTCAAGAATGCATGCAATAGGTCACGCTGATGGTGAGCGCCCTCTGCTGGATCACAAGGCGTAAGACTGCGTGTTGCACTTCTAGAGATTTAAATCAAACATTAACGTCCAAATATGAACTTCAAAAAGTGACCTAGCGCCAAATGACGCGATGAGAAAGCACTTGTAAAAAAACAAACACTTGTTTTGAACAGGAAGAAACTTCCGACTTAAGAAGTGGAAGCTCAGGTGCTTAAGCGAGGAGGCAAGTAGATGTGTGAGCCATAAAAGTCAACTCCAGACGACGGCTCTTATTTTATCTTAGTCGCACTCTTTTTCCACATTTCCTCTCTGTCTTGGCCCCCCCACCCCGCACACACACACACACACACACACACACACACAAGCACACGCACACGTACCACAACTCAGCTGGAGTAGCTCCAGACCTCAAGGGCTCGGGGAGAGTTTGATTTGTGTTGACTTCCGGCAGGAACTCCCCCTCTCCCCAGCCCGCAGCTCAAAGACTATCAATTAGTTCCTTATTATGATCCCTGGGAGGGCAATAAAAGTTAGAGTGGGTTCAAAGAGCACAAAGGCAGACACACACACACACACACACACACACACACACACACACACACACACACACACACACACACACACACACACACAGGGTACAGACTAACTTTTTCTAGCCTGTAAGAGTTACGGTCTGACATCCTGACTCCTGTAGGTGGCTGTTTCTGCCTGTTCTTCCGATTTTACATTTCCCAAACAATGCTCACCACCCACACACACAGAGACTTTATTTTCCTCCCAGCAGTTTGTTCACTCATCAGCAGGTGTTGGACAAATGTAATGTTTGCCAGCTCCGCCTGTCTCTAATAACAAACACCATCACAAATCCAGCTGTTCTTTCATGCACCGATCATGGAGCCGTGTTGATGTCCGATGCTTCTTGGATTCACCGGACCCAGTTTGTCGCCATGATTGGCCGCCAAACCAAACACTCCCCCGACTCTGTCACTCCTCTCCTGCTGCTCATTACAGCTACTACAACACATCAGGGAGGCTATTGTTCATTTCCTCTGCTCCTTCCTGTCACAATAGAGTTGCAAAGCAGGAGGATGTTTCTTTAAAATCCCATTTGAAGGATTTCTCCTCAACACATAGACAAAGATCTCCAGGAGAATTAAAGACACATCTGAAAGTGTTGGTTTGTAAATGGGTGTGTTACTTGTAGTAGTTTTAAATTTATAAAATGCATGAAGCAGTTCATTTCATTAATTCCGTTGCCACTGCAGAACTCAACATTAGTTTGAATGCGTCAAATGAACGTCCGCGTTGTTCATATCATTGGAGACACAGACGGCAAAAAGCGTCTTTTTCCCTTTGTATTGTTTAATGTTGTCTCAACTTGTCGCGGTTGGTCTGGACCGGCGTCTTTAACACCTGTACGTTTGGTTTGGACTAACCTGAAAAGGCTGAAAGTCCAGAGCAAACAGAGTATAACCACCCTCAGTGACACCTTATTGGTTATATTATGTCCATCAATTTGATATTATTCCAGCTTTCTGAGAAAATGTCTCACTTTGTCAGTCTGTTATGGCAAATTGCTCTAAAATTTCAAGATTGCTCTAAATCACTGTGGTGAGAAAAAACACTCAGGTGTGCGAAATCAGAGCTGTTGTGGTATCAAGACAAATCAAAATGCCACACACGCCTGGTAAATCAAGCATTAACCTTTACCAGGAGTCTGAAATGAAATAGATTTAAATTGCTAAATGCATTATCAGGTCTTCCAACACCTCTCAGCCTTCAACCTGCTCCTCTCTCCTTCTGTTTTCTGCTGAGGGTCCTGTCTGTTGTGCAGTGATAAAGCCCATGTGGGGGGGGGGGACATGTGGAGGGAGTCTGGTTCGTCCACAGCAGATTGACACAGGTTGCCTGCCACACTGTGTTGCTCCGTCGGCCTTCTATATGGATCTGTGGCAAGCCGAGTAGAACAGATAAAGTGAAAGCCAGCAGGCCTCTCTGCCACCTTTACTTTGTTAATTAGGGATTATCACATCCTGACACACACACACACACACACACACACACACACACACACACACACACACACACTGGCCCTTCCCACATTACTGAGTTCTCTAGATGCAGATATTTGTTTGGATATAAGCTAATGGCTGCTGTAGCTTCATATTTAATGGACACATATAGAAGTGCTCATGTTTAATGAGTTAAAATGAGTTAAATAATAACTTTATCATGAAAACCGTTGCTGATTAATCTTCTAAATTGTTCCATTCGTGTCAGTACTGTCTCACCAGTGTAGCTTCACTAACTTAGGCAATGTGCAACAAAAGAGTGAAAGTGTGTTGAATTAAATATAAGAAAAAGAGGAGGCACGTGTGTAAGTGCAGTGGCTGATAAAAGTGCGTTCGCTGAAGACAATCCGATGAATTATAGAGAAGTTACGGTTGTAAAGCACAATGCCTTAAACCTGGTGGAGTGACTGTGCTTAGAAAGCAGCGACGGCTGTTATTTTTTCCTCTGTTGTGGTTTTTTTTGTTTCGTGTTTCCTACGCTTCTTGCAGTTCTGAGCGAGACTTCAGGAACTGGAACCAGAGCTATCAGCAGACCGACAGCGGGAGGATCTGAGACGCTGTCTGTCTGCTGGCCCCCGTGCACTTGTTTTCCGCTCTTTTCCTCCCTCTGAAGCCGGTGTTATGATGTGTTTCTGTGTATTCCTCTCATGCCTTTGAGATGTGAGAGCTGGATTCGGGGGTTTGTGTGTCTGTGTTGGCACATGTGCGTGTCCCATGGGTGCTTTCATGGATACGCAGATGTTCAAGTGTGTGTGTGTGTGTATGAGTGTGTGTGTGTGTGCATTCCTTTGAGGAACACTTTTTTTTCCCCCCCTGGCCTTACTCGGAGATGAGCTAATATTTGTTGAGTTCGAAGCGAGCGCAGTGTGTCAACAGTAGAAAGTCTGGGGCCCTGGGTTGGTTCAGATGACTCCATTTCCCTCCATATGTATCCCATCATCCCCTCCGTCCATCTCTTATAAAAAAGGAGAGAGCGACGCAGATATCACCCTCACACACTCTCAGATAGTGTAAGCACATGCAGGCCTGGTGCCTTTCAAGCCCCGCTAGGCATGGACATGGTGATTCTGACAGGCTTTTAGCACAGCAACCTCCCGGCTACAGGATTGTCTGCAGCAGCGGCTTCTTTCCCTCCCTCCCTCCCTCCCCTCATCCTCTCTACCCTTTTGTCAACTCTACTCTCTCTTTTATCTCCTCCTCAATCCCTCCTTCTATGTCATCTGCAATTTGTTGTGCAGCTCCTCGGCTCTGCTTCAGATTTTCAGGTCAAACTGACACACACAGACGGACGGAGAGTGCGGCAGCCGCACTTCCTGCCGGCTTATTAGTTCATTAGCAGGCAAGAGATGCCAGTTACCGCAGCCCCCCTCACAGCTAATAGAGGGCACACATCGCAAGCTGCTAGCTCATTACGGCCGCTCTGCTACCTTCCACTTGCTCTTTCCTCGTCCGTCCGTCTGCTCCTCTCACCGTCTGTAAACTTGATCCGACTACTTTGTATCTGCTTGTTAAAAAGTGCTTAAATGAGGCTGTCGCTGAAAGTGTGCAAACTCGTGAATCCTCGAGTGAGTGACTGCTCGAGAAGGCACAAAGCTCCACTGGTTAGAGTCGGATAATAAAGGTTAAAAGAAGAATTGAAAGTAGAGTGGAAAAATCTCGCTCCACAGTTTGACTGGAAATGAATTTGATCCCTCATATCTTCAAAAATATTCCAGAAACCAGAGAGCTGACTCAGTAATGCCAGTTGAATAGTAAAAAGTTAAAGTAAATAGTTAAAAGTAGATAAACTATAAGGTTTTTCGAGCATGAATGGCTGGCTCCTCCCCTCCTCCATGTTAGTGGATTGGACATGGAGCAAACTAAAAAGTCAAAATAATAAAAAATTTCGTCAAATAATCTTTTCCTCAAAGAGGGTTTCTGTCATTTCCAATAGTTCTTATCACACCGATGTATGTTCAATTGTTAATTTTTCTAAGAAATTTGGTTTTGATTTGTTATTTGATGCCATTAAAACAAGGTAAAATGTCATAATTGACTCTGTATCGGTGCAACCTTGTTACCATGGCTCCATCCCCAAATCCCTACTTCAGACACCAGCTCCAAATTATGTCTTTGGAACAAGATGGCAGAATCTGTTTCCAGGATATTTTTTAATTTTCTTTTATCATACACAGTTATATCTTTATTTGCTTATGTGTAGGTTTGTGTGCGATGAGGGCAGCACACATGTGGTGGATTTCTATATATATGTATGAACCTTGGCCCTCTTTCTTACTCACTTGTTTGTGCACAAAGGCAAAGCCGCTTTGAGCATGTGTGCGTTTGTTTGTGTGTGTGTGTGTGTGTGTGTTGTACTTCTTACTAAGTGTCACTCAGGGGCTTTGATGTTCGCCTCCCTCTTCCTCTGCTTCTGTGCTTCTCTCTGACGCTCGGTCTTTTTTTAGTCCACTACGAGGTGTTCAGCTCAAAGAATGACACTCGTCAGAGCAGGACCGGTGGGAAGTTGAGCCTCATTTATGGAGAGCGACTGAATGTGTGTCTTTGATGCTCATAGTTCCCATTTATTACTGGTTGTCATAGTGAAGATAAGCGAGCTTCTTCCACTCTGCAGCGTGTTTACTGTTGATTTCTGTGCACAGATAATGTTTGGTTTACATGTGAGCATATAGAGTAAGATCAAAACTAGAGCATATGATACTGGGATCATAACATACTGTTGATTATTACTACTTGTTATTATTCAAGCCTCATAGCTGAGCCAGATCACAAAATCTTAATCTCCAGTGCAAAAGAATGATAGATAGATTTTTTTTTAAATGACAAACACAATAAAACTTTTATTTGAATCCGCTAGATCTGCGTTTTTATTAGGATTCATATCAAAGAGCATACGCAAGATCCCTGAATTATTCTTCAAACAATTTGTGAAAGTGTCAAAAACAATGCCCTGTTCACAAAATGTCTAATTGATATGTTAAGGGAGTGATAACCCTTGTCCAGGTCTTGAGGTTTATTATCTTATGAGCTATAACATTAACTGTCAAGTTTAATGAATGATGATATAGCGCGGGAAAAGGGTCAGTTATCTATTGCTGTATAATAAATGGGAATCTGAAATGTTTTCTCCACCGTGGGAAACCTAACATTGATCGCCTAAAAGAAATAATAAGTTGAAAATTACATATTTCCAACTGGATCAATTAATCATGTTCCTCCCTTCCTGAATCTATTCCACAATCGGTAGGGGGTTTTCCGGCCCTGTGGACCAGAGCAGCCGTGCCGCAGTGAAGTAACCTTGTGGTTTTCGGTGTTCCCTCTGCTGTACTTGTCAGCGGATTGATGTCTGGTTCAGCTCAGAGACTGTGATAAGGGCAGAAAGCAGGGACTACCTGTAAATGTCACTGGATTGATAAAGAGAGCAGAGTTTATCAGGGCTGCTCTGTGTGTGTGCGTGCGTGCGTGCGTGCGTGCGTGCGTGCGTGCGTGCGTGCGTGCGCGCGCGCGCGTGCGAGCGATGGAGAAAGTCGAGCTTTATCAAGTTTATTGCCCGTGCGCACACACTGGCCAGTTTGTGGCTGTGATTCAGATAAAGTCGGTGAAGTTTATCAAGGTCAAACAGAGCATTTCCTCCTCTCAGATCTGTCTGGATTCGGTGGGAGTTGTGTGGCTTGTGCAGTCGGACCTCTGTAATCCAAGTGCTTTGTTTTAACTGTTGAAACACGAAGATTACAGAGGAGACTGTGCAACCTCGAGCTCCAAATAAACAGAGCCACTGAACACTAGGTGCACCTTCTTTTATCTTGTTCTAAACTCGACGGCAAACAAGTGGACTCCCTTAGAATTTCAACGTGTTTATTGAGTATAATTACATATATTTATCATCTTCATATTCTTCTGCACCTTATTCTGTTGAATAAAGGTTTTTATATCGTAACATATCTGCTCACTTAAACAATACAGATACGTCTGTGAAAGGTTATTTTCAGATTTTATCGGCTGGGCTCTAATTTGAATTCATCCAACTCTGGGAGCTTGTGATTGGCTCTTTTTCTCTTTGCTGTACGACAATGAAAAAGTGAAAAATCAAGAAAATAATCCTTAAATTCATTGATAATTTAAATAATAATCAGTCTGAGACTTTATATTGGATCCTAAGGGAATTTAAAGAAAGGAAAAATAGAACTATAATTGGCTCTGACTCCTGGAGCATCACATAAGATTCATCCCTTAATATAATTAACAAGTCCTGTGAACATGTTCTCATTGGAGCGATAATATCTTTGAACTCCGCATCAAAGATCCCCAGTGGGAGTCAAAGCCACATTGTCATTACTCCATCTGCTTGCATGTCTGTGTGGTGTCATGGCATGTTCTCAATTGCTCCCACTAATGTGTGTGTATGTGTAATCAATGAATCGATGAATGCTTGCATGCATTTGTAAAACACGTCCGCTGATGCGCGTGTGTGTGTGTGTGTGTGTGTGTGTGTGTGTGTGTGTGTGTGTGTGTGTGTGTGTGGCCTCTCTCTCATTAGTGGCCTTTGTCACCATTTGATCTGCAGCCTTGCCTCCTCTTTGCCCCATTGTGCTGGTATCATCACTGCATAAAGACCTGCGGACCACATGCACCAGTGCATCAGCCGAGTGGGTGGGGGGGTAGGTGGTTGTGTTTGGAGGAAAACAAGGCAGGAGAGGTTAAGATAAAGTTGCTTTGAACAAATTCTCTCTTTGATCAGGCGGCTCAGCGGTGAAAGGCCTTTAAGTCAGCGGCAGTCGCGAGAGGAGAGATGGAGAAACGCATTGTTCTGTTTCATCTCGCCTCTGTCTTCCCTTCTCTCTCTTTCACACTGTTGTTAGCTGTGTATACTCCCTGCTTCTTTGTTATGGAGAGTGCCGGGTCCTTTCTTTCATGGCTCCACAAAAGCACACACATATGCACACACACACAATGACTCCAAAGCATTACTGAACACACTCGCATTAGAATACTGGCTGTAATTAGAAAATGCAGAGGATGGAGCAGGGAGGCAACAGAAGCATTTTCTCCGTCCGTCATTGAAGTCGCTTATCAAGAAGGAAGCTGAGGATTTTCTATCACTAGAGATTGAATATATTTGGATTTTTGACTGTTTGTCAAACAAACCTGAAGATGCTGCTTTGGGTTCTGTGAGATTGTGAAAGGGATTTTGTGTTGGGACTTTATTATTTATTTAGTTCAACTTTAATTTTATTGGGCCCAAAGGGAAAACTGCACTCAGTCCTGCACACATACACTTGAACACAAGATACGTAAACCAATTGATTATTGGATGGATTTCTAGGGGCCGATACCGATATAACAGCCATATATATATATATATATAAAAATAATTGTTGAAAGTGCTGTTGTCAAACCCTTATGATGAACAAATGTGCTTTAGGTTTGATAATTTACAGTTTAACCATAAACTTTATTGTAAATAACCTTAAATATTAAGGAAACACACGTATATAAAACTCGTATTAAGAAAATAAAGTAAACATTTTTTTACCTGAAATATCAGGTCAAGCACATCTTTTGTAAGATGTTTATTCTGTTTATAATGGGTCTATAAAAGCCTCATATCGGCCCATTTCATCATCCAACCGAAAAATGATTGGGGCTATAATATAAAACTACGTCAAAAAATGCTGTAATTCACATAAAACATCATCTTCACATTTTTCCCACTAATGGAAAAAAACAGATCATCCACAAACCAATTACCAGTTGTAATACTGTGGCTGTTTCTCGGCTGTACTGTACCTGCTGCTTCCAACCAAGGAGGGGGACATTTCTCTTTTTTTCCTCAGCTTTCTCACATTTTTTGCACCTAACAAAGAAAAGAACTTATTTCCTGTCGAGCCAATTGATTATTTCCTCCAATCCGGCTTCACTCAGCCTCAGATTTATCAGCTCTACACGCACAGAGCAGTGGAAGCCTGGAAGTGTTGCAGCCAGCTTAATGGGTGCCACACAAACACACACAAACGCACACACACACACACACACACACACACACACACACACACACACACACACACACACACACACTCTCACACTCTCTCTCTTTTGTACCTTTTTTCTAAAGCAGGACTATCAGTATAGAAGGGGCCGTACAGCCCACCACTGATTGGTGAATAGGAGTTGAATGGATGTTGCCATGGATGTGTTTATATCTATTCCAGTCACACACACACCTTTAATATTCCTGTGTAGCATGCACACACACACTTATATAACAGCAGTCATGTGTAGGTTTCCAGCATACTTCTAGTTCTCAGTGTGAAAAAAGTCTTATTTCCGAGTTTTTTCTTTTGGTCTCATTAGAATCTCACCGTGTGACGAGCAGCTTTCTAAACAAACAGGCCTTGTTAAACTGTTCAGCCAGTTACTCCATTAAGCTGGAACACAAACATTCCCACTGGTTGGGTGCGTTGTCTTGGTAACAAACGGTAGCGAGGGAGTGACGAAACGCTGCGATCGCTTCATCTGATCATATAACAGGGACGTGATGTGCTACAGAGGATGAATCCCACTGATTTTTTGTGATCGTCTGACTTTTCCTGTCGGTTGACATTTGCGGTTTTGAGGGAAATCAACTGACACCTGCAAAAGTGATGACATGACGTTTCTCTCCGGGTTTATAGCATGAAATAACCAATCAAAACAAACGTACGGGAAAAGTGAATACTTGAACAAACATTGTGATAACAACTACCCTGAAATGACTGAAAGCATCTTTGGTGTGCGTTTTTGACCTTTTGGTTTGGTGCAAGTCCCATCCACTAACATGGAGGAGGCTGGAATTATGACCTATACAGCAGCCGGCCACCAGGGCGGCGATCACAACACTTTGGCTTCACTTTTGGGGTGATCTGTTCATATTCTCGTCTAAGAGACAAACGCCCAGCTGAACATTTGTGTTTGCACTAATTCCCTCTTTATAGCTGCTGCAGCACGACCGACTGTCGGGCTGGTTTTGGCTGCACTTAGCGGCCCGTGAGATCTCGGGATGGCGAATTTAGCAAAGATTTGTGCTGCTCGAGTCGCGCTAATGATACAAGCTTTGAATTGCTACCCGAGAGGTTTCGTATATTTGCCAATTAAAGACATAATCAGTCACTGAAGTGCTGGTCTCAAAGCGGAGAGGGTGTAATTAATAATTTAAAGGCCAGAATTAAACAGTGGCCACTTCGGATTCATATTTAGCTGAAACTCTGAAATGGAGAAAGTGTTCTGTGTGGCACAGGCGCAGAGAAAATGTCTCACATAGACATGAGTCCTCACCAGCATTATCTTGTGGTTTTTGCAGATAGCAGAAGCAGCCAAGTCGTCCTCTCAGGCTGATGACTTGTACCTGGATGACACAGGCTCAGGAGGTTATTACCCTGAAGATGATGACGACTTTAACTCAGGGTCTGGCTCAGGTAAGACACGTTTACACACACACACACACACGAACACACACGAACACAGGCAATTACCCCGAGGTGTGATGACATTCATTTCCAAGTCTGCTGCCGGTAAGTTTTATGAACCGAGAAGTTTTTCCTTCTTTCAACTGTAGAGTAAAGTGCCAACACTTCCCCCCTTCCTCCTCTCTCTTCCTTCTTTATTTCCCTCCTTCCTCTTCCTCTCCTCGTCCTCTCTTTCTTTCATCGCCTCTCTCTTCCTCTCACTCGATTTGAATTGAGATTGCCTTGTCACCCCGGCCGCCCGTGGGCAAGTGTGCAAATTTTCAGATGTCTTTTTTATTAGCTCCTCTGCTCTGCTTGCTCGAAGCACCTTTTTTTTTTTTAAATCACTCCTTCCTCGGTCAAAAGTAGCTGGCCTCCTTGAGGGAGGCGTAGAGCTGCAGAGGGAGAAGGTCACGTCAGGTAAAAGGAGGACAGTGATCAATAGCACTTCCAATACTGTATATAACCTATAGCTCTGCTCGGCTGCATCTTTGAACTGTAAATCATGCATTAAAATCTATAAAGTGTGAAGTTAAGTGAGACAAAGTACTTGGATTCTCTGGATATGAAATATTAATCACATGAATGCCCATATTTTACCTCTTTGCACATTAACACATCGCTGCTTTAACGTTTTTACATGCCCTGAAGAAAATAACCATAACAAGTCATTCGTTACTTTAATTTTAGTCTCTCAGACATTTTATTCCCCCGTCATTGAGCAACATTATTTACCTGTCATCCTCTTTCTTCTTTTTTTTTGTATCTCCCAGGAGTGGGTGAAGAAGTGGTGAAGGAAACGGTGACTATCAGCACGGTTTATTTCGAGCCCAATGCAGCACAGCCCACCCAGGACTCCACCAAAGATTTCACTCCCAGGGTGGACTCGGCTACGGTCAGAGAAAAGACACGCGACAGCACGCCCAGGAAACCATTCAGAACAGAGGTAAGAGGTTCTGTGATATCGACAGGACGGCAAACAAGAATTGATTCTGTATCTCGGCTGAGGAGCTGGACACAAGTGAGCAAGAGAAGAAAGAAAGTGGTGACTTCTTTTTAGAGGTTGTTTAAACCGTTCTCAAATAAAAACTATAACAGCTAGAACATTCATTCTTCTTGTACCGGGAAGCTGAAGCCACCGTCCTTAACGACAATTGCAATACTTGTATCGTTTATGATGGTTGATTGACTTAAATGAACCTTGAGCTTATGTTGCTCAGAGTTTATCGATATGAAGCATTTGAAGATACTCAAAGAAATCATAATAAGCAGGAAACATCAATGTAGGCTCAGGCTGAACATTTTCTACGTCTGAGTCCAAGGGGTTAACTTAAAGGATTTAAACGCAGGGTTCTTCACTTTGTGTTTGAGAGGTAGATTAGATGATCGCCACACTCTCATTTATGTCAGATTAAAAAATTAGTTGAGGTGTTTGGATTAGTTTAGTTAAAATTAATGGATGCAGGGGGAAACAGCTGGTGTCTGTCCAGAGCTTAAAAAGAAAGGAGGTTCTAAAGGCAAAATTTAAACTCTTGCTATTTGCTTCATTCCAAGCAGATATCTGATGATATTATGGATTTTATTGTCATTAATAATCATGGTTTTATTTGTTACATACCCTCTTTGTGTCTCGTGGTGCCTCCACCGAGTGTTTCCCCTGGTAGGAATAATCACGGTGGCTCATTTCTAACAACCCCAGACTCAACAGAGCGGCCCAGCACCTCACTGTGTCTTTATCTGACCCAGTATATGTCATCAAATCCCTTGTAATACCAGCAGCTGCGAGGTCACTTTCAGGACAAAGATCAAGTGCGCACGTCAATTCTCAATGTTTTTTTTCGCTCCATTGCAAAAATATGCAGGATTACATCTCCCTCGGATATAATCACATATTCTGGAGCCGTCCTCGATCTCTGCTGCTGGGTTGTGCGCTCCTGCTCCTACTGTACCGTACTGGAGACTGCATCTGTTTGGGATTAGTCGTCATGGTCTCAACCCCCCCTAAGCCGAGCCTACCTGGCCGCGTTCCATTTATCCTCCTTCACTACTACTCTCTTCAACTCTCGTCTCAGGTCAACTGTACTGGTTCAGTTCCACGTTGGGCCTTGGCATCCTTATCTCTTTTTTCGTTAAAGGAAGACATCAGTAATTTGGGAAATAGAAATATAGAATCAGAATAATAATTTCTGTGCAGCTGGTTAGTTAGCTTTTCTTAGCATTAAGACTCAAAACAGTTTATATCTTGTTTGTTGTCGGCACTGTGAGATTATCAACCAGCAGAGTCTCCAAAAAATAGTTTGGCACTTACCGGCATTATCATACCAGGGAGGGATTTAGGAATTAAGCTATAACACCAAAATTATCCAAGTCTTCTAAACGCATATTGGAGGAGAGAGTGTGAAAGTCTGATTTCAATAAAAAAACAAAACAGTCATACTCAAAACTGTCTTCCTTCCATCCCCCCCCCTTTCCTTACCTAGGCACCAGTGCCAGTTACAGAGGACATGCAGAAGAACCAGATGACCAGTACGACCAGTGCCCCCGGCTCACCCCAGGAGGCCGTTGAGGTTCACACTGAAAACCTCTTCCAGAGGACAGAGGTGTTGGCAGGTATGTAACAGACATCAATCCATGTCTTCTTTGGAGAACTAATTTACGTCTGTCGTCCACACTACTCCGGAGTCTTCAAGTGTGCATTGTAGCATAGACGTGTAAAACTGAGACGTTTGGACGTTATCGATGACGCAGGTTCTTATCAGTCCTAACTTGACAACCAGCGGTGAAGGCAAAATACTGTAAAACATTTAGGGACAGTTCCACCTCGTCGCCGGTCCAAGAAAAGAAATTCCTTTTCTCACTTTTCACCAGTGTTGTATCTTGTTTGTAGTATTTTAATTTTAATTTAGCTACCATCTGTAGAGGAGACAATCTACTTCCTGTTCACACATGCCCAGTGTACGTTATTGGTCACATGATGTGTGTTTTCAGGTGTATTATTACTGATATGCAGCTAAAATGCTCATGTACTACACAATTATACACCATTAACCCGACTCCACTTTCTGTTCCTACTGAAGTGTCTTTGTTTTAGTTTTGCCTCAGCCTCCCAGTTTGATTCTCCACCAATAGGGACATTGATGCATTCTGGGAGTTAATCTTTACTTTGCAGTCTAATGTTTCTCAGATTCTAATATGTTACGACATGTGAGCGTAATTCCGGGGCTGGAATTATGGGTAATATTTCTCCCCTAAAGTCTCCCTCCCAATCCGCTTCTCAAAATAATTACTTTTTAATAAACTCTGCCAGAGTCCCTCTTTGGGGCCGTGCAGAACTCACAACAATCGTGGGCGTTCGCTGCTTTGAATACACGAAAAAAGGAAAAATGATTTGACTCAGAAATCGCAGCGCTCTCTGATGCCGTCTCTCTTCTCCCTGCGTGTCTGAGGCAAACATTGATTGGCACCTCGCTCGCGCTCTGTAGTGATCTCCATCTGGTGCTGGCAACGTGCTGAAGCAACATCAACGAGCACAAATCAGGACAGGAATGCGTCGCAGCTCCCTCCGATTGATGGGCTCATTTCTTTTTCTTTTTGTGCATATTGTTCTTGGATTGTAATGGAATTGCCAACATAAAGTCCTCCGATAATGCCTCGTAAATGTAAATGAAAGTATAATTTGGTCACCTCCACCCTTCTTCCTCTTCTCCACCTCGTTCAGTTCACCCTTCCTTTTTCGCTCGTAACCATTAATCTTCATCTCCTGCGTGATTCCTATGAAAAATAATTGCCCGTAATCTAATTTTCATTTGCTCACTGTGCTACTGCTTCGTGGAGCTCAGCAGTTGGGGCGCGTGCCAGGATCTTTACCCAGGGGGCCGCGGGGGCCAGTCAACATGTGGAAACCCAAAGTGGAGCAGAGGGCAGATCGTAGCACCAGGAGAGACCTTAAACAGATTAGGAAGCTATAAAGAACCTCATACAGGCATAATTGGGAGGGAGAGTAAAATAAGCTCATGGGGCGAGTTAGGAGCATTAGTGAGGAGAGTCGGGGGTCAAAGCTGGAGGGGGATTTCTCAATAAAGCCTCGGTGGATTTAATTCAGATTTCCCTTTATGTTAACCCACTCGTGGCCGATTGGTTCACAAAGTGTCCGTTACAGAAAGTTAAACCTCAAACGTTTCTGTCTTAGTCTCACAGGGTCGGATTCAGAAAACTCTGTCGCAGATTAATTAGTATTATTTGTTACAGTTGAACTTGGGACAGTGAACTTGGGGAGAGTGGAAATCCTCGAGTGACCTGCAAGCTTAAAAACCAAGACAAAAAAGAGCAACGGTACAGAAAAAAACTCATAAACCACGAGAGACTTATTTAGTTCTTGTGTTGGTTTAAATGAACTAAACCTTTTTGTTGGAGCCACTTCAAAATAGCTGATATGGCTTCCTACAATCCAGTGACCTCATATTTTTTTAATTCTCAAATTGTACAAGTGGATCTGTGACTAAGAAGTCTGAGGACCCGTAGAGATCGAGGCTGAACACTTATAATCAGGATTTAATTTACAAGACGAATGCAGCACTTTAACAACAAAGGAACGCATAGTGTTGAAATTAAAGTTTTTAAAACCAATGTGGAATTCATTCTATCTTATGTGGAAATTGAATGAATGATGCAATTTACGTGCATTATGGGAAGTGTTGTCTTGGTGTCAGTCAATGTTTTAGTCTTGCAATGACATTTATCAGTATCTGCCTGTTCAGGTGCAGGATCCAGTTCTACTTGGTTTGTTTGCCTCTCTCTGGATTTTACCTCAGAGATGGAGCCAGTGCTTCTACTTTCCTCCTCTTCAGTCCCAGTCGACCTCAGCTGATTGGAACACAGACCGTGTCGACTCAGCCCCACTTGGGGCAACACAGCTCTGTGTACCAATCAAGGATTGCAGCATTAATATCCTCTTAATGGAACGCTAACTTTCAAACTCACCAGCACATTAGAGGAGGTGAAGTGAACCACAGAAAACGGCCGAGTCTGTTGATTGAGATTGACATTTTAGTAACAGCACTGGTTTCCACAGTCGGCGCTGACGGTCGTGGTTTGGTTACACTACATTTAATCCCTAAATTCTGATAATGTGCTGCTGCAGTGCATTAGTATTCCAATTTATTCCAACAATAGCAGGAACTGTGAGTCACAACCTTGCTGGAAAGTTTGGCACAAAAGAGGGAGACCACGTAATGTCTGTAAATAATGATAAATGTTTTAAAGGAGACATTATGCTCATACTCATGCTCATATTTTTAATTTGGGTTATTATTTGAAAAGGTTACAGGCTCTTATGATCAGAAAACACGTCACATTTCTCATTCTGCAGCTCCTCTCCTCAGCCTCTGTCTGAAACACGTGGTTTTAACTCCTGTCGAGAACCTACATAACACACGAGAGGAAATAAAAGTAAAAAAGCATCAATGCAATAGGATGAATCCGTGTGAGTGAGCGATGAGAAATGTTAATCGTTAAGTTGTAAAGAAGTGCACAAGACGCGGAATCTTCCATAATGTTCTCCTTGCCCTTAAAGTGCAGGATGTCCAAATTATAAGGCTGCACAAGCAGGGCCCGCTGCACCAGCCTCTTATTTGGATTCTACTTATACTACAATTAGCTTCTCGGAGGCCAGATCTACCTGAAAGTGCTGCAAAGCCCAGATCACTGCCAGAGCTTCTTCTACTACCAGCGTGTCTTGGTGATAGAAGCTTGTAGGAGTGGAATTGTTTTTTGGAAAAGAAGGTAACGGGACGTTGTTTGTCAGCGTGAAAGAGATGTGCACCTGCTCCACTGTGGCCTGCATCCACGTGGAGGCTGATACAATAGAACTGGAGCAGAACACAACAAGGCTTTAATGTCATCAAAAGCTTCAGCTCCACGCCCGTCAATTTCCTAAAATAAAGGGAACACATGGATGAAAAAGAAGATGGGGGGGCCACCCATAGAGAGAAAGAAGAGCCGCCTCATGTTAAACCATAAAGAGGCAGCTCCGTTTTCAGGCAGCCTGCAATTTAAGGTGTCACTCTCCAGGAGGACCCACAGTAGATTTTACCTCCTGAGCTTTGACAGCTAACTTCCCCTTTTTGTCTCTCCCTCTCTCTCTCAGCTGTTATCGCAGGCGGCGTGATCGGCTTCCTGTTCGCCATCTTCCTCATCCTCCTGCTCGTCTACCGCATGAGGAAGAAGGACGAGGGCAGCTACGACCTGGGAGAGAGGAAACCCTCCGGCGCAGCCTATCAGAAGGCCCCGACCAAGGAGTTTTATGCATAAGGTCCCGCCCCCCACCTCCCATCACCACATTGACAAATCTCAAGTGACTGTTGAAAAAAAAAAAGAAAAACGCAGTCCACAACAACAACAACAACAACAACAACAAAAATCTCTTCACACACAGCAAGAAACGACAACAAAAACAATTGTTTTCAAAGTTGATTATGGAAAAATAGCTTAAAGGAAAAGCTTTTGCATAGAGTATTGTAGGTGAGACCTTTTCTTTCTTCTTTTTTAAAAAAATGAAAACCAAGCATTTCTCATTTTATGGCAAATCTCAGTGTATTTAAACATTTTGTGTATTATTTGAAAAGGCTGGAAAAAAAATAATAAAAACAGGATCCGTTAAAAGGCGAAGAGGCCGATCGCTTCTGTCGGAGGAGCAGTTTTTAGTCGCTGACTACTTTTAACTGTAGCAGTGTGTTATTTGTAAAGAAAAACAATTTAAAAGTGGAGATAATTGAAAATAATTATCCTGTATCAATCCTACGTTCATTTTTATTTTTTTTTATTTTGTCCTAGCATGTCTGATGTTAATCTCTAAAGGTGTACTTCATTAATTTATCTTTTCTCTGATGTTTAAAAAAAAAAAAATTGCCTTTGTAGTTTTGATGAAGCTTTTTGATCTTCATATTAACGCTGTTAATGGTCAATGTAAATGTTTCTCCCCTTCAGGTTACAATGTTTATTATTTGCTCTCACATCCGTTTTTTTTTGTTTTGTTTTTTTAGTCAAACGTGAGCGTCTCATTATGTCGTGTTGATTTTGTTCGTCTCTTCTCGGTGTAGCCTTTCTTTTTCTCGACAGCGTTTTTATTTTCACAACCAGGAATCGGTCTTTACAAAAAAAGAAAGAAAAAATAATAATGTGTCAGGGCTCGATGAATAATCACAAACCTTGTTTCTCTTCTTTTCTATTTAAATGCATTTCTCTCTCCCTCTCTCTTTCTCTCTCTCTTTCTCTCTCTCTCTCTCTGACATTGCACATTCACTGCTTTTGCTTCCCTCTGCCATCGAGCAGCTTTGCGTGTGTCAAGCGTTTTTCGGGGTGACGTTTTCTTCTCTGTGGCTTGTGGTGTTTTTTCCGGCCCATAGCCACCTACGTCCTCAGCGTGTCCCTTCAGTTTACTGACTGCCCCCCCCCTTCTCTTTCCCTCTGTTTACCCTCCCTCTCCCACCTTCTTTTTAATCAGACTTGAGAAGGGCCCACCTCCCACCCTCCTCCATCACCAATCTCTTTTTCTCAGCTGTATGGAGCCCACCCCCCCCCCCCGGGCAGCCTGGTGCTATTGTCCGACTCCCAGTGTTGACGGTTTTAGGCCCAAAGACCTGCTCGGTGAAGTCCTGCTGCTGCTCGGCCACAAACAAGCAAGACTAAGGCTGAACTCCCCCCCTTTCACTCACACACATGCAGAGCACATACGGTTTCTCTGCAGCAAACAACCCCAGAACGCCCCCCACCCACCCACCTACCCTTACCTCTTTTCAAAAATAGCATTTTGGTAAAAGATGGGTTGTCGTTTTGATGCATCCCCAAAGGAGACGGCCACAAAATGGTAGAACACCAATTAAATACAAAGGTTAATGTCTTTTCCTTTTTTCGTTAACGTCCACTAACTTGCTCTGAAGAGACTCGAGTGTCGTGTCCGACAGGTTTGTGAAGTTGCCTTTCTCAGCTGTACAGTAACGTGAAGTAGTCGCAGTAGATGCTGTCACATCGTCTAAACTCCTAACACCACCCACATGCAGCTGTTAGTCCCTCTACCTCTCCATCCCTCATGTTCCTTCCATCCTCAAAACCCCCACCCCACCCCATGTCTGTTCTCCTTTCTTGTCACAGGACCTAAGGTACTGAACTACTCTGAAAAACCCAAAGACTCACAGTATTTCCACCCACACCTTCTCCCCTCCACCATGGCCACATCATTTTGTTTCCCCATTCTCTCTCTTTTTCTTTCCTCTTTCTCTCTTTATTAGAGATCTGACCTTTGAGTCCAATCGCTTATTAGTATATGAAAAGATATATAAATATATATAAATGTATATTCACAAATGTTTTAAACCTTCAAAGTGCCTACCATTTGGAAATGTACTTGCTCGGGGTGAGCATGTGGCGGGTGTGTACACAAAGGAGGGGTGTAAACGACTTGACTGGCATTCTGTGAGCATGGATGACTGTAATGGTAACTTTTTTTTTAGTCTTACAAAAGCTGACAGTATTGTACCTATAAATTGAAACAACACTACTGAATAAACATTGTGGCCTAATACCAGCTGCTTGTTCCATCTTGTTTCCTTCTTCTTGCCGACGTCAGGTTTCCAGGTGAAAATGCATCACTGACAGATTACACGGTGGATTAAGTCATTTATTAGGCAATCTCTGCAGTTTTCTATTTCTCACAACATTTTAAATTGTATTAATTTGTATAAATTGAAGCCAAAATATCTCAATCACCCCCTGGTGGCTGACTGCAGTATATCTCGTAAACCTCGCCTTCTCAATGTTAGCAGATGGGAGATGGACCAAATCAAAATACACCCCGCTACCTTGGCTCCATCCCCTAATAGCTACTTTGCAATGGATGGTTGAAATCTGCGTGGTTAGACCCTGTTCCAAGGTTAAACAACGTATTTCTTAGCTCATTAGCTGTGATTAGTGTTAGCGGTCCAACACTTTGAGCTAACATTACTGTTTGATTGGGTTACATGATACAAACCAGTGGAATGTTAACAGTTTGTCAGATTCACAATGTTTGTGCGCCTTGTAACCATAACTATTCCTTTAAATACAGAAATAATACAATTGCTAATGCTATCAATTAATGTGTCGGTCATGCTGTTGTGTTGAGGCACTTAGTTTAAATGTTTCCTATTTTTTTTTAAACACCTTTGAGCAAAGATTCCTCCTGGGATGTGTTACTGAGTGTTTTTGTCTTAAAAGTTAAAAGCAGATGCTTTGCATTTAACGGCTCATTAAACAGGCCGACTCTAAAAAAGAATGTCTCCAACAACGTGCTCATTTGGCTAATTATTCAAAGGTAAGCTTTTCCTACCATGGATACCCTGAAGCCCAAAATACCCTACAGCAAATCTGTGCTCGAAAAAAAAGAGGTATCTGTGTCTATAAATAGAACACAGACCATTTAAAATGTAGGACGGGCTCTAATACTCAACAGCACATTCGCTCTCTTAACGTTACTTAAAGTCTGAGGAGATTATCGATGTGCAGATGCATAATCTCTGTGGTTTTTTTTATGTGTTTCACCATATCATCATTTTAGTGCCCTAATCTCACCGTGTTCCAGCGGAAGATTAGAGTAACGGTGGGGATTCATCTCGCACGTTGTTGCAGATGTTGTGAGGATGAGACGAAACTCTGAGGGGGGGGCAACTTTATTTTCAATAACTTTTTTTATTTGTCACCTGAAACCCGTCATGAAGGAGTAGAGTTGGAAAACCGCTCATTGAGAATAACTTGCATTTTCCGATGTTAACTCGGTTGACAGAAGATGAATGGAAGTACGTGGGCAGTAATGGTGACGTCGTTTGAAACGTGCAGATCTGTTTTCGTACGTTAAGAGAGAATAAATGAGCCCTTTATTGAACTATAACAGCAATTTACGACATCAGCATATGAACTATTCAACTAGCAGCTCATGTAAACATCTAAATCGTAAATATAACGTCTTATTTCGATTAAGGACAGTTCTCGTAAACAGATAATTCCTCAAATCTATTCCTTTACGTTGATCTTCTTTCTTACTTCAGGTGCAGGACATCGGGTATTTTCTTTGACATTTGATCGCCACTGTGTCGTGACTTTTACGAGCTGCCTCATCACAATCAGGGTTATTCATATTCATCCCCACACGTCTGCGCGAGTGCTGAAACCACCTTGTGATGTTTTCTTTGAAGACTGAAAGGGAAAGAGGAACTGAACACGCATGCATCAGTGCATATTTCAAATGTGTGTGTGTGCGTGTGTGTGTATCTAACCTGAGGGGGAGGCAGATCATTGAGGGTGCGATAAAGCTACCTCTTGGTTTTTGATATGTTGTTTTAAGTGAATACTCCTCTTTCAACTCCTTTCTGAGGAATCGGGTCAGTATGTTCTCGTATGGTATGTGATATTTGCCCTGGGGCAGTTTGTACAAGGCATCCCACCAGGATAGGATCCATTTAGAGGGGTGGTGAAGCAGCGAGCCAATGAGAGAGGCCGTATATATGTTGAGGCTGTTGTAGTAACAAACATTTCCCAATCTGTCCTTTCCTCTGTGTGCAGTTGCGTTGTGTTTGCCCTTTTAATCTCAACTTTGTGTCAAAGTGCAACCAGGATTTACGCAGTGCCTGTGTTGTGTTTAGGTTAGTGTAAAGGGTCAGCGTGTGTTTATCCCCCCCAAGAATGTAAATGTAAACCACTCTTGGATTTTTTTCGACTACGATATAACTTTATTTTCTTTCACTCTATTCGGTCTTTTCCTTTGTCTCTCTCTTTTAGTTTTTTTTTTTCCTTCTCTCCCTTTGTAGCTGCAGAGCTGATTCAATAAAGCTGTCGGCCGTCAACTGGCAGTCAGCGCCAAACCATGCAGAAACGCTGCGGAAATGGCGTCCAAGGTAAACAGGCTGTCAGGGCTCATAAAAGCTCATGGCTTGAGACTAAGCCCGGGCCCGACTGGGGCGGACACGTAGGACCTCACTGACCCAAACACAGAGAACAGCAGCCCAGTGAGCAGACACAACACTGCACTGGATCAGGCCGACGCACGAGTCCTGTGATAATTACAGTATGATGAAGTGCAAGACTCAGTCCGAGCTTCATGTCCTCAACATATTTGTGCCTGGTGTTGCTCATAAGCCTCAATCTCACTGCTGCACATTGACTGATGGCTTCAAACTAAGGAACAGTTCTGACTTTTACAAATAACGTATCATTACAGTCGACTTCCGACGGAAAAGTGGTGACTCATTGTCTCAAAAGAGGAAACTACACACAACAAATATAGAATAAGGAGCAGAACCCGAAACACACGCTCTCTACGGACACTTGACGTCAAGAATGTATTTTTATAGTTTCGCTTTGAGCGCGTGTCCTCACAAGGAAGAAATACTGAACAAAGCACAGCACATTAAACATTTAAGCCGTATTAAAAGCAACTTGAAGTACCAGGGAGAAATTTCATATCAATCCATCAAGCAGCTGTTGAGACATTAAAGTCTGGACAAAGCAATACGGCCATCAACAGAGCCATACTTGTATAGTCACAAAACTAAAGTTCGCTTGCTAAAATGATAACAAGATAATGAGCACAAAGTTAAAGATAAGCCAGATATACTAAACTTCAACCACAAAGGACGTGAAAAAGATCGGCTGGGATTGGATGAGACAAAGTAAAAGGGTTTATGTTAGCTTGTCCGATAGTCACGATAGTTGTGTCCCAATTCTAGGCTGTTTCATTCTGAAGGCTCCTTCAAATGTGTCCTACAAATGCTTCCTTCCATCAACAAAGGATCCAACGGATGGATCTTTCTCAGGCCAAATCTTATCCTAGGATTCATTGTGCTGAAGAAATTCATTGACAAATTTAACAAGTTAGCTTAACGACTGGGTAAGGGCGGGACAAGCTGGTGATGCAAATAGGAAATCCTCCTTAAACCGGGCCGTCTCATTTTCGGTTCAGCCTTCACGGTTAGTCGTAGACCGAGTCCTTCGAAGGATTTGTCCTCTGAATTGGGACACAGCTTGTATTTCATTGTGCTGAAGACACCCGGCGTTCGTGATCCCAGCCTCTGTCCTGCCTGAGTCCAACCATTTCTTTTTTCCAGTTGAATGCTCTTTACTGGATTTAAGGTTTGACTGGTCAAAGAGGAGCGAGGCGATAACCCAGCAGCAGCAGCATTTCCCTCGTCCTTCCTAACAGCAGTGCAGCCTCGCAGCCGGTGTAATTCACCGCTGAGAGCTCAGCTGAGCACTTCCTAGGATCAGAGGTTTTAGTGCTCCAAAGATACTTAGGAGGTAAATCATGTCTGACTGTTGTGAAAGGGCCACAATGCACTGGGTCTGTGGCAGTTCTGTGCGCTGGCTCAGTCTCCATCTACTTTATTATCGCTCCACTCTTTAAAAGCACTGAGTCATGTCAGAAAAATGTAATTTGGGTCTTGGGGTTTTTAAAGCTTAATGGTGCTTTTAACATTAGGCGGGGAAGCATGAAGTAATTATGCAACAATTTTTGCTCAGTTTGGTTGATCCAGTCGGGAATTTGAACAATTTTAATTCCTTCGGTCGAGAGTATAAAACAGAGGTTAGGAGCTCCGGCTGCTCTGAGGAGGCGGCAGCTGAGTTTGTTTCGAACATTTAGCAAATCACACCATCCCTGCTGCATAAAGAACAAGTCATCTGGAGGGGGGGGGGGGTGTAATGAAGAGATCTAGGAAGAGGTTTTCCAGCAAAACAAAAGCACGGTGCAGGAATCGATCAGGAGCAACAGCACGACTGTGTTTCAGACGCAAATTCTTACTGTTGTCTAAGAAAATTCATGTGGTGATTAAAGCTTTTTGTGATTTGAACGGGAGGACTGAACTAACCCCTTCTCTCCTGGTAACAGACGAGTTAATCGTGTTTTCAAAGAGCAGAATTACCGTGTTTCCAATTTCCCGTCCACTTACACGTAGGCTGGGTAAAGAATAGAAAGAACAAAATGGCGCTGAGAGCTCATAAGATTGGTCTCATGGCCTCTCTTTATGTTTTTATCTTTTTAAAAGTTTTCTAAGTGTATTCAGTGAGGTTTAAACAGATTTCACTCATCTCTCATCCAATTAAATATCATGATTGCACTGATTTGTTTTAATAACCTCATCTG
Organism: Hippoglossus stenolepis; assembly: GCF_022539355.2. Classification (NCBI taxonomy): domain Eukaryota; kingdom Metazoa; phylum Chordata; class Actinopteri; order Pleuronectiformes; family Pleuronectidae; genus Hippoglossus; species Hippoglossus stenolepis. The sequence goes on from NC_061499.1 coordinate 5,509,734, forward strand.
TTCTGAAGACACTAAATCCCCTTTTTGATAAGGAGTAATTGGATTATTAAGAATTATTTATCAAGGTAAATTTAATGTTTTTACATTCTGTTGGCACACAACACTGTGTTTTATCCAGAAGGATTAACGCTCCCAGATAAGATATGTTCCGCTTGCTTACACAGAGAATCATTTTCAGTAATGTTCTCGAAGATTAGCAGCAAATGAAATCGAAACATTCTGCTCCACATCGTCCAGCTGTCCCACTTTTTCTGACGTGATTTGCAGAAATAGGTCTGAGTGTAAGTGTAACTCGATACAGGCCACAGCTCCTAACATTTCCTGCAAACTTATAAAACTTACAAACCACAAGGTATTAAATCTTTAGTTTTTGCAAATTCCTCATTATTTCGGCACTAGAGACTCAAAATATCTGCTCTCAGAAACCACCGGAAAGAAAAAGTGGTAACTTCCAAACAGCCGAACTGTTGGTGGGATGATGCACGTTACAGAAACTCTGGCTGATACAATTTAGAAATATAACCGACCACGCACACGACAAACTCAATTTAGGAAAAAACCCACAAGCTGTTCACTTTGCCACTTAATTACCGACTTTCCTGATTAAATGCCGGCTGATGGTGAACGTTAATGTGCCCCCTCCCTTCCTCTTGATGGGATTTGGAAATCGTTCAGTTTCATACCCCTCACACAAACACCTCTCACCGCTTCTCATCTTTCCCAGCTCTTAGCCTGTAACGTGATATCTCCATTTCATTGGAGGTCCTCCGAGGGGAAATGTAACTTTTGCTTTTGATTAGGCCGAGCGTGATGGGGACAGCTCTAACCATTATATTACTAATTAGATCTGAAGCTACGGGGAGTAAAAGTCATGTGGATTTGTGCTCGGAGCCCACGGGAACGCTCGGGTTTTCTGGGGATGGAATAGTTATTTCAGTGATGGTTTGAATTGTGGTTTTTAATATGTAGTGTTACGGCTCTGTTCCATAGACTGCAGCTGCACTCACTCCTCTCTGCAGTCAGTATTCTTTGTAGTAAAACATTTGCAGTTTTGCTGTGTAAAGTGAAGTTCCTCTAGAGATCAATCAAGGCAAGGAGAGATGAGTTGTAATGTTGAAAGTTTCATTATTAACTTTATAATAAATCCCACATTTCAGTGGGAATGTTAGTTAAGTTACAACATGCTGATCCCATCTTTCTTTTGTCTTTCATATTATTTGATTATATATTCATCACAGAGCGAGGGGGGGTGGGGAGGGGGGGGCAACTTTTAAGCCATTGAACTCCGCCAGACCTTTTTTCGAAGACCAGGGTTTGAACTGCTGCCTCTGTACTCATAATCATTGCAGTGCTGTGTGATGAAAGCCTCATATCTCCAAATAAATCATCTTTCCAGGGCGTTACAACCAGAGGCCTAAAGAAGGGGATGTGTCTTTGATGTCGACAATCTGGATGGAGAAAAAATCAAAGGCTGTTGTAGCACAGAAGAGCCAGAACAAATATTTGTTAATGCTGAAAGTATTTTTTAATTACTTACGTGTAGTGATGTGGGGAAAGTGTCCCGATGACAGCCGTCAGTGACAGCTGGGCTGTGGAGAAGTCGGCACATTAATCAGCTGGTGATGGATGCGCCGCTGCTGCGTGTCTGATGTAAAGAGCCACTTCCTGTGAGGCGAGGACAGGTTTGGTAATGAAAGAATTGACAGATTATTAACAGTCAGCGGTGAGTCGCTCCTGACTGGTGATAATCTGACCACTTCTTCCTGTAGCTGTAAATAACACATGTATCTCCTGAGCCTCAGGGGTGCTGCGCCCTGAAGGTCATTTGAATCGTTGTGGCCGAAGTCCAGATGTGAACCATCACTTTAGAATTGTTGTTTGTATCTATGGAGAATATAAGTATTCTCTATTCTCCCATTTTCAACCAATTTATATGTTGTTCTTGAATCGGCTCTGTTCAGGATTGTTGGAACCTTTGTGCGAACTAGCAAACAAGATCGTATTTCCACTAGTTTTGAGCGGAACCATTATAATTAGGGATGCTCCAATTAGGGATGCTCCAATTAGGGATGCTCCAATTAGTTCACAATTAGATGTGCAAACCGGAACAGAACCTGCTCCATGTTGGTGGACCTTTGGCTTTCAACCATCCCTGGATCCAACTTCTGGCAGGTGACTTATTCTGAATATGTGGTATTAATTATTAATTAGAGAACAAGCTTGACCAAGACTGGCCTTGAGCAAACAAACTATTTGACAGCACAAATTATGATGATATATTGAAGAAACGTTCAAAAATGGAGAGAGATCAATATGCTATGTTAAGAGACAGATGTAGTTCTCATTTCTGGAATAAGCAAATATGTAATTTGATATCATCTACCTTTATGGTGTTAGAGGATCATTAAAGTCAAACAAAACTGCCTGAATGAGTGAAAAACTCTTTTGGCCCAAGGCTGCAGGAAGATCTGCTGAACATCTTTGAAGCTAAAGTCTTACCTGGAGCTACTGTAACACACTTTATCAATAATATATGTTAACAGCAGCTTTGATGCCAGTGGTGCTGTACTTCTGATAAGTGCAGCTGACATCTGTATACTCTAAAATACTACAGATGTGACAGCCGGAGCAAACATCCTAGTACTGATGCACAGATTGCCTCCTGGCAATTCGGCTGTATCACACTCTCATTAGATTTTGTCTCTGGTTTTACATCCCTCCATCACGGCCTGCATCATGGCTACTGCTGCAGTTCTATCATGTGTGACTGTCTCTTTGTGATTCTGTCTGACAGATGTCCATGCCTGTGTCCAATCAGAACAAAATAACACTTTTTCCTTTGATTCACCACGTGAAGACCTAAGTGCATGTTCCCAGGAGGATGCTCCCTATGTTGAGCTAATGATCAGCGGTGCCGCCCCCCTGAAGTTTCCCTCAGCGTGGTGTTCACTGACATCTCGTCATGACGTTGACTGGACCTGATGAGCTCAGTGCATATCTGGGATCAAACATATCAGCTGCATCGAAAACACATTATAATCATTTCAAGCTGGTTGCAAAATCAAATCAAAAACTGTTTATTAGATTATTACCAGAGTCTGAATTTTAAAGAAATGTAAAGACGGGTGTTTAACTTTCACGCTGTACTTCTTCAGATTAAGTTTAATGTCAAACACTCGGAAATTCTTAAATCCTGAGATTGACTTTTTGGGGACACTGTGTTTTTCTTTTTTTGTGTGACAGCTAATAAGTTATGTGACACATCACCCTACCGCGACAGGCTTCAAACATTGTGAAGCTTTTGCCTCTGTTTCTATTCTGATTCTTCACTCAAGCCTGTGCACACCTTTTCATCCGTCTCAGACTCCGTCCATTCACGCTGCAGAGAACAAGAACGGGACAAAAATCACAGGCCGAGCTTGAGCAGCAACAAAAGAAGATTGATTCGGGGGAAAAGACATTCCCCATTCGACTCAACAGACGTGGCTCTGTGTTGCCTGCTTGGATGCTCTTTCTCCCTTTGTGTCCCTTTGTCTCTTCCTCGCTCTTCTTCACTTTCACTTTGCCTCCCTACCTGCTGTTTTTAATGGCTGAGCGGAGGCAAGGGAAGAAAGAGAGAGTGAGTGAGACAGACAGGGAAGAAAAGAGGGATGAGGAGGAAGGGGACGGAGAGGGGAGAAAGAGAGAGAGAGCAAGAGAGCGGAGGGAAGGAGGGCTCCCATCTCCAGGCAAGGCTTTAATGAAGAGGCTTTGAAGTTTGCAGTGATTGAGCAGCGCCCGTGTCCTCTTCAAAAGGGACCAACATCTCTCTGAAGGCATGGCGTCGTTTCATCTCCCTTCCCGTTCTCCGTTGCTCCCTCTTGATTTGCCTCCCTTTGTCTTCATCAATTCCACGTGAGATCTTCACCTCCTCTCCACCACCCACCCCCCCCGTCTTTCACCAAACCCCCACTTCACCACCTGACTGTGATCAGGACATGGATCATGTGTCTACTTAACTAACCGTGGTGGTCCCATCCCATCAGGACTTTGAAGCCCATGACTACAGGACAGGGAATGGGATGATTGGAATGAAGAAGTGTGTGTGTGTGTGTGTGTGTGTGTGTGTGTGTGTGTGTGTGCATTGTCAGCGGTGATTGAATCTGTGTTTCGCCGCGTTCGCTAAAGGTACAAGTATCTACAGTACGCGTATCTAACACACACTCTCAGAAACGCCTGCCCCCAGCATTCAGGAGGAGATAGTGATTCCCCCTCCCATCATGCCCTGGCACTGACACCCTGCTGTTATCTCAACAAAGTTATCCATCAATCCCAAACCTCTGACGCTCTTCCTCTTCCTCCTCTTCTTCTTCCTTCAGGTCTTCCTCCTCGCTCGCTTCCTCCTTTGCGGTGGCTCTCTCCATTTACCCCTCCCCCAGCGAACTGATCCGTGCCCCACTCTGGTGGGCTCCTGCCATTTACAGACTCCTGCCCGAAGCCAGCTATTAAGGCCATGTGTTATCACAAGGAATGTATACTGTGCATTTGAACTGAGGGGAAGTGAACTTAAGGTTGCAGTGCTTGTGACGGTGTGAGGGAAACTATTATTATGATATCACCATAGCAGCCATGCACCCAAAAGACCATAATAAAGTTTTATTTTGCATGTTTCAGCCCAAGTAATATACTGTACTTCTTGGGCTTCACTCCTTACTACAATTAAGGAAATTCCTCATGGTCTTAACAGTTTGTAATTCAGGGAAAGAGCTTATTCCTGTTTCAACATCACATTATGCCTGTTTTGTCCTTATTGGCCAACAACAATGGCCAAACTCTCTAATTACTCTTGTGGCTCAATGGGATTTAGTTCCAGGTCCAAAAATCTTGCAAATCTTGGATGGTATCATAGCAGCATGTACATTTTGACGGTGGTTTCAATTCCACTCTGTGTATAAATATCGTGAAAAGTTGGTTTAGTTGTGTAAGCCAAGAGTTTCTGCCAACTGATTTCCACACCACCCCAGAATACCAAACCAGCCAATCCATCATCTTTATTGCTTATCCATTAAGGGTCGTGGGGGGGCTGGAGCCAATCCCAGCTGACATCGGGCGATGGGCGGGGTTTGAAAATTGAAAAGTTGTAGACACTGTATGATTGGTTAGTTGAGGAGACTAAACTTATGTATGATCCAGTAAATAACTTAAAGGTTCACATGTGGGGAGCTGTTGTGTTTTGTGTGTTTGTTGTGCACATGCTTGATGACGTATATGTGGATATTCCTAGAAAAGAGTTGTTGGCAGTGATAAGATGCTTGGAAACATGTAAACAAAAATGTCTTTCCAATTATTTTATGATGCTTGTTTGGCTTTTGGTGAGAAACATGTAAACATAATAATGTTGGATTCTGAGAAAGCTCCACAGGGAACCTTTAACTTTCACATCAAAGTTTGAATGGCCACCCACAGCTCTGCCACATGCAACTTTAAATATCATGGCTTGTTATGAATATTTTACAGCAGGACATCAATACAAATTAAAGACAGACAGATCTTTTTTGTTGATGACATTGTGTTGAACTGTCTTCACCCGTGCAGTCATGTGCTGTTGTGTTTGTCGGGGGCCGTGGCTGGCATGCGTGAATTTGAACTCTGGATTTCATGGGGGCGGACAGGAGGCCAGAGACGGTCAGTCAGCCACTGGCAGAGCTTAGTCTGTGTGATTACAGCCCCCTTCTCGTCCAGGTCCTGTTTTTGCGGCGTGGACAGCGAGAGATTAATGGGTTGAAAGGAAATATTAGCGCGGCGCTGCGGTCCGAGCCTCCTCCTCCCTGCCTCCGCCCGCTTGAACGTGCCGCCCTCACCCTTTCCTCCCCTCTCTTACTCGAAACCCTGCGTGCACTTGTCTCTCGGTTTGAAGGAGACCATCGAGGGACGTCTTATTCACACGTGCTCTCGACCTTGTTTTCAATGTGAGGCTAATCCTGCTGTTTGACATGGAATTTTGCACGAATAAAAAATTATATTTCAGATGAAAAACACCATATTGATGCACTTTTCTGTTTCATGTAATAATGACCCCACTGTGAGGTGTTTCTATGGGAGAGCTGTAATTTGTGTAAATGGTTTTTCATCACAGGTCAGTGGATAAATTGTAAAACCATTTGCACGGGGGAGAGAAAAGCCGATGCAAACATTAGGAGGATGCAAAATATTCTTTAAAGGCCTCCTCTGCTTCTGCTCGCTCTCCTCTCCGTCAGCTGCTCACCCAAGCGCTTGTCTGAGGTTTTGAGTCCCGCTGTGCAGCCTCATGCCTGGAGAACAACTTTGATTGTGAAACCATAAATGATTCACCGAGTCATATTTTTAGGCTGGAGTCATTTTGAATGATGTATCTATCAAGCGAGCTGTTCAGTATGTGTTGCATATTCGATTTGGCATGAAGATGTCAACCAGTGAGATTTTAACTTTGGGGCTTTTGAAATATTTACTCTACCGCCTTGGTTTGTGGCTTTCTGGTCCTTTTTGAAAGCAGAGGGGTTTAAACTGTAGAATTTGGATGAAAGAACATATTGTTGTGTATTGAACGCCGGCCCATGTTCATTTGTTTTTGTGCAGTCGTTGTGCTGCTCTCCAGGGGAGGGGGGGGATGTTTGGTACCGGTTGACAGTACGGGTAATTTAATTTGTGCATTATTGCCGCATGTGCAAGCACCAAAAATAGTTAAGCAATATCACTTTAATTTCACTGGCTGCACAGGCAGTTAACCGGCCAGGGGGCCGAGTTGCCTTGTTAGCTGCAGTACCGACTGCGAAAGGAACTCTGTATGTGCATCTGTAAACTCTGCTGTACGTGTTTTCATCTGAAATGAGTTTGTAACACATGGAAGAAATACAGAGTGTGCAGAATCTGCCAGTAGAAGCTAGTTAGCCTAGCTTCTAACTTTTCACATACAATACGACAGTTTAATATGTACATTTTGTGGGCGATACAATATTTATAGTCAAAAGTAACATCTCCAGACTTTGACCCTCACTTTCAGACTCTGTGGCCGTAACACTCGCCCATGCCTTCATCACCCCCCCGCCTGGACTATACTGCCCATGGACCCAACAAAGCCCTGGACAGGCTCCGGTATGTGCAGCACATCACCCCGACCCACATCCATCTTCACTGTCTCCCAGTTAAATCCGGGATCTTCTACAAACTCCTCCTGCTCACTTATAAATCCATCCAGAAATCTGCGATCCTTTGACCTGAGTCTGCTCATCCTCAACATCAGACTGCGGATTTTTGGAGATAGAGCTTTTAACCTGGCGCCCCTCTTTCTTATCCAAGCCTCTTGAAATAGATTTTTATCTATGCTTTAATTTTCCATGTATTTATTTCTACTTTTTTAACAAGTAGGCCAAAAATGTTTTTTGTCTTTGGACAAACAGCCAAATGGACATTTCATAGGACTCATGGACGAAGGTAAGACACCTTGAAAAAGACCTTTTGTCCAAAGCTCCACACAAAAGGACCCCATGATTGAACTGCTGTTTGTTTTCCCACCCAGTGCATCCAGTGTGTGTGCACTAACGTACCTGTCACCAGAGCTATGGACCACACTGAAGTCAGATGTCAAAGAGACGGCGTTCAGCCCAAACAACACAATTACCTGCTCCACACACATGCACACGCGCTCCCGACATGTGACGACCTGTGAGACGCAGTGACGCCGTCCAGTCATGTCTCCAGGGTGAATAGACGTTGGGAGTGAGGACAGAAAGGTTCATGATGCAGAAGAGGAGGTTAAGCTTCACACAGACTCTGGGAAAGGCAGGTGTTACATCTGACATCAGGTGAAACAGTCTTTTAAAGACACTTTGCAGCAGGGTGTCTGTGTCAGAGGGTTCATGTTCATGTCTGAGATGCGATTTGTGCAGGAGCAGAGAGCTGTGAAGGTTTTAGACTTTTTCTGTGTCGCGATTCTATCGCAATATAAATATCTCTTATATCTACGTGTCTCTCAAAACTGCAATTAGCATGTGGAAAACATGTGTTTTTGTTTACAGCATTTAAATTTTAACTTATTGTATTAATAGACGTTGGCCTTGTCATTTCCTTGTGTTGGATTTTTGGATTTTGTCTCGTTTCCCTCCACTTTGATTGTTTGACCCTGATGTGTTTCACCAGTGTTCAATTACCCCCCCCTATTTAGTCTCCTTCTTGCTTTGTCAGTTCAGTTCACACTTGTAGTTCCTGTTGTTTCGGGCTGATGAGTGTTTCCTGTCCTCTTTCCTAAGTTTTTAACACCTGAGTTTTCTGGTGTTTTGGATTCCTGAGGCCTCTGCTACCTGCCACCACGGTCTGTAATTAGTTGCACTTACCTGCATTTGGGTTCTGTACTTACAAAATATGGACGTCATCTACTGCGAACATTCCTGTGCTGTGTTTGGGAAATTGCAAACTGTAGACATTAATAACAAGAAGTTTTTTTTTTTTTAAACTGGGACTGGTTTTGAAAATCATGTTTTCACTTCGTTTCTAGTATTACTTTGCTTCCCTTGACAAGCTCAGCTGAACTTAACTTAACTGAAGTTTTGTCCGAAGGTTGCAATTGATAAGTGGCATCCATTCCATATAGGTGCCAATTCCTCTTCAGACTGTTTTGCCTGTGTAGTTGATATCATGTTGGGATGAGCATATTTCTGCATACACCACTTGAAGCACTGAACAAAAGTATAAACATGAAAAATCACCAAAAATACCAACGATGTTGTAAAAACAAGTCGTTTTCAGTCGCTCCCTCTTAAGACTCTCTTCTCCGAGTGGGAACGCAGCCAGTCATTATTCTCTGATTATTTCGTAAGTGTGCCTGAAGTTAAAATCCCTTTGGGGCATCTCTGAAGCCGAAACTGAAGACGGTTTGTTAGATGGATTTTTACGATCATCTTAAAGTCGTAAGATGCTTTCGGGAGATGGGGCTCTGTTCCAGACAAGAAGAGAGGAAGAAAAGATGACACAACACTCGGGAGCATCATCTGAAGACGCACACATTCTGCTACACGCACACACACACACGCCACGGCTGTTTGCCTGTTTTGACTCGCTGCTTTGCGATGCACTTATCACCTCCCAAACATCAAGAAGAATAAATATTTCCACCTCCTCGCGTTCAACTGAGACGTCTGATAATCCAGAGAGCCGAAGACGGTTTCTCCCCTCATTGGATTGTATCAGTCCAATGAGAGGAGAATGATTTCTGACGAGCAGCAGTCGTTTTATGCAGTGAAACATTTCATAAATCAGAGGACCGGGGGATTGACTGTGCTGCCGGTGTCTCTATCTCGCTTGTTATTCAGACATGTCACAGAGTTCACACAATCTTTATGGCATTTTCTCTGTGTTTCCAGGTACACAGCTTCTCTATTTATGATAATGGGTTTTCACCCGACGCCGGTGGTAACGACTGACTGTAAATCTCATCTGCACTGTGGGAAAGAGTGGGTGTTAAGAGTGCGAATAATCTTTTATTTCCCTACTTGAGTGGAAATATGAACACATTTTTCTTTCATTTCAGCGCAACATCAGATAATCTTCTAATGCTCGCTGCCTCCCACCGTTTCTCCTCCCCCCCCACCCGCGTTCGTCCTCTCACTTAGAGGTAAAATCAAGGCAGGATAACAGAGTGTGATACTCATCGCACGGATCTATATTAGGACGTTGTTCCAAGATGTCAGAGAAGATCACCGCTGCAGACACTTCAATATTCTTGTGATGTCTGCCGGTTATTGGTGGGAAATTGCGCGGCAGAGTTCACGATGTAAAAAAAAGGGCAAACAAATCCGAGAATCTCAGATTTGTTCTCGGAGCAGGTGAATCACAACATTAGTCATGATTTCTGTTCTCTGTGTGTCGGCTCTGTTTGGGGAAACACCTCCATTGATGGCTAGAAATAAACAAATGTCTCATTAGGCTGCGATACGATGATACCAGGAGCCTTCTGACCTGTCAGGACTGTTCTGATACCACAGTCTCACCAACATTCACACTGCTAGCTAACCGACTGTAAAGCCCGTTTCAGACTTGTCCTGCTGGCTACAGAGTTTACCCAGAATTCTCCTTTCCCACATGCCCAAATACCAATGTTTTTGTTAATCGGAGAGATCAACTAAAATGCTGCGTGATTAATCCTTTAGTGATTTCTCTGAATCTCTGTCTGAGATCTCTCCATGTTTTTTTGAGTCAGACAAACCGCAGCTCTGCAGAGCTTTTTCAGAACCATTTAGGTATTTTTTTTTTTTTTTTCAAGCCCACAACTTTAGTTTCGGTTCTCTCATCACTTTCGATGCGTCCGTCTGAGCTGCAGCAGGCGTTTGTTTCCAAAACCACTGAAACTCGCCGTGCTTTACAACCTGCTGAGCATCAGACAGCAGAGAGAGCAAAGTTAGTGATTGGCATCTGATCATAAAGCACTTTACAAGAATCGTGAATATTGTACCTCAAATTACCAGATGGACAGAAACCAGAGCTAATGTGACCCCACTTGTTTCCCTCTAGCAGGCAAATAAATCTGTTTCTGCAAGATTAAGCAGCAGTTTTGCCTCATTACAGTTGTTGCTGATCTTGAAAGTCTGCTTCGCTAACACGTGGAACTCAGGGCGATTTAATGAAGTGTTTTCCCCGTGTCTGAGACAAAGGATTTTCTGTTTTGCTGATTTCACGTCGCACGCTGCGTCTATTCTGAGCTGCACCTTTCTGTTGATTCCCCCAGAATGCTGCTTCGGGGCCTGCTTGTCGCAGATTACAGTTTGCTTTTCGTCAAACTATTGCTTAAGTGGTTGTGTTTGGACCTTGATTCCACCCTGCACTGCGGCACCAAATCACCACTCTCACCCCCGCCGCCCTCACACCCATCTAACTATACCCTTAGAGAAAATTGCGTTTCTTGCAAAAAGGGCACTTAGAGAAAACCACACCCTTGTAAAGTTCTGGTGGTTGCATGTGACTGCTTATAAAAACAGACAGTGGCCTATTAGCACTAAATTAGGCATTTACAGTGTTGGGGGGGGCGTTACGAAAAATGTTTATAGTGAGAGAAAGTCTGTAATAGAAGATCGAGCTGTTTGTACTGAAATTATCTTTGTTTTCACTCGACCAGTTGATGCAAATCTCTTATAACAAAAAGCCTGTCACATTAACACAGTATCAAACTGGGTCTACATGCATTCAAATTGTGATGATTCCACAGGTACAATATTAATACAAACTTATTTGTATTATGTTTGCTGACAAAGCTGCTTTTATTAATTATCATTTTATTTGTCTCTCAAGCAGAGATTGAAATGTCTTAACATCTTTTTAAATGAATTGGTGCAGATTCATCTCTTCTTGCTCTTGTGAATTTCTACTCTTTGCGTTTAATATCAAATGTGCAATCCTGTTACACTATATATATATATATATATATATTCTCACATTGCATATATTCTGTTAACACTGTATATATTATTTCTGCTGTATTTCCTTGTGTTTATATTTTGCTTGTTTACTTATTACCTTTCCTGATTACGAGGTTTTAAGTTTGTCAAATATTTAATGACATTCAGTGCTATTTAGAAAACATAAGGATGCTAATGTGCTAAACTATGATTGTAAACATGGTTAACTTTACTCCTCATTATGAGCCTTCATCGATCTGTGTGGTGCAATCAAAGAAAAGTTTCCTGGTAAATTTGTCGGTTCTTGATTAAACTCTGAACAGCTCATATTCATATTTCTTCTCTTGCTATGGAAATCTCTGATACTTTTGATCTCTTCAACCTGTTTCTTTGAAGGTTGTGACCCCCCTCCATGTTTGCAACCGTGCTCCTAAAACTTCAATCCGGCATTAATGCACAAGCAAACCAGCAGGAACACGTCTTGTTTCTTTAACAAATCAAAAGTATAGAGTGCATATTTATCATTTGACGCCATCTCTTTGTCGATCGTTATACCTGCTCTCTATTTTCCTTTTCCAGACTTTCCTATGAATTCAGACCAACTATCTGCGGCTCCCTGCTGAGAACCCGGCCTCACATTTACCGACACAAGTTGAGGAGCACGGTTCTATTGTTACCGGAGTGGGTGAACTGCCCAGGAAGCAGAAAGGCTCCTTTGTTTCTCCTCTAGACAAAAGAGGGTGGGTGCGCCATCACTTGAAACACTCCTTGTCTAGACTGCGCAGCCAAAAGACCCTAATAAAGCTCTCAGGTTTTGTATTACACCCAATCAACATACCGTGAGGGTGCACTTCAGACACACTTGTCAGGGAGCGGAGGATATAGGATGAGTTGTGTGTGCGTTTCTGTTTCTAATGTTAAAAAGGGAGATTCTTCTCCAGCGAATCCTCTTTCATCTGAGTTGTGTGCGTCAATGCTTCCTGTATAGAGGGAGATCACTATCTGAGGGAAGGTGCTGTCAGGTCTGTGCATGCACTGCGTCTGCTATACGGTGAATTCTGCAGCTGCATTCACTGGAGGAGATGTGTGATATTGGTTTGAGGAGGAGGAGGAGGAGGTGTCAGACTGTAACAGTGATCTGCACATCAAGTACTTCTGTGTTTTCAAATCGGGTAATTGAAGAGACTTTGAGCATGTATTTGAGAATCGTTGGCATTCATGACTGTTATACACATTATTCAAGATGAGCATACACTCCACACACTGATTTAGAAAGACACACTTAGCTTTGTGTGTGTGTGTGGCAGATTTCTGACGTGCTTTATGTCACACAGACATTTTCCAATGAGGACGGATCGCATTTCGACAAATGAAATCTGACATCAGTAGAAAGCTGTGTGGTTATTTTTATACTTCAAACTGCATAATGTTTAAAGTACCTTTTTTATCATCTTTTTACTTTTCTTGACTCTTTTCAGTTGATTTGACTTTTTACAGTCCTGCAATAATTCATCTAATACCCAATTCTTCTCATTCAAGAAAACATCTGTGTGCAACTGTTTCTTATGATCAAGTTTTAATGATATTAATCAGTGTTTGTATATTAATTACGTTTGCTGTTGAAACTTTGTTACTGCTACTCTTGGTTTTTAATCGTGTTTAAATCTTAACTGGACTAACCTGGTTCATTACAGGCTAATAATAATTGTTATAATCTCGAATGGATCTATGTGTTTGTGTTTTTGGCCGACAAGTTGAAAAATGGCAGCAGTTTGCTAACGACACTACTGCACTGAACAACACTGCAGTGTTAAATGTCAAGTTTTATTGTCGACTCCTGAAAATGAAAGAGCAAGTGCTTCACTTGTGTTTTTAACAAGGACCAAAGTGCATTGGAGATGCAGCCAAGACTGATCCCTGCTCATAGCTGCTGTTACAATGCAACTACACGACTATAAACTGTAGGATTCAGACAGAGGAGCAAGGTCATTTAGTTCAGAGTCGAGAGGAAATATCGCCAAGTGTTAGTGTGAGCTGCAGTAAATCAGGTCAACTGAGGGAAGTAGATGCAACAAAAGAACTTCATATCACGTCCCAACAGAACTTCTTCATTAAATACTTCAAAACTGTGAGTGTAGGTGGAGAGCGGAGCTTTTCTCCAACAGTCTCATGCAGTAGTAGAGATGCACACTTGTTGCCAAAAGGCTGCAGGCAGAGGTGTCGTGCTGACGGAGCGCACAGGAAAGACGCTGCGCCACTTTCTTCTCCCTGTGAGGAAATAGAATATTCATCATTTGCAAAAATCTTCTTAAGATCCAACTTATCACTTATGTAAAGCAAAGAGCCGAAAGAATAAATGGAACAGTCGAGGTTTGATTCATTCGTTGATTCATTTGTGAAAATATACGTAAAGTCAGTTTAACATTTGATTGTGTCGTCAGTTATAGTCGACTAAAGTGTCACCTGACCTTCAAAACAAGCCACAGCACATGGGTGCACCTCATAGGAGTTCCCCTTGGTACGGAACCGGTAGCTCTACACTTCTGGCTTCAGGTTTTCAGTTCCTCACCAAACTACTGAAACTAAAGTTCAGCACGATGGTGCGTTTTATTTGCTTATCAACAACATCTTTCATTTGCCTCCAGATTGAGTTATTACCTCTTTAGAATTTTCAACACTCACCTTGACCTGCTGCAGCTGAGAGCACAGCGCTTGTTATTACATTAGAATGAAATGGTGAAGCAGGGCACTGCTGAGAGGGAACACGTGTGCTCAGACATTTTAACTGGATAAATACAGGTTACAGGGACTTTTTCCTTTCCTGTCAGCACGCTGCCAATCCATTCCAGCTTTTAACCACCAGTGGTTTTCTCGTTTTAGTCGTTCACTACTGTATCTTAAACCTCTAGTGCATATATTCTGTGTGCTTTAAAATATTTCTGCACGGGACAGTGGAATTTAAAGGTCATGCATGATCTTCTTAAGTTTAAAGATAACGAATGTTAAAAGTTCCTTATTAAAATGTCCAGTTACTCCCCAATTGTATCCTATTTAACAGGGTCACTCACACAATTATGCTCCGCCCTTTGCTGCGTAATGTGAATAAAACTTTTACGTTACCTCCTGAGTCAGGTCAGGTCGATTTTTATCGGCAATGGCGGTGAAGACAACATCTCCCATGATCCCACGCTGCTTCACGACTTAATCAAACCATTGAGTGACCCCCGTACTGGCTGAAGTTACTGGAGCAACTTCACTCTGCTGTAACTGGGCTGGTTTTATTTCTGCTGCTATTTGCCTCAGAAATGACAGCGTTGACAGCAGCCGTCTTGTAGAAAAGAAAAGTGCTCATGCAGACGTCTGGAAGAGACGGACTTTAAGTAGTTTTTCCCCCCCAAAAAAGGGCAGCTGAAGCAAAGCATCACGGCCGCTCGACGGGTTAAGGAGCAAAACGTGTATCTGTGATGTTAAATTCATTAAAAAGTAAAGTCAGCTGGAGCCAAGAATAAATCGCCTCCCGAGAGACGGACTCGTGCCCACGATGCTGCCAGAATAAAGTGACGGGTGCACGGTCACTCAGAATAGTTTGTTTGACTTGCTTGTGATTCATTTTCAGTTTATTTAAAGTCGGATGATGTCATTTGTTGTAAGTGGATAAACGTATTAGTGCGGAGGCGGGAACGATCGTGACATGGCTGATTCTTTACTTATTTAAACAGCAGGTCAAAGCATCATGTATCTTCTGTCCTTACACGAAGATGGAGAGATGTACTTGGTGTAGTAGCAGGACGCAGCTGATGCACACACACACACACACACACACACACACACACACACACACACACACACACACACACACACACACACACACAATCTGCACTCGACCAATAAAACAAAAGCAAAAACTCACACGCACAACCTCTGGTAACCTCTGGCCTTGCAGCTCGATTCCGCCCACACAGGCACTGTGACGCAGGCGTGAGCAGGGCAGGATGTATGCGAGCCCAGCTGTGCACGGCGAGCCGGCCAGTGGATGTGGCGTATATCAGACTCTCGGCCTGCTAAATGAAAGGCTCTCAGATGGTGTCAGCGTTGCGTAAGCGCGGCACCGAGCGAGGTCCCGGGATAAGCTGATTACGTGGCGGACTCGTATTCATTTCCACATCCCTGAAAGAGCCGAGCGAGAGCGACGTGGCTTAGCGAGCCCCGCTCCTCTCTGCTCTCACACTCAATCTGCTGCTCTATTCATTCTGCAGTGTCCTTCTGCTTCCTCACTTCTTTGTTTTGTTGATGTGTTTGCAATAACATAAAAATCATGCACCACAGGTAAAGTGCACACACGTGGTTTTGCATATGTTCACACACACATGAACACTTCACATGGCTTCGCCTAATGTACCGTAGACACCGGAGCTTAGCAGCTGTGAAGGTGAAAGCGACACTACAGCTGGCGATGTTATCCAATTGTCAGCACCGTGTCAATGCATGCATGTCACGGCGTGCATGCATGTGTGGTCAGGTTAACGGCAGCCATGCTGTCAGGAGGTCAGAGGTCACAGGAGAAGCGATAGCGGTCAGGGAAGGTGTCAGAGCTCAAGGTGACTCGGTAGCGGTTGTTTTTCTCCGTGAAGAGGAAGGAGGAAGAAGGGGCTGATGGGAAAGCGAGGCCCCGACTGGAAATGATCTTCAACAGGTGGCAACACTTTGTCAGTCCTTTCCTCTCATTATCGGATGTGTGTGTGTCCGCGTGTGTAACACAGGCTCTGTTATTGTACAGCTAATCCTCGGCTAAAGCCGCAGCATGTAAACGGAACAACTGTGCTCGCCATGTGACTCGAACTCAGGGCCGAGGAAACACCAGCGCTTCCTGCTTTTTCTTTAAAATGACACCAGAGAGTTTAGGAACACTCACTCTATTTGGAGCACAAAGGGACAATTGTCTTCGTCAGAAAATGTCCATATATATGTGCAGTGTACAGTTAAGAAGAGCAAACCCATATTACATGAATCTGTTGTGGGAATCAAACAGTTTCACTGCTAAAATGATGTAATACTATGAGATAAGATGTACTTTTATTGATGCAGATATTTGACACAGCGGCACAAAATACATGTAGTAGGAAATACAATAAAATATAAAAATGCACAAAGTGAAGTGCAAACCTCCATCAAGGTTTTTAAATTTAGATCTGCACCACATTATTATTATTATTATAAAGAAGGACGACATGTCAGCGCAATTGTGCAATGAAGTAAAACCAAATTATCTTGATTCCCCCCTGGTGGCTGGCTGCAGTATAGGTCATAAACGCTGCCTCCTCCGTGTTAGTGGTTGGGACATGGGCCGACCTCAAAAGTCACGTTAAATGTTTTTTTACAGTCATTTTAGGCAGTTCTTATCACACTCATCTATGCTCAAATTTAAAGTTTAATTTAATTGGTTCTTTGATGCTATAAAAACGTAGTGAAATGTAATGAGTGACAGCTGAGACCGACTCCTGATTGGTCCACGCCACGATCAACATGCCACAGACTCTGGCAGAGGAGACGTGTTGTCCATCTTTATTTCCAGTCTATGGAGAGAAATACTGTACTTTTCACTCCATTACATTCACATGACAGCTTTGTTACATATTAATAATTTAATGGAAAAAGCCCATCTGAGCGACAGTGAACATGTTTGCTGCTTGTTTCCTGCGAGCTTATTATCAGAGCAGTGACCACAGAGTCACAGTCACTGTCCTTTACCACAGACTCACATTCACCCCCCAACCTCCTGTCTATTATCACTGCCCCCGGCCTAGTTCTGCCATCTGTGTCCATAGCAACTGGACAAAATACTTATTATAGGACCTGGGCTCAGCTGGCAGGTGGTTTACAATCCCTTTTGTCATATCCTCTTCCAAACAGGTCGGCGGGAACATGAGGAAGTCGCAGGAGGTCAGAGGTCGACAGTTTTATAGAGAGACAATTTTCTTTTGAGCTATTTCAGAAGGTCCTGATGCATGATGGGAAAATAAGGCCTCGTTCATTCAGTGGTTTTAACGTTTTGAAACGAAACCGCCGCTTCGAGCTATCGAAAGACTCACATCGACTAAACCAGCGTGTTTTTTTTAGTTGTGCAAATAACAAACAGCTCTTGCATCAGTATCGTTGTGTAGTAATTCAAATCTAATCCAACCCAGTTTTTGTGGACTCGACTGGTGAGAGGCCCAGAAATCAGGGATATGATGACAGTTCCCCACAAGCTGCGGTGTCACAAAATCAAAACCAGCTGACAAAGTGTATAAATATATATATATAAATATATATATATATATCTCTAGTAATAATGTGACAGGAGCCCAGTGCTGGACCACAGCCTTGAGTTTCCCTCTAAATAATTAATAAGTGATGTGACGGGTGCATAGAATAGATCACTTTCCCCTAAAAATGGAATTCCTAGTAATAAAGAGGGAATGATGAAGCTTTATAAAGTTATTCACTGTGTTGTGCTTCATTTCAACATTTTATTGCACGTTGAGTCATTTCTGAGTCGAAGAAATTTATAGTTTTGAGGAAATAGTTTTATATTTTTGGGAAATCCTAATGTGATTGACTGAATTTAGCGTCTAAAGTGTGTCTCTCTCCGCAAGTTGAACAATTTGCCTCCCATCACCTCAAAATCTCATTTATTAGCATGTGTTGATAATGCGTTGTTTGTTTCACTGTATTGTGATTTTGAACTCTATTCGAGTGAGTCTCATGTCTGAAGACTACAGACAGAAATGCAGTTAGTGACCTCCCTGAGTGTTCTTACTTTGTGCTGCGCTCTGTTCGAATCACGTCGACTGAGTGACACTTCAAACGTCTTCACAGAGAGTGAAGGAGGAGGAGGAGGAGGAGGAGGAGGATGTCGGTTGAGAGCAGCTGCGGGCGAAGATTCAGAGATAACATTTGCAGATAATCAAGTTCCTCCCCTTCACCTCCTCCGTCCTCTGAAGCACATCTGTGCACATCCGTGTGGAGGACGTCAACAATGGACGGCATTCAGCGTCTCAGAGAAACCGTGTCTCTGCTCTCTTATCTCAACATGCTCCCTCATCTCCTCCTTCGACTTCTATGAGGACACGTCTCCTCCTTTTCCCCTCCATCCTCCAAGTCCCCCCTCCAGCTCTGTATCGCTGCTCTCACCCCCTCGACCCTTGATAATCACCACAGTCGCCCCTGTTATCACCTCGCTGCACAAAGAGCCCATTACCTCAGGGGACATATTGCCTCCATGAGCCAATCCTCGCTCACAATAGTTTTCCTCTGACATGTTTTCATTTTGTCAAAAGCAAATAACGCAGCCAGCTACGCCAACATGTGCAGGCAATTTGGAGACGGATAAACACAGATAAACAAATAATCCATAACAATATTCTGTAACTTAAACAGTCAAATGAAGTGAAACAGCTCACGTAGCCTGACGTGTGTAAACAGAATGAACTTACCATGTACCTCAACAGTCACTTTGATGAAAACTAAGACTTTGCCTACAAATCAACCTCATTAAATAGTTTCTTCTGAGCTGTAGATGCACTGAATCTATAGCTGAATGTGTAGAGATGCTGGTTGGGGTCTGTCACGCGGCACCAGGCTTTGAAACATCACCAATGTGTCCGCTCTTTCTCATCAGAACAATTAAAATCAGCCAATCAGGACGCGTGTAGCTTCATTACAGGAACGCAGGATTACATGTATCAGCGTCAAAACTGTAATGAGGCAAATCCTCCCCTATAATGAGCACGTTAAATCACCCCCAGTGCCCCGTCTCCCCTCGCTCTGTGATGAACCTGTAGAAATAACCACACACACACACACACACACACACACACACACACACACACACACACACACACACACACACACACCACCTGCTGGGATCAGAATCCGTACGTTTCGTATAATTCACAAATCTCTGTCCGAACATTTTTCCTGAGGTTGGAGTGAATTAATGCAGCAGGGAAACGAGACTTTAATAACCCTGCCCATAGGTTAACTACCTCTCCATCTTGTGACTCATGTGTTTGTGGCTGAAAGTTGTGTAAGTTCAGGCTGAAGCAGGTAAACAGGTATAGAGTCCAGAGTCCCCCACCTCCCCCCAAACAATATTATAATATCTTAAAAAGCAGTTGTACGTTAACAACATATTTCTGTATCTATACTCAAAAACTTAAATAAAAAACCTCGTCAGAATAAACACGACACCGTCTCCATGACGACTGAGCAAACGCAATTAGTCGAAGGCCACAAAATGCGACTGAAAGCTTAAAATACAAACGAATCCTGATGCTTCTGTTAACCTTCTGGTCACTATTATTATAAAACTATATCACATAATAACATAAAGTATATGTTTGCCCATAAAAAGATTTAATTATTATGAAAATCTTAAAATAAATAAAGGAGAATTGTATGAATTAATTATTTAATTTGTATAATTATTTTCAAATTCTATCTTTTTATTCATTACAGTATCTGTACCTGCCATCAGGTCAGAGGTCACATCTCCTGTTGCTCTTATTTAATTAAACCATTTATATTGATGTGACGTCAGTACAAGGAAATGTTAGGTTACAGAAATTGATTATAAGATGGAAAATAACCGGATAACAGAGGTTAAATTGAAAATGTAAATTTTTGTCACGTTTATTTTGTAATTCCATTTAATTATTTAGTATTTAGATACAAGAAAACAAGACATTTACACTTAACTTTTACCAGCACGGCAGGTTTAGAACAAGTTAGACAGGCTTAATGAAAATCTAACATGCAGAGAAATGGAAGAAAAGTTTCCAACTAAAGTATTTTTCTCTTATTCTGCTCGTCTTTGCATATCGATGCTGCGCGGATGTGGGTGTTCTGTGTTAAACAAAGCATTTAGTTTCCCCTCCAGTTACCAGGCGCGACATTAACAGACGTGTGCAATTCACACCATCCTCTCCAATGCATGTGGAAATTAGGCGGATACAAACTCACAGCCGACCAATGAATCACATTCTCATCGCTGAAGAGCAGAGCTGAAGAGGAAACACACAAACAGGCTGCAGATTTCATCACGATAAGTTAAACTGACCTTAGAAGAAGGCATGACAACAAAATGATGGAACCAGCAGCTATTAGTTTTTTTTTATTCCTCCACTCACAGACTGAGGAGGCATTGAATCCCTCCTCCAAACAGCAGGTTCGTTCAGTGCGAGTTAACAGAGCCGCGTTTTGGATCCAATTCCTCGACTATAGCGAGAATGGGAGGAAATCATTTACTGCATCCGACTGGCTCACAAAGGCCAAACCCATGAACACGGCCGTGGAGAACGCTGTTTCCTATTAGTGCTGTTGTTGTCTCAGGGCCTATTCTGCTGCTCCCATGACAACCTCTGGTTTCGAGCTGCAAATTAAAAATCTGGTTTATGGCAGCAATCGAGAGCGCTGCTATGTTTCTGTCCCCTCTTTAGACACCGATAAATATGAGTCTGTGTCATGCACAAGGAATGTTGTTTACACTGCAGCCCTGGAGTTTGGAGGAAACTAACAAGCGGGTGCTGTTAGGTTAGAAGTGGCAGAGCGCTAACTGGATAATGAGAAAAACTGTTAATCTGCCATATTAGGACCCTTAATGATCCAGCATCTTTTAAAGGTGAAGAATATGATGAAAGAGGATGAGGCACTGAGGATCTACCACCTCGGCACTGGGAGTTAAATATGAACCATGGACAGATTATTGGGTCAAAGGCGAGGTTCTCTCTTTTCGGGTCGCCAGTCCATCACTGTGCCAACATACGAATGCCCACATTCACACAATTTCGAGTCTCCATGTCTTTGGACTGAGGCAGGAATACAGAGAAACCCAGTTTAGACCTGGGGTTCAGCAAAAGCGAGGCCCTTGTCGACTATCCGGCTCAAGCCCAGAACCTTCTTCCTGTGAGGCGACCTTGAGGCGAGCAGCAGATTGATATTGGTGTGTGAATATGAATATAAAAAAGTGCTCTCTTATATTGAGTGCTTGTTAAGACGTGTTATATCTCACGGCTTCGAATAAAAGCCGGTCGCTGTGTCACCCTGAATATTCCTCACAGGGGTAGAAGGGCAATGACGGCACCTTTCTTATCCAGCTCGTACATCCAACACTTTCCCCTCCTCTTCCTTTCATCCTGTCCTCTCCTGCTCATCTGACTCTCATCTGCCTTGCTTATCTCATTCAGGACGAGGGGGGGGGGGTCGCTGAGCAGTGGGGCCCTATCGTGGAGAGGACGGATCTGGAGATGAAAGACGAGGTTAAAATGCCGTTGACTCGGGTGCTGTCAGATAAATTGGGGCGACACCTCTCCGGACCCACCAGACGCTACCTGCTTCGTTTCGAGCGGCGGCTAACGAGAGGTGCGAGGCCTCTTTCCTTTCGCAATCCTCCCGATGATTCATGTAGTTAAACCCTCTCCCTCGCTCTCTGTCATCCATCTGAGCTGTTTTTTTTTTATCTCAACCTCTCTCCTTTAATCAGCTCTGGAGTGTGATTATTTGGAGTAAGTGCCTGTAATGTGAGAGGCCAGAGCCCCTCAGTGAAAACCATTGCTCTTCTCCTGCCGCTATCGCCAGCTAGGTGTGAGTGATGGTCTCCATATGCCCGGCCGAGCCCGTATTCTCACCAGTAAGGCTCCGTGTATTAGTCAGGCCTGCATGCCATCATCACCATGTGTCAAGTACACACCTGGCATGTGTGTGTGTGTGTGTGTGTGCGTGTGAAAACAGGCAGGTTTATATATGTGTGTATATCTGTGCACGCTGGCGTCAGGCCACATCGCCGCCTCGTCGTCTTAGCCACGTTAGCTCCTCGCCACAGCTGCTCACAGGTTGTTTACGCTGACCTTGTCTGCACCGCTCAGCTTCACCTGGGCTGCATTTCCTGTGGCGTACGAAGACTGTGTCCGTCCACATGTCATAATAACACACACACACACGCAATGTAACACATACACACACCATAATGTAAATCATTACATGTTTTCACATTAGGTTAAGCTTTAGGCAAGTAGTAACTATGGTTAAGGTTAGAGTTAGCCTCCAAGAAATCAATGCAAGTCAATGTAATGTCCTCTGGAGCCATGGAGATACGACTGTGTCTCTCTCTCTCTCTCTCTCTCTCTCTCTCTCTCTCTCTCTCTCTCTCTCTCTCTCTCTCTCTCTGAGGGCTTTACACTCTTGCTGCTTCAGACATCACAGCCCTCTCACTCCCACGGCCGTGGTTTTGTTCTGTCAGATGTTCCCGACAAGTAGCGCCCGAGTGGCAGACTGCGCACCGACGCTTGGAAACACAACAGACGTGAGCGGTGAAGAAAGTGCACAGACACAGGCTCATAATTTCCTCCTCGCTCAGGGCTTCTGACTCAAATAGCCTTTGTTGCCTTTTTCAATTTACATTAATGTGCAGACTCCTGATTCAGTTTGCTGTGTGAATTATTTACAAACCTTTTACACGTATAAACACACACACACACACACACACACACACACACACACACACACACACACACACATTCATGTACACACATGCAGGCATTTGATAAAACTGGGTCGTGTGTGTTTGGTGGAAGGCCAATGAGTGGAGGGCTATGGGATCAATCAGCGCACAGAATGGCATCTACAGCTAATGAGCAGTCACACACACACACACACACACACACACACACACACACACACACACACACACACACAGAAATGTGAAACTTTAGACAGCTCTCCCCACCACACCCTGAGAATGTGCAGCGCTGCGCTCCCTGCCAGAGACCACATTTAATGAGACTGCATAGGACGGCATCATGGCGAGAGTCTACCTACGGACAACACACACACACACACACACACACACACACACACACACACACACACACACACACACACACACACACACACACACACACACAGTATTTACTCCATATCACTACATAAACACTTATTCTCCTATTGAATTGATACAGCAGGTGGGCAGACGGTATAAAATATCATCCCAGAGCAAAACCTTGTAAATCAGAATATGCGGCTACTCACATGCTTTTTATTTGGTGGAAAAGTATATTGTGCTGTTAAATATCATTCTCTGCATAAATACTCCGCTTGCACGTGTCTTTCTAGTAAAATACTGCAGATGTATATTGCACATGTACGATTCTGTCTGTGCATTCAGTTGGTTCACTACATGTGAAAGTGGAGATGGAGAAGAAGCTGGTTCCCTGTTGGGGGCTGCGGCTACTTTCTATAGAAGAAACCCATCGAAGTTTGTTTCTTTCTGCTTTTCGTGACACCAGCTGTGTCTCACATCGATACTACAATGAATTCTCATCAGTCTGTTGTATGTTAACACTGGAAGTGTTTACTCTCATGTAAACTATTGTATTCTGGATTGTGCAGCGAGCCAAAGCGGCTAACATTTGGTAAATATGGTCACATTTTCTGGCTCCTGTCAGTTCTCGTGCTGCAGCATTTTGGATCAAATGGAGAAAGTTTGAATTGCTGTGGTCCAGTCTGGAGGTAGCACATGCAAGCTCTAGTTTCTCAGCTTCTTTTTGAGACCAGATATTTAACTTTAACAGTATTTCTATCAGAAACAGTCCATGGCTTTATGGCAGGCCTGTGGAACTCAACATAAGAACTGTAGTTTCCAGTCAAGCTGTGTGTTCCTGCGATGGTCCTGCACATCTGGGCAGGCAGGACGATGTTGCCGTAGCAGCCCCCTCTGCTCCGTGTGTCATTGGGCATGAGAGCTCAGCAAGCTTTAGGTTAATGCTGCCGTGTCGTGCATGTTACTGAGTCATCACTCTGACTTCACAGCTCTTTTCCATTTCACTTAGAAAAACAGAAGCTGCTGCTCAGCTAAATGTTGAATGATGAAAATCTGCAGGGATGAATACAACTAGAAGTATGTTTTTGTCATTTTGGCTGAAATGTTTCTCCGACCATCGTGATTTAAAGAAAGTGCCGACCTTCGCATATTAGAAATGTCATCAGAGCTGGAAGGAAAATGCCCGGAGCAACTGACTCGGACATTTGTGTTCTCACGTCGTCCACAAAATGACTCCAGTGCACGTCTGACTGCAGCTTGAGGAGCATGTGCACTCTGGAGCAGCTTGACTGGGTTTAAGGGACCTGGTGGCTCTCAGTGTATTTGCTCTCTCTTAAACTGTTGTTTCTTCACAGGTACATCTGAACCCTCTTGTTTCCCTGTAACTCACCTGTCAGTCATTCCACCTTTTTCTTTAAATCCAGCCCCTCGAGTCAGTCCGGGCTCGGGCACTCGGTCGGCACATTACTTTTTTACAACTTTATTCAAGTAAACTTAAAAGATTTTGTCTCGTGAAAACACAACTTACAAAATTATGAATTTTCATCACGTACAATTATGACATTATTTTGTACAACTACAATTTTTTTCCCCTCGTAAAATAATAACTTTTATTCTTGCAAAACTACGACTTTATTGTTGTAAAATCACAACTTTTTTTTTCTCGTAAAGTTACGAGTTTATCCTCGTAACTTTACAACCCATAAGGCAAAAACACGGTATAATAACTTTCCAGTCTCGACTGCTTCGTCCCCTCAGGATTTTCTAAGAGTGCTCGGCTCCGGGCGGCCACAGAAAACCAAACCCGATCTATAAATTAACTTGCAGGTCCTGTGGTCAGCAGAGCGGGGGTGGGGGGGGACGGGCTGACGGCACTGATTTGTGCCGTTAAGCCTCAGGACCGACAGACTCTATCTGTGTCGTTTTTTCCACCACATCACTCTCTCATTTCCTTTTGCTTTTTGTCATATTGTTTTTCTCCTCCCTGCGTGTTTTCATTTTGTGGCTCTTGGATCTCGGCCGCTGCTGTTGACGTTCGTACAATAGATGGCTCCCGCTGATATTTATCACCCTGTGGTCTCGCTCTGTCTCCGCTGCTGTCTCTTCATCGTCCTGACGAATGGGCAGTCCACTGTAACCTAATCCCCAGCTCCTCCCTGCATACCTGAATAATAACATGCATGTGGTAGAGATGCAGACAGGTCGCCAGGGCTGTGACCCGCTGTCTGTCCGAGGTCGTGACCTCTCCGTGACTTCAACTTAAGATCTAAACTTAACTCCTGTGGCGCCTTGGGGATAAAAAAGAGACGTTACTGGGTTTACTTCGGCAGATCTTCAGATGATGAAGACGAGTATCAGTCAGACGAGGTATTTTTAGACCTGACGCCCAAAAATAACTTGGACGTGACTTTAAAAGCTGTTTATGGCAGAAATGTTCCATCTTTGAAGGAAATGGCCTTAAAATAAAAACACTTTATCATCGTTTGTTTCTCAGCAAAGACAGAAATTATGTCATCGTGAGGCCGACTGATCCTTCATCATTTTATATCATTGTGTTGACAAAGATGTCTTTACCTCACTCCCCCCCAACAACCCCCTCCTTTAAAGACCGACTAATGACTCACTAACGTCCATTAGTTCTTCCTGTGCTGTGACTGATGACGACCCAGGATCCCAGCGTCTCCGCAGCTCCAGCCAGGTTGAACTCTGACCTCTGTGACATCACGGCTGACAGTGTGTCGGAACCAGCTGCCGCATGGTGGAGGTTGCTGGTTGTGTTTCACTGTGAGAGAGGGGGGGAACAGGATGTATCACTGAGCCTGTGTTGTTGTGAATGTGTTGTGTTCTGTATCAGTCCGACATCAAATAAGTGTAATGTCCCTTTGTGGTATGAAGGGATATTTCTATTGTTCACCTCATGATTTATTTGAACAAATTATTGCATTGTTTTAAAATCCTGATCTTGTATATTGCATCTAAGCTGCTTTCAAACATGCACTGAACTCTGGACATTTTCCTGAAATGTTCCAGAGGGGCTGTCGGTTTATCCAGAGCAACACTTTTTACACAGCCTTTTGACTTATTTCTAATTATAAATATCAACTAGCTTGGCATTAACCACATGAGTACATGGTAAGAAAACCATTAAGTCTGTTTAGCAACCGTTTTTGGTTTGTTTTGTTGCACAGATTTAGTTTTAAGGTATGAACACCTGCTGTAGATGCAGGTCAAACAAATGGGTGCAGACTGCAGCTCCATCAACAGATGAACAAATACCTGAACCAACAGAGAAAGTCTTCATCTCTGGTTCAGGATCTCGGGCTTCTTGTCATGCAGGTTTAATGTGAACTTACATGGCCTCCACATCTCCCTCCTCAGAGTTCACAGTAACTTGAATCCCAAGCCGGCCATCATCTCTTCCTAGAACCGCACAGGCCCGACTCCCGCTCCGCTCGCCGCCCGTTTCTCTGAATCCTTCCATCAGCGTTTTCACTGGAATACTCATTGAAGTAATTGTCCACAACTGTCAAAATCAATTGATTCAATTTACAGGGGACTTATTGGAGCGCATAATAAAAATGGGTGAAAACCATCATCATTACCAGTTTTGTGATCAACATTTATTATTTCTTACCCGGCTATTTAATAACCATGACGGTTTTATCACCATCCCTGCCCTGTAATAGGCCTCTCATTGTTGAGCAGCCTTGGGCTAGCGGGGCTGGTGGGCTTGTTTAAAGATGGATGTGGCCGACGTGCGCTGTTACACAATTTTCCAATGTGCGTCTGCGACAACGCCGCCGTGGCCCGGAGCAGCGCCGCATGTTGCACCTACAGGTGAGAACTGGCATCGCTCGAAGTGATTTAAAAACAATATTCTTTTACGTCCGCACATTCATTACGCCACAAAGAACGGCGGTCGGGATATAAAATTTAATAGCGTCATCAAAAAATAACTGGAATGTAATTTATTGGCAAAGTCTCCCTCGTGATGTAATGTCTTTGTCTAGAAGTCACATTCTCGTGCGAGTCAAGTGCTGTGAGCGGGTTTTTCTATCCTCGGAATCCATCAGCAGAGGAACATTAGGCTTCATGCTAACTGAGCGTCTTGTTGTCCTTGACGAACAGCGAGACGTTGGGGCTGTAGCCTGAGAGAACAATCGATCTGTGGCTTTTTTTGTTTTCGTCTAACTTGTGCAGCGGAGCGAAGGCTCAGCACAGAGCAGAAGATTCGCTCTGAATAAAACACACTTGCCACCGTGTCCTCGCTGCAACTGTCTCCTTTCGCTGTCTCGTCAGGGTGGAGACACGTTAGAGCCACAGTTGCAATCCAAAAAATAATTATATATTGTTCCCCAGTTCGATTCCTAACTTTGCCCGTGGTGTCAAATATTTTCCATTTTACTCTAAATCATATTTCTACAATAAACATGTGTCTCGTGGAAATGCAATACACGCTAGAGACGGCTGAATTTGAAACTGTAGTCCAGGCAATGAGGCTCTCAGGGTTTAACAGAAATACCAGATGCAGCCAAGTGTGCAGTCGGTGCCTCACGCAATGTCAAGCATCGGGGGCAGGCCACGGTCCCACGAGACCACGGACAGTGTGTGTGTGAGGTCGCACGGGTTTAGGTGTGCGTGTACCTTTTTGTTAGATAAAGTAAAAAAGAGTCTGAAGCCTCGGTGCAGTTTACAAGAGCAAAACCTGGGGACTCGACTTCCTGCCTTTGCTGACGTGTGTGAAACTTGGGAGAAATTCCACAATAAATTAATGAAGCTGTGTATTTGTGCTGCGTGTATAGAAATCACATTAGCAGACAGCGGCTGTTTTATTGCTGACATTTTGACACGTTTCTCAAAAAAGAAATGTTGAGCTGATCGCTGCAGAATAACTTGACTCTATCCATGACGTGTGTCGGTATCACTGCTTGACATCAACATAAGGAAAATAGACCTGAAGCTTAGAAATAAGTTTCAGTTTGTGTTTACTTGACCTGCGGGTGAAATCCGGAGAAACTGTGGAGCTACTCACTCAGACATTTGAATTCAAAATATAGAAGACCTGCAGAGTTCAGTGCTTGTCTGAAAGCAGCTTTAATGAGCTGCTCTTCATTCTAAACTTGAAATCATTACATGGCATGTTCTTTTAAAATCTTTTAAAATTAGTTTTCATAGAACATCATCATTCTCTTTTATATGCACTTTGTGTTTTCCATGTTCATATTTTCCTCCACCAGTTATGGAGGTTTTGTTTTCATTGCTGTTAATGTGTCTGTCAGCAGGAATACACAGAATCGGGAGGAAAGGAACCCAGATAGCATACGGATGCATTTGCACTTCAGGCAATGATGCAGCACTTCTGGTCTCATGGCCCGGACAAAATGGATGTCCTCCCTTCTAGTTGTTGTTCCTGTACATACCTGTGTCTACTTTCTTATTATTTAATTACCATTTGCTGCCCATCATGCCCATGACTCCCTAACTAAATATTCGTCTTGGAATAACACGGGGAGGTTACCTGGCAACCAGCTCCTCGTCATACGGTTTCAGTATGATTGAGACAAAGCTCTTGTCAGATTGACAAATAGCTTTAGAAACTTCCCACACACCTCAACGCTGCAGGGCCCGGGTTTGAACTTCTCTCACAAGTACTTCCATCACGTTTGAGTGTGTACACAACTGATGCCTCCATTGATTTTGTCTTGAGTGTCTCTTAGCTTTTGGATGTGATCAGAGACCTCAACTCCACACTTTTCCAAAAGGGTCAGCTCCTCAATGCCCGTATTGATTTAATTCAGGAGTAGGACAGGTCTAAACAAGGTTTCTCACTAAAAATAAAACAAAACCATCATCCTATGTAGTTTAAGCATTAACACCAACCAATCAGATTACTCAATGCTTTAGAAAGATACAGGAATTCTAACCTCACAGTTTTACTGTCCACACCTTTGCCAGTTCACAGTGAGTGTGGGGTTATTGAGTGTGATGTGTGTTAGGCAGACGGAGCTGAGCCGAATCTGTGGGAGGTTATATTCAGTGTGATGGTTGTTATTTCAGGGCGGTCGTGATGTCACACTGAATCCCTGAGATCTCTTTGATGGGGGCTCCGTGAAGCAGCCCATATGGCTCCACATTCAGTGTATTTACCTTCGCAAGTGAGGTGGAAAGCGTCCTCATTAATAACAGGGGATTGTTTTGTCTCCGAGCTGTCCGCCTGGTGTCGGTCGGCTGCTGGTCGCTGGAAACTCTGCAGCGCGTCCACCCAGACGTTAGGCCTGGGTCGGACGTCAGAGGCAGAGGCGTTGAAACTGTGTAGGCAGAGCAGGAAATTGCTTTGGGGACCCGAGCTGAGAGAGACACAACTTTGTGAGAACCTCCTTAAATGATATGATCAGCTCTGTACCGGAGCAACACCACAGTCAGAAGCCTCCTGATGATGTTTGGGTGAACGTCCACCGCCTGCTGCTCACTATAGAGAATACGCCCAGAGGATCATGGGGACGCTGTCGATTTGAGGCTGATCGGAACAGATTATCCGACAGAGTGATCCTGTAGCGTGTCGGCAGTCCTCCATGTTTGTTTTGATTCTGAAGTCACATTTGATCAGGCACATTTCTGTGAGTTCTCGAATCACCACTCAGAAATCAATGTTTTAAATGCCAAGCGCGTGGTTGTGTGTCTCGACTGGATCGTCCAGTGTGTGCGTTCTTTAAAAGTAATCTGTACGATATGTTTGGGAAGTTTGCGATTCAATTTGACTACTTTACTATTATTTCTGTGTAATCTGTCTAATTTTAATACTGAAGGAATCATATGGAGATTAGAATGATTTGGTTTGGTGTCATTGTGTCTCCTGTGCAGCCGGTGGGTGTTCGGTTTCGTTTGCTGTACGGCCCCCGAGGCCCCTTTTGCCTGAAGCCCTCACAGTCCCTTGAAACGCTCCTGGTCGACGCTGCTAATCTGAATATCAGACGCTAACATTCATCTTTCATAAGTAGCGACATGAAAGCATTTTATATTCTGAAAACGAGTGGGATTGAGCACTCGTGTGCGTACAGTACATGAGTACATACATGTGTACATATGTGTTAAAGGTGGGTCCCTGCACAGCTGAGGGAAAGGGGGGGGGGGATTTGCAGGATCGCATTTCACCAGTTGAACTTTGTCGTCTGGCGAGTGAGGTAAATCACACAGAGCGGTGACTGCTATCAGGAAGGTGACACTTCAAATAGCAGCAAGAGACATGAAGAGGCCTGATCACAGTTTTTTTTTTAACTCAGTGGTTTCATACATGATCCTTTGCGTCTTTATTACAAACTGATAAATCTGTAAATCCTCACGAAGCGCTGCAGAACCCTTCGCTCTAATCTCCCAGTCCCGTGACTCATGGATTTACTGCCTTCGCTACAAGGCAGCTTCCTCTTATCAGATTCTTTTTCTTCCCCATGTGTCGCGATGGGAGGTTTAATGTGTCTTATTTTGATTAAAGCGCATTAATGTGAGTGCAGCACTGAGAGAGAAGAGGAATCTACGAATTTCAGCACGGTAGAATCCCCCGGTCTGATCTGTGTGCCACATCTGGATGTAGGCTCAGTGCAGTAGACAGCGTTGGTTTATGAGTTCACCACACGGAGGTATCGTCCTCCAGCCGCACAGCCGGCTCAGCGTCTGTGTTTCCATTAAGCCGATATGAGGAGGTCGTCAGCGGGGGTGTGTGTGAGTCTGAGCACGACGCCGCTGTCACTTCAAAAATCCTCCAATTTCAGACTTGAAAAGTGACGCGGCCTTTTAAAGCCGAACATGTTTTATGTCACCGGGTGTCGTTAATCTCACCCCAGGTGAGTGCTCCTCGTTTAAACTGGATTTATAATCATTCACTGTTTAATACTAAATCTCTTAAAGGAACAGTCTCTTATGAGTATTAAAAACTGACGACCTGTAGGTTTGAAACAAGTCGACTTAAAGAAATGACTGGAAATAAAGACGTGTCTCCACCACAGATCCCCAACAGTAAGGCATCATCATCATCATATTCACCCCCCGCCCCACCAGGTGGCCTGCTGCAGTACAGGTCATAAACCCCACCTCCTCCACGTTAGTGGATGGGAAATTGACCAAACGTGGAGGTATCCACATCGAAGTCATTTGAGGTAGTTCTTATCACACCGATGTTTGTTCAATTCCAGTAAAGATTGGTTTCAGTTATTTGATGCTGTGAAAATGGAGTAAAACATCATGATTGACAGCTGAGACTGACACATGATTGGTCAAGCATGTGACAGTGGAACCCGTATCCTGGATATTTTAAACATTTACCAAACGCTGGTATTCTCTTTCGGGTTTTCTACTTCAGTGGAGACAATTAACTGCACAATATTAAGGTGGATAAAGTGTGTTTGTTATTTGCATTCACTTCTAGGATATATTTTGTAATGGATAAGTCCATCTACAGCACTAACTGTGTGTGTGACGTGTGAATGTCACAAGTGTAAAGTACTTTCAGTTTTCACAAGGCTAGAAAAGTGCTGTATGAAGCTATTATTTATGAGGTAAAATGAACCCATCATTAAAGTTAATGTAAACCAACTTTTGGATCGAACCATGAAACACATCTTTACTGTGTTAGATTAAAGCAGCATGTGGTCCGACAGTCATCCTGCAGTTTAAAAGTATCCTGATAGAGTTGGAAACTAAAGTAGATTGTGCTGCTGCAGTGCTTCGCTCCCCACAGCTTTTAAGATCCCTATTTCAATCCTGAATGAGGATGATGCGTGTTTTGCTGCTTGAGAATTCCAGCCAGAACGAGGCCTTGTGACCAGAGTCTCGCCAAGTGAAGTGGATCACTGTCTCGTTGTGTGTGCCCTTGGTGAAGCGAAGTTTCAAGGGGTTTTGAATTGTGCAGACAGAGACTGGGATATTGTTCAGGTCAGTATTTTTGTCTGTGTGTGTGTGTGTCTGTGTGTTTGCTGTCACAGCCCAGTGGTCATGAAAAGGAGGACGTCTGCTACAGTCAGAAAAAAACCCTGAAACTCCAGACACAACACGTCTGCTCTCAACACCTTTAGATGACCCGGTGCACACTGAGGCACAGGTGTGTGTTTGTGTGTGTGTGTGTGTGTGTGTGTGTGTGTGTGTGTGTGCGGGGGGGGGGACTTCTTAACAGTCCCCTGGGTGCCCATTGGCTTCCTTTGTCTGAATCCTCAGACCCAGTGTGAGCCCTCAGGCTTTAGACTTTGCTTCTCACACACACACACACACACACTTGTGCAGTAATGCTGTATAGATCTGCCATCCACCTCTTCCTCCAATCGACCAATCGGATCCCGAGGGGCCAGACTCACCATCTCTATTCATTCACATTCATGTCTGACATCGATAGAACCACTCACACACACACACTTTGTTTGTCGCTTTTGTTGCCAATTTCCTGCTCCCTCCCAGATGCAATGCAGACGAAGAATAGTACAGTAACACAACATTTGCACAATGGCTCACAAAGGTAACAGACACACCAACCTGGACAGGGGGGGGAGAACACAGGCGGTGGCGGAAGTGATTCAGCGATGAACTCGACATCTTAAACTGGTCATGAGACAATCAGCACAAAAACAAAATAACGAGTCCTAAAGAAATGAACTTGCTTGCATCAACCCAAATTAAAATTCCAGGCGTAAAGGACATAAGAACATGTTCATGTTGAATACAGTCTTTATAACCATCTACTCACACTACTCATTGGAATATTCTGGTACATTTACAAAACACACCGACGGTGGAAAGCCCCTCACAGACGCTGGTAAACAAGACCTTTGGAGCTCCACTTATATAACGACAGGTTCGAACAGGTAATCAGGTAATCAGCCCAAATCAGAGCAACTTGACGAGTCAGGGTCATAATGTTGAAGCCGCAGAGAGAGAGAGAGAGAGAGAGCAGCTTTTTCTCATTTGATGCTTCATAGTTCACCTTAATCACGAGAAACACAATCTGCTGGCTCTGGTTTTGTTTCCGTTGGATTGCTCTGAGCTGTAAATTCACGCAATGACGAGGAATCAAAAAGCAAAAAATCAAAACCCCTGCACTCTCTCTTAATTTAGAACGTCGCCGTGCTCCTTTTTAGGAACCGGAAAAACCTTCACACGTTCCTCACGAGCGACCACGCGGAGCTGCTTCTCGCACAGCATCTGTCTCTTTGAACGTTTCGGAGGCAAAGTTATCATGACTGACAGTCGCTCGCAGCGCTCACATGATGGAGAGATGAGATGCTGCCATCTGGTATTTCGCACACTGGGCTGACCGAGCGGGTATATTGGTTTTTAGCAGCTTTTCCCTTCAGCTTGATCAAAAGCCAGTGGTGGGAACAGATGGGGAGGGAGACGACACAGACAGAGGCGAAGGAATGAAAAGTTAAAAAGAACATGGTGATATTTTTGAGAGCCGTGGTGATCTAATAAGTGGCTAAAAGGTGTAATAAATCCGTATGAGCGGCTGCAGTCAGCCGCACGCTGAGGACTGAGCTGGGTTTGGCAGGAGCAGCCAACGCAGACCCTCAGCCGAATGAGAGTGCAATGTTTTTATTTTAAAAAAAAATTTTTTTGAGGCCATAGATAAAATTCATACCAGGAATCCAATTATGTTATCAGGGTTGTATAACGTACGCGACGGCGTTCCTGTGACAGGTGGGTAATCTTGTGAAAAGTGTTTTGACAGTCCATCAAACCACAAACGCCGGCTGGAGTCTAATCCTTTCGGCTTCATTTTGAATGTCATTCCGTTTTTTTGATTTTAATCTGTTATATGAAATCCCTCACCACCGCCATCACACACACACACACCAAACACACACCAAACACACACACCAAACACACACACCCACACCAAACACTCATATCCCCTCAGCTGTGCCTCTGTCTTCCGCTCCCTCCCACTGAGCATCTCTCCCCATTGGCGTTCTCTCTGGTATCCTCACCTGGCAGGGCCACATCATGATCTATTCTCAGTATTTGTCCGTCTCCGACTCAGAGAAGTAATCATGTGCTGCTCTGCCGTGGCAAAACTCTGCCGTCAGATGACTGATACACGAGCAGCAGCAGCAGCAAGACGACTGAACGGCAGCTTCATCATCCGGCAGGAAGACTTTCACTGGCACTGCTCCAGCTTTTCTAAAGAAATGGATAACAACAGCTTATACATTTTTAAACCAAATTTAAAATCCCTATAACACATCCTGGCATTAATCTATCCTCAGTAAACATGATGCTCTAAAATCTCTAATGTTTCAGTTGACGCCATCATTACTGTTTATGTTGTTCTAGACAGATTGTGTCACTTTAATGCATCAACCTCAGGAGGAGACAGTCATTTGTTAGAGTGGAGGAAAGACGCATCATCTCTTTAACGTACAGATTCAGATGTCATCATCAGAGCGGAGCCGGCAGGCGTCTGTTCACCACTTCACCTGAGCACCAGAGTCAGTTCCTACTTCACTAATGCAGGAGCTCCGTCAGGATGCTTCCAGCTTTGTTGCACAGCTAACAAATCAAATAAATATCCATAAAAAGGTTTGAATTACTTTCGGGTTTGCTAAATTTACGTCGTAATGAAAAGTTAACTTCCTCTGTGGACTTTCATTGAACTAAACAGTATTTACTGTAGAGCTGCAACTTATTTTCATTATTGATGAAGCTGTTCATCGTTTGCTCATTAACATGTCAGAAATACAAGTTTTCCAAATCTGAGGGGATGACTTCAAATGATCCAACAGTTCAAAACCCAAAGATACTGTGTTATAGTAATTGTAGTAGAGGAAGAAGCAAATATTCACAATTATAATTCTGGCATTTCTTAAACTGATTTCATCAATGAACTGAACTGATCTGTCTGATTTCACAATCAATCGACTAATCAATTGATTGTTTCAGCTCAAATTAAATGCGTGAAAAGATGGACGATATGAAGGCTCCACCAAATTAAAGCTAAAGCATCTCAGTTGCCCCCTAGTGGCTGGCTGCAATACATGCCACAATTCCTAACTTCTCCATGTTAACAAATGGGACATGGACCAAATTAAAAAGTCAAAGTAAAAAATGTTTGATGATTTCTTTCATTTCAGTTCGTTGTTATCACACTAATGTTTATTCAAGTGTTAATTTGTCATGTAAGTTTGGTTTAAATAAGTTATTTGATGCTACGAGGTGAAACTTCATTGTTTAAGTGATTTGATAATAATAAGACGATTGTTACAATAGCAACATTAAAACTTACAGTAACTCTACATCAGTCTAGATTGTGTGAAGTAATCCAACTTAAATATTATGTATTGATAGATAATAAAAGTTGCATCACATCGAAGTATCCAAGAACCTGATTGAAATCATCGTCTCTTTTATTGCAGCGTCTCTCAGTCACTTTGCCTCTTTAATAACAAACAGCTCGTTGCAGTGCAATAAAACAAAATCACATTAATAAAACCGTAGTTCTTTTCTTTTATGTTTGTTCCCGTCGGCCTCTTTCTCCATCACACAAACACACTTCCACATGAGCGCGGCACCGCCCCCTCTCTCGTCTGAAGCACGGACTGTCGAGGCTTTAAATAGCCCTCTCTTTCACTGGTCCATCACTTAAAGACACAATGTGCACGAGCTCCAGTGAGCAGGCTGAATGATGCCATATCTGCCCGCTCCTCTCCTTTTCTCTCTGCCAGAGTTTGAAGTGGCTCTGCTCCCGGGGCCGTGTTTGCATCCTCTCTGTTGTGGCTGAGGTAGATTAATCATTAATCAGTGCGCCCCCCCGTCCCAGCCCATCTGTGTGGGCTCATCCTCGACTGAAAGGACCCGGTCCGTCCCTTTCTTCTCCCGCTCTTTGAGGGGACTTCTGTGCTGCACCTTTTTTGTTTTCCTGCTACAAACAATGTTCTTTTAAAATCCTCTCTGGATTGTTGACATCTTGAATCAAGAGAAAAAAAAAATACCTCACTTTAAACTAAAAGACTAGTTTCATGACGCAAATTCATTTCACTGTAATCTGGCTTGAACACATTTGACGTTTGCTTCAGTGTTTATTTCAGAATGAGATGAAAACTCCTGAGTGACGGCTGACAAGGTGAAACACGGCCAGTAACATTATCATGAAGAGAAAAACACGATTCCAAAGCAGAGACGATGCAGATTCAAAAACACAAATACAGAAACAGAAATATGCTGCAAATGAAAACACATCCTGCAGGAAGCAGATATAGGAACGATGCAAAACCAAAAACATGATGCAATAGAAAATAAGCTCTAAGTGAAAAAGCTTGATCTTCGACTTGAAATCCTCCAAACCAGAGGTGGATGCAAGATAAAATAGTTCATATTCTTTTTTACTCTTGGCCTCAGTATCTTTGAGACAGTCCTGGTCTTGCAGGTCTGGTCCAAGGTGTTGCTCTGCTCAGGATTCAGCAAAGAAGACAGTGGGGAAGTTGTTTTAGGGAAACATTCACATGTCAGGAGGTGATCTGTCGTTAAAATGGTTCATTCCTCACAGAGAAAACCGTAGAAGATGTCGGTCGACTGCGTCATTGAATGTGTATAAAGACGAAGCTGCACCACTTTCTTTTATTGAACAAAAACGAAGCTCACGCATACAGGCGCTGCCATCGTGCATTTTTGACTTCGTTTGGGACCTGAGTCGAGATCATGAGGATTTGGCTTCACTTTTGAGGAGCTGCCATCTTTATATGTTTTAAACCTTTCAGCGTTTTCAGCTGCAGGTCTGGAGCTCTGACAGAAACAGGAATAGGAGATCGAAGCCTGACAGAGAAGCCCAATAATCAGTCTGTGATTTATCATCCCGTGAGTTAAAATAAGTTTTTCCTAATGTTGATACAACACGTGTCCATTGACTTTTCTGTACTCAAACCTGGATTCACTACTTTACTAATCATCCACTTATTCCAGCCAGCGATGTGTGAATATCTATTTTTCTCCACACTTCCTTTCTTTCAGCTCTTGTAAGTCTTAGGCTGTTATTTACTAAGTTGGCATAAACATATTTAAACACAATGAGCATGTTTCAGTCTTGACATCGGTAGTTTAACTTAATTACAACTGTCAACTGAAAGCGTCAGTTTTCTGGTTTCACTCACGGTGTTGGAGTTGCAGATTGTGGGAGGAGACGACTGGTTTTCCCATCGCTCTCAGATTGTTTCTCCTCAGGTCTCCCCCTCACACACATTCTGCTTTTTCACTCCTTCAGTTTTCTGTTCTTTCTGTCGTGCTCCATGTTGTTTGTTTCTCCCTATAGTGTCGTTTATTGTCTCTACTTTTCTGACTTTTACAATCTGTTGTTTCTATTTCTCTCTCTCTTTATGACCTGAAAGTGACCTAAATTCTCTCCTGTCTGCCAGGACAGAATATCTAGTAAAAGTGATATGAAAACAGAACATAAAGCACCATTTGATGCTGTATCTGTGTAGCCAAGCGTCACAATTGACTACTTGACTGATATATGATACTCTATTGATCCCGAGGGAAATTTAGAACCACGTAAATGGAGTTTACTGTAGTTGTGCACGTCTGTTGTTAAGAAGTTTCAGGTATCTATATGATGTTACTTCGCCCGGCCACAAGGACGAACGGCTGCTTTGACCTCCGCCGTCGACATGTCTGTCGTTGTCAGAAACTCTCGACTCTGCGCTGCCCTCTTGTGGATGTTTTGCTTAACAATCATGCCGATGTAAAGGACACATCGAAGTTTGTGGGCAGTCACGGTTACATCATTTAAAATGGACGTATCTCTTTTCGTACACAGTCATTTCCATTTCCAACATTTATATCTAACATTTATTTACTTCCGTTGGGGGCAACTGGGCTAAAAGGGTCTGCAGAGGTACAAGTATTAAATATTCAACTTCTGACCTCACAGAATGCACGTGTGTGTGTGTGTGTGTGTGTGTGTGTGTGCGTGCGTGCGTGCGTGGCCCCTTCTTTCGCCGTTTAAATTACTTTTTTAAAAGCGTGTGGTTCATCAGCAGGTCAACGTCAAAGAGACATAGGGTGATTTATGGTGTGTGTCAGGAAGGGGCAGGAAGGTGTGTGTGTGTGTGTGTGTGTGTGTGTGTATGTGTGTGTGTGTGTGTGTGTGTGGTGTGTGGTGGGGGCATCTAACACTCCATCCAGAAAGGGGATGTTTTGGCAGCCTCCATGTTTGGTGTCCCTGCCGTGACAAACTGTGTTGACACCGTGGATAAAAAATAGGCCAAGGTGCTTTCATGAACAAGGAAATGAGAGAAAAACACACAATCAAAGATTTTTTTACCGAGGCCGCGTCTCACTTTGTTTTCCTCACCGGTTTCTTTTCTCGTACACGACAACAACAAGTGTGACATAACACTTCCTGAGATGTGCAAAACACTTTCTCAATTTAATTGACTGAAACGGAGTAAAGCGTCTTAAGGTGATTTTGGTATTTCACGACATTACAATGGCAGCCGTGACTGACCGGTCACCGCCCCCTCCTCTCCTCCTACACTCCTGCATTTCTTCTTTTCATCTCAAGGCCTTTGCTTTAATCACAGTTGCTCCTAATTTCCTCTCCATTTCCTCCTCTTTCTTCCTCTCTGTGTCGCTCCTGCTCCCACACTCCAGCGTCCCTCTGATTAAAAGCATAAATCCGTCATGCAGGCCTCTATTAGCTGTGACATTCACTGCAGAGTTTGTGATATTGTCAGAGAGGAGATTGTCCTGGCGCCCGTGCAGCGGAGAGCTCAGAGGTAATTCAGGTGACATTCAAGATGCCGGGGAGGCTTCTGTGAAGAGGAGTCGTTTGTGGTGAGACAGGGACGGAAAAGGAAAGAATATTATATAAAAAAACATTGTGAGAACAGCAGCCTTGTGTTTGTGTAGTAACTTGTACTTTGGTTGTCAATTACCTAAACTTTTCTAAAGCCAAAATACTGAAGTAAAATGATATAGTCCATACACATACTTTTCTAATTTCTTTAAGATGACGGTTGTTATCAAAAGTATTGATATTTGCTTATTATATTTACTTGTGCAACACAGGACACACGATCCTAGTTGAAAACCTTGGAAGATAGAATCAATTTGTAGTTCATCTACAGTGAAAACTACACTTCGGACTAGTCTGTGAAAAACCCAGCTCATTTCTCTTCTCTTCAGTGAAAGAGAAAGAGAGAGAGATCTGGACTAAGAATAGAGAGAAATTAATAATGATAAAGTTTGATGTGACAGTGTTGATAGTAGGTGAATCTGGAACTCGGGCCTCCCTGGTCCGTTTGAATCTCTGAGTGAGGAGGAATCAACTCAACCTCTAGTAAACCTCAGTCCAAAGGTTATCAAACGCTGTCTTGTTGACCACTGGATGAGAAGCGTCTGTCCGGCTCTGTTGAAAAACAAACTTTATCAACCCAACATGAACAACTTACACAACCCGGTGACGGTGTCTCCTCTGCTTCACCTTCCCAGATCCCTTTCTGAGGCTTCACTTCTTAATGTGCAGCTACGAGACGCATCGCTCCTTCATCTGAAAGCGTCGACAACAAGCAA
Organism: Hippoglossus stenolepis; assembly: GCF_022539355.2. Taxonomy (NCBI): domain Eukaryota; kingdom Metazoa; phylum Chordata; class Actinopteri; order Pleuronectiformes; family Pleuronectidae; genus Hippoglossus; species Hippoglossus stenolepis. Next base: position 5,549,538 of record NC_061499.1, read on the forward strand.
ATAACCTCTTTGTTTTGGAGCGTCTCACACGGATCAACACAGCTGCTGTGCAGAAAATAAATAAGCAGTTTTCATAGCTTTTTGCATATTTTCCCAATTTCAAATCCTGTTGATTCACTTTTGGGTCCAGATGATTTCCCTAAAAACACAATGAATATATCTGGAGTATATTTAGCGCATAAATATTTAGATTAATTTTGGTTTTCACCCGTGGTCCTGTTTACTCTGTATTTTTGTTTTCCTCTCTGGACGCATCAGCTCAGTGCTTCTCCTATGGGCCCAGTGTTTGATGTGGAGTAAAAGGCTCCAGGAGTTTATGAATGAATATTTTAAAGGGATTCAGTGAGGCGGCGGGGGCATAAAATGGTTCCTCTGTCCTCGCTACAAGTCGTCCTGCCGCAAGCCCCGACTCTGGTATCTCATAAAAGCAAAGCTGCATCACTCTGCTGGGAAGGGGAGTGGACGACAGGAGAGGCCCTGTGTGTATATGTGTGCGTTTGAAAGAGCGAGAGAAAGAGTGTGACACAGAAAAACAGAGGCGCAGGGTGTGGGGAACAAGGCCGAAAGAAAACGTCTGGTGCAGGAGTTTCTAAGATGGGGACTTGTGTCGTAGGAACCTGTGGGCTGTCGCATTTCTCTGTCGGCCTGCCGGAGATGTTGACCGTCTTTTAAACAACTTTACAATCTCGTCAAGATGGGAAAACGAAAAATAAAAAGCTTTCTAATACTCATAATACAATTACCACATTTTCTAGGCATTGATTATGAGCAGGATTTTGAAGTGAGTAAATAATGATATTGAGGTACTCTCTCTCAAGGACCTCCTTCACACTCCCCCGTCTCTAGACACTTTTCAAAATCTCCTTAAAACCCATTAAGTCTTTTTACTGCTTGTACCATTATCCACAGTTTGCATTTCTATTATTTTCTGTCCTTGGTTTGATGTATTCTTAGTTTCCCTAACTCTGTGAAGTTGGTACCTTGAAAAACCCAATAGAAATCCAAGTTTTTATCTAAAGTAGTGTCAAACTATTGCCAACAAATCCCTGGGTACACAGGGTACGCTGACTTGATTAGGAAATCCAAGGTACTGTTGCTGGAGCTGTGTTTGCTGTCCTCCCTGTTGCATAAGCGCTCGCTGTTCGCCAACCCGCTGAAACCTCGCAGTCTGGTATCGGTGTAAGTTCAAAAACTACATCTACATGCAATGTGATCTCTGCTCTGGTCTCTGATTTTTTTTGGCCGCAGTGCTGAAATTCCTCTTTGTCTGGTTCCAACCGGTCGTTCTCTGTTGGTACGGGAGGCGAGGGGAGAGGGAGGTCACGGTGGTGGGGCGCAGCAACTCCAGTTGCACAAGCGTCTGTCTGTGTCTTGATCTTTTTCCCATGTTCTGTGTGCGGCAGCGATAGCATCAGAGAGAGGGTTGCCAGACCATCTGACGTGGAAATCTCATTCGGGTGCAGGAGTGAACGGACATGATGGCGATGATGAATCTGGTTAATATTTCTACTTCTCAACCACAAAATATATATAAGACAATTAAAAAAACACATGGGACTCAGCGAGGGAGTTTTCAGTCTTGTTTGGAGCGAACTGTTCTGACACTGAACATTTTTTAGATTTTTGAAGCTGGTGGTGTTGAGCAAAAACAAGTGCTGATGCGTCGCCTTCCACCGCAGCCTCGAAGATTATCTTGGGGAAATCCCATCCCTCAGGTCATTCTGTGCTAAATGTCCTGAGTTGAGTGGAGGAATGCTAACATCTCTGAATGCATTCGCCTCAGACATCTCAGGGGGAGGCCCAGGCCGTGGAGCTCATTCGGGGCAGGTGTGTGATAAACACACACACACACACACACAGGAATCCAGTTCTGAAAATGGAATTCCCACTCTGAGTCATTACTTGGGACTGATGTATGGCATTATTATTTCTCCGCACTGAGACAGTAAACAGTTTGTCTGTAAACACCATACACAGTAAATAAAGATGGACGATGCGTCTCCACTTCAATTATCGAGAAATGGAGCCAAAATATCGTTTGCACAAACGTTACCGCAGTAGCGATCTGGGGAATGGAGCCGCTGTATCGAGGTCCCGCCATTACACGTGCTCGGCCAATCGTGCGTCAGTCTCAGCCGCCAATCATGATGGTTCATCCTGTGTTTATAACTAATTAAATCAAAACTCAGAAAGTTGAAATTTGGACAAATCATCAGTGTGAAATCAGAAAAAACATCTTTGTCATAAACAAAAAGTAAATGTTTCTTTTAACTTTTTTGTCTGGTCCATGTCCCATCCACTAACATGGAGAATGCTTCAGACAGCCACCAGGGGTTAGACTGTATATAAATTCATATATCAAGTTCAAACTGGAACAGAATTAAACCCGTGTATCAGAATCCTATTTGCTGAGACATTGGTGCCTTTTAAATTAGTAGAGTATATAAATATCTTTTCCTGAGTCTCTAGCCGATACCTGGGGCAACACTTTGAGACTTTCAGTTCGGACAGAAGTTGGTGAAAAGGTCAAAATCAATATTTTATAGCAACTTCTGAGCAAATGTGTGATGGAAAAAAATGATGTTGCCCAAAAGATGTCCTATAATGTGCTATAACAAATGTCCCCTGTGTCTTAATTGACTGAAATAAATAGGCTTTAATGTGTTTATCAATCAAAGCACAGTACAGTGAATCCATTTTGTTGATTTTACAGCTCAATGGATGCTCAGAGGTCAATAGAAGTCTGTGTTTAGTGTATTAAACCTAATGAAAGAACACTGAACAGCAAAACACTGTGCACGCTCAGCAGAGACCCGAACAATAGGTGACCTGGAACAGAGTGTGAGTTCTCCAGGTATATGGAGCCTTCTTGGCAGCCTTCAGCTGTCAGGCTCCAACAAAGCATGGTGGAAAAAGAGAAATATATCATTGTATTAAAAAGGCAGAATAATCCGCTTTTAACACCTATTCCAGGATGTTTTCACACCTTGTTTGCTCCGGGCCCTTCAGGCTTTGCAGTTTATTCTGAACCAAACTACCGGGTGTGAAAGGTGCCTCGGTGTCACGGCTCAGACCAGAATTTCTGTCCGACCAAAATCGCTCACAGGATTGTTTAATTAACGACGAGTGCCGCATTCAAAGGAGATGGTGATGCTGGTAGTGAAACCATGATGATATTACCGTGGCAACAAAATTAACCAGTTCAAAACCGACGAATTGACAACACACAGATCTGTGCCAGTCTGGATAATAACCAGATCAAATGGTTTGGACCAGACCTTCAGGTATGGAAACAGCCTCTGACACATTAGTCCTCTCACATGAGCTTTATGTGCTTCATATTTTGCTGCTTCACATGATGTATTCTCATATTAACATGAATGTGGGTTATGATGCAGCCGAAGATGAAAACTAGCAGCTCTGCACCTTTCTGACTTGCTGATCTGCTTCGGTAAAGATGATGCTGTTGAATTTAAAAGTTAAATCACAGCAGGTCCGAAGGTGTCTGCTTATCTCACTCATTTAAAATGCAAAGAACAAATGTAATCTTGAAGAGTCCTTTCTTTTTCAGTCTTTCCACTGTTCATTCAGAATTAGTCGTACTCATGCAGGGTTTTTACTGGTTTCATTTGAGAGCACTTCAGGTAAATGATGTTTTTCTCTTCGTCTTCCTGCTGAATTCCCTTAAATGTTTGTTGTTTAAGAAAACAGGAAGACGGGAAAGCCTTGGTTCATTAGTTACTCTTTGAGCGAGGCTTTAGGTGGGCACTGCCTGGGGGCAACTCTCACTCTAAACATACACAACTCAGTACTGTAAACACATGCTCTCACACACGCTGGACGTAGCGAGGAACAAGTAGCTAAACAGGCATGGATGCATGTTTACCTCCGTGCAATTAAGAGCGAGCGCAAACTATAGATGAATTCACAGTCCTGCACACAGTCTTCCCAAAGTCGCGCACACAGGCGTACACACAGAGGTGTGATCTGCCAGGCGAGGCCGTGAAACGCTGCGATGTGAGAAAACACCTCACAACGCAAACACAGCCTCACAAGGCGAGCGTTTGTTCCGAGGCCAGACCTCAGAGCAGCGCTCCTCACATCTCTGTGAGAGGAGAAGAAGAAGAAGACGGAGGCGAGGGAGGAAGAGAGCGGAGGGAGTGATCGCATGAGGCCAGACGGGACGAGATAGGAGGCATTAAAGACATGTAGAGGAATAGAGCAAGAAGGATCAAAGAGGAAAAATACACAAGAGTACAGACACGACTGAGTTTTAACCTTAGTCGGTGCTGTGAAGGGTTATTTGAAGCAAGAAAATAAAAATAAAACAAAACTCTCTGTATAAAGAGTTTGGAAGGTGATGTCTTTCCAAAGCCAGACCAGTAAAAGTTGAGGGAATTGATCAAACAGTGTCTATCTGCTCTAAGTTGCAATGTTTTAGTGTTTTAGTTATAATGGTTTGAAGGGTTACATGTTACATTTTCACCATTCCACTACATCCACTGTTTAGTCGTTCTTCAGTTTGTGGTGACGTCAACATCGCAGGTCAGTCCTGCTATTTGTTTGAATTTGGCTCGTTTGCACCGGTAGGTTCTGGTCCTGTAAGATTTATTTAAAATACAAACATGAAGCCAGCAGCTACAAAAACGAAATGATATTCCTATTTCATGTTTTTCCTGATAATAATCATTAGCTAAAGAACAAGAACTTAGCCACTTACTTTTTGTCTACGAAATAGAACTTTAGCCTCAGCGTATGATATTAATATTTAAACGTACACCAGCTTGAAACATTGACAGTGAGCCACAGGCGCATTTTACCGGCTGATGGGGTTTGGCAGCTAGCCAACTAGCTCGAAATGTTAAAAAGTAAATCACTTGATCAATCAATTGATAGCGAGGTTAATTAGCTAGCTACATCATTTAAAAATCTATTTATCTCAGTTGGCATTTCAAACGGCCGGGGGGTGGAGGTTACAACAGTCTAAGAGCTGTGTAAAAAAAAAACACCCCACTACACTTCACAACCAGAGAAAAGTACTTGGAGCATAACTTCATCTTCTCCGCTGTAGCTCTGGTTTCCCACAGAGTGTTTGACATTCGGTTTTTTTGAGGGTGACCATGCAACAGGGCCCCAGGTCTTGCTCTGCTTTCTGCAGAGACAACAATGAGCCACGATGTCTGGAATCCAACATCGAATAGAATCGTTTCTTTTCTCCCTCAAAAAACGCCTCAGTTTTCCCTCAAGCATACGCAGACTGTTTTGAGAAATGTGAGCTTGTTATGCTTTATGATCTGCAATCTGGTGTCTTATTGACACGTTGCCTCCCCTTCCACGAGAGAACTCCTCAGGAACGTAACGCAAACATTCCTCGCGGCCTCACATGGAAAAGGGCGAAAAGGTCGCCCGAGGATGTGGATGTATATTTCCAGGCACGTCTGGCTGGTTTTTGAAAAAGGTTTCTTTAGGACGATTCCAGCTCAGCTCATTCTGTACGACCGGTATTCCCCTCCCGTGAATTTGAGTCCCGCTCTAAAACCCGTCCACGAAGGTGAGCTGCTGCCAAACATTGTAATGACTGCTCTGGTGCCAGGGAAAATTGAACATGAATAGTCTTTCTGCTTTTTTTGTGTGTGTGTGTATTTTTGCGGCCAGAAAAATACCCACATACAGTTCTGACATTAATTCTCTACTCGCTAATGTTTGTTAAGGAGCTTATTTTTTTTTTTTGTTCAGTTTGAGGTAAATTACTTTTCCCCCCTCGAAACTACGATAATTGATTCAGACACTTTTTCCACTCTGGAAAACTTTCCTCTGATTGGATGACGAGCGCTCGGTCTGAGCTCCGTTCTGTTGCCATACACATTTTGGGTTGCTATGATGCCTGGCACACGGCTCACAGGATTGGTTGTTTATGTTGGCGGCGACACGGCTCCTAGCTAAAGGTTGAGCCCAGCTGTAAGTATATGCTATGGGGACAATCCAAACAAAACCAACGTCAATACCATTTATTAAATATCCAGAAATCTTTCCGCCGTGGGTTTCTGTGTATTGTATGTTTGTTTTATTGGCAACCAGAGCCGGCTGACACATTGCTCACAGAGACATGTTTGCAATACATCACGGTGATGATGCACATTAAACCGGCAGTGTTCCCAAGTTTTGAAAATGGCATCCAGCATTCGGAGCTTCCTGCGTTCCCTGTCTGTCTCCCCTGAAGCATCTGTGAGCCATCAGCGAAACGACACTTCACAAACAGTACGGCTGAAAACAAACGGAGCTGAATGAAGAGCAAACAAACAATAAAAACTCCTCCACGTGCATCACCGTCTCGACAGGGTTTGCAGAATGCGTGACGCCATTAAGAATCCGTCAAGACCAGGAAGTGATTTGTCTCGTTGCGAACGTATGCCGTGGTTGTGTTTTCTGCATGTTTGTATGACAACTGAGGAAATGAACTGGAAAGTCTAAATAGAATTTGTTCATTTGTTGTTTTTTTCTTGAATAGAAACCGTGTTTTTTGCTTCACAGGTTTCTTGGTTAAAGTTGATTGAGTATCCAAGGTCAAGGTTGGCTAATAGTCTTACTGTGACTGTGTGTGTGCACGGCCACTTCTTACCACATGCACGTGTGTATGATGTCCACAATCTGGTGGCCGGATCTGGACCTTCAGCTCCTTGTCGAGACACCGCGCTCATTGAGATTGAGAGGGACAGATTATTTCTGGCATTCCACATCTGGTAGCAGTTGAGGGGCCGAGGATCCGCTTCTTCGGAGAAATATACAAATATGTAGGACAAAGTGCACATAAATCGAAGGGGAAATTGCTCCAAACTGAGCCACTGAATCTGACTGCATGGTGGAGTTTGGGTCAGGAATATTTGATTTTAACCGTAGTGTGGTCACAGTATCAGATCACTGTAATATTATTGTTAGTTTGTTGATGTGCTTGGTTAAATGCGTCATCTATTGCACTTCGGTCCATTTGTGGGGAGAGATCACTCACACACACTCTCACTGAGGTTTCTGCATTTTTTTCCCACTGTTAAAAGATATTTTGTGACGTACTTTTTTCTGACCCTAGTCGAAGGTCAAGGACAGAAGATGTTGAGCCTTGCACATATACACAACCCCTTTAAGGCAAATTGTGACTTGTGAGTATGAGCCATACAAATAAAAATCTATTGTTTTGTTTATCCTGATTCTAATTACTTCAGAGAGTTACGTGAGAAAAGTGATGACCACCAACAGATTAGCCTAGCTTAGCATAAATACTTGATATCCAAATGTGACCAAATCTGCCAACCAGAACCTCTTAAAGAAGAATGACAAGAAATTAGCAGATACACACACACACACAGATAATATTCTAACATCTGGTCCATTAACACCTGCATATACATGTGAATTTTCCTGCCATGTGCTGCTGCTCTCTGACGTGTGACCCGTGGCTGAATTATTTACCACTTGCATGTGAACTGATTCATGCGAGGAGCTGTCAAAGCCCCACAATGGCATCCGTCGTGTTTCTTCCTCTGAATCAGCTGCGTAATTGCGACATAATTACTCAGACTCGTCTCAGTGGATCTCTACCTGGTTAAGTCGGTGCCTGAATATCAATGCAATCTGGAAAGTTAGTTTTGATGGGTTATTTGGAAGCAAAGCAGCTCTCGGGGGAGCCAAGGCTGCAGTGCATCATAAATCTGAATTGATGAAGTGATGATTAGCATTACACCTGCAGGAGGATGAGAGAGAAATCAGAGAAGCACTTTGTATGTGGAAGACAAATCTGATTTGGGACTGAGGGAGATTCTACTGCAGTGGTGGAGGAAGTATCCTGATCTGTTTCTAAATTAATTATAATACTAAATTATTAAAGTCATCAATTACGAGTAAAAGTAACTAGGAGTCACAGAATGTATTAAAAGTTTAAATGCTCAATGTAGAAAACTGCTTGTTGATGATTATTCCCATTTTGGATTAATCTGATTATTTTAGCTTTGGGTCATTTGATTACTTTCTAAAATAATTGTTTATCAAACCAAGAAAAGTGAGAAATATCCATCCCAGCAGCCCAGACCCCAAAGTGACACCTTCAGTTTAATTGCAAAGTCCAACCAATGGTTTGACCCTCCAAGGTTTTTCAGTCCGACAAATAAAAGAAACAAAATCTTGTATTCGAGAAGCAGAAACCGTGAAAGTTTTTGGCCTTCGTGCCTTAAAAATGAATTAAAAAGTTCTAAATAGCTGTCAATGAATGAATGAGCACTTTGGTTGTTAAGTTGGGACAATAAGACCCACACAGGAAGCAAATGCATGATGTTGCTTCAAAAGGTCTAGACTACGATGCAGTCCCGGAGTTTTTAAACTAAAATATCTAAATTCTTTGTTATAGAGCAGCTTGGACACTAAAATAAAAGGTTTTAGATTCGATTCAGCCACAGAAAGACATTCAAAACCATATAAATGCCAATTCATGCAAAATAACTGTTGTTAAAAGTACAGAAAACTGTTGATTTACTTTTCCTCTACCTAGGAACAACCTCCATGTGCTATAGCAGAATAAAACCCCAGCTGGCACCAAGAGGCCGGTGGAAATCTAGCCGGGCTTCATTTACCTCTCACTGTCAACATGATAACACTGCATGGTGAAATATTAAGAGCTAGCGAGTCGCAAGCCTTCCCCCCTCTAATAAGATGAGGTGTTGAGCTGAACAATATATTGACATTCAATTCAGCAGTGCTTGCTTTTCAAATGAGGCTATTGACGGTTTGAAAGTCACAACAGTCACAATCCAGCGGTTTCCACATCCGAGGTGACAACAGCGCAGTTTCCCCCTGCGGATTAAAGCGTCACGAGCGCGGCTGAACCTTTGTTTCCTTTCAATTAATCTCCGCTTCTTCCATCTCCTTTACTTTTCATCATTCTCCTTCTTTCAACCTGCTGTCAACTGATATGATTCGTCAGGGGGCGCTGATAAACAAATATCAGCCCTGGTCGTCTTGTTTGCAGCGAGTTCAGCCAGAGTGAGCCCCTGTCGCCGCTGCTGTTTAATGATGTCTGGCCTTGTTTGCTGCTGACAGTGGTCTCCACATCCAGGGCCCCTTCGTCTCCAGGCTAATTAAAGTCATTCTTCAGTAATATTCCTAAATCAACTGTTTCCTCTTGCCTATTTGAGGCCTAATTGGAAGCATGTGCACTCAACCCAAAGGGCTCCTTTTTAACCCCTGACACTTCAAGAATGCATCAGTCGCGGTCATTGATTTGGCTTCGGCTTTGTTTTTCTTCTTTCTTCATTCTTGCAGCCAGAGAAAAAAAATACGTGACTGTGAAGTTTCACCATTTTCTGTGTTTGTGTTTGTCGGATCATTTTGTGGCATCGCGTGGTTCCGATGCTTTAGGGGAGCGTTATCTAAGCGTCAGCATGTGTGTGTGTGAGTGTTTGCGTCTCTAGGACAACACGTCACTGTCCGGCTTCACCGCTGACCCCGTGATTCATGCTAAGAGGGTCGAGCGAGGTCAGGGGTCAGCGACCTTTACTATCTAAAGAGAAGTTTTTGACCAGAAAGAAAAGAAAAAAACTAAGTGCCTGGAGCCGCATTCAAATTTCTGAACCCTTTAAATACAGGTCACGCAGCCTATTAACCCAACATTACTAACTAATAATACATTTTACTCTAAGGTGGCTGATTATTTGATACTTTCATTGTGCATTTGTAGAACAATGTTTTCTAAAACATTGAAGAAAACATCCGTGTATTCATCCGTCATCTAGGAGTCGATGGGGCCAATCCCAGTTGACATTGGGCGAGAGGTGGTGTCCACACACAGGTCGCCAGCGTCGTGCAGGTAACCAGTATCGCAACGTATAAAGACAAATGACCAATCTCACCTACGGGTGATTTAGAGTTGCCACTTAACCTTAGCTGCATGTCTTTGGACGCATGGGGAGGAAGCCCACACAGAAGGGCCCCGGTCGGACAGCAGGTTCAAACCCAGCACATTGATTTACCATCTTACAAAAAAGAAAACACTGACAAAACTTGTCATTGTCTGTCTGTGTCGTCTGCAGAAGATTCGCTGCTGATTTCACATCGATTGCATCATCGGGACGGAGCCTTGTAGAAATCCTCTGTGATACTGACTTTTTTACTTTGGTGTGATGCAGCTTTAAAACGTCTTGAAGATTAAAGAAAGTAAAAGAATTAACCAACTCCTGCACCTCACACATACTGTTTACTGGGATTGTCAACACCGAGAACACTGTGTGCAAATGTTACTGCTTTTGAAGGGAACTCATTCTGAAAATCCGTATTTATTTCGTGGCTGTTCAAGCTCCGTTGTTATTTAAATGTTCTCCATTTTAGACAAATTGCCTCCCGCCTGACTTCCCTGTGCAACAAAGCAGGCTGCAGCATAAGGCCATTTTTGTTTTAGCAAAGACAATGCAGTTAGCAGTGGCCTTACAAACTTCAGGGACTTGAGAATATGCTCTTTGCTTTCTACAGTCTTGGCCCCAACACAATGTTTAGCGCCTATCTGCCTGCTGCAGTAAACAGCCGCTTGCTTTGGTGTTTATCTACAGAGGCTGGTTGCCTGTGAACTTCATTAATGTCACTCGATTTGCATGAATGCTCAGGTTGTTATGACGTTTAGTATCCGAGTCTGGTGCGTTGCTCCTCTCGCCTCGTGAAAGAACACAAAAGGAAACTGTCGTAAATCTACATTTGCATGAGCAATCAGCTCAAAGAAAAAGGGTTGAGATATTTTCCAGGGAGTTCTATCGTTTGAACAGAGCGATGGCCGTCACTCACTGAGGCGCCCGGGCTTCACGGGGAGAAAACAAACGTATGGATTGGAAACAGGAAGCTGATTCATTTAGCTTTACGTGTTGTTCTCGCTGGCTGCGGTATAGGTCATACACCCCGCCTCCTCCATGTTAGTGGACGGGACATGGAGCAAACTAATCTTAAAATGGTTCTCGTCATTTTCTCTTTAGTTTTTATTTTTCTGGTAAGTTACCTTAAGTGCTAATAACACGTTATGATTGACAGCTGAGACTGACTCACCATTGGTTGAGCACACAAATCGGCGGGACCTTTCTTCACCATCCCCAAATCACCACTGATCAAACTTGTGGATTTATCTCTGGACAGTGGAAGCTGAGACGTTTGGTCCATCTTTATACACAGGCTACGATTCAGAGTGGAGATAAAACCCACTGCCTCTCAGTTTCTGTTGGTCTATACGTCCTTATTGCTGCTATAGCTGCTTTGTGAAAAGGAGCGCCGCAGTAACCGTGTAAATGACTGTTTATGGGCAGACTGATGACTGTTTTTGTAAGGGTGAAAGATGCTGAAAGGACGGGGAGAGAAAGAGAGATGATTATGGAAAGTGCAAGTAAACAGAGTCTGCTGCCTCCACACTGTAACACTCAACCAGCAGCAGCACAAGATGTTGCACAAGCAGCTGAGCTCCATGAAAGAACACTGCTTCTATTGTGCTGCACTCATAACCACCGTGATATAGACATTACAAAGCACAGAGCCTGTTTCTTAGGATGTAGAACAAAAGTCCATACAACCGATGCACTACATGTATATACACACTAGTAAAGACACGTCTTAAAATATCTGCCCTTCAGGTTACCGAGGCTCCCCTTTGAATGTCACAGGTGTGGAACCAACCTCACAGGTGGTTTAAGTTGAGACATGAAAATGCTTTCATTAATTATTTGCATGACATTATTGATGGAAAAGATCTGACATGTAAAAGGGACTGATATTTATGAGTGTGTGCAATTTGGTGAAGATCCAAATAAAAATCCGGATCAAGTGAATTTGAATGTGCTCTAATAAGGAGAAATATATTGTGTGTTAGAAAGTTATAACGTTATCTTCATGTCTGTCGTTTGGCTAGAAACGTATTTTATTATCAACACAATCATTCATCATTCGGGTGAAGTGATGTATAAAAAGAATAGTACTTTTTAAAGTGTATATATAGATTTGATAAACATGACTGAGGGTTTACCGGTTGCCCTCAGGTGACCGGTTGCCATCAGGTTTACCGGTTCCCCTCGGGTGACTGGTTGCCCTCAGGTGACTGGTTGCCATCAGGTTTACCAGTTGCCATCAGGTTTACCGGTTCCCCTCGGGTGACTGGTTGCCCTCAGGTGACTGGTTGCCATCAGGTTTACCAGTTGCCCTCAGGTGACCGGTTCCCCTCGGGTGACTGGTTGCCCTCGGTTGACTGGTTGCCCTCAGGTTTACCAGTTGCCATCAAGATCCATGTCAAAGGTCCTGTGGAGGTACTAGGGGCACAGTGGCCTCTGCTGGGAGGTAAGGGTACTGCACACAGGGGGTAGGGCTTAATATTAGAAACGTGGAGGGGCTCTCACACATCCAGGGCTGCTAATTACTTTAGCCCTGTATTAGTCTATGTACTGCTGCTCATGCTTACTTTAAGATAATGAATCACAATCTGCCAACTGTTGTGGTGGATTATAATTGACATCGACGGATCCCAACTGCTCGCTGGGAGAGGGCTGTGGGGGTGCATCTGTCCTCCCTTTGCACAGCTGCTGCAGAATTACGACAGAAATGTTTGCCTTTATAATTGAACCCGGAAAGTGCTGGTTTTGTGGGATTAAATCAAATCCAATTATAGCTCAATTGTTTTTTGAGTACAGGAGTTGAGTAAACTCTCTGACACATCACGATATCGACATGGGAATCACCTCGTCATCGCTCACCCCAAAGGAAAGGTCGAGAGGAAGCCGGGTGTCGTGTTTGATGAGCATCCTAGTTGTGTCGCTTTGCACAACAGAGGCCTCAGTACGCCACATACTGTACCTCCTGGTTATCGCTCTCACGTAAACCACTGCTGTGCCCTTCTGGGAGCTTCTCTTCACCTACGACTGAGCAGATGTTACACTTAGCGCTCACTTTAGCGTTTTCCCTCAGTTACAAGTCAGTGTTTCCTACAAAAACAGTATAAAAAAAAAATCTCACCCTCTTGAACCTAACATCTGGTAAAATCTCTCGCTGTTTGAAGGCAATATTTATCACAACATGGAAACACTTGTGTATATATATAAATGTCAACCAACGACGTAGAGAACACATGAAACCGGTGTTAAAAACTAAACTTACAACAACAAATGCTGTTGTCTTAACGCGGCGCATTCAGCCTGCACACACAGTAAGTGGTGTCTCCCTGTAAACAGCTCTCTCAGACCTCACTAAAGCTATTTTCAGTCTGATATAATCAAGTAATTGCAAACAGGGTCTCGGAGAGTTTTAGCTTTAGGCTCCAAGGAGCAGAGATCGGCCATTAAAGTGGAATAAAGTGATACAGTTTAATTCTTCTCTATCGGGTGGCCTGACGTTCTGCAGAGGCGAGAGTGTGTGGTGCTGTTTCATGTTTTAAAGAAGAGCGTTTTAAAGGGTATAATTGAAAGGCTTTTATGTCACAAAGTGTTTGGATTCCAAAGCTAGCGCTGTCGGATAAAGACCGACTCCGACAGAGCACGCCTCCTCAGTGTGAGAGCGGACGTTTGGCGGAGGAGAGATGAAAGCTTCTCTCGGATCTGAAACGATAAGTTGAACCTTTGGAGCCATATTTTCCACAACAACCTGCACAGACACAAAAACATACTGATGTGTGTGTGTGAGGGGACAGTTAAATCAAGATGGCGGCGTGAAACAGCCTTTGGTTTGTCCACTTGTTGCACATGACATGGGGATTAGAGAGGACGTTTTTGCTTTGGGGACAACGACATGTGAAACAAAAAAACATTTGAAATGTGTCTTTCCGTGGTTTTAAATAAAATTGAGTTTCTCCACGATGTCTTGAATGTTTGTCTCCTTCTGTCCCCGGTAGATTTTCATGTCTCAGTAGAGCACTTACCTCCACCAAGGCCCAACCGTTGTTTTCCCATCAAAATACATTAATTGTTTTCAGAGAGATTTATGAAAATGTTAAGAAAACAATGTTAAAGAAAGTGAAGAAAACATGTCTGCATCTTCCCCTTGATCTGGATCTATACCCAATTTAAAAGGTTTCTTCCCTGACCCATAATGCATCCTTCCACCAAGTTTCCATCAGCTAGTATTTTGTGTAATCCTGCTGACAAACAACCGAATGCAGACTAAGACACAACCTCGTTGGCGGAGGTAATCGTTTAAGTATGAAAACATGGCGAGACGTTTCCCACGAGACAAGAGCAGGCTTGAGAACCGCCAACCCCTCCATCCTCACGCTCCAACATCATCCTCCATCGCTGCCATGTCATGACATCACCGCCCCTTCCTCCGCGCTGTCGTCCCTGTGGTCTGGACCCCTGATTCTCTGGCTCGGATGCTGACGCTCTCTAAAAGGGTCGGGCAACTTAATCCAAGGCTGACAGACAAGAAAATAATGGCGCTTGGCTTTCATGAGGTCCCGTTGCTCTCTCTCTCTCTCTCTCTCTCTCTCTCTCTCTCTCTCTCTCTCTCTCTCTCTCTACGTCTCCCTGCAGCGTGTCAAAGTGAATATTCGCTGTCCGCAGAGGGCTGTGATGCAACCCGACATTATCACGGCTCGGATTGCCCCCAAATTAGATAGAGCGAGTTTGCTTTGGCTGCACTCACTGTGCCACAAAAACCTGGGAACAGGATGAACTCCAGAAATGTCTCTAATGACACACACATGGCAGTGAAATGTGACCCAGAGCGAGAGATAATCACTGTCATTTAGTGCTCGAGCGAATCAGTGTGGCCATTAACACTGAGACCAGCACAGACCTCCACGAGGGGTGAGGGATCAGCTCAGTGACCAATAGACAAGAACTTAGTCTATATGTGTTTAAAAAGTTTTATTAACTTCATCGACAACAAGCAGCTGTTAAATTTGTGCAACATGATACAAACTTTATACATGTTTCATCAGGTTTGGCCAAGTTTTCACATTCCAATTGTATTTGGAAGAGAGAAGAAAGGCTAAACGGTAAATTAGAGCTGAAACGATCACTTTAAACTATCTTGATTAGTCAATGACAGAAAATTAGATGGAAAATAGAATTACAAATCTGAATTGACTTGATTTTATCTGGGTTGTTTGAACGTTTGTTTATTTCGATTATATAATTTACTCTGGTAGACATACCTCAAAACACAATTTAACACAGAGCCTGAGTTGATTGTATCTGGGCTGTTTGTTTATTAACTCCGACCCAGAGGTTAGGCTTTCTCCCCTGTATGTTTGTTTCTTGGTTTGCTGTCTTGCTTATTGTGAAGCACTTTTTAACTATGTTTTGAAAAGTGCTTATTAAATAACGCTTATTATCATTATAACTATTAAGATGATTGAGCATTAGTACATTATAATTGGAGCTGAATGGACTGTTTGATTATAGTCAGAAACATAATTGCCATCTATTTTGATCATGAAAACATTATTTTAAGTTTATTTTTCAGAAAACAAATACAAAAACAAATTCTCTGGTTCCAGCCTTTCAAATATGAGCGTACTAGTTACTTAGGCAATTTTGAGTGGCAGGCAGGTAAGGTCACTTTAATTATAACAACAATTAAAAAACACCGCTCTTTTATGACCTTAATCAGCCCATCAACCTCGAGCTGTCAAATACTTCAGGGTAACTGCATCAGATTAGAAAAATGAGCAAAACTGGAGAGAGACGCATGAGAAAAGAAAATGTGTTTGACCCCTGAGGAAAATAAGATGAACTCGAACAAGAAAAGGGGAATTAGGTCTTTTTAAATCTTTAAACCTACAAAACTCAAATGCTTGATTTTACCACTGCAAACCCAGTGTGACCATTACTATTCTGTACTTATCATTTTAAATTATTATTATTACTTTACCTGTCACTCTCCATGAGCTTTAAAAATATCCTCTGCCACCCTGACTTCGCTTTTTCCTGCAGTTCCACCTTTTAGGTCCATTGTGAGCTTCCGTACTTCCGTTTCAGTTTCAGGAAGTAGCGACGCTAACAACAACAACAGAGGAAAACACACTTCTCTCGCCACGTTTTTTACAAACTCACCTCGTAAATGTGACCATGTCAAGTTATACTTTCACTGTGGATCCAGTCCGAGGTCTGGTGTGACTCCACCACCGGAAACAAGGAGGTGTTTCCCCCTCGTGTGAAGCTACTTTGCCTGGGGAGCCAGGTTAGCTACAGGAGCTAATGTGACAGTGACTTCAGATGGATTCAGATTAAGTGATCAAACTAAGAGGTGAGTGAATAAATGAATGAGTTCATATCTTGTTGTACATTTACTGTGCTCTGTCTTTAATCTTCTGTTAAAGTTGAGATATAAGTTTTAGCTCAAGCTGTGTAGTAACATTATTTCTGATCAGGCACCATTGATGGAGAGTTTATAAACCACATATAAATATGTGTTGATGATTAATAATCAATTCATGAAGTGTTTGAAGTTGCCAGTGGTGAAAAATAAATCTCCACCAGCATGAACGTTTGATTTAGCTCCTAATTTCATTTTCACATCCTCCTGTGGAAGGGCTGCAGGACATCTGGACCCAAATCCAGTTTATTAATGCAGACATCTTCCAGACTGAATTTATTCATGTGAGAACACTTGTTAATCATATCATAACATTTATAATTGCATGTGACAGCCTAACTTTTGCAGCACTTTTACAGCAGGTTGAAAATAGTCCATTAGTTTGGCAACTCATAGATTTTCCATTTGATACTTTAAAGTCTGCAATTCTTTGATAAACTAAATCAATAATACTGGTCTAGAGAAACCTTTATTATTATTCTAATCACTTTCATCACCTTTATTCACCTGTTGTCAAAAATGTTTTTATGATTATTTTGTAGACGATGCCTCGCATGCAGTCCGGTGTGTGGAGGCATTTTACTCCGGCCATTAAAAATGGCAGGGAAACCTTCATGTGCAACTACTGTGCCAGGACGTACACGAAGAATGCAACCAAGATGCAGATACATTTGGACAAATGCAAGGAGTACTGTGTGGTTTCACAGCAGTCACCGGAGCCTGATGGGAGCTCTGCTGCCTCCATCCCCGTTCCCTCCTTCCCATTCTTACCATCTGCCGCTCCGGGGGGACAGTTCCTCATTGATTCTGTGGATCAGCGCAGCCAGGCATATGCTGATGAGTGTCTGGCTCGAGCTGCGTACGCCACCTCCTCGCCCCTCACTCTCACAGACAATGTTTATTGGAAACGATTTTTCAGCGTCCTGCGGCCGGCTTACTGTCCACCCACTGCAGCGGCTCTGTCCTCTCATCTGTTGGACTGCGAGTATGACCGAGTGCAGAACCAGGTTCATGATGCGATAGGGAAAGCCGACTGTGTCACAGTTATCTGCAGCGGCTGGTCGAACATGAAAGAAACTGGAACTATCGTCTATGTTGTGGCAACTCCTGTACCGCTGCTCTATAAATGCACAAACATGAAAGAGCAGTCACATGCAAGCGCTTCTATTGCTGAGGAACTGAAAGAAATCATAAACGAGGTGGGACCTCAAAAGGTCTTTGCTGTCATGACGGATGACGCCCCGGAAATGATGGCCGCCTGGGCTCAAGTAGAGGAAGCTTTCCCGCACGTATCTGCTATTGGCTGCACAGCGTATGGCATCCAGCAGCTCTTTGGCGACATGGTGGAACAGCCGTCTATTAAAGCATTGTGCAGGAGAGCTGAGCAGGTGGTGAGGTATGTTAGAGAACGGAAATCATCAGCAGAGACTTCTAGACGCTGGCAGACTACAAAGATAAGAAACCACACTTCCAATGGAGCAACACTGGCACTGCCTGGAGGCTCTGACCGGACTGGTGTGCTCAGCATGTTCAGCAGCCTCCTGGAGGGTCAGACGTCTCTGCAGGAGATGGCCGTCTCAACCACACTTAACATTGAAGCATCCATCAGGGCTACTTTACAGGATCCTGCCTTTTGGAAAGGGCTGATCAGCAGTCACAACCTGCTGTACATGATCGGGAATTCTATTGATTACATGAAAAGAGACGACACTTTGCTCTCTGGTGTTGTTGACATGTTCAGTCAGTTAAGATACCACATCGGAGCCACTCTGTCTGGGTCTGTGCTGCACAGCACTGAACAGAAAGCTGTCTTGGCATCATTAGACAGATGTCAGGAGTTCTGCGTAAAGCCCATCCATGCAGCAGCGTACATGCTGGATCCCAAGTATGTTGGCCAGCAGACGCTCTCCGGGGAGCAGATTAACAGTGCTTACTACGTGATATCCAACCTGTCACACCATCTAAATCTAGATGAGGGTAAAGTGCTCGGCAGCTTCGCCAGGTTCTCGGCCAAACAGGGACTATGGAAGGGGACGGGGATATGGAGCTCATGCCAGCACGTGTCTGCATCCACCTGGTGGAAGGGGCTGTGTTCCTCTGAGCCGCTGTCAGCCGTGGCCTCTGCTATACTTCAGATCCCTCCGACAACAGGAGCTTGTGAAAGCCTGCGGTCGCGGTTTGGAAGTGAAAAGGTCGAAGGTTCTCTCTCAGCTGACAGGGTGCAGAAACTGGTAGCAGTGCAAGTGAATCTCAACCTTTTAGATCCGAGTGAGTGTGAGTACACTCCGCTGGACAGTGAGGAAGAGAAGAAAGTTTTATTTCAGTCTGAGACGCAGTAGGGATTTTGGATTTATCAGACAAAACATGTATTTTAAAGCTAAAACAGTCTGCACACAAGACCCAACCTCATAAATACAATCAAGCCTCACAAAATTATACAAACTCGTTCATATCAGTTCCTTAAATGTGACGGATTTTTCTCATCTAGATAAATGTATTATTCCCATGGAAATTGACGAGAATGGCGAAAAAATGAATGAATGGGTTCTTTCCTGACCTGTACCACATAATTACACCAAGATTCGTGGTCATCTGTTGAGTAGTTTTTGTGAAATGCTGCAAAATAACAGACAAACATTTGCTGCTAAAAAAAAAAACACTTTGAATATCACAGAGGCTTGATCATTTAAAGTTTAACCATAAACTTAACTATAAGCTATAGCATACCGTATATTTTTTATGTAAATGCACATAATTGCTGCGTTGTTTATTCTGTCAAATGAAAGGTTTAGTTTCTGCAAATATAAACACAGACAGCGATATGTCTGTGAAAGGGTCACATTGGCTGATTTATATCACCCAACCAATGAAGGAGTTGGGCTCTGATAGTACGATAGAAATGAGATGTGATGTGTTTAGTGTGTCACACAGATCATTTGTTACAGACAGCGTATGAATGATTACAATGTGGAGTTGGTCTGAACTTTCTCAGCTGTGATTGCACTTTAAGGAGTGACTGAATGAGAAGCTTTGATTTGGGTTCGGATCCCATACAATGAAAACTCATGTTGTTAGTTTTGAACTTGTATTAACTTCATAATCCCAACATGAAACCTTAGCTGACTGAGTAATGGTGCAGGGTAAAGGACTGAGAAGTCAGCTGAGGTCATGTCAGCTGCTGATCAGGCCAATGATGAGCCAGCGCTGGTAACTGAGAGGTAACTGGATCTGTCTTTGACTCAGTGGTTTGTCCCTCACCCTGCACCATAGACTAACAAATACAGATTGATTCTTCTCTGTTCAGACTGTTTACATGATGTAAATAAAAGAATTGTATTTATTGAAGATTTTGTTTGCTCTGAGTTAAAGACTTTCCACCCCCATAAAAATGGTTTATACAGAATGTATAAAATATACTTGGAACTTAATTAGATAAAGGGCTATTCCCAGCAGCCATCTGCTATCTTAGCTTAGCATAAGTCACATAAAAAGAGGAAAACACAGCTTGTTGCTTTATGATGGGATACGTACAGTTATTGTTTGGTTGGCTACTAATGGATTTAAGGAAATTACTTCTTCTAGCCAAGAACTAAAATTAAAGTATTGCTTGGAGGAACAAATTAACTCCAATTCATGAGTTAACCTTTAAAGATTTATTGAAACACACTAAAGTTCTAGCTTGTAAGAAAATACAAAAAACTTCAGCCTCTTAAAAAACGAAGCACTGAAGCTCGGTGTGTTTTCTCACACTCACTTTTCCTTTATCTCCTCTGCTGTTGGTTTTTCTCCGGGTGGCCTCGGGGGGTTTTGGAGCAGAGATCTGGGCCTTGTAAATACTCACATTATTAATCTTAATAGGAACGAGCCTGGACGAGCTGTGGAGGTGACTCTGCCTTGAAGGGAGCAGACCTTGCGTAAACCACAGACTCTTTTTCTCCACAGCGTCACATCACAGTAAATCTCCCACTACCTACGTCCCTCGCACTCTGCTGCCCATTCGGCTTCGCATGGGGATTTGCAGGCGCTGACAACAGACGTGTGGGCAGTAAATAAGAGGGTTGGTATATATCATTTCACATGATGTATGCACTTAATGGCAGGTGGCAGTGCGTCGGTTTTAAAGTTGCCCTTTGTGTGATGCAGTCATACCAGGCAGAAAGCATGAAATTACCCTTCGCTCAGGTTGTGGTTTCATCCTTATTTCATCATTTGTTGCAAGCCCCGGATTACCAGCGGTAACGCCACGTTGTCAGCTGGAGGTGTTTCTGCTTCCTGATAATTCAACACGCTACAGAACTTTGTTTACTGCTGCCCCTCAATGTCTGGCGTTGTTTTATATTTTGTATTAATGTCAACACATCCCATGAAAAAAAACTAAATCTACATTGTTTTGTTCCGTTTTACTTTATTCACAGATTTCTCTAGCCAATAACACTAAGGATCAAGCGCAGTAATTCTAACTGCAGACAGAAATGGTCAATATTTATGTAATTTATTTCTGATGTAATATTTATATATTCAGATCCGTGCAGTGTTCCCTTGGAAATTGGGGAAAATGTCAAAAATCAATGTCTGAATCCACACCAAATTTTAACAGTCTCTTTCTTGACACAAGTCCCATCGTTCCACCAAATTTCATGGAAATCTATTGAGGTTTTTCTGACATAATCCTGCTAACAAACAAACAAAGGAGCAGTTCAGGGTGAAAACAACCTCCTTGGCAGATGTGATTCAAAGTTTTGCATTTCTGCATCACCACAGTCCCTGACTGAAGAAACACAAGCTCTTAACAGCATTAGCAACATGTATACACTCAAGAACCTCAGGAGGTGGTCTGGCAACAATAGCCAACAATGGAAAACATTGTCCTTTCCTCTGGGAGTTGTGATTGGGATACCGATTGAGCTGTCTTCCCTATTAAAGCCTGTATACAGCACATCACCCACCAAGTCTCTGGCCACTGAGAGGAGATTGAGACGTCTCTGTTAACTCTGGACATGTTTCACTGTGGAGGGGCACCCTGCAATTTGTTTGTAGTCCTGGGATGTTTTGCACAGGGCTCAGTTAGGAATGTATTACCGTCCAGTAATTAATGTCAGATGAGATCGGCTGTAATTTGGTAATCTAATCAGGTCCACAAAGTATTGCTGCCGTAACAGCTGGTGCCAATCCAACTGTAACTCCCCCGTCAAGGACTGATACTATTATCTTGGCCTGGAACAATGGCTGGCTGCAGCCGTGAGTGTGCGCATGAGGCGGAGAGCGCTGGGAAGGAACCGCTGGGCGGCTTACGCTGCAAACAAAAGCAAGCTTGTCTGGGGATCATTCAGGAGAGAAAGTTTTATTTTTACACTCGTATCAATGGCTGAACAGAAAACCCCTGAGGGGAAAGGTACAGTGTGAGATTCCATCAACAAGTCTTTCACTGCGCATTCTCCAGGCGGTCCTTGTAATATGCTGCAGCCTGGATCCTGTCCCTCTTTTTACCAGGTATTTCAATCATGACGTACATTCTCTAAATTTCTCAAACACCTTGTTTGTATCAACTGCCAAGCTGCAAAGAAACAATTGTTTTGTGAACGTGAGAAGTTTAAAAATGAGCGTGCAATCTTCCAGTTTGTTTTTTCAGTCATATGTGCTTAAGCCAACAAAACAATGTAGATCATGAAACCATAGCAAGTGATGAAAAGATAATCTCTTAGTTCACATCTGAGCCAACATTTAATGGATTCTTTCTTGGCCCATGTTCCAACCTCCCCACAAGTTTCATTTAGATGGAATCAGTAGTTTTGGGGTAATTCTGCTGACAAACAAGCCAACAAACAAACAAACTTAGAAAAAGTTCTTCTGTGACTTCGGTACCACTTCTAGTTCACAGGGTCAAGCACAAAGGACAGAAGTCTAAATCTAATATGCATATATTTTGTGAAGAATCAAGAGGAAATGGAGATAAGACGCAGTACAAACTGCCCTCAGACCAGTGAGGAGGACTGAAGCCTGGACCCTCTCTCAGTTGGTAGCCAGTCCTTCCCACAGATCCACCCTGACGCCCAGTTAATGAACCTAATTTGATGTTTCTGATTCCGAAATGCAGACATTTTGATATTAATGTAATTTGCTCTGGATTCCTGTCTGACTCTGCGGTGGCTGGAGCCAGACTACAAACTGCCTCTGTGTTTCTCACCGGGCCCGAAGTGCGTCAGCGGGGCCGGGGCTTAATTTAGCGATGACCATTGTGTCCGACTGTCAGGCCGCGCAACTGTTGCTAACATTCAACCTACTGTAATAACAGACTGGCAACAATTAGTGGCTAAAGCCTCCCCATCATTTTCTCATTCCGCACCCAGGCCAACATCAACCCACCCGTCCGCCCACTCCCCTCCCACCCCGACTATGAAAAACAAAAAACAACAGATGGGCCGTGCCAAGGAGACCGTGACTGCTACTGGTCATTACCACAGTGAGGAGCCGGAGAGGTGGTGGGAGGGTTGGGATGCTTGGGTTGCAGATATGTAAAATAACCTGGTGGCAAGGAGAGTCGACACCGCTCTCCACCGCTTCTCTCGTTCCTGCTGCTCTCAGCAACTCATAATGCTTTTATAATTACATTCCAACCCAGATGAATCATGAGCAGGTGATCACAGCGTTTTTTTCCCCTCCCTCTCACCAGCTGCTGTAAACTTGTACCAACATCAGGAAGGCTCGTGGTGGAAGAGGTAGTCAGATACTTTGTTGAAGTCAAAGTATTAATACTCCATTAGAAGGCCTGTTCTTGAAATAACACTTAAAAGTATGTCATTTTATGTGCTGAAAGTACTTAAAGTATCAAACTTGAAATACACAGTAGCATTTTACTGTTGTAGTGAAGATGAAGCCAGTTTCATCTGCTTCATTCACAGTTGATAAGTTCATGCCGGTGGCTCCGAACCCAGGGATCCTCCCTCCAAAGGGTCACAAGATAAATCCGAGGGGTCGTGAGATGATTAATGGGGCAGGAAAAAAGATTAGTTTGGTGGAACTGCAAGATATCAAGTGTGTGACCAGGGGCTGCAACTACACAACAAACAACATCATCTCTCATATGAATATAGTTTCATAAAGAGTAAACTATATCCCTGTATGTAGATGTAAAAAGAAGCCTACAATAAAATGTTATTTCTCACGGTACTTAATTGATTTAATGTACTTTGTTACTGTCAGTTCTATTTACAGCTAATTCTGTGATATAAGTCAACCAACGCACGAAATATTTAATTACTATGATTATACTTAAGTGTTTAACACTGTTTAATGTTAATTGGACTGCATTTATACAGCACTTTCCTAGTTTCACTCAAGGTGCAATACACTAAAAGTCACATTCACACGCACACGATCATACAGCGCTTTCACAAGCAGTGTTTATCTATCCCAGATCATTACTGCCCTCAGGGATGATCTAGGGTTTATTTAGGTTGTGGAATTGGGGTCTGGAAGTGCCAGAAACTTCCATTCTCTCGAAAGACCAGAAGAGGGCCACTTCTCTGGATGCAAAAGGAAGTCAGATTCTGTAGAAATCTTCTTTTTCTTGATTTATTATGTCAATAAACATTTTGCAAAGGAGATTATGATCTCAGCCACTAGTTTCATTTAGTAAATTGTGGTTCTATTTAGAGTAAGATAGGCGATGAAGCACCAAATGTATTGGTGATGAATACTGTTTGATTGATAGCTAGTACCAACCTGGCCCTGGACAAATTGGTTGTGCTAAAGGACCCTTTCATGTGGACTGGAGGAGCCAGGAATCTAAACAACAACCCTCATGCTAGTGAACAACTCACTCTACCTAAAACAGACATCATATCATTGTGAAAATACTGATGCGTCTGCTATTAGTATATTATTCAATGTGTTTTGTTTCAACCATGAGACAGGTGAGGATTCAGCAGAGAAGTTAAAATGTGTTGTCTAAACCCTGGTTTGCTGCCATGTGCTGGGGTGTGATTTTGGTTTGCATGGTGTTGTTCCTCATGAGGACCGGGCACTTGGCAGGAGCTGGCATCGCACAACCTCATTTAATTCCAGCAAACACTGGCTCCAGCTGAAAGTCGAGGGACTCGCCCGGGGATGAGAAACGGCATGAAATAACTCAAATAGTAATGGCTCCGTTGGAGATGATGCCATTTGCACTACATAGGAGGTCCAACTATTTCATCCTCGCAAAGTCATTTTGTTTGGGGTTATAGCGAGACGTTCTCTGAAAAGGTTGTTAAAAGAAAAAAAGGGTGGAAGTCTGGTGGAGTACACGAAACGAAGCCTGTTAACGTCGGAGGGATCCTGGACTCAGCTGTTCAAACACTGCTGGCGCTTTGCTGCCACTGGGAAATCGAATTTTTCCACCTAGAGGGAAACTGATAGTCACATTGGAAATAGCTATTTAACCAACAGGGGGAAGAGAAGCCTTGTCAGACCCTCATCACTGTAGGTGTGGGGGAGATGTGTATAGAATCCAGGCTTTGAATCTGCTTTGCCATTGTCAGCAATCATCTTTCAGGGTGTTTTCATCCCGTCGCTCTCTCTCATGCTTGCACTGCAGGCACCCGGCCTTTTATCCCCAATCTGAATCTCATGTGTCACTCAACAACATCCCAGGGTTCAGAGAAGAAGAAGTCGAAATAAAAGGAATGAAGTGAAGACTTCCACGTCTCTCCTCCCTCCCATGAAGACCAAAGGTCCACCGCCTTTGAATCAAGTGGCTCTTTTGTCTCTGGTGAAGTCAGAGCGCCGAGCCCGACCCGAGCTGCTCTTGGAACGTGTTGCTGCTTTAGTTGAGAGGCAGAAACCTCAGTGATGCCAAGTACGCAGCTCTAACTGCTACCAGATGTGCAATTATAACCACTGACAACCGCCAAGGCCCTTTTTGGTGGGCAACGAAAAAAGTGGGAGATAAATGATTTGGCAAAATATCGAACATTCTGCAGAAATGTTTATCTGTTCAGCTTTAAAACCATTTTTGTTTTAATACTGGTGTTTTTTTTTATTACTTCTGAGATGCAGATTTTGTTTTCTGAGCCTCATCAACCACTAAAGAAAGCTTGTATGTTTTACAAGCTAATTATAACCCAAACACACTCACTGAATAAGTTTTGATTTTCATCCAGCTCATTATTGAGGCCAAAAGAACGAGCCAGATTCTTTCCTCTGCTCCAAAAAACAAGGGGAAATGTCTAACTAGATTACTAACCAAGCTTTATTTGTCTCTGTTTGAGCATATAATGTTTATTAAAGTTGACACATAGTACACAACCTTATCCATCTTGGCAAAAATGATTTTACTTGCCTTTGCGATAAAGACCCGGAGGAATTCATGGGATTTTAAGAGAGAGGAGAAGATGAGATAAAGAAGCAATTGTTTCACTTGTTAGGGAAATCACCTTTTTCTCAATTTTCTGAATTTTGAAAGCAACGTCCTATCAGGCCCTCGAGCCTCTGATCGATTAGAGTAACTTTGGAGATTTTTGTAATTTCTTTTCCTTAATTTCTGACAGACGTCGATAAAAGCAGCTTTTTTAATTCCAGGCAGCAACACATGATGTTGTTGGCTGAAATTACAGCCTGTGCTGGCAGATTCATCATCCATGGCTACACTGGCTGTCTAATTAATCCAATGTTAGCTTCCTGACTTGGTTCTGAATCCTGTCCTCCACCTCGTGATTGCTCAAGGACGCATGTCCCAGACACAAAAAGGCTTTCGAAATAAGTTATCACTTTACCTGTGTCACAATTCAGGGGCCACATCCTTTTGAGGCCTCTTCATGTATTTGGTCTTCGATGTCCATATACTGAGGTTTTTCTATTTGCCTCACCAGCTAGTCCATCTCTTAACATTGGCCTTTGACTTTTAGCCCATATAGCTAACTTGTTGGCTTCTCCACCAGTACTCAAAGAATCCTGCGATAGGTGGACACCCATGGGATCATTGGAAGGACGCATTTCTTGGCCGTGTTTGAAGGAGCCTTCAAAACTGGATTGCTTGTATTCCCATCATTCTATTATCGCAGCCTCCAAAGGTTGCCGCCCCTTATTGGGACACCGCTTATGTGTTTCGCAACCCTACCAATGATTTGAATGTTTTCCTAAACAAAGAGAGTATCCAAGACCAGCTTTGATGTAGTAATGATATCCCGAGGCCTTGGAAGGTGCATGTCTCTACATGGGGGTTAGCCAGGCATGCTATCAAGGGAGCTAAATGTAGATAAACTCACGTACTGCTTAATTGATTCCTTACACTTTTTAAATGCAGAGTAGTTCTTACTAATATTCTTATATATATATGTATTAGTAGACTGAGAATGTACAGTGATCGTCAGCCTCTCCTGTCTAAGGCATGGTACGAGGACCTGAGTACATTTCCCCATCACGTCATGTGTTATTATCCACAGTGTGTGAGGTCCACGCTGCATCGCCCACTGATGTTTTGCGTAGCAGCAATTGTCAGGGTGAGTCATTGTTATGAGAGAACATGCATAAATCATACAAAGGGCTTTATCTCTTTGTAATAACAATAAAGAATCCTCCACAATGTTCCACGCACCAAGACGTAATGTAGTTTTATGGGAGTCCTGTGGAGCCTCTCGTTTTTATTCAGATGACTTGGCACCCAGCTCGAGTTAAGAAAATCCTCTCCAACGTGTCTGAATTTCTCACGATGAAGTGCAGCATTTTCTCACATTAGGATTTGTCCAAAATCTGCCTTTCGAGCAAGACTCTTTTATACAGTCTGTGAAATGATGGAAAATAATGGTTCAGGAACTTTGCTGCCAAGAAAATCTAACATCATGCGAAGCGATCACCCCTGCAATACATTTTCTATGGAATGAATGCACCGTCTGTCGTCTACGGAGTAAAACACATACAGGCAAGCACCCCAGCTCCAGAAAGTAAGGCTAAGCAAGCAAATAAAGCGCTGACTCTGCCACACTGAGGCTCACAGGTGTGTGACAGTGTATATAAAAGGTGGACAGTGTGTTATTGCAGGTGTGTAACCACATATTGACACACCCTCCCTCCTCTGCTGACAGGCTGCTATATGGTTCAGTCTCCTCTGACCCTGAGGGCTGGGTGAGCACACTGCAACTCGCTGGAACCTACGCACCACACAGAATGACATTATGATTCTGCCTCAGGTTTGTGGTTGGACATGTAATGACTGAGAGGAAGTTGGTGCATGATTCAATGTTAATTCTGTGAGGGCCACGATGAGTATAAACGAAATCTCAGTCATTTGAGGCCGCTGACCAGGAGGAACATGAAAAAGCAAAGCTCCCTCATAACCGCAGAGAAACACTGTTGATTTAAAACAATAATTGATGAGATTGCTGATCCCATGAGAAAAGTTAGCTACCAAATATTAATTTAAACAAACTATATAAAACAGATTAACCTGAACTCTTGTAGATTAAGAGTTGTTCCTTAATTGAAGACGGACTACAACAAAGGGAGCAGACGACAATATTGATCATTCACTACATTTCCATGCACAAACAAAATCCAGTTTTGACCAAAATCTGAAAACAACTATATTCTCACTAAGCTGTTTGCACGGCTAATGAAAATAAATATTCCAATAATCAGCTTATTCTGTTTACATGCAGCCGTGCACACCCGCCCCCATGCACGTGCTATGGCTACACCCTTTGTAACTTTATTATATTATCACTTTTTCTAATGTTTCTATCTAACTCAATCATGGTAATAATTAGGGAAATATCAAATTAAAATAAATGAAAAATTGCAGTATATGTATATAAATGTATATCATTTATGTTTGTCTTTTACAAACAAATTTAAACCTGCATTTGATGATCTAAATAAAGTTTTTTTTATAGCTCTGCAGAACCAAACATTACCGGCCAAATGGTTGTGTGAATCCAAACAACACACACGGTTACGAGGACTCCAGTCCATCTGTCTCTGGGCAAATCTGCTCTGTGAAGGCATCTGTGGCGTTTGCAGACTTTTATCTGCCTGAGTCTCCAAAGTCTAAATTCTCTCTTTCAAAGTCTAAATTCTCTCTTTCAAAGTCCAACCTGGAGGAATAACAATCCTGACAATTTACACCTCTTGATTCTTCCATCTTGGAAATGTCACGTCTTTCTGGTGCCGTGTTCCAATATTTTTTATGACTCACAGTATGGGAGAGGCATAACAAGTGTTCATTTCCAAGAAACAATCGTATCTGCTCCAGGTGATGGTGACATTCAAAGCTGGAGCCATATGGCATCAATGCTGGATATAAGAACGATGCTATATTAAATCTTCCTTTAGAGACATCTGCCATTGATGCTATGAATAATTTCTCTTATTGAATCCATCACAGCAACGTCCTCCCCCTGTTTTCTGTAACCAAGCACATTATGTGTCTATTTAAACATACCTGACCATTTCTTACACTGACATAAGTTGCTATAATTAGCAGTTGTAGTTACCGAGCATTACATTCCTGATGAAGGAGCAAGTCATTAACTATACGTACATCAGTTAATGAGGCGACAGGTTAGAATGAATAAAAAGCCTTGACTGACTTATAGTTTCTTCAGTAATCTGGATGGAAGCTATAAGCGTTTAAAATAATGTTCTCTCCCCCTCTTTATTGAATTTGGCGATGTTTATACTGTATTGGCACCAGACGCTCCCTGAGGTAGAGTTACGTTAAACACGATAGTCCTCATCCTATCGAATATCGTGAAAAGTGAAAACTGTTGTTTGACCAAGTATTTAAAGCAACACTATGTAACTTTCACTGAGCTACAGCGCCCCCTGCAGCCGCATGTGGTGATTGATTCTGTTGGGCTCCCAAATTCTCAGTCTCAACAATGAAGCGTTTTTCATCAACTGGATGTAAAAGTGGACGAACGAACAAATTAGTTAAACTTAAACAAGGTGGAATCATCAAAGTTGTTATTTCTGAATATTTGCCACATTAAGTCTGATGCACCGTGACATCTTTAAACTCTGCTGTCAGGTAAAAGGCTGGTGCACTTTTTTCCGCTTGAAAAATGACAAATACAAAACAACATTTAGATTAAACTCTGTCATTAACTTGCACAGCTACATTTCTTGCAATCTCCGTGAAGTCTGTCACATTAATGCCAGGTTTTTGAACAAGTGAGAAACGTGTTTATGTTTCACTTTGTGCCTGACGACCGGGGCAGCAGCTTGAAAACTCAAGCGTGTGGAAGTTTTTATTCAC
This sequence comes from Hippoglossus stenolepis, assembly GCF_022539355.2. Taxonomy (NCBI): domain Eukaryota; kingdom Metazoa; phylum Chordata; class Actinopteri; order Pleuronectiformes; family Pleuronectidae; genus Hippoglossus; species Hippoglossus stenolepis. The sequence goes on from NC_061499.1 coordinate 5,579,080, forward strand.
TTTCAGTTGAATAGACGAGGAAAAGTTTAAAGACGGAAAAGAAGCTTGTTTCCTCGTGCACGGCAGCACATCACGTTGAAGGAACTTTGAAACACATACATATATTATCTCAAGGTACAAGAGTCGCAGAGTGTCGGAGGCAGAAGAGGTGCAGCGACACAGAACCTTCTTCTTCTGGTGACATCCCCCTTCACCCACCTTTTATACTCCCTGGAAATGTAAAGCTTATCTGGTTTCCCTCAGCTTACTGCACTGCACCGCTCCACGAATTGAATTCCCATTGATTCTGCACCTCCTGTGACACGGCCGGGGCTAATACGAATTTCAGGAAATCTATGTGTTGAGATATGAGGCGGGGGAACGTTTGCATTGGGGCCACTTTCTCATTTGGAATTCATTGGAAACGTTAACTCATCTCGTCAGCACCTCTCCATCCCTGCAGTGTTTGGCATGTCAATATAAATATTAGATTTAATTTCATACTTCTTACTCGGCGTGAGATTAGATTATCAGTCTTTCTGGTGGATCGCGGGGAGGAATGACATCATATTCAGCAATATTTTTTGGCTTTTATATCCAGTAACACATAAACAATGAGTTTCTGTCTGTAATCCACTTGTATATAGAAAGTCTCCGGCTCTTCTGACAAAAAAGGGATGTTAGCTCAGTGGTTAATTTCTCAGTCGTACAGTTAGTTCTGCATTACGTCGCGTTAACGTCTTTCAGCGTGTGTGGCTTCACGTTAAGAAAGAGCACATTCAAACGCCACGGCACAGGTGCACCGCCGGTATTAGAAACTCCGTCAGTTCATGGGAATATGTTTTATAGAACTGGAAGAGGGACAATAACAACCACTGCAGTGCTAGAATGGGAATAAACAGCACCACATACCAATGGGATAAACACACTTGTACCTAAATTATAACGTACTCAGACCTGTCTGCTTTCCCTCTCGCTGTCAGCTTTGCTCTCTCAGCTGTGTTAGACAGTAAGTGGGATGTTTTTCTTCCAGCGCCGCCGGTTACCTTGGCAACCCAGCAGAAAGCAAACGCGCTCGGAGGCTGTGCAAACTGAGGCGTGGGCCGAGTCGGGTCTTTTTCAAGCCGCGGGGTTCCATCGCTGAGCCAGCCAGGCCAACCACACGTCGGGGAAACACGGGCACCAGCCAACACATCTGAACAGTAAGAGCTTTCAAACAGAGGCTGCTGCTGCTGCTGCTGCTCAGGGGCTCGGACCGACTGTCAGGGAGGACGTTAATGGGAGGTTTATCTCAGGAGAACCCAGCTGACTACACACTGTGATGATCCTTACACCGCCACAGCTTAAAAACTTAAACTGTGAAAACAGATCAAAACTGCAACGTCAGTCATCACTTTTCGAGTATACGCCCATTTAAAGGAAGTGTACGTTTGAAGCCCAGGTTGTGTTGTAGCTACACAAACATAACAAGAGAGATAATGTGGTGAACGCGGTAGATTGATGACTTTGTTTTGCATTTAGTTCTTAAAAAATGGGTCATCTCACAGGTCTTAAAAATATAACAAGATCAGTGTTACCGATTTTATATATTCCATCCGATGTCATCTCAAACCAACAATATGTTGGTTCTGGGGTTTCCAACTTTCATACCCTGACTATGGGACTCAACCCCAGGTCCATCAGGGTTTCTGCAGCTAACATGATTAAGACCTAAATGTATTTAAGACCTAATACTTTAACATAATTAGGACTTTTCAGGGCCTAAAACTCAGATTAATGACTTTTAGACTTTATAAGGACACGTTAAATTTTCTAAAATAACTAGATTGCAGTTTACTCGAGACTCGTATTTCCAACTCCAGATAAAAACACATTTGGAGCTCAGAAACAGTTCCTGCCATTACAAATGAATCTACCTCTATGTGATGAGCCAATGCAGTCCCTTGTTAGATGACAGGCACCTGTGTTTCTTCGCCGATGGACCATATTCTCTAGAAGTCGGCGCCACACTCATATTCTCTCTAAGTGTAACTTTCTTGAAAACATTGAAGGTCTAAGGAACAGAGCAATACGCTTTATTAGACTTTGGCTACACACTAGATACTGAATCGTGTCTGGCATGAAAACTATTTGATCAATTTGCCGTATAATGAGAAGACTAGTACTTTATAATCACTCTTATTGCTTCTGAAACACTGAGCTGATTCCCTCGGCACAGAGGGATGAGATGACACCACCGTGTTTACTGAGTCAACCAAAGTCTGTGAAATCTTTAATCACATCGCCAAACTTTAAACACAGATTTCCTTTCAGGTTCATATTCGTGCGAAACGCAGCTGATCAGCGGCTCGGCGTGAAATCTAAACCAGCTTTAATTTCCAATTCCCTGATCCGTCTCTGTCCCAGAAATCGGGTTTTCATCCTAATTGGCTGCCGCTCTTCAGCAATCCCCTGACGATGCACGTTCACCATGGCGACGAGGACGTTCTCCACCTCTCGCTCCCGTTAATGATAAATGCATCTGTTTTTCTTTTCTCCTCTGACGCCTTCATTTCATTTCGCCACGATGCTAATTTCATTTCATCACCCTCAGTGTCATTCGGGAAGACATCTGAGACCCACGTTTTTTTTCTTGAGCGTCACTTTGCTCCCTCCCACCCTCCGCTGCCTTGCCACTCTCTTCCTAACATCCCAAATGGGATGCCGGCACTCATTCATTTTTAACAGGAGCAGAGGGACACGCTCGTTGTAAGTTCTGCTGCGACTGTGTGTGTATGTGCGTACTCAGGTGCAGGAGTGCCGCTCATACTTGTTTGTAAAGAAGAAGAAAGAAAGGCGGATGAAAAGGGGCCAAGGCGAGGAGTGGTATCGTCTCAGCTGAATGCAGCCGATTTTAGACCTACTCACGGTTTTCTTTTGTTGGCAGTGTAACCTCGCTGCTCCCCATATGCTGCATGTGAGAACCTGTGGGCATGTTTACACCTAAACGCCGAGTGTTGAATGGGCGTCTCATGACATCCACGCACCGTGTTCCTGGGTCAGGTCAATGTGACCTCGCCACGATGAATGAACGTGCGCCGAAAAAACATACTTGAGTTTGTGTCCTTGTAAGGTCGCCTCGCCTTATTTCATCGTCTCCTGAATCCCCATTGAAAGAACATCGCTATGTACTGGAAGTCTCACAGAGAAGTGACCCGCAGATGTGCCAAAAACACAGTCTTTATTCTGCTTTCAGTGTCATCTCTCCCCACAGGAACTCGTCGAGCTCAGCTGCATTTTGGGAGCTGCAGCCCAGAGTGGTTATGTGAAAATCTCAGGATGGCAGTTGAGGTTTTTTCTTCCAGCTGAGTGTGGGAAATGTGAAGTCTTGTGTTTGTGAAGTGAGGACACAGGAAACTGCGAGAAAGGCTTTTTTTTTTTTTTAGATGAAATGGGGAAAAAGAAAACATAGGAGTATTTACTGTAGTTTGTACTTTAAAAAACAAAAACCACGCACTCTGTTATTAGCCCCCACAAGATCATATGGTGAAAAAAAACTAGAGATGTAAATTGGTGTGGAATTCTAAATCGTGTGCTTGGATGAATAAACAGGGTTCATGTTTTGTTGGAGGGTTAGGGTTTCCACAATATGCACATATGGCATTTGGAATAATAAGGCAGTATAATATAGTATTACTTCACCAATAACTGGTGTCATTATATATAATAATGTCCTGTGCGTATGTTAGCAACCGTACAATGTTTTGCCTCAATCTAACTGTCTGTACTTTATTCTCACACAAGTCAACCATCACCAATTACACAGGACTCGCGCATTTCAAGTGATGTAACTGTCACCGTCCACATACGTCCGTGCCACTAGAGGGCAGTGCAGAGTTTTTTCAAAAAGCTTGATCTATTGGCTACACTGCCCCCTCCCATGACTTCCTGTGGTGCTGCTCTGCTTTGTCCGTTTCGTCCATATCCGTTAGCTTTTACAAGACGTGCACGCATACGGACAAAATTAACGCAAAGTACACACCGTAGGCTCCGTTCGGATCCAATGTATCTGAGCATAAATGAGCCGTGATTCTGACTTCAAAGTATATCATGATATATAAACAGTTCATTGTGTCGGGGCTTGAAAGAAATAACATTTTCTTGGATAGGGAACAAGGAGTCAGTGGGGTGAAGTCAGGAGAAAGCTTTCCATCCACCTTCGTGTGTGGTCCTCCGGCACAGCTTTAAGTATTTTTGCCTTTAGGCGTGGTGAGACGACGTCAGCGGCTTTCAGACGTTCATTGAAGTCTGCACATGTTGCAGAGGAGCTGTGTGTGGGAACGCAAATGCCCCGAGTCAGTTTCTCCAGACGTTTTCTGGAGCTTTTCCCGCCAGCACCCTGGTCAAACGTCCGGAAAATGAGCGAGTGAGACATTCCTGTTGTTGTGACCTGGACAATCTCCTGCTGCGTTCTTCATATTTGACAGGCAAACTTGAAACATGTCAGAAAATGTCTGGGCTGGAGTTCATGTTCATTCATAATTCAGACAATGTCAGACAATTTCTTATGTATAAATACTTTAAACATTTAAACCTTTCCATTATGCTAAAAACTGTTTCTTCTAAACAGTGATGTAAATATTGTAATTTTGTTGCTATTGCGCTTCTGTACATCTTCACATGTTGCTGTCTCTGATGGTTTTTTTGGGGGGTGGGGTAGTTTTTCCTTACTCTTGTTGAGAGTTAAGAACAGAGGGTGTCACACCTTTTTAAGCCCTATGAGACAAATTGTGATTTGTAAAAATGGTCTATACAAATATAGTTTGATTGATTGATTGACTGAAAATTGCATTGAACACATCTTGAGAGAGAAGTCTTCCAAATATATATTTTGTCTGACACATCACTAATCTAACTGCACCGGTACTGAACTAAAGGCTGTTTATAAATTCATGCACATGTTTTGTTAGTCTGTAAAATCAGGTCTGTTATTCTAGTAAAGACTTTTATAGGACGTTAATCCCCATATAATCAACAGTGTTATAATCCAAGCATGCAAACATACTATATTTCCGTTAGATATTTGATGTGATTTATCTAAGGAGAGTAAACTTTAACTTTTTGCCATTAAAGGTGGTGGTCAGCTGGCGTCACAGGGACCACGTCCATTACATCAGAGCCATTTATTCTGGCAGACAATTCATTAGACAGCAGAAAGCAATCAGACTGTGCATCTGTAATTACCAGTCATCGCTCCGATTGCCTTCATACCGTTAATACCGCACTAATATCTGGGCCTTGTATCCCCATTATGCACTGCTTAATTAAAAATGCAAATTAAGGTCCCTCTAATTACACATTAACTGACATGGAACTAGCCGAAGCATTGTGTGTGTGTGTGTGTGTGTGTGTGTGTGTGTCTGTGTGCACGTCGGCTGTTATAGAAAGGTGAGGAATCTAACTAATGGTTTGAGTGGTGAGTTGTGAGGTTTTATAAGAAATTTAATTGCGATGAAGAACAATTAACGAAACTTTGTTGATGTCAGTCAAACTTTAAAGGGGGGAAATTAAATCCCTGCGCTGAGTCTCTCAGGCGCTGCGGCTGACACATCAAGTGCTCAGGATTCTGTGGAGGCAGTCGATCCACTGTTATACGCCCTGAGGGAAATTTCCTGAAACAGTCCGTCAGAAATGGCCTGAAGTGCAGCCCTCAGCAGCGAGCTAGTTATTGGAAGTGATTTCTACAAATGTCATAACCCTGGTGTGTTGCTAGATGGACTCAAAAGACAGAATTTTTAGCAAATTTACCATATGAGCAGCTGAATCTTCTTCGAATAGCCAGCTCCATGTTAAACTACCAAGTTTCTCTGTTTGTATTTGTTTGTTAAAGGTGCTACATCTACGTTTTTACCACTGCTATATAACTAATATTAGCAATAGCAGCTATTTAGTTTTGCATCAAACTTCCTTCTTTAATTCGCAAAAAGCTGTGTCCCCAGCGGTGGAAAGTTAGTTCAGCTGGCTCTCAGACTGCATATAGAAATGGACGACATGTCGGCTCCCAAACAGTGAAGACAAAGTGTCTGGATCGCCCCCTGGTGGCTGCCTGTAGTATTTGACACAAACCCTACCTCATCCGTATCAGTGGATGGGATATAGGCCAAACTAAAACATCGAAAATACACATCAAATGAGTTTTTCTCAAAGTTTCTGGTATTTTAGGTAGTTCCTATGCACAGTAATGTATGTTTAAGTTTTCTTATTTTATCAGTATGTATGGTTGAAATTCATTGATTCCTCGCTACCACAGTTCCAGTAACTACATTTTGCTGTAGAGTAATTTATGAAGGAAAGTAATGAGTATTAATGAAGTTTTTGTTGTAACACTATAGAGGGCATAAAATCCACCACATCAAAATATGATCAAAGGTCTGTAGCTGAAAGGCAAAAGAAAAAGTCTGTCAGAGGTTGAAGATGTGAAATGTGACAAAAAGCCAAATAGACACAAACTCTGCAGATGTAGCGATACGCAGAGAACTGGAATCTAAAACATGCTCTCCGTCTTCTGCTCATTTATATGGAAATGATTTGAGAGGAAGTCGAGGCTTGTGGGAGCTCATCAAACCCGACACAGCTCGTCGTAGTAGGAGACGACCGCGCTGCCAAATTGACATCATCTTTGTTTATCCTGGCTAAATATTACTTTTAGGAAATAAAATAGGACGGACTAAAGAACTGTGTCAGCGAAAAAAAATAGGAAACGAGGGGGGAGAAGTAATGGAAGGAGACAAGAGGAAAGGAGAATTAGGACGGAGGTTTTTACATAAAACATAGGAAAATGAATAAGGAACACGTGGGAGTTCATCTTGAGGTAACAATTGATTTGGAGACGGACAAGTGGAACCTTCAACTCACCCCACAGCTAAACTTCACCACCTCTCCTGTAAATCAAACATGACAGGCTGAGCAGCCGTCGCTGGAAAAATAAATGACGCACGGAAGGAAAATAGAAAAAGTAAAATGTTAAAAAGAGGAGGACGTGTGTCTCTCTACTGGCAAGAAAACGACCTTTAGAGACTGACGCTTCACTCGGAGATGACTGAAACCAAAGAGACAAAAGAGAAGAAGGGGTAGTTCACGCTTTCATATGAGTGTTGATCTCTCATTGTCAGAACTCGTCTCAGCTGGACGACCTCCAGCTCACACGGGCCTGTGGGCTGCAGCGCTCGGCTGTAGATGCGTAGGCATAGTTTCCTCTTTCTCATGGAAACAACAGGGTTTTGGTCGACCATGGGAATTTCCTTGGACTACAAACATTCCCCCATTTAACCTACACTATGAGCAAGATGGATTTCATTTACTGAGAAAATCAAACCCTTTCATTGGTATTTGAGGAATTTCATTCTCTCCACCGTGCGCGCTTGGCCTCCCTTGTCTTGTTATTGTTACAGATTGTGCCTGCGCGGTTACGATATATCGTGGCTGTTCTGCGTCGTTTCTTTTCAGGTTTTCAGATCCACACTGTGTCAAATGTGCTCGCTTCTCATTCCACTGCTGTCTTTAAAGCCAAGTGGGAGAAGAATGTTCCTCTTTGTATTTCAAACACTCATTCATTGAACCCTGATTCGTCTCTTAACTCGTGTTATAGGCGGTGTGGGGCCCTGTCACCTCAGCAGGCATCATAACACAATAATGAAGCTGAACCTTTGTTGTACTGTATAAGAGGCACACACTTCAGGAACCACACCAGACTGAGCAGACAATCTGATGACGAGGACACAAGCTGACAGGGCGACAACATGGAAATAAAAGCAGCTCCCTCAGACAAATTGTTGACTTATTACAGTGTCACATATGAACAGATAGTGAAAACCTCCCTGCTGATATCAAACACAGCTTCTTCAGTCCGTTGAACTGGTTTGAACTCATCAAATTATTTTAATTAAGGGAACCACACTCGGCTCTGCTCTGAACTGAACTCGGGGTAATGTCAATTAAAGTCAACTCGCATTTGGCTCTGCTGTCTTTTTAAATGAGCGAATTGTACTGAAACAGATTGAAATGCATTACAGTTGCTGCATTGCAGTGATGTGCTGGACCTCATTTACCTGCTGAGCAGAATAGACTGTGAGGTGAAGTGACATCAGAGTCTTATCTTCGCAGAGAGTCTGGTTCAGACTGTATATGAAGATGTACTTACCTCTCTGCCATTTTGTGCTTTTGATGTTATTTGGAGTCTTCGCAGTACCGTGGCGTGGAGCTGCAGTATCAAAATCCCGCCAAACAAACAATCACTGTGATTAGAACTACCTAATATATATTTAATATGTACTTTTACTTTTTAGTTTGGTCGATGTCCCGTCCACTAACATGGAGGAGGCAGGGTTTATGACCTATACTGTAGCCAGCCTCCAGGGGGTGCTCAAGTTGATTGGGCTTCACTTTTGGAAGCATAGACTTTATATGAAGTTGTACAAAGCATCTCCAACTCCTCCTGTTGAATTAAAATTAAACTAAAATATCCCGGATACTTGTACTTTTGACATTATTTGGCGCCAGCATCTGCAGCCGGACACCAGGGGGCACTCAAGCTTAGGTTATTGTACAATTGTAAGACTGGAATAAACTAATACAATTTATAAAATGGAGTCTAAACTGTTCCCCAGTAACCTTGAAGAAACCCACCTTCTCATCCAAGTACCAGCTTTGATCTCTGCAGGTTGAGACCTCTGGATGGCGGCAGCCCTGTGCCAGTGTGTGTCTGTGACGGTGGGGAAACCTCAGTCTCTCATGTGGCCGTCTCCACCTCATTCACAGTCTGTTTTGACGCAAGATGGAGCGAGGGCACAAGGGGCGCTTAGTGCTTACTGCCTGGAAGTTCGTACCTGGCATTGGCATCCGTTTAAAGCCCGGGGAACGCCGTTCTCCGAGCTAAATCCACTTGGCTGCAAATGGACTCAAATATTTGAGCAGTGCTCGATGCCACTGGCAGAACATCACAGGATCCGAAGTCCAAAACTAAAAACATTGGGGGTAAAGCAGGAGGGTGGAGAAGTGGGGAATGTGCGTAACAAATGTTTATATACGCAGGTCTCTTCAGTCTCCATCAGATGGGCTTGATAACGTTTTGGGTTGATTGTATCTCTCTCTACTGAAGCTGCAGTTTTTGATAGACGGGTCATTTTGGATGATCAGGACCAAGTGTTTTTACCATATTCAAACCATCTGCCAGGCAATGCAGAATTGTGTTGGGTGAGAAGATCTGCCTGAGGTCTAACTGCTGCTCTGACCTATATGCATGTGGCACACTGGGCCCAGGTGTGCATCATTCTCCCTAAACTCCCACAGTGAACCAAGCAGACACGTCCTCACAAGAGTGGAAACCATTTTTAACATTTTCTAACTTTCAACCACTTTTTTAGCTACTGCTCTAGTTACCCATATTCTTTTTCTCTGTGAAATGAAATGCTGTATTTTAAAAATAGCGGCTTTACAATTTCTCCGACCTCCAGCAACAACTCCAAAAAGCATGTATCAAATTCCCTGCTGTCCCTTTTCCTGAGCTGGCCGTGAATGCTTTATATCTCCTAGTGAAATATTAGGCCCATAGGGTGAGCGTATACGCTGAAGCACCTATTCAGATATCAAGTTTCAGTTTGTCATTTATAGAACTCATAACAGAGGAGACCAAGGCCTCCACAAAGCAGCGTGTAACATTAGACCGCTGTGTTCCTTTCTCCTGTAAAACAGTAAAACAGCTCAGTATATTCACAGTCACACCACCGGAGGCTGAGTCTGTGTTCGTTCTCTCACCCATTGTGTTGCAAAAACAGGTAAATAAAAGGCAAACGCTCCTGCATGTCACAGTCTTTTCAGAGACTCACCTTCCACCCTCGGGAACATCAGACACACGAGGAAAAGCTTTTTATATGCAGATGCTTATTTTCTGCGATTATTCAGCATTTTTATCTTTTTTCAAAAACGGAATGCAAACTAAAAGATAACATCTGATAGACTCCATGTGGCACTTTGGATTAAATAGCAGACTTTTAAGCTGACTGTTATATGTCCTTGTGTGTGCGTGTGTTATTATGAAGAGTGTGTGTGTATGGGCTGAGATGTATGGCGCGTTTTTATGTATAATACTCTAGTGCCATCTAGTGGTTTATAGGGTATTGATAAAATCCCCACAAAGATTTACACTCAGACTTACACTGACATTAAAAAAAACCTCTGTCCTCACATCTCCGTTCACAAATGCTCTGCTTTGCGTCCACCGACCCACCAGGGGACATTTTAGGACATTTCAGAGGACACAGGGAGGCTAGACACCCACACCACCTCTCTGTGGTGTGTGTGTGTGTGTGTGTGTGTGTGTGTGTGTGTGTGTGTGTGTGTGTGTGTGTGTGTGTGTGTGTGTGTGTGTGTGTGTGTGTGTGTGTGCCTGGTACTGCTAAAACTTACCAGATAATTCGTTATCGGACTGACGATCTTCCGTCTCATTCAAAAGCCCGTTAGTGTTGACCTTGGATTAATTATGTCCCTCAGTTCAAAACTCAAAGAAACTGAAAACCTTGAAACATCACATTCTCTTAAATCAAAGAACAAACCAATGAAACCATTAAAAAAAAAACAATTATTTTAAAAGTGTGTGTAACAGTTCTTCTCAACATCTTGAAAGGTTATTTGTCGATTTTTATAAAACTATTGAATTTGGCCATTGTGTTAAACTACGTAAGAGACGGTGAACACTAATAGTTTTTTGGTACCGGCTACATCTACAGTGTAATCCAGGTTAAAAAGTCTCTAAGCTACTTGATTTCTTTAAAAGCAACCAAGTACAAGTTTGCACATTAACAATAGTTCAAATGAGTCTGTCGTGATGAATTAAAAAAAATAATTATAACCAAATATATGATATCATAATATAATAGCAACTTTAAAGGTTGTTGTGTTGCTATCTTTAGTTTTTGGGCCTGCATCTTTGATGGACTCCTTCTCACTATAGCAACTATTTAACATAGAAAAAATAAGTTATACCACAATTAATAACTGGTGTTGAGTGTTTATTATAAGTATTAAACCATGTGGGATTTGGAATATGTATAAGAATGGCTACAATTCTATCAGAGGTGGAAGTGAACCCCCTGAAATTTAAGTGTTTAAAACTCAAAGTCATATTTTTCATTTCAAATCCAGTGAACTGAACTTATGTGTTGGTGTGTAAGTGGAGAGGATTCTCATGAAGCAACAGTAAATCCCTCAATAATGCAGCCACTTCCTCCAATAAACAACACGAGGAGATGAACTGTGTCCGGACACTTCCTGTCCCTGTGGAGAGGCTGAATATGACCTTGAATTCAACATGTAAAAGTTCACACACACACACACACACACACACACACACACACACACACACACACACACACACACACACAGAGAGAGGTATATCTCATGTGCTACAGCCTATGGACGCATCTGGGCACAAGGATTGAAACATTAATCCTTCAACGATGAACAAATTTCCCATCACACCAACTCACAATACTACATGCATACACACACACTTCCTACACACGTGCACAATAAAAAAGTTGATCCCTGTAGTAGTCGCACACTCTGCAGCACAACCTCCTACTGGCTGCTGAGTGATGGGCCGTCTTCTAGACAGTGTGTCTGGGACTTTACTACACAAGCTATGACACAGTTCAGAGCCGTGTGTGTGTGTCTGTGTGTGTGTGTTTGAGTGTGTGGTCATAAACCCACCTTCTCACTCACACACAGAGCCAGGTCAACCGTTATACTGCCCTTACTGAACTTCACTGAGCTGAAAAATGGATTTTGTTGTCCATTTACTTATGTCACTTTGACAAGATTCACTGAGGGACGCTGGGGGTGTGTTTGTTGAAAAAGCAAACTAGACTCGTGTCGTGTGTAGAGAAATAGTTCACAGTGATTCCAAAGCTTTTATTTACTCCGTTACTCCGTTCTGTCCAACAGGTGGCGCTCATGCTTCACTGCGCCTGAAGTGCTTTATGATAATTCTGCAGACTGATGAAGTGAAGGCTGTGGACACAGCAGGTTTCAGTTTCCTCTGATGCCTTTAATGCTGTTTGATAATTCTAAAAGAAAACACTTGACTTACGTTTTCAGCAATTTGTCACAACAATGTAGATAAAATGGAAAAACCAGCAACGATTTCATTAAGATTTTTTAAATATAATACATGTGTTTTTGGGGTTTATACTCACAACTTCATTCAGGGTTTCAAAGTTGTTCTTACAGTTTCTTAGAGCACCTATAGAGTTTATGTTTTTTACCTTTTACATACAATCCAAAGGCAAAAAGGCAAAATCATGTTGATATATCCTGTGTCTCAATTCTGGGGCTAGATCTTTAAGATGCTGTATAAGAATTGAAGCACGACTATAGGCTGTTCAATTTCGAAGGCTCCTTCAAAAGTGGATGACAAATGCGTATTTTAATCTTGGAGCAACAAAGGGTTCAATGGGAGGATCCTTCTCGGGGAAAACCTCTCCCAGGATTGATTGCGGTTCGGTGACTAACTGTTTTTCAAAGAGATAATGGCGGCGGCAAAGGACAAGACCAACATTTTCCGATGCCTGCACTTTTAAATGTTAGTATCAGGCTTCAACTCAACGGAACAGCTAACGATGCACATGTTGAAAAACCCAAGGGATATTAAAACTCTCATACTTTTGACACAAATCATGGGAATCCTCCGCTGACCAGACCGTCTCATCCCGGTTTGATCCACGCTTCCCACAGAGGCTTCCTTACGACCCCGGAATTGTGACGCAGCTACAGTGTCAAACTTCTGCTCATAACCTAAAAGAAGAACGTCCCCAACAAATGCTAAATGTCCCCCCTGTGTCAGCCCATCACCGACTTCCTGTCCTCTTCCCCAGCTCAGACAAATCAATAAATCTCTCTTCCTCGTCTCTGAGTGTCGCTTTGACACTGACACTATTCCTGCTGCAACAATTTACAACTCGAGAAAAAAAGATAAGACGTGCAGATGGATGATTTACTGACTTGACGGCTTTTACAGGCTCGTGTAGCTGAAGAATGACGATCACCCAGTCCCGGCAATAACTGAGAGATATCGGCTTTAGTTTTTGACAGAGATCCTTCCCAAAGTTTATTCAGCCGTGCTCCTCCTGTCTCTTTGTGTAGATAATATAGGTCCAATAAATACCTTCCGTCCCCCTGTCTTTTTGTCCCAGTCCCACCCTGTGGCCGTGGTACCAGACCCTTCATGACCCATCAGCTCAGAGGGTTTGCTGGATTATAACTGGAATTACATACACTCCTTTGATCTGTGCCACACAGCACTCAGACGCTGTTCACCACAGATTAGATTCCCCTCCGATTTGCATGATGCTTCCTTGAGTCACTTGCAGAACAGACTGTGACTCAGGGGTAAAGTAGGAGTCAGAATGAGGGACAGTCCTGGCATCGTTTAGACAAGCAGACACAGCTCATGTTGAAAGTGATGAATTTCCCTGTAACGTCCCCTGGACTTTGTGTTGCGGTTATTTTACTTTCTAGTTACACATTTACCACATTTCTTTCTGCAGCTGTGCACAGTTGTTGAATTGTAAGTAAAAAATGAAACATTCATAGAAATACATTTGTGTCCATTTCAACTAGTTATTGAGAGTACTTTAAACAATTTGAAAGTAATAATAATTTTGTATTTGTGTAGCACCTTTCATTCAAGAAATGCAGCTCAAAGTGCTTTACATACAAGATACGATAAAAATTAAAACATATTTAAATGTAATTCACGTAACAGAACATATTTTAAGTAACAAAGGAACATCTAGTTATATCTAGGATCTAGTTAAAGGCTGAAGTAAAGAGAAATGTGTTAAGTTTTCGTCTAAAGACTGAATTAGCTTCTCTGATATTTAGCGTGAGTCTGTTCCTCAACTTTGAAGCGGTAGTTTACAAAAGCTACATCTCTGATTTTCTTTCTGCTGTTGTTGGGAAACTCTAATAGACTTTCTGCAGATGATCTCAGTGTTCTAGAGGGAACATGGTTAACTACAGAGTCAGCAAATATCTGTATTTCCTAAAATGTTAAACTAAATAAAAATTGTTAGAGATTTTCACCACTGAAGTGAAGCTACCTTTTGTCAGAATATCACTAAACTCTTTAAGATGTGATGGAACTCATGAGTCTCTTTCCTCTCTGACTTAGAGTGAGGAGGATATTAAAGGAGTTTGTCTCAGATCAGGCGGCTCTGTGCTGGAGGATCTTTCAAACCGAACCAGACTTAATCTCTGTCCACTCTATGGCCCTGAGTACTACACTGCTATCAGTTGTCTGGTCTGTTTCCTAAGCTTCTCCATCACACACACACACACACACAGACACACACACACAGACACACACACACACACACACGCACAGACGCCCTGTGACCTCCTCTCAGTCGCGTGCCTGCAAACTGATGGATTGGAGGTTGTGGGCACAGCAGGCTTCAGTTACCTCTGACGTTCACGCTGTGTGGTGCCTACATCCAGGCACACACACACACACACACACACACACACACACACACACACACACACACACACACACACACACACACACACACAGCAGTGGAGATAAAGTAAGATAACTTGTCCCTGGAACCATTACATCACTTGAAACAGAAAAATCCTCTTTCCTCTGTTTCTCTAATTCATTAATCAGTAAACTGTGGAGGGAGGGAACAGTGTTTCTACTCAGGATCGGCTTCACTATAGCTGACGTACCATAGATGGTAGTGTCTTCCACAATGTCTGCTATGTATGTGATGTCTTTTTGATCATTCTATTGTTTCCCCCTGTTTCCAGCTGTAATGCTAAGCTAAGCTACCTGGCTGCCAGTAGTAATACATGCCTGTGACACTGGTCTCAATCCTCCACGGCCATAAATTCTCCTTTTTCACTATTTGTCTTCAGAACTTTTATCAATAAGTAAATATCTGCAGTTTCAGTTCCATCTACCACCCACATGGGTTGATTTTCCATTCCCTTCTAATGGATTCATCAGCCGTGTGTGTTTAACTTGCACACTCGATCTCTGGAGGTCAGGCTGGTGAGCTTCACTGGTATTTTTGGATGCTGTGTTTTACGGCTGTTATGTTTCCATCGGTGGTGACAGATGCGGACTCGGTGATTGAATGAGCGTGAAACCCTGGGTTGCTGTCAAACGCACTCAGACGCACAACACAATGGTCACTGGGAATTTGACGTGAGTGTTAAAACACTGCAGGATGCCAGAGTTTCCACTGGTTCACACTCATCAGAGTCGATCTAACGCGGCGTCTGGTTTCAGCCTCAGACCCTCGTCGGCTCCGTGAGGGGACAAACAACCCTCCAATCAGCCTCTTGAAGTAATTGGCACTGACAATCAACGCTTATTAAGAGCAGACATCTTTTCTGTCCTCACACATACTTTACATCGCACATCACAAATCAGTACCGGCTGATTATGAGCTGTTGCATTGCAGCTCAAATCATGGTCAGCGTTATTCTCATTCCTTCCCCAGAGGAGGATGCAGACGACAGAGATGTTAGTTCCGGTTCTTATCAGGACTCTGGGGACGGTTTGTTCTGCAGGTGGTGTCATGTAGCCGCTGGCCACACGATGTCGAGTGGTGTCGGAGCTCCTGTAAAACGCATCGCAGATCCCTGTATCTGCCTTCAGCGTTCCTGTCACGGGGCTGAAAGTGAAGTTTAAAGCTGAATGTGATGGGATGATATTTACTTCAGAGGGGGGGGAACTGTGTGCTGCGCTGGGGCGTGTGTGTCTGTGTGTTAGTGTGTATCCATAACAATATGTGTTTCTATCTATTTTTGTCCTGTCAAAAATGTTCAAAAATCGAACTAAAACCAAAATAAATGTTCTTGGATTCTTTTGCTGTTTTATGTTTGGCTCAGTTCAAGAATGCAGGACTAGAAATAGTACGTTTAACAAGTGTTATTCCGTCTGCTCAGACAGAGCAAGAGGCAAACTTCACGAGACACAAAGTCAATGTAAAGACTCGCGGAAGCCAAATAAATTCTAATCTGTCTGTGACTGACGGAACAGAAGCTGAGACGCAGCTGCTTAAATTTATAGATTCTTCAATTCATATATGTCGGAGCTTTACTGAGTTAATGTTCACTGCTGCAAAGACGATTGCACAAGTCAAACATGCTGATGGACAATGTCATCAAGAGGTGAACTCAATGTGATGAATAGATAGAACAGGATCTATAGAGAGAGAGAGAAAATTAGTTTATTCATTCTTGGACAATCCTCGAATCAATTATCGCAACAGATCTGGAGGCTCACACATTTCAAAAGAGTCCTCAGACGAGAATGAAATCCTTCGCTGATCACTGCAGTTGCAAGATATTACCTGTGCGACGAATTCCACGTATTCCTCGGTACCAACTACTGTATGTGTTCATCGTGCGTTGGCTTGAATCCAGTTTCGAGGGGGCAAATGAGGGTGAAATCGCTGCTGGTTCGGATTGGCTGCCGATGATGAAACAAGGGATTAGAAAGATTCATGTTTTGATCAAAGCAGAATTTTTCAGTCTGATACGAGGCTGAAAAGAATGATCCTGTTGAATATTGTGACGTCTCAAGAGGCCGTGGAAGTGACGCCCTGCGACAGCTTTGAATTACAGAAACGATTACTTTCAGCTCTATCACTGCAGGCCATCTTGTTCTGAGGACATCCAGCTCTAATGAAATCGTAATTTGGAGCAAATAGTGCGAGAGTCACAATAATAATATTTGTAAAAAATGAAGCCAGAAGTTTAAAAAGGGCTGACAAATCACCTACAAGATCTGAGATAGCACCCTTTTCCCTCTTCTCCCTCGAAATGTCTGGAACTCATTTCTGTCCGTTGTCAGATAAGGACACGAGTCGCACTTTTTTTCATGACGCTCTGCAGAACGCGGGGTTTGAGCCGGTCGCACAAAGAGCCCATTCACCTACCCCGGGGCAGAAATATCCTTTTCAACGCAGATGCCATCTCTCGAACCACGTAAGGGACACTCGGGAGAGACGTGGCGGTAATAAGCTCGGAAACTGTCTGGCAGCTCGAAGCCAGACATAGCTCAGGTATGTGTGGTGAAGGGAAGAGGGAACAAAACACAACACCGGAGTGAAATGAAGCAGCTCCCTCCCATAAACCGCTAAATTGAGGTCAGATTTATTAAGGGCCACTCGAGGGAACGCGTCGGTTTACAGATTAATCACGTTTACTCGCAGTCTAACGTGCGCAGGCACACGGAGTCGATGGGCCGCTCGGTAATTACAGTGGAAATCTTGTTGCTAAACCTCTTTTCATCGATCACACCGACGCAGGCTGAGCTCATTGGCACGTGTTCAGCGAATCCCGTCGCATTAGCGATGTCAAGCAGGCAGTTGTGTGCATCCTGATGCCAAATCAAATACATCATGTTGTAGGTGGAGTGTGGCACGGTGCAGGAGACTCATCTCAGCGCTTGTGCAACAAATTGACCATAATCCCAAGCAGCTGTGAGAATGATTGTATAATTACAGATCAACAGAGACATCTCACTCCGGATCTCCCAGAGCAACACGCGATAAACGCTGGCTTGTTAACACAACGTGACTTCCTAGATAAATGAGGAGAGATTGGTCATTGAAGTCTATTATTTTGGGAAATAAAAAGGAAGCCTCTCCTAATGAAACACGATGGCTCATACGGCTGTTTTTTATTTGCTTTATTTTTATTGTAACCCCTGAGAAAAGACTTCCCAATCCCCGCAGGTGCAATTGAAACTGATGGGGATACTGGAGAGGACGTCCTCTTACATGAGACGTAAAAAAACGTGGACTACATCAATATTTGAGAATGAATTAATCCTACAGTGATTGGATCAGAGCGGACGGGCGTCTTCCACGCACTTGTTCCCCGAGCCGCTGGAATAGGTTCCATGTGCGGCACTGAGCAGCTGTCAGTGGTCGGTAAAAATAGAGGGTGTAAGGGAATGAAAAGACACTCGTGCCCCTCTGTCCTGACACCTTGCAGCAGATATGAAACCCAATTAATTGAGCGGTCCTTTCATAGCGTGTGGGTAGAATCTCCTGACACCTCAGTGACACCGGGCCCCAGGGCCGGAGCTCTACAGTGGAATAGGCCGAGCACCTTCCTCATGAGAGGGGAAGTGAGCAGACGTGTGCAAAAGGAAAGTCTCACGCTTCACATCACACAAAATAAAATATGAAATATGTACAATATGTGCGTTCTCATTTCAATGTACAGAACGCACATATTGTACATATTTTACTTTATATATTTTGTAAATCTTATAAGCTTATATTTCTAATCTTGCATGGAGCTATTTGAACAAACACAATTTCCCCCCTGGGATCAATAAAGTATTTCTGATTCTGATTCTGCTCACAAGAAATGAAATGTGCTGTGAATATAATCGGCTACAAAATTCTCTCCTGCGACTATTTCTCTTCAAAACTATTCCTACCAACCACATTGTATATTTGCTCTTTCGCAATAACATTTTTTTAACGTATTCTGTATCGTATTATGCATTTTTCTTATTAATGTCAACACTTCTTGTACTTTCGTTCGTAATGAAATATATTCACATGTCATTGCTACTTTTAACTTATCCATGAGCCGTGACAGAATAAGAACATGCAACACGAGCTGAAATGTTCTTTATCTGAGACATTTATTGTTCTTGTGAGTTGCGAGATAAAATTAGCTCACTCTACAATCACAACGTTTTGCCCACAGCGCCGTGTAGGCTGCGTATTATCGCCACAGCGAAAACCAAACAGCCTGGCGGCAGCGCCATGTGTTGTGGCACAGTCCTGAGTTTCCAGGCAGGAGCTGGAATGCATCTGGTCATTTACGCGGCTCCGAGGTGACAGGAAGGCTGCGGTGCTTTCACAAGAGGGACCTCATTAGTACAAAGCTGCCTGCACTTCTACAGGATTTATTTTCAGCTGCATTCAGATACGCAGTCAAACACAAGGAGTATGATTATAGAAATTAACATCGATAACAGTGTTCAAGTCAATTTATTGCAATCTAATTACCAACATTTCATATATTATCGTACAATTTTCATTAGTCTGGTATTGGTGCATAATGAGGCCGTTGCTATTGATTACTTAATTACTTTTATCAATATGCTACATGCTAACGAATATGCTCCATTACAATATTTTACATAGGTTGGATTTTTTGGGTAAATTGATAAGAAACAGCTTCCAACAGAGAATTTAATTGGTTGTTAAAGTTGTTGACGTTTTCATGCCTTAGTGTTTGGTATATTTTGCTAATCGGCAGTCGGCTTAATCATTTCTTTCTTTCTTTTATCGTTTTGTTCTCTGGAGCTTTTCCCTAAAAGTTGTCGGTGTGAAACTCCAATTACTTCTGTTGTTTGCAGAATAAACGGCTGTTTCAACATTAGCTCAGTTTCTGCTGAATCCGTTTACTCACTGTTTTGTCCTGGAAACATTCAGGAATCCTTGGACTTGTCTCGGACTCGTCAGCCTTTTCTCTACAAAATACAGGAGCAGCAGAAAATATCTCAGCTAATTTCCCTTTGTGAGTGATGCTTTCGTTGTGGACTCAAAGTTAAATTGACTGAGACGTGACGACTGCATTAGCTGTCATTAATCACTGATTCTCCGCTGGAAACAAGACGTTGGCTTTGAGTGGATCAGACTCGTTAAACAAAGATCAAGATCTATTTCTTAATGTGAGTCAGCTTTCATTACAGTTTGTCTTTGGCAGGAACCTTCCCTGTGTAGCATCAGATCAAGATGTCTATTTCTCCTGAGCGCTCTCTGAGCTATTGGATTTACTGAGAATTTGTCAAGATTTCCTACAGTCAAGAAAGTGCCCAGATCACAAAATATTGACTCATTGTATAACATTCACACAAAGCTATTATCAGAAACCAACTGCACAAAGAGTAGGCACCACAGGCAGGTTCTCAAGTTAGATTTTACATTTATTTTCTTTCCCCCTCGTGATCACAGTTGGGGCAAAGTCTTTTGGTCGGACGTCCCAGCGTGACGGCGCTCGCATACGCTGCCTCCTGCTGCAGCGTAGGACCGTGTTCTTTTCTGTGATGTGGCAGATATCAAAGAATAATACACACGTTAATGCTCTGTTCTTCTTCCCGTCCAGCAACATTTTCTGCCCTCAGGCGGAACCGGTGCCCAACATTTTCCTCATCTTAATCTTTAAATCTTCATAATCTTGAGGGGTCTTAGAGAAACCAGTATGACCTCATGGAAAGTCGGTGCTGGTGTCCTCACCAAACCCCCTTTTCTGTTACTTTGCTTGTTTGGAGGCTTTTGATTTCATTATTTATTTACACAATCACAAATGGATCTGACAAACACTTGACAAATCAAGGTTACAGCTGAGTTGAACGTGGGACCTCTGAGTCCTCTAGTGCAAAAGTAATACTTGTTTTTATCAACTACGTTTATGTGAATAGAGAATGTGAATATTCAGAGTTTGGCACATTGGTGGCACTAAATAAATCAATGTGGAAAATCGGACATACACTTGCCTTTGCTATATGTTTAATGCATTAATCTATGGAGCAGTAGAGTCTTATTATCTTATTATCACTTATTAGGAATTTGATCAACTCTTATCTAAGAGATAAACACGATGGGAGGATAGTAGTGGGAAAAGAGTTAAAGTTAGACCTGATTATTTAGGGAACTATGAAATACAGGTATATGTAAAAGCTCCGAACGTATTCTGTCTCCATGAAAGAGGTACAATGCTCATATTACCTCAACTATAGTATAATATTTAATGAAGTGCTAATAGGAATAGTTTTTCCTGTATTTTCCTTCACAGCACTATTACCATACTATTTGTGGCATCAACAGATGATTTGCCATTAGAGGAAAGTCAGTGTGTAAGACTTACGACTAACCCCTTATATCTAATGAGTAAAATGCTATAAATCTCAATGAGGAGTAATGGGCAAGTGCACAATAATATGACACGTTTATTTTCCCTCGTGAAGTGACACTGATGAGAAACAATAAAAAACGTCAATAAGAGCGTTCAGGGTTGGAGAGTTGGACCCAAATCGCGGTCACAGGGAAAGGTGAACTGTCACTGTTGGTTATGGCCAGAATGACTAAAATAAAATAAAAGTGGAAATAAGCAGCAGTAAAAAAAAGAAGTTACACATTCCAAGCGTGATCTAACATAGATTTACACAATCCCTAGCTTTTCACCTCTTTCTGTGAAATAAACATTTAGTCAGAGTTTTTTTTTTTTTGCAACTTGCACAACACGAACCGAAGCGATGCCAGTTTCCCACAAACTAACTTAAATTATAGAGTGAAACGCTGCATTCTGAGCTCGTGAAGCCAACATGGGAAAAGAGCTGAGATCTGTCAGGCTTTTGTCTTTTTTATTTTTCCCTTTAAATCACAGAGATGACCACATAATTTCTCCAGGGGGTCAAGAGGTCTACTGTAACCATATCTCTGCCCAGCCTCCCCTCTGGGCTGGTTAAAATCCCACCAAGGTACGCAATGTCAGGACGATGAGTCATTGATTAAAATGGCATTTTAAAACGCCGTTGACGGCATTTTCTGCAATTAAATGAGTTCATGTTGAAATTCCCCGGATGGACATTACATTACCGAAATCAAAAGCACATTCTGTATCAAAGGTAGGACGGAGAGATGATTTACGATCTTCTGAGAGGTTCCTGGTATGACGTCGGGCATCGCCCTCTCGTGTTGGCCCACCCTGCCGCAGCATCTGCACAGAAATGTGGTCATCACCGGTAACTTGGGGAATTTCACCTATCCTTCCCTCCTCCCACTCTTCTGAAGGGACGTTCCAGCAGAGAAAGGTGCTTGTCGGACCTGAGAAAAGTGGCAGTGACAGGCCAACTTTTTAACAAGCCTTCGAGAGGCCATCGTTTTTTTAAAGCCAATCTCCGTAAATATGGAGAGCTTTTCTGGCAACCAGAACACAGCATATGAAGGTGTTTAGTATAAAATGTCTCGCTCGCCGTGGCAGGGGAAGCGGTGGGGAGGAAGAAAGAAAGGAAAAAAGAGTTTGCATGTAAAAAGCAGCAGGGGCGGGATGTAGTGTTGAAAGGCTGGCTGGTTCTCAGTGTCCTGTGCGC
This sequence comes from Hippoglossus stenolepis, assembly GCF_022539355.2. Classification (NCBI taxonomy): domain Eukaryota; kingdom Metazoa; phylum Chordata; class Actinopteri; order Pleuronectiformes; family Pleuronectidae; genus Hippoglossus; species Hippoglossus stenolepis. The sequence continues at coordinate 5,601,233 of NC_061499.1, forward strand.
TGTGGTGTCATAGACGAGCCACGGATGATATAAAAGTTACTGCCCCACACACATTCGTTGTTAATTATCTATTCAGAGGGCTCGGGTGGATGCATCTGTATTCTATGTTCTCAGATAGAGCCTTGAAATCTCTGGCATCATTAAGGAGACTTATGACAAATGTTGCAAGGCCAAATAATGTGATTGTTCAAAAGGTTAAGAAGATTTATCCATGTGTCATAATAAAAAAGGGCGCCGTCATTGTTAGAAGTAGACTTTTGGTGATGGTAGCGAAATACGGAAAGGTAGAACAAAGCTATAAAAGCTTATCCAAGACATTGGCTCCCATGGATTCTGACAGATGTGTTTTTGATATACCAGAGAAGGGGAATTAACTGAGTTGACCTTTGCATCAAATAACATTTTTTGTCTAATGTAAGAAAGGTTTGAAAGTAGAAAACATGATTTGTCCTGAAATTCTTTTTTCCTCCCAAAACAGCCCAGTCTGTTTCCCAGGATCCTGAAAATATCTCAGAACCAAACTGTGTATTACAAATTTGGAGAAACTGTACTTTTAATAACTCCCCTACTTAACCTTTACTGACTTTAGAATGGTATTTGATTTAAACATTCAAAAAATATGGTCCCTCTATCACAATACCTAAAGTTACCCCCCCCCCAAAGACCCACGTTTCTCCTTTTCAAACATGAAAGAATAGTTTGTAAAAGGCTCATGCAGACAGTTTTTTTTGCACCCAGCCAAGAAAAAGGTCCATAAACCACTGTGAAACCACAACATGTCGTCATCACTGTACATTTCGGTATTTGTCACACATTGATTGGTGAGCGTTGGAGGTACTGGTAGGTGGTGAGTGGATCTTGTTACCCTTGGACCGAGCCGTGCTTGCTGTTGCCACCTGTTTCCAGGCTCTTTGCAGTGCTAAGCTAAGTTGCAAATGCTGGTAGCTTCAAATGTTTTTATTTTTCTCATCTAAGTTTAAACAAGACATTGAAGAAGTTTACTTCCCTTAAGTACATCAGTGATTATTTTAGATATTATGCAATACATGTGCAGGATGATTCAGCGTAAATACATGTAAGCAAAGAGTTGCTGAATCGGAGCTTCACAAGATTTCTAAGAAGTTAAGGAGTTCGTCACTGGTGATGAACCCCGGAGGCCTTTGTTCTGTCAGCTGTTTTTATAACTTGTGCTTCTCTCAGTGCAGAGCATGGACTCAGTGGGGACATTGGGGAATGTGCCACAGCTGTCTGCCCATCTGGGGAAAGTGGGGAAGCACTGCTCGCCTCCAGCCACCAGTTCTGTCAACTGTTAGACCACTAGGAGCAACAAACAGAGCCGGAGAGATCAGCAAGCTGGTCAAACCCCGGTGCCGCGGGGGTCATGTACCATGTGGTGGTGCTTTCGCTCCCCATTTGCTAAATTAGTTTCCATTTATTTGTACTTGGTAATAGCGGCTTTAGTGCGTGACAAGTTCATAGACACATACTCCAAATGGCGCTCAGGGCCCTCACTGGTGAGTCCTGGAGGCGAGACGAGAGGGCCAGTCATTGATTGTGTTTAGTGTTGGCCCTTTGACCCGTACAACAAAGTGACGTGATGTAAACCATTGCTGCACTTCTGGCTTCATTTGATGTGACAGGCCTCTGGTAAACATGGCCAAGTTTACACCACTTCTCCAGCCTCCAACCAGTTTCCCTGACATGAAATTGATCAGGTCAAATTATCAGTTGCGTGAGCGCAAATTACTCCGATTTAAGGGGATCGATTCATCAACCCTGACAGTTTAATGAGACGCTTGTTTCTGATGAGCAGTCGAGCTTTGCACCTCCGAGAGGCTGCTGGAGTTATTCCTCAGCGGGACGTGTGGAGGGGGACATGAGGATCTGGTTTGTAGCACAGTCAGTGTTTCTGACACATCACTGAAACAAACCCGCCCCAAATCACCAGGTGAATAACTGCCAGTTTGCAGCGAAGCATGTGAGACACGCTTTTTTTGCTGCGTGACTTTGAATAGGCAGTTAATATCCCTGCGTTCCGTGAGGTGTCTGAGGTCCTCGGTGCTCGCTGCCACTCGCTCCCCTGACCTCATTGTGTTTCTAATGGTTGAGGCAGGCGTCGTCAGACACTGACGCAATGATGCCTCACAGGTCGTTTCCATATTCAGAGAAGCTAGAAAAGCATCTCCCCTTTCCTGAGTGGAAATTCTCATTTCACATTTGGGGTAAATGTTTTTCTTTCTCGTCCTTTTCCCGTCCCCTTCCTGTCTTTTAAAGTTTAAGTCCATGCATCTCCAGTTATCAGCGAGACTTGTCAGGCAAAGCAAGAAGCGCTATCAACAATAGTGATATGTGTTATTTATTTATCCGTATCTCTTTGAGGTTACACGCGATCCCACGCACTTTCTAAATCTTCAAGTGCTGCACAAGATCAACTTTTTGGCAAGAGGCAAGAAATTAATTGCTTTGGCTCATGTGACTTTGTGAGTGTGCAAAGGGATGTGGTCATATCGTTTGGGTGCTGTTTTCCATATGGTCGTCATAAAAAATATGATCTTACAAGCTTCAAACAAATCCTTTTAGAATGTGATAAATCAACTTTTGGCACAGTAGCAGGTTTGGCACCAATCAGCAGAAAATCACTATCACAGCTCAGATGGGTGGTCACCAACTGATAGAAGTGCAAAAAGAACCACCCTACATGGTAAAAGCATTATATCCCACTGTCTTCTCAGCCTTTTGTGGTGTGGACTCTTAATCTAGAGCGACACCAAATGCCCTTTTTGAGGCAGATCAGCCTCGTGACTCATTCAACTTGACTTAATGAAAGTTTTGACATTTTAATGAAGTTTAACACCCAAGGTTCAGTTGAGATATCCAAGAGGATATGAACCTGAACCCTCTGCTGCTTTCACACACATGCACTGAAGTCCGGACATTGAAAAAGGAGGTGCCACAAACTGAAACCCGGAGAAAGACGTCAACTTGGATGGACAACGAGATTCGAGAACTTTTCGTGATAAGGGCAGATGTTCATGTGCTGTAAAATGTTCTTCATATGTGAAAGAAAGTTCATTAGTGTCGTCTGATTCCTTCACGTTACTGCAGCAACGCACGGCTTGATGTGAAAATGAGGGAAAAGGTTAAAACAATTATTCCACTCACAACAATATTCATTTTTCTCTAGTTTCTTTTGTGTGTGGTGACATTTTATCATTATGTATGTAACCAAACACAGAAAAACGACGAGGCTTCCACAAACGAAAAACAGAGAGATATATATATTTCATATGAAAATATTTTCATCTTGCATTGCATTCATCAAACTTAGTGTGGTGTTAACTACGGCAATGAGCCTGAGCTGATGACAGCACATTTACCTGGCTCAGTGATGACATATATATGTTTCACTTCTGACGGAAAGTTTTTAACCAACAACCTTATTTTTTGCTCTTAAAAGCACAACATTGATGGTAGATTTCTAATCTGAGCTATGGAAATTTGCAAAAACCTAAAAAAAACTGCTCTGTAGCCTTTCACCAAAGTGTAAGTTAACAAAACCTCCGTATATTTGTTGGCAGCAAAGACCGAAAAAGATTTTTAGGTGGAAACTTGACTACTGCAACTGCTGTATAATCGATCAAGTTAACTGATGAACCAACTGGACAACAAGCTATAGGCTGGCAACCCAACCCCCAGTGGTATCACCACCTGCCATCATCAAGCCCCTGATTAATGTCAGGGGCTGCACAGATGGAAAATATAGGAGTCACTTTGTGTTGTCATCAGGTGATTCAAATGAAGAGGATGAAATTGAAAACAGACCATTTTGTGGGTGTGTGAAAGAGGAGGCGAGCGGGTGGGAGTAACCGAGGAACACAAGAAAAAGAAAAGACCAGCTCTTCACAAAACCACCCACATCTTCAGACACTGACTTGATCCTACTCCTACACGTTTTCTCACAATTTAAGATTAAATAGTTTATTTGTGAAGCAGTTTTCAAAGACAACATTGCAAAATGCTTCACCTTTCCTTAAAGATTGAGAAACAAAATACTAAAAAACAACAGCATATGTAAGTAAAACAGCTATAAAATGAAATCCAAGATATCTAGAGACATTACATTTAATGTGTATATTTATTTATAAGCAAATTGAAAAGTTAAACTGTGAGTGATGCTGAAAGTACTTTAAAGTTTACCCTGAAAAAAAGGCTTTCTGCAGACTGTGTTTCGGTCGTGAACAGCTTTGGTTTAGACCTTTTGAAAGACTCGAGGAATTAAGGCTTATGTAATCATTATTAATCAAAGAATCTGGGCAAGCTGGTTAATGTAGGTTTCAATATTTCGACCAGAAGCTAAAATAATCCAAGGACCTATTAAAGTCCTGGTATCTGGTGGAGTGTGTGTACATGTAGTGCACATACAGTTAGTATTGCAGGCACCTCAATAAGTAAAGAAATGCAACATGAGGGGAACCATATGTAAAGAAAATATGAGGGGTCTCGGACTTGAGCCCTGGGGCACTCCGCATGTTGAAGGAGCTAACATATCTGAGTGTGGTGTCACCATCAACAGGAGAGATGGCAAACAGATGGGTTTGTGTCTGTGAACACGAAAAACGGATTAAATTTGATATGATCCGTCCCTTGGGTCCCGGAGGCCATGTGCAGTTGATTAACTTTTTTAGGGAACATTTTGATAAAAGAGTTTTATTCTTGAATTTAATTTTTCTCGTCCTGCTTCACATACTGGTTGATTAAATATTACAAAATACAAGGATGCCCAAAAGATTTCCACATTTGTGAAGCAGAATGTGTCTTCATTACCTCACTATACTTTTCTCTGAGGTAAAGACATGATTTGCCTTTGTGGCTCACTAGCATGCTAGCTAGCATACATTTCCACCAAGCTTGTTTTGGTGAATACTATTTAAATTGTTTTTGATTGATGTAACAGATCTTCAGCAGCATTTAATCACAGTTCAAGAGAACCTGAACCCAGTTTTCTGGAATTTACTGTGTTTGGTGTAAGTAAGCCACACTCAATGGTTTTATCACGTCATCACTTGCAGATAACACGAGTGTGAAGATGGATGTTGCATCAAGAACCGTATCGTAACAATCCATCTTTTCTCAAGAGTATTTTATATTATTCACCTCCTGACATGGCAGAGAGTGTGCGAACATTCTTCGGCTCTTTACTCCACTGTCCTCTGGTCCATTAAAGGATTAGCGTTGTGACAGAATCGATAAAAAACCCTGCTCTGTCTGGTGTCGGCTGTTTCATACCTCATAATATTCACAGAGCTGTGAGTAGGTGTCGGTGGGGTGGAGAGGGAAACACACAGAACAAGCCTTGTTCGCTGGACCTCTTATCAGATCACCTACCCTCTATCCTTCATGCAGTGCGTTCGGAGTCAAGTTAAGGGGAGTGGGCTCTGAGGTAAGGCTGTGAGGTTTAAGCGGCCCCCCCTTCCACATTCATCTCCGCCTGATAGACTGCCATGCATCATCTCAAAAGAAAGGGAGGGAGACAACTACACAGAGGACAGTGGAACAAGGGAAGTGCATGTGTTGCAAATTTCAACACGGCTTCACATTCGTGAGTCGCTGGATGTGATCGGCAACGTGCAACTGAATGGACCAGAGGCAGATCTGTACATGCATGACCTCACTCAAGAGCAACACACACACCTACACACTGACCTAATATGTGTTGTTGACGCCACAGGCAGGTTAAGTCAAGAAAAGAACCCCGTGCTGACGTCATGCTCTTTTCATCATGTTCAGAGGACCGACTGGCCTCATTGCCACGGTACAAAATAAAACATGACAAATGGCAGCAAGCTGGCTGCGCTCTGAGATGAAGAGAGAAACAACAAGGTCTGCCAGCAGCGGAGTTAGCAAAGTGAGTAAGAAGATACAGCCCTGCTAACTGCGTCTCCTCTGATGTACGACACTGGACAATGCAGCCTATTTGAAGCCAGCAAGAGGCGTCTCCGTCAGCGTCATCGTGATTGATGTCACACAGTGGTCCAAGTAGCCGGGCTAAATTAGTTATCGCTAATTAAAGCTGCATTTCTGCCCCGTACCCGCAGCAGCTCGGGTTCCATTGTTTCCACGATGTCGTGGAGCGCTGACAGACACCGCGGCGAGAGTGCCATGCAAACAGCCACGGTAACCAGGCGACGTGTTTGGCTCAGACCGGCAGAGAGGCATGTTTCTGTTTATGGCCAGAATCAGATTTTTTTGTAACCTCACTCGCTTTGTGCAGGAAACATGTGATATCGGGAGTCATCAGGTTGTACCAGGCGTCAGCTCGCTGGTGTCTGAAAGGCTTAACTTCATTTTATCTGATGTGGCTGAAGAGAATATACAGAGAATATTAGCTAAAATAGGAGGAATGTGACGGGTCGGGCGCATATAGTTACTAAGGCTGGAAATGCATATGCTAGATTAAAGTCACATTTCACAGTTTTTCTTAATTCTTTGTGAAAAGGACAAAAGAAATCAAGTAGAAATGCTAAATTTTGAATGAGATGAAGCTCTGCACCAAACACTGCTCTCTTTATCTTTTGCTGTCCATTTTTTTGTGTTATAAAATAATTGTATCATGCAATATCAGATTTGGAAAGTCCTGACTCTGGTCATGAAACATATACGTTTAAAATCTTCTGATTGAAAACGACAGGCAGCATCTGGTTCAGAGGATTTGGATCCAAGGGCTTCAAAATTAAAATCATTAAACATTTCATCTTTCAAAAGTCAATACCAGCGGCAGGAAGATTTTGTCCAAGTTCAATTAATCATGATGCAACTCCTCATATTGGCTCAACAGCCCCCCCGGGGGGGGGGTGGCAGTCTGAGACACCGGTCAATAAGACAAATTTCTTGTGCCTGGATTGAGAGATTTTGCAAAAACGTCTGCAATCATCTATATTTAACATCTGAATGCATCGTTTATGAGTGTATATGCATATATTTTGACTGTGTGCTCATTTTCGTCTCGGAGTTATTGCGTCCCACATTTTTCAGTGTTTCCTCAGCTCTCTCAATTATTGGAAGTAGCATACCCAGAGTCCCAGTGTAGAAAGTTACCCAGAGTCTGGGCAAACGTCTTCTGACCTTTGCAACCACCAAGCATTGCAGCAGCAAAGGTCACGGTTTGTCTGTGCGCTTGTTTTCACATGGGGTTAGTCAACCAGGAAATATGTTTCAAGTGACATCATGTACGATTCATTGTTACAAATTTGAGCTCGGTGGCGGAAAATGATTGCTCACGAAACAAAAATACAAAAATACACAAACCGAACTCAAACACAAAAACGTGCAGTACACAATAATATACAGAACGCTTTTGAGAAATGTACGAGTCATTTTGGTCTTGAACTTCAATCGATTTAGCTTTTATGATAAATGGTGAGAAACGGAGGCAAAACAAACATGGAGTCTAAATCACAAAAGCTTTTTGTAAATTGGCCCAAATCACTCTCCTCTGTATTGTTTGCTGATGTCAAGTCATTTATGTTGTGGCCCCGCCATTGTGACATACCCTCAACCGTCGGACCACGGAAACCCGCCTTTTCAAAACATCTCGCTCCCTCTCTCTTTAGACAAAGAAGTGAGTGGGAGGAAAAACACCCCTTCAGTTAGAAGCTGAAATAAAAGATTCAACTTCATCATGACAAACAGAAACTGACTCACATTTCAGTTCTCCGGGGTCTGAACTTCAGCGGGATGGCAGCGATTGAGTCCGGATAGGAATTGGGAACGGCTGCTTTGACAGCAGATAGGCGCCGTGCCCGTGGCGAGGGAGGGGGGGAGGGGGGGGGGCTTTGTGCTAATGGCTCTGCAGTGTCACTCTTCCAGTGGTCTCACACTGATGACATCACTGCTCCAGGCAGGCACATGTCACAGTGGGTTGTTGAGGAAATCCATCAAATCATCTGCTTCTGCAGCGTCAATTAGTCTGAGTCGGTACCGATGCCAATCAAACACATGATATCTCTCTGGCTGTGTTTTCATTGTTATGTTGAGTTATTTCGTTTAAAGTGGAAAAATGGCTGCTGGTGACGCCTCCACACTTTGTCTCCATCCATCCAGCAGATGTTGACATAATCTGAACTCGAACAATCATGGTGGGAACTTCTTATTCAAACTGTTTGAGTCAACTAACATCTCAACAGACAAACGCTTGCTATCTCCAGAGCCATGCTAGCTAGCAGCTAAAATCCCTGAACCAAAGGAATCTATTTCTGTGAGATATTCTACTTTCTTCCCTGGGTTTTTTAGGAATTAAGGATTTAACTTTGACTTCCAGTCTCCAGCAAAGCAAGTTTTGAGTTCTTGCTGGGCCTCTGCTTAACCCTTTACCCAGCGGAGTACCTCCCCTCCTAATCCCTTTATGTTTCTTTAAGGAAAACGGTTGGAGTTTGAGCCTCTGTATTATTTTCCGAAAAGGATTTCTGGAAGCAGGACTTACAAAAACTTGAGCTTATTACTCTATGGGCTTATTGCAAAGTTGTCGAGGTGGCCTCAGAGAGTAAAGCCACCAGTGTGAGTCTTAACTCCCTTCACATGCACTTCAGCACATCCACGATAGATTCCTCCTTCAATATAAAAAAATCCCCAAATCCAACTCAACGCACACACAAAATGTACAATTCCTTCACTTTCACCTTTGAACCTTTGTGCGCGAAAAGCTGTGTCATCACTTCAAATGTTCGCCAAATGCTAACGAGGCTATTGTGCAGGAGATTAACGGCCCCTCGAGTTCCCAAAGGACCGAACCGTGGATCTTTCAGAAAGAGCTCAGAATATGACATGTCGGCCCTGAACTGAAAACAGGAGGATACACTGCATTAGCACATGGAAATAGATTTCCCCGCTGATGACTCATTGGTATGGACGCTGGCACCAGTTCAGCGCGGCCTTGACACTGTGTTTGAGAGCGTGTGTGTCCTTTAATCACCATCACCATGACGAACGGTGCGAAAAGTGCGAAAAAAGAAGTAGTGGTGCCATCGGTGTGTTTGGCCCTGTTGTGCAACCGTTTAATCAAATTCAAATTTTCCCAGTTGAAAGGAACTGGTAAACACTGGGAGTGCCGAGGCTTTTCAAGCTCCACTGAATGAGTTGCTGAGGTTTGTCTGTGGAGTCAAACGGAACGTTCTCGCCTTTTACCTCCACTGACAACTGCATTTATAACCCAGAGTGAGTTGTGTTTCCTGGCAAAGGATAAAGGATTTGATCATAGATTTATTATTTTAGTTATATTACAATTACAGAGCATTTACTTTCTCCAGCTTAATTATCTTTTGTTTTTGGAGAAATATTTGAACAAAACAAGGAATTTCAATGTTTCCCCTTTGATACTGTGAATAAGTTAAAGTCAGTAAAATAATGATGCTCTCTGTAGTAATGTTGTATTACAAGACAACTAATAGAAATATGTAAATTACTACTCAAAGTAATATCTAGTTTTACTGAATTCTTCCTATTCTAAAAGTTTCCTGCTGAATATTGGATATAAAGGCTGGATTTTTAATGACTTCTAAGTCTTTTTAACTGATCTACAGTTCAGCATCACTCTTCAACTTGCGGGACCTGATTCTGTTCCACACAGAATCAGTTCCACACTTCCCACAGGAGATCACACCCACTCACCAGTTACATAGAAACAAAAACAAACATTTAGGGTGTGGAGTGGGAATGAAAGAGGAAACGTTATTTTTAAAGCTGCTGTTTTAAGGTAAAAAAGGTGCATAGTGCTGGTTTAAAGGTCTGTTCAGGAAATAAAGCTGAAACTGTAACAGTGACACAAATAGGATTTTGATAAGTGAGTGAACCAAGTCTCTGTACCCCAGAGGAAATGACACAACTGTCTGTATTTAGCATATAAGCAGCCCTTATAGCTAAGAGGATAAATGACACCAGGAAGGACTGAAAAAGCTGCAACAACCCCGATCGCCTCTGTTCCCACATCTTACGTTAAATTTTTACACTGCATGCGGAAGGCCGTGTCAGTCAGATTGATGTGCAGTTATACAAAATGTCCTCCCAAACCTTTCACAAGCAGAACACAAGCCAGATTCCCATGAAGGCCAGCTGCCTCCGGGCCTCTTTCGACTGAAGGGACCCGCACTGTGCCTGACTGCCACCAGCAAAATGATTATTGCATTTTGCTGAAACAGGGCGTGCGCTGGATGCATGTGTGACAGGCAGCACAGAGCAGCGCCCCCGCCCCCCCCCCCAAGACTATGTGATTATTATTCTCTTTTAGCTTTGAAACTCACTTTTGTTTTCTCAATAAATTTAGGTTCGAGTAAACATTCAGATCTGAGATTAGAGTCTTTGCTCTGCAGCTTGTTCAGGAAAGACAAACCAACGCTGCTGTAAAACAGCGAAATAAGGGAGTGTTTGTTTTGATGATATGATTTAGGGTTTGAAACACATCTCATTGAAAAGCACATGTTCAGTAGTGTGCTGTGACCATAGACTGTAAATAAAGATGGACGACGCACCTCCACTTTCTCCCACTATCCAGAAATGAAGCCAAAATAGCTCAGATATGAGCTTGATGGAGCCGTGGTATCAACGTCCCTCCTGCACATTCGGTCGACCAATCGCGAGTCAGTCTTAGGTATCAATCATAACATTTCACCTTGTTTTCTCACCATGACATAACAAATTAAAACCAAACTAATAAGAAGAATGAAAACTTGCCTGCAGGCATTTTCTTGTCCCAGTCCGTTGCTGACAGACCATTTATTTGACGTGTACTTTTACTTTGTAGTTTGGTCCATGTCCTGTCCACTGACATGGAGGAGGCAGAGTTTCAGACCTATACTGCAGCCAGCCACCAGGGGGCGATCAAAACGGTTTGGCCTTATTTTTAGTTGACCATTTTTATATAGAGTCTGACTTTGCAGGAGACAGTGACAGTTTGTGTTATTGTTTTGAAGCGTGCGGTCTCTGATTTCACTCCGATGTAGACAAAAACCTCTTTGGACTGTCGACTGTAACGAGCAGATTTAATCACTAATTAGCTCTGAGTTGATTGATTAGTTTAATGTTTTCATCTGACACCGAACACCAGACATAACATCTCCCTTCCTGACTTCTCTTCTACACCAGTGGGAGCAGAGATGTGTAGTTTTAATACTGCACGGTCACGGTTGCCCAGAGGTAGCAATTATCTCTCACTTAGTTTCCCTTGGACACAGTCACTGGCGCCCAGAGTTTAGGACACCAGCAAAGTGCGTCGAGCTCTCTGACAGTTATTTGCTCATGCTTTGTGTCTCGGCCAGTCTGGGTTATTCAAGGAGTTTGTTATCTTGGGTCGCCTTCGTGCGTTCTCCCACACACAGGGCCCAACTTTTTCTAGCCCCCTGCTATCACTAAATATACACACTCTCTATCAAACACACGCAGGATCATGAAGAAATGTACAGTTTAATGTGTAAGAGGGAGAAGGCAGAGGGAGACGTTAAACACAAGAGTGCACACACACGAACATGCGCGCACCCAAGCTCGTGCACTGTCACACAGATCTGGATGTTTTGGACTCGAGAGGAATGTTGAAGTCCGGCCAGAATTCCGACAGCTGTGCCTCCCAGAATCAGAGGTTTTAATGGACTGTCCATTACGAGGACTTGACCTTTGGTCCAAAGGACTTTCTGAGCTGGGTTTTCCTCGTTGGGCTCCTTCCTCCTGGTCGGATGATGAAGAGACATTCCATTCACTTTTGTTTTCTTGAAAACATAACAACAGAGGGTGTTAGAGACATACTGCCTATAAAACGGATGGAGATAGGGGAAGTGTATGTAACGTAGATGATCGGGGTGGAGGCGGGACAAAAAATAAATCTTGCAGGCCGAGGTTTCTACAGAATCTCGCACTCAAATTATTAAGTGATGGAAAATAACTATGTGATTCAGTCAGATTAAAAGCCTCGGAGTAAGAAATAGCTCATCGTTTAGCGTAAGCATTTGTGCATGATGATATTGTGTGTCTCCGTACAAGAGCAGCAAGAATTATCATGACATTCCAAGGAGAGGTTGAGACACATGGGAATTTTTAGTGAAGTTACTTACTAAAGTTATTTCTCTTGTGTGGACGAGATAAACAATGAGTCTCCATACAAAATGCTCGTGATCAGCTGTCCTGCTCTTCTGGATAACATCATTATTATGTACATGTTTTATTTTAATATACGCTTGTTTCCAGTCCATCTAAATCCAAGAATTTTAATCTTGCATATAGGGATGATGCTGCTGCTCCATCGTCTGCTATAGAGTGAGTTCATTGTGATGATATCACATTTTGGGGTTGATATAAAAGCATTAAAACTTTAAGGTGCTTATAGGAGATATAAGGCTTCCAGACAATGAAAGAGGATCAACCCCATAAAGATTTATCTTGACATGATGTGTCTCTATCGTCAAGAGAGGGACAATAGAAGTGAATTATGTGAAATATACGTCCCACATGGCCGCGTGTAATAAAGCACCTGTCATTATATAGTATGAGAGGGAGTGGAGAAGTGTGTGAGGGGCAGATAAATTAAACGCACACGTTTAGACAACTTTTCTGTGTCAACACAAAGGCAAGGAGGCAGGTCAACCACATGAGGCTGCAGTCGCAGAGCCTGTAAAACGATCCTCATAGTCTAAGCACATCCTCTGTGCTGGGGTCCCCTTTCTGCCAGGATCACACACACACACACAAGCACACACAGATACACACTCGTCCGTGCACACACTCACATTCCTCTGCAGGCTCTGCAAGGGGCAGGCGCAGTTTGTTGGAAGCCGTTCTTCAGAGTGAGCGTCTCTCTCACTCTCCCGCAGTCGTTAAGTCAGACAGCAAAGGAGGAAGGGAAGGCAGAGAGACCGAGGGAGGTCTGACGACACCATCCCGTCTCACCTATTCTCACTGCACAGACTGATCAATGCAAGCAAGCAGCCTGCTCACATCTGGCTCTGATTTATTCTGGAGGAACATCAAGGCTTTTGTAACCGAGCTGTCACTCTGCAAGTAATGTGTGCAACCCTTTCTCTGCCAGGACCAAATCTTAAAGGAGCTTTGGGAACATTGCATGTGCAAGTGTCCATGGCAGGAGTGAGCAGTGGCTTTGAGTGCTGGAGGTCCAATGTAAGGATGGAGGACAAATGTTCCAGGCTAACGGTGTTCTGCACTGTTTGCTGATCCAGCCTCCCAGGGAACATCCAGCCAAACGAAGAAGAAGAAGAAGAAGCAGAAGAAGCAGATAAAAAGACAAGAACTTAATTCACCGGCAACCTTTTGTTTTCCTCCAGTGGTGAAAGATGCTGTGGTGCAGCTTTGACCACCACTTGCTCTCACTGGCGGCACTTCTCGTAATTGTGAGCTGTGGAGGAGGGGAGCAAAGGAGAGGGACGGATAGCAGCACCAGCGGCACAGGTGGCAGCAGCAGCAGCAGCAGCAGCAGCAGCAGCAGCAGTGGATCAAGTGGTAGCAGCAGTAGTAGTAATTACAGCAGCAGACGGTTTCACAAGATCCAGCACGGCCAGTGCACCTACACCTTCATCCTACCTGAGGAGGATGGAGCCGGAGGAGGCGCCTGCAGGGAGGCGAAAACCGGCAACCCCCAGTACAACGCCAACTCTCTGCAGAGGGACGCTCCGCCACCTGAGCCGGAGTTTCCCAACCAGAAGATCCAGCAGCTCGAGCACATTATGGAGAATTATACCCAGTGGCTGCAGAAGGTAAGGACGGACGCAGGTGGCGTGCAATGGACTCGGCTCCAAAACCTATACTTTAATAGATAAATGTTTCTAAATCTATTTCATGACTTTAACTTTAGGGTGAATCGCCAGTGGTGGACTGTAAAATAAACGCTGTTGATTTTTTAAACCATATCCATGTTGAAATTGTTGGTTCATTGAATTGCATCTATATCCTCCTTGCATAAGATGTGTGTATCCGTTTCTTTTGAAGTGGTTCCGCTGTTAGTCCACAGTTTGTTGAGATATTTATGTTTCCGTGGGCGTGTGTGGTCTCCGCAGAGCGTCTGTTTGTGGCTTCGCTAGATAACTTGTTTTGCTTTCTGGACGAGGCTCTCAGATCCCAACCAGGGAGTGTTTGCTGTTTTCTCGTCGTCGACACGTTGTTTGTCAAAGCGTCTGTCAGTAGGAGAGTTTGTGTGCTTTGGGAATTCCCGTTTTTCTGTGTGTCATGCTGTGTGACCAAAAAATGTCATGAAGAAGACATGTTGACACAGATAAAAGAACTGAGGAGACTACATATCGTTAAATTACTGGATAGCTCAGAAATACATGCTCAATTAAAGAAATTGGCTCTATCACAGTTATATGCAGCTGATAATATAGAAGCCAGAACCTCCATCACAATCTATATTAACTCTGCTGTGTCGTTACATAACTGTGTACATTGTCGAAAGTGAACTTTCTGTTCTGGCTGTCACGCAGCTGTGTGCTTCTCCGTCTTTACCCGTCCAACAAACGAAACCTTATATATTTTTGTCCTGGAACTTTCTCTCCGTTTCTTCCCCGAGTAAATTCCACAGATGTCCAGTTGAGTTGTGCAGAGCGTCGGTCACAGAGCAGAGGTAGTTGCATGTCAGTCACCCCCTGTTCTCCAGTGGGCTGTCTCTTTAATGGCAGGAAGTCAGAGAGCGTCCCCAGAGACACTCAGAGGAGGAAAAGACACACACAGAGAGAGAGAATGCTCCCTTTATTTATTCAAGTCAAGGATGTGTGAGTATAACTGAGAAGATACAGACTCTTATAAAAGAACAAAACCTGTTTATGTCTTTATAATACAAAACAAACACCATCCTCATTATATCTGAGCTCACATGATGTTATTTAATTACTGCGGAATAATTTCATCCATGTTCAAATATGGGTCTACTGCTGCCTAATGTTAATAAGTAGTGAATTTTGAGGCCTTTGCTGATATGCCTTGGCAGCCACCCTGCTTTTCTAAGCTTTGAGACTTTGTGTCTCCGAAGAGAGCGAGACTGTCCCTCTGAAATGAGCTACACCAATCAAATAAACAATCCTCCAAATTTCGGCACAACCGGCTCCGCTGCTCGCTCACTTTTCCACAATGTTGTCCTTCTCAAATGAGATTAGCAGGTCCGATCTGTGGAGTAATTGCTTACGGCTAAATGGTTTATTTTTTGTCGGCAAATGCGAAAGCACCGATAACACCTGATGGTTTTGATGGATTACAGTGGAACCGGGGGATTAATCAACCTGAACTTCATCAATACCCCGAGTCTATTCATTAGCAATCCTCCCTAATCTGTCTGGACCGCTCTGCTGCGGGCCTGCTTTTCATTTACTCTCAGAAAAGTCAACTTTTCTCTCCTCAGGTTGGAGGAAATAGTCATTCCTCATCAATTAACCAGGCGCTGGTCGAGGTTCATTACAGCGAGATGTTGATGGAGTTCATATTTAGGGAGGTGAAGTGTCGGAGGCTGCTCCACCCTGTTCGATAAATTCCTCCATAAATGTCTAAATCCGAGTGAAATGTTATACCAGAGAGATTTGGAGATTACGGGGCAGAATCTGTGTAACATCATCTTATCACTGGACTGTAGATCACTGCCTTTATCTCAGTTAAGCAGAAGGAATTTACTGTCCATGGTGTATGTCAAGCTAGAAGACGTGGAGCGTTGCAGATCTCATACATGTAAGTGTGCGCAGAGGCTGAGATATGAAAAATAAGCAACAACAACAAAAGAACAAACTTTTCTTACACTTTTTTATTGATGACATGAAAACCCTGAGTGTTCCTGCATGGCTCCCAAAAGCGATCCATGTGTCAAGCAAGGCCAGGGGTGAAATAACAGCGGCTTTATCTTTGCTCAGTGGACCTCGTCTGTCTGTGATAGAACAAGTGATACTAAGAAAACACAGCGGCAGCATTGGTTGACTGAAGGTTTGACTAATGAGTCCTCCAGAATAACTTTCTCCTTAGATGTAAAAAATGGGAGCATGTTGAAACGTCTGCCATCTGCACTGATATCATCAGACCTCTTCACCAACACAGATATTTCCCTCTTAAAATAAACAAAAGTGAATATTATATAATGAGATTACAGGATTATATAAAAAAAAAAAAAACTGTGATGAACAGAATTAAATTAAATTCCCGAGATGCGTGTGATTAAAAATGGAAAAACAAGCAAAAAGTGAGATCAGCACAAGAATGGCATTTGAGGGGATGCTTAAACACACAGTGGTAATTCAGGCTAATTACAGTGCATGGGACACACACACACATACACACACACACGCACACATCAGGATGCAGTTAACATTTTTCATTAGACAGAAGATTAAGTGTCCGGGGCCAGTCTATCTATCTTAATCACACCAACGTTTTAGCTGCTTGTCTTAGAGAAAGTTCGCTGTGATATTGCTGCAGCCAGGCCTGATGAAAGAGAAGGATGGAGGAGAGCGCTCCAGATAGCAGCGGCCTGCCTGGGTGGTGGTGGTGGTGGTGGTGGTGGGTGGGGTGGGGGTGGACAGTTAGAGTGATGCAGCAAACAGCTGTTAGAGGAGCATTTCAAGTCTGAGATCTTTCCGTCCTCGACCCTGGGTAGAGTATATGGACCCTGATAACATTCCTGACCAGTCAAAGGTGGCTTGTGTTTGTCCAAGGATTACTTCCCCGGTCTGCCTGCAAGGCGAGGAGCCCGGACAGGAACAAGCTGCTTCACACGTAAAGAAGTAATTACAATACTGTTCAAGTAAGAATAGGAAAGTTAACAGCAATGAAATATAAATCAATAAAAAGCATTGGAGGGGGTGATACATACCCTGCATTCACATTGTATATGATTCATAATATATTCTCTCTCTCTCTCTCTCACAAGCACACACACACGCAATGACCCGTGGTACGAAAATAAATCTTATCTATGGTTGATTAAAATGTCCATAAAGTTTTTACCATCCTCGGCAGGCATGCAGTCGTCCCCCCCCCCCAAGTAATATTCCCACCAAGTGTGGTGAAAATCTGTCAATGCACTGTTGAGTTATTTTGTGCACACAACCAAACCCTGGCTTAACAAGTGCAATGATATCCAAGAAGTTACTGAGCCAAAAAAGAGTCTGACACATATTAAAATAACAATTTATCATGCGATATATGAGACATAAGGAGTGAACTTTACCTTAAAGTACTTTTCCCCCTTCTCGTCTTCATGCTTAGAGCTAAACCGTTTCCTGGCTTTAGCTTTCAATTTGAAGAAAAGATTTAGATAAATCTTCTATATCATCAATCTTCTCTTCTTGAACCAGTCCTTTAAATCCATTTAATAAAATCTTCTAAAAGTCAAAGGTAGGGCAGGTTGTCTGGAAATGTTCAATACTAGTTACACGTGTTGGATCTGCTCCTGTAAAAGGCTTTTGTAGACTTACTTAAAATTCTTTGTTAAGACTTGTCCTGAACTTTTCATTTGTTTTGACTTTTTGTTTATAGATTCCGGTTTTATTTTGAAAAGGTTTCCCTTGTTTCACCTGAGCCTTATTATCTCTAACTCCTCCGTGTAGTTAGTCCCATTTTTTGGATACCTTACTAGGAGGATTATAGTTATAGTATAGTTATACAGTTATGCTTTCTGAACACAAGCAGCTGTATTGGAGCTTACCCTGAATAATGTCTGAAATATGAAAAATGTCCGAATCTGAAAACCAGCTTTTGGGACATGACGGCAATTAAACTGATGAACGTGTTGTTGTAACATATCAATGTCGTAAGGATCAGTCGCATCATCCACAGCACATCCTGAGAACATCCTCTCTACATTTCTAATATTTCAATGAAAACTTGGCACGGACAGACGTTCGGCGAGCCAAATTTTGTTTCTGTTCTCGGGAGTCAGAGTAATAGATCTTCCCCTTCCCCTGCCGGTGGAGACAGTAGAAAGTGGTTGAGAGCAGCGTTTCTTGAGAAGGACGGCCTGTGCCAAACTAAGCTGTTCAACAAAGGGAGGGAGCAGAAACTATTGTCGCTGTCTTATCCCTGTGAAATTCCCATCATTCTGCCTCTCAACGAACATGACTGTGCTGCATAAACAAGGTTTAAAAGGATATAGGGACATGTGGGCAGCCGCTTGTTTCCCTTCGTACTGGGAGCTCATACGAGAAAAAAGGCTGAATATGTTTCTCTACTTAATGCTACGGGAGGGCCACACAGCATGCCACAGATCCAAGGAGAAACCTATCTATTTTAGGGGTGACTTCCTCTATGAGAGTTTATTTTCGCTGATAACTTGGGCCAAAACCAACAATCGGATGATGCTGAAAGGCTAAGAGATGCTCTGAGGAATAAAGAGTTCTTCCTTCCTGACCCCAAAACTTGTAAAAAGGAAACCCTGGTAATTGCTTAAGGACGTTACAATAACAGCTTCCAGATACGTTGTTGGTTGCACTTGACTGAAACAGAAAGGAAATGGGGGCTTTCTGCTTAGCATGTCATGGGAATAGGGAAAAACATCACAGCCGTGGCACGATATTTCCACATGGAAATGAAAATGTGGGCCAAAGTGGATGATTTTCAGGAAAAGTGGTATTTAGCGGTTTTGTCACGCTCAATATGACGAGCCTTTTTATCCTTTGAGTGACCCCCCTCCCCTTGACCTTTTTTTCCCCCCCAAAAAAAAATACATTTCATGGCAGCTGGTGGCACCAAGCGTCCTGGAAGGTTTGACATAGGACAGGTATCCTACACCTTTAACTCTATAGAGAGACAATGAATGAAAGCTGTAAATGTCCTGGTAATTTGGCAATGCGTCTTGAATGGCTCTAGTTTGTCTTAATGCAGCATGGGGTTCCTTCTCCATCACTCATGTTGGCGAAATCGCTCTCTGGTGGTTACTTTAAAGCAGATTTATTTTGTTTTAATTACAAGGTTATACATTTGGCGAGTAGCGGACGCAGAATTTATGGCATGCCCTCTGAAAACATTGTTGCTAGCTTGTAGCTTGGCACCGACTCATGCATCTGCGGGATGAATTGAGAGCGTTCCTCTGATGTGTTTGTGTTTCCATACACCCCTGAGTGTATTCACTGCACTAATGGTGCTAATCTTTCTTCATTTGGTTGCCAGAGGTATTATGAATGTGAGGGATCTGCGGCGTGTTACTCAGGATTGGGAGGGATCTGTATAAACCTGCATTTATTTTGTGGCCGCGTGGAGACAGTGAAACAGGCTATAAATACACAAGTGACATAACAGACTGTACATGAAGGTGGAGGACAGAACAAAGCCCCCAAAGTGGCGCCTGAACATCCTTGTTGCTCCTGGTGGTTGGCTGCAGTATAGGGCATAAAACCCACCTCCTCCATGTTAGCAGAAGGGACATGGGCCAAACAAAAAGGCCAAAGATTTTACCTTTTTGGGGGTAAATTAGGTTTTAATAACTACTGTGCAGACTCTGGCTCCAAATGACATCATCAAGATGGCAGCTCCTGTATCTGGGATATTGAGGCTTAATTTTTTGTACATTTGGAGGAAGTGGAGACGCATCATCGACCTTTACTTACAGTCTATGTAACGCACACAGAGCAACATCAGCACACGATGGAGCCTGGTCTCTAGCTGCCTCTAGCTTCACACTTATGTCTCTTGTGAAACCAAAACAAGGAGCTTTAAAGACACTAAAACTCTCAGTATAGCTGATTGGAACGGCAGCCTTTAGAGTTCAAGTACAAGCAACCACTTTCACACAGACGTCGACACTTAGTCCACTGTTAATATAAAGATATTTATTGTAGCAGCATGTACGGAATTATGAATGTGAGTGCTCTGCAGTGGGTTATTACGGTACTGAAGTGATATTTTCGATATTTTATTGCACTGTGGCATTTACATGTTTTCTTACAAAATGGCTGAAAGGAGAGCAAACCTTTTTTTTTTTTTTTTTTTTATCCAAAAGAATGACTATAAATAATATTATTTTGGGCAGACAAGTGGAAGCCATTAGTAATGAGTGTGTTACGGTCACAAGAGTTTGCCAAAAACACAAGGTTCACGGCTGTATCTCTGCCACAGCTACGGTTGAGTGATTATGAGCCAAATATGAGATAATAATGGCTCAGATAGAGCGAAACATTAGACATCGTAGTCAATCTGAGCGCGGGCAAATACTGTGGCGTTATCGCCGTCGGCTGCAAATCACGACTGAGTTTGAACGTACTTCAGTCGCAGGACCGGCTCTTATCTTTGTTGTATTTTTGCTTTATAATGACTCTGGATAAACAGAGCAGATGATAATGTAACTCACTCGTATCTGTTGCTATTTATTTTCCTCCAGACTGCAGGTTCATTTAGGTCGTGAGCTGTAAATCAAAGTTTGATAAAGGGAAGTGAATTAGCATGAAAAAGAAACGTTGGACAATTTGAGCCATTGTGTGAATTTACAGTTATGTGTCAGAATTGTTTTTTTTCAGTTGCTTTACTTCCAAGAAAAGATAAAAGAGAAACATGCATGTTCTGTATCGCTGATTCTGGCAGCGAGCAGGAGAGGGAAACGTCTTAATGCTCTCCCTAAGTATTTCATTTTATGTTCTTCCAAGTTTACTGTAGGTTCTGACAATTATTAATCCCACAGTTAATTCTGTTACTTCTCTGAAGCTGGGGGGAAAGAAAAATTCCTGAGGTGTCTCTAAGGCTGACTCTCCCCACAGCGTCTTTGACTCACCCCTACAGATGTTGCGTTCTAAGTGGACGTCTTTGTCTGTCAACGCCGGAGAGACTTCCAGAAGTTCCAGAGGTTCCAGAGGTTCAGAGACACTTCACCTTTCACCGGGGTTCAGCTCTGCGGATCGAGTGTTTGCCGTGATTTCAGATATACGAGAAACAAAAGAATCACAGATCTTTGACTCCAAATGTGAAAAACAGAAAAAGCTGTGGAAACTGTCAGAACTGTGGATGAAGGGAAGCAATTGGAAAGAAGCAGATAGGGACGGAGTGAAAGATGAAAAGAAACAGCTTCGCTCCCTCAGTGTGGGCGAGATAGCTCTTAAAGTGACTAATGGTTGGACCTATTGTTTTTGTTTTGTTCCTGCGGTGCTGGGATTGGAGCCACTCGCTCTTAAAGCCTTCATCACTTTCAGGGATTACTTCACTTATTTGTTTAATCTTCTCGTCCCTTGGTGTTTGGGTGAATGTCATGTGATGCACTAACCTGTAAATTACCATCCCACACGTGTTGACGGTTGACGGTTTGGAGCTGTGCGGAATGACAGGCTGATTATACTCTGTGTCTGCTTCACGTGGGTGGTTTGGAGAAGTGAGTGTGTGTTAGGTCCCACTTTATTGTTGAAGTACAGTGATGCTGGGACACCTCTTTCTGCCTGTGCTCACAGACTGTGTTTTAGATGCTCATGCACACAAATGCTGTATATACGCTTTGAAAACAGAAACACGCTCATAACCGTGTCCAGATCCGTGTTTTCCGTGTCTGGGACCTGGGCCAAGAGTTTTACATTCCACACGGTACCAGGGCTGGGGTTGGCACAGAGACTTTACATGTGAAGCAGGTTGGCCACTGACATTTCTGCTTAAAACTCAAATCAGAAGTCCTCATAAAACCTTTTATGTTGTTGTCCTTGTTCTTTGACTTTTCAGCTTGTTGCACTTTTGACCTAAATTCAGGGTACTGTCAGTTGCCAGTAATGTATTTACTTTTTCAATTTAATTGAGTATCTTGCCTTTAAATGATCTCGTTATTATTCATTAAGATCTAAACTAGACTGTGTTTGAGACAACAATTTTCTATCCGAACATATTTGAGACAGGCAGTCATTCTGTTTCGGAGCTCAAACCAGACAAGAGCCCGATGTTTTCCCCAATACCAGGCACGTGCAGTGTAAAAAAAAATATAGTCCATAGTCCAGCCAACGTGAGCAAACCTGACCTGAACTCAGATTTCATTTCAAATATTTTTCCCGAACAAGGCCCGACCCGTCAGGACCTATCACTTACTGCCTAATTGGGCTTTAATTACTGTTTTAGATCATTTTTAAAAGGACACTTCAGCATTTAAATACACCGCATTAATAAAATAAATGGTATTTATTGTAAATTGGACAAATCCAGCAAATACTTAAACTGTACAAACCTGCATTAATCGATCTTCAGGCTACTTCAGGGCAGTGAAAGTTGATATGTGCTCATTTATTTACTTTTTAAGTAGGCACGAAGAAAAAGTAGCATGAAAGTCCGATATTCACTTTTCTTTCAGTGATTGGTTCTTTGTTTTAGTTTTGATCTCCACCCACTCCTGAGGGTAATGTCTGGCTCTTGAGCAGCTAAATGCTCCCGATGCTAAACGACATGTTTGCCTGCCATTTCGTGTTGTAAAGGAAGCATTAAGTTACTTTACTAGGGCTTATTTGCTGAAAGCAGCAGGCTGCTGGAGGCTGAAATCATGCAATGAAAGCAATAAACCAAGACGGTAAAGTTGAGGGCCGTAAAAACCAAAACAATGAGCTGAAGGACACTAAAACACTCCACATAGTTTAGGGAAACCGAAGAAGAAGATCATTAGAAGAGGGTTTATCACAATGAGCAACCTGTGACTGAGACACTTGATCGGGGGATGGAGCTGAGGTATCGAGATCCTAATGACACTCACACTCAACCAATCGTGAGTCACTCACAGCTGTCAATCATGACGATTCACCCCATTTTCTATAGCATAAAATAACGAATTAAAAGCTAACTTAAGTAAACTAAATAAACTACTTAAAAAGACAAAAGCCACCTTTGAGAAATGTTTGACTTGTATTTTGACTTTTTGGTTTGACCCTTGTCTCATTCACTAACACGGAGGAGGCAGAGTTTATGACCTGTACAGCAGCCAGCCACCAGGGTGCGATTGAGATGCTTTGGCTTCACTTTTGGGAAACCAGCATGTTGTCCATCTTTATATACGTGAGCGTCCTCCAAGAAGTCATGAAACACTTCTCCCCTCAAACACTCACCACTGTTGGTTTGAAAGGCAGCTGTTAATTTTGGCTTTTGGACTTAGCGATTGAATAACGTTTCCCCAAGTCAAATATTTCTGCAGGTGTTTGACGAGTGCATCACAGTAACACGAAAATGTGCCGCTGTACTGAACTCTCCCATAAATCTGTCATTGATGGCTCAGATGTGTGCGTGTTGCTCATGTGTTTACAGCTCAAACACAAATGGTTACAAATGGTTCTTGATGTTTATTTAAGTCGACGTGTTTGCAGCAGTCCTGAGATAGAGAGGCTAATCCTCCCGAGGTCTGTGTGTATGGTTCTGCATGTGAGAGCATACGGATGAATCCGTGTCACACTAATGTGGAGTTCTGCATAATGACTCTGTGTATGACATTGTTTGAGTCTGTGTTTGCCGGTGTTTGGATCTGACGACCTTCAGCTTAACCGACGGCCTGTTAAGTATAAAACGGGATTGTTCCCTCTCTGGACCCCGGATAGAGAAGGGCCTGTCACATTTTGTCAGCGGCTTTCAAACAGCACTTATAGTATGAGCATAGATATGTACATCCTAGTGATGCATTATGTCGGTGCCGTCCTCTCTGCACAGCACAAGACATAACAATGACAATGCCGTCAAATTGGGAAATCCCTCCTGAACAAAGGAGTCAAAGCGAGACTCGTCCGATGAGACCGAGATCACTGGCTTTAGGGAGTTTTACATTTTTAAGTGACAAAGCTTGTGAGATGATCATCAAAAAGGCGAATGTGAATGTTCTTTGGCACAAACCAATTTCCTGCAACTTTCCTATGTATGATAGTATATTTTTATTAGATTACATACCTTTGTTTCACGCCGGAGTCTCACGTTTCAAGTGTTTTGGAGCCACGTTGGCTCAGAAGCTGAGTTTCAAAGTTCATCCTTGATCTCGGTGAACAACAGTTGACAACGTAGAAGGAAAACCTCACCTCGAGGTCCATTTAGTACCTGAAGCGTTCAGCTCGGCCAAGGATTACTGGACGGTCTGTGCAGATATGGCAGGACGACCGATCTGAGCTCATACGTTTATGTCCGAGGAAATTATGTGATGTTCCTGGATGTTTTGCTTTGTGGTCAGGACAGGATGATTACCAATTTAGCTGCACTGGTTTTTGTCATCTGATCCACCCTCTGTGTTTGAACCGACATATTTCATATTTAAACCGTACGTTTCATCCAGAGAAATGCAAAAACAAGAGAAATCTGGATGTATCAAAGGCCAGGGATCATACATAAGACATCATGTGTGTCCTCTAAGCTTTTCTTATTGTCTTCTTTTCCCCTTTTCAATAACAATTAACAAATAAAAGTCTTTCTGTCAGATTCCCTTGTTTCTTTCATCTAACTATCGATTCACACGTATATATTTATCCTGCAGCCTTTGTAGAAAGAAATACATCACAGTGGTCAATGAAAATACAGAAACATAGCAAATTGCCTGGCAGCGATACAGCAGTCGCTTTGGATGAACTGCACATTAGCATTAACCGCAGCATCCATTTTCCTCGTCTGCAGCCACCGTGGTGAACCACAGGTCAGACTAAAGCAGTTCCATGTGGAGATGTTGGTGGAGCTACTGCACGTCGTCTCTCTGCTCATCACTTTTGTTTAGATAGATCAGCATCACTTAACAGGAAATTTAAGCACATATGCAAACACACACAGCTCCTTACTGCCGTAAAGTGCCACCATCACTGCTTTAAAGTGCCTCATGCAGCCGCTGGTAAGATATATAGGTCAGGATGTGTGAGCCACGGGCAAAAGCAACAGTGGGAGAAAAGAAAATGAGTCATGAGTAACATAATCTGGATGTGATGAGATAGCGTCAGTCCATCTTTGGTGATCGTAGCGAAAGGAAAGCAGGGACCGAAGGAGAGAAGAGGGGGAGAGCTAAACACAGGCAGATAGAGCGATATAATGAGAATGTGAGAAACTGTGAGGCTGTGGCTGGCGAACACTGTGGTGATTGTAACCCTGGACGACTACAGGGGAAGGTTCACACACCGTGGAGTCCTCGTTTAAAGTGAGATGTTAGGATGAAAGATAAACACGAACGTGACGTTGAAGGAAACAACCGCTGTCATTAAACGCCCATTCATTTTGATGAGAAGAGACACTTGGCTTGATAGATGGAGGCGCTGGCACCCGACCTGGAACCGTTTTCTCCCTGACGCTTTGCCCAGCTAGGAGGTTTAACACACAACAGCCTGCGTGGTAATGTTTCTGTCATGGCTGAGCTTAAAACAAAAACATGTCGTTACACATCGACTTCTACAATTTTCTGGCAGAAGGATCCCCTGCTGTGATGTTTAGAGGGTGCAAGGGAATGCTATCTCAAATATTTGAACGTAAGCGCCTCCTCCGTGGGATGGTGGGGCTTTTTCTGTGTGCTTTGGTAAAGGGGGCACACTGACATGGTCCGCGGGACTGACACAAAAAGCCATCATCGGGCACATTCCTGCCTGAATGTGTCCCCGAGGAGAGATTCTAATGTTGGACGACTGCCTCTCTGCTGGTACTCGCTGTTTTCGACCACTGGATGAATAGCCAGGTCTGAGTTTGTTTGGTTGTTTGGTTTTCGCTACGCATTCCCATGTCTTGGATGAATACAAGTACTTCCTCTCTCCCATACAGCCAGATACGCATAATTAATCGGAGTAATTTTAAGGGCTATTTTAACTTAAGAGAGCAGGACCGAAACCGGAGGATTTGTGAAAATATACATTCAGGCCTAAGCTCTACTTCACGGTATTTGTTTTCATTTGAGATGGAAAGAAGCCAATGTGATGTCTCTGATAGTGATCGTTGCATCTGCTTGAGGTATGAGTCAGACATGAAATAAATGTATAACTAAGTAAAGTGTGTGAGTCAAGATTGTCTGGGTCTGAGGTCTAATGGCTCCTACAATAAACAGAATACTGTGAAACTTCCACTGAGTACTAATAAAGGATGTTAAAATAATACCTGTTACTTTATATTAGACATATTTGAGAGAGAATAGAGACATAACTGTTTTGCTAATTCATATTATCTTGAACCCAGCTTCTTTATCTGGAAAACTACACCAATTTACTGTAGCTTTCATTAAGTCATTCATGGAAATACCTAACTTTAAGCATTCTAACACACGTTATCTCTAGATATACGTTTACGATATGTTTTCCAGATACCTTTGCTTATAATTTCTCGAGCTCGGGTTAGTAATTTGTGTTTATACAGCCCGTAAAGTCTTAAAATGAGAAGCCTGCTAACAGCCTGGATTTTCTATTAGGGGGAAATTGGGCAACAGGAGGTTGTGTGGAGGTTTTACAGGGGTCATTATGGCTCCGGCTCAAACTCTGAATCCCATTTTTCTTGCTCCTTTTCGTGCTTTTTCCAAAACTCGCGTTTGTAATCGTTTCTCGTTTGTAATCGCTTCTCTTGACGGATTTTAAAAGAATTCCCCCCCCATGTGGTGATTTGAGTTATATGTGATACTACTGGATATATAGTCGCGAAGTAGAGCCAAATCTTCTTCGTCTAGACCAACTCGGAGAATTCATTTCCGGAACGAATTTTGAATCGTAAAAACAAGCAACTGTCCACACCACCGTCCCAATATCAATAAGAGTAAAGCAAACATTTCTGTTGGATGTGCTCACACCCGCCCCACAGTGCTGAAGAACTCCAGTTCATTTTCTCCATCTTTTTTTTCTTTTCCTGATGTCGAGGGAAGTTCACGCTTTTCATAACACCATTGTCAAAAATTAATTTGTATACCTCGTCTGACTTTCGAAATTGGCTCTTATCTTACATGTTACAGACATACAGAGGACTTTGTCCGTTTCATCTTGCACTTGGGCTTGAAGTTAATCATGTGCGGTATGTCCTGTAGACATAACACTGTCAGGGCTCGTGATTTAAAAAGTTCTCTCAAGCTACGAAGAGACATTCACTTGGGGTGTTTTCTTGAAGCGGTGGTACGCTAGTCTTCGTGTTTGTGTGTTTGTGTCCGGGTGGAAGAGTGAAGATAATAATAGTAAAAGGAGATTGTGATTAAAATGTTCTGAACAGGCCGTTTATTTTCCGATAGGAAACCAAAAACCACAGCAGCACATCCAGTTTCTTTTCAGTTTAGATATTTGACCTTATAAATAAATGTCATATCTCAAATTTGACTCAACTCGAGCCACGTTTCTGCCAGTTTGTGTTTTCAAATAACATTCGCATTGAATCCTGAACGTTTTGGTCAATCTGCCTGGTTTCTATTGTTGTAAGTAAATTGTAAATAGATTAGCCCGCACAGAGCTCATAAGTCACCACATCGCAATTTTCCACTCACTTTTTTTTCTATTTGTAATACATATGAAATTGTAACACTGCTGAATAATGTTTTAGAAGGTCCTGTGGTTTACACACGTTCAATAAAATTACTGGAAAATCAATTTGAGCGAAAACACTTGCCCTCGGTTCAGAAGTTCTGATTTGTATGTTCCAAAGAAACAATCAACCAGGCTAGAAAACTCCGCCATTAGCCAAATATTCTCACTTTCTTTTATTTTCTGCCCTGTTGACAAACCATTGTGACAGAAAAGCTTTGAAGGATGGAGAATGGTGTTCTCTTTCACTTGCCAAACGACTTTGGGCACCTCAAGCGCCGTGATTTACTCGGTGATTTATACAGACGAATGGTTGCTTCTCATGGTTTGTTTTCAGGTTGTGTACACAGTCTTCATTATGTCCTTGGAAATGTGCTATCGAAACGCAATTGACATCAACACAATAGCATCTTGACAGACAGACAAAGGGGGAAAAAGAGGAAAGAAAGATCCAAAGGAGGGATGGGGGCATTGGCAATAGCATGATTAGTTTTCCAATGGCAGTCAGTTATTCTGGCTCGGGCGACCTGGAGTTAACAGTTCGGATAGAGAAGCGGAGATGAGGCCGAGGCTGGACCACCCACCTCGCAGCCGCTCTATCAAATACGATAGAATTTGATCACGGTAAAAACTGACCGCTAAGTTAAGCTTTCCATTCTTGCCCCAATATGATTTCTACAATGATGCTGATGGCAGATTTATCGCTCGATTTTAAAAAAAGGGTTCTAGATTTCGGATATTTCAAGCTAAAAGCCCATTTTCTTCCAAATCTTAAGAAAGAGGATGCTAGCTACCATTAGCTATTTGTGCTGGTTTAAAATGACTTTAAAACGTTAAATTTAAATGAACCAGCTCTCAAGTTCATTTCCATGTTTTCCATATCGATCTTTTGCTTGTGACATGTGTCCTGAGTATTCCTTACTGGTATGATATGGGAAGATGTAGGGGTTAGTACATCACCTGTTTAAGCTGCTAACATACATTTTACTTAAAGTAATGCTCTGAAATGCTGTAGCTTCATTTCAGACTCAGGTTTCACGTATTTACAGCGTGGGGATGTCTTGTTTTTTGTATTTGTTGTGTGTTGTCCCCGGAGCTGTTGGCCAGTCCGTCTCTTCTGAAATTCTGTGTGAGGAAAGAAATGTGGCAGCAATTGAGTAACCGTCTGGTGTTGGCCACCGGGGTGAAGGTCACAGAGGTCAACTGTGAGTTCAGTGCAAGTTGTTACTCACCTAATCTTGACAGAGTTTAAAGCAGAGGGCCTTATAACTGTTTCAAGGTGGATTTAAAAACAATCAAGCCAGTGACTGAGTAAGACAGCTTACTGCGATACATCGGGGTTGACCGTATCTATAATGGAGAGTGGCAGTGCAGTGAGTCATGGTAAGTCCTCCTAAAGCCCCACTAAAACAAATTACAGGCCCCGGTTTTAAAGAGGGGTGTCAAATTCACCTTTAATTGTCACTGGGTGATAAGAAGGCGCGAGTGTATTTGCTGGCGTTGGTCCCAAGGTGGTTTGTGAGACACCAGGAGGTGCTGATCTGGGGGATGGGTTGTAGCCGCATTGGGCTTGTCCATTAAATTAGTCTGAAATGGATCCAGGCCCTGAGCGCAAGGGATGCATCCCAGAAGCCAGACCTCCCGAGTAACACCATCACCTCCTCACACACACAGAGTCAGAGATAAGCAGAGACGAGGCAGAGCTGCAGCGGTAAGTGCCTTAAACAGTCCAGGCCCACCGTTCTCTAACCCCTCAGTGTCTCTCAGCACTGTCACGGCAGCTGTTTAGAAAAAGATCAACACCCCCTTTTGGAATGGAAGTAACACTGGATGGGTAATGTCAGAAAAGTGGTAAACATTTGCTCTAATCTGTAACAGCGATAGCAGGGAGTACCAATTTGAGGGATTATTCTGTTCTTGGCTCTCAAGTGATGGCAATTTAGCAGCTACACCGGGATCGTTTACAGAATATGCAAGTTGGGGATCTAATCTGATGGATTTCGTGCCTTTTTGTCTGTGATGCCTTCCATGGAAACGAGAACATGCAGTGCGGCTCATTCAGTAACCTAAACACTTGTCCCTCTGCATGATATAGAGTCCATTTGCTCTTAAAATCTCCATTCTGGGACATGCTCGATGTCACACAGCTTGATATTTATGTGCTAGACGGCCCAAAGCAGCTTGTTTAGTGATAAGCAGCAAATTGTACCTCATAAACTGTCTAAATGGATCCGTCTGTACATGCTGGGTTATAGGGGTGCAGTGAAAGTACTAATAGGTTTCCGTAGAAGAGATGACAGGCAGCATCATTAGCAAAGTCACAAGCAGTCCACATGAAGCCCGGCTGTGCCAAACACACCAACTTAAAACCTTTATTCCTCAGTATAAAGTTGCACCGAGGGAAACATTAACTTGTGTTAATGTGACTCTAATTTAGCAAACAGGGATTTTGGAAACCAAAAGCTAGATGTCGTAGTTTTTAAAAGCAGAACTTTGGTTTATTCAACCCCCTGGAATGTTTCTTATAAGTCTCTACAAAGAAGATTTATTGTTATTTTTGAAGAAAGTGGTGTTTCATTGAATTCCTTTCTAGTTTGTAAGTGAAATGATCGCATGAGGAGTTGAGCCGTAACTTTTGATAGAAGAACTATCACATAGTTTCTTAAACAAAAGTTGAATTTAGAAGCAATACAGAGCACACAGCCGTATTGGGTCCGGTATGACGAGTGGCTTATGTTGGCTAATCTCAGCTAACTTCTAGGTAAACATTGCCGTATAAGGGACATTAATGTAAGGTCAACGGTGACCTCCACTTTTTTTTAGTTTAACCCGGTGTTGGTGGGATCCGTGTAGAAGCTCACCAAACTGTAAAGCCTTTAAGCTGAGTTTTCTGGTCTGAAATCTGTTTCTTGTCAAATTCCAATTTGAGAAATATTTACAGAAAAGTACCGCATGACATTTCATTGGTGTTTTGACTGGGTCACTTGAAAACAGCGCAATGAATTGAAATAAATCGGATCCAGGTTGAAGTTGATTAAAGTGGTTGATTTGCAATATCTTCCGGAGTGAATCAGTTGCTGGCATAAGCATCTGAGGTCTTGTAGAAAGAGTTTGGGTTAAGCAATTCCACTTTAGCATTCTGATTATGCACTCAAATTGACTTCACCACCCTAAGCCCATTCAGAAATGACACACATTTGGTTTTCAGTGCTAGCAAAGCTCTCATTGTTGACAATAGTTCCTCCATGTAGTCACTGCCTGGAAAAGCACAGCATTTAGCCAGAGTCGAGATTAGAAACCCTCTAAATGCCCCCAACACCCACACAGACATATTTTATAGCTTCTCAAGTGATGATTTTACATGATTGGTCGTGTTTGTGTAATCTTTTTTTGCCCTTGGTACTTTCCATTTATGACAACCACCAGGATCCAGCCATGAGTCAGCCAAATTCCCTCGGAGACAAACCATGAAGTGCTCGCTGGGTTTAGGTTTTTCCTCAGCCATCTGTCCCCTTCACCACCTTCACTGCCAAGGTGACTCCCGCTGTGCAAATCCCATCAACGTCCTCAATCAGTCGAGACAATTACCTCAGCAGTAAAGTGCAAGGCTGCTCGTGTAAGGTGTCCAAAGCAATGAGGTGTAATAAGCAACCCACGCCATCCAGAGAGCTCAGAGATTTAACGTTGATAGATGGACTGAAAGCTATTTCCACAGTCATGTTTTATGGTTCATCATCAGAGAGAGTAATCCATCGTTACTTGAGCTCGGTGGATTCCAGACGCCTTGTTTTCGTTCCAATTCCTGAGGCCAGACCATTGGAGGCTATATGGAAAGTGACACTTATATCACTCTCATGTAGTTCACAGTCAGGGGAAGCTCTATTATGTCGGGCCTGAAAAAAAACGTTTAACTTTGATATTGTTGCCAAGAAAGGATATTGCATTTTAAAGTGAATATCACTTGGCAGATCTGCGTTGATCACTGGTGGTTTCCTTTGAAGAGAAAAGCGATCCGTCACTTTTCTCTTTTATTGTCTATCAGTCTTGGATTGATTGAAATGTTTGAAGTACATCTATTGTTAATAAAAGCAGGAAAAATGCTCTTTCTCTGCAAGTGCATTAAGGCCATAACTGTACTGGAATCGACAAGATTTGTAACAACAGACATTGACAGAAATATTCTTCTGTCAGTCTTAGAAACTTTATGCAGTCAAGGATGAATATCATTCGTCATTAGGACAAACTTAATAACGGGGATAGTGTTTCTCATTAATTATCTAAGCTGTGCTCACCCATCATATTCTCATTTGTCCTGCCAGTTTCATAATGAAGCAAAATATTTTTATTACACTTCTCATTGTAACATAAGGGATCTCTAACTTGGTGCTATCATCCATTAAGTTGTCACAGTCCACGCAGACACTCGGACCTTTCAGCTGCAGCTGTGCATGTACCTCTAAGTGGCATGCAGTGCCGTTCTCTCTGTTTGTTCCTTCAGAAAGATGGAAAGATGAATTAAGACTTCACTAACTGATTTCTGTGGATTTTGGTTTAACCTGCAACGACCAGTGAATATTTACAGGGTCATTCTCATACTGACAGCGTGCCAGTACAGTTCATACTGATACATATGTAAAAGGAACTAAGCTATAAAGTTAAGGAATGAGGGAGTAATGATCTGTGAACTTGTACTATACGAGTATTAATGTTGCCTGTGGTTTTTGGCATCATGTCGAGTGGAAACAGTTTGAAGTTACTTATAGTTATAAAATGACTCATAGGCACCTAGTGTCATATATTAAATTTGATATTGCACGTAGGTTTTTCACTTACCGTATAGTGTTCTTTACCGCTCATGATCATTAAACCGTAACAGGACATAAAATCGATCATGTGCAACTGCCCTGACCCTTACGTGAACACTCCTGGTTTTCAGTTCAGCTGTATTTACTGTTGAAACCTCAACGTTAAAAACGTTTTTTTTCTATTTACCGAACTCCCTAACAGAGAAAATCACACTGTGTAACTACAGTGTCAGTCCTCATAAACCTGCACAAACGCAGGCCTCTGCAGATTCTCTGTTTGCACAAGGATGTGACGACTTTGCAACATACCCAGAATTTTGTGATAACACACTTTTCTCTCAAACCTCTTATTTGTTTAAAAGTAGAAGCACAAATTTACCCTAAATATGCCAAATATACAAGGAAAGGACCTAGTGTTTAGACTTAGTTTTTAGAGTGCTACAAAACACATGACCTAATCTTCACCCACACTTCTATCGTTACTTACTCTTATTAGTATCCCATAGTATCATTACTTATTCCCTAACATCTGATACACTGTACAAAAACTACACTGTAAAAGGGGGAGAATTGTGCTGCACATTGTAAAGTCTTCTATCTAAGTTAGGCAGTTTCTGTATGTGTGTGTGTGTGTGTGTATCCCACAGCTACAGAATAGGAACTGTTGCTTAGGACACCAACACATGCAATGTGTTGACACGAATTTGTCTTGGCTGATGCGTTGTAGAAAAATGGCCGTTACAGTCCGTTGATGAGCCAGAGCCGAACTCGGCGAAACACATTTTATTGATCAAGTGGTTGAGATTCTCTCCCACTGGCCGAGTGTTGAATCATCTCCGTCTGTTTTATTCAATGTTATATTCAATGTGTTTGTAAAAGTCGTACACACAAAAACACTTCTATTGCTAAAGTTCACCCGAGGCAACACGATGATGTAATACACGGTAAGACTCAAGGAGACAAAGGAGAAGAAAGTAAATATAGGAACAATAGGGTGAATTAGAAAAAAATCTAAGCTCACTGCACAAATGACCCATGTAGTTGATCCAAATGAAGAATCTCATCCAACCTCAACCTCTTTCTCCATCTCCTCATTCGTTTGTGTTTGGAGATAAGGATGAAAGAGTTGTTTCTCGGGGGCTTCAGGGTAAATCTGATCATCTCGGCCTCTAACCACATTCATCTGGCTGTGTTGGTATCGACTAAACCCATTCTTCACTTTACTGCTACTCACATTATGGACAACTTACGTTTGTGCCTTTCTTCAGATGTAGATAGGAAACCTTTTCCAATAAGTGACCTTAACAATATAGATTTAAACAACTTGGTTTACAGGAATCTCGATATGAATCTAACCATTTTTTTGCAATATTGTTGTTTTGTTTTGGCGCAGATTGAAAACTACATCAAAGAGAGCATGAAGACGGAGATGGCCCAGCTGCAGCAGAGCGCCGTCCACAACCACACGGCGGCCATGTTGGAAATGGGCACGAACCTCCTTTCTCAGACAGCTGAACAGACGCGCAAGCTGACTGACGTCGAGACGCAGGTGACACCTTATTAAACACTCTGGAGCGCACGAGGTCCAACAAATGTTCCTCTGTCCCGCTCTTTACTTTCCCTTTCTCGTGCACACGCACTACCGCTAAGAGGATCCAACCAGCGCTCCATTAACCCAGCCGTTCCACACTCAACCGGCCCGAGAAGGTTACAGAGTCGGCCAAAGTCAATAGCTGTATAAATGCCTGTCCCTTTCTCTTGAGTTGTTTGGCACCGGTTCCTTTCAGTGATTATATGGAGGAGTTTTAGGAGGAGGTGATGGAAAGTTGTAAAGTTAGTGGTCAGTCATTTTTTGCTTAAGCACTACGAAGATAACTGTTTGCAAAGTTTAAAAAAAGCTAATCATAGCAGAGATTAGTATCTCCCTAAGTATTACCATGTGTTTGGTGAACACTTGACAAAGAGAAAACAAAGTTGATGGTTTATATGTGTGCCCGGGTTTTTTCCTCCAGTGTCTAAAGAAACCTTAAATATAGCTCAATGTTTCCGGCGTTTCCTCAGGGTTCGGGTGCAGATGTGCATGATATTAGCTCTAACTGCAGCTAACATAGTAAGCATAATATCATCTTTGTTATTCTTGTATTCTTTACATTTCTTTTCGTGGCAGGTCCTGAATCAGACGTCGAGGCTCGAGATCCAGATGCTGGAAAATTCTCTCTCCACTAATAAGCTGGAGAAGGAGTTAATGGTCCAGACCAACGAGATCAGCAAGCTGCATGACAAGAACAGGTAAACAGATGACACAGCGTCCAAATAAAACACTGGACAAAGATAATCTGGAGAAAACAAAGATGATGCATCAATTTTAAAATGTTTTATACTCTTACTGCTGCTGTTCTGTGTGGGAAATCGAAAAGCTTGCTACTGGCTTTCATTGACTACAACTTAAATCATCAATTTTCCGAAGTCATTTTCAGCTGTATAAATAGCTGCGTGATATTGACTTGTATTGTCTGTGATGTTCAGTAAATCAGTCTGAAATCCATGAGACTGAGCTTTCCAAGTTGGCCCTTTGTGCATTTGTTGCAAAATGAAGAAGTTAAAAAAAGAAAAGCTTGTTGCTCACAGTGATTGGTCCTGTGGGACTGTAATAAATGTTTAAAAGGGTTTGGTCCACATTTCACGTTACGGTTTCCATAGAGACTCCTCTGCAATCACTTAGAAAAAAATAGAGAACCAATTGAAAGCAGAGTTTCTGATTCCGAATTTTAAGTTTCTCTCGAGGTCTGTGCAGATAGATTTCTGAGGGAAATTTCCCTAAGCTTCAGCTATTATGACGTTTTTCCATCTTATACATGTCATCTTTTTCTTTTTCCCTTTACCAGGTCTATAATCATGGGAAAGATATGATTAGTTAATGAATTTAATGTCAGCTCGTATCGTCTTTCAGGCTTTAAATTGTGTAATGGT
This sequence comes from Hippoglossus stenolepis, assembly GCF_022539355.2. NCBI lineage: Eukaryota > Metazoa > Chordata > Actinopteri > Pleuronectiformes > Pleuronectidae > Hippoglossus > Hippoglossus stenolepis. The sequence continues at coordinate 5,636,394 of NC_061499.1, forward strand.
AAAGTTTAGACACTATGTGTGTAAGTGCTTATTCACTTACCTGGGATTTGTCTGGGGTCTGCGCGATGAAGGGTTTGTTTATACTCTGCAGGGAACACAGCAACCAAACCTATAGACGTCAGCGTTTGTGTGTGTCTGTCTTGGGTGTGTATCACCACATTTTAACCGCAATTGCTCGCGGTGGCCATCAGAACCAAAGAGCTAGTGCGAACGGGGAAGGAATATTGTTTTCACCCTCGTCCATTGGGTCGTTGATTTGCTTGTCAGCAGGATTACGCAAGTCTGAGCCGATTTCAGGGAAACTTGACATGGGACAAGAAAGAATAGTTTTTGGAGATTTTCACTGATTTCCAAGGGAATGATTCATTGATCTTGATGAAAAAATCCGGTCTATATAGGGGGCTGATATCTATGAGTGTGTGCAGATCTAAATAAGAATCCGGATCTAGTGTTTAAATGTAGTTTTAATGGTTGGTAGGATTATTTCAGCTGCTCTACGGTAACAAATAAGGCAACAAAGGCTGCTGTAACTACTACGTATGTATGTAGCTGATATAATGTCAATTCAGTAGGGAAATTAAAAGTTTACATGTATCTACAGTAGTTTTCGAACGATGTTCAAAGGAATACGACTGATTTGTTCCGGAATTGAAGGGGTCTGCTGCAAGATTAGGATGCCCCTTCTTGACTTCTATTCCTTTCCCCCAGCCTCATGGAGCAGAAGATGTTAGAGATGGAGACGCGGCACCACGAGGAGCTGGAGACGCTGAAGCAGGAGAAGGGAAGCCTCCAGACCTTGGTGGGGAGGCAGAGCGGGGTTATCCGGGAGCTCGAAACCCAGCTGAGCCGCGCCACGGGAAACAGCACAGCCCTGCAGAGACAGCAGCAGGAGATGATGGATACCGTCCACAACCTGCTCAACCTCTGCTCTAAAGATGGAGGTAAGCTAAACGGAGTTAAAGTCTTCCATGTCGAGATGAGGTTTGGACGGCAGTGTGACTATGCTCTTACTCAATCGCAGTTTCTTGGCAGTTGTCTAGTGCTGCGGATGGAGATGAAGAAAGTCATAATATATTAGAAATGTCTGTGAATGTTGGAGGTGGTGAAGAAGTCCGATAGCCTGGCAGAGCCGCTGAGAGTGGATCCAGCTGCTCAAAACCAATCACTGAAATTCTGTGAATGGTTTAGACGATGATGACAACAACAAGCAAGGTTTTGATTTGAGGTTAAACTAAGAGCCAATAAATCAAGGAGCATGATTTACCCATTCCGTGTTCATTTGCAGTGAGTAACTGTGTATGGCATCGGCAATATTGCATCTATGCTTTTAACTAAGTTTATTAGTCCAACTATTGAGTGATTCATTTTCCTCTGAGGATGAAACTGTCAGACTTTGTTTTTAGCCCCAATGTGGGATGAGATTTGGGTTTTTTTATTATTGGAATTGTTGAATTATCATGAGATTTGGTACAGAAAATGGTATAAAAAGAACAAAAACATTTAATATGTTCCAATACTTACCAAATTAAGATGGTAAACACAATAAACATTCAACCAAGTAAACACCAGGATGATAGCATGTAGCTCAGTGCAGCTTGTTGAGATTTGTGATTGTTTTTACCTAAAACAAATGTTTTGATTGTGACTGTGAGCATGTTAGCATGCAGCTCAGTGCACTGTTTTTATTCTTTGATATGTAATTTTTCCTGAAGCAAAATTTAGAAACACTTATCATCCACTGGCTCGGTTCATGCCGTGGAGTTTATGTTTATGTTTCATTGGAGGAGAGCACATGTCAGTCTTATAGAACGATCCAAATTTTGTTGGCCCCCACTAGCAATAACTCAAATCCAAGAAAAATCCCTCATTGACCTTTGCCAGACCACAATGTGTAAAGCAAAGTTTGTGGATTGGCCGTGCAAGGCAACACTCAACTTGTTACTTCCTCTGGTCAGTTTTTGGTTTTATGATCCTCGTGAAAACATCAGTTCTGTAAACCGTACCCCACACTGACAGACACAGGGATGCACCGGCCATTAGATTCTGCATCATCGCAAGCAGCATGAAGAAAGAAACAAATCCTCATCCTAACCCAGTATGCTCCTGTTAAAGAGGTATGGTGCCTCTCATAAACCAGCATGGCGCTGTTTTCCTGCAACAATCGCTTGTCACGCTTAAATCAGAACCGTGCACACAGCTTCACTAAAATGTCAAACATGAAGTAATAGGCTTATTTTTATTCCTCGGAGCCTCTTCCTCCCTTGAATAACAGAGCAGGATATCCATTGGCTCAACGTTTGACCCGGCAGCAGCGCAACCTTTCATATCTGGTCAAACACAGTGAACTCATTTACCCCCGTCTCAGCCGTTTAAGAACGAAACCCATCTCTTCGTGACACTGGCCTCAAATCCTGTCGGTCACAGGAGATTTGACGTGAATGTTTGGAGATTGGTTGCAACCTCATTTCCATTTTTTAGATTTCCTGCAGAGACGCCTCGAGACCCCACAGTGCGTCTCGGTGTTTCCCATCAGACAGGAAACAACAAGGGGCATGAAGGGACGTAGGAGTCACAAGCGGATGACTGCTGCACATGATTAACACATGCCTTGTGTTCATCATTCATCTGCTCCCTTTTGTTATTTTAATGCTCCGTGCCGTAAATGTGACGGGTGGCCTTGACTCATACTTGCACTCCGTCTGTTTAGTCTGGATCTGTGTATGTTATATTTAATTACTAGACGTCTATTGAGAACCGTCTTGGCCCGAGCCGTCCTGATGTATCATTCAACTTAGTCCCGATTCAACCAGTCTCTGTTTTATTGCTTTTGTTATGTGTTAAATTTGATTTATTTCACTTTAAATTATACTTGTGTAGCTTTTTTATTTTGCCACCATGTCTGCCACGGTGAGGTCAGGGGAGCAGGAGACCTCAGCCCATACATCGCTCCGTAATTGGTGGCTGCCTTAACGAGAGGTGATAGAAATGGAACGTGACCGCTGCTGCTCTGTGGTTGGTCTTTTCCTCTTCCCCCGGCCGTGTTGAAGGTTGAGGCGGGCGAGCGGGTCAGAGGTCTCCCCTTTCCTCACCCCGGCCCGAATAAGTCAAACTGTTACAGCTCCCGGGGGAGGCCTTGTCCAAAAGAGGTGAAGGAGTAGGTAGATCTCAGCGATCCTCTGACTCCCTGCCCCTGTTTTTGTCGATAGCCTCTAAAACACAGAGGCAGAAAAGCTCTCTCTCTCTCTCTCTCTCTCTCTCTTTTTTCTCTCCTGAATTCAGGGGAGGGCTTTTGTTTATTTGAGGAATGGATTAGTGTTTTCATTTCAGGAGAGGGTTAGCATTTCATGCATCTGAGTGGCGTCTGCTTGCGTAAGACTTGTGTTTTGAAAACTGAGCCTGGGCATTTCCTCTACAGCATGGACTCAAATCATCTTTGACTTTGCTTTGGGGAAACTTGATAGATACTTAGAAAAAGGGAGTTTTAACACTAAATCTCCAGAAAGAGACTTTTTTGTTTTCCATTTCTCCATCCGTGAAGCTTTCCACTGGGTTCTCAACCGTTGCGGTGCAAATGGAGGGTCGGGAAGATCTTTTTTTTTGATGTGGCCAGATGAAGCAGCCGAGCTCTTGTTTAGGTTGTAATCATTACCTAAACCTCATTAGGGTGCAATGAGCCACACACTATTAGCGGTAATTGACCTCAGCTTTGGAACGCTCTGTAAAAATTTCTGGCCGCTAAATATGATTTTGTTTTACATTGTTCTGTTATCCCTCTAAATGAACGGCATTCATCACTTTAACAGCTGCTTACTCAGGAGTCGGAGAGAGTGTAATTATTTTAAGGTTCCATGCGAAGCCAAAAACTTGACATTAGCAGTGTTTAATGCCTCAGCACAAGAGAAAAGTAGAACTTCACACTCCAGATTAGATTTTGAAATGGCTTGGTTATCGAACACATGATTTTTTCCATGCTTTAGTGACCAGGAGAATAAAATGAGACAACAAATTAAACTTTAGCAAATGCATTTTTACTCCATATTGGCTTTTTTCCACCAGTTGGAGAAGTCTCACGATCTTATATTGCAGAGAGCTCATAAGAGAGAGGTTGAGATGTATGTACACAGAGAAAGAGCCAGATTTGAGGCAACTTAAATACTTGGTAATGATTGTGGTTTTGTCTGAAAACTGAAAAAGTCGATGCATAACTCAGTTTTGACTTTTTCAGTGTTTACCCAAGATCTTTTCCGAACTGTAAGAGGTGCACTGAATCGTCTAAACAGAACCATGACAGTAATCATGCATAAGCTGTTACTGAGGGTAAAAAGTAAGATATATTTACAACATTTAGATTTTCCTAACAAAAAAAATTATCCACTGGACATGAGGGCTACAAAATGCATTGGACAGGTTGAACGCTAACATGCAGGTCAGGGGTTCAATCCCTGGCTCCCGCAGTTTAGCATCCAGCCCGCATGCTGACTTGTTCACAGGCAGGATAAGTGAACCCTGTTCTGTCAGAGTGTGAATGATGTGCGATAAAAAAAGTGCCGCATGTAGAAGTGTTAGAATTGTGACTTATAGTTTTCAAGTTTAATCAAAAGTTAGAAAACCTGAGAACAGTTGTGCAATGAGTGTCTGTTCTTTGCAAAGCAGAACATGAAAGGAAATGAAATGAGCATTATCGAACACATATAACTCGCTCATGCACATGATCCTTTTCACATGGACCATGCATCATGGTTATAAACTGAAGTGTGGGAATGAACCAGTGGTGCTTTGCATCCTTCATATATGAATACACCAGAGGAATTAATTGGTGCTTGTGTGAATAACTTCAACCCACAGCAGTAGACTGATTGTAGTCACATGGGGGCTGTGATGTCCATTCAGCTCCATTATTCACTCCTCTTAGCTCAAGTATTTTGGCTCATTTGGCAAGGGCACTGATTTATGCAAACACCGGAGCCCTGCTGGTCTTTTCACATGAACCCCCTCCTGAATACGAGTCCCCACTGAACCACAAAATATTTTTCTGTAAATAAATATTGGGACATAAATAATATTTGTAGAGCTGGGCAGCAAGCTGTTCAAGGGAGCCGCTCCTACTCTGGAGCGTCCCTCTGCAGACCTCTTCCTCTCAAAGGCGATTGGGAAATAATTGTCCACGCTGGATACCAGAAGGTTCCCCTCTGACGATGTCTTCCCGAAATGCCCCCTGCTGCTCGCCGGCTTGGGGTAAATTACCACCTGACAGGGCCACCCTTTGTTGTATTAGAGTCCGGTGTGCAAGGGCCTGCCCTGTCAACCTGTCCCAGCAGGAGATTCTTGTTGCTGACACTTAATACTTTGTCAAAATGGTCCGATAGCACACCCAAAATAAGCTCCCTGCTTCCACCGGGACGTTCTCCGGCCTGAGGAGGAGCGATCAAAGCCCAGGCAGGAGGATCGCTGACACCTTTCACTTCTCACTGACATCCTCCTCGCCTCCACCACTCCAATAATAAAAACAACTGTGTGAAAACTGAGAGGAAGCCTTCATTTGACAGAAGTGAGAGGAGAGAGTGGGGGGGGGATCTGAAGGAATTCTCGTCAACGCAACGAGAGCTCGGTAGATAAATACAAACCACTTGTTATAACAGGAACTTGAAATTTATAGCTTGTAGCATTTTGTCCTTAGCGCCTTTGCTTGGTTTAAAAAATGGTGCCGCCATAATTATCTGCAGATGGAAATGAATGCAGCTGGTGGTGTCAGAATCTGAGGCCTTCCCTCAGAGTGAAAAATCAATCAGTCAATGAACGGCTTCTGTCTTGTTAATACGTCAGACGCCCTCAGACTTTATCTGGTGGTTATGAGATATTCACAGATGAGGAATATGATGACTTGTGATTTCAAAGAACGTTCTACAACTTTGATTTCAGGTTGTATGAAGGGAAGCAGCTTTTTAGTTGCTTAACTTTCAAGGCAATTTGTCAATTTTGCTGGTGTATCAGGTCTGGACACAGAGGGGGGGGGGGAGAATCAACTAGCCTTGCCCTCTAAATATTTTCTAAATGGCTTTGTCATCAGTACGACATTTTCCAGAGAACCAGAGGAGGCTCCAGGAAGTTACTGCACCTAACTATTGTCATTTCCAGTAAAACCCCAATTTATTGTTGTTGGAATTTTGGATGGATTAGATAACTGGTTTGCTCCAGAGACTCATAAGCAGATGTTTTCAACCTTGAGCTGAGCCAATTAGCTTCTGGCGCCCGGTCGATTTTCTTTCATTTCACTTTTAGCAGGAAAGTGACTAAGATTATTTCTTAGTTCTCGTTTTACTTATCATAGAAAAAGTTGCAGAAGTAAAACTATTTCTACATTTCATAGCAGAGAATGAGCAGAATGTGTTTCCAATCTGTGCGAGTCACTCAATGCTCATTTTTATATGTAGCACAAGTAGCTTTCCTGTGTTTAATCTGTCTTAGTTTCATCGTATTCTACAAAGAAAATAAACCCGTGTTTGTTATTCCATGTGCGCCCACAGTTGTTCCTAATAGCACAAAGGTTGCGGACGAAGAGAAGAAGTTCCGCGACTGTGCCGACCTCTACCTGGCCGGCTTCCATAAGACCGCCATCTACACCATCCAGATCAACGCCCAGGAGACCAAAAAGGTGAGAAGCTGTAGCGTCTCGCAGCCAAACGGGTCCAGTGTAATGTGAGGATATCTGTCTTTTCATCACGTCTAGGAAGCTCTTTCACAGTGGGTTGTTTTCTCTGAGTTTGGACATCAGAGCCACAGATGAGTGTGAGCGATAGCTGCTAACTGCTGCAGGAACACTGACAGTTTAAAATCCACTCAGCAGCTTTGAGAGTGGAGCGGTGGGGTGAGGTTATTGGAACAGATGTGGAGCGGGACACCTGTTTTCATGCACATTTTTCAGTTTACTCATAAAAAGACTAAAGGGGAAATGACGGCCATTTTCAAATGTTGCAAAAAAGGCAATTACACTTAACTGCGGGGAAAACATTGGTGTTGAAGGTAATAGTTTGTGTGTGTGTGTGTTATTTTTTGTGCGAGTAAACCATGAATGATGAGCCAGTCCTGGGGAAAATGATTCTGTCAGGGGTACTTCCTTAATTATACCCAGGCTGGGTTAGTGTGTGTTCAGCTGTGTGCGCTGGCTGAGGTGAGAGACCTTCTCCACTCCACCCTGGGGTCTCCTCCTCAAAACAAAGAGCAACGCTGCAGATAGAGCACCAGCCCTGCCTTATCAGCTTACACACACTGAGGTCCAAGGTTAAGGGCCACATTATACCCAGGTGTCTGCTGGTATGTGTCCAGCCCGGACCCCCACTTTGATCCGGCAGAAACAAAGCCGTCTGATGAGGAACATCTCTGGGGAGTCGGTGAGGGATAAGGAGACACTGATTATGTTTGAGGAGGACACAGATACGTCGCATTCCCAGAGATGATTCATCGTGAAGGCTTGGAAGAGGGAGCGTCTGAACCCGAATAATTCTCCAAATGACCCTTCAGTGTTTGTTAATGCCACAGAGAGTCATGTTAGATATTGAATTCATTACCTTTGTGGTTGAATTACATCTTGAAACCTATAAATCCTCTGATAGACTGTAAATAAAGATGGACGACACGTCTCCACTTTCTACCCTTTCTGAAGCCCAAACATCTCCGATACGGGTGCCGCCATACTTGAGCCAGACTCTGTGCGGCAGTGATCGTGGTGTGGGGTCAAGTTCCAGCAGATACACACACTCGACCAATTACGAGTCTGTCTCAGCTGTCAATCAGGATGTTTCACCTCATTTTATAGCATCAAATGACGAATTAAAAACAGACTTACCAGAAAAAACGAATTTATTTGATGTGTATTTTGACTTTTTAGAGTGGCCCATGTCCCATCCACTAACATGGAGCAGGTGGGGTTTGTGAACTTTACTGCAGCCAGCCACCAGGAGACGATCAACATGATTTGGCTTCACTTTTGGGGAGCCATCATGTCGTCCATCTTAATTTACAGTCTATGAGTCCTCTTTGTGTTTAATTAATCTTTTTTAACTTTTCCTTCCTTCCTCTTTCTAATCGTGTAGGTTTATTGCAACATGGAAACAGCCGGCGGTGGATGGACGGTCATCCAGCGCAGAGAAGACGGCAGCATGGACTTCCAGAGGACGTGGAAGGAGTACAAGATGGTGAGTCAAGACAAATGAACGGACAGAGACACTCTCCCGGCGTCTAGACACTCATCTATATCCATTATGTCTAAATTACGAAATTGTGCGATAAGAAAAACATCCTGTCTCGTTCCTCGAGGATTATGACAAACAGAATACATGATCTGGCCGTTGAATGTGTTGAAAACAGAGGCAGGATCCACCGGTCCGAGACCATTTGATACGTTTCAGCCAGATGTGATTCCTCCTCAGCGATACCTCCCCATGTTGTTATTGTGTTCGCAATATCGTCTACAGTGTCTGAGATCAGCTGCGCTCCTCAGACGGAGATCCAGTGATATACTGTTATTCTTACTCTCGTCCAACAGGAAATTATTACCTAAATCTGAAATAAAGAACAAACACACACACATTTGTTTAGTCTCTATATCCCGGTTCCTGGTGTTTCATCTGTTTGTCATCGAGACATAACCATGTATGCGTATTTGCATTAAGCCTAAACCAAGCTGAGTTTAGATGTTAAATTGGGTTTATTGTTACTAGCAGTTGCGCTGCTGGTGTTTGCCGTGTAAGTCACCTGTGTTTACCTTCCCCAGTTTATTGTTGAACGAACTGTTTGACTTCTTTCGGATGCAATACGCTCTATGTTTCCAGTTTAATTATTTTCCCTTTCTCCGCTGGTCTTGCTGGACCGTTTACCATCATGTTTGTGGCACAGCACGAGCCAAGAAACTTTCACGGTGAAACCAACTAAAGCAAATAACTCTGTGATGCACTTACATAAGTAATTATGGTCCTATTTCGATAAGAAATGTCCACATCAGCTGTTAAACAACATTTGGGAACAGGAGGGAGAGATTGTCAAACTGACCTGGCTCTCGCTACTTTGGGGTAGAAGGAGGAAGATTAATTGTTGAGAAGGAAAAAAAAGAACGGGCGGGGAGTTAATGGAAGAGAAAACAGAACACAGGGGAATAAATTAAAGGTCGTTTGAGGCTGAGAAAGTAAGTTTCTATAAATTAGACGTGGATGGACCTTCCAGCTTTGAAACAGGTGGACAGACGCAGTGCGTGAGGGGCTTTACAGCACATGAGGGGACACTCATAGCTGATTTTTACAGTCCACTGCTGATCTCATAGTCGAGTGTGGCCGTCGGTCTCCTCGAGAAGACTGGACGTGATCAATGGGCTTTTATTGTGTTGTGGAGTTTCTCGCTCTCGGCCCCTCAGAGGCTCATGCTCACTGATTTAATGTACTGGGAGGATTTGTAAACTTTTCAGTAAAAAAGCTGCGATTCTGTTTCTTTATGGGACCGCAGAGACTGTTTTGGCAACAGGGGTGTAGTGCACGTATTCAAGTGATATCTGATGTTTGCAATTACATTACTAAGAGACAGCAAATCGCAGGAGATTATGTTCAACAACTCAATCTTTCATGTTAGTATAATGCGAGAAATCTCTTATCTTCACAATTTGTTTAAAAATCCGTTCATCACATCTACTTCAAACTTGGCAGGTGTGCTGCCGGGGGGGGGCCAAGGAGACGCGATGGTGCAATTTGAACGTGTTCAATATTAATATGTTTTGAATAAACAGACCAACAGGGCTTTGTAGCAGGAGGGGCGGGAACTCGTCAAACTAAGGGACGACCTCTGCGGACTGAGTCGAGCTCCAGCCATCTTACAAAGAAGCGAACAGCCCTGTGTGCAGCAGCGGGGGCACAGCTCCGTGATCTTCATCCAGACGAGAACGCAAATAAACTATGAATACTCAAACAAGCCCCAGTAGGTGGTGATAAAGTGTGTATGGACGATCCGTCATATACCAGAGAAGAACACTTTGGTAATATTCTGGAAAGCAGACACCTGTGAATGCCAGTAATGTGGTGCAGTGATGCTAAATTTAGCCTAAACTTGTATTAGTATAAAAAAAAGCCCCAATTGGCACATGCTCATTACACAAACCAACAGTAGACACGCGTGAAGAAGCTGTGATGTCCTCAGATGTCTCCAAAGGCTCAGTTTACTTGCGCACATGGACATCTGTGTGTGGACGAGAGGGCCAAACATAGAGGGAACAGTTTGTTTTTGGACAGGGTATCAAACAGGCGTATTTAGAACAGGCACTGCACAAGTCTTCTGTATAATGTGAAGAACATTCCTCGCCGGGTGCCCCAGATGTGCAGTTAACCAGTGAGTTGCTCATCAACCTGAGACGCTCGACACACAAACATCACATGTAGCAACTGAATCTGTAAAGAACTAGTTTACATTAGAAGTGTTCTGGGTAATCTGTTGAAATACTTTGGATTAAAACTGTTGAAATGCCGAACTGAATAAACATTTGAAAGGTTGCTAAAAATAATGCTGCTGGTAATTCAATAGCTTGAGATTTTGAACGTGCAGCAGTTCCTGAGATTTACACTGATCAACGCTGACAATTACTTATTTTCATACAAAAAGGGATTCAAGCTCAACAACGTGACGAAGCAGGTCCTCATCTTTTCTGAGCTGATCGATGTAGATCAGGTTTGCATGTGAAGAATCACGAAGCCCCAGAAACATGTAACGGGAAACCAACAACAGAGCTTGACTCCGAGCTTTTTCTCCAGCCTGGGTTCTGGAGAAAAGCCGCGATCGCTGTAGGAGGCATTGGACCGAGCTGAAAGCCAGTCAGAAGGGAGCATCTCATCAGGAGCACGATCAATTGCAGAGGAAGAAAGAGAGGGGGGGAGAAAATAAAAAGGGGAGAAAGCTATTATGGGCCCCGGCTACTTTCACTTCCACCCACTCGGCAGGACATGCCTCAGCCCGGAGGAATGCCCCATATTTACTTTCCCTCCTTCCCATTCCTCATCACCACACACGCTCAACACAAACACAGACTTCTCCCTGACTCTCTCCGCTTCACCCTCCTTCCTTCTCCGTCTTTAATGGAGCGACCCAGACCGTCCTGTCAGAGCTGTAATGTCATCCCGCTTGGCGCTACTCCCCTCGGCAATCTGCTGCTGTCAGAAGCACTTTGCCTGTGACCGCCAGCCACTCTGATCAAATACCGACTTTTGCAGTTGTTTGAAGTGGTGTCCCTTCCTGCAGTGTATGTTTTGGGAAAGACGTCTTAAGGTAATAATGAGTTTAACATGTGTGACTTGGCAGAGATGGAAAAAGGTGTGCGTCCATTACAGCTGGTACCAATTTACACACTTTTTACGGATAGGTGCTTCTATCCACATGATGGATAAAGCGTGTTTGAAAAAAAACCTGCGTACAAAATACATTGAAATACACAATGTGAGTTATGTGTTTGTCTTTTTCAGGATTGAAGAAGAACGATAGGATGCTAAACATTTCTGCCGTTGCATAAACAGCCACATTATTTATTTTTAGATATGATCTGTTTGTTCTGATCTTATTTCTGATTGTCCAAAAAATAAATCAATAAAAAAAATTCCTTCTCATCCATTCCACAATCCTCCAGTGCTGAGATTTTATCATTCTGGGAAAATGAGAAGAGATAGTGACGGACAAAAACACATTTCGATGGTATGTCCACGCTGATTACTGTGTTTTTCTCTTCGGTCTCTGCAGGGTTTTGGGAGCGTGTCCGCAGAGCACTGGCTGGGGAACGAATACGTTTACCAGTTGACCAGTCAGCGGCAGTATGCTCTGCGTGTGGAGCTGACAGACTGGGACGGACACCAGGCCTTCTCTCTGTACGACCGCTTCCAAATTGGCAGCGAGAAACAGAACTACAGGTAACATTGCTACAAGCAGCCAGAGAGTAAGAGTAATAGGTTTTTTCCGGCCAAGGAAACACGCAGCCAGCAAAATGAAAGGAAAAAAACAATTGTCTGTGTTCACTACAGCATTTCGTTGTAGCTGGGAAACTCAAAAACATCCAGGGGACTGGATGTGCTTTTGTAGAATCCTTTGGTTGTGCGAGGTGAAGTAGCATATTTAGTGTTGATGCAAAACAGGCGGAAAAATAAAGGAATCTGCAAATAGCTGAACAAATTATTTTTAGCCGGAGGAAATGTTGGTGCGTCTGTTTCTTCACTTCACTTTGGTCCCGGACGAAACTGCAACTACTGGATCGATTGCCATAACTTTAAGTAAAGACATTCATGGTCTCCAGAGGATGAATCCTGATAACTTTGAGGATCCCCTGACTATTCCTAGAGCATCACAATGACAGGATTTTTGATCGGGCTGTATTCTAAGTGATGATCCTTTAACCTTAAGCTCACAACATTTTCAGACCGATTTAATTTGTCCAGGACTTTGGCTTATACCTGCAAAACTAATAACGGCTAGATAACTTCTACGTTTAGTGCTAGAAGAGCTTGTGGTCATATTCTCCATATTTAGTGATTGTGTGTTTTTCCCTCTGCAGGCTACACAGACATTGTGCATGAGTCTACTGTTCCATTAGCAAATGTGTAAAGCTACGTTTATGCAGGCTACAGCAGTGCTAACGACAACATGCTATACAGTTTTACTACCCAACACCATAACGTTTGATTTATTACGTTAGTATGTTGTTGTCGCTGTAGCCTACAAGCATCAGCCTTTTTTACTAGTGTGACCGTTGACTCTTACACAATCTGTGCAGCCTGCAAACATAATCGCTGTAAGTAGAAAAGGGAGAATAGGAAAAATATATACGTTTTGAGTTGCAGTTACACACAAAGTGTGAATGAAACATAAGCCATTATGCCGTAGTACAATGGGAGGACAATATGTCGATTGATTCATTCAAAGCACTTCAATCCTTTAAATTCAGTTATGCGAGTCTGCGGTGAGACTTTTCTCATTGCGAATTCTTTCCAAACCCAAATGTATGGCTCGTCATTGTCTCCTCATTGCAGACTTTCCACTGATTGACGCTTTGTCCCTGTGTATTGCGGGGGCGAAGGTTTCTGTTTTCTTTTCAGGGGGTTAATGATAACAGGCCTCAAACTATGGCAGATGCTTGGCCCTCTCAGATGTGGAAAACTACTGCAAATTCCACACAGTTCCAAGCAAGAGCTGGCTTCAGGGGAGAAGCTCTGACATCTCCAATTCTGCAGTTTTCACTGGATGGTTAGTTCCGTCTGATAAGAGGTCCCTTTAGTTGCGAAACGTCTTGGAATGACGAAGCAAGGGATGTGATTCTGCAGCTTAAAAGCCTTTTGCCTCAACCCTTCCCATTCCTTGCACCGGCGCTGCAGAAAAGAACACAGGTTTCAAGTGTTTCCCGACATCAGGCAGCATTAAGCGCGTTGCCACGTCCAATTTGAAGAATTCTCCCGTGATGACAGGGGTCTCACTTTATGAGATTTCCATCTTGAGGAGTGTGTACCTGGAGTGGGCCGTGTGGGTTTTTCTCCGAGGACTGGAGGAATAGATTTCAATCAAGCGGGAAGAGATGAGATGTTTTTGTGTTTTGAATTTCTGGCAAGGTTGAGGTTTTGCGTGACCACAGTGTAAAGATCGAATCTAACTCCAGCTGTCGTTACCTTGAGTTTTTATTTCCTTGCTCCGACTGCACAGGCACCGACTTATTTTCTTAAATTAAACATATTCTCTTTGACACACTCACTCGTTCATATTCGCTTCATGATAATCCTGCCTGTGCTTCACACATACTTTCAACGTCCCACTTTTTAACCTTTAGCTTCTTTGGATTAGGCACACAATGATTATTTTTGTAAGCAAAGGGCATCCCCGGCCGTCCCAGGCTGTTTCGGATGCAGGCTCATGCCGTTAAAGAGCCCAATCGACATTCTTATCTCTCTAAATAGATTTGTTCTGGAAAAATAGCTGCGGTATGATAATCACGCATTGCTCCTCTGAAACACCGGCCAGAGCAAACCACATGGCCTGGCCACAAACAAACGCTCGCTGCCACACTCTGCTCTGTCTGCTTTGGCACCTCCCTCCTCTTTGAATGTCAAACAATCGGTGACATGTTTTCTTCAGATTGCATTTATTGCTTTAGAACACAAGAGGTCGTTGGAAGCGACACGACTCGTCTTTGAGTTGGATTTGGATTGTTTTTCTCTCGTCCGTGGTGGTTTACTGGAAAACCGTCCACGTCAGCACGAGTCAGGCGAAGATTTACAAAGACCTCATATGGTGTAGTCAGTCTTCCTCGTGCTCTCTCTCTCTCTCTCTCTCTCTCTCTCTCTCAAACACACACACACACACACACACACACACACACACACACACACACACACACACACACACACACACACACACACACACACAAGCACAGTAAATGCCATTTGAAGTTGAGAGGAGGCCAAAATGTCCTTCCAACAATGTTTTTGTACCAAAATTAGAACTCACAACCATAAAAATAAAAGTGTACACACTCACACACACACACACTCACACACACACAGAATATAAATGTCATGTTTACGCTAAAGCTTCAGAGCTGCCATTCATTTTTATAGTCTTGTAATTCTTGCTGGCTCTGTCCACCATAACAATGCTGTTATGTCAATACATTATTTAAAAGCCGATGATTGATATTTTGAATAATATTTTGAAAACAAGGCGGTGTCTGTTCAGCCTCAGATCCCGTTGGGTTGATGTTTTTATTTAAATTCTAAGAAAAAGAGCAAAGTCTCCAAATTACTTAGTGTTTGGCAATGATGCAGTGGTAGTCACAAAGACAATATGCATGAAGGTATATCTCAGAGATGTTATGGAAGTTATGTGTATGCTCAGTGTCTCAGGAAACCAAATCAATAAACTACAGTTTTCCCCAAATATGATATAAAATCATTACTTTCCTCCGTTAATACCCTTCCACTTTGTGCTTGTCTGTGTCAGAGGCCTTTTCAGGAAGGAAATCCCACTGTTTGTTCCATGAATCATAAGATAAGGTGACAACTGATTACAGCTTGTTAACACAGCTGAGTCCGTGCAGTCTGATGTAAGTGCTCGGAGCTCCAAGGTTTTACCGAAAATTAGATCCATCAGTCTAAAAACAAGAAAGGAATTTGGTCTACAGCTTTATTCCATTATTTACAGTATTATCAATGGAGATCAAAGTTAATCGATTCACTGATTCATATTATTCTTGGTAACACTGTAGTTTTGATAATTGATTAATTGATTGTGTGGTTTTTAAGAATTTATTCCGCAGTGCAGAAGTTGAAATGTAGATGTAAAGCATAACAGCTGGAGCAGATCACAGAGATCTGCACCAATTCAACTACAGTCAAATAAAAGAAATAAAAACTACACTAACGATGTCTTCACGGTGTAAACAGACATCAGAGATGCTGCTTGGACGTGGACATACAAATCCTTTCAGCAGCACTTTGTGGGATAAGTTTGCAAAGTTCCCACCAAAACACAAACTCATCATATTGTGAAATTAGCTTGTCGCCATAATTGCCGGGGTTACTGTTCCCTGCCATCATAGATAATTTGGGTTGCAGAAAAGAAAATAATAAAATCAAATATTATTCAATGACCTGCAAATATTGTTGCAACGTTGAGCATCAGATCAACACATTCAGCTAATCACCCTCATTTATCAAAGATTCTCTGCTTCCAAGCTTTGTGCGAAATATCACTTTAAATAGGAGTGAGTGTGTGTGTGTGTGTGTGTGTGTGTGTGTGTGTGTGTGTGTGTGTGTGTGTGTGTTTGAGGTAGTTTACCCAAAAGCAAAGTAGCAGAGTAACAAACAAAAATACAGAAGAATGAAAAAAGTGAAACAATTCTGAGTTAGAGAAGAAAATTGCATGTTACACAAAATAAATAAAGCAACAATAAAAGCCACAAACTGACCTGAATGCTACACAATGGTGGTTTAGGTAAACATTGTTCAGCAGCTGAGAAAGAAGACACAAGTCAGATTTTCGTACATTTCTCCATGATGATTGTTTAATAAGAATTATTCTTTATTAAATTATTACGTCTCCGTGAAAGTCCCTCCATCAACTTTTATTTTGTTATTCTTTCAACAGAAAACAATCTTTGCTCAGATTCCCTGAGCCTGTTCATGTCCGTGTGCTTCAGTTTTCTACACAAAGAAGAATTTGAAATTTTCATGGAACTATTTCCGAAGCAGCGGAAAGTGTTTCACCGAACGCCTGGGTGCATTTACTGCATTTTAAAATGCTAATGTGTCTGTGAAGATGCAGCGAAGTACCCCGGGCACCTGACACAACATCCACTTCCAACACGTTCTGCAACAGGAACACTCGCTCAGTTGGATATATGCACGGACACAAGTTGAGGTTTTATGGAAGAATTGTTTTGTCCGTTATACTCAAAGTCTACCAGCTGGAACAAAAGACTTTTATGTTTATTTTGAACGAGCCATATTCATATTTATTCAATATCCTTCCTTGTTCACACAGCCAACTCCTTAAATCCGATGATTTCTCCATAGTGTGCGGTAATGGCCCGAGTTCCCCGTGGAATCAGATACATCTAGTTTAGATGTTTTTCATGTGGGGATTTAGGAAAGAAATTGGCAGAGATTTTGGATCCAAAACACGATGACCTCTCTCTCTTTTCCAAGACTCACACTGAGATAATCTCCGATATTTTAAGTTATGTCTGCTTGAACCTCGTCCATGCAAGCGTCAGGTTCCACAGTTTCCAAACACAGAGATAAGGCATCAAAGCTTACACCTAATAAAAAAATCATTTTTGCTTTTAAAGGTTTACCTGTGTTCAAAGTTAAGTTTGTAAAGTTGAGTGTGCGGTCAAATTAAAAAACAACTTCTTATCATAATCATAATAACCAAACATTCCCAACTCAAAGTTCATATAGTGTTTTTTTTCCAGAGCTTTCAACAACATCACAATCTTCATCATGCTGGAGTTTGCTCTGTTGCCGTGGAGAAAGATCTAAACATGATACGGGTGCAATCGGCTACTGAACTCGCAGATCAACAGATCCATCTGCTGATGAGGTCTTGTGATTCAAATGGAAGCCGTGGAAAATGCTAATAAGTGGGAAAATACTTGTATTTTCAAGGTCAAAATAAATTTTCATGCTTATCTTGACATAAACACAACAGATTTCCAGCTGTTAGCAAAGGAAAGTGCTAAGTAAAGTCCTTTCATCTATAGAACTTGGAGATTTCCAATGCAGTGAGATACTCTGACGTTCTTCGACTTTGCCTTCATACCTTTTGATGGAAACCACTGACATGTCTGTAGAAAGCAGTGAGAATGAACAAGTGTTTTGTCAATTCCATACGTGCATCTGTGTCCCAGTGGAGCTACATGACACCCAGTGGCCAGAGAGCAGCCAAGCAGGCCTCAGCCAGCCAGACACCTCTGTGGCCTCGCAGTAGGAAGCGAACCATTGGTCAGGGTGATTAACCTCCTCAATGGGCCAATCAGACGGCAGCTCAGCAGACTAATGACTGCCAGGTGTGGAGAGAGCGAGCCGGACTCTCCCGTTGCCTTCATGAAAGGAGATGAAAGGAAAACGAGTACAAGCTCAGCCCCGAGTGTCAGAGTGTTGAAAGAGCTGCAACCACTTTCATTCCAAGATCTCTCACTCCCTTGTTTCTGGTGTATTCCTGTAAGAATCGCTTGAACTCTGTACAGACGGATAAAAGAGAAACTGCAAACAAGCAACATGTCACTGAACTGGTCCCAGTCCGCTTAACTGTAATCCGACAAATATGTGTGAGCAGAAGCGGACACATGTTGAACAACTTCACGGACTGTGAAGCTTTTCTCTTTCTACTATGAGAGAATTTATCACTCATACCAAGCATAGTGTCCTTTTAACTATATTCACACCAAAGTATCGTCGAACCATTTATGATATGAATATTATGAAGTAATATTGAGCTTATATTGAGGCACAAGCTGTAAGATTTCAAAAGATTAAATCAAACTAATGGGTTTCGCTAACGGTGAGATCCCCTTTGATTCAGAAACACTATTCAGAAGTGTTAAATGTTTTTAATGGCGTTTAATGGCCGTGCTTTTAAGATCGAGTGAGTAATCGAACGTCAATCAGTGTAACCTAGTTTCACTTGGACATGGTCTCAGATAAACACATCCCAGGGATCTAATTCCTCACCTGACCCCTCCTCCCTCCGTCTTTCCCCACGTACACACTTTGCTGCTGTAACACTCCAGAGCATAGACTCATTAAAGTGAAACTGAATCTGGATCAAAGCTTTAAGGTTCATCCAGATTACAGCAAAAAGTAATTTAGTCTTTTGTTTTTATTTGCACAGATTTTGTTGCCGCTCTATTGCAATAATAAAGAGTTGAATGTAATTTGCAAGTTCACATATAAATGAGACCCACCTGAGGTTACTAACTAACTAAGAACTAGTTTACTAGCTAGTTTACTGACTAGTCCTATAAACGTAAATGCTGACCGGTGATGTGCAGACGTCTCGACTCAAAGACATTTGGAAATTTTAACGCAAAACAACAGAATGACAAAATATCACGAGGGGGAAAAAATTGACGTGTTTAACGGTGACGTGCATTGTTGCTACTTTGACTTTTATAAACATGTTAAAAGTTCGCAAACACACCTGCTGGATGTTAGAGGAGTGAGATGACGTGACAGCAACTTCCTTCCCCAGAGGTATCGTTGACTAAAGCCAAATTATTCCCCACACAGCTCAATATTTTGCTTGTTAATGAGCCGCGACCAATCGCATTACCGAGCTGCTCTAACAGGAACAATCAGTTTAGCGTGCATCGCCTGTGGAGTTCCTGACCCGGCGGATCAAACGTATGTCTGATACATTTCATTAACATGACTTTTGGGACGTCTTCACTCTGTCTTTTTCTCTTTCATTCGAAGAAGTTCTCAGGGAAAATCATCTTCCTCCTGACTTCAATACTTGGCCCATGTTCGGATAACCCCACTTATCATCGAAGAGGCTGTAATGCACTCTGACGGGAATAAAAAAAAGAAAAGCGCAGATGTCAGTTTATTTGGGGGGATGGACGGTGGAGCAAATAGGCGGCTGAACATACCGTTCAAGCGGCCTGTCGGAGTGTCATGCTGAGAATCCCCCGTGCTGATGTGCCCTGGCGATTCGTCAGCACAGCAGTGATCTTAAGAGCTTTGGGAGAACGGAGAGTAAACAGGCAGCGAGGTCTGGTCTTTATCAGCGCCGGAGCAGACCTCATCTTTTGACGTCGCATGTTTTATTCCTCCGAATCGTGGAATTAGCTGATAGAAGTCATGCTACCCGTAAGTGAGTTCACTCTCATCTGCGAAGCATCTCCACAGACGTCTGTACTTGTGCGTGTGCATGTGTCACAGATGACCTACTGTTCGCAGGAACCTGTGTGCACACAAGCGCTTATAATGATATACTCACAGGTCCTTATCCAAACCTGACATGTCCACTGGTCACTTGCTGCCACTGATTAGACACATGACTCACCGGCACAACGTAGGATTACACATGCGTGTTTAGTGGCTCGGTGAATTCTCCACTGAAACCCCCGGCAGTCCCAAATTTTCAGTCTGCTGGTTAAATCCCCCATTTACACAGCTGTCCAAATACAGGAGTCTCTCACGTTAAATGAGTGTTTCCTGAGGAGTCTGCTGTCTCTTCCTTTGAGATGTTCAACCTGATGGCTCACGGCTCCACGCCTCACAGAGCGTGGAGGCTGGACGAGCATATGGAATGTTTGAAATCATCTGAAACACCAAATACAGTTTTTTATTTGTTCACTTTCTCATCGGAGAAGCCAAACTGGGTGCAGGGTTCACTACACGCCCCTGCTCCCCTGTTGTTGAGAAACGAACTCAAGGAAATTACTTTCTTTGAGAATGAGCTGTATTTAATAAGAAAGACCTCGTTGGCGCGGCGCTGCACTTCTGCGCTTTGGATGTGCGAGCCCTTCTTTTGGGACAAAGTAAAGCAGAGCGAGCGTGAGAGAAGACAAAAGGAGAGACAGAGCGACCATATGCCGTGGCAGGACAAGGGAAGGCGTGTCCTGCTGGTAACTATAGAGCTGTCAGTGGGATGTTGTCAGATCTGCAGGCAGCAGAGTTCACAGTGGGACACACACTAGAGAAACATGCCTCCTGGGTCCAGATTCATTTGCAGAGTGTGTGAAGGAATTCAGTTTGGGAGTGACACCTCGTTATCAGGGATGTTTTAATAATTTACACATTTTGCAGACATTTACATGAAATTGATAATTAACACATGATCCTTCTCAGCAGCGGTCTGTCTGTATATCTATCTATCTATCTATCTATCTATCTATCTGTCTGTCTATCTATCCTCGCTCTCTATCTATCTATCTATCTATCTATCTATCTATCTATCTATCTAATATATCTGTCTGTCTGTCTGTCTCTGTCTGTCTGTCTGTCTTTATCTATCTATCTATCTATCTATCTATCTATCTATCTATCTATCTATCTATCTATCTATCTATCTATCTCTCTGCTCTATCTATCTATCTATCTATCTATCTGTCTATCTATCTATCTATCTATCTATCTATCTATCTATCTATCTATCTATCTATCTATCTATCTATCTATCTATCTGTCTATCTATCTATCTGTCTATCTATCTATCTATCTATCTATTTATCTCTCTCTCTCTATCTATCTATCTATCTATCTCTCTCCTATCTATCTGTCTATCTATCTATCTATCTGCCTATCTATCTGTATAAACTCTACAGTAACAGATTCCTAACATATGTTTTGAATATAAAATTGACTGTGACATTGAAATGATTTACGCTCTGGCAGCAGAAATTGCAGTCGTGTGAAAGGTTTTCATGACAGAAATGTTGCATCATGAGCGGAGGAGGAACGTTACATTCTCTGCACTTAAAGACACGAGGAGGAGACGAGGAGAAATATCACAAAAAGCAAAGAGCCACAGCGAGCACACGCCGAACCTCCGCAGCCACGCACAGACGATGGCTTCCACAGGCTGCTTATTGCTCTTTTTACTGTGCCGAGCTGCTTTATGTTGGTATTAAATGATTTAGTCTGTTGTCATTGTGTAAATTAACATTCTGTGGCGCTGCAGATGGAAATGTGATTCCCAGACATTCCTCACGCTACGTGCTCTTTCCCTCTCTCTCTCTCTTCCATCAGTAACTCTTCCATAGGCCCGCTCTCTCTTTTCTTTATTTTATCATCTCTCCACCCGGTTAATGTTGTTCCAGGTGTTCTACATGTACTCAATCACAACAAAAAATAAATATCTCCCAGGAGACGTTCCTCGCTCCGTGTTATGTCTTCTCGCTCTTTATTGCTCGCCCCGCCGTTCTCCTCCTCCCTCTCACCACCACCTCTCCTCCCCCCCTGATGTGTTTTCATGTCCTGACTCCGCTCCTCTCCTTCCTCCCGGTTGTCTCTCAGGCTGTTCCTGAAAAGCCACAGTGGGACCGCGGGCCGACAGAGCAGTCTGGTGATCCACGGAGCAGACTTCAGCACCAAGGACATGGACAATGACAACTGCCTGTGCAAGTGCGCCCTCATGCTCACTGGAGGTAAGTGGAGCAGCAGGGCTAATCACACATTCATGGCCCAGCAGAAGACATGTTCCTGCTAATTGTTTTACAGCCTCTGTGTTGATTTGCTGCCGTAGCCTCTAATTTTATCATTTAAAAACTAAAGGGTGAAACATCATGATTGACAGCTGAGACTGACTCATGATTGGACGTGTATAACCGTGCGTCCATCCCCCCCGATCGCGACTACGCAGAGTCTGGCTCCAGATAACATTCTCCGCCTCAAGATGGCAGCGTTCTTATCCAGGATATTTTGGCTTCATTTCTATATAGCTGGAGGAAGTGGAGACACGTCGTCCATCTTAATATACAGTCTACGAATTATACAATCGATTCGTTTTTACGTTTCTCAGCCCTTCTAACTTATTTTTAACAATCTCGCCACCTCCCCAGATCTCAGCAGTAATTTTATACAATTTTATACAGTTTAAACAAGAAAAGGCTCCAAATTGTAATAAATTGTAATTTGTCTCAATACAAAATCTTTCATAAGAAAACGACAATGACGTAAAACCATTTAATCTGCGTGTCCAAAAGCAGTTTTTCTCAGATTGGTTTAATGAGCGACTCCAGTGTTCGCTGCCCAGTCATTACTTCAGGTCATTATGATCATAACCAGTGGGGCTAACGTGACCACTTACACATCTATCTGCACCTATTAGGCCGCACTCTGCATCTCCATCCGCAGTTGCACTGTGAAACGAGCACATTATGAAAGATCCCTGGGCGCGGCACCAAGTGTCAGAGCGATTTAAACCGACCCTGCTTCTCCTGCTGTGTAAGTGGAACCCGGTGACCCTCGCTGTCACCTCGTGGCAGCTCGACCGCTGCGGAGTCCTGACCTGGTACAAATCAAGCTTTTTCTGAAAAGCAGATTTAGGATCAGCGTTACCTCTGAGGTCATCGCGAACACACTGGGTTAAAGGGAACTGGCATCTGATCACTGATCAACACCCCTGTTCCGCTTGATTCATTCCCTGCCTGCAGCCAGCCACAGAGGAGAAGCATGACAGCATGTAGCCTGAGTCGAGGCTGGGCCGAACCCAGCGCCACGATAGCTATTGTACACACAGTTTATCATTTGATTTATATCCTGCATTTATAAGAGCAGGGCTGACTTTAAATGATGTAAGTGTCTCAGAAATGCAGGAGGGAAATACCTCTACACTACATTTATGAGGACAAGCCCAGCATGCTGCGTTACAGGAGGAGGATATCATGTGGACACACATATATGATGTATATATTTCCTCAGCACCAGGACATACAGTAGGAATAAAGCACTGACTGTAGGAGGGAGGTATGGAGGGAGGTATGGAGGGAGGGAGGGAGGGAGAGGAGGGGTCCCTTTATCTTTTCTCCTTCTTTTGAAAGAAGACAGTACAAGACAGTAAAAAACCTCTGTCCTGGAAACAGGGAGGACACCGATCATAAATTCTGAAGGATTGCTGCCGTGCACAATGAATGTTTATGCGTGTGAAGGCATTTGTGTGGTCTGTGCTTTATCAACAAGCAGAGGATGGCAAGCAAGGGCCAACTCACTGTTTTTCTGCTTTATGGCCGTGCTGTTTCGTTTTTGAATTCATATGCAGTTCTGGAGCTGTAATGATGTGTTTCCTTGCTGGGCTCTTTTGTTTGTGAATGTACGTTTTATGATGACACAGCGTTTTATTTATTTATATCCGTGGGATTCATGCCAGCAACAAGGCTTCATGCAGCACGTGGGCCCTGATCACTGACAGGTCACGCTGTGCTAAATGTCACGTCCACAGTGGTATTCAGGTCTGTCAGAGGGAGGAGAAGCTCCGAGTGACTGACACATGCCATAGCTCACATTCTGTGTGTTCTATATCTGACTGTATCAGCGAGGGGTGCTTAAAAAAAACTTTAACAGTTTAATAGGAGGCAATAGATTTAATATCCAAGTGTCTGGGTCATTTGAAATATAATTGAGTGTCTCTACACCTATTTTTCAACTCTCGAGCATCTTAACGATTTAAACCTTGATGATCTAAGGCAGCTGGTAGAAGAGAGAGAGTCAACTGAAGCTGTAAAATTTCAATGTCAGGATAATTAGATCTGGACATCTTGTGGGTCAGATGCTTTCACAACAACAGGAAAATTTCCCGGAAACATTCAGGCGAGGGGGTGCCTGTAGAGCAACAGGATGTAGAACATGAAGTGAACATTTCACTGAGGAAAACACAATGTTTGTCGGCTGTTATCCCCCAAAATCGTTCTAATCGTGTCTTTTCCAAATTGACATTTTCATCTTCTACGTGTATGTCACCTTGTATTCATCCTGCGATATTTGTTTTCTTCCAGTCTGTCGCATTTTTAAAGCAACTTATGAATCTAAAATCGACGCGGAGCCAATTTGTGAGCAAATCCAAGCGTATCTACCTTCTCTCTAAATAACCGATGTAGTTCTGAATCCTGAAATGTGCCGACTTGGGAATCCCAAAAACTTTCCAGAGCCATTTGCTGCCCTGATCTCCCACTGCACTTCGCTTGAAATAGAAAGAGGTGCGGGACGTGTTCAGCAACAGGTACTGGCATGCCAGTGAACCCTGTGACAGTAACACATTGAGCAGATAGCAGTGCAGTGGTGTCTGACACGCTGCCACGTCCCGGTGGGAGAGGCAGGTGGAAACTTTCAACCTCGTCCAAGGACAGGATTTACAATGGAGGTGACTTTATCAACACCTCGACAGATCAGGAATCCTCACCCAAAGGCTTGTTTGTTCTGTTATCAGGCGTCAGTGCTTTGCAGGCTAGGACACAAGAGCTCAGTTCAATCCTAAAACATCTCATTAATCTGTATTCAGTGTTTAATGTAATGCTGTGTTCTGTCCTCAGGTTGGTGGTTCGACGCCTGCGGCCCGTCCAACCTCAACGGCATGTACTTCACCCAAGGACAACACATAGGGAAGCTGAACGGTATCAAGTGGCACTACTTCAAGGGCCCCAGCTACTCGCTACGAGCCACGGCCATGATGATCCGCCCACTGGACTTCTCGTAGTCTTTTGAACTCGTGAACTTTTAACGTAGAACATTAAAGGGACGCTTCCTATTTTATCCTCTTGTCTCATCTCATTTCGCCCGGCCATGGGAGTCACCCTATAAATCTTATATTCAACTGGTCCTCCCCCAGAGCAGCTGCTGTTGCTGTGCTACTGTTGCCTCGTAACCTTTCCCCTCGTTGAGCTGCCACGAGGAGGAAAGAGTGACATGGGATTCGCCCGAACTGATTTCTCCTCCGACACAGATTCACACACTTGAGAGGGACAAACGTTTTGAAGCGTGTTAACTCAAACCCGGGATTCGTGCACATTTTGAGCACAGTTCATATTCAGCTCAAAACTGGAGGTCAAACCACGATTCCTCCGTTTTCCTGGGGAAGCTTTGTCGTAACAATGCGGAGAACTGGACTCTTCTGAATGGAAAGCAGCTAAATCAGAGCAGACTCTGAAAACTGCAGGACAGAACATTTCTAAAAACACTTTAAAGAGACTAATAACAGACGTTGCTTTTTTTTTATTAAAGTGTTAATCACAGAAAACAGCCCATAAATGTTGTGACTGTGTTATGTTGTATTATTTTTGTTATTCCAATTCTCCACAGTATCCAACGTGAGTTCAAATTGTCTTTTGTCCTGTGCAGTACGCTGAACTGCTTATTTGCATCACGTATGAAACACGCGCTCGTTTTTTTTAAAGCAACACTATGTAACTTTTTTCTGAACAGCGCCCTCTGCAGGCTGTCACTTTTTCAACAGACAAGCAAGAACAAGTTTTAACGTTGCTCTGCTCGTCTGTGGTGCCTCCTCCGCTGATGCTAACACGTGCAGATTTGTCGTATCTTTGAATGTTAAGATTGTTGCCTGGTACAAACAGCCTAATATCTTTGTTCGTTACTTTGCCGTGTACGTTGTAGAACTCAAAAAACGTCCACATGTCTCTTCTCAGATGCATCTGTGTCGTCATTTCTGTCCCAAAAAACGCAACATACCAGCTCACTTTATAGATACGTCAAGTGGGCAGGCGATCGGTCGAGCTGACAGTGAGTGCCCTCTGCTGGATCATGTGGTAAACTACTTCAGATGGTTTCTTCTATTTGGTATATTTACAATTTCAACTGAACATTAGAATCTCCATGTCTGAACGATTCAGGGGTTTTCATGTTGAGATAAAAACAGTATTAATGTGTCGTCCCACTCGCTGAACTAAAAACATGAGTGAACGTTGGATATTACCCATAATCCCCGACTTCCTGATCCAGAAGATTAACAAATAAACTAAACTCTGTTTAGAATTCTTCGTATTTAGCAGTTATTTTAGTTTCCTTGCTGAATATTTGGAGATAAACGATGGTTTAAAAATGATCTTGTGTCTTTTCAACTGATCTGCAGTTACTCAACATTACTCTTCAACTTGCTGGAGCTGATTTTGACAGTTGAAGCTGCGACTATCAGTCAGTTCCACACTTCTCACAGGAGATCGTATCCACTACATAGAACAAGAACAAACATTCATGGTGAGAAGTAGGAATTAAATGGGAATGATTTAATCCTTTCTCTTTATTCCAAGTTAGTGTCCGATCAAACTAAGTCTGAAGCTTCTATTTGAAGGTAAGAAAGTTGCATGGTGTTGCTCTAAAGTGACCTTGAGATCCAAGTGATGATGTGCCGTTGGTAACAGTTACAGCATGAGGGTCACTCGCTGGGTTTGCTGGCAGTCACACACTTGCCGTCTCGACGGACCGTGATTATTTTTAGAGCTCGCGATGTGAGGTTATTATTGGATTAGAATCTGGACCCGGATCAATTTGCTTTTGTTATTGGCCGAGAAACATTTCGAACCTGCCAAGGATCAGACTGCGTGATCACCTTACCTCTGCTGAGTAGGAAAAACAAGGACATTAATTCAGATGAATTTTATTAGTGACATCTAACAACCACAACTGTGGGCGTCAGGGGAAGAAAAACATTTGCAAGTGATGCATATTTTCAAAACTCTACAGATATGAGGTATGATGATATAATCACAACAATGCTTATATTAAGCTGGTGTCACACACACACACACACACACACTTCATCCTCTCACTTCTGACCACAACACAAAGACCAGAGCATTGAGACAAGATGCATTCAAAGTATTTCTCACAGACATGTTACATTACACAGCGTCGTCCTCGAGCCAGTTTCTGTGTCTCATCAATGCAGCTTGTAAAAAAGAAAGAGGAGCTGGAGTTGGATATGAACCACAAAATTAATGATCCCACCAAGTGATCCGTGTGAACACACACTGCATTTCATAACTTGCAGCTTATAACAACACTTTCTACTGTGGAGTATTTACTGAAGGTATATGTGGCAAGAAGATAAAGTGTATCTGGAACTTGTATAACTGCAATTGACATGTTTATTAGCATACTATAATTTAACATGTGTGTATGTAAATCAGCTTTCCCGAGGAAAGCTCTTCTTTTTATTTCTCTGTTTTTACTCTGCCAGAAGTACAAATGGTGTTTTGAAGTTGAGCATAAAACACAATGGTTAAGATAATAACCCTGGAGAAATGTGCCTTTGATAACTCTGCTTTTACCTCATTAAATTCTAGATTTGCAGATTTATTTAAACATCCTTTGTAACATGTGGTCAGTGTTGTGTTGCTAGATTAAATAAAAGAGCATGTGATGCACTAATGTTTTCAATCTGGGTTCAGGCTGCACTTTTTCAGCCAAATTGATGTGATGATAGACGCGGGTTTCGAGTCGGGGCTCCAAGACTTTGGCCCCTTGTCACATCTCTCTTTTACTCCGACATTCTCTAGCTTCAAAACGTCTCTTTATTTAAATGATAATATCTTCAACGTCAGTTTAAATCTTCCTGTGTAAATGCTGCACTTCACTGCGCGTAATGAAAAGCAAGATTATTGGCACAGAAAGACACGAGATAAATCTCATAGATAGAGAGACGAGCGCTCTTCCGCCTTTTTTTCGAGACCGAACCAGATGGTGCAGAGATTAGACCTCCCTCTCTGCCAGTCGCTGGAGTGGCCATTGTCTCGAGTGGTGGTTCGCTTTGCTCGCTCGCCCGCCGGAATGACAGATTGCCAAAGTGTCAAACGATGCTGTCGGGACCTGTAGTGTCTCCTCATAGTTGACATTCCTGGGGCCTAATCAGAGGTTAAACAAATTACTGCAGCCCGCAAACCGCTGTGTGTCCTTCAGCGCCTGCACTGACCCGACACCCTCGCTGGAATGTGTTCTATACAGAGTCTGAGGCAGCCGAGGGTGAAGTGGGTCTGCACAAGCTGGCAAACACCTATGTGGGTCTTAAGCTTTGTCCTTTGTTGGTGTCGGGACAGGAGGCACTGAGAACCACTTCCAACCCGGCGAGGAGGGGGAGCGTTTTGTCTCCGGCGGACATTGGCGATGTCAAGCAAAGTGTCGTTTCACTTCACATCTCGACAGACGCACGTACGCAGCCACACCACCGACTCCTCGTATCCCACAAAAAATGGTTCTGCTAAAAATGGTCCCTTTCCTGTTAACCTAGCGAGGGCCGAGGGCCGCCGGTGGGACCCCCCGATGGGAGGTGGGGGCCCGAGCCGCACGCAAGACGGACAGCGTTGGACCTCAACCAAATCAGATAGGACAGAATACAGTACTTGAAGTATGAACACTCAGGGCCCGTGAATCCCCTGAAGAGACCACCTGCTCACATGGAAATGAATAAAATAATTGAGGAGACAAAGAGAAAGGAAGTCAAAGTAAAAATAGAACATCTGTCTCTACATCAGATTTAATCACCGAGTTTCCTGAGAATGTGCACTTGTTTGAGTTGCACAAGCAAAAACAATCATTATTTGATATTTGAGATTATTGGGGGGGGGTGAGGTGAAACGTTGTGCAGCGACAGTGGAAGGATCTGTGGTGAACCCGAGTTTAACACCGCAGGGCAGAGAAGAGGAGGATGGAAATCAGGAGAGTCTAGATTGATGGAGGGATTTCAGCAGCAAACGATGTCATCTTAGTTTTTTTGATATGTTTGACAAGTGAATTTAACAACAACTTTCACACTTTTACTTCATCAAAGGTGTGAAAATGCAGTTGTGCAGTTGCATTATCGTTCATGCGCAGAAAAAAACATGAAAAAACTGTACGTGTTTGTTTCAAATAATGAAAGGAGGGAGATTTTATTTTGAGAACAAAGCTGAAATGTTGAGATTAAGCTTTATCTTGAATTTTATCTTTCTCCTTGACTTGCAAAATGTAAAAAAATCGTGATTGTATGATTTAGTTCTTGACATTTTGTCTTTTTACGCAAAGTCAAACAAATATTTCTTTCTCTTCAGGTTTCTTTCCTCATGCCCTGTCCCTATACTCTTATGTAATAAAGGGGACATGGGTACAGTGTCTGTAAAAATACTAGCTTGCAGCTTGCGGTGCTTTCCAGGTTTTACAATAACAACAGCTGCTGCTGCGTGAACAGACGCATAAAAGGAATCAGTGAACTCTTCAGGGTTGTTGGACAAATGTCTTGGTTTTGGTTTCTGCGGAGCAGAAATGTCCGGTCCACTGAACCACACTCTTCCGTTTAGGTTTGAATCCGGATGTGTGCAGGTTACGTAAATCTCCCTGAACAGTCAACCAAAGCTCCCCGGTGGTTTTCTACATCTACACCACCTTTGCAATAGTTCATTCATACTGGCCCCACACAGGAATTGCCTTTGTTTAAAAGTAACGTGTGAATTTGATTGACTGCAGCAAACTGCCTCAAGTTAAAGATACAGTCTCTGAAATGTCTTATGGTCCCTGTAGAATTATTAAGATTTGGGTTTAGACCTTTAAAAAATCCTGTATCTTCAAATTATGAACTTTCAAAATGTACAAGTGTACTGATTTCTAATTTCTTAAGACTCTCTATTATCTTAACTTTTGTAATAAGAACAGTTGCCGTTGATTATCAAATTAACAGATATTGTGTCCAACTGTGAAAAGAAAAGTGCAAAGATTATTTAACTTGCCGATTTTGGATTGAACAAAGCTGGTTCTGAGCAGGACGTCCGGTGTTTTGGCAAAATAAATGGAGTAGAATAAGAATGTAAACGTGAGTTGAGGTGAGGGAGTCCCTCATCTAGAAAAGCTCAAAAGGAGCTGGATATGATGGATGGTCTGTGGGAGTGGGATCGACACCTGGTGTACACAGAGGGTGTGAAGCAGGGACAGGCTGCAGGCCTCAGCAGGATGAGGTTCAGGTCCATGGATTATATCTACGAACTCAAATATACCAGCTCTTGATGCCTTTCAGATTTTAGTAAAAGCTGACATGGATCTCAGCGGAAACTATAAATCATGTTAAAACATATTCAAAGTTAAAGCATTTGCTTGTTTAGTTTAATTCAGAAAGTGTGATATGTAAGAAACAGCGAATGAATGAATGAATGAATGAATGCACGGGTTCTGTTTTAGACTTTTCATTCCAGAGAGCTCTGTATAACAGTAACAAGTGAGAGGTGTGTGGCCTCTAACTGCTGGTGAGGCTGCTGTGGTCGGAGGTAATGAAGTGTGATTTCTGACTGACGCGATAGAAGCCAAAAGAAACATCTTTTATAAAGATCTCTGGTGGCAAGAGCATAGAACAAACAGCCGATATGTTACAACAACACATTGTCTCAGAGCTTGATACGAAATACAGAAGATCCAGCAGAACTCTATCAAAAATCCATGAACATCTATAAAATAATAAGAACAGAACTGCTGATGATCCCAACTTCAGACAGATTTTTGTTCAGTTCACTCGACAGAACTTGTCGACTTGTTGTCGGGTGTCTTGCAGTCGTTGAGAGTTAATACGACATGAAGACAGGGGGTCACACACTTTACAGTCTTTCATCAGGAGAAAACTACTACACCGTCCTGGGCTCTGATTGGCTGTAGTTGTCACCGATTCATTTAGTGTGCGGAAATCTAGTCGGAGGAGACAACACGCCAACGTCTTTAAAGAGTTCACATGTAACGATTGGTAACTGCCGAACAAACGCTGTTCGCTCTGATCTGCAGCTTTCGTCTGCGACTTCCAAAATTTGTCATCAAGTGGAAAATTGGGCTACAAATTGTGTTGTACTAATCATCAGCTATCTATCTAATAATGGTATATCTCAAAGAAAGGAAGAACATAGTTGTACTTATGACAATTCAAAACTAAAATATTGGACAACCTTTGCTCCATAAGTTCTATGTTTGCTAGTCGAGCACAGATCCAGTACAGTTTGTTAGCATGACAGCTAGCTACGCAGTTTGCCAATATTTCACATTGTGTGACCGAATCAGCACAGCAAAATACATAACAAATGGAATCACACAATATACAGACCCTTTTTAAACAAATACCTGCTGATACCTGCTCACCAGCGTTTATCAGTGACAGACGTAAAACACTTTGCCACTTGAAGATCTCCTGTTTTATCTCCTGTCATGTTCCTTCCTCTTCTGCCTCCGTCTTCTTCCACATGTCATGAATCCTTTTTCAACATAAATCCAGACCCGGGCCCTGCAGCCTCTGGATGAGTCTGTCTGGCTGCAGCGATGCAGTCTGTCATCCTGTCGCTGCCTCTGCAGGGGACCAGGTTTCCTCTCCGGCCCTCGATGACCCCGAGCCGGCTTTAATTTACTGTCTTTCCCGATCTTTATTCATCGGGGCCAAGTGGCACAGCCGAACAATAACACAAAGCCGCTCTCTCCGAAAAGGAAGTATTAGTGGATTACAGGGCCGTTTACATTTCCTGGGCCAGAACAGATTTGTGCGACTGGCTTCCGTGTTGAGGTCAGCATCAGGGAAACGACAATAATATCCTGCCACAGATGTATGAAAAGTTCAGAGCAGTTATTTCAGACGATTCGTCAACAGTGATGTGTTTGACAGTAGCTGTTGTTATTGTTGAATTGTCTGGAAAGAAAATTACATTGAAGTACATTGGATCCTGGTTACACCTGTTTTATTTGCTCATTTGACTGTTTGTGTAAATAAACTTGGATCGTATTTACTCGTCCTGAACGTCACATTCAAGGAATCTTGATCTCCTCATTGCAACAACATCCCGAGCATAAACAAGAAGATCACCCCGAAGCATAACACGAATCAGCGGCTAACACGTAGGTCACAGAAACAGCTTGAGAGGTCCTCGCACATGCATTCCTGCACAATTAATGCACAATAATACGGTCGGCCAAGAAAAACCATGTCAGCACAAACAGGGAAAAGTAAACAGAAGTGCAGCAACAGTGCAGATGTGGATCGAGCATCAGGAAACACAGGTGCACTCCCTCCGGTTGTCCAGAGCCGTCGGGCCCCGTCGACCACCCCGGTTCATTTGGCCCAAGTTTTCATTGCAGGCTTTAATTGAGGAAATGTACTGACTTCCTGACACTTCATGACAGTGGAAACATCTCTGTAATGTCTCCGGCAGAATGAAAAACTGTTTTCAAAGTCAAATAGAAACGAGCAGATGATTTTATTCAGCACTTCTACTACTAGTGTTGTGTATTTTATGCTTATTTACAAATGGAGAACAGGGTGTTATACATTAATTAACATCATATTACCACAATATACTTAAATTGCATGTTTCTTATTCACAAATAGGCTTCCATTTTTATACAGATGTTCCTGAATTTAAATATTAAACACAAAGAGATGTGTTGTATGTGCTTTACTGCGCCATCACTGAGCTAATAGCGACCTCTTGTGGTCGACTGACAATTCTCCAGTATCACCCAAAAACTGAAAATACCTTTTATTGCCTCAGTCTGTCATCCTGTACAGATATATTTAATAATTTACATATAATTAGAGTTCAAACTTATTTTATTTTTATTTACAGAAACTATATAACTGTGATTTTTAGTTTAAAAGTTTGATTAATGATTCTCCTGTTCCAGCTGCTTTACTGTTATAATACTGTAAATACAAGAGGCCTCAGAGGTCACATCCACTTATGCATGAAAAAAATACCAATTCAGGAAATACTGTTAGAGAACATACAGTGTGTGATGAGGTAGAACTGAGATTTTTAATGAAAGAAACAAAGAGTTGAATTCATAGGCAATAAAAACCAACCCTGGCTCGGCTCAACTCACTGACGGGTTGTTGCAGTTGCAGCCTTATTTGGCCTGGTATGACCGGTTGCTTCTGGTGTCTGATGTGCCGAAAGGTTACATAAATATTGATGTGTAATCGACATCACTAAATCTGTTCGGGTTTAAGACGAGGAAACCCTGTGGCGCGGTGCCTGGAATATTGTTCTATTCTGAGATGTAACAACATCATGAGTTTTCTGTTTTTGCAGCCAAAAATAACTGAAGCAGGCTGATCAGGACTCGTCTCGGCTTCCTAGAGGCTCGTTACCACCTCAACACCAGTTTAGCAATAAACTGAATGAGCATGTAAAATCAAAAATCAGATTTCTTTGAGCACTGAATAATAACTGCTGTTCAACAATATTGTAAAGAATCCGATACATCATGATATCTCAGCAACGACTCAGAAACCAAAGACCAAACTTTCTGGGAGTCTTCATGACATTATAAACTAACTTTGGTGAGAATTTCAACAATTTTAAAGTGTAGTGGTCGGTTGTTTTTGCAATTGAACTTGTAATACTGATATTTCTAAAATGGGGATAAGTTGTTTTGATAAATACACAACTGGGAAGGAGCTTTAAAACAATAAAAGAAACATTTCTCGACGACCTATATTGAAGATGATGTGATCATGTCAGCCCATATGTCCCTCACTTAGGATCCGAAACACATGACATTCTGTCTCCATAAGTTTCTCATATGACCGAATCAACTCGCCAAATTTCATTCAGATCTGTGATGGTGTGGCACAAATGACAGTATACAGTATACAGCCTCAGCAGCAACGAGCAGTTTAATCCACATGAATCTCCACATTTGTCAGTGTAATGAGCCAGTTTGTCCCCGTGGTGGCGCTCTAACCCTCCTCCTCCTCAGACCAGAATGTGAAACTGTATATTTTACCACATTGACTTGGTTTGAGGAGATGTCCTGTGCTGATGCTGGATGAGTCACTTCCACTCCTCATGACGGACTGCTAACAGCTGCAGCCTCGTGTGTGTGTGTGTGTGTGTGTGTGTGGTGTGTGTGTGTGTTGTGTGTGTGTGTGTGTGGCGTGCCAACATCTATTTATAAACAACAACCCCCCCCCCTGTAAACATGAATGTTAAAAATTATAACAAACACAAAACGACATTCTGCATGTCACGTGTGTCTAGGCTGAACTGTGCAGAGCATAATGCTGATGTTTAAAGAAATGTTCTGCGCTCCCTTCAGGGAAAGAGAGAACTGTTACCTCACGACACTGGAAAACCAAACCTCCTGTTACATGACAGCAGATCCTCGTCTCCTCCAGGTTTCACATTCTCTGCTGCTCAGAAGCTCCCTGGTTCTTCAAGTGTGGATTTACCCTCTGTGGCTCCTTCAAGCTTCATTAGGCTTTACACTGTTCATCAGTTTATGAGATTATCAAAAGTTATGTCTTTGATGGTCTCTGCATGTATTTGTGCAACTGCTGATTAATCTTGGGGGTCAAATGTCCTATTTACCTCCAGTTACAGGCTCCGCAGTCTGTGATGAAACTTGAGTGTGTCGGGGTGACCAGTGTCAGGGAAAGATGATCAGGTCCGTAGCCTGGGATGACTCAAATACTTTCCGTCGAGTTGGGGTTTGCTCTCCCCACTTTAGAGCAGCGGCTGCGAGCGTGAGGCCAGAAAGCAGCACAGGGAGAAAAAGTTATGGCGGAGAGGAAATTAATTTACTGTAGCAAATCTGACGGCTCACTTAGAAGCAATTATTCTGCCTAACCTGACACGTTAATACAGATGAATATGTCAGACAAACAGAGCAGCCAAGCGTCGCAGAGGAAGGGCAGCTGGCAGCAGTGGGTGACGGACAATGAGGAAAAGCAGGCGGGTGAACCCAGTGGTTGGGCTCCTTCCACACTGGGGGGACCGACTGAGGAGCCCAGGAAGACGTGGGTCCCCAAGACACCTCCTGCCGCTCAAATACAACCAACGGAGGGGTCTCAAGCGAATGCACCTACTTCTGGAGAGGCTCAAAAGACATCAGCTCCTCAGAAGAAGATCGAGGAGCCACCGGTTACCTCTGCAATCAAGACGAAGCAGGTGGTGAAGATGGTGACCAGCAGCGTTCAGGAGAAAGGTGCAGGCGTCGGGCTCCTGACCGAGAAGATCACGAGAGACGCTCTGCCATCGGCCGAGGAGATCGACAGGCTGTTGACGAAGAAAAGCTCGCCCACGCTCCGCAGGAAGTGCTCCAACATGGTGTCGTCGCTGACCAAAAGCTGGAAGAAGGTGGAGAAAGAGCAGAAGTTTGGAAAAGAAGGAGCAAGAGCAGGAAAGTCACAGACCGGTGGTTTAGATAAAGAGGAAAGTGGACATCCTGAGGAAGTAGATGATGCTCAAACACGCACAGAAAACATTTTGAAAGAATCAGAGGAAAGAGACGGTGAAGGAGACTTTGAGTCAGCGGTGAAGATTAAAAGACCTTCAGTCCCAACGTGAGTCTCTTCTGCATATGCAAAAGTTGTTAAGATAAAGTTAATTCTGCACTTTGAGCTAAGGGTTCGGGTTAGAGGCCTTAAAGGCACCGTAATGACTCATGTTGATGTCATCACACACACAAATTTAGGTTCGTTATCCACTATGTCCTCTTGTATCTCATGATTACGTCCGTTAGACTCTTATCTATTAGACCTTGCTCCAGATGTATTATTGTATTTATTTGTAATCCATGATCTCTTCCAGGTACAAAAACCAAGCTGAAGACGCCAACAAGATCAATGCTCTCTCCAAGAAATACAGCGCCGTGGGAAACCTCAAGAGCCGCTGGCAGAACTGGGCCTCGGATCACACGGTTACCCAGAGACTAAACCCCTTCAGCGAGTACTTTGACCACGACTACTCCATGTCTCTCCGCCTCCAGAAGGGCCAGGAGGGTTACGGACGCCCCAAGGAGGGAACCAAAACAGCCGAGCGAGCCAAACGAGCCGAGCAGCACATCCACCGTGAGATCGCTGACATGTGTTTCGTGATCAGGACGATGGTCGACCCGGACCCGGACGGAAAGACCCGCATCACGTTCGGAGAGCTGTTCGACAGATACGTGCGGATCTCCGACAAGGTGGTGGGGATCCTGATGAGAGCCAGGAAACACGGGAAGGTGGCGTTCGAAGGGGAGATGCTGTGGCAAGGCCAGGATGATGGGGTGATCATTACGCTGCTGGTGTGATGCTAACACCCGGGTCAAAGTTGTGCTGGCCTTGGTCTGCTCAGTGGAAAGCTGCAGAACAATGTCACAGGGATACAGACAAGTCAAAGCTTGGTGGAGGAGTCGATGTGGATTAATTTTGTAGATACTTGAAGACTGGGTGTGTGAGCTGTCGTTGACCCGTTTCGAGAAATCTTTGAAGACTTTGAGGTTTTGATTCACGAGCTCTGGAGAGATGAAGTCCTGGTTTCTTGTCTTCTCGTGTTTCCGTTCAGGTCGGGGGTGCAGACTCTCATACGTGTGTCTCTCCTGCACTTTCTTTATGCCTCATGCTAATGAGATATTTAAGTACGTGTTAATACACCAAACAACCGGCGGCTTTGCAGTTTACTGTGGCGCAGTAATTCAGACACGGATTGGGTTTCATCGCCTGAATTCCTGCAGCTCAGCATTCATTAGACTGTAGCAGGCACAATGCAGGGAACAGAGCCGAGCGCAGCACTTTTAAATCTCATGGCCTGTTAGACTGAGGCTGTTATAATTAATGTAAAGGAAGACCAGGACTCTCTTAGGATTAAAAATAACTTTCTACCCCTTCCTGTTATTGATTCATCAGGTTTTGTCAAATCACACACAGAACACAAACACAAAGAGAAATACAGGAATAAGATATAACGAATTAAAATAACTTGTACAACAGAGGTACCTGGTTATGTACTGTAAAGTCAAAGCTAAACTACTGAACCACTGGGTGATAGTTTTCAATCTAGCTTTATTTAAGTATTCAGTTAAAAGTAAAAGTACTGTAGTGTACAGTACTCAGTGAAAAGTTGTTTTTAGTTTTTTGGCCACTAGGGGGCAACAAAAAGAAGCTGTGAGCACGTCTCATTATCCTTTAAGTTGATGAGTGTGTTTCTTGTTTTTCAAACTATTCAACACAAGTTGGTGCCACTGACTTTCCATCAGCGTCTCTGTGTCGCAGGCTCAAGTCACTTTGTTTAAGTTAAAGCAAGAATATTTAGTCTTTTCTTGTGTAATTTGGATTTGAACTTATTGTTATAACCTTTACATTTGCACATTAAGTCTCCTCCTGTAAAACATTTGATAAAGACCCATTTAGACCTTTAAAAAAAAGAGGAGAGCAGGAAGAAGGCAGAAAAACACTGACACGTACGTGAGCTGGCACGTGTTACCATGCAACAAATAGAGACTTCCTCATACTGCACATTATCTCTTCATCTGTCAATAATGATGCTTGAAAACAGTGACACGTGAAGCAGACGTCTGGGGCAGATTCTGATTCCTACTTGCAGTAACTGTACCACCTGTCCTAGGGAGACACTGTGGCCTGAAGGGACCTGTATCTACTTCCATTTTGACTTACGAGTGCAGCGGTGGTTGTAAACCCGCCTGTTTGGAATGATTTACTCGGCCTGTGTTAATGCTCTGCAGTCTACTTCAGAATAATAATGCCCTGTCATCAGTGCATCCTCCTCAACTGGTTGTATATTAAACCGTCACTTTTTTTAATGTTTGTGTGCTGAACGTTGTGTGCAGAGCTTTTTATAAAGAGCCTATGGTGCGGAGTGAAAACTTTGCATTCATCCTACCTGGTTTATCTGCAATGAAAATGAAATGAAATGAAAATGGCTGCTTGATTACCTCTGGTGTAGTTTATCCGAGGACGTAGAAGACACACCACTTCACCCCCCACTGACTGCTACAGAGCGCTGGTACGTGGTTTTTTAAAACAAGAATATTTATATCTGTGTTAACATTAAACGGATCGCATGTCAGAATTGCACTGAACTCAGCACTGCACTTCCTCGGGTAATTTACAACAGACAAGCCAAGTGTGAAGCCGATAAAATGAACGGTTTGTGAGTTACACGCTTCATATACAGACAGAAAGACTTTTAAATTCACTGTAACAACAACATGTTGGTGGATTTTGTCTCTACGCTCGAACATTATACAAAGACAGGTAATAATATAACAGAATAAACAACCTTTGCCTACAGGAGCAAACGTTTCACCCTCACTTAGCATCTTGAATAGCAGATGACACACTGCATAAGCTACTGTAAGACAGTAGGTGTGTCGTGTTGGAAATGTTCTGTATAATTAGCTTAACAAAGAGGATTTACAAGTCTTTTCTGTCGCTGGCAGTTCAAAGACCTGGTAATTATGTTCGACACATTTAGACACAGTCACTGTCAAAGTATAAGCTGCTGTTTTCACTGCTCTCGGGAGTTGAGAGCAAAAAAACAACGAGCGTTCCACAAAACCCGAATCTGTGGATGTCGGGGAATTTTTAGAGCCGAATTCAAATGCACAAATAAATTATGCATGTCACAGAAATTCTACAGTGTGGAAGCTGCATGGTGCATAGTCCATGAGAAACAGGAGAATAATAAACAATGTCTGTGTATATAATCAAACCAGTTCTCCTGAGGTCACACGATGGCTGTTTTCTAACTGTGTCCAGATTATGATACCGATCTGGTGAAGGTACTTTTAGTGTCTTTGTACCTGTTCTCATGGGAAAACTTTGCTGATGACCTGAGTTACCAGTTAGCGAAGCCTATTTCAATATGAAGTACACACAGGAATAGTTTATGGGCAAGACACTTATTTGCTTTCTTGTCAAGCGTTTGATGCCAAATAGCCAAATACAAAGATGGAACCAGTTAGCTTAGCCTAGCATAGAGATAGGAATGGGGGGAAACTAAATCTAATATGTACAACAACAGAATTTAAACAGGTTTATTTGTTGGCGTGGTGCAGTTACTTTACTCTAACCACCATGAGGTCACCAGGTAACAAATGGAGACACCGGCAAAGTCAATGCGCCTGTTCAGGAAACAGTCACATAACCCTGAGTTTAATCACAATTTTTCATACTTATACTCAGTTTTTGTTTGACTCCATCAGATGGTCACCAGATGTGTTGACCTTTGGACAGAGCCAGGCTTCTCCGCTGTTCTCTTGTTTCCGGACTTTGCGCTAAGAGAAGCTAAACTGGCAGTCGGGACC
Organism: Hippoglossus stenolepis; assembly: GCF_022539355.2. Lineage (NCBI taxonomy): Eukaryota > Metazoa > Chordata > Actinopteri > Pleuronectiformes > Pleuronectidae > Hippoglossus > Hippoglossus stenolepis. The sequence goes on from NC_061499.1 coordinate 5,675,426, forward strand.
GTGTACGAAGTATAATTCATCAGTAGTTGTTCACGTTGTTAATTTAAAAAAACGTTACTTTTGGGGGGTTGTTGCCTAATTGCTTTCGTGTACAGATGTAAAATGAATGGGCATGGATCTGATAGCCGATAAGTACGTACAATACAGTTCAGCGCAACACAGAGAAAACTTTTTCCTTTATCCAACGTGAGAAATTAAAATTGTCAGTAAGTCCAAAGAGGAAACACAAGTATAAACTCAGGAGGCTCCAAGTCTTAATTGACTTTATAAAGTAGCTGTGACAGACTTCAAAGCCCACCACCCAGGGAGCGCCGAGCACTACACTTCCCAGCATCCTCTGGGGGGCGGCGGCAGCAGCTGTGAGCTCCGGCTCGCCCGCAGCAAAGTGATGAGAACAAGCCGAACAAGGTACAATGAGCGGGGGGAGCGACGAGTTGTACATTTCACCGGTGATGCGCGGATCTGCGGAGGAGCGCGATGGCTGTTGAAGGTAAGACGCGTCATTCCATCAGGACATTTTGCGCTCTTTATTTCCCCTTTAACGCAAAAGATAATAGGAGGACTGGAGCTGCGTGTGTGTGTGTTTTTGTTGTGTGTGTGTGTGTGTGTGTGTTGTCAGGTCAAATGTGTCAGTCGGTCGCAGCCTGTGTTGTGTCTGCACCAGCCTCACTGTCCTGGTCATCCTCTGGTATCACTCCTCCATTGAACCGCCGCTGGTCTCTGCTGATGCATGACCATTACGCGCAGCCTCTGTGTGGCTCCACGCGTGCGTGCGTGTGTGTGTGTGTGTGTGTGTGTGTGTGTGTGTGTGCGCCGGGTAACAGGTCTGCAAACCCCGAGGAGCGTCCGGGTCTTTTGTGCGTAACCATCCCCGGTGTTGGTGCACCGGCTGCTGCGTGTTCTCTCCACCCCCCCATCGTCCTCTGGATGTAAGAGCCACACAGCTGCTCCGTGCTGTGGTGCAACAGGGTTTCTGTTTTACACCCAGGCTCTGCTCATCAGGTGGTGAGTGACATGTGGATCAGGGGACACGTCTAACCTGCGATTGACACTTGAGCTGTTTACTTAACTCCGGACGTTAGAGGTGAGACACAAGTGTCCAGAGATGCTCGGCCAGTCTCCTCACCTGATCGGGGGCATCTTGTGGATCCAGAACCCAATGAGAGGTAGGTTAAAAAAACCTGTGTGTTTTCTGTGTGTTTGCCCATGCAGGTGTGGTTGGTATGAGGCACTGGCACAACTGCATTCTTCAACCGGATCATTCTTCTCTGACTTGGCTCATTTCAATGCACAATGTCCACATGTTGTGTTGTGTGACCTGAACCTGTCTCTCCTGTTCGTCCCCAGATGTGTGTGGTCCTTTGTGTGGAATTTTGTGTTGTTTGCCAGCACAAACATGCCCTGATAAGATTAAACGACTGAGGCTGATCTGCATGCAGAGCTGTAAATGTTGTTCTGCCGCATGCTTCTCATGTTTTCCCACTTCAAGGAATCCAAAATAGATGCGTGAAAATCTGCAGGATACTGTTTGCATAAAATCTATTCCAGGGATCAGCCTCACAACACTTGAACTGCATGTTCAAAAGTTTACATCTTAAATAACAGCAGTAATTTTCTCTTTAAGTTAAATAATTTACTTGCCGAACACCTGAAGCCTCTCAAGCTCTCTGGAGGTGTCCAACCTCACACTTCTACAACACCTGCTCAACAGTATCAAAAAAATCTCTTGCAAGTTGCACCTTTCCCGCTCTGGTGCCGCAGCTCCTTTTAGTGGTGCCGACCTACAGGTGTAAAGACATTACCACATGTGTCAGAGCTTGAAATAGGCCTGCGTGTTTTTAATGCTGTCTCAACGAGCGCAGCAGCAGCAGCAGCCATAACGCTGCCAAGCCTCCAGCATCTCCCCGAGTTTCATTCGCACGCGGCCTCCTGGGATCCATCTTTCAAAGCCGCATAGAAGGCGGCGAGCGGCGGAGCTGCCTGCAGATGCACACTTTGTTCCAGGGCTGAATACTTCATCTGCTTTATCGGTTTATTCCTCCCTTTTCTCGCACTGATTTTATCCAGGCTGACTCGGATGAATGAAACCAGCGCAATTCCGAAAGTTATGATTCCATTTTCTCAGTGTTATCTCCCGGTTTCACCTGGATTCATGTGGCTCAGAGAATCCTCACCTCTCAAATCTCTTGCTGTAAGATCCCATGCAGTCTGAGGAGTAGAATACTTGGAGGCTGCATAAATCATGTTTACACCAAAGCCCTTTCAGACATGAACTCTGGAAAATGCCGGGATACTTAGGTTCAGACATTTAGTAGTTTGTGTTTCACATATGAAGAACGCAGCAGGAGATTGTTCGGGTCAGACGTGTTCACAACGACAGGAACATGTCTGAAACAATCAGGTGAAGGGTGGCGTCTGGGTGGAGCGGCAGGAGGCAGGACATGACGTAGAAATTCTGCGGAAATCATCAGTTTTTCTCGACACTGGCGTTTGGCTTCATCGTCAAAAGCTCTTGAATCTCTTTGTCTTTCCAAGTTCTTCTTCGGCCTCTTGTACATGTATGGCTCCTCTTTTTCATCTGGAGATATTTGGATTCTTGGACATTTTACCTGGTGGGGGTTTGGACAGAAATGCTCTAGAAAATGTCCAGAGCGACTTATTCGAACATTTGCATTCTCCCGTACAGCCCCTCTGGAAAGTATCCAGACTTCAGTGCATGTCTGAGAGCAGCTACAGCGTCACACCCGGCATCACTGTGATTTGTGACTTGAGCAGCTCGAGCATCAATAGGAAAACTCTGTGCCGGCAACCGTGATTCACTGACTTGTGTCGCTGAGAGAGAGATGAATTCTGACTCACGTCCACTGAAGCTGCAAGAACTGATACGTCTGTCGGAATTTGGGGAGAAAACTAAACCCCCAAGGTCAGAGCGGATTTTGCTCGAGCAGCCGAAACGTTGTATTCAGCCCTGTCCTGCACTGTGGTTACAATATAATACACTGAAATACTTTTATCCTCAAAGATGATGATGATAGAAAGGTTAGCGAGTATTTATTCAAGATACTTCACCACATTCCTGAGGGAGATATTGTATTATTTACTTCACACTACTGTATGTTTATTGGACAGCTATCGTTTAATTATTGTTGTTTTTCCTCCCTCGTACCTCCATGATTCTTTCTGACTGTAGAAAATGCTCCAGAAGGACGGAGCTCACTGATCCTCCGTTTCTAAATTTGCCACATTTGGCTAAAAAAGCCCCGTTTCTTTTTTTAGATTGGATCTAATTACAAACTGCTTTTGTTTTTATCTCTGTGCTACAAACAGAAACGGTCCCCGTGGACGGGACAAAGCTGCACATTCTCCTTCAATTTCAGATGCAACGTTTGAGAGAAATCACAACTGCGCCGTGTCACGGTTTCTGTGTTTCTGTTCCAGTGCTCCACAAACCCCTTGAAGACAGAGAATATAGGTCAGCTCTTTAAACATTTATAACACATGAGAAGACAATTAGCTCTTTGAAAAACCCACCAGTTTTTAGTGTTTCTCTCCGTACGAGCTTTTCTTTGGAAAAGACTTTGACTCAGTGAAGTTAATGAGCCACAACAACAAACTGCACAGATTCCTGCAGAGCTCTGCCCACATGATACATAAAGCTGGTTAATAGTTTGAGAAAATTCTAATCAGGGTCTATCGTGGGTGTGAAATTTGATACAAGCTGCTAATAGTTTAAATTCCACAACATAATCTTTTCAGGAGCATTGTTTCTCCCTGCATGCATTGTTTTGAACAGCCTTTGCAAGTCGAGCTTGAAATTAAGAGCTTGGTGATAAGAAGGGTTTTGTGTTGGTGCCAGTGAGCGTCAGCGTTTCCCCGACACAACTCTTCTACCTGCAAGGAGACAAGTGTCTTTAGGAGAGTTGCATCATGAACATTAGTTCATATTATGCACTGACAAAAAACCCCAGTTAATCTCAGATGCAAATACAGATTCAAATCACTGTTTTAATTAGGCACTGCAATCACCCTCCTCCTGATGAGGAAGAGCACTCGGCCTCGTGTCCTCAGCTCGGTCTGAGGCGTCTTTCTCTCAAAAACTCATAACAGCTTATACGGACAAAGGGACGGTTCAATGATGATACATTAATTTTAGCCCTAACCATATTGACTGAATTATACCTAAGAAGAATCGGGTCATATGTGGTCATATGAGTTTTTGAGTGAAAACACAGGTACAGACCGTCCCTTCTGGGAAACCTTCACAGTGCTGCACGTGGCTGTAAGAGAAGTTCAGAGTTCAAAACCTTCATCGCCGTGTGTTGGGTTCATCAGAAAGTGACAGAAGTGGTGGGAACCCTAATCCAACACCAGATGTGCGTAGAGAGGTTTTTCAGAAGCAAACTTACATCGTCTGATAACTGATGAAGTAATTTGCCCTTTGAGGCTGTTTTAGCATTGTGTCAGAAACGCAGCCTCATCATTGACGACGATGAAACCACCGTCAAACAGCAAGTCGTCCATCCTAAATCACCACATAGGTTGCATGTCCCTCGCATACAAATGTACCAGTGGCAGGTCTCCCGGACCATTGTTGTCATGGTGACAATAATAGACACACACAGTTGAGGTCGCCGAATGGTCACAGTTTGGTTTTTATTTAGGCACAAATCCGAGTTTTATACTAAAGAGAATAGTAGGAAGCGTACGACAGGATTTATTGAGGCAACCACAGAGGTAAATCTAAGGGCTATTGACTGCGATGATGAGAAGCGTCTTTGTTCGATTCCCTGGAGTCTAGATGGAGGTGTTGGAGTCAGCAGGTGGATGATAGAAATCCCTCTGGGAATCCTGAAGGTCACGATAGAGATGAGAAAAGCTTTTTTTCCTGAGAGAAGGGTATGACATGCAACACAAGTCCCCAGTGGAATCAGACCAATCGTGTTATAGTTACATGTAACGCACATCAACCAGCCGACCACCAGCATGTTGTGTTACTCTCAGTCTGAGAGGGACATTGAGTTTGCATGAAGGTTTATGTCCTTTTCATGTCAGCGTAGGAGGCTATAAAATGCTTACATGACTTCATGAAAGGCGATGGTTTCATACAGGCACAAACAAACACGTGACAGAAGCATTTACTATGTGCGTATACACGGACATTTAGAAAAGAGCCAGGAACTGGACTTCCTGTCCAACCACAGCAGTGTTTACCCCTGTGGCTCAGGTTGTCCCTTTCACTCCTCCATTCTTTCCTCTGTGCATCAAGCCTCTTTGAGACGTGCTGCCCTGCTCCGCCTGCCTGTGCACCCATTCAGAAAACTCATTTCACATCCATCCCCCGGAATCTGGCACTGCGAATAGAATTAGTAGAATAAACATGTTTATTTTGGTCGGTGGAATAGGATTACATCTTAGTCCACTTAATCAGGAGCTGCTACGGTGAGGGGGCATCTTCCAAACCCTTAATAAACGGAGAAGGGGATTAAGATGACGAAGATGTGGCAAATGTCATAGGAGAGTGGTGTTGTGTAATCCTCCCCCGGGTGGACCTACAGCCATCTTTGATGTACCATACATAAAGTGCTGCTGCCCGGAATTCACAATGAGAAGCTAAGCAGAAAATATAAATAGTAGTTGTGTGCACAGACTCGTCCTTTCGCCGTGTCAACATTAATCGATGAGTCTATTTTCTCATCCGCAGAGTTGCAGAGACTTTCTTTGCAAGATTGATACACGGTAAACTGCAATCTGTCTGACAAACGTCGGGGGGTTTGCTCATTACAATTCTATTGGATCTGTGTCTGGACCGAGTGCTTTCAGCCGGCTCTGCGTGCATCACTGTGTCGGAGTTTCAGCGTGAGACAACAGCACAGGAAGGTGAAACCAGCAGAGTCTGGTTCTCTGGTGGAAACACCAGGCCGACACTCTGTGGACGTAGACTCTTAGAGTTCAACTTACCCAAGTAACTTTGACACAGAGACAAGAAATGAAATCCAAAGAGCAAAGAGGTGAAATAACTGTAATATTGAGCATAAAGCATTAAAATCAAGCCGTTTTCAGACATGACCTGCAGGTAAAGTCTGGACCCAATTCCCCCGGACTTAATGTGAAAATGTCCAGACTTCAGTGCACGTCTGAAAGCAGCTCAGCGTGAAACCAGGCAGAGCTAAGTGGCTGCGATCTGGAGCTTGATATTTAACAAACGGACTCGAGAGTTGTATCAAATCTCTCCTCTTACTCCACCTGAATACCAAACACAGCCCAGTGGAAAGCACAAGAATAAAAAATTGACTTCCAACCCACTGTGCTGAAGTGTCACCTGTAGCCTCGTGATGCTTTACACCATTTACCCTATTTCTGCACATTCCCAGTGATGAAAGGGGGAGTAGCTGTTGACTTTGCACATTCGATCCAATGAATATGCAGATGAGCGAAGGCATTAAAGATTAGATGAGTGCAGCTTCGTGTTATCTTTGTGTTTTGGCTCCTTCACGGCAGCATCTGGCCTCAATTCGATTTTTTCTTTTTAATGCACTGCAACATCAACCTGGCGAACATCGTGGGTCTCGTCCCTGGTCACAAACGGGGCAGAACAAAACCTACACAGCATCTTTATCGACCTTCATGAAGTACGAACATCAGTCGACTGAAACCCAAGGGAAGAGACGGCGACCGCATTGCTGCACGTTCCAGTAATTCATCTCTCGTTCTGCCATTATAAAGCACTTTCAGTCTTTTTGTGCGCCGCTCTTCTCTCTCACAAATGTCGACCTTTGTGCTTTTTGTGAACACTCTGCAACATTTTGGGAACCCTGTTGTGTTGAGTGCAGAAACTTGGCAGCGCGTCAGCTCCGGCCCCTGATGACCGTGAAATTCTCTGGGCTCCGTTCTGCTGACTGATTGAAGCTGCAGATCTGAGACGGTTTGTGTGTCACCGGCTGTTGCAGTGGGCACAGATGGAGGGAGTCGGTGTCAGGTGGACGTTTTCACGGTGTGACGCGGTGGAGCAGCGCTGCACAGTTGACGGAATGACATCTTCTAACGGGGGAATTGTGGTTGAAATTGGAGTTATTAGAGATTGTGTTTGGTGCTGTATCACAGGTTGTACAGCTGTGAAGCGAGGCCCGTGGGAAATGTTCTCGTCTGTGTGGACTATTTGATAATTTATAGTCCCATTCATTCAGCGATACATCCACTAGAGGTCGGCGTGCAATCAAGAGTTTCCGACGACAACAAAAATGGCGACAGTAGAGGAGGGTGCGATGATGTAAACCTTAAGAAAGAGGTAACAGCAGCTGTTTGTCCATGTGAACGGGAGAAGTAACATCGTAGAGACGCTTTTTAGTTTCGTACCAACTCGCAAAGTATTTCCTCAAAAAGTTCTGCCTTTGTTGAAATCTCTTCCTCGTGGCCAATGAAAGTCTCACTTGATCTATTGGCTACACTGCCCCCCAGTGGTACTGCTTAATTTGGTCTGTGTCTTCGGTGTCAGTAAGTTTTGAGAAGACGTGCACAAATAGGGACGAAACGAGAGCTACAACCAGATGCGTCTAAAGAAATCACTGTGGTGACTCTATTCTATATCCGTCAAGCACAGCGGCCATGACACTGAGGAAGTTATAATTCCTTTAAGTCGAGGACTCACGTGATGCTCGACTCGGAGGCAAAAAATGACGATAAAAGCAAAGGTTTGCTGTGTCAGTGGTTCAGAACAGACAGCCATAACCAAAAGGTCAAGGCAGAGAGGCCAATAAGAAAAGCAAAAGGTCATCACATGTCAGGCAGGCTGGAGCGAGGAGGCTGGAGCGAGGAGGCTGTAACCTGGAAACCAGAGGAATCAGCGAGCTCATGTTTATTCACAGTGAAACTCACAAATCACTGCTGTTCATCTGAAAAGGGGCAGGAGGGTTTGACTCGATCACTGAAGCTTTTCTCTTAAACACAATGTCGCTGATATGAAGACGTGTTGAATCTGCACTATCTTTGCTGCGTCACACGTTTCATTGGTCTGATTGGTTGTAGGTCTGTTCTCACTCTTGTCGATGACGCCCCTTTTAAAATAAAAAAGAACTGGGAGGTTCCAGACCCATTTTGCAAATGCAAATTTGTAGGAAGATGCAAGATGAGGCCGAGTAGCACGACATTTAAGGGGGCGTGGTACATATGCACAATAGTGGTGATATTTGGAGCAAGTAGATGTGGAGATGAAGTACATATTTTGCAGGAAAATAAAAAGCTAAAGGTTAAGAAGAACTATTTATCTGCAACACCAGTTCTGTTTTCGTCCCAAATTCAAAATCAGCACGTTCTCGTCATTGAAAAACAATTTTCTACAAGTTAACGTTGAGGCCACACGTTGTTGTGGCATTAAAAACTATGTTGACTTCGACTAATCTGCTTAATAAGCACATCAGCTCCATGGTGTCTGTACAACAGAGAACATTGACTTTTCTGCAGTAGTACTTCTTCCAATCATGACACTGCAGCATAAATGTTGTGTCTACACAGCCTAACAATAGACTGTGTTGACTCTGCAAACTTCACAGCAGGAAAGAAGGTGAAAGATTTACTGGACGATGCCCAACGAAATCACAAACTTTCCCTCCCTGCAATGGTTCCATTACCGCGGCCAAGAACAGGAAAAGTTTGTGCCTTTTTATCAAATATTAATAGCTGTTCCTCTAAATGAAGACGCTCTATTCTTGTCTTCCCTTTTCCTGTCTGCCTTTGAAGCGGAGCACGTTAAAAACCTAATGCCTGGGACGCTTCTCTGCAGCCAAAGTGAACAGCAGTTATATTTATCTCATCTGCGCTTGTGCTGTAAAAGTGGGTCATTTCTCTCTTTTTCTGTCTTATTCTCACTTTCTTTTTCATCCCTTCGCACTCTCTCAGCTTTTCTCTTTGCTTTTTAAAAAATGTCCTCCTCCTTTTCTGCTCCATTCGCAGCTGATTAAAAAACGTTCAAAAGTTGAGCACGTCCACGCCGGCTTGACACGGGACCAACCGATCCCAGACGCTGGAGCCTCGGGGTTGCGAGGGGCATTCTGTGAAGTTTGAGCCCAGTTAACTTTTGATAGGATGTCAGGCTGAATTAAGAGCCCCACACAGAGTCGGGCTGGCCGTCCAACGCGGCGCACGACTTCCCTTTGGTAGTTTCGCCGCGCAGTCAGTCCTCGTCGTCTCAGCAGCTCACATACAAACATAAAACGTACGGAGTGCACATGAGGAAGAGTGAAATTTAAAGGCTTTTTAAGTGAACTCTAATTTCATGCTGCCACGATGTACTTAACATGTCCAATAATTACACTTGTGTTCCCGGGATCAGTTCAGATGCTCGTGTTGGACATTGTGTGCGTTAATGAATACATCCGAGCCACTAAGCCTAAAAGGACCTTGACAACAACTCCTCCAGATGTCATGTCTTGTTAGCAGTGGGCGACTGCATGTGTATTACCAGGCTGAGCTTATGCAACAGGCTGGAATACAGCCCCTGTTGCAGTGACCTGCTAAGCTGCATCGTAGAGTCGGTTAGAAAAAAACCCCACATAAATTGACAGAAAATGAGCTAAAGCACAAATAATCAGCGTTCTACTTAAAGCCGTTTGAACTCTAATGAAGCGTGTAGTGGCAATAAACTCATTCATGTTTATGCTTTTAAATCCAGCGACTCAGCTCAAATGTTCAGTTAATGTTACCTGCAGATCACCTGCGAGCCTCTTAAATCAGATTGCGGAGCCGCCTCATGAATTTTAAACGCCGCGGGCGAAGCCGTAAGCGGCAGGTCTGATAATGACTCGCAGATCCGTCAGGTTAGCGGAGTAATGCCCCACTTATTTCACCGCTTGAAACCGAAACGCCCACGTCATGTGCAGCGTGAAGTGGAATTACCTCGTCGGCTTACACAACCTCGTGCTCTCGTTCGTCTGAGCGCTGCGACACCCGTTCTGTGAGAGTGTGTGAGCCTTCTGCTGCAACACGTCATTCTGTTAACATGCTGTTAAATGAAGGACACGTGTTTAACTCTGTCCTTTTTTGTTTTTTGCAGCTCCACTTAGACTCGAGGGCTTTTCCACCCTCCAGACTTTTTCTTAGGGTGAACTTCAGCGCCAAGAATTAACTCGTCATTGCACCAGTGGAGCGGCTCATTGGCCAATAAAGTTGTAAATGTCAGCTTTAGGTGTCGTTAATAAAGGGATCAGCTTTACAGCAATACTGGAAAAAATTACGTCGAGCTTACAAAGGCCTGCGTCTGCTCAGCAGATCAATGATCTGTTCTTATGCAAATACTATTGAACAGATTTCCATGACACTTGGTGGAAGGATGGGACTCGAGCCAAGAGAGAGCTCAATAGATTCTGGCCCCCGGATTCAGTCAAGGGGGCGCATCCCGGAATTTATTTAAATCTCTTTCTTTAACGTTGCAAGATCGGCAGTTTTTAGACATTTTCACAGACTCCCAAGGAAATAACTCATGGATATTAATGAAAAAAACAACCTGGAATATTCAGTGAACTGATCCAGTGCAGATCCAAATACAAACCTTCATCTTCTGGATTTAAAAGATGTTTCATAAGGAGACTGCTGAGAAAACCATCCTTTTTTAAACTTTAAATTTGAATCTGACAAATTAAAGAATGAATAATCAAGATGATGATCACACACCAGATTTTGGCACTTGAAACTTTTCAGCACATCCATGCACAGATCTTGATTAATACAAAAACCTATTGAGATCCATCCATTCATCCATTATCTCTACCACACTCGTACTTTAGGTGTTGAGGACGAGCTGCATCCAATCCTTTCACACGTATTAATAAAGTGAAGGGTCTTTGGTTAATGGTCACATCCAGTGAGTGGGGTCTTCAATAGACGAATAAAAGAGTTGTTCTGCCGAGCTTTGAAAAAGAACAAACGAGAGGAGATCTTTCATTCGTGCACTTTTTCCTCTTGTCTGTTGAATTTAATCACACTGAGCAGAAAGCTCTTCCTTCAGTCTCCAGTCCTAAACATCCTGGACTGGAGGCGCTGTGCTCCTCTCCCCTTCAAACGTATTCTAATTAGTCCTTTAGTGAGCATGTGAGGATCTGAGTGCGTCCTCTGTCCCCCGTCTGATGGAGATACTCCTTCCCAAGTCCTCCGGGTACGAGCTGCACTCTCCTCACATATTCAGTCTTGTCACATTTGCTCCAATTTGGAGAGCAGTGCATGGAGTCACTTGACGCCCCCCACCCTCATGCAGATTTGCTAGATTCGCCACCTTCTCAGAGCAGACTGGGTGAGAATCAACAACACATGCAGTGTTGAGGCTCTTTCGCAGTTTGCCTGTGTACATGCAGGGTGGTGCAGAAAGATGGAGCTCTGTGAACCACAGACTGTAGAAGATGTACAGCTCCCAGAAAGTGTCAAGATCGCCCCCTGATGGCTGGCTGCAGTATACGTCATAAACACAGCCTCCTCCATGTTAGTAGATGGGACATGGACCGCACATACACATCAAATACATTTGTTTGTGTTTCTTTAAATGCACTGGTATGTAATCAGTACTCTGTATCGGCTGATATGCAAAGTCAAGGTATCAGGAACAATTTTGGGAAAATTATATCGGAAAATCTCTTGTTCTTATCACACTGAAGTTTGTCCAGATGTTCATTTTTCCAGTTTTGGTTTAATTAAATGTTCGATGGTATAAAGGCGGGGTAAGACAGCTGAGACTGACTCACGATTGGTCGAGCACGTGTATTGGGAGGGACCGATCGTTACCGCGCGTCCATCTACAAATGGCGTCTTCAGCTCAAGATGGCAGCGTTCGTATCGGGGATATTTTGGCTTCATTTCTGGATAGTGGGAAGAGGTGCACATGTGTACTGCATCTTTATATACAGTCTACAGCACTGTGAAAAATATGCACCACTGAACTTGGTTATTTTCAAAGTTTTTTTTACCTCCGGCCATGTGGCGGGGACTGATTTGTGATTCAGCTCCAAGCCACCGTTAACATGTATAAAGAGTAACAGCTGCGTGCATGACTGAAATGTCATTATGCTAACATCCTGCCAGTTTCTGTGCCAGAACACCTCTTCAGATTCCCCAGAGCGTCTGTTGGCACAGTTGCTTTGGTTTTCGGGCTCGACTGCGACCACGTCTGTCATGTCCCGTTTTTTCGTGACTATTAACGGAGGCTAATTCACCTCGTCTCTTCTGCCAAATGTCCTGGAAGGAGGTGAAAGAGCGAAGGCCCCGTCGTGGCTGCAGTGCAGAGTTTGCACGTTCTCCCCGGCCCTCCGTCTCCAGGCTTTGTTTCTGGGTCACACGGTGGATTGGGCTCACTTCTCAATTCATTCTGCTCCAGTTTGAGAGTCAGCCAGAGAGAAGAGATCACTACGAGCCTGAGTGCCCACACAGAGCCCACTTCACTTTTGATTATGGGCCCACTAATGGTTTCCCTTTGAACCAGCTTGCACTCTGAGGCTCCGGAGTTCACACAGAATAACAGCGTTCGGCTTCTCCCATTGCCCCCAATTTGAAACATCTTCTTTCAACTGGGTTTGTGCCATGGATGCTTTGTTATGAGGAAAGAGGAAGATGTGTCAGCCCTGAGACTTTCTTCTTCTTCTTCTTCTGTTGATACTTCTTTGAGTTTTCAGTGAAAGGAATACGATTCTTTATTCAATCATCTGACTTCATGAATCCTCACATTTTATTACCAAGAAGTAAATTATATGTGAATCTGCAACGAAGGTACAGTGAGCTTTAAAACTATAGGTCATTAAATTCCATTGTGAACATATGAGACTTTAAACTGTTAATGATTGAAATGTGAACCTATTTCCTCGTGAAACTTTCCTCACTAACTGCAGGTAGTTTCCCCAGGAACTAGGAACCTTTGCAGGATCTTAAGTTCCAGGGAAATGTTTACCTTCTAAAAAGTCCCTGCTCGGGGAAAGTACCAGAACCTTTAGTGTGACGCTCGCAGCACTGAAGATGTCTGATTGGTCGAGTACTCCGTTTTATTTTTATTTCAGCTTGTCATTTCATCCTTATAAAATCTTTCACGTGTTTTTAAATATGCTTCGTTAATTGTGTTCATCTCTTTTTCTGATCAGCAGCACCATCGGAATTTCCTCCAAATAATGGTGTTGCTCTCATGAATCCATGGTTGTTGCATTTATATAGCATCCATCGTCTTCTGCATTATCGCCCCCTGGTGGACTGGAATGGAGCAGATTGTTCATATATCATCAGGCTAATTAGCAAATTCTCCACTGGTCTTTAGATCTGAAGGAATCTGTACGTTTCTTGAAAAAGAAAGTCAGTCTCCATGTGTCTGACCAACAGCATGGATACAGTTGATGTTCACATGTTGACACCATACTCACCAAGGTTCTCTTGAGCAAGGCTCTTAACCCCCAACTGCCTCTTTGAGGCCAGGAGATCGGATCAGACTCAGGTTGATTGGATAGTTTTCAGATGTAACTGAGACGTTCAAGGCGTAAACCACCTGCAGCTACATGTAGTTTTTCTGCAGCATCACTCGTCTGGTTTGTGTGATAATAAAAGACGGAGCAGATGAAGCTCTATCTCCTCACTAACCTGCTCCTCCAGAGGGACACAGCGTTCTTGTCAGCTGATATTTTTCAAATTCGATTGACTTGTAATGGCTTCTCGTCTAAAACCAGGTGCAGTATTTAGAAGAGACAGAATTATGTAAAAACTAATCCAATTCTTTATTAGTCGTCATCCGGATAACGGGGGATGCGTTTATCTGAGCAGGGATGATGCTGCTCTGTAACATCTCTGTGTGCGCTCCATTCATTTTCTCCCCCGTTCTACTGAATCTCATTGAGAGGGGGGGGATATCTCTCCCCTCACCATGGTTGCACGGCGCATGTCCGGGAGGAGAGACGGATGAATGTAATGGAGCTATTTATAGTAACTGTTGCCGTTTAAAAAAAGCCCTTCTCCATCTCCAAGCCCTTCATTCAGCCACCGCTCCTCACAGCTGTCCCTCCTCTCGGTGCCTCTTCCCTAAACCCTCCCATCATCCTGGCATCCACCTATCCCTCTATCCCTCTATCCCTCAATCCCGTTAGGCTGTTTGTACCGTTGTTCAATGCTCTTAGCAAAAGATGCATAATTCATTTCTCCTCCGGAGTGGTTGCACACTGAATTGAGTCGGGGCGAAGAGGAGGAGGAGGAAGAGGAGGAGGAGGAGGAGGAGGAAGGAGTGACCTGGGAGGGGAGGAGAGAGGAAGAAAGAGGCAGTGAGAGCGAGCGATGCTTCGTGCTACGCATCTCAAGTTGTCTTTGTGTTTTCTCGTATCATGGCCTCTTTCCTGTCGGGGTCTGCAGCTCTGAGTCACCTTGTTCTTCTGCTAAATGCTGTTTGGACTTTAGATGTTTCAGGGTCTGATGTTTCATTCCTGAAATTATTACACCTCTTAAAGAAAAGTGCACGAGCTATGATGAAGCTTGTGATGAGATCTTCAGATATTCTTTTTAGTTCTGCTTTCACAGCCCGGCACAGAAGTGTTATTGCCAAAATTATAATATTATTATAGGCAATTACCTTTTATTAGATTGTTTATAAGAACTGAACTGTTGAAGCTGGTCAGAGTTGTTATTTTAGTGGATCAGTAAATGTTGTATCTCCTCCAAGGTCCTTTTAGTTAAAACTGATGGGTTGTGAGATAAAGGCAAATCTTAAATTTTCCTTAATTTTCTCCTTTTTGTGAATTATTTGTTATTCTAGCTCTTTGAGCTTTAAACCGAATTGTATTGAAACTAGAATGGCACTTGGAGCATATCCCTCCGCCAAGGCCCTACATTCCCTTAAATTGTTCACACTCATACACACTGGTCCCCATAATAGGCCTGATTTTATTCCATGCATTTATTCGTCGTTGTTGTCATCGTCGGACGATATGTTAGCTCTCACACTCCTGCTCCTGTTCTGTGTAAAGACGGCACAGATGTTCTTCCAGTTGTCGTTGTCTTGTTTCACTTTGTTGTGTCACACTTGTAGTAATTACTCCGACAGAGGGGCCTGAACTAAGCCCGTAATTGGCTGCTCTCCTGCGCCTGCAGTTTGGAAAAATTTATGGCCGACACATTTTTTTAAACCTCGGCCAATTTGGAACGAGGTTGTTCCACGAGGAGCATCAGGGACATTCAAATATTTATCTACTGGAGCAGTTTGATTAATTCCCTTAGATACCGTGTGCGTCTAACGTCTTTAATTCACTGTTTCGAGTCTGAGAAATTGTTTTTGTGGCCGAACCCGATGTTTTCCTTGATTACAGACGTGCAGCAGGAAAAATCACAGCCCGGCCAAAACATGACCGAACCCGACTGGAACCCAAATAACATTTCTAACATCGTCCAACGTCATGATTGACAGAAGCAGAATGTGCCTTTTAAAACAAATTCCTTCGACCCGCAGCTGCAGTGGAAACCAAAGCAGCCTTCAGGTGGGATGAAAATAAGTCCTCGGCTCACTTTTCCACAGAAACGAGGCGACTAGTGGTCGGATTCCACGATGATGCGTGATGACAAATGGCCGATTTCAGCGACAACTCGCTGCTGCCTGTCGCCTCTGAGGCTGCATCCCTGCCTGATGAGACCAAAATAGAGCCTGAGCCCAACACTTCATATGAAAAACCAACCAAAAAGAATCACTAATGGAGGAAAGTAACACAAGCTTTCTTCTGCTGACGTGTGACATTTGTCTTTTTGTATAAAACCTCTAAACATAATCACGCACACGGGTACATGCGCATATGTAGGCGAATTTATCAATGTAAAGGCACAGTTTAAAATCTCTATCATAAGATACAGCAGCTCTTTCTTTTTTATTGTGAAGGATTCACATTTCTAACTTCGTGCAAAGTTAAACATCCACAAAAATTGACCCAAACCCACTGTATTTGATTAACATTTGCACAGCGTGGATATGAGATGCTGTTTGTCTGGTAGCGACGTGAGCTGTGTCCTAATTCCAGACTGCACATACGGAATCTGGGCTTTTGAATAAATCATTTGTTGATACCAGAGGAGTGAGAAAATACTAGGATGGTTGTATGAATACGTAATTCACAGATTTCTCACATATCTATGAAAGTACAATTTTTTTATGAGAAAAACACACACACACACACACACACACACACACACACACACACACACACACACACACACACACACACACACAACCACACAACCACACCAGCAACCAAACTCCTGAGTGTTAAACTGCGGGTGTGTTGTTCAATTGAGTTAATTTCCCATCAAACAGTTTATAGCTTAACTATAATTTGCTGGTTTCATTTGACAAATATAAACACATAAAGGTTTTTTTTTAATATTATCTACAAAACACCATATGAAACATTCTCTGGAATTTGTGTCGTGTTGAATCGAGAAGCAGCTTCAATGGGAAATCAGCCATCATTTATCTGTATTTGCTGCCATCTAGTGGAATCTTAGCAGTAGAGCATTCAGTGTGGAGAATTTCATCAGTACAGTAACATGTGATTATAAACTTGAATAAATAATCAATCTTTTAAAACTATATATGTGAAACCATTAACCATCATATATGCCAAAAGTACTGATACACGACCTACAACCTAATTTACCAGTTTTTACTGTAAATTCTAAATATTACCTTAGGACACGTTAAAGGTATATTTACTAATGCCTAATTTATTTATACTATCATGAAAAGTACTTGCATGTACTTTTCTCCTCTTATCCTTCGCTCATCAAGTTATTTATGTTTTTGCCATTTTACTCTCACAGCTGTTCACTGCAACCTGAGCCAGAATGGCATCGACCACCAGATGTGCCCGGAGGACGTGACGTCACAGCTGGAGGAAGAGGAGGAGTCCGTGGACGGGGGGGCAGTGCTGCTGGACGACGACAGCCCGAGCTACCAGGATGTCAGCCCGCCCATGTACCAGCGCCGCTCCCCGCCACACCGCTCTGTGTCCGAGTCCGAGCTGACACGGGTAAGAGCTGCTGACCGACACAGGAACAGGGTTGGAAATAAAGTTCTGTACGTCTGTGCTGTTCAAGGTTTCCAGTATAAATAAAATAATATCACTTTCGTAACTTGGAAAATGTATATCTAGGGTCCTTTTTATTTTTTATTGGCAACTTCCAAAACAATCAGATTTCAATGTTTGTAGGAAAAATTTATAGTTCTCTTGAAAAGTTGATCCTTTCAAGCCTTTTGTCTCATGTCCCTCTGCATTATTTTATTTTGGGATCAAATCATATTTTTAATTCTATGACTCAACAGCACATAAGACAAATTCTGGAGAAAATTGGAGTGTTATATTTGATATGAGTTTGACAGATGAGTTTGAAAGGGAAACATATTCAGAGGTTGAAGGTACATTACTTTTATAATTCACTTCAATTAAAATCATGTAATTTTGTAGTCTGATTTAAGCAGTAGAGGCTGAATGTCTTTTCAGTACATAAAGCCTTCGCTGTATCATAAAGAAACATAGTCTATAAGACACCTACATGAATATCCCTCAATCTGAAGTTTCAGTAGAACAGTAAACACCACAAAAAACTAAACTGCACAATCTTTAGTATCTAGTCTGGATCATGAATCGTTCATCTTTTGGCCACTCGGGGGCAGCAGAACAAGCTCTAAACAAAGACATGTTGTCAAGGTGATAATAAAGTTGTTCTGGTGAAAACATAACAATGTTTGTAAACAGTTGCTTATTTACACATTTAGCAGATATGCAGCAAAGTAAGCATTCAATTTTCAACAGTTTGTTCTACTGACTGCTCAACTCCTGAGTTCTGGCTCTAGAAGATAAATGCTTCCCGATGTACATAACGTTGCCTGTTGTGGTTGTGTACAATGAGTTTATTAGAAGAAAAAGGAGGATAATTTCAATTTATGATTGAAATACTTTGGTTTGTGACCAACGCCTGTTCAAACTGATCCAGTCTAACAGGTTTCAACATGTTATTATGCTAAACTGGGTTAGTTGGGGTTAAACTTACACCCAGTAAACATGTAGAGCTTTGTTATTGACTATGTTGACATGGACACTAACTATTAATTTGATGATGGTGTTTACATGAGTTGCTAATAGAATATTCCCAGTTATAGAGCAGACTCATGTCAACGTTACGTCCCTCTACTTGTTGACACTGGAACCAAGGACATGTGTTGTTGGTAACATGTCTCAAAACTCAGTGAAGTTTATTCCACGTATTCATTTGATTACTTATTCCCAGTATGACCTCATTCAGATATGGGAATATTGGCCTCCATGTACTAAATGTGTGTATTTTGAGGATATTAGCACGTTAAACTTTTATTGCAGCCTCACGGAGCCATTGGCCTGTTTGCACTGTGATGTTTCACCTCTTCACTAATTGGATTGTATTTCTGGTCAAATTACAAAACATCTGCACAAACGTCCTCGGTCTGACACAAAAGAAATAACACAAAACAATAATAATAAACTCACTAATCCCACAGTTTCCACCCATCAACATCTTCAAGTTCAAACAAAGAATCAAACTGGGAATAAACAGTAAAACACGAGATGTTGTTTCAGGCTCATATCTGCCTCAGTGGTTCTGATAATAGATCAAACAGCTCATCAGCATCACAGAATGAATTCCTCCCTTCATATACAGAAATAGACCGTGGACAGTGGGAGGAGAATAGGACTGACACACACACACACACAGACACACACTTAAAGATAGCGGAGATGCTCTGGATTGTACTGCACCTCTACGTTAGCGTGCGGTGGTTCTGAGGCGACAAGTATCTGTAACACGGTATCTGCTGTGGTTTCATGATGTAACTTTAGATCTCGGCGTTATTCTCTTTGAAGCAGACGTCTGAATTGCATTAGAGACCTGGAGGGAAGTAGTGTATTAGCAGCAGGAGCCTCGGCCTCAGTGTTGTGTGTCTGTGTTGCACTTAAGAGGGAGACTTTCTCTTTGAGGGAAATTCAATAGATCAAGTGCATGAAGACTGTAATTGTATGAAACTGTAATCCATTCTCAATCCTGCAGCCGCGGGCCAGATAGTATTTATTAATGCTCGAGTTTAATTAAGTGCTCGTGAGATGTTTGCTCTTAAATGATGAAGTCACAGAAACGTGGGTAATATGACACTAAATCAGGTTGAAAGTGAGAATGTGAGGAATTAAAATAAAGTTCTGGATTTGATTGGATCTCTGGAAGAAGCACGAGTCAGTCTAAGCTGTCGACCGTGACATTAAACCCTATGAGCATGTTGTACAGATCCAGGATCCATTAATGTTCTATGCGCTGCTCTCAGGTCAGATCATCAGTAAACATGATTTAAAGTATCATTGTGATGCTGACGGCTCAGTTATAGATTTGTCCACAGATCCTCGTAGTTTTATTGATTGTTCAGCTTATTGATTCTCTCTCATGTTGTCCAGTCCTGTTTATTCCAATTACACACAGGGTTCCACATAACATATTTATTTCACATGTAAATTTCTGTATATTATAATAATCCTTTATATTGGTTTTACTCTCCTGCTTCAGCTTCATTTGGTCCAAAATGCTATAGAATTATTACTGGTTAAAAATAGTGACCACATAACATTAATTCTGGCCTCGCTGCATTGGCTTCCTGTCTGTTGTTATATTGATTTTAAGATTTTATTGATAACATTTTACAAAACCAAGCCAAGATGTTACTAACGATCTAACCCTATGAGCCTGGACGCCATCTTAGATCGGCTGATAGAGTGAATGGTGCCGTAAGTCTTGGTACATCTGTATCTGCTTTAACATCCAAACATTATATTTGATATCACATTTTATTATTTAAACATTATGTATAACATTGTCCAAAGGTTTCTGTAACTTTATTGTTGTTTGTTAAGAAAGTGCTTCACAAATAAAGCTAATTATTTATCATATCATTATTATATTTTCTACAAAACAGTAGAAGAAATATTACAATTGTCAAAAATTTTGTTTAAAGTTTAAAAGTTTTCCCATCAAGTGTGAAGTTAACTCATTAATGATGGTTCAGCACATTTCATGCCACCTTCTGGAACTTTATATTTCTACTACGAAATCCTGGTTCATACCCAAAAAAGCTTAAAGGATTGATCTCCCCTCCCTGGTGGGAACAAAGTTGTGTCAGGATCGCTGACTACGACAAAGATTTGATTTTTATGTTGAGCGTAATTTTAATGATCCCTAAATTAGCTCCTAATAAATGCGAAAGCTGTAATAAACCCAGGGCCTCGGTGCCAACCACACTTCAGGGCACTCCAGCTCATCACATCAGCAGTTAGTGTTCATTTTCAAATCTTGGATTAAAGCTGACTCCTGCGCTCGGATGGATTTGCAATCAACGCCGCGGCTCAGCCATTTATTAAACATGAGGCGTAAAGCAGCCTTTTAGACTCGGCGGACGGCCGTAACATCCATAACGAATCAGCTCATCTCCACCATAATCAATATCAAGCCCAAGGTGAATATATTTTTTGTTTGGTGTTGGCGCACCGGGGCGCTGCTTTATGGACCCCGTCGAGTCCCAAGGTCGCGACCCCCTGAAGAGGTCCTGTGTACTTTACTTTGATGTGTGCCCGAGGAACGTTGGGGCGCCGCCTGTAAATCCAATTTCAAACAGAGGCTCTTTATGAAGGCTTATTAATTCAACCGGCATGGTGCGCTGATCTCTGTCAGCCGTCCACAGCTCTGCGGACTCCACTCTGCCCCGTCCACACACACACACATGGACGTATCTCGTTTTCATCCCCCGTTCCTGTATGTAACAGATTAATTAATACAGGGAGTTTTCATCTCCTGCCAGCTCCGGCCAAGAGAAATAGAGCGAGGCCGAGGGAGCCGGGAGCGAGAGAGGGCCATGCCAGAGCTGTTAATTAGCCGCGTGGTGGAGACGGGGCGGACGACACTGGGCTCCGTGTCTCAAACAGCCATTCACTCAGTCAACATGACACTAATGGCGGCGGAGGGCCCCTGCTCCTCTCGACGCTCCTCTGCCCGCTCACGCTCACTCAGAGGCAGCAGTGTGTGCTCGGGACACTAGAGGGTGCTGTGTAACAGTGAATGGTGTGATGTAAGCAGCTCCAGTATGTTAGTGGAATGCAGCCGCTCAGTTCCTCTGCTGCTCTTTAATATTTATAGAATAAATTGGGGGGGGGGAGGTAACGAGAGTCTGAATGGAATTTCTGTGCAACACTTTAAAATGTCCTTTTACTTTAGCTCCCCGTTGTTTAGCATTCATAAGCAGTATACACTCAGAGGCCAGTTTATTAGGTACAGCTTGTTAAAAGTAATGCAGTCTTGTTAAAATGTTTTTTTATAGAGATGTTGGTTCAACTGTATGATGCAGTTTGTGATGCTCCTTTTAAAATGCATGGCTGAGAGGTGTAAGCCCACCCTCACTGATTTAAAAGGGGTTCACACAATAGGGGCTAAGGGGATATGGCCAAAAATGATATCAAGATAAAAATGTTCAAATCAGTTGATATTAGTATTTTATTATTTATTTATTTATTTATACTTTTAAACACAGATTTTTGCTCTCGAATGAAAGTTGGTGGTTTAAACTCTTTTTTTATGACAAACACTTGTTAGACAGCAAAAATTTCTAATTGTTGAAAATACTGTACATGGACAAAAACCATAAAGGCGTCCCTGCATCTGCTTGTAACTACTTTTACCTTATTTATCATAATGTGTTGTTTGTTCTCTCCTCCACCAACTTAACTCCATGTTTATCTCTGTAACCATGGCGACAGTGTGCCGCATCCGAGACTGAGGACAAACCGCACACAGGCGGAACAGGAAGGGCAGTTTCTCTGTTTTCTGTTGTGCACCGACGATGAAAAGATGAGACGGGAGATTTTGATTTAGTTTTTTTTTAGTTTCCTGGTATTTGCATGAGATATGTTTTAAGATGCAGCTCGTGTTT
Source organism: Hippoglossus stenolepis (assembly GCF_022539355.2). Lineage (NCBI taxonomy): Eukaryota > Metazoa > Chordata > Actinopteri > Pleuronectiformes > Pleuronectidae > Hippoglossus > Hippoglossus stenolepis. The sequence continues at coordinate 5,697,402 of NC_061499.1, forward strand.
GAACCCACCTGCAAAGGAAAACATATTGCATCATGTGACTGACGGGTGTTTGTTGTTTTCAGCGGTTTTCCTTTTTTGATTGACTGACTGTTAAAACATTAAGTGTTTCACGTCGGGATTCACCTGTGTTTGTTGTTAAAAAATAAATAAAACCAACATAGAGAGAGGGAGGAAAAACGAGACGTTTCTGGCTCACTGATCTTTCTCACCTCCGCCCATGAGGTTGTGTTTTTGTCTGTCTGTCTGTTAGTTTGCAGCAGGGGACACTTTGACCTCGGTGATCCTCAGCGCTCGACTGTTTCTAGCTGTTGAAAATGAAAACAGTAAAAAGGACTTTTTTAGTCTTAATACCCGGACGTGCACACAAGAAAGCAGCATTTCACTTTTTCAAAAAATCTGAAAAAAAGCAAAGTTCAAAAACTCCACTTCACTAACTCGATTGTCTCATAAAATATACATTACACCTTTAGTCTCTTTGAAATAACATTGTTAACTCCGAGTTTACCCCCGATGTTTTTCATGCACTCGGCAGCGCGACGTGTCAACTTGTTGTTTTTCCTCGAGCTGAAGAAAAGAAAATGGGATTTTGTTGTTTTTGATCGCAGCTGCGTCTGAGAACATCATTGCTCCTAATGAAGGCGGCTCCGTGGCTGTAATGGGATCTGCACCGAAGCTGCAGCTCAAAGCAGCTCATTGCAGTTTTAGTTTCTTGTTTGCGTTTTCACACTCAATGAACTCTGCCCACTTCTTGTGTCCTGGGAAATGTCCAAGTCTGAGGTTAAAATTTGGTTACTCACAAAACTCTGAAAAACTAAAGGAGTCTCTGTGGCCGGTGGAAATCTAAATACGGTGAATAATTGACAAACCAATGTCTTTTAAATCTGCTGCTTTTGTTAACATTTTTAATTGAGTGTAAAAAGCCGTTTGACCCGACAATCAGCTCGACAATCTCCGAGCCAAAATGAAAAACCACAACCCGGCGGGGGGGGGGTTGTACTTCTCCTTAGAAACGACTGCTCCGCCTGCCAAGTTCACACACTCTGACACATGGTGTTTGTCTCTCTGACGCTTCCCAGTGCTTTTCACTCCCAGCTCCTCCTTTTTCCTGTATTTCCAGCAACGGCGTTATTGCCTCTTGATTAATTCTCAGCCCAGAACATTCATATCGGATCTTTAAACGCTTCTCAGTATAAGTACGATTACATGCTTCATTATGTATGTAATAGTTTTCCACCCGTGGTCGTTAATGTGCTGGATGTTTATTTCAGACTCTGGTGCGTGTTGCTGTCGTTCGTGCACCCCCCCACACACCCCCACCCCCCCGAAGGCTTCCTTCTTTGTCTTTAATTTTTGAGGTTGTCCTTGCTCCGTTGCCAAGGTAACGTGGAGAATACCTCGAGCTGTACTGGGCTTTCAGATATCAATTAAAGCCAAGGACAACACCGAAACACATGTTGGCTCATGTGGAAAAATGATTTGTTTTTGTGTGTGCGGCATGTGTGTGTGTGTGTGTGTGTGTGTATACATTACATTCATGCAGTGTAGGTGTTTGAGTGCCTGGGCTGCACATGTGGTTGTGTGTGCATGTGTGTGTGTGTGTGTGTGCGCCTGCTCCCAGATGTATTCCACTTAGAAATAAAGGAGGCTTCTTCTCTCACCCCGCCGCTGTCACTCAAATCTCTAATTGGCCCGGAGTATATCTGGAACGCGGCTCTTTGAGCAGGATTGTTCTCCCGTTTCCTCCCCTCTGCTGTTTTACTCTCCACCCTCTCTGGCTCCGCAGCCAGGCAGGAAGGCACCGGCTCACCTATTGCACCGTGAACACAGCTACGGGCTAATTCGGCGCAGAATGTAAAACACAGATTGACTCACAAATGTGGTTCATGGAAAATTAGAGAGTCTCCTGTGTCAAACTCTGCTTTTATTTTTTTCCTTCCATCTGTCAGTCCCGCCGTCATTCACACTCGCCCCTCTGCAGCAGACACTCCTCTCCTCCCTCCTCTCCTCCCTCTGTCCCTCCACTCTTTCCACACCCTGGCCCTCGCTCTCTCTTTTGTCGCCTCGGGCTCCTAGTCGGGGTTAATTAGCATTGAGTGGAGCTGTGTTTAATGGTTAATGTGGTGTCTTCCTGTGATACCGCTGCCACCGCTCCCTGCAGATTCAGCATCTATCCACACAGGCTGCCAAGCAATCGCATTAAGACCGGTGGCCTCGCCTCGCCCGCCGACCTGCTAGCTTTGGCTGTCTGTCACTTCGCCTACCTGCAGGGGATTTCAGACCATATGCCCAAACAAGCATGTACATCTCCCCCAATTTCTCTTTCTCACCAGGATGCTGAGTGAGTGGGAAGGAGTCGCAGGGAAGGAGGGAGTGAGGTGTAGTAGCTTTATAATAAGAAACAGGTGAGATGTATAGAGAGAGCGGGAGATGAAAGTTACAATATGTGTGGGGGAGGGAGAAAGACAATGTGATAGATCTGCCATGGACAGAGGAAGATTGAATATGGGTGAGAGTTGTGCGATGGGGGTGAGGAGCAATGAGGCAGAGCAGAGGAAACGCTGCCGTGTACCTGCTACTGCGAGAGAGAGGAGCAGGGCTGCCATTGCTATGCCACGCCACACTGCAGCGGGGGAGCAGGCTGGAGTGGAGGGGAGTGGATGTGAAATTTTAATCACCCCTCTCTCTCTCTCTCTCTCTCTCTCTGTGTTTGTAATTTTAGTCGCCCCTCGATCAAAATCACAAGCATTACCAGCAGATTCAAGAGCGACCCTTTAGCAGGCGGCTGCTGTGGAAGTGTTTCCAGAGCAGTACGGACGTGTATATGTACACATGTGTATGTACTTTATGTGTGTACAGTTAGATACTAATAGAACCATTTATTTCTGACCCCACAGTGGCCGAGCAATTCTCGGAACAGCCTCTGTTTGTATTAGTATCTGTCATTGACTGTATATGTAGAAATTAAGGCCAAATATCCTGCATATGCATTTGGAGTCTGCACAGTAGCGGTCGTAGGATGTAGACGACGCGTTCGACCAATCACGGGTCAGACTCAGCTGTCAATCATGATATTTGACCTTGTTTTTATAGCATCGAATAACTAAAAACCAAACTGTTACCTAAAATTACAGAAAAGTGTATTTTAACATGCATTTTGACTTTTTGTTTGGTGCATATCCTATAACTAACATGGAGGAGGCAGTGTTTACTTCAGTTGTCCCCTGACTTGTCATCTAGTGGCAGCATCAGGTTAAAATTTGTTGTTTTTACGGAAATGTTGCAGCAACTGAACTTACCCTGGACTCTCTCTCTCTCTTCTCTTTTTGCATCTTTTGCAGTCGTCCAAGTTTTGCAAAGACTACTTTGTTGATTTTGAAATGAAATTAGTGCAAAAACAACATCACTTGCTGTTGGTTCTGAGGAAAAACTGCCAATAACAGGACTGTGCTGCAACAGGAAGACCTCGCTGATGCACTTCTCAGGCCTGAAGGATGTTTACAATGTAATTTAGGGAGAAAAAACGAATGTAAACAACATCAGACTGATTCATATTTAAAGCTTCCCATGATACTTCAATGCTGGGAAGAGGCTGTGCAGATTAAACCAAAACTCATCGTCCAAACAAACTTAAAAAACTGGGCCAAATTTCCTCTTCTATCGCTCACAGGAAAAAACATATTGTTCACATCTTCTCCGCCGTCTGGTCCGGTTCAAATTCCTCTTCTGTCCTTTTTTCCTTCCTTTCAAACTCTTTGTCTTTTAATCAATAGTTTTGAGAACCTACCTTGTAAATTACAAAATGGATCAGGGTTTAAATTTTACCTTTTAACTACATTTTGATGGATCGATTGATCCGTACAAGGGCAGCATGAAGGATTAAAACTCTTCAGATTGTGTAATTGTCTCTTTATTGACTATCCTGCAGTTTTTGTTATTAACATTACAACCAAGATTAAAGCTTTATTGATCTTTTCAGAGTAAATGTCGCACGGCAGCGAGTAAATATTACACAACAAAATCAGCCTGATGGAGGAATCCAGGCCCCACAAAGGTGTCACATGATTTCACTCTGGCCAATCGGTGGAAAAGACATGTTAAATAACATTTTATTAGTTAGTGTCTGCAGCAGTTTCTGACTTGTGATGTTTGTCTGTTTTGCAGCCGGGGTACGTGAAGCTGTCCAAGCCCGTTGCCCTGTGGACCCAACAGGACGTGTGCAAGTGGCTGAAGAAACACTGTCCCAATCAGCACCAGATCTACAGCGACTCCTTCAAACAACACGACATCACAGGTGCGTTTCGGATTTACGAAAACAACCGGAGCTGCAGACACACAAAATGCTATTACTTAATGTTCTTAATGTTCCAGAGTTTGTCTGAAAACAGCTCGAGGTTCAGTATCTGCGTCTTAATCAGGTCCAGTAATTTCCTTTTGACACGAGTTTAGAAAAACCCACAACTTTGACAGCCATATTTTTCAGATCAAGTTTGCAGTAAAAAAGTAAATCGTCTCTTTCATCCAACTCTGCCGCCATTTATTCTCGTCTTGATCTCATCCGTAACATCCCAGGTGCACTCTGCTCCCACCGCCGCCTGCGGTCCTGCCACCCGGCCTCCCCGTCTGTCCATCCCCTGCCCTCCCACTGTCAGCATTACCACTTGCAACAGTCGCCACGTCAATCACTCTCCTAACGAGGCTCCTCAAGGTCACCTCCACGCGGCTCTCCGCATAGCAACAGACGACCATTAATTGGCGTGCACTCAGTCTCTCAGTGCACGACTGATCGTATTAATATGTTTATTTTTCGCTGTCGAGGACCTCCTCGACTCACTGACTGGCTGCTGGGATAAATCTCTCGGCGGTCGCGGCGAGTGGCGTAACGACTCGCGCTCCCGTTTTACCCTTTGATGCATTTTGACTGTTATACGTTTGCGCTGCGGGTTCGGAGATTTAACATCGTCTGTTTAATGGTGTGAAAATATGAATCTCTGCAGTTCAACTCGCACATATTTCTCATCTGCAGCATCGGGGTCCGGGAGATGATCCACAGTTCATTGCATGTTTGGTGAACCTCTGCTTCACCGTGGATGTGTTTTCAAGTCGAGTAAAAGTTTTATTTAGTTTTCTTCTCATTTGAGGTGAAGTGGAAGTTGTTGTTTCTTTGGCCTTTTTGATAAAAAAATCAATCACTTGAGGGAATAATCTAGATTAAAACGTATTTTAGATTATAACGTAAACAATTTGTTACTTTGGCCACTAGGGGCTTCTCAATCCAAACACTAACGAAAGTGTTTGATGATGTCGCTAAGCAGCACGGGATCACAGGACTTGTTCCATAATCTCTTTGGATTGCTTGGTTCCCCCGTGTGTTTGTGCTTTTCTGGGCGAGCAATGAATAAAGAACAGTGGAAGGTAAAAACAGCTAAGTGGCTAATTGGCTAAAAAGCCGCGGGCAAAGTGGATATGACGCAACTAAAGGCGACCTTGAATAAAATTTGATTTCTCTGGGTTTGAACATTGTTAGAAACTTTCCGGATAATGTAAGTACACAAGTCAACAAAACATAAAACAGATTTAGTTGTTTTAAACATTATGTCTTTAAAACACAAGCTAAGTATTCACAGAGGCCACCGCTAACGACCCTCCTCTTATTATATCTGTGCAGAGTTTATCTCATAAAAGAGAAATCATGTCAGGTGCAGTCATCCAGTCGTTCCTGAGGTTGAATTTCTCATGAGGTTCACATCTAATTAACTAAAATTAATCTAACTTTAAGATTAAATCCCTCAGTGTTGCTGACAAGCCTAATGCATTCACTTAAAGTCTGTAAATAAATTATATTTTCTCTTATTAGTCTTTCAGTAATTAAAACATTAAAACTTGCCTTCCTAATGATGTATTAACTTAATGACCTGTGTTTGTTATTGAGCTGTAATGATTTTCACCGCGTCCTGCAGGAGAGGAAGGGGTTAACTCAAATATGCGATGCACATACTGTACTCGCACATGCTGCCCTACTGGCACAATTAGGAGATAATGACATGCGCAAAAAACCTGCAAGTAATTCAGTTTGTCTTCACATCGAGCGTAATTAACAGAACCCAATTAAAAGAGGCCAAGCCACACCAATTTGGCTCACAAGGCAATTTGCATCTCAATCAATCTTAAATATTATGCAGATATTTTTTTTTTCCCGTTCCCGCGGCTTATTAGACTAAACAAGGGGGGGGGGAACAAACGATGAATGGAAATTTGTTGTGGCGAACAAGTGTGTAGACAAACAAACCAGGATGACAACATGCAGACGTGCATCTGAGAATATCTATTTGTGCAGCGTGTCACACACCAGCTGTGACCCTGGAACATCAGCACCCGTACGTTCATGTGCGTCTACATATGTGTCAGATTTTTTTTGTTTCCTAGCATTGGACGTTCCAGACTTTAACGGCTTCGACTGTATTCTCTGTCCACAACCGACTCCTCAACCCTCTTTTCAGCTGCCAGCGGTGCTCAATCTCACTTGTCTTGGCAACGTAGTCATCCCTTCATAAAGTAGCAAATAGTCTCTATTCCAGATCATAATTCAAACAGACATTTGTGTCCTCCCTCCCCTGACATAAAACAGTGGCGAGGGGGGAAAAAGCGTTTTACTGCACATCAGGGCGAGTGCAACGTCTTAACGTTGAGTGACTTCAGTATGCAGCAGCTGCCTCCCTGCAAGGCTCCTGTAACCTCGGCCAAAGAAATCAATGTTTCCCATCCTCCCTGCAGCCTCTGCTGCCAAGAAACCCTGGTCCTCCTCCCGGTCCTCACCTCCCACCCCCAACAGAGGCCGCGCCAAATTTCACTTTAACACTCAGTTGTCATTAAAAATGCATTAAAGCATATTAAGGCATAATTAGATATTAGTCCCTAATCTGTCGTAATTACCAGGACAAAGCTCTTTTGGTGAGAGAATAGCTTAAACACACACTTTCTGACACTGAGATGTGATCGGCACAAAAGGTGCGAGGACACAGGTCGTGAAAAGCAGGAGGGAAGTCAGAGGAAAAAAAAGTGTGAGTCATGAATAAGTTATATTTTCTGTCAGATAAGACCATTACATCACGTTGTTGAAATCCAGAGTCTCTGAAAACTCACAAAGGCAGAATTAGATGCAGCTGTAGAGTTTGGCTGCAGATAACTGGGGGCACACAGTAAAACGAGTAAAAATGTGAAGTTATGCCATTAACATTTTAAATGAAACATTATGAATTGATCAATACTTTTCAGAACGACAGATATCCCACACACATGGACCCAATATAAGACAATAGGGCTGATGGACACATTCATAAATAGAAATACAAAAAAACTGTAAGTAAAAAGTAAACACAAAAACAACAAAACATATGGACTTTGAATTAAAATACATAAATATAAATCCTTTCTGTGTCTTTATTCTGTAAAAGCAAAGTTTTCATATCCGTAAACCCAGACACAGATTAACTACAAACAACTAAATGGGTTGTTTTTGCATTTAATTGTCGTCCTTTTGTGTTGCTTTGAAGTTGTTTGTCTCCAGCTGGAGTTATGTTGTGTTTCTTTGTGGTTCTCTGCATCGCTTCAGGCATTTTCATTGGTTGTTTGACTTCACAACAAGTCAATTTCTCCAGGGGGGGCCTGTGCCACCTCTGGCCACCCTCCGGCTTCGCCCCTGGCTGCCTGATTTTCAAATAGGTTTGATAAATAGATAAAAACCGGCACTGCATCGTGAATTGAGTGTTTCCTGCTTCTACAGATACATTTACACATGTAGATTATCTGTAGAAGCCGGAAAGACAAAAGAAATAAGGAGTTCAAATATAACAATAAAGTTTAAATCCAATGCTTCTCTATAGGCAGGTCTTTAAGTACCTGTGTGAAAGTAGATGTGTGTGTAACGGTGGAATTGGGACTTAAATGTTTCTGCCTCCGTCCATTGGTGAAACTGTTTTTCTCTCTCTCTCAGGAAAACTCATGTGAATGAATAACCAGCCTCATAATATCCACTGATGTATGGTGTCATAAGACCTAATCCTGAATAATTAATAGCCTGTAATATTAGCAGTTTAATGAAGAGTCTCCAGAAGCTCCCACTGTATCACATCACTTCTTCTAAAGGTTTGTGTTCGACTGCCTCTGTCTCTGGATCCATCATCTCTCCTCTTTAAAATAACAGCGGCCTGTGCGGCGACTGGTCGAGATCCCCCTCGTCCACTGGAAGGTCTCACCCTGGCAACAAAATGTATATTCGATCGGTCGCAGAAAAAGGGGCGAAAGGTGACGGTGGCTGTTTTTAAAAAAAACCAGACCAGGACAAAGAGAAACAGGCCTAAACAGTTCTTGAGTGATGAGGCAATGAATTCTGCAGGCACCAGACTGCTGTCATAAAATCGCTGCTGTGTAATGGAGGAAGAGGCGTCGGATAAACGAGACAAAGGGACTAACATGGCCTCGAATCAACTCTCGGGCCACTAAACGGCTCCGCTGGCGCCCATTGTTTTGAGTTAATTTCCAAAAGAGAAATCTGAGCAGCTCGATGGTGATGAGCTGTTCGGGGGGGGGGGAGTACAATCTCATCCACAGACAGAGGGAATCGTGCTTAATGATGCCATTGGCAAGGTGATTATATAGCAATGTGTAATATAAAATTAACCACTGTTCCTCCAATTAGCTGTTTAAAAAATAACGTCCTTGTTGTTTCCATGTGGAGAGTTTGGAAGTTAATCTTCAGAGAGAGTGAGAGACACACAGAGTGGAGCGGTTGCACAAAGACGTGTGGTTGTGACAGTCATAGTGGGGGAGGCTGCAGGAGGTAGAGCGGGTCGTACACTAACCAGAAGGTCGGCGGTTTGATCCCCGGCTCCTCCATTCAACTTGGGCAAAACACTTAATCTCGCTGACAAACAAAGGAACCAACAAACAAGACAAGGCCGTTTTATTTGAGGTGGATTCAAGGTGCTGTACAGGGACATTAAGAAAAAACAACACAAGAGACTAAATTAAAAGAAAACCATTTGAAATCTGAAAGCAGCTAATTAAAACAAGTTCCAAGCAAAATAAAAGGGATAAAAAGATTAATAGATGAACGTACTTAGTTGATCCCAAACTGGGGAAATTCTTGAACTGCTTGGCGAAGGTAAAAAGCAAGAAAAAATAGAAAAAGTCGACTCTTTTTCATTTATTTGAAGACAATCCTCTCACACAGTGGGTCCCACCAGTATCTCACCAGTTTGATTCACCAGTAGGCTGAGGAAGGAAAAGCTCTGACCAGGCAGAACCTCGGTGAATCCCATAGTCTTGTGTGCAGATTATTTCTTTCTGCAGTTTTAACTCTGCTGCTGCTCCTGTTTCCTTCTGCTCGACTTTAATCTTTACAAATGACATTCAGGGCTCGAGCAGCAGTGTTTGTTAAACCCATACAAAGGCTGAGATTTATGATTTATTACGGGGGCTGGGCAATATGTTTGAAATCAATATCATGTATGTGAAATATGACTTAAGCTATGTCACCTGGCAAAGCCTCGAGGGCACAGCGAGGCATCTTTATTTTTATATCGTCTTAACTCAGAGTGTTTTACATGTGGTAAATAAAAGCCGTTCATCATTTAAAGACACAGCATAAAGAGAAATAAAATCTACTAAGAATAAAATGAAAATCCCATCAATCAGCCACACAGGAGAACAGCGGTTTTATGCGGGATTTTCCTAGAAAACAATCTCATGCAAAAGTAATGCAGAAGTAATCCCCCTCAATCATCACTTGCGGCCCACGAGAAGAGTATTTATCTGCAGAGGCCGGCCCTCTGCCTGAGGTTGTACTCTGTCTTTCTTTTCAGGATGTTTGTGGGCTGCAGAAATTTACATTTTCTAACATCTATGATCTTCTCTTAATTTCCTCTCCAGCTTTCTCTCTCCTCATTTAGTGGAGGAGGAGGAGGGGCCAATGTGGATCGGTGTGTGTTTACAAACAGCAGCCAACAAATCCTGCATAATATAAACTTCCACTATCACAACTTCCGGGTTGTGTAGGGGGCGCTAGCGAGGTAGCTAGCTGCAGCCAAGTGCAATCAACTGTGAGCTGCCATTTTGAAGCCTCCAGTTTGGCATTTTGTTTACCACTGTTTAAAAAACAACAACAGAAGTAACCATATTTGGTGTAGCAAGGGGTGGAGCCTGACTGGATCTTGAGGACAGTGCACGCCCACCTACACCTGCGACCTGCACCCATTGGACGGTACTAGCTGTCAGTCACATGGTATCCATGCCCCAATGCCCCTATTTGACCGTAAATTACTATAATTTACAAATTAAACATCATGATTCTGTTGAAAGATGCTAAAATATGTTTAAATACCATGACGGTTATGTTACATGATAAAATTAAGGTTTGCACGACAGTTTCATTGCTGTTTATTTCAATCACAACTTGACTTATCAAAAGGTTTACATCATATCAACTGTGTTTATTAAATCATTTCCATTTCTTCCACATGACAAGATATTAACTTTCTGTCGTCGCAGTCAGACGACCTCGTATAGTAACCATGGAAATCTGTCGTCGTTAAACTCAGAGCAGCTAGTTAGCTCCACAGTAAATGTCTGTCTGTTCCCAGTGCCAGTGATCCGTCTACAGGTCGTTGGCTGCGGCTAACCAACAGAGGTGCGGTATAATGATCGGCACACGGAAATAGATCAACAGTGGTGAAATCAGCATGAGGCTGCCGCTGCTGCGACGAGTCGAGGCGGCTTATTATCTGTGTGGGTGTGTGTCTGTGTGTGTGCGTTTCTGTCTCTCCACGACCAGCTTCGTTACTTACACTGAACCCCGTCCTCTCTCTGGGATCATAACCGGCCTCCTCCTGCAGTAAGGAATAGCATTAGCATTGGATCACAGGTGCCGGGTGGCGGCAGTAGCCTTTTTAGCCGCAGGGCTACAAGCAACTCTGTGACTGGGACAATCAGCCGCCATTTACTTTAAGGACTTCAAGCTGTGCCGCATCACAGTGAAGACCAGTGAAGGATCGGCCCTGTGCTGCCGCGTAGCTGTGTTTTGTCATCGCCAGTGAGCTGCATCCAACGCTGTTATCTTGCTTTTCTTTCTTGAAAGGGGGGGGGGATCCTATTGCACAGGGCAGCAAGAAGTACACTGACTAAATCCAGCCGTCTGCACTCGCATCACTTGTTATCCCGTGTTCGACAGAGTGTGATGCAGGTTTGGACTTCACTCTGCCAGACGCAGCTCGGTGACATCCATCCCCAGAGGACACGCGTACTGGGCCCACAGCTGCACGGGAAGAAGTCTGAGCAATATGTGCGACTGGTATCGAGAATTTACCTGAAGAGAAGAGAAATGCATTCGTGCACCAGGATGAACCAGCTGCCAAAACACAACGGGGCCGTAAAGTAGCATTTGTGAAGTCGGAGGCAGAGGAGGGTTAATTCTCTGATGCCTTTCTGCCCCACGCAGCCATAAGTAGCATAGCATTCCAGCACCACCTGCACAATGAAGCAAATTCCTGCAGGATCTGTGTCTGTGTACCATTATGTCAGATTGGTGTGTGTTTCTGTGTGTGTGTGTGTGTGCGCGCGTACGGTTGCAGTTTAAGCTCCCATTCATCAAAGCCGTGGTTGACTGTGCCAGGCTATTGCTGCAGATTAATCGGCCTCAGCCCGACACCACCGCTCATTAATCTACTTCCCAGGGACGATGTGTTTGTGCGCACGTCACAGTGTGTTTACGTAAAGTACGTGTGTATAACACGTGTGCTCATATTTGGTTTGTGTGTAAAACTACATTCGGTACAAGCTACAGGTAACGGGAGAAATATTCCGAGTGCAGTGGAAGCAGGAGCAGCTCGTCTCTCGTGCAGGAAGAGGGGAAGAAATTATTTACCTCATTCCAGGAGGGCTGATAAATATGGTAGTCCAGCTCTCTGAATGGGCAAGTGAGAGTGGAGGAGCAGTGAGATAGGAGGGAGAGGGAAGCAGGGAAGGGGTGTCAATTTACAATATATAAACAGGCAAGTAGTGTCGGTTTGATGTATGTAGAAAACACCAAATACACAAAACATCTGCTTATCTAAGAAAAGCATCCACACATATCATCACTTTATGTTAATGACGTATATAAAAGGAGTAGAGTCTTGGGTTTGAATACTGTAAGTGACCGTGTCGCCCTTCGCTCGCCACAGATCCTGATCCTAGTCGGTGCTCAGCAAACAAACTCAGCTCATGCCTCTTAAAATATGAAACACTGCAGTCTGCAGCATTGATTTTACACATGGACGACGCATCTCCACTTCCAGTTGTACAAAAATGGCAATAAGATATTTCTAGCTAGTGACGCCATTTGAAATCAGATTCTGTGCAAAGGCGATCGGGGAGGGGGATGGAGCTCGATGCACACACACGACCAATTGCGAGTTCGTCTCAGCTGTCAATCTCGTCGTTTCATCCTGTTTTTACAGCATCAACAAAGTAGTTAAAGATAAGATAGAACTTTAAAATCACTGAAAGGTTCCATAACAAAAGTCACCAGATGATCAGGAGCAAAAACAAAACACTTGAACAAACAATGAGACACTTTTGAGAGTTGTCACATCGTCCATCTTTATAAACATGTTTGTCTATGGGAAACGCAGGATGATCGAAAAATGCTCACAGTTTCTCCTTTTCCTGAATTTGTCTCTGTAGATTCTGGCTGCGGCGCCCCCTACAGTGCTGGAGAGCAATGGCACGGCTCAGGCCTGTAGGGGATCGAACGCAACGCCCTCATTAAGTTCCCTGCAGCTGAGCGAGGAGCGGAACTTGGCGTCGCAGTGCGAGAGTGTCGTGTATGTTTTGGGTCAATGGTTAACGGTTTTCTGCCACGTCTTCTTTTTGCCATTTTGCGTTGATCTGCCAAACGCAGGCCACGCTCCGTCACAGCACCGCAGCTGTGGAGAATTAACCAGGCGGCAACACCAGCCTGACATTGTTTGGACTGTTAACTACTCACGTCTCACGTCTCTGGCTACATCTTTTGCAGATGGACACTTTTTTTCTCACTGTCCAGACGTTCAGCTTTTCTGAAAGCATCTCACCCTCACATTTATTTCCTCTTGACCAATTTCCCTCTTCTGTCCTTGCCCCCCCGTCCTCTTCCTCCTCTTCCTCCTCCTCTCCTCGCGGCCACGCTACACTGCTCACTGGATTAATTGTGGTTTGAAAAATTCCCAGCTGAGATTGTCGGTGGGTCTGTTGACGCCAGTCACTCAGAACCGCAGGGCGAAGACAGTGAGAGCTTGGACTCCTTACAGAATCCGCTCTACCCTGCTGATGCTGCCTCGCCGGGCGGAAGGAGCAGAGCGTTGGCAGCCGCCGCCGAGAACTGGCAGTTTGCTCAGAGTCACCGAGCTCCTCGTGTTCCAGGCATCCGCGAGAACTCCACCTGCCCACGTTTATACGCTCACAAGTTTGTTAGAAGACAACAGGACGGATTTATTCGAATCTCAATAGAAACTTTAGTGAATCAAACAATGTGAGAGCCTTTCAACGATCAGTTCTGAAAGGTAACTGGAAGGTTTCATGGACCCTGGGTTCCTGAGTCATTGAAAACTTATCACCTTTATACTAAATATTTTATTATAGTTTCATATGCATTTTATCAATTTATAAAAAATAAAAATACACATCCAGAGCATTTCCTATAGGCTACATGTTGCCTTGTTGTTGAAATGCTCCTCACTAATAAACGTGCCTTGCCTCACGTGTCTATATACAGTATGTTATGGATGTTGCCACATTGTGTTTTTTCCCATTTCAACAAGCCCAGATACCTTTTGTTTATTATATTTACTTATTTAAGACATCTCCCCCCCCCCGTTTGCAATATTCAGCATCAGCATGTTGTTGCAGAAACCTGCTGAGTCATCAGCAGCTCCTGCTCTTAGTGTTGTTTACTTCCAGCTTTATGCAAACAGACGGTTGAGTTGTGACATCAGCAAATAAAACACGAGTCCGTGATCTGAATCATGTCGTAACAGTAAATTCACTTGAGAAGTCACAAAGTACACGAGCTGTAACAAACACAACACGCCGAACTAATGACATGTTTCAAAGGTGTAAAGAGAAAATTACACCTTATGGTATTAAGAAGTAAAACTATTCTTCAACCTGGGCTTTATGTTTATAAATGTGGATGTGGAAATGAAAGGTATTTACAAAAACCTTTGGAATCAGTCCAGTAAATTTACTTTTACACAAATCCGTTTATATACATTGGGCCAATAAACCAGATTTTCATTTGATTTATATGTGTTATTGCTGTTAACTGTAATTTAAAGCTCAAACTCCACCAGCTCTCATAAGTTAAACATCTGGAACTAAAGAGACTTTAGCACATTCTGAAAATAAATACAAAATATTTGAAGGAGAAAAATTCCAATTATGATTCAAACACTCAACATGTGAATATTTTTAATAAATAATCCCTAAAGGTTTTTTAGTGTGTTTCATATAAACATGAGCGATGATGATGTATGATCCGTCTGTTTGTCTCCTGGTTATGGAGACAAACATCCCTGAAGCAGAGACACGGCGAACCTCTGTTTCCATGCCGATCTATCTTTGGTTACACGGCGAGGTGCCACGCGACGGTTACTCAATATTTATAGACTCATAACCGCATATTTTATGTGCACGTCGTTTTTTTTCTTCTGTCAATTTGTACGTCTCCCTCTCCTCCCCAACTTTCCGCCCTCTGCCCCGCCTTTGATTCATTAGTCCACTTTCTCTTTCCACCTCGCTAATCTTTGTCTCTCCATCTTCCCGTTTAATATGCTCCCCTCACTTCTGATCTTTTTATGACTCCACTTAGCTCCCCAGTGTTTATGTACAGTAATGGGTACTCTGAGCGCCATTTTGCTTCGAAGCCTCAGCCACGTTTTGGCGTTTTAGCCCCATCTGGCCGCGGCTTCGAACACAGTCGACGTTATACCACTCAAACTTAACGGTACTTGGCTTTTCCAACTGATCTTTTGTGCCGCGGTGGTAAAGTGGTATTGTGGGTCTCAGCACGTCCTAATGAGCTCAAACAGATCGTCCGTACAAGTCATGAGAGGTGAAATGATCAAGTCTGCCCGTCTCTCTGTTGTTGTTGTGAAAAATCGTCATTGAAGAAGATCAAGAAGACCCGTGTAATGCTCGGGAATTCAATTTCACTCTCATCAAACGAGGTCATATTTGTTTCTTTCAACGATCTGACCGTAAACACACTGGAGCGATCTGTATCCCGGCCGTCAGCCAATCGGAGACGGCTTCTGCCATCGGGGCCAAAGAGCAAAGGGAGCTGTCGGGGTCCAACCTAATGCCGAGTAATTACCCCCAATAATCACCCTATCTGCTTACCATCCCGCGATACAAAGGCACTCATAACGAGCGTTAATAATTACACCACACTCCACTCGCGTTTTATCAGCAGCCCAAATCCTCCTCATAGAAACTGATTGAATGATTAAATTATGGATTTTATACAAGGATTTGCAATTAAGGAAAGAGCTGTGAGGGGAATTTGCTGGAGGGATCCGCTGCAACGATATTCGTGTGAAACGTGCTGCGTTTCAGAACAATGCGTTTCGCTGAGCTTAATAGAAATTTCAGACACATCGGAGGCCACGTGACGCGGGAGGACTCATAAAACTTTGATTTTCTGTCACAAACAATGTTGCAGCCTTGAAGAGCTGCAGAATTTTCACTCTTGATGATTTATGCAGCTGTAATCTTGTGACCACATTTTGTTTGTGTGCGTTTCCTCAATCTGTTCCTCCGCTGACATAAATGCTTTATCTTTTAGAGTGTCTCCAGCAGTGCAGACAGAATCCCCACTGCCTTCTGTCTCCTTCTGTCCCTTAACCTTCAGGCTACATCCACACTGCGACATTCTAGATTTTAAAATGCATCTCTGCTGCTACGCTGACGCCCCGGCATCTGCACTACTTTGGAGTTAGCGAGCGCCTAAAAACTGAGAAGTTTGGAGACACTGGTCCACCCTGTTTTAGTTTGAAAACAATGAGACAGTCACCCACATTCACTTCCTGTTGCCATAGCTGCTTTTCCACTAACATCTGGCTTTTGTCTGCATTGGGAAAGAATACGATCAGAATTCCTGCCATAGTCAGATTTTTATAAGGTTCAATAAAAGAAATCCCTGCTCTTACTTTTCATCATTATCGCTTCTCGTTCACAGTAGATTTCTGTAACTTAACAAGCAGCTTCCTGTTTACAGCGGCACACGTTTTCAGGTTTGTTACTATGGACGTGGATTGTTACTGATATGGAGCTCAAGTATTTGTATTATGGATTAGAGAGACCCTACGAGATTGAACAAAACTTTTGAAATGATATTCGGGTTCAGATATATGAGATATTTTACGCTGCACATGCCTGTAATCTTGTTCAAAAATGAGTCTCGGGAATGTTGCTCATCCACGTGGCCTCATCCTTGTGTTTTTATTTTCCCCCCTACTTAGGGCGGGCTCTGATGAGATTGACGGACAGAAAGCTGGAAAGAATGGGCATCATGCAGGAAGCCCAGAGGCAGCACATCCTGCAGCAGGTCCTGCAGCTGCGGGTCCGGGAGGAAGTCAGGACCCTTCAACTTCTCACACAAGGTAGATTCTTCAGCCTTGAAACTCGCACCCGGCGTTAATGACGCTGACATTATCGTCGACACATTTCACACATCGAACATATAATCCGCTCACACCACAGCGCAACACTTCAGGGTTTTTTTCCCGAGCACACGCTGTATCTGCATCCCTCCTGGGTAAAGATTATTCACAAGGAGACTGACATCTCACATCCTGATACATATTCAAATCATTTACTCTGCAGAATTTATGCACACGCCATCTGTAGCCATGGCAATCACTGCGTGTTTCGAAGCCCGCAGGAAGTGATGACTCAAAGAAGATTATGCAACCAGAGTCATGTACAAAATTGTCTTTTTGAATATCGTTTAGTAAAAAGTGATATAATGTTAATATTATGACTTCTCAATATCGAAGGCCTCATTTACCTCTGACTGTCACACAGACACATAGAAATGTGCTTATTTCAGTAAAGTAAATAAAAATCCAAATTACAGAAACCTTAACATACAGTATGTGAATTTTTTATCAGAATTATTGCCCCTATTTATTTTGACCATGTAATATGCTTCAGCTTTCCATATATAATTTGCTTTCACACACACAAACGCATTTGTATATGTTGTATTACCGTCATCCCTCCTTTCTTTGCTTTTCCTATGCACTCTGCCCCCCCCCTGCAGTTTCTCACTTTACCATCTTTTCTGCGCTTTCTCCACAACACACTTCTCACTTCGCACAAGGCATCATCATCTTGTTTCATAACAATACCCAAGCGCTGTTATTTTCCGGCTTCCTCCTCACCCCGTGATTCTCAGCTTCCCTCGTCTCTTCCTCTGCAATTCTAGCAGCCGCCCTCCTCCATCAGCTCCACCATCAGCTCTCTGCGTCACCAGCACCACCACCAGCACCACCACCAGCACCAGTCTGCCCACAGACTCTCAAACACGGCTTTGCCGGAGGGGCCGACATACAAATTCTAGGAATCTTTGTCTCCCCTTGAAATTCTTGGAAAACCGTTGGGGTGTAATAAAGCAGCTTCTATCCCCACCGCTGGTCCCCGAGCAAGTGGAAAATGGAGAGTGTAAGGGAGAAAGTTTAGCTGAGTGATGACACTTTGCTCAGGGCGACTCTCAACCTCCCATCCCTCTCCTCTCCTCTCCTCTCCTCTCCTCTCCTCTCCTCCCCCTCTCCCTCTCCCTCTCCTCCATATTGATGAAATGGGAAACGACAGCCCACCACCATCAGAGGCGACAGGCCACTGGCCTCAGCAGGACGCAGCCTATTACTGGAGCCCGTCTGGGTCCTCGGGGAGGATGGACAGAGGGACAGAAAAGACTGAACTAGGGTTGATGGGGGGAAATGTGCAAATGGATAAAAGATGTTGAATAGATGAGAAGAAACAACTTCTTTTTATTATATTTTTATTCGGGAATTGAACGCACATGGTTCGCATGTATTAAATCAGATTCAGTACCGGAAGGAATAACATTAGCTAAGAGAAGTTTGAATTTTATAGAAATATAACCCTTTATTTTAATATTGATAGTTTCATGCATTATCATATCCATTTTTTAATTTCCTGTATCTACCAGCTACAGTATCTCTCGAGGTAAAGCATGTGATGGGAATGGTGAGAAACAGAAAAAAGGAGGAGAAGGAAACAGAAGTATTTTAAGTCTCCTAAGCTGTCGCTTCTGGACATGCTTTTGGCAGGGAGAGAAAATATTGCGCGGAGAAGAGACGCTGGAGTATTTCTAGGCCCTGGACGCACTTCCTCAAGCTGTTAGCTATAGGCGAACACAGCTGTAGGAGGCCGAGCCAGAGAGGAGAGACGGAGAGAGAGAGAGAAACGAAGTGAAAAGGTGTCGGGCATGAGATGATGAAGCGAATAAAAAGGGATGGTGAGAAGAGTGGGGGGAGAGAGAGTGGAGGGACGCGCGGTGTAGGTGACAAGAAGGTAGGATGAGAACAGAAGAGGAGAGGAGGAGGTGGTGATGAGACAGAAGGGAAAGGGAGGGCGAGGAGTGCGAGAGAGGGAAGGAGGTGAGAAAAGGAAAACCCTCCTCCGTCTGATGGAAGACAAATACTGCTCAGTATTCTCCATCAGGCCGCCCCTTCCACTCCCGTTGTTGGAGCGTCTCGTTCCGTCTCTGTTGACTGTAAACAGCGAGTCCCCGCCTTCTCACGCCCCCTGTGGAAGAGAGGGAGAGAGGGAGGGAGGCGGGCGGTGTAATTATTTTTCCTCCTGTGGCCGAGCAAACCTTAAAGGTTAATCACTGTCCATCCAGCTAATTCTGTCCCGGGTACGCCGCAGTAATCACAACACCTCTGCTCCCTCTACCTTGTTCGCTTCGGCGCTGTCCTCTGCAACGTTTCTCTGTATAGATAGCGGATGTCTCTTTATCTCTCTCTCTCTCTTTCTATAACCTAGGTCTATAAAAAGCGCCTGCGTCCCTTGACTTTGCAGGATGCACCCGGCCTTTATTACAGACATCCTGGCCTTATAGATGTAAGTTTATCATATTATTCAACGACATCTAACTATTTTCTGCTGTTTTTCAGCTCTTATTTGAAACTCTGACATTCTTTGAATCCTGGTTGCAAATATATATATTTATACACATTTACTGTAGATACACCAACCACATATTCTATAAGATATATTGATCACGTTTACAAAAAAGGTTAAATATGTTCAAATATGTAATAAATGCATAGAAAGAAAACCAACCGAGTTTTCTGGAGTTTCATGATTTCAACTTGATGGAGATTCAGATTGAACAGCAGCTCCTGTCTCATCAATTCAGTGTTTTTCTTGTCAATGTCTCTGACTGAGACAGACGTGCTCGTTGCTCCGTTTATATTTAGCCCTAATATGTGTATCCATAGAAACGATGAAGATCTCTCTGCACCTGAGACCAACTATGTAGAGGGTTAGGGTGACAAACGAGAGCTCTCCTCCTTAATGACTTCCCATTAACCCCCCTGACAGCTTAAAAAGTCTTGATTGGGAGACAATGGTAAACAGCGAGTGAGAATGTTGTAATTAATGTATTTTTAGATAATGGCATTTAACCACGGTTTAGTGTGAAAGCCTCTGGAAACGGCTCCGAATGTCTCTGAATTAACTTTAATACAAAGATTGGATGCCGTCGCTTTTCTCCCCTTCTCAACCCCCCCCCTTGTAAAAAAACTTCTGTATTCAATTTCATGCTTAAAACCATTTCAGAATTTTCAATAACAGCCCCGTGCCAGTAAATATGCTATTACTGGCTTGTGAAATCATCACTCTTAAAAGAAACTTGAATTACACAGCTGACGGAGCTCGATGAAAGTGGTTTTCTGACGGCACGGCGCTAATCTGTGGATGTGGACACAGGCATCGCTGCCGATGCTTCATTTACTGCAGCGGAGTCTCGTTCAACAAAGAAGAAGACGGGGACGACTTTGTTAGAAATTAGACAGAGACGCTTCACAGGATCACTTTGCCTCCATCTGTGCTTATTGTCCAGAATTATTACTTTTGTTGTAAGTTGTTGAGAAGTTTATTTGCTTCCATATTTCTGTGGTTTACAGAGATTCTTCTCGTGTTAATGTTTCCAGCTTCTCACTTTGTGATACAGACGTTGTGTTAGATCCTCTTAAAAGGAATTAATTTGAGGTTTTGAGAATAAAGTCTTAATCTTTGGCTGTGTGCCTGTCTCCTGCGTTTAAAGGAGGAATGTGAAGTATCCTTTAGTGTGTAATTACTTAATCTTTGAGAACACGGGTTCTCCTTGTTTATTTCTTAAACTAATTTTAATGTCTCATTTCCGCTGACAGCTTCTCAGTTACAACTTTATCTTCAAGTCTTTTAAACTTTTTATCTTCTATACGTCCCTAATACTCGTCGTACAAGGGTGAGAAAGCTCAGTGAATATGAATGAAGGAATCTTTCCTGTCGTGCTTTACTGGACCATGGTTCCTTTGCTCCGGGCGCCTTAATGAATTCTTCGCTCCACAGAGGAAATCTCCTCAGTCAGAGATCTTCACTGAACAGGATGTCCTCCTGTGTATGTTCCATGGTTTTTAACTAGTTCAACATTGCTGACATAATGATTTTGAGTGACTGGAGAAACTTTACTGAGCTAAGCACAAATAAAGGCTAGAATCACTATAGGAGATTAACACTTTTACAGCCTGATGATTGTGAGATACCAAGCAGCCGAATCAATAACTTTCAAAACTAACAGGCAGAACTGAACTCACTGAAAAACTTTACTGAACCTTTACTAACTTTAAAGATCTAACAGCACCGTGGCTTTAGGTCTTAATTTATGGCCGCAAATTGTCAAGATGCATCAAGGAGCAACTTTAAAACCAGGTTGTAAAGGTTCCAACATTTATTATCTAGACAGGCAACACCGGTGAAATCATAGAGAAGTACAACAACAAAAACACTCTTACTCAAAGAGACAGTTTTTACTCAAGTCAAACTCACGTTGAAACTTCATTTTCAACTTATTTTCCTCGATAGGATCAGAGTTATTGGTCCTATGTTCATGTGACAGTACTGACTGGTAAAACTTGGTAATGTTAGGGTTAAACTTTTATAATGTTCACTTTATCTAATCTGTTACACAATTGAATTTGACCATGCAGGGTCCTAACAAGGCCGGGGTGTTTAGTGAAGGAAATTCATGAGCAAATTGAAGGTCTTTACCCTAAAGTCTTTACTGAATGTGTTCACTCTGAAGACTGGAGGAGCTCAGGGTGACTGCTGTCCTTCCTCCGGGCTTCTCGGTGAATCCGATCTCTCGCTGGAGTGTGTTGGGAGCTGAGAGCTCTCATTATCCGAGTTCTCTCCTCAGGATCCTGCCCTCTCTGGAGGCACTTCCTCCTTAAGCCTCCCTCGACTCCCACTACCCGCCCTCCCCTCCGTCCCCGTCCTTTCTTCGTCTCCCTCACATTTTCTTGCTTCGAGCAAAGGTCAAATTAATTCTTTTTCATAATTTCCTGTCAGTGAGATTCCTCCCTCGGAGAACTCCATCTGTGGCTCGGAGGCTAAAAGATGTGGTTAAGGTGAAGACAGAGTGGATACCTCTGTCCGACACACTGAACAGGGCTTTTTCCTCATTCTGTTTAACGTGTATGGTAATATCATACTTAATAAAGGGCCCCACGATTTCATCCATACCCCTCTCAGGATATGAATACAGTGTGGATGCTTCAGGTGACTCTGCACGTTAGGAACTAATATGGGCTCATGCTCACAAAGGAAATGTCATTTAGGAGCAAATGGCTGCACTGCTTGGGCGACACACCGGGCTCTAACCTTGCTCATTAACGCTGTGGGTCTCCGAGGGCCTGGAAGCCTAAACGCAGACACGCACAATATAGTGACACACCTCCGAGGGCACCGCTGTTATGAAATACATGAGAGTAATTAGATCCCCGGTTGTGAAAGCAAAAGCTCCTTTCATTAGGGCATGAATTGAAACTGGCCTTGGGTAATGAAGGTAGAGCGGACACCCCATTGCTGCTTTTCTTTCAGTCAGTCAATGGAGTCTAAAAAGAATCAGCCCTCCACCGCCCCCCCAAGAAAAAAAAACCATTTCATAACCTCGAGCTATAATTCTCCTTGACATGCAGTGAGGACTTCCCGCTCAGGGGCCCCAATTACAGACTTTTTTCGCCTCACTCCAAACGCTCCACTCTGGTCTGCCGGTGTCGGCCATTTTCTTTATTCTGCGGGAAAAAGAGCAGAGAGGGAGTTGAGCGGCGTCAAGGTTACAGGCGAGAGCGCATTTCATCTGGTTTCACCCAGGGAGAAGCAGAGGATGCACGAAACACAACAATCGCTCGCTTTACCTCCAACTCTAAAGGACGCGAGAGGCAGGACGCGGACGAGTGTGAACGAGCACGTGCGGATCTCGTAATGAGGAGAGAGGGAAGCGGCAGAAATTGGAAAAACGATGTCGGGGAACAGAAAACAGAGAGAAAGGAAAATAAGAATAAGAATAATCAAGAAAGATGAAAAGAGAGACAGAGCCAGAAATGGAGAGGGTGCACAGGTGGGAAAGCCTGAGGCGCTGGCACTCAAGTCACACACATGGTGTGTGTGTGTGTGTGTGTGTGTGTGTGTGTGTGTGTGTGTGTGTGTGTGTGTGTGCGTGTGCGTGCGTGTGCGTGTGTGTGTGTTTTCTGGCCTGTGACCCATGGCAGAAGAAAACAGATTACTTTGACAGGTCCACTGACATCACGCAAGATGTTCTGCTCTTTTCCAGCGTCTCCGGAGAGTCCTTGGCCACCAGATGTCCAGCAGGGCTTTGAAACATTACTGTAGCTCGTGCCCTATAATGTGACGGCTGCAGAGGGAAATTGGCAGAGAGCTTAGCCGTCAATACACTATTTGTATAGACGTGATCCTGCACCGCAGAGGCCAAATATCTGCAGAGTCTGACTGCCGACAGCCGTGTAAACTTAATGGAGTTCATGATGCTCTCAGAAGTGAACTCTGTAAATGGTACGATGGTGTGGAATCACAAGCTGAACTCCATATAACAAAAATGACCCCGACGGTCGATGAAACCCAAAACGCTCAATAGTTTTGCTCTTTTATGCCTTTTTAAACCAGAAGCGGTGGGTTGGGTTTCGCTGCGCAGAGCCGCATTCATTAGTTTATAGTGAAATGAGAAGCCATTAAAAAGTCATTGTATCGGTGGCCCGACAGCGCGGCTGGTTCCACTCAGTCTGCTGCCGTCTCCAGCCTCCCTGACCACCTCCGGACATCCAGGAGCCCAGACAGCGTGGACAGACCAGACTCCTGAGCACACGCCTTCAGCTTCCCAGCACTCGCTCATGAGCTTACCAACCTGGATCAATATCCATAGGACACTTACTGTACTCCGAGACGAGCCATTACCCCATAAAAATGCTCGAGCACTAGCTGCAGATTTACTCCACGTACGTGTAATGGAGAAGAGAAAGATGGCTCTCAAGAAGTGGTTTTGCTGGCTCCTCTGGGCCAGGGCGCCCATTATGCATATTTTGATGTAACATGGTGGTGCACCTATCAGTTAATGCATAATCAGAGCAGTCACCACATTGTGGTAATGTGTTACTGCTCCTCTGTGTTTTACATGAGAAAGCAGAGGCACAGCGGTGTTGTATTTAGATCGCACAAAAATAACATTTGTACAACTGCAACACAAGTACGATACATGATCTTCAAGTTCACTCAGTTTTCTGCACTACACACTAACCATAGACTGTGTTTCAATTTGGATAACATGGTAGCTGATCGCCCCCTGGTGGCTGGCTGCAGTAAAGAGTATAAACCCCACCTCCTCCATGTTAGCAGAGGGGACATGGACCAAACTAAAAAAGTAAATATGTTAGAAACATTTTCTCAAAGATGGTTACTATCATATCAATATGTTTGATCAAGTTTTTGTATCCAGGATTTTTCAGCTTTCTGGATAGTGTGGAGACTCTGAGTCCATCTTTATAGACAGTCTATGTATTCAACAAGCATATAAACTATTCAGCCGCTGATGTATAAACACTATTAGCAAAATCTCTAATTGAACACACGGGTTATAGTTCTGCAGTTTTTTCATATTCCAACACAGAGAGAGACCTGTGAAACATTGTAATTACACTTGAGTTATTCCTCACTGTTATTCCCTCGCATGTCGCTGTGTGTTTATGTGAACATCGAGCAGACGTAACCAATCAAGAAGCAGGAGTGACAAACATAAAAAGAACATTTATTCCCAGAACAACATCACGACACACGGCTCCGTACTGTAGATGCATAAAGAAGAGCAGGAGGAAGGTGTTGAGTAAGAAGAGGGACACCAAGGACGTTTTGAGGGAAATGGGGTGCAACGAGTAGGTACATAAAAGGAAATGATGTATATTACGCCAGCCCGGGATCACGGTTTGTGTATTGAGGATTTATGGCAGCGTACTTTGCAACAGCGCGGCA
Source organism: Hippoglossus stenolepis (assembly GCF_022539355.2). Classification (NCBI taxonomy): domain Eukaryota; kingdom Metazoa; phylum Chordata; class Actinopteri; order Pleuronectiformes; family Pleuronectidae; genus Hippoglossus; species Hippoglossus stenolepis. The sequence continues at coordinate 5,722,029 of NC_061499.1, forward strand.
CCACACCTGATCATCCATTATTATTCTAACATCTCTCACTTTGGGGGCAGACGTGATTGATGGGGAGCCGTTAATGACTTTCCGTTGAAATTGTTATTACCACAAAAATGAGACAGGGTATTTAAAAAAGGTGGCGTTTTGCAATTGGCCATTGTCTGAAAAGAACTCACGGTTGTCACCTGATTACTGTGAATATTTCAGATTTATTATGCGTCTTGCTTTGGGGCTGTACAGTTTGTTTCTGTAGCTTGACTTGTTTCTATTTGGTTACATTATAACTCAACCTGCTCATTACTGTTGTACCTGCTTCTTTTCTAATTATTGTGATTGTGTTCTTACAGTCTAATGGAGCTCCACTCCCACGACCCCTGGAAACACATACGTGACTGTAAAATGCAATTTGGAACAAAAATCCAAATCAAGTCTTGCGTAAGAACCAGTGATCAGCCGAGCCCACGTCAGCTGTAATTGGTGCCATTAGTCTTTTTATGCTTGATTACCTGCCAAAATGTCAGCTTGTTGAATTTTCCTTTCTTTTTCTTTTTTTTTTTACCCAAACTATCACTAATTAAAAGTGATTGTCTGCTTGTCCCTGTGACAAGTGGAAGAGTTCAAAACATAAAACTTAAAACAGATTTAGTTTTTTTAGCTTTCAAGTTCTGGGAAGTTTTTATATATGAAGGGTATAGTGACTCTGGAAATTTGATGGTTAGGCTCAAACCTTATTTACACTTTGTCATCTCAACAGAAACAATATGTATTCATAGACAATGTTTGCTTACGTGTCAGCATCGTCATTATGAGCTTATTAGCAAATTGACGCTAATTAAAGGTAATGAGGTTATTGGCATCAACAATGGTTTTGCTAACTGGCAGGTATCTGGCATCTATAAATATAGATATGAGTGAAAAGTAGTTTCTGACTTCCCAGGTTGTGACTTTATAGATTAGTGCAAGGTGTCCGCTGGTAGCATTAAGATAAAGCATTCATTGACCCCATGGTGGCTCATTCTTTTTTCATTTCCAACTCTGTATTTCTATGCTGAGACTCCACTAAAGTAACTTTGCATAATTCACAGTCAGAAACTGTCTTTATTCATCTCCACGAAAATGCCGACTGAAGTGGAAAACGCCCGCTGCCAGCAGATATCACCGCTAACGTCGTTATGTCGCCAAACAACGGGACAGCGAATCTGCACCGTCAGTTATTTGTATGCTGCGGGAAATTATTTGTATGCCGGGGGATATTAAAGGCCTATAATTTTACTCAAGTAGATTGTTATGGGAGGACGAGCTGTGAACCCATAGCATCCAGACCAGGGATTATTTTATATATACGCTTACGTCATTCTTTTAAACTTTGGCCATTTTAAATATGGGCATTATATATCATTGTGTCGGATTTACAGTACTGGATGTGTGGAAAGTAACAATGATCTTTACATGGTGAGAAAAGAGTGTGATTCCTTTTAAAAGATAAGCTGATAAGTTTAGAAAGAAAATTTTATTAAGAACATACTTTGTTGTGTACTGAATGAGACTTGAAGCCAAGTGTACAAGTTGTCTCCTTCAGAAGCATCAATGGAAACATAAAAAACAATAAAACGACAACAATAATAAAACAGTAATTGTAAGATCAATGCAGAATATTGCCAATTGCTTCCGTTTGTCAGAACTCAGTCTCCATTATATATAATGGATATATATATATATATATATATATGAGAAGTATAATAGGTCCCCTTTAAAATAACTTTAATCCCCGAACGTATTTGAAACGGCATTGGTTTAAGCTTCGGGTTTTAAACAGAATTAATTGTAACTGAGCTTTGCTTTTTTTATCCGCACCACCACCACAGGACCTCAAGCTTCAGAGGCTTTTTAACTTTTATTTTAATTACTTAATAAATATTTAGAGGCAAGGGTTGCCGGAGGGATGAAATATAAATGAGGTTTTTTTTCTTGTAAATAGCTCATGATATAATTCTCTGCACAATTTCTTTTCCTCTGTGTTGATGATACTTGATTCGTGAGTGTGATATTAATGCACGAGCCTGTGTAGCCCGTGTATAGGTAGGTGTTGTACGTGTGTGTGAAGCATGTGCTGTAAGTACAGAATAAAACCTGTAAATGACACACATTTGCACACAACCAGCGTCTTCCTGCTAAGCTCCCTCCAGAGCGCGGGGAGCTTTTATCTTTCCCAGGCCCGCTCCGTGTTGTGTGTGCGTGCTACAGCGGCGGAGGAGTCTGGGGCTGAACTTGCCCTCCATTAAAGATTTAGCTTGTTCACAGAGGGGAGTTATTAGAGGCAGGGGCCCCTGCTCCTCAGGAAGAAGTTTCACATCAGGACCAGTTTGTTGCATTGTCAGAAGATTAAAGCCAGTTTGTTGAAAGGTCTTTTTGTTATTCCACATGATTGATCTTTTTCCCACCAACCCCACCACTACCAGCTCCACCTCCTCCCCCCCCCCTCTACCCGCACCACTCTTTCATATGCCAGCGCTGAATGCCAAGCTCCTCGTCTCTCCTTCCCTCTCTTGAGTTTCTTTTATCTATTTGGATGTCAATGTTTCATGTCTTTCATTGTGTCTCCACTTTTTTTTTTTGTCCTCCTCGTCCTCCCACATCGCTGTTTCAATATTAGAAGAGCGCGGGGCACTTTTCCTCAGCAGCCGCTCGAGGATCCGTGCTTTCTTTAAGACGTTTTTTTCTCTTTTACGTTTACTTTATTCCCTTCATCTCTTTCCTCTCCTTCTCTTATTCTCTTTGTCATTGTGTCCATCTATATATATATATATATATATATATCTATATCAGTTATCTTCCATGTTCTGTGTGAGACTGGTCAGCGATCCTTTGGCCCCGCCAGTCGCTGTGCTTGAGGGACAAGGCTGATATAATTATAGCTTTTGATTATCCTCCAGACTGACCCCGGGATGGCCTGGCCCTGATGCAGCGCCAGTCTGCCAGCTGCCGCTATACCGCTGCAGCTAATGAGGGACGCCCAGTGTTTCCTACTGCCGGCTGACTCCTTGATTTATTGTTTCACTGAGTTCATACCTGCGGCCACATTCCCCGTATATTTGGAAACGTTAAATAATGAAGTTTACTCTACGACTGATGCACCTGTCCCGTGGTCCTTCGCAGAGAAGCGTGACGACGCTAAATTGCGGCGTGCATCTTGCAGCGGTGTAGCGGTATAGGTGCATAATCCCTCATGTTGGAAATTGGTTTTACCGCAGCGTCGCATGCACCATCACACCACATAGCTCTGACGTGACATTAAAGCCTTGACATATAGCCGGTTCTGGAAATACAAAACTTGGTTCCAGTAGATCAGAGTTTCACTCAGTAACGGTTCTAGCTGGTTCTGTTTCTTTGAGGATTAACAGTAACAGCGGCTTTTACACATGAAATATCCCCTGCATTACACCGGAACAGGTTTTGATCCTTTACTACGAAACATCCGCCGTCTCTTAGTCAGATGCACTAATCAATCGCTGTTAATCAAAGCATTTTTCATCGGAATGATTGACTTCAGGTGTCAAACCGAGGGAGCACCAAGTTGTCAGTGCAGCGGATGCAGGGGAAGAATTTATGATGCTACCGATGTAGAGTAGCATTGATATACAGATCCGCCTCTTTTCCCCTCTGTCCTGTGTTTGTTCCTCGTCTGTGGGCTCGAACGCGCTGCCAGCGTCGTCTCGTGTGTGTTGGAGGATGTTTGCTTTGTTTAGTATGAGTGTATGTGCACGGTCTGTTTGTATGTTTGTATATTTTGAAACCTTTATTTAATCAGAAGAGGTTGACTGTGAACCCCCTCCCTCCAACATGCTTCACCATCTCATAGTTGAGCATGTGTATGAATTATTCTTCACATTCCCCATGGAAAACAGATGCATGAATCTGTGTGTGCTACACCATCTGTCATTCTTCACACCGCACATATCCCTCTGCATTTTATTCTGCTTCACAATATCACACCTCTTAGCAGATGAGGTTTTGCAGACGGCTCCACTCTGAACATCATATCCTGTCGTGTCGTTAAATAAGAAGTATTAACCTCTTAGGAGTTAAAGGAGGATCAGAGGTGAATTAAACCACCTGAGGCAAGACGGAGACTTGGCATTGATTTAAATCCTAAAGATCGACGCTTGTAAAAGTGAAACCAAAGCATCTCAATTATATTAAGATAAGATAAACTTAATTGCAGAGGAAATACACTTGTTTGTAGCAGCCGATAGTAAAAAAAAAGAGAGAGAAGGTGTGAAAGTATAAAATATGATACATATAGACATTAAAAATACAAAGATTATGTACATAACATAGTCCTTTCACTACAGATGGCTACATACATGTGGCAAAAACATCATGATTGACTCCCAAGGCTTGTGATTGGTGGAGTGACCTTGATGGTGCGGCTCCATCCCATCACTGCTGGACAAACTCCGAATACACAAGAGGGCAGCGTCCGCTCAGGGATATTTGTGATTAATGGTGTATTAATCTCTGGATAGTGGGAGAAAGTGGAGACGCGTCGTCCATCTTTCTTTACGATTTATGTCATAAATCAACACAACTGTGCACGAAGGACCTGCAAAGTGGAAACACGTTCGTATTTACCCAGTGACTCTTAGATGAGCCACCGTCTAATGATACAGACGACTGTGACAGATGTCGTGCACGTGTAATTTCCAACTGAAATACGATCACAGTATTTAGTTACGTGTGTGTGTGTGTGTTTGCACGTGCACAGAACACTACACGGTATAATGTGCCCCTCCTTTGTCCTTCTGTCATGTACACAAGCTTGTTGTAATTAAAACAGATCATAGTGTGTATTCTGAGGGGTGAAGCACGCTTGGTGTTTGTAACCGTGGCAAATCAAAGGAAACCGCGGTGACCTCTGATATTCGGTTGGATGCTCTCACGCACGCACGCACACACACACACACACACACACACACACACACACACACACTGCCAGATCCAGAACTACACACAAACGTGCTCGTTGTCCAAACCGTAATTATGCAGATGGGGAGAAAGTATGTGGCAAGAACACTTTAATTTGAATTCCTCCCTTCACCCTCCGTGTTTCACTAATGGTTCCATTTACAGTCATTTGTTCCACCTCGGGCAATGACTCACAACAAAGGCATTTGGATATAAAACAAATGTACATACGCACAAACACACTTGATTCTTTACACATTACAGCGTTTACCTCCCCTGCTTATACGTTTCTCAGCACCTTTCCTACACGAGCACTGTTACGGCTCTTGGCTGCAGAAAGTGGGGAATTATGGTATGTCAGTGTTTTCAGTGCTGCCACTATAAAACGGGCACAGAGAAACCATAAGAGGCAGCGGCAGACAGGCCGTGCTCCGCTATGCCAGCCTTTTACAACCCTTGCACGGCAATATTATGATACAGTGCACACTGGGGGCACATGACACCAAATCTACCCAGCAGATATTTATGAGGGATGTATTATTTTTCATTATGCACACATTAAATCATCACTTGAAATATCAGGCGAGTCTTTTTCTTTTTTTTTTTTTCCCCATTTGTGTGTTTCCAGCCCGGAGCTCAAAAAAACATTCGCAAGAATTCCATTTTTTTTTGCTTCAGAGTTTTATTTGCCCATTACCACAGTGACTTGGAAGTAGTTCACTTTTCAGTGCCTTTAACTCTAAGGCTGTCTGCTTGTCTGTGAAAGATGCAGGACAGATCGCCGCTTAACCAGCTCCCAGTGGAGAGTGGGCCGCTCTTTAGAGGACATTACCACTATATGCCATCTTTTATGGTGCATTCTGGTTTGTGTGTTTAATACAGCGGCAATACTTGTGAGGGCAATAGCAACAGGGACAACATCAAAGTTCCTGTAATCACAGCAAAGAACATCCAGGATATTACGACTCTTATTCAATAGATAACATCTCACTCCAGCTTCCTGGTTACAGCCACAACGGCAGTTTCTCTGCTGGTCTGATAGTATAAATATCTCCTGGCAGCAGGTTGACCTGTGAATGTTTTATATTGATCGGGATATGAGAAGCACAAACTTCTCATCTGTCTTTTGTTGGGTTTTTTCACACCTACGTTCACACTTTAGCTAAATCTCCTGGAGTTTGAGGTTGTGCTGCAGCGGCCTCACTTTCCTCTCTGTCACACGTGAACTACATTAAGCAGAATGAAGGTAACCGACTGGTGGGAGCGGGTGAGTCACTGTTCCGTCAAACACGTTGTTGATCCGTGAATGTTCTCATTTGGACTGTGGACCCACAGGACTGTGCATTCAGGTTCCCCCCCGAATAAGAAGGTTAATCTTTGGTTTTCCTCAGCATCTTATTCATGCGGTGAAATCCAGCCTCTCACGGGGGGGGGGGAGGAGTGTAACGATTTACATTTTATTCTAACTTTAGATTTAGTGTAAAGGTCCCTCAAGTATTTTTCCCTAAATGAATTACGGTGCCCTTTACTTACACATGAGAAATAATAATCTACTGCGTTTCTCAACCACTCATAATTAAGCAAATAGATCTTTTGTCCTCAACTGTTTGAGAACTCACCTGACTTTTATCAGGTCGTAGCAGGTTCTTATCTTTTTCTTTTCTCTTTAAGATTGCAACCAAAACCCAACAAGCATTATCTCAAGGCACTGTAGAGAGTGAGGTCAGGACCTGACAATATTATCGAGATAAAGCAAACTGTTCCCACAGCGAGAGAGCGCTCGGTGAAAGAGGAAAGTCTCTGTTTTAACGAGGAGGAAGAAACCTCGGGCAGAACAAGATTCAGGTTGGACGGCCATCTCCGTCCCCCCAGGTGGGTTTAAGAGATTAGTTAGAGTACAACATCCCCAACAAGAATACAAAATGTGAGGTTGTTAGAATATGCATCCTCCAGAAAACATGATGGTGGCTCAGGCTCCGACACGTGGCGTCCCAGGGGAGGATCCTGCAAGCGGCAGGGAGGAAGCCACCATTGCCGCAGTGGGCGTTAGAGCTACAGTAGGTGCAAATTCATTCTCTGCAGCTGCGGCGTTAGATGCATCCCGTGGTGTCACTTGTGCCACCAGTGGGAGGTCTTAGATCAGAGATGGTGCAAAGGCTGAAATGATCAAAAAAAACAAATTCCATTTCATACGAGTCAACTAGTGTTTGATGCCGATGCAGCCAGTGGAAGGGAACTCCTTCATAATGCCTGGCAGATCATAAATAGTCATTGTGTCTGTCACAGGACGGTCGACACATCTTTTGAGTGGCTCACATATACTGTTATCTAATGGCTCCAGGTTGAAGGAACAGTGTCAAGGGACAGCAAACAGCAACCTGCTCCGAGGTGCGAGCGATGGCTGTCCAGAAATAGCAGCACTTTGGACTCAGACCCTCCTCTTGCATCCACCGAGACCTTTTTGCTGTGCCGATACAGCCAGCACGGCCACTGCTGGTAAAGAAATATGAGAAGTGGTGAGGTGGAAATTGCCCAAAGCATTTACCGGTCGGCACACGCTATATAAATACAGACCAAAAGACAGACCACTCCGCACACCTCACTGCACTGACTCGCTTGACGCCACAGTTTTTTTTATGAATTCTGGATAGTGATGCTTCCTGTCTCCTCCATAGTTCAGATGTCAGCAGAGACAGGTTGTCAAAAAGAAACATTGACGTTTGATTTATTGAAGCTTGTTGCCATGGAGAGGCTGGAAGCATTGAGCGCCTCATATAGAAGGAGAAGGGCACCTTTTCAAACTAGCTGCAAACCTTTCAGCTGCAGGCATCAACTTCCTCTCCGTGATATGTGCTGGAAGAAAACACTGATTATTAGCATGTAACCGATTTTTAATAACTCTATAATCACTGTAGCTCGTTTCTGATTGGAAGAATTTGAGGTGTCACAGCCACCGCTGGTCTGTCAACACAACCGTGATATATTATCACCTGATAAAACTTGCTGCTTAATCACAAATTGACGGGTTTGTTGTTTGCACACATTCACACAGTAAAACCACTTCGGTTGCTGGTCAAAAGATTATAGTCAACCATTGTAACCAATGTAGATTCATTAGTAAATTATTAATTCAGTATTAAAATGCAATTTGTATCTGTTGTCTGTGATTGTAGTTGGGTTTCCTATTTGCAAAGAATTACCGATGTACGCACAGCATTGGGGAACAAAATACATTTCTACTATAGTTCATAATAAGCAGCAGCAGAGTTTTGAGGTACATGTAACACGCAACCTTGTAAACCTCCATGTAAACACGCTACCTTTAATACACAACATGGTGCATATTACATGGTAGATAATCATAATGGTACTTGAGGCTCTACACAAACTCCACAGGACCAAACTTGACTTGTGCGTTTCCAAAAACATCCGCTGATACCTTGGCAAAAAACCTAAAAGCTGCAGTTGTTATAATCTGTAGCATTTATGAAACTCCTGCTCTTTCCTCGAACATGTTCCAGATATGCCTACTTTCTTAAATTAATGCAAAATCTCACATTGGAGAGGACTGTGGTGTAAACAGGCAGACTCCTGACAAACTGTGTCAGAACAGGGTTTAATCAATAGGATTGATCAGTCACACAGGATCGTGAAAGGAGACTCTCTGTGCGGCTGTGTAATTTTCTGTAAAATGATACGTTCAGCGCCGCGACACATGTTCCATCCGAAGCCTTCAGACGGCTCCTCGATCGGGTTTCCAAAGGGAAACTCTAAACACTCGTCAGACAGAATTTACATTAGTCAGCCTTAAGCACACAAAAAACAGTCTGAGCTGTTTTACCTACTGTGTTTACTGCTGCAGTTTCAAAATAAAACCATCCACAGAAGCAATAAAACCTGTGCTGACTTCTCTTGACTGATCAGTGGAACTCGTCTCTTTCTAGTCATATAAGCTCTTACTCACGTTGGGCATGGAAACCCATCTATAGCAGACATGAAGCAAAATCCACAGTTATTAGATTGGTGTTGTTTCTGGCCACCTGGCAACAAATCCATCATTTATGCTCTTTTAGCTCTGACTTTGGTCACCACCAGCTTCTGAGGGCAACATTCACTGTTAAAGAAAACGTTTTGTTTACCTGCTAGTTGCTAACTTTGGCTTACGTTTGGTTATCGGACATTTTTTATTGGAAACAACGGCATGAAATGAGAACGTTGAAAAGTTGCGCGTCATAAAACCAAAAGTCAAACATGATAAAAATCTCCCTCGAGCTGGAGGGAACTGGTTTTAGGTTCATAGTCGTCTGGAGGGTTCGTCACCACGAGAGATGTCTTCACATTACGTCTCATATGTTAAAATATGAATATTGATTAAAGCAGTTTTAAATTTGGATTCTTTATCACGTATCAAACACATTTAGTTATGTTATGGTTCTGATATTTCTTGCTGTAGTCTCCTTCGATTCACATCACTCAATATCGACACCCAAGTAAAATCATCCTTGAGGAATAATGTGCTTTCCTGCCAATGAGTGTGCTTAGTATGTTGGTAGCGTATATGATTTATTCCATGTACCTATTTGAAAAATACACCATGTACACAAAGTTTTGAAAATATAGGCCCATGGAAAAAATGACTCCAAGCTATTCTTAAAGGATTAAAGAACATGTTTTAGTCTGAAAAGGCTCTGAGAAATACTGCGTTGGATCTCCTCTACTCGTGTGATGCTAAATGTGAACAAGATTTAAATCCTCATGTTGTTTTGTTTTTCCGTGAGGGAATTCTATGTTCCTGACAGTAGGCAGCGTTTATGTAAAATACTTCAATTTAATGACATTCTCATTCGATAAACAAGGGCCCTACACTCCACCATATTACACGTCAACACAGCCGCTCAGTCCTGTCTAGTCACGGGCTTCATTTAGCCTCTGGAGTGTGTGTCCTCTGGGACCGGGCCTCTGACGGATGATGGAACAGCAGCGCCGGTGTAATTAAGGTTCTGGACAGTGGAGCCGGTTATGATTCTCTCAGTCATAATTTGGCAGGTTATTAAAAGGTGAGACGAAGGGTTATTGTAATTCAAAAATTAAAATCTGCAGCGTCAGGACAATTGGTTATCTAATGACGGGAGCTGCATGGGATATCATCCTCGCCCACACACTCATGCTGGTCTCCACGCTAAAAAAGATATTATTTTTGGAATTGGATCATAGTTTTGTCTGTTCTGACACATGAATGCTAACTCGCCCTATAGAGAAACTCACTATATTCTGATTAGTGAGGATTTTCGGACACAGCCCATAATTCCATCTGGCTGTTGATTCATCGAGGAAGTAAAACCTTTGAAGAATATCAGAGGCAAGAATCCATTTTTTAAATTGTAGTGATTTGCTAACAGAAAGACGCTAACTGGAAAAATGTCCGTTTTTATTCATGAATGACTTTTTGTTAAGAAAAGAAAACACAATTTCTTATTTGTACCATTTTTTATTATTGTTGTTACAGTGTTGGCTGAGGTCAGTTTACAGAGAGACAGTTTTTGATTTTAGTTTTCTTTTTTTTCACATTATTGATGAGATGCACTGAGCGGTTTTCATCGCTCTCTCCCAGAAAGAGAACACAATAGTGTGACAAACAACACAACAACACGACACCGCAAAGAAGGATGATAGTGATCAGCTGTTATTATGTTCTGCTCTGGATGCTATCAATCCTGGTTTAGCATCACATGGGAACTCCGGGCAAATGTCACACAGATGCTAAGTTCATCACGACGGGCCGTTTCATGACAGGAAGCTGTCACTTACACGTGCACGTACGCACACGCACGCGCCCCCTCGTACAACCATCATCCTCAACCTTCTATAGAAGTAGCGCGATGTAAATTAGCCCTTTGTCAATTGAAACCCAAGGTCCATCAACAAGTGACCTTTTCACATATCTGGCTTCTGTCAGAATGGAGGTATGCAGCTGCACAGTTTAATTCTGACTGCAGCCAACAGCACTGACTTCATCACCTCCATATTTACAACCCAGACACTGTACAGAGACGCCACCTGAAGCCAATGCGTCTGACTCGTCCGTCTCTGCACCGCGTCTTTCACCTCCTGCAGCAGAGCACGACATGTCAGACTACATCCCACACGTTCCATCTCCTTTTCATAATCCCCTTTACTGTGCTCTCGCCCTCTCGGTGTCACTCACTGTCTTATTCCTCTCCTGCGCTGAACTTTTCCCCCCTTAATCCTATTTCCCAAAATGGCCCTGTGTCTCTGGCCAGCTCGCCCGGGCTCCAGCAGGAGAATTAAGGCCGAGCCGTTTGCTTTCCAGCCAAGTGTGAATGAGCAGAGAGAGAGAGAGGGATGAAGTGAGAGAGGAGAGGAGCAGAAAGGGAGACAGAAAGAAGGAAGACGGATCACTGGGAAAAACAGACAAAGAAAGAGAGATTTCAAGGCACGAGGAGGAATTGAATAAAGCAGTAACAGTGCAGACATCTTTTCTGCATTTTTTATTCTGTAAACACAAGTTTTCATTGTGGCCCATATCAGCAAAGATATAAAAAGGCTCATATCTCTGTTGACGCATTGATCTGGCTACTTGTTATCTAATGCGTGCACGTGTGGGACGGAGCTTAAATTAGTGTTTCCTGCATTAATGCACTTGTGTTGAAATGTTTTTGTCTTATTTGTGTGAGACGGGTTTGTTTTTCTGCCACTGTTTTGTGGGTGAGACGCTAACAAAGAGAGAGAGAGACAGATAAAAAGAGCGAGGAGGGGACAGACAGATGTGAGAGAGAGAGAGACCCGGAGAGACTACTTCACTGCATCAGACCCGAGGGAAATCTAACCAGGCAATATCCAAACCAAGTCACACGGCTCCCGCCACCTTAGCCCCACACAATTACAATACTATCTGACAAAGATATTGAGCGCAGATCCCTTGCTGTTTCCTGTAGCTGAGTGTAACCCGGCCAGGGCCTGATTTTATATAAACATACCAAAAATGGAATTAACGCTGACTTATTGAAAAGAAAGAAGCCGGGCAGCCAGGCAGAATGTGTTGACTCCCCTGAGTCCGGCAGAGACGACACAGAAGGCGACTGAGGCGCCCCCGTGTACTTGCCCGAGGTTGAGGGTGTTTTTTTTTTTGTTAAGGTGACCTTTTCCCTCCACATCACCTCAAAAAAAAGGGGGGAGTCAAAGTAAGGAGAAGAACAGATGAGGTGAACGTGGGCTGGAGGAGGAAAGAGAGACGATTCTGACAAATTGCAGCCATGGCCATTGACTGTATTTAAAAATAGGCGTTTATACTACGGGTCTGGAAAGTGAAGCCAATGAGGAAGTGCCCAAAACCTGTATTGTCTCAAATGACCAGCAGGGGGCGACTCCACTGGTTTTGAAATAAGTCATTACTGTAAAAGTCTGTAAGAAAATGACTTCTCACTTCTTTTGTAACGTCAGCAAACATTTTCCTGAAGAGGTCGTATGCGCTGGGGCGTGGATACCGTGTGATTGACAGCTAGTACTCATAATGACGTTGACCGTTACAATAGGGAACAGGCTACAATCAGGAAGTACCTTTACTTTTAATACTTAAAGTATTTTTAAGTGCGTGTACTTACTTTCACTCAAGTAGAAAAGTTAATGTGGTATTTTAACTTTTACCAGAGTACAATTTTGTTTGTTTGTTGTTTCACTTACTCACTGAGAAAAGGGAAACATTCAGGTTGACACTCAAAGTCCAATGAACTAAATAACTTTTTAGAGAGAATGTTCCTTTCTGCTTATACTTAATATACGGACCCCCCCCCATGTGGGCCCACCAGTCATTCACTAAACCCCATGGTACCTCAGTAGTTTGCTTTTTTTAATCCTTAAATAATAAATCATTACAAAACGGCAAACAACCAATTCCACCGAGAAACGCAGGAATAGGGAGATGAAAGCTTTGTGCTTTTCATAATTTTGTGAATTCCCTGTTTCACCCACATTAAAAACCAGTTTGTCTTTTGTACTGTGCGACGTGAGAGATTCAGAAAAACAGGAAATTCAATGATATTCAACCCATGAGAGTAAAGTTCTGCCAATGTTATAAGTTTACTCTTTTAAACTTTATTCTCGTATTCAGAACAACAGTGTGTGCATTTGATATTTATACAAAATTTTTTTGTGTGTGTTTTCCATCAGAAAACTGTTGTTTGCAAGTTGCATGAAAAATTTAGTGGCTCTCGCTTCAGGTTTTGCAGTTTTGTTGAAAAAAGAAAACCAACGATAGAAAATATTGAATTTTTTATGAAACTAAGTGTAAAAATACTCTTTTGTTTTAAGTCTATGCAGCCGATAAAAAATCTTTTTCACTCACAGGCGGAGGTCGTTTAGTTTCCCCAGTTTACTAATGATAAAAACCAATGAGTCATACTTGCAATTTCCCCAAAATAACCAGTTAAGCGTAGCAGGTTTTCTTACCTGATTTTTCCTCCTGCAGATGAAGTGTCCACGGGGGGTACGAGCGCTTTCGTGCACCTTCAGGGTTTCGCTTGAACACAGAGAGGAGAGAAACATAAATCAGGCTCATGAAGCACTGGGGAGAATTCCTGCAGAATTTAGGTGGTGTAAGCATTCCTGGTGACGGGAGGTAAGAGTAAGATGTTCCATATAGGGACTGCAGTCTTTCTGAAATATCATGCCATTCATCTTAGATGTGTCGTGTCGCCCGTGGTTATTTTAGGCCTTTCCTTTGTTTTTCAGGGACGAAGGGAGATAGATTTTCGGACATGGGCAGAACATACACACAGAATTCTTTCCACACTTTGTATTAAGCTATTTTTCCTGATTTCTGTCTTGGTTTTTATTTTTAAATATCCCCCAACCTGGTTCTTTTCTGCTTGTCCGTTACCTTGTTCTTTTGACTTTGCTCTCATTTTAATCCAACAGCCCATGTTAAATTAAAGACTCAGTGATATTCTCCTGAGGGCCCCTGGAGGAGGTGAAGTCCAACATCATCCTCACTTTATCTTTTATTTCAGTCTTTGCAATCGAGCAGCAGCGGAGAGTGATTCCTTTTTTTATTTATTTTTTTAAACCTCACACAGGTTTTTTATTCTTCTGAATGAGAGTCACTTAAATCACAAAGTGCCGTAAATGTTCAAAAATGGTATGAGGGACTTTAAGGGATGGTTGAATCTGCATAAAGACATTTTTTACAGCCTCACGGCGCAAAGACAGACACTTAACACACAATAACATGTACAACACATATTTGTATATATTCAACATCTCCTCTTCCTCTTATTCTAAGGCTTTCATCGCTTCTCGTGCTAAATGTTCTACAGTGCAAACTTGCGTAGGCTCGAGGTAAAGCGGGTCGAGCACTAACCAGAAGGTCGATGATTCGATCCCCGGCACCTCCAGTTTCCATGTGCGAGATCCTGACCTCAGAATTGTCCCTGACAGCTGTGCAGACGGTGTATGAATGGTGCGATAGAAAAAAAGCACTTTATGAATGTGTGTGTGAATGAGTCTTGTGCTGCAGAGCACTTTAAGTGGTTGAATAAATTGGAAAAGCACCGTATAAACAGTTTATTTACCACAGAATATATTCAGTTTACATAATTGGTTCAAAAACCTTTTTTTAGATACACAGTCCTTGATTTTCCAATGAGGGCAAAACCGCATTTCTGGCCAACAACTGTCAATTTTGTGGGGAAATGTCCAATGTAGCTCAAAGATTGTGTAGTTAACTAATAAAACAAACGTGGGCTCCACGAGTTGCAACATGTGCAGCTGAGGTTTAAAGTTTCGATTTAATGTGTTGAATTTTCTTTTCCTGGCAGAAATCATTTATCCAATTTGTTTTTACTGTTGTTTGTCACTAAGAGGCATCAATATTAAAACGAGGCCTTTTCATAACCAGTTAAAAATCTCCTTGTAGTACGTTTAACATCGTCAGAATCAAGTCCAACCAGTTTGAGAGTAATGCTGAACTGTGGATCAGTTAAAAAATAACTTTATCTTTTTAAAATATCAAGAATTCCAAGCAGAGTTCAGTTTTGTTTGTTACAACAACACTTTCAGGAAACCAGGGATCATCGTGTTTTGGTCGTGGGAGCTCCGGAGATTGTGTTAAAGTTAAAATCCTTTAAATGTCAGATATGACTCAGCGAAGCCCCACGATCCAATTCAAACCTTGACAGGCCTGAACACGATTTACCAAAAAAGACATCAACTAATTCAGAAATGAGAGGTTAAAAAATAAATAATAGCTTCATGAATTCCCTGATGACAAATGTTTTATTGTGAAAATCAGACGGCTGCTATTCATGGGAAAGGACAAAGAAACGGAGCTGAAAAGAAATAAAGTGCCTCGTGTTCAGGAGCCCTGGATGTTTCAGTGCAAAATGATCGTTTTGACATTTGACTGGTTCTTGCAAGGAAATTTTCTTTTCACTCCGCAGGGAGGTGAGAGTGCAGGGTCACGTAGAATGGCAGCTGTACATCCACCATGTTGCTCAAGGGCACTTCAGCAGAGAGGAACGCCTGCAGACACAGGCACTATGAACCTCGGTGAAAGAAAAGTGCAGTCTTCCAGTTCCCCCACGTGCATTGGAAACTGTGCATTTTCTGACATTTCTTCCCCACGTCTCATTTCTTTTTTCTCGATTCTATGCGTCCAGCTCTCACTGTAAATCACAGCAGAGAAATCTTGTAATGTCAAAGAATGGGAGAAATTCCGTGAGCACGATCTTTATAGAGACACTGAGGCTGCACAGCCACTTTCTTTATAACTGAATCTATGAAATGCTGTCAATCAATTTCTGATATTGTCTATAAAAGTCATATTTTAGCTAATAACCGTTAAAAAAGCAAAGATTTATTTGCTCTCTTCCGGAGGAGAGTATTTTTCATATCAGCCATTCAAACTTATTTAATGTCTGTATTAAAAAAATGACAGAAAATACTGACTTGATATTTTATCTGCTGTTATCTTTGCTTTCTTTTAACAGGGCAGTAAACTTTAAGCTGAGCCACTTTATAACATGAATATTATTATAACACTTTAACGTTCTCCTATTATAACAACCTTAAAGAGACTATAAGAATCTAATACATGGAAAAGTAATTTGAGTTTGGTGGCAACGAGACTGGAACTTCATGTTCTGGTGTTGATTTCGCTCTTTTGGCCTCAGGTCAAATCTTTTATTCCCATTCAATGAATTCCTAATGTAAAGCTGCTGCATGATCAGTAAATGGAATGAGCACATGTAAGACTAATATATGATTTAGGGGGAAGATGTTCCATACATTCAGAATCAATAATTTACAAGTGTGGATGCAGCAGTGAAGCATCTTAGCTTTAGTCTCTGCCAAAGAACTGATTCCACAATTAGCATAATTATACAGGAGGAAATATGTTAGCCTGCCACGGTTTAAAATTACCTTTAAGCATAAAGGCATTTGGATTGTGAGACGCAAGACTTGTTCTGTAGGTGTGAGTGAGCTTGTTTTGCTCGGTTACTCGTCCGGCATGAAAACCATTATGGCATTTGCCCTGGAAAGGTAATAAAAGATGGATGGATGGTTGGAGGGATAATTAATTGAGTAAAACCTCTTTGTGAAATTATATATAGAGTACTTGGTTGAGAGGGGAAACGAGCGAGGAGCATGTGTGAGCAAGTGTTCAGAACCTTCACTGAGAGGAGACATAATCTGCTCATATTCAGCTTCTTCATTTTAATTTGTGTTATTATCTAAAAAGGTTTCCATGCTCTAATGTTCAGAAAATACTCTCTTCCCACTGTCCATTGCTGCAGCTCCTCTTTTCAGCCACTGTCTATAACTTTTTAGCTCCTGTCTCTTTAAGACGCCCCCTTCCGATGAAGCACGGTCAGCTCTGATTGGCCGACCTGGCTTCGTAAGGGGGCGTGTCAGACGAGCTGCAGAAGTGCGCATTATGCAAATGTTGCCAATCGCGAGTCAATCTCAGCTGACTTTTTAGTTTGGTCCATGTCCCACCTGTTAACATGGAGGAGGCGAGGCTATAGATGCTGTTGCATTACTTTTTGGGAGCTGTCCTATCTTCATCAACTTTACATACAGTCTATGTTACCACCACTATAATCCCACCACTGCAACTTCACTCACCATCACCATCACTCCTCCTACCCCTCCCTCCCCGACTCCTCTACCCACGCACCCACCCCCGCCCCCCACCTCCATAACCCCATCAGAGAGCTCGGGCAGTCCCGGGTGCACCGGTCGATGGAGGGGTTTGCATCTCGAGGTGCCCCTTCCTCGTGGCCCCTGGGAAACTCGCCGAGAGCAGAGAGGCTCAGCGTGTGTTTAAGTGAAAGTCCTGTTAACCCCCATTACCCTCTGCAGCACTGTACCGGAGGATTAGCAGAATACAAATGGCCCCTCTTGCTCCCCCTGTCCTCCACACCGCAACTCCTGCGCCGTCCGCCCGCGAGAGTTGCTGACGCCGAGGAAGAATGAAATATGATTTGGAAGCCGAGCAGGTGTTTACTGCATGCCAAACAGTGCCCTGCTACTCATTATGCAGCCCTTAATGGTGGGAATACATTAGCAAACAATGTGAGAATGGAGGGCGCTATCGAAATGTTACCACCGCCTGGTAGCATGTGACCTTGGCTCGCTGAAGCTCAGATCGTGGTGTGAAACAAGGGAAATGCCAGAGGGTTTGGAGGCTAATTAATAATTGATGATTCGGTGCTTCTTTGTATTGCATTTGGTGGTGTGAAATCAAAAGGCATGAGAAATCAAGAGGAGCTGGTCGACTCAGAGCCAGAACCTGCCCACACTGATAAAACATTTCGAGATATTGTTGATGTCGGCGGGTAACGATGCAGCCGCCTCGGCTTTGTCAAAGGAAATATTTACTCCTTGTGAGAAACCATCATGAATCCACTTTTTCCTCATCAGATCAATTGGGTTTGATGATTTAAAGCTGCAGGTAACATCTCATATTCATTGATTTATCATTTAGGGCTTTTACACCTATTTGGTCCGGACCGTCGGATTTATCAGTTTAGTTTGAGCTAAACTAGGTTTTCCATTTTCCAATTGAAATACCCAATAGATAAAGAAATACTTATATATATATATAGATACTGACAATTTTGGGTTTTAATTATGAGAGAAATAACTACATGTAACCTTTGGACTTTTCAGTTTAAATCATAGCAAAATAACAGGTGTGAGGTGAGAAAGTGGAAAGTAGTTTCTCGTTTGAATCGAGTAAATGAATCAACAGGTTAATTTTGTTGCCACTATAATATCATTATTTTATAATAACCAACATGGATTTTTATTTTTCTGGTATTAAATCGTAATGATAGTAGATTGTCAAATTCATTGATTTTTTTCCAATCAAACCAGAAAGGCTTTTCTCTTTGTTGTTTTTTTCAAATAAGTTTATGAATACAAATCGACAACACGCTCGTCTGCAAACCGATCAAAGTCAAGTTTACATCGACGCAGCCCACGAAGGTGATGACGTCAGGACATGTGTCGTACAAAGGTCTTCAGTTCGCTCCCTTAACTTCAATGTGAAACTAAAACAAACCAGATCAAATGAAACAACGTAACGAAGACATGAACCTTGGTTCAGACGTTCATGTGTGAGAAATGAGTTTATATTTGTCGGATAATTGGTGGAAAAAACAATTCTCATCCCAGTTCTCAAGGTGACTCCTTCAAATCGTCTGTTTACAGCCAACAGTGTAAAACCCTGCACAGTATGTGAAGTTCACACCCAGACAGGAAATCACTGGTTTAAGCTTCTTCCTGACAGTCCACCGGTTTATTTACTCAATTATTTATACTGTGTAAGAAATTATCATGCCGTGCTTTGATGCGTTAACAGACTTCAGCCTTAACCCAGTTTAAACAAGGAAGTGGAAACCGCAGAAAGGGTAACAATTAATTTTCCGTCCACACGACGCCCTCCTGCTCCTCTTCATCTCCACCTTCCTCCACGGGCCTCCCCTTTTTTTCCCCTCCCTGTTCCATCTCTGCTCTCCTCTCTCGTTCTCATCACTCACTCCGCTTCCATTGATCCTCCCATTTTCTGTCGTTTCTCCCTCGCTCGCTCCTTCGCCGTCTTTCCCCCCTTCGCAGTTGCTCAGGCCAATATGAGATTTCTCAGCTGATGGAAAGCCACAGACGCTCTGTTGCAGTGTGTGTGTGTGTGCATGTGTGTGTCTTGTCTGCTACTGTGTATATGCTGTTCTGTGTGTATGTTTATTTGTTTGGAAGAGAGCCAGATTTTCATAACTAAGTTGTGTGCGTGTGTGTGTGTGTGTGTGTGTGTGTGTGTGTGTGTGTGTGTGTGTGTGTGTGTGTGTGTGTGTGTGTGTGTGTGTGTGTGTGTGTGTGTGTGTGTGTGTGTGTGTGTGTGTGTGTGTGTGTGTGTGTGTGTGTCCGTGTCCCACTGCAGTTTGGAGGCCAGTAGCTGTCGGTCTAATTCTATTTCTATGGGCGACAGAGATGCTGCAGATAGCTCCTGTACTGCCGGGGCTTGTGTTTCAGTGCAGCTTCAATTAAAGTGAACTGGCTCCTGGGAGAGGAGTGGTGGTCATACACCGCGCTGCACACACACACACACACACACACACACACACACACACACACACCTCTATTCCCCGAGACTGATCGAATGGTTCCACGCGATACGACTCCGCCTGACGGCACACAGCCTGTTGGAATACAAACACTTACAGGCCTGCAAATAGCTGCGACACACACACACTGACTCGCTGGTGCACATTTCTGAGTCCACTCTGATTGCTGGAGTATTTGGGAAGGAAGTCCACATGAGTACTGGGACTCTAGGAATAAACGTGTCTGCTGAAAATTACATTTTTTGTAGAAAATGGCCCCCCCACATTGTGCACGACTGCACCCTCGGAACACAAATTGCTCGACTTTGTCATCGTTCGCTTCGCGGCGTCCATATTGTCGCCACCTCAAGTCAAACGCGTGCATATATTTTTACGGTTATTAATCACGGTGGCATCTCATATTTTTTACTGGCTTATTCCTCGGAGGGCGTATGAAATGTCAGAGTCGTGCGACGTAAGCTTGCTTCCTCCCGGGGAATGAATGTACTTAGGCTGAGAGCTTGTATGACTCCTGCATGTCAGCGGCAGCAGACTCTGTTTCTCTCCTGAGGTCGTAAACCAAATCTAAATGTTTACAGCTGCGCACACACAAAAGTGGAATAAGTCTCAGGGGGCTACAGCTCTGACCCAGGTTTAGAGGGTTTTATTTTAAGGGAAAGTCATCATCGTTTATTTTTAGAGGTTATGGAATAAAATTTACTCATATCTCTGTGTATGAATTTGTTCTGACAAGCAATAAAGCAGCTGTTGACTTATGTTTATACACTCATAGATATCAGTTCCCTTAAATATACCTGATTCTATTTTTCTTAAAGACCCAGGAATTATTCCCTGGGAAATTGGTTAAAATGTCAAAACACGCCTTATATCACACAATGTTAAAAAACACTGATGGATGCACACTTTTATTCGGACCTGCACCAAAATGAAATGGTTTCTCTCTTTGCCAACGTCCCATCAAGTTTTGTGGAAATCCATTCAGGAGTTTTTGTGTAATCTTGCTCACAAGCAAACAAAAGACAGACAGAAAGGGTACGATAACGCTTCAGACACAAAGTGCACAGCTAGTTGACAAATTCACATTGTTAGACATAAAAAAGGAAGATAATGTTGTTTTGTATGGGTTATAAATATAGTCGACTATTTGCTAATATCACCTATTAAGTTGTTGTTGTTGTTTCCACTGGCCTCAAGTGGCCAAAACCTGTTGTTGCTCAACAATTCGCACTACGGAGCGTGAATGAGGAGAAACTGACAGTAAAGATAAAATAATGAAGAAAATGGTTTGCACCGGTATCATTGATCTCTTCTTACACAGAACTGGAGCTGTAAATAAAGCCGGGGCGGTGATGGAGCGATGCACGGGGATTTTTCAGAATTCAATGTTCAATCAAGCCCGATTTAAATAACTGCCTCATACTTTGCAACTAAGCAGAAAACATTTCACAGCAAGTTGTTGAGGTGTGCTTTTCGTCTGCAGTGAGATTCAGGTGATGTGCAGCCGAACACGGAACAGTTTGTCGACTTCTCCGCGCTGATGCACAGAGAAGATGCTAACTGCTGCTGAGCCGTCATGTACAACAAACCAAACCCTGTTGCTTTTCCCTTTCCACACACTCACTGAGGAATCCCCCACTTCACCTCTTGGCGCATGATGGCGCGCCGCAAGTAAACCCGAAGACGGGCTCCATCAGCTGAAGTTTACTCAAGTCAGCGCTTCTTAATCTTGACGTGTGACAAACGACACTAATTTCCTCTCTGCCGCTCTCCCCTGCGAGTGCAGCGGCGTTTTGATGATGGAAACACCTTAGTTTATCTCGGCTGCTTCCAAATTGCCTGAAGTGGCTGCTTCTGTAATTGAGGGTTGGAGCAGAGTGCACAATCTAGTGGGTGTATTTGTTTAAGACCTGTGCCCGTCTGCACAAAAAAGAGGCACCCCCCACAAATTTGTGTGCATTATCGTACAAGTGTTCTCAGGCGACTCTGCAGCGCCGCGGAGAGAAATGCGCCATAAATGATCCTTAAACAGTCAACAGAGGACTGGGATTCCACCACGGCTACACCTTGATTAAGATCTTAAGGCTGTGGCAGTAATTACCTGCCAGAGACTCGTCTTAAATACTCTGCAGACCCCAGGGGGGTGAAGGGGGAAGCTTCAGGGGGGAAAAACAAGAAGCCGCGGAGAGAGGAGGAGAAAATAAGATGTTGATATAACTAGAGCGTTGAGAGTTTAGGGAAACATTGAGTATTTTGAAAAGGGTAAAGAGAGACAGTGCAAACAGAATTTGAGGATAGTTAGGAGGGGACGGAGGAGGAGATGGCACAGATGATATTGAGCTGGGAGCTATAAGGCCAGCAGTCTCCTCTGACAACTTCATTTCTCCAGTTTAGGAGTTTTAAGACCTTTATCTCTCCGAGCAGTGACAGTTGTTTCATTCGCGGCAGGGAAAAGCCCCAAAAAATGCCTCCGGAGATAATAGAAAGCACAAAAAAACAAAACTACTCTTCTAAGCTTTTCTATTCTTCTGTGGAAACACACTATACGTGAACTTTTATATAAGCTCAGCGCTCACTCGCCAAAACTGTGTCTCCACTTTAAGAGTCGAGAATGCAGATACGTTGACCAGTATCTATAGCACAGGCACAATTCTGAATAACAAAAGACAGAATGCAGATTTCGGCAGCGATTTACGATGGCAGTGAACTAAGCCCCGAAGCCTCTGAGCCTTATGGGTCAGCCTTGAATCGAAGCTTTGCTCAAGCTGCTTCTGTCAAACTCTAAAATGCTAGAAATCAGTAACTTTGCATTGGAAGGACGCCACAGGAATGTTTCAGGGAAATGAGTCCTGCGCAATATTTGAGCAGAAGTGCAGGGGTCAAAGGTGGACTCGGACACTTTCACAATAAAAACAAATCCTTGCAGCAGACTAGGTTTCACCCAGTGCATGACTCAGCTGTTGGGGCTTTGGGAGGTCCTACATCTAACAAAAACGATTTTTGACTTTCAAAATTATAAGCAAAGTGCACATAAGTAGAAATAAAGGACCACATTTTAAGTGCAAACCTCCACCACAACATTTAGTTCTAGTCTTCAACCGTACGTCTAAAAATACGAAGCTCTTGTCAGAAAGTAATTGGCGTCGGGCCTCGTTAGAAGGTTTCCAACCGCGGCGTTGTTGCAGTTTCCCGTTGATGGCCAATCATATAGTTCAAGGGGCTTCTCACAGTTTTGTCGTGGCTGTGGATTAACGCAATCAGCCATTCTTCGGAAGCCCCCGCGCCTTCTCAGCTCAAGGCCCCCAGCAATTACTCCGTAGTTACGCCCCTGACCATGTATGTGTTGCAGCATTCAACCAGACATCAGTGTTCGGCTGCTCCAACAAATGTCAGCCCATCTCCTCCGAGGATTAACAATGGATCTCCACATCTCCATTTGCCTCCTGTCTCCTGTCGACGTACAGTACATCTCCTCCTCCGCCTTTGTTCCTGTTTTGTCAGGCATTGTAGCTCCCGTCTTTTCACCTCCTGCAAATTAAGGCCCGCATTCAGCCATCAATCACAGGAGTGCAGTCACTTCAACAGAACAAGGAGATAAGGAGGCGAGGGCTGTAATGCTTATTTGTCCATCAACTCCCTCTAACTGACTAACAGGCTGAATCACAGTTAGCTCGCCAGCGTCGGCCTTGTGCTGTGTAGGATCGGCGTGTTATTTGGTTTGATTTATGTCCCGGTTATTTGGCTGTCAGGGAGAGTGAGGTGCAAGGTGGCGTGCGCGCTCTACCTGCTCGCCTCGCGACCACTGATCCGTGAAGACAAACTCATTTTCTCCTCCAGCAGTAATGAAGAATGAAATCCTTTTGTTTTTAACGGCGCACAATTGTCTTTACTTCTGTCCGCGCTTTAGAGCAGGTCAAGTAGATTTTTTTTCTTAAGTGCCTTGTGCTCTCTCAGGGAGACAGATGATTCATTTAAAGAGGCATTCGAGCGAACATGGTTAGCTCGCTGCTTTTGATACACTGCCTCATGGCTGCAAGTCACACACACACACACACACACACACTCGCACATTTTTAATGGGCTGATGACACAAACATACAAAGTCACACGTGCACATTGAGAGCTGCATGAATTTATAAACATAGGACTTGTTTTTAAACGAAACATGTCACAATTTCGTCAGCGGCCTGTGATTAAATATGCAAATAACAAGGTGTAATCATTAAAACGCCTTCTAACATTCTAATTAGGTTGGTGTGTTTATGCTTTTTGAATTAAATTAAAATTCCACAACCGACAATTAAAATGATGTGGTTAATTTAACTTGTACTGATTTTCCTCATCCTAGTGGAATTTTTTTAAGGCAGAAACATGCTGTGTATTCATGGATTTTTGTATTTCAGATATGTTTATTAAAATGGTTTTACAGCAAGGTTTTCTATTTTTCTATCTCAATGCCCAAAAGATGAAGAAATACTAAATAAACTGGTATTAGAGTGCTTTCTAATTTGTAACAGTTGGTCAAATTACTACATATAACTTCATTCAGGATTTGCTTGTAGTTACTTTGCCAGAGAGAATTATTACCAATGGTTTCAACTCAGTTCTACAGGGTGATTAATGCTAACACCTGCTAACATCTACTGGTAGTTGGTAAATTGTTTGTCAATATGTTTCCAGCAGCAGCCATTGTTGGTTATTTAGCTTCTGAACATCCAGATGTTTCCCTCAGACGCTGGAGGAAAACAAAACAGATCTAAAAAAGAGAGTAAATATTCTTAGAAACATATCGTCAAATGAATGCTAATGTTAATTTTGGATGTGTTAATCAGAAACTGTGTGTTAATTCCTCAAAGTGCACGTTAATAACCTAAAGTAACCATTTCATCGGTAACCAGATTCATTTCCATCTCCTCGTACACTTGTGCTCTTGGCCGCCGTAGTTATCTTTCTCTTCAGGTTGGCAATTAAGCAGCCTCAGGTTTTCTGAAATCATCTCATTTATTGTAGAGAGAGCAATTATCATACAGCGGGTGCTTGAAAAGAATTGGATTTGCATTTCCGTCAGTACTTTAGTCATCTTCCCGCCGACTCGCCCTCGCACACGTGGAGAAGCCGTGGTTGTTAACAGAAGGATATATAATAGCCCTTCAGTAGAGGACTGGATCATATTCAGCGCACCTGAATTTCATCCGATCCATTTGATAGAGCTACCGCTCTCCACAACCCTGGGTCAAATAGCACTTGTAAATTATTCAGTGCTTGTTTTACATGGAATACTACAGGGGTGTGGTTTGTACTGCATCAAAATGCAGAAACATACTCAAATTAGACGGTGAAACACTTTCCTTTGACACTCTTTACTTCTTTGGTGTTCTGATGGTTTAACTTGAACCATGTATCGCAGGGTAACCGTTAAAGGTGGGGTAGGCGATCCTGATATTTGATATTTGTTCTCTTCACCATTCGCTCACCGACGTTCACGCAGGTCTTTGCCACTTTTTTATTTTGTTATCTTCTTTGGGTTAGTTGTAGTCTGTGGTGCTTTAACACTTGGAGCATTTGGAGCGCTACTGTGAAAATGATTGTGAGTGAAACGTTCTTACCGAGATAGCGGTGTTGGCATTTCCAGCGGCTAACCGTAGTTGTTACGTTACGTGATCTGCACCATTTCTTCCTCCTCCATCTTGGACAAACACTCTGTATAATTTAAGTGTCCACGGTAGGTAATCTCCTGTACGACTGCGAGATCTCACACCTGACATTTTACTGCATTAACATTCAAGACAGGAAACGCTACCAGGGATAATTTTGCTGCTCTTGCAACGTTCGGTGCAGTGAAATAAAGACGAGCGGTTTCTTGGGACGCTTTGTGTTTTTCGGCTGTGAACAAAAAGCTTTCTGCAACATCCGAAGCTTCCTGTCGTGTTTAAAGAGGTCAGCCCCGTATCCCTCAGCACTTCCTGTGGCGCTCGTCTTCTCCCTCCCGATTGGCTGGGAGGCAGCGCTTGCATCCAGTAACATGACAGATGTCTCTCACTGTGTTATTGCTCAGTGTCAAGTGGGCGGTGAAAGCAGGTGACATGTTTATTTGAAGGGCGTGTGCGAAGAAGGCTTTTGACGATTAGTCATCGTCTGTGCAAATGTTCCCCCTGATCCTCGGCTCCACTTCCCAAAGAGGTGGTTTGAAATAATAACGGATGTCATTCGAGCGCTTTGGCAAAAGAAATCAAATTTACTCCTCCACCAGTCGACTGCACCAAACAACTTGAGTGCAGTTATCTTTTTACATAGCAGGCCTGTACCTGACTCATGGGGAACAGATGAATATCAAATCTATTCCACTTGTTCTTCAGTGTGTAGTGTCCTCATGTTACAGTTAATACTCATTACTGTCCTGCTTCCGTCTGCAGAGGACGACTTCCGCTTCCGCTGACTGCAGACAAAGTGACTCTCACACATCGTGAACTGTGTTGCAGCGTAGACACAGTGACTTGTATTGCTAATTATATTTGATGTATACTTGGCTGTATACTTGGCTGTATCTATAGACATCCCAGTTATTTGCCCGAATGATAAACAACTGGACAGTGAATCTCTGACTCAAGATCTTACACATGTAGGAGAGTTGTAGTCTAATTGAACGAATGGACAACAAATGAAAGTATTGATAGAATCAGAAGCTTTTACTGTTGATACTATTTAACTATTAATAGTTTAGTGGAAGATTTTTAAGTCAGAATTCGTGGTCAGGTTACTGATCCCAATCGTTTCTCTCCGTCCCGTCTCGTTCCTCCACTTCTCCTCCGAGCAGCTTGACGTGTCTCACACTCTGAAACCTGAGGGAAGCGGCAGGATGAAGAAATTACGATTCAGGAGGAAACTGCTCTCTGATTTGACCAAAAAAGAAAAAGAAAGAAAGAAGGGAGCTTGATTACAAGAGTCTCTCCCAATATTGAGGTTCTGCAAGCATCAGCCAATCCAAACAAATCACATTTCGAGTGTGTCTGATGTCGGGTGGGGGAAAGAAAACGAACCTGCAAATGGATACGTTGCTGCCGCTCCTTCAGCGAGCGGCGTTCGCCGACTGTGTGTCTAATGCGTCGGGCAAACAACGCCGGTGCTTGCGAGCAGTGAAGCAGATACTCTATCTGCTTCACATTAACCTCCCTCTGCATTTCCCAGTGTCTGTTGACCCAGACGTGTGACACACCTACAGGTCCACGCCGGAACGGGTGTTATCGAGAGAGACGAGGGCGCCGCACAAAGACGCACACCAGAGAGCGGCGCTAAAGTATTGTCACATGCATGTCACATGTGTGTGTAATTTGAACACATGTACCCACACATCCCTCTCTTACAGCCGTGCATTGACTGGAAGGCATGCAGGGACTCCACACCCTGTAGTAGTAGTAGTAGATATTGCAGTAGAGATGGTTAATGAATGTATATAGTAGATTCTCCCCAGGTAATACTTTACTACAGTTTCTCCCCAGATCTGCAGCACATATGATGATTAATATTCATCATATGGCTCCTCCATTGCCTGCAGATGCCCCATCTGTATCCACTGGGACCCACACACCCTGACGCTACCATTAAATCCACTTACACACAGCCGGCGTGATGCGCTGCGTGCTCGGCTGTGTGCCGCGTTAAGGTTAAGGTGTCTAGCTCAAGGGTGATGTGGTGTAGCTGTGGCAGGCACGGCCCCGCTGGGAATCCGGGGCGCCTCGTCATGTATTCAGACCCCCAGCCGGTAAATACGCGTTTAAAGCTACAGATCCAGCAGCGGCAGGCGGCACACACGGAATACAGGATCAGGTGAGAGGGACTGATGGGAAGATCCTCAGTGTCAGCACATGATGACTGTTCGCTGCCTTTACACATGTTAGAGATAACACTGAAAACCCTCAGGTGCTTTGGAAGACACACAAATTCCCACAGGTTCTGTTCCTAATGTTACGCAAATTCTTTCCCCTTGTGCTGATTGTCGAAAGAAGCGATTCAAACCATTAGAGCCTTCATGAAATGTGTCATCACTGGGAAACACTGTTAAATTAATGGTTTTCTTATATTGATATGTATCATAAATACATGAATCCACAACACTTGTTCACGTAAATATTTAAATAAGATATCAGTTATAGATAAGATAAGAGATTAAAGGTTTAGAGAGAGGAACGTTCATACATCTCCTGTATGTGTACGGGTGCGTATGTATATGTAGGGTGTGTGTACATATATGAAATTGATAGGATATATAATATTTTGTGTGTGTGTGTGTGTGTGTATGTGTGTGTCTATAGCAGAGTGTGTTTAGCAGCTGGATGGTGCAGTGGTAGTAGTTGTTTGTGAAACCTGTGAATGCTGCTGATAGGAGGAATCCTGATTAGAGCAGTGAGATAACTTGATTCTACTGATTCTAAATCGCTCCTGAAAGCCGAGGGGTAACTTCAGTCAAGTGGTGATTTTTTTTTGGGGGTTCATTACTTTACTTCATTCCACAAACTGTAGCTGGAAAATATTGATTAGTGCATCTTTGTAGGTTTTTGAAGATGCAGCTTATTTTGCCGAGAGAATTCCTCAAGAAACACGCCGAGAGCAGACAACGTGTCTCGTGGCGATTCAGCCAAACATCACGTCTGTTGAGTATAAAGGAAATAATGCTCTCTCTCTTTTTTATTTTTTGTTTGCCTGGAGATATTTGCTCCATTGCTGGTACTACGCCGTTGCCATCATTATCTTGTATTGCTCTCTACTCCCACACAAATTGAATGCAACAGGTTTGCTCCTGTTCTCTGGGGGGCTGTTCAGATGCATTGTGGGAAAATCTATGGAATAGCTCAAGCAGACGTTCTGGAGATAAGCTGGAGCAGGTAGACGCTGAAATGTACTCTGCACAAAATGGCCAACAGAAAAGCAGGGAACATCACAGACGGGGCGGTTCATCCGAGGTCAGAACTTCCATTAAGCCCCAGAGTAAATGAGATTTTTCGCCACCAATGAGTTTGAACATCTTGAAATTGGCAAATAAATACTATGAGCTGTTTTCAGACATGAACTCCGGAACTTGTCGAGAACACAACAGGAGATTGTTCCGGGTCACACGTGTTCACAACAACAGGAAAATCTCGTTCCGATGAGGAATGGCAACTTGGACATGACGTATAAATCCCAGTCCGAAGCTGAGTCGGACATTTGCGTTCTCGTGAAAAAGGGGCCACTTAAAGCTGCAGATTCACTTCCTCAGCTTTCTTGCTCTGTGAGAAGCGTGTGCGTTGTTAAAATGTCAAAACAACACTGTGAGTAATGGGAATTTCTAAACTGAGTGATTTCAGTAGTTTAATTGGTCTTCAGGAGCTTAAAAGCTCAATGTAGCTTATTTGTGTAATTACTATCACTGTGTTTCTGCATTGTTCCTACTTTAAATATCCATTGAGGTGGCTCCAAACCCGGAGTGTGTGGTGTCAACATGTTCTGCTCTCCGATTACCAGAAAAGAAGAAGTTAGATGATCAGCCTCAGAGAAGAGGATCCCTCACACCCCCACGGCCGAACACATGCAGATAGTGTCTCTTTACACCAGAGCTCCTCTGCTCTCCAATAACCACTGCTAGCCTCCGTGCACTGGAACTCGTGTGCTTGATTTCTTATTTAATTAACAGACAATCAAATTAGTCTCAACCCTGAAATCTCTGAGCCGCTCGAGGGGAGTTAAAGTGTGTCCAAAAGTTTTCAGCAGGTGATTGGTTTTCTCGCTGTGTTGCACTTCCAACCCAGATTTCAGTAAACACGTCTCCCCGGAGAAAAGGACGATGGCTTCATCTCTTCATCTCTTCCATTGGTTGGACTGAGGCAGAAATGTATGTCTTTAATAGTGAACCCTCTGGTTACAGCGTTCCAGATGCTGAAAGCCGCGTCTTTAAGTTGTCACTGTGTGAAAGAGGATAATGATTCCATCAGTGGCGATGGTGCCTTCAGGGAACAAAGGGGACGCATGAGTCGGATTAAATGGAAATTGGGGAAAACACAAAGAAGCCTTCTCGGGTTTTGTTTTTGCTGCAGTTTGCTTATGATTATTTCACACGAGTCATTTTATTGTCGTGTAAAAATAACACTTCAAGCAACTGTGTAGGTTTTCACATTAAATAATAAAATGGATAAACTGCCAAATTCACTTTAAAGAAGCTGCGGAGTCAGTGATGCTTCTGGACTTTTTTTGCCCTTGCCTGTAGTTTATTCTTCGACTACACCAGAACACTGTAGTTATGAAAATGATTTAGTGCATTAGTTTAAAATGAGTCTTTCATTGAGTTAAGATCTTTTCAAATGTTTTTAAATTGTCGCCTTTACGACCTCACGTCAATCATGTTTACACAAAAGTTTTAAGAACAGGTTCTATTTGTTTCGTTTTCCGCATCTGTACCAGTGGCCATCCCCGGTTCGGGGATCAACTGGATCACAGAAATTAGTTTTCTACTTTTCAATTTGCAGTACCCCTTGTTCCTCCTTGATCAGAAGATGAAATTGTCCTCTGACTTCTCAGGAT
The DNA here is from genome assembly GCF_022539355.2 of Hippoglossus stenolepis. Classification (NCBI taxonomy): domain Eukaryota; kingdom Metazoa; phylum Chordata; class Actinopteri; order Pleuronectiformes; family Pleuronectidae; genus Hippoglossus; species Hippoglossus stenolepis. Next base: position 5,752,175 of record NC_061499.1, read on the forward strand.
TGGACGGAGCCAATGTTTTCTTTTTCTGTTTTCATGAAGAAAGAGGAAAGATTGTCCTGACAAAGAGACAAAAAGAAAAATAAACTGCATCAAACTCGATGTGCAGGTTTCTGAGCACGATGATTGTTATTGGATGACGGGTTAAAAAAAACAGAAAAGTATGGACTTGTTGTCCGACTGTAATTAAGCAGCTTTGGTAGCTCCAGAGTCCGTTGTCTATTTTTTTTTTTTTAGCTTTTCCTCATGAGAAGCCAACACCCATCCTCCTTTCGATTTTGTTTACTTTCCTCCCAAAATTTCCGCAGGCTTAAAAAAGAAAACAATCTTCTAAGGCTTGTGTAGAGCTGCAGTCCAAACTGCCTCCATGACGGGTGTGTGCTGCGCTATGATGAATAAAATAGCTTATTTTGACCTGTCAAGCTTTGCATTTCTCCACACACCAAAGTGAGCGTGAGGCTCCAGAGCGAGAGAGAAGTTCGTTTTTTATTTATCCTTGAAAAAAAACATAAGAGCAAAGGTTTGAGATAAGAGATTTTCTTCTTTATTAATCCCACAACAGGGAAATTGTGTGTTTTATAGAAGAAGATGCGAAGAATAAAAACGTAATATATAAGTTAACATGCAATATAAAATGAAGAAAATGTAAAAATAACAATGTAATGTAAAGAATTGCACATGGAAATATATTGATTTGATATATTTGCAACTGTAATTGGTAGAGACATGAAAGATGGACAAAATGTCTCCACTATATCCATGTCGCCATCTTTATATCTTCTTAAAACGTATATATCGCCTACGAAATCATGAAAAGTCTCGTCAAAGCGTCTCGACACGTCCTCTTCCTCTGACTTTGAGAGTTGAGAGTTTGAAATACGTGCAGTGCCGCCGGCTCACCACAGAACCGCTCACAGTTGACGTATAAGGAGAAAGGAGAGAAAAAATAAGACCACACCACGAACAGAAGGAAACCGGAGTTGTCGGTGTGTCTGAGCCGCGCCGCAATGCGAGGTCATCATCAGTCACCAACAGCTCCGAGGGGTTTCCGTCGTGAGAGATGAGACGAGAAAGATGAGACGGAGTGATGGACACAGAGAAGCGAAGGCGCTGAGTGGAAGACGTTGCGATTTCCTTTTCCCTGATTCCCTCACTTCCCCCCAGATCCCGGCGTTTACATCACTGCTGTCCTCCCGGTTGTCGAGTCATCACATTTCCGTTGGAAAATGAGATTCGCCGTCCCACGAAGACTGATGATCCCCTTTAACCTCGGCCGCCGAGGCGCTTCTCCCGATCCAAAACAGCAACCAAGCGATTCTCCCGCTCCGCTCTTTGAAGGCCCCTCATATCTTATGTGTAAGTGCTGTTGACTTTGAACGTGCCCTGTTCGAGTCCTGATCGGCCGCTGCATCAGCTGAGAGACTTGAGGGAGATGGTTTACTTCGAGTGCGCTCAACGAAACACTCAGCGGGAATATCCCAAGGGCAAATTGGGTAGTAGTATGGTAATTGGTTTGGTTTCCTCAATTCAACAGTATGTCATTGGTTGAGGAGATTGCCCTAGAATCAGGAGCTTCGTGGAAATGGTGATTTCACTCATGTCTGGTGGCTTTGGTCACGTTCCATGGAAAACGACATATCGAAATATGAAAACGTGGTTTGAAGAAGGTGGTTAAACAAACACTGACATTGAGAAATTGTGGATAATGTTGAGTTCAGGTATTTTATTTATAAAGGAGGAACACTCACACATACTTCAGGCTTTTTCTACAGTTAACCAGGTTTCATAAAACATTAAAAAGCAGTTAAATAAATATGAAATAAATATATGTAACTGATTTTTGTTTATTAATATTGTGCATTTAGTTTTCGCATTTTTTGTTAATTTCACTGAATGGTTGTAATTTTTCCGTGCATGTGCCATTTAAATGAATTAATTATGAATTTAATTAATTACATTTCCTGATTCTTCAAGATTCTTATGCCTCGAAAAACCAACCAAACAGAATCGTAGGTTGCTTTTGATTTGAGTGGAAATTAAGCTCATGCACTGCAGCCACTTTAACAATTATAGAGATTTATTAGAGAACCATTCATATGAGCTGTTTTATGATGAAGTGTGTGTGTGTGTGTGTGTGTGTGTGTGTGTGTGTGTGTGTGTGTGTGTGTGTGTGTGTGTGTGTGTGTGTGTGTGTGTGTGTGTGTGTGTGTGTGTGTGTGTGTGCGTGCGTGCGTGCGTGCGTGCGTGCGTGCGTGGTATTAGTCGTAATCCTCCTCTGAGGTTAATGTAACTGGCCCCAGATGAGTACAAGTGGTTTTCTCTATTAAGCTGGTGACTATTGCACGATGATGTTGTGATTTGTTATTTCCTGTCTGGCCAATCGGAAACTCAAAAATGTCTAGATTTATGACAACATCAGTCAAAACTTACAAAAGAATATCTCAGGAATTTCTGTTTAAAATGCTGTTTTTTCCTGTTTTAATTCACGCCGGGGGGTCAAAAGGTTAATAGACGCTTGTGTAATCAGAATTAGCATCAACACTCTGACAGGAACACATCCCGTGGAGAGGTTTGTGCAGGTAAACACAGACACTGTGTTTATTTGTGATTTCCAGAGAGAGTATGCGTTTCTTAGGGAATTGGAGATTAAGAGGAGGAAAATGTGAAAAGAGAGAAAAATATCATAGCTGAGATATCGGGAGGGAGAGAGGAGAGAGAGGGAAGAATCTCATAGAGACACATAATTCTATTCTCTGGGTACACAATGCCGGATGGCGTGCTCCAGCTAAATAAATTATCACAGGGGCTATTTTTAAGCTGAAGTGTAAATGCAGTAATCCTCGGAGCAGGAGCTGCGAAGAGCCGACACACAGAGGCCACATCAGAGAATACAGCTCTGCCTTTATCTTCCTCTGCCGCCCGCCCGGCTCCCCCTCTCTCCCTCCCTCTCACACACACACACACTCATATCCTCCACGCCCCATCACAGCACCTCTATCTTCTCTCGCTTTATCCGTTTCCCATTTCTCCCTTCGTTTATCCCTTTTCTTGTCTCCGTCGCCTTTCATATGGTAAAAGCCTCCTTTCTGCGTCGGACTATTTTGCTTATCGCCGAGCCCTCGACGGGGCATCCACTGAATCTATTGTTAAAGGGGGGAGAAAAAAAACCAATAAGAGACCTCTGAACAAGAGAGGGAGGGGAAACATGTACGCGTCACGCGAAGAGGCAGCAGTCAGAGGATATTAGGGCTCGCTGGGTCATTCTGCAACCTGCCAACAAACCTGTCTCAGCTGATGTGTAGAAGCTGAGGCCTGAATGTTTTATACTCGCTGTGGTTCCTGTGGGAGAAAGTTACTCCGAAGCTGCTTTCAGACGTGCACTGAAGTTCCTGTGTGCGAGGACGCAAACGTCCGAGTCGGTCGCTCCGCACATCTCTCAGAACCTTTTTCTGCAAGTCCCACGAGTAAGATTTCTGGATGTGAGAATACAGCGGGAAAATGTCTGGAAAATTCCCAGTGAGCGAGTTGACGTGTTGATTACGTGTTGACGACGTGTTGACGACGTGTTGATGACGTCTCTAACAAGCGTCTGATGCAAAACTGGGGGGAAAAAACTGACTATTATCTCAGGATGAAAAAGAAGACGTCAGTTTGAAAAGAAGAGATTCGAGAGCGTTTGCTTATAAAGACAGACGCCAGTGTTTCATTCTTCTTGATGTTCTCTGCTACACTCGTCAATCTATTGCACTTCTGATCCCTCGTGACGCTCTGAGGTTTCTGTGGTTTTTTTTACCCGTTAAATGTTTTTATTTGAAGTTTTCTCCTCATCCAGTCGAGGGTTAAGGACGGAGGACATCACTTTGTACAGATTGTTAAGCCCTTTGAGGCAAATTGTGATTTTATTATGATTTGGAGACTCTACCCAGACGCCACTCTCTAACTCTAACCCTGAAAACAAACCAAAAGAATACAAATCTTCAGTCTTCAATCTTCAAGATTCAAGAACTTTTGGTGTTAAAATCGAATCGTTGTGTTGATGTGCTGGAAACAGAAAGACATGATTTCCTCAGCGAATGTTTACGTCATGTCCTGCCTCCTCCAGGCTCCGCTCCTCGCCTGAATGTTCCGGACAAGTTCCTGTTGTTGTTAACGCGTCTGACTCCCGCTGCGTACTTCATGTGTGAAGAGGCAAACTTCAGGAAACGTTCGGAACCCCGTTCTCCTGACATTTCCCACAGTTTATGTCTGAAACCAGCTGCAGAATCCTCTGGTGTTGCTTTGCTGATGTTGGTGGGGGGGACAGGCGCCCCTCCTCTGCTGCTGTTTAATAGCACATAATGTGGTGTCGTTAATCACCAGCACAGGTTGAGGTTTTACAAGGTTAATGACGGCGGAGCCAAGCTCTCGACTGTGTCCCATTCCTCAGGTATTTATCAGTGTCATCGAGAAGCTGAGAGCCGAGCGTAGTTCATAGTTTTCTCTCTCTCAACGCGACCACTTCTTTATTTTTTCTTCTGTTTCTTGTCCGTCTGAATCTGTCTTACCAGGTGTAAAATGTGTAATACGCACGAGGAAATGAAAATAAACCAGATCCTCAAACTGCAGCCTGGGGTTAGGCAACACAGATACAATCTTCAATCTGATGTATGTAATGTTATACTGCGCTATCTCAGGCTGCAGCTAATGTTTAATAAAACGATTAATATGCTGATTATATTCTCAATGTGCATGTGGTGTTTACGATAGCAGGAAATGTGTTTTAGTGAATTACCTTGTTTAGTACGTACATAAAAAGTGTAATTTCCCCAAAAACCTGACCTGCTCATTGTTTTGCACAATTTTACCAGATTCAGACAAAAGTCAGGATTTCAGGAGCTGCAATATAAAACCGAATATCAAGTCTTTTCCTTGTGATTCATCATGATGAAATCCTCGTGTTTTTAAACCACTAACCACTGATGAAGTTGCATAAGCCTCTGGATCGTGGCACCGCTAACATCATGTAATTGTTCTCTCCTGTTGAACACCACGATCCAGCTTAAGGCATCACAATCAGGAATGAAGCTTAAAGTAATGAATATATTTGATTTACTGTGAACAAAAGAAAAGAATGGAGACGAAATACGTGAAGAGTCTTTGTCAATTGCAGCCCTCGAATGATTTAAAGTGCTATTACATAAGCTGTTGCGCTACCAGACAGAGTTGGAAGCAAGGACAAGGAAGTGAGAGAGAAACGGTTAATATCTTATCTATATATATTATATTATATATTTATCTAAATATCTTAAAGGAAACATATTCTGCTCTAATGTTTTTTAAAGAAAACACCACTGTCCTCACACTGTCCATTGCTGCAGCTCCTATTTTCATCCTCTGTCTGAAATGCTTGGTTTGAGCTCCTGTCTCTTTAAGGCCCCCCCCCCGATAAAGCGCAGTGTGCTCTGATTGGCCAGCTGACCCACTCTGCTGTGATTGGTCAACCACCTCCAGCTACCAGACTATCAGCTAGGTGTGCATCGTGCGAGGATCACCTCAGGTGGACGTATTGGCCGAACTACTGAGGAGACGCTTCAGGAGCAGAGCAGCTCCCTTTGCCGCAGACGTTGGGCGTTTTAAAACTTTTACTTAAACTTTTACGAAAAAACTACGTAACACCCGAGAGGGAGCACAATATGTTTCCTTTAACCTTCGTATATTTTTTGCAAATGGCCCCACACACACACCACCCTGCTTCCACCTACACAAACGTGCACGTAAACATAGATGCATGAAGACATCAGCATACATGCCCCGGAAAATAAGTGAAGAGCTTGTTTTCACTGTTCCACTTTTTGCTCCTTTGCATCGTCATGTTTGAGCCCTGAAGGCGGTGACAGCTCTGTGTCAGGAGAGATATCCTGCATGATAGAGCAGCACAGTAAAGAAATGCTACCGAGCTCAGTTTGACAGTCCCCTGCTGAGCAACTAAAGGAAGCTGAAGCTTGGTGGAGGCAAAATGTGTGTGTGTGTGTGTGTGTGTGTGTGTGTGTGTGTGTGTGTGTGTGTGTGTGTGTGTGTGTGTGTGTGTGTGTGTGTGTGTGTGTGTGTGTGTGTGTGTGTGTGTGTGTGTGAGTGAGAGTGCATGTGTTGGCAGGTGGCACTGGAAAAAAGGCACCGTACCAAACAAATCCAGCTTGACACAAGCTAGAATACCAAAATACCGAGCACTTTGAGAGCGAGCATCCCTGTGTCTCTTCCCCCTGCATAAAATAGACTTATTTACTTAACCTCTCTGGGTTATGCGCTGACGAGGGAGCTCTACTTTAAAAGATGGAGGGAGAGGGGAAGAACTTCCCATCGGTTGTTTATGTTGTTGAAAATCAGGGCAGGAGCAGAAGCAGGCGTGCTCGCTCCCAGTCGCAGTAGAAGATGACCTATTTTGAACACACGCAGGGAGACGAGGCTCTAAAACCTTATCTGGGCTCCACAGAGGCTCTAAACTCTACATACATGAATATATATGGGCATGGATGTGCTTATATGTATCTTATGGCTCTTCTCTGAACTTGCACTGAGATGAATCATCGTTGCCGGTGGCAGATGTGATGCAGCTGGAGTCGCTGGCCTCTCCGTCTCTGCGTCCACACCTTCTGCTGGAAATCCTTTGACAAAACAGCAGACTTAACATAAATCGATGCACAGATCAATAACAAGCATTCTGCCGTAAGAGCCGCAGAGTTTACCTTGTGGCCCTGTTTTATTATGGTCTGTAGGTAAGGTCAGAGCAGTCCAGACCAAAGCAAATAGTGTTGACTGTACTTGTGTGAGAGTGTGGGGCTTTCAGAAAAGTAATTATTGAACCAGGCGAGAGTGTGTGATGAGCGACTTTTACCTCTCTGGGCCTGTGAAAGTCCCTCAGATAGAAAAAAAAAACTCTGAAAGGGAAAAAATCAATCTTCCTTTGAACCGCTCACGTGCACACGAAGGCCGTGACCTTTGATAAGAAGTCACATGCTTCATTTTAAAGGGTCACAAGCTGCAAAGTTTGAGAGCCGCCGCTACACAAGTGTTGGCCGAGTTAATTTGAGTCTCGATCATCTATTTTATGACATTTTCTAGTTATGTGGTGTTGAGGCTCATCAGGTTGAGCTTTGACGCAGCCGACTGAAGCTCAGAGACGCTCTCCTCGTTGTCCAGGCTTTTCCTTTCATAATGAAGGACTGGACGAAGGACTCATTACCACCTAAGTATTTTCCAGCCACAAACTAATTAGGTAACTGATCAGATCACAATGTCTTGATCATTATTTCTTCTCATTTCCAGCAGTAGCATTTACATTCTGTGGCCTTTACTGGTTTCCCTTGAACACACAACAGTGTGTGATGTCAAGAAATACCATGAAATGTCTATGATAAAAAATATGTTTGTCCCTCACATAACTTTCCAACTTTATTATCCCGTCTCTGGCAAAGAGAAGCAGAACCCGGTAAAGCCTGAATCCAGCTGATAGAACCAATGTGCTTGAAGCTGGATGGACAGAATCAGTGCAATTATGTCCTCGTTCACATTTTCAGCAGGAGACATGGCGCTCAACGGACAGATAGCAGATGCGGCTGCACACTGAGGTGTGCTCAGATTAAACAAGCAAGACAGGGCTGATTACAAATGAATGAGTTAGAGCCAAAGAGAGAGAGAGAAAGGGGGGAAACGAGAGAGAGATGAAACCAGCAGAGAGAGATTTTGATGATCCAGACGTTTGACTGGCTGTCACGGAGAAGCTGCTCATCTGTTAATAATAGCATATCGCATTCATCATTTGCACTGGTGGCACCGGAGGGTGAGCTACTGCCGGCTGCAGCGGCCGGATCTCTCGGTGCGTATGTGTGATGTGCGTGCAAGCATTCATGTGTAAGTGCATGGGTACGAGACCGAAATCTGTGTGTGAATTACACTGCGGAACAGTGCATTAATAATAGATCAACTCTCCCTTTGTTTGGGACGTAAACTTGATGAATGGGCTTTGTAATTGGTTGGTTTAATAACTGGAGACAAACCGAGTGCTCTTTGCCTCTCGTTCTCACACACAGACACACAATTACACACCACAGAAACATGCTGAAATTGTAATTCCCCGTCAGATGCCGGGGCGCGCACACACTCCGCACTCATGTCAGGGAGGCATTCACATGCTGCTCTGTTTAATTTGGGTTTGGCAGATTATAGTAATTATGTTAAAGAAAAGATTTTTCCAGAGCAATTTGCCCTTTTCTGTCCTTGAGGAGTGAAACAGTTCTGGCTGAAGGATGATCACTTTTTTTTTTTTTTCTTACGCTGCTATTTAACAGTTCAACCAGACTGGAAAATATGTTCTCGTAAAGGCAGTGAAAGCATCGAGGGTTTTATTGTTTCACATAGTTTTATGAGAACAATGATCCTTTTGATCATCGGAAAAGGTTTTTCTATCGATGTAATCTTAACCGGAACAGCAGAATACTCCATATATTGAAATGCAGAGTGTGTGTGTGTGTGTGTGTGTGTGTGTGTGTGTGTGTGTGTGTGTGTGTGTGTACTGGCAGCCAAGGCAAGCGTACCAACACTGACATAAATTGTAGAGTGTGTCATTGAACTGCACCTCTGGGTCTGCTCTCTATTCACCACTAACTCAGAATAATGTTTTTTGTGTGTGTGTGTGTGTGTGTGTGTGTGTGTGTGTGTGTGTGTGTGTGTGTGTGTGTGTGTGTGAGATGCAGAGTCGATGTAAACAACCCATGAAATTAAGATTCAGAACAGAGTTTTCTGTGTTTGTGTGACAGTGTAAATAATGTAGCCTTTTGTGTCTGTATGCTAACTATCCTTGAAATTAAGATGTCGACCAGAAGACATTCCCCTGTGTTTATGTCTGTGTGTGTGTGTGTGTGTGTGTGTGTGTGTGTGTGTGTGTGTGTGTGTGTGTGTGTGTGTGTGTGTGTTTTCTTTTCTTTTTTTTACCTCATCAGGACCTTGTGCACACCAACCTTGTCGGGACCAGTTCTCCTCATAGGAACCAAAGCCTGGTTCTAAAGAGGCAAAACATCCTGGTTAGGGTTTGGTTCAGGTCATCTACAGTTAATGGAAGTCAATGCAGTGTCCTCACAAGCATAGCAGCTCGAACTCTGTGTGTGTGTGTGTGTATGTGTGTGTGTGTGCTGAGTATTCTCACCATTCTCTGAAGACGGGGCGAGGAGGGGGATTTGAAGAATCTTTCAAACATGCTGACAGCTTGTCAGGGCCCTCCTACGACTGTAATGAATTTCAGCCTTTTGTGGTGTGTGGTCCCACTACACAGATAAGCTGAGGCACTAATACAGTTAAGTGTGTGTGTGTGCCCGTGTGTGTGGCGGGCTGACATGGTGGTTGCATGCAGTGTTTGTCAATAATAATGATGACTATTGCATGGTTGGTTGTGTGTGTGTGTGTGTGTGTGTGTGTGTGTGTTGCGCTGTCATTTGAACAATTTCGAAGCACTTGCGTTAGTATTTACTTATTTATCTATATTATATATATTATTTCATACTTGAGGGAAAACCTGTAATTTTCTCCGCTACCTTTATCTTACAGTTGGAGTGAAAGAGCCTTTTTTACAATCTTATTATTACGAGTGGAGCAAAGGAGTAAGTTGTGTGGAAAGGTGAAGAAACACAACATTTTAATTGTAACACAATAAATCGTTTGTCATTTCAACGGTTGGCCCGAATATTTTATTAACTCGACCGCAATCCCTTCAGAACCTTAACTGTTTGTTATTTATTGCAACCATGACAACGAAGAACCCCAAACCTCTGCCAAAATGGTATTCATTATATTATTATATTTATTGTTTAGTGTTGCTTCACTCCAGCAACCTGACCAAAACCCTGTTTCCATAAACCTGACCCAACTTGTATTGCGTTTCCATTTAATAAAGTGCATTTATTTATTACGGCTTTGGAAGGAACAAAAGTGATGTCATCCTGTCAGTCATAGACTCTATAAACTCTGCCTGTGCAGCATCGATCAGGGGATGGAGCCATGGTAAAACTCCTGATGATGCACATGCTCGACCAATCAGGAGCCAGTCTCAGCTGTGAATCATAAAGTTTTTATAGCATCAAAAAACTAATGAACATGCATCAATGTCAAATACAATTATTTGACGTGTACTTTGCCGTTTTAGTTTGCTCTATGTCCCATTTCCTAACATGGAGGAGGTGTGGTTTATGACCTATACTGCAGTCAGCCACCAGGCGGAGATCGAGATGCTATGGCTTCCCTTTTGGGGAGCTGTCATGTCATCCATCTTTATTTTCAGGATGTTGTCAATTCAGCTGTCTGATCAGGAAACGCCTCCATTCGTCGTACTGGTGGATAAATGACATATTTTCCTGGTTAAAGATAAAACTCGAGGTTCCCAGCGACCTCATAGACAAACAGCAGTTGGAGCCCCGATGTCACATTTCCGATGTCTATGACTTGTTGTTAGTAAGAGATGAGTAATCTTTCCCTTTAAATTCCCCACATGGCTTCATTTAAAGAAGTGGGTGAAGTTAAAGTCGTCCCACTTCAACCACTGCAGACTTTTTCCCACTGCACTTCTGTTACTATCGCCTGGAGTTTTAAAAATGTTAACAGCTCTGTGTTGGCTCGCTGCCCCAAGCTTCAGCTGCCACTGGTGAAAAAGGAAAAATGTATGAAATCGCAAATCTGTTTCCTCACACCGAGCTCTGCATACACACACACACACACACACACACACACACACACACACACACACACACACACACACACACACACACACACACACAAGCTGTTGTGGGCTGGCATGTATCTTTGTGCCTTGTCATCACATGCTCCGACTGAGCTCTAAATGTCACTTGTCTCCCTCTCCGCTTCATCCGCCTGACTCATCCTCCTTGTCTTCACTCTAGATCTGAAGTGTGTGTGTGTGTGTGTGTGTGTGTGTGTGTGTGTGTGTGTGTGTGTGTGTGTGTGTGTGTGTGTGTGTGTCTGTGTGTGTGTGTGATGGACACACTGCTGCTCTCCACCTTCCTTTGTACGGCGCCTGCACCACAACGATGCCCACTGCATTGATTTTCTTGTGCCATTTCATAATTATGTCTCCTCTCTTTTTATTCCTCCGCGCCCTCTCTCTCTCTCTCTCTCTCTCTCTCTCTCTCTCTCTCTCTCTCTCTCTTTATCCTGTCTCTCTTATCTCCCTCCTCTCTCTTCTATTTTTCTAATTCCATCCCCCTGATCCATTTTTATGCCTCACTGTGCCCATGCTTGTTATCTCGGCCTTTTCTCTCTTTTTTTTTTTTTTTTTGCTGTTTGATCTCAACTTCTTAATTTCCTCTCAGTTTCGTTTTGCCCCCTCCCCCTCCCCCATCCTCTTCTCGCTTGTCGCTTCACTTTCTTCTTCTTCTTCTTCTGTTTTCCTCATATTTTTCTCTTTCTGGACATTCGTGAGTTTTTCTCAGCCTCTTCCTCGACCCCCTTTGCCTCACACGCCACCCCAACCCTTGTTTCGATTATTTTCTCATTAACTTCTTCCAATCTTTTGTCTTTTATTTTTTGCAGCCTCTCTGGAGTGCACTCCATCTTCACCGTAGCCTGACGGAGCAGGATATCCAGTTGCAAAAGGACGCAGCCGCCCACCACCTCGCCAACATCTTCCCAGTGTGTGAACCCCAGACTTCTTCCTGGACCGAGCACAGCTCTCCGCCTCCACACACCTTCGCTCTCTGCCCTCGGAGTCTTGATCTGGAAAAGTACCCATGCTTTCTTTTCTTCCCGGCCACTCCTGAGAAGCTCCCAAGTGTTCTGACTCGCAGTTTCCTCGACAACTCCTCTCAGATTCCTGGAGTCCGACCAATAGTTTCCATTGCAGGAGTCTCATCTCCAGGCATTTGTGACCTTCGCAGCCAAACCTCCACCAGACCTCTCACGCTACAACTCCTACACTCCCCTCACACGTCCCTTTACTCCCCTCTCCCATGCCAAAAGCCGAGCCCCAGCCAACCAGCAATCTACCCAGAATCCAACATTCGCTTGGCTGTGGTTTCCTCAAAGCATTTAAACACAACGATGCCATTGCCTTGCGGTTGATAGTTTTTAGGGAACTCCCAAAGCAAAACCCCAACTCTTACAGTTACAATATAATCCATAGTCTTTTGGTTTGTCTGTGGCATGTTAGCTCCTTCAGCGTAGCACTTTAATGTGTGTTTTTCTCCCATGAGTCCTCTTGTGGTGCACTGCTGAGTCTGGTTCTGCCCAACTAAGGACTTTGGGTAATGAGACTGCTACTCTACACCTCTCCTTCCCTTTCTCCTCCTCATTATCTCTTCACAGACTCTACTTCAACAACCAGAGGAGGGTGACACAGTTTACACAACCACGCGTGTGTTTTTGTGCTTGTTCTCCCTCTCGTTCTGTGCATAGACCCTGTAAACAGTGTCCGACAAAGGCCTGGTGAAGTGTCCGTGTCTCTTACCTGCTCCATATTGTGGATGGCAGTAACCCTGAGAGAACTTGACTGTGGAAACATTTAGCAGGGGGGAATAAACACTGAACCTGGCACCACATTAGGTACGGTTAAGTTGGCTCCGCGACATATACATTGTTGTGAAAAGCAATCTGAAGGAGATGAAGCAGAACCTGGGGATGAACCGCGAGAAGGAAATTCCCTCGGTGTCTCTAAAAGCACTGAGCTGGTAGGTAAACTGATTTGGCAAAGCCCAAAAGGTGGGGGCTGACCGAGGACAAGGAAGGAGCAGGCAAAAGCAAAAGGGCTCCGTGAACTAAGAGATGCCATGACTGGAAATTCTTTACCGCTAATGAGAAGAGGAGGAGGAGGAAGAAGAAGAAGAAGATCATGGATGACAAAAATAATTTTCATTTCCTCCCGTCTGTATTTCTCCTTATTGCTTTGTCTTCTTTCCGTCTCGCTGCTTGAAACTATTTTTAGATGCGGTATATTGAAAGTTGTGTAGAGAGGAGACGTGCTGTGCACAAAAGCTCATCATGGAAATGTCGTACGTCAGTCTGGTCCGGACGATAATCTCTGCTGTCAATGTGAATTATGGCCACTCACTGTTATATATTATTATAGGTATTTTAACTGCACTTAAAAAAGCACACGTGTCAGTCATGAAACAAAACAGCTGTTCCTCAGATCATCGTCTCCACTGTGTGTCAATGAGTGTAAATACATTGTGAAATCATGTAGCCAGTGTAATGACCTCTAGATATCAGCTGCTGATTTCCTTGTGCTGGAGTGATATTTATCAGAAGCTCGCATCCACGCCAGCGTAGCATGAGCTGTTGTCACGGTAACAACATCTTTTCCTTCCCCTGGAGGAGCGTTGGCAATCAGAGGAGCATAGAATAGACGCCGTGGTCAGAGGTGAGGGAATAAAAAAGGGGGTCACCGCCGGTTCCTGAGAGCCAATGCGTTGTAATAGGATTCCATTTGTGTACGGGTCCCCGTGTGTCCGGCCATTCATTGTTTGGATAGCGGCTGAAGCCTAATGCGGCAAAGAGCTGCGAGCAGATTGAATAGTATTGATCAGTTCTTCAGGACGTACAATCAGTCCTCATGGATTACAAAAGCCTCAAGGACTGTGTGCACGCGCACTCGCGCACGCCTACAGTCACATAGGAATGGAGTCGTTCGGGCTAAAACACAAGTGGCTATTTCACGGTCGGGTGGAGATGTCGTGTCCATGTCTGTCAAGGCCACCGGAGGAAAGGGAGGCTCGATGCTTCCGTTAAGTTTGGAATTTCTCCACTTCTCAATTTCCCCGTTGGAAAATGTCGACAACCGAGCTGGAAGAAATGGTTTCCAGGAGTTGGAGGCTGCCAAGTGTGAAACCCAGTTCAGTTAGTAAAAATGACTGCTAAAATAGAACCATTTTCATCAGGATAATACATTAAATATGATATTGTTCAGAAAACAGAGTCAATTGGCTTCTTATTGGCACTAAACAAATAGGAAATACATGTATTCACTTTTTTGCAAAGATCCCACTGTTGTATCCGACAGCTAAATATGAAGCAAGCTAATTTACAAGCTAACGTACTATATATTAGCATGTATTAGCGTAGCTGTTTGTAACAAATGAGATATAGTTTGTTAGCTTTAAAGGTGATAAAAGTTTGTTTTTGTTGCTATGCTAAGCTAACACGTTTAGCAGACAGACACGCAAGAGGTTTCAATCTTCTCATTGGTTCCTAAGCTATTAAGAAAAAGTATTTCCCAAAATGTTTGGCTTGAATTTCGGTCTGAAACATTTGCTCCGCCTGATAAAGCCGAGATCCTTGCATTCCTCATATTTGTGATGGTAGCCGTGGAAAGTCACTGGTCTTTATTCTAGTTCTGCACCTCACTGAGGCTATGAGGCATTATTTTAAAGTGTTTGTGTCTGAATTCTTGTTTTCAGTGTGTCTTAGAAATTTTGGGTCAAGATTTCTGGTCAAAAATTATTGCCACTCCTGAATTTCAAGAGCAAAATTCTGAATATCTTCAGCAATACATGCAAATTAACCAACTTTATGTAATCAGACTGTCCAAGGTTAATGAACAAAGAAAAATAGAATTGCATAAATAGTGAAATAATACAAAACCCAAATGAATCCTGGGCACAGTTACCATCCTTTGCCAAGAACCACAGCCTGTAAGCGTTTCCTATAGCAGTCTCAAGCTTCCTGTACCTGCCTGCTTGTAGCTTCTGCCACTCTCCCACCACAGGAATCCTTTTTTGCAATGGTAGATTTCACCTCTGCAGGTTTTCAATGGGATTTAGGTCAAGTCTCGTTCCTTGCCAGTCCCATCTTTTCCTTGTCAGCCGGTCTTTTCTCCTGCTGTGTGCTGCTTGGATCCTTGTCCAGCTGAAAAACCTAAAAGCCCGATATCTTTGCTTCAAAAAGTGGCTTTGCGACACACATTTGGCTCTAAAATGCCTTAGTAACCGGATTTTTATAATTCCTTGATACATTCAATCCCTCCAGCACCAGAGGCAAGAAAGCAGTCCCACAGCATGATTGAACCGCCTCTATGTTTTATTGTAGGTTGGGTGTTCTTTTGCTGAAGGGCTTCATTTCATCACCTTTACGCTGACCGGTGCGCGACGTTCCCAAGAGCTCTACTTCGGTTTCATCTGTCCATAGAACATAATCTGTGAAAAACTGTTTTTGCCAGCATTGGTCCTACCTTTCTGTGCCTTTCTTTCAATAGCGGTGTCTTTCTTGGCCTTCGTCCACGGAGCCCTGCTTGGTTTGGTGTGCAGCATATGATACCAGCAGAATCCACCAGCCCTGGTTGCTCCAGAACAGCCTGAAGTCTTGTGTGGTCTGTTTTTTAACAATCCACAGTGACTTTCACCAACTTAACGGATTGGGTTAGGGTTGGATTTAGTCAAGTTAGGATTAGAGTTAGTCAGGTTGGGGTTGGAGTTAGTCAGGTTAGGATTAGAGTTAGTCAGGTTGGGGTTGGAGTTAGTCAGGGTAGGATTAGAGTTAGTCAGGTTGGGGGTGGAGTCAGGTTCGGGACAGGAACAAAGCAGCTTGCAGCATTTTCCTTGCAGCACAGATGTCATATTTAATATCCCATATACTGTGAAAGGCCTATATGTTATATAAATGACTCTAAATGTAATCTACCTATCATTTGACCTCGATAAACTTTTGGTAGAAGTTGAAGTTGAATCCGTGTTAAACTTTATTCAAATCGCCCTTTGACGATAGTTCGATTTGACTTAAATCGAAGTGAAGTTTATTGAAAGAAAGTTTTGCCTTTTTGCGAAGGATAGAGTGGGCCAGTAAATGCAGAGCACACAAAGTGAAATGATAAAGAAAGTAACGGGTCTGAATCTCACCACAGTGCTGAATGGATGATGTTGAAATGGCAGGAGCTGGACTCTCAACAGCTTTTATCCACAAACAGCTTCTGCTACAAAAGCCTACGTGTTACTTATAGACTGAAATTACAGAGTCAGACAGGCAGCAGACAGCCAGAGATTCTTCAATCAACTGAGGCAATGCAAGGTTTTCAAGTCCACATATTTCCATTTGTTGTACTCAAGGCTTGTTAGAAGGAAAACTGGGGCACACAGACACTTGTGGACAGCAGAAACGCCCCTGGTCAGGTTTTCTGATTACGGCGTGGACAATGGTGGCGCACGTAGACACAGCTTTACTTTCCCTTGGTTCTGTTGTAGGCAGGCAGTTTTATTTTTAAAGCATGTTTTATACACAGAGGTAGTTTCAAGCTGCATTAAAAACAACACAGATGCTATTTAAAATCAAGTTTTAAAGTAAAAGAAAAGAGAACAAGAGCGGTGAAGAGATTAAAAGAGGTCAAAGAAGTAAAAAGGATAAAAGCTGTATGAAAAATATCAATAGGTTCAAGGAGTAGAATAATACAAGTAATGTGTAAAAACATAAAATACAATATGAAAAAAAAGTTGAAAGTCTTGGAAAAAAAACCTGCAGTAAAAACCTCATTGATTAATTCAGTCTGAAAATCAAGCAGAGGTGAGTTTTTATTTTCTGCAAAGAACTAATTTAAATCCCTCCAAACAATGCCAATAATGTATGTATGTTTTATTGTGGTATTAAAAACGTTTACAGTTTATTAAATGTTTTGCTCATAAACCATCAGTTCATCCGCACTTATTTCTGAAGAGATTCTGAGAAATTCCAAGAGGCTGGTAATTTTTTTGCTTTTAATTATCCATATGTCAGGCGGCAGCGCTACAATAACCCCGAGTGTAGAGGAATATTGATTCTTTATTGTTACTCTCCAGTATTTAGGCTCCATACGTGCAGGGAGAGAAGTCAGGGAATAGATTTTCCTCCAGAGGAACGAGGGAAACTTTCCACAGTGCGTCTCCTGCTCAGATATCCAGACAGAACCAGCCTGAGATGTGGCAGCTGTGCCAAGGTGTCCGAGGACTTGCCTTAACTGGCTCAGCCGTGGTCTCCCAGTACCTGTTAAGAGGTTTGGCACGTACTCCTAGACACTGACACACAATGCACTGTTACACAAGAGAATGCCAGACTAAACCTCACACAACGTTGTCGGTTGCACAAGAACTTTTTTTTTTTTTCCACACGCTGGCACGCACGTGAAATGCGCACAGGCCCAGACTGTGTGTGTGTGTAAAATACAAATACACAAGCACACACACGGTGACACTCTACTCTGCGCCCGGAAGAAATAAACACACTCGTTTCTCAACAAATTAGCAGTAAACACGGTCGGAGCTGTTAACTCATTTCACATCGGTGATGCAGAAATAAAACAACACCTCAATCTAAAGGGAAGACAAACAAATCGAGCCTTTTCTTTCCACCGTGTCGACGACATGTTCGGATTTTTCTTTTGTTCCCGAGTGTTTCAGGCATGCAGGACCAAGTCACTACTCCCAGTCTATCTACATATACGGTGCCTGAGGATGGATGTTAATGATGATGTTGATATCATGATGAGTACATATATATATAAATAATAAACATATTTATCTTCATGTATATTGTGTTCTGTTTTTATTGTGTGACTGGGGGAGCTTTCACTCCTGGTCCAGACCTTTGGACTTTTCAGTTTGGTCTGAAACAAAGGAATTTAACAAAATGAACCAGTTTACTCCTTCTCCTCATTCAAATGAAAAACTACAAACATGTCCGATGCCACTCAAAAACTACTCAAATGTTTACAGTGCAGCAAAAACATGAACCCTGGTTTCAGGTGTGAAAACGTCCTGAGTTTGCAAAATATAAAACATCCAGACAGATGTTGATGCTGCCGCGGTGTGACATCGCAGGTCAGGTGGTCTCCATCAGGGCTGCGGCCCCTGCAGGAGGCGCTGTGGACCTGGATCACAGCTTCACATGACTGAATATTTCAAATACACGATACCCACAATATACTTAATGAGCCCATATGGACATAAACACCACAGTTTCTTTTTCCACTTTCTCAGCCACGGCAGCAATTAGTGTGTGATCCCTGTAACGCCCTGAAAAACGTGTTTTCTCAATCAGCTCCTTATTCTCGGTCCTTCACGCCCACGCAGTCCGGATTAAGAAGATTAGCAGAGTTTCGGTTTACACACGCTCTAAATAACAACATTATTATATTGTAGGTAGAGAAATACTCTATTTGCTTGTGTTAAAAGTTTTAAGCTGCAGAGAGTAAACTTCTAAAAGACCCATCATTACTGTCGTATATCCAAAAGTGACAAAACTCAAAATTCACAAATCTAAACTTGCAAAGAGGTTAATTCAAAAGTGTTTCTCACGTCTCCCTCTGTGCCTTTGCTTTGTTATTTTGCAGGTAAAGTTGTCTGGACTCGTATATATTTTTGTTATTGGTGCATTCAATCATGCCTTTGTTTTTAGGAGGGAGGCTGGTTTTCAGTATTTCGGTTTTTTTCTTATTTCGAAAAGTATAGATTTTTGGGGCCAATCAGCTTGTTTGCTTTAGGGCACAAACCACAGTTCTCCCGGCAGCACAGCACAGACTCCGAGTTTATGGTTGCAACAGGAGACAGGACGGACAGAAGAGAACAACCAGCGTCATGGACATGGTCTTAATTCTAAGAGACTAATCACGTCCCGGGTATTACCGATAATCCCACAGCCAAACTGATCTTTGAAAGAATTGAAATAGGTGCCCTATCCAAACGCTACACTTGAAGCGGCCCTGTGCTGCTGTGGCGAGGGTGGGATGGCGGGGGTGAGGAGGAGGAGGAGGGAGGACAACAGGCGTGAGGGATGAAGAGAAGGAGAGATATGACAGAAAATCGCTCGCACTCAGTCCCCTGCCTGCCTCTCCCGAGACCTGCAACACACCCTCAGCACTCTGCGCTCCCGCCGCCCGCCTGGACGAGATCTTCACAGTTTTTGGCCTCGTGTGTGTGTGAAAATCTCCCTCCTCAGTTTTCTCACTTTCCCCTGTCTCTCTTTTCTCTCTCTCGCTCTCTCTCTCAGTTTTGCTGCTCAAATTCGACCTATTACTCATTTCCGTGTGTGAGGGAGCATATCTCGAAACACGTGCTCCGCCATCTACTCATCTCTCTCCCTCCTTCTCTCGGTGGTATATTATTTTATTGCCTCACAGTTTTCAGATGTGTCTATTTCTATGTCCTTGTTTTCTTTTGTCGCCGTGGATACTCCTACATCACTTTTTCCTGACTTCTCTCTAATACACTTGCTGTGTATCTCTTGTCTGTGCGGCCTCCTCTCTTGGCTGTTGTGCATCACACTCTGCACACACCCGTCATCTCCCTCCGTCACACGCTCCTGTCGGGCACAAGCAGGCGGCTGCATGAATTAAACATCTCAGGCGGTGCACACGCTGAGGCCCTTTGCAGCTTCAGGGTGAGCACTGGTACTCGGATAGGGGGCTCTGGCCACACACCGTTTGTCTGTGTGTGTGTGTGTGTGTGTGTGTGTTGCTCAGTGCTTGACACTGTATCACACTGAGCAGCGGGGGTTATCACATCTGTTTGCCTTCATGTTGTATCGTCGGGAGATGAAGTGGCAGCGAGAAGGCCCCTTTGCCACAAAAAGTTTCTCTCTTTGTCTTTTTTTTTTCCTCAGACTCGTTCTTATGCTCTCCTCGTCTCTGACTCTGTCTCATCTCTCCTCGTCTCTTATCTTGTTTGATTTCTCAGTACATTTTGTTTTGAGCCAGTGGTTTGTGTCAAAATTGTTTGTTTTGTTTTGGTTTTTACCTTTCCCCCTTTTTTTCCAACTTTCCTACTTTTTGAATCTCTGTGCTTGTCATCCTTCTGTTGTCTTTCATCTATTCATCTACTCTCTTCTCCCCCATCATCTCTCTTTCTTTGTCCCCGACTAACCCCTTCAACACAATTCTCTATAAATGGTAATGGTAAAAAGAAAGACGTCCTTCTTGTTCGTTCCTTCAACTCAATTCAAACATGGCGCAGAGTCTGCCGGAAAAGCGATGCTACCCAGCGGACCACACTACACACACGTGTAGGCTCCGCTGTGGCTCCGACTCAGAGGTATCATACCTGTGATTATGCAAAACTGCCACGATGGCGGCATTATGCTTGATTGGTTAAGACAAGGGGTCTCCTTCACTTGCTGCTTTCATGTACTGAACTCTGCATATACTCACGATAGTTATCTGGAGGGGATTTTCCAGAACATTTACCAACAGCCCCCTGGTAAACATATCTGAGTGAGAAAACAGCAGGAAAATGTCCACAGATTTCACTGCAAGCGAGTGGGTGTGTTGACGTTGAAGAACACGAAAAAGAAAACAAATGTGTGAGGATTAAAAAGAGGGAACATTCACGTAGAGGACGTCAAAGAAGACGTCAACTTTGAAAGACAACTGTAACCTGGCATTTTCCTGTTGTCGTGAATGCATCTGGTGCGTTCGTCATATGTGAAAAACGTAAAATCTGCATAATGTCTGAAGACTCTCGCTCTCTTCCCCTTAACACTACAACTAATCCTGCCTCCTCCACGTTGTCATTCTGTCCCAGCGACATCGATATGAGTGGAAAGGATCACAGCAGATTGTTGTGTATCCTCAGGTGGAAACTTTATGTACGAACTATAATCTTCACCCTAACTGAGCTGAAAGTCTCTTCACCGGCCAAGTTAGGGCTAAGCCTCCTTATCAACCTTCTCTGTGGGTTGATTGAGTCTATAGATCAAGCCGACATCCATCCGCCGGTGAACTCCCTGTCGCCCCCGATCCTCTGCTCTCATCTCCACTATTCATTGGGTTTTATCTCGCCAGCTTTGCTGTGGCCAGCGTCAGCACTGCGGAGAATAATGTGCACTTCTGTTACACTGATTTACTGTGGCATCCCTTCAGAGTTTAGAGGGTCTTTTTCAGGTCAAAGTAGAAAGGCTGGAAGGAATCTGTGCATTTGGATGACCACAGTGTAAAGAGGGAAATAATATGTGAGGAAAAACGAGATGTAATAAAAGTAAAGTGGTTTCTTCAAGGTACAAGTAGTGTTTGCACCTTAAAGCTGGATAAGAGAATATCTTTAAATAAATAGAGGGTGAATGAGTTAGCTCTTCCAGTAAGTTCGGTGTTTTTTAATATATTCTCATAGAACAGCTTCATTTGGGACTTTTTTCAGCTGCAAACTTAGTTTCCATAATGAGTCAAATCAGTCAATGAGTCAACTTATTTGGAAAGAAGAAATTTGTCATCTTGTACAATAGTGTGGCTCATTCATTCTTTGTCGGTCTGTCACACCAGGATCTAAATATACCAGCCTTTGTTTATTCAGGCGATACCATGTGTTTCATGTGATTTGTTGATATTCCTCTCTCCATATTTCATGTAATGATACAGAACACGCTGGTTGGTTTTCATTGCACTGGCAGATGCTTAATAGGGACATAATATGTAGTGTTATTCTCAACAGGATAATCCAATGAAGAAAGTCTCACACTTTTAAAAAGCTTATTATCTCTGATATATTTCTGTGCTTCATATCCACAAGAGACAAAAACGTTGTGTTTTGTTCATCTTCATCGTTTTCATTCCTTCTATAAGTCCCTGCTCTTCTTCTACTATTCTTTTTTGCTGCTGTCAGAAACCGCGCGCGACCTCTCAGCCTTGTGGTTCTTATCTTCCTTCAACTGATGTATTCAAATAAAACAAAAAAAGAAGCCTTGTGGAGAAATGCTTTGCGGTCAGCCTCCCGTGGCGGCGGCGCAGTCACATAGCTGAGCGGGCGACGGCGGGGATGCTGCAGGCCCGTAGACACCCGCTGCCCGGTGACTTTTCCCAGCACCTCACACAGCTGTGTGCTGTGTCGCTCCACATCAAGGGGAAGCCGGGGTTCTCACCACTATGTTCCTGTGTCAGACAGAGTCAATTATACCTCTGACGGGAGAAGGAGGAAAAGAGAGAGCGCACATGGTCAACCTTTCCACCCTGAGGCTGTGTGTGTGTGTGTGTGTGTGTGAGAGTCAATGTTTATAGGGTTTTTTAAAGGCTGCGCATGTGTCTGTGAAAATGTGCTCCACAGGTAGGGGGGAGAAATTAATCTCCCCCTCTGCTCCCCCCCTACGTTCAGCCGTGATGGAACAGGCCGGAGCCCCCACCGGCGAGCCAGGACCTGGGGGCCTCCAGCCAGCAGGCGCCACTGAGGATGGAGGGGTGCTGTGAGCTTGCTCGTTACGCAGTCCTGCACTCGACCCTAATGATATCTGCCGGCACGTTTCCCTTTCTCCCCCCCCCAAGCCCTCTCTCTCCCCCCTCTCACACTGTATCTCTTCCTCACTCTCACCTCTTTTTCACTTTCCCTCTCCCTCCAGCCTTCCTCGCTCTCCTGCTCTCTCTCCCATCTCTTTTCGCTGCAGCCGGCGCCATCTGCCTCTCTCCCCGCTCTCCGTGCTCTCCCACTCTGTTTGGGCGAGGAAGTCGAACCCGTCTGGTGGAGGGGAGGGAGAGAGAGAGAGAGAGAAAGAGGGAGAGAGGCTCTGTCACCCTTGCCTTCTAATGAGCAGTTGCTCTGCGTGCCACCAGCTCTGACAAAGCCAAAATGGCCGACACATTTCACACTGCCGGGGCCTTGATCTGTCGGGTTTGTGAGTGACGGGCTTGATGGCTTCGCTGTGGACTGATACCGTGCAGAGAGGAGAAAGAAAAAGAATAACAACCACAAAAAGAACAAAAAACATGATGTAACTCGAGGCCTTTGGTGAGAAATCGTCCATTCTTGTTGCAGAGAACTGGGACAGTGTGGTGGGCCTGGTTTCCTGTGGGGTTTAAAGTACAGGTCTGTTTGATGACCTCCTCGCTTTCATCCGCCGTGTATGTGAGTCACTTTTCATTTAGAGGCTTTTCAATTCTCCATTTCCCCACCTGGACAGGGGATGTTTGATGTCAGGGTATTTCCACCGGTGAATGATTAACATCAGTGTCCTAAAATCGCTCCCTTACTAGATTGTTATTGCGATAGGAGAAGTTTGTCAGGGGTAATATTTGTCTTGCAGGTTGATTATTAATAGAAAAGCGGACGTTAATGGTCAACAGCCTCGATCTGAATAAACCAGTACGTGCAGAAATATTAAATTAAATTCCTTGGAGTTTTTGTTTTAGTGCCGTCCATCCTCTGCTGTACAAATAGATGCTACTCCAGGAGAGAACTGGACCTCTTGGTAATATCTTTATGCCAAAGTCCTGACGGCTGCAGGTAATAGATGAGTACTTGGAATAAACAGGAACTCTCCTCCCACCTTGTTGTGCAACTGTGTACGTGGGTTCTGGTTAACTACAGGACAGCAGATCAAAATCTCATAATACTCCAACAATCGTTTCCACACTATTCTAAATCCTTTGATTACCATCAGGTTGTTATTTCATTTTTAGGGTTTTCTTTCCACGTCCAAAACCATCAGATTAAGTGATTGCCTTACAATCCTGCTGTGAAAACACAGGTTACATGTGTTGAACCTCGATCAGTCTCGGCAGGAGGCTCCGTCCTTGAGCACTTGTTCTCTTGCTAACCGGTGTCATGGAGCACTTTGTGATGCTTTCAAAAACAGCTCAAGAACTTCTGTGGTCCTAATACAAGTAATTGGTCTCTTTTTGGAAGCAGAGAGGCAGGACACCTCATGCTGCTACAGTGACAAATCCCTCTGGGGAGAGATTGAGCTTGATTGTTTGACACATGTGGTTTAGCACCAGAGATCTGAGGCTACAGTGATTTTCCCTCCATCTCATTAGTAACGTGTAGAAGTAGGGAATCAAATAATTCTCTATTTCAAAGCACTAAAAGTTACTTTACTTGTGTTGTTAAGGTATGTGCAATGACATTGTATATAGAGTATTGCTTGGATGAAGTACTTTTACTCAGTCAAATCTGTATTTTAACTTTTTGTCCTGTTATTCTGAACTCCATTAATCCCAGTCAGCTTTTGATGTTGCACTCAGGTTGTGAATCAGTTTGGAGCTCAACTGGAACAGAGGTGCAGGGACTGTCTGGGTGTGTTTTGCTGTGTGTGCGTGCGTGTGCATGTGTGCGTGTATGCATGGATGTGTGTGTGTGTTTGTTAAACTGTCTCTCTGCAGGTAAGTGGAAGTTACTTGCAGAGAGACAGTATCTGTCTTTCCATCATGTGGGCTTACTGTATGTGTACGGGAACAGGTAGGTACTACGTGTATATGGTTTTCTCTGTGTGTGTGTGTGTGTGTGTGTCTGTCACTGTAATCCTCTGACCACTTACAGTCCTTCACTGGCACAAACTGCCAGCAGAGCAACAAAGGACACGACATCCTGCTCACACCTCTGAGGATGAACTCGCAGCAAACAAACGCAGCGTGACACATTGAGTTTTCTCAGCGCCGTCCTGCACAATAACCCACGATGACAAGTGTTCCTCTATTTCTAAGAAGCAGCTATGTGGAGCCTGCGCGGCCGATTGGCTCGGAGGAGATTTGCATAATGCGTGGGATGAAATAACGCTGAACAATAACCGTTTCAATGTGAATGGGCAGTTTAAGATCTATGGCAACAAAACAGTGAATAAACAACAATTCAAGGAACAAAAGTCACACTCAGCTCTTATCCCTCCACCACAGCTCAATGTCTTGATTGTCTCGTTGGCCTAGATTCTCTCATGCACATTATACTCTCACATTTATCTCCAGCTTCTCCTCCTAATCTCAGCCATTACGATCTTGCATTACCATAATAAATAGTGCACCAGAATTAAAGATGACATCACTCTCTGTCCGAGCAGCAATTACTTAAACGTTCCACTCGGCCTCTTTTTCCTTAAGATGTGATGAACAAGTTTATCGATTGAAGTTTTGTGTCGGGTTGCTCAGGGGGCCGAGGAGGATTATGTAGCAGCGGTGTGATGTTGTTGACACTCCTGTCGCCTTTACAGCTCCAACATGCCAAGGCTTGGGCGTGTGCCCACCCTGAGTGTGTCTAAATGTGTGTGCTGAGGGGGGCAGCGAGTTTGAGAGGTCAATGGAGGAGTTTCTGGGTGTAAAATAGAAGGGGATTGTGTGTGTGTGTCTGTCTCATGGAGGAAAAGACGTTTGGTCCAGCTGGCAGCCTCTGGCTCCAGTGTGCACCCATGGGTATCCGGTTTGGCGCAAATTCTCTCTGCTGCGACAGCTGGGACCTGAGTGCCAACCAAGACAGACACACACACACGCACAAACCCATGTGCACATCAGGCGGACACGCAGGATTGGATGGGAGGCAGAACATGGGATGTAGTTTCAGAAAGTTGGAAGTAGCAGAGCTGCACCTTTTGAAAGGTCAGTTCACACAAATAACAACAAGTGTTCGAGATGCTTTATCTTAAAGCAGCGACACTCAATATGTTTTTATAAACAATGGATCAAATAGTTGAAAATAGTTACAACAATAGTTGATAATAATAATAATAATTGAAAAAATTCTAATGTGAAATGTGAACGTTCTTGAAGTACGTCTGTAGTTATCACTTTTCTCTGCAGTTTCCCTCTGTGGAGCTTCACAGCTTCTTTTAGCTCTTTGAGTCCCACAGTTTTGTTTTGCTTCACTCTCACGACTCTCACAGCTTTTGTTTTGGCCGCAGCAAACAGCTGTTGTCTGAGAAAAAAAAAGCTCTAAGAACTGACTCCCTCCACCGTATCGACTTAAAACCTAAGAATTCACCAAGTTGAAACTGTCCCCAAGTGGCTAAAAGTCTGTTATTGCACTTTTCAGCCTTTACCATAACTATGATGTGTCCCCAGTCTCAACCACCCTGTTTCTGCCAGCCACAGATATTGTACAGTTGGAATTCTTAAAACGTTTACATTTGATGTTGTGTCACAGAATTTGTCCGTATTGATGTACTTTTCTGGAAATAGGGTTTAAATCTTTAGAAACTGCTTTTTTAAAACCCAGAAGAATTCACCCGATGCCCTTTTTCCCCAGGAGCGTTTCAAGGGACTTTTGGGGCCCGAGGCAAAAACAGCCTCCTGTACGAAGACGATCTTAGTATTTAAGGGAGTTCTAAGAAATTGTTGTTGCTGTGGACTAATGTAATCATCCATCATATAATTATCATATATTTTATGTCCATTTATAAAATGTATCCAGCTGGTTTTTCAAATTTTTCACACCATAGTTAATTCAGCTGTTGAATTTCTGTGTCAGTGGGTGGTGGAATAAGTACACAGATAAAAGAAGAAATTAATGATGCAATTTGCTTTGGTAAAAGGACAATTTTCCTGTTATAGGGATGAAGAAAAAAAATCCAGTATTAAAATGTGCTTAAAGAGGAAAAGGCAGAGATTAAAGTTTAATGTAATGTCTTTGCATTTCATGGCTACAAAGCTTTGCTATTTCCACTTCATTTAACACCAAATGATAGCTTTCTCAAAATCACCACGATCACGTTATAAATACCACCTTAAAGTTATGCGTATTAGAATAATGGTCAGAAAGGGAAGTTTGTACCTTTTAGGGTTATCGGTTTCACAGGTTGTTGTTCCGAGGCTCTGGGGAGCCACAAACGAGGCCATGGTTTTTTTGGAAAGCAGGAGGTCGAAGACTGCCGCGAGCCGCTGAGGGAGGGAGGGAGGTTAATGGGAGTAAATCAGGGAACCGCAGAGGTGAGGTGGAACCTTTGAGGGGGTTTTTGTACCGCCTCATTTGTCCGTGTACCCTGTAACTGCCGGGTTTAAGCAACTGTGCAAAATACAGAGAAGAGATTCAGGATCTCATTTCATTTTCCATTCTGCTACTCTGTTGTCACTTTTAACACTTTTCATTAGTCATGCAGTGTTTTACTGTTGGAGCCGAAAGCTTTTCTGCAAATGGTTCATTGTCTTAATGCTTCACATCTTCCCAGTTTCACACATCAAGGCTCTTGTGGCTGCTTGAAGTTAAACGAGTGGCAACGGGGGTTGAGACCAAAGACTGAGTTTAAAGGAAATCTGGGATTGTTGGATTGTGGTCATTTGGCTTCACTTTTGGGGAGTTGTCATGTCTTTATATAAATTTTATGGCAACACCCAACTCTCTGATCGAACTTGTGCACTGTTGATTGAGGTGCATTGTGGAAAATGTAGTCACCAGGTTTTGAAATTATATAATCATCAAATCGTATGTGTCATCAGATTGATACGGACCTCTGATCCGTGCACCCGTCCATCCAGAGTGAGAACGTCACATCTCCCGGCATAGAGAACATGTGGCTCACCGGGGCAGCCGAGCACATTGTACCAGGATACATGTCGTCACTCTGACATGTTTTGACAGCTCGGAGTCCCTCAATATTAAACTCCACTGAATAGGGAATGAAAACAGCTGGGGCACGAGGTGAGATCCACATTTCAGGCCGTCCCCTCTTGATGATACATACACACACACAACGGCATTCATGCATTCGAAGTGGCATTCATTTTTCACACGCTCGCCCACACACTCACTTTCAGCAAAACCCTCATGCGTTATGACAACACTAGCGCAGAAGCGCCCTTGCATATCGAGCCTAAAATAAAAACAATGACACAACAAACAGCCCAGAGCTGAGTGAATGTGAAGTCCGGGATGGGTGGGATGGGTTTCAGGTGCAGAGTAAATCCTGGTGAGTCAGGTGGGCCAGCTGCTTTACAGACAGGTACATGTGTGGGATTGACTTGCTTATGTATACGTACATATGAAGACAGACAGGCAGATAGAGATGAATCATTATTTATGAACTCGTCCCTGTAACGTGCCGTCGAGCTGTAATGCTCAGAGAAAGGTGAGCGCCCTCCCACTCCTCACAGAAACTCCTCCGTGGGAATACGAGGCTGGCGTCTTGCACGCAGCGCCGCCCCCTCATCAAACTACCCGGGACAGCAGCACTTTGTTAGGACTCACTTTGATTAATTGCTGATACGAGGAACAGCTCTATTTACTGCATGTAGGTCAGGTTGTACCTGCTTAACCATTAGGTGGCAAAAGCTTGATGTGCCCAAAATATGTGGAACTTTACTTTTTAGTTTGCTTACTGTGAGACGCAGCGGCGGGGTGATGTTGCAGCTGGCGCCGAACCAGGTCCAAAAATATTTACTTGCTCCAGAAATGTAGAAATGCGACTCTTTTTTTTTTCTTTTGACGGGAAAGATGTGGCCGCTGCTGTTCCCCCGGTCAGTGTTTAGACTTGTTTAGCCCATGAAAGCAGAATTGGCTCTTGTTTGGCCATTTCGCCAACTCAGCAGATATTTAATGGACTGCCAATAAACTTTTGTACAAACATTTGTGATCCCCGGAGGATAAAGTGCTCTGATTTACGAGATTTCCTGACTTTTCCTCTTGCTCCACCATGAGGTTGAGTTTTTGGAATACGCAAAACTTACAGTACTTACAGAGAAAGTACAGAGAACATCAGAATTGCAGATGACGTTATAGTAGGATCTGTGTATTAATGGGGCGTCCAAACATTTTGTCCAGATGTTTTTTAATCAGCACCATTATCAAGTCAAAGTCTTGGTTTATTACAGAATACCTGCAAAACTAAAGACGCTCCAATCGCCTCTGTTCCACTCAGGTAACCTGAACAGATTCTGCATGTGATTATGGAGAATTTGTAGGTGAGGGAAAATATTTTCAGGGGGATTGAAGACTTCTGGTTTCCGTTTCTAGCTCGACTAATCACATTTGAGCTGGTTGCCCGCAGGTGAACGGAGGCGGGAACACAGTGGGCGAGATGCATTTCAGCTTTTCCATTTATCTGTACTCGTCTCGTATGAAGACAGCTGTTAATGGAAATTAACCAAAATGTTGCCTGGTTCTAAAAACACCTACAAAGTGCAACCTGTCACTGTTTGTGTCTCGGCCCCAAGATACCGACCAGTGCCCCCAGAGTCTAATTTGTGCTAATGAGGAAGTTCTAATATTCCAACTTGCTAAACGAAAAGATGGCAGACATGGTAAAAAATAAGTTGCTCAATATCAACATGTTGTTAGTTGACAGTTAAAACGACAAGTGTTACTCATTAACATTCACAGCTGTTATGAGCCTCAGTTTGTGACGTGCTCGTCTTTGGAAACTGCTCTTATCCCCGTTAAATTACACACTGTGTCTTTATTGGGGTGACTCAGGTTGAGGACAAGCAATGTGAGATATAAAGAATCTCTATAAAAATGTGGCTGTTGGAAATGTCTGTTATCTGCTATTTAAAGTCGCTGGCTTTGGGACAATGTCTTATCGACTCTCTTTTGGACTTTAAATGTCCCAGCTGCTGAAGTGGAATTTGTCTTTGGGAGAACTAATGGCGCGATGATGACTGCACAAGGCTGCTGCTTTGTTCTCAAACGCGTGTTGTTTAACCCCGGTGGACATTTAAAAAAGTGTAATAACACCGGACATTGACCCCATTACCGGATCACTTCAGCTCCGTTTACATTTCATTTTCCCCATTTCTCCTTAATAAGTGTTTTGTTTGTTTTTCCTGCGGACGACACCGAGTGTAATTTAAAGTAAAAGGTCATTAAACTGCTACAAATACATAATGAGTTGTTCCTCTCGGTGCCGCGCTGCACTTTATTATTCCACCGTCAAGTCAGTTGTAATATGTTTTTGTTTGTTTTTCCTCATTTGGTTCGAGCACCGTCCCAAATTCATTTCCCCCAGTGGAATCCTCCCTCCTGCCTCGGGCGCGCACACTCGCACACTATGAACTTTCCAGCAGCGATACAGTTCATCTTCCATCCGCCTCTTACCTTCTAATTCATCTCTTGTTCTTTATACCTGCGCTGGTCGTGCACGCAAATCGAGGGAAGCAGAATTTGTACGCCCTTTTCCTTTTCATGGGAGCCGCTAACCCCAATTTCTCCTCCTTCACCTGCAGACTCTTCACTTTAAACACGCTTTTTTTTTTCTAATTTACTCTGTGTAGGTAAAAAGGAATTTGTTCCAAATTTCACACACCTTGGATTCCTCGTGCAACTCGGTGTGTAATAACCCTAATAACCTTCATTTGAATCTGCTGCATGAATCAATGAGATTTGGGTCAGAGCCACGCCGTCTTCGCATTACTTAGATTTTGACACTTTGTCAGGGATTAATCAGTTTGGAAATCCTTGAAATGTGAGTTTTCGGGGGTTGTTTGGTAGATGGAATGTGTTTCCCTGATACTCGCCAAGCTGTTCAGGCAAGCTCGAACATCAGGGCAGGGGGAGGAGGAGGAGGGGAGTCGGAGGAGGAGGAGGGGAGTCGGAGGAGGGGAGTCGGAGGAAGGGAGTCGGGGAGAGGAGACAGAAAAAAGACAGGGATGGATACTTTTCTGGCAAATGTACTGAGGTGCAAGTCTAATATTGAGGGTAGATAAGCACAAACACACACAAAGGGAGAAAATTGAATGCACAGAGCGTCCTTCTAAGAAGAATTCCTCACAAGGTTTTCTCATAATTTGCCTGTTTACCCAGAACAAACCAGCTTTCCACCGTTGCTCGTCTTCCTTGTCTGTCGCACAATCAAGCATTGACACGCCCACCTTCACACAATCTCCACGGAATCATCTACCCTCCTGTGTTCAGACTCCAAATCTGTCCTACTAACGTCTTGTTTCGTACAAACTCGTCTTCCTGACTTGGACGTGTCTCCCCTGTTCATGGCAACACTGATTTTAAAGTGGATAATGACTTGTTTCATGCTGTTGCACATTGTGGTACCAGCATTATTGTCAGTGGTAGGAAGAGGAATGACTGTTCCAGCTCTGTATCCTGATGAGAAACAGTTTTGGATTCAAGGCTCTACCTCCTCTAATACCTTGTTCAGAGTTTATTATTTTTAGCCCGATTTATTCATTCTGCGACAAACTTGGAAGTTGTCGCCAAAATCCAATCTCGCAAATACAAGCCCTCGGCCAATTGTGAGTCAGTCTCAGCTGTCAATCATGATGTTTCACTCTGTTTTAGCATCAAATAACGTATAAAAATAAAAATTACAGAAACCAGCTTTGATAAATAAAAAAACTATTCAACATGTACTTTTACTTTTTTGTTTGCTCCAACTCCAATCCACTAACCTTGAGGAATCAGGGTTTATGAACCAAATTTCTGCCAGCCACCAGGGGGCGATCCAGATGCTTTGGCTTCACTTTTGGGGAGGCATCATGTCGCCCATTTTTATACACAGTCTATGGGACTAAACTTGTTGTATTGTGGGATATAATAATAATAACTTGGATTTATTTAGCACCTTTCAATGTAAGGAAATCAAAGATGATAAAAATTTAATCAAAATAACACAAACAAATAACAGATGATGATAATAGCAGAACTTGTTAGAGTTATTATATTTGAGCGGTCCAAAGTCTCTGTGAACAGGTGGTTTTAAGGACGTCTGTATTTTCAGTTATGCAGAACAAATGAGCTCCAGACCACAGAGTAATTAAGGTTTGATACTCGTTTAGTTTCCTCCTCAGATATCTGAGCACTGATCTCAGTCCAGATGTTCAGACCAGATGAGTGAGAGATAAAGTTTGTCTAACTTCCTCGCTGCTCTCTCTCCGTCTCTCTCTCTTCTTTCATCCTTCTTTATCGTCTGTTGTTTTTTTTCCCTCCTCCCCCCTCTATCTTCATCTGGCATTTCGATAAAAGGCAGCACCAAAAGTTGAGGTTTGGATTCGGCCCAACTTCTCAGAGGTTTATGGTGGGCCTTGATTTACAGTGGTACTCCCCCCACACACACACACACACACACACACACACACACACACACACACTCCTCTCTCTCGCTCTCCCTCTCTCTCTCTTTCTGCCACAGAAGGGAGAAGAAACCGCTGGAGGTTGGAAATCAGGGGTGTTTGTTCTTAGCCAAGATGACATTCACAGGAAATTGGTGTGAGAAGGTTTTATTTGTGTGTCTGTGTTTCTCTGGGCTCTCGTACACTAAACCAGCAGTCACATGTTGGGAGGCAGTGAACCATTACTGGAGGTCTTGACGGGACCTTTCTGTTGGTGTGGTCCAAGTCATCTGTTATCACTGGTTGTAGAAGTTGGTAACAGAAGAAGTGATGGTTTCGAGGTGTCCGTCAAACTCTCCTGAACGCAGCCAATCACAGTAAGGCCTTGACGGAATTTCTTAAAATTTGGTACAGATGTTCATGTAGACTCAGATGTTAGCTGATTGGATTTTAGTCAAAGGTCACTGTGACCACACAAATCACATTTCTGACCATAACTGAAGAATTCTTATACATTTCTTCGAATCCTTTACAACAGGTTTTCACAGATACTGATGTAAACTGCAATTTGTCTGGTTGGCGGAGGTAAACAACTCGGGAGCCGTTATTTTTTCATCAAGGTCCATGGATTATTCGGAGAGAAATCAACGAAACATGAAGACAAAGTAAAAAAAGCGAAAAAATAAATAAATCCCTGGATCTGGATCCGCAGCAAAATGTAATGGCTTCTTTCTCGTGTGTCCTCCACCAAATTGTATGGAAATCTGTTCTGTAGTCATTGCGTCATCCTGCTTACTAACAAACACAGTTGAAAACATAACCTGCAGAGTAAATAACAACTCCAGTGCAAAGCAAAGCCTTGTGATTGGCTCCAGCCCCCCCACGACCCTCAAAGTGCAGGTATGGACTCCCACACACTGTGTTACGTGTCAGGGCCGACTGCTCATTGATTGGTTTTCACTCACACTGCTGAACTCAGTCCAAACACACTTTTAAAATGTCTGTGAATGTATTTTTGAATTGTTTTCGATCAAAGAGACAATCTACAGATCTGAAGTCAACACATAATTCATCATGTTAAGTGCCGAGGCTGTCAGCGTGTGCGTGTTTGATGATATCTCTGACTGTCGTGTATCTGTGGCTCGTAGAAACTCCTTTGAATAGAAGCTGATGCACTGAGGTTTGTTTAAACTTGGCCTATTTGGCAAACACACCACACTTATGTAAGAGCTAATGGTTCCAACGTGTGCATTTTGCCTATTGTTCAGTACATTGTCCGTCCTTTGTGTGTATCAGCTTCTCTCCGCTCTGATTTCATTTTAGTTTTCTGTGAAGGTCTCACTCAATTAAAAGAATCTACCTTCTCAGATGCTTTTGCTTGTGTAACCAAAACAAACAAATAGGCAGTTTTTTTGTAAAAAGCCGACTTCTGACTCTGTCATGAGGTTGAAAACAAACATCATGACTCAGCAGACAGACTCATCGTCTCCACATGCATCAGTGATTCAGTCTGAAAACAACCAATGCATCCTCCTCCAGCTTCCAGGTTTTGGGAAACATATGGTTTTTGTCATATGTGGAAATCAAACGTCCACTGTGTGAATGTAAAGTATTTTTTTCTTTCCCTGAGAACATCTGCAGCCCAGTATAGATATTTTCAGACTGGAAAATAGTCCTGACATTTTCCAGAGTTTGTCTTTCACATGTGAAGAACGCAGCAGGAGTTCGACTGTACCCCATTTCACAGGCCAAATAACAACCTGGACAGGAAGTTCAGAAATAGAAAAAAGGACTAAAAAGGATAAATCATTTGAATTTTTGACGAAGTCCACACGATGCAAATGATCAAAAGCTCCAGAACAACCAATGAATGTGGTGGTGATCGTGTTGAGCAGCTTCATAAGAAGATTACAATGTTAACAGATTGGTGCATCATGAGGGAACATTATCTGTCTTCAGCACATTGCATATTTGAAGCACCTTGATTTTCAACAGTGAAAACAAAGGACGAACATTTCATTCTTTGCACCGTGCCGGCTGCTTCTGGTTTTGTAAAATAGCCTCATGCATATTCCTCTGGCTGCTGCACGGGCTCACACAGAGTCATCATCAGATCTATGACTCCCTGCAGACGGAGGCTCACGCTCATACAGATCCAGCGTGCTACCATCTGGCAAACATCTCCAACAGGACTGGGTGTAAGATTAGTGGACCTTCATCAGCACGTCTTTGTCACCTGAATGTTAATCGTGTACTTTTGGTGGCGCTTGGGGAGATGGAGGATAAAGGATGAGGACGTTTTTTTTTTCTTCTTGTTTTTCCTTTCTGACAACCCTGGGATATTATATCAACTTCAATTAAAATCTCATGTTCCAAAACCTGTTCTTATCTGTTCCTTCATGGTGCTTTATCACTTAGACCGAATCCACAGTTTCCCCGTTTAATATTACTAACATTATACATAGTATTCAAACATCTCATTTGACTTGAGAGTGCTCATGGGAACTTTTTTGCGTAATGCAGTAATTTCCAAACCCTTGTCGGTGGCTTGTGGAGGATTCGTCATCCCAGTGAATAGAATATGTTGTTATTCTTATTACTGCTTTTCTTCAGGCAATGCAGCACGTGGGGTTACAGTGGATGTGTCACTGCTCTCACCCGGGGCCCAGTGACTAATAAGGAACTCCCTAACTGTTAAACAGCGAGCAAACCGATTTCATCAAACTCGATTTACCACTTCCCTCGCCATCCTCCCTTCCCACACACCCCCCCTCCCCCTTTTCTTTCTCTCCTTCCACACCTTTCTCTGTCGCTTTCATTCTCATCCCTCTCCTTCCGCTGCCATCCAAACAAATTAGGGAGTAAATGAGGAGGGAGGAGTGATATGGGTGATGAGGCATGCCAGAATGTCACCAGAATGTCAACAGATGACAAGCAGCGTAGATGTGATGGAGAGAGGGGGAGGAAGAGAGAGAGACAGAGAGAGAGAGAGAGAGAGAGAGAGAGAGAGAGAGAGAGAGAGAGAGAGAGAGAGGGAGCAAGAGAGAATGTGATGAAAAGGAAAAGTATTCCCTAAAAACCCAGACTTGAAAAGAAATGATTAATGAGGCCAGATGTTAGGCTTCTTTTAGCATGAATCATCGCATTCCCCATGATACAGCAAAAACTTAACCCCCCCCCATCTCCCCAAACACCAACGCAGCAGGCAAATTACATCCAAGTCTGGAGACAATAGAGACAGATGCAGTATTTCTCTGGCTCCAGCAGATTTCTCCTTGCCAGGTCAGGACAGTACATCGACTAAATGTTTCAGGACTTTGTTTCATGCTGACATCACTTAATTCCGATCCATACCTCTCCGAGAGAAAGGAAAAAACGAGGTCTCTTGCATAGATACACTCAAGTAGAAGCACTTCAGAGAGCCTGCGTGCCTGACCAAGCTAATTATGGCATCAGGGCAATCAAATGTGTGTGTGAATTAGCGGCGCCTCGACGATGATGTGAGAACACAACAGATCCTTCAGAGGCACATTTAGCCGCCGCACAAGACCGACATCTTTTAACAAATCAATGCCGCTCAGCTTGTGGGCCAGAAATGTCAGCCTGGCATCTCTTGATTGATTGAACACGAAGCAGCAAAACGAATTGTGGAGGGAGAGATGAGATAAAGCACAGGAAGGAAATTGCTTTTCCTTTGACCAAGTTTATAAAATTTCACTAATATATTTCAAGACTCAACTTTCACCATAGTTACGTGTATAAAGTATTGGCTGGTTTTAAAACAGACAAAACTAGAAGGGGGCTCAGAGAGGGCAAAACTCAACAACGACAAACAAGCGCAGATTGAAACTCGACGTTCATTCATCCAGCTCTTCATCTTCAACACGTTGCAATCCGTATGCGGTTTTTCAAGAATTTAGGTCATATGTGCTAACATGCATGTGAAGCGTCTGCAGTTCTGTATGGATTGAAGACATCACAAGAAATACAAGTTACTGCTACAATCCTGCATAATAACAGTTTGTAAAGCTGCGTGCAATGCAGATCAACACATTATAATCAAACAATGCAAAGTGTGCTGCTGTTAGCATTTCAGCTGCTCATCCCTTTGCACAGTTTGCACCTGCTGTTGACAACCGAGTTGAGTCAATTGGTCTGGTTGCGTGACCTTGTCCCAACTTAAAATAAAAAACAGCTGCCTTAAAACTAATCTTTTCTCACAGTGTATATCTTTTGTTTTTAATAAACACAACCAGAAATATAAAACCCACAATCTGTGACTTTGGGATCATTACTTTTCCTTGACGAGAAAACCAACAAACAGGTTTGGTATCATCATGACTGAAAATCATTTGCTGGCAGTTTGGACAGAACAAAGATAGCTGTGTCTGCATATTTCTCACCTCTATGCTAAGCTAGGCTAAGCACATAATGTCCTGTGAGAGACCAAAACCGGTTTAAGCCAAGTTGGCAGCCCATCAAAGCCAAACCTGGACCTGCTGCACAAACGCACTTGACAAGACACGTCTCGATCACGCTATTCCCTCTAACGTTTCATGTTGCTACATATCTGCTTTGTGTTTTGGTTTAATAAACACAAAGCTTTCTTAAATATGAGCAGTAGCCATGTTGGTAGGCTTATTCTTGAACTTGTGATAGTGCCACGCTAACATGTATCCCTGTTTCCAGTCTTTATGCGAAGCTAAACCCAAGATAAAGTATTGATTTAAGGACATGAAGATCTTACTGCTGTGGAAAGAAAGACATTGTTCTGTATTAGACTCTGGTTCTTCTGCTCAGTCTGGTTGGTGAGGTTGTTAGGTTGGTTGTCGTGGTCCTCAAAGGATGTGTTTCGCTAATAACCCTTGAGTAAAATGGGTCAGCCATAAAGCATCAGCTGAAACTGTTGTTAACTTCTAATGTCAGAAAGCTCGTTTCAAATCCTAAGTGGAACTCCACCACCCCAACGCAACCCTCCAGCAGTAATAAAACATAAGAGGACCTAATTCACATAGCCAGAAGGCAGCCGGGTCTCAGTCGTCTCTACGACTTAGTGTTAAGCCCTCGCCAACAGTGGAGGCCATCCATAATTAACCCTGTACTGTCAAGTCAAGGCAGCAGTCATAACATGTCCTCGTATGCCTAACCTTTTTCCCTGCATCGTTTTCTCTGCCGTCAACTCATCACCCACATCTGTCGTTTCCCTGCGTAAGGACTGCTGTGAGAAAGGGCGAGGGAAAAGACTTTGATCTGCTGTGTTTCCTTCACAGCATCTCTCTCAAAGGCTTTGGACAGCAAACGATACTCAGAACAGAGGGAGAAAAATGTGTTTCTTGTTTGCTTTTGTTCTGGGTGATTTCTGTGATTTATTCCCTGTTGGTACGGAGTGATTGAACTATTTGGCTATAGGGTAATCAACATCTGTTGTTCTCAGCAAAACACGAAATATATCGTTTCATTTTCCATTTCCTTCTCTGTATTACTCTCCGACCTCGCTAAATCTCACTGAATCTTCGTATGAATAAAGATTTCATTAATTCCGGAGATGGGGAAATGGGCAATTAAAATGTGTGAATCAAAGCAGAGAAAGGGGAGAGGTAGAGGAAGTGCAATTGACTGAGTCAAAGGGTCAGAGAGGCTAAGTTTAGGAGAAAGGAGTAACAAAAATAAAAGGGCAAAAGACAGTGATTAAAAAGTGGGAAATTGATTTGCCGAGGGATAAGGGCCAATCAAATGTGTGAGGGAAAGAAAAGTGGGAAAAAATATAACAGCGAGAGATCAGAGACTGGAGCCATATAGACACAGAGAAGGTAGAGGATTAGATTTAAACATTGATTTGCCTTAAAAAATACAATATGGTAAAAATAAAATATAGTAGAGACAAAGGGAATCACAAAGATAAACTCAGTAGAGCGCACACACACCAGGGCCAAACCGTCCTAAGAAATTGATAAAACATCCCTGGATCTGCCCCTTAATCTGCATCCACACCAAAATTGAATGGGTTCTTCCCAAGCCATAAACATATTCATCCTATATCTGTGTAATTGTTGTAATTATTAACCAATGTTGCAAATGTTAGCATGCTAACCTGCTAAACATCAGTATGTTAGCATTCTCCTTCTCAACACGTTAGCATGCTGACATTTGCATTTAGCTCTGTATTTAGCTGTGCCTATGTACAGCCCATAGACTTTATATAAAGAAATAATGGCTCCTCAAAAGGGAAGTCACAATTTCTCGATCGCCCCCCTGGTGGCTGACTACTGTATAGGTAAAAATTGGTCGAGCTTGTGACCTCAATACTGTGGCTACATCCCTTTATCGCTATTGTGCAGAATCTTGCTCCAAATGGCGTAATCAGATGGCAGCATGTGGACATTTTGGCTTTGTTTCTGGATAGTCGAAGGAAGTGGAGACACGTCTTTCGTCTTTATATACAGTCTACTATGGTATAGCTGCAAGCATTGCTGTAGACTCGAAGTTGCACGTATCAAAACATAACCTCTGGTGTCCGACTATCCGACAATGCTCTGGCCAAAGAACTCCCAGCTACCCCACAGCAGCCAACAGCACAGACGCGGCGAGGACACAGGTCGGTACAGTGAGATCTGGGTTAGAGTTCAAAGGGCCGAGGAGATGGAGCAGGCGCCGCTCTGATCTTTGGCAGGGGAGTTAAAACATTAACATTCACCCTGCACTGCCGGGCTTCACCTCTGCGTCTCCTCAAAGAAAGGGAGGAGGTTCATACAGTATGCCTAGTGGAGATACATCTGCTACGTGCAGCATATATTCTCAAATTTGTGTGTATTTGTGTTCGTGTGCGTGCTTGTGCCTCTAAAGTAATTAGTTCATGTGTGTATGACAACATGGCGAATGGAGACGAATGACGGAAGCCAAGAAAACAGACCGTATATAATGTATATGCTCTAGTTTATACGCTCACCGGCTCTATCAGTGGAATTGCATCATTCCATTTATCATCCCATATGAGTGGCTTGCATGGGTAATTGTAAATTAAGTGGATTACTGTTCAGTATAGTCCCTGAGGGAATTGAAGAATCTCTGAATGGATGCAAAATCCTATCGTACAGTAGCCAGCAGGTCCCACGGCAGCATCAGCACTTTCTGAAGCAATGATATCAGCACAAGCTCCTTTGAATGATACTGATTTAATATCATTGTGGGAGATTTAATGATACTGACACTCATTATGTTTCGGCTCCCTGAAGTGGGGCCAATGTTTTAAGTGATTGACACACGCAGCCGCAAGTGTGCTACAGAATAGGTGTTTCGCAGGATGAGGTTTAGACCCTTTCAAAAGCAGGAACACTTTCATTCTGTTCAGCCAAGACTGGGCTTTTTGTTTTTGATCACAAAGTTGGTAAGTAAGGGAGGACAGAGGATATGTAAAGTTGCTCTTTCGGGGCTTTGCGTAATACCAAACTCAAAGATGCATTCTTTTTCCTCCTGGCTTCAGTGGCCTTATACCATCCAAATCCCTCAAATCAAAATCCACCTCGGATGAATTGCAGCGGAATACAAATGAGGAAGAAGTGGCAGGGATTTCTGTTTTAATGAGGACAAAAACCTATCACCACATCTAACCTGAAACGCTTCATTTGATGCTGCCTGCCAGCCGGCACTTCCCAGTAGAATTCCGGGGTTCAAATTGTGGAGTTTCAGCGCGGTTCGCTCAGGGCCCTGGCAACAAATGATGGCCTCCCTCCCACACCCCCAAACATTTAAACCCAGCTCAGTTTGCCCAAAGCAATCTCGGCTCGGGAGTCGAAAGGTCACTTTAAATAAATAAAGAATGGGGGAGATCACTAAGCATCCCACACACAGAGTGAGCAGCACTTTGAAAGGATAGCCAAGGCTACACCATTTAGCATTCAGTAGCCTGAAGCAATCCATGTGGCTGGCAGTCTGAGAACAGAAAGTCAAAGTCCAGATTGACTCCCACTCACTTGCCACGGCTACATCAGTCACATTGCTCTCTCAGCTAAACTTCTGACCTGTTTGTCACTGCACTGTTTGCTGTTGTCAGCCACGAGGAGAGACGACTACATGGAATTAATTAGTCGCCGCAGGTTGAGAAGCCAGGGCCACTGTTTTGACCAGCATATCATTACAATATGTTCACTGTCGCTCTCAACTATAACTCTCCCTAAGTTTCCATGAGAATAAGTTCTGAAGAGCAACACAGGTGAGAAGACAAAGGACTGGGCATGAATACTTGAAAAGCATTCAAGTATTCATCCAAGTGAAAGCAGTATTCCTGGAATAGAGAAGCACACTCCCTGTGAGACCATGTGGACAAGACGACACACTACTTCAGTGGAACTTTTCGTTTTAAGAGCCACTTCACGAGAAACTTGACTGGATTTTTGTAATCACACCCAATCCACACACACACACACACACACACACACACACACACACACACACACACACACACACACACACACACACACACACAGTCATGTCTCCATGACTTCAGAGGACACATTGACCCACAGACTCACATTGATTTCCTGGAGACTCACTCTAACCTTAGCTTGCCTAATCCTAACCTTTACCTAACCTTAACCTAATCTTAACCTTAACCTAAATGTAACCTTTACCTAATCTTAATCTGAACCTAAACCTAACCTTAAAACATGTCTTTAATGGTTTGTGTCATGGGGACCTGCTTCTTGTCACCATAAGGAAGATAATTTGCCATAATGTGACTGTATGAATAGATATTGGTCCCCACAACATGAGTAATACCTGTAACAAAATATAGTCTCAAGTGCATGCCAGAGAACACACAACCCTGCAACCCTTAAATGCAGTATTTTTTGGACATGGTGCAGTTTTTTGGCATGATTACGTCTTCATACCTTCATACAAACACACACAGACACACACACACACATCCTTGTACTTAGTGAGAACACTCATTGGCATAACGCATACCCTGGCCCCTTACTCCAACCTTAAGTACCACATCTAAATGCCTCACCCAAACCTAAAGCTAATTCTAACCCGAACCCAAGTCTTAACCCTCAAACAGCCCATTAAAAGTGGGTTAGAAAGTGAGGACCGGCCAAAATGTCCTCACTTTCTCAAAATGTCCTCACTCCGCAAGGTCCAGGCCCAAAGTTATTCTCACAAAGAACAAGTACACACTCTCAAATACATGTAACCCTAACAAAATATGATCTCCATTACACACACAAGCCAGGTGCATGGAGGCACACACACATCTCTGCAACCCTGACATACAGTATTTTTTGGACACAGTAATTTTGGCATGGCTGCTTGTGCACACCTTCACACACACACACACACACTCACACGCTCACAGACTCGGCCTTTGTCATTGCCGGAGCCCGGCTCGTTACATCATCCTGAGGGGAGTTTATCAGCGACTGATCAGCAGCAGCCTGAAGACTCTCAAAGACTGTTTTGTCTTCCTTTTACCTGAAACTCCCTCAACCCACAGATTACCTTGCAGCCGTGGGTATTTGTTTACCGCGGCCTGAATTTTATCATGGATGCCTGCCATCGCTGAGGGGAAGTGCTTCACACGCAGTTTATCGGTGCCAGGTGAGTCACAGAGTTCACAGGTAATCCAGGTCTTTACTTGACCAGCATTTAAGGTTGTTTATTCAGTCAGGACGTCGATGCATTATATGATACAGGTTATGATTTAATAATTTAATATAAATGACAAATGGGAGCCCAGGTCTTGTGATTTAGTGCAGTCGTCATTCATCCTCTTGCCAAATATACAGAGGGAATAAATCTGACTCATAGTTTCCTCGCAGCAATATTATATAGACGTGTTTCATTTTTCTGGTGCAGCTGAATGATGGAATCTGCCAAAGCTTTTTCTATAAATAATAACAACTAACATGTGTTCTCCATGAAAACCAGGACACAACTAAGGGAGAAAGTGAACATGCCTTGTGACCTTCTCGAGTTCATATGAGACTGAAACAAGATTTTCTGCTTCAAACAACAAAGCCAACAAAAACAAGTGACACATGAAAAGAATTAAGAGCCTTGTACGATTCTGTATTTGACAAGCAGCTACGGTTGGGTTGTCTCTCACATGTGTTAACACTGTTCAATTCAGTGCTGAGCAGATTTGACAAAAAAGTGAATACGTGGGACCTGCGGTGAGAAAACCAAGAACTTATCGCTGTTCAGGAGTTTATTTCCAGAATCATCGAAGACTCGTTCAACCATTTGGATGAAGAAAGGTTTTATAAGTTTAAATATGTGTAAAACAAGCTAAATATTAGTGCATTATTTAGTTTGAAGACATATGATATTGGAGCCAATCCCAGCGGACATTAGGCGAGAGGTGTCCTGTTCATCCTGGGCAGGTCGCCAGCGTATCTAATGGCCGACATACGAAGTGAAATAACCATTCACACTCACATTTGAATCTCTACGTCTTTTGACCCAGAGACACAGACACACCTGTGA
Organism: Hippoglossus stenolepis; assembly: GCF_022539355.2. Lineage (NCBI taxonomy): Eukaryota > Metazoa > Chordata > Actinopteri > Pleuronectiformes > Pleuronectidae > Hippoglossus > Hippoglossus stenolepis. The sequence continues at coordinate 5,794,323 of NC_061499.1, forward strand.
GAACCGGCGTTTGAACCCTTGAGGCAACAGTGCTAACCGCTTTACCACTGTACAGCCAAGCATTTGGATTTACAGTGTGTGTAACTTGAGCAACTAATGAGTCGTGTCCAGTCATCATCTCTGTTTGGATTTGGGCAATTTAGGAAACTTTTGGCTTTGTGACTCTTGATGTGATGGTCGTACATGAGAGCCACAAACTGAGGCTACTAATATCTTGAAGGTTAGTTTTTCATTTTAACTTAAGTATCACTCATGGTCACTGAGAGTAGAACTTCAATTTTCATGACATCAGCAGGTTGACATTTTGATCTAAAACTCGCTGTTTTTTCGATGAATATTACATGTGTCACTTCCTGTATTTTTATTCCACTGCCAGTGAAGCAATTTCCTGCTTCTACATGCTGACAGCATTATTTCATGTGAGGATGTTCTTCTCTAATTCAAACCCCCAGTTTGTTTTTGGCAGATTACAAGGGGGTGTTTCACTTTCACAATCTTGCTTCGTCCAGCTTTTAAGGTTTCACAGCTGGCCAGGTTGCCTCGTCCTCTCATATCTCCGACCTGCTGCAGCCCCGTGAAGGAGATCGACCGCAGTATGATTGAAGAGGGGAATTTTTTCCAGGGGTGGAAATATTAGAAGCGTACACAAGGAGGGATGAAGGAGTTGGAGTGAGGCAGAGCTCACTGGACTGACTCCCAGTCCTCACCACTGTCATGCAGAGACCACACAGCTGCAAAATGTTCCAAAACAGTTGGGATATAGGGGATAAACTCAGGGTATATGGTGCTTTTAATGGTGCGGCAGTAAATTCTACAGTCGGTGCTCAAGCTACCTTCAATTAAGAGAAATGTTTAATGATGTGGACAACCTGCAATACATTAGAAAAAGACACAAGCATTTTTCAAGTGAAACAAGTCCATTCAGATTGTACACCGTCTCCCCCGGTTAACACAAACTTTGTTTCAAGTGTCATTTAGCAAGCAGACAGAGCAATTAAGAGAAAAGCCCCCGAGGCATCAACAAAAGCAAGGTTCTCAAAAGAGACGCAGCAGTGAGGAAACTCGAGACGAGGCGACCATGGCAGCACAACACGCATAATTCGTCTCAGACAGAAAATTCAGGATTCATGTTTTCTTTTCCCAGTCTGCAAAATTTCCTGCTTCACGCTGGATCACGCAGGACGACCACGGAGACGGGAGCAGCCCTCTGGAACTGCACCCCGGCCTCCTCCTCACCAGCACATTCAGACGATGAGCGCTGGCCAACCGCAGGATCCTGGCCGGTCTCCCAGCCAGCCCCGCTAATTAGTCCCCCTCTTCTGAGCTAATTGGCCGATAAAAAATGAGGATGGCCTCTTCACCCAGCCCGAGTGTTGTGCCACCAAACGGCAGCGGGGAGGATTATGCAGGCTTATGAGGCATGGTGACATTCAGCGACAACCACTCCTCCGCTATTAATTTCCCTGTCAAGAGGGTGTCCTCTGCTGTGTCACTTTGGTTTGTTAGTGGATACAAGAAAACTTCAGGCCGGGGTTGACTGTCAGCAACCTATTCTCATTACGAGCCTTTCACCTCCTCACTGTTTTTACTGTGTTGGTTTATTCATTTGAACAGATGCTGGGTCCTGTAGGCCATGAAAGCGTTTCAACATGTTACAGGGAAATTGCACAGGGCTTATCTTTCTTTAAGTGGTGTTTGGTTTTCTTTGCTCTGACAGGACCATGGGTTAGTGAATGTGGATTTCCACGAGAACCCGTTTGACAACAGGCCGTGGACCAGATGAAGTAAAGCCAATGTTTTAAAAGAGAGATAGATGGGTGTCCTGGTGGTCTGGGTTATGAGACACAACACGGTGAGACGGCAACATCCTCGGTTTGATTTTTAAGACCAGCCGTCGACCTTTGTAGGACGTAATACCCTTCCTCTCTTTTTCTTTATCTCTACTCATTTCCTGTTTGCCTCCACAGGTTTTCAATAAAAGGCAAGAAATACAAAAAATATGATGGAAGAAAATAAAGATCTAGAGCTTTTGCAAACTGTCAAAGAGAGAGAGAGAGAGAGAGAGAGAGAAGGAAATAAAGAGTTTGAGTAGCACATATTTAGGTTAAATGAGAAAAACTCAAGTCAATACATAGAGCTGCTCTAAAAACAAATAGGGTTTAACCATCAAAATTTAAATAAACTCATGTAAAATACATAATTTACTCAAGTACTGACGTTTTATACAATTTTTAGATACGTATTTGTCATCATTAACTATTGTTAAAGAAGTATGATGATACGTTTTGGGTTATTTAACACTCAGTAGCATATCAGGTTTTAGTCTTGGCAACATTTAAATTCTACTTTCACGTTGATAAATCTACACATTCCAATAATAACAACTTTTGTAAAGAGTATTTTAATATTTGATATTGTAAGACAATTGTATTGCTAATAGAGACTGGGTGATTAACACAATATTTAATTATAAGTGACAATAAAAATACATATCAACATATTCTTCACAGTGAGGAGGTGTAACACACAACTGATCTGTCTCAGATTGGTCAAATGTTTTAAAGTTCTAGTCATTCTCTGCTCATGAAGACAAATTTAAAACCACAACCTTTCACTCAGAAGCAAATGTCTTAGTCACACATACACGAATGCCAAGTGAACACTGTGGGTCAAAGTTCACCAAAGTTGAACTTCACACGAAGCCATGCTGTGATTTGTGCGGAGGAAGTGAATGTTTTATTCACTTCCTCGCTCTCACAGATGAGGAAGTGAACGGAATGCGACAATTCGCGACTGAAATATTCGCACCTGTACGATCGGGCCCTGAAACAGTAGAGAAATAACAATCTGATATTTTGTCATTCTTTTCATTTCAATCAACTTTTAATTTACCTCGAGAACATATGGGGGTAGGGAACTCTTTTACTATATAACCGAGTATTGGAAATAAACAATGCATTCAAAGACACCAAGAAAACACAGATAAACAGCAAAATCAAGAGCAAAAGTAAAAGCATTAGGAAATAAACACAGCTCATAAAAGCCAATGAATCACTGAAAACAAATGAAAGAACTGCTAAGAACAACTGGAGGTAAAATAAGGTGAGATATAAAAAAAAAAAAATTCAATAACCCTGGAGGGATAAATAGGAGTTGATCTTCTGGTTGTTCTGGATGTTGCACAATGAGGAAAAATGGATTTGCCGAGCTCAGGAAAAACAGCTGGCACCAGATTTTTAAGGTCTTGACCTTATTATGTTATGATTAAATGCTCAAAATTGAACTGAATTGAAAACCTTGTATTTAAGTTCATTGCCATGGATTTGTGTGAAGCAATTGCAACTTTTTTTGATTGGTTCTGTACAAATAAAGTTATTATTATTATTATTATTATTATAAACCAGTCTATTGAGCCCATTTATCGTGATAATTATCATGATTTGCCATAACACCCAGCCCTATATGAGACTTTTAATTAGCCTGATCATAAAGAAGGAACTTTAAATACCTCTTCTACCATTTAAAATCATATAAGATAAGATAAGATCAAACTGTATTGATCCACAGCAGCAGGCAGGTCAGAATGAGGTAGACAAGAGAATACAAAATATAAAGGAGATAGTGTGCAGATGACACTAAAGTGCAAAAGTATATTTCTCTGTAAGAATAAAAGTGTAGAGTGACATGAGAAAACACCAGTGCAGTATTTTGTTTTCTATCCCTGGTGGTGTCAGTGGGAATGAAGGATCTTGAACTGGGAAACTGGGAGTAAACTTCAGCTTCTTCTCCTTCTTCTTCTTCTTTCCCTTCTCCAAACACCGTCTATAGGCTCTTTGACAATTAGCCGGGGATCATTTGCACATGTATGCGGGGTGTGTGGGGTGTGGGGGACTCCGGTTATGAATGGGTGCATCTCCCCGCAGGTCCCGCCTCTTCCGCCCGGGTCTGCGGAGCCAATCGGCGGCGGCGGTGCGCATGGATGGGACGTCGCGTCAGCTGCCGTCGTGTCGGGATTGGAATGCGAGCGACTAACAATCGGAACAACCGAGCGCTCAGTGATCGGACGCCAGGATCCAGGAATCCCGTCGTTTTTTTTTTCCCGAGCGGGTTTTTCCTCACGTATTCCTCCGAGCGCGACCTCCGCGCCCGCGTCCCCCCCCCCCCACCGGGCAACTCGGCGCGGCTGCGTGGCTCACACCGGCCGCGGAGGCTTTTTCCCTTCAACGTGCGCGGAGGTTGTGAGGAAATAAGGAGCAGGAGGAATATGCAGGGATTCGTCCGGTTGCACTTGCGCCGCTGAGCTGCTCCTTGCTTTTCGCCGCCTCCTCTCCGCACGGGACCATGGAGCGATAGAAGAGCGGGGGAACCGGACGAATTCACCCCGAGGATCCGAGCCCGGCAGCGGCGGCGGCCACAGCCACACACCGACGGGGGCTTCTTGAGTTCCCCACACACCGGGGTTATCGTACCTTTCCGTCTGGGAGAGCCTCGGGGACCCCTGCCGCTGTTCATCTCCGAGGAGGAGTTCCCCGGACAGTTTCCCATGTGAACACCCGCTCTCCCCTCGCACGCAGGCGGGCTGAATGAGGCTGAGGGACGGTGCCGCTGCTTATGATTTTGATCCGCGAGGGTCCGGGCACCGCCGAGCCGTTTAGGTGCACCCCAGCCCCGCCGCAGGCTCCCAGCGACATGGTGAAACTCCACCGAAGAGGGAGGAAGGGGCAACACTTTTAAAATCGCCCACATGCACTGGATCACTTGCTGGATTTGGGAACCGAATACGCAGAAGGGGGGTTGGGGATCCGTGGAGGCTGCCGGAGGATGGAGCGGTGCAGCCGGGGTTGGTGAGCGCCTGACTTCGGGCCACTTTACATTTCTTCTTCCTAAACAACTCGCTCCCAGGACACATGCAGGCCAAAAAACGCTACCTGATCCTGCTCTCCGCCGGTGCGTGTCTGGTGCTTCTCTTCTACCTCGGAGGGATTCAACTTCCAGCGGCGAGCAGGAGCCGGCATGACCGCAGCCGGAATGGATACCGGCCCGACCAGCCCTGGCCCCACTTCTCCGACCCTTTACACCCGTTCCTGCACTGGGATCAGACGGACACCGAGGAGTACAACGTGCACATATCTCCCAACCAGAAGAGGGACGTCAACACCAGTGTTTACAAGGGCAAGCGGTGCCGCATGGACTCCTGCTTCGACTTCTCTCAGTGCCAGAAGAAGGGATTCAAAGTTTATGTTTACCCGCAGCAGAAGGGCGAGAAGATCTCCGAGAGTTATCAGAATATTTTATCCGCTATCGAGGGCTCGAGGTTTTACACGTCGGACCCCGGACAGGCGTGTCTGTTCGTCCTGAGCCTGGACACCCTGGACCGGGACCAGCTGTCCCCGCAATACGTCCACAACCTGAAGACCAAGGTGCAGAACCTGCCCCTGTGGAACGACGGCAGGAACCACCTCATATTTAACTTGTACTCGGGGACGTGGCCGGACTACACGGAAGACCTGGGCTTTGACATCGGCCAGGCCATGTTGGCCAAAGCCAGCATCAGCACCGAGAACTTCAGGCCCAACTTCGACGTGTCCATCCCCCTCTTCTCCAAGGAGCACCCGCGCACCGGCGGGGAGAGGGGCTTCCTCAAGTACAACTCCATCCCGCCTTTCAGAAAGTACATGCTGGTGTTCAAGGGGAAGCGCTACCTGACGGGTATCGGCTCGGACACCAGGAATGCCTTATATCACGTCCACAACGCGGAGGACGTGGTGCTGCTCACCACCTGCAAGCACGGCAAGGACTGGCAGAAGCACAAGGACGCGCGCTGCGACAGGGACAACGCGGAGTATGACAAGTAAGTTCAGTCGCTCAGGTCGTGCAAATGGGATTAAAGTGACTTTTACATGTTGCTCTTTGGCTTTTTACGCACGAAGCCGGTGCGTAAAGAGGTGTCAGACGCGGTGTGTGTGTGTGTGTGTGTGTGTGTGTGTGTGTGTGTGTGTGTGTGTGTGTGTGTGTGTGTGTGTGTGTGTGTGTGTGTGTGTGTGTGTGTGTGTGTGTGTGTGTGTGTGTGTGTGTGTGTGTGTGTGTGTTACCTCTATAGGACTTTTATCCAGTTTAAACACTGACCAGTGGACCTCATGGGACCACGGACTGGTTCTAATGAGAAAACTCAATTGCTGAGGTCCTGGTGAAGGTTAGTAGTATGTGAATCGTGGTTAGGTTCTGGTTTGGCATGAGTTGTTGGTCATGGTTAAGCTTATGGGTAAGGTTTTGTTTCGGCTGCTGATAAAGGACCAATTCAAATTCTCCTTCACTGTCTCCTTTCCAACTGGGAATAGGTTTTAACTCCTAAAAGTTGGAACATAAAGAATCACTTGTTTACATTTGAAATCAAAATCTAGATTTAAAAAATCACAGTCTCACACATTAGCGTAGAAATTTGGATCTATAGCAGATGAATATTGAATGACTGTGGGTTTTCTATAATGATCCCTGACTGCAGGTCATAGTTAACCAGCCCTTTTATGTGCCACTACATGACTGGTTTCTACCCTCCACTCCACCTCCTCACTCCCTCTCCAGCATGACATAAAAGATGTCCAGCCAGTCTATTAGCTCCCTGGACACCCCCATCCCCTCCCCCACACACACACACACACACACACACCTTCCAGCTCCCCTCCATGGGAGCGCTGCAGCCTTTCTCCAGGATATGCATGGACATGTTTGATTTTGCACCCTGTGATTAGTGCAAATTAAGTGAAAGTCGACGATGGGAGTTTTTTTTTCTTTCTTCTTCCATGACATTAGTATCAGTGTTGCTGTGACCTTGCCGTGATGTCACGCTGCTTCCCACGCTTTCAGGAAGTTTACGCAGGCTTGTGGTGCGTCGCAAGTTTGTCTGAATTATGAGTCGATTTAGTGCAAATAAACCAGACGTAATGGGTTGATTATCGCTTTCTTTTTCCAAGCGAGAGTGCCAGCGCCTCCACTCGGCTCCGAGGAGCAGCTGATAACCTGTAGCTTCGGAGGTATCCGTTTTGTCAAGGTGGTAATTAATGAGCCCCCTTCGGATCCACCGCCGCACCTGAATGTTTGGTATGTCTTAATATGGGGGGCGGCTTCGTCTGATGTTTACATAGCTGGATTACGCAGTGAACTGTGCTGTCAGGTTCACTGGTCTGTGAGTGACACGGGTTTGATCTGCGTTTATCAACCTGTGGATCCTCTGCCGCTGTAAAGCCTGGATAAACCCAGGCATGTGTTAACAGCACTTCTTGCATACATTGTTCCTAGAGGGTGTGTGTACCTGTCTATACACACAGCACGTCAAGGTTAAGTGAAAGGACGGGCGAGGAGCATGTGGAAAGTGAACCTGCACATCTTTCCATTCTGTCAGGTGGGAAGACAGAGAGAAGAAGTAGTGTGGGGAAGATAAAAAAAAAATGTGTCGGGTTTTTAACCCGACACATTTTGAGTAGAGAGAGCGAGCGACTCTCCTTGAACTTGAAATGAACCCAGAGACCTCCAGCTCCTCACAGTTGAACTGTAATCCCCAAAAAAAGGGAGCTCTAAGAAAACCTCACAAGCACGCACTTGTCCGTCCATTCGTCATCCCTTTTTCCCCTCTCACTCTAACACGCACACTCGTTCTCTCCCTCTGTCTCACTGGATGCCTTGGGCTCGGTGTCACCTGGAGAAGTATGTCATCCATTATCTGACATTCCAGTCATCTCTGGACGGCCCGCCTCCCGCTCACGGTTCTGTTTCTCCAGCCGCCCTGGCCCTTGTTTTCCCAGAAGTGGCCTCTTGTCTCTGGAACATCTCGATGCCACAATCAGCTGATTGACACAGCTGATCACGGCGGGTTCGTGGAAACCAGAGCTTTCACTTCCCACTCTTTCCACTGTGGTGTGTGTGTCACGGTTGATTTATTTTTGATCAATACCGCCGCCCTGTTAGTCATTTCATTTCCAACATCGATAATGCATTTGAGTTCAGTCCCCGCTAAAAGTCAATAAATCCAATTTTTTATTTTTACACAAGACTTTTACAGTGTTTAGCACAGGGTTCCCTTTTGGTTGTTGTTCTAAAACGTCTCATCTGACGTTTTCTTAGAATATGTTTGGTTGAGCTAAGTTACTTTTAGCATGAATCAACACAGTGGAACCATGACGTTTAAAGCATTTTCCCTTCAGTTATGATTTAGCAACCTGTTTAGATTTAATCAAGCTGATGGCTTTCATTTTAATCTAATTCAAACCCCATGTCGGTGCCAGCTCGCGCTTTTCAAAAACCCTGACATAGCTCTCTCTCTCTCTCTCTCTCTCTCTCTCTCTCTCTCTCTCTCTCTCTCTCTCTCTCTCTCGGATAAATGGATCTATGTACGCTGCAGGCCGGTCAGCGCTCCCTTTTCCAGCGGTGGAGGCAGCGCCTTACGGGGACGCTGTGGCGCAGACTCAGGAATGCACACACGTGTCAAAGCAGCTGTTAGCGTTTGGGGAGGGAGCGCTGCCAAGGCAGTGCTGTCTCGCTGCACAGTAAACGTACCTGGATGCTCCTCAGCTCGATGCATCGCCTGAACGCAGAGAAATGGATGCAGTAAAAACCCAGGCCGCACTTGTTTGCAGTCAATAGTCATCTACTCGCTGACCACCAACACACAACCACGCATACACACAGACACACACACACAATGCCGTGGCCGGTGCTGCGTCCAGGCTCATCTTTGCCTCCTGACCTTTGACCCTGTTAGCTTCCAGAGGAATGCTGCTCTGCAAAGGAATGCAGCAGCAAGAGGTGCAGACTGGAAGCTGGTACATAGGCACCTGAACGCACACGTACACACACACACACACACGCTGCCCACTCTATACACATTTATTCAATTGATTTTCTTAGCTGCAATAGCTTTCAATTGGAGTCACTCTGGTCCACTTCCATGGCCGAGCGCTGATGAAAGGCCCCATTCACTGCTATATTATCCACTCAGTTTTCAGGGCTGCAGACAATGATCCTGGAAGAGGGCAGTGAAAGCCTATTACGGGCTCGCCAACTGAAAATGTTCACATAAGGTGGGATTTTGCTGTAATGCGATGCCCTGTGGTGACCAAACCACCGTCTGTGACATTCCACTAATTTTAAATATATATTTGTTGCACCTCTCAATGCGATATCAGTTATGGGAAATCAAGTTGTCCTTTTTTTTCTTTTTTTAATAGGAAGTCACTTTTGTGGTCTGCTACTTCCTATTTTAGCGCAGTCACACTTGAAGGCATAGGTGGTTTTATTTCCCTATTATGCTGCTTTCAGACATGCACCCAAATCTTGATGTGTTCTGAAGTTGTCTGGAGGGGCTGGGCTGTATCTGAGATTTTCCGAAACTTTTCCTGTAAAACTTGGAAGGGGTTTGTTGATGACGTTTCTAACACGTGACGGACACAAAGCTGAAAAACACAAATTATTCAAATAGCTCCGGATGAAAAAGAGGTGTCCTACACGTAGAAGACGCAGAAGAAGATGGCAACTTTACATTCAAGGAACTTTTTGAACTTTTTTTGCTATAAACAAAAAGATTGAGCTTCCCACAGTGGAATATATGTCATGTTCTGCCTCCTGCAGCATGATCAGACGCAGTCAACCTCCTGCTGCATTCTTCATATGTAAGATGCAAACTCCAGAAAATATCCAGACCCAATTTAATGGACATTTTTCAGAGTTCATGTTTGAATTATGATTTCCTATCGGTGATTCTGACGTTCCCTTTATTCTTTCTCTGCGCAGCACAATGACATGGTGACTTCATATGTGTAACCCCCCACATTAAACCCACTCCGTCAGTGCTCCACATTCCACTTGCATGCAGATTATCCTGCAGATACCAAAAGTGCAGCCTCATCTCCTATCGCAAGTCAACTGCTTAAAGTACATCATTATTACTGTTGAGTGTTCCATTAAAGTCCGATGGCACACATTCCTCCTATTTGCTCTTTGTTAAGTGTTTTCTCGGGCTAACGGCGGCGTCATCATCCCCCCCATTTAATACTTAACCAGCTTTGTTGGCTCGTATTGACTTTGTACTTTAGCTACTTCACTGGCATCTGCCGCTCAAGGTCACCCGGGGGACTTGAAAACTGAAAAGAGACAGAGGGAGGTTCAATGAAGATAAGTAGAGGGGGAGATTTAGAGAATGAGCGAGAGAGTCAAGAGGAGATACGGAAAAGATGTCTGTGTTCGAGCGTGCCTGAAAGTAAGCGTGTGTGGAAGGAGGAGAAGAGCAAGTGGGTGTGAGATTGAGGGATAACGGCGCAGGGCGTACGTTGGAGTGTGCGGCACGAGTTGGGTTGAAAGAAATGGAGAGTCCAGAAAAATAATGTGTGAAGTGGGATTTTTTTTTTTCCATTAGGAGTCAATGATGGCAACACACAGCAGAGAGAGAGAGAGAGAGAGAGAGAGAGAGAGAGAGAGAGAGAGAGAGAGAGAGAGAGAGAGAGAGAGAGAGAGAGAGAGAGAGAGAGAGAGAGAGAGAGAGAGAGAGAGAGAGAGAGAGAGAGAGAGAGAGAGAGAGAGAGATTTCTATCCTCCCCCCTCTTTTTTGCATTTCTCTCTTTCTACTTTTCCTCCCCTTGTTTTCTCTCCTCCCCCTCTCCATATCCAAGCAACATGGAAACACTGATGTGATTTGGCTGGAGATGGCTCCCCGCCACATTTCCATCGCCGTCATTTTCTTCAGTGTTTTTTTTTTTTTTCAAGCCCGAGCTGTAGTCGACATTTTGTTGACACTGTGCCACAGAGCGAGAGCTGGTAAATGATCTTCTGGGCCAAGTGCAGAAAAACCAGCAACACTTCCTCTCCACCTTATCTCAGTAAAACACCATCATGAGAGGGACGAGGAGCAATCCCCCGAATGTCAGCCTGCTAGTGGGCTCCCTGGTGGAGGTCTGGAGCGGTGAACACCATCACGTCGCTGCACCTCCACGTTTGGAAGCACAGGGTGTCACACTCCCCGGGTCGCCATTGTTTGTTTGTTTTTTCTGTAGTCAGATTAATAAATCATGAATATTTCATGATAGCCTGCTCCCTCTTAGATAAAGCACCGCGCTCACGATGGAGAATGTTAATGATGTGGAGGATAATTAGTTTGAATGTGGTGCAGCTTAATTAGGACTCTTTGATATTTTGGTCTGTGTGAGAGAGAGAGAGAGAGAGAGAGAGAGAGAGGATTTAAGCCCATAACTACATAAAACCTCTGTTTGTTATTTTATCTGATCAGATTGTCTTTCCATCTCTCGTCCCCTCTGACTTTCACCGTCTCCTTCTCTTCTTAGTTTAATCGTCACAGTTTGAGTTGCTTCAGCTTCATTGGGTTTTGTCTGCGGTCAGTCAGATGGACAGGGGTCAGTGTGGAGTGTTTCCGACTCCTCCACATCTGGGGTTTTCTCAGGCTCTGGTGACAAACTTTAGGCAACATACAGTTTTGGTTTAAAATGCTTTACCTAAGTTTACGCCTTGGATCCACACTACTCAGTTTCTGAGCTCTTAAAATGGAGAACTTGCTGCTTGTCCAGTTTTAGTTTGAAAACTCGAATTGGCCGAAACAGTCGTTTTTAAAAGATGTTGCAGTCGACCACATTTGCTTTTATAACTTTTATATTTCAGAAGCAGAAACTGGTGATTTTAATTGATAATTGAAAACGTGCAAATGTTTGTCAGTCAATTAATCAGTTATTTCCCAAATAATTTCAGCTCTACTAATCTCAGCTTTCTACTCCCAAGTTTACTTTGCAACTTCTTTTCAGCTGTGGGTCTTTGTCTTCGTAGTACATGGGCGTGTGAATACGAGCGTGTGTGTGTGTGTATGTGTGTGCACACGATGACTCGCGTCCTGACCCCACTGTCTGTCCCCTCACTGAGTGACGAAGGCAAAGCCCTGCTCACTGACCCACATTCATTCAGGGATTACCAGCACAGCCAAGCTGCCCCTGACCTCGGAGGTGGTGGTGGGGAGCAAGAGAGGGACAGAATTGGGTGGGGGTTGGACGTGAGATCGACACACACATTGGGTCAGACGGTGAAGCATCCTGCACCCCCTCCCAGGCCAGCTGCCGGGCGAGTAGATGGAGAGAGGCTGATCAGCTGGGAGGGTTCCCCCAAAATGAAAATCGATGAGAGTATTAAAACAGCGGTGGGCCGGGCCCTGGAATCATTTCCTCTATTAAAAGCTGCTCGCTTCCACTCTGGAGGAAAAACTAAAACGGTCTGAAGGCTTGTTGTGCCGGTGGAAACGGTAATTTAAAGGAACGAGGAATAACAAGGCTTCAAAATGCCTTTTACATTTTCCATGACTGTCAGGAAATGTTTAAGAGGAATGACTTCAGGAGACGCAGGCACTGAAGTAAAAGTTGTACACCCCCCCTCCTCCATTTCTCTCTTTCTCCGCCTGTCACTCCTGAAGCTCTCTCATCCCTCACTAGTGCCGGACAGTGATGTAAAGTTTGTCGGCAGATCGGTGAGTGTGTGCTCAGTGTTTAGAAAGCTCTGACAGTGCAGAACAGACCGGAGCGAGGAAAAGAAGCAGATTGGGTCGTTGTGAGCAGAATTAAACTGGACAGGTATGTGACTGGCTGAGGCAGAAAGCGCTGATCAGGGCCGACACGTGATTGGCTTCTCATTAAATCCTCTGCTGAGGAGGAATAAAACGACGGTATGGCTGCTGTCTGCATGGTGAGCATGTTAAGTTCTGACATATGTGGGGGGGGGGGGGTTTGGAAGCAGAGAGATGAACTATTTAAAAAAAAACAAAAAAAAAAACAGGTCTCATATCTCAGCTTTCTCCGTGGGCATGGAGCATGCTGGGACGGGGCACCGCCGCTCTGAGCGTACATTCCCTTCTCCATCATTCCTGCATTCCCACGTTTAGCGGTGGGCTGCGTGTGTTTTGCCATCGGCCCCTTGGAATTTGTGTATTTACAATCAACAAAACGGTGTTTGCTCTATATCTAATTCAAACTATTCTGATCACGGCTGGTTTCCACTTTCTCTAATTGTGACGAACCCACAGATAATTTATCTGTAACATTAGCTCCATAGATCCTTTAAGCATCTTTTAGTTTAACTTTATTATCCTCAAACATCTTCGCCAGATCTTATCAGAGCCGTTTTTCGTGCCAAAATCACCTATTAGATGTCAGATATTAAGATAAACTCCACCGCCTGTATTCAACATAACATTAAACAAGATTAGTTTGCAGCAGGCACAGATAAAGTTCTAACTAAAAGAGGCAGTTTCTTTTTGTCTTCTTGTTAGTAAAGTCAGTTCTAAGTAAAGCTGTAAATGAATTAAATCACTTAATCAATTCCCTCTATGCACGGCCTGGATTTACCAGTGCAGTCGTCTTCCCTCCACCCGACCCCTCTCTCCTCTTCTTGCTCATGTACGACTGGTGCAGTGGTCGCAGGTTTCGCTTTGAGTGAATGAGGCTGTATTTATATGGCCGTTATCTCTTTACCACTGAACTGTGGAGCGCAGACTGGGTCAGTGCGTGAGGGGTCAGGGTCTGGGTGTGTGTGCGTGGTTGCCGCTGGTTCCAGTGCTCCGGGGGATTTGTCCCTCTTCCTGAATGACTCTGCGGTCCCCAGGCTGTGGAGCACCTGACCACAGTTATCTCATCAATGAGGGGCAGTGGGCAGAAACTCTGGCCTATATCTTTCTGCGGCTGCTGTGGACACAGGCGCACTCACGCAGAAAGCATCGTAAAAACACGGTCGTTTTCCTACAGATAAGAAAACTGTTTAGAACGTAGTCCATCGGCGTTGTCAGCAGCTGTTACAGCGCTTGACTCCAGTGAGCACTGTGACTCCCTCAGGGTGTTGCAGCAGGAAAGAGGGAAGGTGCATGGGGGAGTAGCTCGTTTTATGGCCCCGCAGAATGACAGCTTTTATGGCCCCAGGAGGCCGTTCAGCAAACACCTACCGACGGCACATCAATGGGACGGCAGATCTTTGACGTCAGTTTGCACGCTGACCTCCCTCCTTCACTTCTCACCACCACGAGAGCGAAAACAAACACTTAACCCCTCTGCTGGTATTCATATTCAAATAGTAATTGGCAGAATGGGGGGAAATCTGAGTTAGGGCAAAGAGGAGGAGGTGGTGGTGGAGCTGGTGGTGGAGCTGAAGAGGGCAAAAGCTTAAAAAAGCATTATGTCACTGAAGAATGTGTGCATGGCTGAATGTTTGAGGGGCCACGGCTTCGCGCAGAGAAAGAGGGTTTTGTTGGAGCAGATCTGGCAGCCTGGCAGGCTGATGGAAGGGCTCTTTTCTCCGTCTGGTTCATCATGCTTTATGGCTCGGTTTGACTTCCACTCGTGGGGTGTAAAAGTTGGGGCGGCCCCCGGGCTCTCCAAAGGGGTCCTTTTGTGCCGAAGTTTGCTCTCTTTCCAGAGGGAGTGCTTGTGCCTTGTTGACACCGCAGCCTCCCCATATGGTCCCCTTTTTACTCTCTCATGTTTCACCCCTCTCCATCAACCCAGATTCTCCTGCTGCTGTGGCCTCTCTGCCGCACGCATCTCTTTCCCTTTTGGTTTTGAAGCCTGGGCGACAACTGGCAGCAATGGCTGCTTGCACAAGCTCCAGCCATCGACAACCAGGGCCTGGTTTGGCAGATTCCACAACACTTCACGGATCAGCCACTAAGCCAGAACTAACGAAGGAGGAGGAGGAGGCGGCAGCGGCGGGGGAGATGGTTACAAGGGCAGAAAGCATCTGGTCGCACCAAGGAGAGCCTCAGTATAACCAGAGTGTGGGTGCATGATCGACCAGAGAGAGGAAGGAAGGAATCATTCTGGCTTGTCGTTATTTTTCCAAGCTTTGCTGCCAGCTTGGCGTCGCTGCTGCACGGTGTTTATTCACGAGTTTAACAGGGCCTCCTTTTCAGATAAAGTAGGAGTGCACGCTTGTTTTCAGGAGGCGATGTGGGACAGAGTGCAGCTGCTGGTGGTAATGCTGGATATTTTAAATTAACGCCCACTCTCCAGTCTCTTGAACTTCTTCCTGCCTTCCTCTCCTCCTCGGTTTTTCTTTTTCAAACTCACAATTTCTCTCCTCTCCTCTGCAGTCTCAAAGCCCAAAAACACAACTATTTCCTCATGCATGTGGAAAAAACTTGCCACCATTACTTTACATAACTCGTAACTCTGCTCTATCAAAGAGCATCTGTATGATTTCATTACATCATGGGTGGAAAGATTTTGGGGAAAAAGTACATTTCTATCTGTTTGAGTCATTTCCACAGAAATTCTGTTTAGATTCTAGTGGCACTTTCCAGCAGTTGCTCTAAAGGCAGAATCCATATTCGTGTAAACTGTATTTCATTGCTTTTTCTCCCTCCTTGTTTCTTTCTGTATCTCTGTCTCCGAGCCGTGGGACACTTTCCCCGTTTCAGGGGCCAAATTTTTTACCCGGCTTAAACCCTGACTGACGCTGCATCCCTGCACTCAAAAGTAAAACCAA
The DNA here is from genome assembly GCF_022539355.2 of Hippoglossus stenolepis. Lineage (NCBI taxonomy): Eukaryota > Metazoa > Chordata > Actinopteri > Pleuronectiformes > Pleuronectidae > Hippoglossus > Hippoglossus stenolepis. The sequence continues at coordinate 5,809,833 of NC_061499.1, forward strand.
AAAGAAAGTGCCTGAGTGGGACAAGCCAGCGATCCCGTCGAGAATCTGAAGCCCTGAGGTAAAAGGGAGGAAGTATAAAGACGAGATGGGAGGAAATATAGTGTTGTTGCAGAGGAGCATCCTGCTTTGTGGCGCTGCTCGACTGGGGGTATTGTCTTTTTTTTGGGAGGTGAATTGAAGTGTTTATTTCCCCAGAAAGATGTGACACAACAGCACTTTCTTTTTCAAAGTGTCTGCTAGTTGTTTGCTTCTCGCTTGATAACTTGTCCACCGGCTGTCGGAAGAGAGACGGGTGAAGAGCAAGGAGAAGATGCTGCATATTGTCTGGATGCTGTAGTGAAACCATCAAAAGTCAGATGTCCTGCTGCAGATCACAAGTGGACATGTGTGTGGTCCAGTTTGTATTATATTGGTTCTGAGGACACACTTTGAACATGGGCACACGAGGAACTTTACCTCCCATGGATTTGTGTGGCTCTTCAAAGTATTTTCCATCTTTCCCTGCTTTGGAAAGGTTTATAACGGTAAAAACACCAAGACTCAATCTTTCACTGGCTTCCCACTGATTGTTTGTTGAAGAACTCACTAATTGCGTCTGAACCCAGAAGTCTGCAGACGAGCTGGACGAGAGCTCTGCAGCACCTAGATGCCCAAACAGCCTTTTAAGTGTGTTGTAAAATGTGTGTACATATGGTCCACGAGTTCCTTAAAATGAACTTCATTAAAAGAGTTAGCCGTGTGCTCCAGATAAACCAGGGTTGATGTTGCTTTGGCACGTTCTCACAGTCGAGTGTCTGGCACATTCAAAATGCAAATTTACACCAGACGTGATGGTTCAGTTAATTTGAAATCTACTCGGATTCCAAAAGAGCTGTCTTCCTCATTACGGGTCTGCATGTTTGCACCAGCGAGTGTATTCAAATACTTGATTTTCCCCTCTTACATGTGTGACATCTGTAGTGGGTGTCTATAAAGACTGCGGTGCTCATTTAACCAGTTGCTGTTTGATATGCTTAAAGTGTTTTCACTATCATTGCTTCTACATCTGCTGTCAGACACTGATCATCATGCACAATCCATCAATTATCTAAACAGCTTATCCTTTGAGGGTCACGGGGGGTTGGAGCCAATCCCAGCTGGCATAGGGCGAGAGGCAGGGTGCATCCTGGACCTTGCAGGGCTGGAATATGCTGACATTTGTGAGCCCATGTGAGTTCGCAGCTAACAAGCGGGCGTGTTGACGTTTCTAACGTGCATCCGACAAAAAACTGGACGAATACATATTTCTTAAGATGGAAAAGAGGTGCCTCCAAAACCTTGTGCTTTCCGCAGCTGAATTTATATCATTTTAAGTCGTACCTCCTGCATGTTCTCCTGTTGTAAACATGTCTGACCCAAGACAATCTCCTGCTACGCTCTTCATATGTGAAAGGCAAACTCTGGGAAACCAGAGTTCATGTCTGAAAACGGCATACATACCATTGCTTCTATATTGAGGTGATAGGTCAAATTATCCTACGGTTCCCCAGGCACAGATGTGTGTATGTGTGTGTGTCTGTGGGCGAAAGGAAGCCCTTCTATTTGCTAGTGTGCCCGCTCTGGAGTTCGTGGAGTATCTGGTAACTTGGGAGTATTTGCTCACAGCTACATAACTTACTATCTATAAACACCGACTTATATTCTACAGGGACGCTGACTTTTCAGGAGCTTAAGGAAAGCATGAGTTAATAATGTCTGAATATACCTCGCTACTTAGTGTGTGTGTGTGTGTGTGTGTGTGTGTGTGTGTGTGTGTGTGTGTGTGTGGGGCAATCTTCACCTTTGTGTTTTGGTTTTGTGGATTTTGGCCTGTGGAGGATTGCTCCTCTGTCTGCAAAGTGTTTGCACTGTAGCCGACGAGGGGACAGACACAAATTCCGACAAGTATGTGTTACGTCTACTCTGCAGTCTGAGCAGTGTGTGTGTGCGTGCGTGCGTGTTAAATTGTGCGTCTGCATGTGCATATGTGCCTGGCACATGCTGCAAGGGCTGCATGTTTTCCCTTAAGCAAGGTTGTGCTGATTCAGTAGTGTGTCCATCTATCCCCACTTTTTTTTCCCCTCAGTGAGTGTTCTTCTTTTTGAGCCTTCAGGCAATCTTCCAGCCTCTTCCTCCTCGTCCACGTATGCAAACACACTCACACGTGCACGTTTGTAACCCCCCCCCCTTTCCTTCTCGCATACTCAGCAGCGTCTTCTTTGGCCGAAACCCGGCACTCTCTCTAACTGTGGCCACTCATGTGGAACACCCAGAAGCTACAAAACATGAATAATGCATCAGCAAGAAGAGTTTTTAGTCATGTAGCTTTTTTTCCTCCTCAAATTAAGTAGCATGTACACACACATACCTATGCAGCCGTGCAGTGTAGCGCTGCTGCCTCAACCTCGTCGTAAGGATACAGGCAAAACCTGGATTTCACCAAGATTTTCACTCAGCAGCGCGGAGGCATTGCACTTCCTGTACTCTCTCTTTGACAAGCAGAAAATTTCATTTGAATTTCATCCAGGATCAGAGAGTGACCTTAAAGTCCTGGTTTTTGGGCGAACGCTGAGTAAATTTACAGAGTTCACACGGTCTGAGGAGCAGAAGAGATTCATTATTCAATAAATTGCATTTAATGTGGAGTATGAAGTGCGACCGAATGAGCCTCAAAGCCGGCGGCATCTCTGGATGCTGATAAGCTTTTTAGAGGACGACACAGGGGAGGTTTTTGGGAACAGGAACAGACGGGCTACATCTCTCAAAAAATAGATGTGTTGCATTGGATTTCCCAGCTTCTTTTGGGACGGCTGAGGCAAGTAGATCTGAGAGCTCTGTCATTACTAAGTTTGCTGTAGCTTCATCATCGCCCCGCCTGATCTGCTTTGCATTTTCCATTTTCAACCTCCGTAAATAAATCAGGAAATCTCCATCCTCAGACAAATCTTCAGAATCTCCCTTTCTCCTTATATATGTTGTATGAACTTGATCCGCAGCCAATCTTGGATTTTCCCAGGGTTTGATCAGTCTCTTTTCCCTTTTTGATATTAGTGATGAAGATGTGTCCCTCTGCGTCGGCTCTTCTGTCACAGTGTTTCTGCTGCAGTGCTCAGCCATTTTTAATGTGTTTAAGCTGGGAAACTGTGGAGCAGACACTGTCGGTGTTAAGCAAAATCTTTACTGACGGGAACCGACACCCCATCACATCTGACTTTTATAATTTCATGTATCCCACACAGATCATGGTTGTTGTGTTCAGATACTGTGTTACACAAACATCTCCGAGCAGCTGTGAGTTGTTGCTCTGGGCTTGTTGCCCTCTGAGTGTCAGCTGAACGCTAACCAGAGAGAAAAGGCCGCAATCATCTTTATGACACGTTGGAAGTTTGAGGTTTAAACACACGGTAAAAAGCTCCTGCACCTTCTCATTTAACCAGTGCACCAGTATGTGACTCCTTAGTAGCTCCACCTAGCTCCTTCATGGTGTTTCTTAAAATCTAAATGTTCATCTTGATCTACACATGTGTAATGTCTGTTGTGTGTTTTCCTTTATCCCAGTTGATTTAGAAGTTTTGTTAAATCTTATTTGTTTTCACTTGTTTTACGTGACTTTGTTAGGGTCCATTTCTCTGGTGTGTTTTGCAGAAGTTGCTAACTTTGCCCGCAACTAATTATGCAATTTTATACACAAATGTAGCTGGATAGTTTGTGTGAAAGAAAGTACTGTAGCATAAAATGCTATTTGAAGAGCTGGAGGTGTATTGAGAAAATATTGCCACATCATCTGAGACATACTGATGCCTGTGTGTCCTTTCATCCATCTCTCCCCAAAGCATAAGCAGAGCCGCGTTAGCATTAGCTTCACTTTCTGAGCTAATCGGTGTGCAAAGGTGGGATTAGCATCCGTTAGCCCTGTTATCTGATAATCACTTCAAAGCTGCCCACATCCTCTCCAGTGCATTAGACTCTTTGTCAGGTCATATGTTGCTACATCATTGTGCACTCAAGAAACTATGCATTGCTTTTAATGTAATGCATATTTTAGATGTTGCTCTTTCACATACATTGACCTCTTTGAGATATAGGCTGGATGCATTTGTGATTTGCTTTTGTAATGCTGCTTGGTTAAAGCACTTTAGTAAAGACTTTTGATAGCTTCCTCTCTGAGAGAAGTTAGACTTTGATTTCTGAAACCTAAATCCGACCTGATCAGAGTGTCCTCCTCTTCAGGTCAGACCTGATCGCTGTCTAGTCATTGATTGTCTCATAACATTACCCAACGTAACCTTATCAGGGCCACATGTGTCAGGTTGTCACTCCTTATCAGCGTGTCACTACGTGGATGGACGCACATGTGCATACAAATCAAATAAACATGGCCAGAGAATAGAAATCTGGGCTGCAAATGAGTAAAGCCGGTGTGTTGTGCCAAGCACAGCTGGACAATGAAATACAGGTGGCCACGCACGACAGTTTGGAGGTGTGTTGTATTAACAGCTCCTGACTGGATTTATCTCTCCTTCTCTTCCCTTCTCTCTATGGTAATTCATGCAGGTATTTACTGCCGTGATGATGTGCAGATCTTTAGTGACAAAATGCAGCGGGGACCTATGAGCCTCTTTGTCAAATCACTTGTCTCCTCAGTGTGTTGTGTGTCTGTTTTCCTGCTGAACCCTGTGAATGATCCTTTTTTAACTCTGCACAACGGCCAGTGAGGTTTCTGTTGCGGACATTGTCCTGTTGTCGTGATCACATCTGACCCTGGACAATCTCGTTCTTCACATGTGAAAATTCAAACTCCACATTTTCTGTAGCTCCTGTCTGAAAACAGCTTATGTGAGAACCTCTGTCTATTTAGAACTGAGCTCAAAGCTCCCCTGTTAATATTAAAGCACTTCCCATGCAATTAGCTCTTCCCCTGTATGCCTGTGTGGTTGTTTTTTTTTATCGAGAAAGTTTCATTGCGCATAAGAAGCTTGTTCCATAGAGGAAATTAATGCATTATGTTAATGGGTCAGTTAATAGCCGATTGAAGGCAGGAGCACGTCAACCATTAATAAATCGATATGGCAATAAATAAGTGTGTTTCAGTGGAGAGCAGCGGCCGTGCTCTTCACCAGTGTGCGCTGTTATGGTGATAATAGAGAGACGTATAAATTCAATGTACAGAATTATGATTTGTTGTTTAGTCAGTGCACAGATAATTGATCTGCAACTGCTTTGACACCAAATGAAAATGTATTTTTCAGCTTTATTTGTTTTTGTGTGATAAACTGAGTCTATGAGACTCAAATATGAGACATTTGATTGACGTTCTTCATTAGTGTCAAACATTTTATCGACAAAATGATTGATTGATCGAGCGGGGGACAAGAAATTGCAAAATCTATCAATAAGGTGAGCCGTTCTTAGCTGCAGCTCTATTTGTCTCGTTTTCTTTCCCCCCATATAGTGATTTTAAAAATAACCACCTGGTATAAACCATCATTTATCAGTCTGTCGCTGTGGCCATCTTTAATACGATGGAACTTCCTCAATCACTTCAGATTCAGGCCTGTGTTAAAGCTAATCATTCTCAAAAATTTAGCAACTGATTGTACAGTCACCATCTTTATTAACTCCATGTTTGAACACTTAACGCGCCCTTCTTCACGAGCAGAGTCAAGGTCTCCAACAGGAAATTGGTAGCAAAGGTTAGAATCGGTTTCTCTTCCTTGTTAAATCTCATTTCCCCGTCGTGCTGTACTGATTAATTGCCATGAAGCCAATGTACATTAGGATCCATCAATCACGTACCTGCTGCGCTGAATCGGACAGATTGTGACGCAGCTAGTTAATCAGTGTATAGGAACCTGATGAGGGTTTAAACCATCACTTCACTCGTTAAATCACAGGAAAAGTGTTTTCCCAAAAGCTTAATAAGCCTAATGTTATATTTTATTGGCTGGGGGACTTTTTTTGTTAAATTCAGGCGAGGCAGGACACGTCCACTATAAAATACTGCAGTAAAACCCTCAGCAGCAGTGGACGATTTAAGTGTCCCGTGATGCTCTAAATACTGTATCAGTGATTTTCTCATCAAAATCTTTGGAGGGACATTGAAACTTTTTTATTTCAGACATAAAATGTGTCCGATTTGCTGCCAGGATGAACCAACAGTGTTTCTTCAGGACTTGACGCCGGTTTTATATCTTTTCGTCCCCTTCCTTCTCTGTGCCACATTGTATTGCATCTTATAACAATAGCCACAAATATCCCAACTATAAATAGCCTCCAGCTTCAGAAACCCATATCACTTGTTTTTTCTGTGTGTGAAGTCCACATAAGATATGTGACACTGGCAGCCGAGTGTATTCTCCAGCTGCTGAGATGCGGGTGCGGTTCGAGTTCCTCCACACGGCTGAACGGATTGGTTTTTCAGAAATGGGAACGGGAGGTGTGAAGTGGCCGGTCCTCGCAAACAATAGGCGTCGTGGCTGCTGGCAGGAAGGTGAACGAGTTTAAATCGCAGGTCCGGGAGGCGAAATGCCAAAGGAAATGGAGCTGATGCTCTTTTCTGCTGGAGAACCGCTCAGTGTTTGTGTTACGTTGTCACGCTAATCCCGTGGCTAAGAGTAGGAAAATAAACTTTACAGATTAAATCCTGCTTTTTGCACGAGACCTATAGGTCTGCAGCTATAGTTCTATATATATATACACACTGAAAATACCAAGATATTAGTATTTTGTATAGATAATGTAAAGATGGTTGTTGTCTTCCAGGCCAAATTACTAAAGACATTGATATACTTTTGGCAACCACCTCTTATAATGGTTTCAAGGAAAATGACCCAGTGACACAATGTTCAAAATAGTATTGGTTTGCAGCTCCATATTCACGAAAGACGTTTTCAGACGAAAACTACGGGAAAATGTCTGGAAACCTTTGTCAGAACATTCTTCAGACTTTGTCTTTCACATATGAAAAATGTCCGGAACATTCAGGTGAGGGGTGGCACCTGGGTAGGCCATATCTTTATGAAGTCCCGTGTTTTTGCTAACGACACAGGCGCTCACTCTGACATTTTGCCCGGGGGCTGGCAGGAAAAATTCTGCAGAACATCAGGAGCAACTGACTTTGACATCTGCGCTCTCACATACAGCCCCTCTGGAAAATTTCAGTAAAAATATTCACAGCCACCGTCTGAAAACACACCAAAGTAGTTTTTCTTTGAGGTTGTAACATCAGCCCGACTCGTCCCCTCACCTATCCAACCAACCCCTGTCACTCTCATCCCACCTTTTAACTGGATCCTGACTCGCACTTGGTCAGGGTGCAATTATGCGACGGAAGGAGGAAAGTGCGTCAGGGATTGAGATAGCTGAATGGCTCTGATGGTCCTGCCGTGGCCTGACGGAAGAACATTTGTGGCAGTAATTTAGCACATGGATGCTTCCGCTCCAGGGGTTATTGTATCCGTCACGCTCCGCTGCGACCACGCCGACTCCCGCTTGTGTTTTCAGGCCGACCGACTCCCCCGTAAACCCGCTGGCCTCCAACAATAGACGGCAAAATGAGACTCGCCAGACAGAGTCGGGAGGCAGGCGGAGAGACAGGGAGAGAGAGCGAAGGAGAAGGGGGGAATTGTAGAAAGGAAAAGATTAACAGGGTGAGAAAGTGAGTGGAGGCAAAAGAAAGGAATAAATTGAGGCAAGAGAGACGGACGGCACTCACACAAAACACATCATGAACCAATGACCTGGACATAACCAAAAACATGATTATCTCTGCATGTGCAGCCCCAATACAAACAGTGTTGGAGCAGAATCAATAACCCGAAGCTTGGAGGGAATGAAGGGGGGTTTAAAAGGGGGAGGAGGGGGGGAAGGTAAGGAAGTGTCATGGAGTGATGTGATGGGAGAAAGAAATGGTTTGCTGGGACGGCAGATTCTGTCCGGACTGAGCGAGGCCGACCACAGGAGGCCTGCGTGCACACCATAAACAGAGAGCATGTGTGTTACTGAGCCCAACCAGACCACAGAGGCTCGGTCTGCTGCCGACCAAAACACAGAAACTCTCTGTGTGTGTGTGTGTGTAAATATGTATGTATATGTACGCGTGTGTGTGACAGTGTTTGTTTAAAACCACAACATAGCACAGGCAAACAGCTGTTTCAGCCAGTGTGGTCAGCGCCGACCGCAGCCATGTCCAGACCTCATTTAACTTCATATTTTCAGTCTCTGGGGTGTTTTGTGACTTGCACCAGACACCTCTGCTCTGCCGTATTAATTAAGGGATTTCTCAGAAGAGTGCTGTTGATGTAAAGGCCGTGATATATGAGCGGCTTCGGGGACGTAATGAAGAACAGTGCCACTGCCTTCAGCTAGGATGGAGGCGAGGGGAGGGGAGGGCCGAGTCTAGGAGGAGGCTATAAAGAACACACGGGCCAAGATCAAGCGCTGTTGGCTGTAATTGTCCGTCTGCATCATCTTAAAATGTCACAGCCGCAAGATGTGATATATCATCTGTGTTTTAGCATTTCCAAGGGACGCTTGAAAAAAGTTAAAGGAGACATATTATATTCGTTCAGTTTTTCTTCCCCCTAGTGTGTTTTATATACGTTTTTTGCGGATGTAAAAGTTCCGCACAGCTAAAAAGCCCCCAAGTCCACAGTGAAGCTAGCTCCTCTCCCCCACAGAAAACTATTTATTTTATACGTATTTACATATTTTTCTCTTTCTTTCTTTGCACCCTTGGTACTTAGGCTAGGACCAAGAGTTGGTGGAGTGAAGTTTTCTTTCTCTTTCTTCCCTTGTTCCCCGATTGACCAGAGATGGGCGGGGGTGGGATTGTGTCCTGGCGTGGGACTTTCTAAATTTTTATGTTTTGAGCCCCTGGTAAACTGTGCTCCTGAAAGTTGACCGATCACAACAGAGTGGGTCAACTGGCCAATCAGAGCAGACTGGGCTTTATCGGGAGGGGGGACTTAAAGAGACAGGAGCTAAAGTGTTTCAGACAGAGGCTGAAAAGAGGAGCTGCAGCAATGGATAATTTCTGAACCTTTTAGCATGTAAACCTTTTGACGTAATTACACTTAAATTATAAACCTGAATGTTAGTGTTGTTGTGTTGACATTGTGTGTCCATACATTTGGGGGACAGAGATTCTGGAGGGGCACTGAAAGGGAAGAGTTATTTGTCTGTTGACATTTTAACTCAACATCCAACCATCCTCCAGAATCACTTCCTCCACTTTTAATGGGAGAAAGATAAACAGTTTTTACTGGATCTTCTATCTGAGCATGTTTAAGGCTATAATATAACTAAGGCTGAGGAATTAAGCTGAAATGAAATCCCTGACTGCCTGATTCTCATACCTATCATAATCATAATGGCCGGATGAGATAATTTCAGCGACTGGAGGGAAATTTTCACTTTACTCGCATAATGACTATATTTTGGAGTCTGCTCAGTTCAGCTGTAATTGTCCTGTAATGGAAAATTGATTCCACACAGGGTTTGTAGGTGAAACAGGCTGGAATAGCAACATAGAAACGCATGAATTCCCTCGTTAACACAACGCATTAGAAATGCACAGAAAGATTGTTCAGTTGGACCAGAAACATCAGACTGAGTCAATAATTTGATAACGCAGAATTAAAAGGAACCTATTAGCGGAAACTACGATGCTGCATTGTTTCATGTGCAAATTAAGTGCATTATGAAATTGCTGTGAGGATTAATGAGTCCTCGGAAAATGGAAGCAAATGTTTAGCTGTGCCAAGCTGCCAGTCTTCTGCTGCTTACAATGATGAAATAAAAAAAACTCAGGATTTATTTATTTAAACCGCCCCAGTCGGCTCGTTTTCCGCCTCTTAACCCTCCATCAACCCGAGCTTCCTGGGAGGGAAGAGGTGATGGCCCGGGTGAAGCGAGCAGTGCCAGGGACAAATTACTGTAGCTGCGTGTCTTGCGGGAAAAAGCGGAGGTGTGGACTTTGCCCCGGTTGTTTAGCATTTCAAAGGAAGTCTGTTGAGAAGGGAAATGAAGGGTGTGGAGAGGGACGGCAGCAGCGGAGAGCAAGAGTGGAACAGGCCGACATCAAGAGCCCTGACCCCGTCCCCAAGTCGGAGCCTTCTCCTATCGATTAGTTATGCCATGTCACGGCATTGTTCTCCGCTTGTCCGGGAATCTCTTGGTACAGTGCTTCCTGCAAAAGCCCCCGGAGACTTCAGACAATCCTCAGCCCTCCACCAACCCCCCTGTCTATCATTGAGGAAAAGCTTTCTAGCCGGCAGTTGCCAAGAAAGAAATGACTTGGGGTTGGTGGGGGTGAAAGAAAGGATTTGAAAAATGAGAATGTGCGCTGCCATTTCCCCCTTGTTCTTCTTCATCTCACTCTCTCACACACACACACACACACACACACACACACACACACAATCCCTTTTGCCGGCTTTACCCAGTCCGTTTCACCGGCCCATCACTCACTGTGCCGAAAAATCCGACTTTCTCCTCAGTCAGGGATCAAAGCTCAGCTCAGCCGACGTATGAGGAGTCACATTCTTGGGCTTTCGGCTGATCCGCGGGACGTTCCTCGCCGCCCACCGGCATAAAAAACCTGCTGCAGTTGCTGCTGTTTGTCGAAGAGAAAACACGTCTCGCACTCTACCTTTTTTTATTTTTTATTCCCTGACCTCCCCATCAGGTTTTCATGTAAATCATGAGTCATGCTCACAGACACACCTTGGTGGTTTCCAGTAAATGCAGTGTGTGTGTGTGTGTGTGTGTGTGTGCAGTGAGGGATTAATCCCCAGTGGATCACACATTGGGATGGAAGGGATGCAGTGAACTTACCTTGACCTCTTTGGCAAGAGAGGAAGGGGAAGTTATCGGCCTGTAAAATAGAAAAGAGGAATATCTCAGTCAGGAGTGATATAATGGGAGGACTGATGAATACAGAGCGTTTGTTATGATCCATGAGGGAGGGGGATGACTCCTCTTGTTCCACAGCCTCTGTTAAGTCCAGAGCAGATGATATTTATCAAAGGGAGGACGGCTGGAGTTTGGTTTCCAAGGTAAAACACAAGAAACGGGAGGAAAAAATGAGACGGAAAAATGGAAGTCATATGTGTATTTCAAAGACTGACCAATGATCTTCTGACATTTTTTTCTAAATTGCCTACATTTTATTCTGCAGTTTTCTCCCGTGCCCTTCCCCCCCCCCCCAAATGGCTCACCAAGTTTCCATCAAACTATCGAGTGAGTTTCAAATAAACTGAAATGAAAGTCGGGTGCGCTTCCATTTGTTTGGTTAAAAAAATAAATTGTCTTCCCGAACATAACTCCATCAGGAAAAAAACAACTGACATATTTCTCATGTTTTCCTCTGAGGGGGAAATGTGGAAACTTTGAAACTTCATGCATCACAAAGCGGCAGAAATTGGACGAGAAACCTGAAAAGTTTGTAATTGTCGGAGTGGGAGGTGAGGAAAGAAGAAGGAGGAGGAGAGTTTGGTCACATTTGCAGAATGAAACTCGCTGGGTTTCGTTTTCAAATGCACATCCACACTGGTCCGCGGCCTTTATCCATTTAAAGCTCCATTTCAAAAATCAATGTGTTAAATGGTTATCAGGTTCAGTTATCGATCCGACTGCGAGAGGCTGTGGGCTGGCTATAATGCAGCCAGTGGCTTCCTGACGCCGAGTGTGGGAGATGAGGAATGGTTGTGGTATTTTAGTTCGTTTTAATGTCAGCTTGGGTGTTTGTGCAGGCGCTGCCTGTTTATGCCGCCTTGGTGACAGATTGTCCATTTTGCTGAGTATCATTTTTTGGAATAAAACGGTTTAAGTTTCCCAGATCCTTAAGCCAGCGGGGAAATATCTTTCTCTCTCTCTCTCTGTATTTAATCTTATTTTTCTCATCCACAGCATGACATCCAGAAATAGACCTGGACAAAACAGTCTGCTTGCTAACTGCATGACTCAGAGACAGAGAGGGAAGGGAGAGCGAGGAGAGATGGAGAGGAGGCACGATGGAGGGAGACGGAGAGATAGCCTGCAGGAGAACGTGAGAGGAAGGAAGGACAAATCAAAGCAGAATAAAACTGGCCCATCGTGATGAACTCGATATTCTCAATAACCACCTGTTAGACCCGTTACCCTCAGACCAGAGAAAAAGGAAGAAAAAACCTCAGTATTCTCTCCATCAAGGTTGAGTTTATTATCCAAATTCGGGCAAATTACTGGAAAGAGAGAGCAGCTAAACATCTTTGCCGTTTAATTCAGAAACAGGCGAGCCAATATTTTTCTCATTAAGCTCTTTGCCAGCAGCGAGTCATTCACTGGTGTGTTTGTGTGCTTCTCTGCCAGTAAACATTACGGGTGCAGCGACGGCGATTCGCGTTTGGATCTAGAATTAGGTCGACCTCGTGATTTTTGGTGGCGTGTGTAGTTGGGCAATTAGTCGTCAACATGTATTTTCTTTTTCCCTGTATGAACTGTTTTGCAAATCTTAATTCATGCGTTGGTTTAGTGTTGGGTCACCGAGTACCCAGTCAGAAAAAAGCCCTGCGTCTGAACCATGGACGATAAAGATGGATGACACATCTCTACTTCCTCCCACTCTGCAAAAATGAAGCCAAAATATACGATCAAGATATTTTGGCTTAACTTTTGTGGATCTGTCACGTCGTCCATCTTTTTATACAAACTATGTTTTCAGCAATGCAAAGGCCTGTGTTTTCTGAGGGTTTGTTTTACTTCAGGTACCGATGAGAGATGAACTCTGATCCAACAAGTCGAGTGTGAGAAATAGATCCAGAGTTTGAAAACTCATCTGATGCCAAAACGCTGCTGCACTTTACAATATCAAGCAACAGTTCTGTATCTTTTGTTGCGATGACTGTAAAATAAACAGCGATACAGCATTTACGTTAAAACGCAACCAGGGATTTGTTCTTGCACCAATTTGATTGGCCAACGCAGCACCTTGCTGGATGCATTGCGCCAAAAGTGGAGCCTGATTCAGCTTTTTTGATGAACAACCCAGTGTTTCTTTCTTATATTATAATTTAGTTTTGCTGTATCTCAGTTAGACTTTTCTATTTTGACAACTGGAGCTTTGCAGCATTCCGCTCCCTGTTGTGTTTGCACTCTTCTGCTCTTTAACCTGCGAGATAACCCAAGCTGTCTATAAACATGTATTCATGCCACCCAGCACGGCCTAAAAGCAGCACATTTACTTCCAAGCCATTATGGCAGCAGCGTTTTCCCGACACAATGTTGTAGCTCTCGAGAATCGGAAATGTTCGGGGTGTTTGGGCACTAAGTAAATCGCATAAGCATCTTCTTCCCTGTTTCTCGAAGCTGCATGTTAAATGGCAGATGAAGAAGACGACCGAAATCACAATTGCAGGAGAATCGACAAGAGATTTCTAGCCAGTGATGGATTGAGCCCCTCGTGGATCCCTAATGCATTTGTCCATCCTCCTAACCTTTACTCAAATGTGTATACGTGTGTGCATGGGCAGGTTAGTGTGTAAATCCTGGTGCGACCACATATGTTCACCCCTCAAAGATTAAGTGTGAATGCGAGCTTGAAGAACATGTGAACGCACGAATGCATTTTTGTGTGTGTGTGTGTTTGTGTTGCATGAACACCAGGGCGACAAGGCCATATGGCACACGCAGCAGACAATCCGTTCCAGCAGCTCCTCAGAAACAACCGAAAGTGAACAGGTCTATCTTCAGGGAGGGAGCCACAGAGCATTCCCACGGAGCCTCATTAGGGACTCTGGCAGTGAGGAGGAGGAGGTGCGAGGAAGAGGCAACGAAGGCAGATGGCGGTGGAGGAGGGCTAGAACAGAATATATAGGTATCTGGCAGTGAGAGAGCAGAGACAGAGGAAAATGGATCTCGGGGGATAATCAAATGATGAGCATCCGCTGCTTCTCCTTTCTGCTGCATCCAAAACCGTTTGGGTTTTGTTGGCTGAGGGGGGAGAGGGTAACAGGAGGAAGATGGTGAAAGCACCTCTGGGCCTTTCCCTCTTTACATTTCTTACATTCTTAACTGGCTTTCTCCTTCCCTGCCCCATTTATTACCAGCTTTCACCCCCCCCCCGGTTCCTGGTTTGTATGTAATACCCTCGTCTTCATCAATCCACTTTTCTCCTCACACTTTCTGCTGCACTCTTCCCCTGTTTGTTGTTTCGAAGCCGTGTGATTCGATGGCTTGTTCGGCGCTGTGGGATACTCCCTGCTGCCTATATGCTCACTGCTAGATCTCCCGGCGTCTTTACAAACGGCAGGCCGGCGCTCCTTAAAGGGCGAGAGGGGATCAAACACACAGACTGGCCGCATGACCGCTTCACTGCAGAGAGCGAGAGAGGTGAGGGAATGTACAGAGGTGAGGGGGTAGTGAAAAGGAAGGAAGATGGTGCCACCTCGCCCTTTGTTGGCACAGAAATGGTGCCGGGTTGGTGCAGTTCGCCTGGATATTTTGTTTTCATATTTTGTATCATGATCGGAGCGCTGGTAACATGCACCCCCATTTTTAGCGGTTCAATTCCTGCCAATTTGGCGAAACCAGACCTCAGGCTGTTCCAGCTCGCAGAGGTAGAGTGGAAGGGTAGCGTTTACTTTAAATAAATACAGGTTTCACTTGACCCTCTGATCCATCCTCCGACCTGCTGTGAGTTATTTCAGGGGTTTGAAGTTTGACGACAGTCGAGCGCCTTGTTCAGCTCATTTTGTGGCTGCTTGAAGTTCCCACCGGTTCCACACATATCGTAAATACACGCGTGTCTGTTGCCTTAAGTCTATTTTGATTCTGGGGAAAAAACTGAGGGAGCAACGCAATCTGCACATTGTGATTGTAATTTAAAAAAAAGTCGAATAAACAAATCAGGAACAGCCTCTCTGTGGGGACCTGTAATGAGCCTGTGTCTTCCTCTTTGGCCTCATTAACTGCGATCTGCATTCATGACAATATGAGTCGCTGATACACATTTTAAACCCTTTGTCTGCCCGGGAAAACAAATCAATCTGCATTAGGAAAGTAATCACCAAGGCTGTGTCTGAAATCACTTCCCTTACATCCATCCATCCATCCATCCATTCATTATCTTTACCGCTTATCCTTCAAGGGTCACGGGGTTTTGGAGTCAATCCCAGGTGACATTAAGGTGAGAGGTGGGGTCACCAGTCCTTCACGGGGCCAACATCACGGGGCCAACATAGGCTGCTATCTCCTGCTGTGTCTCGTGAAAGACAAATTCTGGAAAATACAGACCCGAAATTTCCAGACATGCTCCAAAGTTAATGTCTGAAAATGGCTTTATCGAGACATAACTTGATGTATGATAGAAACGCAGTAGTTTCCTCCATACTGAGCAGTAAATTGAGATCTCGCTACTCCACACTGGAATATCGTAAAAAATATTGAGAGATTTCAGTCACAGTCCAGTTTTTATTGAGAGTGAAAGACGATGTCATGGTTGCTGCAGCACAAACGTCCCCTCTGAGTTATTGTCGACCTTTTCACTGTGAAAGGTTCGTTATCATAGCAATTTTTTCTCGGCTACAACCACAGAAACCTCCCCTCCGAAACAGATTGACTCTTTAGTCTTAGTGTGTGTGTGTGTGTGTGTGTGTGTGTGTGTGTGTGTGTGTGTGTGTGTGTGTGTGTGTGGTGTGTGTGTGTGTGTGTGTGTGTGTGTGTGTGTGTGTGTGTGTGTGTGTGTAGTCGGACTTCAAAGAGGAGATTGTGTGTTGGAGAGACCAGAGGAAACTTCAGAGCAACGTAGCCTTCACTTTTAATGTTGTGAGAGACTCGCTGCTCTGCCGCCGCTGTCGGTTCTCCAGGACCTGAACAGCGTGAGGCCAGATTGTGTGTGTGTGTGTGTGTGTGTGCGTGTGTGTGTGTGTGTGTGTGTGTGTGTGTGTGTGTGTGTGTGTGTGTGTGTGTGTGTGTGTGTGTGTGTGTGTGTGTGTGTGTGTGTGTGTGTGTGTGTGTGTGTGTGTGTGTGTGTGGTCGGTTGATGGGCTGCAGAGAGCTTCACCCGCTTTGTGGTCGCTATCTCTCTCTCTCACTCTTCTCTGTCGCGCACACACACACACACACACACTAACCTGGACTAATCCTCCTGAGGAAAAGTGGCCAAGCGAGGCACAGTGGGGGGAAGCATGTGGTCAGTATCCTGGATGGATGTATCCTGTTCTCCGCTTCCTCCAGCTCCCCCTCTGTGCTCTGCTGTACACACTCTCTCTCTCTACCTCTCCCCCTCTCTCCCTCTCTACCTCTCTCTTTCCTTCAGCAGACCACAAACAAGGTAAAGGCAGCACCATGCTTCCCATGGAGGTCATTCGTTGGGGGGGGTGCCACAGCTCACCTGGTTCAGCTGTTCCCACATAATTTTTTCTCTCCCCTGCTTCTCCGTGCGGTGTATATGTGAGACGAATGTAAGATAAATGACCCGGGCCGATCACTTATTCGTCCAGTCAATGGGAAACGGGCACAATACAAGGAAAGAATCAGCATCGCTCTGCACAGCTGAATGGAGTCTCGCACAGATGTGAATGGAAGGTGTGAGACGGACAATCGCGGCGAAACAATAGGCGATGGTTTTGCCGCAGGAGGAACGTCAACGCAGGAAAAAGAAAACGGGTGATCGCCGACTCTGTGGCTCCAGTTAAACTGCTTCTGTTGAAGTACTTCGTTCAATCTGCAACTGTTTTACTATAGAAGAGGCTGAAAATGTCAGGTTTCCAATTGATTATTTGTTTGGGTGTTAAAGAAAGAAAGGAGGAGGAGGAGGAGGAGGAAGCCCATAACAAGACGAGCACTTTTCTCTTGTCCTGCATCCTATTTGTTTTGTACGAGTTTGAGATACAACCCTGGTTCTGAAAGAGAAGGTTTACTACCTCGCCCAAGGAGTTGATGTTTTCACTCTGCAGTTTGTTGGTTGGTTTGTACATTTGTAAGCAAGATTACACAAAGATAACTGAATGGATTTCTACAAAACTTGGCAGAAGGATGGGGGAACGGCTCAGGGAAGAACCAGTTACATTTTGGTGCAGATCTGGATCAATAAATAAAGGATCTAAGAGTCTGATGCTGAGTAACAGAGTTCTGTTACGGATACATCCTCCATATATCAACCAATTATTATTGGCCAACCGATAAATCGTTTGGACTCCAGAGTTGATTATTTCAGTCTCTTACCAACAACACATTTTCTCCTGAACCTGGAGCGTTTTCAGACGACTCAAAGCTGCAAAATCCATCAAAAAGCTTTGTGATGAGAGTTGTAGCAACAAATCCACAGAGAATTATCTCCCAGTTTCTTACATCCAAAGTGTTTTAGTGCTTTTTTTTACAGCTTCATAACTTCATTGTTAGTTTTGTGCATGAAAATGGACAAAACCACTGTAAGGAACTGCCCAGCACAAAAGATAAGGTTAGCAGCTATAGCCGGTGAATGGAGCATCCACATATTTCCCTCAGGAGTTAATAAAAAACAAAAACGGAGCTGAAACTAGGTTGAATATTGGGCGTGCAGCTGTCAGAATCATTTTTAATGTGCTAATACAAGGTAGTTGTATATAAACCTATATTTTTGGGAGGCAGGTGCAGTTTTACATCCTCACTTTTATAAAACAGTAGTGATGCGGAGGGTCAGCGGTAAATCTTGGGACAACAGCTGGCTTTTATAATCCACTGTGCTATTTCTCTGCTGCGGCTGCAACTGCTTATTATATTAGGAGCTCCTCGTGTCATCTTTCTTTCAGCAACAAGCAAACCACACAGTTTAGACTCCAACACAACTTTTACTGTAAAATAGGACACAGCAGTTTAAGAGGAAACGAGGTGACCCAACTACTTCACGCTGTATTAAAACCTCCTGTAACTTCGAAAAAAGGTGCTAATGCTGCCACAGATGATGTGATTCCCACCGGGGCCACGCGGGCTAAAAAAAGGATCCTGTGCTGTCAGACACTTTGGATAAAAGCACCCTAAATCTGGTGTTTGAGACTTGAGTGCTAAGAAGTATGTGTGGAGTAAAAATACAAATGATGTAAAAGATGGATGTATGTTAATCAGAGGGATAAATAAAGAGATTTCCTCGCAAGCCAGCTTGTTGGTTCGGGCTATTTTTGTATATTTCATATGTGAAAATGATGTGTTGGTGCGTCTGCATCTTTGTGGGTACAGGTTCTCTAAGACCTTTTCCGGCATAGACATTGACTTGGTCAGGACCATTGCACCTCATGGGGACCAAAGCCTGGTCGTAATGAGGCAAAACTTACTTTCTGAGGTCCTGGTAAAGGGTAAGATGTGAATTGGTTAATGAGAGGTTAATCCCTGTGAACAGATTCTTCACGTGAATATGCAGAATCTGAAGCCCTCTGGTTTCCATTTCTAGTTGGAGTGAGCACATCTGAGCAGGCTTTGGTTGCCTGCAGGTAAACAATCCGTGTGAAGAGCAAAAGAGGCAAAATGCAAAGTTTTGGTTAGGCTGTTCACAATGAATGAATGTCAATGCAAATCCTAATAAGGATCTGTGCAAACCGTGTGTGTGTGTGTGGGTGTGTGGGTGTGTGTGGGTGGGTAGCAGCAGCAGCAGCAGCGTTGCATGTAAACCAGTCCATGCGTCACATTTGTCGGTGTTTATTCTCATGGCTGCTGACAGCCACCACCTCTCAAACAGTCCGGCTGGGGATTGACTTTGAAATACCACTTTGATCTCAACTCCCCCTGAACCCCCCTCCCTCTCTGCCTCCCTCCATCCTTTTCTTTCCTCCACTCGCGGAGCCTCGCCCTTTCATCACGTCGATATTTAAAGCCATCGTCCGCGCTCCCCTCCGCTGGCTGTCGCTCTTTGTTTTTGCAGGTTTGTGTGCATGTGTGTGAGCTGAGGCCGATATTGGTGCTGACAGGTCGTGTTGGCAGGTCCAAATGTGTTGCCGTGCTCAGGTGTCTAATGCGGTGGCTGACAGCCCGCGACACTGGAGGCACCTTTGTGTGAGTTTCTCAGGATTTCTCACGAAGTTAAACTCAGTTTGACGTCTCCTTTGTGTGTTGGTACGTCTCTTTGTGTTTCCTCTTGTTCTGTGTGACCCTCATTCTTCCTTTACACACATTCAGAAAGGGAATAGTTCTCCTGCCAAGTCTATGAAGGCCCTTTTTAAAGCCCCAATCTAAACCCAGTGCTCAGTATCACATTTCAGACTCGGCCGTGATGTGAATATCGAGGCAGTGGTGTCGTACACACACTCACAGTTTACTTTCCTAGCGCTTTCTTCAGTTGATGAAGGTTCTGCTACAAAATTCAAACATTGCTTTTATCTTTCCAGACAGTTTCGCCTTTATCGACAGGATATTAAGTGTGAAATGAGGAAGGAGTCGTAACAACTGAACCCGTGGCCACAGCAGGAGGCCTCTAGTGGGCGCTCCAGGGCACAAACCCAACATTTCTCTCCAGCTGGCTTTTATTGTGAAACAGTCACAGGAAATGCAAGTTAAGACTTGATGGCTGCTATGGAAACCCGCTAGCTCACCTAGAAGCGCGGATTCCCTGCATCCGGAGGCTTGAGTCCTCCAGCAGAGGCCGCGGGTTCGATTCCATCCCAGCCATTTGCTGCCGGAGAGTATTTCCCAGCTCTCTCTCCCTTCTTGCAGTCCACCGTCATTTCAAAAAACTCTCGCTGTTACCATGGTCACCACGGCTAACACCAAATTAAAGTGTCAGGCAGCTAAAAAGAAACCAAACATTTTATCTAAATAAAAAGTGGGAACATTAAAAGCAGATGTGCCGCCCACCGACCCGCCCCGAACACCTTTCCCCTCCACCTCGCTGCACAAAGTCCCGAGAGCTTCGCCACTGGTCGTTTAAAAACCTCTAATTTCAAATGAAACAAACCATTTGAACAGTAAAGTTTTCATTGTGCTGGTAAATTAAATCAAGCGCACCTTAAGCAGATCAGCCCATTTTTCCTGAGCACATCTTTTTATTTCCCGTGCGCTTTTTGCTTGTGCGACTGTGCTCTGACCTTGTTTGAAAGCCTGTGACTCACTGTGGGCTATTGTCAGTCTAATCCCCGCCAGCTTTATTTGTGGGAGCATGTGTATGGCCTCCGTCTGGGCTTAAAGCGACTTAATGCCGCTGAGAGCCCAGCCACTTCTCTGCGTTTGATCCGCTGGTGGGAGCGACTGCACAGTTAAGACACTCAAAGACCACACCATCGTCTTCGGGAAGTCTCACACCCCCGTTTAGCCCCCCCCCTCTCTCCTTCTGACAATGCACACGCACTTTAATTCTAGAAAAACCCGCCTCGCTCTCCTCGCCTTGTTCGTTTCTGTTTGTCTTTATTTTATTTTTGTACAGTGACAACCTTTCACATGCTGCTAATACCACGTCTCAGTGTCTAAGTGCGCCGAACCGTCCCAGCTAATGCTATGTGGTCGGCCGGTTTTCATGACATAAGCAGACGGTGACGGAGAGATCTATAATTTTCTCCCTCTCGCACTCTTTTTTGAGACTTCCTCTCCGTTTCCATTCCGTCGACAGAAACTGGAGCCAGGGGCGATGAGGGAATACCCTGTGTTTATCCCCTGTTCTCACAAAGATGGTGCTGCTGTATTTACAGATTTGTTTGCGTCTGTGTGTGTGTGTGTGCGTGTGTGTTTCTCTGAAAGCTGAATCCATTCCTCTAAACAGAAGAGATTTGCACATGCTCACCTCCGCACACCACAGCCCGACATATACAGCTCCACCATCCCGTCACCGAGGCGGTTGCTTATACTTGCTGAGTGTAGCGTTACAACCGGAGTCTTTTCGCTGCGTCTCTGATGGAAATACCACAACGAGAAAAGTAGTACTAGAAAGGAAGCAGTGTCATCATCTCACGTTACCCCTTAACTCTCTCTATATGCAGCGGCCTCACACGCTTTCTCTATTTTCATCTGCATTCCTCTTTAATTTCATCTCCACATCTCTCATGCTGCTGCTGTCACTCCCTCTCCCATGTGTTTATGTATATATACTGTATATATATGTGTGTGTGTATGTATGTATATGCACTATGTATACGTGTGTGTTGGTGAATGTGAATGTGAAAGTATGTGTGTCCATGTATGTACAGTATGAGTGTGTGTGTGTGTGTATCTATCTACATACATATTTGTAGCTATAGATGTGTATGTACATAATGGTGTATACACATATATGTATATAAATAACATCCTCTCCTCTTTTCTGCTATTCTCCCTCTCCCATGTACATCTCACTGTTTTCTTGTTCCGTCTGTTTTCTGACTCTCTGCCACACACTCATACTCTCTCTCTCTCTCTCTCTCTCTCTCTCTCTCTCTCCACTCTCCTCTCCTCTTTCTCCATATGTTCCAATATTCCCCTCTTTATTCGTCCCACTGTGCATATATCACCGCAGACTTGGCACACCCGGCATAAAGCCTCTTTTCAGTCTGATTACTCCGGCCGTGCTCCAGAGTTTGTTATTCCCCCCCCCCCGGTCACGCTGCCCGGCTTAGCCCCTCCACACCGATTAGTCATTCGGTGTTTTAGCGCTACACGTTTATTTTTAAAAATGCTTCCAAGTTCCCTTTACATTGGCGCTCCCGGCCATTTCTTCACCCATGCCAAGCGGGCTGAGGTTAGAACAGGCCAGATGATGTAATGATGCTGATTTTTTTTCCCAGCGCGCCTACCTCACGAGTCAGTCACATGGAAACAGGTTACGGATGAAGAAAGCGCACACAAGCAGAGAGGCCAATGACTTCCAAGTTCTACATAAACACACATGCTGATGGGGTAATGATGTTGTGTATAGCTCCCGGATGACGGCACACAACACACATCTACACGTATACATACATTAAACATGAATCTAGTTTTACGATGCTTTTATCCTTGAATGCAGCGAGTCAGTCAGATGCTGTCAATCTGCCCCCAGTGTGTGTGTGCGTGTGTGTGTTTATACCCCCGACGGAACAGGCAGTCCACTGTGTGTTGACATGTGCAGTCAGCCTTTAGCTTGTGTGTTTACCCACGACCACAGAGCATGACCATAGGCTGCCGCGCACGTGTTCGTGGCCAGAGCCGGTCACTGGTGCACAATAGGAGCCGAGTTTGTTGGCGTAGGTGTCTGTGACTGTTGGTGTTCCGGGAGACGAGGTCATTAGATCACAGGGAGAGCAGGTGGTCGCCGCCGCCTTCTTTAGCCTCGTTCACCCCCCCCCAACCCCCCCACTCCTCTGCCTGCGTACAGCCGGGGCCCCTCCCTCTCACAGTGGTTGGAGTCAAAGGTCAGGCCAGGAAAAGGCTGCTGGTTCGGAGCCAGTGGCATTCTAGCATTCCTCTGCATGCTAAATCGGAGCCAACATGGCCTCTGCCTGGGGATCAATGGGCCGCAATGTTATTTAAATACAAGGTGACCCCGGGGGAGGAGGTGTCAGGGGGTGGGGGGGTCACAACAGCCGCACTTCTGACAGGAGACACCCTCTGCAAAGAAAAACAACCCTCCTTTCTACCTCGCCCCAGATGACACCCCTCATCAGGAAATCTGTCTTAGCTCATGGCTCTGACTTGACAAGTTATTAAATCATTTACATCCTCACAAAATACTGAGATTTAACACCCCCCATCTCTCCCCACAGAATATTTAAAATTCCCTTCAGTCCCAGCTGAGTTTTTAAAAAGAGACGATGAATTATTCACTGTGATCCGCTTGTCTCCCTATCCAGAGCCAATAAGGGGAAATGACTGAAGCTAAATTCCTCACTCCTGGATCTTCTGTCAGGGACTAACTGCAGAAGTGACCTCAGACACACCTCGTGGTTCTCATTCTTTTTTCATGCAGGTTTTATAAGTCGACTAGAATCTCTAATGTTTTTGATGAAGTTGAGGAAGGGAAGGTGTTAATATCAGAAACCAGGGGCCCTGCATGGGCACCTACAAGGGTTCAAGTGAACATGTAGTGTAACTGTTCTACAGCAAACTGGGGCTATAGCAATGTTAGAGAGTCACACATGTCAGATTCTGATGTGTCAGTATATTGGTACTGATTAAAGGAGACTTGCTTTTTTAGTAGTTTGAGGAAAGGAATGTGTTTCCTGAACATTAGAGCATGAAAACCTTTTATAGTCACATGTCTCCCTCCTTTCGGCACATGTGGGCAAACAAACAGTGACACCGACATCTCATCGAAAGGCTCCCATTGGCTGATTTCATGGGGCCAACCGATAAGCAAGTAAAAACAAGCTGGGACAGAAACAGGATTTTATGGAAGCTTGTAATTCTCACTGTAAGTGATGTTGCTGTCAGTTTCTGCCTTCAAGTGATCAGGTGCTAAGTGCTGCTAATTTCCAAGTTGCTCATTTGTGGTCATTCGTTGTGGTGTTTTTCAGAAACATTTCCTGTGGTTTCATTTCACTCTGTGTCTCTCGCAGTTGCTTCTTTTGATCTGTTCCGTTCTCCGTCCTCTGTAATTTGCTCGACCACGGTGGTTATCGCCGCTCACAGTAACTCTCCAGCTCAAACCGCAAGTGTTGCTGAAAGTCTTAATGCACCGGAGGACTTTTCAAACAGAAAAATATTTAACAGGGCACGCGGAGCAGCGACGATTGAAGATGTCAGAACGGTCTCAGAAGAATCAATCGGAAATAGAGTGAATAAAATGTCACATTTCCTTGAGTAAAGGCAAATAATTATTAAATGAATCCTTAAGTTCTCCAGGCTGTGTCATGTTCGCCGTGTGATTTCAGGTCAAATATAAGAACATGTTAAAGATTAAGCTCCTGTTTCGGGCCGACTCTTGTTCTCATGCACGTGGTTTACGTAAACTGATCCCGAAACACTGCAGGAGAGAGGGAGGAACAAAACCAAGGACCGAGGTGTGCGTGCGTGCGTGTTTGTGTGTGGAGGGCAAAGCAGGAGAGCTGAATGATTTATAGAGATTGATGGCCCGCTGTGCCCGGCTGGAGCAGCACTGCAGTCGGGAGAATGTCACCGGGTCCTGGTGGAGCCGAGTATTTATCTCGTCGTCTTCATTTGTGCTGATTCAGAATCAGCAAACAAACGTGCTTCATAATTAAACCTACACACGAGGAGGATGATAAGTGGATTTTGAAAGATTCCTATCGGCCCTTTTGGGGGATGTAACTTACATCTCAGTCTCTGTCACATTTTGTGTTGAGTTCATCAACAGTAATTTTGGTTTCTAAAATATACATATATACACAAAAAAAGTATAATTCATAGTTGAGACTGGGTATCAAATATTATCTGGTGCTCAAATCTTCCTCTTTTGGTAACAATGGTTGTACTTGTGTTATAATTGATCTAAATAAATAAGATTTGAATATTAAGTAGAAAAATCAGCTGAGTCATGTTGGGAAGGCGACAGGCTGTTTCCTCAGGCTGGAGATTTTAGAGGAGCCTGTTGTAAGTGCAGTTAAAGTAGAGTAGAAGTTGTTTCCTGTTTTAAACCTGTAATTATGATTTTTTTTAAATATTATATAAGAAGATTTTTGTATTATTAGCTATTTATGTTCCTCAAGATAAGGGAAGTGCTCAGAAAATTAGTTTGGGCACTATTTTGATTTCAATCGATAATTTCTTTAGTTTTTCAAGCCAAAATAAATTTCAATATCGCCAATTTTCAGCTTCTCAAATGTGATTTTTGGCTTTTTGTTCATTTGTTTTTGTGACTGAACTGAATATCTGTGGGTTTTGGACAAAAGAAGATTGAAAAGATCCCATTTGACCTGAGAAAACTGTGCCCGACCTTTATTTTTGCTGTTTTGTGAGATTTTACTGACAAAACAATGACTTGATTGTAGTTGAGAAAATATTCAGCATCATTAACAAATCTCCAGTATTATATAAACCCCAGTGTTGAAATGTTTGAAACCATCTCTGCGTATGAATAGAGAACAAACTGAGATCTGCTTCTGAATCATTGGATATAAATGCAGATGGAGCGGCTGAACTCAACCAACCCGAACAGACCATATGTCCGTCCTGCTCTGTGCTTTAACTCTGTTCCTGTGGATGAGCGGCACATTGATTTAAGACAGAATGACGGCGCAGCCACTGACAGTCGAACCCCACGTCTCCGATTCACTTGACTCCCACACGTTTCCAAATCTCAGCCTCTGATTAATGTGACTGTTTTAAGATGTTTAACAATCAGAATAATTAATCTCAATTTAAAGGCTGCGTCAGATACGATCGTGATTATTTTGACCTACAGCAGGAAACTTGATATTTCACCCTCACTGATGCATTACTGTCCCACAATCAGTAATTGTAGAAAACTAGTCATGATTAGACACAATTACTTTCACAGCTCAAGGCAAAATGCAGAGACTGATGCAGTTTGATGAGTAAAAAAGAAAAAACCGTGGAGAGTTTCCAGTCAAACACTGGAAGCTGTGTGATACGGAGTCAAAACAGGGACTAGTGATGTGTGTCTTGGTTTCTGTCCATATTAGGTTTTCTGCTGGCAGGCTTCTGCATGCACTTTTATTTATTTTTTTCATTTTTTTAAGTGGATTTGTGTATCTGTTGGCAGCGTTTTTTTTGCAGAATGCGAGGGCTTTCATCGAGGTGTGTGCGGCTTGATGTGATGCCGGGCAGAGAGCTGATGGCTCAGTGAGGCGTTTCATGTCGGAGTTAATGTACAGGAATATGGGAGGATGATTTAAGTGCAGCAGACAGACGGGGCTTGTAGAACGTCTCATTTCATCGCAGGAGGAGGAGGGGGGAGGTCAGGGAGGCTGTGGGTCCTTAAAAAACCTCAATGTTTTCATTTCAATTTATCAAATAAAAGGCCTTTAAAAAGTATTACATTTTCTTAAATTCAGTTTGGATGTGTCTATCTTTTTGGGCGCATCATCGGCAAAACTGTCTGAACTAGAAAGGCACTCAGTAGAGATTATACCTCCGCCAGCGGCCAACAGTCCCATTATATGAAAACAACACTTTAGGTTTCTCAGCTACACATTAGTGGTAGTTACAGGTTTGTAGCCGCATTCGTTACCACACAGCGGCTGAAAGAGGCCGACACGCCTACGAAACCACAGTTCAATCCACTAGATCACGTTCTTATTCTGATCTGCACAAAAATATAATGCAAAATTAATTCCTGGATCTGCCCCTGATCCACCAAAGTAGTGTAGCTGTAAACTAATGCCTTTCCAGCCAGCTTTCCTGCCTGCCAGCTTATGAACATGGGGAAATGCAACTTTAACGATAAGTGACTTGAAAATGTCGAGTACTCGTGGTCGTTGAACCCATAACCTGGAAGTGCTCACGTGCTGTGTCTTAAAAGTCTAATGGACTTAATGTTTTTTTACTTGGAACAAATATATTTTTACTTAAGGTGTGTTTCCAAATCAAATGTTGCCCCTTAAAATTCATCTGAAGTGGTTTTAAAAGGGTCTTGAATTTCATTGTTTCTAGCAGTGGACACCCTGGGAGGGGGGGGGATTTAAGGGGACAGAAGTAGTGAAGGTCGTCTCTCAGCTGAGACCTTTACAAGATGTAACACATCTCTGAGAATCATGTCCTGCTCAACACACACACATACATGTGCAGAAGCACACGCATATTCAAACTGGCACCTTTGGAAATGAAGATGGATGATGAGCACATTGGCTGCAAGAAGCTCAGGAGATAATGTCGCCACGCACACACACACACACACACACACACACGCACCAACAACAGCTTTTACAACCACCTTCTCAGTTTACACAGATTATATGAGGCTCGTTTCATAAACCTCACACGCGGCCTTATCTCGTGTGTCATGTAAAATATATATTGGCTTTTGATCCTTGTTTCGCGGCTGCATTAAACCACTTGGCTCATTACAGCCGGAAGCTCCGACTGTTGTGGCGTCCTGTAAGACAACACCGATATAAAACCCTGATTAGACGAGCAGCAGCAGAGTGGCTGCCGGAGCTCAGAGCCATAAACTGGAAGAGCTAATGTACGTTAACCAGGACGTAGGATTTTGCTTTGGCCCTTGGAGCAACACACACATGCAGGGAAAGAGCCCAGGAGACAATACTGTTATTGGGAAATATTTAATTATGGTTTATTGACCAGTTAAACGGCTCCAACATGCAGATAAAAAAAAAAAAACGGTCCTCCTGTGTTTATAATGACCATAAAAGTGAATTTAAATGAAACACAATTTTATTTATTGAAATAAGAAAAACATAAAGATGCAGAAATGTACGTTTATGAAGTGAAATGGCCAAAAATATTAACAGAATTAAAATGTTCAAGTTTAAAGCGTGATGGGTTGTGGTTTTTAACTCTTAATTTATGAGCAAAGAATGACAAACAGGAAATGCTTTCACAATGTATGAGCAATATATAGATATTTATTGAACTTTTGTTGTATTGCTATTGATTGTACTCATATTCTGATGATTCTTCTTATTGTTTTATTTCCCAGCCAAAGTAAAGAATAGACTCTTTTTTTAAATCAGGCGTCAGTTTCAGCAAATACTCTGGTTTTGAGGAATCGGTATCAAAAAAGGAAATATTCAGATGAGTCTATCTTTAAAAATGAGTCAAATATGTAAATATAATCTAACGTATAATAAAGCACACGACTGTGCAGTGTAGTCATTAAACAGAGCAGTGCTGCGTGGGCGCTTCATATATACAATAAGCTAAAATTGGCGCGTATCAACGTGTACAAATACATAAATTGGCATCATAAACACGCACACACACTCACAGGCAAGGCAGTTATTAATCACGTCAGGGGCTTGTTGTACTGACGGAGCTCCGCTAAGAGAAATGCTTTATTAATATCAGCCCTCGAGCCCCTTAGGTAGCAGAGGCACACACACACACACACACACACACACACACACACACACACACACACACACACACACACACACACACACACACACACACACACACAGACTAAGCAGCATAAACTATACAGGCATACAGAACATGTATACGAGGTCACAGAGACATTACACTTTGAAAGGGAACAAACGCACACACTATATTGCTGTGCCTCTTATATAAATCGATCTTGACCTGCTATACTCCCACTCGTTCATGCATAGAAAATGTCTGTAATCATCACACACACACACACACACACACACACACACACATACACACATATAAAGGTGTGAACGCTGCGAGTGTCTCTACTTATTTATTTATTCACCCGCTGCTTCTATCCAGGTCGAGTCATCTCCAGCAGTTAAACGCAAACAACAGCCAACCTCCCCGTCTCTGCGTGTGTGAGGATTGACACCTAAACACACACACACAGCCACAAACACACAACCACACGCACACACACACAGAGTCAGTTGCTCATGGTGGTAAAACGCATCGTTGCTGTAAAAGCAGGGGAAACTTGGCGAAGCTTTGATTTCCTCTGATTCTCGTCTCATCGGGATGGAAGCGCTCTTCTCTCCCATGACGTCGACGCTGTTTGTCTGCCTCTGCTGTTTGATGTTTTTATAGAAACTCTCCCCACGGAAACTCACTAACTGACCCCCGCAGGAAGCCAGGCACACACACACACACACAAATTCTCAGAATGAAGTGAAAAGGAAGTGTGTGATTGGAAAAAAAAGACAGGAAGTGCCCAGCTTAACTTCCTGTTTGCAGGGACTATTGTATTCCGAAGCAGCAGAGCACGCACACGCACACGCACACACACACACACACACACACTCACCCAGAGAGAGACATAAAAGCCGACAAGATAAAGATCAGCCTCTTGCTGCCAAGTTCCTGCTCACAAATAAATAGATGTAAGGGACACAATAATTAAGTGTCGGAGTTGATACTACATTCAAAAGGCCTCGGCCCAATTTACAAATTTAAACAGACTTAGATGCCGACTCTGTTTCCTTCAAACCTGTGTGTGTGTGTGTGTGTGTGTGTGTGTGTGTGTGTGTGTGTGTGTGTGTGTGTGTGTGTGTGTGTGTGTGTGTGTGTGTGTGTGTGTGTGTGTGTGTGTGTGTGTGTGTTGATTTCTAATTGTTGTTCCGAGCTTCTCTTTGTTGCGTGGACAGAATTTCTTGTGGGGAAGTTTGTGTCCAGTGTATCTGTGGTTGTTGATCCTTGAAGGCATCGCGGCGCACGTTGATGCACACCAGTCAATACAAAGGGCCAATCAGCACTGAGGCCTGTGCTGCTCTCTGCTCGAAAACATGGATTTCCAGGATATTGTTTAACTGTCAATTACACAACCGTAGATCCGTTTTTCAGAAACACATTTTTATTCAGTGTGTTTCCGTGAGTTTTTCTCAAGTCTAGAATGAAACTACAACCCCCTCAGGGTGGCAAAATAATGGATGTTTCAATCGTTTATTCATTTATACACTTGATTCAATAATGTATTTTATCTTTTCAGCCGCTTACCTATTACTTTACAACTATTCATCCATTATTCTTATTTTACTACTTTCACATTGAGCCATTTCTCAGTTTGTTTTATCAACAGTAGCTCAGCATCCATTTGCCCATAACATTTAGCTGTGTCTTTATATAAAGATGGACGACATGACGGCTCCCCAAAAGTGCAGCCAATGAGTCATGGGTCCCTGGTTCCCCCATGTTAGTGGATGGGACATGGAATGTGTATATCAGTGGGAACCATACACAGCTGCTCCATATGCTGTTACTTTTAAGTAGCTGTAAGTCTAGTTTTAGGCACTTTTAACATGTGGTTATGCACTTAGGTGTTATATCTGAGTCAATATGAGGATACATTATATTTACACTCCCACACAATAGTGATAACCAGCTCTTTCAGAGGTGACACCACTCACAATTGACATTTAGTGTGCAGATAATTATTTTTTACCCTAGAATTTATAGTCTAGACATTCACCTCAGGCCCGGGAACGATCAGACCTGTGGGAAGTGTTGTGACTTCCCCACAAGTGTTACTGTAACTCACAGCGGAGGAAGCTGTGGTTTTTAAACGTCACATGACACCGGAGCTCGATCTGCAGCTCAACAGCCGCTGCTCAGCGCAGAAGAAACGCAGTGAAAAGGCCACGCGGGTCAAGAGTGACTAGAAGCTGAACGTGTGCTACAACATTTCTGGAACCAATTAAGTGTTGCGGTGTTCCACTCTGCTTTACAAGATAAGGGTACGAGGAAATAGCGTTGAGCCTCTGTTGCTGTAATTTCACCCTAACCCAACCATTTAGATGTAATGGGAGGTAAATCTGCCCCCAGTATCTTCAGTGTGAACAAGGGGGATGAAGTGGAAGACTGGTTAATTAGCAGCCTCGTTATCCACGCCGGTGCTGAGCTCTGTAGCGGAAAGTCTTTGTACAAGCAAACAAACAATAATCAAAGCTCAAAAAACACGAGGCTGCGCGGCGTTTCATTAGCAAACCATTAAAGTTGTGGAGCTTCAACACGAGCGATAGCAGCGTAGTTTCAGAACGAGGGAGAGAAACCTCAGCCTCAGACATTAAACGTAAAAGCCCTAAATGTTGATGTGCACCCTGCAGCACACTATTATCTTCTGTTGACAGGAAGCAGCTCTGGTGCTTCGTTTGGCTCATGGAAGCCTCAAGGCCAAAATGCAGCGGAAGCAATAATGGACGTACATAATTTGACATTTCTTTGATATGCTTCAAGCGGGAAATATGAGGCGTCAGCAGCACTGACTCTAGCTTCTATACATATATAAACGTTTGATGTTTTTGTATGTGAATGACATCAAATATGTTGCATGGTCACTAGCAAAGGTTGTGTTTGTTAGTGAGGCCAAGTTGTGGACTAAATACTTCATGTACTGAAATATGTCCTTTGATTGCGCAAAAAACACATTTTTAGTTGTGTTTCTCTGTTAAGAAACTTGGCACCACGCGCTAAATAGTAAATGGATTACATTTTATATTGTAGTATAGGTCATAAATCCCGCCTCCTCAATGTGTTTTACTAAAAAGTAAAAACACAGCTCAAGTAAAATTTCAATCTTAAAGATGGTTTCTGCCATTTTAGGTAGTTAGTTGGGTAGTTTCTTCAAAATGCCCGTTTAAAATGCTCTACCATACACATTCACCCATTCATTCATATATATATATATATACAGGGCTTCCATATACATCACACATCATTCACACACTGTTGGCACAGCTGTCAGGAGCAATCTGGCAACATAAGGGGACTTCGGCATGCAGACCGGAGGAGCCGGGGATCAAACCTTCTGGTTAGTGGACGGCCCGCTCTATCTCCTGAGCCACAGCTGCTCAAATCCAACAGCCTGTGGTTAGACTGTTGTGTGCACACTATTGTGTATCTGTCAACACACGCACTGATACAATGAGCCAATTGTTAAGGCCTTTTAGTGGTTGAGAACTTTATTACTTTGTTGTATGAGGAAAGTTTTTTGTAGGTTTTCTTTGCACTTTATAAATATTCTGTCATAACAAGTTTTACAAGGACAACAAAAGGACAATTCAATATTTGTTTCAGCAGCGTCTTAAATCAAAGTGACGTCTGCGATAGATATATTGTGACCTCCTGGGTGAGAGGACACAGAAATACTGTACTGCTCTGAATGGAGATGTACAATGTCAGTCAAAGGGCAACATGGTAACTGAACTGAGTCACCACTTCCCCCTTGTTAAACTTCTCCGGTTACGATAATTTCACGGTGCTTTGCAGCTAAAGCAGGAAATAATCCAGTTAATTTGAATCTAATGATAACGTGTCTCGGTGAGAAAAGGAAAATATTAGCCCGGGCTGATGAATCTGTGTGTTTTGGTGCAGCAACAGGCCTCTCGGAGCATTTGTTCACATTGCTAACCGGCTTCCAGCAGCTCCAGCTCTCTCCTCTCTGTTTGTTCTTCCAGTTACGAGTACATCGCTCTGGTCTGAGCTTTTACTGGAAAACACCTGTTTATGGTGAGGATGGATTCCTCTCTCTCTCTCTCTCTCTCTCTCTCTCTCTCTCTCTCTCTCTCTCTCTCGCTCTCACATTGTGCAGCCCACGCAGACTTTCCTCTGCGCTTTGACACCTGAATGTGTGCAGGTTTTTATGTGTTGCATTATGTAAAGAAAGTGGTGGGTGGAAGGAAGCCGTGCAGCACATCAGCTCTCGAACAGGCACCTATGAAGACGAACGCACACACAGCCACACACACACACTCTCTCACTTGATGCCAAGAAGAAGACAAAATGTCAGGGCTGGTTGTGGGAGACAAATGCTGGTGCTGCTGTCGGCATGGCGACTGCTCTGGTGTAGGGTTGCGGCAGGAGCCCGCCGCGCTTAAATTCACTTAAAATGTCAAAACACCTGAGGGGGGTGAGGGCTGTGCCTGGACCTGACAACCATCAACCTTTCTCTGCCTCACACTCTGACAAAAACTGGTTGGAAACCTCAGTGATAACTGTGTAACCTTTTCAGTAAGCACTTTGCCCTTTATTTGTTTTCAAATCATATTCTTTTCTGTTTTGCGTTTCTCCAACACGAATTAAGGAGACGCACATTCCCCCTCGGGACACTTTCGGCGGTTTGCCCGTGAATAGTGTGACTCGTGCACCTCTTTACCTCCATCCAGCGCTGAACCCGCCCCCCAAAGAGCCTAATAAATACAAGCGTGCGCATATTCCAAAAGAGCAAGACTATTAAGGGTCCCAATAAGGTTCCTCTAGGCTTTGTTCCGTCTAATATATTCCCTGCATATTAATTGACAGAACCTAGCTCAATAGTTACTGCGCCCGGCTCTCGGTGGCGTGGCATTTAACAAAGCCTTGAAGGAGACGCTGCCGCTCATCGTTCAGTGCCGGGTGCAACTGTTCCCGACGCCGCAAAGATTTATGGGAGTCCTGGGACTGTATATAGGTTCTGTGTAATTTTGTCACAGTGGAAAATAATGTGTTTATTTCAATTTTGGGAGAAGCCTGGAGTTTTGTGATCTTTGTCCATCCAGTGTCAGAAGTCACATTTTCTTATGTGATGTTAAACTGAACATCTTTGTTTTTGGACGACCAGCTAAATAAAACCAACTATTTGAACGTGCCACGCTGGAATCTGAGGAAATATAAGGATCGTGTTCATTTTCTGAAACTTCATACACATCATCATTAATTGAGAAATCAATCTGCAGATTGATCAATAATTAAAATAATAATTTGTTGCAGCCCCAGAGTGGAGATTAATCTGTGATATATTCATTTTAAAATAAATAATTAAACTAATGTAATACCAGATTTGAAAAAAAAAGACCCATCTGGTTGAAAGTCACAAGAGTGCTCTCTGTTTAACTTTTAGATTTCTAGTTATTAGAAAGTTCAAATTCCATCGACTAATTGGAAAAATATTTATTTATGATTAAAAAAGAAGTTAATTTCCGCCCTGAAAGTGGTTCAGGTTGATCTGTTTTACCATAAAATGTTAGAAATGTTTATTTATTTATTCACGGTCACATCTTTTGAATAACTTGCTTCATCAGATCAATGTTCACAACCAAAATATAACAAACATTTGCGTA
Source organism: Hippoglossus stenolepis (assembly GCF_022539355.2). Classification (NCBI taxonomy): domain Eukaryota; kingdom Metazoa; phylum Chordata; class Actinopteri; order Pleuronectiformes; family Pleuronectidae; genus Hippoglossus; species Hippoglossus stenolepis. The sequence continues at coordinate 5,843,369 of NC_061499.1, forward strand.
GCGTTTGCCTGCTCCCCCAGCCCTTGCATACAGTAAACCAGGTTAAATACACGCAGCAGAAATCCAACAACACTGCATCTTGTCGCGGTGCCTCCCCCTCTTGTCATCTGATGGGTATGCTTTAACCCACATGAGGCCACGATCGCCGCCTCGGCCGAGCTGACTCTCTTTACTTGCTTCCTGTTTTAACCACGGGAAATTTTCCCGTCGCCGCAGGCCCTCTGAATGGCTGACTGCACGTCTGACTGAATGGCTGCCTGGCCGACTTTAAAGGGACTTTCAGACCTTAGTCGGCCGCTAAGTGTGCTCAGCTTACGGTAATTGGTGGGCTTACGGCTCTTCATACCAAGGTTGCTGTTGCCAATGCCGACTCCCAAAAAGACATTTAGGAATATTTACAGTAAAGAGCAATTGGTCCCTAGAAAGACTTCTGGGAGTTTGGCAGAGTGAGTGTGGAGTAGAAGGCTGAATATTTCCCTGAAGAGGTTTCAGTGTTAAAGAGGATCCCCAACATTTAAAAATCTATAAAATATGACTGTAATTATTGCCCTTATTGATGTAAACGAAGAAGACTCTGGGTGCATGGCTGAAAGGCTGTGAGAAGATGAGTTTCTGCTCATGTGCTCTGGATCCAGTTTCCACAGGAAATCTGTCAGACTGCTCCATGACGAAGAACAGTTTTAGATTCAGGAAATACTCAAGTATAACATGTTGTGTTTACTGCACCCACATGTTTAAAGTCTGTTATCAGAAGCCGTTATAACATCTTATCTTATAATTAACATTTGCTTGCGTGGTGTAATTGCTCTAAAACCACAGTTTATCAGATTTCAAACCATTTATTATTTTATTTTTGAAGGGAATTCGACGCTGCCAGTTGAAGCAAGTTACTTTGGCTGCAGCTAATACGACAGGAAATACTAAAGTTTGTCAAATATGTGAAGCTGAATCCAGCTGTTTGGTTTGATACAGACTCATTTGTACTTTAGTTTCGTTTAGCTGCTGTAGTTTCTGTGTTCAATTCTTTTATATGCTAGCGCCACGACTCGTTCTCAGGGCTTTGATCACTTTGATCCAATCTGAACAATTACTGGATGTATTATCATATCATGGTCTCAAGAGGATGAACCCTACTGACTTTGGTGATCCCCCAACTTTTGTGTTGCACCACCAGAAGGTTGGAATTTGTGGATCAGAGTAAAAAACATGCGATATATTTGATGAATTGCCTTGAATTTTGAAGTTATTCAAGGTCCCCTGATGATACATTCCTATGACTCTGATTGTGATCCCCTGATTCCATTACCCATCATCCTCAGCTGTACTTTGTGTACAGCGCTAATTACCAACGGTTAGCTTGCTAACAAACACAGAGTGTATGAATCCGTTTAACAGTTTGCAGCCACAGCACTATACTGTCCCTGTCCTGAGTTTCTTCCATGCACATGATTTAAAAAACGCAGGTTAAGCCGTGCAAGGTAATAATGAAATGTTAAGTCCAAGAAATCAGGTCTTCAGCAGAAATGTTGACAAGGTTTCTCTTAATCCCTTAAACCTGTCAAAGGAAACCAGTTTCTGATTCTGAAATGTGCCTGCGACCCGAAAGCTACGAATAATGAGATTGTGGAGAGTGTACAACCGCACTCTGTGATGCTCGGGGCACAGTCGTCTTTGCTACAGGAAGGTAGACTGCAGGAAGAAATGTGGATTTAAGTCTAAAAAACACAAAACTTAACACATTGTATTTTCTCTGGTTACCATCTGGGGAGTTTTAGCTTATCCGTTCGGGGCCATGCTGTGCTTTCCTTGCAGCAGACTCCCAATCTACTCCCGTGTTTGACCCGTGCCTCTGGGTTTTTCGATGTACATTCCCTCGGAGGATAGCGAGAGGAGGAGTAAATGTGTACTTTTGGACGTCTGCAGACAGGAAAGGGAGGACAGAAAACGATGCGAGGTGCGGCGAAGGGTCACATCTGTCACGCGGTGCCGTTGTAAGAAGACCCACCTGCTGGTTTCGCTGTTTCTTAATTGGGGTTTTCACCACTTGCTGGCTTCCCAAAGGGGGTGTTTCTGTCTGTTTGGTACAAGCGGTGAGGGAGAGGAGGATGGAGAGCACGGAGAGAAGGGAGGTTAAAAGTGCAGAAGTCCAGTAGGAGATTATAGGACAAAATGAGATGATGAAACGACCACAGGGGGAATGGAAGGTAAGAGTAAAAGGGGAAGAAAGGAGGAGAGGGTAATAAAACGAAAAGTACAACATTGAAGGAATCAAAAATGAAGCCGAATATGGCCTCTCCTCTGTCAAGAGGGGGGAAACGAGAGGAATGAAGAGAAAGCAGAGGAGAGGCTGCTTTTATCTGGGGCGGTTGTGTGGTGGATTTGTTGAGGCAAACTCCCGGCATCAACCTGTGTGAGCCGAACAAGAGGGAGCAGCTTAACTCGCTGTAGGAAAGGTTACAAGTGCTGAACTCACACACTAATCAAGCTTTCTCCTTGTGTTCTCTCCCTCGGTTTGCCTCCCTGCGCCACCTATCACCCACTCCCATCAACACCATGAAGGTAAGAAAACTTTTTCCTCTTTGTGTGTGTGTGTGTGTGTGTGTGTGTGGGGGGGGAGGTTGGGTGGGGCGTGAGAACTGGCAGCGAGGCAGAGGGAACGTGCCCAGTGTATCAACGATGCACGAACGCGCACACAAACAGCTCTTAAGCATATAGCGCACATGTGTAAATAAGAGGCAGGGTTCTTTTCACACGGACACCGTTGTGCCTCTCACGGACCGTTTTTTTCAGCCGAATGAATAAAAAGACACTCTCGTCCTCTGTCCTCTGCCAAAAGAGAGATTATCTGCTCAGACGTGAAGAAGACAGACAGGGAGAAGGACTCCTGGAGGCAAAAAAGGAAAAACGGATCAAGTGGCAAATTTGTGTCTGTTTCAAAGCCGAGTGGAAATGTGACATCTTCCTGTGGGTATTGTGCATATTTTTAAATTTCACAGGGAAGTGAATAAAAACATTTTGGGGGCATGTTTGACATGTTTTTGACATGTTTAACCAACTGTTGTGGCGTGCTGACGACTGGAGTATGTCATAGCTGTTTATAGCCTCCAAACATTGATACAAGATGTTTTTATGCCTCCACGCCAACATCAGCTATTCAAGTTGTCGGCCTGTCCGTCCGATTATCTTTAACACGATAGCTCAAGAGCTCCCTCCTTCAAATTTGGTAAAAACACTCAGTTTGACTCATGGAGGAACTGATACGAATTTTGTGGTCAAAGGTCAAGACGGCTGGGATGTAAAAAAAGCTTTTTATTGCCTTGTGAACTCGATATCCCAGCAACACCTCCAGTGATTCCTTTCAAATTTGGTACAAACGTTCAGCTGAAATCAAACATGAACTGATTGGATTTTGGTGGTGAAAGGTCAATGTCACAGTGATCTTCAATGATACCTGTTATCTCAAATCTGCCACAAGGTTTTCTCTTCGAATTTTGACCAGTTGTCACTGTGTCAGTGAACTGATTAGATTTCAGTGGTGAAAGGTCAAAGGTCACAGTGACCTCATATGAGTCGGTTGAGGCAACTGCTCCATGACTGAAAAGTTGGACTAACAGCAAAGAGTCTTCCATCGACACACAGGTTAATAAAGAATAGTGAAAGTAAATACTTGTATGATATTAAGTACTTGTTGCATATTCAGTTTCACCTGCAACAATTGTCATCGCTGCTTCCTCATACTGCCTCCAGACAGTCTCTCGTGCGAGTTGAAACCGTTTGTCACTGTTTGAGCTGAGTTGGAGCTGACAGGTGACAGAACGCTGGTTCACCGGGTCATTGTTCAGAGCTGTGGGGAATCAACAACTCCAAACAATATTAAAGCCTTATTTTTTTCTTTTTGAGTGGGGGGGGGGGTCTTTGTTGTGAAATTCAAATTGATTGCCTCTGAAAGCATGTCAAACTGCAGCGATGCTCTTGAGGCTCACTGGGAAATCCCAAACCAAAGAGCATGTGTGTGTTTGTTCTCAAATCGCAGTCAGGAAGTACCGTGTGTATTTTTATGCATGTGCTGTGTGTGGTTTGCAAATTAACATCCTTCCGAGCTCACAGAGGAAATGACAGGGTCCTCCATTAACATACCGATTTGCTTACATGCCCACACAATGGTGGTAATATATACTGGATTACTGCACATTAGACTCATGCATGGTTACCTTCTCCCACTTGTTTGGGCAAAGCAGCTCCGACATACATTTACATATCAACGACGTGTAAAAGAGAAACTGTTTCCTGCCCGGAGTTAATATTACAGAGGTGCTCTGTCACTGTCAAAAGATCAAAACAGTCTCTCCCATCCCACCATCCTGTCCTTGACTTCCTGAACACGACCTGCACTCGTTCTCGTCGCTCCTTCCTTCTCCTCTCTCCTCTGTGGGGTGTGTTGTTGTTTACAGCAGCCGGTGGGGGGGTGTTTGGTTTCCTCTCTGCGGATTGTTTGCAGACAAACAAAGCAGTGAAGGCCGCCCCGCTCTCCCACGCCGCTCGCTGGAAACATGTATTTCTAGCTGTTGGTAAAGGCTAATTTTCAAAGTCATCGCTATTTTGTAACATTTCACCGTCTTCCACAAACACTGCTTTCAGAGGAGACTATGCTACGACCTGCAGGGCAACTGACAGCGGAAGGCGTCAGTTCACTAATTCCAATCACATAGCTGACTTCTACACTTCGGCTGTAGAGGAAAGTAAAAAGTGAAGATTATAACGCAACTGACCTTAAAAAATTCATAAAAGGCCGTTTTACTGCACATCCAGTATAGAGTTTGGCTTAGGAATGCCATTTTCTCTCCGAATCTCCAAAATTACCTAAGCCCGACATGAACCCGATGTTTTCCTTGATGACACATGAACTAGCCAACGTGACCGAACCCAGCCATCATTCCAAACTTTTTGTCTGAACCCGGCTCGTCAGGTCCCGACAGGCTCGGGTCGGCAGTCCACTCTCTGATCCAGTATCCAATAGTGTTTAGTAAACTTGCCAGCAGGTAGTGCTGGCGCGAGCTCGGCCACCACCGTTCATGGAGTCTCCTTTTCTTCCCCTGCTCCCCTAACTTCATTCCTTCCTTTCCTTCCTTTCTTTCCATTGCAGCGAATAATGAACTTTCCCCCTCTTTCTTTATCTCCCCCTCACACTCCGTCTCCCACCCTCCCCCTGCTCTCCCCCGGTCCCTCCTTCCCTGTTCAATAAACTCCCGACTTCATTTGCCATAGTGTTGCAGCAGGCTGTTTGGCAGACCCGTCGGCCCTGTCGCACAGCGCTGATGGTTGAATGCAGCGCACCGAGCACACTGCCTGCATTGTGCTTCTGATGAGGCCCTACATCTTAGTCACCCGAGAGCCTGCGTGTGTGTGTGTGTGTGTGTGTGTGTGTGTGTGTGTGTGTGTGTGTGTGTGTGTGTGTGTGTGTGTGTGTGTGTGTGTGTGTGTGTGTGTGTGTGTGTGTGTGTGTGTGTGTGTGTGTGTGTGTGCGACTTGTGTGTGTGCGTACCTGATGGCGAGGGGCACGCCTGTGTGCCCACATTGTGGACTTTTAACACACAGATGCAAAAACACCACATTGTGCTCAGTTTAGCACCTAAACAGTTGCATTTGCCTGCCAGTCGCTGCCACGGGGGGGTTATGTGGAGATATTCATTAATGCCTGTTGTAATAAGATGTCGAATGGTAAACAGGAAGGGTCCGGGTCTGATCGATACTCAGGCCCGGTGCTGAAATACATCCGTCACTCTCCATCTTTCACTGTATACCCTTAAATCGCTGGCCGCTCCGTCCGCTCTGTCGGCCAAGTCTCGACAGAATAACTCTTCTTGCCCCATTTAATGGTTTAACTACTTTAAAGAAAAAGGCCACGGCTTCCTATTGTCTCTCACTCTTTAATCATATTAAGTGCCGGGCAGAGAACGACAGCTTCATTTTTTGATGCGCACTAAAACAAGCTTGGTATCTCCAGTGCTCAAGTGCCCACTCATCATCTTGTGTCCTGTTGTATCATAGATGCTCATTCATGGCCCAGTTTTGACTCATTTCACTCACACACAAGCACAAGCACACACACACACACTCTTATTGTCTTGTCTCACTTCGTATGGCTCTTTTTTTCCTGTCCTACACACACACACCCACACACACACACGCACAGAAAAACCTTCCCACTTGATTGCTTTCCCATTTTTCTTGCCGAGAGATTTATGGTTAGGGGAATGTTGGAGACAGGCTATTACCATGTCCTGTTTGAACTCATCAGTCAGACAAAGTGGTCGCGGTGGTAGCAGCGGCGTTCGCAGGGGCCTTTACCACGACACACTCCCTCCTACACGCCTCCCCTGCACTCGCCCATGTTAACCCTGCTTCAGTGGCTGCCCGGTCTCCCACACTGCCTTGTTTTTCATCAGCATCAAGGCAGCAGCGCTTTTCTCTGTTTTTCCTCCGTTTGACTGGAGGCTGGACAGGAAGCGTCGCCATGCAGAGAATCAGACGTTCCTTTCTTTTTGCTCAACACAAATAACTCCAGAATGTTTCATCTTTAGTGACTAGACCTGAAACCATGAATCAATTAGACAACTAGTTCTCTTTAAATTAAGATTAGCAAAATTGATCAATTAGCTTTTACCGCAAGATTAAAATTCTTGAAAGTTGTCACACAACAACACATCACATAGATAAAAGTTGGTTGCAGCTGTTTACGTATGTGGTGTGTGAGTTGTAGCATGTGCAGTCTGACTGGAAATGAGTCTGTCAGTGTTAGTGCGGCACTCTTCTGAATAATGTGGAATGATTACTAATTAATATGCAGGACCTCACGTGGAGAACTTTGTAGAACAGCCAGACAAAAAAATAACAGAAAAATCTGCACAATTTAATTAAACAAAAAGAAAAAAACCCACCTACAACAAAAAACTACCTTTGTTTGGCTCAGATTGTTGAATTTTTTGTCGAGGCTGTCAAACAGGCATGTGTGCTTTTTAGGCTAGAGGAATATAAATTAATTAGGGACCATGGCAGGGCTTGTGCTCTTTTATTTTCCGCTTCCTTCTGCCGCCTTTCTTCTTTTCTCCTTACGCAGCTTTGTGTGAAACACCTTTAGTGTTTTTATTGGTTCTTTGCTCTCGCTGCTCGTGCCCTTCATCGCTCTGTCATGCAGATCAGTGTAAACAAGAAAATGATGCTCAAGTAGGTGCTGCTTCTGGGATAGTACTCGGGGAGGTGTGATGTAAAACGTCCTCGCTGCTTCCTGCAGTTAGAGGAGCAGGGGAAGAGTTTATATTGTTATTATATAGGAGGGAAGGTGTCAGTCCTCCAGTGTCGGAACTTCCTACTGTGGGCTCCACTGCTGAGGGACAACGGCTGTCAAGTCCTCTCTGTTATGTGAGGATGTCTCTTCATTTCCACTGTAACACACACACACACACACACACACACACACACACACACACACACACACACACACACACACACACACACACACACACACACGAACGCACTGTCAAGCCAACCTGTCCAGTTCCTATAAATTTAATTAGAAGTGAGTGTGCTTTGGTTTGAGATGTGTAGAGAGGAGACAGCAGTCAGCTGCACTCGCACTATTGTGTTCAGTAGCTGGGGGGATATCTCACTAGTGCCGGCTCGGCCAACACAAGTAATGAAGCCCACTCGGCTCACTGGATCACGCTGACATTGTTAGAGCCCATACATTTCTTTCTTGGCCCCTGTAGTTCACAATAGGTGTCTGGTTTTCTGCCCGTCCTGTCGTAAGAATGTTAATATTGTTTTATAAGCCTCTGCGGTCGGCCCCGTGCCGGCAGGCCTCAGTCTTGGCCGGTGGTCGGTTATCACCGCCGGGTTTTGCCTGAGCCGAAGCCACGGCATCCGTTTCACCTCGGCACGCCTGCCACCATCCTGAATTCCACACTTATCTACAGGCAGCAGAATGGGTCTCAAGGGACAGGAGAGAGTGAGGGATTTACTCCCCGACGCTCGTAAGCCAGCCCCCTCCCGACCAACGCACAGATGTGTTCAAGGAGTGCGGCGTTAGCCAGTGGCGTAGCCATGTATGTTCTTGAGTACATATCAAAGCCTCCCAGAAAGCCTCGTTCTCCGCCCTCGTCCTCTTTCTCTCCTGTCGTCTTTCCTCTCCCCCCCCCGACACTCCTCTCTTCGCTGTGCATTGGAGGAAGGCTGTTGATAGGGGTGTGTGCCCACTGATAAGTAAACACTCTCAAGGGGTTTATGGAGAAAACACTGCTGAGTATTCCCCACATTGTGCCGTGAAGCTAACTCCGGCACATCCGGCTGTCGGCTGGTCGGCGTAAACAGATAACCAGACCGGTCCCAGTGCCACATTGACTGGTAAACAGCAGAATGTGGCGAGGGGATATTAGGGCGTCCTGCTTAGGAACCTGTGGAACAGCTGAAGGCTTGTTGTGCTTCAGTCAACACAAGAGCTGTTTGTCATCCCTCTGGAGGCCTCATCTGAGAATCAGGGCTTCCTGACAAGTCACAGTGAGATAGCGGGAGAAGGCTGGTGAAGGGTGGTGAGCGATGCCAGATTGGCTTTCCACTGCTGCTTCAAAAAGCTTGATAAGTGCAGCGCAGGGACAGAGCGGCTGTTAACAGCAGTGTTACAGGTGTCATTCATTCGGGCAAAGGACTGGTTCTCTCTCGGAGTGACTCTCCAAATCAGTGTCATAGCTGTAATCCGGTCTCATCTTATTTGATAGATGCTTCAGAGCGATGACTTAAATCTGAATTTCAAGTGCAGTAATGTTTGCACTTGACTTTCAATGTGCCACCTCTGCTCTTTTGGAGCTCGGGGCTTCCATCAGTTACTTGTTTGGTTTGCCATCTTTTAGACTGGTGTTGCCACTCAGACTGCAGTGCCGAGCAAACAGTCACACCGAGACCACTTAAAGGAGAGTAGGTCCACTTCCACACACATTGTGGTGTAGTTGCATTCAAAACATTACCCTCAGGCAACGTACAGGGATTCACTGAATATGATTGCAAGGGGTTCAAACGGGGATTTGTTGTGTGCTTGTCAAGCCGTGTGCCAGTTAAGCAATAAAAAATAAATGCAAGCCACACAACATCTGTCCCCTCATTGTGTTATTATGAAACAAGATGTCTGATTGTGTTGGTGCCTGTCTTTAATTATTTTTCACAACCGAGGTCCAGATGCAGCCTGACTAATAACGCTATTAGCAGAGATGCACTCATCCAACTTTTTCTCTTTAACTCCGGGTCTTTTATCTGCTGATACTGAGAATCTATCCCGTAAAATTCTTCTTTTACCTCCACCAGGGAGGTTTTTGCTTTCAGGGTCTGTTTGCGAGATTACTCAAAAACTACTGAATCGATTTCCATGAAATTTTGTGGAGGGGTGGATACAGGAATATATTACATATGGGCGAAATGGGGCATGCAGGTATGCACCCTCTCAGCGCCCCCTCTAGTTCCCCTTCTTTTTAAATTTGTAATGTCCCTCACAGTGTGGAACACATCGGGATAAATAAGCCTCAGCCTCATGAATGTTGTGGCACTAAAACCTTGATTTTTAATTCAATGTTGCTTTCAGTCAGTAGATAAAAGGTTTTTTCCCATGAATGAGTCGACATGTTCAAGTTTAACTCTCGGTTCATGTAAACTAAGATTGATTACGAGCCATCCATCAATTATCTCTGCTACTTGTCCAGTCTCCAATTAACCGAACCCCAATCTGCATGTCTTTGGACTGTGGGAGTACCCGGAGAAATCACACATACAAACTCCACACAGAAAGGCACTGGCCAAAACTGGGATTCAAACCAAGAACCACTGTTCCACTGTTCCGCGAACACAAACAAACAAGAACTCAAAGGCAGCCATGCATGGTTTTGTTTCGGTGGTCCAGACCAAGTGAACTGACCTACAGGTGAGAAAGTGACCTCACCACCAGGATGCTCTTTGCAAGTCATTGATAATCAGGTCACGATCCACGAGGAAGATTTAATATAAACTAAATACCAAACCGATACCATAACAAAGCTGCAGCTCTTAATCACATCCCAGCTCCCAGCGTGCGAGTCCCACTGCCTCTCTGGAGGAAAAGGAGAATCGTGGCACAAATATCTATAGGATGCATTGAACAAATGCCGAATAGGTCCCCACAGGACCCCCCGTCGATCTTGTGTCCCGCTGTCTGGGATTGTGAGTGCGTGTATGGGTGTGCGTTAGTGTGCCCCCCCACACCCACAACCTCCCCCCACCCCCAACCCTCCCTCGTTGTTTATTTCCTCTCTCTCTGTCTGTCTCCTTGACCGCCGTGCCCTGCTCGTCCCTTCCACAAAAGCACTCATTCGTCCATCTCAGCCGTTTCCCAGCGGAGGTCCGTGGGCTGAGGAATCCCCTTCAGACTGGGCCTTTATCTGGAGCCGTGCCAGCGGTAGGAGAGGCCTGATTCAAAAAGGACCCTCTGTAGACCCGCTGTCAGGCACAGAGAGAGGCAGACCTGATGGATATCTGAGCTTCTCAGAGAGGCTGGCACAGGGAGGCCCAGGCCAGCCAACAAAAACTGCTGGCCTCTATCACATTCTCCCACTCTTGTTCATTCATTTCCGTCTGCCTGATTCCATCTTTCTCACCCATCTGTTTCCTGTTGTGTTGTTCTCATGGTGCGTCGAGCTCTTATTCAACTTTCATAACTCACAGGCAGTTGTGCTAAATCAAACTTCGTTAAATTATGAAGTTGATGCAGAAGGTTGTTGAGAACCTACGTGGTGAGTTGGAAGAGAGGAATGAATGAAAGTGTGTTTTAATAATGAGCTTTTTACTTGAATTGTGGTCAGCGATGCTCCTGTGGATTCTACAGTTGAAGGTTATGTGAACTGTCCCGGGTTTATCTACTGTACGGCGGATAAAAATATCATCCACCAGGGATGTTTAAGAGTTCTGTGGCTGCGGTTAAAACATTAGCAATGAAACAATGTCCTTGATGAGCGATCTGGTTTCGCTTTGACCCAGTTTCAGTGTTGCCTTGTTAGAAATCACGAACGACGCCTTGAGAAAACCACATTTCTTTCTGTTTTGTTGGTTTCAAGTGGCGGAGAAGTGACAGGCATCCCTTCTATTTTACATCAAGTGTCGGCTGAATGATGAGCCAATTAAGCCCCGCTGCCGAAGTAGTCTGATTACTGGAGCTTACCGTGACGATACGGCCTAATTCGGCTGTAATGAGCGTGGCTGAGGAGGCTGGCATTACTCACTTTAAAGCCCTCCCTCAAACGATGAGCTCATTCTGTGTGCTGTTGTAGCAGAACCTGGGCTTTCACAGATATCTGCCAAGTCTATAAAAAGTCATTGTTCATCCCCCAAAAGTCGGTGTTATTGTCATAACACGGTGAATCATGGAGCAGGCAGCACCCACTGCGTCACGGCGGAAAAGCTGACGGCCGGCTTTAGAAAGCAGTGACTGCACACACGTGGAATCCGAGTGGACACACACTCCGGAGCCTGAGCCTTTTTATTTGATAGTTTTAAATGGATTATAACAAATAAGCTCATTGTACAACATTGATGAATTAGGTGGCTGTAAACCCTTTACATAAAGGGACACACTGATGAATGAGCTCTTTGGTCATATTCTTGCATTTTCTCAGTCAAGCAAATACAATGAGATGTAGATTCAGCTATAGAGGTGACTCCTCCGCTTCTTTATCTTCTACTTTATCTCTTACTGCTGTTTTTAACCCCTCAAATGTCACTGTTTATCCTCAATGTCTTCTCATTAATTTAAAGCTGCGTTTAAGTTGATCAGTGAATTAATGTTTGAATAGAATTAGCAGGTAATGGAATAACCATGTAATCTATTTTAAACACTGGAATTTGCAGTGATCTCGTCCCTTGCTGCCCTATTGCCTCATGTGAACCAAAACTGCTCAAGACCCATGTTAAAGAACCGTGGACGCACTTTATTAGATATAATATTAATACTATTTATAAAACCTTGTTTGTGGTTCATTAAGGACTCCAGGCTTTTTTTTTATGCCGTGGTAATAAACTTGAGACTGGACTCCACCTAATCAGCAAAGGCCAATATCCTCTACTGCTCCTCAGGTATCCATATACAACAGCACACACAGCAGTGTACAAATATTGGAGCACAGATTAATTTCCTCTGCCATTCCCGTACACTCCACCCCATGGTGCCAGGAAGATGATAGGCTACCCCCCCCTTGAACCTTCCATTCAGTGAAGCAGTTTTCAGACATGACCTGCGGGTGAAGTCCAGAGAATTGCGTCCGGAGTTTACCCAGAGTTGTTTTTCCTTTTCACACATGCACAACACAGCGGGAGGTTCTCTGCACAGACACGTTCACAGCAGCAACGGATCCTCTGCACTGTGCAGGCGAGAGGTGGAGCAGCCGGGTAGTATTAACTCCACCGGCATCCCATGGCTGGTATCAACTGATGCTTTGCGTTGCCCGAAGAGCTTATGAGGTGGAATACCTTCTTCGACTTATTAGTGGTGAATCAGCACAGCTCAATCACAGGTTAACTGTTTTCCCCTTTGGATCTTAAGCAGAGAGGAGACCCACCAGCAAGTCTTAGCATTAATCACAGTCTGTCTTCAAGGCCTTTGCTGGAGAGATAGCGGAGAAGACCTCTGAGTCTCTCGAAGCAGAAGAGGAAAGCGAGGCCTCGTGGGGCACCCTTGGGTGTTTTCGCGCACCCTAATTAGTCCTGTATTAGCCTGAAATGTTCCCAGGCTTTCTGCTCAACCACGTCCCAGTGCTAGAGTCTCAATCTCCTACTGCGTTTTCACTATATATCTTCCCTGTCCCCAGTGGAGGTGGATTTCCAACACAAATAGTCATAAAGACGACTGATGATATTTCAGCTCGCAAAGGAAGATGAAAGACCAACTTGCGAAAGAACCAGGCCAGCAAATATTTAATGTTAGAGTACCTACAGCTAAACAAGGCTTAATGTCAGTTATCGGCTTCTAAGCTAACATTTCCCCGAGCATTTTTCTATCGTTTGGCTTTTAGTCGGATTACAGGAGAAAAAAAAAACAAGCAAAGTGTTGTTTGGTTGTCACCGTCGTCTTTGTGCTGCAGAATCTAACCAGCTGCTGAGCAAACCTTACATGTGTTTGATGTAAGAAAACTGCAGCAGCTACAGGACAGCTTTAATCGAAGTTATAGATAAATCAAGTTGAAAAAACACGAAAGGATAGTTCCGCTCTTCAAAACCTATTTATTTGCTTTTTTCTGATAATTAGATGAGAAGAATATCACTCTGCATCTTATGAAAGTACCACCCAGGAGACAGTTAGCGAGGTTAGCTAGCCTGGCCCTGCCCAAAGATGAAAAAATCTGCCTACAAGCACCTTTTAAGGATCACTAATTAACATCGTTTGTTGTTTTTCCCCTTAAATATGATGATGAAAAGTTGCTCTTCAAAACGTACGTCCTTCATAATATAGATTGAGTGAGCTAGGCCTTTCTGCCACCTCCACATCTCAGGTTACTTCAAAGTTAGAGATTTTATCTTCCTGGCATCAAAGCTAACACGTGTCGCGCTCACTAGAGTGGAGCTAATGCTCATGTCAGATTGCTTACGGAAACAAAACTAGCAGCCATTAGCGTTATAGTGGGCTGCCATTAATGCTACATTAATTTAGCTCCTCATAGCAGGGCCATTGTTAGCTTCTGGGTACAGAGCAGAGTGGAGAAGATTTTTTTTTCTCCCCCCCCCTCAGGCATCTAAATATAAATCCGTGTGACCTTTTTATTTCCCCAGATGTTCTGCTGCAAAGTAGATTGCATCAGCTTTCAAACTGAGTGTCACAGCTTTATTTTCTCTCATCTTGTCTGCTAAATTGCTCTTTTTTCATTTCAGACCCAACCGAGGGCCATTTGTTCCACTGCTCTGGTTTTCTAGCAAAAGCCAAAACGAGTATTTTACGCTTTGTTTTATTCAGATTTTTTTTTACAAAAAAAAGGCGCAGCTGCCGTTGTTTCTGAAGTACACCAGTTTTTGTGTAACCAAATTTCCTGTTGTTGTCTTGAATACCCTGAGGAGAAAGGCTGTTGTAGTGTTCCACTTCCACTCATTAGCTGTAACACGCAGTTTATTGCTGCATTTCTCTTGTCGCCACAAGACCTGTTTTTCTTTCCGTTTTCTCACGAAGCTTCCACGCAACACTTGGCAACACTTTATTGTTATAGTCCGTAATTTCCGAACGATTTCCTAATATTTTCCACGTAGGTTTGCCAGGAATAACTGTCGTTTCTAACTCTATATGGAGAATCTGGATTTCTGCTTCATTTCATTTTTATTTTTTACAGAAATCGTATTCCTTTCTAATGTCCCCAGCTTTACCCTGTCCACCCACCTGTCTGGAGTCTGAACACACGCTGCTCATTATCCTTAAAGGCTCTAACCTGCTCTATTGTACTCTCCTGTACCTACACAGACCTCTGTAGTCTTGCACCATGCTGTATGCCGTTCATTAGCAAGCAGCCGGGCACCCCAGGCCTGCATATCTTTGAATATTCACTGTAAGCATATTGAATGGGCCTCTCCAGATAACTGCCAACGCTCACTGTCAAAAACATGAAAGACCACCATGTGCCTGTGTGTATATATATTGACCCACGCTGTGCAAAATATGCAGCTGTGACAGAAACTCGACAGAGGCAGCGGGTTTCAAAGCAAGTGGCTCCATTGTGGCTCGTTGTAGTGCGAGGAATGATGAGGGCCTTAAGGTTGGGGAGAGGAGAGCGCGCCTCGTCTCACACAAGCAGATACTCGGTGCTCTCTGCGTAATTATCAAGCCTCAGGAAAGTGTGTGCAAGCATCTAACATCACCTACCGCTGTACAACTCCCCTCAACGCACTGCACAGTATATATACACACACACACACACGCTGCACATGCCGGTTGGTCCAGGGGGCTCGTCTCTAAGCCGCCAGTAGGAGGAGGGCATGTAGATCTCTTGAGCGCTAATTAAATGTGTTTAACCCAAGGTCGTTCGTAGAGCCGAGCGAAAGACACAGGCGAGACTCGGCGAGCAGTCCAGACTCGGCTCAGGGAAAGAGCGAGGGGAAGAGGGAAAGATACCAAACAAGGCGAAGAAACAGATTGCGAGTGAAGGAGGGGGTGAATAAAAAAGGCTTAAGCACGTTGTAAATGTTTTATTGGGCTCCTTTTGAACTACTCCATCTGAAGGCGTGTGCGTGTTCGTAAGTCTCGGGCGAGCACAGCGCCTCTCCCACAGATGACCCACTTAACATTGAGGAGGTGAGCACCAGAGATGACCAGATGGATACGATGGAAACTTCCTTGGATTACGCTGCTGTCTTTTTTGTGTTCATTGTGAAAAATCCACCTTTTTTTGTTTGCTCCCAACAGCCCAAACTCCTTTTTTTTCAAGGGTATTACAAAGAATAAATTAATCACATTATCCCCACTTCTAATTACCGCAGCATACAGGGTTTTATTCTTAACGAGGGCTTGGAAACAAAGTCAATAAATTAAGACTCTAGTAAGTTGAAAAATGCCTAAAGCCCAAAGGTGATGATCTACATTTTTTCCTTTTTGTGTGTGTTTCATGTCATATTTAAGAAAAGAAAAGCAGGAAATCCGCATAATTTCAAAGCTGGAACAAGGAAATGTTTTGAATTTTTGCATGATATTTATTTTTGGGATTATTATTATTCATTTTTTTCAAGTTATAGTGATTCATATTTCAGACCTGGTTGATTAGGCAACACCTGGGCTTGGCTGAGAGGATTCATAATGACAAAATCACATCTTTCATTAAGCAGTCAACTAAATCATAATTGGATGTTTATTCCACATTATATGAATATGTGTGCGTGTCCCTCTTTGCATTATTTCTAATGCATCTCTATGTGCATTTAAGAGGTGTGAATCCTGCAGGAACATTAGACTCCACCAGTAAGAGTTATAATAAAACATAACTCTTTATAGATATATAAATAAGTAATAGAGATAAATAATATATAAGCTGCACTAATTGATATTTGTAGATGAACACATTTACATATAATGTAAAAGCTGCTACTGGTAAAACAAGGATCTATAAATAGAGTTGCCGAAGATCCAGGCGTTTTAGTTAGGAACTGGTGGAGACCAAAACAAGAGCAAACAATATATAACTCCAAGCACACGGTTCCGCTGCCTTGTGTTTTCTGGATGTGGCGTTCGACACTGTGCAAACCCTCGGGCAGCCCCCAACACATCTGACAACAAGGTTTACAGATTTTTAGAGAGTAGACAGGGAGAGGGAGAGATTTTTAAAAAAGTGAGAGGAGAGGAAATAATGAGCAGGGATTCAGGAGTTGTTGTGATAACAGATTAAATCAGCTGGAGCCGTGTGGTTTGTGTCTAGTTGTAATTGCGCGGCGCTGTTAGTGGGTTAAACAAAGCACCGTGTCCTAACTAGCTGTATTCAACCATAATGCTATTGTTATGATTAGCAATACCATTAGCACTTATAGCGCTCGCAATTGAAATCTCGGTCGGAGGTAAATCCATTACTGACAGATTAAATGGTGTCGCAGCTTCTAAGATATTTCTTTTCCCTGTGTATGTGTATAAGTGTGTGTGTTTGTGTGTGTGCACAAATAATTCACTGAATGAATATACAGTACTCTAATCTAATACAAACAATCTCACACGTCCCATATGTGTGTGTGCACATTAACGAAATTGCTGCCTGAGCTAAGTGAGGGAAACATGTATCAAACAGCAGTGTGTGTGTGTGTGTGCATGTATGTGCATGTGTGTATTACTGACTCGTTTGCCAGACGGAGGTCCATTTGTCGCGGATGGTTAATGCAGCAGCAGCAGCGGTGGTGGGATTGTTATGACTTTCAGGAAGTAGAAAATGTGCCATTGCCAGAGCGGGTGACTAACAACACAAAGCTGCTGCCCCGACGTCCCGTTGGAGAGAATTACATGCTTGGATTGGAGATGACATTCTCTCACTGAGTCAGATCAAAGCAGCCAGTTTGCTCTCCTCCTCCTTGTTGAGTTTAAGAGAAGGGACGCTCCCGAGCATATTTGTGTGTTTGTGTGTCTGCAAAATAAGCTGTTACTGCTCTGCGTGTAAATAGATAAAAAAAAAAAGTTTACCCTCTTGCCACGCTGCACTGTGATAATCTGCTACACATGCAAGTTGAGGAAGTCACGCTGTAATTGCTGCTTACATTTTCTCCCTTCTCCTCGCCGCTCGCCCTCGCCTGTGCGCCTTGGTATTTTGTACCCATTTGTCCTCTCCCTCTCCCGCCTCACCTTACCTTTTAACATTTATGTCTTTGAAATGAAGAGGCCGGAATGCTCAGTAACTGAAGTCATGGTTCTGTGGCAACAATATCCCTCTGTTACAGGTACAAGGGGAGAAGGGTGGCTCTCTGCTCCGCTGCACTGCAGAAATGCCTGGGAGCGGCGCTTCTCACTGGGAACGGGAGTGAGGGGAATGGGAAAGAGGCCCCGTTACACCTCACATTAAGATTTGTCCTGTTCCCAGATTGTATTCAGATACGATTAATCCCACATTCCATTTGTTCCTGGCATTAAAACTGTCTCTGCGGTATCGGGGGGGGTTGCTCTTTCCCTCGCGAGACACTTGTGAATGCCACGTGTAAACTGAGACAGGAGGCAAGAGACAACGGGTTTTTTTCTTTTTACCTTTCCTTCTCTCTTCGATCTTTGAGGTTTTTTTGGACACAGCAGCGCCTATTCATTGCTGTCAAAGTTTTCTCATCTATTTTTGGGGGTTGCTGTTCACCTCTGTTGTCCTCATCACATCCCTGGGAAACAGATAGACATGTAAATATATATAAAGGCGTTCACAGAAGAAAATACACTGAGAAAGTCTGATCTCGGGAAAGATCCTCGTGGAGAAAGGCGGATAGAAGGACGAAGAGAGATGAGTGAGGAATGTGAAGGAATGTCCCGCGTACTCCGGTATTCAATCATCCTTAGATTTCGAATGCTAAGACAATTCCTCTCATCTATACGCTATGAATACTGCTTTTCTTAAAATGGCAATTTTTTTTTTCTCTCTGGGTTTGAAAAGCTGTGAAAAAAATCAGATTTATGTCAGATTGATTTGTGGTAGTGTTCAAATATCTTTTTCAACATGTTGCAACAGGTTCACGCTGCAAAGCCTTTATCACCTTGATCAGTGGCTTGATTACTGTGAGTCTTCACTGTTGACGTGCGGATCTGTGCCACTGACAGCACTGACCTTTGAGAAGAAGTTGTTGTGATACATGTCAGTCAGTTCAGTTTTATCCTGCACTGTTATAAACTGAAATTAAAAGATTCCTCGACTGGTTTAGGGACAGAAACTCTTTCAGCTGCAGCTTCGGAAATGTTTTTCTCAGCCTTTAATGATAATAAGATGAATATATTCAGAATTTTGGATTGTTAGTCGGATGATTTGAAGATGTTGGGCCCTGAAAAAAACAAAGCATATAATTGAAAGTAAGAATAGTCGATGACAACAATAATCATGACTTGCAGCCTTTCTTGAGTCCTTAAAACTCATTCAAGTCTCTCATGATGACTAGTTAAGTTTCAGAACAATAGAAAATACACATCTGAGAACTTCCAAGGCTAGATACTGCTCTGCAATTTGAATATTCAGTAGTTGGACCTATTAAAAGAACATGCGATTTGGTTTTCACAATGTAAAAGGCACCATTATCGCAGCCTCAGAAGGAAACTGCTGGGTCATTTCAATAAATCAGAGACTTGTGACTTTGCAGTCAGTGATGAGACAGAAATGGGTTTTGCAAGTTGAGACACGATTGAGAAGGATCTTGTTTCTCCACTAAGAACTGTGAATTTCTACATAATTTTGGACCATTGCTGATACGATAAGAAACACAGTGAGCTCAGACATTAGCAAGTAACAGCGAAGCCAGTTTGCTGAAGTAATCCTTCACGCCTTTTAGAGTTATCACCCTCTCTCACTCTCTCTCCTCTGTCAGAATCATGACCGTCTTTTTTTTCGCTCGTCCTCCGTTTCAGCTGTCAGTCTTGGCTGTTTGACAGATTTTCATCCCCGGTTCGTTTCTCCAGTAAAGAAACCGAACTTGTTTTCACTCGTCATGACTTTATTTCCTCTGTGGCAGAGAAAAAGAAAAAGAAAAATGCTGCATCGGCCTTCAGAAGCTCCTGCAGGTGGAACTGAGCAAACCGAACTCTTATTGGGGCTGAAAAGACTCATTAAAGACGGACTGGAAAACACTCACAAGTCTGGCAACATTACAAACAACCAATAATGCAACGCTTCTCTCAGACGAAAACAAAAGCTGAAGTATAAAACACTTGTCTTGTCCTCCAATATAAGAACGTCATATACTCAGGGCCCTGGTGGCACGTTGGTTCAGTGGTTGGCACATGGTTTGAATCCCTGGGTTTGCATGTTCTCCCTTTGTCTACGTGGGATTCCTCAGGGTTCTGTGGGTTCCTCAGTCCAAACACAGGCAGATCAGGGTTAGATCAGCTGGAAACTTTGTCCATATGTGTGAATGTGAGTATGGATGGTTGCGATATGTTGTTAACTTGTCCAGGGTATGGATGGATGGAGAGAGTAGATACAATACATATACATACAATACAATATCGTCAGCACAGCTTCACACCTGGGACCAAGTCTAACAATGGCTGAATATCAAGTGATTATTTAATTTCTTCATTAAAATCAGTGAATGTCCTAAGCGTCCCACGTTTGCCTTTGATAGAAAACCTGTTGCTTTCTTGAACTCGCTGTGGTTGTGTTTGCGGAGCCATGACAACAGACATGTCACAGCGTTGACAGTACACACGGTTATGAGATGGCCCGAGGACAACAGCCACCTCGCGTGCAGTGTTCTCTGTGCTGTTCTTGTGCGAGGATCTAAGTGAAGCCTCTCTGAGCAGAGAAGTGACACTTATGTGATTTCTAAAAAAAATGACCTTCTTACATCCTCTTTTTTTGGGGGGGGGAGGGGTTGTCCTCCTCCAACTTCAAAAAGCACAAAGCCTATACATGCAAAAAGGTACAACACTTTATCAGATCCAGGGAATCTACCCTGTGACACGGCAGCGCATGTTGCTAGGACACGATTTATTGACTCAAACTTCTCAACACTTACATGTACACACACGTGTCGTCTGCATATTGTCAAAGTGACAGCTGAACACACACAGAGACGACTCAGACAGCTTCTCTCCCTCTTATCTGTGACATCTACAGCGTTCGGTTCACTCGCTGCCAAAGCTGCGAGTCAAACCTCTCACCACAGAACTCGTCTCTAATAACTCACCTCTTTTCATTTCCTCTCCTCTCTTTTCTTCTTTCTCCTCATTTCTTTCTTTCGTTTTTCGTTTTGTAACGCCCACGCCTGCTTTTAATCTTCCCAGACTTTTTAATGGTTTCAGGTCCAGTCATCTCACAGATGGCAATTGTCTGTGTTAAACTGAGGCATGCGAGTGAGTGGATGAGAGAGTTTTCAGAGAGGATTTTAAGTAGCACCTTCAACCACTTTTATATTTTTTATAAAAGGTTTTCCACCAAATCCATAAATTGGCTTTTGGCCCAGTTCCATCTCCTGCTCTATTCCCCTGTATGCTTCTATAATGTAGGCTGCAAATATTACTCTTGCTGCAGATATTATTCTTTTGCCAAATGTGTCAGGCAGAAGGGATTTAGTGTTGGGTTTCAGCGTAGATGAGCCGTTTTCTCTCTCTCTCCTTCTTTTTGTTCTTGGAAATGGTGCCCAACAGCTCCGATAGTTTTTCTTTGTGCGTCGGAGAGATGAGCCCATTTCTCTCCCGTTGCACGAGGCTTATTAGTTTTCACTGTCAGCCCCCTTCTCCTGCGCTGCTAGTTCCTCTCTGTTGGAGCAGGGCCTCTGCTCTCGACCGCAGCTCATGATTGTCTGTGCAAAACTATAAAGTGATTCCTCAGACTTATCGCATTATGTGCTGTCCTGAAATAAGCATTATCTCCCACAGTGGGTCTTTATTCGAGTTGCCGTGCAATTTTGACCAGCGGAGCCGTTCCTCGACCGGGGAGGCCGAGTTGTTTATGAGCTTATAACCGTGATTAATTTTCTTAAACGTAAGGGCTTTGCTGTGAATGCTAAGTGGCTGTGGTTGATGGCTCCAGATCAGTTTGTTGGAAAAGAGCCCTCAGTGTATACGTGCCTCTCAATCTCGTGTTTCTGTGCGACGACCTTGTGGCCACAACACGCCACGCTCCACGCCGCCCGGTGTTCTCTGCAGCTTTTGCTGCTCCAGATGAATTGAACACAGAGGGACGTCTCTTTTTCCTGCGTTTTCTTTTTTTGTTTTGCTCTCGTCGCGCCTTTTGTTGCTCGTTTGTTTTCTTTGCAGCCTCATTTGTTCGTCTCATCACAGCTTGTACGTTCAGATTTTCCTGCTGAATCTCTGCTTTCCCACCCCCCCTCCCCTCCTCCTCTGCTCCACTCGTCTCCCACGTTGTTCAAGCCAAAGTTCCCACAAGCCCCAGGGCCACAGCTGTAGCTTGGCCGTGTCTACCCCTGACCTCCCCGTGTAGCACCGCAGAACAGCTGTTCCCTGTACACACACACACACACACAGACACACAACCACACACACCAGCCAAGTGCAGTGCTCCGGGGGAGGCCTGCAGTCAGGGCAGTAGGTCTGCACTTTGGGTTCATCATCAGCGTTTCCATACACACAAACACACACACACACATGGACATATGTGGTCTGACATGAACATGAGCTCTCTCCACTTTGCACAGAAACAGAGAGATGTTCTCCGTCTTGCATGTTCATGATAGCACGGAGGTGTTTCCACACACACACACACACGTACTGACATAACCCCGGTTCGGCATGCACAGCTCCTGCAGACAGCACACACCCTCACGCAGACAGCACAACTCCACCAGTCTGCCGATGTCTAAGACACCAGGACCCTCACAGAAAGGCTTAGTCCTCCCTTTTGTCTGTCAGGGTGGGGACCGGCCTGACCTCCGACCCCTGTGCCGTGACCCCACCCAGCTTTGGAGCCTAAGTTCGGTCATATGAGAGCAGGGTAGGCCCTGAGAAGGTGTGTCGTATGACTGACACGCAGCGGTTGTAGCCGAAGGGGCTTTTAGTTGGGACTTAATCCTTTTACACCCTAACTAGCAGGTATATGCAGGTTTCTTTTGAATGTGGATAAACCCGTTAAAAAGGCGACTCCTTTCCCATCGCCACAGTTGATTTAATCAACAGACTTTACAATAAATGGAAAACTGCTAAGAATTGAAGGGCTGAGCTGAATGTTACACCATCAGTCATGATATTGTTAATTTCAGACAGTTTCTTATGGCTGCTTTGTGTTCGGTTCAGCTAATTTTGGGGAAATGTGAAAAAGCAATACCCACCAGTATTGAAAATAATTCAAACAAGACCCAGCACTGAGGTTTAATATTAGGCCTCACGTGCACAAACCGAGTTGCCAATAATGGAATTCATTCACTGCTCCCCACTATACTTATTTGCTGTAGCACAATATTGCACTATGCACTTGCACCGACTCCTCAGTCATGCAGACACTCAAATGTTGCAGGTCAGGGGTCCAGGCCGACAACAGCTACATGGAAACTCACCTGTAGAGAAGCTCACACTCACACACACACACACATATACACAGACACACACACACACAGAGATACACAGCGTAGCCTCTGCTGGCTGGGAGTGTTGGCTGAATGTGAATGCAGACCTCCAGCTGACATCTATCCATGATTAATGAGAGAGTCCGGGTGAAGTTTGGCTCCTTAATGAATACAGTTTGAGAAGTTGAAAAGCCTATCAATATTTGACATGTCTCTTGAATATGTTTGCATAATTGATGCAGGAATCCAAATTGAATCATAATTGCATCATTGTGAGCGTTTCGTCCTCTTTCTCTCATTATTCCTCTTGTCCTTTTGTGTCCCGCTCCCCGAGATATTTTCTCTCAGGACCAGATATTCTCCCCCTCCCCGTCACCGTCATTTTCTCACACACATGCACACACACACACACGCACACAGATGGGTGCCGACAGACAATCAATGTGATCTCGGGGTTTGACTGACACATGGCACTGATGAACCCACTAGGTAGCATATCGCTTTGCTTGCCTCTCTGCTTGTGATTGACATCTGTACCTCCACCGCCACACCTCTCTCACACAAACACACGTACACACGTACACACACACACACCCTGGGAGCACGAACTGTCACAGACATCCTGCTGCTCTCCAGTGTTGTGCGATGCTGACACACTCTGTTTTTGATGCTGGTGTCAAACTCACTCTCACGTGATTGTGTGTGTGTGACAGAGAAAAATAAAATCCTCTAGATATCACCTTTATCTATTCAAGGACGAAGATGATAACTGAAATACAGATACTTTTCATTGTATATCATTAAAAAAACAAAGCCAAACCCACACTGTTTTATTACACTATTGTAGTCGAGACAGTAGAAAATCCATCGCCTGCACATAAACATGTATTTTTATGTTTCTGAGGCTTGAGGAAAGAATGAGCGCTTCTTTTTTTTGCCAGCGTGCGGCCAAGTCGGGTGGTTTCACTTTGTCTCACGTTGGCGTAAAAAACATCTTTTGTATGAACAGAACAAAAATGTCACTTTTACCCCCCATCAAATGGAGAATCGTGTGAAACATAAATTCTTTGATACTCGATTCTGGAGCTGAAACAATTTGTGCGACTATTTATCTCTCAATTATTTAAGTCATTCTTATTCTTATTCTCATTTTACAGTGACTCGATTATGAGGATTCGATGCTTTTTGTGTCATGTGATAATAAATTTAATATCTAAAAGTTTCGGGGCTTTGGTTGGACAAGTTGTATGATGATGTCACCTTTGGCGTAAAAACTTGTGATTTTTAAACTTTTTTACATATTTTGTGATAAATTATGAAACAGCAGATTAATCGTAGATGCAGAATAAAATGTAGAAATACAAATGTAGAAATCCAAGAAAACTTCATGGGGCTTTCAACCGCATCTCACTGTCTTCGGAAGTAAACAGAAGTAGATCAGTTGCCATGGCGATGGTTTGATTGTTAATAAGTGGCGAAATCTGGACACACGATAACTGGTCAGTGTGTATGCAGATGTGACCACCAGTCATCATACTGTATATGAACTGTTAGTGATCAAACACAGACGCTTCTGTACTCAGGGTGAGTCGGGAATGTTTTAACATTACGATAAGAGAAGTCTCGAACACACTGGAATGTGTGTTTTAAAAAAGCACTGTGTCTTTAAAAATCACACTAAAATGGTCACGTCTGCACATTCCTGCTACTAAAAAATGTTACATCACCATTTCCTCTTGTAAGTGTCCTCTGTGGACACACGCACACACAGACACACACATTCTTTTTAAGCTAAGTCTAAGTTTACATCATCGCCTCTGGGATCAGCTAATGTGACCCCAGCAGCCCTGACGCCAAAACTCCACAATGCTCGACCGTGTGTTTGAAAATAATCCTGCTTCTTCAAATTCCTGCGAAGGCGACATTTCAAAGGGTCTTGATCTTGACTGATGACAGTGCATCTCTGCGTCCGACGCCGTGCGCCCACCCGTCCCTTCACTGAGATGGGTGTGGCCCAGCTCTGGGTCGCATCTGAGCGTCATTGTGCTGCAGGGACTCAGGTGGCTCCAGGAAAAGGGGTTTATATTTTGATTTAGAGGAGTCTTCAGAGTGAATGCATCAGAATGAGTTTGCAGACAAGAAATTAGACGCGATTAGGTTTCTCCTCGGCTATTGGACCAGAGCCGGGCCGGTGTTTGTCGGCAGATGGGACCCAGATAATGGTTGGAGGTGCTTGAAAAATAAGGGTGTGTGGTAAAAGGATGTTGAGGTGGTTGCAGGATTGTGTGTGTGTGTGTTTGTGTGTGTGTGGTATTTAGAGATTTAAGATTTTAGAAAATGATTTGTCATGCAAGAGCCTGCAGCGGCCTTAATGTGGATGGAACCAATTTCAGCTTTACTCTCTCTCTCTCTCTCTCTCTCTCTCTCTCTCTCTCTCTCTCTCTCTCTCTCTCTCTCTCTGTGTGTGTGTCAGATGAAAAGACATCTCAGTGAGGGGTAACTCCAGCCCTCCTCTGTGCTCCTCGTTTCAGTGGCTCTGATGACAAAATGTGTCAGTGTTTAAAAAGAGGCCGCCGCGGTGCATGTGCTGACATGTCTAAATCTGAGACCGCCTCGCACATGTGGATACACACACACACACACCAACATGCGCACAACACACGTACGGACACACAAACTAATGTGCACGGCGAGGCTTCCCGAGGGCCATCTGGAAGTCCAGAGCGAGGCACAGCTGGTCCCCAGTGAACATCCACTGAGTCTGGAGCCCCTCATCTGCAAGATCACACAGAGAGCCGCCAATCACTCACTTGTGCATGTGTGTGTTTGTGTTTGTGCACGATTGTCGGTTGTAGAGAAGCAGTCATGTAGCTGCCCAACAAAATAAATTCCAGAATTATTCCCGGATACGTGTGCGGAATACGTGTCGTCTAGTTTGAAATCGACCTCACTTCCGTCCTCTGGAGGGTTGAGTGTGTGTCTGTGTGTGTGTGTTTGTGTGTGTGTGCAGTTGGGGACTCTGACTACTGCGCAGACACTAAATGTAACTGAAAAATTGCCTCCATCTGTTGGCAGTGGAAAAAATCCAAGAGGACAAATTGAAAAGATTGCAAGGATAAAGCCGTCATAGTGAATTAGTATCGCGGCAGGAAGACTTCTTGTTATCGGAGTATTTGTAAAATATTCAGGCTTACATGTGCGAGGGTGGGGGTGGGGGTAGCAGGGATTGTAGCTGGAGGGAAAGAGCGATGCTGCTGACTTGAACCGATTCCAAAGTTTTGTGCGAGCGTGCCGAATGTGAGCCTGCATGTGTATGAGCCCTATCTCCTCCAACATTTCTCTCTCTCTCTTTTTTTGAAAGTCTTATGTGGTTCACACCCACCACCTGCAGCTGTATTTGCTGCCCGGCGCTCATTTGAATGGTAATATGGATCCAGTGCAGCAATGCAAACTAGTGTGACATCTTGGAAATTCCTGACGCCGAGTTACTTTAGAATTCAAGCTCGCAACGTCGAGTTTCTGGGACTTTCCAGGCAAATGAAATCTGGTTAATTCACTGGCGGCTTGACGAGCCTTGATATGCGGCCGCAGTGACGGCTGCAGCTCCCCAGCTTAGTCAGGGCCTACAAACATTTTCTCAATGTAACAGGTTTAGTTTTGGATTTAATGTTTGTAAAAAGTGTTGATATTTGACTGTAGTAAGTCTGTATTCACGCACAGTGAGAGCGAAACAGAGCTAGAGAGGGAGAAAGAAAAAGGAGTAAAAGAGATATTAGCACGGACCGATCAGTCAGCGATTCCCCTCAAGAAATTGTACCTGACGGCGCAGAAAGACCTGTCACATTAAGCCCCTCTTCAGATCTTACACGCAGATAAAGAAGTTGAAATCCAGTCAAGATGGACGTCCGAGTGCGACAGAACCTCTCAGGTGCGTCTCTGGTGAACGCTTCATTTTCTCACCCGGAGCCTTGTACTCATCGGTTCACTGGCACCAACATGCACGTTCTTCCTCGTGCAGCTGATGCAGACCGGTGCTCGGGTGTGTTTGTTTTGTGTGTCGGCCACACCTGCGTTAACAGCTGGCCCCTTGTAATGCAGTCTCATCCGGCTAATAATGTTACGGGGTTTATTACAATCTGGATGCGTTTGCTTTATTAATTTATTGTTTGATGCTTTGAGGCGGCTCTGGTGTGATGCTTTGTTTGAATCTAATGGGTAATTTCCCAGCGGTGGATTTTGTCATTTTCTTTTGTTGCTGACCACATTACTGATAAAAGGCTTATATCTGAACTGATGATTCTCTGGTGTGAGGGGGTTTACAGGCTTAACTTTAATGTCGCCAACTGAATTGGAGTCTCCATGGTTTCAAATCAAAAGTTACAAACATGTCTGATATATTTACTGTTTCAAATCGGGGGAGACTTGTGTGGTAGGAAAAGAACAGCGTTCACAAACCTGAAATAGCCGATGTGAGCTTTAGTGAATGTTTTATATATTTATTCAGTCAAATAAAGGTCAGATAACTGTCTAGAAAACATTTTTTAAAAAAGCTTTTAAAACAAATTAGAAAAGCAATTTAAGGGATAAATGTAAATGTTCACGTGTCCTCTTGAGGCACCGTTATCAGAGGTAGTACTTCAGCTACACAGTCGTGTTAACATGCACTGGATCAGTGAGCTCTGTAACTGGTGATTTTTTCTGCTGCCACATAATCCTACATCTCTTAAATGTGGGCCAGCGACACCAGTCTGAGCAGCCACCACCAGGTCAGTACTGTTTTATTTGTCGTGCTCCGCAGTGACGTACACGGGACTGTCACTGTGCAGGAGAATCTTCACCGTCCTGTAAGTGGGTGTAATCAGGCTGTGGACAGACCTCAGGGTCGTCACGGGTTTGACCACAGAGAGCCTGTTTGTTTGTCCGCGCAGACCTCTGGGTCGTTCCGTGCTAATTGGAACTAGCATAAGCTGGCTAATGAGAGCTAATTAGGCTAATGAATTAGTTTCAGAGTGCACAGCAGACGTTATAGCCGAGGAGGAGGAGGAGAGAGATGGAAGAAAATGGACAGGCGCACATCTGGATGCACACATACAGATGCTGACGCCTATTTTTCTACTTAGCTGCAGGGTAAACAAGTGGAGAGGGCGAGAGCGCGCACACACACACACACACACACACACACACACACACACACACTCCAGTCACACACTACTGATTCTCCTCTCAAGCTCATATTTGTCACTACACGCATGTGCGCACACATTATCATCCTCAAACACACACTCAGAACCATATGTGAAAGCAGCTCCCGCACACACACACACAACACACACACACACACACACACACACACACACACACACACACACACACACACACACACACACACACACACACTCTGTCTCAGTTAGTCAGGAGCCAAAGATGCCCTCTTTTTACCCACAAGCCCACTTAGCCCGCACATCTGTCGTAGTCTCTTGGGAACACGCACAACAATATGCTTCAACTTAGACACTCGTGTTTATAGAGAGTACGAGGCTCCCGTTTAATTACTGCTGGAATCTGTACTTGCTGTTTTTGGGACGTATTTACCAGACAAATAACCACATCTGTGGTTTGACATTCGTAATTAGAAATAACTTTTGACATTCTTTGATGCACCGTCACTAATGCTGGAAGTTCAACCTTGTTCTCGTGTGCAGAACATAGACTGGAAATAATGACGGGCGATGGCGTCTCCACTTCTTCCCACTATTCGAAAATTAAGCCAGTCGGGGTTCATGACCTATACTGCATCCATCTTGATATGCAATCTATGGTGAAACAAATTATAGTTTTCTTTTATTATAAATTTACATTTTGATCGGCCAAAAGTTTTTACTAGATGTTTCTTTTTCTGTTATGCAACGACATCAATACACACACACACACACCCTGCAAAAATACAGTAGAAATAAAAACTCTTCCCTGGATGGATTTTCCAGACACACAACACACACACACACACACACACACACACACACACACACACACACACACACATACACATACATACACACACTCACTCACACACTCAGGGACACTTCTGAAGAGAGAGGTCGGGGAGGCTAATGTAACAACCGCCTCATAAGAACACACTCGGGCCAGTTGTGGTTTTGTGTTTTCATCATCTTCGGGCTCCGGGTTCAGGGGACGTTCAGGGAACCAGTTTTCAGAAACCTCCACAGAGTTGGTGAACGAACAACTGAAAAAAAATCTGCTACTACTTTCTGAATTTAATAAGAATGTAAAGCCCCAATTTTTCATTGCTGCTATGCCAAAAACGTCCTGTTTGAGCCTAGCAACAGTAACTAAGGAGTAAGGCCTCGGCATAAAGGTCAATTGAATACTGCAGTTTTTCATTCTATCACTACTGATTATTATCTTACTTCGCCCACCACCGCTCACGAGGGAGCAGCTCGGGTGGCTGAGGCCAGAGACGGCGTCTGATTCGACCCGAGTTTCTTTCAGCCACCGCCAGCGTTACAGCCACACAGTGTGTTTATTACAGAGGAAACACACACTCTCTCAATCCCTCTCCCCTTTCACCCCCTTACCCCCCGTCGGTGCGGATGAAGCACCAATCCCGTGTAATTAAGTTGCCGCAAATGAAGGCACTTAATGACAGGTTGTCACGGCAACGGGGTAGGATGTTGCCATCGGGGCTGGTGGAGGAGTCTCTCTCTAAACTGCTCCACAGTTGTTGGACGTGCTGACGCGTGCACTCGAACGCACCGCGTCACATTCATACGCATACAAAACAAAACGCCGGCTCATTTCCACCGGGCTTTATTATGTGAAGACTTGTTTTCTGTCGTCTTTATTTCTTATGCATGCTGACTTTGCTTCCTCCTGTTTAGGGTGCGTCCTTCCAGCAGGCTACCACTTTAACCTTAATCAACACAGCTCGCTCCGGTGTCACACACACACACACACGTCGCTAAAAAATATATATAAGCAGATGTAATAATGCCCCGCAGGCTCAGAGCGCGGCGGTGGCGTTTCCTCAGCCAGCTCAAGGTCACATGGACCAAAAGAAAACAGAGCGAGAGCTGTTGTTAGACAAGGAAAACAGAGAAGAAGAGAAGAAGACGACAGCAGAAGCGAGCTGTGGCCTCTGAACCGCAGACTTCAAACTAGCAGCAGGCTCAAAGGAAGGAAGAGGAGTGAAGAAAGGAAGAGAGAGGCAAGAAGAAAGGAAGTGAAAGTGGGTTTACATGGCAGGGGACGTCCTCGTCGGGGGGGGGCTTCTCCTGCGACCCCCTCGTCTCAAACAAACCTCGAAACCACCAACACCAGCTGCGGGAGGGAATATTGTGTCTGCGAGGCAAAATCTAGGGTTGCTTAGGTTTGCGTCTGCTGCTCTTTCAGGAGAAACCAGCAAAGGAGCCTCCTGTAAACCTGCAAGATGCTGGAGACACTTAAACGTTTTACATTATTGATTGTTTGGTTAAAAAGAAACACGCAGCAACATGAGATAGAAGATGGAAGCAGTTAGATGAGACATGTGCAGGGCTTCTGTGAGTTTAATCCACACATTGATATTCAGTGCCATCAGATGCTGTTGCGCACTTACACACACACACACACACACACACACACACACACACACACACATACAAACATGCACAATCAGGCACCGACCGTGCAGACAGCTGGTGTGGAAATATGGGCTAAGATAGCTTCTTCGTCTCCATCGACAGGTGATGGAACGTCAATGTGAGGGCGTGCAGCTGTCGCTTGTTTGCGTTGCATGTGTGTCAGCGGGTCTGTCGATCTGTGTGTCTGTGTGTGTGCGTGTGTGGCCGTGCACGTGAAAACTGCATTATGTGCTGCACAGAGTGTTGTGCATGTAGATGTGAATGAGGGTGGGATTTTATCACAGCCTGTCACGTCCCTGCACTTCATTAGAGCTCGGCTAAAGGAGAGACAAGGCAGCATCTCGCCGGCAACATCAGCAGTCACCGTGTGTGTGTGTGTGTGTGTGTGTGTGTGTGTGTGTGTGTGTGTGTGTGTGTGTGTGTGTGTGTGTGTGTGTGTGTGTGTGTGTGTGTGTGTGTGTGTGTGTGTGTGTGTGTGTGTGTGTGTGTGTGTGGCTTCACCCTGTCAGCTCAGTCCATATTCACAGGCACACAGAAGGCAGCATCAGCAATCACTGTCACACTTCTGTACAAGCTACAGTACACTCACAGCATCATCAGTAGGTGTGTGTGTGTGACTTTGTGTGTGCGCCTTGTGTAACCTTCACCTTGTATAGACTATGGCTAAATGAAAAATGATTTTCTGCCTCACCAGTCTCTTAACCCCCAACCTGTTCAACCCTCAGGGCTCATTATTTCTATTTTATTCTTTAACCAAATAAATAAACAAAGTAAAGTTTGCAATTATTGTTGAATGAATGTATATTGATGTGTATTGATTTTTAAAGAAACACCTCAACTCTTCACAGAGGAGGTTATGTTTTCACCCCCGTGTGTGTGTGTTTGTTTGTTAGTTAGCAGGATTATGCAAAAACTACCGAACTGATTTCCATGAAATCTTTGGAGGGTTGGGGCATGACCCAAGATTCCAATAAATGCAATTTGGTGCAGATCCAAATAACAATATGTTAAACATTTGTTGTGGATCCAGATAATGATCCACATGCATCTGATCGCAACACATATGGTGATAAAGTGACCAATCAGCCATGGTGGAGGTTTGTGATCTCTGAGTTCTCTTCTAGTTCTTCTTTCGTGTTGTTTTTTACAATCTATTAGAGACTCCGGTGCAAAAATTAATTCTTCTTCTCTGCTTTCTGCCAATTTTCACCTTTGTCGGTCTCTCAAAGCACATTCTCTGAGCCATCATTGTTTTAAGCAGCTGTTGTTTACTTTGTAATGTTGTGATCGGTGTCTTCGTGCAGCGGGAAACAACTTTCCACGGTGAAAAGAATCATTTCTACCTTTTGCATTAACGGACTGTTTCATTAAAATAGGTAAGAAAAAGAAAAACGAGGAGAGAAAGTAATTAGACGTCAGACAGCAGCCTGGTTCTGTTCTGTTGACTGACATGTTGACTCTTTCTGTTTGGTGATACTTATTAGCTCGGTGTTTACATGGGAACGGCCGAGAGGAATAACACACACGGGATGTTCTCTTGATGTTCACATCTAGAGAAAGAGAGCACGAAGAAATGGAAATGGAAGAAGAGAGGAGAGAAAAGAAAGAGAACGAAAGAGTGAGACTGGGGGTTAAAAATGACATAATGTGGATTCAGTGAAGGAGAAAGTAAATGTCTGTATCATACAAGAAACATCCTAATTTCTAAACATGTATCTCACACGGACGCACGCACGCACGCACACACACACACACACACACACACACACACACACACACACACACACACACGCACGCACGCACACACACATCACCATCACTGTACTTGAGCACACAAACTGTCAAAACATGGGAAAGCAGCATGCGTGCAAAAAAGAACACAATGATACACAGAAACACACTCTCTCTGTCACACACACACACACAGACACACACACAGACACACACACACAGAGGCAGCGGTGTGGTGGGAGCAGGTGTCGCTCTCAGCTCATTACCCCTGGCAGGGTTGATCACTCTGTTTGGAGAGCAATAAGACACACCTCGCTGGAGAGATAGAGGGATGAGGGGGCAGCAGGAGGAGAGGGAGCACAGCATCCTCCTCCTGCTTTAGGAGATAGAGGGATGGAGAAGGAGAGGAGGCGATGTGCAGTGTGTGAGAGATGGGAGGAAGGGGAGAGGAAGGGGAGGAAGGGGACAGGATGGAGTATCGTGCAGCGAACGAGAGAGGAAAGACAAAAAACTAAATTATAAAATGGATCTTATTTTCTTAGATTAACTGCAGGCAAACACAATAAGAGCATTCACTCAGTTTTTAAATAACTCAGTTTAGCCAAATTGATTAGGAATTATAAAATTAAGTCAAATAATTGAACCTTTAGTTGTAAGTAAGTATAATATAATATAATAGTAATAATACTGAGGCTCTTTCACTCTATCTTTCGATAAATGGGATATAACGTTTATTTGGGTTTTTGTCATTAAAAGTGCGTGAATGAATGTGAAAGTATGAATTTTTCCCATATTGTGAAAGTGACAATCACAAACTCCACATGCTGTGTTTGTTCAACCGTGATACACAACCACCAACATCACAGCAGTTAGCAGTGATGCGTGAACTGCGTGTCCCTCTGATTACACACGTTGTGTCAGCGCGCGGCTCTTGTTCGTGTCCTTGAGCTCATGGTGTGTGTCTGTTGTGTCTCTGCAGGTACGACTACAAGGAAATGCTCCACAACTCCACCTTCTGTTTGGTGCCCCGTGGCAGACGACTGGGCTCCTTTCGCTTCCTCGAGGCGCTGCAGGTAAACAAGACGCGCACACACACAATATAAGAAAACAACGCACAACGGTATAAATTCATGCCAACCAGTGGAATATAACGAGGAAGAAATTGAGCCACTTCCAACACTCAACCTCCCACATTTGTTTTAATAGTGCTGTATACCTCTGTCATTAAAGGATCCCTGAATCATAAGCACCTTTATGGAGTCATTAATACAAACAAACAAGACCGGCACTGGGAGGATTAGCTGCTGCTCTTTGCTTCCAAACTCTGTTTTATAGAAACACTGGAAGGTTTCGGAGGCTGCGGGAAAAATGTAAATGTGTCAGAAAACTCTTTTTATCTGTTCATTTGTTGTTTAACAACTGTTTTGATCATGAACAATTATCATTCTCTCATTTCTGTGTCGCTAAGCCCAAAGCAACACTTTGGAATTCACCATTAAAGAGTGAGAATAAAGTGTAAAGTCCTTCGTCCCATTTGAAATCAGTTTGTTTTAATGTCACTACATTGAATTTCCACTGATGACCAGCAGCTAATCACCTTCTACAGTGCTGAACACTTTGAGTCCAAATTGGGGAAGTGTTTTGTGGCTTATTAGCTGTCTTGTAACTTCCATTTTGTATTTGACCCTCCCTCCACTAAAGAGGAATTGTTTGCAGAAGGAGTCAATAAACTGTGTGAATCCTAAAGTGCTGCAGCACACTAGAGGGTAATTGGGACCATTTTAGACCCGATTCCAACAATCGTGGGGGCGTTCCCGACTGGAGGTCAGTCGCTGCCGATTATCTGCCCAAATGATCCTGAAGCTTGGGGGGGGTTTACAAAATCTAGATTCTGGACATTTTCCAGACTTCATGTCTCTCAACGACCCTAAGTGTAATTTCCATTTTCTGGATCTGCATCTACCTCCACTTTACTCACACTTCTCATCTACGTATTCTCATTTACTCACTCCTTTGTCTGCACTGCTCACTTCTGCATCAGCTGCTGCACTGTCCTTTACTTCTCCTCACCACACACTGCTGCCGTCCACAGAGGGCACTCACACAACTTCGCTTATCTCACTATCAGCTGCCACACACACACACACACACACACACACACACACATTGCCGCACTTCACTCAGGAGGGAAATGTGCCCCTCGTCTCCTCTCTCCACTCGTCTGACTCACCCCATCCATCGACTCACACCATCTAGAGGAAGACGGAGGGCGAGTATTTACAGGCTTTGGCGTTTGCATGAGAAAGCAATTCCTAATAGAGGTCAGGCCTGTGTGTTAATAGTGTGTGTGTGTGTGTGTGTGTGTGTGTGTGTGTGTGTGTGTGTGTGTGTGTGTGTGTGTGTGTGTGTGTGTGTGTGTGTGTGTGTGTGTGTGTGTGTGTGTGTGTGTGATAGCAGCAGAGCCCAAGGGCCACTTCTGGTTTAGCTGACACCTTTATGACCTGGGAGTGACAGGGCCGTCATTACATCAAACTCCCACCACAAACACACACACACACACGCTCAGTTACACACACACACACACCAGCCGTTTTCTCTCCCTCTCCTCTCATCCCTCCATCTCTCTGCCACTCCTCTGCCAAAGGTCACATTCAGCTCCACGGCCTCTCCCCTCTTTTCATTTGTCATTCCATCTTCCATCCACTTTCTTCTTCTTCTTCTTCTTCTGTTTTTTCATCTCTTCTAATTCCCCCGCTCTCATCTCTTTATCATTTCTCCTGCACCGAGTAATTAACTCTCCTGCACCTGAGGTCACATTTTATATTAATGTGTCAACAGGTGCACAAAGTGACATCTAGTGCTCACATCACATTTGGTCTGAAAACAAATCTTTGGTTTCCAGGCTCGTGAATGATTCAGGATCAATTTTATGAATCAAACAGAATCAGAAAACCGTTTAAAAATCTTTTTTTTTTGTGCTTCGTTCACAAATGTTAAAGCAGAGTGAGTAAATGTGTTCTGGTTTAAATAAATCCACACATCTGCAGCTGACGACCAACTTTTCACTCCAGAGCGTTCGACTCTGATCTGCTCTCCAACAAATGGCTGCTAATTTTCTGCATATTTATATCTGTCATCATCATCACACCGAACATATGCCGCCCGCCTGCTTATCAAGATTATATGTTCAAACTTATTTCAGTTTTTTATCTGATTGCTCAGCTGCTGTGCGAGCCTCATGTTTGATGTTAAATTTGTATCTGGCATTTGCGCTTTAGTTTATATTTGAGCTTATATTTGTGGACTGTTCCATGGGATGAATTCTCTACTTAATTAAAGCTTTGACTATTTAATATTTTTATATCGATCATATTAACATGTGTAATGTGAAAGTTGGCCCACTCTACTTTTCCTGTCAGATCTATTCATCATTCTTTGTCTTTTAGCTCCTTGTTTTGGTTCTAAAACCCACAACTTTTCGTTAGTTACGGTCCATAGACAGCTCCAAAATCTCCCCCTGGTGGCTTGCTGTAGTATAGGTCATGAACCCCACCTCCTCCATGTATGTGGATGGGACATGGATGTTGCTATAGAGATAGTATAAAAATGGGGTGAAATACTACTACTACTAATATGACTCATGACCTTGATACCTCTGCTCTACTCCAGCATCCCTTTTAAAATCAGAGGTGAAAGATGGTGGCATCCTTTTCAGGGGATATTTTTGGTTTTATTTCCGTACAATGGGAGGAAGTGGAGACGCTCAGCACCGCACCACAGACACACACAGTTGGCGACTAGCCAGCGGACCTGGCGGAACACTTAGCCTCTAAAGGGCCCTTACGTTTGTAGCCAAAATGAAACTCAAATGACAACAAGCATTTGACTAGAAAATAATGTCTGCAAACACAAGATATAAACTTAACAAGGGGATAAATGTGTAAGTGTTGTTGACAAAATTTATACTGCTGCCCTCTAGTGCCCAAAAACATCAATTAATACACCTTTAAATATCTAATCCAATTCTGACAATTCAATTAATAGTAGGAAATTTCTGTCATTTAGAATTGGTATATAAATTTGTTATAGTTAAGTGTGGTTACATTTGATTGTTTTTGAAGCAGCTGCTTTTTTCTCTCAGTTGTTCAAATTGAGCCCTCGATGAGATTCCTGCTGTGAAACCTCATGTAGCTTGTAGATGATTAAGTTGTCGACTTACAGACATGAGATTAAAAAACATCAATAATCGCACTGCGGACTGGTTTTCTGTATCATGTCTCCATGTTGCGCCAAAGACGCTTGAAATAAAACATTATATTTCCACCTAACGGGGGAATTGAGTGTAAGAACAGTCATGAAAGGAGCCACGTGTGTCAGCTGTGACAAAGCGAGTCGATACGTAGCAGCACAGGCTCGATTTGGCTGGAGCTGTGATGTTGTTTGTAAAGGATCATGTCCAAACTTCACTCTGTGTGTGTGTCTGTGTGTGTTTGTGTGTTTTCCAGGCTGCGTGTGTGCCCGTGATGCTGAGTAACGGCTGGGAGCTGCCTTTCTCCGAGATCATCGACTGGAACACAGCAGCGGTCATCGGCGACGAGCGGCTCCTGCTGCAGGTAACAGCCCGAAGACGCTGAACCACATCACCTGAGAACCACAGCAGACAAACAGCAGCGGCACCACAGCTGGGAATCGAACCTGTTTTCCTCTGGCTGCTGACACATTAAACACACTGCAGTGGTTGTCTGTTTGAAAACGTCACTCAAAATCCTCACATTGTTTCACGAGAGGGCAAATAAACCGAGTGGATTTGGCTGAAATTGCTCCAACTTCATGGGGGGGAAAGTAATTATATGCCCATTAAATCTTAATTTGGATGAAGTGTGTAATAATATTGTTTGACATTGAGTTTTATGATGTTTTATAATGAGCAGCTCGATGTGTGCAGCCTCAAACGTGGCCGAGAAATCCTGTGTCTATTTGTTTTACTACAACATTATGATTTATATACACTCACAGAGCACTTTATTAGGAACACCACACTAATAACATATAAAGAGTCAATGTTGGAAATGTTCCTTTGGGATTCTGCTCCACGTTGAGCGACCGCATCGTTTCTGCAGATTTGTTCATGCAGCCGATCTCCTGTTTCACCACGTGACAAAGGTTTTCCACTGGATTCAGATCCGGTGCCTACGCACAACTCTTTGATATAAAAATACTACAAAATCATTCACCAAGTGGCTGCTACAGCATTTAGGCTTTTCTACCTCAAATACTTTCTAAATTAATTTTGTCATTTGCTGAATTCCCTTAAATATAATCTCACCTTCCTCTGGAATTAAACTCACATAGTTTGATTGTCGTTTTCAAGGTCATGACGTAAATCTTCAGGGAACAACTCGAGCCGATATTAGGGAATAACGATATTGGCAGTGATTCCTTAGATGTCATAATCAAACCCTTATGACAAAGAAATTGAACTGAGCTTTGATTTCTGTTTAACTCTAAACTTTAAAGTTTGTAAAGAAAACACAAACAACTAAATAAATTGAACTTGAAGCTGATTCCGATGTGGCTCATATAAGTCATGATTTATAGGCAAACTTAGCCAGGATGTTCAAAGACCTGAAAGAAAAGCAACTCTACTCGCAGTTTGTTTATGAAACCTTGAGACTTGACTCAAACTTTCCCTCCAGGACTCAGAGTCACTCTGTAGAATTGCATTGGGAACATTTGAGACTTGGATTTGACCCAAATCACCTAAAAATAGTTGTGGCCACTGCTCAAACAAACTGCAGTACAGTGTCTGCTTCAGCCGACAGTTCCCATCTGTTGATGGGAGTTTCCTGAGTGTATCCATGGGACCAATTTGAAACTTCCTGCCACCACATTTAAGTTCCCAGATCAATCATTTAAAAACCAGCTTCCGTATTTACTGCTGACTGACTGACTGTTTGTCGTTTCACAGATTCCGACCACGGTGCGCTCCATCCACCAGGATAAGATCCTGTCCCTCAGACAGCAGACTCAGTTCCTGTGGGAGGCCTACTTCTCCTCTGTGGAGAAGATAGTGCTGACCACGCTGGAGGTGAGGAGTCAAGACACACACACACACACATGCAAACACTCGCCCTTCTGTCCTCTCTGCCTGCCTCTCTCCTCCTCCATCATCAATCTTTCTCTCAGAGCTGCAGTGTCGCAGCAGACTCTGCAATCTTTGCTCTATTCTCAGGCATCACGTTGGTCTCTCGGTGCGAATGTGTCGTTTATAGAAGAAAACTGAAACTTCTCACAAGCTGCTTCTCTGTTTTATTCAAAGTGGATTAAAAAAAGGGTGTAACACTCAAATTGTGACCCTGGAAACTCCACATTTCACAATATATTAGCTCATATGATGGAGTGTTGTTGATGCAAAGGGGCCAAGATGTTCCAATAACTGAATCCTCAGAGACCATTAGGATTTCTTGTTAAAGTTAAGTTAAACAAGTTAAATTAAACACAATGACCACGAGATGCAAAGTGATAAAAGAGAGACACAGAGCAACGGGA
The DNA here is from genome assembly GCF_022539355.2 of Hippoglossus stenolepis. Classification (NCBI taxonomy): domain Eukaryota; kingdom Metazoa; phylum Chordata; class Actinopteri; order Pleuronectiformes; family Pleuronectidae; genus Hippoglossus; species Hippoglossus stenolepis. The sequence continues at coordinate 5,882,002 of NC_061499.1, forward strand.
AGCAGATGAAGAACAACCACAAAATACTGGATTTTGTGTATCTTTCAAACTGGAGTCCTATATATGAGAGGGGGGGGGGCGAAGAAGTAGTTCTGAAGACTAAACAATGAGAGGAGAGAGAAAAGCAATGCTGAGGCTTATTGGGGTCATGCATGAAGATGAAGATTAAAACAGTAAATTAAGACAATTCTGCCAAAAGTTATGTTGTTTTGAGAAGTTTTAAAAGTTTGGATTCATTCTTATTTTTCCCACCTGATGAAATCCATCCAGCTTTACTTGTTGAAACTCTTCACTGCCGCAGTTCAACATCCACGGAGGCTCGCTGGTTGATTCTCAGAGTAGCTGGAGCCTCCCTCCCTCCTTCCTCCGACCTCTTATTGTCATGTGCATCCACCCCGTTAACAATAACCCCCCCCTTAGGGAATTTGTGACTGGAAAAACAATTCATCCGTCCGATCCCCATCCCTCATTATTCAGTTTAAACAAGTGGTTTATAGATGCAGGGATAAAACCTGGGTGCACCGCCGGTGTCTCGCCGTGGTTACAAATGTCTTCTCTCTTATCCCATCACGCATTTAATTTCCTCTCCGACCGCAGCGCTAAAGCCTCGGAGCAAGGCTCTCCTCAATGCTACCGTCTTATTTACTCCATAACCTCCCAAATCATACATCAAAATTTGACTTTTACACACACACGCACACAGACACACACACGAGCTTCTACGCCCTCAAACACACAGCGCACGTATTCGGTCGAGGCTTCGGTGTCTAGAGTCTGTCTGATTTTTGCCCAGCTCTACATCTCCGGTCTGTTTATCTACCCCTGTCTCTCAAACACACACACACACACACACACACACACACGTTGAATCAGATACACATCCCCATATGTCAATGTGTGTCAGCCCAGATCCGCATGGCACCACCCAGCCATAACCCTGCTGACATGTCACTCCGCACTAAAGAGCAAGGTGACATGGCGAAAGTCTGTACCGTGTGTGTGTGTGTGTGTGTGCGTGTGCGCGTGCGCTAAACACTTAATCCTGACTGACTGTCCTGTATAAAAGAGCGAGGGGAAGAATGTTGGGAGAAAAAGGGTGAAGAGGAGAAGGGGTGACATATGTAAATGGTGTTGCCGTGGCAGCCCCCGAGATAACGAGCGACATGGTTTATTCATCCTGTCGAGCCGGTACCCCCCCACATCCTCCTCACAGATCTTTAATGATAAACACACTCACACACACACACACACACACACACACACACACACACACACACACACACACACACACACTCCGATATCTTGACAGATAGAATCTCCTCACACACACTCACAAACACACTCGCGTTTTAATGACTTTCCAGATCCACTCCAAACTGCGTGTGTGTGTCTAAGTGTGTGTGCGTGTCCTTATGTGAGACGGCACTCGTGATGGAAACACAACTCCAACCTATCATGCGGTGTTTCCCTGTCAGGAGTCAGACACATTTCGACCAATCACAAGGTCAATATAGCCGGATGTGCGGCGCTGGTACAACTATTAAACTCACCTATTAAAGGCGAGCTCACAGTGTGCTCGCGGTGAAGCAGGATTTATCTATCATGCTCTAATTGGTTGATTGTGGCTGTTCTGAGGCGAGATTGAGTCGTCCATCATGTCCCGACTGAGGGCCGCCGACGGGGGGGGGAGCTGCAGCCGAGCGAGCAGAATTGCCCCTCATAAGGTGTAAAGGACTCTGGGTTTTTAAGGTGGCGGGCACTGTTTTTATAGAGAAAGCCAACGGATTTTCCAGTTAATCTGTTTGTCCGAGGCAAATGGTTATCAACTCCCCCTCGGGGACGAAGCTCGGGAAAGTAAAAACAAAGCCACACTTGGCTGTTGTTGTTTTTTTTTCTCCCCTTCCTCATGTCCCTGCCACCAAATGATGAATTTACACGTGGCTTTATCAGCGTTATTACATAAACTCCCCTCCGGCTGTTATTATTAACTTTTCACAATTCACTCAGCTATTAGCTGCGCACCCATCGCTCACCTGACTCTCCTCACGTCTCTTTATATCTCCGTCCTTTGAGTTACAGAGCCAAGTCCGGCCGTCACCTCCCGACTCTACAGCCGCCATAAAACACCACCGCCAACCTGTGTCTGTTTTACTGAAGCAATTTAGCATGGCTCAAGGGCACGGCAGCAATATCTCTTTCTCTGCCCCTCTGAGCTGCGTCCAGGGGAAAATAGAGTCCGCTCTCACGTCTCCTGACCGTTTGACTGACTTCTCAATTTGGGCAAAGAGAGAATCAGGGGCCGGACTGACTGACTGGTACAGCTGATGACTTTTTGTTCTTGTCAGTGTAGCTGAACTATGAAGATGCCTTTACCTTACTTGCTTCAGACTTTTAAATCCTCACTTTGCCTGTTCTGCAGAGGAATAGAGAGTAACAGTGACCACCCACTTTTAGAATGGCTCCGGTTCCAGGAGTAAATTTCCCATTGACGTTTCAGAAAATCCTCATAAAAAGACTTTTAAGTCTGGAACCAGGCCGACCAGCTCCGAGATGAATCATGGACATAAAATGTTTAATTCAGAGCAGAAAACTTTAAAACAAAGGTACAAGACTGTGTACACAATTATTCTAACAGCTGATGATTTGTGGGGTTGTAGTCAGCATTTCCTTGGTAATCATGGCCGTCGCTTCTACACCTGAGGATTGTGGGTAGTTTAACAGATCTTTTTGATTTTGTGGAATTTATGGAACGACATTACCAAGTCATTAACATAGGATATTTCAATAGAAATGGAGCAGTACTTGCTGCAGAGAAAAGTTCAAGTCAGATGAAGCGAGAGCTGTAATGTTTACATCTGTGTTTACAGCTTTTCTGCTTTTGTTGGTGTTGCATCTTTCCTAGTCACACTCCTGCCCTCTGTAGTTCACCTTCGTGCTGGTATTCATGTGCGTCCTCAAAGGAGGAGCATAAACATGGCCCCATTCATAAAAGCATCTCTGCTTCACACTACCAGAGTTCATAAACTCCACAGGGGACCTTTAAATTGATAAATGGTCTGAAACTCTGCAGCACGTTAATGTGACATCCTGTCCTTGAAAGTGTGTATAAATCAAAGCAAAACCCTCTCACGGTCTCATTTGTTGTCTAATGTGTGTTCACTTTGTTTGGCTGCGTGCAGATCATCCAGGACCGGGTGCTGGAGCACGGCTCCAGGAGCAGCCTGATGTGGAACAGTCACCCTGGGGGACTGTTTGCCCTTCCGCAGTACTCTGGATACCTGGGAGACTTCCCTTTCTACTACGCCACACTGGGTCAGTAACACACACACACACACACACACACACACACACACACACTAACACACAGTACAAAGTGCGGTTACATAACAACAATCACATCCCTTCACACCAGTGAAGAAATGAACTGCTCCATAACGGTTGATCACAAAAGTTTCTCACCATCCATCACCCTGCGGCCAAATATTTTGTCACAGTGTTTTGTAGGGGAAGCCAGTTTGTGCAGATGTTAGTGCAGCTGTGATTGTGTGTTTGGACCTTGTCCGGGCAGCAGAATTATGGCCTTTACCCCCCGATCGACTGCTCTCCTCCAATGGCTGTATCTCGCCGCAAATTCAGTGGAGGAATGGGCCTTTGACGGATGTTTGTATTAGTCCTGCTGACACACCAATCCGTCCATCATTGGTTTTTGAGTCAGCACTGTTACTGCTGCTGCTGCAGCGCAGCCAATTCCTCCTGCTACGGTTCAGCAGCGCCGAGTTCTCCCCTGCCACATGTCTGTGACCCGGGAGCCTCTCCATCCCTCACTTCTTCACTCCATCATCATCCAGCGCTGCCAGGGCACCGCAAACATCCACACGCACGTTCCTGCGCACGCAGACGGGCACGGTGCAAACGTATAAGCTCAGTTGATGGAGCACCCAGGTTGGAGCGCTGATATTTAAATGGATGGGCGCGGTGACAGGCGTGGATTACTGCGCCACGCCAGGTTCGTCAATGAGGAAGCAATTAAACACGGATGAGTTTCCAGGAGACAAGGCTGCAAGTGTCTGATGGGTTTACACACACACACACACACACACACACACACACACACACACACACACACACACATACACACGCACACACACACTTTATATTAACACTCGAAGACTCACGGCAGGAGCAGTGGTTGTTTCTGTTGCTTCAGTTAAATGAAAGTTTTATTCAGAAGCTGAAAGGAGCTGGATTTTGGGGAGATTTTGTGATGAAAAGAAGAGTTTAGAATAATAAAAGACTCATAACAGTGTAACTCACTTTATTAGGGACACTTATAACTTTCTGAATAAAGTTGCAACTGAATTTGAGGAAACTTTAAATAAAAGTGCTCCAGCACATTTAATATACATGGAATAAAGATCTTGTGGGTGCAGGAAAACATAAGGAACATTTTCAAGTACATGCAAAATCTAGATTCAGCTGCAGGCTCCTGGTTTTGTTCATTGTCTGATTATGAGCTTGTTCCAAATGTATTTATATCTCAGGTGTTTAAAAAACTCTGCAGACTCTTTACTTTTTCATTACAAATCACCAGCTCCAACTTTTCCAACTACTCCTCCTCACAGAGGTTGCTCAGCGGCGTAAAGGAGACTCGTCTAATGCGATCTCCTCGGCGCCACGCTTTGTTGCTTTGGGTTAGATTAGATTTAAATTAGGAAAAGTTGAACGTCCTCTATGATCCGTCTTGCTCAATATCTTATTTCCTGCTCATTTTCAGCCTCAATTAGTCTTTTCTCACATCAAGTCAGACCGAATTTAAAGTCACATCAGCAGTTAGTCGTCTGCTCGCCGGGCTGCAGATCCAGCTGAGGAGTTTACAAAATGAAATATATCCAGTGATCAAGAGATTTGACATTTTCAAAAAACGTTGTTGAATATTTTAAGACCGGCTTGAAACACCTACATCCCTGACATTTAAATCATCTATATTTTTGAACGGCTGACAGACTCATTGCGAGAAACATCTCTCACTGAAAATAGATGTGAGGAGTTTGGAATCAGCGCCTGCAGTTCTCGTCTGGCTTTATTCTGTTCAAAGAGCCTGATGCTTAAACGGGCGGCTGACAGTCGGCTCGCCGTGTTCCAGCCGCCGTCACTTCCTGGATGTGTTTAAAAAGAAATGCTTTAATAATGATTGTTGTGTCTGTCGTTGTGTTTCAGGCATTAAACCGTACCCCAAGTTCACAGCGGTCATCCACGCCGTCTCCCCACTGGTGTCCCAGTCCCAGCCCATACTCAAGCTCCTGGCATCTGTGGCCAAGTCCCAGTATTGTGCACAGGTAAAGCGCATGTGTGTGTGTATTTATGTGTGTGTTTTGTTTTGAATACCCCGGTGGGGACCCATGGGATTACATGTCACTGTGGGGACAGATATTGAGGTATTAGAGTGTAAACTAATAGAGCCCGATCCAAGCCACATGTTTTCCCCAATTACAGACATGTTTAATATAAAAAATCAAGTATATAGCTTCTCAAATTCTTTGTTAGGTATTGACACTTGCTTTTAGGGTTAGAAAAAGGTTTAGGTACAGTCTTACCTCTTTAACCCTAAAAACATGTGGGTATTCCTGCCATATAGAAGCAATTGACTCCCTTCTCATCGCCAGAACAGGAGTTTCCCTTTTACGTTCATGATCGACATCCTGAACACACTGATAACCGAGGTGCTCTCTCACACCGCTGTCTCATCAGCTTAGCGTGTTCACCGGGTGTCATGTTCCCAACTCTGCTGATCGGAGCCAATTAAAACCTTTTTCATTCGACCTGGGAGTGAGAGCTGATGTTATCTGTTCAGATTACAGACAGAAGCCAGGTGTGAGCGGGTGTTAGTGGGTTTATTTTTTTGACCAGTTGAAAACCAGCTCTAGAAATCACTAGTTGTGATGGTTAAGAATCTTCACAGTCCTCCACTGATCTCCGCCTTGTTTTCCAAACCTGCAGCACATTATTCTGCTCATACGGCTGTTTTATGATCACATTTTCAAACCAGAGTAACAATAAAGCTCATCTTCCATCCTGTGTGTGTGTGTGTGTGTGTGTGTGTGTGTGTGTGTGTGTGTGTGTGTGTGTGTGTGTGTGTGTGTGTGTGTGTGTGTGTGTGTGTGTGTGTGTGTGTGTGTGTGTGTGTGTGTGTGTGTGTGTGTGTTAACTGTGGGGGATTGAATTAGAGCGACATTTTGCCGCGGTGCTACATCTGTCCCTTCAGGACAGCTGGAGATGCTGTGTATTGATTCCCCAGCTTGCTCCTTACCAGTGCGGGAAATGAAATGGAATTTCCTCCCCGATGGCTGTTTGTGTGTGTGTGTGTGTGTCTTTGTTTGTTCATTTGTTTGGCCAGCAGAGAGTATGAGTAAGCGAGTTTGTATTTTGTGTAGGAGTGATGTATTTCCGTGTGAGTGTCGTGTTTGGACATCCAGTTGTGTGATCGCGTGTGTGAACGGGAATAATGTGGTGATGTATGTGCATGTGTGTTTAATGTGGGCGGGATGTTTGTGCATGTTTGTATTATGTGTCTGTGGTTGTTTATGTGTGTACATGTGTGTGTACATATCCCTGTTGTTTGAACATTTCTGTGTCGGTATGATGATCCCATCCTGATACTTGTCTGAAATATATTGTTATAAAAGAAAATTTCTTAAATTGTAACAGGACACAGGATCTCCCATAATGCAATTCAGTACCACCATCTGTTTATTTATTTTTTTTCCTTTCCTGCCTCACAAATGTTCACATCTTACCACGGAAGCTGGAAAAGCTTCTCCACATTAGTTATTTAACTGTTTTCACAGACTGAGTGGTTCTTCTCATCACTATTAAACTGACTTTACAGTGTAGAAAAATGGTGGCCTGCCCCTTTAAATCTTCACCACACACACACACACACACACACACACAATGACTTGAGCTAAATGAAAAGCAGCTTAAAATCCAGCAAACATATTTTAACTTTTCAGTTTATTATATAACAAAGAATCTTCACTAAAGATGCAAATTAGCTGATATGGAGCCCACATGGACAGAAACATGAAATGAAAACCATGTGACACTGTTGAAAGCTGCAGGCAACAAGCAAGCAAGTGGACATTTTATAGTTAATCTATAATTAAATATAGAGTGATAGAGAGATAGATGGATAGATAGAGAGATAGAGAGATAGACAGATAGATAGACAGATAGATAGATAGATAGATAGATAGATCGATCGATGGATCGAAAGAAAGCAGGATTGTGCAAATGGGAATGTTTACGAGGCTAATATTTATGAGTGTGTGCTCAAAATGACAGCACCAAATAAAAATCTGGCTCTAGTGAATTTGAATGTGGTTTCATTAGAGGACTGTTGGGCCTGGCCGGAGCTATTCGCTCTGCTCCTAGTTCCAGCTGTGCCAGGAACATATTTCAGTGGATAAGTATCGAGGGCTGATATCCAGCTGTACGTCTCAGGGGGAAAACCAAACCATCGGCTCACAAATAATCCAGAAAACACTCTTCCTCACAGCAGCAGGCTGGATGAGGGGAAATCTGCACCGTCTTATTTTTCAAAGACGCTCTTTTGTGTTTGCAGCCTTCAGTTCCTGCACAAAGTGGAGATCCAGGTACAGCAGGCAGGGAGGTTTATTCCTCATTGTACAGACAAGAGGAGATGGAAGGGGGGGGGGTTTAGAGCGGATGACGAAAGGGAGAGGGATATAAATAAATGAATGGAAGAGAGAGAATGAAAGAACACGGAGGGCGGAGGAGGCTAAATTGGACGCAAGAAAGCTTTTGAGGCGCATTCTGACACTGGCCCTCCTGCTGCGTGTGTGTGCACGAGCATCTCGAGAGGAGCGTTTCCTTTCCACTCGTGCTGCACACACACATATCAACAGTTACTCCACCACACACACACACACACACACACAATGGCTCCGTCAGCCCCCGGAGAGGGCTGGTGAGCTGACAGAGACACCATCTGTCTTTCTAATCAAACAGGAATAGAAGCATGTATTGGAATAACGTGTTCCTCAGCTGTGAGTGTAGATGTGTGTACCTGTTGTGATCCTACAATGACAAATACTCTTTTGGCCCAGGCTCAGCCTCATTTTTTTGTTTTGTGTTTTATCTTTGTTCGGACAATGAGAGGATGAATGTGCATTTCGAGGTGTACGTCGTTCCGTTCAGCCTCCTCGTCCTCAGTGTCTCTCTCTCACACAAACAGCTGCTGCCGTCACATGGGAACGCGGTAACACAGACATCCAAATGGCTCCCGGCTCGTAATTTGGCAGGTCCAGTCAGGGTGCAGAGTCCCCGAGGGGCCGAGCCGCTGTGTGTGACGCGGTTAATGTCAAAATAATGTGAGACTTTATTGATCCCTGCAGGGAAATTCCTCTGGTTCGCTTCCATCAGGGACGTCGGGAGCAGAATCTGTCTCCTGTACAGTGGGACAGGGATGGATCAGTTTCTTCTGACTACAGGACTCTCTCTGTTTACTTATCACCAGCCAGGAATCAATTACTAACTCGTTTTAAAAGGAGAATCATGTAACAAGTTTCCTACATTTGCAACAATTTTTCAAATGAGGACTAATTAGTAAGTTTAACTGGAATGGTCCTTAGTAGAGAGCAAGGTCCATTAGTCCCCTTATCCTATTTGGATCTGCACCAAATCGCAAACGCTCATAAATATCAGCCCCCTAAACATGCCAGATTTTTTTTTAAAATCAAGTCCCTTTAATTATTAAAGCTTCGCGCCGCCTCTCATGTTCGATACAGCTGTGATTGGACGATTGTGTTTTCCTGGGGACGGAAAGCGGCACCTAAACTACATCCGATCTAAGATGCATGAGAAGAGCAGGCTGTGTAACGGGTATAAGGTCAGACAGGAGTCGTGTGTGTGTGTGTGTGTGTGTGTGTGTGTGTGTGTGTGTGTGTGTGTGTGTGTGTGTGTGTGTGTGTGTGTGTGTGTGTGTGTGTGTGTGTGTGTGTGTTTCTCATCAAACATTGATGAAGGCTGCTGCCGCTGTGCAGTGGGAACTTCATGTGACATTTCCATGTCGACTGAGTGGAAGTCACATGGTGTGTGTGTGTGTGTGTGTCCTCGTGTAAAACATCATCTGATTAGAGACGGAGGGAGGAGAGCTGGAGAATGTGTTCGGCCACATGTTGTATCATGGTTACAAATACAAGCCGATGGTTTACGGACTGAATCCCACAAACCGTTCTAGAAGCATAATTGAATTTTTTATCACTTTCGTTGCCCTTCCGGCTCTTTACCAGCCGGTAATAAGGTGACATTTGTGGCCCCGGGGCCACGTAAATGTCACATGTTCTGTGGGTTGATTCAGCAGCAAGCTGAGCGTCTGTGAGCTGCGAGCTGTTTTGCTTGGAGGAAATCAAATCAGCTGCGACGCAGGTAACAAGACCTTTGTGTTTCCTCCTTACAGATCATTGTCCTGTGGAACTGTGACAAGCCTCTCCCCGCCAAGCAGCGCTGGCCCGCCACCTCAGTGCCCGTCATCGTCATCGAGGGGGAGAATAAGGTGAGAGACGCAGCACGGGCACTCGTCCGCTCAGGTCCTGACATGAACTGTGGGGAAAATTGGGTCCAGACATTTTCCCTTTGAGTCAGACAGATATTTGTTTGTTCTTAAGCGAGATTACTCAAAACCAAGTGAAGGGATTATAACAGAACCTGGTGGACGATTGCAGGAGGGATCAGGGAAGACCACTTGGGCCTTGGAGGAGCTTTTGGGCTCTACTTTGTGCCATTGTAGTTTGTTTTTTTTCAGTTTTCTGTCTGTCAAAAGTTGGAAATGTCATCAACACACCCACTGTTTACCGAGAAACATTCTCCCGCTGTGTTCTCACGGACTCACTCTGACATTTTGCTTGAGGGTTGGCAGTAAAAGTTCCAGAAAATGTCCGGTAGCAACTGATTTGGACATTTACGTTCTCACGTGCATCCCCCTCTGGATCATTTCAGCTAAACGTTTGTCTGAAAATGACCTCAGAGGTGTGACATCACTATCACTTGTCATGAGGCCTCTCCTCTTGTACGTGCTCTCAGACTGTAAAGCTACTGTATCTCTGCACATTCTGCTCAGTCTCAGAGTTTCTGGCAGTTAATGGGTTTCGATTTGTGCTGCACTGATTCCATTAAAGGACATTTTGTGTGGTTTTAATTAAAGCTCAGTAATGGGAATAATATACTCTGGGAAAAAAGCGTGACTGAGAGGCTAATGCATATTGTTAGGAAAGATAAGGAGGCAGTAATCTAAGTGCATATGCACGGTTGCATTTATTTATTATGTCAGCGTATTTACTGCTGTTTGTTCTTAATGTTAATCGTATAAATATCTAATTAAGTGAAGAAAGTGACAAAAAATCTCTCAGGAGAAATAATTTGCAGTTGAGTTGTGATATTCACAACAAATAAACCCGGCAGACGACTTTCATTAGTTTGAGGTTTAGTTTTATCCTAATGGTTTTAACTTATGATCCTAACATCATCTTCTGCAGCCATTTCAAAACCCATAATTACTAAATCTATACTTAAATGTGTGTGTTACACGGAGGCAGCGAAAACTCAGTCTCATTACTTAGCTGATTACTTCTTCAATAAATGGATTGTTTGGTCTGTAAGATGAAAATAATGACATGGAACCAAAGGTGAAGCCTCTAAATGGCTTATGTTGCTGGACCAGTGCTCAGATATTTGTTTCACGGTGACAAGAAACGGAGAAAAGCAGCAAATAGGAGATTAAAGTGTGAACAAAGGTGTAAGTGTGACTCAAAGCTTCGGGAAAAAACTGTGATGTGTGTCTCAGTTTCAGTTTCTGTCAGTTAACCCTTCATCCACACAGACACGGAGCCCTGAGCGACGAGCGCGCCTCACTGGCATTTATTATGACAGCCTTATTAGCTCTTTACGCTCAAGTCTCTGGCCTGTGAAGAGGCGTCTGTGTTTTCTCTGACTTCCCCGTGACCCTCGTCTCTCACGGGTCAAAGGTCAGATGTGGACGCACAGGCTGATCCGAGTCGGTTCGACAATTTCCAAGCTCACGTTTGAGGTTTTGTTTTTGAAGGAGGAGGACTCATCTGTATTCCGACACATCAGACTTCTCCTCTCGCTCGTGACGACTTAACTTCACCTGCCAATCAGAGGAAGTGGTTTTCACATCAGTGTCAGTCACCCGGCGGTGGGCCGGGTTCATGGTTTACCTCTCCCTGTGGCTCCGAGTGGTTTCCTCCGAGCTGTCAGTCAGAGCAGTCGGCCTCCGTGTCGCCTCGTGTCCGTGAAAAGCGAGCGGAACAGGCTTAGTGGTCTGATGTGTGTGTGTGGGTGTGTGTGTGTGTGTTTGTGTGTGTGTTTGTGTGTGTGTGTGTGTGTGTGTACCAGGCAGCCTGTGGTTTGTTGTGGTTGCGGCGGGTTCTGTGTTTACCGTGGCGAGCCGAGCTGTGTTCCTCTACCCCACAGAGGGAGCGAGAGAGAGAAAATGTTTTCATTTTTCCTGCCTCTTTATTCCTCTCTCTCTCTCTCTCTCTCTCTCTCTCTCTCTCTCTCTCTCTCTCTCTCGCTCGCTCGCAGATGTGTTTCTTTATCATTTCATTTTCCCTCCCCTTGAAATTATGAACATTTCTCATTTTTAATTTATTCAGTCAAGAGTTCAGTTTTGTTTTCTGTGAATTTAGTTTCCAAACTGAAAAGTCAAAATTCCTATTCCTCTAAGCTGCCAATAAAACCTGCTTTAAAAATTAGAGACATAACAACAGTCTGGTTAAATGTAGTAAGACTCATGACAATATACATATCTGTGTGTAGGCATACAGCAGTTTGAGATTAATGTTTATTATGTAGGCACACGTCTGTTTTAACTTAATAAATGTTTATTAAAACGATAGATGTTTTTAAAGATCTCCGGAGGAAGAAATCAACATGTTAACATTTTTAGCATTTTTGCCTTTGGTCTTTTTTTTTTAATGGGATTTGTTGACAACACAAAACACATAAAACAACACAAATCTTCTCTTTGAACCAACACTCGTCTCTTCTTCCCTCTGTCATCCGTCCTCTCTGTCTGCGGCACAGTCGCCCAATAAAAAGAAATGCTCTCCGCCTGTAGTCACAAACCCAGCAGTGTTTAACATGGTTCACTGTGGCTGGTGGTCCTGCTCCCGTCCTCCCTCCCTCCCTCCCTCCCTCCTCCCTCCCTCCCTCCTTCCCTCCCTCCCCCCCCGGCTCCGGAGCTGCTGTCCCTTCCAGAGGAGGTGAAGTGCTGCAGGCGGATTCCTGCTGTAAGAGCTCACATTCCTGGAGAGCACCAGGAAGCCCCGGGCTAATGTGTCGCACTTGGAACATTACAAACCATCTGGGGCTTTAAAACACCGGCCTCTCGTCCTCTCTCCCTCTCTCTCCCCCGTTTGTCTCTCTGTGACTCTCACCCACACCTGCCTCCTGTCGTCTCCTCTATTCTCCATTACACATTCTGCTGGTAAACAAGTGGAAAACACTGAGTGGAGAGATTGTTTTGTTCCTCTCTTAATGCCCGCAGGACATTACAACAGTAATGATGAGAGGGGAGGGTATCTCCTCTCATTTCCCCCTCGCCTGTAAACACAACTGTCACTCACACGCCGCGGCCTTCTCTCCCCGTCAGAATATGAGCGACAGTCGAAGCTGCTGTCGTTGCCTGTGGAGTCAGCTTTAACAGCCGTGCCGGGGCTGCGCTGTGTGTGGGAACAAAGGTGGAGACACAGAGCACCTATAGAAAGACAGACCGTGTCCCATCTGAAGCCGTTATGACTGTGTTCAGGCTGCTGTGGTTTGTATCGGCCTGTTATCAAATTGTTTGGTTACATGGATTTAAAAGAAAGATGGACGACGCATCTCCACTTCCAAAAAAATAAAATGAAGCCCAAATATCCTGGATGCTGCCATTTAGAGCCAGAATCTCTACTGAGGAGCTGCAGTACCAAGGTGTCGCCACAGAGTCAGTCTGTTGTCTGTGGTTGGGCCCTTTTAACAAGTGGGAAAACGTGTTGTTTCCTCCTGCCAGTGGGTGGCGCTCTAACTTTATTTGAATGGTGGCATGTAGATCAAACATGCATCATCCATGAGGGATCATCAAGGTCTTAACGAGTTCCTGAGCCAGTTTGAAGTGGATGTGGTCAACCTGCTTTGAGATATAAAAAGAAGTATAAGAATTGTAAGAATTACCTTAAAGAATTTTCTTCTTTAATATCTGTTTTCTGTCGCTAATATAGCAACAGTCAATGTTTTACTAAACTGAATTCAAACACCATCTTTTTACGATTCCAAACTAACTTTGGTCTGTCGATAAAAACGCAATTTGAAGACGTCACAACAAAGGAACAAAGTCCCGATGGATGTTTTTTTTTTCTCCACACTTCTATGACGTCGTTCACAGCGAAGTGTGATGAAGGTTAGAACCGGTCACGGTGCGGTGAGAGATAACCGGCTTCACACAGCTCGTCGGCGAAGTCGCGTGTTCTCGTATCTTTCTCGGCCGTGTGTCGCTGCCCTCGGCGGCAGGAGAGAAGAAGACCTGTGGAGAGGGAGGTCACCCTGCTGCACACAGTCCCAGGTGTTTAGAGAGAATCTATATGTGATGTATTTTCAGTGCAGGTGATGGTGTTTTAAAAATAACAAGTACGCTAGCAGAGGTCTGACCTTAAGATCTGTGCTGAATAACTGTGTGTGTGTGTTTACATCCATTAAAGCTTTGTATGCATCAGAAGTGTGTGGGAGGTTGACCTCGAGCACAATCCAGTTTACGATGCACTCGCTCTTCGTCAACGCGAAAGCTGCCGTTTTTTAGGTTTGTTTCTTCTCTCATCCGAGCGTCTTTCGTCTCGGCAGCACACCGAAGACTTCCTGTTTGTAAAGAGACAGGACGTTCATCCCTCCGCCCACCGGGCCCCCGGCCACCGACGCTCTCTCCACGCTTCCACAAAATGTTCAAGGACTGTCATGTATTATACAGTTTGGTTTCATCCACCATTAAATATACATTCTGTTTTTCGACAGCGGAGGAGAAAATATAAGTCAATTTGTGCCGAGGTGTCTGTCTGCGTCTGTGTGTTGATCTAAAACAGACAACTCTGTATCAGCCTTCCATCACAGCTGAGGAACAACAGGGAGCAGTAAAGAGCAGGATATTGTCTTTCCCCCTCCTGCTCTGTGAGCTGCTGGTTGTTGACGGTGTGGCTGCTTGTTGTCTCCCCGGAATCCCGACGGATTTGCAAGGAGACATAAAAAATGCATCCAGTTGACAGTCGAAGCAAAAAGAGGTTTTTGTCGGCAAATCTCTCGATTCACCGGCGGCTCTTCTCTCCAGCTGGAGAACATAAGATGCGAGTGGTGGAGCTCCGCCTTCACGCATCGGTGATCAATATTCTACTGAAATACTTTTTTGTGAAAGGATCACACGCAGCGACCTCCTCAGCTCGACTGTTTTAGCCTCTTTCAGCTCGTTGTTTTGGTTTCCAAGTCTTTGCTGATTTTGGATTCACTCTCTTCGCACCTTTTTAAAAGGAGCACTATAAATCATCTGTATCCTTCCAGCTTAGCATCAAAGCCAAAGTTGGCAACTAGCTTGTGAACATGGTGGAACATGTCAACGAGTAAAAGATTTCATTGTAATGTCGATATCTTTATTGTTAGGCGCTAGTGTACAGCTTGTTTCTGCCGCCCCCCCCCCCAAGGGGCCACATTGCAGGCTTAAAAAGAAAACCGCAAACTGAACAGAAGCAGCTTTTGAGTCAACATGAAAAAGATGATTTTATAATGAATCCTGCTCCATCATGTTCAGTGGAAGCTGTCGTCTGTGTGATTCAACATCTCCACACTGAGAGTAAAAAAAAAAAAAAAAGAAGAAACGGAACGTCAAAGATTTGATTTGATAACAGAAGCTTTACGCTCCACGTTCGCTCCTTCAGCCACGTTAACGTGAACCATCCAACCACATGATCATTGATTAACGCTGTTTGAAGAAGGGAATCCGACTGTTTTTCGTTTCATATTACGCGTCTGCCGACATGTTTTTTAACCCCTGTCCGCTCTGTGTCTCCCCCTGCAGGTGATGAGCAGCCGCTTCTTGCCCTATGAGACCATAGTGACCGACGCAGTCCTCAGCCTGGATGAAGACACAGTGTTGTCCACCACAGAGGTATCGTTTAATAGAACATCTTCCTCTTCTGTCTCAGGAGTTTTATTGTCTTGAGACAAAACAAAGTTCCAAATGCAACTCTCTGATTCTATTATCTATTTCTCTTTGTCCCTGAAGTTTTTAAGTTTTCGCTCTGCAGCTTGACTCTCAAATCACTTGAGCCTGTAGCTTTTCCATCTTTTTCTCATCTGGCCGTCTTTCTTCCTCTCTCTCACCTTCTCTGTCCATCTTCTACCTCCATTTGTTTGTAATCACGCTCCTTCTCTCCGATCCCCTGTTCGAGAGCAGCCCTGTTATGGACATATTTGTTCCACATGCTGTCGGGATTGTTGCTGGGGTTTTTATTTTTTTCCCGGGGACAGGTTTTGGCGCGGCACCGTGGGAAGCCAGATGCCGCTTTGAACAGTGTTGAGTTAGATCCCATAAAGGCTGTTTGTGCCGAGGATCAGGATGGCGAGGCAGAGGTGGCAGTGAAGGGGAATCCCAGCTCCGAACAAAGGAAAAATCTAATCTACCCGTTTTTCTCCGATACAGACAATTTAGTCATGAACCCAAAAAACAATTCCCATAAGTGTTGGAGGCCAGTGCGAGATAATTTAGCCAAAAATGATTTCTGAACAGTCTCCTCATCGTTTCACCTTTTCCATTCATTTAAAAGTTGACTTTCGTATCGTTGTTCATTGCCTTCCACCGAGAAGAAAATCTATTCTGTTGTTCTTCCTCACACTTGAAGTAATATCCGTGTTGAATTGGAACTTCGGTAGAATTACCCCGTTTCCTTTTGACTTATAATATCATTCCACTATCTTCCTTCTTAAAGAAAAAACAGTCGCAGCTCTTCTTCTTCTTCTTCTTCTTTTCCTTTGGGACAAATAATCCTGGCAGAAGGAGCAGATCAAAAATGATGTTGATTATGTTTAATGGTGGATTCCGAGTGAAGTGTTCGTTAATACAAACAGCCTCTCAGTGTATTATAGTGTTGAACTGTGTGGTGTAATGTTTGCGGAGCCGCTGAGGCCTTTGTGATGTTTTCTTCCACTTATTTGATTGAACGCTTTGATCGCAGCCACAGAAGTTTGCTGCAGGCAGCTGCTTAGGAAACACGGCTTTGTGTTTGATGAGGTTTTGCCTCTGTTGTGTTTTCACTAAAGTGTGTTTGAGTGTGCACTTCCTTTGTTGGTTCTCCCTGTAATCACTTTATTCTTCTCTCCTTTCCGTCTTTTTATACACAATACCAACTATAAATAGATGCAGTTAACTCAAACATTACGTATTTATCTCAATTTCATTTGTCCGCGTTTTCTCCTCCGGAGAATCGACACAAGTTTTATCCTGTTTGTTGTTGAGTTTACAAATGTTTTTCATTTTGGAGTTCTTCTTTGACACAGGCAGGGCACGTTAGGTTGTTTTTAAACACTGATATAAACAGTTTACAAGTTGTAACTAAAAGCCTGATTGAAGGTTTATTTCATTCATTGGTGAATACTTTGTTTAAACCTTTAAAGAGAACAAACTCCCTCCGGTTTGTGTTTGTTTGTATTTGTTCGTAGTGAAATTATAAACGTGGGAAAATCATTAATGAGTTATCGTGTGTTTAGGTGAAATAGCACACGTGGTTCAGATACTTTTAGGCAACACTACGTTATATTGCGTTACAATAATCCTCTTATGAAGTATATTTGTAGTTTTCATATTTCCTCATGTTTTAAATTGCATGTTTACTTTTACAGATGTTTTCATTCTCTAATCCTGAAGCTCTATGAATCAAGCCACTATAATTTATAAACCTGTTTTACAAACGGTTGGAAAGTGTTGCCCGTCATCCATCTAATAACTGTTATTATCCACATAGAGTAAAGTCGACCTCTTCCTCTGCACAGGTGGACTTTGCCTTCACTGTCTGGCAGAGTTTTCCGGAGCGAATCGTGGGTTACCCTGCACGCAGCCACTTCTGGGACGGCAACAAGGAGCGCTGGGGCTACACGTCCAAATGGACCAACGACTACTCGATGGTGCTGACCGGGGCGGCCATCTACCACCGGTACGACACCATGCACACAGATCATCCTCTCAGAGTTCTGTGCGTCTGTTTACCTCCGTGTGAAATATCTGCGTCGACAGAGTCAAACCCTCTGTTTTTGCCTCCTGTTCCGTTCCGCTCCCGTTAGAACGGGATCACAGCTCCGCTCGACTCTCCAGTGTTCGCTTGTCTTTCTTTTGATGCAGCACTTTGATGCAGTGATCTGTAGATTATGAAAGTAGGTGTGATGTTCGCCGTGGCACAGCCTCAGGAAACGGTGTTTGTTTCTTACCGGGTACGTTTCATCCAAAATGTCAATTTGTCAGCCGCGCCGTGTTCCTGCGTTTAGCGGAACTACAGCCCTGTCAGCTTTAATACGGCCTCACTCAGCCGTGATGGGATCGGCCCATTAATCTGACGGCAGCCAATCGCTGCAGCCCAACGCTTAATCGCTTTCAATACGTCCGTCGTTCAATCCATTCGGCGACTTGAGGAATGAGTCAGTTAGTGAATTGAGTTTCATCCAATGACTTCAATCTGAAACGTTAAGGTGTCTAAAATTTGGGATACGTTTAAAGTAAGTTGCACAGGTTGTTTTTGTGTGTAGCCGTCTTTAAAAGTCTGATGTTTTAAGGTATTAATCTGGAGTACGGCTGCATCTGACTGGTTTTTATCCCAAACATCCAAAATCCATAGATATTTTTTAAATATTAAGTGCAAAAAGAAGAAAAGTGGAAATATTTGGTGTCTTTTATTTACATTTGATTATTTAAATAGCTGCTAATTCACTTCTGACTGATTAATCATGTGATTGTTTAATCTCCAATCTTGAAAATACTATATTTATCTTCAGTGAAAATGTTTTTTCTTGGGTAGAAATATGAGTTTCCAAAAATCGGGAAAAAACTTTTTTATCTTATCACAGATGTTTTTAAAAAGTGAGTCCTCGCGGAAACTTGGTGCATAAACAAACTTCTCCTGGAAATGAGATTTTAGTCCTTTCACCTTTTGTTTTTTGCTTATCTTCTGTTTTGGGTCCCAAGTAAACACAGGGATATATTTGAAGTTTTGCATATGAACATGATTAATCTCCTGTTTGCAAATTTTGTGGACAAAAACAAAACTTTGTCTCCAAATACCACAACCCTCATAGTGAAATATCTTCCTGTCAGTTTGTCCTCTCTCCTCTGACTCCTGCGTGTGTCTTCTCCTGCAGGTATTATCACCATCTGTACACCAGCTACTTGCCCACCAGTCTGAAGAGCATGGTGGACCAGCTGGCGAACTGTGAGGACATCCTGATGAACTTTCTGGTCTCTGCCGTCACCAAGCTGCCGCCCATCAAGGTCACACAGAAGAAGCAGTACAAGGAGACCATGATGGGACAGGTGAGCGTCTCCAGAAACTCATTTTATGATTATTATTTAGCTGACAAAAGGGAAAGTAGAGAAATGAGTTCTGCATTAAACCGGATCCCCGGAGAACGAATCTTTTCACAGAATATTACAGTCGCCTATTTGATTTTCTTCTGCTTTTTATAAATATATATGCAGTGATTCAGGCTGAAACCGGTGTTTGTTTACTTCCCCGTCGTGTGTGTCGTGGCCTTTTCAGCTGAAGTGAACTCTTGCAGCTCTGAGAACAGCATGAATTATTCTCTTGAAGTTCCTTTGTGCGACCCCGTGGGTAAACACGACAAGTTACTAACAGCAGAGAAACAAAAACACAGGAAGGAGTCGTGTCAGTCTTAAAGCCTCGCGATCGCTATTCAGCTTCCAGCCTCGGCAAATAGAGAAAGTGAGCCAGCTGATGATTTATTGAGAAACGTAAATGTCACTAATGCTTTTCTCTTGTCTCGGTGGCTGATGTAAGATTATGAATGGAGATGTCACGTCTTTCTCATGTATTTTAAATGTCTCCTGCATCATGATCTAAAGAAGTAGATGAGCTCAAGTAACCTTCTCTTTACTCCACCGTAAAACATTAAGAATGTGTTAGTTAAGATTAATTTTGGAGTTGATGGTAAAGTGTTAAATTGTTGATATTTAGGCCGTTGTTTTCTAGAGATTTTTAAGGGCTGACACCAATATTAGGAAATAAAGATTTCCAGATACTGATATATTAGCTATTATGTGTTTATGATTCCCAAGATGTCGTGATCAAACCCTTTTGGACTAAAAAATACGAGTGAGGTTTGATATTTTAACTATAAACTTTATTATAAATAAAAGAAAGGTACACCCAAATACATATAACTTGAACATCTTTTCTGCACTAAAATAAAAGTTTTTATATCGACCTTTATCTGCAAACACAGAAATCAGTATCTTGATTTTTATTTTAAATGGTGGTTACGATCGTAAACTGTAGAAACACAGCAACTTATAATCCTATCTGTGCGTTTATTTCCTTCATAAACACGAATAAAATCAACAATCGTTCTCCTTTAACCCTGAAACTGCAGAAACAACCTCTGGGAGACGATTAGAGAATCACTGAATCACTGATTATTCCTAATATATCGACAACATGACACTAAAACTCTTCTTCTCCTGTCTTCTCCTCCTCTTCTTCACGCCCACCAGTCCTCGAGGGCTTCTCGCTGGGCCGACCCGGACCACTTCGCCCAGCGGCAGACCTGCATGAACAAGTTCGCCAGCTGGTTTGGCGCCATGCCGCTGGTCCACTCCCAGATGAGACTGGACCCCGTCCTGTTCAAGGACCAGGTCTCCATCCTCCGCAAGAAATACAGGGACATCGAGCGGCTCTGACAGGACCGGCGCCCCCTGGGGGGAGACCCCACGCAGGGGGAGGCGCGAGAGACTGACTCAGTGGAGGGTAGAAGCGGTCGGACTATAGCAGGATGGACGGGGAGCGACTCGGCTCTGTCTTCCACTCAGCACATTGCCAATGACCACGGCGCCGCGGCTGCCAGGACTTGACGCGGAAAGGGACGAACAGGAAACAAGCAGATGGTGTTTGGATTTGAAAAACACAAACAAAAAAAAAACACAAACACGGACCGACAAAGAGGAAGTACACAAACCGATGGACAAGCCAAACAGTGCTGTATGTTTCACACGCGTGCAAACACCCGGCACACACACTACTGACGACGACAACCAACTGAATAGAGTATTTTTTTTGTACAACATGAACAAGGGCGACATTGACTCTCCTGCTCTTTCGGCACATGTACAGGACGGTAGAAGAGGGAAGGCGTTCACCATCGCAAAACCACACCCACCCCCGCAAATCCTACTGGTCGCCCCTAGCAACCCCCCGGTCACCTGCATCAACATATAATACTGGACTCGCTATCAATTCCCCGGTTTTCTCGCCTGGGAAACCCTGTTCTTCACTTGATTTAACGTCATCTCGCTCAGTATCACTGTTCTTTTTCCTTCGCTGAGAGGTTTCGAATCGGAGCGTCATCAGTTTTTAATATTTTCAAGGCAGTAAATGTTTCACTGCTGGTCTTCACAGCCGTTCTCTTCTGATATTCTGATTCTCGGCTGTCGACACACGTCCTCGGGCCTCGAGTCTGAAAACATCCTGTCTGTCTTATCTGTGGCTCGGGCCTTGATCTGATGATACGGCTTTTATAATCCTCTATCTGCTTCTCTGTTATCGCTCAGATAAGTTAGAGAAACATCTCGTTTCATATCCCATTTTCCTCTCGGACTCGTACCCATGGCAGTTGTACTTTTCTTATCTGTTTTTGTCCACTTTCATCATCTTTTATTTCCCCCCTTCAAACTCTGTAGTTTCACTCTTCTCTCTGTGCATGTATGTATGTATGTGTGTGTGAGTGAGTGAATGTGTGTGTGTCTGTGTGCGTGTTGTGTGCACAGAGCCTTGAGAAGTTGACTCATCCAACCATAAGCTCCGGCAGAGAACATTTTCCCTCCGTTGGAATGAGCGAAGTGAACATTTCTGGATGAAATGGAGCAGAACGCTGCGTGCGAACACAGACCTGCTCTCGGAGAAGCAACATTTCAGACCGTCGCCGGGTCTTTAGCGTTTCACGGCGGCGCTGGTAGAGAGAGTTTTAACGCTGAGCGCATCAGTGCCATTCTGACATCCGGGGTCTGCCTTTAAAAATTGTTTATTGCACATCACGTCGCCCACATCCGAGGCCTGGACGCTCTCCTGGTTAAACATTCTAGTCTCCTCTTCCCCCCCCCGCCTCGTCGTGACATATCAGAGAAGCTCAGAGCCATTAAATTGACAAAAGGTTTTCGCCTCCATTTGTCAGACAGAGATATGTTTGGGCTTCAATTAGGTAAAGCTATTTCATTTGGAGAGCAGCTTTATTCCCGGAGGACAAGCTGTTGATGAAACGCTCTTAACAACATGGACCATTGTGTTGTGAAAGCAGTGACCCGTGAATATGACCTCCTGGTTAATGCTAGCCTCGGGAGGACGGCTTGTTTTTTTAAATCTCCCCCTCCTAAAACACCCTTCAATTCATTGGTGCTTTCCTTTTATTTATAAGCGTCGCTTGCATTTCGTCGTCAAACCGCCTGACATTTTGCACCTTAGATGTCCTCAGCGATATCGGATCAGATCAAAAAGTCTCGACGTTTTTTTAATTGAACATTTCAAAGAGAGAGAGCGAACGGCTGCTCCGAGCACGTTCACTGTTAGTGGCCTTTTCTGTGAGGCAGACATTCAGCATCGACGTCTCAGCCAAAGCTTTTAACCAGCGTGAGCGCGTTCATCGGTGATGTTCGTCCACATCGTCAATATCAGAGTCACCGTTTCAACGAGCGTTTTATTTTTTGATTTCTTTTTGTAAAATGTGTTGTCAAGCCTTTGCAGTGTTAACAGAGGTAACGCTCGTGCTTTTGTGTCCAAATACTGTCACAGGTTCACATATCACATCACATGTTTGTATTTACATTCTGGGAAAATTTTATTTACGTATTTTTCTTTTTGCCAGCAGAGATTTATCATCTGTTTTAAGTTTCCGATCATCTACACGATCTGATTCTGGGGGAAAAAAAACGTTCTGCATCTGGTCCCGATTTCAGCTTCACAGAACCATATTGTTTGAATCCATATCGAGCCTTTTTATGTCTGATTGTTGAATCACTGTTGTTGATCATCTCAAAAGAACCACATCCCCCAGCTTTGCAAAATTTAAAACACACACACACACACACACCATCCATTTCAAATCCCCGCGACTCTCAGCACTGTACATAGACATATTTATTTTTTGAAAGAAAGAAAAAAAAAGACTGTACGATATGAGACGCCGTGGCGAGAACATACGACTGATCCTGCATTGCTGAGGGGAGTTAATGGTATTTATTCATTTTTATTTTCGTCACGCTGTGCACATGGATCCACACAGATGCCGACACACAACTCATGTTACGTTTCACTCGGCATTGGTTTTTCCAGGGGAAACGTCCACCACGCTCGCCTCACTCCCCCCCCCGAGTCGCAGAATCGAGGAGTTCTAACTCCCGAAAAGATTTGCACACGCCACTGATCTAGAATTGGATCGGTCCGCACCATGTTGGCTCTCCCCGGGAGTCAAATTGCAAAGTCCCAATAAAGACTACGCCAACTGAAACATGGAAAATAATAAGCAGCTGGGTCCCCTTCACCAGATGGAAACATTTTTAGACTCTGCTCTAACATCTCCCCCATGCTTCACAATAATGGGTCTGGGGCTGTGACACAGTCGTATTTAAATTGCCTCTTTCACAGCTTGAGTTTCAGTTCAGATAACTTGGCAACAGAAAGTGTCCCATCTTTCCGCTGGCGTGCTGCACAGTGCATCACCAAGTAGAGTGAGTTGGGCCGCAGGGGGGGAAAACCTCTGCAGCCACTTTAAACGCCTGCCATTTGATCAGGAGGAACATTATGCAAGTTATCATTCTCCAGCGCCGACGCAGGGTTTAACCCAAAAACGTTCCTCGCTGTCGGTGTTTCTAGCGACGGCTGCATTTGTTCTGGAAACCAGCGTGTTCTTGATTTGTGCCTTTTTATCAACATTTGAGTTCTGGACGTGCACGAGCGCGGTGTGTGTGTGTCGCGGACTGTTTCCAGTAGACGGGCGGCGGTAGCACCACGTGCAGGGGCCCCGGGGGCGGCCCCGCCTTCATACACTGGATGAGACACGGCTTCCATTCTCTGATTATAGACGCCCCCCTTTTCATCTTTGTGTTTGGACACTGTTGCTAAGGCGACCACGCATGACCACTTCCCGTTGGGGATTATTTATCAGTGATTGGCTGCATCACATTAGCAGTCGGCAGTAATATCTGTTGATCTGTGCGGACTGCCCGATGCCTTCTCCTCCCTCCTACCTTGTAATTAACAGAAGACTTTTATAGAGGTCACAAATGAAATAGATAAATGCCAATTTTGTAAGAATGATTTATAAAAAAATAAACTCATATTTGATGATAACCTGCTTCTGTTTTTGTCCTTTTATAAACAGGCTGTTTTTTACTTTAACAATGAAAAAGTGTTGATTATATTGCACAGATATTGTTTGTTTTCTGGTGTGAAATTTGTTTGCTGCAGTTTATTCAAACCGAACAATCCTGGATTATTAATTATTCATTCCTGATGAACCTTTCACAACAATTTCAAAACGATGCTCAACTATTTCTTTTAGAAAATTCATTTTAAAACGTGATGGAAGTAGCTTATTAACACCTACTTAAACTTAAATATCCATATCTATTTTTAAGACCTTTTCAGACCCAAAATTTATATTATTATTACATTTTAGACTCCCTGCGGAAACTCTGATCTTGAAACGACACGAACCAGATGAAACATCGCTGCTGAGTTGAAGGTTTTGCCGCAAATCTCAAAATTTGGTCAGGAGCAAGCAAATAGTGGAAGAGTTGAGCCAAATAAACTGAAGGTTTTTTTATTTCATTTTCTCCAGTAATCAGTCTCTTCACCTACATGAACTGTGAGAGTGAAGAAGACAGACAATTTTAAAAGTTGCTTAAAATCCTTCACAGATATAATCCAGAAATAAATTACAGAATACTTCACTTAAGTGTCTTTCCCAAACGAAAAGTTGATGTGTATTAGTGTGTGTTCTTGCATAAGTGTTGACATCAGAGTGTCACCCTGCACACTTGCTTAATCATATGCAACTGTGTGTGTGTGTGTGTGTGTGTGTGTTGCGTGCGTGCGTGAACAAGCAGTCAGCCCCTGACCTCAGCTGAATGAGAACACACTGCATTTATAATAATAGTGTGGCGATGCTGCGCCGCCCTCGGAGATACAGTATAATACCCGGCCCTGTATTAGACCACCGAGGAGGGTTTATTAGTCACAGCATTGATTTTTCCTCTCTGCTCTGCTGAAAGCCTCCTCGCTGCCTCCGTCCTTCAGTGTCTCCCGCGAGGACAAAATCCTCATAACAGCTCAGGTACGACCCCGACGTCGCCCTGAATTATTAAAAGCACCCCGATCAGACGCTGGTTTTCTCATACGTGACCTCATAGTGGTGTCATGTGACTGCGCGCGCAACATAGACCGTATGTAAAGATGGCCGACATGACAGCGACCAAAAAGTGACGCCAAATCAGCTCGACTGCCCCCTGGTGGCATAAGCCCCGTCTCCTCCATGTTAGTGGATGGAGCATGGACCACATTAAAGTTAAATATTTTTTCCTCAATGATTGTTTCTGTCATTTACGTTGGTTCTTAGAACACTGATGTTTTTTTCAAGTGTAACTTTGGTTTTGATTTGTTATTTGATGCATGTTTATTTACAGTTTACAGTGAGTCCCCAGGATTTAGCTCACGTGTGGAATGAAGCTCTTTGTGAATTCAACACTTTAAGTTGTGACGTGTAATTTCTGTTTCCAGGTCTGATCGCTACTGTTTTTAAAAGTTAAAATACAAACCACAAACCAAAAGCTCCTCCACGTCGAATTAACTGGATTTGTATTTTTTTTAAAGTCCATAATTATCAAGAATCTTGACAGTAGGAATAGGAAATAAGTAAAAGAAAAAAAGTAGGAAATAGGCGTCAAGGAGAACTCGCACTGACGCAATTTTGATCATGTTTTTTAGGTTTTAGAAATCAAACATTTCATCTACTTTCACAAATCTAAGAGCATCTTTTATCTGTGTTAACACTTAGTGAAGCTCCTGAGCTGTTCCAACATGTGAGGAGTTGCCAGGAGATGTTGTTCACTAATTACAACAAGCTCATTTAAAAAAAAAAAAAACAGCACTGGCAAAGAAAACACAAATTAATTATCTTCTGAGGGATGAAAACAAAAGTGGATGTTCTCACCTCATAAACCAACCGTGACCTTCACAGCCTCACAGACACCAGGAGGGAAAGAGCCGCTTTGAAAACAGCGGAGACTCGGATCCGAGTCATAACAAACTCTTTCTGTGGTAATAAATCAAACTCTGATCACTCGTGCTGCTCCTCAGATAACTGTCAGGTTTACTTACTTCCCAACCGCTCAGCGTGATGTTATGGAAAATCAAGCAGCACTCGTGCACATCAGGCTTTTATTCATCTAATCATTCACTCATTCATTTAGAATGATCGATGGCTGAGCGACATTAAGGAGGATGTTGGTTTTTACGCTGCCGTCGTAGACAAATCAGCTGTTTCAATATGTCCACTGATTTCAGCTGATTACAGATATAATTATTAATTAATCATAAATGAAGCTGTATCAAAAACTACAGAACATTTTTGGGGATGTTTGAGGCACAAACCAAGGAAGAATGATGAATGGTGAAAAACATCCTAAAGAACAAAGATCCAGATCGGTTCCAAAATTCAATGGGATCTTTCTTGAGTCACGTCCCTTCACGAATGGAAGAATTAATGGAAATTGGTGTTTTCTGTGTAATCCTGCTAAATAACAAACGCACGGGGTTGAAAACATAACTTCCTTGGTGGAGGAAGTGATCAGGTTGGTCTCAAAACTCCAGGGAGAGTAGTTTCTAACACAAGTAAGTATTTTCCCCACCTGTAAGGACTCAGAGCACAGCTAAAAGTTAAATTCGAGAATGGAAGAGAAACAAAGTCTTTGTATTTTCAGTGGAGACGTGTCCACAGTCTTGTTTGTAACTTCTTTGCATGTGAAATGGTGCACGACAGATTCAAGATGTGCTGGTGAGATAAAGTCTGTAAAGTAGGAAGTGGATGGTCTTAACTAGATTGTGGTAAACAGTGTGAAACAGCTGAAATCACATAAGTACATTAATATCAGTGTTTAGTTACAGTCTATTGTAAATCACATATAAGATTAATTTACTTGCCTTAATACTAACACACTTCACATAAAAACAGTGAAGTTTGAATTTTACCTGTGTTTAATATTTCACACCACATCTGTCAGAAAACCTTCATACATCATAAAGTTCCCTTTGTGGCTGCAAGTGTCAGAATAGACCAACATCTCTCTTTCTCCTTTTTCATTCCTCAAAGTAAGAAGTCATCCATCCATCAATGTATTCAGGTCGCATGGTGGCAGCAGCTGAATCCAGGTAACCCAGACGTCCCTCTCCCCGGCAGCATCCCCCGCTCCTCTTGGGGGATCCCGAGGCGCTCCCGATGCACGGTGAGTAGTTAATCTCTCCAGCGAGCTGCGGGTCTACCCCCGGGGCCTCCTGCGAGTCGGACGTGCCCAGAAAACCTCCGATGGAAGTCACTCCGGAGGCGTCCTGATCAGACGCCAGAACCACATCAAGCTTTCCACATGAAGGAGCCGCTAACGCCGAGCTCCCTGCAGACGTCTGAACTCTTTAACCTCCGAGACTGAGACGGAGGGAACATGTTCACAATCTTTTGCTCACTTCCCAAACTTCCATCATGAAACAAGAGTCACACAACACATCATACTTTGTATTCTTGAATGAAGTAAACTTAAAACATGACAAAACATCAGGAGGAAGGAATTAATGTGTGTATGAAATTGTTATTTTTGTGATGGTGAGTATGACATGACTGTTGATGGAAGTTGTGCTTTGGAAAATGCACATTATACTAAATGTTTTATGTTCTTTTTGTAGTTTACAAATAATTCCTCATCCATCAAGGTTTGTTTGTTTTTTACCTTTATTTGTTTGTGCTGTTTGCTTTTTCTCTGTTGTTTCAACACCAGCTTTTAAGTCTTAATTAGTAAGTTATTTACTTATAAGTAAGTTGTATCATGAGTTTAAAGATGCTTTTTCACAACTTGCTTGATTCCCAGGAGTTGTTGTGAAACGCTTAATAAACCAGGGCCAGATACTCAATAAACACTAAAAGATGAAAAATGCAGCACAAAGAAGCTTTGACTTTAAATAACTAAATAAAAACATCACAGCAAAATCTGTTGTTCAGCAGAATCCTTTAAACTGCATTATAATTCAAACATGTCCAATTCAATCAGAGAGACAATCGTTTCACATCAAAACAAAAATCATCTGATCAATAAAATTAGAATAAAACTTTTTTGCCACAACAAACCTCTTTCTTAAAATTGTTTAGAAACTTTTCAAAAACGTAGAACTTCAGATAAATCTAATGCTATGAAGTGTTACAGCACGTGAGGATTAAATAATACCAATATGTCTCTATTCAGCTGCTAGTACCTACAAGTAGAGAAAACACAATATAGCAGAACTTCAGATTATTTCATAATGCCGATTTGAATGTACGATATCGAGGTAGACAGAACATTTTCTGCCGTCGCTAACGTGACCCGGGGGGGTCGTCTTCATGTGTCTCCTCTTCTTTTACACTTTATTGTTTCATGTCCTTTTCTTCAGCAAACAGGCCGATATCTTCATTTCCTCTGTAAAGTGCAGCCTCAGCCCATCTCCGCTTTACCCTGTCACTCGTCCAGTTTTCAACCGTGTGTGATTGTGAGTGTGTGATTGTGATTGTGTGTGATTGTGTGTGTGAGTCTCAGCTCCTGACAGCCAGCATGGCGTTGATCTCCCAGATGAGGTTGCGGAGTTGGTCCATGATCTGCTTTAGCTGCTGATTCTTCTGCTTCAGCTTCTGCAAGAAAAATTACAGGAAAAAGGGTTAGGGGTATTCGACTAAAATATTCGACCGCAGGTTTACGAGATCAAATAAATGCTTTTCTTCTGATAGAGCCACAGAGAGAGAGAGAGACGAGCTCCTTCACTCAGGAGCTACTGTATCTGCAGTGCAGGGAAATCTATTAAGATTAAATCCATCTCACTCTCTCAGTAACACTCCTTTAGCCATGACTAATTACCAGCCATTTTTTGCAGCGCAGATAACACCTTGAGCAATCGATTTCACACAGCTCTCTTAATATCAACTGTTTAGCTGATTGTCCTTGAAGATATTCCAGAGTGGAACATTTGGAGGCCTTCCAGTCTCTCACTCTCGCTCTCTCTCTCTCTAGGGGGGCTCTCACTGCCTCTCAAGCTCTCTCGCTCTTTTCTCTCTCCTCTTTCAGTGTCTCTCTGTGCGACTTTCACTTTGATTCTGAGTGCCTGTGTGTCTGAGAGTGTGTGTCTGTGTGCGTGTGTGCATTACAAGGGATATGCCTCATTACTCTGACAATCCAGTCTTGAAATAACTCATCATTTGCCCGAAATTAATGATATGATACTTTGAGCCTTTGTAATTTTGATTCCAAACCCCTCCCCCCAAAATTTGTTTTCCTTTTTTTTTTGTTTTTTTACACAAAGCTTTAAAAAAAAAAAGAGAGCAGCACCAGCACAGATATGTTTTTATCTTGGTTTTTTGGTTGTAAACGTGTAGATTCGTTGCTTTTGAATCCAGATTCTTCCAAACACACACAAAAAAAAATAATCTTTCTTTGAAGCCGGATATGAAATTCCACATTTTTTCACAGCAGAACAAGACGGGGAGGCTGCGAAGCCTTTACAGATCGTTCATTATGAAAAGCTCGCTGGCATATCTTGATATATGAATAACACGACTGCTATTATCACAGAAGTGATTCTGCAACCTAAGGGAGGTAGAATTCCATTCATAACCTCATAAGTAGAGTAACGCTAATCCTTCACACCTTTAATACGATGTTTGGAGAAGAGTATACTACAGGGAACAAAGCCGAGGAAAGGAGCTCTGAACAGCCTCTTTTATGACTGCTTGACACACACACACACACACACACACACACACACACACACACACACACACACACACACACACACACACACACACACACACACACACACACACACACACACACACACACACACACACACCTCTTCAGGACTCAAGCTGATGCACTCTCTAATTTCTTGGCCTGCCACTCAACAGCCAAGCCGCACAATAATGTTGTGATGCCTTTTCAATCCGCAGCAGGCGGCTCCTGACTCGCTCTGACACAGCATCAGCCGCGGCAGGGTGGCCAGTCAACAACTCATGAAAGTAAACAAGGAAGCGCTGTCTGCGATCCCGTCTCTGAGGGCCTCCTGCAGACTGGCAGACTGCCGACCTGCTTCACGTAACCTGCAACCGCTGGCAGATGTCGGCGGAAGAGAGCGAGAGAGAGAGAGTGGAAAAGTGAC
Source organism: Hippoglossus stenolepis (assembly GCF_022539355.2). Lineage (NCBI taxonomy): Eukaryota > Metazoa > Chordata > Actinopteri > Pleuronectiformes > Pleuronectidae > Hippoglossus > Hippoglossus stenolepis. The sequence continues at coordinate 5,911,770 of NC_061499.1, forward strand.
CTGACACAGGGTGGATATGGAGATTGACACACGGAGGAGACGCAGGGACTCGCTGTGTGATGGCGCGTGCACGTGATAAGACTGCACTGAATCGATCCACGAGACAAAGGTACTGATTAAACAGAGCAGGTATTGGTTTGAGAGTGATGAGCTAACATGCTGTAACTAATTGTCATTATTGATTAATCCGTTGATTACTTTTACATATAATTACTTTGTCTTTAAAATCGTGGGAAATTGGGAAAAATGCAGATCTGAGTTCAAATTATATATAGAAATATAGGAAAGTATTGAATCGTCACTTTTAGAGAAAAATTAACAATGAACATTAACCATTAACATATTTTATTTATAAATATGACTTTTTGTGAACTTACTTTTATCTTTAAAGTCTTAAAAATGTATGGCTTTTCTGTAACTCCCATTTTATTGGATAATTAAAAATTTTAAGATAAGTTATAATACATAAATATATTGAATTGTTCTCATCATTTTATCTTGTAAAGCCTGTAACTGTGTTTTGAAGGTTATTAATATTATTCTGTGTGTGTGTGTGTGTGTGTGTGTGTGTGTGTGTGTGTGTGTGTGTGTGTGTGGTGTGTGTGGTGTGTGTGTGTGTGTAAGATCATGTAAATCTCTCCAACCTCAGGGAGCGCTCAGGTGCCCTTACAGCACATCTGGACACATCTGGACAGAGGACAAACCAGAGTGAGATGTGTTCACCCTCAAAACATTCAAAACATCAAAAGATCCCATGGACATAAAGAGTTTGTAGTGACAGTTTTTTGAAAGCTGCTTATAAACATTGTAACTAGAGTCAAAAGTGATTTGACCTTAATTTACTTTGCTTTAATAACTGTTGAATGTGATGCACCCTAATGGAGAAGCACAGATTTTATTCCCTATTAAAGTGTGACAACTACTCGAATAACAGATATACAGACTGGACATTAAACGTTAACCTATTTAGAAACTGTTACTTTTCTGTATTATGACAAAAATGGTAAATACTTGCAGAGTCAAGCTTCCCAAATGAGATTAACTGCTACTCTGCTTCTAATATTATCATTATTATATTAGTAAGACATCTGATGATGTCCCCCTGTGGCTTTTAGAATCTGAGGCGGGCATTTCTTTTTGTCATTTCACATGCAGACTAAAAGGTTCATGGGCAAAATAATTAATTGATTAACCAATGATGGAATTAACCGTTAATTGCAGTCAGGCCTTAAAGCAAAGAACATATTTCTGAATGAACCACTGCCCTAAAAATGATGTTCATTACCAGCTGCAACAGCGTCTCATTGCAAAACAAGGTCCTGTACACAAGTGTTTGTATCTGTGGACAGATTGTGATGCAGTCATGAAACTTCACGTGTGTTGTTGAATCGACGAGTTCAGAAACAGCTGTAGTCTGACTCATGAGTTACGAGTCAACACTGATATTTGAACTATTTTCTTAAACCCAATTCGACCTGTACAAATAGTTTGTCATTGTTTAAAAACACATCTTCATTAAACAACAAAAACATAGAGAAGTCACATATTAACATGGTGACTACTTATCAACGGTCTGTAAATTTGTCAGGTTTCCGTTTATCTGAAGAAACCCTCACTTCTGCCTTTGTGCTCTGATGTTACTAGAAGACGAGGAACCTGCACGTCTGAGTCAGAGGGAAGAAAAACATCTATTAACGTATAAACCGAGCATCTGCAGCTTTTATCTCTCGTCTGATGCCTTGTTCACCGTCAACTTTATAACAACCCCATCAGTTTGGATCTGTGAGAAACGATTACACCGAGATGAGTCGTGTATCAGAATAGTGATTAGACGCACGGGGAAAGGACAGTGGCTCCATCATTAGCCGAGGCCTTTAAAATAAAAAAAAAGATTGGAAACAATTGGAAGTGCAGGACAGACGATTGTTTGTTTAAGTGACGTGGGTGAAGGGCTGTTTCTCAGTCTCTTCCATCTGCTTCTCCCCCTCTGCCTTCCTCTGATTCCCTTCATCATTCTCCCCTTTCTCCCCCTGCGCGTCCAAATCAGATCAAAGAGGCTGTCCTCAGTAGAGGGGTAAAAGACAGAAGTGAAAGAAAAGCTGAATTTTTCATCCAAATCACTTTATTAAAATTCTGCTCGACTGAAACTTTGCCACGAGAGCAGCTCTAACTACTGCATCTCCGTGTCAAGACGGATCCTGGCTCGGGCCACCAAGAGATACTCGCTGTAAAAGATATTCATGCATTCACATCTTTGTGGGCCCAGCAGGGATTGCTTTCAATTAAAAGTGAATGGATTTTCTTAACTTCAATACATCAGTGTTTTCGACGGTGGTACATCATAATCTGTAAATACTTGGGATTTGTCAAATGTAGGCCAATCAAACAACAGGGCCTCTCCAGCTTTATCAAGCTTGATAATTGGCATCTCTATATTAATTAATTCTGTCGCTTTATCTCCACATTAAAGTCGACTGGGGAGTTTTATGATCCATTAGACATTATAGAAAAATCAAGCTAATCTTGTAATTATGTCATCATATGAATAAGATGTGGTATTTGTCTGCTTTTTGGCCATTTAACCCGTTTCATCTGCGATTAAAAACACGATCTCTGGGCACATTAAAAACCCCAGCGTTGCTTTTTGATGAGGTGATTTCAGATAATGGTGAGGACGAAATGACTTGGATCAAAATATTCACACACACACACACACACGCACAAAAAGGAGGAGAGTGGAGGAAAATAGCAAATCGAGCAAAAACGTGCCTTCACTCAGGATTCCTCCGCTAATCCGCCCTGACGCTGGCGACTCAAATCGCAGCTTTGACTCTGACGGATCTGGCTGAGAATTACAAGTGTAAGTGTCTGTGAGTAAGGAGAAGGGATTAGAGGAGAGGAGAGGAAAAGAGTTGAGAGGAAGAGGAAGTGAAAATGAGAGGAGAGGATAGAAAAAGAGTTGAGAGGAAGAGGTATCAATAGAGAGAGAGAAGGAGAGGAGGAGAGGAATAAAGAGGGAAAGACATGTGACAGCGTCCCCTATATTCTATACATCACCAGTCACATGTGAGGGATTTAAAACCTTCATCTGCAACATCACAATCATCACACTCTTCTTTAAAATACACAGAAACTATTTTTCCTGTGTAAAGGTTTTTGCATAATCCTGCAAACAAACAAACCAACCAACCCACCAACAGGGACGGGGAGAAAACATAATCTCCTCGGTGAAACATCACAGTGAAACAAAATCTTTCCTGTGCAACTTCAGTTTACGACCGAGATCCGTGCTTCTAAAATATTCACCGAAATCTTCAGAGAGAAATCTGAAGAGAAACACTCAGCCCATCATCTCAAAGTGTGTCCACTACACGGTCTTATTTCCTCATTCCTTCAGCTCTCATACTGCATTCATAAAAGATATCAGGTGGAATTTGAAATTACTGTGCCTCATATATTTCAGGAAGTCAGCCAGAGAGGAGAATTATTCAGCAGAATTACATAATAAAAAACGATAGAAGTATCAACACGTACTTACAGATGAGAAAAATGGAGCCCTACTTCTATTTTAGGCCTTGTTGAAATGTTTAGTATTTTTCCTGGTATATTATATCAGAGTACTCCTGTCCTATGATTATATACGTATATGCTCCTGTAATGTCCAACTAATCTAAGCTAAATATGCAGCAATCACGGTATCCACTGGTTTACAAATCACATAAATCTGTTCACACTGAATATTACCTGCAGCACTCATCACTAAATCAGTGAGTAATGGTTAAGTTAATCCTGAATGCTCTGATATTGTACTTCAGCATTTGAGCTAAAATGTTCCTCCAAATTGAAATGTCACTTTAAGGGAAACACACTGGCCACTGAGGGAACTTGTAAAAAGCACATGTGAGCTGGGGGTAAGTAAGCTGCTTACTGCTCTGTGCTGCGCCTGGGGAGCCCTGCGACGCCGAGTTGGCCGTGGTTCACCATCTGACAGTCTACCCACAGGGAGCTGGGCCGAGCAGCTTTAATTCGCCTGACATCAGTTTAAAAAAGCCTTAATTGACTTTATAAACTTTATGGCTTTTTCTCAACGGGAATGTTTAAGTGCCAGTGCGCCCTGTGTTTGGCACAGAGGGATTTTGACGGCAGATAAAAGCCTTCTCTTCCAGCAGTGGCAGAAATACAATAGCCATGTTGTCATCCTTGCATACACCTACCGACGAGGTTCTTTCAATACGTCCTCAGCATTGAGGTGGAAAGCCTGCAGTGTCAGCCGGCTGTTGCAGAAGGGTTGCGATCGATTTAGCCTTTTAGAAGTATCGGAGGCTAGGCAGCCCCTCGCTCTCTCCTAAGCACTTGAGTCTCAGCCAGGTAGCCCCATCGATTGGGCTTTCCTTTGTGATTTGGTTGCCAGTGATAAGAAATGAGGGACAGGGAGGTCGAGGTGCTGTTGCTTTAAAAACCAATGATGTGCAGCCACAAAAGCGACTTAATCATCAGCAAAACTGCACATGAAAGCAAAATGCTAGAAACATGGCTGTGTTTACTGAGCAGGGGCCAAGTGACATGTTAAACGAGGAATATATGTCACCGCATAAATCAAGGGGGAAAAAATTGCCGTCCTAAGCACATGCAATGAGCTCCTGTGCCTTGGTGCATTGCAATATCTGAGTTCATTCTCAGTTCAGAAGAGCAATGGGGTTAATTTGTACAGAACGGCAGCTTGAGAAATGATAAGCAAAATTAAATTCTACCTTCTGGCTTTTAAAATGCAGTGGCTGCACATGATCCCATAAGCACAGACACAGACACACACATATACAGTAGAAGTACGGGTAGAGCCCAACAAATATAACATGAAGCCAATAGCATGTCAATACTTGAGTTTTTTAAATAAGAAAAACTGACTATATGTTCCCTGGTCCCCTGTTCTACACAACAAAATGATTTTTCAACTATCAAAAGGTTGTTAAGGAGTTGTGACTAATCCGAGGAGGCAGGATACAGCAATAAACTTTATAATCAAAGACGACAGGAAAATGATTTAAGCAGCTGAATAGGTAACATAAAACTGTAATGGCACACACATCTGCTAAGGCCCAGCCATCCCCTTATGAAACCACAATTTAATTTACAATATCTTGATTCATATTTGGATCTGCACCAAATCCACACACACTCATAAATATCAATCCCCTAAACGTGCCTGAATAAAAAATGTACATTAAGATACATGACTTATTCTCTGAGAAATAAAGGAAAATGTGGACAAACACTTTCACAATGTTGAATAAAGTGGAATATAATAAATGGATTTGCTCCCGATGCAGATGCTTAACCAAATTTCATGTTTTTTACAGTTCTATACATTTTTATAAATAAATTAAAAAATGCCTAGAATGAAGCTATATTCAAAAGATATATTTAAACCAGGCTGTTTAATTGGAGGTTTTTCCTTTTTCCTGACATCTGTGCCACTAACTAGAGCTTATGGCAGGGACCACAGAGGGAAGTAGAACAGTGGCTGCAGCTTGAAGCCTGAGAGCTGATTTCCCGACTCGAGCAGATGATGTGGGTGCATGTATTTGTTTATCTGCGTGTTTGTGTGTACTTTAGGAACGAGTGTGCATGTTCTGTGTGCGCACGCGTGCGTGCATGCGAGTGCTGAGAGCCGAGTCAGAGAGCCACACCGTCTGAATCTCAAAGCAGGCAGGACATCTCTCTTTCATCTCTCTCAGATGTTTGTCAGGAGCTTATATCATCTGAGGCCGAGTTGATCCTCTCACTCTCTAAGTAAACATGATACTTCAAGAGCCTTTAATGGGCAGTGGAGGGCTCCTGCGAGATTGAGAAAGAACTTTGATTTAGATTTACTTCAGGTGCCGACAACAGTTCTTCAGACGTCAAAAGCATCTTGCGACTCCGTGATGTGTTAAATTGGTACAACCACTCATGCGCACTTAAAATCAGCTCCCCAATGGAGCCTCTTCAACTAAGTAATATTGGTTTTAATTACCGAAATCGTTTTAAAGGATGAAGGCAGCAGTGAGGGGGGGGGAAGACGAAAAGGACACACGCAGGAAGATTTGTGTAGAGATAAGAGAGGTAATTCCAATTTGAAGTCTCCAATCCATTCATAAGAGATGTCTGTTTTTATTGAGAGCAGTAAGACTTGAGGGAGACAGGAGAACAAGTGATTACATGTGCCTCGTCGAAACCCTTTACAGACTCGTCACATACGCACAAGGCAGTTTCTCAAGATGAAATGTAAACATTTCTGCCAGCACCTGAGCAAGCAGCTTTTCCTTTACTAAATGAAAGGTACAATGAAAAGTGATGACAGGGTTTGAAGTTAATATAAAAAGAAAACCACAGCCGCCGTTCAGGTAATGTAACGTGCCCTTTAGCAGCCGCGGCGCAGGCCCTCAGTCAGCTCTTGACAACAAACTCTGACTACAGCGAAAATATGAAAACAAACGCACCTGATCAGACCGTTCACATCCCTCGGGCTGCACACCAGAGAGACTGCCCTGTTTTCGTGCTTACGCTGGTACTTTATATATTTTGCTGAATTCTCTCATTTTGAACTAAGCACCTTGACTTCCAATGTCGCCAATCACAGGGTGTGATAAGGCTTGGCCACGTTCTGGAGTCGTTGCTCTGAAACAGTAACTCAACTTGGTTTCATTTGTCGAAGTGCGTTCTTTAGATGCATGATGGGGGAACCAACCAGTTGATTTTTTACCTTCCGTCCACAGGAGGCAGTAATGAAGTAAATTCAGAGGCAGTACATAAAGATGGACGACGTGTCTCCACTTCCTACCAACACCTGGATTTCCAGAGAAAAAAATAAAAACCTCCACAGAGACTCAGACTTGAGATTGTTGTGAGGAGGAGGAGTAAGGAGGAAGACAGGGTTTGTTTCAGGCACTCGACTACACAAACCCATTATTAATACATCTACAGCACCACATTTACTACCACTGCCACCTCAGAGCAAACCCCTATGTTTCAGCCGTTATCTTTCACACAGGATTCGATAACGTCAAGTATGAAAAATCTGAGAAACTAAAGAAAGACTTCATATAAATGCTGGATTGCGACGCTGAGGAGCTTGTTTGCCTGCTACAATTTTATCGTCTTCAGCGTGTATCTCAACATTGATCAAAAATGCACACTCATTGTTTAAGAATCTATTTTAAAGTTACTGTCGTAGACGCTGTGTGGGGGGTGTATGTGTAATCATTTTTGTGTTTTCTTTCATGCAAATGCATTACGGTCAGACAATAGTTTTAAAAAAACAGTGCATCTCTAATTGCTAACATTGCCCTGAAACTGTGTAATACACAGAAATAATTGGGGTTGGACTCGACACTAAATGCAACAAAATGCTCAGGAAAACATTCTCCTGAAAAAAAAAAGGCAGCTATGATTCCTCCTCTGCAAAAGCTTTGTAGCTACACTGCCCTCCTGACCTCAGCAAAACAATTAAAAAGCCCTTGGCATACAGAGAGCCTCTAATGGGCCACATATGAGGCTACTAATAAGACAGAGGTACGGCCACCTGCTGTGTCCAGCCTACTAATTTTGGAGCCCGAGCATTGTTGTGGAGGATGGGAAGGGAGTCATGGAGGGAAAGAGAGATGGAAGAGAGAGAGAGAAAGGTGTAGGGAGGAATGGAGAAGATGGAGGGAGATGGAATGAAGCACAGCAGGGGAGGTGGCATCTGTGGGAGTGGAGAGACAGAAACAGAAAGGAGGAGGGAGACAGGGAACCAGAGAGCAAAGCGATGGAGATGGAAAGAGACAGAGAGAGAGCATCTGCCAACTAAGCTGCATCCCTCTCTCCCCTCTCTTATTACAGTTAGGAGGTTGCCTTTGTTTATCATCAGGCCTCTGCAGACTCCCCGCCTGCTCTTCAGATAAAACTAACTGCCAGTGCCACTGGAATTCATTATATACACACACACACACACACCAAGCCAGCAGCCAGCTCGCTCAGGTCTGGAGAGGAGGAGAGGAGAGCCAGACAGTGGATGGCTTTTCTATTTGAAATTACAAACACCCTCCTTGCTTTTCATTTCTCCCTTTCTCATTTGAATAAAGAGGACAGACGTGGTAATTAACGGGGTATTAAAAAAGCAAGGCGGTGTGCAGTGACGGAGGAAGAGGATGGGGAGGAGGGTGAGGGAGCAAGGGAGGGAGAAGTAGCAGCAGCAGAGTGGGAGAGATAGTAACTAAAAGAGGGGCGCGAGAGAGAGAGAGAGAGGAGCTGTGGAGAATTAATAACAGGCCAGATCTCTCCAAGGCCTCCTTAATGGGCTGTGACAGGAATTTATTCACACTTAGGCTGGTATTAAATCAAACGCGAGGCGAGTGGCAGGCTGCAGCAGAGGGGTGGGGCAGGGGGGAGAAGGTGCAGCAGACACAACGGTGGGGGTCTGCCGTGTCGCACAGGTCCGGCATTACAACCCCCCCCTTTGGGGTTGAGGGGTCACCTCTGAGAAATTTGGGATGGATAGAGGGATAAAGAGTTTAAGGGACGTACAGTATGAAGAGAACAAATGATGAGTGATGTGCCATTTACAAGACAGCCAGTCCCACGCCCCAGATGGAATGATTATCAAGTAGTCCAAAGAGCTGCTATGAATCATCCTTCCTCCATTCTGCAAAATGCAACGTCACTTAGCCGGACAGCCAGCCAGTCAGTCCATCAGTTAGCCAATCAGTCAGACAGGCAGGCAGAAAGGAGGCCGCTTCCCACCAACTTGGACAGCACTCACAAAGCTGGCGACAAATGGAAACACGAGACTCCGTCCAAATTGGCACTCAGCGGCAAAAATTCTGCTGGCAAATTTATTTGTCATATTCTTTGTTTTCATTTCATTAATTGGCGTGTGACCAGTAATGTTGGGTATTCATTAGGGCTGTAATTTGTGGTCACTTGGGTGCCGCAGACTTTGGTTCCTTTTTATTGGAGCCGAAACCGTGTGGATGACTGGGGACGCTGAATTGATATGCACAATCACATTCTATGGCACCAGAGGTCTGCGGCACAGAGATTGAGCAATCGCAACCCATTAGGCACCAATGAATTAAGCCTAATGCATCTTAAACATTTATGCAAACACTGTTGACTTTCACACACACACGCTCAAATAAACTTCACGTCCACTACACACACACACGCACATTTACATAAAATGCAACTACACACATGAGAGCGAGCATAAAAGACATACAGTGCAATACCACTGCATACAGTCATATTTACATTCAGGCAGATGTACACTGGGGGAATATACACATTCAAACACACTTTAAATTTAAATGTATATTGTCACACACAGCATGCTTCCCAGTAAAGACACTTGTGGAGAGTGATGAGAGTAATGCCTTCCCCCTCCTCCCCCTCCAACGCTGGGCAGATTGCATCACCATCCGTCAGCCAGACTCCGACAAACAGCAATTACCCCAATCGACAGATAACGAGAGCGAGGCTATCACTCACAGCCAGGACGCCCCATAAAGCAGCCAGACATTACCATAGAGGAGTCATTTATCTGCCTCTCCTCTAGCCAACCCCCTTCTACTACCACTCAACCCAACTCTGATCATTTAGTTTTTTTGCCTGCTACCTGTTCAGCGCCGTGTGCTTGGGTGGTGGGCTTCAGGCTTCAAGAGAAAGAGAGGTAGGATATGGGCCTGAGGATATGTGGAGTGTGATGAAAGTGGGCTGAAGTGACAGCGACTACGAGGGGTCACTACTTTAGTCTCACACAGCGAGATCTCCACAGCGCTGTGACAGCACCATTCCGGCAGCAACCATTATCATTCTGCTATAGGAAAAAAAAAAACACTTTGGCTTGTTTGTGTTTCATTATTATCTGCAGGATGAGGAGATGGTGCCCCTGCAACAGTCAGGGGAACATTTGCACATGGGGAGGTCAGGATCAAGAGGACAAAAGTTTTGTGGAGGTTGCCATGACCTTGAACTTTGACGACCAAAATCTGTGAATCTAATTGAACATTTGTGCGAAGAATTCTCTTGAGGCACTCTCAAAATAGTCTGTTCCTAAGGCAAGATTTGCGAGGTCACTTTGAGGTTGACCTTTAACCTCAGGCAACCAAAATCCAATCAGTTCAGTTTTGAGTTCAACTGAGTGTTTGTACTAAATTTGAAGACATTCCCTCAAGTTGTTACTGCATAATGCGTTCACAAGACAGAAAAATGCCTTCTGTAAGGTCACAGCGACCTTAACCTTTGACCTCCAGCCACCAAATTCTTTTTGCTCCTTTACCAGATTTTAGAAATTCCCTCAGAGCGTTCTGAAGATAGTGTCTGTAGTTGGCTTGGAGGCATAAAGCAAAACAGTTGATACATAGATACAAAGCAGTCAACTTCAAATACGCTAAACAGGGACCAATGGACCCCAATTGTTACAACTTTTTAAGTCTTCTATTGCAGCACATTGAGTCTCCTTCAGTGAAGATTACTGGTTAAACAAGACAAGAAAATTGTACAAGTCAACTTGAGGTCCGGGAATTTTAAATGGACATTTTTTTGTAATTTCGAACATTTTCTGACTAAATGAGTAATGGTGACAACTATCGGCAGATTAATCTATAATGAAAATAACCCCTTGTTGCAGCTCTAATGGCAACAGGAAGACCCCCAATTACTTTCCACCAATCAATGGAGCGTTTCCACGAGTTAGAGTCTCACGAGCCAATTCTACTCGTTCTAATGAAGGTCTTAGTGGCATTTTCAAAGGTTACTCCTCTATTAGGGGGATATTAACACTGAAAGACATGCGTGTTTTTGAATCACGTGTGCCTTAATTGACGTGTCTCTCAGGAGATCAGCTGCAGTTGTGGTGGTTTGCCAGTTGCTCGACCAAACTAAGCTCCACAACCCTCGAAAAATAATGTGGATCCGATGACTGAATAGGAAGATGGCAAGCAATAAATATCAACACCAGGCTGCACAACATCCCTTGGCTTGCAGGTCACAGATGTAATGTCAATATTTTCCCGCAGCCTATAGCAGAAGCACGGCTGTAGACAGGGATTAGGGAGGGATTGGATGGCGCTCATATTTAGGCCGAGCCAACGCAACTGCTTTACATTATTCCCTCTTGTGAGCCGAGAACACACTTCAATGGCTCCCTTCAGATCGGTCTCTTCTGTCGAATGGTAACAAGGGTGGTGTCTGTTCCAAGGTTATTTCACTCAGAGCCGAGTGTTAATAAAAAAATCCTCATCCACGGATATAGAATCCTATCAGTCTGCCGTCCTATCACCCTTCCCCATGAAGATGCATTATGTCATTGTTCATTATTTACAGCTGTGAGTGAATTTAAATTTTGATAGAAGTCATCTTTTCAAAAAATCTACTCTCGGCTTCTCTAAGGGGAAATGTGAGGCTACCAATCCTAAACCAGTGTGACATATCAGCTGGGGAGTTTGCAGCATGCTTGGACTTATCTTTTCACTTATGCATCAATCTTCTCCTCTCTCTCTCTCTCTCTTCCTCTCTCTCAGCATCCTGTAACAGAAGGTATCCTATTTTCCCTGCTGCAGCTGAATATCATCAGTCGTCTGTTATTCCTTTTGAAGACCCTATCTGAATGGCAATGGCTTAACGCTGACAATCCGCAGCTGTCTACACATCTTTCAATCCATTCTTTCATCAATCTTTTACCTGTCTCTTCTTTCCTGTACATCAAGGGGCCCCTCGCTCGCTGCTACTGCCACACAATGTTTCATTCGTTTTAAAAAACACCAAATGAATGGGCCTTTTTTTTTTTTACGTGCATTTTGCTACCTGTCCCTCAGTGTTCCTTTGTCCTTTACCGTCCACTTCACACGTCTCTCCTCCCTGACAACGCAGCTGTCTGTCTGGTCACCCATCCATCCTCAAACACCTTCCCATCAGAACAGTCCATTTCTCTCTCACCTTTGATTCAACCGAAAGCTTACTTTCCATTTTTCCATCACAAATCTTTCATCTTTCACTCCACCAACCTTTTCATCTTAACATCTCTCTGCCATTTAAGCTCTCATTCCCTTTTCTCTCTATCTCCCTTCTGCTTTCCTGCCACAACAGACCCCCCCCTCTCATCCAGAACTATCTGATCTGGCTGGAGTGACTGCAGCAGATGTAGCCAGACCACAAACATCTGCTTCCCCTGTCCCACTGCATCTCTACTCTGCTGATCAGACTAACCGCTGTAACTCCCTAAAGCTTGCTGTCCTTACTGCTGCCTTTATGTGCAGCTGGGTAGCCTGGCCAAAATCACAGCTAAATATGTTGCAAACACATGAGGCATACAGTGGAAATCCCAGCGCCAGATTGGAAATGTGTGTTTGCAATAAGGTCATGTTTTAGCCTATGGAACAGTCAGGCTGGCTGGGGATTTAACGATGTAAACAGCTGCTTGTAATAGAATATTTCATCATTAAAAAACTACAAAATATCAATATACTGCTGATGAGTTACACTGCTTGATAAAAACAAATCAAAAAAACAATCCCATCAAAATAGCATAGCGTCTTTGGTCCACTTCCCAAATTTGGTTCGACCAACACATGCTAATATTTTGGTATCCGAGGTCAAATAGTCAAACAGCTCGCAAAATATTCAGTAACGTCTGTGGTGAAGCAATAAATTTGGCATGATGGGAATAGGTTACTTAAAACCAACATAAAGTTACAGATGATGTTTACTTTAAACAAAGCAAACACCAGCAATTAGACCTATCCCCTTGACTAAGCAGCGAGGCAATAGAAACATCCCAGTAACAAGCGTAACTCTGCAGATATTGGCACCACTGACATGAGTGATTTGGTATGAAACACGTTTATTATGTAATAGAGTGAAAAAAATAGTTTTATTTTGTGTTATTTGTTTAAATACATTATCTATTTGTAGTTCATATAAGTCTTGGTAATTTTGTGTCAATTTAAAGCCCATTGTTGGACTATAATGTCCACTAATACTGCTTTTGTCCCAATTTCTTTGTAAGAATGAGGCACACTCATCTGCGTGCAAGTTACATAAAACATATTACTGCCAGTAGTTTAAATTATTACACAGATCTACAAGTGGCATCTTTGTGCCAAGAAACGCAGGCAGTGGCCATACCATGCTTTTTAGTGAGTGATGCTAAAATCAAACAAGAAAATGAACCGTGTCAAGTGAATAGAATTTACAATTAAATTTGTTAAATATTTAATGAAAAACAAGATTGAAATGGACATACTTGATACATCCGGCCGTGTGAAGGATGCAGCCACATGTTCAGTGGTAATGAAAGTAAAATGAATACACTTTAAATAAGTCCTCTTATTAAATCAAGACTAATTGTAAAGATGTGGATAAAGAGAAGCAGATGAGTTAAGAGACAATAAATTGTGGCCTGACACGATCAAGATTAAAAGCCTTTATAGTGTATTAGATGTGCTCAGAGTTAAATAAATAATACACGTCTATATACTGCATATATGTACAGTATGACGGATTTTCTATACACTGCATAATAAGGTCCTCGTACTGAATGTGATAAGAAATGCAGAATGTGAGGAAAGCTGGCCCTGAAACATACGGCAGCCTGTCTTCTCTATATGCTGGGATCATTTGACAGGACTCAATTTGCATGCTAATGCTTTGCATAGGGGGAAGGTCACATCATAAACAAGGTTATTTATCCCTTCTATACACAGGTCTCTAATAGGACGAAATCACTCTCACTTCCCAGGGCAGTGATTTATTTACAGTCACTGAAACTGAGAGAAAACTGGGAAAAGATGCTGAAAACTAATGTCAGTATTTCAGTACTGAAAATACGCACTAGGTTGTTTATCTACCACAATATCAGCAGGTTTGTAGCGTGTTCTTTGCGTGTATGGAGAAGGGGATGCTGTTTGTTTTGGATGTGGCTGAGTGCAGTTGAGCACCGGGTTCACTGCGATGTTTCACTGTAGTGTTAACATTTAAAAGCAGCCAGGGGAGCTGTGCTGAGCTCTTAAAAATAACCAATTCTCATCTCTGCTGCCGACACTCCTGACCTTGGACCATTATCATTGCAGCACACTCAAACGGCTTGGCATGCACAATCCGTACCGGGCCAGCACAATAATACAAAGAAAAAACAGAACGCGGCTGCAGCCTGCACGTGCACATACTGAAAGCATGTGAGAGCAAAAAAAAAAAAAAAGCAAACACAATCTTGCCTCTCTGAAGAAAGAACTAAAGCTTTTTCGCTCATTCAATACACACAAATATACACAAACATAAAACCATGACAGACGAGCCAAACTATAAAAGGCTTCTCTATAATGTATGATGTGCTTTACCTGAACCTTGGCCATGCTCCACTCTCTGAAACGGCTATACTCAGGTGAGATATAGGCGAACTGGCTGTTTACCTCACCTGCATCGACGCAGGATCGAAGATTTCTAAACCTCAGGCTGTAATTTGCACGTGGCATTTTAAAAGTCTTGGATGTCTTGATCTTGATGGGGCCCATTTCCCAGGGAGAGATTAAATTTAATCCTAGATTTAAAAATTAATCTATGAGGGAAAATGCTAAAAAGTCAAGGGGCAGGGTTTGGCAGTGTACAGAGAGCCTGTGGTTGGTAAGGCAATGCTTTGGAGCACTGGGACAAAAAGGTACACAGTGTATTAAGACATTCATTCTTGCGTTGTATTGATTTAACATGTAAATCATGATTCCCAGGGAATAATTCATAGATGATGTAAAGAATTGCTTGAATGGAAAGGAGCAGTTCTTTTGAGTCCAGTTTATTCTGTCTCTGTTGTAGTACTGGAGAGATTTGTCTTGATTTGACTTTCATTTTTCCAATCATCGACATGGTTCGATAATTAAAACAGTGCGGTTATCTCGTCCCACTTGCAGAAACATTTTCATCCTGTCAAATTTACATAACACATAAATAAAATATTAAAATAAAACTGAATCCCTGAAATGTTCATGAACTCTAACCTCATATTTTATATTTATAGTATTCGTGATTTTTCAGCAGTAGCCATTCATTTGTATTTACCTCAATAATTACAATTCTACATTATGCATGCATGCAATCAATCAGTGATGTTTGCATTTGTATCTCAGTGATAACAATCGTACTGCAGCCATGTCAAGCTAAAACTAAAGCAAACAAACTGCTGCTGCTTCACATTAAAAGCATCTGGAATAAGGGCTGGGTTTTATTGTGAAGCAGCCACAGGAAATAGCTTGTATCCAAAGTTAGCTCAAAACTATGAAACAAGCCATAATGTGTTTGGGCATTTTTGACAACACACTCGCTATTAGCATAATAATCTGTCGCTAAATCAAACAGGACTTTAAAAACAAAATATCACACTCCAGTACTTCTAACATTTCCTCTTGTAGTTTCTCATGCAGCTTCATCTCCAATACGACTGTTATTGAGGGTTATGCTTAATTAACTCGGAGAGACCATCTTCCTGTGTCTCTCTTTCCGCAAACCAATTTTCAATCAGACATTAAATTGAGTCATGACTCAGCCTTTCAGCAGCAAACTTTCACACTTTGACTGACGTGACGCGACAGTCGGAAAGAAAACCTCTGTGCTCGGCACTTCTGTGCGTCATAAAACAGCCTCTCTATCAGAACTGGGCAAAAACATGTCTGACAGTGAATACATTTGAAAAAGCTCTCAGGTGTGTTTGATGTCTGACACTTTCCCAAAGTGAAAGCCTCACTCACGAAGAGATGGTTAAAAAAGTCCAAGTCATCTCTTCTATCGGGTAGAAACACCACGAGTTACCACCGCACTCTTTGCAGTCAAGGGTCAGATCTCAGACATTTAAAAAAACGTTTAGAACCTATAGAGCCGCTCATTAGCTCACTTCGCTGTTTGAATCTTTTTATGCATACTGGCAATATAAAGTAATTCACTCACTCTGCCGTTTTACGATTTGTGTGCGGTGGCAGAAAGCAGATGTGTGACAAAGTTAACGACCCCGCACATCAGGACCATACGTGAGGGTTGGTGACGTAGATGAACGGGTAAATTGACAGTTTCACCTTCAGGCTTCAAAACTCAGTTCTATTGCCAACAAAAAATGTCCAGTTCAACATGCTATACAATCCACAAGTATAAATCTGTGTCTTAAACTTATTTTTCTCCACATACATAAATCCCACATAAAAACAACACTAGCAGAATAACACATTACCAATGGATCCCTAATGGACAGATATGGCGATTGTGTCTGGGAATCGCTTGGCCTGGTGAAATCTCTCATCTGTATCAAAGATATCAAACTAGCCCAGTTTTCTCTGAAGGTCAAAGTTCAAGGAACAGAACTGCATCATCAGCAAATACTTGTACTTATAGGAGCAGATTTCTTGTCTCAACAGCCTCAGCTCTTACTTCAGCGATACCTCAAACCTAAAAAAACTTTACTCCCAAAAGAGTAAACACTACAGCCGGTCTCTGGCCATTACATCTCAAGTTCTATAACTAATAGTATTATCCTTCGCACACTTGTGAAAAGTTTCGAGGAAACGACATGAGCAGTGTGCAAATGAGATGAAAGCACTGACAAAGAAATGATTAGATTTGGATGAGTCATGATATGGCTGATGCCTATGGTGAATCAGCACCAGCAGTGATACTAATTAAACCAGATCAGATCAGTCTGTCCCTATTTCAACATCACTGCCAGAGAGAGAAATGGCCTCTCATGAGACATCCTGCACAGACAGCATGTCGGTCAGGTACAGATGTTTATTCATTACAAAATTTCCGATACAGATAAATCTACTGAAGAAATGCATTGAGGCTTGATATTTTTTAGTTTAACCATAAACTTATAACATAAATACACATGTTCCCTGCATTGTTTATTCTGTAAAATAATAATTTTCATACCGACACATCTTGGCAGAACATAAATGCCACAATTGATCTGTGTGTGAAAGATTTTTATCAGCCAATGGATAAATTGAGCAGACTCTACAAACTACTGACTAGATATTTTCTCCAACTTTTCCCAGAAGCATCTTGTCCATGTTTAAATACACAAACTCTATCAGCAGACAATCAAGTTCATCAAGTGGAGCCTCTTTCATTTTGTTTTGCACAAACCTCGTCTTTACAACCTAGATCGTTGCTATCAAAATAATGGAAAGTTGGCCGTTTAAGCTTCAGTTTAATGATGTTGAGTAAAATTGCTAATCCGTAATGGATCTCAGGCCTAATTATTACTTCTTATCTTCAAGATGATGTGTTTTCCCCGCAGCTCCTGTGATGTCATTTAAAAAGTCTGACGGCTCATAAATCTCAAACCTGAAACTAAAACTTTACTGATCTGAAATAAAATAACAAGCTTCTTATTTCATTACTGCCAGTTGGGATATACAACACATTACCTTGTTGACCTCCAGGATTTCTCTCCTCTCCTCGGTGGCGGGGCGGCTCTGGCCAGCTGAGCGGTCCTCGTGTTTGGAGCTGTCATCTTCCACAAAGGGTATAAGTTGCTGGAAGGGAGCGCAAACAAAAATCTGGTTGTATTATTCACTTACAGCAGTATAACGAATTAACAGTACATTACTCAAATAATCATTAAGTTTATCTACTAATGTTGTGGCTGTCAGCTGATTTTAAAAAGGTCTCATTCTGGGATGAAACTCACTCAATGATGCACTTTTGACACATGCTCCTCCCCTGTTCTGAAGATACTCAAAGCACTGGACTGCATATTCTCATCTCTCAGCAGGAGTCCAATATGTCTGCTGAGTACAGTTATAGGTACGAATTATGTGCATATTGGAAATCTCGACCTATGAGGGCGAAGCTATACTGAAGATATCCCTGTGGTGGGTCATCATCGTGTTCCCATGAAGTGGTGACAATGGGGATTCTGTGAAAAGCTCTCGAACACAGGATGACTCTCGCTCGTCTATTATCAATGTTGTGAGAAAGAGAGACGGAGACATAGAGATTAATTCATTTTTAAACGCTGTATGTGCTTGACCTTGTCTGCTTGACACCACAATGAGGCTGATGTACATCAGCCTTCAGACGAGGCTGCGTTCTGAGAACCGACAGGGTCACTGCCTCCTGCTCTGCATCACACTGCCCCCTAATGGTTACCTCATAGAGGAGGAGCAGAGCAGGAGGTTTGCCGCAGCCACAGATCAAATAATGTCGTTTTTTTCTTGAGAACAAACTGTTCCTCCATACCCAGGACATTTGGGACATGTTGCGCAAAATGGGATTGATGTTATTCTTGATAATCTTAGTAAAACTACTGCACAGAATTGGATTTTGTCAAAACGAGAGCAACTGCGGGGCACAAAGTGTAAATGCAGTCAAATGTCAATTCTGCAGCGTTTCTAGGAAATACATAATATCCGTTATGTTGACGTTAAGTCAATTTTATAGTCTCACCCACTCAAAATCTACAGAGCAGTTTCCCTGCACAAGTTTAAGATGTATGATACCAGTTTTAATGTGTTTCAAGTAGCAAGGATACTTTGTTATAGTGGAGGCAAGAAGTTCTTGTCACAAGAAAAAAACTAACATGTCTAAAAACCTAAGTTTTCATTTCAAAACCAAAACTGTCCTATCAGACAGGATCACAAACACAGATTAGGTATGAGACTCTCAAATCAAACAGAAGCTAAAGACATGGCCACACCTTGCTCCAATAACGACTTGGCCCAATACTTCTATCCAAATTGTTCATAGTTGTTCTTTCCCTAAAGCTTTGACCTGATTGTGCAGATTTTGCAGTTGGACCAGAAGACCTGCAGACGCTAGACAATGATTCAAAAAGGCTGCGTCATCTGGAAGCAATGAGTGACTAGTGTGTGAGCTGGAGCTGGCCCTAGTTACGAGTTACACAAAACAAGTGAAAAATAAATAAATAGGCAGACGGAAAGGTTAACGAACAGATGACGAGAAAGGAAATGAACACAAGTAGGTGGGGGCAGGGAGAAAACCGAAAAAAATGGAAGAGAGAATACAACAAATAAAGAGATTGGGGGGGGGAAAGAGCTCCTGTCAGATTCCAGGCTGAGCTCCGTGCCAAACTGTAAACCCTGGGAGAAAAGACAGCAAGGACATGTGCAGCATTTTATAACAGACAAACTATGAGCTTGTCTCTGGCTCAAGAAAAACTGAAAAGTAGGAAAAGTTTTTTTTTTTTTCATATAGGGTAATTTAATACCAAAAGGGAATGACATATCGGATTTTAAAGGTAGTGGGCTGATTTTGGCAGCGCGTGGGGGGGGAGAAATGAAATGTGCTGAGTAGTGTGGGAAAGATGGATGGAGAGTGTATTGTGTGTGCACATGTAGCCATGCAGCATACATGTGTGTGTGTGTGTGTGTGTGAGTGTGAGTGTGCCTGTATGAGTCATAACCTCTGCTTCTTCCACAGTGAGATGGATGTGGTTTCCTGCCTGACAGAGAAGAATGGCCTAATGAAGTTTTCCAGTTTACCTCGCTGAGACACAGGGAAAAGGATGGAAAAAGACGAACCAAAAAAGATAACACAATAATAAGAGAAAATAGTCGGGCGAACATGTAAGCGGAGAGGGAAATGAAATGGCATGGCTGTTCACTTCAGGAAATGACAAGAGGGGGAACAATTTGACAACAGAGACAGAGGAACAGAGGAAAAATAGAAAGAGTGAGAGAGGGGAGGAAAAGGAAAATGAAACCGATGTGAACACAGCTTGACTGAAGGAGAGAATGGAGAGAGCCATTATCCAGCAGCAATAACAGAAAGAACGGAGATGGAAAAACAAGGGAGCTCAGGAAAAGAAAGAGGAAAAAGCTTCAACTGGGTTGCAACGAAACGACAGCTGGAAAGACGAAGGGGGAAAGAGCTGACGCGCATTTAGTCCAGCTGTTCATTAAACGGGTCTGTTGCTAATTAGGCTGTGATGAGGTCACGCTGCCCGAGTCATTGATTCCACTTCCTGTTTCGGGCAGCCAATAGTGGGCGGCTGTCAGGCAAGCACCTGAATTCTGCGGGATGATAAATGGCATGTGTGCAGGGGCCAAAATCAACAAACCCAGCGCCCCAGACAAACATGGTGAGCTGAGCTATTGGCTGGTCAGCACTGGACCGAAGTTCAGCCGCAAAGGGAACATTAATAAACATTTAAATAATGATAACTAATAAGTGAGATGAATTACTCAATGAGGATGTACAACATTAAAGCAGGCAAGGAAAATGTGAAAGTGAACCACTCAAAGACTCGTGGGTAGAGCAGCAGACGAGAGTCACTGTGAACAACTAGTGGAGGGATCATTGGACATGCTGCTGAACACAGACAATGTACAGTACATGGTGGCAGCCATCAAAAATTTGTTCCAATTTAGGACTGGTCCCCTCCCACATCCTCCTTTATCCTCAGTAGGAGTCTGGTGAGAGAGATTAGCTGCGAGCCAATCTGTAGAAATTGGGAAGGGACTGCCGCAGTCATAAATCCAATCAAACAGTGGTGGCTGGTCGAGCTGTAGACCTGCATGGAGCCTCGCACAGTGCAGTGCATGCCCAGTTAGCCTCCGAGTGTGTATGTGAGTGAGTGTGTGCCTTGGTGACTTTCTACAATGCACTCTGTATTTCTGTGTGTCAGTGCAGGCAGGCGGGGGGGTGCAGTGCGGCTGAGCAGCTGCTGCTCCTGAAGGTGGATGGTGACCGTAACCAGCGGTAAAGACACTCTGGAGACTCACCTGAAGTGACCAATCAATCTGCTGCCCGCAGACAGACCTAGAGGGAGCAGGCGAGATAAGAGTCCCCCACGGTAAAGATGAGCATTTATGGGAAAGTGCACGTGTGTGTGTTTGCGCACTTATGAGCAGCAATGCCACTAACAATGTCCTTCTTCTTCCATCCGACTAACAACCTCCTAATTAGCAGATAATTTGAGTGATACTTGCCTGAAGCACATACATCATATGTTGACGTTTGTATCTGGAAGGATTAATCAATAGTTACAACCACATTCTGTACAATCTCACGGCAGTGGTGGGTATCTGTGTGTATTAAAAGATAACTGGATTAAAAAGCGAAGATAACATCGCAGCAGCAACTGAGAATGTACCAATCAATGAACAGTATAACAGTAAAATCCAATAACATATCGTTCTAAATTAGAGCTGGAGCCAAAAAGTCGATGAGTCTATGTATCAGTCAAGAAAACCCCAAGCACAGTCCTCTATAAACCAGACTGTCTTCAGCAATAAACAAGTTGAAGTTAAGACCTTTAAAACCTTTTGAGACCCTTTAAGACCATACAAAAGTTAAAAAATATACTTGTAGCGAGTAAACACATTTATGTCTGTCGGACTCAACGAACTTGATCCAGAACCAGATCCCAAGTCCCACAGCTCACTTCACTAAACTTGCATTTCCACATATTCATAAACCAGCTATCAGGCTGGCAAGGAAGACATTAGTTCAAAACATAAACTTAACCAGAAACAGACTAACGACGATAATTCTTCTTCTTCAGTCTGACAGAGGAGAGAATTTTTCACGGTGATGTGCCCAAAAATATTAATGACACAAATTGTGAATTGTGAATCTGGGCTATACAAATATAATTTGATTGATTGATTCATTTAGACCCATCAAATCTTTAATTCAATTAAAGCTTTTTTAAGCCTTTTATTTATTATAAAGTTGAGTTTTAGGCATTTTAAGACTTTATAAAGGACCTGCCTTGACATGTCTTGTCTCAAAACAAACCACAAAGAAGAGGGATGGAAATAGAGACTGGTGTTAGAAATGGAGGACGCCGCAACACCAGACAGAGTTAATATCATATTTCTCATAATTGTAGGTAAGGTGGACGGAGAAGGACAATAATGTCGATTGAAAATACAGACGGTGACAAATTGAAGGAAAAACCTGAATAAATTTGAAGAAAATCATATCGCATGCGGACGCTTCCACACAGGTGCACTGCATGGTGCAATTAAGCAATTAAAATCCAATGACACTGAGGCATGAAATATAAAAATGCTGAAAGTACAAGTTGATTCTGTTTTTTTATATAAACACAGTGAGAAGAAAAGATTAGAAAGAGGGTTCAATGTCAATCTGACAGAGACTTTCAACTGGAGCAGTGAATAAAGGAACATCTTTGGATGTGATCAAACTGCGTCAAGTTATCTCGGTTTTGGACAAAACACAACGTTTGAAGACTGGAATTTGTCAAGATTTTCCCTACATTTGCACGGATGAGGTGATCAGTGTCAAATGGTTGTAAAAGAGTCAGTTTCCATGTCTCACCTCGGGTGGTATCGAGTCCAGTCCGGCGCAGTTCTCATTGCATTTGTCGTAGACTAGACGCAGCTTCCGGAACAGCACGGAGAGCATGCGTAGGTGCTCCTGGAGTTTCCCCAGCCTGTCCTGGTGGGTATTCGGGTGGTACGTGACTCCATTAGGCAGCTGGGAAGTAACACAGAGGAAATGTTGGGTTCAGCAAAGAACAAGCCGACAATTTACTTAGTGTTAATAAAAAGCAGCGACCATTGATCCCCACTGCCAAAAGCAGTACAAAGTCTCTGCTGGTCTCTAACTGGTAATAGTCCATTATAAAGCTCCAACCTATGTGCAATATATGCACTTTGATTTAAACTGATAACACAGAGGTAGTTTCCTTTCTGATCAAGAATGAAAGCTACAATACAGAAGCCGGAAAATGAAACAATCAAAAAACAATATGATAACAAGTCGTGACAACATAATGATACTACAATTTAAACTCCTACACACAAACTTGGCACCATGAAAAGGTTAAGTGCTTCAGCTGCTGCCCTTTGTTTTCGCCAACCTTCACACTGAGGCAGCATCACAGGCTTTTAACTACAATGGGTGTAAACGAGTAACGAGATATGTTTTTATTGAGAGGATCGACGAGCGTCTGGGGCAGCACCGTCTGATTATAAACATTCTACAGAACATGAAACAAGTCTGCCTTCAGGGCGAGCACAGGGAAGACAGACAGAGAGACAGAGGGAGGGAGACAGGGAACAAGAGATAAATGAAGAATTTTTACGAGCATAAAAACACAAAAACAAGTCACAACAATGCAGTTTGAGGATTCTGCGGCTCAGACGTGCTTGCTTGGTCCGTCTCAGGCTGTGATTTTAACAGGCGGGCGCAGGAGGAGCGTCTCTCAGGAGCTGGCCGACATCCATGATAAACTCGTGCTGACCTCAGCACTGTCAAGAGCTGAACTACATGTGAACTGCAAACCAAACTGATATTAAAGACTCATTTCCTGAGTAAAACGCTTTAAGGGATGCTTTTGAAGTAATTCAGCATCTATCTGCCTTCACTTGATTGCAGTGAACTTAAGTACTTGGACATATTTGAGATATCACCATGACCTAATGACGACAGTGCATCGATAGTATGCAAGACAGATGACTGTGTGGGAACCAGCCTCCCAACAAATAACTTTGTTTGACCAAATAAATATGTAGATATAACGTGATCCTTTATCTCCTTCTCCTCCTTTGGATTTGGGTTATAGCATATTTTTCACTGGTGAAAGGACAACACTGAAACATCCTCTGTTGATGTGTGTTTCAAAGGCCATTTCACTCCTATCTCTTTTGGTCTGGAACTTGTGCAAACCAAAATGACAGGTGTGAAAGGTGCTTCAGACCACGCTTTAGACCAGTAGACTAAAGTATAAAGAAGAGGTGGCCTTGGTCCGGATGACACTGAGCCACGGTTTGATTTGTTTGCAGTGTCGAACAAAAGAGCAGAAAAAGAAGTGGAAGCCTTACTGGTCTCCCCAGAAACAGAGTGGAACCCGGCTCACAGGATTGTTTTCAGTCTTTGCCTCTGACAATTTAATGTTTGAATGACGAGGACATTCAGTTGGCGCGTACTTGTGTCGAGTACTGCCCCTGAAGTGGCTGGTAGTAAAACCATAATGATATAACAGTGCCAACAAAATCAGGAAAATTAACCTGTTCGTTCATTTTCTCAGTTCAAATGGAGAGATTACTACCTGCCAAATTAAAAACATGCTGTCAATCTACAAACCAATCAAAGTCAAGTATAGGTAGCCAACGTAAGTGATGAGGACGTAGGTCATACAAAACTCAAATGTATCTTGGTTCAGACTTTCATGTTTAAAAAGATCTCTGGTGCTATTTGGGACAGTGGCCTAAACTGTGAACTACACCAACAACATATTTCTGTCATGTTTTTTAACCAATCCTTGAATATTTCTGAAGAATTTTCTCTTCATGGCTGAGAAGATGAGACTTGCTTTAATATTGTTACGCTAAAATAAATTCTCTAACTGCCTTAATGGTGGAGTTAACGCTCAGCTTCAAATCTTAAGGAAACAGACTTTCTTCCCAGCAGAGAAGCACAGGTGTTACTGCAAATGTTAACAATGGCTCCGTCTAGTTCAGTGTCCCAGTCCCACTGTGCACATTATCAGGACTCTAAAACTGAAGCAGCTGTATGTAATGTAATTCGTGTATCATTAATTTTACTATTCACACCAGAGCCTTTTCCTACTGTGACAAGTCCAAATGCGTTTTGTTAAAAATGCCTTTTGGGAGCCAGGATACCGACTGAGACCAAACCTTTTTCCTACATGAATGACAATTTCAGCTTCTTTGAATTTTTAGAGCCCATTTTACTGTTTCGCTAAATTCAAACAAATGGATGCATGATTATATCAATAAATTCTGATCTTTCTACCGCCGCTAAAGGCCTCTTATATTCCCAGATTTTGTCTTTTTAGTTTTTTGGGAGGAAACTGAAGTTAAAATCGAGGGTTGATGAAGTTTTCGGCTGACTGCACTGAAGTCAGAGCTTCCTTTTAGTATTCAGTCTGCCTCCACTGTCAGTTTTCAAATCCTGCATAAAAACACATTTTTAAATCGACTGACAGCTATTTTGTTATTTGCAGAAAAGTCCTTTGTAGTGTTAACATCAGACCTAGTATTACTATTTTTGCATATTCCTTTATATTTTTATGCCACGATCACTCTTTGGCTTTTTATGATAATATTCTGCTCTTTTATCTTTTATATAGATCTGTTTGATTATGTTGTATCTCGGATTTACAGTTTTTTCTTTTCTGATGTTGTCCTTATGGCATAAAATGTTTTCTAAGGGTGTTAGAGCTAAGCAAAGGACATGAAAGAAGGAAAAGGGGAAACAGAAAACTGTAGGAAGACTGAAACCATGACTGACGGGCATGTGGACAGAGAAGCAGAGCGAGACCGACCTGCATGTTCCTGAGGAGCTGGAAGATCTCCATCGTCCTGAGGACAATGTCCTGGACCGTCTCCTGGCCAATGCGACACAGCGAGGCCGTGTTGACATCACGCGCTGCTTGTGCTTGTTGCTGCTGCGGCGGCGGCTGCGCGCCAAAAGGTGATACTAGCGGAGGGGTCGTCATGGAGACGGAAGGTGAATGTGAAGCAGGAGAAGGTTTAGGTCCAGGTGAAGTTCCCCGTCAGGCCATTCCGCACCAGCACACCCTTTACATGCCTTGATTTAATGTTTGACAGCAGGAGAAGAGGAATATGAAGGGAAATTCAAGATGAGGAGTAAGAGAGTAGGACAAGTCGACAGTTGATGAAAACAAAGTCTTGAATACTACACTTGGGCCGCATCTAACAACTATATGTTCTATTGCTCACATAGATGTTCGTGTCCATTAGACATCTGACAAGAGTGAGAAGAGAGTTAATGATATTGTTTTATCTATGTTGATGGGTATAATTTTTGTTCCTGAGTGAAGGTTATGTTTTTAAACACTTGATACAAATTATAGTATGATAATTATTGTTCCATCACCCAGCTCTACTTCAAATAGTTGTATGCATTTTACCAACAGCCCAAAACCCAAAGATATTTACTGTACAACAACATAAGAGAGAAAGAAAAGTGTAAGATCATCACACTGGAGAAGTTTGAACAATAAAATGTGGAGGAGGAAAGTAGGAAAGTTGACAGCAAATAAATAAAGTCTTGAAAACTAGATTGTTTGCATTATCAATTTATTTGCCAATAATATGTTTGATTACTCACTAAGTTGTTTGTTCTGTTAAACATCAGAAAAGTGTCAAAAAGTAGAAAGTGAAAAAAGAACATGTGATGTCTTCAAATTCGAGTTTGGGTGAAATAGTTAAAAATGTATCAGTCGATTTAGTCAAGTACATAGACAAGTTTTTTACCTTTTTATGAGCACAGAATGACAAACATGGTACATTTTTTACAAATCTGAGGTAGACCATTATGTATTATATATGTATAAGTGTTATATGTAAAATACATATTGAACTTGAAATAGTTTTATCGCCTGGCACTACTTCAAACAGTTAAATGTATTTGACCAATAGTCCAGAACCCAGAGATATTTAGTGTGTGACAAAGAAAAAGGTGAAATCTTTACACTGGAGAAGTTTTAAACAATAAAACATTTTTTAATTTGTGCTCAAACTTGTATTCAAACTATCACTTATAATAATAGTTAGAACTGTTATAGTTATCAGCTGATTGAGTAAACGTACTCTGTGAAAACTGACTTGATATAAAAATGTTATATTAAAAAAAAGCTGTTGTCACTGTTGTCGTTGTTAATAAAGTTAAACAACCAGGAAGTGCTTGTTAACGAGCCGCACAGCTGTGACCAATCAACTAATAAAAAACATGCTAACATGTCTCAGTGATGACGAAGCGACTGGGCTAACGTGTTAGCCGTTAGCACAAGTTGTTCACTACACGTTGTGAAACATTTAAAAAGGAAACTTCGCGTCACTTCGCGAGCTCCTCGGACGCTCACGTGGAGCAGAAGCAGCCTCATGTTCGAGTAACGGGGTTTTTCCCCCCGACATGCTCGAGACGAGAGGTTGTCCCCGAGGCTAAGTGGACGGTCACACCGCACGGACACTTCAAGCTGTGTCTCTGTTCGATTCCCGCTGTGTCCGGTCACTGCTCCCGCTCCACGTGAAGCCAAACGCCCCAACGATTAACGTCACGTATCTGATGTGTCCTGAAACAACGTGTAACTTTACCTGTGCGCTGATAATTCATCATCTTTGTTGACATGTCAACTTCCTCTGCTCCGCTCCCGAGATCTCAGCCAAGGCAGCTATCGCGAGAGTTGGTCCTGATACCGTAAGTGCTGGAAGAGAGGCGCCATTTATTACAGATACACACAGACTCAAGTTGCTGTACAGGGACATTAAAATAACACAGAGACAAAGTTAAAAGAAATCTATTTAAAATCAGAAAGCAAAGGTTAGGCATAATGAAAGATTTAAATAGGTAGAATAAAAGACATAAAGAGATAAAGAGGTGGGAAAACGGAGAAATAATTTGACAGAGAAAATTACAGCAAATAAAATCGATTGAACTGTAAAATAATAAAATACATTGATGGTGAGACAGTAATTTGATGAAAATGACACTATTTTCTTCACGAAATTAAAAGTAATATCTCTTAAAAATAAATTGAAATATGTTGGTCTCCTCGTGCACATTATCCATATAACGTGTACCATCTATTTTATAATGTATTGTATACCTCATGTATATGTATACATCTTATTATAATTCATATATATACTTGCATATCTTTATACCTTTATACATTTATTCTTACATCTTTATTTGATTGTACTATATATAATATACTGCTATTTAGTACACAACGGTGAATTTATTTTTACCCATTTATATATACATATATGTGTATATATAGCACATAGCATTTTATACCCATATTAATTTTCTATACCATACCTGCCTATATACATAATTTTATATTATATAATATGCAATATAATAATATTTGAAATTGATGGCAGCATTACGGTAAAGCAAAGTGCACTACATAATATTCCAGGTATTTTAGGGTTACAGCGCCACATGCTGGTCTGTTCTTCTATAACAGCCTCACACACATCTGCCTGCATCAGCCTTCAGGACAATTCATGCCACTTGATTGCTTCTCGTGGGTCATTATAACTATTTTAGTAAATTCAAATTCAGCCTTTAACTGTTGTCTACTCCGTGTTGAGTTAAATCCCTCAGTGCACACATCCATCCATTACTTACACCATTCAGCACCGTGCTGGATTATTGTGTGAGCTATCAGAACTCAAATTAATTTAAAATCAGTCAGAAATAGACACTGTTCAGCTGCTTGTTGAGCCTGAGCTCTGCCTCACAGCGGAATTAGAGGCTTTATTGAAAAAGTTAAGGCTTTATTCCCTTCAGGCTTGAGTGGGTCTGAGTAGATGAGGATTAGGATTAGAATGCCTATCACTTCATTTACATTACTCATTTAAATTGGGTGTTACGGGCTGGATTTCACTTCCCTTTTATCTCAAACACGTGTTGTGTAATAACGACCTGGAGTCATTTCTTTTCACTTATTCTCCCTTTCTTAAAAAGCACCTTTCCTTATTTGCACCATGCAACACTGATATGGAAAACACTGTCTCCAGTTCACTCCACTGCCCACAACTTCTTAATTGCAGAGAGAGTGCTGTTAACTTGCCAGGTTGAATGAGTGTTACTCTTACAATCCCCATCTGCTGCACCGCCGGACCAACTGAGGCATGCCATTTGGAAATGAGTTTCTCCATAATCATCCAGCATAGTGTGTTTTTAATTTGGACAAGGGAGCAGTGGTGGCGAGTGGGTGGAGGCAGGTGGAGCGATGTGTTCCCTGCTCTTCTGCTGAATTATACATTACCTCCAGCAAGAAGGTTGTGTTTTCATCTGCGTTTATTTGTCTAGTTTGTTAGTTGAACAAAATGGATGAATTTTGGTGAAAGGAGGTGGTGTGTGTCAGGAAAAGACTCAATTTCTGCGTGGATTGGGATCCAGGGACATTGTGAGTTCAGGCGTTTTCAACATTTTCATGAAGATTCATGGATCTTATTTTTTTATGACCAGGCATATTCAGGAGACTGATGTGTATGAGTGTGTGTGATTTGGTGCAGATCAAAATACAAATCTGGATATAGTGAATTTAAATGTGGTCTCACAAGGGACTGTTGGGCCTTGGCAGATCTAGTTAGAAATATCTTTTAAATAATTTCCTTGTATCCATGGAAAAGTTCGGGAAATTCAAACGCAGGTGTGTGAATATGTGTGTGCTCATTGTGTGTGTGTGTGTGATGTTTGTGCGTATCACGGGGGCAGGGCTGCCTCCTCAGCTGTCCAGAGGCCCTCACCTACTTGAGAGCTCATCTATCATCACTGATCACAGTAAATAAAGAAACAACAGAACGTATTGATCGCATCAAGGCCAGCTGATGGAAAACACATCGATTTGAAACTCGTTCTTTTCATGTTAATGTCATCGAACCTTATTGAGACAAAACATTCTTGGAGACGCCAAAGAGCCTCATTCATCACACGACGGTGCAGAAAGAAATCTCATCACAGACACTTTAGGCCGTCGCACAGTCACAGAAGCAACTGGAAAGCAGCAGAAATGAAAATTCGAATGAAATATTCAACATAAATGGACGGCTGAGTATCTCATTGCTCTGGTGTGTCTCGTGCAGCAAACTGTAAGTGAGGCCTCTGACATGACAAACATCAGGCAGCACAGATTACCTTGTCAGTGACAGCAGGGTCATGGCAACACATCGTCTCATCAAAAGCTGCAGGGGCTTGAACCTTGAACATGGGAAAAGTGTGTGTGTTGGAGGGGGGGGGGACTTAAATGGAGATTGACAGAACATCCCTCATGAGGAAATACAAACCATGTAATAATTATCAGCTGAGGGGGTATCAGGACTAAAACGGATTATAGAGACACCTAGTGCATTATGCACGCTTTAATTAAATATGCACTGATCTGGTCCCTCCAGGGCTAAGTTCAGATGGAGAGAGTGAGAGGGGGGGGGGGGCAGCAGCACGTAAAGTCTATTCAACCACTCGCAACAATCAGGAAGTCTGTACACCAGAGAATTAGATTAGTGCATAACTGAAGATGTCAGGAGGAAACGGGTGCTGATGTGAGTCCACCAATCAGCAGCTGCTATTATTACATCATCTCTGAAGAGACAAGAGACTTCATATTATATGATTCATTTCATACTTGAGTATATACGTGCTCCTGCCGTTTGAATGAAGCACCAAGTCGTACCCACACAAGTCACCAGTTCCTTTCAGGGCTAACATGGTTCAAACCCACACAACTATAAATATTTTATTTCTAGTGCAGATGCCATTGTCATCGTAGACACCAAATATGATGCACAAGACAGCTGGAGTATTTTTGTTTGAAAAACCACATGAAGTCCTGGGTTTGAATATTCTGCTCACTTTAAATTTCATTTCACCGGAAGGATTGGATCAAGCAAATACAGATATTAGACTAAATGTGATATTGTATCTGACTGAACATTTCACATTTGCAAAAATCTAAAAGTAAATAATTGTCAAATCTAATAAGATAATATAAAAAGCCTGACAGTATAAGAGGCACCAGCCAGAGAGGTGTCAGTGGTTATGTACGATGCCCTTCTCCGTGTTGCTATAGCTCAGGTCACCAGTGGCCGTCACCGCAGGAAACGACAGAGCAGGAGAAGGTCAAACCCAAACGAGCCGTAAACACTTCAGTGTCAGAGACATGTCAGCGGCCCTGGTACCCGCAAACCGGCTCAGGGTCAAAGACATGGGGGGCTGTTAAAGGGATCAACACGTCTCCGAGGACAACTGAGGATCCATTTTTACGCTTGTTGCTTGGCAACAGAGGAGGTGGGGGTTAAACGAATACAGTGCTTAGTCATGAAGGATTTTATGACACTATAAATTAGACAATATTCATAAAAAACAGTGTTTGAAAAAATGTATATTTAATTGGATAGTACATTTCAGCTAATACCTTAAGGTCCGTACAAAAGCAGTGTTTATTTGTGTTGATGCTCGACTTCTCAGGTTGCTGGTGTAAAAGTCCATGGGTGGAAATACTCAATGGTCTTTATTTACATGTATCAGACAGCGTGCAAGTGGGTGACTGCTCAAACAAACAAGACTGTAGCACCGTCCTGCATGTGTCACATAAAGTCAAAAGGTAAAATTAGATACATTTGTAGTCTACAAGTATAAATATTAGCAGAGAGTCATTAAAGATGTAATGATTCAGAAAAGACAAACACTTTAGTTTTATAATACAGACGGATTTCTATGTTAACACAAATACACTTAAAAAGGAAACTAAAATAACTTTTTGGGGGGGGAATGTCAACACAAAGGCACAGTCACGTGACTTTGGCGTTAGTGTCAGTGTAAAACATGAGACCTCAGGGTCCAATGAGCAGAGCAGAAGAACTTAATACTGTGATCACTGCAGGGAATTCGTAGCCTGGCTGTTTTCTGCTGTGTGCGGACAGTGACCGGGCAGGTTCCTGCACGCGTTACATCTTGGGGTCCTCACACAGGGTGCACCCGGGCTTCAGGTCGGCCTGCCTCTCCATTTGAATCGTAACAGAGTGGAAGTTGTAGGAGGAGAAACACGCCTGTGTCATTTCTCTTAGGACAGTCTGAGCATCCACCGACTCGTCTGCGGAGAAGAGACGAAGGAAAACCACAATAAACTGTTGTTAGATCCCCTTATATGTGCAGGTAATATTCCTTTTAGAATTCATTCACAGTGTTAAAAGCATTTAATAGATGATTATTGCATCATAAAGCAGCTCTAAGCGTGTTTGTCAATGATTATAACTGCTCCTATGAAAATGTAGTTAACATTTTTACAACTGTGTTTTACTATGTTGTTTTTCATTATCCGTTTGTAGAGCCTCCACAGTCTGTTACCGTAAAGGGTCCACATACAGGGATCCACAGGAGGAGTCGACAGGTACATCACAGTGTGTTCTACATAAGATTTAAAATAAAAGGTGCAGGACTCTCTCACCTATGGCTACATGGGCCGTCAGCACAGCCTGGTTCATGGTGAGGGCCCAGATGCGGAGGTTGTGCACGGCTGTGACCCCCTTCACCGCCAGCAGGCCAGCCCGCACCTCGCTGTACCTCACCCCCGCTGGAGTGCCTGAGTAACGCATGGACAAGACACAGAGACAAATAGTGTAAGTATAAGACTGAGAGGGAATATTTATAGATGGAGATAGTAGAAGACTGAGATCTCTTATGAGTGCAAATATGCAGACGTTAGGTGGAATTCCATGATTCCATCCACCTATTTTCAATTTGCACATAAAAACATTATGACTGGAGAAACAAATTTTGGCAAAATAGCATGGTTAAAATGTTCCTTTCATTGGAAAAATAGGAAATTACAGACAAATACACATATACAAAATATACAGTATGTAAATAATATAAACATCACAAAGGAAAGCAAAAAAAGAAACAATACAAAACATGGAAATATCCCCCGATCCATGCCACGCACTCTTGTAGAATATCAGTGTGAAAGGTTTTAAGATTTATTGAGAGTAAGTTGAAGTAGTGAAAAACTACCTATAGAGTTTGTTAGGAGTGAGCCGATCACTCACCTTCCATCAGGACGATGAGGATGTCTCTCATGATGGTGAAGGTCGTGCATAAGACGAATATGGAGAACAGGAAGGTGCAGATGGGGTCAGCGATCTTATATTCCGGCTAAAAAAATAAACATCAGTGTTACACAATATATCACGACACACAAATCAAGACACGGCAGGAAGACACGTATGACAAAAACAAACCACACCCGATTCTCCAGACATTATCCGAAGTTCAATGGCGGAGACTGGTTACCTTGAAGAAGATAATGATGGCGCTGATGAGCACGCTGAGGCTCTGGAGGAGATCTCCCACCACGTGGACGAAGGCCGCTCGCACACTGGCGTTGGCCTGCTGAGCCCTCCGTCCTGACAGGAACATAACAGGGCAGTAAAGCCAATTATACAACGGATTAAAAGTCATTATATATTCCATTATAGTGTCGCTATGGTGGATTGTAATGAACCCATAGTCGAGATTAGTGTGCACAGGGGACTGAATCGTAAGTGAGGGTTCAAAATAATGACTCGAGGTCTAGAAACACACCATGTTCTGCTCCTTTCTGCTCCACATCTGCGTGGTCGTCGTGACTGTGGTTTGAGATCTGATCGTGTCCTTTTCCTTTCTTGTCACTGTGGCTGTGACCGTGTGAGCTGAGCCCGCCGTGACTGTGGCCGTGGCCCGACTGGTGCAGGGTGAGGGCCATGCTGTCGAGACAGGAAACAAGGTAAGTGTTAGCGCTGCCTCACATCGAGATGGTTCCTGGTTCGAATCCACGTTCAGCCGCATGTGGTCTTCATAAGCACCGTAGAAATGCCGAGAAATGAGACTGGTCCGGTCTACATGATAGGTTCTACCATCCTGCCCTTATTGCCCGTCACCTAGCAACAGAGCTGCAGTTGGACATGATAAGAAAGTTTTAACGCCCCTTGGTTTTTTAAAACATTTTCACCGTTACTGTGTGGTTGAGTTGAAGCGTGACATCTTGGACATCTTGTTAGTTGCCTGCGCCATTACCTCTTTGACAGATCATCACCGACGTGCAATGAATCCTGGGATAGGTTGGGAAGGGGAAGGATCCACCCACTGGGGGTCTTAATTTCTCAGGGATGAAAGGACGCATTTGAAAAATCAAACAATCAGTCTTCAAATGCCGCCGACCAAGGATGCAGTCCCTTTATTGAGACGCACCTAATATATCGGCCCGGTGATTCGCTGGCGACCTGTCCAGAGTGTTCCCTGCCTCTCACACGATGGATGAACTTCAACATCTTGAAGAGACGATGAATCTGATGTTCATCATCATCTCAAACGATGACTGTCGGTAATGCTCAGCTCTCCGTGGCCGACTTTAACTGAATCATAAATGCTCAGAGAGCCGCTGTGCACTGATAAAAGCTGCATTAATGAGAACTGAGTGTGTGTTTTTACTCACATTATATTGGCCAGCACCGCACAACCAGAGGTAGCGAGCATGATAGTGCCGTCGATGGTGTAGTCGTCGCTGATGAGGCGCTCCACGGCCAGGTAGACCAACACTCCTGTTACCAGCCAGATGGTGAAAATTGACAGCAGAGCGCCAAGGATCTCTGATCAGGTGAAGAGGAGGAGAGAGACGAATAAATCAGGAGGAAACATGATGTTTTTGAAAATCATTTGTGGTGCAGCTCTATAATCTTGAAAGCAGCTAAGGCCCTGATGGACGAGTAGATGTTACCTGCTCGGTGCCAGCCGAAGCTGAGCTTGTGTGTGGCCGGTCTGGAGGAGAGCCAGAGGGACAAGAGGCTAATGACGAAGCTGGTGAAGTCGACCAACAGGTGAGCGGCGTCCGTCATCACCGCCAGGCTGCCTGCAAAATACCCACCTGCACAGAGACACACACACACACACAGATAGTGTTGTTTCAGTGTCACATCACTTTCTTTAAAGCTCAATTTGCACTTGTGTGAGGAGCGAGGAGGAAAAAAAACTTATTTGGGGAAAAGGAAGAAGGCTCGAGAGAAGAATATGTGATTGAGAGGAGGCGGGTGAGAGGAGAGAAAACACTAAAAAGGAATGGAGGGTAAAGGAAAGAGGAAGAAGAGGAAGTGAATGGACGAAACAAAAGCCGTTTTCAGGAAGTGTTTTGAAATTGGATGTTTAGATGCTTTCACAACAGGAAAATGTCCTTCAGGTTAGGGGTGGCGTCTGGGTAGAGCAGCAGGAGGCAGGACGAGACAGGAAATCACATGTTTTTGTTGACAGCACATCAACACAGGCGTCTGCCCTCATCGCCAAAAGCTCTAGAATCTCGTTGTCCTTCGAAGTGTCTTTTACACTTATAGCTCCTCTTTTTCATTCTGAGATATTTGTGTTCTGCCACTTTTGCTTCCGTCACAATGCCATATTCTCACATGGCCTAACTCTGATATTTCCCAGACAGGAAAAGCTCCAGAAATTGTTGCGTTGTCACACACAGCCCCCTCTGGAAAATGTCAAGATTTGGAAAAGGCAGCAGAGGGAGGAGAAGTAAGAAATGATAGACGGGACAGATCTTTAAAAAATGACCTAGATCAGTTATCTTGTAATGGAAAATGTGCAAGGTATGAAAATATGAAAAAAGAAACCAGAGACAGGGATGAAGGATTTAAAGACTCACCGAGGATTTCACCGATCATGAAAATCAGGCAGACGACGGACACCACGTACAGCCTCTTCCTGGCCACTTTCTTCTCTCGTTCACGGTCCTCCTGAGCGTGGCTGTTGTCATGGCAATGTTTGACACCACCGATACCGTCTCTCTGGTTGGCCGCGCTGGATGAACGTTAAAAATCAGAATGAAGTCAGTGAAGTGGCAGATAACAGTTTTCTTTATCGTGTCTTCTTGAAGTGACTTTCTTAGTGCTTCCAGGAAAATGTATTCTGTTGTCATTTGACCTTTCAGTTATTTCTTTCGCTCTATCGATTAACTGATAAACTTGGACTTTTTATGTTAGTCTAATGCAGAACTTTGTATTGCTTCAGTTATTCATCTTTAAATCTGTATTTATATTTGGCTTCAATACTCTGCCTCGGTTACTTGTGTCTTTCAATCACCTTAAACTTAAAATATCTGTATTGTCAATATCTCCATTAGCACATACTTCTTCACAGTGACAGCTTTGTAGTAGTTCTGAACTTTCATCTCACTGCAGTGAACTTATTCTTCACTCATTTTTTACCTTTTATTATTCTAATGCGCTTGTGTTTGACTGTTTTGTGTAATACTGGATGCCTACATTTCCCTCGGGATCAATAAAGTATATATCTATCTATAGATAAACAGATATTAGTAAAA
Organism: Hippoglossus stenolepis; assembly: GCF_022539355.2. Taxonomy (NCBI): domain Eukaryota; kingdom Metazoa; phylum Chordata; class Actinopteri; order Pleuronectiformes; family Pleuronectidae; genus Hippoglossus; species Hippoglossus stenolepis. The sequence goes on from NC_061499.1 coordinate 5,947,618, forward strand.
ATATAAAACAGAACATACATGCATCATCTAAAAAATTATATAAAAAGGAGAGAAACTAAAAGAAAAAGGGGGGGAAAGTGTTTCTTATTGTTGATTGAAATTTAAAATGTAAAGTTCTGTTGTTTTTAAGTGTCTCTAAGTCTTGATATAATCTTTAAATCCACATATAACTCCTGTGAAATGAAGGCGGTTGTTTCCCATCTTCCATTTACGGAAGTGAACTTTAAAATTTAGTATATTTCTTCACTCCTTGTGCACACCTCCCTTTGTTTTTAACCGTGACGTCACCACCAGGGGGGGACCGGATACTGAGCTGCACCAGCACCAGTGGAATGAGCTGGATGAGGCAGTGCGCACGCGCAGTGCTGCTGCCGGCAGACCCCAGACCAGTCCCGTGTGTAACATCACAAACACAAGGAACGTGGGCAAAGACACAGCCGAGGAAACCATTTCTTCACACTGGATTAAAAAAAGGTTTTAACCAAAAACTTTAGCCTGCATTTGATTTAAGGTCTTTTATTTAAACTCACAGATAAAGTAAACACAAATAAAAGCTGTACAATAAGTTTTCCTCATGATAAATGTAAGGTTCACATCTTCTTCTGCTCCAGTTTGACTTGTTTGTTGTTGTTTCTTCTAAAAAAAAGTGAGAAATAAAAGTTTTACCTGTGCGCGCTGGTGTAAGTGTGGCTCACATCTGTCACCAGGGGAACTCTCTCCGGATCCTTGTTTCTGGACATGACTCTAACTGAAGAAAATCCCTCCAAAAAAATACAAAATCTAAAACAAAAGCTAAAAAGAAAAAGAATCAAACTTAAAAATGAATTTAGAGTGAATGAACCCTAAGTTGTGTGTCTGTGTGTGTGTCCTCTGTGCTGCTGCTTGACGGGAGTGTTGCAGCAGCCGGGGCGCAAACAGCTGAACGAGATGCAGCCTTGTGACTCACTTTGTTTGGCACCGTGCGCAAACGCTGCGCCCCGGAAAGCACTGAGGATGAAGATGATGGTGATGAAGATGATGAGGAAGATGATGATAATGGAGGAGGAGGAAGGTGATCAGATCCAGGATCAGAGATGTGGTGGTAAAAAGTTCGAAAAGATACATATCTCTGCACGGTGTTAAACAACTTTAACGTCATGTTCCTTCCTAACTTTAAACTTTTGAGTAATTAGCTGATCAAGTGTCAATATCAGTCCCAATACAAAGCCCCGCCCCCCTCCTCTGTCCAGCCGGCACTAAGTGATTATGCAATCAAACATAGTGCCGTGCGCTGCGGCCCCGAGGATCACATGCTCGCAGGTTTCTGATCCATCCAGAGTTTCTGGGTCAAATCTCATTAAAAAAAAACATTGTTTCATGTGATCAACCAAAGTCTTTATTGATTAATTCATACGCTTTGATCAGGAATGTTTTTGGCCAAGGTTGTGAGTAGATTTTGCATTTCAGCCTGAATCATGAAAAACAAATCCTCACACCAGTGATGTAATAGTAAGAATTTGGGCTGTGGGGAAATCCGCTGAAAGAATGAATGGTTCTTACACTGGTTTATAATCTCTGCAGCTCTGAAATGTGATGCTCTAACAGGTCCTTCCACAATGTACCACAAGGTGGCGCTAATGCCACGTGTCTCCAGTCCCACTCATCACTATTAAACCGTGACAGGAGAGAAATTGTATTATTTTTTCTTTATTTATCATCAAATAAAACAGGCAGGTGGAGTCAGTAACTTCCTTTTAAATCAAAGCTTACATTCATCGCAACGCATTCAACCGATGTTATCCAAGTCTGGAGAGTTGTAGAGTACAATATAATCTTTAAAAGCATTATGTATATGTGTATGTATACAAAATTAGCGTATGAGATTTGGAGCACATATTTAAAGTTTTCACAGATTTTCTATTCCACGAGGTAGATAATGTTCTGAAATATGAGCCCGCTTCCTTTTTAAATGTACACATTTACATTTACGACAAAATTATGCGGTTGCACAAAAACTAAATCCTAAAGAATTGTTTTCTGATTCTATCATTTGCACCTTGTTAAGCTTTATGAGGCAAATTGTGATTTGTGAATATGGGCTGCACAAATATAAGTTTGATTGATTGATTATTCATATGTTTTGTGTCATTAATCTGAATCTGCAAAGCCACTAGTGAAAAAATGAAGATATGTGGAGGAAGGTTATATTTGCCTCTGAAATGTGTTAACGAAAATACCAAAGTTAAGTACAAGTACTTCAAAATACTTAATATACTATACTTAATTACAGTACTTTTTAGTTACTTTGCACCACTAATAGAGGTGGTGGAAGTATTAAAGTAGTAAACATTGATTTAAAAAAGTTGTCAATCATTCATATCCGCTCGCTTACAAAGTGACCTGTGAGGTCACAGCACTTCTGTCTCTGACAGCAGCGTCGGGTTCATGAGACGATCGCACACGGACACTTGAACACTGCTGTTTTTATTCCCTTTGAGAGCCGTGACGTTTGCTTTTCTTGAAAAGGCCTAAAAGTGGAGTGAGCTTGACTCTAAAAATAGCCGTCAGTGTGTCAGGTCTATTTTGGTGGGTAGTGTCTATGGACTCCAGAGAGTGGGCCTGTGTTTGGTTTGCCAAAGTGTTTGTGTGTGTGTCTGTGTGGTGTGAAAAGATGGAGCGCGGTGGTTGCTAGGGGCTGCGGAGCGAGGGGAAAATGGCACGAGAAGGGTTAGTTACACATGGCTGTTCACACTGTTCCCAAGACCCTGACCCTGAAACACTCACCGGCTCCATGAGAGCGCTGCAGCACCGTGTGTGTGTGTGTGTGTGTGTGTTGTTTGTGTATCTCATGTATATGCTCTGTCCTCACTGCGTCCTCTTTCAAAAGATCTGACAAAAGATCAGAACCATTGAAACTAAGATGCACAACTGTTGTCACCATGGAAACCGCCTGCCTCCTCCCCTCCTCTCCATCCTAATAACCACTGTGTGTGTGTGTGTGTGTGTGTGTGTGTGTGTGTGTGTGTGTGTGTGTGTGTGTGTGTGTGTGTGTGTGTGTGTGTGTGTGTGTGTGTGTGTGTGTGTGTGTGTGTGTGTGTGTGTGTGTGTGTGTGCGTCTGATGAAAGGCCCCAAAAGTGGTAAACAGCTCCAGGTCAGGCGTCGGGACAATGCACTGACGTCAGACCTGCTCTGTCACAATTAGACTTAAGTGAAGCCAGTTCACTTTGCCACGGACCTGAGGGGGTGATGGTTGAGTGACAGACACCCCCAAAAAAAGGAGAGAGAGAGAGAGCAGAGGGAGGGCGGAAAGAAGAGAAAGAGAGAGTGAGTTCCTCATAAGTCCTCAGAGGTGCAAGGGATCTCACAACAGACGAGGCTGTACGTGCATCTACAGCTGAGAAGACGCAGCACGGCAGAGGGTCTAAATATAGGAAAAACTAGCCTAACATGATGGAAGTGGTCCTAACCAGACTGCGGGACTTCTCCTGCAAGACCTCCACCTTCAACGGCGGTGAGGGAGCCGGACAGAGTGCATGCAGGGAAACACGGACGAGGACGGAGCACCTCAGAGACACGGCTGGAGGAGAAGGCAGCAAAATGGACATCGAGAGTGCACTGGCCTGGCTGAGGAGAGAACTGGTAAGACTGGGACTAAATAGACTGTGAATCACTCATGCGTAGTACTTTTCTCTCACTGCATTACAGAGGGAAATATGATACTAAATTATAACAGGTGATGCTACACAGTGTTTTGCAGCTTATCAGACCACTTATGTTGAAGATGTGCAAAGTTATCCTGATTTTTACATGAGGTCATCAATGCGTTTGACAATAATAATAATAATAATAAGTTGCAAACAGCTGAAGTCCTGTAAGTTCTCCTGTCCAGAACTTGGGAGCCATTTTGTATAATTAGTGTCTCTTATGTTTGATTAATTAAAGTGGAGCTATATGAAACTTATTCTTTCTTTTATAAATGGAAGGTTGAATTCAAGAGTAAAGGAAAACACCCCAACTCAACTCAACTCAATAGAGTTGAGTTGGCATGGCCTGTGTTTACCCAGAAGCTTATGGCAAGAAATTTAAGCTCATGTTATCAATATTTAGCTCAATATTGTTTTCCAATAAAAATATTAAAATGATTCATGCATTTGTTGTTGTATTGTTTTTGTAAAAATACTCTTTTTAAGTACATTTTGCTGGTAATACTTGAAGAATTATATCTATTTTGAGTATTCCTATGCGGCGCTATTGCTTTTTTTACTTATATAAGTAGAGGATCTGAATTCTTCATCTACCACTGCTGTGTCTAATATGTTGAACTCTTTAAACTTTATACACTAAACTCATATCCAAGGTATCATAATGCTGCTAACATTTCCAGAGGAGCCATTATAAAGAGAGATAAATATAAAATATATTACTCAATAGCTGAGGAATGAGATTATTCTTGAGCTACTGTGTGGTCGTCTGACAACTGTAAGATTCCAGTGAGGACAAAAGCATTTTATTGTCTGTTATGTCAAAGGTCAGAGGACATTTGTCACATGAACAAAATGACCCCCTGGGACACTGAATGTGTTTTTATGTGAGGAGCCCAAGTTATTGCCTTTTTGTTCCTAAGATGCATGTAGGTCATGTTGTTACAATGTCAACCCCTTTCAAACCATGCTCTCCACTCAAAGAGGCCCTGTGTGTGTGTGTGTGTGTGTGTGTGTGTGTGTGTGTGTGTGTGTGTGTGTGTGTGTGTGTGTGTGTGTGTGTGTGTGTGTGTGTGTGTGTGTGTGTGGTTGTGTGTGTCTGTTTGCACCTCTGTGACCAACTGTGTGAGGCTCATTGTCAAGGCTTAATATATCACTCGGCATTTAGTGCATTCAGGCAGACAGCTCGTCATGGTAACCGAGGGTCGTGAGGCACAGAAACCACACGTCTGACAGTGAGAGCAGAGGCTCGACCCTCTGAGCAGCAGCAATGGACCAACGTTTCTGAAATCGACTCATCGTAAAAAACTTTTAAACTATTGTTTTCCATCCCTGCCTCTTGTTTCTTTCTTCAAACTTCTCCCCTCCAGTTGTTTTCAGTGCTGACGCTCTCTCGACCTGTTTTATCTCCGTCCACCAAGCTGACAGATATATAACTACTTTGGAAACCTGCTGACACCAAACAGAGAGTAAACTAAACTTCAAGTGTAGAAACACTGGTGGAGTGTCCCTTTAAAAGCCTGACTGGTCCAATTACATCATTCCCATTATGAAATCGTTTCTACAACTCTATCTCTGTGATGAATAGCGAGTAGAACTGGCCGGTGTTTCGTTATCCACACGTCGGCTCTTGATTAAGATGCGACTCTGCAGTGGAACGGTGAAGAAAACGTACTCGTGCAGATGCAGCCAAGCACAAACACATAATCTGGTGTTTGGCGTGAGGAGATCTCAAACTCCCTCAAAGGAAAACGCTCGTGTTTCTTCTCTCATTTCTCCCAAGTGTTGACAAAGGCAGAGTAAAACCGGCGTCTTTCAGTGGGAGCCCAGTCTCAGCCGGGTGCTGTAATTACGAGAGAAAAGAAATGCAGATCGGACCAGATGGGTTCTTTTTTTTTCTTTCTTTTCGTCTGGGACATTCCTCAGGACAAACTTCGGACTCTGAAGTTGGTGGAATTCTGAATATCTTATTTTACAATGCTGGCAATTAGACAGCCGTCCGTAAGAGAGGGAAGAAAGAGCAGAGATTTGCATTTGAAAGACGCTCAGATCAAAAATAGCTGTGGCTTCACACTGAGCCTGAACCTGGTCATGTTGAAAAGGAGAGAAACTCAGGTTCATTTCAAGTTTGTGATCATTAGATATCTGGTCCTGTATGTCTGTTTTCTCTCTATCCATCTTTAATCTAGACTGATTTGTTCCCTGTGTGCAGATGGAAATGCGTTCCCAAGACCAAGCTCTGATCCGGCAGCTGATGGAGCTTCACTCCGGCATCCAGGAGCTCAAGCAGGAGCTGTCTGAGGAGGAGGAGGAAACAGACGAAGACGAAGAGGAGGGCAGCTACTGGGGCTCTGAGAGCGAACAAGGAAGCGTCAGTAGCAGCGGCAGCGTCTACTCCAGCTCAGGGGAGGTGGGCTCTTCCACCTCCTTCCTGAAGATACCACCACCCCTTTACTACGGGGAATTATCAAAGAGAGCGTTCAGCAGGAGAAGCTCTGTGCCCTGAGAATTCAAACCGTTAGAAAAAGAAAAACAACTTTTCAGAGTCTCTCCTCAACTTCTTTACATCCTCTAAGACAAGGTGGAGCCAGATTAATAAATCTGCTATTTCCCACCATAATTTCACTGCCCTTTATTTTATGTTATTTTGTCAAAGAAGAACCCAACAAGAGGATGAGTGGAGTTAAGGACAGAATGAGTCTTGTCCTTGTGCAAAAACAGACTTGCTCTTTCCCCAATTTGTTGTCTTCATGCTAAGCTAAGCTAACCAATGTCTGCAGCTTCCTAATTAAATGGACAGACAGTGAGAGAGTCTTCTCATCTATAACTCAAAGCAAGAAAGCAAATAAACTTTTTCCAAAATGTCCTATTCATAGACTGTAAATAAAGACGGACAACTCTGGACAGTAGAGATTACATGGAGGAGGCAGGGATTATGACCATACTGCAGTCAGCCACCAGGGGGCGAGCGAGGTGCTTTGGCTTCACTTTTACAGAGCTGTCATATCATCCATCTCTTTTAGTCCTATTCCTTTAAATTAGTATATAAACTGTGTGACAGGGAAGCACAAATTCTGAGTAAAACACTGACCTGAAGCCATTGCTGTCTTTGCATAGTATTGTTTGTCTGAGAAAGTTTGAATTCTGAAATTCTCATTAATGTGCACCTGAGATCACTGTGTTACAACCGCAGTGTGTGTGTGTGTGTGTGTGTGTGTGTGTGTGTGTGTGTGTGTGTGTGTGTGTGTGTGTGTGTGTGTGTGTGCGTGCACATGTGCTGGAAGCTCGCTGACCTTTCATGACTATAACGATGTGCAGAATGAATTCAGCGCCGCAGCAGGACAGTTTGAGTTCATTGAATCTTTATCATGCACAAGCAGTGATGAAACCTTCTGGGGACAGTGAGACATTGTTATTGAGACCCTGCAGTGTAAATATGTCTCTGAGAAAAGATTATTAGAGTCGAGTTTGTACAGTGCAGCTGTAAATCCATTCAAATGTAAACTGTGGTTATATTGATGCTGATGTACAGAAAGAACCTGTGAAGTGTAGAAGCTAGACTTGTATGGAAATGAGATGTTGATGTGTTTATTAACCGTTCTTCAACGTGTAGCAGTATTTCAAACAGGTACTGTACTGCAGCAGTATGCCAGCACAATAAAGACATGAAAAAAAAGTGATGTTGCACTCTTTATTTTTTGCAAAATTACAAAACATGCCAACATTAAACTTTTCTTGATTCCATCTTTACATTCAAAACGTCTTGTTTCCTGACTTGCAAAGAAACAAGACAGGTTTCTTCAGCACAACTCTGCAAAAGTGCAAACAATTCTAATCTATATGAAACATCTTATTCCGTTATCCAGGTTATTTTGGATGCAAATCTCTATTTTACACCATGACACATTTTATTTCAAAGAGCCATAATCACAAACAAGTTTCATTTCATATTTTACATTTGAATTCTGGAGCTATCGGCTGCATCTTGTCCACCGTGGGTTCCAGTAAGAGCACTTATCTACCCCAGATTAGGGGCTGTCTGCCGAGGCCGGCTACTGCTGATCCTCCCCCTCTACTTCCACACCTCCGAAACTCTCCCTCCTCAGTCTTTGGATCTCCGTGTTGAGCCCGAGCAGTGTCTGAGCCAGCTGGAGGTCCTGAGAGCGCATTTCCAGCTGCATGACAACAATGAAAGAACTGAATCAGCACAATGTGGCACAAAGACAGAGAGGGGATTCAAATTCGTGACAACTGTTGCAAACTGCAGAGAAAAAGCACCAAATATCAACTCAGCAATCACAGCTTACCAGTTCCGACCTCAGCCAGGTTATGGCTCCATCAATCTGCGCCCTCCTCAGCTCCTCGTTGGCCTGGAAGCTGCGGCCGATGCTGAGCGGTCTGACAGTGGATCCAGAGTCCTGAGGCTCCTCTCTGGACTCTCCTGTTGCTCTGAAGGCATGAATCAGTTTGTTTTTAATGTTCTCCAGGACCATGGTGGACAAGGTGTCCTCGCTGTGACTGTCCCGGTCCATGCTGAGAGGGATACGAATGTGCAAGCAGTCACTTGTTGCTTCCAGCCAAGAAACACATCAACTTTTTACACAGGATTCTTCTTCTCTTCCTTTCACCACCTCTCTATCTTATGAATCTGCTCTGTGCCGGTCCTCCTCCTTCCCCTGACTGAACAGGACTCGGCAGCACAAGTTTCTGTGCTTCAGCTCAGCAGCTGCAATCATCCCTGCGCCTGCCTGGAGTTGAACTGACTTGTTTTGTCATTGTTACTATGGAGAAACCGTCCTCCCGGTCCTCGCCGTCCTCCCCCACACACACCTCCTCCTCCTCCTCCTCCTTCCCGTAACACTAATAAGAATGGTGGAAGATCTCGGACAAAGACTATTGTTGCCTCCCAAAAAAAAGGCACTGAAAAGACCCCTCCAACCAGCGCCTCCACACCCTCCCTCCTTCTTCTCCCCCTGCTTCTCTTTCTTTTCCTCAGCCAGGCCCCCATACAATTCCAGTGTGAGAAATGCGTTGTGAGCGAGCTCTCATTTTGGACAAAGTGCCCATGTGTAAAACCTGTGTGCGCGCCCGCATGTACCAGCGCACACAAAATCCATCACATCCCCCAGTGGACTTTTCTCCGAGCTTGTCCCTAAGTAAGACCTGCTTGTCAGCTTAGGAGACGGACAGGTTGGGCAGGGAGGGAGACACAGCGGCAGTGTGAGCGGATTCACACACACAAAGGCCGTCCTACAGTGAAATACAACCGGGGGCTTTGTGCCCGGGATAAATCCACTCCCTCTGGGGTTTGTGGGACGGTTTTTGGCAGAGAGGAGCAGGTTTTTCTCCTCCTCCCTCTGACTTCTGTGCAGAGATGCAACAGGGGTGTAGGGTATTAATTTACCACCTGACTTATGGGCCTGGCTGAGAGAAGTGAGAGGACACACTGGGGGGGAGGGACATCACGCTTTCATCAACACAGCTTGTTCCCAAGATAATTCTTTACTTTGAGGGAGTATTTTTTTCTTGCTCCTTTTCAGCGCTGTGTCGTAGGAAACAAGGAGAGAGAGAGAGAGAGAGAGAGAGAGACCTCGTGATGTCAAACGCTTTATCAAAACACTCACTGCTCCACACTTTGACTGTTAAATAAATGTCTGTCTGTCCTGCAGTGGTGTGTAAAGACGGGTGGACGAGCGTGTTGGACAGCCTCAGTTGTCAGAGCTCGTAAGACGTGAGCTACGACTCCATTTGTGCAGAGGTCTGTGAAGCGTGAGAAGAGGTTGGAGGGAACTGAGCCGTCGGACCTGAAGGTCAAGGAAGAAGCGCGACACGCGTTAACGTAACCTGACAATGAACTGATTGGATTTTGGTGGCCAAAGGTCAAAGGTCAAGCCCAGTTTGACTATTTTTGCTAATTGGGGTATTCCTCTTTCAGTTCTGGTATCAACTAAGCACAGTGATATTTAATGGTATTTTTAAAAATGAAATCTCAAAGAAAAGGATGACGGTCATGTATTGATATATTGATTTACTGGTAACATGACGGATCAATAAATTAAAGAAACTAGACACAGCCTCAGACACCCCCCTGATTATCCAGTCAAAGTAAACTATGGTTGTATTTGTTTTATAATAATCTCCCCTCCAGCTTTCCGTTCATGTGGAAGATGTAAAATAGCTGAAGGGGCCTCCTGCACACGGAGTTCAGACAAATATTTGTTACTACTTCCCCGAGTCGCCTGGAGCATAACAGGATGTCTTTGTTTCCATTTGAAGAGGCACAATGAAAATGAAAAAAAGGTTTAATGCTAAATTAAAAAATAAATTGTATTAATGGGCCGGAAGGGTTCAGCGCCACTGTTTAAATTAGATTATTGTTTCTACATGGATGGAAAATAATGCAGAGCGGTAACTCAGAGTTCTTTAAAGTATGGTGATTAAACATTTATTGTCTTAAAGTTAAGTCAACCGCAGTCAGGTGATTTTTCTCTGCACTAAAAAGCTTCCACTTATCCACAGGATCACATGTGTGTTAGCTTTCAGACAACTTTGCTGCCCCCTGGTGGTTCTGTCAGCTACGTACAGACCATCACAGGAATGGTCTAAGAAGAACTGGAATGTGTTTGTGTATTTTATATCTATTTGTGCTTTTACTTGCTTTAAAAAAAATCCAAAACACACTCTGGTTCAAAAGGAGGAAACTAAGTTTTATAAAAAATGTTTCATTGCTTTTTTTCTCCTTTAAACAGGCCAGCGTCAATTCATCCACTTTATTTGTATCCAACAAAAGCCGGAGCAGGTTGAGCATCAATAAAAGAAACTGTGTCTGTAAAAAAGAAAACCGCTCCACTCTCTTAACTTTTATGTTTCCAGCCTCACAAAGTTTAACGTGCTTTAGGCTCCTTGTTTATTTTTTTAACAGTTTCTGCACATGATCTGCTTTAGTGGAAGATACAGAGAAGAAGATAGGAGCCTGAAATCAGACCAAGATATTTAGAATCAGCTTTAAGTTGTTATTTCTCTTCTTGGTGAAAGCAGCTGTTCTCCCGCCGCCTGAGGGACGGCAGCGCTCCGGCCTCCGTCAGCTGAGCTCAGACTGTGTCACATGTGCAAACGTTCACGTATCGCTCCTGGCCAGATGTGACTGTGCTGTTCTGACAAAACACACGACTTACTGTATATAGTACTTTGAAAAAATCTATTTTGTACTTTAAACAGGAAAGTTAATGCTGCAGCAACTACATCGATCACACAGCCAGAGTTACTATTCTGCAGATTATGTTTCATAGGAGACACATTTGACTTTTGCTCCACAATTCAACTTTATTCTCGAAATAAAATTTTAAAAATTCTTCTCTGACTATTTCCTCAATAATTACAATGTATTATCGATATGCAATATAAAGTAACTATGCTCTGATGCATTTCAACTTTGTTTGACTTTTTTGTAATTAAGAGTTTTTTCGACCTTTTGACTTTGTTCTCGATTTTGCGATTATTTTAAAATCCATTTGTCATTCATCCATTTCCAAACTTTTTCTTTAACATTTCAACTTTTTTATTTGGCATTTTAACCTTTTTCTCGACATTTAAACCTTTTTCTCTGTCGACTTTATTCTAGAAATGTCACCTTTTGGACATTTTGACTTTGTCTTGACATTTCAACTTTATTCTAAACATTTCGACTTTATCCTTGAAATGCAAAACTTTTTTTTTCCGTACACCTGGCTCTGATACTCCTCTGTACTTTTACCTTTGTAACATAAAGTACATTTCACATTAACTCGCCTAATGAGTGCAGCTCTTCTCCTGGTACTAGTGAGGATGTACTTCTTCAGCACACAGGTGGATGAGACACTTCTCTCCTCCCTGACTCCATCCGTCTCCACCAGTCTCTCCCATCAGCACCACTCATCCTGCTGAGGCTCCCACTCTGTGCAGCAGGAGGGAGACAGGGCGCCATCTTGTTTGAGTCGGAGGAGGAGGAGGAGGAAGAGGAGGAGGAGGAGGAAGAGGAGGAAGAGGGGGAGGAGGTGGAGGAAAAACGACCAAAACCCAGAACGGCTGAACCGGTGAGTCATTTATATTTAATGTGACGGTGAGGAAGTGAAACATGGATTTCTCATGACATGTGTATTAACGTGATAATCACACGCACACGTCATTATTTATATGAAATGAAGACGCGCGTGCAGCTGTTAATGCGGTTTCAAATCCCTGTCACGGTCATTTCCGCTTAATGACGCCAACATTTATGAAAGATGATGAACTGCTCCGCTGCGGATTCGTCATGTTTATGTGATGATATGTAATATGTGTCTCTAATGAAGCAGCAGGTTCAGTGTCAGTGTTGTTTCCTACCTGAAGGTCCCGGGGTTCCACCTCCACATGTATGTAACAGGCATGTTGGTCCATCACATGTAAACCATGTAGCTGCACATGTGCACGAGCATCTCAGCCAGGGGCGCTCCTAAGACCAGCTGGGGTCCGGGGGCTGAAGGTGTCTTTTATTATTTGATTTATCAGAGACGGAATCAAAACATATCCACACATAAAAGATAGAAAACAAAAAGTTCAGCGTAGGGAGATAAAACAATAAAGATAAATATCGCAAAATAACTTTTTCCTTGATTCGTTATCAACAGTCAATGATAATGATTCTTTAAAAAAAAACTTTTGTAATGATCTTTAGTCTTGCGATGTTTGATTCAGTTTGATATCTTTCTATTAATTGACAATTTGGGGCGATTATATAATTATCGGAAATGTTTTACTTTCCTCTCTCCAGGCCTGACAGCCTCCCCCCTTCCCCTTTCCCCTCGTGGTGAGAAGGCGCTGACACAATGTTCTACGCCCACTTCGTCCTCAGCAAGCGTGGGCCGCTGGCCAAGATCTGGCTGGCGGCCCACTGGGACAAGAAGCTGACCAAAGCCCACGTGTTCGAGTGCAATCTGGAGAGCAGCGTGGAGAGCATCATCTCACCCAAGGTAGCTCCTCAGGGTCGTCACCTGCACACCTTCACTTTCAAAACAGATTACGTGTTGATGTTTTGTTTTTTTGTGAATCCTGCATGAACACATATTCTTCCTATAAAGTTAAGGTGTGTATTTCTGTAAATGTGTATTTTGGGGATTTGTATTTCAGAGTCAATGCTCAAAATTATATAAAAAAATATCCCCAAAAATCTGACACCCTCTTTAGAAAGGAAAATTGTCGTTAAAGCACTGCACATTTATTTTACAGTAATTTTTATGGTTCTAATTTTTGTTGATTCTGTCACAGGTGAAAATGGCTTTGCGGACGTCGGGGCACCTGCTGCTGGGGGTGGTGAGGATCTACCACAGGAAGGCCAAGTACCTGCTGGCCGACTGTAATGAGGCCTTCATCAAGATCAAGATGGCTTTTAGACCAGGTCAGAGGGGAACTAATGTCACTGTTATCTTAAAATACATGCAGCATCAGTCAGATTGAAACCAGTTGTATTAATGTGAAAGCTTCATCTGTCAAAGTGTATATTCATCCTGGTTCCTCTGCCCCTTGAGAACCGCCTCATGCTGTGACTCTTTCCCTCCACTGTGTTGGTTCAGGTGTGGTGGATCTGCCAGAGGAGAACAGAGAAGCAGCCTACAACGCCATCACTCTTCCTGAGGAGTTCCACGACTTCGACCAGCCACTGCCCGACCTCGAGTGAGTCCTCTCTCAGTCTCCCTCAGAACACGAGGTAGAAAAACCACTCAGCTTCAATGTCAGAGCCCAACAGATAATATCGGCCGGTATGAGCCTTTCACAGACACGTCAGTATCAGCGTTAATGTTCACTGACCAAGTATACGCCAATTTGAACCATTGCCAATGTCCATTTTTGTTTCATTCACATTGACTGTGTGTTGTGTTGTTTTCCTCAGTGACATTGACGTGGCTCAGCAGTTCAACTTGAACCAGAGCAGAGTGGAGGAGATCACCATGAGAGAGGAGGTGGGCAACCTCAACCTGCTGCAGGACAATGACTTTGGTGAGCTGCCTTCTTCTGAGCATGTATGCTTTTATTTGGTAACGTCTCAAACATCAGGAGACTCCATGTAATGCTACAGCTTTATACTTTTACAAATACATTACAAATAAGAAGCTACACAGAAGGATTTAAGTTAAAGTCAAATACTGAGTTAAATGCCTTAAGCAGATAAAACACTTTTTTCACCCACTTTCTACATCATAAACACTAACAGACAGTTCTCTTGTGCAGCTGACTTCGGGATGGAAGACCGCGAGATGATGCGAGAGGAGAGTGCGTTCGAGGTGGACATCATGGCGACGTCGGCTTCCAACCTGCTGCTGGAGGCGGAGGGCGTGGCTAACCCGATAGTGGACAAGTCCAACCACCTGGAGTACGACGACCACTACAAGGACGACTTTGGTGACAACCCCATGGAGAGCAGTGAGGGGGGCATGCTGGGTGAGAGTCGACACTCACCTGGGGAAATAGATGCAATAAATAAAAACAGTTCCCCTTCAGACTAGTGGCTCAAACAATAAAATGACTCATCTTTTCTGTGTAGTGGACAAGCTTCTGAGCAATGAGGACGGAGGTGGCATCTTTGACGACCCCCCCGCCATCACAGCGAGTGTGATGATGCCTCAGGACCACGGAGATGATGACGATGACTTTGACGCCCTCTCAGGTCAGTTCAACGAATGATCTCAGCACCGGACCATGAACAAATTGTAGTTTCATGTAAGAAGTTGAAAGTATAGTACATTTGTCTGTATGTCCCTTGTGTTGAGTGACTGTGATTGTGTGTTGTTAGCGGGAGCTCCAGACAGTCCAGACTCAGGCCCCACAGAGCCCCTCCCGGTCATGGCCGACCAGACGGAACAGACGGCGCTGGTTCACAACGAGGAGGAAACCTTTGCCCTGGAGCCCATTGACATCACAGGTAATGATGCTGGAACCAACACTGAAACTTCAGTCTAAATTTTGAAATCATGACTAGATACAGTTCCAATTTATTGTCCTCCGCTTTCCAAAAAGAAGATCTGAACATCTTGAACATAAATTCTGACGATCACATGGGTTGTAGTTCAATAATCAGCAGGAAAAAGGGAACTTGATGAAATTATTATGGGAATTTATGAGCTTCAATTAAGAATCCATTAAAAATGTGTCTTGATAAATTCTGAATAGAAAAAGTAATTTTTCAAGTTTGGTATATTTCATGTCTCACGTCTCCTTGTGGCCTCTGCAGTGAAGGAGACCAAGGCAAAGCGTAAGAGGAAGTTGATTGTGGACAGCGTGAAGGAGTTGGACAGTAAAACCATCCGTGCACAGCTCTCTGACTACTCAGACATCGTCACCACGCTGGACCTGGCGCCTCCCACCAAGAAGCTGATGATGTGGAAGGAGACCGGGGGAGTCGAGAAGCTCTTCTCCCTGCCAGCTCAGTCGCTCTGGAACATGAGGCTGCTCAAGGTAACAAGAGATGTACAGTTATTCAGGGAGGGCAGTCACAGGACCTGAAGCTTCTTCTTTTCTCTGTCCAGATGTTCACAAGGTGTCTGACGCCACTGGTACCTGATGAGATGAGGAAGAGGAGGAAAGGTGGCGAGGCCGACAGTCTGGATGAGTTCCTCAAAGATCTGGAGAATCCAGAGGTCCCCAGAGAGGAAACAACAGGTCCCCAGCAGAGAGACATCATGGGTGAGAAACTGCTGGAGACTGTAGATAATTACACTTCCTGTATTACATCGTTTTCTGATCTTTGTTATGGATCGGAATTCATAAAATGGCAAAAGTAATGACAATCTGTCAATGTCAGTTTTACTCTTGCTCGTCTGGTTGCCTTCCAGACCAGACCATCATGGAGGAGGCCAGCATGCTTCAGACTGCAGCGGTGGAGGGCAGCAGGACCACACTGGACGAGTCAGTGATGCCGCCACCATCTTCCCAACGAGGCATAAAACGCAAATCCCAGGACACAGAGCCAGATCTGCCTGTGAGTACAGATGTCTCCTCAGTAGAAGTGTCTGTCCACAACTGATTTCACCCCCTAGTTAATGTCCGGGCCCCAGTAAATCTCATCGGTTGCTCTTCTCCCTCTTTGCTCCGTTCTAACACATCCTCCACACACCCTCCACCATCTCTGTTCACCTCTCTTCTCCAGATGGGAGCTTTGGACGAGCAACAGCAGCAGCAGCAGCAGCAGCTGGAGACACCATCCAATGTGGACTTGCCCCCAGAGGAGACCACCTCGAGCATCAGCCAGCTGATAGAGTTGGACCTGCTCATTGACAAGAAGAAGAACGATGACAACTCTGATGAAGAGGTCAGTTAGAGATCTAGAAAAACTTTTAGTTTAATTTTTTGGTTTTCTTCATAAAGTATCTTCGTTTATTAACTGAGAATGGACATTAATTTTATCCAGGACTCAACAGAAGGTTTCCTTTATGATTATTTACAAGTGTTTTTTAACCCTGTGTCAGGAGGAGGAGGTGCAGGGAGACCAGGACCAGGAGGAGAGGAGGTGGAACAAAAGAACCCAGCAGATGCTCCATGGCCTCCAGGTTTGTTTGTGCTCATTTCTTATTAGAAGAAGCAGAACGTGACATGACATCCTGCTGCTACAACTTTTTAATGACGACATGCAAAAGCCTGAGCCTTCCCTCCCCTGACTCTCTCTTTCTCTCTCTCAGAGGGTGATGGACAAAACGGGCACCCAGTCGATCAGCCTGCTGGACATGTGCTGCAACAACAACAGGAAGCAGGCGGCAGCCAAGTTCTACAGCTTCCTGGTTCTGAAGAAGCAGCAGGCGGTGGAGCTGGTGCAGGCGGAGCCTTACAGTGACATCATCGCCACGCCCGGACCTCGCTTCCACATCATCTAGAAAACGCTCCTTAGCATTTGGTTTGTTCGTTAAATTCACAAAACGCTTTATTTATTTATTTATTTGAGTTTATTGACTTTGTTTTAGGAAATATGTGGTTTTTGCTTTGTTTACTGGTGATGTATATGTATGTCGGCCTGAAATATTTTAAAGTCGAGCAGTGATGGGAGGAAAGAGGACTGAATACCATGGTTGGATCATAGAGAGAGAATTGCAACTCCAAACATGGACGATTTTAATTTTATTCTTATTTATCATTATTTATTCTATCTTGTGAATCAAAAGGACTCTACCAAATCCGAACCCTTGTTGTTTGGAGTTGCTTTTTAGGCGTTTTGTTGCACCAAACTAATCTATTTTAAGATTTGTTTAAAGTGGAAGACGACTGTGTGTGTTTGTGCTCCGATAACTCAATCAACCATGTTACTGAGAGACTCAAATCTCCCACTGCTGCATGAAGAAGATCTCATCTGCAGTGTTGTCACGTACACAGACATCAGCCCAAAAGGAGCATGCACTATATCCAGTTTCTGCAGGAGTACAATTAAACAGTTACTTAAATAGTGATTTGCAAACTCAACCAGCAATTAATCATTATACAACTGTAGCGTAGCACTTTATAAACTCTCTGCTTGCTAGAGTTCTGTCCCAAGTCTTTAGACAAAATAAAGTAGACAAAAACAAACAGTACAACTTTTAAGGTGCTGTTGTTGTACACTATTCTCCTACAATACATTTCAGTATGCTGGTTTCCTCTCAAGGAAATAGCTATAAACATTAGTATATAGTCTACACATAATTAGTATTTAGTATAGATTTGGGACACAGCTTATAAAAAATATCTAGAGACTTTTAACCTGTATGTAAACACAAGTGTTCTGCCACGTGTGCATGCTCTGTGCGGAATTGCTGCAGAAATTACATTTTATTGCCGTCTTGCTCTTTTACTCTTGAAATGACACAAACTCATTTAATCCAATGTCCCTTTTATAAATGGAAAATCATTTAGTTACAGGTGGGTGACATCTTGTTTTCAGGTGAACTCCGGATAATGTCCTGACATTTTCCAGAACACGGCAGGAGATTGTCCAGGTCAGACGTGTTCACAACAGGAACATTTCCAGAACATGACGTATACATTTCACTTTACTGCACATTGAAGATGGTGAGCGAAGCAGCTACTAGCTCAGCAGTAATGTTGACAAGCAGTTTGTCAGCATCTTTTCCTGCTGTATTCTCACACGTGCCCACTCAGACATTTTACCAGGGACTGGCAGCAACTGACTTGCGTTTCCACATCTGGAAAATGTCAGGAAAACATCCGGAGTGCGGTGCCTGTCTGAAAGCAGCTCTACAGTAATGTTGTATTATCTTGACGAAGAAAACAATTCAGCTGTTACCTTTGACATGAAGTAGATAATCTATTCAATGCTCATACTCAATAATCAATAATCAATGTTGTATTATACAAGAGTTATAGAGAATGAATAGTATTTGTTTTTAATCTATAAGTAAAACTAATAAGTAATCAACTTGGAAACAGTGAACATGACCAAGTGAGGTCTGAATGGACATATTGAGAACGTGTGTCATTGTTTGGACTCTTACTACAGACTGAATCCAGCAGAAATAACAAATCACACAGCGTGAAAACAAGCAGACCAACAAGTCATTGTGGTCCCACTTCTTCCTTCTTGCTTCTGCAAAAGACGGCTGAATGCATGGTTTTTAAAATCCCCTCTCATGTAAACTGTACGTCATGTAATGTCCGAGTGCAGCTTATATCTTGAACTATGTGCCTGTAAACCTGCTTTTATATTTTGTATAAAAGCCCGAGACAAATCCTCTGAATCTTGAAAACATTGGTTATGTTTCTGTCTGAGTCCTGGAAACTGTCGCAGAACTTTTCAAATTAAAATAAATACTGAGATTTTAAAATGGCATTGTGTGTAATAAACATGAACATGTTCAATGTGGTGACATCAGAAGAACAGAGCAGAAGTTCTGGTTTTATATTAAACATGAAATTATTTGACATCTTCAAATGTTATTTTTGTAAGCAACAAAATGGCTTGAGTGTCTGTCTTCCTGCCACATTATGTATTTGTTATTGCAGGAGCAGGCACTTCCTCCGTCTTCTGCTTCTTCGGTCGGTTTCTCTTCTTCTCCCCCTCCTCCGTCTTCTTCAGGGGCGGCGTCGGCCCTCCTTTCTTCTTCTTCTTCAGGCAGCTCAGAGGGTTAGGATGGCTCTGTTTCCTCCTCCTCTTCCTCCCTCGTCTCTCTCCGTCCCCTTGGCCGATGCCCTGCTCCTCTTTCAGGCTGCGGATGCTCTGCTGCTGGGCCGGGCTCACCAGCTCCCCCAGCGAGACGGCCTGGACCTGATCGAGAGACACCTGGCTGGGTTTGTCCAGGACGATGGTGTTGGCGATGATGTAGAACAGAGGAACGCCCGAGATCTTCTTCAGGCCTGCGGTCAGAGTGTGGTCCTGGAGACGACACACAAAATACAACAGACTTGTGTAAGAGGTTGTCACGTTTACACATGTTAGTCGTGGTAGTGTTTATAGTTAAACTGTAAAATAGCAAGCTTGATAACGACATCTTAGGTATGATTGCAATTTGTTAAACATATATATAAGTGTAAGACCTCCTCTGGATGGTGTTTGAGTGTGTGTAGGGTCTCATAGTATCAGTATAGTATTCACCTGTGTGGCTACAAAGTAGTGGTGTAGGTTGGTCTCCCCCAGCATGGACAGCAGACACTCGGAAGCAGGGACTGGGCTCTTGAAATGTGCACAGTTCCTGACCTGATACCTCTGCAGGATGAGTTTGGCTCCGTACAGCTCCTTCCCCAGAGTCTCCAGTTCTTTCAGTGCACAGCTGAGACGCAGAGACACAGAGACACAGGACATTAGATCGGAGGACGACAGTGAAGTACATGGAAGTATAAGGAATAATTAACATGCAATACTTAAGTGTAAGGATAAGTAATATGTAACTTCCTGAAGTAGGTGCACTCACTTGGTGGTGCACAGCTGAACCTCCCCCATCAGGTACTTGGGCATCTGCTCTTTAATCTGGATCTTGTTCTTCAGGGCCGCCTGGCAGAAGGTGCCGTCCAGGAGGATCTGGAACGGTTCCCTGAAGCTGAAGTTGTACTTGTAGAAGCTGATGGTTTTCTTGGCCTGTTTCTGTCTCTTGATCTTCATGGTGGTGGGGAGGTGACGTCACCGCGAGGGGGTGGGGGGGGACTTCTCCTTCCTCTTCAGGGGATATAAGTACACGATGTTGTTTAAAAGTCTTACCTGAAGGTTTTCATACAGATGTTTCTAAAAGCCGCTGACTTCTCTCAGCGTGGGTTTTTCTGGTGTACACAACATGGCATGCCGTGGTTACATTCTCATGTCTCCGACCGGAAACACATTGCACGACAAAGGTTCCGGCTGTTTCAAGAACTAGTCCTACCGTCCAGGCATTTCTGTTTTATTTTATTATGTCAGATTTGGTTTCATTAAGAATGTATATACATTTGTTTTAATGTGTTTTTATATGTAGTTATACGTAATCTTATTTCTAAGAAAATATTATATATTATAAAGGCTTACTTTATAAGTAATAGTAATATTAAGTTATATATATATATATATAGTTTTTTTAAAACAAACTTTAATATAATTATATGTTAATATGTTATGATTAGTGATGGCGAGATGAAGCTTCATGGCGCTTCATTTGCTCTACTGCGCCATCAAGTGGACAATAAATGTAAAACAGGCAGAGTGATTATAATACATAAATTATGAACTTATTAATATGGTGTCTGTCTTTATGATACAATGGCGGTGTACAAAGGGAAAGTGGAAACAAATTGGGCAGAGGGGTTGTGACGTGAATGTGCTTGTGTTACTAGGGACAACATGTAACACGTGAAATATGGACAATATTTTATTCATTTTTATTTATTATTAATCATGTCAGAGGCCGAAACTATTAATATTATGATGAATATTATTATGATTAGTATCAGTAGTAGTGTTTGCAGTAAAGTTGTAGTAGCATTAGCAGCAGTAGTATTAGTAGTAGTAGAAGTATTAGTAGTATTCGTAGTATAATACGGGGGGTGTTTGTGTCGTCACCGGTCCTCGCCTCTTGTTTTCCCGGAAGCGGAAGTCTCGTTTCGGGGCAGATCTGCAGCAGCAGCGCCTCCGGTCGCTCCGGTGACACTTGTCGTTGCCTCGGATCAAGCGTCAGCTCCTGTCGGCTCGGGCCCGTGTGTGTTGCCTCAGGTCGGTGCTTTACCTCCCGTGGTTCGCGTGCACACTGAACAGTATGGCGGCCGCGGATCCCCGGTCCTCGAGTGACGGCGGGCCGGCCAGCAGAGGAGGATTCCCGGCCGGGGAGAGCAGCGACGGCGGCGGCGGAGGAGGAGCAGGCGGCGGCGGTGCTAGCAGCAGCGGGGAGGGAGAACGGGAGCGGGCCACCTTCGAGTGCAACATATGTCTGGACACTGCCCGGGACGCTGTCATCAGCATGTGCGGCCACTTGTTCTGGTACGAGCCGGGGAAGAGGGCCGCTGGATGGGGGGGGTTGTTTGTGTTCAGCACCGAGGGACCCGAGTGTAGTTTAACCGTGTGATCGGCCTCCTTCTGCCGTCACTTGGACTCATCTGATCGGTCTGAACACAGGCTAATGCAAACAAGATAGTTAAACAACTCGCAGCACATGGATCAATATGAACTAAACCAGTTGATATAACATGTGTGTGTGCTAGGGGGGGGGGGACAAGAGGTCGAATGGAGGCTGATCACATTTAACATCACTTGAGATCTGCTCTGGTGTTGTGAGGAATTTAATGACCCAGGTCACCCTGTCTGATGTAGGTCAGAGGTCACGGCTTCGCACACACACACACACACTCTGCTCTGCTCTGTCACACATTAATCTTCCTGTTTCAGGGTGTTGATCATTTGCATCAGCTCACTCTTCAGTCCTTCACAGCAGCGACTGCAGTCCGGACAGGTTGTTTCCAGGTTTGCAGAACAGCTGAAACTATTAGTTCGATAAATTCATTACTTATAAGAAAAGCACAAAATGGTCTCTGGTCTCTCAGATGTGAGGAAACCTGAAGATGCCACATTGGGAACTGGGAACTTGTGATATGTGAATCAAAAACATCACGAGGTTAATTAAAAATGAAAATAATAGCTCTGAGAATAACTCATCTCACAATGTTAAAGAAATTAGACAAATTTCCTGGATCTGCCTCCTGATTTAATAGGTTTCCTGATGCATAACCACCAAGTTTCATGGAAATCCTGCAAACTAACTAACTAACAGACAAGCTGACGAGAAACTGCCAAAGAAATGTTTGAGCTGGTTCTGTAATCATACCATTTGTCTCCCAGGCAGAACTGACATGTTTTATTTTTCAACAAAAAAGAAACTGTCCTGCTCATTAGTTAAACAGATAAACAGATAAATCAATAATGAACCTAACAGCTCTGTGTAACCTGAGGTCGCTCTCAACCTGAGCGTCTACTCCTTTCTCTTATCAGGGTGTTGATGAGGTCTTGCGCAAACCTCAACCTTCAAACCACTTTGTGTTGAGAACGTCACATGGTGTGTGTGTGTGTGTGTGTGTGTGTGTGTGTGTGTGTGTGTGTGTGTGTGTGTGTGTGTGTGTGTGTGTGTGTGTGTGTGTGTGTGTGTGTGTGTGTGTGTGTGTCATTGATGAGTCGGGGGTGTGGACTGGCGGCTGTGCTCGTTCCCAGGTCGAGGTTAACGTGAGATCAGGGCCGAGCGTGTGTGAGACCGGAGTCAAACCTATAAACGTCAGCAGTGAGAGTCACAACAGGCTTTGTTACACTCTCACACAGGAGAAGATGTAACTGAATCGGTTGTTGGCACAAAACAACAGTTTAAAATGACAATGGCCTGAGTGGGTGTGGACCGGAGACTGTAAATAAAGATGGCCGACGCCTCTCCTCTCCCTCCCACCATCCAGAGATGAAGTCGAGTCGCTTTGGCTTCACTCTTGGGAGCTGTCATGTCGTCCATCTTTATATACAGTCTATATTCAAGAAGCTGCTTTTATAGGCAGGATGGAAATACTCCTGCTACCTTCTAGTGTCGTTTGTAATCAGTTTTCTATTATGGGTGCTATTAACTTTTATTCAAAGGAGAATTTATTTTTAGCAAAAACACAGAAGAAGCAAAGATAATACCTTTATCGGCATAAAACTGATATCCACAAAAGGTTTCTTTCAATGATTGATCTGCGGGAACAGACGGTTTTAAGGGTTATTGTCAGTTCTCAAGGAATCTCAGGTTGAAATCTTGCAGAGAAGAATGAAAGGAATGAGGGAGAGGAGAAGACAAGCTGCTCGACTTGAAGTGTTAAACCACAGAAAAAATGTTTATAAATATGTTCTCCACCAAGTGTTTGACTCCCACAGTGAATTTGACTTTTTGTTTCTTGGTAAAACTTCATCTCCAGTGCATGAATCACAATATTGTCTAGTTATGTTTTCATGGTTTTGTTAAGAATGGTTTAGAGGAGTTGTGTGTTTCTGTTAAAATCCTCTTACCCTCACGTGTGCTGTTGCTACACAACCATACATTGAAGCTCCCTCGTTAGGGGCTGATGTAATGTAGTCGCCGTGTTACCCACGTGTCGCTTTCTCTCTCGACGTTTGTGCAATGTGATGAAACCGTGATGATGAAATTGTCGGCAAGAGAGAAAAGGGTCGAAGTGTCAGTTCACCTGCTGCTTCACATTCAAAACTTAATTAGAAAAATGTACAGGAATAAATATTAAATACAATACATTTTTAATCCCAGTACCTCAGAGGCTGCCACGTTTAACTGAACTTAAAACAACTGAACATTTTCCAGAGTTCATGTCTGAAAACGCTTTAATAGAGTGCAGAGTCCAGAGGGAGGATTTGTGTGAAAGAGACATTAATGTGACTTTAATACTTTGAGGTTAATGAGTGTGTGACATCTTCACAATCCTCCGGAGCAGACCTGTCTGTGTCGGACGCACACAGAGGCTGCAGGTGATGATTCCTCACCAGGAGCAAAATTACATTGTTCATAACCAGCAAACGTCTGACTGTAAGAAAGAGACAGCTCGACCAATGGAAACAATCGGTTATGAAAACAGTTGCCTTATTATTGATTAACTAATTGTTTCAGCTCTACGTCACAGCTCACGGTCTTCATCAGCCAATCCACACGAGACAGACGTTACGAGCTTTGCCACATATCTGAGCCGTCGTTATCTCGTGACCGTTTGTTCAGACTTGGGTCACGTGACGGCGCCTGAGCAACAACAGTCATCGATTAAGAAGAACTACAGAGGAGGCGAGGGCCGGGCAGCAAAACGATATCAATAAATATCGCAGTAAAATTGTAATCAATAGCATAGCAACATAAAAAATAAGGTGTAAAACACAGTTGATTAACCTAATGTGACATTTATCCAGAAAATTATCTATCTTGATTTTTCGGCCATATCGTCACTATGAGACATTTCCTGCGTCTGGTGAAGTTTGACCCTTTAAAACTACATGGAAAAATGTCCCTGAAGTACTGAGGACAAAACGTACACACTCCTCTGCTGTTGACATTTCAGATAAGTGCACTCCACGGCCGTCTGTCTGTAAAACATTTACACTTAAACACCAGGAGGCAGATGATAGTATAATAATAAGGGTGAGACTTGTGGGAACAGAATCCGTGATAACGCTAAGGAGGCGTGCACGGCTCGCCGCAGTCGGGCTTAGCTTAACAGCGCTCGAGCCACTTATTGGAAACTAAGCAGTTGTTTTCAGGTCACAGGAGCTGTGATGTACGTGTGGACACATGTTTAATCCGAGCTGAATGTGTTTCGTTAACTTAGGCCCTGCGCTTTGTTCGGCTCTTTGAATCCACAGGAATGTCATTCTCTGATAGATGCTGTCACGCTGTACAGCCTGAAATGTGTGTTTGTGTGTGTTCTTGGCACTACGAACTGTGTGTGTGTTTGTGTCACAGCCTGCAGATTGTCATGAGGTGGTGTCTTGCTGTGTGTTTTTGGCTCGGCTGGTTATTTTGGGTTTTGAGTTTCTGATGAAAGTGTCTGAGAAACGAGTCGCGCCTGTTCCTCTGCATCACCTGTCCTGCAGCAGAGGAAGAGACGGAGCCGTCGAGAAGGAGGCGAAGTCAAAGATTAGTCTCTTGAAAAGGAAAATCAAACATCTGAAATGGTTGTTTTCAGCAGTTACACAAACCATTTATGGATTTAATCCTTTTCAGACAAAAAACACTTTCATGACAGGAACACGCTCCATTTTTTTAGTTTTCTGTAGAAATGTAAACTTTACCTCAGGGCAGACGTTACCTAGCTGCAGAGTGTAAATAACTGAGGTGTTTGGGCAAAATGAAACAGATAAAATGCAAAAGCGATTACGCAGCCATGGTGCAGGAATGATTGTCCGTTCATGTGGTATCGGAATAATCAGCCAAATTAGTTTCCAGCAACAGCAACTTGGAAAATGTATGAAAATACTGGAAAGAGGCGTCTAAGTGTTGTTTACATAAATAAAACACATACGCCTTCGTGTTTTTTTTCCATATTTCAACTTCAAACTTTCGAACAATGGCTTCACAAGTCGGGGTAATGGCATCTTCCCCAGAGCACGTGAATGCTCAGTAATATAGAGCGAGCTTTCAGACTTGCATTGTTAGTTTGGTTAAATTAAAAGCTGCAAAACAAAACACTTCCGACATAAATGTGAGAAGTAAACTCACCCGGAGCCAATTTAGTTGCATTTCGGCAAAAAAATCGATAGGTCTAGGATGCAGGAATATTCACCGTGTCGTTGTCCGTCTCCTGGGTTTCCGCCACCTCCCACAATGCAGCAGCAGCTTGGCCGGGGCCTGCAGCCGCTCAGGCAACAGATGGAGCCAATTACTAGAAACGATGGGGAGCAGGAATCAGATTAATCAGCCACTGGTGTTTCTAACCAGGTGGACTGTGGAGTGATGATGAGGAAAATCTGACACCAAGAGATTTCTATTGTATCCTCTGAGATTTGTTTAATTTAGTTACTGAGCTGACATTTGAAGAGAATGCAAATGAATCTTTCCTCTTTGTCTCTTTGTCTCCCTGCAGCTGGCACTGTCTTCATCAAGTGAGTATCCCCTCTGTTATTCTTCTTCTTTGTACATTTCATTAAAGGAGACACATTCTGCTCATACTCAGGTTCATGACTTCAATTTAGGTTCTTACTTGGAAAGGTTTCCACGCTCTAATGTTCAGAAAACACATAAGTATCCTCAAACTGTCCATTGCTGCAGCTCCTCTTTTCAGCCTCTGTCTGAAACACTTGGTTTTAATGCCCCCCCTCCTGATAAAGCCCAGTCTGCTCTGACTGGTTAGTTGGCCCACTCTGTCCTGATTGGTCATCCGCTTGCAGGACATGAAGGAAATGTCAACCTCTGCTCTCGCTTTAGGGCACGGTCCCACATACGCAAACGCAAAGAGAATATTGCAGGTCAATTGCAGAGTCAGGGTCTGTCAGTAGGTTGTTGCAGAGTCGACCCCTCAAGCTCAATTAACTCGAGTGTAACCGGAGGGACGTGATGTAAGCGCGGGCGCAGGAACCGCACCTGTCAGCTGATTTACTGCAGCTTAAACATGCTAATGTACTTAATACCTGTTTACCACAGCTCCCTCTGCACCTCAGCCCTGAGCCCAGTGGAGCTGCACTTTGCTCTGAGAGGCAGCAGAAGAACTGTGTCGATTCACTTATAGATTAAATGTCATTATAAAAGATCTCGGTGCTAAATGCTCGTCCATGTTAGTGGTTGGGACATGGGCCAAACTAAAAAGTGAAAGTACATGTTAACATTAATTATTTCAAAGACGTTTTCTGTGTTATTAGGTAGCTCTCATCACACTAATGTTTGTTAAGTGTTCGTGGTTCTGATAAGTTTGGTTTTAATTAGTTATTAGATGATAGTCATGATTGACAGCTGAGACTGACTCACTGGTGTTTAGACAGTAAAGCTCAGTTTCCTGAAGGAAGTCAAAAGAAAGAGTTTGATCTCATCTGTATTCTAAACCTTTTGCCTTTTCCCTCAGTGGTTGGAGACGAGGCCCAACAGGCAGCAGTGTCCTGTGTGTAAAGCCGGTATCAGCAGAGAGAAAGTGATCCCGCTGTACGGCAGAGGGAGCTCCAGCCAGGAGGACCCCAGGTACACGGAGTGCATTGTTTCCTCAGTGTGTTTACGTGCCAGCTCTGCGGTTTCTATTTGAATGAACCGTTTCTGTCGTCGCTCAGGTTGAAAACTCCCCCTCGGCCTCAGGGACAGAGGACAGAGCCAGAGAGCAGAGGCGGGGTGAGTCGGTTTCTCTTCACTGATGACGCTCCAGAAGTGAATCAAGAAGTTTCTCACTGCTCATAAATACATTATCTGGCTGTCATTTAAAACAAAAACAAACAAATCTTTGGGTTTTTCTTTGCACAGATGTTCCAGGGGTTCGGGGACAATGGCTTCCACATGTCTTTTGGCATTGGTGCTTTCCCCTTTGGCTTCTTCACCACAGTCTTCAACGCCAACGACCCCTTTCACAGAGCAGGTAAACGCACCAGGTTGTGGCTACGTGAGACAAAATCTAACAAATTGTCTTTTCCCCATTACTGTGTCTTCCTTTTTTATTTTCAGACCTGCTGTTTCCTTTTGGCCCAGACGCAAACTCAGGGCAGTAAATACATCCTTCTTCTTCTCTTCCACCAGATCCGTACACAGGTGATCAGCAAGGCAACGGTAACCTCAACAACGGCAATAACAACTGGCAGGACTCCCTCTTTCTGTTCGTGGCCATCTTCTTCTTCTTCTGGCTCCTGAGCGTGTGATGGAGAGAGGATGGATGGATGGACAGAAGAGTGGATCAATGGGAGGGAGGAGTGCAAAAAATACAAAACACACACTTAGCTTAAACCACAGACACACACACACACACACACACACTTGTGTCACATTTTCTAGCAGGTGTTGAACTTGGAGGAGAGTGTAGCAGTGTGTTTGATCCCAAAATGAGACGACAACTACGGGAAATTAGTTTTTCTCCTCCTGGAAAAGGTGAATTTGTTTCAGGAAACTCGGCCCAAACCACCTGCTTCTTATATTGTTTATGCAAGAAACGCTCGCTGAAGAGTCGTGTTGCCCGAAACCCCAAATCAGTCGTGTGAGCCCTGTCTCTCCACACACACCCGTAGATATATGCACACAGAACAGTAAAGTTGGACACTAAGGGACAGTATTACGTGACCAGAGTGAGTTATGGAAAGTTTTTCTTCGTGTGTGTGTGCGTTAAACTCACACAGGGGGGGTGGAGGTAAAGTAAAGTTAGTGATTCATTGTTTTGGTTCGAATCCCTTTAACACCGAGAGGGAGGCATGTTTTGGAAAGTTTCAGTCAAAGCGGGGACCAGCGGGAGGGGTATGAGATCGCATCGTTGTTGCTATGGCAACCGTTTCTCACTCCCTAAAAGGCCAAAGAGTCGCGCATCAGTCGCACACGATGTCAGAGGGTGAAAAATATAATTGGATCGTGACATGAACAAGTTTTAGCATTTGCGACCTGCTCTTAAAAATCATACTGACAAGAAATAGCACAGATGGATGGATGCATTTTTATATACTTATGTCTTAACAAAACAAAAAAAACTGCCATTGCACTGTGAAGTCATTTGTAGGTAGAGCTGTCTTAAGGTTCGGAGAGTGCTGGTGCTCGACCACGTGTTGCTCCTTTCCCCACAAAGCTGTGCGCACATGGGTGTGTTTACCGACCGAGGGCCAGTTTGGGAGATTTATTTTTATTTTTATTTTTTTGCATCTATTTGAGCGACTTTAAAACAAATCTGACAGACAGAGAAAAGCAGTGGATAGTGAAGTAGTTTGATGAGATGCTGCACATGACGGCAAGAAGAAGAAGAAGAAGAGTCAGTGTGAGAAGTAGGGAGAAACCATTTGAGTCGTGGAGGTGAAAAAGCAACAGTTCAGTTAACTGAGCCCCGGTGTGATTCTAAAAATGTAAAAACACTTCTGTCACACTTAGTTATTATGATTTTCTCTGACTGTATGTGTCCGAGTGAGTGTGTGTACATTATATATTTGTATATATGAATATTGTAAATGCTGTTTTTACGTGTTTGACTGGACGACCAGCCACGGAGGGCGACGAGATGTGCGAGTAGGTCTCAAGATGCTTTTGTAAAGCGAGAAATCATCTGTTTCCTGGTTTCCATAACTCCTGTGTTTTATTGGAAAATAAAATAAAAAAGTTAAAAACCTGTTCTCTCAAAATGTTAAATAAATGTTAATGACAAGAGCGAAAAAAGGTGTGTGCCTCCCCGTCAATGTGAGAATGGTTCAGCTCATTTGTTCTCTTGTATTTCACAGTGCACGTTAAGACGCTCTCAGTAAAACCAGAAGTTTGAAGTTCTTCATCAGTCAGTTCCACATTTCTCACAGGAGATCTGCTCACCAGACGTTCAGGGTGACGAGGTGGTTGATGGTTCACTGACTTGGGAAAGGGACAACGTTTCCCATTCTAAGGTTATAAAGTCACATAGTGTTGCTTTAATGGGACAAAGACCCAAATTCAGATCTGACATTCCCAAAAGAATTTAGACTTAAGAGAACTCCACTGATTTATCGTCACATTTCCACACTGTTGATATCATGGACAGTTAAAGAATTGAAAAATCAATGCAGTGAAACACATTCTGTGTCAAAACCTGGTGCCTACATTACCCAGAGTGCAACTCCAGGCCCGAGTGAAAAAGCGCCGACGTGACGTGCAAAGGTTACAAATGTATTACAATATATTTTAATATTAACAATAGAACATGTTAACAAAAACGTTTGTGCTTATACAACAACTCTTTTTACAAATTACAAATACTTAAAAATATATAAACGTGAAACAATATTTCTATAAAGTTTTATCTGAACTTTTCACATGTTAAGAGTCCTCAGTAAAAGACTAAAACGAACAATCAAAGCTGTTGAACTGGATCAACAGATGCGTCACCACTCGGTCTAACATTTCCACAGAACTATGAACAGAATCAAGTTATGTTCAAAATAATGAACCAAATCATGAACTGCTTAAGAAATATAAAATGTAAAATTAAACATTCATATGCTGAATTAAAAAGTGCAAAATCAGGAGATCAGATCTACGAGTTAAAACTAAAGTTACAAATGTAAAGATCTTGAACTGATCTGTGACTCAGTGTTGATGTGGTTTCTTGAGGGCGAAGAGGAGGAAAACATCTTCACTCTTTTCCTTTAGCTCTCTTCGGTTCCTTGTTGGATTTGTTGAGGATTTTCATGAGGTTTTTGGACATGAAGTACGGCTTCTGTAGAGATCCGTCGTGACGCTCCAGGTCCTCCACTGTGAGGGGGACAAGTTGAAAGATGAAACAGACCGTGACATTTAGTTTCTTGGAGAATTATTATGAGTGTCTCGTCTATTAGCTTGACATTGTCACGTTAAGGCTCATTTATGCTCAACGTCTGATGCGTATACGGACAGACTGAGCCTCCTGTCCTTATTCTTCATTTTGTCTGGATTTGTGCACGTCTTCTGAAAGCTTACGGAAAAAACACGGAATAGAGCAGTAGCACCGGAAATCAGGGGACAGACACGGACAAAGGACACGATTGTCATTCAGTTTAATGGCCTCACAGACCAATAACTAAAGTTTACAACATGGCCTCTTTTGAGTCTCTCTTCACAATCAGCCCTCTAGTGGAAGTTTGTGGTCAGTGACGGCTACATTGTATGAAATGGACGTATCAGCAGCAGCATAAATGAGCCTTTTAAAATGTTGTTTACTAAAGATTATTTGTATATTTACTTTTTCCTCTTTAATATTTAAAATGTGAACATTTAGGTTTTTATTAAACTCACAGAAGCAGAGGAAGAGTGTGTCAACAGCCATGTTGTACACACTGAAGAATCCATGGGCGATGAAGTAGCTACCGAACACCACGGTCTGAAAGGAAACACGACAGGGTGAAACAAACCAACGTGTGAGTCAAAGCAACTTTCAGTTTCGTCTGACGAATCTGAATTTCACTCACAATAATCGGCATCCAGTAGTAGTTGAGGGTTTCAGAGCGGAAGGTGTCGCCCGGGAGCAGAATCCGTCCAGAGAAGAAAAAGAAAGACAGAACTCCTGGAAAAAAGAAAAGGAGAAGGAGACGTGTTATTTCTGTTTCAGTTATTCTTTCCTTTAAGGCTTGAGTCTTCCTGCAGCAGCCGCACTTTGGATTCTGACCTGGGCCTTTACTGCATATTTCCCCCCTCTCCCCCTATTTTATTCTTACTATCCTGTTTATTCAGGCGAAAACGACTCAAAGAATATCTTCTAAATCGCTACACATGCTTCTCTGTAGTTTTTTTAACATCCTGTTGTCATCCTTACCCACGCCTCCAACCACCAGGAGCTTCCCGAAGAACAACAGCACGTCCGTCACCTTATCGAGCACCACGACCCTGAGATGACACATAATCAGACTCGGTCAAACACTTCTATATGGCAGTTCTATTTTTATTTAAACTGTTTGAGAGAGATTTTGCACGATTATTTTGAAGGAGGAAGTTTGTGGTGCTGTTAAATTGTTCTGTGTTGGACTGAGAAGTGTTTCCCACGATATATTAGTTAGTGTAATTTGGCACTAGACAGTTTTACTTTTACATGAACTGACCACTGAGTATATCTTCATGTTATGGACGAGTCCTGACACAGAGAGAGGAAGCACAAACCTTATTATGTTCCTCAAGAGCAGCATGAAAGCGTTTTTGGCAGAAACACAGAAGTTTTTCCCATAAATGGCGATCTGTCGAGAAAAGGAAACAATCTACATGACTCAAATAATATACATTGCATTATATACGAATATATACAGTTACAGTAGAATGTGCATTTGTGTTGTTGTTGTTTTTTTACAGGAGAGAAAGTCAGACTTAAGTTATAGAGGAGCATGTTTTTTGTTTGTCAAATTACTTAAAACATTTAGAGAGTAACAATATGAGTGTGTTCACCATGATGTAAGCGTTCCTGTTGAGGAACTTGATGCACTTCTCCAGACACCAGAAGCAACACTTCATGCAGCACAATATGAAACGTGCGAATGGATTCTGGGCACCTGGAGGAGAAGGGTGTCGTCATGTTTGCTGTAATTCATTTGATTACCAGTTGACTTCAAACATTGGTTCATTAAAACGAGGTCCGTCAGCTTTACCTTTTGTTTTGTGGTCAATATATTCCAGAAGCATCCTCACTACCTGCACCAGGGTCAGGATCAATGCTCCGAATGCCAAAGAGCCAACATGGTACCTGACATATAAAAAAGTAATACGACAACTTAACTTACAGAAGAATGGAAAAATTACTTTGATACAGAATCCCATAGATTTCAGTCAGTGAGTCTGGATCCCAAACTGTTGTGTAAACTGTAAACTGCAGGTCTAGAGTGCCCCCTAGTAGATAGAGAGGGAACTGCAGTCAGCCATCACGTCCTGTACATTTATTCTGTACTGGAATTGGAAAAGAGCTCATGTCTTTTGGGTGAAACATTTAAATAGCTACAGGTGTTGAAACACAAACATTATCAAAGAAGTTAATATCATTAAAGTCCAAATGCAGAAATGATCAAAACAGTTTATATTGTCTGTATTTACCTTTTGTGGGATGCACTATAATCAAGTCATTGGACAAGGCAGATCTGAAAATGGCCTTGACTTTATGAGACTGACACATTTATCATCACGTGGATGTATCTGATGTGTCGGCAGCACGTGAACCTACCTGAGGGAGCGAATAAAGCCGCCGCACACAGGGAACATGGGGATATCGTCTGGTTTACTGAAGGCCCAGTAGTAGGAGGCGAAGGCCCCAGCCAGCGTGCACTGCCCCAGGGCAATGACGAAGTTCACACACCAGAGGAAAGCCACCGCGTTGTAGATCTGCAGATTGAAGAGGTTCCTCTGCAAGAGACCCTCGTCGTTGTATTTGATGAAGATGCAGCTGGCTGAGGGGCAGCCTGGGTAATCTGACGAGGTGAAGTTCTGAGGGCAGGAGATGGAAAAGTGAACAACTCAGAACTCCTTAGCTAAGCTGATTGGACACACACACATTTTCACAGCTATAAATCAGTTTTTCATGTGAGGAAAATCTAGATATTATCACTTTGTCTCATGTCCTGTGGTCTCACCTGAGGGTCACAGTCCTCTGTGCCATTTACACTCTTACATTCACTCATTGAGGAGTTGAGAGCCACCACTCTGTAGATGGGACTTCCTGACGTGGCCAAATATCTACATACATTAGTTTGTAAAGGGAAGAACTGATCCTTTTCATTATTGAGGCGATTGAATGGTGTTTTATCAACAGTCTGTACACAAATATATACACACACACACACACACACTAAAGGATACAAAGCAGTGGAGCCCCAGTAAGTAACACACACCATCAGGAGGACAAAGGTGACCAGAGGGTACAGCAGAGTGGACATCATGTGACTGATCGCCCTGGGAAATATGAACACACACAGCATGACGTCATATATCATCTTCAAGATACAAATAATAATGACAAATAATAAATAAGTGGCAATGATTGTTGGTTCTTCTTAATATAACAAAAAAAACACTTTAATTTTAACGATGAAGTACATATTCAAGATCAAGATTAAGAGCTTGAGTTCTGAAGTACATATTCATTTAACAGATACAGTTTCACTCACTTGCTGGACTCCTGGATGAGGGCGATGGCTATGCGGATTCTGTTTCGCAGGAAGATGAGCGTCAAGAGGATGATCGCCTCCATCACAGATAGGATTATCACTGAGGAGGAAGAGGAAGAGGAGGAGGAGGAGGAAGAGGAGGAGGAGGAGGAGGAGGAGGAGGAGGAGGAGGAGGAGGAGAATGTCCTATTTAACCACGCACCAAACTCACATGCAGTCCAACTGTGGAAAAAAACTCAAAAGCACAGCATCTTTGTTCTAATGCATTTTTTTGTATACTGTCATTTATCTCTTATTCAAAAGAATTAAAACTAACATCTGCTGCCCTAAACATAACTATAAAAATATGAAAAGCTCCAACATGAACTACATACACAGTAGAGATGTAAACACCACATGCAACTTGACTCACCTCCTCCATGTACATGTATTTTCCTGAATCCTGAGTAAATGATACTTGATCATAACATCGCACACAGTCTACCTCACCAATAACCATCTAGTATACTGGTATGTTTCGTTTTTTTTGTAGGGGTCTGTTTTTGTTTTCATGTAAAACATAAACGCCACTAATTTTAAGTCAAATTGTATTGAAAGCATTTTGAACTCACAGAATGCCAGCCAGGTTTCTTGGACTTGTAGGTAAACGTTGAAGTTGGTGGTGAAACCGATGTCGCTGATGGTGGCGGAGTTTTTCTTGTAGTTATCATACTCCCAGTAGCAGTGCCAAATCCCTACAAGACAAAGACTCAGGCTTCTACAAAGGTTCGAATGTGGGAAACAGTTAAAAGTTCTCCGGTGGAGAAGTTTACCATAAGCTCCAGCTGCCAGGACTCCTACGATGAGCACCCACACCATAACGGGAGCAGTGAATCTCAGCAGCAGCAGAAACAGCAGACTGACCACCATGGCTATGAGCAGACCACTGAGAGGAGAGAGTAGGAGAAGGAAGACAAGAAGGTGGACAAGAGGGGGATGGACAAGTTATGCAAAGATACACAACAAGACAGGACAAATAATCTATGACCCTTTTCTAAGTTCTATTTGTGTGTTTGTCAGCAGGGGGCAGTGTGAGGTGCAGTTCTGAAAGGCAACTCACATGAGGATCCACGGCCACGAGGACGCAAAGTCCTCAAAGATCCGGACACCGACTTCTCGGGCGTTGAAGCCGTTCACAATGTCCCTGATGAGACAAAAAGCCGAAGTGAGCTTTGACTGTGACGGTTTTCCATTCAAACAGTGAAAAGCTACAGAAACTAACCCAGTGAGGAAACAAGTGTTTTCAAATACAAAGAAAAACACTCCAATACTTTTAAAATGTTAAAAGCAGAGAGTGTATATGAAGATGGCCGAAATGACGGCTCCCCAATAGTGAAGCCAAAGTGTCTCGATCACCCCCTGGTGGCTGGATGCAGTTATAGGTCACAAACCCCACCTCCTCCATGTTATCAGCCAAAATACAATGTACTACTACTACTACTACTAGTACTACTACTATTACCACAACTATTCTAACACGGCAAGTCCTAAGAAAATGCCGGCTACACTACAGGGAATCACAAAAACTCACAAAGCTACCCACCATGAGCTGGTGATGAGGAGAAGAAAGTAACAGGGTTATTTATGTGAGTTATTGAAGTGCAGAAGTTATTTTTTATTGAATATGAAGAGGTCTGGATCTGCTGCATCTTACCCAGTGCCGTTCTTGATGAGGTTGATAGTGTCGTTAACTGAGGAGGGCAAACCTGGAATATTCGAAAATTCCGCTGGGATATCGGCCAGTTTGGTGATATCAGGCAAACATCTTCCCAGAACTAACAGCGGAGAAAACAATCAAAAACTTAAATCAGTGGTTATAATTACGATTCATCATTAGACCTCATGTTTAGCAGCAGTTAATAGACTAAAATCAAAAATGATTTTGTTTTAGTGTGTGTGAGCAGATGCAATCACCAGAGGTCGTAGGCATGTAGAAGTACGGACACAGCTCCTTGTCCACGATGTCTTGAACGCTCTGTAAAAATGTTAAATTATCATGTTAAATAATCAGCTTTTATTTCAGGAACAAAAAACATCTATATAACATTTTTGTGAGTGGGTACAATCTCCTGTGAGATTTGTGTAACTGTCTGATGGTCGCAGCAGAATCTAGTCCAGCAAGTTCAGGAGTAACACTGAACAGTGGCTCAGTTAAAAAGACTTAGAAGTCATTAAAAACCAGCGTTTATCTCCAATATTTAGAAGGAAACTTTTAAATATTAAGAATTTTAAGCAGGATTTTGGTGGATTTATTACAGCAGCAGCTCTTCTGATTCAGGAAGCCGGGGATCATGGGTAATATCCACCGTTCAGTTGTGTTTGAGTTCAGTGAGTGGGACTTTGCAGTCAGAGCAGCTGTCAACACATTCACAGGCTTTTCTCTACATGAAAACCACAGATTAAATCAGACTAAATCAACACATGAGGCAGCAGAGGGCGCTGTTACTCAGTAAGAGTTACACAGTGTTGCTTTAAAGACTTTCAGAGACAGGTACTGCAAATGGCAGCAGAATGGGACTCACCAGGTCAGTATTTGCCAGATCTAAAGATGGCACACAGACGCTCTCATTAAAGGCCTTTGCTGCTGTTTGACCTGGAAGATAATACTTTATCTCCAGAGCCCAGAAGGTAGATGGACATTTCTCCACACAAACCTATGTGCAATGACAAAAAAAAAGATAATGTCTGCCACACTGGGAGAGACCAGTAAATTGTTCAATATCATTTAAAACTTGAAAATCCAGCAGCTTCCTCTACCTGTGTGGTCGGACACTGGAAACCCTGAAGAGAAGCTGCCATGACATTGACAGACGTGGCACAACTGAGGATGTTAAAGTAGAACACGTTGGGTTTGTCTCTAAAGGGGGAACACAGAGTTAGTTTGATTTTATAATCCAGACATAGGCATATTTATTCCATCTAATATATGTAAAAAAAACTAAAATCATATGAAAAGGTAAGAGCGGGATTTAATTACTTATTTGGCCCGATGCCACAGAACCACCCTGTGGAGTTTCTGGGATAAAGAACGTGCCTGGGATCGCCATAGAGCCAAGCTGATAAAGACAAAAGACAAACACGTGAAAACCGTGATAAGAAGCGAACAACAAAAGTCAATGACGTAAAACAATTCAATTCTGGGAACCTCTCACTGTACTGTGGCTGAAATACAAATACATGTTTGTCTACTTGCATTTAGTTTTAATTCCATGTACCAGTTTTTAAAATATCACTTTATTTTCTTTTCTTAATATTATTCAGATATTTGTATCAAACTTTATCAACATATTAACGAAAAATCTAAACAGTATGACTTCCATTGGTTGGCAAATTGTTGGCAAATGTTTGTTAACTTTTGTCAAAATAAAGTATGCCATTAAAATATTTGCAGTTTAAATATAATTAATAACTATTCTGTTCACACAATTTGATGCAACACTGACAATTCACAGTGTAAAATTATAAAAAACTCAGTCTGGCCACAAGAGGGCAAAAAAAGTGACACCTCTCTTGTTTCTAAGCAGTTTGGTTTACACACACCTGTTGCTCTCTGCAGTGGACACAAGCCTCTGTCACATTAAAGTGATATAACACAGTATGTTTTGTTTCTTAACTATTTCCTCGTGTAACAGACACATTTATTTATAACATCTGCTGATGAGGAATAAATCCAGATCCTTAAGTATCAGCAACGACCAGTAGATTCCTCCACTCAACCTCAACTTATCCACCTCAGCCGACCGGTGGTTTTGATCAACCTCCACAAGAGGAAATAGCTGATTGTTACTCTGCCACTGACACACATTACTGCCTCGCCTATCAGCCATCTGTTGACCCGAGATAAGAGCCAGTGCTCCGAGTGTTGGAATGAGTTTGATAACAAGGCAATAAAGAGCTTCCCGGCAAATCAGCTGTGTGTACACAACACACAGCAGTGAAGGCTAGTTATGCAGTGAAAGAACCAATGTAGAAATATGAATGGTGTTTGAAATCTTTAATTTATGTAAGATTGACACATAAGTAAATTGCGAGAAAGAGAAAGAGGGTGACAAGTATCCGGTGGGAGTGTCAACCAGGCCACAGTGTGAGGTCAAAGAAAGACAAACAGTTATTGTCTGAGGTTTTAATGGAGCAACCTGATTGGGAAACAACTAACCTTGTTTCCCTAAATACTGAGCATGAGTACCTTACCTAATATCCCGACCACTACGTAGCCGAGGAGGACGACCATGAACAGGACACAGCAGATGATGTCCGTGCACCCTCTGATGGAGAGAAACAGAGACAGCAGCAGGTGTCAGTGAGCCGCCTGAGCTTTGAATTGAGGTTTGCCTCGGGGGCGACAAACGTGATTCCATCAGTCAACAGAGATTTAGCAAACACAATGTCAAGCTGTGGAAACTCAAAGACAGAAACAAGTGCATCAGAAACCCTCCAGCCAGAAGGATTTGGGCTTGATTTGGGCGAGTGGCCAATGAGGCACGCTCACCTTTTCTTAATGGGTCCATTGAAGCCCGGGTCAAACTGAGCTTGTTCTCCTGGGGAAAGAAAAGAAAAAACTTTATTCAGTCTCATAAAAGTCTTTTAATCTCAACTATACTGTGACCTTGACTGACTAGTGGTGCGTCATAAATAGGTAACTTGCTTGTTTGTTTTTTTATATTGTCAGGGACACATAAGTTAATCACCTGGCTTTGCTTTCCTGAAATTTCACCTCAAGAAAAGGGGGTAGATATGGTAGTGGTATTAAATAAAAAATTATAAACTTTAGGAAACCAGGGACTCCTTTTAATTTTGTATAAAAAAGAACTATGTGAAACATCTGTCAACAAAGACAGGTTGTTGCGGTTTCTAAGCAATAAAGAATCTTCTTTGGGTTAATGAACAGTGCGATTGAATTACAAGACATTTTTAGAGACTAGAGAAGGAGTCATGTATGTTTTTATGGGTTGGAGCTTTACAATATAATAAGCATGTCAGAGGCGGATAGATTACAGAAAATAAATGACTCCTTATTGTTTCCTGGAACAGAGAGTTTCAAGAAACCAGAAAGAACAAACAATGAAATCCAGTGACACACCAAGCTGCTCCAATTTTCTTGAAACTTGGTGGAAGGGCGGGGAATGGGCTGAAGAATAAGGAAGAGATCCGGCCTGTGTCATTTGCTCACACCTAAGAACAGGTTTAATCAGGTGCCGATTTGCATAGTGATCCCGATGTATCTGACCTCGATACATGTGCAATGTGGTGATTAAGTGGCTGTGGTGGAGATGTGCGTTCTCTGAGTGATGAAGGTACAGAGGATGCGAGTGGAGGAGCAGGATTTCACTGGGAGCTCGGTGATATTTGAATGAAATTTGAATTCAAAGTATTGCTTTTAGACGAGGGAGCGACACGAATTGGAAAAACTGTGTGTCAATAAGAAAACCTTG
Source organism: Hippoglossus stenolepis (assembly GCF_022539355.2). Classification (NCBI taxonomy): domain Eukaryota; kingdom Metazoa; phylum Chordata; class Actinopteri; order Pleuronectiformes; family Pleuronectidae; genus Hippoglossus; species Hippoglossus stenolepis. The sequence continues at coordinate 5,986,462 of NC_061499.1, forward strand.
TTAGAAGAGATTCTCAACTGAGAGCATTCCTGCTGTCGGATCTTTGAGGCTCAACCAGCCTCCAGTGCATTATCCCGACAGACAGGAAGAACACAGCAGAACCAATCACATCAAACAGAAATCTGACAATTCAGATTTACATCCACAGACGTTTTGATGAACACTTTTGGTTTGAATTTGTCAAATCATTGTAACGTAAAATGTGTTTTACTGTACTTCTAGAGGTGTTAAAGTCTATGAATACTGTTTCTCATTTATGTTTAATTGTACAGCAACACATTTACATTGGCTCTTCAGTATGACGAGAGGAAAAGAATATGTGTTTCATATTTGGAACGTGCTCCGTTCATTTGATTGGTTCACAGGAATGCACATTTATCCAGGCGGCTCACCAACTATAATCATTTCTCACTGAGGCTGGAAGCGGAGTTATCTGGACTGGCTGACATTTGAATAAGAGCAAATGGAAGCTGTGTCAACACTGCGAGCAGACTCTCACATCAGGATACAAACAGGATGCAGAGAGTCGGTGTCTATTCCTTAGACTCACATGGTCCCACATGCAGGCTGGTAAACAAACGTGGCACCAAAAAAAACTAAGACACAGATCAAACCAGACTCTGCTTACATGGAGCAGTGGTGCAGTAGGAGAAATGGATGTGTGGATAATATTGTTAATTTGGAGGAGAGGAGGAGCCAGTGGACAGAGGCACAAGGAAGTAGGAATTATAAAAAATAAAAAAAAAGACCAGACATGTCATGCCACGAGTGTCGGATTTCAGCTCTGCTAGGATACCGCTGTAAAAAAATGCCTCACTGTGCAGGACACATAAAGGACTTCTCTGTTTTTATGCTCTCATCAAAAGTTGTCACAACACTTTAAACCTTGAACCCCACAAAGGTTTGCTTTTATAACTGGGATTTGCAAAAAACTCCTACATGACAGCGGGGGTGAGGGTCATCGGGTGACCTTGGCTACAGAGGAGGGACACAGGAGAGGGAACAGGTTTTCTTCTGTCCGAGTCAAGCAACACAAACAAACATTTGTGACAAAAAGCAGAGGAACAGGTCACTTGACCGAAAAGATAAGTGATCGAATACTGTACAGACTTTGAGGTTTATGGACAAACCACACCCTTTCCCATACGTCTGTAAAAAGAAATGACAACCTAGTTAATGAGTACTGACCAACAAAGCCAGTCAGACAGTCGTTTAAATTATATGAGGGTCAGGGGCACATTCATTTAGAGGCGTGAGTGATCTGACTCCTGAAGCTGTTCCGTGACTCCTGACTACGTTTTGTGTTCAACATGTCCTGTTAACAGGCCTGACAGCAGCTGAAAGGATTTCTTATCACTGTAAACATTCAGATAACACGGAGCTGCAACTACAATCAAACATTTTACTATGATTTTACTATGACCATTTCATTCTCAAGACGGTGTTTTCAAAATCTCCTAAACCAAAATATTTAGTTTATAAGCGTATGTGACGGAAAGAAAAAGCAACAACCAGGAAAAGTTTGTCAAAACTGCTCGACAAACATTAACTGATTCATCTCTAAGTAGAAGTAGTGTCTGTTCATGTATTCAGTAAAGTGTCCACCAGTTCTCATGCTTTATACGTTAGCTTTATTAACAAGCCTGTGTTTTAAACATCGGACTCGTCCCCTGATGCCTCAAGCAGCTTTTTACCAAATTCTCTGGTCAATGATTTGCTGCAACAAACCCAAACCTCACTCGTTTCCTGATGCTCAGTGTCGACACTAACTAACGAAACAGGATAAACAGCGGGTTTGAAATGTGTAACTGTTCCAAACACGCGGCATCAAAGCCTTGTCTCTAGTCAAAAGAATTTCTACTTCCTCATGAAGGCTGGTAGAGAGGAAGCAGATTCCTAATTAGAAAACATGGTGATGCGATAAAGGAGAAGGGGGATTTACGTACAAGAAGAACAGAGGTTTAGTTGTCACGGTTTGGCCACGATTAGCAAACAGTCCGCTCTGACACTTGTCGTCGCCTTATTTCTCAGGAGTTTTCAGAAGTTATTTGAGGAGACGTGAAATCCGACTTGATATTTACTCCCAGGGAGGGTTTGTTATCTGTAGCCTTGTGAAACCTCCCAGACAGTCAATAGACTTCATCGATACAAAAACAGCGCAGAGAGTAAACAGGGATCTGCTGAACACACGACACAAAATCTTCACAGGAGCATCTGAAACGTCTCAGCATCATCAGCAGCACCAGTCACGGAACTACGTGACTCCTGTGAGTGTCTCCTCACAGGAGAAGTGATCTGTTCCACATGTTACTGGGGTTCTCTATCGCAGCGGGAAACTTGTACTTATATCAGCACGCGTGAAACAAGTAGTAATCTGTGTATATCACAGCAGCAACCATTCAAAGCCTCAGGGATTCTGAGGCAATACAAGAGGTGAATAATTGATTTACACAAAATCAATCAGCAACTATTCAGATAATCATTAAAGTTATGTACAAAACAAAAAATACAAGAAGTTTTCCTGCAGGCTTTTCTTACATTGTATGTACTGATTGATTGATTATAGAAAAGTAATAAGACACTACTCAGTACTGATTCATCAAACAATAAAAAAATAAATTCTATGGTTACAGCTTCATGATTGTCCAAGAACCTCGACTGTGGGAAACCGTGAAGGTCATTTATGACATTAACTCTGCAGAATATGAAAGACTCAAAGGAATTTAACAAGTTGCAACCAATATTTGTTTTATCACGTCAGAAAATAGTGAAAAACGCCAAAGGCCAAGGTGACATCTTCAACTCTCTGATAAATAGACCAAAACCCAAACCTGACAGTGGAGACCAGAATTATTCATATTTAAGAAGCTGAAAACCAAAAACGAAATGACTGAAAATGATAAAAACCAATGTGAAAATAAGCAAATATCAATCTTTACCATCTTCTGTCACTGTCATTGTCTGATGTTAATTTAGAGGTGAGGGGTGTTCAGCTGCAAGACGCAACTCTACCTCTAGATGTCACTAAATTCTACACACTGAACCTTTAAATACGAGAAAAATGGAAAAACTAATGGATGATGAAGATACTGGACTTTGTACCTGAGGCCAGTGATTCGTTCTTAATCTACTATTTCCTACTACGCCCATTTTTATTTGCGGTTATTGTCATTTTTGTGTCTCTGCGACGTAAAAAATAAAATAAAAATACATACATAAAACCAGTGACGTAAACACTGTAGATTTCAATAACATGGTTATTATATGAATTGTGGAAACTGTTGGGTTTCTTTATAAATGAAATAATAATAAAAAACGACGTTAATATGTTATGACTTGGCGTTTAAAATTGAATTGAATTGAATATCTTTTATTTTAGTTTATTCATTATTTGCCATTGGACGCACTTTGTAACCGTGTTTAAATAAAGTTCATATGACTTAGCATTAAATTTAATTAAATGTGGGCTAATGTAGCGATGACAGTGAAATTAAAGAATACTTTAAATCAAACATGCGACTCAAACATCAACACAAACATCACACAGTTCGTCTGAAAACACTCAAAAGTGGAACATGACAGAGGTTTAGTTGTGAGTTAGTTGTGTTGTGTTGTTTGTTTCCAACGTCCGGTAACTTAACGGTAACTTACCGAGTCACACGGGGAGAACTCACCGTATTCTGACTCCGGGCTCTGCTCCTGTTTTTTGCCCATGTTGACTCCACCTGTTCTCCGTCAGCTCCACGGACCACACGTCGCTCCTCACACCTCAGACCGCAGCGAACTCCCGATGCGACGCGACGATCCGAGCGAACATCGTAACTAAGGGAGGAGGAAAAATCTTTTGCGCTCCCCCCGACGCGCGTTACTAGGCAGTGACGTCACCCGCGCACCTACACCTGCCGAGGGAACGCGCACCTGAACCAGCGCGCGGCGTCGGAGAGATCGTCTCCCGGCGAGAGGAGTCACTCGTGGATGAAATGTCGATGTTTTTACCCCCCAAAATACTGAGGTCTACTATAAATACTACCTTGCAATACTTGCACTACCACCAACAGTGTTACTTATATTTTCTCCTTTTTTTTTTGCTTTCTAAATATTTTGGAGCATGGTGAGAGGAAGCCTGTGACCCAAGGATTCCATTGCCAGCAACTGCTGTATGTACAGTAATTGCACATGACAAATAAAGTCTTGAAGTCTTGAAATACTATTTATACTTATATATATACTCAAGTTTGGATTTATTTGTCACATGCAAGTGAACACAGGGTCATAAGTATAATGAAAAGGTGTTGGACAAGAAGGAACCACTCAGCTCAACAGTGCAACTTACTATAAAGAAGTCAAATTCAATAAAAAAGTAAAACTATATACATTCAAAGGTGCAGTAACGTTCGTTGCAAATGAAGTAACACTATAGGCATTTGTGAATGTTGTATATGGCAGTTATTAGATCCAGAATTTGCCTCCTATTAAGAGAATAAAAATACTCACAAATGGCTTTTTCTTAATTCTAAGGTCATATCATCACTGTACTTTATTCTATTTTCTGTTCATTATTTTACATATTTCTATCCGTTTTATCGTTTTATTTTACTCCTTCAACCTATCTATATAGTTCTATCATATATTTTTATCTCTTTGTCTCTTTTAGCCTAGTCTTTTTAATATGAAAAATGTAGGCTTCATACCCAAACAGTTTTTAACACAGCCTATTATAAGATGAAATAGAACTTTATTAATCCTGAAGAAAATTCAGGACGATCGAGACGTTTTGGCTTCACTTTTGGGGAGCTGTCTTGTCGTCCATCTTTATATCCAGTCTGATAGAAACACTAGCAGAGTGAGACCTCTTCCTTTTACTTTGATCTCTGACTGAGGCCAGTGCATCTTCCCTCTCCTCTTGCTTTGATTGTGGCCTTTACACGCCCCCTGTTGTTGGCATCATATAATAACACCATTATTATTATGGGATCATATAATAACACCAGCAGGTAACAGTCGACATATCTTTTAAACCCTGATGATATATAAACTAAAAAAATTACACAGCATAAGGAGAAACTTTATATACCATTGAAATTGTATTGCAGCTGTGTTTAAGGAAAGAAGAACTGTCACTTCTTACACGAGCCCAAAGATCAACTCATGAGCTAATTTATTACACTAGATGTGACAAAAGAACAAATGTATAAAAATAAAGAAAATATAGCTAACACAGTCATCCAAAACAACACCATCTCTCAGGTCCTCATTGAGTCCAGTACGAGCTGGAGGCCGACTCATTACTGTACTGTGGCAAGAAAAGTGTGTGTTCGTTGGCACAACAGAAAATACATGTTATGTGATGGCGGATTCCTAATGCACAAACTTCATGTGTCAAGGCAAATGTTCAGAGTGAGATACAGTAAAAAATACTGTACGTACAGAATCACAAGACCTCCTTGTTTTGTTCAGACATAAAACACACAACGTTAAAAATGTTAAGGCGCATGTCCTCACCAAAATATCACGAGTCGAAAAAAACAGCACCATGCATCAAATACAGAATTTTAAACGTGAAAAAAACATAATGTTGTTTTTTCACTGCCAATGTGCGGAAGAAAAAAATGAAGAGGCTAATCCCAAGGCCCCGTAGTTGAGTGTTTTAAGAGTTTCCCAGTATGGTCATCCCACAGTCAGCCGCCGATTCTGGGCAGGCCTCCAGCCGAGCCAGCCTACTCTGCTCCAAGGCGATGGCCTCCGCCGAGTGTTTGCATTTCTCTGATCCACACTGACAGGTGAAGTACTTGCTCTTTATGTCCCAGAAGCGATCTCCATAGTCAAACCTAATGAAACAGACAAGGGCAGTCAAATTAAGGAAGAATAAAAGAATATGCAGATGGCAGGATGTAAACGAAGAAATGATCATAAATGTCACGACTTCTCACCCAAGCTCTTGTCCGCTGAGAATGTCTCTGGAGCTGAAGAAGGCGATGCGGGGGAATCTCAGGTCCTGGTGCAGCATGAACACACGCACTGGGATGAGGTTGGGGTCACACAGGTGGTTGATGAAGCGGCTGATGTTGCCGTAGTAACGGGCATCGATACAATACACTTCCCCGTCCTGCACACAAAAAACACGCAAAAAAGCGAAACCTGTCAGACAAAACATCCTGATGTCGGCTTTCTCTGTCCTGTCAAAGTAACATATCGGAAAAAAGCATTTTATGTCATCTGGTAATTGAGTATCGAGACTCCACCGTACACACTGAAGTCTGCTGTAAGCTACAAAATGTTTGCTACTCAGCAGTTTTACACAGAATCTTTTCGTCTACTCCACAGGATCAGGTCTGGTTTGGTTATTCATTACTGGTTATACAGGAAATGTGCTGACTCCTCGACCTCAGATGTTTCTGTCACTGTCATCACCTTGTTGTCCAGGTCGAACAGGTAGGAGTCGTCTTCTCTGACGTCTGCCTCTGCATCAGAGATCAGCTCCCCAACGTATCTGTGTGGAAACAGGACAGAAACTTTTAACCTCAGACCTTCCATATAAAAAGGCAACCTGTTGTGGATTTGTTTTTCTTACTCGCAGATGAAGCTTCCCTGGGGAATATCCTGCAGAGCTCGGACCCCCCATCCCATCTTCTCTGTCCTGTAGAGCTGAAGACGAACTCTGACGGAAAAAGAAGCGAAGAATAAACAGCTAAACCTGCTGCTGATAATAACAACAGAGCATGAATATCTTAACCTTACATGGCACATGGTTGATGACCATTATGTTACATGAGATGTGCTTACTTGATGCCGGCCTGCACCACCCGGTTCTTGCATGTCCGATAACAGGAACACGCCATGTTGCATTCGAATATGAGAGGAGGTTCGATTTTGTTGAACTCTTGGAGCAGCCGCTGGTCCTGGGAACAGAAAGAAGGAAAAAGCAAGTTGAGATAAATTCCACTTTTTAGGCCCCTCAGATATCAGACTTTATAACCAAACCCTCATTACATGTATTTGCAAACTGTAAGAGATTTTCTTGGAGATATGCGTTCATATTTTACTCTGCTGTTTCTACAGGTTTTCTAAGTAAATCAACATCTGCATTTACCTTGTCGTACCAGCACCGGATGCTGAGCTGTCCACAAAGGCAGTTACTAGAAGAGCAGTCGTCTGTGCAGCTACAGTGCTGAAGAAAAGATAATCAAATCAACAAGATTTCATTTTCAGATGATGATTTAGTGGCACTTGTTTGTGTAAACACAGGTTCGTGAGATCCAATCAAGATCTGGATTGTACCTGTAAGTGTGTAATGTTGCGGTCTATGTTCATTGCTGACGTTTCACAGTTTTCGGAAACATATTTGTAGTCTGAAGGACAGCCCTCATCATCCACTGCATTCACACAGGGAATCGGTACGTTCTCGTAGCCCTGGGCAACATCGCTGGGACAAAAGAAAACAGGAGTTCAATTAGAAAATATCAGAGAAACAAGAAGAGGAAACAAATCTGGTTACATAGGACGATGCCATTATTGAAAACACAACACAGCCTACCTGCAGATGATTCTTTCAGTCCGGAGCATGCGATTGGTTATTCCCCTCCGCAGCTTCCTGTTGATCTGGAGTGCGACCCACACTGGTGTATCGACCCGTGCGAGGGTGAGAGGGGTGTCTCCTTCCCTGTTCATGACGTCGATATCTGCACCTCTGGAGAGGAACAACCTGCAGAAACAAACAAACATTACCGTATTAGTTTGGCACTGAAGTGAGCGTAAAAAATAATTAAAACTGCGACATGAATTAGTTGTACAGCTTGTGATTGACATTGACTCACGTGACACATTCTAAGTATCCCTCTCTGGCGGCGATGTGGAGCGGCGTGTCTCCGTGCATGTTAACCGACGCGAGGGAACAACCAGCGTTCAACACCAGCTCCGCGATGTCCACGTTCCCCGCGTACGCCGCCCAGTGGAGACAGACGTTCAGCTCCTGGAGGGAAAGCGGGGACTGTTTAAAGTAATAACCTGAAATATTTTCATACAACTACATTAATTTTGTCTCCATTACTACAAGACAACAGGGACACCCTTGCAGTCTACATAGCTTTAGGATTTTCGCTGGTTAGTGTATATTAGCAGGCATGCTCATATTAGTCTACTAGGCCCAGTGTGGACTATCATATTACCTTATCATTGATGGTGACGTCAGCTCCTCTGTTGAGCAGCACCTTGATCACATCAACATGTTTGTGCTCTGCAGCCCAAATGATCGGCGTCCACCCACCGCTATCCTGAAAACCACAAAGAAGAAATCTAGATTAGGCAACGCTTGCCTCTCATCAGTCGGTGTGATCTGCCTCCGATAATCATTTTTCCTTTACCTGTGCATTCACATCAACCTGCCCCGTCTCCAGCAGCATGCTGACCATTTCTAGGTTGCCCTGTTTGGCTGCGTGGTGGAGGCCGGTGTATCCATCCTCCTCCTGATGAATTAATGACGTAAACAAAAGACTGAAACGTCTCTGCAAGTTCACACTCATGTTGTTTTATTCCCTGTGCACTAAACAGACACTCACAACGTGATAGACGCAGGCACTGTTCTGGACCAGGTAGCGAGCCACTTCGATGTGATTATTGATGATCGCTTCCACAAGAGGAGTCCTCAGGTCTTTGTCCTGGGCATCGACCTGAGCTCCAGCCTGTCAGGACAAAATTAAAAGTCATTTTCAATCCAAGACTGGAGATATTGTGATGGTCACACAAAATAAGAATCTCACCCTGGACTCTTAAGAAAGTGATTTTCAATAAACCAAATAAATGTTGTTTGCAGCCTCGTGACAAAAATAATGACGGCTAATAATATGAAAGAATTTCTGACAACTCTTATGATACACAGAACTTCTCACCTGCACCAGCATGTAGCAGACTTCCAGCAGACCTCTTTGAGCAGCAGCGTGTAGAGCAGAGCGTCTGTTCTGAGAGTCAGGCTGGTACGTTGGATCTATACCCTCCACTGACACACACATAACAAAAACTGTCTTTGATACATTCAGTTGTGTCGAAGCAGATGAAAAGTACAGGTCATAAACCAGCACTCACTCAGCATCAGCAGAACTCTCTGCACCTCTCCTTGCTTGGCAGCGGGGTAGAGCTGGCGAGGGTGGAACCGAAGTTTCTTCCTCCTGGCAAATCAAAAACAACATTTTTATTTTGATTTGAAATAGTCTGATCTCCTCCCTGTGATCCAAACATGTCCTTCAGTTGGAAGAGCTAAAGCAAACAGCAGAAATATTTGGTTGGACTAGTCTGATGTTAAATCCCTTAAACTACTGTGGCTGAAAAGTGTAAAAATCTGAACTCCTACCTCTCTGTGTCCTGTGTTAGGATGGCCTTCTGCAGCGCCGCCCTGCTGGGCCCAGGTGGAAGTGCACTGGGGCTGATGGGTTTCCCATTTGGCATACAGAGAGAAGGCCCCACGCTGTCCACTCCCTCCTCCGCTGGGGGGACGGTGGCCACGGTGGCTGCAGAGGCTACAGGCTGTGGAGGCTGCTGCTGCTCCACTGCCAGCGTTACCAAACCATTGCTACGCATACGAGCACTAGAGGAGGCAACGAATGAGGGTGAAGTTTAGCTAATTAAAATGTATACAGCTTAATGGAGTCAATAATTCTCTCATGAGTCACTGAATCCTACCTGACAGGTCTTTCTGGCATTTTCCCGTCCTTCATCCCCCCTGTGGAGGCTGTGAGGGAGGGTGCCATGGGGACAGACGGCGGCAGAGACGGGGTGGTGGTGGACGAGGCCAACATGGTGACGACGGTGGTTGCAGAGGAAGTGGACGAGCTGAAGGAGGGGATGGTGATCTCCTGGGCTTCTGAGGCGTCTTCACCGCAGTGGGGACAGAAGAGCATACCGCCACCGTTTGTCCTGCTGCGCCCGCCGCTCAGCACCGTCACACAACCCCGGTGGAAACGGTGAGCGATACGCTGATCCGGGCAGCACTCGAGAAACGTACCCTGGAGGAGGGAAAGATTTGGGATTTGAAGGTGGGATATTGAGGAGAATGAAGTAGGATAGATGAGACAATGACAGAAGGATAGATACACGGCGCTGAGTATTTTTGATAATGACAGCAGGTGGTTTTAACTCTCACCGCTATGCAGAAGTATCCACAGCCAGGACAGCAGTGGTGTTTGACCATGTGTGAACGATGAACGTCACAAAGCACCATGAGGGGCACTCGACTGGATGGACGCATGGTCTCCCCTTTAATAGTGTGACTGGTACAAGCCCTCAGCTGACAAACGGAGAACAAGAGAGAAAATATTACACAGTTGGACATTGGAAATAAAAGGAATCACACAGAGTTTGAGACTAAACCTTTCAGGGATGAAGAACACTGAAAGGTTAACCACTCCCAGCTCTCCTGCAGCAATGGAAGTAAATGAAGCTTTGAAGCTTGATATTACTTACAGCCCCTCTGTCTGTACAAAGGCAGTGTTGGAACAAACTGTGATACTCGACCCTCTGATGTATTATTAGGAGAATAGTTTACTGCAGTAATCAGTAATGTATATCTCCATCAGAATGGTGAAAGTAGCAAAGGTGGACAGACTGGTTCATCCTACAGCAAAATAATAACCCTAACCCAAGAACAAGACAGTGGCTTCAAATGATGGAGGAGCAGCACAGTCTCCAGAGTTAAGCCTCATTGAGCTGGTTTGGAATAACCTGGGCACAGAGTGAAAGCACAGTAACCTGCAAGGGCAACAGGAAAGAACGCACAAAACATGTTGCGCTGTTTTGCAATGCAAACCTAAATCTTCACCATTTGATTACCTTAAACAACCATCAATACACACGATGTATGTGATGTTTCCTAATTCAGAAGGCTACATACAAAGTAGATACAAATACACAAGAGGACAAACCTCTCCGTTGAGGCTCTCCGTGGCCCTGCACTGTCTGCTGACTCGGTGGCTGGTGCTGTCGACGCGGGGAGCCTCCATCCTGCAGCTGCACAGAGGAAGCTCCTCCAGCCGCTCTGTGTCTCCTGCATCGCTGCCGTCTGCAGAGGGAGCAGGACAGTTACATCTCTCATGGAATTACTTAGGGCAGCTGTTGATTTAAGACTGAATGAGATAAACAAATGCCTTTTCTTATTTGATCAACTTTAAAAATTGTATTCCTTTAAACCAACAATCAAAGCTAAACTCCAGGGCGCTGTTACAAATGAGAAGGAAAAGCAGCAAATCTGCACATTTGAGAAGCTGAAATCAAAGTTTTTGGCTTTTTTTTCCTGAAAGAAACTGAAACAATATATAATTTGCTAAGTTAGAGATTCATCTTCTGTTGATCAACTAATCATTCAAGTTCTAAAATCGCCCTAATTCAACTAAATAGAAATGTCCTATCAACCCTCTTTTCATTGTCCTTTTCTTTTACACTATATCATTAACGTACCGTGATGAGGGGAGAGAGTCAGACTGTCGGCAGCAGCGATGTCCAGAGCACCCAAGGGAACCTCTGTGTACTCTGCAGCCCTTCCTGCACCTCCCACTGTCTCCACCACGTCCACATCAGCACTGTTTCTCTCTTTGTCCTTGTCCGACCGTGGCCAAGAAGACTCCTCGCTCTCATTTCTTCTCCGGAGAGCTCTCTGTGTTTCAGACTCTGAACTCTGCAAGGGAAGACGTCTGTGTGTGAATATATGCATGTGATATGTATTTTTAAACAAGTGTGAGATGATAAAGATATGGGCTAGTAGAAAGGTAGTTGAGAGTGACATCTACAGGGGTAAACAGTGCGTGATGTGTAAAAAAAAAACTAAGTAACAGATAACTAAGTAATTATTATGGTAGTAAGAAAGATAGAATCACTCACATGATCTGACAAGTTCACTGACCCCTCTATGTCTGTAGTATGCTGCCTTTCTTCTCCCCCAACATCTTCAAACTATAAAATAAACAAATCTAATAATGAGTATTACTTTTTTAAATACAAAATAATGCTAAACAACAGGCACGTTTGTTGATAATGTGTTATCTGTTTTAAGGGACAATAGGTAAATTAAGTTTCACACCTTTTCTGAATCTCGTGTGGACGGGCTGGAAATCTGCGTCTTCTTGGCTGCTTCCTCCTCGGACTTCTCCACGCTGCCGTTGCTCTTCACCGGTGTACTCTTGGCAATGGACTCTACCTTTTTAAGGAATGTTGTTTCCTCCTAGGTTAAAGGAATAAGAACATATACCAGCAAAAGACGACATTAACAACCGAAAACATATCTTATAGAGTGTAAGTTATACACCTGCAAAAACATCCTCTTACCACAGCTTGAGTGTTTTCAGGAATGTTCTCAGACTTCTCAGCGGTGCTCTCCGATAAATGATCCAGTTTTCTCCTTTTTGCAGTGACTGGAAACACGACAAAGCACCATGAACCATGACAGTGTGAGTTTAAATACAAACAAGGTACTCTGACTCATTTTAATTCACAGCAATGGGGTTATTTTACACGGGGAGATATTAGTTTATATGAATATTTTAAAACTACTGACCTATTTCAGAGTCAGAGGGAAGGCAGGTAGAGGATCCCGAAGGTGTAACAGATGCAGCAGGTGTTTCACCATGACTTATCTGTGGAATAAAAATAATAATCGACTCAAAAGTTAATGAAAAAGTTCCAAGAAAAACCTGAACCACTGCCTTACTGTGTGTTCTGTGAGTGACTGTAGGATTTTCTAAAAACAACAAACCTTCAAGAGTTTTACTCGGTTCAAGAATCAAGACATTGGGGTGATGCAATGTCAGATGTTGGCAAAAAGAAAAATCTAAACAGATGACCAAATATAATCATACCCAGTCCAATGGAAATGCTAGCTCGTTGCTGGAGATGAAAGAGGCTAACCTGTACTGGTGGTGGCCTGTTCATGGTCTTGCGGGCTCGGTGGATCTTGGTTGGGGCAGGGGAGATGGAGGGAGACGAGGAGGCTGTGGCAGAGGAGGAAGAGGAGGAGGAGGAGGAAGAAGAGGAGGAGGAGGGAGCAGGTGGCAGGACGGATTTACTGCTACCGGGTCCAGAAACGCTCATCTTTGCTCGGCCAGGGGACAGCGCTGATGACGTAGAGGGAGAGGAGGACAACACAGAGGAGGACGTTGAAGGAAGAGACTTTGCTGCATGGCCTGAAGAATGGAGGTAAAAATAGCTGATGAGATTAGATCAGGTGACTCAGAGAGCCACAGTTTCTGCAACATCAATAAAACGCTAAATGGGAAGTCTCACCAGCAGCAGGTTTGTTCAGGGAGGCGTCCTTACTCGACGGTTGCGATGACATCGTCGACAACATACCACCCATGTGCTCTGTCCTCTTTGTGACAGCAGCTGTGGTGGAGGCTGCATTATCTGTGAAACATTTAAAGTTCTCCATGACTTTTGAAAACCAGCACAGACATGGACCAAAAACAAAAGTAGCAATACAATTATTTTAATCTGTTTACATGAAATGCACATGTTGTAAACATTTAGTATTAACCCTTATGCAATGAGATGTTGACGTACCTTCCTTGACTTGACTTGGTCCAGCTAACGACTCTGCTGGCGTTTCCGAGTCCTTTCCTTCAGGAGGCTCCTGGTGGAGACACAACAGGAAACATGTCAGGAAATATGCATAAATTTTATCTGATAGTATATAGACAGCTGAATATTTATATTTATATATATAATACATTATATGTAATGTAATGTACTGCAGTTCAAGCAAACAAGAATGTGAGACAGTTTAGCTAGGGCTATAAAACTAAATAAACAATTATCTCAATATAATTTTGATCAATAGCAATATAACACTGGTTTTATATATATAAAGATACAATCCTTATGCAATGTGCAACCCCTTTGAGGAGGTATAACTTCAGATATATCAAATGTTTTGCTGTTTATCATGCGTTTGTCATTCTCTGCTCATAAAGCAGAGTTTAAAAACTCAACCTTCATTCAGGAAAGAAATGAAAAGTGACAGTTATTGTGATAGTTGTCAAAATAGAGACTGATATAAAAAGTTGTATCTTGATATCATTTTAGGCCATAATATCGTTCAGCCTTTAATAGAGCTGCTGTCAGAGATGTTTAATGTTTTCAGTGCAAAACACAAACTTCAGAACTGTGATTTACTTTATTTAAGAAGTACATGCAACTCATAGGAAACCTATACAATATATAACAAACATCATGTTGAGCTAAAATCTCTGTTATAGCTAATTTACTGTTTTCTCACTGGCTTGTCAAGGAGAAATACACAATTCAACAACAACAAACCAGATTAACATGACACCTAACGCGTGACACTCCTGTTCGGTGTCTCTTATTCAACCTCAAACCCATCTGATTATCCACTCATGCAATTACCAAGTATTTCATAAAGCAGATGTTCCTGCTGGATGCTGAAAACCAAATTGGCTCATAAATCGCAATGAACGCACATTAAAACAAAAAATCCCTTTAACGGATTCACTACTGATCAATGCAACACAAGATGGCGGAGGAGCAGTGTACGTAAACCTCAGAAGAATCGCGACAAACGAGCGAAGACACCAACTACGAGGAGAAAACAATTTTAAAACTGCTAGATGCTAATGCGGCTAGCTGGTGTTAGCACAGCTAGCAACAAAGAGCTCTCCCAGGCGACAAACGAGGGTGTTTCTAGGATGTCGCACCGCGCGGGTTAGCTAGCGGGGCTCGCGCTACGTGCGCCGCTGCTGTGCGAAGTGTCGGAACGCGGCGCGGGGTCGTTAACGCGCAGTTGCGTGTTGCGGGGAGGGTTTTCTACCTTTGTCGTTGTCTCGGATGCCGACATGTTTCCCGACGAGCGTTCACGACGTAAATAACGTGCCCGCGTCACCGTCCCAAAAGCCCCGCCTCCCCACTCCCCCTCCGTCAGCTCCTTGCTTCCGGGGTTTGTTGCCGTACACACACACACATACGCTGATCGGAAGTCAGCGAGCGGGGCCAGCGGTTTGCAGACGATCCAGGGCGGGGGGGCCGGGGTGCCTCCTCGGAAACAGACCCGGAGTCAGTTGAGCGTCGGCGAGGGGGGGCCCGTGGGGTTTTTTTTGTTGTCACGGGACGATGCGCCACAAAGAGGCCAAAAAAAAGTAAACACACGGCGAGGTGGGAGAAGCTAGTGGCGACAGGGATGCTTTATCCCAAGCTTTAACGACCGCCCCCCCCGGAGACAGAAAGACAGGCTCGTCCCTTTGGAAGACATCTCACGAAAAGACAGGGAGGACGGTGGGTAAGTTTGACACGAGCTGTTTGTCAGTTGCCAGCTAACTAGCTTCAGACAAGTGGGTTAGCTAGGCCACAAGGAGAAGGGTCGTCTGTGTCACGATGGATTTCAGATTCTCACATTCATCACTATCTACCAAAGAGCCTCGTGTTAGTGTTATTATTATTATTATTATGGACGCCACTTGTGTTGAAACACGTTTGTTGTTAGCAGACGTAAGCTAACTTTTAAAAGCGAGGTACAGTGAGGCTACAGTTATTATCCTTACACTTATTATTACTTAGTGATGCCTGTTATTTCAAATCCCCCCCTTGTGGGACTAAGAAAGGTTTATCTTATTTTGTTGTGGATACCATCTAATATCTGGATTACAATTTAAGACTTCACATGTGTCCAGTCTTCCTCTCATAGTTGCAAAACTGGTGATGCAGTGTTCTGAACCTAGAGTAATGGCTGGTTCTTGTGATTACCCAAATTGTTTCTGATTAGTTGATTAACTCTTTTGACGAGGGTGTTATCACTCACAGATTTACCTTTATTCCAATTGGCCAACAACTGATTTCTCTTCTGAAACTTTTTCTTTCCAGGCATTTGAGAAACAATAGACAGAGTTGTTGTATGTTTGTTTGTTGCTGTTGTTAAACTGGTGTTGTTTTCTTGACCCAGAGTAATGGCTGGTTCTTGTGTTTTTGTATTTAATGATCAGTATTACTCATGTTTTTTCCTCACAGGGCTACAGCTCATTATGGCCAGTCTAGATTATATAGATATAAATCACAATGATTGAATACCCAAATTGTTTCTGATTAGTTTATATCCTTTCTCTCTTTTTACGAGGGTTACAGATGTAACTTATTCAAATTGGCCAACAACTAGTTTCTCCTTTTTTTTCCCGGGCGTTTGAGAAACAATAGACAGTGTTGTTTGTTGCTGTTGCATCAGTTTGACCTCATTCCGCTAATATATACCCAGGCACTTGTTGGATCTTGATTGTGACTCTTTGTGGTTTTTTCAAGTTGCAAAACCGGATGAGATCTTCAGATTGAGCAACTGCTTAGTAATGAACCTGGTGCAGAGCTGGTTTGGATTTGGTTCAAAGTTTTTAGGAACCTGTTTGCTTTTCCAGTCATTACTTAACTGTTTATGTTTCTGTCCGGGAATCAGTTCTGTGGCTTTAAAAACACAAATAACTGATTTTGAGTTGAGGCTCCGAACCGGCCCTGGAACTGCCTTGATGTAAATGGGGTTTATTGTGTGTAAGTTCTGCTTCAGTGCAATCTTGAGTTCATGTGAGGCCAGACAGAAGGCAGACAGGAACTAACTTCAATCAGATAACTGTGTGTTTAAAAACAGGCGACCATGCTGCATCTACAATTGAGCACACTGTTAGTTTTTTAATCTTATCCTTTTTGTCACAAATCCCCATTTCTCCCCAGGAAAGATGGAGACGCTTTGTTTCCGGTTGCCGGGTCACGGGGACAAGACCCTGAAGCACATGAATTCCCTGAGGTTCCGCCAGCAATTCTGTGACATCACCATTGTGGCTAGCAACAACCAGACCTTCAAGGGACATAAGGTGGTGCTTGCTGCCTGCTCGCCTTTCTTGAGGGACCAGTTCCTCCTCAACCCGTCCCCGAGGCTTCAGGTCAGCAGATATGTCAAGCACTTACCGTCAAAGCTGTCATAATTGTGTCTCTCTTCAACATTCAGATGCTTATATGTTTGTTTCGTTTTTTTTCTCCAGTTGTCAATGCTGTACAGCGCTCGGGTTGTGTGTGATCTGCTCCAATCCTGCTACACTGGCACACTGCAGTTTAACCCAGAGGAGATCGTCAACTACCTGACGGCTGCCAGCTATCTGCAGATGGAGCATATTGTGGAGCACTGCCGAGGAGCTCTGAAGAAGTACATCCAGTTAAAGAACCCCAGTCCACCAAGGGTCAGTAACCCAAGACGGTCGCAGTATCTACAGTAGTTGTACAGTGCAGATAAAAAAATTTCCCGCCGGCTTAGCATGGAAATAAATGTTTGCTCAAGTTGTACATAAGTAGTTACTCACCAATCTTTTAAAAAATTGTGTATATACACTCTCATAGCTTTCAGTGATGCCGATATGCTGTTGTTGGTTTTGAGCAGTCTTGACATGCTTTCCCATTCCATCCTCTAGGTGACTGCAGAGGAGAGTCTGTCTCAACCAGTGATCGTCAGTGGCAGCATTTATACTATGGCATCACCCCCCACCAGCCGACCCTCCCCTGTGGACCCACACAGTCCAGCAGGACGATCGGTGGAGGACAACAGCGGTGACATGTCCACTCAGGGCAGCAGTCAACACCACGATGACAGTCCTGTTCTGGATGACCCATGTATTAGGGTATGTGAGAAAGAAAAACTGAATTTGGTTGGTACTTTATCTCACCTTTCAGAGAAGTGAATATTTAGTTCTGTGTTCTGTGTAATGTTCCTTTAAGCAGCTTCTGGCTGGTGATTGTAATGAGTCAGTCTGTCCGAGCACCACTCGAATCCGCAGTTGCTTGTTCATCAAAAAATTGGGTTAATCATTTTTTTAATCTATTAATCTTTGGAAGTAATTTATCTTTAAAAAGTGCAAACTTTGCTGTTTCAACATATTGTTGATGAAATATCTTTGGTTTTGGAATGTCGGTCTGACAGAACAAGCGACTTGAAGATGCCACCACGTGCTCTGTTTTTAGATGTTTTACAGACTTGACTCTTCAACTCTGTTCCAGGTTAATGCATCAGACGAGGAGGAAGAGACCAGACCAGGGGACTTTGATGTGTTTAGAGTGTATATATCCGAAGAGGAGCAGATGAACAGAAACAGGGAGGAGGAGACGGGAGCTCCCTCTGATGGACCTCAAGATGCTTGTTTCCCAGAGACAGATGGTGTTGTGATCGGAGGAGAAGGCAGTGAATACGACTTGGATCAAACCAAAGTGGATCTCAGCGCTGGGGGCCTTTCAATGGAGGGTCTCCGTGCTTTCAGACGCAGACTGTCCGACCCTAAAATTGGACGGGGCAGAGGGGGTGGCAGGGGGAGGGGTTTAAAGAGGAGAAAGTGGGCGTCATCTCAAGAGAAAAGACCTCTGGGCATGGCTCACCAACAGGATCTGTGGTACCTGGCAACAGCTGGACTCGAAGGGGGTGTTGGGCTGGACTACAACCAGGAAGGGCTGAAGACAGGAAGTTACTTACCAGTCGACTTCCCACAGTTAGACTTCAGTGAGGGCGACACTCAGGGAGAAAAAGTTTCACCACTGGCAGGCAGCAGTTTGAACCAGTATTCTCTGGAGGAGTCGAGCAGTGGCGCTGGTGAGGGGAGTTCAGGGTTGACGAATGAAGGAGGGGATGAGTCCGTCGCAGTTGTGGGGTCCACGTCAAGCGTATCAGGGCCTGTAATATGTGAGCACTGCGGCATGACTTTCCCCTCCGCTCACTCTCTAGCGGTCCACTCCCGCTCCACGCACCTGCTGTACGTCTGCCCCTGCTGCGGCAAACACTTCCACCACTCGGCCAACTTCACCCGGCACATGGCCGTGCACCGGGGCGCCGGCAAAACCCACCAGTGCCCCCTGTGTTATAAGACTTTCACTCAAAAATCCACACTTATAGATCACATGAACCTCCACAGTGGCGAGCGCCCACACCACTGCGCCTACTGCCACGCCCGCTTCGCTCACAAGCCCGCTTTGCGGCGCCACCTGAAGGAGCAACACGGAAAAACCACCGGGCAAAACTCCCTGTATGAGCAGGAGGAGATTGAGAGGGCGAGAGGGGCGGCTGGAAGAATACGAGAGGAGGAACAAGAATGTCTGGTGACTGAACAAGTGTCATAGGCCAAATTTTTAAACACAGTAAATTGTCTCAACTAAAGTGCTGTCCAGTGGAGAAATCACTGACTTTGAGGCCTTTTAAAATCACAGACTGTGAAAATGAAAGACCCCATCACATGAAATGTTTATAGTGATGGACGTGGGTTTACACCGAGCCAAGCAATCGTTTCCACAGCAGGCTCGTCATTGTAGGAAAAGTACAGGTGGTATGACAGTAGTAGCGGCTCTGAGTCAACATGAACTGTAGAGGGACCCTGAAACTGAAAAGAGAAATGGAATCCAGCCGCTCTCAGTTTCATTAGACTGTGCTTTTCCTACTGTGACGTGGCATAGTGTGCCCACTCATTTTACTGTTTGTAAGAATAGATAAATTCAGAATATGATCTTAAACTTGAATCTCAGTTGAACATTAGTGTTAGTGAACAACAGTGGTATTACCGACCACAGTTAGAGGAGTGTAAATACATGAATTCACATGTCTCTTCTCCGTTAGATGTTTCCTGACATGGCCCAGTGCACATCAAAGCAGCTACACAGCCACAGTCCTCCCACACGTGTTTCCACTTAAAGATGCTTGATTAGACGTCTTATCAAAAGTGTGACTGTTGTCGACAGACTTTGTCGCTTGTGCCTGAGGGGGGGGCAGGACGGTTAACACCACCATTGTTATTTCTACACGGATTACAGTGCATCGTGTAGTTTCTACCGGATTATTTGAAAACACTACTGTTAAATACACAAAGACCTTTTATAAATCAAAGTGTCTGGTTTCAAAAAATGTCTTTCTTCCTCTGTAGCACAGCACTATCCAGGAAGTAAATTTTTAAAACTGGAACGACGATATTTGAAAATTGGTCTCAGGCTCATCCATTATTTTCTGTACATACGTCTGTTAGATCTTCTCTGTTGTCCAAGGCTCCTTAGAAACCTGATGGAATCATCCAGACCAGGAGATATCACTCAACATACATTAAAAGTTTGTGTTACACTGAATACACCACTCGTATAACCGTGTCAAACAGTATTACATGTACTTTACTTAGATGATGTTGGAAGAAGTATTCAGATCCTTTACTTATGTAAAAATACACAGTCACAAGCAGAAAACAGCACAGAAGGAGCAGATCTGGCTATTCCATGAATGATGGTTTCATTTGGAGTATATAGTAGGTTTTATAGATTTTAGTCTGCTAAGCACAGGACCATATATCTGTCAGTTAAAGCCATATATAGGTGCCTGCTCCCCCTCATGGCAGTTTACACTCTGATATTCACATGTCAAAAGGAACATATCAGTCTAATCTTCTGTGGTTATTTGTTTTTTTCAGTAGTGGCCCTGACAACAACTTAAAAAGCTAAATGTTTGCTTTGGGACATAACTCGTTAGATGGTAAATGTCTCATATTGTGCCTGTTTCCATCAAAAACCTTGAAAACACTGTATTGTTTTTTGTTTTCTTAGTAACTGTTGACAGCCACAAGATCTGTATACAGTCAATCAGACTGAGCCCAACACTTGTTTTAAACTTGCCTTAAAAAAAGAAAATCACTGGGACGAACTGTGCGGTTTTTATTTTTATTGTGTATTTACAAACATAACCTGTAGTTATCTGAAGCTCTTTACTACACTTAACACTGTACTCTACCATGCTGCCTATGGTTATTGTAATTTACAGTAGCCGTGAATATCTGGACGCTTGTTTGTGTATTAGAGGTTTTGAAAACAATGTATTAGGAATTGATGTTGGATATATTTCCCACTTTGGCTGTGTCTTTTTGATAATGAATGGAATTCTCATTCAGGGTAACAGTGTATGGATACTATTTATTATGCTCCATATCAATATCTTGGGTTTTAAGAGCAAAGCTGTCACAAACCGCATCACATACAGATCATGTGAAATACACTTGTCTATTATCCAACAGGCTACAGAAGATTTGTATTTACCCGACAACTAGCACCATAAACAACTCAGAAACAGTTCGTTAAAACAAACGTGCCAAAATACAAAAACAAATCTTTTCTTCTTCTTCATCAGAGGAAATCCTCACTGTACACGACTTGGTTCCTCTTGTCCCTGTAGGAGCCTTTAGTGCTGTTCTGCACAGCTGTGAAAGGAGAGAGACGGTGGTGAAGGTTAGTCCACGCTGTGCAGTCTGATCGATGTCTAAACAAACAATAACAGTGCGGCGCTTACCCAGCGAAGCCCACACTGATTTGCCGGTGGCAGCGTCCAGCATGGGCTGCTTCCTGGCGATGCTGACTTTGATGTGAACGTCTCCCACCGTGCTGCCGTTCAACTGTGAGACGAAAACAGGGAGGTTGATTTCATATACAGTCGAGATGAGCTGAGCTTCCTCAAAACTACAGTAAAACTAAATAAATATGAATATAAATGGACGTCATGATTGCTTAATTAAATTAAAAAAATTACTTGGGCATGAAAGTTCATTCTAAACTGGGAATGTTGAAAAAAATACTTTTTGTGTAAAGTGATTTAATAATATTAATGTGAATATAAATTTAGTGTCCTGGGGATTTAATGTATAATTACTAATTACTCACTTTAATTTTAACATAATATATAACTTATAATATATAATGTACATATTATAAAAGGTAAGTTAATGTAACAGATTGAGAACCTAAAAATATCTGCTCATTTAAGTACTGTACTGTACTGAGCTATGTCTGTAGGTTTTATGACATGAAATGAGGTTATACTGAAATGCTTAATACAGTATCTCACTTTTATATATTTATTTCCACTCTTTCATTTTTTTTTTTTAAAGTCAGCTGTCTCACTGCTCTGAATCTGTCTGAACTTTGACAAATCCTTTTTTTTGGTTGTTGCTTTGTTTTAGAAAATTAAACATTGTTTATAGAGGGAGGAGATATGTGTAATTGTCAGTTTCTTCTCATATTGAATGGGTGAGAACAAACCTCTGCTACAGCCTGGTCTGCAGACTCCATCTTCTCAAATGTGATAAATGCACAACTAGAAACAGAAAGAGAGAAGAACATTGTCTTATATAATCACACTGTGGATTGCTGTATTGTTATATATACTATAAACATCATTATCATCATCAGAACAGCAGATAGAATGATAGATGACCTGTGTGTGCACACAGCTTTGTTTAATGGGTTCATACTTGCGTGGGTTGTCCATGGAGAGGTCGATGATGTTTCCGTGTTGAGAGAAGGCAGAGCGCAGGCTGTCCTCGACGAGCCCAGAGCCGTAAACATACACCGTGTTCCCCTTTCGCACTCCTCTCCGCTCTGGGTACGAGTCTGACCCTGAGGGTGAACACATGGGAGGCAGAGAGAAATCATGCATGTGCCCTGGCACGCCTTTGACATCCACCACACTACACCCACGTTATGAGTAGAGATATCTGCAAAATTGTTTACTCACGTCTAAATGGTCCATCTCTCTCTCTCTCCCGGTCCCTATCTCGCTCTCGATCCCTGTCTCTGCTTCTGTCTCTTTCTCGTTCCCGATCTCTGTCCCTGTCTCCATCTCTGTCTCCATCCCTCTCCCTATCCCTATCCCTCTCCCTCTCCTTGTCCCTCTCCCTATCCCTCTCCTTGTCCCTCTCCCTCTCCTTGTCCCTCTCCCTCTCCCTCACCCTCTCCTTGTCCCTGTCCTGGTCTAAGACTTTGTCTTTGTCTTTTTCTTCTTCTTTTTCTTTGTCTATGTCTATCTCTTTCTCTTTGTCCTTCTCTTTGTCCTTCTCTTTGTCTTTCTCTTTGTCTTTCTCTTTGTCTTTGTCTTTGTCTTTCGTTTTCTCTTTCTCTTTGTCTTTGTCTCGCTCTCTGTCCGGTTCTCTTTCGCGGTCGCGGTCACGCTCTCTCTCTCTGTCTCTCTCTCTGTCTCTATCTCTGTCTCTGTCTCTATCTCTGTCCACATCGCGGCTGGCTGAACTGCCGCCTCCCTCTTCTTCCTCCCGGTATCGGTCTTTTGAACTGACAAAGCTGCAGGGGCATATGGAGAAATTATGTTACACTCAAAGAGACTCACTGTCAGTATAATGAACTGGTCCTTTTTTTTTATTAATCGTGGGTTCTGCACATTACCTCTCGTACAGAGATTTCCTGTGGGATCTCTTCCCAGCCTAGAGCAAGCACAAATAAGATAACATTAATAAGCTGTACCTTTGGTTTTCTGCTCAAGTGCAACATACAGCTGTACAGACTTTTCCTCAACCCTTACAGTCATTTTCTGATCATGTTATATCATCTTAAATTTACACTTTACCTCAGGTTGCTCTTCATCCGCAGAGAAACTCCTCTGGAATGGTAAGAAAGCTGGAACTTGGCCTTTCTCAGGGTCCTGTGCCAGATAAAATAAAAAATGTAATTAACAGCCAAAACAAAGCAAGGAAAAATATTTAACATCCAAACAATTTTTTTGCTTTTGAACCACATTCTACCTTGAGTTTAATCTCCAGCATTCGAGAGCGTTTAAAGCCCGAGTTCTTGTTCTCTGATTTGATGGCGCTGATGGCTCCCGACTTGATGAGCATCTTTGCTTGTTCTGTCGCTGTTGCAGTATCAACGACGGGCTGGTCTGACAATGCTGTGATGAAGAAAGGAGTGAAAGAAATCAGTGAGCAAGATGTTCTGTACATGCCATGTTAATAAATGTTTACCACACCTTGTTTGTGAGTAGAATGAAGCGGTTTAAAGAGCAATTAATAACAAACATAGTGTTAAATGATTGTAATCATGACACATCTAGACAAAAGGTCAGTCTCAACAAGTATATATGTTGTATAAAAGGTTGTATAAAGGTAGGTTATGTTTAGTTTGTGTTGAGTCAAGTGGAGTCGAATGAACTTACTTCGTTTCAAGCCACTCTGGTTCGTCTGGTTGGTGGAACTTTGCTTCTTCAAGGCGAGCAGCGCCTTTTTCTGAAGAGACAACAAAACAGCCACAAATTAAAAAATGAAACAGCTACAGATGAAAAAACAAGTAATATACACTAATAATAATAATACACAAAGTATTTCTAAATTTAGCAGCAAAGTTCCTCACTGGTACCGCATGTCCCATGGCCCGTACCCTAATCGCTGTTCTCACTGGTTTTAAAATCAAAAGTTTGCTTCTCACAATTACATCTCCACTGACGTCTTTTGAGACACATCTACTGTCTCCAACCATTTATTATTGGTCATAAAGACATGACTGTCCACACTCCAGCATGGAATTAATAGGGCATAGAAAAAAATAAAAGAATGTCATAAAATAATATTAATCCATTATGATTTCATTTTTTTCCCCCTGTAATTCTACTGTAGCCATCAATGAAAGAATCCCACAGTTCAACGTCTCTGAAAAACACTTTCATTCAATGAAAACTAAGTTTGACATTTTACTTGTATCTAAGCTTCTTACCTTTTTCTTCAGTCTAGCATATTTCTTTTGCAGGGCCTCTTCTTCCTCCGTCAGGGAACTCGGAAACGCCACCATGATGCGACCCGCTACAACACGGAACACCGCATCAACAACTGGAAACCACTACTTTGTATTTCCAACTTAAACAAACACCAGTAGAGCTTCTTTTATTTACTTTCAGTAGGCTGCTAGCCCAGATAAGCTAACTAGCTAGCTAGCCAAACCTGGGTTTGCTACCGAGAGGAAACCAAAGGGACCCGACCACACACATAGTAAAACACCAGCTTGTCAGAATAAGACAATATGTCATGTTTAAAATCATTTAATTAAGTAGTTATAAGCATTTATTCAATTCACTTACCAAACGCTGCTGTGCGGCGACAACACCGACGCGTGAATTTGACGTCACAGCTACTGACTACCATCGACTTATTTTCCCCCCCTTTTACAATCACACAGAAAACGACATCGATTTTTAGTACAACAGTTTATTACACATTTTAAACATAATTCCCCCAAAATCTAAAAAAAAACATTTGAAAAGTTTATTTATTAATGTGTTTCAGTTTTCTTGCTGCTGACTTCCGCTTTTTTTCCAATTTTGACAACTTCCGCTGCGACGTCGGGTTCCCTCCCCACAGTTTGTGGCAACTTTTCGCTTCCGGCTTCGAGCGGGGACATGGAAAGAATCAGTGAGTTGTTGTTAATGAATAAATATAAGTCGAGCTCCTTCACTACACAAACACACACATGTTAATATCATGGTGTAACATAATGGCGAGGGCTTTTATTTTGTTGTGTTGTCGAACTTGTGTGGCGAGGACAGTGTCGTGTTGTCACTGCTCCGCTCATCCTCCCCACATTTAATTTAATGTCTCCAGATGTAATGTCTGTCCGACTAACCACTGGCGGCGTTAGCATCTAAAAGCCCCGGCATCACACCTCTCACTGTGCAGCGTCCTCGTTGTGTGTGTCCATTCAAACTCTTTTGTGTGGCCGTTGTGTGTGTCTTTGTTTTCCCCCTGCAGACGTGCCCCCCGCGGGCCCCATGGACCTGCCACTGTCCCTGCTGGAGATGGGATGCTCCGGCAGGTTCGAGCTCGTCACGCACCCCCTCCCCGGGCAGCCTCTCCCTCCACACAGCACGGTCAGTGTGTGCTTTCACTTTTGCATTGGCACATTTAAAAAAAATCTTTGGAAAATCAGTTTTCATGGAACAATATCAGTGCTTTTGGATGTGTGAGTCATATTTTGCATGGTTAATTTTTGCCCACTGATTCCTGATACGTTTCCATGTATGTTTATAATCTGTTAGCAGTGTTTGTTATTGTGTGTTATTTGTCCCTGCTTGTATTTACACATGACACTTTTTAACTGGCCCATCTTGACCAGGACTCCCTGTCCGAAGAGATAATGTGTCTCAATGGGACCTGAAGTGAAATGAAGAATATAGACAGTTAAATCTGTCTTGTGTAATTTGGCAGAGCTTAACTATGCGGCAAGAAATTATAATTTAATTACTGAAGGAACCAATGTCTTCTAGTGGTTATAAATAAATACAGTACATATCCTGTTCAGAACTTGTTTATACAAAACACTGTCCACAAGTGTTGCCTAGATATATTTTTTCTAAACTGTTCTATATTAGCCACTTACATTTTAATACCTTTTTTGTGCATTTTACATTTAATAGATGATTGAGAGTAATTACTGGGGAAAGCAGGAGGAACTGAACTGATGTTTGGTTTCATGCTTAGCCTCTTTGCCTCAGTTGCTGAATATCTCCTCTTTGCCTCCTCAGCTCCCTCATGGGCTCCCCCCCACCAGCCTGAACCTGGAGACAGAAGTGGAGAAACTGTTTCTACGGGACCCTTCCTGGCTTCCTATACACGACACTGACTTCGCCTTCCAGAAGTTTCTGAAGTACGTATGTCTATGATGCCACAATAACGTACCTCAACTTATTTATTGTGGAGAAAATCTAAATACAGACACATATTCCTCTATTTATAGTTAGATAATGATAAGATATCGTTGTTATTGAACTGAATTGATAATCACATGTATCTAAATATGTAACTTCTTCCACAGGGTGACTCAGAGAGAGTCTAACATCGATTCTCTACTCAAGTGTGCCCAGTCTCCGCTTCACTCTGGTCTCTCTGTTATCAGAGATCCAACCACAGGGATGCTGCAGGACTTCACAGAGGTATGTCACAAACACACTGGTCCTCTGTTGCCACTTTGCTTTTATTATATCTGTTAAAGTAGCATAACGTCATCTAGAACTGAAACAACTAGTTATTTATGAAGAAAAAATGGAAAATGTAATTTTCTAAGCTTCTCAAATGTGGATATTTCAGATTTTCAGAGTTTTACATGTTAATTATCTGAAAATCTGGGTTATGAACAGTCTCAGATTAAAAGAGTAAACCTGCAAGTAAAGGCTAATTCAACTACCACTAAGACCTGTCTGTAATTCACTTTTAGGTTCTACTGGAGAACACCGGCCTCTCAGCAAAAAACTCACTTTCATTTCAACGCCAACCCGGGCCTCCGTCAGAGAGCCTTCGAGGAAGCAACACCAACTACCCCTTCCTTCCCGGTGAGATTTCTCTTCAGTAATTTAAGTTTTGCTCCTGTAGTAGAGATTCATACAAACTATAGCTGAGCTTGAGTGTGATTGCTTAGATAATATCGTCAAAGGTTCCTCAGCAACACACCCCGAGTTATTACTGTGGCCTTATTATTTAGTAATATATTTGTTATGTTGATGTTCTCCACAGGAGGAATGGAGGAGCTGACACTGGACCAAATCAAGAAGAAATCTGAGCTGGAGGAGGACATTGACTTTGAAAATGGTGATTTTTAAATCTTGATTTGAAATCTAGTAAAATTATATCAATATTTTTCTTATTTCAACTCTTTATGGTCTTGTTTCTCATTTTTCCCTCACAGATCTTCTCAGAGTTCCACCCGGTCTTAAAGCTGGGATGGACTTCACTGACAAAGGTTAGATATCGTGTTGTCCTATGTTGAAATATCTTACAAGGGTCAAAATATAATTACTTATTTATTTTTGGAATTTCTTTCATCAAGATGCCAAAAGGGCAAAGCCAGAGGTCAACCTCCTGTCCCTGCTGTCCACATTTGATGACATTGCTGACTTGCAACCTGAGGCAGAGGAGAAGGCGGAAGGCAAAGGAGGTGAAGAAGCTCCTAAACTCCCCCGAACAAACAGTCTTGAAGACCTAGGCATCAAGGTATTTAAAATATCGTATGAATCTTTAATGGTCTGATTCCTTTTTATGTCTCATTTAATGTTTGAAATACATTGGTGTTTATTTGTGGTTGAGTCAGAAAGACAGAAAAAGGAGAACATACCTTTTAAATTTTAAAAGATGTGGCCATTAACCACTGCTGGGCCACGCCCCTGCTGTACTGTGTGTTGAAATCATTACGTATCATTAGGTCAGTAGGAGTTAATAACACTGCATATACAATAAAAATATAATATACTTCTACATGTTTTCATCATGCAAACGTATCTATAACATATATAACATTGGTTTATTTACGTATAGTGCAGTGCTCTATTTTTATTTTAAGAGAAAGAAATGTTACATAAAGAAATACGTCCTTAAAAAGGAGATTTGGTTTTCAACTAGATATTATTCCTGTAATTATTTCACAACACAATTGAATCCCAGTGTCGTATCCCTGCTGTTTTGTGTGTGATCTAAATTCCAAGGATGTTTAGAGCTGGTTTTCTTCCTCCGTCCTCAGGATGCTGAGTCATCCTCCGCTCCCTCAAAGAAAGGACAAGATGGCAAATCAAAGCCAAAAGAGAAGCCGGAGGAAAATAAGAAATGGGCGATCCCTGTCGACATCACTTCACCTTGTGAAGATTTCCATAAGCGCATCCCCAACCCAGCATTCAAAGTGGGTGTTGTTCCTCTGTTTATACAATCTACCTCTGTGTTTCTGTGTGACGAATTATTACATGAAAACCACTTTGCACGTTGTCCGAGCTTCCACTAATCTGTCTCCCTGCCGTCCTCTGCTCCAGTGGCCGTTCGAGCTGGACGTCTTCCAGAAGCAGGCTGTGCTCCGGCTGGAGGCTCACGACTCCGTGTTTGTAGCTGCACACACGTCAGCTGGAAAAACAGTGGTGGCCGAGTACGCCATCGCTCTCTCCCAGAAACACATGACAAGGTGTGTATTGGCTGGTACGAGTTAATTTTGTCTGCGCTGGCTGTGCATGTAGGCGTGCAGCCACACAGCTTTGTTAAGCAGCACTGGACCAGGCCCAACAAGTTACTGTGATGAGATGATATAAACAAGAGTTATAGACCCAACAAAACTGTAAAAGAAAGAAAACGAATGAATACAGTAACAAGAAAGCTGGATTTAGAAAAGTATCGGCTAACATTTCATGATCTCTTATGCCACCTGTAAAGAACAAGTCCCCATAGAAAGGACAGATCAATAAATAATAACACTCTCATAGAGTTAAAACATGAAATGTTAGAACAACAGTAAATTAATGGCTCTGAGAAAGTTATTTTAACAATGTACTAGCTAGCATTCAGACAGACAGAAAGCATAACATTAAAAATCATTATGTTTTTTATGTGATTGTGGGAAATCTAGTTTGTATGCATCAGGATTACCAGTGTCCTTTTTCAAATCATATTCTGACCGTCTTCTGATAGGACCATCTACACGTCCCCTATTAAAGCTCTGTCCAATCAGAAGTTCAGAGACTTTAAAGCCACCTTTGGAGACGTCGGACTCCTGACGGGTGACGTCCAGCTCAGTCCTGAATCCTCGTGTCTCATCATGACCACTGAGATCCTCAGGTACGAAGGCCGATACGCAACAAATGACACAAGCTTGTGTTTTTGAAATCAAGACGAACGAGCTTCTAGAGTCTTTGTCTCCTCGCTCAGGTCGATGCTTTACAACGGCTCCGAGGTCATCAGAGACCTGGAGTGGGTGATCTTCGACGAGGTTCACTACATCAACGACGCCGAGGTCAGGAACAGTCCCTGCTGCTTTTTCCTCAATATTCTGTAAAACTGATAGAGTAAAGAATAACAATCGTCCTCTCCTCTTTCATCATCTCTTTGTTTTTCCCAGAGAGGGGTCGTGTGGGAGGAGGTTTTGATTATGCTTCCTGATCATGTCAGTATCATTCTGCTCAGCGCCACGGTGCCAAATGCTCTCGAGTTTAGCGAGTGGATCGGGTAGGTTCCCGAAGCAATGAATATTAAAGAGCCATATGTGAAGCACCTGTCTCCATCTTGTGTATCTGTTCTGAAGCTCGCAAGTGAATAACAAATGCATTTTTGTATTCTTTGAACATTTCTCTTTCTTCCCTCTCAAACTTTTGTCTCCAGTCGTATTAAGAAGAAACACATTTACGTGATCAGCACAATGAAGAGACCTGTGCCTCTGGAGCATTATCTGTACACAGGAAACAGCAGCAAGACTCAGAAAGAGATGTTCCTGCTGGTGGATGCTGTAGGAAACCTCCTCACCAAAGGGTACCACAATTTTACCATCCGCAGCTGTTTGGAACATCAGTAGATGGTTTTTTTCTTTACTGACAAAGACGTGTATTTGTTGTTCAGGTACTATACAGCCATTGATGCCAAGAAGGAGCGAACCAGCAAACACGCCCAATCATTTGGCTCAAAAAATACTTCTCAAAACACTTCATCCAGTCAGGTAATCCCTTCTTTTATCTCCTCACAGCTTTTAGATTTTTGTTTTTCTCCTAACATCGTGAAAGTGTGTGTCTTCTTTTCATTCCTCCTCTCTGCGTTTTCCCCTCCAGGACAAAGCGGTGTGGCTCACCCTCCTGCACTTCCTGTCCCAGCGGCAGCAGACGCCGGTGGTGGCGTTCACCTTCTCTCGGACGCGCTGTGACGACAACGCCCGCTCTCTGGACTCCATGGACATGACCACGTCCAGAGAGAAGGCAGAGATCCACTCTTTTTTCCAGAAGAGCCTGAGTCGCCTGCGGGGAGGAGACAGACAGCTGCCTCAGGTAAAGAACGGCTTGGACACTCTTCTTCTTTCATGATCTCCAGATATGTGTATGTCAGTATGTAAGTCAACCACAATATGTGACGTTAACACAAAATGC
The DNA here is from genome assembly GCF_022539355.2 of Hippoglossus stenolepis. NCBI lineage: Eukaryota > Metazoa > Chordata > Actinopteri > Pleuronectiformes > Pleuronectidae > Hippoglossus > Hippoglossus stenolepis. The sequence continues at coordinate 6,017,132 of NC_061499.1, forward strand.
CATGTTTAGATCATGCTCATGAGGGGCCTGTTGAAGAGAGGCATAGCAGTCCATCACAGCGGCATCCTGCCGATACTGAAGGAGGTCATCGAGATGCTCTTCTCACGAGGGCTCGTCAAAGTCAGTCAGATGTTTCTATTCACCACTTTTAAGCTTCAATCTGCAAATGCACCATTACTTTGGTGATAAAACTATTCGTATGCATCTTCCCTACTTCGCCCAGGTGCTGTTTGCCACTGAGACATTTGCCATGGGAGTGAATATGCCCGCCAGGACCGTGGTGTTCGACAGCATCAGAAAACACGACGGCACCGGCTTCAGGAATCTGCTGCCAGGTTTGGTGCTCTCCCCTGTTTCTGTCTGTGTTTCCTCTCTTTCATCAGAATCCTCATTTATTATGCTCTTTCATCTCTGAGGATCAACTAGAGTTGAGGAAAACATCAAAATTTTGATCTGTTTTTATTCTTTTTTACTCTTCTTTCAGGTGAGTATATTCAGATGGCGGGCAGAGCCGGGAGGAGAGGACTGGACGCCACAGGCACCGTCATTATTCTGTGTAAAGCTGGTGTTCATGATATGGCCGACCTGCATGTCATGATGCTGGTGAGGCCCGCCATGTTTGAACTGTAACATCCACCTGCCACATGTTTATACCTCAGCCGGTTTGGTATTAAATCTTTGTGTTGTAAGGTGGGAGTTGCACATCGGTTTATTCATTTAGCATTTAATTACACAGTTGAGTGAGCTGTTTTAACTCGTTCTCCCTCTGTGGCTGTTTCCAGAGGAGCACTTCAATTTAAACGAGCCCTTCCATAGAATTAAACAATAGGAATTTTGTTCTCTCAGCAAAATGTAAAAAAAATGTCTCTCCTTCAATAATGTGAAGTTGTTTTATCTGTACTCTGATATCTCTAGCAGTCTTTATGTTCATTATCATTTTCAAAGAAAAGGAAAAAACCTGAAATAGCAATATCGTAAAGTAATTGTCATCATCCTCTCTCTCTGGTTCAGGGTAAACCTACTATCCTCCAGTCTCAGTTCAGATTGACCTACACTATGATCCTCAACCTGCTGCGAGTGGAAGCGCTCCGAGTGACTGACATGATGAGGAGGAGCTTCTCTGAAAACCACAGAGACACTCAGGTACACACACAGACACCAGCAAAACAGATCTGATTATAAATGCTTAGCTGTATTCTGAAGGTCTGTCATAGAACAGTGGAATTAAGTTAAGAACACTACAAAGAAACAGTGCATGCAGTTAAAAATAACTCAGACTAGAGAACAAGAAATTAAAAGCCTCTCTTCCTGTCCTCCTCTTCCTCTTTGCGCATTTCACTCGTGTTGTTTCAGAGTCACAACAACTGACAACTGTGTTTTTCTGTTTCCTTTCCTCTTCTTCTCTTCCTCCTGTTTCCAGACCCAAGAGAAAAGGATCGTTCAGCTGAAGCAGACGCTGTCCTCTCTGCCCCCCCTGGACACGGAGGGCCAGCTGTCCGACCTGATGCCTTACTACCACACAGTGACGGAGCTGCGAACCACCAACGAAGCCCTGCAGGTACGGGAACAGACACAATGAGCTGCAAGCGCATTCAGCTTTTATCCGCTGCTGGTTTATCATCCATTTCCCCCTCTGGTGGCAGCGAGCGATTCTGGAGTCTGTGAATGGTCTGAAAGCTCTGTCTGTGGGTCGAGTCGTGGTGGCTAACAACAAACAGCATCTCAACGCGCTCGGAGTTCTGCTACAGGTAGGTGTGCAATGTGAAAATATGTTGTAGGTCCCGCTGCGCTGAATCTTTCATTTGTTTAGGAATGTTTCAAGTTAATCTAGAACTAGATCAAGAACCGCTTTTAATTCAGAGATTTTGAATGACACCATCCATGAGTGATGATTGTGTGACGGTTTTCCCCTTGTTCTTTCTCTTGGTCTGTCTTTTTGACTCATCCGTCCTGTCTTGTCTCTGTGTCAGGTGTCCAATGACTCTGTGAATCGCACCTTCACAGCTCTCATCATCTGTGAGAAAGGCAACGAGGAGGCAGAAGGAAAAGGCAACAACGACAGCACTTTACCCCACCTGTACAACACAGCCCTGTTTATACCTGAAGGTTGGTCAATGTTCAGTTAACTACACGTTAACGAAAAACCACCCACACATAGGATGTTTCCACAGAGGAGTTGGGGTCAGAGCAACAGTACAACTAACAATGTTTTTCCTGTTAAGGTCCCTGTAGTCACACGGTGCAGAAGCTGAAGTTCCAGGACATTTCCGCCATCACAGTGAAAACCCTCAAAGTGATTCCCGACAGGATCATCGACAACTACAGCAAGAGGCAACAACCACGATTCAGGTGTGTGGGAATCAGCTGAAAATTAAAAATTATTAAATCTAGTGCACCACGCAGTGTGAGTTGTATGGGTTCGCAAAAACCACATGCATGACAACATATATACGATTCACATACTGGACGACCAATGCTGTTCTACAGACTGACAGGTGGTGGCAGTACAATGGTAAGAAACAAGCTTGTTAACACAGATGTAAACAATGCTGGATTTAAAGTGAAGGAAATGCAGAAATTCTACATTAAAAATCCACTTTTGTTTGTTGATAAGAAATTTCCACTGGTTTGTATTGAACTATACTATTTTATTGTTGGGTACTGTGTGTGTAAGTTTCCTTTGGGATTAATAAAGTATCTATAAATCTCTGTATAATACTAAATACACAGACACCACCAACTATATTATGAGATTGTGAATATTTCTTACCCTGGACTCTACCCTGGAGTTCTACAGTCAAGCTTTATTAAAGCTGTTTCTTGTCCATTATGTTTATCATAATACTTTGACTGTTATTGAATCAGACCAGTCAGCTCTCTCACAGTAAAAAAGGAGGTCATCTCCCTTGCACTCTTCCTCAAGGCATCTCTCTCAGTGTCTTCATCACTCCATCTTGTCCCATAGACTCGACCCTCCCGGCCAAGCCATCTCCACGGCGACCCAGGAGCTCCTGCGATTGGCCGAGGCCAACCCCAGTGGCTTAGCTACCCTGGACCCCGTAAACGACCTCCAGCTGAAGAGCGTGCACGTGGTGGAGGACACCCTGAGGCTGCGCGTGCTGCAGGCGAGCCTCAAAGATTTCAACTGCATCCACACGCCCACGTTCGCAGATCAGGTGTGTGTTTGTTGTTAATTGTCGACAGGATAATTGCCCTTTTGAGTTCTCGGAGGAGTTATTTATGTGTTTTTGAGGCGTACTGTGCAGATTAATGATGAAGAAGGTGTTTCATTTCACTGTTTGTTATAAAAGACACACATTCCTCTGTGTGGCTGGTTGCACATTATTCATGCAGCTAATTAACTTCACCCCCCTACACAAGACACTTCCTTTGCAATCGGCCCCCTTTTGATGCCTCCTCTCATTTCTCCCTCAGATTCCTTTTATCCTTCCATCATTTCTCCTTTACTATCACAATAATAAAATCAAACTCCGCCACAGGATTTCTGCTGTTGTGTAGGAGAGAAGATGCAAGAATCAGAGCCGGCTGTTTCTATAATTACCCATATAGGCTCGTAGCTGCAGCTCATCACTGCCTCACAGCAAACAGCATTTCAGCCATCACACACACACACACACACTCACTCACACACTCACACAAGCTCATTACCTTGCAAGACAAGCTTTTCCTTGCTGTATCACAGTCTCCTCTCGTAGCCGTAGCTTTACGTTGTCTCTTTACAGCTCTGTAGGTCTCGGAAAGTGATGGTTGGAGCCGTACATCCGTCAGTTCAAGCTGTTAGTTTACAGTAATTGGCCTCAGTGGGTTTATGTAACAAATAGAGACTCCCCTATGCTGACAGTGAGAATACAATAGAGAGCGTTTTCCTTTCCCTCGCCATAATTGCAGCGTTGCTTTGAAATCAGGTCAAGCGCTGCGGTGCTGCTGTTTGTGTGCTCAAGTTAGGTGATCTCGGCTTGTGTGTGTGTGTGTGTGTTTTCAGTTTGCTCGGGTTTCGGAGAGGATGAGTGTGCAGGAGGAGCTGGACCGGCTCCTGTTCCTGGCGTCAGACCAGTCTCTGTCTCTGCTGCCTGAATACCACCAGAGGATCAAGGTTTGGATCAGACGTCTGACTCGCTGTCATGATCTTTTTCTGTCGAGGCATTTTACATTTTTTTATAGTCAGGTCACCTCCAGAGCTGCAGTCGAGGTCGAGCAACATCTGTGTATTGTTTTACTAATACAGTAATTTAATTTTGAGGGACAATACTAAAATGATCCGGTTCCATTTATACTTTCCTAGTCTTCTGTGATTTTAAATTGATAAATATGTGTTGTGACTTGTTGACAGAATGAATCTCGCCGATAGACGATGGTCTCCTCTTTCTCCCACTACCCAGAAATGAAGCCAAAGTATCCCAGACCCGGGTGCGAGGTCCCGCCAACCAATCACGAGTCAGTCTCGGCTGTCAATCATGACGTTTCACCCCATTTTTGTGGCATCAAATAACTAATACTTATATAACTAATACCTTACTGGGAAATTAACCCCTTAAACATACATCTGTGTGATAAGAACCACCTAAAATGACAGATACCATCTAATTTGAGTGTTTATTTTGGCCCATGTCCCATCCACTAACATGGAGGAGGAGGGGTTCATGGCCCATACTGCAGCCAGCAACCAGGTCGAGACGCTTTGGCTTCACGTTTGGGGAGCCGTCATTTCGTCCATCTTTAATGCAGTCTGTGTTCTCGCCACATTGACTTCACACTCGCTTGTGATTTGCACGTGTGTGACGTACCTCTCACCGCTGCCCTCAGGTGCTTCAGTCCCTCCAGTACGTGGACAGCAGCGGGGCGGTGCAGCTGAAAGGCCGCGTGGCTTGTCAGATCAGCAGCCACGAGCTGCTGCTGACCGAGCTGCTGTTCGAGAACGTCCTGAGCCCGCTGGCGCCTGAAGAGAGCGCCGCCCTGCTGTCCTGCCTGATCTTCTCACAGAAGACGCAGGTGGAGCCGCACATTACGACCACGCTGCAGGAGGTGAGGAGGAGCTGGTGTTTTTTCTTGTATCGTATAAAAAAAAAAAACAGATATTAAAGCGGCAGTGAGCATGATGTGTGTGTCCTGACACTCTTGCCTCCCCCACTGGTGACTCACACACACAAACACACACACACACACTCTCACATCGTATTACATTGTGCAGATTTGATGTATAACATCCTCGCCCTGCAGAAAGGACAATGGCACTCCACCAAACTACGTCCAATCTGTCACTTACTTATTAATTCTCTTGTCTCTGTTAAATCCGTCAGTGTTGTGTAAGTGCGTGCTCTGAACGCCTCCTGATACATGGAAGTGCTTTATGAGGTTTTACATTAGTGATGAACCGAGCCGTGTCCTAGAAGCGCGGACGCAACACGGCACGTTTGGTGAAACAGATTTCCTGTTCAAACCAAGAGGGCGTGAGTGATGCATTTAAGGGCGACTTGTTCAAGTAAAGTCTGACCGACTGCCCCTGCTTCTCTCTCTGTCTGCTTGTTTTTCAGGGAATCGGCCGGGTGCTGTCAGTGGCCCAGCGTATCGGAGAGCTGCAGAGGGAATGTGGGATACCGCAGACGGCCGAGGAGTTCGTAGGCCAGTTGAAGTTTGGTCTGACAGAGGTGGTGTACTGCTGGGCCAGAGGCATGGTGAGGTTTAATGCTAGGTTTCACCTGATTTTGACCCCCCCATGTACACTGGACTCACACGTATGCGTTAACACTTGACGGCGACGATTGGTGAAATGCTAAATAGAAGTAAATTCACACTCAGATGAACACACCAGCTGCCTCTGCCACCTCTCCAACGCATACGTGCGAGTCCTGCGTTGCACCTGCTTCTGGATATTCTATGTTTCATCGTCCACTTTCTCTACAAATGAATCTGTAGCCCTCACTTCTCTTCGCATAGGAGACACCGTGTTTGTTCTAGTCCAGCTCTGCCTCCATTTTCAGATCCGATAACAAAGCAGACAGAGTCTACATCCCAGAGAAGCTTATTAATACCAGATGTAAATGCAAAGGCTTGTGATCAGATATTATTATTCAGGTAATCGGGTAGTTTTAAGATTAAGATAGCAACCTTTGATTAATCCTTTAATTGCTTAGTCGATAAAAGGTCAGTCGTAAATTCTGTTTGGACCCAGGAGAAAATTTTAATCATGACAAAATCTCAAGTTCTTTCAAATTTCCTTCTGGATGTACATTATGCTCCTGATCCTAACCTCCTCCTCTGCACAACCCTCTTGTGTTACATCACACACCGTCTCACCTTCTCCGGTCCCGTCCTGCTGCCGCTCGTCCCCTCCACCAGCCGTTCGCAGAGATCGCCCTGCTCACAGACGTCCAGGAGGGCACGGTGGTCCGCTGCATCCAGCGCCTGGATGAGGTGCTGAAGGAGGTGCGACAGGCCGCCCGCATCGTGGGAGACTCTGTCCTGGGCAGCAAGATGGAGAAGGCCTCGCTGGCCATCCGCAGGGACATCGTCTTCACCGCCTCCCTCTACACCCACTGAGAGGAGGGAGGCGGGTGAGAGTGAGGACGGATGTGTCTTAATGTGGGAGGTGTGAGAAGGATAGACGTGTACGAGGGAAGTGAAGAGGTGGTGTGTGTGTCTTATCATGTTTCTGCTGACACGTGCTGTGTGTGCCTACAATACATGTGGATGTTTACATGACAAATTTCTGACCAGGAAGAAATTAATGATTTTTAACCAACACGCCAAACGACACAAGGAATGAAACCCTGGATTGTAATTTATTGTACAGTAATAAAATCTGTATTAAATAAAACATCATATGATGTGTTTTTTATGTCTCTGCGCTGACAGCCACTGGGAGGAGACATTTTGTTTTCAGGTTGTCCGTCTGTCCCTTTCTTGTGAACATGATATCTTAAGAACACTTTGAGGGGATTTCTTCAAACTAGGTACAAACATTCAGATCGACTCAAGGATGATCTGATTAGAATTTGGTAATAAAAGGTCAAAGGCCATGGTCGCTGTGAGCTCATAAAGCGTTTTTTTTTTTTTAACCTTGTGGACACAGTATCTCAGCAACACCACAAGGGACTCCTATCGAATTTGGTACAAACATTAAGTTCGACTCGAGGATGACCTGATTCTGGAGGTCAAAGGTCAAGGTCATGGTAGCCTCACAAAACATGAGTTTAGCCTCTTGAACATGACATCTCAAGGGAATTTCTCCATATTTTGATTTCAGTGGTCAATGTTTAAAGGTCACCGGGTGACTGGAAAAAAAGCTATGTAGACTGAAACTGCACTGGTTGACGGAGGCATACAAACACAGGGAGGTGATTCTGGTTTTTCCTGAGAAAATTGAATACATATATTTATTATTTATTTCTCATTCTGATGCATTTGGCCCATCTCTTCTTGGGATTTTAGGTCAAATAGGAAATGATCACATACTAAATTGACTCGTTAATGAGCTTTTCTCTCTTCTCCCAGGCATAATTAGCTCATGTATATATTTAAATTATAAGAGATATGCATCATCCCCAGTCTCTTCCCTTAAAGGTTTCTGACCTCATGCAGGAAAACAGCCGTGTGAGGACAACATGATTAAACCAGAGGTGGTGACACGTCAGGAAAAGGGAAGATGAGATGGAGAGGCTGGCTCTTTGTTGTGTTGGAGCAGTGATGTTCCAGCCTCCGCGTGTGCGTGTGCTTGTGCGTGTGTGTGTGTGTCCTCTCCTCCCTCCCTCAGTCAGTCAGTGAATCTGTCGCTTTAAGACAACGGTAGCTTTGTGTCTGATTAATTCAATGTACAGGCGACGCGTTAGTGGAGAAACCTGGTTAGAGGAAGCCGGAGGAGACTGAGCCGCCGCACAACATCTGGATTTACGCACTAATAACACCTGGAGCTGCTGGTTTATGATCATTATTATTAGCCTAATGAACAGTGGGGGTGTTTTGTTTTTTTTTTTAAAGATGAAGACATGTTGAGGATGGATTGTTTGGAGTAAAAGTCTGCATCACCGCGCGATAGGAGGATTTTTCTATCCATCAGCTGGAGTAAAAAAAAAAAACATCCGCTCACAGGAGGAGGAGAGAAGATCATGTCATCAGAAAAACACGGTGGGTTCTGCATGTGGAGAATCTGGAGAAATGGGTTCTAGTTTGATTTCGTCTGTTTGGTTCGTGGATTCACATCAGATCCTTATTTTGTGTGTGTGTGTGTCTGTGTGTGTCTGTGTGTGTCTGTCATCTGCATCAACCTCCGGCTCCATCCGCACAGCAGCGCTGCTCCTATAGGATGATGCGCCGCTGTGTGTGTGGGTGCAGCCCGCAGAGAGAAACCACCACAGGGCCTCACATCCACAACAATAAACTCACACCATCACACTTTCTATATCTGTGATTTATCTCTAACTGTGTATTTCATTCATCATGTCACATATTGTCTGAATAACATGTAAAACACTCACATCTGGAATTCAAACTACAGCCATTTTATGTTGAATTTATCATAGTTTTTTTTATTCCTTTTCTTTTCTCCATGTGCCTCATCATCATCATCATTACGCACGAGCCCACGCACATCTCTCCCGACGTTAGTGTGGGTGTCCTTTTTGCACGTGCACGCCCCCACTCTGCGCGTGTTGAACAGCCTATAATAATAAGAATGACATCTGCTGCACATCACGTGTTTCGTGATGTTGAAGCTCAGACTGTAAACTATTAAAACTGTAAAGTGTCTGATTCCCTGATGAGATGTATGTTGGGATGGTGCTGAGCCCAGGGGCGCTGCAAGGGACTTTGGGGCCCCAGGCAACAGGGACCCCCGCCCCCCTTAATTTATAATCTCTAAAATCAAAGTTTTTGGCAGAAAGCTCATGACACTGGGTCTCGTTATGCCTGCTGCACAGTACAGGATCATTTGAATCCCATAATCTTGCCAAAAGAACCAGTGTATTTACGATTTGAAATCCAGGATAGAAAAAGGAACAGCGTTTGGGCGAGTGAGCAGAAACCCACAATAGTGAAAGAGAGTGAGCTAATGTCACCAACGAGATCCTGAGTTCTTGCCTACGACGTAAATACAAGTTTTGTCTCCTGTGGAATAGTGGCAGCAGCGTGAGAGTTTGTTCAATGTGTCCAACAAGACGTGAGAACATTAAGCGAACCAGCTGATGACGCTGTCAGTCCACCTCCATGTTTGAGATCTGAGAACCACGTGAGTTTCTGTGAAGTCTGTGGAGCGGCCACTTAGAAGTTGTTTAGACGCCAAGTGTCCGGTCCTGCGTCTCGACTGGATCGGCTCGTGTGTCTCACGATAATAAAAGGTCGTCATGTTTGTGGTGTCCCACATTTAAACAATCGTAATCGTCCAGTGTGCAGCAGGCATTTGAAGTTTTTGACTATGATGTCGCCTGTGCATCATCGATCATAGAATTTAAGGGAAATTGTTGGTGGTATGTACTGACTGTATTCTGTGGTACAGGGGATTTACACACACTGCACATCATCCTGAGTGCAGCTGAGTATCTGGTGAGACAGAAAACCAGAAGAATTATGAATAAAGGCCCTTAAATGGTGCCAGTATGTTCTTGTCACTTTAAATGTCCACACTGGTCACTCATCTTCAACATCATGTTTTTATCCTAATCTTCATTAATCATTTAAGTCCCTGCTCCTCACATCTGAAAATATCCTGAGACTCAACAAACCTCTGAGGATCATTTGTGAAATGTAACTTTAGATGGTGCAGAAGAGTCTCATGATATAATATATTGATACACATTAATATTAGGTGATCCAGTGCAGTGAATTGACCGGATGGAGCAGAACATTCACTAATCTCGTCGTTAATCTAATTCCATTACGCCAGATTACAACAGATGGAAATTAGCAACATGATTTATCTGGTGCAAAACATTTACTGTAAACACTGTTGTTAAATAAACCAAATAAATATAGTCTTATTCTACCATTAAAAAGGTCACTTCATGATTAATTGCAGCAAAAAAAAAATATTTACGATGAATGTTGATTTGGAATAAAACTATTATGTGGTTAGTATTCAGTGAAAATGTGGAATAACATTATGGTTATAGAATAACCCTAACCCTAACCCTGGTGACTGATGAATGCTCATCTTCATATAATTAAACGTTTAAACATTTCAGCTCAATTTCAATAAATATAACAGACAGAACACAACATTAGTAAATTTAATAAAATAATAGGTACAACAAATGAATTACTAATGTACGTATAATATATACATATATAATATATATAGTATATATAATTTGATCCACCCATACATACAACTATCCATCCTTACATCTATCATCTATCTATCTATCTATCTATCTATCTATCTATCTATCTATCTATCTATCTATCTATCTATCTATCTATCCATCCATCCTATCTGCCTATATACATATAAACGCTCTAACCTGCACACATATGGACACGTCTATCCTAATATCTCCTTAAACTTATGTACAAACACAGTTTTTACGTGCTTGTGCAATCATCTTATCTTATGTTATCCATCCATCCATTTCCCTCCTGCTTATCCACATTCAGTTTGTCAAACCCAACAACAAGGTCGGTGGTTTTAAAACGTTTTGGCTCCTTAAAACAAAGTAATATCTGCCTCTGACCCATCATCAGTGGCTGCACGCGTCCACATGTAATAATGTTAAATTATTCACAAGAACAAAAATAAACCTCTGAAGACGGAGGACGTATCTTGTCAGTCATCTCACCACTTTCGGATTTGAGGCTCACTCTCGACCGAAGAACTGAAAATTAATAAAGATGAGATGAAGCAGAGGAAAGTTGGATTTCCACTTCAATCTGGATTAAAATGAGTAAACATGATGTCGTCAGAGGTGTAAAAATGCTGGATTTAAACAACTTTGTGATTCAAGCCGCTAAATTAAAAAGGGGCTGATTGAAGTGGTTTCAGTCGTATCACACAATCCTCATCAGCAGAATTGGCCGCCCTTTAGGTTGGGAATACTTCAATAAACTATTTCTTTATATAATTTGGTGCTTTTTCTCAGTAGTGAATTAAAATCAAATATCAAAATATCTCATTTCGATGAGGATTCACCTGAAAAGCCTCTAAACTATCGTTTCTTTCCTCAGTTTCAACCCATATCTGATTATCTTCATTCCACTTTCAATGAAAACACTTCTCCAAATGTAAATATAAAGTATATCATGGCCACTGGGTTAAAACTACCAGGTCACTCACTCCATATTTATGTTGTCTCATGTTTGTCAAGCTGCCCGTCATGTTGTTGTAACCTTTTAAAGGTGTCCCTTCCCCTTGTGCTCGCTCGCTCCTTCCCCCTCTGTCTGTTTCTGGTCCAGTTCCTGCTTGTGACGGAGTCGGGTACTGTTACGTAAAGCCGCTCCCCGAGCACAAGTCGTCAGCCCTCATCACTCAGCCGCTCCGCGCTCATGACCGCCTCCTGCTCTCCTTCTTCGCTCTCTCATTTCATGCTCACCTCCATCTATCTCCGTCTTCCTCCCTCCGCCCTCCTCATGTCCCTGTCAGAATGGATCACCGCTCCCTGCGCCGCATCCCCATTGTGAAAACACGACTCCCCCATCAGTCATTTTCAGTGTTGAACAAACTGCTGGGACGTCCAGCAGCAGATCGGACCATCAGAGGAAGTTCTTCAGTGGTAATGAAGATTGTGTTGAAGGGAGACAGAGAGAGGAAAAGGCCTCTTCCTCCTCTTTTTCTTTAGAAGTGAAAACGTCAATCACTGTCATCATAAGCACACAGGCTGGAAAATATGAGTTTTTTCCCTCTGGTTGTCTTTTGAAGTCTTGCTGAGGAGCTGTGGTCTGTGTTATTGTGTAATCTCCTCCTCAACAGTGAGATGAGACATAGAACATCCAGCATGCGGACAAACGTGTGGCCGCACTCGAGTTAGATAACATGTCCTCATCTCTTTCTTTTATTGTTCTTCCTCTGGTCTATTTCTGATTCCTCTCCTACCTGCTTCTTCTTCTTCTTCTTCTTCTTCTTCGCTCAGGTCTCGATGACTCTGGCCGTCAGACCATGCAGCCTCCTCCGTACCTCTCCGGCCCGCAGGACCCCAACGTACCCCAACACCCCAACATGCCTCCTGCGCCGGGCACCCAGCCCAGCTACCCTCCGCCACCCCCTCCCCCGGGCTCAGAGGGCTACCTCCAGGAAACTCAGTTCCACTGCGGCCCGATGGGGCCTCCCGGGGCCCCGCAGGGCTACACCGTCCAGACCCAGGGACCCGGAGGCCCCATGTCTCACCCGCCCGTCGGATACCTCCACCCGGGTTACCCACTGCAGCTGCAGCCGTGCACGGCTTATGTACCCATCTACCCAATGGCATCGGTGAGTCACAGACAAGTTTTCCAAACTATTTCACAGGTCTGACATCAGTTTGCTGCAGGATTGCACTAGTGTCTGTTTAGAAAGTCAGCATCCTGTACATTGCACATCACATATAATAGCTGTTACCTCTCAGGTCTGACGGATGGAGTTTTTTATTTATTTATTTAACACTATTTTACGGGAACATAGTTTCATAATAATTTACTAGACAGATGCTTCTGCTGCATTAAAAGAGTGTTGATTTTTTACTTTTCTCAAATCTTTGCTTTTGTATGACAGAGTTTTCCCTCTCTAGGTTTAAAAACTATTGAAATGAGATCATTAGGTCATCTAGGGATTAACGCACCGATCAAACACTGCACAATCCCCGGTTCACATCTGACTTGTGGGAAATGTGTTGCATGATGGTCCCTGTCTCTGTTTCTCTTCACATCCATCAAAGGGAAACAATCCCCAAAACAATGACTGAAACAATTCGATCATTGTCAGTCTTTTGCTGAACAAAGGTCTGTGAGGAGGTATCGCTTCGGCAGAAAGGATCAGTTCCTCTTTTGTTCCCTTCATTTTCTGCATATTGTTGATTCTGAATCATGTGTTTACACGACTGTAGCCTAGAGTAAAAATTTAAGTGGTAACATTAGGCACAGGAAAGCGAATGTGAGTCATCAAACTAATTAAAGTCTAATTGCTTTTGTGCAAACATGTGTCCTCATTTAAAGACCAGAGCTGATTATGAGTCTTGATTTATGTCAATGAAATTAATGTCTACATTTCCTGGCAATATATATATTTAATGTTCATGCACATATATTCTTAAGGGGTTGTGGATAGAATGCAAGTTCAATGTTTTTGTGTATGTGTGTGTGTCTGGTTTCTATTTGATCAAACAGTATTTTTATTGAATTTTCTTACTTCACAGAATAAACTAAATCATAGGAGACAGTAGTTCAGGCTCAGGAGACAGATTGTAAAATAATGGAAGAATAATCAGGTCCCAGATAATTCAAATATGGCTGCCTTTGTAAAAACGATCTGTTTTAAAATGTAGAATGAAATCCATGTCATCAGCCGCACAGTCGTCCTCGCGTTAGTCAGACGTTCCTGATCATCCTGACAAGACTTCAGGCTTTTCCCGACTCTTCTGTTGGACGCAGATGAGCTCTGTTTGCAAAACAATTCTCTTTTTAGTGCGCTCAGATTTCTCCTCCCGAGTCTGGCAGTTAACAGTAATTACAGCCATGAGCGTTCACGAGAGCCTTACACAACGTAAGATGGTGGCCACGTCTGAGCTCTGCAGGTTGAAATCAAAGCTGATAAAAATGTCCATTTGGCTTTGAAGGTTAATCATCAGGGGCTCTCGTCTCTAATTAACTCTTCTCTGATTTCTACTATTTCCTTTTTCGCTTCCTGTCCGACATGAGTAATCCTTCCCCGCTCATCCCACCGACCTCTTCCTCATCACCTTCTTCCTGTGTTGTGTAGTGTTTTCTAATCTGCTGATGTACTTATGATCTCTGTCTTCTTTTCGGTCTCTCTCTCGGCTCAGGGTCAGCCCTACATGCCAGCAGGAGGAGCCCACCCAGGAATCCCACCGGGCCAGCTTCATCCCATGCAAATGCCGCCCAGCATCACTCTAATGGACCGCCGGCCGCCCCACGACTACCTGCCCATCGCCGTGCTCACCACCGTCTGCTGCTTCTGGCCGACAGGCATCATCGCGATCATCAAAGCTGTGCAGGTACATGCTGCTTCGTATCATCTGTTTGTTCTTTGGGGTTTATTACCTCCACCAAGGACGTTAAAATAAAAATCAAATCAAGCTGCACCAAACTGCTCCTCTAAATATGAGATTTATAAATTAACAAACCAACAAACACAGTCGTGAAGACATAACCTCCCAGGCAGAGATAATAATGTTGCCTTTTTACCACAGATTGTGATGTGAACGCATCTTAAAGTTATGATATGATATGACAGATTAAATATCCTTTATCCAAGCGAGAAAATTGCGTTTGTTGATCCACTGCACTTCCAGACTGAAATATCTCAAGAACTAGTGGAGGGATTTTGTACATTCATGGTCCCCAGAGGATAACTCCCCCTGACTTTGATGATCCCCCGTCCTTTCCTCTAGCGCCACCATGAGGTTCACAGTGTTTGTTTTGAGTGAAATGTCTTCTTGGATTGTATTTCCTAGAGCTTTACTCCAATCATTCATGTTCCCCATTTTCTGAATTGGAGTGCACTGGTTGGTTCAGCTTCTGTCGACTGCACAGGTCCAAAACAAATAAATCCAAATGACCCTGGTGTCATTTTATTTGCTGCTGACCCACAGTATCAAATTAGTCACATCATCAGGATGAACTCAAAGGAAGTGAATAAATCATGGACGTCAGGTAAATTAATGAATCCCCCATTAAAGAGATTGTTCTTATTTCAATGGCCCGTGCGTTATATAAATGTCAATTAAGAAACACAGCAGAGATATTCATGGTCGTAAACAAACCCACAGACTTGCATGTGAATGATGTGATCGCTCGGAAAGATCGTTCATCCCTGAAAGCGAGTGTGGAAACAGGATGTGACAGGTTTCTCTTTTCTTTTTTTTTTCTCATCTCTGTCAACAAAGACTAGAAAATATGTGAAATAACCGAATGAGTCGCTTGTTTACAGTTGAATCTGCTGTAAATGAACTGTGAATGAACCACTTTTTAAATTATGCAGAATCAGGGGGGAAACAGTTTAGAGGGGAAACTGCAAAATCTGCGAGAGTCAGGATTTCGATTAGACGTGCAGAAATAGTCCCGTTCAGTGCAGTTTGCAGCTGCAGCATCATTACACCCGGAGTTCATGCATTTGCACGACGTCTGCAGAGTGTGCTCGAGTTACAAGCCCTTCATTGAAGTGGAGGGTGAAGCTAGAAAAAGCTCAGTCCGGTGTCTCTCAACCTTCGTGTGGCGTTCTGCTGTTTACCTCTGCGGTGACGGGCAACATGCACATGACACACCACGTTACGTAACCGCTCCACTGTCGGTGCAACGGGACAGAATGGATTTTCTCTCCTCTGGGCGCCCTCAGCCGGCTGTGAGTTGAGCCGAGCTGACAGGGCGTGGACGCACCGGTCCGAGCCGTGTGTGTGTGTGTGTGTGTGTGTGTGTGTGTGTGTGTGTGTGTGTGTGTGTGTGTGTTGTTATGGCCTGTTCATATCTCGTGGTGTGGGGCCCCTTCTCCCCACGTTGGGTCCGTGCCGCAGTGAAATCGATCCAGACTCTCTCCTGCCCCCACTGCATCTTCCTGTTACGTAACACACTTTCTAATTGTCTCCCCCCCCCTCCCTCCTGCATCACTTATAGGTGCGTACGGCGATAGCCCGAGGGGACATGGTGACGGCGGAGATAGCCTCGCGAGAGGCGCGCAACTTCTCCTTCATCAGCCTGGCCGTGGGCATCGCCTCCATCGTGCTGTGCACCATCCTCACCGTGGTGGTCATCATCGCCTCGCAGCACCACGACGACGACTGGGAGCCGTAGAGGGGGAATTGTGGCATAAAATTAGCTATAGCTGACTACTCTTAATTGTCTGGTGGAATATAGGAGCTGTGAAAAATGCACTCAAACTGCTAAAGCTTCGCTGGCCCTCTGTGTACAGCCACACACACACACACACACACACACACACACACACACACACATGCACACACACACATAGCTCTGACTTAACCTGCTGCCGTCAAACACACACCAAACGACCAAAAAAAAAACCCCACAACCAATCACAGTTGACATTCAAACCAAACACAAGCAGCTGTCAGCCGAGGCCCATATTCTGTGCAGCCGCTCAGTATTCACACTCTGACACGAGCTGCAGGAGGGAAACGAAGCTCCTTGTGTTAACAGTTCATTTGATGCTATTTGATTTATAGGGCCTGGTGTAAGTAAGACGAGCGGGACAGGCCACTGCGTGTTTCTGCCCTAAACCTCGACAGAAGAAGACGCCACATTCAAAGAGGTGTTTTAAGGATAAATACACACAAGTAACTACACATGTTTTCCTCTTAAAAAAC
The DNA here is from genome assembly GCF_022539355.2 of Hippoglossus stenolepis. Lineage (NCBI taxonomy): Eukaryota > Metazoa > Chordata > Actinopteri > Pleuronectiformes > Pleuronectidae > Hippoglossus > Hippoglossus stenolepis. The sequence continues at coordinate 6,033,607 of NC_061499.1, forward strand.
ACAAAAAAAAAGTGCCATGTTGAAGTAGTGTTGTTTTTTCCCGAGTAGTGTTATTGTCGCTGATACAACTAGAGACTGTCAAATGGATTTAAAGTGTCAGCCGGGCTGATCAATACACATTCAACACAACAAATGGACTCGCAAAGTGACTCGCTGACCACACACAGTATTTATTTTGCATTTGTCGTCTGTGTGGACATTTAAGCTGGATGATATCATGCATAACTTATGACTTCTGTGTCTGTTAATTTATTTAAAAGCTTTTTATTTATTAACTTATTCAATATCTACCCGCACACTGACGTTTCTCTGCAGCTACATGTTTGATTTGGCTTAGATTTGATATCTTATGATGTTGATGTTGCACTTTATAGTAACCGAGATGACATAGCTGCTTAGATTCATAGCTCTCATAGTGCATGATCAATATAAATTTAGGCTAATGGGCTTTCGGTGCAAAAGAAAAAAAAAGAAAAAGCTTGTCTCCCGGCTGCTGTTGTTGGGAATATTTCTTAAAAGTTTCTATTAGTGTGTGGTACAGTATTTTTCAAAGTGTTGAACTTTCAAAAGGAGAAAAGGAGACGATTTGTGATGACAAGTATTTGAATCTTGGGATGGAAAATAGTAGTTTAGAAGTGTGTCGGCCTATTTTGTGTTGCACATCTCTTTGCTTTTTCAATCTCAGCCACAGTGTGTGAGACTTTAGTGCAACATTAGACTCTTTGAGGCAACACAACCCTGCATGTCATCCTTCGTTTGTTTCCGTTTTGTCCTGAATATTGAGGCTAGATGTGCGGCCGTGAGATCACGTGACCTTGTCTGGCTCCCCCCCCCTCCTGTATGAGCACAGTTTCCATAGCGTTGCTCTATTTGTATGAGCCAACGGTGTCACAGTATGAACTGTTTGGTGAGGTTTCAGGGGTCGGGGGAGAACTGAACATGAATGTTTCCAAAAAGAGAGAGAGAGAGAAAATACTAATGCCTGATATTGTATTGTAGCACTTTCTGCTCGATGAAATCTTTCCCCTGGTTCCTTTTCTCTCTCTTTCCGTCTTTCTCCTGTCCACATGAGTTATTGGACCTATTGACATATCTCTTCTCATCCTCCCTTTCCTCTGTCGCTCCCGATGATAATGCTATTTTTAAAATAATTATACATATACAGTATATTGAAAAGATTATTGAAATTGCGTTTGTTGACAGTGAACATAAATAGGGACGGTATGAATACAGTTTATGTCACAGTTTATTCTTTAACAATTATTTATTATTATTACGTCATTGTTAATTAGTGATGTATAAAAGTACATTGAACACATCTGGGTTTGTATTTATCAAATTTTTACAGGTAAGAAGGATATTCAGTCATAAGGTGCCAAGAATGAGAATAATTCTCAGTCGATCACTCGATTGATCACATGTTTGCGCAAATTACACACAATTTTTTTTCTGTTTATTTTCTTTTAAGCTTTAATATCTTTAAAGTAACGACAATCTAAAGTATTTATATTACTGTGTATATAAATATTGATGTAACAAACCAAACCGGATACAGCAGGAAGCAACTGGGAAAACATGAAGATGACCCTATTCCTGAATAGGTTTTATTGCCTGATATATAAATAAGTCATACAGACATCGAGTATGTACTCGTCACCTCTGGAGGGATTTAGAGAAAGTGTGTAAGTCATATAAAATAACTCTTTAGGGCTCAAACTTTAAGTGAAAATAAGTTTGTTAACATTTTATTATCAAATCAATAGTTTGACATTTTAGGAAAAATGCTTACTTACTTTTTTTGCAGAGGGTTGGATGAGAAGTTTGACACCGTTCCAATATCTTTGATTAAACATGAAGCTACAGCGAGAAAAAGTCGGTTTAGCTTAGCAGTTCTGCACAATATATACAAACATGTATATACAGTGAGTACTGTGTGTATATACAGTATATATACAGTGAGCTTTAGACATGCCACAGATCTGCATGGAACCAGGTTTGTTGTCTCCCCCTGGTGCTAAACTAAGTTGACTGGGAAAGAAGTATTTTTTTAGGTTTGTTAGCAGAAGTCAAAGTGAATTTATACTTTAAATCATCTAAATTAAGCCCAATTTTCACCTTAAGCCGTTTGATAAATACAGGTCCTGCCCCCCGTATGATCGACACGTTGATATTTCAGTATTAGACGAGTAAATGAAGCACAGTGCTGTTTAGTATTATTATTATTGTACAGAAGGTTGTGTCAGTGAGCGCGTGTCTGCGGAACAGAGTCATGCTCAGTTTATCCTCAGCCTGCGTCTCCCTGTGTGCTTTCTGACACGACTTTTAATTCTCTTCTCGTTTCCTTTTCATTTGAGTTTTCCAGCTTGTACAGTCAATGCGACGGGTTGCTTCAAAGAGCCAAAACCTACTTACCTGTGTACGTGTGGTTCTCTTGGGGTTCATTATTCTGATTATGTTCATGGCTGTGTTTGCACATGCGTTGGTTGTTTCTGACTTCAGTTGTAATGAATAAAGAATCATTCTGGGTTGTGAACGACATGGCGGCGACGGCGGCGTCTCATTCCTCTGATCTGTGTTTCACCTCTCAGCTTCTCTCCATCCTCTCCATCTCTCTGTGGCCTCTCTCTCTCTCCCCTCATCACTGAAGTGCTATTTATAGTTGCCCTGGTTTTCTCCCACTCTGTCTCTCTCTCTCTTCTCTCTCTCTCTCTCTCTTCTCTCTCTCTCTCTCTCTCTCTCTCTCTCTCTCTCTCTCTGTGTATTTTCATTCCTCTCTCTGTCAGAACGTGAACTGCAGCATCTCTCGCTATCTTGTGTTGAATCACAGAAGGTCTCACAGGTTTGTGTTTTCTTTTCTCCACATTATTATGCCTTCACACTTCAAATTTTAACACTAGAAAAACATTATTAGGAAAATTCCTGCAGTAAATTTTTTAATTTTAAGCCCAACTCAATTTCAATACGTTTGAACCAACTAAGAACCTTTTCTTCTGATAATTTGATTTCATAATTGTAACAACTTAACATTTTGATTTGAGCATTTCAAGATACAAAAAAATCTTCGTTTTTTTTCTGCTCACCAGGATCCAGGTTGTTTTTAGTACTGAGACGTGAAATTTGTCACTCACCATTAACAATTATATTTTTTCCTATTTAAATATTTAAATGTTTAATTACAGCAGAACCATCTGAATGAAAAAAATCTGAACGAAAATCCAATCTGCTGCACAATAAAAAATATTATAAGTTAAATTACAAGCTGAGCCTCCTCATATATTCCCCCTATAAATAATAACATATCCTCTCTCTCTCTTATGTGAGCACATTAGCTGCCTTTAACGTACTATAATCAAGACTTTTAAAAAGTACAGATATTGTAGTTTTTTTTATTAAAATTTTTTTTCCTTACAGCCACTTTTAAATGTCACCAGGTGAAGTATGGACCCAGACAGTCGGGCCAACGGAGAGCAGGTTGGATGGAGAACCTGAAGGTGGGAGCGGAGCCAGTCTGAGTGAGCAGGATCACAGATGGCCATTTAGCCTCCCAAGGAGAGGAAGCGTCTCTCAGATCATTGAACTTGGCCTCACGCTGCACGCCTCTCTCCTCCATCACACCGTGCCCAGCTTCCCCGTGGTTCGGCCACGCTGGCTGTCTCGCTGTGTGTGTTTGCGTCGTCCTGCGGCTCCCTCACTGGGCCGTCGTCTCGGCCGCACCGTCAGGACTGATGGATGATCGCTGGGAAAATACATATCCGGCCTTTTGCAAACTCTAATGCATGGGTAACCAATTAACCTGCACACGTGAAAACCAAAGGTGTGAAACCTTAAACGCAGATGATTCCCTGGGATTTGAGGTCATGGAGGCAGGAAACTAAAGCCAATGATCCACGTTACCTCTTGTTTCAGCATCATTACACATCTGCATCGAGGGGATCTCCTTTATTTCCCTTCATGCTTCCATTGAGTCTAAATCACAAATCTTACATTCACACCGTGGAGGTGAAGTGAAATTAAGTACATCCACCCAACTACTGCATTTAAGTACAATTTGTAGGTACATCTACTTTACAGCATTTTAGAGGGAATGATAGAAGTATAAAGTACAAACGAGCATAGCCTGTAAGTAAAGATGGACGACGCGTCTCCACCTCCACTTCCTCCTACTGTCCAAAAATAAAGAGTCATGTTCTCCATCTTTATGCACAGTTTATGCTTAAAAGTTTTATTCTACCACTGCCCCGATACTGTAGAATCTACTGCAAATCACAACAATCTATTAATTGTTTATGGAAGTGATTTAAACAGAAGTACCCTGTGCCTCGATTGTTGTGTATACAAGAGTACAAATATTGCTTTACAGCAGCTGGATTGACCTGCATGTGTTCTCAGTGTGACGCCATTTGGCAGGTTGCAAATGGACAAATATCCAGGTGGTGCAAACACAGAGCTGGCGTGAAGACAGCGGCACAGGCACAGTAGCCCACAGGCCAGAGAAGCAAGACTTTAGAAGAGAGAAATCACGAGTGCAAAGTTTCTTTAAGCCACGTTTGCTCCGGGAGAGATGTCAGTTTATCAGTTCAAGAGTCTTTGGTGTGTGGTTTGAGGTCAGCTCTGCTACTGAAGGATCTTCTTCTTGATGAACTGGCAGAGGCAGAGAGGGGCGAGGGTGCAGTGATTCCTCTGGGAGCGCAGGCGGTGGTGTGACGGTCCCGACAACCTCTCAGACACCAGCAGCTTCACATAGGCTGCGCTGTAAGTCATCAGAAGCTGGTTGGCTTTAGCCTGCAATAAAAAGAAAAAAGTGTACTGTGGACTATAGTCATAAATTTCTAGTGTGGCAACAAAACATTTAATACCAGACAGATAATCACTGCTGCGAGATGAGGAAACCAAAGCTGCCCGGTGAAGATACAATCTGCATTATATGCTATCGTAAAGTTAACAAGTATTTTTGGGTGCTTATGCAGGTGTATTACTGTCATTGTTAAGTAATCATTTTTAGAATAAAACTAAACTAGTCCAAAACAGTCCAATCCTCCCAATACTGGCTCTAGTCTCTCTCACCTGAGCAGGTAACGATGGGTCGGGGATGAGGCTGTAGTTGGTGGTGACTTTGGTGGCGTCCCGCTGGTTGGATGAGGTACTGCAGCCCGCGTCCTGGTCGCCATGCGTGAGCAGAGGCCTCTGTTCCTCTGAGGCCTGCTGCTCCACGTCTGAGCCGCCGACCTCCAGGTCAACAGCTGGGACCTCAGTCACGAGGACGAGATGGGACATCTTCTTCTTCAGTTTTTTCTAGTCAAAGTGAGAAATTGATGGAATTGCTTTAACTTCCTCTACAGTGAAATGAGCGAAGACTAAGATAGACGCAGCGGCTGGAGAACAGACAGAGCGACGGATGTTCCAGACTCTCTCACCTGGATGTTATTCGCCACAAAGCTGTGGTCCTCTAAAGCCTCGGTCAGGGCCCTCAGGCAGCGGGTCATGTCCCAGTACACAAAGTACAACTACAGAGAGATGGAAACAGTATAAGTAAAACTATTCAACTTCAATTCAAATGTCTTTTTGGAGCTGCTCTCTCTCTCCGGATGAATTTAGAAGAACAACCTGCATGTTTCCGGTGCAGCTCTGGACCCAGTCGGCCACGGCCACCAGCAGCTTGTGTTTCACCATCCTCTCATTCACCTGGATTAACCGCACATCTAAATTCATGTCGATCTGACACAGAAACACACGCATACATTTTAGAATGAATTATTTCAACAGTGAAACCACTCGAGGAGAATTGAAAGAATCTCTCTTGTGCAGTGAGAATGTCACACATCACATTTACATCGTATACGACAATGCCAATATTCATGTGGATACAGATCCCCGTGTACCTCCTTGTTACTCTGGTGCAGGATGAAGATGATGGCAGTGGTGAGGAAGATGGCGACCAAGCTGACACAGAGACAGAGAACCCAGTAGTCGCTGACTGTGATGTAGAGGTGGAGGGTGGAGAACATGGCGCACCACACCACAACATACAGCACCTGGTGGAAGAGGAGGAGGAGGAGGAGAGGTTGTCAACAGTCACAACAACGATGAGAGCAAAAGCATAAAATATTCAGTGACAGCAGGAAAGTAAATATGTGAAACATTTATATATTTTTTCTAAATAGTCTAATAAAAAGGATTTGGACAATCCAGTAAAAACACATTCATGTTACTGATGTTCGCAACACCTTTTCATAGCAGTACACAATCATACTTTTGTTTTATCATAATTTGTGCCTGTGAAGTAACATTTACGACAAGTACATACACTACAAACAGTGTCATGTCTACTACAGTGTGAGAAAATAATCCCAGATTGTAAAACTCGGTGTAACTTGGTTAAACAAGGTTCAAAGTCAGTACAAATGGCAAAACTAATTTTATGGAAATATAATGTTAAATCACTGAAATGTAGTGTGAGAGTAAGAACTGCAGAAGAAGAGAAGAAAAGAACTGTCAGAGGTAGAGGTAGAGAGCCGGACGATCGTACCGGTGCCATCATGAAATGAAAGTAAGCAGAGTTAAAAACCATGTATCTCCTGACTGAGGGAACCTCCAGAGCTGTTCTCAGTGGATCTTCCATGTCAGTGAATGGAATCTAACAGAATTAAAAAGGGAAACAAAGTTAAAATGCAAATTAACCTCAGTTTCAGATGTAGTTCTCTAGTAATGTTATTTTAGCAACTACTGGGTTATTTGTGCTGGTGTGTGTGTGTGTGGGTGTTGACCTGGAAGCCATTGTTCTCCAGTTTGGCGCGACACTGAGACAGATCAAAACTGGGGTTTAACGTTGAGCAGCTCGACATCGACAGAACACACTGGCCTGAGGATAAACGAGTGAAAGAAAGAGTTTGTTAAACACTTTGTGGACTGTAGTGACAAGAGGAAAAAGTCTGTGTAGTCCATGTGAAACTTCAGACGGGGCAACAAGCAGATGCAAATACATGTAAAACGTAACGCAGCCATTAACTACCAACTGTTATCACAAGGGAAATGTGTAAAACAAGCAGGAAGTCTTTCCAAGTACAAACAAAGTCTATTTGGCAAAAGTAATTGTGCATGAACACTTGAAAAACAGCTCATTATATAATGTTATGCATATTAGTACGGGACTATGTATTAAAGAGCCACGTTCGAACCACAGCCCAGTTGATCGTGTCAAAAATGGGACACAGAGCTTATATTGCAGTATTATGTGTGAAGATATTACCGTTTGACCAGCTGGGTCTGTTGTTGTTTGCTTGAGGTTGAGGTTTGGATTGTCTGATCTGGACGTCCACCTCACTCTCCTCCGTCACCGGACAACCTTGTGTTTTGTCCTCCATCGCTTCAGAGGTCACCAAACCCTGGAGAAGATCAGTTCCTCATGTTACAGCACCGAGAACAACTTCATTCAAACACAGCCATTGTGTTAATAAAACTGAAAAATTAGGAAGTGGCTGCACGAGAACATCATGACTAGATAACACTTTAGATACAAATCAGGGTGTGATGTTTTGTACTAACTCTGTATCAGCACAGTTTATATCACACCGATACTTTTATGTAGGTACTTAAATTGATCAGATTGACAGGAAATTCTACACTATACACAAAATAAAGATACACGAGTAAACAAGAAGTTTGGATTATGATTAATTGACATTGTTCTAAATAGGGAAATTACATGAATAAATGTAAAAAACACATTAATAGCCTTTCCCTTGTGAAACTGCATTTATTTTTTAATTTATTTAGATATTTAGATGTTTACTTTTGCATTAATTTATCCATATAGATATCATTGAGTTATTTATTTATTTCTTTATTTTAAATTGTCAGTTCTCCTCCGTCCAGTGCTGGTGAAAATGTAAAAGTAAAATCTAAAAACACTGTAATAGCATCAGAACGAAACAGGATCCAGTGGCGTTCATGTGACAGCTGTCTTGCATCACTGATGATCCCAAAAGGATCTAATGACCGACCAGAGCTCATGACTTCATGATTGTACGTGTCGGAAAAGAAAATGATCTCATGTGACTGTGACATACAGAAATCTGACAAGTGGAGATTATAAAAGTTTAGCAAGTGAGGCAGCACGTCTCAACCTCATTATATAATAAAATAGATGTTTACACGTATTGATTGTTGTGTTTCGCAGGATTTCCAAACAAGGAGCAGCCTGAGGTTCCCTCTGCAGCCGCTCAGGATGATTAAATAACAAATGACTAAACCAATTCATAGTGACAATGCAAACCAGACCACAGCAACACAAGCACAGTCAATTCAGTTGTGAAAACTATAACAAAACCGTTTTTAAGTTTATGATTCATATAGAAGATCATATGTTGAACATTGTGTCTGGTGCCAGTGAGGGTACAGGATTATATGTGTATGTTTCCTTGAAGACTTGTTGGACATGTCACGGTTGAAGAAGCAGAACATTCATGTAAGACGAGCGTGATCTTCAAATACACCACAGCCTTTATCTCTATAATAAACAGGGGTGTTATTGAAATGGCAGTGAAATGCGATGAAAGGGAAGGTAATGGCGATGGCTTCGTCACTGATGCTGTTACTCTCTTATGGAATAAAGTATATGTGGGTTTACATTGTTGTGTGAGAGAAAGAAAAAAGAAAGAGACAAAACTAAAGAAATGCTATTCATAGACAAAACCGACTCCCTCTGGGGCTTCTTCTCCTCCACCTCACACCCGCCTGTCTACGTGTGACAGAGCCAGCACCAGAGTGTGAAAACCCCTCGCTGCAGTCATGATGTCTCAGCCTCTTTCTTAACTCTCTCTCACAGAAGACTCCCCCTCTGCTGTTATCTATCAGCTGCTGCTTTCACTTCTCTTCCTGTAAATAAAGTGGTGCAATTCATCCCTGCATGCCTATACTCACAGTAACTGCACCTGCTAGAAATTATAATGTTCAGTTGTGCGTGTGTGTGTGTGTGTGTGTGTGTGTGTGTGTGTGTGTGTGTGTGTGTGTGTGTGTGTGTGTGTGTGTGTGTGTGTGCGTGCTGTAGGGTCTTCACTGTTTCACTGCTGAAGAGAGGAAACACACACTTCTTGAGCTTATCAGAAAGACACAACTGACAGTCTGTTATCATGAGATTCCACCTTCATGCCCACTGCTGCACACTTAATTGTAAATTTGACTTGTAACTGTAGTTTGTTTGTATTAGACTGAACCACACAAACGTTTGATTAAAAGTTCTTATTGGATATAATAGAGAAAAGGGGGGAAGCCAAAAAGTCCCTCTAAGAAAACTAATTTCTGTGTCCCCATGTGACTCGCCAGTGAGGTTGTGATGCAGTGAAGCCAAAACCAACACAAGAGAGTAATAAGTTCATACATTTACACGACTAAACACATCCTCACCTGCTTTTCAGATGAAAAACCATCCTGTCAACAAAGCTGTGAGGCCTGCGTTCCCTCCCTGGTCCCTGTGCAACACCGTGTCTCCAGGGAACGTTTCCACATAAGCAGTTGTTGTCTTGAAAGCATCGAAGTACGTTGTGTTGCAGCCTTCACAGACTGTGGCGTATGTTACTTTTAATGTCTCTCTCCTGCTTCTGCTTCTGCTTCTGCTTCTGCTTCTCTCTCTCTCTCTCTCTCTCTCTCTCTCTCTCTAAATCGTGTGACTCAGATCAGCTCGGCCTCATGACTGCAGGAATGTAGTTTGTGGTTCTCAGCTCGACACACAACAAGAGAGAGAGCGAGAGATAGAGAGAGAGAGAGAGAGAGAGAGAGAGAGAGAGAGAGAGAGAGAGAGAGAGAGGCAGAACACTGTCAGCTCAAATTGTTTTTATATGCTGAGGGTCATTATGAAATCCTATTTATACTTGTTTAGTCATTTTGAGTGTGTGATCGAGGTTAAACTTTGTGTTATAGGTGCATGTTTGCAGTGAAAATTTTTCAAGGGCGGATGAAATGATATTTTATTGACATTTATGGAGTTTGTTTTCAAGTCACAGATTTACTTTACTACTGTTATACGTTAGCTATTAACTTGTTAAGTCAAAGAGTAGTTCTGAATCAGTGGGGGGGTCAAACAAAGGACTTGAACTTTTACATATACAGTTGTCTTACTGTACTTATAAAGGCACTGGATTGAGCAAGAAATTCCCAGAACAATTCCTACATTATTAAGAATTAAGTATAGTAAAATACTAAAACTCTGTTTTTTACTTTTCTTTATCACAGCTGTCTTACTTTTGTTTATTCAATAATTGTCTCTAAGAAAGAGATCTAATTTTGTGACATTCCACAATTTAAGTGGTTCCCAGCAAGATTAAAGTCAGGCCCGGTCATGAAAACATAACGGTAGTGAGCAGGACTGTGTACAGTAGTGATGTGGGTGGCTGGGGTGTTGTTGTAGGAGAAGTCTGCCTCCGTGTGGATACGTTCAGTAAGTTTATTAATGTTATTGTTCTCACGCTAAATGTAAAACGTGATCAGAAACTTTAAACCTTCAATAAATTGGAATTAATACAACATCATTCTCTTTAATATTATCATTACCAAATAAAGTAAAAGTAAAACCTTGTTTACTCACTAAAATAGGTTTTATATTTAAGAAATAGAAAACAATCTCCATTTTCTGACATAACTATAAAACATAAATTCCCGTTTAATTACAAATCAAAGCGTGGCTGTGTCACTTGTGGTCTTTTATTGTGAATGCTGCTTGTTTATAGTCTTTTATTTTGGTAAGGAGCGGTGGTCACGTGACCGTCCATCTTTATTCACGTGACCTGAGCCGGCAGCGGATGTTGCGGCAAAGAGCTTGTTTTGTTTGTTTCATTTATCTCTTAGTCGGTTTTAGTCGCTTTTCCGGGGATTTAGTCGGTTTCTTTCGGTGTCAGTCGGTTTGTTTCGGCAGCTCGTCTCTTCGCTGTGGTGTGAGAAGAAGAAGAGAAGAGCAGATGAAACATGGCTGCTCTCTTCTTACTTCTTCTCTCTGCTCTTCTGTTTCCCTGCGCCGCTGTCAAGGTAAAGTACTCACACCCTTGAATCAAGTGAAAGTACTTCTACTGCTCTGTAAAAGTACTTCTACTGCTCTGTAAAAGTACTCCATTACGAGTAAAAAAGCCCTGCATTGAGGCTGTTTGTAAACATAGTCCTGTATTATTATCAGATTCACTTAAGTTCAAGCACCATTTAGTATGTGTTGTTTTTACCTGTGTGAATGTTTTACATCTGTAAATAATAGTTTTCGTTATTGATTGATCTGCTGATTGTTTGTTTGGTTTGTGAAGATACAGGAAGTGCTGACACCTTCACAGTGTTGGTTTCGTCCAACCAATCAAGTAACTGGATTGGGACTGTTTCACAGAGCTGCTCGACAAGACTTACTCCACTGTCGATATGTATTTATGTATTTAGTGCTGTGAAATAAACGGCTTGAATCGCAGAGTCATAGCAAAAAAGGAAGGAACTTGAGGTTAAAGTCACATGGGGAAGTTTGTTAACCAACCACTGTAAACAACTCATGATTTCATCTGTCTGTCCGCTGCCTCTCGCACCCCCCCCCCACTCTCTTCATGTCTCCGTCCAGATCAACCCCATGGTGCTTGATGAGCAAGTGCTGTGGGTGGGTGGCCAGGACTTCGTGTCCACCTACAGGATCCCGCTGCTCACCTTCACCCCCAAGGGAAGCCTGCTGGCCTTTGCTGAGGGCAGGAAAATGTCCGCTCGCGATTATGGGTCAAAGTTCATCGCGATGAAGCGCTCCACAGACAGAGGCAGGTCGACCCTGGAGGCAGTGACAATCAGAAACTGTTCGATTTGCACACAAAACGCACGTAGAGTGGTTTAGTTACCCGTCTACAGAGAAATATTCTCATAACACTCAACAAAAAGCAGTTTGTAATTAACGTTAAAGCTGGTCACATGTTTTACTCTCCTCCTCTTCCTTCTCTCTTCGTCCTGAATCATCTCTCCAGGAGCCACCTGGTCCCCGATGTCGTTCATCACAGATGATGGATCCGACCTGGACGGCCTGAACCTTGGCGCCGTGGTGGTGGACGAGGTGGCGCGCACAGTCATTCTGATCTACACCGTCTGCTTCCACCTGTACCACTGCAGCCCCGCCAGCACCATGATGGTGGAGAGCAAGGACGATGGCCTGAGCTGGGGCTCGGCCAAAAACCTCTCGGTCCAGATCGGAGTCACGAACTTTGCTCCCGGGCCAGGAACCGGCATCCAGGTGAGAGAATGATATGATTCTCAGGAGTGAAAAAGTCATGGCAGTGGGTGATATTACTAGTTTTTTTTGTGTGAGATAATGACAAGGATATTGATATGAGAGGGTAAGATTTGGATCAGAATCAAAATTAGACATCCCACCATCCCAACTATTAAAATGCTGCTCTTACTTAATCATGCCATTGGTTTGTTTTTGTTGTTTCTGTCGTTTTTTAAGTTCTTTGTCCCTTTTGTGTCTTTCTCTCTACAGAAGCGTCGTGATCCAATGAAAGGCAGGTTGGTGGTTTGTGGTCACGGAACAATAGAGGGTGACGGCGTTTTCTGCATCCTGAGTGACAACCACGGAAAAAACTGGACCAACGGTGCAGCGCTGAAAAGCATCCCCTTCAACCAGGAGAAGAGGCCGCAGGACTTCAACCCTGACGAGTGCCAGGTACCGTGTGTGAAAACCATGTAGTGATGGTTTCAATCTTGATTCCTTCATGAAGAAAAAAAAAAAATGAAGATTCCAAGGAATTACAATATACTTCATACTTTGGCACCATCTAACATTCAGGACCATCCATCCACTGTCACGACCACTTTCTCCATAGTCACACAGACAATAAGATTCCAGATCAATCATTAGCAGACTGAGATGCAATTCCAAATTAAGTTAAAGCTTTTTCACTTGTCAAAACAGTAATACTCCAGTTATTCCAGCAGCATAAAATTAGAATATTTTATTTTTCGTCTATGTGAAGCAGCAGGCTCTGTTCTAATAATGTGGCTGCACTCGTTTGTAGTGAATACAAATACATGATGGAATTTCCAAACATGCTGAAATGAAGAAGTTGTGTGAGTGGCGTCACTCTGAAAACCAGAACAACCTTGCTCTCCAGCTGGGGTGATTGCGTGTCACTGGTTAACATTTGCTCAGTAGTAGCTGGAGTATATAAGAAACGGCAGAAAGAGTTTCCAATAGCTGTGTAAGAAAAAAGGAAAGTGAGTGTCAAACTTTAATTTGATACTCGCGCGTCGTTTCTGATGTGATACCTTTTCATTGTGGCTGTTTATCTGTCAGCCTGTTGTGGAGTTCTTGTGCTCTCTAGTGGCCGAAAAATTAAAATCAGATTTGATATTTTAAAACATCTAGCCGTTATGATACCTCAAATATCAGTCAGTGTGTTTTTTTATCAATCTTTCCGTTTAAAACAAAGTTCTACAGGAGCTGTTTGATTTTCACCCCCCCTTTGCTGCATGTCTTCCCCGCTCTTCCTCCCCTGTTCACGTTTTAATTCTGTCCTATCAAAAAAGGCCATAGTGCCCAAAAATATCTTTGAAAAAAACTGATTATTACTCCCATGTCAGACACTATCAAACTAAAGATTCTCCTCCCTCTCCGCGCTCCTGCAGCCAGTCGAGATGCGGGACGGCAGCATCATCATCAATGTGCGGAACCAGAACAACTACCACTGCAGGTGTCGCATAGTGGCGCGCAGCCGTGACGCGGGAATGACCCTGCCCATAGAGGATATGTACTTCGACTACGAACTGGTGGATCCTGCAGTGGCAGCCGCGGCGCTGCTGAAAGAGGGAGTGATGTTCTTCGTCAACCCCTCCAGCGAGCACTACAGTAAGAATCACTGATACCGATACTCTGGATCTCTTCCTCCGGGCCAGAAGGGGAAGAAGCACTCGTGTCTTTTACTTAATTAACAGTGGCATGGTACCATTATGTAAAAATACTATTGCAAATAAATGTTCTGCACTCAAAACTTTATCCATGACCAAAAGCATTAACAGCCAGATTAACTCAAAAGTAGAAATATTTGTTGGATGAAACGTTCCTATTTAAGGATCTTTTCTTATCATATATGTTATATAATTGGAATATTAGTGATGATATATTAATACGTAAGCAGGATTTTAATGTCACAGCTCGTTGAGGTGATTTTCTTTTTACTGTTGCATTATATTTTGTAACTTGATGAGTGTCGTGGGGCTTTTTGTATCAGCAGGATCCTTATTGGTAGATGTACTGGAGTAAAAAGTACAATATTAATTTTTTTAAGGTGGAGTAAACATATAAACAAAGGAAGGAAATACTCTAGTTAAGTAAAAGTACCTCAGAATTGAATTTAAGAACAACACTTGAAGATATGTACTTTGCTGCTGATGCTATCCTTCATCTAACTTCATTTCACATTTAATTTTTAGAGAAGTGAATGAGTATTAGAGTTGCTGCTGATTATTATGTTTTGCGTTTATTTAAGAGCAATAGCAGCAGAGTTACATGTGGGGCCCAGAAGTTTTTAATTAATTGAAAAGATTCTTTAAGTGTATGAAACATAAAAAAAAATGCCCATCACAAGTTTGCAGAGCCAAATAAACCCAGAATAAGAAACTTCAAAAGTCTTTATTTTGTTTGACAATAAGTTTTAAGAAAAACACTGAGTTTACAATGACACATAACAAAGAAAAGCACATTTCAGAGATCAAAAAATATATTTTGGATACAAAGTTAAGTTGTAGTAGGTGTTTTCTTAATTTACCAATCAATCGAGTCATCGTTTCAGTTCTAATGTCCTCTTGATTTACTCCACCCTCAGGAGTTAACCTAACCTTGCGTTGGTCGCTGACTGATGGGAACTCTTGGGAGAGAAATGCATTCCAGATATGGCCGGGGCCGAGCGGCTACTCCTGCATGACATCGCTGGACAACGGTTCTGTCGAGGACAAGAAGTACATCTTCGTCATCTACGAGAAAGGCCACAAAGACCTTGACGAGACTATCTCGTTCGCCAAGATCCACCTGTATGGTGGCCTGTAAAGTTTGTGAATAGGAGGTAAGGACGTAAACTTTAGGAATCAAGCATATGAGGTGCAACAAATAAAGACTGATTTGTTTACTCTTGATTTGATTCAGGTGAAAAATGCATTTCTGATGGTTTTTTTCACACCACTGTTTAACTTTCACATCATTTCTTTGTCTCTGAAATTCAAACACTGAAGGGAAAAGGAAACAGAAAGAGATTGTCTGCTCCTGCGAATCTCTCAGGAAGAAAAGAGTAGACGTTTAAGACTCTGATTATGAAGTTAAATATGGGAAATGTATGTATAGAAAGATGGACGATGCATCTTCACTATCCAGAAATGAAGCCAAAATATCCCGGATAGAAACGTTAGAATCGTGAGCTTTTGGAACCAGAGTTTGTACAGTTGTGATCAGGGGATGGAGCTGTATTGGCAATAAATGCAGTTTGGTTCAGACAGGTCATTCAGTTTGGTTTCAGTTTGGCTTCACTTTCAGGGAGCTGCCATGTCGTCCATCTTAATATACAATCTGTACTTGGCACCACGAATGTCTTAACATGTTCGGCCTATGATGAACTCTGAAAATGCCTTCTTTTTCCGTTCTTCAAAATTCCCACTGTTGATTATATCACAAGTCTGTTTCCAGACAAGAGGAAATAATGATAAAGGGATAGATTTGTAAAAATAATGTACAGACCAAAAAAACACCAGTTTATACATAATTCAGACCATAGTGTAAGTTTTGTCTGTTTTGAAGCTTCATTTTAAATATTGCACAATACCTATAGTAACTATTTCACCAGTTTTCCATGCAGTTAGACTTTTGACAAACTGTTTGATCTTCATGGTCTAATAACATGGATAGTGATGCTACTCTGAAATTGTTTTTAAACACAGATGATCCATGCCAGAATTGAATTGACATGAATTGAAAGTATTACTCTATCCTTGGTTCTGGTGTGAAAGGATTCCTATTTTCTCACATAATACAGTTTTCTCCTTAAGAAATCCAATCAATCAAAATCAAATGATATGTGGGCCTGTGCTTGTAATCATGATAAATTTTAAATTGTGTAGATGCGAGTGTGTAATGAATACATTCAGACTCTAACTGATTCTGTTGTTGCTAAAAGCCTTTTGTGTGTCTGACTAAATGTGGGAATGAATGGAAAGTACATAATGTATCCTCTTTTGCACTTGTACAGTGTATTCTGATGTTTTGTAATCAGCCTCTTGCCATTGATGCTTCAGGCAAAGGAATCTAATGATGTTAATGAGCAGTGACTGCGCAATAAAGACCACTTCAACACTGACAACATTTCTCATCTGAGACATTATTGTAGCGTCGTTGTTTCTGGACAGATGATGAGAAACAGAGAGAAGACCTCCCAGGATATGTTTTGTTAGAAAAGAGGTGAAATACCAAGGGAAGGAAGGATTAAAAAAAAATTACATCTGACGAATCTGCTCTGTTATATTAATTTGACTTAACTTCACTCTTGCAGCCTCTTTTCCTTACATGTCACTCTGCTATAATTTCATGAGGCCTTAAGATTTTGCAGTCTGATCAGTGCCAAATTCATTTTTCAGCCGAACAACAAACAGTCACAGTCATAATGAAGTGTCTTCAGGGACAAGAAGAACATGGAGGCCTCCTCAGAGCCCTGGTTTTAAGATCACGGAGTCGGTCTGGGACTATGTGAACTGAGACGGCTTGAATGTGACAAGTTCGCAGACAACCTACTGAGTACCATGAACAGTTGTGTAACTAGGAGAACTAATGCTAATGTTAAGTCATAGGGTGATAACATAAAAATGTTCTGATTCTATTCTGAATCTCATTGATAAATAAAAACATGAGTAATATGAATACATATCTATTACACAATACAGTACACTACAACTGTATTAATCCTGAAGGCAACTTGTTATAGTAAAAAGTTGCAGACGTGTACTGGTACTGACAAACGTCTGTGAAAACAACACAACAAAGATGCATTGAGCTAAAAAGTGCAACGTCTTTAAAAAACACTAGGGTCATAATTGAACTTGCCTCAAGTCACAAATCACATACTCATATTATTTTTACAAGCATCATGGCTTTATTTTTAGTGCCTTGTGATTTTGCACAGTACTGATGTCAGAACTAGTTTTATCCAAACTAAATTTGGATAAAATCAATGAAAGTTTTCCTTGAATTCTCTCGTTTTCAGAAGTAAAGCAAATGAATAACTGACCTGCACATGCAGATATTGTACAGTGCAGCTCATGTGACCTGAGATGCCCTCTTGGTCCATTTAAAAAAAATCACATAAATACAAAATCTCTGCTCTGTTTACATGAGTTTATCTTTCCTGAACATAAAATTTGCAAAACATAATTAATTTGTATTATTAAAAAATAACAATATCTAATTATGACTGGTGTGCAAATACAGTAGATAGAGTGGGAACCCCTTGTTTTTCCTTTTTTAAATCACAGTCACCTTTCAATGCAGTGGGACGTTGCTGCAATTTCGCTTTAATTCATACTGTTTTTTGTGAGTATATATATATTTATTTATAATTTTTAAATCGCTTTCTTCGTACAGTGGCGGTCCCCAAAGGGCCACCCCCACCCCACGGAACTCCTCAGTAGCCGTTGACGGCTCTTCAGGTGACGGATCGAGTCGAGGATCACAATTTACTTTTCCCACTTTTCATTTATTTTTCCTGGGGGATAAACAAAAGCAACGGGAGCGCAAGTAAGCCGAGCACCTTCTCTTGTCCGAGCCGCGGCGGTGGTCGTGTCGTGGGGGCTTTTCTTTCTGGGTTTGGTGGTTTTGTGCCGTAATGAACCGTCTTGTGTTCGGCCATGCAGCAGGATAACGTTGCTTAGCTATAGCTGGGTCACTCGCTAGAAAGCTACGCGGTAGCATAAGCTAAGCTCACTCTGCGGTATAACCTCGAGACAAGTCGGGACAAGACCAGGTCAGTGCCCGGGATGTTTTTGTTGCACATTAATGCGAACGCCGAACAGTTACACTCAATTTTTTTCCAAACTCTAATTATTACCAGCAACCCCCGGCCGGTGGACGCGGACTTAGCCGAGTGGAGATGATGTTTTGAGGACGGGCTGTGTTATTTTTGTTTCGCCTGTTGTTGCTATAGCTAACATCAGGGGTCTGCCTAGCTCGTTAGCCTAGCCCTGGCTAGCTGCCTGCAGGGATGTAGTGGAATTGTACCTCGAATAACCTCGCGTGTTGTTGGGTTTTTTTGTGATGTACGCCTCCGTGTTAGCTTGTGGTTAAATCGTCTAATAACGTACGGTTGCTTGGGTGTATGTACATAACGCTACCGACTGAGCGTTAGCATGGAGGCGAGTCGCGTTAGCTTCCAGCGGCAGTTTCCACACACACACGCCGCTCGCTAAAGCCACTTATTTGGATTTATAAATCTCACAGCTGTTATCTCCACTTCGCCTCGTCTGGCCGGAGTTTGTAAATATCAGCTGTGTGGGGGACGTGCGGGCTCCAGTGCTACACAAGCGGGTTGTGCTAGCGTGAAAGTGCACGGGGCCTGTGTCCAGCGCCATTTTGTTTTGTCCTCCCCAATAAAAAATCTCTTTTTTTTCTCTGCGTTGCCCCCGAAGCTCCGCAGCTCGGGTGCGGGGAGACAGGGCCCCACCCGCCGTTATACCGTTATACAGCGGTTCACAGCCTGCCAGGTTAAAGGGAGCTGCACGCTAAGCTAACGTTACCGCAAAGTACAGAGATGCGTTATGAAATCCAACGCAGTCCGAGGCCCGGCGCTAGCCCCTGCTGCCGAGCTAGCAGCACAGCAAGAGATGCCTTCAGCCTGCAGCTCGGGACTTATTTATATTTAATGCCCTCGTTGCATCTGCTGCTTTCACACCGGCCGCGGGTTTTTTTTTTTTTTCCTGCAACATTATCACGCAGCTAGCCGTGGGGCTGCTTGGTGCTCCCCATCACCATTAGCTCCGCCAGGCCCCTTTGTGGTGGACGCTGCTGCTGCTGCTGCAGTAGTGGTTTGGCAGTGGAGCTGCTGGCCCCCGTTAATCCCCATACAACATGTAGCTGATCAACCGTCCCACGACCTAATTTTCTAATCTCATCTGGCTGTTGAGGCACAGTTCTGCTGCTGCTGCTGCTGCTGCTCGGCTGTCTCCATGTGAAGCAGCTCTGCAGCTTCTGCAGAAATGTGTGCAGCTCACACATGCGTTTTTTGTCAATGCAATGCACATTTGCTTTTTATATTTCGTCGTTTTGATTTGTGGTTTCACGTCCCTTCCTGTTAGGGCATCACATTACTGTACTCGCCTCATTTGTTATTTAGATGTACTGAAGTATAATGGAGCTGCCATAACTTGGGAGTACATCAATTCTTTCTCTGTGCAGATATTAATGTGTACACGCATCATTACAACACAAGAAGCTATAACACTGTTGTGAGAGAGGTCTTTGTTGAGCTCTATAGTTGTGCTTCAACTCAAGGACCGTACACACACATTGGCCCACATCATTGCATTACTTCACTCAAACCCGCTGAATGAAATTGTTATTTGTAGCACAACAATTTTAGATAAATCCTCTCTCCTCAGTAATTGTGTGTAATGGGATTTGGGTGGAGTTGTGTGTGTGTGTGTGGGGGGGGGCAGCAGCAGTTCAACCTGCTGGCTGCAGCCAAATTATTCTAAATTAGACAGATGTCAGTGCAGTGTCTTTTATTGGTGTGATGAGTTCAAGCCAAAGGCCTGGTAGTTTCCATGGAGCCAACACTGTCTCAAGGCAAAGCATAGAGGAATATCATTTATAATGTGTTGCCATAGAAACCACGGCTCAGCTTTTTCCCTTCTATTGTACCGTGTTCTCAGTGATGAGGTGTTTAGTCATGCACTGCACTGGGGCTGCTCACATTGAACTGTATTTATAAAAGCATAATGCTGAATTTTCCCCAGCTACAATAAGCGTAAGGATAACAGGCCTTTTGAAAAGGAATGGCCTGTGAAATACCTGTTCAGCCCATATAAAGCTGCAGGAGAACCATAACTTATTTAGTAGAAAAATGCACAAATGTATGTGCGACTGCCATGATCGCCCGTACAGACTACAATGAGCATTTTATTGTGTGCCTGTAATAATCATGGAATCAGAATGATACAGTTCTAGGTAAACAATGTACATGGGTGTAATAAATGGCTGTGTGCAACAAGTCAGCCCTGTCTACTAAAATAGCCTTTAGGTTGATGCCTGGGGACATTAACATAACCATACAATATATTCTTTTGTTTTAATTTCACATGCTGAGTCGTTACTTTGGAAGAAGGAATTCCACTTCTATTTGTGGAAATATATTGGAAAAAAGTGAGCAACTTTTTACTCATGCATGTAACAAAAACAAAACAAAAATACTATGGATTGGCTGAGAAAAACAAAAGAATATATAGCCAGGATAAAGGTGAACGCAGGTAGCTTACCTAGTTAGATGTGCACCATGTGTCCAGGCTAAGTCCTTGCTGCTGCAGCAGCCCGTGTTCAAATCCATCCCAGGCCCTCTGCTGCACAATGTCCTCTCCTGCTCTCCTCTGCCTTTCCTGTGTATCTCGTCCATTAATGAAGAAAGAAAAAATATACCTGGTTATTTCACTTATGTTTCAGTTTTACTGAAATGCTGGAGATCATCTACTGATGCTTTTCTGATGCCTAAGTTCAATGTTTTAAATATGCTTGTATTTTAAATAGTTTTGTAAGCGTGTTCTCCATCTGTTCAGTTTCACTCACAATGTGATTTACAGGTACTTGCAGGAAAAATAACTCAGATATTATTTGTTTACAGATTTTTTTCTGATTTGATACAAAAGACAAATTGTCAGAAAAGCCCACATGAGTAGGAAGGAAAACCTGTACAGATTTTAAAATGATTCTGTCCTCAATGAATATGAGCATATTGTGACTCTTATGTGATGAATAGTTGTTGCAGTATATCATGTTTCACAGACCTGCCTGTGTTGTGATTCAGTTGTTGTACAGAATATTGTCATCGAATCCTGTTTTCAATATACATTTTTGATTTGTGAGACAATTTCTTTTGAATGCATGCCATACAATCAGCATTTTTACTAAAAATCTCTTCCTCTCTTTCTCTCCCAGTCTCAGGGCTCACCATACTCAATGAGCGGACAGCGCAATGTCAGAGCGCTCTGGGCAAACTGCAAAGGGGAAGGAAGGCAAAACCAAGTATGCGTCTCTCAACCTGTTTGATACATACAAAGGAAAGAGCCTTGAAACACAAAAGCCTGTTGGTGAGTACCTTGGTTCGGTAACATCCGAACTTTCACTGTCACCACATACATCCAGTGTAATGGATCAGCTTCTCTGTCTTTTACTCAGGGTATAAGTTTGCAGAATCTCTTGCCTTTGAGGCTCTGTTTAAATCTGCCACATGGTTTAATCTTGCCGCTAAGTATGTTGCAGCTTCTTGTCTAATTGATCATATGCAGCCTAAAGGAACAGATCTGCTTTGTCGCAGTCCGATTTTAACGTTGGTTGGTTGTGTGGTATGGGTTTCTCTCTGTGCTGCGTTGCCTCCTGCCACCAAGTACTGCAACTTTGATGCATTAGCCTACTGTCTCCCTAATAGCTCTGGTGCTGACTTCTAATAAAGCAAATGCATGATCTGCCGTATCGCTCAACTTCCTGCCAACCTGTTTTTGCTGATACTGGTAATATTATTCAGGAACCGGGGAGGTTTAACGTCCTTATTTTTAGGCCTTTACACCTGTATCTTGGAGAAATAAAACACTGTCTGCGAAGCCATACATGAAGGAAAATGCACAGCCTGGAGGGTGAATGGCTCTCGAGCGTTGACGTATCAGCTGAGCCTCAGAGCTTCTGGGCCTGACCTGAGACAGAGGCTTACTTGTGGACGCTGTTTGACTTCTGTATATGTTTTATTCAGAAGCTCCCCACGAGATCTAAGCAGCTGTCCCCGTTTTCCAAACTACAGACTTCCCCCTCCCACATAGTGAAGTCATGCACTGCTGTGGTTTCTCTAAGCCTCAAGGAAATAAATGACGTTCGGATATTCAGTGCAGCTTTACTTTTCAGAATTGGAAGACATTTCCAAAAATTTTGCGCATCAATATCCCAATTATTCTTGATGAAATGTAATTGAAGTGGGCTTGCTGATGGGTGTTAATAACACCTAGAAGTGTCTTCTTACTCAATATTCATCAGAATCATCCTATTAAAGCTGCATCCCTAATTGTATATTCAGTGAGGCAAGCTACAAATGCCCTTTCTTTCATCTAGTTGCTCTGTACACCAAGTAGATTTGACTTGTGTCAAGTTTCCATCTGTGCTAATAACATCTTCTCTCTTACCCATGTCAGTTCCCCCCCGCCATGGCCTGCAATCTCTTGGTAAAGTTGCCTCCGCACGGCGTATGCCACCCCCTGCCAACCTGCCCAGTCTGAAGGCAGAGAACAAAGGCAACGACCCCAACGTCTCGCTCGTTCCCAAAGACGGCACAGGATGGGCAAGCAAACAGGAACAAGCAGACCCAAAGAGGTTAGTAGTTCAAGTCCAACACACCAGCAGTTTAGACTTGCACCTCTTAGAAATTATCCACATAGTAGGACAGCAGAACGTTTTCGAACAGTTTTCTCTTTGATGCTCTCTGCTGTTCTTTTGTTTGTCCCTTTTTCTAATACCTTTTTCTTTCTTTCAGTACCGATGCCTTGTCAGCACCGCAGCCGGAATCGCCGCAGCCTGTGGCTTCACAGACACCTGCACCGACCCGCCCGAGAACCCCGCCAGCTTCAGAGGTACCAACAGTCACTGTAACAACAAAATCAAATCGTGAAAAATGTTGTAGCATTCATAGTTGACGTGTATCTCAAAGAATATTTTCTTATATTTTTGTTTTTCCCTCCAACTCTCTCTCAGGCTCTGGCCCCAGCTTCAACCCAGGCCGTAGGGGCAAGGTCCTGGGCACAGGCCAGTGTTACACCTGGAACACAAGGGGATGGTGAGTCTTCCTTTTTGTGTCTCTCAAACCTTTCTTGGATTGAGTTTTTCGTGTTACCTATGTACCTTGTATGTAAAATCATATTCACCTCGTCTTACCTTCTTTTTCTTGCAGGTGGAAGGGTATCAAACCAACAGTCGCCATTCTCTCGCGAGGAATTTCCCACCCTGCAGGCGGCTGGCGACCAGGACAAAGCTGGCAAAGAACAGGGCACTGCAGATCAGTGGTATGGGCCCGGACCAAGCCTCCGCCCCCAGAGTGAGTGTTGCTTAGACTTTAACTGCTCAGCCAGTCATTTGATAAGTCAATGGTGAATTTATTCTATAAAGGCTCATAAGTTATACTGACCACTGTCCTCTTTTGTGTTCACTTTATTTAGACGTTACAAGCTGGCGGGACGGTGGGGGCCGAGCCCTGGCACCCACCATGCCTGGGGAGGGGGCAGCGGAGGGTGGCACTGGTGGGGCTATGGTGATGGATGGGACAGCTGGGGTCCCCCTTCCAAACTCCCAGACCCTCGGGCCACCTAGGAACCCTGCAGGCAACCCCGCCTTGCCTCTGCCCCAGCCCCCTGTGGGGCCTGGGTTCCCCCAATATCGAGGAATCATGCCTCCCTTCGTAAGTTTCCTCTCGCTTTTGTCTCTGCTTCTCCCCAGAGTGTAAAAGAAATGGTATCTGAATCTTGTGCTTCTTTTTTTTCTTTCTCTCAAGATGTATCCTCCATATCTGCCCTTCCCAGCCCCTTATGGCCCTCAAGGGCCCTACAGGTACCCGCAACCTGGGGAAGGGCCTCCTCCAAGGTATGTTTTCAGCTAAAATAATTTGTCAAAGTTGTATTTACCTCTTTCACAACTAGGCTTATTGTCAAAGTGAGAATGAGACCAGGCTCTTTTGAATCTTCAACACATCACTCACAAAGACGCTTCTCCCCTCTTTCAGGTTCTCTCGTGGACAAGGTGGTCCAGACAGCAGGTCTCAGGGTGGCCAGCGAGAACCAGGTGGAGAGGTGGTGAAGCGACCACCCATCCTAAAGCAGGATGACCTGAAGGAGCTTGATGAGCTGGACCACGACGGAGATGAGGGCTGGGCAGGTCAGAAGATGCTAATTAAAGTTTTAACCTCATTTGATAGTATAATGCAACAGAATTAAGAAGAAAATAATCACGTTAGCCTCATTAAGTTGTGTTTTTCCATATTTGGCATGTCCATTGAACAAAAATCTAAATTTTGCTTATGGGTTTAACATTGTCATTTAATTTAGAGCACAGTTAAAATGAGCTTGTGCTGAAGAGGCTTCCACTTTCTTCATTGTTGTACACGTACGTCTTTGGCCCCATTAAAATCTGATAGTCTAACCATCCCAATGCATTGCAAGCTGATTTAGTGCTTGTTCTTTTAAATCATTGAGGAGCTGATGACATAGTGGTAGTGAGTGCAATTGATCCTTTCTAATGTTGCTGTTGTTTTTGCCTATAATGTTTCCTGCTGATACAAACTATTTCCAGGCTTTGCAACCACCTCAGAGGAGGATCATTTTTATTGAATATATAAATGCACAAATGCACTAAATGGATTTTTGGTACAATCATGGTTCTGATGTTTTCTTGCCTTCTTTTGCTTAATCAGGAGCTCATGAGGAAATTGATTACTCTGCCAAGTTGAAGTTTAGTGATGATGAAGGAGAAGAAGAGGCAGAAGAGGAGGGAGCTGAGGGCAAGAACGACCAATGGTATGTGGTATAATTAGAGTGAATACATTCTAAAAAAGCGTTTTTGGCTTAAAATGTAGCATAAATACGCAAGCAGTATTTTCATTTGTTACAAAATCATTTTTTTCTGTATTTACCTCAGTGAGCTGTCGAAGTCCCAGGAAGGCCCCTCTGCAACCTCTCGTTCTCGATCCTCGGACAGTGGAGGAGACACCCGCCGCACCCCTCCCTCTAATACTGACAATGGCCCCCAACCTCCCTCCGGCAAGCCAGGAAGGGCCGAGGAGGGAGGCAGTGGCCGGGGTGGCCAGGGAGCACCCTCCAACTACCAGGTAGTGTGTTGAACAGTAGCATGAAAGGTGTTGTCCAGACTGACTCAAGGTCTGTCAAGTAGAAAGTTGAATTTTGTCAACTCAGGACAGTTTGTGCTAACTGTTGAGCCAATACTTATTTATGGGCAGAGATTTGTTAGTGTGTGTGTGTGTGTGTGTGTGTGTGTGTGTGTGTGTGTGTGTGTGTCTGTTTTGTCAGTGTAGATAATTGTGGTGGAACTTGGCTAACAGTGTCTGCCTGTATATAGGGGCGCAGGCCTGGATTGGGTGGTCCCCGGGAGCAGCCCTCCCCCCCACCTGGGCCGCTCCTCGGACAAGGGCCCTACTCCTTTTACCGACAGGTAGACATCCGGATAGGGCCTCATAGACAAATCATTTCTATCATTATCTCATCCACCGCCCACAAGGTCTAGTAGAATCGTCATCTTTAGGTTTACGTTCTCTTTTTGCGTTTGAGTTTTATTACAGTAGGTGTTATCATTCCGACTGCATTTTCCTCAACAAGATTGTATTTATCTCATCTGACCTTGAGTTGAACATGTGTAATTGAACATCATGTATTGTCTAAATGTTCAGGACCGGTCCCACAACCAGGGTGCTCCTGTAGGCCCTGGGAAACCTGGCACCACCCAGCATCAGCCTGCAGCAGGGGGCCCAACTCCTCCTACCCAGCCATCCGCCCAGGGGGAGGATGAGGATGAGACATGGCGTCAGCGCAGAAAGCAGTCCTCCTCTGAGATCTCTGCTGCCGTAGAGCGAGCACGTCGCCGGCGTGAGGAGGAAGAACGTAGGATGGAGGAGGAGAGACGTGCAGCCTGTGCCGAGAAGCTTAAGAGGCTGGATGAGAAGCAGCAACAGCAGCAAGGCAGCAACACGGGAGGTGGTGGTAGCAGCAGTCAAACCCCCAGCCTTGATGGAAACTCAACTGCTGCCACAGCAGGCAGCCCAAGTCCATCTATTTCAGCATCTGCCTCCTCCCCCAACATCAGCCAGCCACCGTCCCCTTGTGTGGACCCTGAGGAGGCTCCAGTGCTGGTTGTCCAACCAGGGTCCAGTCCTGGAGTGGGTGAGAGACAGCGAGCCAGCAGCAACAGCAGCTATGACTCCAATGCAGGTGAGTTACGCAAGCACACTTGATCAATGATGCTTTCTTAACACCAGTTGGGCTTGACAAGGTATCACGACCCTTGACTCAAACTCGCAACCTTTTTTTCCTTGGTTCAGATGCACAACCCTGTCCTCAGCCAGCTGTGTCACAGCCTCAGCAGCCCACACTGGACGTACCTCTGCCAGAAGAGAGTAAGGAAGAGACCATTGGTGTTCCTCACATTCGTGCAGGAAGTGGAACTGAAAGAGGAATTGACCCAGTGAAGATTGAGAATATCGGAGGGACAGCAGGTCGTCAAGCTGGTGGTCCTACTGGTCAGGGTTACTCAAAGTACCAGAAGTCTCTCCCACCTCGATTTCAGAGGCAGCAGCAGGTTGGGATTTGTACTTACAACACATCAGTTGTTGAATTCTACATTAGTTGGTTTATATGTTGTATTGAGGGAGAAAAAATTCACCCCATTTTATAAAAGGAACTATGTACGTGGTCACCTGTGCTCCCGACCTTTAAATCTATGTTTTCCTTAATTTCTCTTTAGGAACAGCTCCTGAAGCAGCAGCAGCAGTGGCAGCAGCAACAGCAGCATAGCCAGGCATCACAAAGCCAGCTGTCTCCTCAGCCGCAGCCTCCACAGGGTCCTTCACCGGGTTCAACGCCGCAGCCAGGACCTGGACCCAAGCAGGGTGGACCCATGTATCAGCCTACCAATATGGTTCGACCCCCACCCCTGCCAATGAATTTTGACCCACGGTGGATGATGATGCCCTATATGGACCCACGCATGATGCAGGGTCGCCCTCCACCCATGGACTACTATTCAGCTGGCATGCATCCATCTGGTCAGTAGAAGTGGCATCACTTTGAAATAAAATAATGTTTTGAGATAAAAAATGTAAAACTAGGTAATTGAAAAATGTAATAGTATTGATGAATTCCACATAAACATAATTTAGATGTAAATGTGTGGTTTGCAGTAGCCTATAGGCAAGGAACTGTTTACTATCGCCGTGTTTTTTAAGAACAAAGATCGATCATATAATCTGTTTTTATATATATATATATATTCATTACAAAAAACCTCCTTCACTGTCACAGGGCTCATTGGGCGTGAGCGGTCTGATTCAGGGGGATCTGGCTCAGACCCCTTTGACAGGCAACAGCAGCATCCAGGGCACCCTCACCGGGGGACCCCCCCTATGGATCCCAAACTGGCCTGGGGGCCAGAGGTATTCCCTGGCGGAGTGGAAGGTCGTGGGCTAACCTCTCCACTGAGGCAGAAGCAGGCATTGGAGGACGATGATGTGGCCAAAGGTCCCAGGTATGGAAACACAAATTTGCTGCAATTATATGTTAGGGAGAACCATGGTTTTATAGTATAAGAGGAAAACAGTTTTTTTTGGCATCAGTTCAACTTTAATTTATCGATTTTTTTGTTGTCTATTTTGTCTTAGGAGTGACACTCCTCCACACCGCATGCGAGAGGGTGGGTTGGGACCCATCCAGCAGCCCAGCTCCAACTCTGGGACATCCAATCAGACCCCTCCTCCTGTTGGCACTCAAGTGGGCACCCAAGGAGGCAGCCACCATCCTCATCACTACATGGGTGCCCGGGGCAACTATAGCAACTTTGCTGACCAGGGTGCAAGGATGACCCCCCACCAACAGCAACAGAGGGCGAATGAGAGGGGAAGCCAGCCACATGGCTTCACCCACCAGGATGAGGGGCCTCCCCGTGGATCTCAGCAGGGCCAGGTATGGGGAGCCCAACACCCGCACTATGATCGCAATGGTCGTGCAGACCTCCCTCCTGTTGAAAGCAACTCTCACCTCCACCACCATCACGGCCACCACTCTCAGCAGCCTCACTTCCCCCCCCACACCCATAAGCCTGAGAGCAACCGTGACCGGGTTGTTGAGACCACTGCTAAGAAGACCGACTCCTCTCCCCCTCTCCACCAACCTTCCCTCTCATCTTCCTGCTCTTCTTCATCCTCCTCCACTTCTGCAAGGGAAGATGGGAGTGTGAAAGCTGCTCTGCATCATCACCCATCTCAGAGAGAGGGTGAGGCTGGCATCGGGCACAGTCTTAGTGAAAGGAGCAACAGTGGTAATGCTGGTAGTAGCGGTCATGTGAAACAGGAGAAATCAGGCCCAGCATATGCTCCGCATTCCTCAGTGGCCTCCAGTCCACCTCCCGCTCATCACGGCAGTCATACGCAGCAGCAGCAGCAGCAGCAGCACCACCAGCAGCAGCAGCAGCACCAGCACCACCACCAGCAGCAGCAGCAGCAGCAGCACCACCATCCCCATCCACATCCTAAAGCAAACCAAAGAGGGGGACGAGAGCATAAGACAGAGACCCAGTGGGGCCCACGGCCAGGTGGCGGCAGTATGGGTGGGGGCTCCAATCATGGCAGGAGGGCCAATCATGCTGGAGGTGGGAACCACTCCCGTGGAGGGGACGACTCCTCCCACATTCCCTCAGACCACAAATCCTCCAATCAGACAGGGGGCAACAAGAGAGCTGGCCCCATCAAGAAGCCGGTGCTGAAGGAAATGAAGAGAGAGGGAGGGGAAGTTGATGGAGGAGAAAAAACAAACCCAGGCTTTACGAAAGATAAAGAGCAAGATGGCGGACAACTGTCCTCCATTAAGCAGGAAGCCTCCCAGAACACATCAGCACCATCTAAGGATGAGACTGTCCAAACAGCCAAACCCAGGAATGGAGGAAAAGAACGATCCACAGGAGGAGGTGGGGGAGGGTCAGGTAGAGGGCCCAAAGATGCAGACATCAACTCCTCAGGATTTTCAGGGTCTTCAAGAAGGGACAGAGACCGCTCCTTTGAACAAGGAGGCAACACCCCCCATAACCATGGAATTCCTGCTAAAGGCAACAGAGCTGGTCGCGGACGAGGGGGAGAGTTCTATGGGCGTGGACGTGGTTATCGTGGCACCTACACGGCCAGTGCTGGGCCCACTGCTGCCAGTCGTGGAAGAATGAGCGGCAGGAGCGGCAGAGACTACCGCTCATCTGTTGGTGGTGGCCACCACCAGGAGTCCAAGGGTGAGGGGCCTGGTGGCAGGCACGGTCAGGATCGTTCCCACCATAATCCAGCCAGGGCCAGGAACCGAAGTGAAACACGGAGTGAGGGTTCAGAGTATGAGGAAATCCCAAAGAGACGGAGGGAGCGAGGTTCAGAGACTGGCAGTGAGAGTGGTGCAAGTGAACCCGGCCAATCAGACAAGGACGACAACCAGAAACCCAGCACCAAGAATGGCTCCAATAATGCCAACACCACTGGAAGTGGCCCCATGTCATCTGCACCACCCAGAGGTTCACAGGCCCGGGTCTTCACCCCCAGGGGTGTACCCTCTAGGAGGGGCAGGGGTGGAGGTAGTGGAGGAGGAAACATCTACAGGAGTAGTGGCAATGTTGGAGGACCACCGGGAGGACACAGAGTTGGAAACAGCTCAGGTTCTCATGGTGGGTCCTCAAAGTCATCAGCATCAGGCCGGAAACAGCAAGGTCCGCCGCAAAGCTCTGGGCCCAAAGACCTGGGCCGGGGAGGAAATGGTGGAGAAAAGAAGGACAAGATAGCTGATGCAAGTCAAGCTCAAACTCAGGGGACCAATCCCCCTCAGCCATCTTTACCTTCCACAACTCCTGCCACATTAAGTTCCACTGAAAATGGAGGGGTTGTGGCTCCACAAGCTACAACCAACCCTACATCAAACCCTGGTGGGCCAAATGCGCTCCCTCCTCCTGATAACCATGGGTTCCCTCCCAGTGGGTTTGAGCGACCCCCTAGACGCCGCCGTCATGGTCGTTCACAGCATCAGCAGGACAAGCCGCCTCGCTTCCGGAGACTGAAGGAGCGAGAGAATGCTGCACGAATCAACGGAGGAGTTGGGGTCATCGGTGGTGGAAGGCCCTCATCGCCTTCCCTGAATTCAGTTCAGGACAGTAATGGAGCCCCCATCTCAGCTCCCATGACGGGCAATTCCCAAAATGCTAACCACAATGCCACAGTAACTCCCAACAATAACAGTGGCGGAGGGCCTATTGGTAACTCAAACAGTCACCACCATCACCACTACAACCAGGGCAATGCTGGGACAACCCACCCCCAGCACCACCACAGCCATGGAGCAAAGTCCCCTGACTTCACCAACCAGAACTCCGACCAGGCCAACGAGGAGTGGGAGACGGCCTCCGAGAGCAGCGACTTCACGGAGTTCAGAGACAGGGAGGGAGGAGGAGGGGGGAAGTCATTTTCCTCTCACCATCACCATCACATGGGAAGGGGAGGAGGGGGCAGCGGAGGAGGAGGTGTGGTCGAGCGAGATATGGCGGGAAAAGAGCCTGCAGCGAATAAAAGAAGCTTCTCCAGCCAGCGTCCTGGCATGGAGCGACAGAACCGGAGGGTCAACCCTGGAGGCGGAGGAGGCGGCGGCAGAGGCCCACGTGGCCCACCTGGTGGTGGCTCTGGCGGGCCTGGTAACGGAGGTGGCAACCGCGGGGAGAAGCGTGGCAACTGGCCCTCCCCGAAAAATAGGAAATGATGGATTAATCCAAAACATTTCAGACGTACCCCACCCACATTGAAACCCACCATCCTACATCCCGAACCCTTTTGATCATTATTTGATGGTTTATCTGTTGGCTTCCCTAAACACATTAGTGTATTGTACAGTACATGGAGATGGTATTCACCTTCACTTTAGCTGCCCTCCACCTTCCCCTGTCATCTCTTTTCCTTTTGCATCAATCAACTATCTACCGTCCGTTATTGTAAATTTCTCCGTTTCTTCCGTCTTGCCCCCCCACCCCCACCCCATCCCCCCTATCCTCCCTCAAGAGTCTCACCCCAGTTGGATTTAATGAGCATGAGGTTCTGAGATGGAGGTGCATGTCGTTTTGACAAAAGACGTTCACACTGATCTCCACACATACTCACATAAACAAGCACAAATATGACATCTTTAAAAACAAAAACAAACATGGAACACATGCAGTCCTGTGGGTGCAAAAAGAAAATGTGGGATTAAATTGGCAAAAATGGATTTGGATCGGGCTAATTTTTATATTTATGTACCTGTGTGTATTTCTACCACACTTAAGCCTTGGGTGGTATTTGGTAGTGCAGTCCTGCATCACTTGCCTCACAAAGGGAAAGAGTGCAGCTTCACCTTTTAAGAACAATGTACCATAAGAGGTTTTGTTTCCGAGTATTTTTTTTTTTCCTTTGGCCTCGTGTCAGTCGAGCTTCAACCTCTGACGAACGGCAGGGGTGTGTGTTTTTTCTTCAGCAAAGCAGGTCATTAAAAAAAACCTTTTTACAAAATTCCCCTATTCCTCCTCTGGGTGACTTTTTGGTCTCCTGTAAAGTATGTCTGATTACTGTGATAAGACCCATGAATAACTACTGCTCAGTGCTCACTTACACCTGTATTGATTTGTCTTTAATATCTATGTCTCTGCTGCTTGTTCAAAAAGACGGTGTGAATTTATTTTCCCCCTTCAAGTTGTTGACCTGCTCTCATATTTCATTAGCTGTTATGGGTGGGTCCGGGTTTTTTTTTTGGCGGGGGGGGGAGTTTTTTTTCAGGGCCTCATCGTAGCATCATCCTCGCCTGCAGAATTTCTGCTTCTGCAAAAATCAACCTTTCCCCCCCCAGGGAAATAGTTTTACTCTTTCTCATTCATGAGTTTTGTTTAACCTATGAAGACTATTAACAGCGTGATGGCTTTATTTTAACAACCATTATTTCCTCAGTAACTTACATTTTTTATGGAAACAGTTATTTTCCCCTCTCTTAGTTGAATATCTGATCTTTTCAGGGGGGAAATGAGTTTAATGAAAATGTAGGTCCTGATAGAATAAATTAAAAAAAAAGTTTGACTTTTCATGAATTTGTTTATGCTTCAGTAGATAATTGATCATGTTCTAATAAGCACTCCTTAGTATAACAAAAAAAAATCCATGGTTGCTGGTTTTTTTCTCCTTTTTCTTTGTGTTAAATGTTTTTGGGCAAGTTACATGTGACGCAACAAGACAGGTACTCTGTCTGGGCCCAGAGTACAGAGCCAAGCTGAGTATTGTACTTTTACAACCCCCTCTGCTCGTGCCGCGTCGCACTCTGTGCTTTAGTGGAGACTCCTCACATCAAGGAGGACGACTACCTTGTCTGCGGAAGTATTTTTTGAGGTGTGTGTTCTCGGGATGGCTGTCTCAGTACACGGTGGCAACCAGTAGCTCAGACCAATTGAATTCAGGACTTTGCCGAAAGGGCGACCTACGTGTCACCTTCTGCTGTTCACCACACAGTTTTCCAAGAAATAATGCCGACCTGGAGTGTTGAGGGAATATTGGATTGATGTAGGATTACACGTGTAAACCTAGTTTGCATCACACATAAAAGACGTAAAATGGCAAAAAAAAAAGACCGGAGACAACATCCAAGGTGTAATAAATCAATAACTCATCTGTACCAATTCTGTCACTGCTGTAAGTTGGGGTTTGTTTGTTTACTGACAACAGTTTGGAGGTCGTCTCTGGGATGTTGTGAGTTGGGCATTTGATGATGTGTGTGCGCGTGCTTGTGTGTATGTGTGTGGCATGTGTGCGGCATGTGTGCATTTTCCAGTGTCTGTGTAATTACTCGGGAAGGGGTGGGGACCAGAGGGTTAACATGAATGGCAAGCACTTTCTGCCTTGTTTGCCCCCACTTGATTTGGCCAATATTATTAAGATATTCTGCCGTTTCTTAAATACATCCACATATATATACATTCAGCTGTGTATATGTTCATCCAAATGAAGGACACGCAGTAGAGAACTTCACCAGTTTTTTGTAGAATTTAAGCACATTCTTCAGCAGGCAAGTGAAGTTGGACATATTTTATTTTTCACTATGGCTTCTAAGCATGAACACACACCCATGGGTGCAGCTTGCCTTGCCTGTTACTGGTTTATACATTGATAGCTGTACACTTAACACTGGCTCAAAGAGTCCTTCATCCCTCCTTAACTCTTAATGTTGATGTGCGCATTATTGTATGTACCCATGTTAAAAGAAAACAAAAGTAGTGTATTCCAGAAAGATTACTCAAAGATTGTACTTTGTTTCCAGCATTACCAAGGTACCTGGAGTGGTTCAAACTGTTTTTAGCATTTATGGTTTTATTAATGGAACTGTAATATACACACATGTATGTATATTGGTATGTATCTAAGTTTGTCTACCCCAACTTACATTCCCACAAACAAATGTTGCCATTTTTAGTTCAAGGGAGCAATGTACAAGCAGAGAAGTGTCTTATTATAATAAAGTTATACAGAGAAGGCAAAGTTAAATAAACTACTTTTGATTTAATGGAAAATGTAATTTGCACGTCTCATTCTTTAGTAGGTGAAGTAGAACATTGTGAACTTTTAGCACTGCATTTTTTCACTTGTCACAGCAGGTCTAGTACAAGTTCAACTAATATAGACGGTTTAATTCTTTGTAGGTGTAAACCAGGTGGCGTCAGTCTGGCACACCTACGTGTAATGAGCTGTAATTAACGTCATGAGTGACCAAATCTTTTCAAAGGAATCTATTGAGCTTTGTCCTCACATTTATCTTTTAAAGTAAATACAATGTGGCAAAACAAGTGTTACCAATTAATCTTCTGATTGTCTTCCAGATAAATTCATTCAGTCTTTTGACTATAAAATGGTGAAAGATTCCTGTAATGATTTCCAACAGCACAATGTAATGTCTTTAAATGTCTGAGCAACAGACTGAACCCCCCTAAATGTTCAGATTTCGTTATTTTTCGCCAAATGAATAGCATCAAATCCTCACATTTATATTGTCATGTCAATACAAAAGGCCTGCAAGTCACAATGATTTAAAAGAAAAAGGACGAATATGTTGGAAAAAATAGATCATCTCCTTGAAATGTAAAAACGGAGCCTAAATGGAGCCTAAAATTAAAAAATATCTAGTTTACAGTCATGTACGAGACGGAAAAGCATCAATTCCTCACACGTGAGAAGCTGCTGACAGACCGCTAAGATTTTCAGAATAAGTGTTGAATCTTTCTGTCCATCGACGGATCATTGCAGCTCTGAAATACAGATATGCTTTCAGTATTAGCTATTGCACCGTTAGTGTACCACAAACTACACAGAATTATCCCCACAACAAAACAGAGTCAGAAGCTAAAATATGTTGCAGTCTGGTGTCAGCTGGAAGTTCAGCAAAATCTAAATTCCTATTTAAAGATGTAGTTTAATGGTTCCATCAATCTTTTACCATCACTGCAACTATTCATTATCTGGATTAATCTGATGACAAGTAACCTAAATATAAAACAGTTACCCTGATTAATCAATTTACAATTGTGAACATTCGGAAAATAGTTAGGAATTGAAATAAAAGAAAATTCTTCAAATGAAAACCAGTGACCATGTAATATTTGGCATTTTGCGTGAAAGAAATGGCGAGTTAAATTTCTGTCAAACGACCAAACACTCAGCTGTAACTATAAAGGCCACTGCTCTGTGATGAAACCGCAAAATTTATGAGCTCTTAAAGTTTTGCATGTAAAATTTCGGTTTGTAAAATAGTTTAAGAAGTCAGATAAAGTGGCGCAATATCAATATGAGGCCGCATGAAAATGAAGTGCGAGTGCTTCAAATTTCACTTAAGCGCAGACGTTATATTAGAAATACACTAGAAGTCTAAGACAAATTCAAAGATTTTAGTTCTATGTGTTTTTTATTTGGAAGAACAAATCCCTTTAAAATCTGTGGAATTTATATTAAGAATAACATGTAACACAGAGAATCACCGGTGGGTGGCGGCAGTCAGGCAGTCAGCCCGGTACCCTGCAGCGGAGCGACTCGGCGGAGGGAAGAGGAAGAAGCTGCGGGGTGAACCGGGGCTGGAGTCCATTTTATTTACACCGGTGAGGCTGCTACATTTTCATCTGTCGGGGTTTTCAGGAGCTCACAAGTTAAAAGTCGGTGAGTTTTCGGAATCAGCCTCACGCCAGAGTGTCTGTGTTCGAACCCGGAGTCGGACGGAGCCGTAACACGACGCCGTCTCTGCCAGGGGGGCCTGGTCCCCGACGATGCGCCATATTGAATCTCCTGCTAGCCTTTAGCAGCGGTTAGCAAGGGTTAGCCCGGCGAGCTAGGCGGCGGCTACACGCGATTAGCTGTGCGTCGTCGTGTGTGTGGCCGCGTGATATCGAGACTATTTATAATTTAGCGTCCCAAACCGACGTGTCTGGCCCGCGTGAACTCCCGCACTGTCGAGACAACGCGAACTAGCAGCGTAGCGAGGATAACGCTAGCGAGCTAATTAGCCTAGCCGTCACCAGGTCTGTGCAGCAACTATTTCATTCTGCCGCCAAGTTCCTGCTGCTAACACGATGTTTTTATGAATCTGACTTGTTTGTAGACTTTAACCAACGACACTAAAGAACCCCCCCACGTGAAAACTACGATTTATTCCCTTGAATGTGGAAATAAGGTTTGTTGACAAACAAAAAATGAAACACATTAAAACCATAACGAGTATTTTGGAAAATAACATCAGTATTTTGCCAATCAAACAACCACCTGCAGTGATATTTGGAGCCAAACATATCCCTTATCATGAAAACAAGACTTGTTATTATATGTTAAATTCTACATTCACACATCTAGATTCATCATATTATCCCAATAGACTGAAAACTCTACACTAAATGTATCATTTCCCTAGGATTTGTTCATGGACACCCTATTTTATATGTGCTTTTCATTCGTCACATGCTAAGTGAACGCTCGTCTGTCTGTAGTTGCATTTCAGCGGTGATGTTTTTTGACTGATTCCTGGATCATATCTTCGTATTTCTGCTTTTTCTGTCGTAGGTGTTCAGACATGAGCAGTTCAGAGGAAGTGTCATGGATCTCCTGGTTCTGTGGACTGAGGGGGAATGAATTTTTCTGTGAGGTGTGTTAACAGTAATCCAAATACTAACTTATGATGTATTACACTCCACAGTCACATTTCTCACCTTGTCACCTACAACCGGTCAGTGAAAACTTATCAAAACCTGCAGGAACGATGGACTTAAATATGAAAATCTGACCTCAGCAGTTTCCTCTATGTGACAGTATGTTGGAGATGAGTATTGGTGGTTTCTGAATATATGTTTACTTTAGAGGAAATGGACGTAAAGTGCAAAGGGGAAGTAGTTTTACACATAACGTCAGTTAATGGGAAGTAGTTCACAGGTGTTAAATGTCTCCTGTGGCTCAGCGGAGGAGAAAGCGATGCTGATGACGTCATCGGCCATGATCAACCATGATCTTGGATGTTTTAACCAAGATCATGCTGCAAGATCTAGAATTGCTAACGTTAGCCACTTGCCAGCAAGACAATTTTGTTCCTGTGGACTATAAATACAGTCACCTGTTTGCGTTGTCAATCAATAATGGATACTGCGTGCTTTCTCGGACAAGAGGACTTCAGACTTTCATTTGACGCATTTGATCATGTCGGGTTGAGAGAAAAATAAAACAATCCATTAATTCTGTCAATTTGGTTTACAATAGCTAGCTACATCATTTTCAAAGAAACACAGCGTGTGCTGCATTCCATACATCTTTAAAATAGAGTTTTGAATGAAGTTTTTATTGCTCAGCCTTTAATTTGCGGTAATTACTTTTATTTTTGATAAGTAGCCCAACTCGCGTTTTTTTGATGGACCCCAACAGCCGCGAGTAATCGAGGTGATGGTGTACTTTTGTGTGGACATACATACATCCTACTCTCACTGCTGTAAAAAGTTAGCCTACTGTATACAAATAAACTTGGTATTAAAATGAACATGGCTTCAGTGTAACAAGTAATCACTATGCTAGGTAATGACAAAGACGTTCAAAAACAACAGAAAGTCATAGGTTTACGTTTCTGGCAGACAATGTTCCCAACTAGCTGCATCCAGGTTCCAGCTGAGCTAGGCTTGCCTAGTCTTGTTTTCAACTACATTTAAGTTACCTGTTATAAGCTAACATTTGCAAAAAAAGTGTCAAAATTTCCAAAATTCCCGAGCTTAACTTCCCATGGAAAGTTTCCGGAAATTTACCGGAAATTTTCCGCCCATTTGCAACCCTAGGAATGATTAATGAAATTACTTAGTAACCCTTTTATTATGCATTTATACATAGACACAGTTGAAAAACTCAATCATATGACACAAAGTTCCTAATAAATAATCAGTTTTTTTTATTTCTCTGTTGACAGGTGGATGAAGACTACATCCAGGACAAGTTCAACCTGACAGGGCTCAATGAGCAGGTTCCTCAC
Organism: Hippoglossus stenolepis; assembly: GCF_022539355.2. NCBI lineage: Eukaryota > Metazoa > Chordata > Actinopteri > Pleuronectiformes > Pleuronectidae > Hippoglossus > Hippoglossus stenolepis. The sequence continues at coordinate 6,071,161 of NC_061499.1, forward strand.
TATCGCCAGGCCCTGGACATGATCCTGGACCTCGAACCAGGTCTGTAGTATGGGTAACTTTGTATTCAGTATTTTTCACTGAGAATAATTGTCTATAGATGAGAGATAATCATCCCAAACATAAACACAGACACTTTAAACAGCTTTAAAAACATGTATATTGGGAATACATAATTATTTCATCCTTATTTATCAGCTAACAACAGAGATGTAGTATTATTGGAGCTGCAGGCGTTTCATGACCATAAGGTGTGCTGCACTTTTAATCTGTTCTGTGCTCTGTTGCACAAGTGAGATTTGAGCCATCTGTCAGTTTTACATCTGTTTAGCCTGAAAACAGCCTTTTGTTTTCAGTTCAGCTGCAGGTTGCTTCTCTACATTTCAGATGATTACACATACTAACTAACAGTACGGTTTATTTTCCATCTAAATAAAGCTTTAGTTGTCTATGCCCTTTAAAATATTCATTGATGATTCATAGAAAAATAAACTATCTAACAAGAACCCACTCTGTTCTATTGTCGGCGTTTCCTATCCTTTTGATTCTCAGCTCAGCTTTTCATCTCTTAACTGTCCCCCTTATGGTTTCTGTGTTTAGACGAGGAGCTGGAGGACAATCCCAACCAGAGTGACCTGATCGAGCAGGCAGCCGAGATGCTGTATGGCCTCATCCACGCACGCTACATCCTCACTAACCGAGGCATCGCACAGATGGTAAGCAGCAACTGCGTCAGCAAATTCCACTGCTCTGGTTTCCATTAAGAAAGATATTTTCCCATAAATTGTTAGTTTTCCAGCTGCAGATGCACAGTTTTTCATAGTACTTGAAGGGCTTGAATGAGGTTTGACAACCTACTTAAATTTTTTTTATCCTAATTTCTTCCTTGCAGTTGGAGAAGTATCAGCAGGGAGACTTCGGCTATTGCCCTCGTGTTTACTGTGAGAATCAGCCCATGCTTCCTATTGGTGAGTATTAACATTTTGTGGTTTTATGTGACAGTAATAGATGTTCCTGAAGAGGAACTTAACTGCACACCGTCCATGTCTTTGCATATTCAAAACATCTTTTTCGTTTCTGTACTTGCACACACTTTTGTTTACATGGGGCTTTTATGTGGATAAAAGCACAGTTTTATGTAGGAAAATAATCTCCACATGATCATAATAATTTGTTACTATTCAAATCTGAATTTACATAGAAAATACCAAGAAGGAACGAGAACTATACCAGAAGTGTTAGTGCAGTCTTTATCTTAGGTTAAGCAGATTCATATCCAATCTGGTTTTTTTCCTTCCCATTGTTTCTCCTCCTCCGCAGGTCTGTCGGATATCCCAGGTGAGGCCATGGTGAAGCTGTACTGCCCTAAATGCATGGATGTCTACACACCTAAATCCTCCAGGCACCACCACACAGATGGAGCTTATTTTGGCACTGGCTTCCCCCACATGCTCTTCATGGTTCACCCTGAGTACAGGCCGAAGAGGCCCGCCAACCAGTTTGTGCCCAGGTTTGTTCGGCTGCTGTATCTTAAAGGCATGACTGACCATTTTAAACTGTTGCTGTAGTGAGGGTATTAATTGCAGTCACAGTTTTGGATAACAAAGTCGGTATGATATTGATTCTTCACATTCACAACTCTTGCTCTAATGCCAGAATCTGACTGATCTCCAGTGAATTTGTCTCAACAATCAGAGGATGACAAATATACTTCACAGTATAGAACTGAAATAAAACCCAGTGGATCATTCCCTCAAGTATTATATTGATCAAGCTTCAACACTGAGAAAAGCTCATCAATAGAGCAATACATTTATTTTAATCAATAGACCACAGTCTGTCTTGATCTGGGTGACAACAGCAGTGAACCTCATTGTAGAAACAAAAGATTAGAAGATGGTCAGATAAGGTTCTGGTGATTATGTACATTTGTTGTGAAACCCTGCCATGATGTGAAAGTATTTTTTAATGCTTCACAGTGATCATATATTGATCTATTAGTGGTCACTGCCACAATATCAACACTGGTCACCACCAATTAATTTATGTTTTCAAATGAGTAAAATCTAATTCATCCCCTGCTGACTCAGCTCTCTCTCTCTCTCTCTCTCTCTCTCTCTCTCTCTCTCTCTCTCTCTCTCTCTCTCTCTCTCACACACACAAACATTGTCATCAGACAAAGTCTGTGAACTCAGACGGACTAACATTCAAATCATTTGGTCTAAACGAACACATGTAAAAGTTGATTTGCACATTGAGCAGGGAAGTGAGATCTGATCACATTTGGTCACAAGAGACGCATTCAGGACCAATTTGTTTACCAGGTCTGAACACGACATGGTTGTGAATTGCAGTAGTATGACCTCAAAAAGATTTCAGGAAGTGTCACATGGTGGAAACTTTATCTGGGCGGATAGGAAACTGACAGCTCCGGATCATGCATCACTGTTCTCTCCCTGAAAGCAAATACATCATTTAAACAGTGTCAACAAGCTCATCAGTCTCACTGTGCATGTTTGTGTTGCATCTAGTCTGAAATTAATATTAGTTTGATTTCCCAAAATAAACAGTGGCTTACAGAAGCGCTCATGTCTTTTGTCATGTTCTTCTCTCTCCAGGCTGTACGGGTTCAAGATCCACCCCATGGCCTATCAGCTGCAGCTGCAAGCCGCCTCCAGTTTCAAGAGCCCCGTCAAGGCCATCCGCTAGAGTGTCAACGACAGAGGAGGAGGAAGAGGAGGAAAATTCATAGAGAAAGAGGGAGATGACAGCAAAGAATAATCGTCCGAAGAGCAGGGGGGTCACCTGTATTCTAGAGCTCTTCAGATGTCCCCTCCCCACCCTGAAGACTGTATTATTTTGGTTTAGATTAGGGCAAATGAAAACAAAGTGTAAAGATTTTTTTGAGTGTGAGCGAGACATAAACAACGCACAGCTACGATCATAATCACAAATACACACACACACAAACACAGACACAAACATTTAAGAAAAGAAATACAACCACACACCTGGGATTCCATACACATACCTTTCCAAACTCAGCAGTGCCAAAACAGGAGGTGAAGTAAGATGAAGCTGAACAGTTCAGGGGCTCCACGTCGCTGCACCCCATCACTCACTCTACAGCACACTGATGAGAAAATGATAGAATTGATCAGTGGGTGGCTCTGCAGGGAGCTTTCCCCTGTTGAAGAGGTTTTTGTGTTCTGGGCTTTTTGACAGGAAGCTGCAAAAGTGCAATGGCTGAGTCAGTTTTCACCTCTGACTCTGTTTTGTGTTTTTTTTTTTCTGTATTTGGCACAGTTTGGTAAAGGGTGGTGGTGGTAAACCCTCTGTCATTCAAAGCCTCCTCCCCATTAGTCCCCCGATGCATGTACACTCAGGCGGGCTCTCCCACAGACAGTTTGGACAGTGCTAACGGTGTTTTTTTTCTCAGAAGGGCGTTTGTGAAATTTGATTTGTCTGATGTTTTGTGGTGTTGGTGCACAAAACATTGTTAAATTTGCCTTAAAGATGCAGAGAAAACACCCGGATTGTTTTGCTTTACCAGAGGCACAAGCAGTTTTAAATTTTTTCTGCTGTCAGAGGAGTTAGCGTAGAAATAGATTTAGCAAATATGATTTTCTGAATAGTAATAATAATTATTTCTCCAGCTGTCTATACGCGTGTCAAACAACTGTCTGTATTGGTACCGAAGTGTGAATATAACCTGCGATGAAGTTGTTTTTCGAGAAACGCCCCCCTCCCTCCCCAGCAGCAGAATTGCCGGTGTTTGTATCGCTTAACCTCTCGGTTGTTTAACATTTACAAAAACATAGAACAGCTATTTGTCAGTTGGCGTTTGCGAGGCTAGTTGTTTTTAAATTAGTGTTGAATAGTGGGATTTAAAACTCATCCTTATGTTTAGCTAATTTGTACAAAACCCAAAACGACAAATTTCTGTCTACAGGTGGTTTAGCTTGTTAAAGTGAGTAAACTTAAAGAGTCGACTTCTCTTCTGTGGGAAATAACAGTGAACGTTCAGATTAAACTAACAAGGTGCAACCTTGTAATTATTATATATTATATAATAATTATATTGAGCTACAGAGGTGTTAGCTGGATTTTTATCACCTTTAATAATAAAACCGAGACTAGCAGTTTGCTAGTTTCCAGTTTTAAAGCTAAGCTCAATCAACTTGCTGCTGGTTGTGGTTTCAGATTTAAGGGACAGATTCGAGTGGATTCAGTCTTCACATCCAACTCCCCTCCCCCCCAAAAAAAGAAGTTTTCCCAAAATGTCAAACTAGTTGTGTAAAGATCAAGCAGGAGACTCAGAGAAAGAGGAATTTAGACAATCTGAATCCTTCCGCTCACTCCACCACTGCACTGATCCATCCTCCTGGTGTCTCTCCACAGCCGTCTCATTATTTATGTTCACGTTTCGAGACCGACCGATCACCAGCCGCCAGTTTTTGTTTCTGAAGCAGTGGGGGGGGGGGGGCAGATGCTCAGCTGCCTCTCCCACTCTCTCTCCTCTTTTACTTTTGTGTGACTGGAATAGATTTAATTTTCTTTTTTTTTTTTGGATTCCATGATACAAGAGGAAATGTATTTATGTGTCCAGATGATTTTAACTGATGTTTGCTTGTGTTGTCGTCGTCTTTCTGCGACTGTGGGTGAGCAGGATTCAGAATTCTCAATAAACTTCTATTTTCTTTTCATACTCTTTTCGTACCATTTTCTTTTACGGCTGCATTTCTGCTCACTTTGCACATGGTGTCAGTAGAGAGTGCTACTTTTTCTGTCTACATATTTCTGAGAAACCTCGCAGAGCAGTAGGATTTAAATTTACAAACACAAAAAGAACTTCTGCAAGTTCTGCACGCAGCTCTACCTGCAACTTTTCCATGTGTGTGTCTGTGTGTTTTCGAGCTTGGAGGAAGGTTACCGCGGTAACCAAGGTAATTAGTTGTCTGACTTCTGGGTGTGGCCGCAGTGACGTTTCACATGACTCTGAGTAACAGCAATCGCAAACACACACCCACACAAAAACAAATGTACTCCACTGAAGTGCACACACGGAATCACAAGATCTAAGTCATGCATCCGCAATTATTTTTAAGTTCAATATTGGACGTCCATTTGGCATTTGATATAAAATAAAAGCACAACGGAAATGGAAAAATTAGGATAATACATTTTTAAATTGGAGATATGCTGCCCCTAAATCCAGTTTAAGCCCCGAAAACACCTTGTGACACAACCAGCGGGACGCACTATGGTATATGGTAGTTCTTTTGGTATGACTCATAAAAACAGCTCCTTCCCTCCTTCCCTGTCTGTGGAAAAATGACTGGCAGGCCTGAGCTGTCTTCATGTGGCCGTGCCCTGTCAGTTTTTCCAGAGGGGAGAAGAAGTGGAAGAGGAGGATCCCTCGTGACTCAGGATAACCTCAAACCACAGCTCGGGACCTGCCCTTCTCTGCTCCACCTCCTCCCCATATTTCAGCAACTCCTTCAAGCTGAGTGAGGAGGAATCGCCCGAGTTTACCCTGAAGTTAATGTTGCAGTGTGTAGACTTCAGTGATGTTTAGTGGTGAAGTTTCATGTTGCAGCTGAATCCCCCCCAAACATGAAAGCGAACCTGTCTTTGTCTAGTTTGGACAAAAAACATGGCAGCCTCCATAGAGAGGACCCGCCCATTCTAGGGTAAACACTGTTTTTTTTTTTACAATTTAGATGAAACACACGAGGGGAAAACATCAATAGGATTATTTCATGTTCAATTTCTGCCAATAGATCCCTTATGCCTAAATCTTACACCCTGGACCTTATCGGCGTTGTAGGAGCACAACCTCTAACGGTCAGCAGGACGATGAGTGATCTCTGTGTTGGATTGTGGAAAAGCTGTTTTCCAGAATTACCATCTCTTCGGTTGAGCTGCTCATCCTGCAGTCATGTGAAACACGTCGCCACACCCAGAGGGAACATTGCACCATTTTCCTCTCAGAGACTGTTTTGTTTGGATGCTGCAGATACTACAATGCTATTAAGGAACTATGCCGGCCGCAGAGACTGAGACCACATGCAAATAACAATCCTTTAAAATCTGCTTTGAGTGGCTTTGTACTCTCAGATTAACAGCAACTCTGACTTGACAAGACAGGTTTGTGCTGATTCCCCATTCCTCTGTGTGAAGCTGCTCCGGCTCCGTCAGGTTTCACAGGGATCACGTGTGAACAGCCACAGATTCTCCGTTTGGGTTGAGATCTCGACTCTAACATTCCTGTGTAGCTTCGGCTTCACACTTTGGTTCACTGACTTTCTAGAGAAAAAAAAGTGGCAGGTATCTTGCAGACGATTTTATTGGCTGAGGGAGCTCCCTGCTTTGTTCGTTTTCGCCTCAAGCGTGACAGTTTTTTCCCCCCCCGAGGAGTCCTCCTGCAGAGAAACACCCCCACAGCATGATGCCACCACCACTGAGCTTCACACAGGGAAACTGGGAATGCCCCACTATGATGATGATGTGCTGTGTTTGGTCAAAAAGCTCAACACTGGTCTCATCAGACTAAAAAAATAATAAACCCGCTTCAGCTGACTTTAGAGTTTCCAACAGGCCTCCAGGGAAACTGGGTCCCAGATGTGATGTTGAGTTCCAGCGGTTGTTCCATCACCGTGGTCTAAACTGAAATATCCCAGTTCATTAGATGGATTGAAATGTAGTTTGGTGAAGCTGTTAATGGGTCCCAGGTATTTTTGAAAAGACATAGTGATGCACCTGTGATGATTTATACTTAATACATACTTTAAATACTTAAAAAACATGTACAGCATTTTGTATTTTATATTTTATCTCCATATCAGCTTTTATTTTGCCATTAAACATTATTTTTGTGTTCGTCAGTGTAAAAAAAAAGTCATTAAATCCACAAGAAAACATGTAAACGTTAACTGTTTGTTGCCAATCGTTAACTTTCCCACTCTTGTTCGACCTCGTCGTCTTTGTATGTCTCACATTGACTGAGCTGTGACTGATTGAACAGGGATTAGTTGAGCTCAGTTCTCCCACACGCCCTCTCCCAGAGTGACAACAGTTGGGAAACACACAGAATCTGTGGGCAAAACAATAGAGGCATTTCACCGGCAGCACCACAGGCCTCCTCCCTCTCGGCAAAGTATTTCAAAACCATGACTCCGAAGATGCCATTTCAAAACCGCCCCCCCACCCCTACAGCGGGAAACCAAAGCACGGCCCCCTGTTAAAAGTCAGAGATAAGCGTTAAAGAGCTTGCACACACACAGACAACAAACATGTCTCACTGAAGACGTCCATCTTTGTGACTGATGTGGACAAACAAACTCAGTAATGGCTTCACCCGCTAGTCACTCATTCACTGAACGTCTTTGTCGTCTCACTCCAAGGTTGATCGCAAACACTTGGGAGTCAAACAGAGAAAAAACGCTCAGGGACAAACTGTGGGCATGACGGGACTCGCTCGTGTGAATAATTTAACTCGTGCAAAAGCTTCCCTGTAGAAACTGAGTAAGGAGCGTCTCCAGGCCACATGAGGAGAGACAGGGCCTGCAGAAACATGCCCTGTCTCTCACACCAATAAACTCCAACTACAACAAACTCTGACAGCAACAGTTGTACTCATCGAGCTGCATTGTTATGCCGAGGACACACGGTGTTTGCATCAGTGAGGAAATCTCTGCCCAAACACTGCTCGTGTTTATTTACTGTTTTGAGGCAAAACTTCCCTTGTTTTTCACCTTTGAGATTCATCTCTTCTCAGTTTTAAAGCAAAGTAGAGACAAGTCTAGTTTTAATGAAACAACAAACACGGGAAACAGATGCAGTTGTAATGTCGCTGAGTCGAGCACACACACCTCCACCGAGGCCCAACGGTCTCCTCGGGAAAACCACATTTAAATGAACTACAACCTAGATATTTATTTGGATCTGCAACACTCTCTATAGATATCAGTCCCATAAACATGCCTGGTCTTTTTCATCAAGATCATTGAGTCATTTTGTGAGAAATTAATGAAAATGTTGCAAAACGTCCCATCTGGCAAAAATTACAGGATTCCTGTTCAAGATCTGCACCAAAATGATTAGTGATTTCTGGCTTGACCCAAACCGCATCCTGCCACCAAGTTTCATGATAATGTGATTTGTAATTTCTTTGTAATCTTGCTGATGAGACACGGATGAGTTCAACACACGGATGAGTTTAACCTGTTTTGTTGACACACACATTTACATATTAGAACATTTGGATACGACATGCAAAACAGTTGCTTATTTATACGTCTCTGTTAGTTAGAGAACAAAAGTTTTACTCATTTTATCTTTATATATTCTTCTCTACCAACTCCTGAGGGAAATATCTGGTTCTTTAGCTGATTCATGCTCACAAGCCCAAAATCTCACCAGGCCTAATTTTAGCCTATTAACTTCGGCCAAGGAAGATGTGTTTCCACCCGTCTGATTGGTTGTTTGTTAGTTAGCTGGATTGCGAGCTACTGAAGGTATTTCTATGAAACTCAGGAGGATGGGACACGGGCCAGGAAGGAACCCATTCAACTCTTGGGTCAGACCCTTCCACGTCTTCATCACCGTCTTTACCATTGTGAGAAGAAGGTGTTTTTCGATACATATTTCCCAGGGAATAATTCATGGGTCTTGATGGAAAAGAAAATCTGGCAGGTTTTGGGAAGTGATATCTATGTGTGAAATATGGTGCAGCTTGAGCAAATATACAGGAACTGGTAGAGGCATGTGGTCTATTGGATTCTATTGTTATTTCCCTATTGAGGCGTGTGAACAATGCAGCTCTGGTATCAGTTAGATTGCCTTGAGTGGTTTTGTGCTTAGATGTAACAAACATATGGACAAACAGAGAATGCAAACAGCACCAAACGTTCAATCCAGACAGTTTGTATCTGACAAACCAACCACGTTTGATCTCTGGCAGATTTGAGATCCTCCTCACAACTCCGAGCCACCTTTTTGGTTGTGAAGTAACATTGAAGAGGCACAGGAAACCAAAGTCTGAGTACTTTCAAACCCTCGCAAATAAATCTCTCCACTTTGTTCTTTTTATGTTGACCTAATAAAACATAAACCTGGCACTTTAAGTCTTTGCTATGTGCTGAAGGTCAGAGAATGACAACAAACACTAAGTGTGGACTTTACATTGACTCAAGATTCTAATCTGGACAAAACAGACGTCAGCAACACTTTCAGATTCTTCACACAAATTAAGGTCATTGAATGGAACAAGAAAGAATTGAGCTCTTTCACTTGAAAAGCTCTTTAATTTCATGATTCAATTTACGAATATTATAGAGAGCATGTTCACATCACTATCAAGCAGCTGAAGAATATCAGACAGGAATATTTATATCACAGCTCAGTCCTGTGTTATGTATTGTCCCTTAAAAGTAAAAGAGAAGTGCTCTAAAAGTTGGTCAAGACGGACAAACACCACAAAAGTACCACTTGATAAAAATACATCAGCAGTGTCCTGTACACATTTGTAGTATTTCTAAAAGTACTCTCTTTGTAAATGACCACACATTCTTATTAGCACAGATAGCGTCAGATGCCTTCTTACAGTTGTGGTGTTTGTCGTGTTGTGGCTTCAGGTGCGGGCACGCTGAAATCTCACCTCGAGGAACACCTGCATATGATGGGGGGGATATTCAAGAGCTGAAATGAAGACAGCCACAAATTAAAGTGTCACGTCTTAGTGCTTTTTCCACATAGCTCACACTTACCTGTTTATCAGGTCGGGTAGATTCTTATTCAGAATATCAAATGTTTGCCGAAGGGGTGACTGTGACACTTTGAGTTTGATCTCAAAGTTATTTACTTTCGTGACATGGTTTGTGTTTGAGTATTCGTCAGGTTACCTGGAAACACACAGAAGAGCGAAGATGAAAGATGACAGTGATCACAAAGACAAGGGCCAGTATAGTTAACGTGGGGGCGTTAAAGTTGTGTGTACAGTTTGTTAAGAGTGATTTCAACCTCCCAGAGTAGCTCAACACTTGTCAGGGACTTAAAGATGTAAAAGTTATCCAGTAATTCACGAGCAAAAAGAGATTTTGCTGCAGTCATCTCCATTTGATGTTTATGTGCTTTTAGTATTTTAAAGAAACACTAATCCTGAGCAAGAATCATCTTCTCTTTCAGAAAATGTGTTTCCCTTCTTTCAGCGACCTCCTGTCCGTGTGGAAAATATGAAAATGAGCAGACTTGTTTTTTTCTTTCTTTCTTTGAATAAATTTACATTTTGAGGTCGCACAGCTTCCACTTATGCTTCCTCATTGCAAATCAAACTAATATATAAATATTATAAAATGACATGTTAGGTGTGTGTGTTTATTGTCTTAAGACTATGTTAGAGACAATTGTTCAGATTATTGGTTTATTGGTTTGATTGGTGTGTTTTGAAGGACCATAGTTAGATCAAATCAAATAAAACTTACATGAAGTAGAAAGAAAAGTTTCAGTTTAATAATCTCATACCGGTTTTTATGGTTTATTTAGTCTACGTTTTCTGAACCCATCAGGAATGTTATTCTGAGAAAGCAAGGCAGTATCCCAGAAAATTATAGTTTCCTACCACATGTGAGATAAACTAAAGCACAATAGGATCTTTATAAAATAACACTGAAGGACAAAAACTCCAAGAAGCTACATTACCAGAGTACTATGGGACTTTCTGTGGATTACAGATGAGTGGCAACATTAGAAAACAACACATGAATGTTGTACATTTCTATAAATCACTTTTAATCATCACTAAAATACTACATATGGATATTTTTAATGAACCAGTGAGGAATCAAACACAACCTGACTGTAAAATCACATTTAAACAACACACAGACACTGTACTTGAAGTTAAACTTTTTAATTGTGTTTTGAAACGTGCAAGTTAAATAAAGCATTATTATTATTACTATAAGAACAGCAGCATTATTATAAAATCACATAGAAACAACACTACGCATGAATATTATAATGAACCAATGAGGAATCGAACACAACATTATTATTAAATCACTTTTAAGCCCCCATAAAAACCCTGTGTATGAATATTATAATAACACGATGAGGAATTAAACACATGACCCTTGTTATAAAACACACACACACACACACACACACACACACACACACACACACACACACACACACACACACACACACTTTAACCCCTGATCTCCCAGTGGAGACGAGTGACCGCACCCGTGGGTGACGCTCAGGTGGGAGAGATTGGGATAAGTAAGTGGGCGGGCGCAGAGTGAGACCTGCTGTGATTGGTCCACAGGGACGTCCCGTTGGGAGGTGGAAGCTCATAAAGATCCGAGTGGAGGAGACGACGCGCTGTTTGAGTTCTAACGGTCTGAGTCGAACGCTTCACATCCTCCAACATGAACAGAATTATCCTCCAGCTCGTCGCAGTGGGATTCTGCTTCGCAATCGGTGAGTTGGAACTTTAAAAGTGTAATTTGTGCAATTGGAAATTCACGTTATTCCGCTTTAATTTAAAAAAAAAACAACCCACTTGTGGAAACTTCATGTGTGAGAACAGATGTTTCGACTAAATCCACGGTTTTGTTTTTTTTTACATGGAGTTTGGTGTGTGTGTCTTTTTAAAGTGCCTGGGTGAAGTTGTGGCATTTCTCTTTTGCAAGTTTGAAATCATGAAATTGTTCTAGATTCCAATATTTTTCCAAAAGACTTTTTATTTTTCCAACTCCTCGTGACGGTTTCTTCTCCTGGAAACATGGATGAGATCCTGTTTGACACGTTTTTTTTTTTTTCTCATAGTGAAAACTTTAATATTTAACTCTGCACATGGCTCCTGTTGTCTGGACTGGGTGTGTTCCCTCCCGAGGACAAACCCAGGGATGTGATGGTTGGAAATAAAATGTGCTTCAGGACGTTTAGCATACTGCAAACACACCAAACCAGGGATAAGCCTCATCTTCCTGGTTTTACCAACCAGCTTAACTGATAAAAGTTTAACTCATTTGACTGTTTCCTGAGATAGTAAATGATGAAGCTTCCCCCGTAGCATCACATGTTATTTCAATATGGAGTTAGCTAAACATCATGGATAAACAGTCAATTCAGTTAGCTGAAGTTTTAAAACAGATAGCTAAATGTCATTGTTAAGCTGTTAATTTAATTAGCTTAAAATGATTGGGGGAGAACAGGTAAAACTGTTCAATGGTTGTGTTGTTCAATGGTTAGTGAAAAGGTATTAGAGAAGAAACTGAAACAGTTAAACCGTGATCACACATTTTGTCTGTTAGCTTACCGTCTTGGATAAACCGTTAATTAAGCCAGCTACAAATTATGGGGCGGTTGACATAATTAGCTGAACCTAATGGTTAAACAGTTAACCGTTAGCCAAAATAGTTGAAATGGGAAGCTAAAGTCGTTGTTTTGGGGAGCGAAAGAAAATAAACTTTTTATCCGTGACATTTAACTAACTTTTCAACCATATTAAAATGGCAGAAATTATCATATATATAATCAGTTTAGCTAAAAGTATGAATGCAGTTGAACTAGCTTAAATTTAAGATACTTCAATTTACTTAAGTAGTAGATAGTAAAATTGATCAATTGATCAACCATTTTAATCTAAAACAATCTCTGATTCGATCTTATAATGTGATGATTTGATGGTTTTCTTCATCATACCGGAACACTATACTGAATAATTTTTATATTTTTGAGCTGTTTGGATTGATAAAAGAAGAAATTTGAAGCCGCAGCCTTGGAAAGGAAAGATGAGGGTTACTGGTTCCCACAGATGACAGAAGTAGGGGCAGGGATTTGGTGTGTTTTCCCTCTGTGCACATCCCAGGCTCAACTGTAATGCTGTTATTACAGGTCGGGGTGAGGCAGCCTGTTTGTGGCACAAGGATGTTCCTTTTTTGTTTTTTTCCAGACATTATTAAAAGACTGAATCATGTCCCGACTTGCCAGCGATTAGATGATAAATTCCTCACCTTCTAACAGTGGAGGCTGTGCCCAAGTCTCAAATTCCACCTCGACAGAGCGCTCTGCAGACAGGGCACACAATAAGGGACATTTGTTCTTCTGCTATTGTGTTTTGGGGCTATTGTATTCCTTTTTTGCCTTCAGGAGCCCCTCTGCTCCGTTGTTATGGTCTCCTGTTTCCAACCACACCCTCTCTTTGGGAGCTGTTTTCCCATCCAGGCTGCTTTATACTCTTTAAGGAGATGACCCGAGACGATAACTGACTTTTAGCCCACCAGGCCTTTACTTAAATTGTTGTTTTTGACAGAACAGTGATTCACAAATGGAGATAATTGCTTACTGTGGTTTTACATCTTCCCCTACTCGTGGCCACAAGGTTTGAATCTGCCTTTGTTGGTCAGGTTACTCTGGGGCAAAGATTTCTGAGGGCGGCTAGGTATTTTATTTTTATTTTTACTGAGAGGTTTGCCCCAGGCATCAGCCTCCAGAGAAATAAACAACAGTTTGGTGGATAAACTCTCAAAAAGAAAGTTGACTAAACAAGAAAATGAAATGGAAGCATTTTTTTATCGTGTGAGCCGTGTTTGATCTTTGTTTACTGGCAATTCTTTAATTGTTCGGAATTGAAACTCAACTCCTCAGCCTCAAACAAAATTTCAATTCTTCTCCCTCAAACACATGTTTAAGGTTAGTTTTATTTAAATTTATTTATCTTTCCCTTCACCTACTGGGTGGTGGTGTGTAGTGCTGTGGGGGTCCAAGCACCCCCAAATATCTTCTTTTTTAGTTTTTCCCAATGACGGTCTCTGTAGTCCTTCTCATGTTGGGAGTGGTGGGGTGTCACCCTTACGCCCTCTACTGGCAGCTGCCACCACGCCACAAATATTTCATCTGGCTGCTCCTCTGGCAGCCTGGTTACTCCCATCCATGAAGGATGTTGCTGTTGTGAGTAAGAATCCACTTCACATCCAAATGACAACAGAGAATATTTGCACAACGCACCGGACCAACCCGAGTGTGTTTGTCTTCAACTTCTGAGGTTGAAGTTTGAGTCCCGTAATTACCATTACCCAGTGCAAGCTTTGAAGGCTGCATTATGTACCTCCGTATTACCCTTCATAGACTTGTTTGCATTTCCATTTCACAACACGTCTTCTCAGTTGAACCTTTTGTGTGCAGTGGCATGGTCCTCACATTGTACATTTAATTGCGGCTCATGTTATTCACGTTTTTTTTTCTGTGTAGCAGTTCTCTACAGTGAGCCGAGACATGTAAGAGACAATATACAACTCTCAACTGGGCTCTGTGAAGGTGGTTTTCAGCTGGTGGAAGGCTGGATTGAGTCCCCCCTCAGCTGTTTCTGTTAGTCACACATTGATGAGCTCATATTGAATGAATAACAGTGTTGACTAGAACCAACACTTGTTTTGCCCTCAGGTGTAAATCTTTGTTACTGACTCTGAGGTCTAATTAGATTTAAAAAATTGAATACTCTGAAAACATCAGAGCTCTAATTTCTCTAAAATCTCATTCATTCTCTTGTTTCGTTTGAACAGAATTTCCTCTTTTTTTATAACAACTGCTGTTGGTCATTGTAGTGAAAAACTTGGGGCCTGTTTTTCTGTGACCTGTAATTTTAGTGAATGAGCAGTAGGGGGCAGTATAAGGCGGAGACTGCACATAGAAGGTCACAGTGTCTGTGCAGTGCCACACCTGAAAATTCCATTTCCCTGCTTTCAGAAGAAACTGAAAATCCTCTTATTTCAGCTGAATATCCGATCGTTAAGATCGTTTCAAGAGTTTTTGTTTTGTGTAACTTAAACAGCAGTAAAGAACAAAACAAAAGATAAAATACAAAACAATGAAAACATCACATAAAAATGAAATAATTAAGTTTGTTTGAAATACAAAAGTTCAAATTGTTTGAAAATAAGGGCCAAGTATTAATAATTAATAATTTAGTTTTTTAAATGGGTCTATTATGATTTCCCCCGAAGAGTAAAGATTCAAAAGTATGAAAGAGAGGTAACACTTTACTGTAATCCTTCGATATAGTATTTATTTTGCATAGAAATATTTCATAGGCAGGAAAGCAAAATCTATAATAAGAGTAGACAAAATATCTAAAGATTATAACATTCATCCAGTCTATTGGACCTTATTTAACCTATTTAACTGCCATTTGACTCAATGTAAAGGATCTGACTAAAACTAACTCTAATCCAATTTCCAGTGAGTAGTCACTTGTTTTGCACAAATCATCCAACTAGAAACAAAATACATTGTGATGTTTTATTCAAACAAAACAGACCCGGTCTAAAGAAGCAGATGTCTCTTCATTAACAGTAAATGACATGAGATGACCCTGTTGTTTGCTGTCTTCATAACAAACATTAATTTGAAGGGTGTGTTTGATTAACTTGGCCTAAAATTGAGGCCTCCCTCATTACTCAAGATGTCCTTTACATCAGGCGAGGATGATAATATAGAAATGATGTAATGGTGATTGTCCTCCCTGTACTGTAAAAGTACAAGGTAATGATTTAAATGTATTTTTACTGTAACAATAGAGGGCGCCTCTAATCATTACATCATTGGGAGATGATCTTTATTTTAATTTTTTGACTGCACCAGCTCATGACGGAGTTTTTCCCATCTTTTATTCAGAGCCTGTTCTTCTAAGAGGTGTGCTGCTGTGTAGAAACAACAGAGATGAACACACGACCAATTATAAGTTGAGACACTTCTGCTGCAGTGAACAAACAGTCATATGTAATTAACGTGATTAGTTTTACTGTTCCCATGTGTCTTCGTCTTCAGACTGCATTAGATTCTCCTCACGTTGGCCTTAAACAGATGAGGAGATAAATGGGCCCTGGGCACTGACATGAGGGCGAGACACACAACCAAATTCAGACACTTTCCGTCTCACTGTGGTTCATTTGAGTCATAGTGATCATTTTGAGGCCTGGTGGTTGTTTTACATAATTTGATTGACATATTTCCATTGCTGTTGGCTGTTTGTGTCTCCAGATATTTTGAACCTATTATGTGGTTGTTTTGTGTTATTTTAATTTCTTTCAATAAGAAATGCTAACCGTTGCTTGCGCGTGTGTTAACTGGACCAAGAAGAATTGCTTCTGTAGCCTTCTGTGACTCCATCTTAAGCCACAGCAACCCATTTTTTATAAAAAATTTCTGTCAGGTTCATTTCCATAAACTTGTTTGATTGGTATAACGTATGTACACTAATTCTACTTTTCTGTTTTTTCTCCTCATCTCCCTCCCTCCTTTCCTGGTTTTTGAAATCAGGCCAAGCTCTGCAATGCTACAAATGCACTTTCGGCATCGGGAACATTTGCATAACCTCTGAAACCGAATGTAAAGCCGGAGAGCATTGCTTCAGTGGTACCGGGACGGCAGGTAAGACGCTCAGTAGCTTAAACATTCTCATGGGACAACGTTCATCTTAAAAGGGTTCCATAAAAACTTTAGAAATCAAACCAGCTGCATTTTCAAAATACAATACTAGTAACGGCAAAACAAAGGAAATAGGTGAAAAAGTTGGCTAAAGAGATGTTGTTCTTCGGCAAATGTCCTCATGAGCTGATTAATAACCTCAGATTAATCAAAATGATCATCAGCTGAAGCTCTAAACACACACACTGGTATGTTGGATTTCTCATTCATGGCAGATCGGCCTCTTTTCATCCTGAGGAATGAATTTAAGTGTTTTTGAGATGACTATTGAGATTATAAATGTTTGCCTACGCTCAGAATAGATAAACACTGAGTATCTAACTTGTTGGGGTTACATCCTCATCATTCTTCAGTCTGACAGGTTGGAAAGAAATGCACATAAAAGCTACTGATTCATTTAGTTCACTGTCTGTTTACAAACTGGATTTTAAGATTAGGGCTTCATTTCAACGTAAATGTACAGTAAACATGAGGTTGTCAGGTGAAAAATGTCAATTTCATAATTGTTTTAACAATGTGTTGAAGGTTTAAATGATCATATTCAAGATTATTTTTTAATGGATTCAATTAAAATCACTAATTTACATCAAAGCTACTAAATTAGTTTTTCCAAATACAGCCATTAGTAAATTTTTTATGTGATATGATTTGAACATGACTTTGAAATCTTAAAATTTCAAATAAAATACAGTTATGTTAAAGTAATGTGAGACATTGCAGTCAAAATAGTTTATTTTAAAATTACAGGTCTATAAAGCAATTGCAACTGAAACAATTCTGAAACCAAGACCAGAAATTTGGGATTATAATCTGGATTATAAAATAGTTATTTTAATTTAGTCTTAAACACTGAACACTTGATTACAATCCTCAAAATGCAACATGATGCAGTCTCTTCATTCCACCCTCTAGTTTACCAGTAGTTTAGAGCAGACTTTAGTTCTGCTGTGTGGTCAGACTTGACTTGTCAGTGACAGTGATGGATGATCCACCGTAAAAAGGAAGCTGAGGATCTACCAAAAACTTAAAAAAATGTAAAGCATGAACGCTGTGAAGAAAGAAATTCTATGCAGATATGATCATCTATAAAGTATTTGCTATCTCTGTAGTTTTTAAATGCTGAATAGGGGAGATTTAAAGTCGTGTTACTTTATTTTATATAGTCATTCAAACGTAGTTTAGCACCAGCAACGAGGTCTTCAACAATTTACTAGTGCATTCCTCTGAGTGTGCAACCTCAGGCAGCCGTGTCAAACACAATGAACAAAGAACACGGACGGTGATTGTGTGTTTGTTGTCGTTCCACAGTCGGTGTCATGGATATAAAGAAGAAGGGCTGTCTAGCGGTGGCTGATTGCAACAAGACCATGGAGACGAACGTTCCCAACTCCAACTCCACTGTCTACTCCATGACCAAGATGTGCTGCAACACTGACCTCTGCAATGCAGCGCCCGGTCTGCCCGGGGCCTCCGGGCTCAGCCTGGCCCTCGCCACCATCACTGCTCTGCTCATGGCCCAAATCCTGGTTTGACAGAAGATACAGTGGATACTGGATGACACAAAATGCACACACGCATAAACACACACATTTCATATTGTACACACACAAGCACTACCAGGGTTAAATTGAATGCCCACCTCAGACATGAGCTCTGTGGTTTTGTAACGTCAGAGATTGTTTTTCTTCTCTTCACACACTTTGTCTTTATTGTTCTCCAGGTTCTTTTTCATTTCACACAAAGGTTTGTCAATTAAAATTAAGTTTCCTACTTTCCCTATCTTCCTTGTATCAGCCTTCATTTCTCTGTAAGAGATTAAAATGTGTAGCGGACAAACAATTTAAAGTCAAAAATGAATGTGTAACACTGGCGTGATTTAAGTTCTCTGCAATTAACTTCCTCCGCTTGGATTAGCAGGATACGTTTTATTACAAGTCCGTGTCAGTTTTCTCGTTTAGTTGGTGCCATTATAGCTTCAAGGAATAGTTGGACTTTTTTGTAAAATGCATTTAGTGCATCATAAGAGTGAACTACTCATGTCTGTGGGGTAAATATGAAGCTACCGCCAGCAGATTGGCTGAGTTTAGCATAAAGAGTGGAAAAGGAAGGGAAAAAACGGCTAGCAGATTTAAATTGTAGTAATTAGCATGCTAGCTCAGTGGGGGGAACAGTATTGGATTTTAAACACCTAGCCGATGATCCCATTTGTTTCCTTCAGCCCAACCTAGGCTCGCATCCCTATTTACAGTTGTTATGCTGAGCTTAACTAACAGCTTTCTGGCTTTAGCTTCATGTTTGTCATGTTGCTTTTCTAATCAAACTCAGAAAGAAGCGGAGAAAGTGAATTTAATAAATTGCCAAGCTATTCTTTTAATTTGTTGTATTCTGACCCACTGTATTGTCATTTCAGAGCCACAATATTCAAACAAATTTATGATTTTATTAACCAATTTATGATGTCAAAGCTTTCATAAACATTTCTATTTCCAGTCATTTCATTTATTGCCAGTTGCTTTGCGTTGACTCTGTTAATCTGGCAGTGTCAGCGAAAACTAATCTCTTGTTTTCTGGTCGTACCTTCTTTTTTTTACTCCAATGGTTCCATTAATGTGTTTTTAACCTGTTCTATTTCAGATATTGGTTTCAAATCTACGCTGCACTTCTCTTTAACTGTGGGGTAGAAGCTTCTGTTGATCTCTAGTTCTGAATGTATATATCGGGCGAATGGGATTAAATGTTGTGTTTGAAGACATTGAAATGTAACTGAGATTGAACCAATTTTAAATTTGTCAATGCTGATGATTATCTCTGTTTGATATTGGCGTGGTGGATTTCAACGGTTAATTAAAACTTCCTGAAATTATCCTGACACTTTTGGCCTAAAAAAAAAAAAGAAGCATGTATGTCTGAATGTTTTCTGTGAAGTTGGATATGTAGACAATTCGAAGAATGAAATAAACACCTAGTGGGGTAAAAAAAACTTCCTGTGTGGTTTTACTGTGATTTCTGGTATTGGATCAGTGCAACAGGTGGTTCAGGCTCCAGCGCCCCACACCAGAGGCAGTGCTGCGGCCCCTGAGTGAACTCATCTGTCCAGATTTCAGGTTTCGGCACAGAACAGGACATTCTTGGTGTTGTGGAAGTTTTCCGGTAGCTGGTGAAAGGAGAACTCAGGCAGCAGCTGATGTCTTATGCAAAAGATTTTAATGTAGACTTGATGCATCAAGGAGACCAGAAGGTGGAACAATATACAAACGCTAACAGAGTCACATGAGCAACTGTCACCCCCAAGTCTGAAGATGTCTCCCACAGCTTCACAGTATATCTCCCTCTACTTGCATCACCCATTATAACAGCACATCCATGAATGGCTGGAATTGCTGTCACTCTGTTATATGTAGGTGTTTGCATCCTGTTGGATAGCTAAGCCTAAAGTATGCATTCCTAAATCACACTGTGTCCTTACGTCTTGACATTGGTGAAATACACAAAAGAGTTGAAGTTGGTGAAAGTTGAAGTTGGTGCCTCTCTGTCTGTGGCATCTGAGCTAGATATTAAAGTCGGGAAGCGTAGACACTGCAATGTACTGGTGGTTGGCCCTTTATCTATAACCATACCTTGGGTCCTGCTTGGAGAGAGAAGGGAGTATCTGTGGAATTCAAAGCTTACTCTCTGTCCCATCAAAAATAAAGGCGATTAAAAAGCCCCATGAATACATTTAAAAAGCAAAAACTTTTCCCCCGAGAGCTGACAAACTAATAAAGTTTCATAAACCAGTATATATATGTCATTAAATATATCACAAACAGCTTTAATTGCTCTCAGACAGTGTGGAGGCAGTGACTGGCAACAGTTTGGCAGCTGCCTCCAACCAAACAGTGTGGCAACAAAGGCAGCTGCCTCCAACAGTGAAGCATCAAAGGCAGCTGCCTCCAACAGTGAAGCATCAAAGGCAGCTGCCTCTAAACATTGTGGCAACAAAGGCAGCTGCCTCAAACAGTGTAGAGAGTGGAGGAGAAAAAGTGCTATTCTATATCTCACGGCCTGAGTCTAACTCTTCTCATCCTCCAACATGAACAGAATTATCCTCCAGCTCCTTGTACTGGGATTCTGCATCGCAATCGGTGAGTTAAAACTTTAATATTGGGATTTATACAAATAGAAATTCATATTATTCTGCTTTAATTTAAAACCCCACTTGTTGAAACTTCACCCTTAAAAAGAAATGTGTAAGAACAGATGTTTCCTTATCCTCGACTAAATCAAAGTTTTTTTTACACAGAGTTTGATGTGTGGCTTCTTTTTTAAGTGATTGATTGCAGTTGCATTTCTCTTTTGAAATCATGAGATTGTTTTAGAATTTAGTATTACAGTTTTTGGTCAGTTTTTAGTTGGTCAGGTGCAAAGATTTCTGACGGCCTCCAGGCTATTATTTATTTAATTTTTTTTACTGAGCGGTTTCCCCCAGGCATCAGCCTAAAATCTCAAAAAGAAAGTTGACTCTCTCTAGTACTTCTCATGTTGGGAGTGGTGGGGTGTCACCCTAACGCCCTCTACTGGCAGCTGCCACCACGCCACAAATATTTCATCTGGCTGCTCCTCTGGCAGCCTGGTTACTCCCATCCATGAAGGATGTTGCTGTTGTGAGTAAGAATCTACTTCACATCCAAATGACAAAACTTGGGGCCTGTTTTTCTGTGACCTGTAATTTTAGTGAATGAGCAGTAGGGAGCAGTATAATGCTGAGACTGCATATAGAAGGTCACAGTGTTTGGACAGTGCCACACCTGAAAATTCGAATTCCCTGCTTTCACAATGGACTATGGAGCCCCCCCTGGTATCAGGTGAAGAAAAGAAAAAATATGTGCCCTCAATTTAATAATCCGTGCCCTCGGTTTAGCTTATGATGTCCTTCTGCATGCAGAAAGAGGACGTCCCTACAGGTGTGGCTTGTCTGCTAAACAGGAAATACGCTGCTGCTGCGATTTTTACCTGAAATCACTCTACAGAGAATGAGGTGCACGACTGCAAACTGTTATTCAGTTTCTTGTCAACATTATCAATTTCTTGTTTACAAATTTTGGTATTTCTTGATTCGGCTTTCCTTTTCTTCAGAGAACTTGAGTCACACTAACATGAGAATCTGACTTTTAAGACTTATTGTTTTAAATAAATTAAACAGCAATAAAGCACAAAACAAAAGATAAAATACAAAGCAATGAAAAAAAAGTATTAATGATTAATCATTTTGTTTTTTAAATGGGTCTATTATCTTTTCCCCACCGAGTAAAGATTTAAAAGTATGAAAGAGTGGTAACGCTTTACTGTAAGTCCTTCGATATAGTATTTATTTTGCATAGAAATATTTCATAGGCAGGAAAGCAAAATCTACAATAAGAGTAGATCAAATATCTAAACATTCATGCAGTCTATTGGATGTTTTATTCAAACAAAACAGACCCGGTCTAAAGAAGCAGATGTCTCTTCATTAACAGTAAATGACATGAGATGACCCTGTTGTTTGCTGTCTTCATAACAAACACTAATTTGAAGGGTGTGTTTGATTAACTTGGCCTAAAATTGAGGCCTCCCTCATTACTCAAGATGTCCTTTGCATCAGGCAAGGACGATAATATAGAAATTATGTAATGGTGATTGTCCTCCCTGTACTGTAAAAGTACAAGGTAATGATTTAAATGTATTTTTACTGTAACAATAGAGGGCGCCTCTAATCATTACATCATGGGAAGATGATCTTCTTTTTTTTTTGACTGCACCTGCTCATGACGGAGTTTTTCCCATCTTTTATTCAGAGCCTGTTCTTCTAAGAGGTGTGCTGCTGTGTAGAAACAACAGAGATGAACACACGACCAATTATAAGTTGAGACACTTCTGCTGCAGTGAACAAACAGTCATATGTAATTAACGTGATTAGTTTTACTGTTCCCATGTGTCTTCGTCTTCAGACTGCATTAGATTCTCCTCACGTTGGCCTTAAACAGATTAGGAGATAAATGGGCCCTGGGCACTGACATGAGGGCAAGACACACAACCAAATTCAGACACTTTCCGTCTCACTGTGGTTCATTTGAGTCATAGTGATCATTTTGAGGCCTTGTGGTTGTTTTACATAATTTGATTGACATTTTCCCATTGCTGTTGGCTGTTTGTGTCTCCAGATATTTTGAACCTATTATGTGGTTGTTTTGTGTTGTTTTAATTTCTTTCAATAACAAATGCTAACCGTTGCTTGGGAGTGCATGTTTGCTTGTGCATATGACACAATGGCGTTGAGAATCAAGTTGATCTGGATTTTACATTCTTGTCAGCAGCAGTAGTCGAAAAGGGATTTGTGAAAGATGTTAGTCGGCATTCCGGAGCGCTGAAGTGCTGCAAGGTGTGGCCCTCTGCTCACATGCCACGACTGTTTTCAGGCGTATACAACTGTTACAGCAGAATATATTTTAATGAAATGCACGTGTATATTTTAGTAGGGGGTGTTTAGGATGAATGACGAGAGGATGTAATGATTGTCAAAGAGTTTGCAAATTGTACTCACTGTACTTAGCTGTTACTTGAGCTCGGTTGTAACCGAAACCAGCTGAACAGGGTGTGTTGCTACCGTGTCAAAGAAAAGAATAGTGTTACCTTACCAGATTGTGATTTGAAATCTGTTTTTCTCACAACATCAGACAGGTGTGACTTTTTTGCTTGTGACCATTTTGTGTCTGTTTAATTTAGTTTCGAGTGTATTTTCGGAGAAGGTCTGTTTTAGTTTTAATTTGAATCGTGTTAGAAGCCTGGAGACGTAAACAAATCCGGGTCATATAAAGTATTTGTTTTGTAAAACCCTTAGATTCACAGTGTGACGTATTTGGGGGTTGCAACCAAAAGTACCTGGGGGTTGGGACCCCGAATAATGATTATAAATTAACTTTTATTGATATAGCAGTAGCAGTTAAAAAGGGCTTCACAATATGCAAGACGGCGAATCAATAAACAGTTAAATACCTCAAATAAACAACCAAAATAGAATCAGGAAAGGCTTTCTGCTAGGAGTACATTTCAAGAAGGGGCCGTTTCGGACGGCCTGGTTTCCTCTGGCAGGTCGTTCCAGAGCTTCGGGGCCCTGAAGGCAAAGGCCCCCGTCCCCTACACTAAGGTCTAAAATATGATCTGGAGCCAGGTCACACACACACGCACACACACACACACACACACACACACACACACACACACACACACACACAAAACAAACAGGGAGTCGGTGTAAAGAGGCTCAAACAGGTGTGATATGATAAACAGTGTTTATCATATCACACCTGTTTGAGCCCAACATCTGATTATCACACCATGATAATCAGATGTTGCAGGAGCCAAACACTCTCCTTATTTTGTTTTTAACGTGAGAACTGTCGGATCTGCCCTTAAACGTTTGTTAACTTTTCCAGACACGTTTTTTTTTTGTACGATGACTTCATTGTGTACTTTCAACCCAACCTCCAGTCATGAGACTGTGACGCTGAAACTGGAGCGACAGGTTTTTCAAATAGCAGTTTCAATAGAACTCACTGTAGTCACTGCATGTGTCCCCCTCCCCAGCGCAGACTGGGAAACTCCACATGTCCACTATGAGGCTTGGTGTCACCATGGCAACAGAGAGCAGTTCCTTCTCTTTCAATCTAGAATCTTTTTTAGATATTTTTTAAATCAATGTAGACATAATGTCCTAACTCCCAGGGATGGTTTGGGCGTTCTTTCTGAGGTGACTTTAGTCAACAGAAACCTTTTGTCAAAACCAGTTCTGAACAAAAACAATTGATTTCCGGTGAATGGAAAAACCTGCCCATCGTTAACAAGAGGCAGGGAGTTTTTCTTTACCAGTGTTTGAGCAACAAATGTTTGTTGCGCCACTGGGAGTAAATGCCAGTGCACAACTAAGTATTTCAAGTTTCTAAGTAATAATTTTGAGGGAACTAAACCTTTAAGTTTGAAGAGGAAATACATGTGTCTGTGTGAAATGATTCCTAAGTGATCTTTTGGGAGGTTCTTAAAGAGGCAGCTGACGAAGTGCTGGAAACTAATTATACAGGGAAAGGCCTGATCAACACCTGACTGATTTATCTGCCTTGTCATGACTCACCAATTGTCTTGGACAATAGAAAACAAGATGTTCAGAGAGTCTGAGAACAAACACGTGGTTCTTGTCTCCCCTGAAGTCAATACCTTTGATTGATCTCATCGTGTCTCTAGTTCTTCAGAGAAATAATAACTCAACACTCGAGAAGAATTTCTCCTACAGCGTTCTGTGACGTCATCTTAAGCCTCAGCAACCAGTAGTCTGACTTTATTTTTATTTTCTATCCAGTTCATCTCCATACACTTGTTTGATTGGTATGTCCTGAAATGTGCCATGATTTAGAAATGTAACTTTTAAATGTTAGGGTTTGTAAGAGACAGACTTTAAAGAGGGGTCAAAATGAAAGGAGCAAGTACATTTTGTCTCCAACATGAGTCAAAAACGCTAGAAAAGATTATATACACTGAACTTACACTTCCCAAAATGCAGCTTTGGTAAATGCCCATGGACACTCGTAATATGCATTTACATTTAAGGTCTGAAGTGTGGTCAGACTGGATTTGTTTGCGTTGATGTTGATGGATGACGAATTTGCACAATCCACAGTACAAAGGAAATGAGCTAACCCCAGCTCCAGTAATGCAAAAGCACTAGAATCAAATTCCATGAAGATCAATAACCATTTTAGATGCAACCACTTCATACACCTTTCCAAACGACACATGTGAGAAGCATGTTTCCTGTCTTGAAGATGCCCCATGAGTATTGCCTGTTGTAAAACGTATGTAAACTAATTATACTTTTCTCGTTTTTTCTCCTCATCTCCCTCCCTCCTTTCCTGGTTTTTGAAATCAGGCCAAGCTCTGCAATGCTACAAATGCAATATAGGCGTGTGGGGCATGTGCATAACCTCTGAAACCGAATGTAAAGCCGGACAGCATTGCTTCAGTGGTGTTGGGACGGCAGGTAAGACGCTCAGTAGCTTAAACATTCTCATGGGACAACGTTCATCTCAACAAGTTCCATAAAAACTCTAGAAACCAAACCAGTTGCATTTTCAAAATAAGAATAGATAAACACTGAGTATCTAACTTGTTGGGGTTACATCCTCATCATTCTTCAGTCTGACAGGTTGGAAAGAAATGCACATAAAAGCTACTGATTCATTTAGTTCACTGTCTGTTTACAAACTGGATTTTAAGATACAGTAAACATGAGGTTGTCAGGTGAAAAATGTCAATTTCATTCTTTTTTTATTGGATTCAATTAAAATCACTCATTTACATCAAAGCTACTAAGTTAGTTTTTCCAAATACAGCCATTAGTTTATTTTTTTATGTGATATGATTTGAACATGAGTTTGCAATCTTAAAATTCAAATAAAATAGTTATGTTAAAGTTATATGAGACATTGCAGTTAAAATAGTTTATTTAAAATTACAGGTCTATAAAACAATTGCAACTGAAACAATTCTGAAACCAAGATCAAAACCTTTGTCATTAAATAAATGCGTAGTGATTTAGAAATGTGCCTTTTTTGTAATCTTAATTATGAGATTATTTTATCTTAGTCTTAAACACTGTGAACACTTGATTACATTGATTACATTCCACAAAATGCAACTTGATGCAGTCTCTTCATTCCACCCTCTAGTTTATCAGTAGTTTAGAGCAGACTTTAGTTCTGCTGTGTGGTGTAAAGCATGAATGGCTGTGAAGAAAGAAATTCAATGCAGATATGATCATCTATAAAGTATTTGCTAGCTCTGTAGTTTTAAAATGCTGAATAGGGGAGATTTAAAGTTGTGTAACTTTATATTATATCGTCATTCAAACGTACAACAACTTACTAGTGCATTCCTCTGAGTGTGCAACCTCAGGCAGCCGTGTCAAACACAATGAACAAAGAACACTGACGGTGATTGTTTGTTTGTTGTCGTTCAGCCGCCGGCCACGTGGCTATACGAAAGAAGGGCTGTCTAGCGGAGGTTTATTGCAACAAGACCACGTCGTGGAACCTTCTCAGCAACTCCAACTCCACTCTCTACACCATGACCAAGACGTGCTGCAACACTGACCTCTGCAATGCAGCGCCCGGTCTGCCCGGGGCCTCCGGGCTCAGCCTGGCCCTCGCCACCGTCACTGCTCTGCTCATGGCCCAAGTCCTGGTTTGACAGAAGATACAGTGGATACTGGATGACACAAAACACACACACACGCAAAAACACACACATTTCATATTGTACACACACAAGCACTACCAGGGTTAAATTGAATGCCCACCTCAGACATGAGCTCTTTGGTTTTGTAACGTTTTTTTCTTCTCTTCACACGCTTTGTCTTTATTGTTCTCCGGGTTCTTTTTCATTTCACACTAATGTTTGTCCGTTAAAATTAACTTTCCTACTTTTCCTATCTTCCTTGTATCAGCCTTCATTTCTCTGTAAGAGATTAAAATGTGTAGCGGACAAACAATTTAAAGTCAAAAATGAATGTGTAACCCTGACGTGAATTTATGATTTGTTAACCAATTTATGATGTCAAAGCTTTAATATAAACATTTTTATTTCTAGTCATTTCATTTGCTTTGTCTTCACTCAATAAATCTGGCAGTTTCAGTGAAAACTATTCTCTTGTTTTGCTGGTCGTACCTTCTTCTTTTTTTTACTCCAATGGTTCCATTAATGTGTTTTACTGAAATGTAACTGAGAATGAACCAATTTTCCACACTTTTGGCCCCAAAGAAAAAGAAGCATGTATGTCTGAATGTTTTCTGTGAAGCTGGATATGTAGACAATTTGAAGAATGAACTAAACGCCTAAATGCGGCAAAAAAAAACAACTTCCTGTGTGGTTTTACTGTGATTTTTGGTATCGGATCAGTGTCATCCTGCAGGAACAGCAGGTTGTTCAGGTTTCAGTGCACCACACCAGAGACGAGTTCAGGTTTTGGCACTGAGATCCGAGAAGAGCCGTCTGCAAACAAAAGAACTCTTGAGCAAATAAGTGGGTTGGTTGAGTTGGTGTCTCCAATGAAGTGTTTCCAAAGTCAAGTATGTTTTGGCTTTGGTGGTTTATTGAGGCTTCAATGATGTCAAAGTTTAGAGACACCCAAGAGAGAAATGTCTATAAAGTGTGAACCAACTAGTTTTAACTTCACAAATAGTTTTAACAGTTTCCTGACTCACCATTATTTTTTTGCCATATTTCAAAGTCAGTCAATCGAGAAATGAAAAAAATATAAACTCGCACTCATCATTCAATAACTTGTTCTACCACAGGTGCACTTTGTTCATCTCTTGGCAATGCAAGCAATGCCTGTGCATCCTTTCCATTCCTTAGCTCTGAGTAACTCTTGCCTCGAGGGGAAGGTAGAGACAGACGACTTGAAATCCCCAACTTGTCCCCTCCCCGATGACATCCTATAAATGGTAGACCTCGCCGAGCAGGCTCATCAGTTTGTACTCCTCACAGGATCCAAGCAGCTACAAGCTTCTCTGAACAAGGATTTCTTTCCCCGCTCAAACCCAGGACCAAACCAACACACCAAGATGGCCAGGATCGTACTTGGAATCGTTGCAGTAATTGCATCTTTCATGCTGGGTGAGATTAATCAATCAATCAATGTTATCACTGGATAAGATTTGTGTACAATTTTCTTTTGGACAAATTATCTGGCAGTAATTGATCAGATTTTGGTTTGTAAAATCTTATAAAATACAGAAATGTCTCAATTCCATTCAGGTTTGTCTGTCAGATTCTAATAATTTATAGTTTATAATGGTGTCGCGCTGGTACATAGCATGTAGTTTAACTTGTATGTGTCATGACATCATTCTTTCAAAAAAAATCTGCTGTCATCACAACGTAACCAAAGTGAATCATGAACTTAAAGAGACTCGAAGAAGGGAAGCGCTCACACAGGTTTATCTACAGCAACAGTTTTCAAACGGACTAAGAAATTAGCTCAATTCAAAAAAACGGTTAAGTGCAGGTTAAATATAAGTTTATCGTATTTCAATGCTTTGAGAACCACAGATGAAATTTACCTGAAATTACTTACTTTCAGTCTTAATTTTAAATTTTTTCTTTAATAAAACCAACCGAGTATTTACTTTAAATCCAACTGTACATCCCCATTTCTGTGAAACCGCACCACTGATCGACAAGGCGATCGTTTGATTTGTCAGTTAGAATTGGATTTTCCTCAGCTCATCTGGGCGGGGTCTAACAACTTCACCTTGGGCCACAGTGCAAACTGAACCAGAGCGATCTGGCAACAGATGGAAATGAACGTTCAGGAGAAAGACTTACACCACCACCTGCTAATATTAGACCTATACTCTTACAAAGTAATCACTGTCATTCAATTAAAACATATTAATGTTGATAAACAAATTTGGGAAATGTTTAGAAAGATTGGGCCACAAAATATTCATGTTGAAGAATAAACTAAATCTATTGAATCACTATAGATAAAGTGATGTTTCGATGATTGGAGATTGTACAAAAACAGTCAAATAAACAAAATTTGAAATGCATCTAACTCTCGTGCTTTTTTACTTGTGTGTTTCAGTGGACTCGCTCACGTGCAACAAATGCAGCTTGAGTCTTTTGGGCTACTGCATCAGCTCTGGCACTGAGAACTGCGCAGGCAACACCACCACATGCTTCACTGCAAAAGCTTGTAAGTCACCTCGGAATTTCCAAATGCTCACACCCTTTCCCTTCAAACATCACACAGCAGCACAGGCGTCATTCACCTCAGTCCTTCCCAAACACTGTGATGCCTAGACACACAGATCAGCAAGCACACCCCAGTGCTCCCAGCTGCCAAACCAGTATCACATGTGACCAGATGCTGATACTATAACTCATGGTCACTGTACCAGTGGAAAATTTCTTTAAAACTTCTTTACCTGAACACAAGTTTTAAGAAGTAGATTGTACATGGTCAGGAAGTCAAAATAAAAGGATTCAGTTAAGTTTCAGTGTTGGACAAAAACTTGTATTTCCAGTTTTGAGTGTTTCATTTACTTTAGATCAATTTAAGAAGTAAAATAAGGAAGTAAAGAATACTTCTACTTTTACAGATCTTAAAAGCATATCTTATGTTGAATTTAAAATGTATATCTGCACCATTGTGTTTAACATACGAGAAACTACAGCATTTTAAGTGAATTTGGTGCAACAAAAAGTAAAATAAAAAACGTTACGTGCAGTGTAAAGTCTAATAAACCAGAACCTTAACACTTTAATGTGAAATATTTGTTTCCACCTCTGTTTTTCTCCTCAGTCTAACACAAACCATTTCCCTCCGCAGCTTTCCCCAAACTGCCCGACTTTGCAGGCTTCAGTTCCCAGGGTTGTGGGGTCAGCAGCATTGGTTGCAACGCGACCAGTAACGATACCCTGCTGACCTTTTCGTACGATATCAAATCCGAATGTTGCAGCGGAGACAAATGCAACCCCATCAACCTGACCAGCGACGCCCCGGCCACCAAGCTGACCTTCACCGCCGCCATTGGGGCAGCTCTCCTGGCCTCCGTGTGGGGAAGCATGCAGTAAAATGTCGTGCCACAACCAAACAACAGCAGCAGCCCCCCTGCTACTGAGCCTATGATTCTATTTCTCATAACTCACCTCTTGTCATGTCAGGTTTTTGGGATGTACAATGACATTAGATACAATCAACATCATGGAGGTTGATCAATGGAATGAAAACATTGTGTTGAGCATTGAGTATGTCGACCTGCCATGTTGCTGTTTTGCTTTTGTTTATTTTAATCAATACATTTATTTATCGTTTCACTAAAATGTTTCTTGCTGTACAAAACAGGGATGTTGAAATAAACAAAATCTAATATTATTTCGGCTGCTTGTTCCTATTTTTACATAACGACCATATTGATTTATTTGTCATCTTCATCTCCAGCACTTCTCTCCTCTAATGATTCTCAACCAGACCGTACTTGTACCCAAGAGTTTGATTATGGATTTACCATGAAAAGCTTCAGATGCTGTATATAAGTCAGGCAATAATAATCTTCTATATTGTCATTATGCCTTTACATCATGACGTCATTTATACCAAATGATGATGGTTGCTTTATCCAAACAAGCCATGGATCGTGCATCTCTTGTTAATTGTGGCCAAAGTTTATGAATTTCTGCATTTTCTGACTTTGTAGAGATGTCATGATGATGTCGTTCCTACAAATATGATCACTGATTACTTTTCGATCTATATAAGCTTTAATGTCGTGTCTACAAGATGCAGAGACACCGCGAAAAAAAAAAAATTTGAATTAGAATGGCACTCAGTAGAGCACATGACACCACCAATGCCCAGGGGTGTCCTTAAATTCAATCAAGCTGCAAACATTTTCACACATTCATAGATATCAGCCGCCTAAATATGCCAGGGAATATGTGAAAATATTTAAAAACACCCTATCTCACAATGTTTGTTGATCCTCCCCCTGATCCAGATCCACACCAAAATGTTACTTCTTCTTTCTTGGTCCATATTACATTTCTCCACCGAGTTTAATGCTGATTGGTCCTGTAGTTTTTGTGTAATCTTGCTTACAAGCCAAGCAACAAACAAATCGACAAGGGTGAAAACAACCTCCTCAGCAGAGGTGACTGTCCATGATGTAACTTTCACTTTTCATTTATTTCTGAACATCCTTCCACATTTGCTAAATCGTACTGACTCTTATTTCTGTGCATATTCAGCAGTGCATTCAACAAAAAAGTGTTGTTAGAGCAGAACTGTACAATAATTTAGATTAGAAACATTCATTATATTGATAATATTGGCAAAATTCAAGCAGCAGTTCACCCAAACTGCATTTGTTTTTGTATGATCGATGTTTGTGACGCCACAAAACAAACTTCATCCAGCTGTAAATAATCAGAGAGGAGCCAGTAATCTCAGAATCTCTAAACTCGAGCAAATACAAGCAGTAGCATTTTGCCTAGCAGTCCTCAAAGTCAAACATATGTATCATACTGAACCACATCTTAGATAACGCCTCCACAGCCAGCGTTCACCTTGAGAGGTTATTAAACAAAGTCCTGATGTTTACCTTGTGATTACACGAGGCGCTTGTTTGATAAAGGTGAAACTAAATAGAAATTCATGGGTATTTATTTAAAGGAGTCACATTGGGGTTGTTTTTTTCCAGTTTCTATTCCTGTTAAATAGTTTGTTTGAGTACGTAGAAATTCTGCAAAATTAAAAAAGCCAAAAGTCGGCAGTGGAGTGAAAACATGAAGCTCCTAATAATGTTTTGAGCGCACAGCTTCAGTTCTGTTTATTTATTTCTCCATTTCGACTCTGTCTTACACTCGCTGGACTTTTGAATTGGGTTATTTTGGTGCCAAAGTAAAGAACGAATTCCTATGTTTGGAAATGTGTATGAACATTAGGTAAAGGGAGTGTCTCCTCACAAATACTTCAATATTTGTTGAGGAATTACTCCTCATTGTCTGAAGCTTTGTCCCCTTTTGTAATCGAATGCTTTTGAAAATGATGGTATTGGTTTCACAAACAAAGACATCAAAGAGACCATCGGTCACCTGTTTTTCTCTTTGTTTGGTTTTTCATAGCTCTCGTGAAAAGCCACCCTCTTGGTTCATTACACCAGGGGTTTGACAAAAGAACATCAGAGGCAACGACCTTTTGTAATCTTATTTAATGAACAATCTGAGATCCTGGCAGCACCTGGGACATAAAACCAGTCGACCAGCGCTGGTGAAGCCCATTTGAACACCTCCTCAGACTGGGACAGTTGGATTATTGAGTCTCTTTGACCACACAGGATATTTGTGTTTGTGCTGATAAATTCTTGATAAAAACACATTTGTGTAAGAGCAAAATGAGGAAGCTGCTTCTGGTCTGCGCGGTATTTATGGCGATGTTTGTGACAGGTAGGCCATGTATTCACTGTTTTTTACTGAAGTGATCATAAAATTTGAACCTGAAGATGAGTTGAATTAATGATATTTAAATATTTACAATAACTTAATGAGAACACAATAGTCGATTCCACCAAAATCCTGCATGAAGTTTTCTTCCTTTTTACTCAATGGATGGAAAGAAAGAAAAAGAGGGGGGGGGGGGTCGATAGATAGATAGATAGATAGACAGACAGACAGACAGACAGACAGACAGACAGACAGACAGACAGACAGACAGATAGATAGATAGATAGATAGATAGATAGATAGATAGATAGATAAATTTACTTTATTGATCTGCAACTGGGAGGTTAGTGAAAGAAAGAAAGAAAGAAAGAAAGACAGGCGTTATTTTAGGTTCTAGCTCACACTTGATTAAATGAGTACTGTACTTTTGTTGTGATGCATCTGTTAGCATATGAACGAGGCAGTGTATAGGTTTATTTTGAAGAAGCTTGTCAGCGATGGGACATTTTGAACAGCTCTGCCAACAGGTTCGACCTGTTTTTGACAACAGGTTGTTTTTGACAACAGGGAGATCTTTTCCAGACATTTCCACCTGGGTTTTTCCCACTTTACTGATCATAGTTACAATGTGTGAACAAAGTTTTTGCAGAATGATGTATATCAATTAGTCACATTATATGACAAACTGAAAAAACTCATGTTGAGATGGTGTTTATGCAAATCAGCGTTGCCAGCTGAGAAATATTGAATTATCGTACAAGAGGATGTAAAATTATCGGATTTTGAGGGAAATCATCATACGCAACCAGAGTAGGGATGGGACCTTCAATATCGACGTTTCAAATCTGTGTCGAGATTCCGAAGCGCAGAAACACTGCTCCGAAATGTGGTTCAAAGCGGTCAAGACACGTGACCGTGGCTAAGTGATGCTTCAGTGCATCACACCGAAGGTAGGAGCTATGGTTATGATTCCTGAAAGTCAATGAGTAGCTGAACGTATCTTGCAAGTCAGCAAATCCCGATTACAACTGATAATAGTCAGTGTCACTAAATGATCAAATAATCGTACGTCATGGAAATGTTGGCATTATTGATCGTGTATCGTACAAATACGATAACTATCGCACATCTATGATGACAACTTTGATGACATTGACAATAATGATGAGAAGATTTAAAACAAGGTGTGGCTTCCTGAGTTGTTTGTATAACTTATGAGAAAAGAGCCTGTTGTCCTTCCCTTCATCTGCCCATCCCTCTCCTAAAAGCCCTTTTCGTTCTGCCAGGTGAGTCCCTGACCTGTGAAACCTGCAGAGTGGGGGTCGCAGGTAAATGTATGTTCGGCTCCACGGAAACCTGCAGTGACTCTGAGCCCAACTGCTACTGCGGAAACCTGGGTGAGTGACACTTTGACTATGTTGCCTTGGTACAATGAGACCAACAGAAAAAAATTGTAAAGGGTGAGGAAAGATGTGTGTGTTTGTGTGTGCGTGTATGTGTTTGTGTGTGTTTGTCTCCACCCCAGCTGAGTTTGGGACACTTACATAAACTCATTTGGTGCTGGAGTTGAAAAACCTGCCCTGACAGTTCAGGTAGAGGTGTGGCTGGACACCCGACAAACCTGTTCAGTTCCATGATGTTTTTACAGACCTGTGTCGGCCCTTATCCTCAAAATCTCTCTTGTCTCTTCCAATTTGACATCTTTGTGTTTGTCGTTGACACCTTTTTTTTAACTTAAGTATTTGTAATCTTTTTGTTTTGTCGTAGGTTTGTGTCTGTCGTGTGTTACAATCGTCATCAACCTGCAAACTCACTCACTGTTCATTTTCCTGCTGTATTCTCACATTGGCTCATGTTTTTCCGGACATTTTACAAGGAGGCCAGCGGGAAAAACTCAGGGAACTGTCTGGACTGTCAGAGACTGAATGTTAATATATAGGTACATCTTTCATTTTAAAGTAATCTCTTTCATTTTAATCTCCTTCTCCCGTTCCAGCCTTCAACGTCAGCAGTCTGATGACGCTGCAGACTCGAGGCTGCCTGGCCTCGTCCCTCTGCAACCAGACTGAAGTGGGAGCTCTCCTGACCGTCGAATACACTGTCACCAAGAGATGCTGCAGCACCGACCTCTGTAACGGAGCCTCGTCCGTCCAGCTCCCTCTCACTGCGGCTTTGGCCGCCGCCCTAATGGTTGTTTGGAGCAACTGCTGCCTTTAAAACTAAAATGAACAAGAATTACAAGCAGGTTCAGCCGTCTTGAAAAAACTATACATCTTCATCCATATGGGAAACAAGTGACTGCATGAAACCTTTTACTGCATGTTAATAAATAAGATGGATGAATAAAACTGTTTTAAATACTCTAGTGACTCTGGGAGTTATTTCCCTGTAGGTTGGGAATCTTTGTGCTGTGAGGAATCTTTTCAGTAATTGTTTCTTTCCTCTTCACCTTCCTGGAACACAAAACCTGACGAACCTCATTCTTGCAGGTTGTTTCACCATTGACTCAGTCCCAAAGCCGTGTCAACACTTTCTCTGTACTTGACAAAGCCTGAGGTATTCAGAACTTTTAATAATAGGGAATCAAAGAATAAAAAAAGGAAACCTGGTGAGCTTGTAAGCCCGGGAACTATGAACACCTTTTGGAAAGCTGTGACCTTCCTGAGTGCCGTCATCGCAGTGGGTAAGTTTAACTTCTGAGGCGACTGTCTTCACTCACTGATGCAATAATCCAAATTCTTTCTTTGTGACTAGGCGGATGGGGGATTTGTACCTTCTTGGATTAGTGCTCCTTCTGTTTTTGTGTCCTAAAATGTCCTTAATTCAAAATCTTTCCGACATGATTCTCTGTGTAAAACATCAACCAACACTTTAATTGCTGGACAATTGTGGCTGTTACTTCGAATGGACCCAGGTTCATTACCAGGGACAAATAGAGATAACGGTTAATGGACATTATCCATGCTTGATAAGTCTCAGGTGGTTTCACTGCATTGCAGCTTAATGACATCGATTCCGGGAACATGTGACTTGTTTATCTGTAATTGCCACAGAGCTAAGAGGCGGGTCCTGTTCTGAATTAATACACATTATGAGACTTGTTTAAAAGCAAAATAAACAATTTTCCAGAGATTCTTGCTTCCTTGTAGAATTAAGAATGAAAACAGAAAATGTCCTGGTTTGCAGTTGAATCATTTAAAATGATGACATGTAAAAATACAAATACTGAAGATAACCAAGATGCCAAGTAAATAATAGAACATTTCTGGACACTATTGCACAGATTTCCTGGTACTGGTGGACTCTTATTTTTTCCTTCTTTCTTTTCAATAAACAGCACAGGGGTTTAACTGCCGTCAGTGTCCTCTAGGTGTGATCGGGATATGCCTGTTTGGCAGCGACGTCACATGTAATAATGCGACTGAGAGCTGTTATCGTGGAGAAGCACGTAAGGAAACGTTTACAACACAGACACACATACAGATATTAAATACAGAAATGTATAGCAGAGTACAAATATGTAAAGGAAACCAAATAGGGACATTTGGTTAAAATCCACTTTTGCCTGTGTATCTCTGCAAAGTAAATTACTATTAAGCCATTTATCAGCCTTTCAAAGTCTTATTTAAGCTTTAGTTATAGCTGTATCGCATGTTTACCTTTTAAATTAATAAACATTTCATGTGAATAGTTGTAGTCAATATATATATATATGATAGATAATACTGGATGTGTAGTTTAGTTTTACCTGATAATAATAACAATTATTATTATCATTATTTTAACAATACATTTTTTCACATTCATCTCCATCCTTCTGTTTCCAACCCTCCAGAGTTCAATGCTACCGGGTCGCTCACCCTGCAGACCCGCGGCTGCCTGGACTCAGACCTGTGTGGGAAGACGCTGACCGGCGTCGTCCTCGGTGCTGGTTACACCAGCAGTTTCAAGTGCTGTACCACAAGTCTGTGTAATGGAGCCTCCTCTGTCCAGCTCTCTCTGACCGTGGCCCTGTGTGGCGTCCTCCTGTCCTCTCTCTGGGGCACCTGGGACTTCTAGTTTTGCATGATCCAACCCCTGTGTCTACTGTTGTTGATTTTTACTGTTTGTACTAATCATTTCAATTAAATCCAAGAATCATCATTAAAAAACATTACGACTTCTTCAGTGTGCGTGTAATTGAATACTATTGACGTCTCCCTCCAGTATTGTGTTTGAACGAGCTCGATGGATTTTAATTCAGCCAGCGCCAACAGTCAACATGTCAAATCATGATAAGGACAGGGATATGGTCACTGCCATCTTGGCCTGGTGGAGCCTCAGTACCGAGGTCCCGACATATATATATTTTAATAAACCAAACTTATTAGAAAGATTTACCTCTCAACGTATATCAGCATGATGGAACTACCTGAAATGACAAAAAAACATCTCTGGGAAAAATGGATGTGGTGTGTTTTTCGATTTTCTTTAATTCTGGTGTATGTCCCATCTGCAATCATTGAGGAGGTGGAGTTTATGACCAGCCACCAGGGGGCGTTTGAGATGATTTGGCTTCACTTTTGGGTAGCTGTCCTGTCGTCTTTATATAAAGTCATCAGCCGCATGACTTTCTGTTATTAAACCTTTTTCCAGCTTTTTAACATCTAGCACAGTTTTTAAATAATCACGGATGAGTGGAGGCACCAGTTGGCCACACGCGAAACCACAGGCTAGCTAACGAGGAACCTGTTTGGCGTTTTCTTCGTGGTAATCTGATAAACCGAAGACTACTTTGTTAATTTTGTATGTGAAGCCAAAGCTGCATTATAACCTGGTTATGAGCGCCCATCTTGTAGATGGTGTCAAAATATATTTTTATTTGTTATTTTATGTAAATGTTTCTTTGATTTATATAAAAGAAAAAAGAAACAATAACTACTCATTACATAAACAGTGTGTCGCAGCTCTACATGGAGCTTATCAGACATTATAACTGTCAGATCTGATTGGGATCATATAGAAATTGACAGGTATCTTTTGTATCAGTTGTTGTCTCACTGCATATTAGCTGATCGGACAAATGACAGTGTTGTTAGTGCTTGGCTGATGGGCAGGAGAAGGGTTTAGTCATCGAGACACACAACTGGTTTGTTTGCATTTTATATACAAGAGTATGTGTGGTGTGGCTTTATGAGCTGACAACAGTTGACAGCAGTTGACAGCTACAGGTGAGTGGTGTTTTCACCACAGTCGGATGACTGAATTTATCCTTAACTCGCCCCTCCTTCCTGTTAAGTACTTGAAAACCAACGATGCCCCCTGGTGCATGCAAACAGAACAGTATGGAACAGTGACGACACATTTACTCTCCTATCTGAATATTCTGCTGAGCTGCAGCTGAAGCATTGAGCTGTGATTTATCAACAGCCATCCATCATTTTTTTTAAGTATGTTTTAATTAGCAATAATTAGAGTTGTTTACCAGATGTTTCTAGTTTTACACTCTCCATGTTTTGTCATTTAGACAAAAAATGCTTTTCTTTTTCTTTGTTTTAGATAACTTTTGTTTTTTTCTATCGTTGTTTGAAAACGTATTCACATCATTCTTAAAACGACCTATTTCCAGTTCTGTATATATTGGAAATTTACCATTTTTTAAAATAATTATAGTTTTTATCATACACCCTGTGTGAGATTTTCTTTTCTCACAATTGAAAGTCAAATCTATAATCAGTTTAAAAAAGCTCTTTAACCAAGTGAAGTGTCTCTGTAGGTCAGAATCCTGCAGGTCCCTGGATGCCAGTTTTGGGACCAATGACAAGAAACACACAGTATTGAGTTATGGTTTTCACTGTTGACGATACAAGTTCATTGGATGCAGATGAACGCACAAGAACTTTCTGAATGACACTTTATAGGTTTTCCACAGTTTTTCATGTCAAGTTCAATCTTTGAAGGCAGCAAATAAAGTACAGCTAAATATCCCCCTCTACTGGTCCCTTACTGCACTGCAACACACTGAACTTAAATATTTTCTATTTTGTGTTTTTATATCATGAGTTTTGCCTGTGTTCTTGTGTGTTTCTATTGTGCTTTTGTTTCTTTTTTACATTTAAGCAAAAGGAATTAAAAATATAATATGATCTAATACAGGAAAAAATATATATAGATACTAATTCTGCTGCTATTTAACTGTATTACAGAGTAAGCTGTAGGTAAAGTAAACTTCTGGGGAGACTAAGCTTAAAACAAATGTATATTTTATAGTTTCTTGTCAAACACCATTTTTTTGTGAGTTTCCAGGAGAATCCCATCCTTCTTACTCATTCACCAAAGTGTTAAAACTATCTGTAAGGTTCTTTGTGAGACATATTGTCATTCAGACTATACAACAATTAGGAAATTGTGTTTCTCCCAGCTCCATGTGCAAACATAAAAAGGCAGGGACACTAAACCCAACAAGAATAGATATAATATACAGACAAAAAATATACGTATAGCCATTTCACAGTGGTTGGGTTATTGCAAACAAACTGTAACAGTAAATGTAAAGTTGACACTGGTGAGTCATGGGTCAAACTCAGTAATAAATCATGACATCTCACCCTGTTTTATATATTTAAATAAACCAAACTTATTAGGAAAATTAACCTTTAAACATATATATCAGTATGATGGGAAATACCTGAAATGACAGAAACCATCTTTGGGAAACGTTTTTTACTTTGGTTTATGTCCCACCTACAAACATTTGAGGAGGTTGAGTTTATAACCAGCCACCAGGGGGGGCGTTTGAGATGATTTGGCTTCACTTTTGGGTAGCTGTCATGTCGTCCATCTTTCATACAAAGTCATCCGCCACGTGACTTTCAGCTTTTTTAATATCTAGCACAGTTTTGGAATCCTCACGGATCAGCCGGGAGCCACCCGTTGGCCACTGGGGCGAAACCACCGGCTAGCTGTTGAGGAACCTGTTTGGCGGTTTCTCTGCGGTAATTCCGACAAACAGCCAAAATAACACGTCATGTCACAGCGGTTGGATTATCGCACACAGCAACATTAAATGTAAACATGACACTGGGGAATATTAATAAAGTGTTTTACAAAAGAAAAAAAAAGTGAAAGTACCCTTTAATTTGGTGAAATTGGTTTATACCTTACAGATCAAAGCTGTGTCTCTTTTGGACTTAATTGCCCTTAAAGTGAATATAAGAGCACAGCCTCCATCTTTAAACCTCTTTGCTTCAATCCTCATCCGCCTTCATGTCTGCCTTCAGCGGGGTTTTCTGTTTTTTTTTCTTTTCTGGTTCAACGCGTCTTCCATCATGAGGTCGTGGCGTCGCCCGGGCACCAGGAAATGGAGGCAGAGCCGCGGTGGATGAGTTTGTAGCTGCGGCTCAGAACTGGGAGGAGAAACAACCGAGACGACAGGCGACGACTTCCAGCTCTTGAGAGGTATTTCACACGCAAACGACAATCAAAGAGTTTATTATTAAACTTTTCAAATCGTTAAAATCATCGGTAACATCCTGTTTCGTGTTCGCGCTGCAAATGTTCGCACTTTTTTGCCGCTTCCTCCGCGGGGCTCGAACACAGCGACACGGGGGAGATTCCGCTTTAGGTTCTCGTTTGTCAAAACTCAGCTTTCTGTTTCGCTCGGCTTCGCTTTGACCCCGCGTTTGTTTCCTCTGTCGTCGTGTTGTTGTTTTAATCTAAACCTCACAGGCTTCGTGCATCCGCAGGAGAAGATGAGCGACGCGACTCAGCCCAAAGTGGAGCTGTTTGTGAAGGTAAGAGACGCGAACGGAGGAGAAAAGACGCAGAAGGTTGACGCAGAGACACGATGTGACTTTACTGTATTTCAACTGCACACACACACACATGCACTCCTATCTTAGTGAGGACACTCATTGACTTAAACCCTTCTCTAGGCCCTGACCCTAACCGTAACTATCACAACTAAATGCCGAACCTAAACCTAAAACCTCAAACAGCTCATTAGAAAAATGGGGTCAAAATGTCCTCACTTTCTAAAAGTGTCCTCACTCTGTCGGGGGTCTATGCTTAAAATGGTCCCCACAAAGATATACATACACAGCCCCTTCCCCTAACCATAAACTAACCCAAACCCTAAAACTAACCTAAACTTCCCCCCCCCCCCCAACAAGCCTTTGAATTTGTGAGGAACCGCCAAAATGTCCTCAAAATGACCAACTCACACACACACACTCATGTTTGTACTCCTACTGTCTCTTAGTGAGGACACTCTAAGAGCCTCTAACCTTAACCATCACAACCAAATGCCTCACCGTCATCCTTACCTTTACCTGAACCCGAACCTAATTCTAACCCTAATCCTCAAACCAAGTCCTGACCCTCAAACGGTGGGTCAGAAAGTGAGGACCGGCTCCAAGATGTCCTCGCTTTCTCAGAATCTGTACGTTCTAGGTCTCAAACTGGTCCCCACAAAGACGTCTGTTTAAGTGCACACACATGCTGGAGTGCTGATGTTTGGTATCTTATCTCTTCATCTCTGTTATCTCTGTTTATTACACGCTGGTAACGTACCTCTGTCTGTGTTTTCATATCCATGTCAGTCAGACCACCTGTGCTGACTCAACACGCCTATAAACCACATTAGGACTAATCTAATTAAAAGCACATTAAGATAATGGACAGACGACTTTAACCTATATTTAGCATGCTAGCCAGGGGACGGCTAATCCCATGTTGTTTGAGCTGTTGCTCCAATATAACCAATATGTCTCCCCCCCCTGCCTCCCCTCGTGGTCTCACACCAGTTTCAATAATGATTCCTCTGTATGAACATGTGAACACCACCCTCTTCTCCTTTTTTCTTCTCCACCTTCAGGGGTGAATGATGCTGTTTGTAACGTCTCTAAACCCAATTTTTTTTGGTTTTTCTAGTTGCCCTCCTCCATGACACTCGATACCTGTAATTAAAAGAATATCTAAGCATAGTTTCACGTGGACGGTGGTAAAAGTAAAGAGTTTTCTGATTTACTGTACAGGCCGCACAGGCACAGACCCTTAAAGGAGGTATAGAGCGAGTGAAACATGAGAAATGGCTTCCTACAGCCACACAAAGCACATTTCACAGCTGTACGGTCATTTCCTGACAGGATGAAACGCTCCATTTCTTTTGATTTATGTTGCTTCCTCAACCAAACAGCTGTTTTCATTGTGGATTCTCATTATTTGATCTGCTAATTGATTGTTCTGCCGTTTTGAAATGGTCAGAAGATGGTAAAGAAAGTACATTTTCCATTTTCCACAGTCATATGTGATCGTTTGACAATGTTCTGACAATTGTTTTCTTCATTGGGCCACTTATTTAGCTCTGAACATTTGGTCGACAAAACTGCAAAAAAGCAAAGCTAGACAAAGACAGTGATAACAAATCTTTACACAGAATGTTTTGTCCAGATGAGAATCAGCCGATAGACGCATCTCACAGACATATCAGACATATCAGTACCAATGTATATGTTTGCTAATATGAAAACTTTTATTTTACAGAATAAATAAAGCAGAATATCACTTTTGCTGTTGGAAATTGTGTCAAGTCAATACAAATTCAAGTTTGTATTTGTGTTTTCACTTCATTTATAGTTATTTTAATAAAAGTTTATGGTTAATCTGTAAAATATCAAGCTTCAATTACATTTCTTTGCCTTAAGGGCTTGATACCGACATCTTAGGAATCATTGCCCAATTTTTTTTAATATAAACATAATATCGGTATTGGGATTGGCCGCCAAAAATCCATATCGCTCCGACTTAAGACCAAACCAACACTTCAAAACCGAAAGATATTTATTTTATTATCATATACAGAGCTGAAGTGGTAATCAGCTTGTCCAGTGACAGAAGTTGGCGACTGTTTTTAAAATCAGTTGTGATGATTTTGTGATTTTTATTTCATATTTGTTTTTGCTTGCCAGGCGGGGAGCGACGGCCAGAGCATCGGAAACTGTCCTTTCTCCCAGCGTCTCTTCATGGTGCTGTGGCTGAAAGGAGTCACCTTTGACGTTACCACCGTGGACATGAAGAGGTGAAAACACACTTCTCTCAGCT
The DNA here is from genome assembly GCF_022539355.2 of Hippoglossus stenolepis. NCBI lineage: Eukaryota > Metazoa > Chordata > Actinopteri > Pleuronectiformes > Pleuronectidae > Hippoglossus > Hippoglossus stenolepis. Next base: position 6,113,750 of record NC_061499.1, read on the forward strand.
GCCTGTGTGTGTGTGTGTGTGTGTGTGTGTGTGTTGTTTTTAATCTCTGCCTGTGCTGCAGGTTTCTATTGGCAAAACAGAAGTATGTCCGCTGACTGTTTGAATTCTCCCTTATGTGCTGTGGAGTTCATTCGTTTAACAGGTGTTAAAAGATATGTAGCTGCGCTGGCAGGTTTTAGCCACAAACAGAAGTCATTTCCTTATTCGATTTTTCCTCCATTCCTCTCCTGCTGTTAAATCTCCTTCGATCCCTGTCGCTCTGACCGTTTCCTTTTCCATCCATGTCCAGGAAGCCTGACATCTTGAAGGACCTGGCTCCCGGCGCTCAGCCGCCCTTCCTGTTGTACGGTGGCGAGGTGAAAACTGACACCAACAAGATTGAGGAGTTCCTGGAGGAAAGTCTCTGCCCTCCAAAGTAAGTGATGTTTGAAGAGCTGCAACGAGTAGTTGATTCACACAAAATTAATTAGCAAACTATTTGTGATTATTGACTAATCATTTTATATAATTTTTCCAACCCAAAATACTGAACATTTTCTAATATCAGTTGGTGTTTTTTTTGCCTTATCTGGTTGTAAACTGAATATCGTTGAAGATCTTGTTAAACACATATTTCGGATGCTGTTTTTTGAAAACCTCACACATATTTTAGAACAAATGATTAATGACTCAAATGAGGAAATCATTAGTAGGTTAATCATTAATGAAAACAAAGATTTGTTGTAGCCCTGGTGGTGTAGCTTGTCCCCTAGTTTGACTTCCTCTCAGTTTGTGTGTCATCCTGTTGGAGGGACTCAGGCTCCTCTTGGTCTAAGCTTTATATTTTGGACCATATGTGAATTATTATCCATCTTTCCATTGCTTAGATATCCACGTCTGGCCGGTCGTAACCCAGAGTCCAACACAGCCGGCATGGACGTCTTCTCCAAATTCTCGGCTTACGTCAAGAACTCAAACCCTCAGGCCAACGAAAGTAAGTGAGGACCAACCTTTGTAATGATGTTTAATTTGAGCCTTTCTGTAACTAATGCTGCTGAGCTCCCCCTGACAGATAGGCAACCAGCAGGGAGCGTCCCAGTTAATAACATTATGTTCTGAGCTTTTCTGCCTCGCTGCAAACAGGTCACCTGCTGCTCTGGGTGTTGAGCCACTCGGAGTTGGGTGATCTCATTGGCAATGTCCCTGTGGTCGGATGAAAACTGTGTGGATTTAATCGACATGGTTATTTTGTTTTGAACATAATTCACTCAAAAGAAGGCTGCATAGTCTGGACTCAGGGTGGATTATCTATTTTAGTTCTTTAGCTTTGATTACTTGATGAAATATCACATTTTCTGTCTGTGCTCTTGTGCTCAGATCTAGAGAAAGGCCTGCTGAAGGCTCTGAAGAAGCTCGACGACTACCTCGGCTCCCCACTTCCTGATGAAATCGACGAGAATAGCGCCGATGAGGTCACTACCTCATCCCGCCCCTTCCTCGACAGCCAAGAGCTTACTCTGTCTGACTGCAACTTGCTGCCTAAGCTCCACATCGTGAAGGTAATCTTCTGTTTAAAGCGCCGCAGCACAGGGATGGTGCCTGGGTTGAATGGTAGTCGAATGTGTTTTGTGATTTATTGCTCGTGTCTACTCCAGGTGGTGTGTTTGAAATACAGGAAATTCAGCATCCCTCAGTATCTAACGAACCTGTGGAGGTACCTGAATGCTGCGTACGCCCGGGAGGAGTTTGCCTCCACCTGTCCGGTCGACGACGAGATCCACATCGCCTACTCCTCTGTAGCCAAAGCTCTCAAGTAGGAGGACAGCAGGATGCACAAGTCGCACATACACCAGCAGAACAACACACAAAAAGCACAAAAACAACACACATTCAATCTGCAAGCAACGTGATGGCTCTGATTCTCTGTTCCTGCAGCTTTTATGCCCGTTTCCTTGTTTCATGCAGCTTTAAAAGTTCATATTGTACTCATCACGGTTTCATAACCAACCAAAAACATTTAAAAGTATTTGAAGGATGCTCCCTTCCGCTATCGAGCCACAAAGTTGTTACCGTCTACGCAGACAATTCGACCTCATAGTTTCAGCTGCAGTCGTGGATGTAGTTCTCTCTCGTATGTCTAAAGTTTTCTTTCACTCTCAAGTCTGTGTGCCTGACACAAATGGGTTCTTTCCCGACTCATACAACATCCGTCGACCAAGTTTGGTGGTAATCCGTCCAGTAGTTTTTGTGAAACCCTGCTAATTTACAGATAGAAGAACAAAGCGAAAACATAACCTCCTTGGCCGAGGGAAAAAGTTCAATCCAGATTAAAGTTACTTGTTACTTGTTGACTGCCCTCATAGCATCTGAGTTTTCCTGCACAACCTCATCACGTTGCTTGAAGACACACACACACACACACACACACTTAAAACTACAGCCTTGCTTGTGTACATTTTCACCATCAGTAGATTTACACTGTAACGTTGGAAATGTTTCTTCATCCCTTCTCGACAATGACAGTGGCTACAGTTTATTCCTAATAATTGTTATTTACGGAGAATCAAACAGACACAAAGCTGCCTACGAGATCAGACTTTCACTAGAACCTCGCAAGCCTCTTACAAGCTGATTCAGCTCTTATTTTCCGTCTTGGTATTAAGGACATTTGACGATCCTAAAAAACTAAAATTACCAGCTCACCTGCCAAAGTGTCTTTTGTGGTTTGTCTGTAATCGCAGATGCTTCACATTTGAGTTTTTTATTTCATTACTGAGGGAACAAGGCCTTGAATTTTGTATTAAAGCCAATTTTCATTCAAACAGTGTTTTATTCTTTCACTCAGAGAGGAAGAGGGGTGCACACCAGGTGCCACATAAGGGAGGCAGGGCCGAAAACGGTTGTAGAGACAGGAAACGGTTTCAATAGACTCGGGCTTCCTCTTTCTCTGCTCCCACAGCAGGCGCGGAGGATTATTCAAGATTACCTAGCTCGGTTGTGATCCGCTGTAAGAGCCTCCTGCTCTGCTCTGCCCGTCATGTATGAAGTATCTTAATGTAGTTGAAGAATCCTATGAATGAAGGAGATCGGGTCGTCAGTGGAGGAAGAGGTGAAGGTCGTTTGTTGACTGCAGAAGTTTTCAGTGCAAACACTCGAGCTGCCGCGTGCAGCAGCTCGAGCTCTGTCATGTTCCTCATGACGTGGGGGGGGAGGAAAAGAGAAGTAAAATTTAAAATGCACAAAATGAAAATAGGATCTGCAACTTTATGTTGTAGTTTGTTATTAAGTCAAAGAAAAGGCTCATGTTGTTTATATTATCAGCAAATCCCATGAAAAGACCAGTAAGGTGTGCTTGCCTCTCTCTTTACTTTCTGTTCAGAGCCGCAGTGATTAGTCAATTTACTGATTATTTAATAAGAACTGAATCTGTAACTAGTTTGATAATCAAATAATTGTCGTAACACTAGTGCCACCCCTCCAAACTGAAGTCTTGCATATCTACACTTCGCCGTTTTACTTGTTGGACTTCCTGGCGATTCCTGACATTTTAGCTGACACTGGTTAACGCTGCACCACCGGAAATCAAAATTGCCAAAACTGCTGGTTTCGAGCAGCAAAAGAAAAGACACGTCAGGTTTTTATTTATCTTTCAACAACATGTGCAGAAGAAGCAGAAATGCTGTGACCCTGTAAGGTGTCTGATTAGAGAGAAAGAAATGGCAATATCCGATCGCCACATAGATTTCCGAACTCGTCGATGCCCGACCCGGCTTCTCTGACTGAATCAGAGGTATTTGTGATGCTTGTTCTTTTCATGGGATTTGTTGGCAATAAGAAGAACACAGAATATTACTAGTTTGCAGTCTGACATGTGTTTCCACCGGCCTGAAAATAGTCAGTAACACTCTGTACCAGCAGCTTGTGTAGAGGATTTTATAAACCGCAGGGCACCGTGCACATTAACATTTACTGAGGCTGTTTGCAATTAAAACTTAATTTTAACCGTATATAGCAGTGTAGACATCTTTTTGGTCGGCGTCTTCATATGTCGGGTCTCTCAGATCAGGGTGAAGCACATAAACAAAATGAAACCTAAGTGCAATTTAAACTGAAAAGACAATCCTCTGCACAGACTTTGATTTTAGACATGTGGTGTCATCACAGTTGGTTATTTTTTCCCCCAGATGTTTAATGAAACATGTTGAACCCCTCCGCTGTCTTTTACTGTTTTGTGTAATTCAAGTGTTGATCAAACCGAATGTTGTACTTGACTGAATTGTTGTGGATTTCATCTAGTTTCAAAAACATTTAAAGGGATCAAGTCTGAATAATTTAATCGTTAATGTATTTCAATATCTCTTCTCTCCAAGACAAAGAGTTTTTCATTCTCACCGTAGGACTTCATACAATTTCAGGGACCATTCAACCTGTTACATTCATTTATTTTCATTAGTTTTGTTTTTAACCCTTGATTATTATAATTTTTTTGTCTTTACCATGCATGGGACCTATATTGTGCTTTTCACTTTGTTTCCTGCCGCTTTGCATTTTCCTCCCAGTATTTTAGCCTTTGTCTTTTTTGCCCCAGCTGTTTGCCATGTAGTCTGAAGCAGTTGCACTTAAACGTCCGCCGGTTCAAACCGGTGCTGTGGACATTAAATAACAATAAAAACATCCAACTAATAGCACAGCAGAAATGCATTTTATACTTAAAAGCTCTTTTTTAAAAAACCACATTTATTAATGTCCCAATAAAAATATCTTCATGACGAAACAAACTGTGACAAATGTGTTTTCATTTTTAATCTTTGTAGAGAGTAACTTTGACATCGAGATGGAAGAAAGTGTCAAAAAAAAGATTGCAAACAACAAATTGTCTGTTAGAAGCAGTGCATTGGAATCTTAGACAGAAACATCTGTAAACATGTTAAAAAGAATAACTTTTAAAAATGACTAATAAAACACAAATGAGAAACATGATATTGAATAGAGTAGGTTATGGTTAAAGTTTTAAAGTGAGCAGAAAAAGGAGAACAGTTTTATTTTGGTGCAGGCAGGGATGAAGGTATATAAGGTATAATTCAAGAGGTGATATATTGTAGTATATTTAGTTTTTCCTTTATTTTCTTATCAGTTTTTTTGCTGATTGTATTTTTGTAAATTGTGTTTGGCATTTTAATGATCTTTTATTTTGTTTAAACCATACAATATTTAATTTTCTATCAAATGGTTTACAACCTGGAGACCCAGTATAATTCTACTTATAATATTTTTTTCTAGGCTTTTCTGTAATTCTTTCTCTATCAAGTTGTATATTTGACAACATCAAAACATATTTGTTTATGTAATCCACATTTTACATAAGGTTTTAGTCTGCAGTGTGTAGTAAAATATTGTAGCATATCTTATTACAGGCTTTTCAAATCTATTTAAGTGAATCACTCCTGTTATTTGCTGTGTGGCCATGTTTATTCTTTTTAAAAGCAGAATTGTTTTAAGCCTTCTTTCGTGCCCAAGTGCGTGTACATTTGTATCCATCTTTTCCAGATGATCTCTCTCAGGGCACCTACAACCTCTACGTCTGACGGCTCCAGCTTCAGGCGAGCAGCAGAGCGAGTGCAGGCGCGAGGCAGAGGGCGGCTCCTCTCCAGCTGAGGGCAGCAAAGGACACGGCACCGTTGCACAGGTCAGTGTCACAGCAGACGTTGGTGTAGTTGAAGGAGAGGCCCGAGGCGTATTTCTGTCCGCTCACGTCACACTGGACGGGGACGGCACAGCTCTTCTCGTACATCGTCACCTGTAGAGCTCCTGTGAGAGCAGAGAGAGGACAAGAGATTTATTGTGGTGCAGTGATGTGGAACAGATGGAAATAATATTTGATATTAATACAATAAAATAAATAAATAGAAATAGGTTAATAAACATTTATTGACCTTTCTTGAATCAGAGGTTAGACTGACTTATTAATGAAATATTTATTCTTGGTAGGTTTTGTTAGCTCGGGTGTTCACCATCGTCCACTGTGATACTGACTTGTACAATGGTGCAGTTTTTCTTTTATTAATGTTGGTTACATTGGAATCGTGAAAAAATGGGAATGAAAAAAATTCCTTGCACAATTTGAAATCTAGAAAGTTTCCAAAGAGGTGATTCAAAATACAGGAAATCAGCTGATTTTCACAATAATTTCTCAAAATTCTGCTATTTGTTTTATCTTGTCACATAAACATCACAAGATGTTAGGACACCATGTTTACTGAAGTGATTCTCATGGGTTAGTGTCACGTTATAAGAAATCGCCAGAAAAACAAGAAGTAGATTACTATCACTTTCCTGTATTGAGTTCAACTTTTAATTTATAGGAAGTAAACTTCTACTTTACTTGTTTATAGAAAACTTGGCCTTTACTTGGTGAACAGTGTTGGAGCTGTAGTTACACAAAGGATGAAAGCTTCTGCTCATTTCTTTGGGTCCGGGTGTAAAACACATGTATTAAAACTAAAAGATTAAAGTCAGCATTTCTCTTTAAATCCAGACGTCTGCAGATGAAAACGCGACAAAACTGTCTTCATAAATACAGACGGTACATTTCTCGAGTCCCAGACAGTTCTCTGCACAATGAGCCTTTGTTTGCTCATTCATGACCATTGTGCCCTCGACAATCAAAAAATAACCTCATCCACACACAAACTCACACACACACACACATCTTCACACGTCTTTGTGTGACATAACCCCTTACGGTAGCCATGACAACTAAAAACCTAAACCTCTAACCAAACCCTGAGACCACGTCAAGTCCCCATGAAGCTCCTGGACCTCACAAGTACCGCTGGGGCCCCGGTTTCCAGACCCCACAAGACAGTAAAACGAGTCCACGTGCACACGTGTGCACACAGACATGTATGTTACCTCGTTTTCCGATTGCAGTACTCGACAGGCAGCGCTGCCCGGCCGGACACTCCTGAGGGAACCTGAAGCAGTCCAGAGGAGAGATGGCGGGAAACACACAGGTGTAACAGCGCAAACAGGCTGACGGGGAAAAATAGAAGGAATCAAAAGTAGTTATTCAGAGTAAAGTTTGTCTGATTCAGGATTCTTGGGACTGAAATCAATTTGAGTTTTAATACATAACATAAACAAGCCAGTAATTTGTCTCCTAAAGACCAAGCAGCACATTAACCTGTCACTGCAACAAATTAAAATATATGTCACTTCACACACGAGGAGTTATCAGTTCCCTAAATGTGCCTGATCCATGAATCCCTGGGAAAATGTTGAAAAACGTCCCAACTCGCGATTCCTGGACCCCCACCCCCCTTGATTAGGATCAACACCAAAATTTAATACTCCTCTCAGACCCAAACCACATCCTTCCACCCAGTTTCCTGGAAAGCCGTTAATTTGTTTTTATGTAATCTTGCTCACAAACAAACAGACAGAGGTGACAACATAACTAATGAAGGGAGAGGAATCTAATCGCTTCAGTAACTCTGATGAAGAGTGAAGGGTTACAGGACGTAGTGCTCAACTTTTGATTAACTTTTGTTCTTTTGGTTTCATGGTTTGTTATTTGAAATGTGACAGAAAGTAGTCAGCTGGTTAATGGGGCTGTCTATGCGCTGGATTTTTATTGTCACTGTACACGTACGAGGATATTTTGTGTGGGCCGAACCTGTAGACGCCTGATTACACACACACACACACACAAATCGAGAGTATAAAAGGAAAAAGCAATACGAATGTTAAGATGAAGATAAAGTGGAGGAGGATAAAGTCAAAATATTTCGTGGACATTTGGCTTTTCTTTAAATTATAAAACTTAAAGAACTCTTATCGAAAGTCATCGAAGAGCCACATGTTTTGACAGCAGATCTGAACGTAACCTTAGCATATTTGCACTATTGCATATTTGCACTATTGCACACACTTGCACTATTGTTTTTCTTTTTTTCTTTAGGTGTATATATATATTTTAGATATGTATATTTTATTTTAAATTTTAAATTTTGGTTGAGCATTGTTATAAGAGAGCCTGTGACCCAAGCATTTCATTGCAAGCGACTGCTTAATGTTATCGTTGTGCATATGACAATAAACTCTTGAATCTTGAATCTTGAACAGAAGAGGAGGAAATGTAAAAAATCTTTACAATCAACATGTTTCACATTGAGTCAAACACTCTTTAAGTCCACTTTTGTAATATTTCCACCATTGAGATTAAAGGATCTTTTTATTGCTGTATTTATTCCTCTAACTTCCTAATAAGCCTCGAGATGAGGGACAAATTTCCACAGCCCTCGTTTTGTGCAAACATGTTTTCCAAAGTTTATCTGTAGCAGATTTATCTCAATAAAATGGTTTATCATCTTTTTAGTGTAAAATCCCCCCCCCCCCGTTTTGTTTCTTGGTAGGACAACAAATTGAAGAAGAAATTTTAAACTGAAACTAAAAACACTTTCACTGAACGTACCTGCCAACGGAAGACAACACAGGAAAACAAAGAGAAGCTGTTTCATGATTCTTCCAGTGAGACGTCTCGAGATAACTCTTCAAGCTGCTTGATACAGAAAATAAAATCCCCTCCTGGCGCTACAAGTCTCTCATTTAACCAACTGCAGCTGATCTACGCCCTCAACTCCTTCCTAAATTCAATTAGTTTTTCTTACAAGCCTGAAACTCTCGTCGTCGTGTTGACTTTTTGTCAAACTTTTTTTTGCTCTGGCACTTCCTCACATATCATCATTGGTTAAATATGAACGCTTGTGTTGCCCCGGCCGTCAGCGTCTCCGCCCTAAAACTTGTAATTTTATTTGGAGAGTTGATTCTGATCATACGAATTTAAAATGCAAATGATTTCTATCTGAAACAAATTCACTCAGCGTTTTGTTATCATTTCTTATAAATGAACAAACAAGGACAAAGCAAATGAGACGACTACATTTTCTCAGTTCTCTGCTTTGACTTGTACTTTACTTGAGTATTTCCATTTCATGCTACTTTATACTTTCACTCCCTGACAATTCTCAATTTTTTACTTGTCAACGTTTGTTCTTGCAGTTAATTTTCAGACGAAGACTGAACCATGTGGATAATAATAATAATACGTTTCATGATCTTATAAAATACAATGCATTATTTAAGACTAAACCAAATTTTAAAATGTTGAATTTAAAAATGTGTGAAGGACGTTTCACTGGGTTACTACAAATGATAACTAAAGATATGAATAAATGGAGTGTCCGAAAATTACCAAAGTAACCTGATTGTTAGGGGATTAAAACCTTTAGAATCTGTTATTTGGATAAGAACGTTTGTGTTTATGCATGTGTGAGATAATGGATAGGAAGTTAGAATGAGTCAGATAAAGTCAGCGGAGTGAAGGAAGAGTCAGCAGATAGAGGAACACAGAGAGAGAGAGAGAGAGAGAGAGCCTGTTTAACTGAATTATCCTTCAGGCTGTAATAGGAGACGTGAGGCCAGCATGCAGGACAGTCTGCTGACAGCAGTCTTGTGATGGAGGGATCCAAACAGGCTCAGACTGAATAAGCTGTTTACCACTTAATTAATTACACAGAGAAAAGCCTGAAAAACAGGGTGTATAGGTCGGGATGAAGACGGGCGTGTGAGCAGGATGACGAAAGGGTCGTAAATATCATATAGATTTTATGACATTGTCTGAAGTTTGTTCTTAAAGCAAACGTTTTTTTAACTGAGTTTGGTGTGAAACTGAGTTTGGTGTGAAACAGATTATGTTTCTTCTTTTATTCTCACGTGGCTGTTGACAGATGATTTTTTTTGTCTTAACCTCCACGAGAAATGCACAATCAAGAAATGTATATCTTGCTAAATGAAACGTGGAACCAAGTTCTCTTCAGTCAGATGATAAAATGTTGTCGTATGTTCACAAACATTTCAATTAGGTGATGACATTGTTTGACATAAAGATGTCTTACAAATTAAGAATCAGTTTTCTTCCAGTCGTCACTAACGAATCTGCAAAGCTTCAACCATAGACGACAATATTGACGACATGACAGCTCCTCTAAAGTGAATCCAAAGTGTATCGTTGCCCCCTGGTGGCTCGGTGCAGTATAGGTCACAAATTCCACCTCCTGACCCAATCCCTACTGAGCAAGATGGCGATGTTCGTATCCAGTTTCTGAATAGTGGAAGAATGTGGACACATGTCATCCGTCTTTATTTACAGTCCATGGTTCAAACCTGAGTTTATGGGCAACTCCGTCTCATTCACACAAACTACATTTGTTATTGTCTCTATGAATTAATTCTAAGAAAACACAGGCCAGTTGGAAAAACGTGAGGACAGAAGTTTCACTTTAACTCTAGCGTTGTGTTTAAGTGCAGCGTGTTAAACCCAGCGATGTGATATTTGACAGGGATGTTTCCTGTGCTGGCTAAAGGATCTCTGTGGACAGATGGTTCTTTAATCCCGTCTGTGTCCTCTACGTCCCATCCCCCACCCCTCCCTCTTCATCCCTCTGCTTCTACACAAACCTCACATTTCTTTTACTGTTGACGGATGATACACTGAGGTCTTTTCTTTCTTCTTTAGTCACCGTGTGGCCTCCGTATCTCTGACGCTCTGTCGCCGAACAACCTGGAGCAGCTGTAATTCAGCCGTTTCAAAAAGTAGTTGCACAAACTCAAGCGTCCACATTTACATACACAAAGCTCACAGCCATCCGGTACCTGGGATGTGTTTCTGCATGGTAACATCACCGCCGTCCAAATCTACAAATATCAGGTTTGCCAAAAAGCAGGTTTGCAGGTTAAACAGAGGGCACAATCAACAGTAGAGCTTCTCTGGGGTCTGACCAGGAAACCTGTTTATTTCAGTCTCTGCTGAGTCCAACATCATTTGACCCACATTTCCAGGAAAACCAGATTATAAATTTTTTTTGGCCATGTCACACAGACAAAAACAGACAGCGAGGGATCAGCGAGGACTCAGTAATACAGATACAGGCCTTTGTCTATGATGAGTTTGATCAGAGGAAGAGGAGGAAGATGAGTGAACCCTGTTTATACACACAGGTCAAATTTATCAACTGTAAACCTGGTAAATTAATAATTAATCCAGACATTTATCTAGACCTCTGTGGCATAGATAGATAGATAGATAGATAGATAGATAGATAGATAGATAGATAGATAGATAGATTAAAAATATAAACTTAAAATTTTATATTTTTTAATATATCTACAAACTTTGAAATATATAGAAGCAAACTGTTCTGTTGTGATCTGATCTTTCGTAAACTATTCATCAGGATTATGGGAGATATGAAAAATACCTTCATATAAAGTATTTTATTTTATAACCAGGAAAAGGGTAAAGAGAATGTCAGAAATTAAGATGTTTGGAGTTGGGCCCTGTTTTATTTTTCTAATATTATATCATGTTGAATTAACCTGGTTTATTTTTTACCCTGAGTGACATAGAGTTTTTTGTTTTCTTGTCAATAAGTCGTCGGTTTTCGGTCAAAAGGCCCCAAAATGGTAAGACTGGTCAAAACAGAGAATAGTTTATGTTTTGAAGGGAAATCAGCCTCACGTAAGACTTCAAATATTTGTTTGTTTGTTACTTCACAAAATCATAGTTCAATAAAGTCCAACTCTACACAGTAAAGTGACTAGATTTTGATTAGTTTACAATCAACTAACGCCTTTTGTTAACGAAGATAAAAGCCTCCGCTCGTGTTCATCTGAAAGTGTTCTAATAAAGTAATTGATTTTAAAGTGATTGCTTCTGTTTATTGTGTGTAAATAAATTAAATCAAACAATATTTAAAGCTGCTACAACAGTGACTGTGGAGGAAGCAACTCAAATCAACGCTGATTGGATCCGGACAGGACGTGTGGGGGATGGGGGGGGTGAGATGGAACTGTTGGAGAGAGATTCGTCAAACTGACCATAAATACACGAAGAGGACCGGAAGCTGAACCACTATGTTTTTCCAAAATAAGAGCATTATGGTTGACAAATTAAGACTTTTAAAAACTTGTTTTGCTTTTTGATTCATATCACAGTCATTATTTAATTAAAACTATCAGAAGGGGAGGAAACATCAGATCCTTTAGTTGAATTAAATATGAATGCAACAGCATAGATTATTTTTATCAGCTCATACTGGATTCAAAGGTTTTATCTTATTTCGTATCTTTCATATCACTTGATCTTTATTACTCAGTTAATTGTTTTTTGAAATGCTCAACAAGAAGCAACACGTCACAATCAGTCTAATCAAACCTTTAATTAGAACTTTTTTATATATATTTTTAAATGAACTGTTTTTACATTTTCTTTCAACGTGTTTCTATATTGTTACTTTTTAGGTGCGTTCTCTTGTGTTCAATATTCTTTTGTGTCCTTTAGTCTGTTTCTGTTTGCACTGTACAGATGTAGCAGTCTTAATTGTGTGTTGTTGTTGTTGTTGTTATTTTGTTCCTATTTTTAATAAATTCCTTTTCATACCGTGGGATCACGACATGTTTGATATCTGTTCTAAAATTGACGGATATCAAAATACTAACTGATTAATAGATTAATCTTCTCATGTCTAATTTCGCATTATTTATTTTTGTTTTGTTTGGCAATTTTATGTATAACAAAACGTATTTTATAAATACTTAGTGTGTTTTTTCTATGTAAAATGTTGACAAATAAATGTAGTGTAAAACGTTAATAATTTCAATGCAATATATAAAGTTCATTAAGTGGAAAGTACTTAAAGTAAAGTACTCAAAGTTAGTCAAATATGCACTTTAGTACAGTTTATTAGATACTTCTCACCCTTGGACACATTTATTTTGAAAGCAGTGACCGGAACTACTCGGCTCCACGGCGGCCATCTTGACAGGTGTCTGAGGGCACACAGGGAATAACGGAGCGGGGTCTGTTAGGAAATTAAATCACTGCGGAGGGAAACGAGGTCGAGCGGCAGGAATCGAACCTTCAACCCGGTGAGCGACAAACACACCTTTAAATACTCGTCATGTTTAGGGACTCGTGTGAATGTTGCGGACAGTTTCCTGCTGTTTTGTCGGGAGGAGACGGAGTTGATCCGCGGGGCGGTGCTCCGCTGCTCCTCCAGATGCGTTGTGTTCTGGCTGATGTTCACCTCGGTCTCTGCAGCTGCACAAAACAAACACACCTTTTTTCTCCTCCCGAACTCCAACGTGCTGCTTGAGGAGGAAAAAATCACTTTTTTAGTAAAACTCTTGTAAAAGTGTTAAAAGTTCAACTGGTTCTTTGGGGACACGTCCTGTGTGGAAGTGCCCCAGTGGGAGTCTGTGGTTTTCAGGAACTTGATGAAAGAGCGATTGTCCCAGATGTGAACCCGAGTCCAGAAGAAGAGAAGCTCTGCAGCAGATTGTTTCTGTAGGATCTGAGTCTGCAGGACAATGATCCCGTTGTTTACTCTCAGCTCGGTCATCTCTCTCTGTTGTTTCAGCTGCATGTGGATGGTTTTTATTATAATAATAATATATAATAGTACATTTTATCTGCAGCTTTACAATAAAATCCAAGACATGAAATAAGATGGATCGGTAAGAACATGGTAGCGATGAAACTAAGACTCAAGGTAAAAGCATAAAACTAGTAAAGGGTATAAAAAAAGAAGATAAAATTTAAATAAAAGCAGGATCATAGAAATTGGTCTTGAGTTGTTTCTTATCAACAGAAGTAGTTTGTCTGATGTGTGGTGGGAGTTTCCTCCAAACCGTTGGTGCATAACAACAGAAAACTGCTTCCCCAAAGTTGTTGTAGTTAATTTGTGGTTTGTTTAGCAAGAAGACCAGAGGGGACGGTGAGGAACATACTGGGGTGAACAACCAGACATGTATGAGGGTGCTGCACCATTAAGAGACTTAAAAACAAATCAATCCTCATTGACAAAACCCGAGTAACGGGATCTATTTTCCTTTTTCTCGTAAAAACTCTGATTGCAGACTTTTGTACAAACTGGAGCAGATCAATGGCATCTTTTGGCATCTTCCAGAGTGAGGAATGGTCTTACTTCATATTTCTTAAATGATAAAAGGCAAATCTTCGTGACATTATTTATGTGTGGATTAATATCTAGTTCTGAGTCAAGGGTAACACTCAGGTTCTTAACTTTTTATTTGTTTTGATGGATTTAATTGAAAACCAAGTCACCAAGTCTCAAAAGTAATGTGATCTACAACCTAACCATGAAATAAGAAGGCTTTTAGGTTTTTAAACAAGTCTTTTGTTTTATAATGAATACAAATTGACATTGAAAACCTCCTGAAATGCAGGTTTAGATGAAACTATAAATTAGTTCATCAAATGTGCACAGAACAGTAACACAACCACGTGTAAACAAGTCTAGAGCTTAAAGACATAAAACCACAACACAAAGCAAGCGGAGCCAGAGTGGAGGAGATAAGGGCGACAGCTCTTCACGTCGAGTGTAGACGTTGACCCCAAATGTCTGAATCAGGACCAAACATCAGCGTTTCTTAAACACACACAATTTGTGGATGCTAGTAGTTTCTAGATATGAGTACTAGCAGCTCTCCTGCTGTTACAGTACTAACTAAATCACAGAGGTTATCATGGTAGTTAAAGATTGAGACGGTAAAACGAACTGTCAGGAGTCATTGTGTTTGGCCGTTTCCTTGATGTGTCTGTTTGCTTCTCTCTAAAGCTGAGGTGGTCTGTTTCTGTCTCTCTGCAGACGGAGGAGCAGCCGGGACAGCGGTGAGATGAAAGAGGAACCACAGCGATGAAGACGAAGATGCTCTCCGCTCCCCTCTGGACCTCCTGATTCATCCGATTAGCTTCCACAGCTCATCTCCCTTCATACACAATCACATCTATCTCACTGGCTCCTTTTGGCTGAACACTAATACTCGCTACCACTTTACAAACAGCCTCTCTGTGAAAACATGGCCAACATGTGTCCATATGGCCGCTTCACCCACGCCGTGGTGCGGGGCATCCCAGAGACCTTTGGGAAGGCCGCGGCAGACGCCCGGGAGAACGGCGAGGCCTCGGTGGACCTGGCCAAAGCCCAGCGTCAGTTCGGCTGCCTGACGGGAGCCCTGAGGCAGAAGGTGGGCCTGCAGCTCATCGAGATCCCCCCCGACCCGGACCTGCCGGAGAGCTGGAGGATGGAGGACGTGGCGGTCATCCAGGGCGACACAGCGCTCATCACCAGGCCCTTCAAGCAGCAGAGACGCAGCGAGGTAACGCCAGGAGGGGGAAGAAAATGCTTTTAGTGACCCACTTCCTCTAATCTTAGGATAAAGCACTTAATCTTGCTTCGTGAGATAAACAGGCAGCGAGGAGAAGCCTTTTGTTTCAGTTCATATCATCGTGGTGTACGAAGAGGGAAATTAACTGGCAATGAATTATCTTCCATAGTTCCAGTATTGATACATAATTAACTGGATGAATTTAGTTTCCTTTGAGACTTGAGAGTAAAATGCAGAAAACAACCTGTTAAATATGACACATTCATTATTGTGACACATTATTTAAGAGCTGTTAATCAGTAAGTTGGTTGTAGTTATAGGAAATAATGGACCAATTAAATAAAACATTGATAAAATATTAAAAGCTTTCAAATGTTACTTATTTAACATGTCTGTAAAACCCTAATATTTTTTTCTATCGACAAAACAGGAATTAACTGAAGAAAAACAGCTCAAAAGCCCCAAAAACCTGAAATGATTGTTCTGCTATTATTGGCAAGTTTATGATTTGCATACGTTTGATTATTTGCTTTGTTAAGCTGGTCCCTCTCTCATTGTGTCTCCAGGCGGAGGCGGTCAGGAGGGTGATGTCGGAGCTGAACCTGACCGTGGTGGAGATGGGGAACGAGGAGGGCGACTCTGGAGGAGCCACGCTGGAGGGCAGCGACGTCCTCTTCACGGGGAGGGAGTTCTTTGTCGGCATCTCGTCCCACACCAACCGCCGAGGAGCCGAGGTGCTGGCTGACACTTTCAGGGTAAGAGGCGGATGCATGAATGTGAATCGGTGCGTGGATCAGAGTCCGACCTCTGGCTGCGTCTGTGAAAACATCAGACAAAAGCTCCTCAATAAACCGTGAAATAACCAGTGGAGTTTCAGTTTGTCGCCAGTGCAACAAAGATGGTTGTGTTGTCAAGATTCTTGTCAGAAGATGAACCCCTGCTGCCAAAGTGAGCAGGTGGCCACTTGCTGCAATGCATTGGGGGAATTATAGTCTGTAAACAGTGATGAATGAGGTTGTTCCTTTGTCCAAATAACAGAGACCACACAGAGGGACCCTCTGGCTCCACACATCAGTATTGATCCCCTCACTTCACTTAAGTGCATGTCACACACTTTTCATCTGTGTGTGTTGGGTGGGGGTTTGTGTGAGTGTGTTGTCAGTCTGGTATGAATCAGTGTGTGTGTGTGTGTGTGTGTGTGGGAGGTTTCATGTGGTCAGATCAGGAGGGAGGGGGTGAAAGAGGAAGAGCAGCAGATTGAACAGGTCATGTTTCAGTTGTTACTTGAGGTTTTCACAAGGCCCCCCCCCCCGTCTGTTCTTGTTAGTTAGCTGGATTATGCAAAAACTACTCAGTTGATTTTCAGATCATTCTGTGGAAGGGGTTCAGGTTGTGACCAAAGGACGAACCGATTACATTCTAGATCTGATCAGGATAAATGGGCGGATCTTTAACATTGTGAGATTGGGCGTTAGCTTTGGCGGAGGAATGGGATCTCCGGGTGCTAAAATACTAAAATGACTTCCACCAAATTAAGTGGAGAGATGAGGCCTGAGTCCGGGAATAACCCATCAAAGTTTGGTTCAGATGTAGATTAGTTAAGTGTTGGATTCAGGAAGGATTTCTCACTTTCTTCAACATTGCAACAAAAGCCGTTTTTAGGGGATAATTCATGGATCTTGATTTTTAAAAAATCAGGCATGTTTAGTGTATATTCAAGTAAAAATCTGAATGTTTGGTTGTTGAGGAATTGACATTTGGAGAAAACAATGAACACGTGGCTATAAGTGGTAAATTAGAATGGGGGGGGGAGCTGTACTTAAACCTGCATGTGTGTATCTGTGTGTGTTTGTCTGTGTGTGTGAATTCAACTTTTCAATCTCTAACTGCTTTGCAGGACTTTGCCGTGTCCACTGTCCCCGTCTGTGGTGGAGCCCGACTGAAGAACATCTGCTCCATGGGAGGACCAGACACGATCATCATCAGCAACAGTGACGGGGCCAAGAAGACACTCCGGGTATTGATGACATTTTGAAAATCATGAGCAGTTAAACAAGATAACGAGTCTTAATTAAAATCATATTTTTCAAATTTTCTGTCAATAGTCATTAACTGTTTCTCTGAGTATTAGAAAATCATTCATTAGCATTAGACTCTAACATCTCTCCCTTGTTATTTATCATGCGTGTGTTTCTCTTCTCTGTCCTAATGTGAACCACAGACATCATCTCAAAGCTGCTGATGTCATATTATTAATGCTGTTGTCCTCGAGTGTGTGTGTGTGTGTGTGTAATGCTGGGTGTGGTCTACTGCATTAAGTGTGTGTGTGTGTGTGTGTGTCTCCAGATGATGGAACAGCTGACTGATCACCATTATGAAATCCTGACGGTCCCAGAGGAAGTGGCCGCAAACTGCATCTACATCAAAGGTCCATCGAAACGCGACTTCCTGGTGCACCGGCCTGCGGAGGAGTGTCCTGAGAGCGTCTCTGTGAGTACAGCCAGAACCTTCACGTTCAAAAGGAGCCTCATCTTTGTCAAATTAAAGGATTTTCATCTTCCCTTCATTGTTTCTTATTGGGATTAAGAGGGCAGCCCAGCGTTAATAGCTTCTTTCCCCAGGAACTAGGAACCTTTGCAGGAACTCTGCGTTTCCATCGCAGGCCCCAGGAAAATCTAAATATAGCATTCAAACACAATTGGTTTTATTTACGGGGCAGATGTGCAGGAGTAGATGATCAGTAGATTTAACACAGGAAAATGGCCACTTAAGTAAAATCTGAAAATGATGACGGAAACAGGAATAATCATTAAACGATAAAAAAAAAGGGGATTAGGTATTGTTGTTGCTCTTTGCAAAGTTAAGTCTATCGTCATCTTTCAAGACTCATAATCTAACTTTTAGATATGGAAGAAAAGGGGAAACTACAGTGAAGATAAATCACTAAAGTCATGGTGTGATTTTTTCCTAATATAACCTCTGATTCTAGCCAGTGAAGCATTTTTTCCTTCTTTTGTTGGACTTCTTCCTCTTAGTGTGTTCTTCCAGCTCAGTGTGTTCCACTGCAGACGAGTGTGCGTCTGGATGAGTAACTTGTTTCCCCTCCGCAGGCCTTCCAGAAGCTGCAGGACTACACCCTCCTGCCTACAGCCTGCAGCGAGGCCTCCAAGCTGGGAGCGTCTCTGTCGTCGCTCTGCCTCCTCATCAACAGAAAACACACATATTTCTGAAGGGTTCGCTCAGTTTATTACACAGCATTTAACCTGCACGTGTTCATGTAGCAGTGGAGGCTTCCCACACTTTCCCCCCTCATCAAAATCCTTGTCTATTTATTGTTATAGGAAACACTGACATGCAGTATTTGTATGAAGGAGAGTATGATCCATCTGTTGCTGTGGTAAACAAGCTGATTGTTGGCACAGCTGCCCTCTGTTGGACAAACAGTGCAGCCCATTAAGTCTTAAAACCACTCATGAAGCCACTGAATTCATCTGTAGTTTCTCACTGTTCAACTCGTCGCTCGTGAGCCGACGACGCTTTGCAGAAACTGACGGACATGTAAAATAAAAATGTTTAAAATTGGACTGTTTATAATCCTCCGCCTGTTTCAGTTTGAGTTAACTAACCTTTATAACCGTGTGGTACCAAAATCTAATTCCAACCCATTTATAGCTTTTACATTGTAATACAAGTTTGGTATTAATTTCATGACAAAATAGCTGCACGTTAATTTGCTTTAACTTTTTCAATGTATGAATTTGTAGCTGGTGTAGATGCCAATAAAGTTCTACCGATACTTGTTCTGTTCATCTTGCTCCTGTTTAGTTTACTTGGAAGACCTAAATAAAAACAGTATAAATACAGATGTGCAGTTAATCCTGCGTTATGTCTTTATTGAAATCAAACTCGGTCAACTTAGTGGTGACTGGAGGCTGCAGTTTAAATGGATTGCATTTTACCCATTTGTCCCATTATTAATGAATTGAGGCTAAATAAACACCTATATAATGAAGGTTTAACAGCAGCACAAACAAATACATCCTTAAACCAGAAAACTGTTGAATCTTCACAACTTAGATTGATTTTAACCTTCATGAAGGGACTAAGTTCTAGCTAGGTGTTCCTAATAAACTGGTAACTGAGTGTCTGTTTTAGATACTGCACTTCCTGTCAAAACATTTGTGAGGAGTTTCATTAAAAGCCTGGAGCCAAACAGAAGTTTCTTCAAATTTATTTGTTTTGTTAGAAAGGAAACATGTTTAACGGTTGGACTTGGCGACTCTCTCCAACTCGTCCTTCTTCTTGATGGCGTAGGAGTTAGATGAACCCTGAAACAGAAGAGAGTCAAAGTTTACAATGCATCACAACTGATGTTTATGAGACTTGATGTCATTTCCAGTCATTAGGGACAAGGAAGACAGAGTTTTACACCAAGAATGAGGAAAAACGGTGTGAACATTTACCTTAGCTGCGTTGATCAGCTCATCAGCCAGACACTCGGCGATGGTCTTGATGTTCCTGAAAGCAGCTTCTCTTGCTCCTGTGCACAGCAGCCAGATGGCCTGAGACAAAACAAGAGAGAGGATGTGAAACAATCTGACAAATGATCAGTGAAGTAAAACCCTAGTAGGTGGTGAAATGTATCTGAGCTGGTGATTGGCTGGGCCACCTGAGACTACAGCCAATGAATAAGCAAAGACGTTCCTCTGCGAGCACTCTAGCACACTCAGGACAACGGTAGTATCCAGGCGTGACTCTAGCCTCGCACACAGTAGAAAACAGAGTAATGCACATCGTGAAAATAAAGCAGTGAATGGATGATTTATGGAATATTTACAGTGAAAATTTTAACTTCTAAATCTTAAATCTAATTTAAAAGCACTACATCCTGTTGATGTCGGGCTGTAAAAGGGTTTTATTGTAATTCCACATATTTAAAAGAGGAAACAGTTTTTAAAGTGAACAGGTGTGGTCATATCACCTGGTTGACTCTGCGGAGGGGCGACACGTCGACAGCCTGCCTCCTCACGGTACCGGCACGACCGATACGGGTGGAGTCCTCACGCGGTCCACTGTTGATGATGGCGTTCACCAAGACCTGAAGGGGATTCTGGAAAGAAAATTTTAAAATAGTATTTAGAAATATCCAAATCAACACACAACACCGGGTAACCAATACCATGCCTGTTATCTGCTTAATGTGGTGTTTTGCCAACAGTGATATTTTTCAGTTGCTCTCACACCAGAACAGCTTCTGCCAACAAGTGACCTATGTAACATGCACTATGACTTGTAGTGTTTCTTGAGTGTTGGTTAAATTAAACTTTAACCAACTTTAGACCATTTAATACCACTTTCATGGTCATACTGGATAAAAACGTAAGTACAACCAGAATCTGTGGAGACTTTTAACAGTTAAAAGTAAGTAGTGTAGAATTACTTTCCGGATTACTCTTTATACCTTGATTACAGACTATTTGAAGGTGTCGCCTTGACAAACAATGGTGGAAGGTGTTGCACATTAGCCGTGTGTACCTCTCCAGTCAGCAGGTGGATGATCTCGAAGGCATGCTTGACGATGCGCACGGTCATCAGCTTCTTGCCGTTGTTGCGGCCGTGCATCATCATGGAGTTGGTCAGACGCTCCACGATGGGGCACTGGGCCTTACGGAAACGCTTGGCGGCATAGCGGCCTCCAGAGTGTGGCAGGTACTTGGCGTACTTCTCTTTCACTGCAATGTAATCCTGTAGTGACGAGGGGGCAGTTTAGGTGAGGTGGTTCATACAGGTTCATTTTAAAGAATAACTTTGCACAACACATATGGAGACATCATGTATCTGAGCTGGTGGTTGACTGGGACACATGAGACTACAGCCAATGAATAAGCAAAGATCGTTTCCTCTGCGAGCACTCTAGCACACCAGGACAACAGTAGTATCCAGGCGTGACTCTAGCCTCGCTTTGAATCATCAAAATTACAACAACAAGCAGCTGAAGAAGGGGAAATCTCACCTGCAGGGAGATGTCGTTGATCTGAACATCGTCGGTGCTCCACTTGCCAAAGAGCTTGATCTCTGGGCTCTCAGCCACGGCTGGGGCAGTCTCCCACTCAGTCACTGAAGGGGCAGAAAGATGGATAATTAATGATCGGTAACATCATCCAGGCATGTGGCAGAGATGAATGGCTCAATGACAAACATTATAAATATTATGTAGTTATACACAGAAACAATGACTGACGGGTGGGAGTAGCTCATCTGTTGTCTGCTTTAATTAATTTATACCAAACACGTTAACTATTATAAGATGACTTAAAGTTTCCCATGGATCAAACCGTGTGTTACTTACTTACAAAGGTTTGAGCATCATTCACGACTTAAATGTTATAAATCGACGCAGATGAAAGCAGGAAGTGCAGCCTCACAACGCATAATGTTACTAAATGGAGGAAACAACGAGTTTTGATTTATCGTTAAGCTGCAGAGAACATGTCTAAGACTTTTAAAAACATCGCAGATAAACAGTGAACGTGAGATCAGAGCAGGCAGAAGTGAAGACGGCTTCACAGCAGGGCCGGAGATGGAGCCCGTTTCCAACATGGAGGCTGAGAAACCAGCGTTATGACGATATAACGCGACTTTTAACCAGCGGCGGGTTTTCATATCGTGAGTATACGAGGATACAGATCTAGACAAACGCAACTTTTTTTACGCAATTAGCCTCTGAACGTGAAATCGAGCGACTTCCATCCGGCGCTGGTCGACATGCCGCATCCACACGTGCTAACCAGCTAGCCACATGCTAACGCTAACCGCCGTTGTGACATTTAGGAGGAAATAAAACCTTCGTTTCCGCCAAACTACCGCGTCCGCGTGGTTTGTCCCGAACAACGGGATCGTGCGAGGCTTCTTCTGCACGATCACATGCATTTCAGCGTGAAATAAACCGAGTAAAAGGGAGAATTTCTCACTCACTCGTGTCTGTCGCTCTGTACGACGCTGCTCACAGACGGGAAAGGGCCTGCCGAGGCGCCGCGGACTGATATCCGGTGGACTGGCCGGGCACTTCCGGTGAGCAAGGCATGCGTGGAAATGTAGTCCTGGAGTTCAACAGGCGCCATCCTCCAGATTTTAGAGGCAGGGAAATAATAAGGAAACTTTAATGCTGCTGGTGTTATACTTTTACATTGAGGGCTCGAGCACCTATTATTATTTTACTATTATTATTATTATTATTTGGGCCCAAACTCATTAAACTCAAAAGTGGTGGAAATGTATTTTCAACAATCACAGCATAACAAATAACAAGGAAAGAAACAAAACACTCAACCCCCTCCCAATAAAAACACAACATATATATGTGGATGCAAAATACAGAGTAAAATAAAAATACAGTAAAAACTAGTGCAAATAGCATCTGCTCGGTCTCGTTATTTAAAAAAAAATGATGATGGGGGGGTTCAGTGCGCTTTATACTCAAGTACAATTGTGTGGTACTTGTACTCCTTCAGAATAAAACGTACACGCACAAGCCTATTTGTGCTCACAGAATTTGACTCCAGTTTCTGGTGGATTTCATTGCACTTATTGGATTTCAATAGGGAGAATGTTCAGGAAGATAAACATGAGGGTAGAGACTGAGTAAATATTTAAACACAAAATGAAAAGTAGCAGCAATAATGTACACAAAATACAATATCTATAAAGAAGCTGACTAGTTTACTGAAGTTGTTAAACAGTTGGTGCAGGAGAGCTGTAATAAATAAAAGTATTGAAAGTAATGCTTTACATTTATACACGCAGGAGGCGGTTATGGGCATTGTGTGCATGTATACACATATTTGTACAGTATTTGCATATATAAATAGAAAGATGGATGATAAACCTGTAATTGCACAAACAGTTTTAAACAAAAATAAAATTCAGTGGTTCTTTTAGTTCTTAATGGGTTATTTATTATACATTAGTGTCATTTCTGATGTTACTTGACTGATTCGCTGTTCTACATGAGCATTTCTACTGTCTGTGTTTTTATACAACTACATGACTGAGAGAAATCTACCTTTTACGCCCCTCTTTTATTTGACAGCTAGAGTATGATCAGAATATTTCTCATGTTTCTACTACATATTCTTTTTACTCATCAACACAAAGAAAATGTGTGTGACTGTATAAGCCTTGCTTCTGTATCAGTCTGTGTTAGTTTGGTTCATTTGAGGTATTTTGTGTCGTGAGCTGACCAGACTGTGACACTTGAAATAAAACTAAACCTGAAGCAGATCTTCAAAAACAGCCTTTTATTGAGGACGTGACAAAATTTGACACATTTTCAGTCGCAGATCAAATACTGTAGAAACAGTGGGATAATGTCAAAACAGCAATTTCTGTTTGAGTTTTAAAAAGTTGTTATATCCACATTTAATACCTGCAAGAAGACTGAGCTTAGAGGACGTCCCTTAAATCCTTTATCCACATGCAGTCGCTGAGGATCAATTCATTTTTAACAAGCATCAGTCAACAATATTAAAAGCAATACATCAAATTTAGCAACTTCAAATACTTCAAATCCCTCTTTATCATTTCCCTTCATCTGGCTGAACATTGTGCAACAGTAGTTCACTTTTTTTTTTTTTTAAAGACCACAGATTAGATATTTCAATTTCTTCTTCTTTGACAAATATCTGTAAATACAACAGGCAGCAAATATAACATCCTACAAAATGCAAAGTTACAATAAAAACAAATCCCTTTTTCTAACAGAGACAAACAAACATGGTTGCTCAAACGCCTGAGATATCTAAACGCGATGGGAGGTAAAGAGCGTCACGTACAATAGTCTGGTGGACAAGTAAACACTGACACACCACTGCCGCTCTCCAGCCACTCTACGTCTCCAATCACTCTACGTCTCCAATCATTATTTGTAACACCGACACAAGAGGCAGTGGGTCGTAGCACTTCGGTAATGGACATGAAACACTGAGGCATGAGGGGGAAATATTAAGGCTCGATCTAAGAACACGATAGAGTACAGCTCCGAAGCACTGCATGATAAAGACAGCAAGATGTACACACTAAAAAAAAGGATTAAAAATGGAAGGATTAAAAAAAATACATAAATTACTGCATCAAAAGATGAGCGGGAAAGTGAATCTGTACATGTGGATGACAGAACGTCGCTCAGGCACTGTTGTGGGGGTGTTTCTGAGGTATGTGTGAGGAAACACACACATGGGTATACTGTATGTATGAGGGCTCGGTATTTGATAGTAATTCACTCCCCTTTTTTTATATTAATTAATTAAAAAGGGCACTCCACCAATTTTTAGGTATTGTTTGAAAAACGTTTTCAGACAGTCTCTCTCGAAAGACATTCATTTTGTCGCATTTGTGTTCACGTGAAAACTGACAGTCAAATAAATAAACATGAGATAATTGTGTAAAGAATTAAAAAGGAGAGAGAAGCCATCCAAGCATTAGACAGGTACTGTAGCTCTGATGGCCTCTTAACTCTCACCAGGGTCTTCTCTTTTTAATCTGTTCCTTGCTAACTTCATGAAAATGCAGACTCAAATTCACGGAATGCTCCTTTAATGTCGGATATGCTTTTCCCTTTGCAGAATGTGATAATATAATCAGAGTTAAACCATTACCAGGTTTATGAAAGCCTATCTGTGTTGGATTTGACTTTTTAAAAGAAACACTTAGAAATTTGGGAAAATGATGGAAAATGTCAAACCATTCATTTTAAAGTTACCTCGTAGACAACAGGATGAACATAAGAACAAAATGAATCTTTAAAAACATAAACTTGATCAAAACAAGGAGAAAAATAGGAGGAAAAGTTAAACATAGCACTGTTTGATTGAGAGGAGATCTCTGTGAAGGGTAATCCAAAGTGTGTTAATGACCTTAAAACTCACAAATGTTTGTGAGGATACTACAAAATGATTTCCGCGCCCGAGTTTCAAACAGGTGGAAAGTTAAGAGCTTATAAATCTGCAAATGTGTATATCTTTGTGTGCGTGAGTGTGCGTGCGAGTGTGCAGGAGTTTGGATCTACACCAGCCACTTCTCCATACACATGTGGAACACAGTCTCGTTCGAGTGCCACAAGGTGTGTACAACGCCGGGAACAGAACAGATCATCAGATCCCCGCGAGCCGACAGCGTCTTCAGACCAAAAACATCCCTCAAGAAGAACTGGAACGAGACGAACAAAACCCACAGTTAGTGTTAAGTTAAGTTAAGACAATGTACTACTGATCTTCCTTCTATACATGGATCTACTACAGTTCCTATTATATTTTAAGGGGATGTAAAGAGGAAGCATAATGTGGGGCAACAATTATAGTTAACAACCTGATAATATTTTAAGCCTATACATGTTTACATTTTGGCCTTTGGCTCCATTAAAGCTTTAAATTGAATATTGTCTGTCTCTGTTTGCAGTGGACTCATGATTGCACAGATCACTGGACTGACCAAACCTTTAAAAAATGTTATGATTGAAGGCCAAATTACACACTTATATTTTGAGTTCTGCACTTATATAGTATATTAAGAATTTAAGAATATTGTTTCAGCACTACAATGACACCGTGTCCGCTTGTGGATGACACGATAAATAACTAACAAAAAGTTAATAATAACACCAGAGAGGCCGTAAACATGAACCAACATCCAGTGTTGTGTATGTGTGTGTGTGTCTGTTGCACGGTGCACACTCACATCTTGCTGCTGCATTTCCACAACGGTCTCATTGTCGTCAAAAAATCCAAACTGACTGTAAAGTTCAGACAGGATGAAAATAATGTGTGAGAATCACATGAGAGTCATCAGATCATAAAAACACATTTCCCTAATGTGTGAACAGAAAGTGGAAAAAAAACAGACTGTGCTGTCAACAACTACTGAATTGTTCTGTTTTCCTGTGGGAACCATGTGAACGAGCGATGTTCACAGAAGTCCATTAACACTGGTTTCTTAAGAGGTATTTTAGCATCATGCTCAGTTTAATGCAACTGGCGAAGTAGAAAACCACAACTTTCACTTTGTCAAAGCGGGAATAATGTGCATCTATGTTCTGATTCTTTACAACAAAATCACATGCGCAGTGTTTTCACAGATTACTGGGAAACAGATGCGTCTGTAAGAAAGATCACGACATGAAATCGCAGTGTTTGTCAGGTTTAAAATCCACGAGAACCAAAACAGTTTACAAGAAGCTGAACAGGAGAACTCACCTCGACTGCCAGGGAGTGATGACGCCATCGTCAGGTCCACCGATCAACACCAGCTTTGTGATCTTGAGGAAGTTTTTCTTCCACTCTGAGATTTAGAAGCGAAACACTGAACAGATAAATACGCTGTGTAGCTGATAATTACATATCCATCACGTTTGGTGTATTCTCAGGAATAACAATCTTCTGCTGCTAAAGAAATGCGCTGACCTGTCGAGTTGGGATTGGTTCTCTCACTGTTGAGCAGAGCCAGATAATCACTGCTGTTCACATACAGGTCTCTGTGGTGGGGGTCTGGAAAAGGAGAGACAACAACCAGTACGTCAACCTGAGGCTCACGTGGCTTCACAAGCTCACTCAGTCTATGTGTGAGATATTCCAGATGTTTCTCACCGTTCCAGTAATTGCAGATGGATATTCTCTGACCTAACCCAGTGTAGCAGAGGTGGAAGAGGTTGGACTTGACCAAATGAGGGAAGAGGTACTTTAAGTAGTCTGTGTCTGAAAGGGAAACAAGAGACGAGATCAAGAGCTGGAGAGAAGAACCCAGTCCAGAAACCAGTTGACATGTCCTCACGCTTCATGTCAAACTTCAGCAGAAAGTCAGAATCTTGACTATAGCCACTCTTCAGCTTGTGAAGTTGAACACACCTCCATACTGCCCGGCCTGAGGCGAGGACAGAGAGATGAAGGAGTGGACGTTGTGGTCGGGCAGGGTGGAGAGGATTCCTCTGCAAACCAGCCCGCCTGTAAAAACAAACACAGAATATTTCCCATCAGGCTTTGAGGATGCAAGTAGGACACTGCAAAGTAAAAATCTTTTGTCAGCTTCTGATTATATTAAATACATGTAATGTTATTCTTCACATTGATGTACCTGAAAATACAGGACTTTTAATCTGAAAAAATGAATTGAAAATGAAATTGAAAACCTAACTTCTTTAAAGAAACATTCATGTTCTGTGGAAAATTGTTCCACAAAATTGCCCAATGGTAAATTACATGTATGTTGGGAAAAGAAAATCTCATTTGAACAAACAGGAACATTTAGTGCTGCTGGCTGGTGAAAGTATAAATCATAAAAATGTGTCATAGAAAACTCAAATTGAATCTTTTAAAGCCTTATCTTTAAATAAAGATATGATGATAAACGTTTAGTTTATAGAAACAAGTGTCATACTGAGATCAGTTTTTGTCAGAATGAAGTAATAAATTAATTACATACCAAGCATTATCTTAATGTTTATTTCACCTGCACAAATACACTCACACACCTTGAGAGTAGCAGATGAAATGGACGCCGTCTGCTGCGTTTTGCAGGAGTGGATAAATAGCTGCCTTGAATCCCTCCACCTGCTTCCACATGGGCTGCAGGCTGGCACTTCTGTCAAACAGGTCGATGACGGTCACGTTTGTTCCAGGGTGAGACTGCGGGAGAGAGCAGGAGTGGAAGTTATTCCCCCAAAACACGAGCCTTAGCATTTAAACAACAACAGCGTTAAGAAGCAGACTTTCACTACTGTGCACGTTTGGCTTCTAATTAACCTGGATGTGCTTTAAATATCATTGATTCATAGACGGCAGGAGACAAACTAACTGAAGCAGAAAGAGCAAGGTCTGACTTTGCACTTGTGGTTGTTTCGGTTTGACTCTTTCTAATACAGCGGAGGTGAAAAACAGGAACCGAAGCTTGGTTTAACCCCATCGACCTCGCCATTGTCCCCTGAATTAAACCTCCATGTGTGAAACGTCACCCCCTCAACTAGGTGGTCCTGAGTTTCAGTTACATGGAATTGAATCTCTTCGTTATCTGAAATAAATAAAACCAAACTGATTCCCACGACCGTAATGCACCAAAAATGAATTGAAATCCAAATGAACATAATAGAACATTAAAATGAAAACTGCATGTTTAATTAAACCAAAATAATGTAGTTACAAGTCTATCACACCTTCAAGTGTATGGACTCACATTACAGTCTCTCTCCTGCTGTTGTCAGATCTTTAACTTATAGAAATACAGTGATTTCAACATTTTTAGTGTATTTTTAAATATATACATGACTTAAGCGACGACAGTTTGGCCTCTAAGAAAGTGTGATATATATTTTAAATTTTTATATTATTTTATATAAACATTTATATAACAAAACAATGAATTGAGGAAGTAATCAGCCGATTCGTCAATGATACAAATAACTGTAACCTGCAGCTCTACTGGGAAACTTGTGAATCCCAATAAAGAGATTAATACACTCTAATCTTGACCTGTGATAACATAGGATCATATATTTCTGTTTTAATAAAATGTTGCTTTATTAATTTTTAAAAATGCAAAGTAACTGTAGTTTTAAAGCACCTGTAGAGTAAAAAGTACAACATCTGCCTCTATGAAGGCGAATAAAATGGAAATACTCAAGTATAATAACTAAATATTGTACATAAACAAAGTACTTGAGTCAATGTACCTGACAGTTAACGTTATAAAACAATCTCCTGGCTCTACCATTAAAACCAGTGAATAGTACACAGTGTATCTGAGGAGGTGATGAAAGGCCTGTGTTGACACTGGGAGGGGAAACTGTACATGACACAAGTTTGTGTACTTTGAACGAACCCACCGGGGGAAACTTCCTCTTCCTTCTGCCCACTCACCTCGTTGATGAACCGCTGCAAGTTTTTAAAATCCCCGGAGCTGTCGAACAAACCGTGGACGATGATCACCGGCTTGAATCCGACCACCGCAGCCCAGAGACACGCACCGAGCAGCGGGTACAGGAGCCCGGCCGCCCCGCTGCTGCTGCTCCTCCTCCGGCTCGACATGAGGGAGCGGGAGCCCTTCATTTACACGCAAAATGATTTATAAAAAAAAAATCCAAACTAAACGTCTCGGTTTACGAATTAAAAAATACAATAGGTGATGTTAAAATAAAATAAAAACATGAAATCCTGATGTTTGGCTAATGTTGTGCTAACATCTTCAGTTTCTTTCTCCGGCTGCAGATGAAATGTGTGTTACTCTGCTCCACACACACACAGACACACACACACCGGGAACTTCAATATTTAATCTGAACTCAAACACGAACAGCTGATCTGCTCCTGCTGCTTTTTGTTTGTTCCGGTTTTTCCACAAGACGGGGCGTCACATCCTACTCGTTGCTTGTCCAATCAGCGTCGAGCAAACCGATGACGTAGTGTTCCTTTCCTAAACAGCACCACTTTTATCTTTAACCTCAATAATCTTTTTTGGTAGTTTATTATTATCATCATTATTGTTAATATTATTATTTTATCTACATGTATATTGTATGCATTTCTTGTATGAAAGGTGCTATACACATATTTATTATCATATTCATAATTTATTAATACATATATTTCTTTGCCACACATTTTCCTTTCTCTCTTTAAACATGTTTAACAATATATAAATCTGATTTCTAATTCGAACGACAAAAACTAAAATATGAATAAGTGGCATTTGGGGCCCTGATGTTCTGGGTCCTGAGGAAGTTGTCGGTTTCCCCCTCCAGCCTCTAGTTCTTATCACTGCTGTAGAAATGACTTGGTGAGCGCCACGTGGCGACTTGTGGTTTTTCTGCATGGCTGACATAGCTCAGATTTCCGTAGTGATGCAACGAAAGTTGCACCAGTCAACACAAAACACACACACACACACCTCTGAGCAGTTTTTCCTCGTCACTGTCATACTCACATCACACACATACACAACGCGTTTCAATGATGATTCATGTGATAAAAGGCTTTATTAACCAGTCCTCTTCACATACAACATACAGTGAACACAGTTTCTTTGTACCGTCACCAACAACAACCTGCTTTCTGACTTTTGGTCCTTTTCAAGCGAAATCACTGATCCAACAAAATCAGAGGGATTATAAACATTTGACAATAATCACTGACGGCAGTGCAGCACATTTAGTCTCTGTAGAGGGAACTAGAAATGATACTGGTCATTACATGACTTGGAAAAAGGAGTGCGGACAGTTTCAAAAACACTTTGGCTTGATCTGATAAATGCTGGAGTGTCAGGTTAGCTTTACTTTTGCTTTGGATTCATTCGGAATTACAAATAGAAGACACTTGCATCCATTGCAGCAAATATAATGCAGCTAAAAAAACATCTACTGTTTCAAAAGCTTAAAAAAAGCATCAAAAGCAGATAAGAGAGAACAAACCTCATCCAGAATTGAAAATGAATGAAAAGAACGGGGGTTTTTTTCCAGGTGGAGACGAGTGGGTTGATCCTGTTGGTTATGTTGTGCGGATGGAGCAGCTCTACACAGTAGGCTGCAGCAGCTCCTGGAGCTGACCCAACGTGTCCTTCAGCGTGAGCGCTAGCGTTTCAGCATGCGTCTCCTCGCAGCAGTTGAAGGCGGTGATGGAGAAGTGGACGTGGTCCGCCTGGGGGTTGTAACAAATGGCGTAACCGTCGGGAACCAGGGGCCCGAAACACATCACGCTGTCAGTGTTCGCAGGCACCTGAAGGGACAAGAGAGGAGAAGATGACTGTTAAAGCTCCATTTTTTTTTTTACTAGTAGTAAACAGTAATGAATCCTTTGATGGACTAAATTGATAATTGACCAGATATATAAAATATAACAGAACATGATCATATCACTCCACACCACACAGCCTATTCAAGAATATTTCCTTTTCATAGTTCAGAAGTTTGGGGTTATTAGGGTTGGATAATTGGTAACTAAGGTAATTGGTATGTTTACCAAATCGATGAAAATGACTATTTCGATAATAGATTTTGCTCTGTGCTAAGAAAAACCTTCTTAAACGTATCCCTCTTCAATTGAATACTAAACTACAGGAGGAACTGCTGATAGACAAAGTTCTCACATGTTTGCAGTTTCATGTAAAAACAAAAAATTTCTGTTAATCAGATAAACCCTTTCACACGGGAACACACCTGCCCTGTTCGCAGTTTCCAGTGCGTCGCCAGCCCGTACGCCGTGTCCA
Source organism: Hippoglossus stenolepis (assembly GCF_022539355.2). Classification (NCBI taxonomy): domain Eukaryota; kingdom Metazoa; phylum Chordata; class Actinopteri; order Pleuronectiformes; family Pleuronectidae; genus Hippoglossus; species Hippoglossus stenolepis. Next base: position 6,145,217 of record NC_061499.1, read on the forward strand.
TGAAGATCTTGGGGATGGTCAGTCCTTTCTCGATAGACTGCAGCTTGAGCCCCAGCAGGTGTCGGTCGATGCCGAGTCCGTTAAGTGTCTGAACAGAGCAGCAAAAACAAGAGAGGATAAGCATACAAGCATTTAGCCGTTTTCTCAGCATCAAATAAGTGATTAAAACCAAACTCATTTCAAAAATTAACATTTGGACCAACACCAGTGTGACAAGAACTACCTAAAATGACAGAAAATAATCTTGTGTACTTTGACGTTTTAGTTTAGTCCTTGTCCCGTCCACTAACATGGAGGAGGTTGGGATTATGACCTATGCTGCAGCAAGCTTCACTTTTGGGAACTGTCATGTCATCCATGTTTATAAACAGTCTCTGGTCCGAGCTTGTTCACTCGGTATTTACCAGATTAGTCAGAGCTGTGTAGGCGTCGACAGCTTCTCTGAACAGTTGTAGTTTGGCTTCCCGCTGCAACACAACAATAAAAACACACAATGATCACAAACCTACAAACACATTTCCCTCCTGTTAATAGACTGTCAGTGCTGTTTTTCTCACCGACACAGTGGGATCGTCGAAGGCCAGTATGAACCTCAGCGTCTGGTTTGTTGGCGAGCGAATAAATTCCGTCCTTCCTCCTCGAAACATCCGCTGAGATACGATGTCACAGGCCGGACAGACCTCATTGTGAACTCTTGAAAAATAAAAAGGAGCGCAATATTAAAACTGCCTCTTTGTCAAGTCAACAACAACAACAACAACAACACTTGACAAGGATGGAAATCTTTTGATAATCTCTGACCTGTAGTAGGCGAGCTGCAGGGCGACCTGGATGAAGGAGTTCGGACTCATGTCGTGCTTCTTGGGAAGCTCCTTCCCGAACCTCTTGAAGTTAAACACGTTGACGTCGAGGTCGTTGATCAATCTGCAGGAAATTTGAAATATCGTTCAGGATTTGTGATGAAATTATCTGGCTTTGTCTGGAACTTCTGGTCAAACCTCAAGGTCCTTTAAGGCAATTTAACGGCTGAGTATGGAAGCTTGTTTGTGTGATAACAGGTGACTGTGTAACCGAAGCCATGACTTAACCTCCATCCACCTCTAAAACTTAAAAAAGAAGCTAAAAACACATTAGTACAACCTGGCATCTTGTGTATTAAATGCTCTATACAAGTAGAGTTATTATAATTACTGTTGCTTATAAGCACATTTTAAAGGGTTTTCTCATGCAAAACATTTGTCAAGTTAGTTTGTTATGTACCTTTAAATATTTAAATACTGCTTATAAATGATAAATACAGGGGAATATAATCCTTCAATATTTACAGCAGTGGTAACATCTGTCCAATCCAAACCCACAGCACGTGTTCGAAAAAAAACTATGAAGTCGGTTTGTGGTCAGGAAATAAAAAGCCTGGATCACAATAACAACTTCTTCTTCTATTTCCTCAAGGTCACGTCAATGCAGAGGAGATAAATGTGTTTACTCTGCTGTGGCTTTTCTTTCAGCTCACTTTCAGCTTTGTTAGATAAGAACAAGCAAACATCCAGCTCACACTGAGCAGCGGGTGCCGAGTTTTGTTTACGTTTAAACCCTCACTCCGCCCTGAGCGGGGAGACGGAGAGCTTACATGTCGAGGTTCTGCTTGGCGTGCTCGATGTCCCTCTTGATTTCTCTGTCGATGTGAAAGTAAAGCTTCTTGGGCATCGGCAGAGGGACCAGCGGCGCTCTCTTCGGGTCTGGTTTGTCACTGCAGACAAGAAAACACACGTTACCTCAATCCAACGTAGAAAAAGAAAAAATAAACAGCATAAAACATCAGGAACAACCACTTTGCTCTTAATTAACCCCTTTGTCTCACCAGTACTGCTGGATGTGATCCAGCAGCGTTGCGATGGGCGGACCCTCAGCAGTGGCCTGCTCGTACAGAAGACCCCACGATCCGTCCTCGCCCACCACAAACTGTCAAAACAAACACAGACCGGAGTTAAAGCTACACTTCTACTTAATCTGACATTTCCTGGTCAAACTGCTCACCTGCAGCGTTTTGTCGAACCAGCGGTTTCCACTGTTGGAGAAGGTCCCGCCTCCGTGCAGGATCTGAGCTGCTTTGCGGCTGGCGTACCTGTCAGTCAAAGTTGGAACAGGAACAAGATACTAAGAAAATAAAATTGCCAAGTAGCTAGAAAGAGAATAAATTAATAATCAGTTTTTCCCAAATCTGGAGATAGTAAGTGAATACTTGTTTGTTTGTAAATCTTTAAGTCAAAATGCGAGTGATTTTCCACTTTTGTACTGAACTGAACATATTTGGGTTGAACCTCAAACCTATTTTAAAATTAGGATGTTAACATGTCAAAACTAAATTTCTCTCCACCCTCCACCCTCTGGTATTTCTGTGTTTGCCGGATGTTGTGTAATCCTGTGTGTAATACATACTTCTCATCTGATATCCTCATCACCGGAGAGTCCAGACACAGAGAGAAAAGTCCCGTCTCTATCATCCGCACTGACTCCTTGTTCAGTTTGTCTGAGTCACACACAGACGATAGAAACACACACTGAACATGGAACATGTCCGATATAACAGTTTCACTTATTCATTCAACAGTGATCAATAAATCAGCTTTCTTTGTTTCTGTTGGATGGGAGTGTACTCCTTCCTGGTGTCTACCTCTCAGCAGGCGGTTGTAGGCCTGTCCCCAGGTGTGGCGGTGCTCGCTGGTCAGGATGCCCATCGGCTCCTTGTCCGTCTTCCAGGACTGAGACCGGATCCTCAGCAGCTGGCTGTGGATCTGACTCTCCGTCAGTCGAGAGCCGTCACTGTTGTAAACCTCCAGCTGGAAGAACTGGGGACAGAAAGACATCAGGAGACAGCAGTCAGTATTTAACGTGTAGAAAGAAAGAGAGATGTGAGACAGCACTCGTTAATCCTGACCCACAAAGTCCCATACACAACTCTGTGTTTCCAAAACACACACAAAGAAACCTGAAATGACCAAAACAGAGTCTGGGACAGGTCACATATTCAGGGTTGGGTCTGACAAGAGAAGCTAAATAAATACCCAGCAGGATTGTCTTAATAAAAATCTGACTTGTTTTGATTTCTCTGTCTGTCAAAATCTCTAATCTCACAGGACGACCTGCTGCCAAACCTCTGTCCAATCACAGAGCTCCTGGTGAGGCCATGTGACTGGTGTTCACAAGGCTGGGTTCAGGTGTGACAGCACAAGACCCGACACGACTGCTGCGTCGTACAACTTGTAATTGGAACAGACGCTGAGTCAACAAACAGGAGAGAACAAAAGAGAGAATGTGAATCTGGCTGCTGGCTCGTCCCACCTGGTAGTTCCTGACGACCGTGATGTGCGTCGGAAGGCGGCGCGAGCGGCCATAGTGAGCGATGTGGTCATGTTTGGGACCAGGGATCCTGCAGGAGGAGAAGAGGAGCGGGTAGAGCTCCATGCACAGAGGCTTCCCTCGCATGTACTCCACCGGCAGCTGGCCGCTGACAGAGAGAAGTTTAATAGTTGTTACCCTGCACGGCGCCATAGCAGTATGTAAGATAACTCAGCAATGCACGAGCAGATTTTCACCAAACTTTGTGGGAATATTACTTAGGAGGGTATCTGCAAAATATTAACTTGTGCAGCCTTGATCTTAACGTATTGTGTGTGTGGGTTCTGTGACAATTATTTTTGGGAGTGTAAAATAAGCGCCCTAAAAATAAAACCATTGATACCTTTCGAGGTTGAAAACTTTACACATCACTTGGTGCAGTAACCGCTCTCGGCCTTTGCAGGGCAGCAGACTGTTACAGACTGTTACCATTAGATGATGATACTGGCACTGAAATGTGTGTGCAGCTAATATTTCACCCATCAGGTCAAAGAGTTTTCATGACAAGTTGTGTTTCAGCGGCGAGCAGCTGTTGACTTAGCAACGATGCAGTTACTGACAGGGTGTGCAAATAAATTTAGACAGAGATTAACTTAATACAGCAGAGAAATACGAGGCCTAAAATACTACCACTAAAATAGAAGCGAGGCAGGCGACAGAGACTGTTGGACGACAGGTTAAAAAAATTAAATATATATATACTTACGTTTTGATTTTGGCCTTGAAGTCCAGAACTGCTGCTATAAGTTTGGATGCAAACCTACGGAGACAAACATGAGGTCAGTATTTTATTATGTAATAAACGTGCAAATGATTCATGGCTCATATTCAGTAAAATGTGCAAAAGGTTTAAAAATTTACATTTAGAAATCACTAATAAATAACTAAACAGGACTAAAAAAGGACTTTTCTGTTTATTCAGGTGAAAACTCTGCATCATCACACTGGAAAAGGGGAAGAATCTCAAATAATCAATATTTTAAACTCGACATAATGATTTGTTATAAGTTTAAAGGTTGTGGAGTTTGTTATGAACACAGTGGGACAGATAAACAGGTGTTTGTATCGTAGCAACACAGGCCCAGCACCTCGACTGTAAACACAGCGAATGACCCTGGAACACAACACTTAAGTGAACATGTTATCTGCTCTCACGCTGCAGCGGAGTTCAAAACTAATAGAACTGAAGTGGCTGATTAATTGATCTATTGGAAATATATGTATCTTAGTAAAAGTGTTTCTCTTAAATCATTGAAACAAAGCAGATTTTAAAATATTTAATGTAATGAAAGAATGAGCTAATTTTCAAATTGACATATATATACGATAAATTTACAGAAAATTAACTATCAACTCAAAATGTCTCAGTCTATTGGTGAACCAGTCAACAGGTGTGTGCAGATTCTAAAGGTTTTCTCAGTAGGAACATGGTCTTCCTGTGTTTTAACAATCGTTAAAACAGATTTAAATTGTGTTTCGTGGTATAAGAAGTGATGTTTATCCTGGACTCTTCTCTGCTGTGTCATTGTTAGTTTGTGCTGACTCACACTAGCTGGCTCCTCCAGTCGTTATAATCTCTCCTGGGCAGAGAGATGGCCGGACTTGAGTGCACGGGCAGAGGCTGTCTGCTCTCCAGGTACGCCCACTGCACCCACCAGTCTGAGATCTGCAGGGAGGAGACACCACACACCCACACCCACACACACACACACACACACACACACACACACACACACACACACACACACACACACACACACACACACACACACACACACACACACACACACACACACACACACACACACACACACACACACACACACACACACACACACCTTTCAAATTAACAAATTAGCAATTTGTTGATTTTGTTTTGTTGGTCTTAATATCCATTGCGAAGCCCTAAGTGACGCTTTACCAGCACTCTCTAGCCTATATTCATTTATTTAGCACAACTGTGGGAATGTGCTCGTATTAAAATAAAAACTACAGAACTGGAAGTAACAACTATTTTCCTTATCGATTAATCCAGACTAGGGGCCTGCATGCCTTTGGGGGTCACGAGACACGGAGGGGGTGATCGTGAAATGATCAAATACAATTTAAAACCAATTAAAAATAGAATATCTTAGCTGTAATTGTTACAAAAGCTGTGCAAATTTTAAATATTTCAACAACCATGTAGTTATTTTCCTCGTCCCCACGTGACCCCTGAGGTGATTATGAGATTAGTCAAAGCACCAGTGGCAGCAGGTGAATTTATAGAACCATAGGATTCAGTGCAACATGTGCACAAAGGAGTTTTAATGCAAACAAGCTAAAATCAATATCCTCTGGGATGATCCTAAGTTATGTTTGTGTGTATAAAACATGAGAAAACAGAAGAAAATGTTGCTAAACAAAAATATCAAATCATTATATCAGCCTCAGACACACCACACCAGCTGTATCTACATTTGAAACCACATCCCTCTCCGACACGTGTCCCACTTCCCACACTGACGCAGGACAAAACAAACCCAGTTCTTGTTGTGTCTCGCTCTCTTCTCCAGCCCCTCCTGCAGCTGAGCGCCCAGGCCGCCCGGCCGGCCGAACTCCTGCACCATCTTGCGGGTGTGGCTGATCTCCTCGGGGGGCAGCAGGGGCTCCAGGGCCCTCAGGTACCCCTGCAAGGTGTGGGCCAGCGGGGGCACCGGCTGGGGGGGCACGGAGGAGAAGAAACACAGCTCCTGCCTCAATGAAACCTGGAAGAGAGGGAGAAGGTTAAGGCTGGACCACATGGCAAAAAACATCTAGATAAGAATTTACATATCAGTCGATAATAATCATGATAAATGTCACGTTTTTATTTCTTTTAAGTTTAAAGACTGATTATTGATCCTGAGTGAAGATTGTGGTTTTAAACTTTTCTGTGTAAGTTGACAAAGTGCAAAACAATGTACAAATCTGAGGTAGAACAACTGTGTGTTATACCTCCTCACATGTACAGTGTCAATAACCTTTGTTATGTTTTGTTAAGTTCTGCTTTCAATGAATATAAGATAAGATAAAACATTATTGATCCCACGCCCGGGGAAAGTACACCTTTCACTAAGGAAATAATGTTTGTTTACAAATGTACATGTAGAGCAAAGGGACACTGGATGATTGCATGAGGGTGTAAACTATATTTGTGCATTAGTATATGGAGATTTCAAAATAAGATAGATAGATAGATAGATAGATAGATAGATAGATAGAAATGGGTATAATTTCCCCATAGTATGAAAACTTTGTTGCTTTAATTATTTGTACTGTTTTATTTCCCAGGCCTACAGAAGTTGAGAGGTTTTCTGCAGGTATGTTCATGTTCTACAGTGCAAACCCAGTTAAAGTGTCCTGACAGAACAGTAAGTGTGTATATGAGCTCTTCCATGACACTGTGGGCAAATGCCAGTGACAGGCAGGGCACGACTAGGGCGTATCACCAAGAGGAAGTGTAGGAGCCTGGGAGTTTCACGGGCCCGCAGCTCGCAACACAAACACTGTGGCCGAGCAAGTCGAGTGTCAACAAAGTCCAGCAGCCGAAAAACAAACTCACCCGGGACAGCCACGCTCTGCAGGACCCGGGCTGGATCCTCCTGAAAAGCATGGTTCCTCAGATCACTGGTCCCGTGCGTGTGCGTGTGTGTGTGTCCGCGTTGTGCACAGTTTCCTCAGGGTGTGATCGTCAAAGAGAAGCTCAGCCCTCCTCCTCCTCATACTTCTCCTGCTCCTCCTCGGTGCTCCTCCAGACGAGAGTCCGCGGTGTCCTCGGAGTTTCAGATCCGGGTTTGAAAAGTCATGTGCACGAAGCAGAGAAGGAGAAACTCCCCTTCTGGTTTCTGCGTCTAGGCTGCGAACATGCACGGGTTCACGTACCGAGCGGAGCTGGACTGAAGGTGCATACAAGCCTGCACACGTGTTGACCTAAAAGGGTTTCCGTAAACAGCTACGTGACTCCAAACTTCGCCCGCAGTACCGCATGTGGCCGCAGATGGAAAGTGTCGCTGTTGCTAAGCATGCAGTACCGCATGTGGCCGCAGATGGAAAGTGTCGCTGTTGCTAAGCATGCAGTACCGCCTGTGGCCGCAGAGGGACGCTGTTACACCTCAGGATGATGCATATACATATACAAGTACATATACTTCAGGTACTTATGAAATACTACTACTATTCTTTTTGGTACTATAACTGCAGGTGTAGTGGAAGAAAACAACAGTAGAGGGAAAAAGGATAATGGGATAATTCTGAGAAATGCTGATGCCAAGTCGTGGAGAGATGGTTTATTGTGTTTATTGTGTATTTTAAGGCAAAAACAACACATAAAATCCGTAAAATTAGCATGAAATCAACCATTTAAAATCAATTAAAGAATTCCGAAGCCCAAAAAAGCTTATTTCCGCCTGTTAAATCAAACCAAGTATGTTAAACACAAGTTACCAGTTTGATGTCACTAAGCAGAAGAAGAACCTTCCAAAAGATTCAGGCCTATAACTTATTATAATATTTCAACAGTTTTCTCAGGTGTAATCTGCTCATTTTCAAAAGAATATATATATGTGATAATATATTTGTTAAGCACCATCCTCTGAGAAAGACCATGAGATACATAGAATTTTAAAAAAGGGTATTTTGGGGGGAATTTCTGTTTTATACGATATCAACAAATGAAAGAAAACAGGAAACCTTTTTTCAGAATTATTTATTAGATTTTTGTTTCTCTCGAAGCCAGCTTCTCTTATCCTTCATATAGGAAAAAATTAATTTGCAAAGAATGTGCACATCATTTATATCACACACGTCTTCTTTTACCAATTCAATTATTCATTCACAACAACATTATACAGCCAAAAGTCAGATCAGCTGCAATATAATGTTAATCCAGTTATAAAGACTTCTTCCTCTCAGGGACTTCCACTCACATAACTCTCTCCACTTCCACAAAAATAACAAAATAACACCTTTATTTTAATCCACACACACTTTAACTGTTACGTTTCCAGAGTTGTTTATTGAAGAGTCAGGCTCAATTAAACCCCCCATGAGACAGAGACCCCACACATTGCACCAACACCCTTTCCTGCAACGTTCAACACGACCGCCGCTGAGAGGAGGTTTTTTTTCCCGAAAGGCTTCAGACGTCTTCACGAACTCATCTTTCACATCATCCGTACGAGCAAATCCGGCAGGCACATGAAAACAGATGACACGAACATCACTCTTCTGTGCGGAGGCAGTGCTGATTTTCAACTTAGAAAATAACGAACAGAGAAGAAACTATCAAATACATTAACTAAAAAATAAAATCTTCAATCAGTATTTCCATATATTGCATAGACAAGCGACCCACCATCGCCCGACAGTGCACACCTGAGGGTCTTTTTAAATATTACAAATGGGATTTATAATATTTTTGCAATATGTACCATTCTTATACATTCACATTTGTCCCCCCCCCATTTCCCTGAAAATAAACTAGGTCATATTTTCCCCAGTAAACACAAATATGTCTTTTTTTTTTTACATCTGGATAAATCAACTGTACATTTCTTACTCAAAAGTTTTTCATTTTGATGCTATATCTAGGTACAATGAACAAAAAAAACAACATTACAAAACACTCAATAATTAAAATGAAACCAAACATGATAACAATCACATTAAAATGTTGGTGATCTCATCACAAGGGCAATTTTGGCGAAGAAGACCGAGGGCAAGACTCATCTGGAAGACAGAGAGATGGAGGTGGAAGGTAAATAACGGGAATCTAGGATTTCATGTTTCAATTCGGAATCTGATTTGATCCCATTTACCAACAGCGACATTTATGGTTTTGTGAGAACCATAAATACGATACCGTTCCATTTGTTCTCCAAAAATCAACAATCATCATTTTATATATATTTAATATTGCTGCATTTAATGTTGCGTGGGATTGTTAATGTGCATTTCTTCCCTATGCTGAGCTTGCCCACACTGCGACCACTAAGAAAAGACTGAAAACTGGCCAGTTCATCTGTTTAAAGGACAAGGCTGCTGTTATTCCAAATTTTTCTTTTTACCAACAAACTCGATGGCATTAATTATGTTAAGGCCAAGTCCCAGTCAGGTGCATAATTTTTGTGCTTCTAGTTCGACTGAATGAACTCGCCAAACAGCAAACTGTCCAAAATGAAAGCAGCAACTTGTTTTACCGATAACTTTAAAACTCCTCCGTCCAAGTATATGAAAATGTTTGCATATGGGTCAGAAGTTGATGATATTACAAATAGTTTGCACTTATTCAAAACAGGCTTTGTTATTCACAATAAGCTCAGTACAGAGAAAATAAAAGGTTCGTAGAGTTTTCTTTTAATTGGCTCTTTTCAGAATTCACTATCCTGTCTGTATAGCAATTAGTTAATTGGATGATACTGAAGATGTGGCCTCAATCTTTAAACAGGTCACAAATATATTGTTTCAGAGTAAACAGCCCATTCATTAAGGACTTTATAGCTACAATTGGGACTATTTTTTGCAGATTGATTTTGTATTTGTTGTGTTAGTGAGTATGTGGGTTTAACAGAGTGCTCATGTTCTCTGTAATGAAAGAACATGTGGTTCGACTCCTTTATGTGTCTTTACTGGAGTTCTATGGCACAAAGGAATAAGATACATCAGGTTTACTTGTTAGTTGGATAAATTCATTGTTGGTTTTGGGCTTTTCATGGAGTTTGTAGAAAAATATAAAATAGCGCCATCCTCATCCTTTAAGTAAAGTCTGTGGGAACTTTCCCAGCAGAGCACAGAAGACTGTGAGAAATGTTGACAAGCAGAACAATCATCATTACACGCTATGTTTTTTGAGAAGAGGGTGACACTGACCCACTCTTAGACCTCGTCCTGTCGCAGTCCCAATGTTCCTTGTGCTCTTGGACACGATCATTTCTCCGTCCATGTCGGCCTCCTCCTCCTGGGCCTCGTCCCCCTGCAGCCTCTCCGTCCTCCCCAGGTCGGGAGGGTGCGGGACACACGCCAGCATGGAGGTCTCTGACGGGTACTCACAGACCTGCTCCAGCCGATCCTCGTTGAAGCACACTTTCCCCTGGAAACACGAGAAGGGGAAATGGTAAATGGACTGCACTTTGATGTGTGGACCGGAGGAGCGTGGACTCAAACCACCCACGAGCTGAGATTATGCCTTTAGCTCCAGTCAGCTACATTTGTGTAAACAAATTTGCTGCCACGTGTAAAGCACTTTGGTTGGAGTTAAAAAAGGCTTCATTCTTATAGTGTAGTCTGTCTTCTATTCAGATAATGTGAGAAAAATGTGGCTATAAATTTGCTAGGCTGTTTCTAAAAGGTGTGTACTGTGACCAAAAAATTGCATGAAAGAAGCAAAGGAAATTAGAAAAACTCAAAGTTAAAATACACATTTTCTGCAGAATAATCACTATATTTTTTAGACCGACATGGTGAACGTAAAAACAGTCTGGAGGAACTGAGTAGTGCTTACGCTGTCAGTGTAATGTTAACTGACAGCATGAGGCTTAACACAGCAGAAATACTCCCTCTGTGAGAGTGTTTACTGACTGAACACTTCATGCACTGAGTTATTAATCATTCAGGGAAATTCATATCATATTGAGAAAGTACGTGACACGTGTTCAGTTGGAGAAACAGAAAAACCAGGTCAGATTGCAGCTTCTCCTCAAGTGTTGAAAAGGAAAACGAGATGTTTCAGATTCTTACGTTGAGTTTGTTTACTCAAAGGTCAACATGCAGTAAACTGACGGACAGGAAGCAGCAGCACTTCCACAGTGTGCCTTACAACAACAGCAGCCTCGACTTGTAAACACACCCGGATGTACAGAGCCAGGCTGGGCAGAGCCTGAGACCTGCAGACACCAGACTGCACACGCTCTACAAGTCACTTCACCCTGGGGCTGTGGCCGTCTGCAGAGTAGTGCAGATAATAGCTCTGCATTAGAGAGGCTGGGCCAATCATGGTCAGGCACAGGAGGCTAATCCTCCCTCCCTGAACCTGATTAACCCAGGCAGCACAGCAGGACAGCAGAGGCGACCAGGGAGACACAGAAACTGAAACAGTAGAAGAGACGGAAAGAGGGAAGTTTGAAGCTATATTATATAACTGCAGTTCTTCTGAGTTCAGGAGAGGTTTCACCTTTCAAAATGCATGCATCTGTAGCAGAAGAAGACAAAGTGAATATTTAGATAAAAGTTAATTTCAACAAAAACAAAAACAAAAAAATCTATTGGGGGATTTTGACAAAAATAATTCAGGATAATTTCAGGATTTGATGCACAAATGTCCAAGATAGAAAGCACATGTACGAGGAGAAACTTCAGAGTAAAAGAGGACGACGAAGGCGGGGAGGAAGCAGGTGAACTCCCCCACCCCCCACCCCCATGATGCCGTGGTTCGGTGGGGGGAGGAAAGGCGACCTGACGTCAAAGAGTCTGAAGGGCATGGATGTGAGAGTGACAGGTGGTCAGAGAATCACCGGGTGGTCAAAGAGGAATTAAACGACTGCGTTCCTGAAACTAAAAAACAAACCGTGACGGATGAAACTAAATGTTTAGTTATTTCATTGGGAGTCACTGTAGATGGGAAACCTGCGCCTGCAGAAATACATTTACAAGGAAAAGCACCAAATCTTTCTGACCTATAGTTTCTCTTTCGCTCTTTTAGTCGAGTCTTTTGACACCTGCTAAAATGGCACAGATTTAAAAAAAGGGACACCACGTCACTTCCCTATGTCGATCTTTGTCTCTTGTTTGGAGGAAGTGCAGAAGTTTTAAAGAGGAAGTGAGCAAAAACAAGCAGCTTTTAACACAAGCCTTTAATCGCCCTTAATCCTCTCAGTATGACTGTCAAACTGTCATTTTTCTCTGCCCTGCCTCTCCTGGCGGGTGTCAGACCTCCATCGAGCTTTTTCCTCCCGTCTCTCTGCAGCACCCTTCTCTGTCTTTATTCTCTTTTCCCTTCGCCCGTGTCAAACTGTGAGTGGGCGGCCCGCTGTCAGAAACACTCAGGCGTGCAGTGGAAGGTCAGCGTGGTCAAAAAGTGTTTGCCAAGACTCCAGTCTAACAAACCAAACCCCTGCTGTACAGCCAAGAAGATACAAAGAGAGATTTGTCTGAGGGGAAGGGAGGGCTGACTCTGCAAAAAGTGGCAGAATTGGTGTGAGGGAACGAGGAAGCAGCCCGCAACGCACTCAGATGCAGACTGAGGGGAAACTCTCAGCAGTTTGACAACTCCTATTATAGGAAAATGGTACTAAAAAAACAATGCAATTCTTCTAACAGGCTGTCAGGTGCAGTAAAAGCCATGAGCACACCATCCTGTGTTCACAGGAGAGTCAGGATAACTTCCACTCAGGAAAAGAGGAAACACAAAGTCCTTACGTGAACTTTAACTACAGCAAGATTCATTTGCAGTTTCAGCTGGCAGGTCTCAGAATGAATTAGTGTAAATACCAGAGAGGTTAGCTACAAAAAGAAGAGACGGAGGAAGGAGCTGGCTGTGTCTCATTGTGGTTTCCTACTCAACTTGTCTGTCAGTGACGTCTGCAACGTTCCTGTGAACTGTCTGTTTCTGCAGAGGAGTGAAGATGAAAACACTGGTCTTTTGTTTTCGTTAGGCCACAAAACAAATAGCTTCAATTACTGCGGACTAAAGCAATCTGCTGTCGAAGCCACTGCTTACACGTGTTGGGGTGAACATGCGTAGGGTGGCGAATCCAAATCAGGGGCGTAAAGTCAAAAGTCTGCAAAGCATCAGACTGCACATCCGAGTGGAAAAGCAGATCACAGCGGGATTTTATGGCTAAGAATCAAGATGTCGTGCTTGATAAGGCTTTAACCGGCTTAGGTCGGTCTCTGTGATCGCACTTCTCAATCAAAAGGGATGTTCTCCCAGTGAAAGGGGATTCCGCTTGACGACCGGGGGGGCCGTCAGACAGGTGACACAAGGTGACACCGTCTGGACCACCTACGATAACCTGTAGTAGGGGAGCGACCATTTTTGCAGTCTTACAATTTTCGCACAAGGACATGGCAGAATTATTGGAAGAGGACGATATGTTCTCTGAGTTTTGGTGACAGTGTTTGTATCATCAAGAGGTCAAAGGCCAAAAAGAAAATGTGCAGTTTCTACTCACCCTTTTCGGGGTCCCTCTGTTTTTGACCAGGCAGGACTTCTCCAGATTTAGATATCCACCGATCACCTTGATCTCCTCCGCTGTCGGGTACTTCTTCTTGATTGGCTGAGCCACAGCGGGGTTTGTCTGGGCCTGCTGCGATGGAGTCTTTGCAGGACTCGACCCAGCCGATGATCCCGCTGAGGGTGCGGATGCCGTCCCTTCGCCTCCTCCTCCAGCAGCGACAGGCTTCTTTGGTTTGATTGTAACGGTGGCGCCTCTCTTCACTTGGCCCCCAGAGGCACTCCTGATGGAGAAGAGCGTGGGCGACGGGCTGTGTGATGGAGACATGCTGGGAGACTGGGAGGGAGACGGGGAACACGGGGAGGAGGCTGGTGTTGGGGCCGTATCAGAGGGTTTCAGAGCATTGTCTGGGGATTGGCTTCGGAAAAATGAGGGGTTAACAGCGACGGTTTGTTTGAGCTGAGCTGTCGGAGAACAAACACGTAGAGGCGACATTTTGTAGTTTGATTCTGACTGATCCTTCTCCTGGCTTTTGACTTCGTCCTTCACCTGCTGCTTTAACCCTCCTCTGGGGCTTTGCTGCCATTGTGTCTCTTTGTCCCTCAGAGGATTGTTTGTTGACTTCAGCGCTTCCTGCTCTTTCAGCTGAAACTGCTCTATCTGTCGCTGTATCGTCTGAACCCCAGAGACGTCTCCACCCGGTAAAGTTTTGCCGTCCCCCTGCTGTGAGTTTGATATGTGGGGCGTCACTTTTACAAGATGCACCGATGGACAGGTCCTGTCCCTCAGGCACAAACCTGATCTTGAGCCGACAGTTTCCAAGTTGTAGATCCGGCTCATGGCTGCAAGGGAGTTTGGATGAGGGGGCGAAGGGGAGAGAGCTTGTGTTGGATCGAGGGGTGATGTATATTCCTCTACCTCCTCGTCCGACAGCTTTTCCTCCTCCTCACTCTCCTCTTCTCTGCTCTCGCGTCGGCCCCCGTGGCTCCTCAGCTGTTCCTCTTCATGTTTCAGGGGCTCGTCTTCATCCTCAGATATCAGAGAGCCGTCAGAGATAACTTCAGCAGCAGCAGCGGCGTACCCGCTTGATACTTCCTCTCCTCCGGCGGCTTGTGAGTGTGGGGCTGAAACAGGAAGCTGAGGGCAGGTTTTCAACACTTCCTGCGTGACGTCAAATGCAGCCGTGGCTGACTGCGCTGCTGCTTCTTCCTGTGCAGTATCTGCGTCGACCAGCTTCTTCCGTATATGAGCTGCAGCTTCCCACTCTTGCTCTATTTCAGTTCCCCTCTCGTCATGCATGTCCCCAGCTGTCGGAGTATCACTGTCCTCTGCAGCCGCGCTCCCCTCTCCATCCCGTGTCTGTCTCAGCCTCTCCAGCCTCTCCAGCTCCTTTTGTCTGATTTTCTCTCGCAGGGACTCGATGCGGCTCAGGGGCTTCCCGATCCTCCAGCTATCCCTCCTCTCGACCCCTTGTCCTCCTTCCCTGTCTCGGCCCTCGTCGTTTTGGACGGCCACCTTTTTTCTCTCCACCACTTCTTCTGCGACATAAAACACAGTCCTGGGGATTTGAATCTCGAGGGGACCTGGAGGCGCGACCCTTTTTGGAGATCTGGGTGTTGCGTCCTGGACGAGACTCTCTGATCCGACATCGCTGTAATGCTGTCCATCCTTCCTGCACTCCTTGGTCAGTTCGTGACCTCTGTTAGGCCTTTCCCCTCTCTCGTTGCCATAAACAGTTGTGTCCCCTATTTTTTCTATTTTACTGATGAGCTCCTCTGTGTGCTGAGACAAAACGGAGTGCGTAGGGAAGGGTCCTCGTGGTCCAGTCCACTCGGCCCCTCGTTGGGGGTCTCTGTTCCTGTCTGTGACTGTGCAGAGCAGACTGGAGCACTCGGTGAAAGCTGACTCATGTCTGTAGTGAGTCTCCGCACTGAGGCATGGACTCGTCGTGTCTGCTGATGCGGCCATGACGTAACTCTGCGTCGCTTCAGCTGGGATTGCGCTTTCAAATCCATCTCCTCGTAGAAAATCCTTTTTGTTGCTAACTTGTGCCTCAACTCTTTCCTCTGGGTCGTTCTCTACACTCAGCTCTCGCTCTAAACTTTTCTCATCCGCCAGTCGCTTTGCTTCTCTTTCAGCTCTTGCTTTCCCATCCTGCCTGATTGGGACTCTTCTAGCAAATGAGATGCCCTCTGTGTTTTTGACAGACGCAACCGTGAACCCCTCATCTCCGTCTCCATTACCGGACCTCTCTGCCGCCCTCTTATCAATGGGCTCGACTCTCTTAGCTTCACCCCTCTGTTGGATGGAGATGCACATGTCGGCGTCATTCCTCCTCTGCATTGATCCTGCCTTTTCATCTGTTTTCACACATCCATCCTTGTGTTTTCCCGACTTGTCTAAAAGCCATGCGCACCCCATTTTGATCTTTGCCGTGGCGTCCCTCCCTAAACCTGCAACATCCACCCACGCTGCCACGCTCTTGTCTGAGTGTATCCTCTCACGCAGTTTCCAGTCGTAACACCTTTCGTCATCTAAACCGTTCTCCTTTGCACAGATGACTCGATCAGAGAAGCTAAATGAGCGCTTTGGGATGCCTTTCAGCGGCATATTCCTCCCGTCCACCTTCCTCTCCTCAGATTGTTGGACATCTTCATCGGAGTATTTTCTCCTCCCAGGCCGGAGGAAGTTATCAGAGCTTTTGGATCGAGATGGCGGTTTCGGGAGCTCGCCGAATTTGCTCAGCAGCTGGCTGACCCTCCCTCCTCTCTCAATAAACACATTATCCTCCAGGCTGCCTGTCCTGTTATCCTTGATAACTAACGCCTGGCCCCAGGGTCTTTCTTTCTCCTTCCCAGGCTCTTTTTCTCTGAGCCAGGATATGTCTGTCCTGAGCTCCCTGCTCTCCCTCCTTACATCCATGCCGCACTTCATCTCTCCATCCTCTCTCCCTTTTCCTCCTGTACTCCTCTCCTCGGGGGTTGTCGAGGGCTTTATGATCAGAACCTCAGAGGCTCGGATCTCGGTGACGCTCCCTCCTCCGGCCAGGATCTCCCTCAGGTTCATCTTCATCCCTCTGTTCCCCTGGTGATCCTCCTCTGGCCTCTCCCTCTCCCCCTCCCTCCATCTCCCCCTTCTCTCGTCATTACCCTTCCTGTCCTGTTCGATGATGATGATGTTGTCGGCTCGGATGGTTCGCAGACAAGGGACATGGGGAGAAAACGATCCAGATGGTGAATCTGTTTCTTTCTCCTCCTCGTCTTTTCTTACTTTGAGGAATTCCCTCTCCCTCGTTACATCTTTAACCGACTCTTTCCATTGGTTTTTATCTTTCTCCCATCTCTCCCTGCTATTATCTCTTTCTCTTCCCTGACTCCTGTCCCTGCTTCTCTCTTTTTCCCGTCCCTCACTTAAATCTCTGAACCTCTCGATTTTCAGCTCTATGTCTCGTCCTCTTCCTGAGTCTCCATCTTGACCCCTCGGGCTGGATTTGTCTTTCTCCCTCTCGGACTCGTTCCCTACATCTGCATCCTTGCCCTTCCTCCATGCACTCTGCGTGCGAATAAATGGGTTTTCATGGAACGGCACTATAGTTTCCACAGACACCTGACTTACTGATCTGGGGTCTGCATCCAACCATAGCCCCGGATCTGGACTGAGCGACGGTTCACTTCCCAGATTGACCGTTACAGAGCTGTCTGTGTCGCTCAGGCCTTCAGAGGGAGATCTGAAATCCACCTGCAGGAAACACATGTCCCTCTCCTTCTCCCTGTCACCCACACAGTCCTGCTTTGCCTTCCTCCGCTGGATGATCCCTCGCTTCCAGGCGGGCATGCTGGCAAGCTTCTCCTCCTCCTCTTTTTCTCTCCTCTCTCGTTCCTCCTCGTCTCGCCTCTTTTTCTCCAGCAGGAGTTGCTTCCATTCCGGCAGAGAGGAGACAGACATAACAGAAAAAAGGTGCAGGGTTTCTGGTCAAAACGGTCGGCGCTGGTCCTCGAATGGTCTGCAAAAAACGGGGAATGATAAAGTAAAATAAAGTTGTCTCTGACAGTCATTTTAAATAAAGGTGTGCATGAACCAAAATAAAACTTTTGGCATATAGAAGACAGCTGAACGAACTGAGTTCACATCAAGTAATTGGTATATAATTAACAATGTTTAACAGCATATTGGAAGAGACACATCAATGCACCATCACAAGGTGTTGATCATTTCTTGCAGTCTAACTTTATCTGTTGTCTATTGGGTCTAAATTTCTAACTAATAATATCCTCAACTTCTTCAGATTAACTTGCAGCACATGATGCATATGAATTACTGATTAAAATAACATTAACTGAAACTCACCTAAAGTTTTTGCCTGGATATCACTGCATCCGCTTCGTCTTTACAGTTGTCATCTCCACTCGTGCGTCTTGGCTGTGCGTAATGCGCGCTCCGGTTGCTCGATGGAAAATAGTCCAATAACTCCGCGTCTAATCGAAGCTGTCAAAACAAGAGGGTTTAAAAACCTGAGGGCAGTCAAATCACCCCCTGACCTGCCTGCGCATCGGAGCAGGAAAACTCCTCCGTCGTCGGTATAGTAGTAAATATTTGCAGCGTCGGAGCAGCAGCGCAGTAATCCGATAATTACATTAAATTCCGTCAGGAGAGTTTAGTGCCCCACACCATATTGTCGGACCTAAGAAAAGGCGTTTACAGCCGTCTGCCCGGGCACCAACCCCCCCCCACCCTCCTCCTGTCCTCCCCCGTCTCATCCCTCCGTCCTGCGGGGGCTAATTGGAAGAGGAGGAGGAGGTGGAGGGAGGTGGAGGAGGTGTGGCTGTGAACCATGCAGGCTGTGTGAGTGGGAGGTGCAGGAGTTTACCTGAAGCAACACTAAAAACACTCATGTTGTGCTGTTACACTGAGTTTAGTCCTGATTGTTTGATTCCTGTCAACACGTGTTAGAAGAAGGTTGTTACATCCTTTACTTAAATACAAGTATAACACCACACGGTGAAAAGTGTCTGGTTACAAGTTGAGTTTGCAAAATCTGAATTCAGTGCATTTCATTTCATTAAAGAAATCAAAAATACTCTATTCTATTATTGAATATGATGCAATTTGTTGATTATTACACAAACATGACGTCTAAATGGTGTTTAATGTTGTAGCAGCTCAGGAATATTAACTAATCTACATTTTGGGTGTCTCCTGTCTTTTGAACACTTTCTGCTGCTGTTAGATTTTCCTGCATTGTATAGACTGCACATTATAGACTTCCAGTGGGTCGGATCTATTGCAGGACTTTTATTATAACTGACTGTTTTAATTTGAGCTCGCTGTACTTATTAAACTGCCAACCCAAAGTATAGCAATATTTTTATTCTGTTTGTATTATTTCTGTTGTGTATTTTTTGATGCAGATCAATAGACAGGATCAATGACTCTCTGCTGTTTTAAAGTATGTGTTAAAAAGAGGTTATATAACAGTGGAAATAAACCAAATTTAAACTTGTGTGACTATTACAAATAAGTTACAGACCAGATAAGATTACGAACACATACATTTAAACAAGAAAGGAAAATGCCACCCACCTACGTTATACCGCTTATTACATTTATTCAACATTGTCTTGAAAATAATGAAACTTTATACATATGTATATACAGCACAATACATATGAAACCAAGGATGTTACTTCACGTAACATGAACTGGGAAATAAGAGAAATACATGAAAACACGAGTAGTTAAATTTCCAGTGGCTTATTCTGACGTTACCACAGACGCACCCACGACATAAAAAATACAGCAAATACATTCACAATCTGAGAAATTGTTGTTTCCATTATAGCTATAGGTTCGTTTTGCCAGTGTGAAATCTCAATTTTACATTCTCTTCCAAGGACAATTAAAATTCAAAATCAGTGTACTGAAAAATACAGTAAAATAAACCTACTTGGCACATGGTATTTAACAGCATATAAAACTATACTCTGATAATGACATTCAATGTTCATATTCATTGCAAAAATATTTCAGCTTCAACTTTAAGTGTTTATTTTTTATTATGCATCTTGGTGACAATTTAAAGATAAATCTACATACATCTAGTTTTTGTTTAATATTTAATACTACATATTGTTTTAATGTAAAGGCAAATGTAGATATATTACTTGTACTAATTACTACTACAATTCAGTATCAGCCCAAAAAATCTGGTATTAGTGTGGCTATACGATACATGACATAACATATCCACTTTAAATTAATTCTTTCTTATAAAATTGAACGTGAAGATAAATTTATTTATAAAAAATATAACCATTAAATTGAGTTGGCTCAGAAATGTAACAGTAATAGTGGCCAACCTTCAGAGACCTGATCATCATCAGTAGTAGAGGAGGTGTTTGTTATACAACGTTCCCTGTCTGAAACCATTAAAAAGAAAATGTTGAAAAGATAATGTAAAGTAAGGTTACGTTTTTTTTATGTTCTTATTCAGCACAGCAGATTTCAGGCTTACAGAGGATCACAGTCTCTGCTGAAGTCAGTTTTACAAAAATACTTTTGGTTAGTATTAAGACAGCAGTCAGCGTCACACCTCAGCAGTCACACCTTTGCTTCACTTCTCCTTGCTGTAGCTGTCGGTGGTGTCGGTGGTGTCAGTGGTGTCGGTGATGCCGCGCTGTGGCTCGGCAAGGAGCTGCATCTTGCTCCTAATCTGGACGCAGAGGTAGGCTAAATCCTGTTTGTCCAGAGAGTGTGCCAGGGCCAGGTAGGTCGACAGAGTCCCCGCCAGCAGGAGCCGGTCCAGGGACAAGGCCGGCAGGAACCACAGCACGACACCCAGCTCCAGGCACACCGGGTGGCGGAGGTGAGCCAGGAAGCGCTGGGCGCGGGTGGACTTGTAGGAGAGAGGGTCTCCCAAACCGAGACACTCGTAGTACACCTGAGAGAGAGAGAGAGGAGAGGGTGAGACAGTGGAACCGAAATGAGTTTGAGCAACAGCACCAGGAATAAATCTCTATTTACATTTGAGAGGTTTTCATTGCCACAGATTACACTGTTACACTTAATTACATCTGTTTTATAAATATCTCATGTTGCTGTTTTTAATTAAAATGAGGACATTAATCCTGTTTGTCGAATGATGTGGATTTTTGAGTTTGCCGTTGAATTAATTGAAATGTGTGGGTTAGATAAAATAAAACCTTCCTGTAACCAGAGATGAGTCGTATATATACACACAACTCAAAGGTGTGGTGTCGTTAACATGCACACCACACACCTTAACAACAAAGATGGTAGTTTGAGTCCCTGGGTACCTGCTTGATGCCCAACAGTTCTGGGTAATCAAAGATCATGAGGATGCTGCAGATGATCGCCCAGCAGAGGAAGTGCAGAGTGAAGCAGAGCAGAGGGAACCAGATACTCCAGGGTGCATGACGCACCGACCACAGACAGGGGGCGCCAGTCACTGGCTGCCAGTACCTCATCAGGATCTAACAAAGGGGGAAATAAATATATTTAAAGCTTATGTGGTGCTATGTGTGATGAATTTAAGTATTTGCATTGAAATGTGTATTGATAATACAATAATTATAAAATCGTGACATGATTTTTTTTCTTTCTGTTTGTCCCATATAACAAACATATCCTTTTTTATTGTTATATATTATATAAACACAACAGCATTTACATACTGAGGCTATGAGAGTGTGTGTTGCTGTACCTGCAGGGCCAGTGCGGTGGTGAAACAGTATGCCGTCCGGTTCAGGGCCCCCAGCACCGACTGGAGAGCCTGTTTGACGGGCGCCCAGGCCAGCAGACTGTGCTGGGTGGTGAAGAGAGCCAGCAGCCCCACGTCCACAACCAGGGACCAGAGGACGGAGCCGTCCTGCAGCGCCTCCGCCCACGGGATGGAGTCTGAGGTTCAGGCAAACGACGGGAACAAGAGGAGGAGGGAACAGAACTGAACATTAGTTAGTTTAAATAACACATACAGTAGAAACCTACTTTATTTGAACTGTTTAATCGTTTTCTCATAACACTGTAGAGTTGTGTACATTCCATTCATGGCCTGATAACACGCGGTCATCCACGGAGCCACTGAGAACACACCACTACTGTTCACAGGCACTCAGGCATCAAACGTGTGACAGAATTTACACAATGTTCTAAATGGATTTACATCAAAGACCAATTGTCACTGCAACACAAATGAACATTTTGTCCAAATAAAATCGTTGAATTTAATTAAATTCAATTTGAGTTAAATTAAATCAAATCAAACAATTGATGTAATTTCCCTGAGATCTTTGGAAAGTGTTTGTGTTTCCACTGAGGGACAACAAAACAAATCGTTGTTGTTAGCTGGTCTTGTGTTTAGTTTTTTTGTGACCATAGTGTTTTATGGTTTGTTGTTGTGTTATGTTATTTGCCGTTGAACAGCTGGTGGTCAAACTACAAAAAAAACTTATAATGATGTTGGGATATTATTACTTTAGAGACCTCGGTGATGTCGTGTGAGTGAAATGTTTGTGGCTGCAGGAATCAACACTTTCTGATCTGTCCTAACAAATCTGATATACTCTTATAAACTTATAAACTTATTCCATGAGGATGATACTATTTGCTATTCCACGGGTAAACAGATAAATCCCAGTAAATGACACACGCTATCAGATAAAGTGCTGAAACAAACTCAAACTACTCCAATATAAATATTAAACTACGTCAGCAACCAACGCAAAAAGTAAACAGTTGGAATTTAAGCACTGGCGCTGAACTGGAAAATGAAAAGTGTAAGCGCCCAACGTGGGGCTCGAACCCACGACCCTGAGATTAAGAGTCTCATGCTCTACCGACTGAGCTAGCCGGGCGGTGCTGCCATCTGCCGGCGATCCCTATATCAACATCAAGGAAGTCAGAAGTTATTTAGACTCTTGTTCTACTTCGTTATGAATCATGTTGTTGTTAAAATCCTGAAGCTTTAACTTTGTAGTCAACAACAGCAGCAGCGGAAGCAGCGGAAGCACCGGAAGCCTCGTGCTGCGCTCCGGCTCGGTGAGTGTTACCTTGACACAGGCTCGTCTCTCCGGTGATGTTGTGGTAAATCGCCCGGAACGACACGAAGCGGATGAAGTCTGCGGCGGAGATGAAGACAAACCCGAAGTTCAGCAGCGACACTGCGCCGAGGAAGCAGCCGCGACCCGTGAGTGACGCCATTTCAATCCAGGAGTCTTCATTTGCACACTTCACCCGGTTTCTTCCGGGAGCTGGAGGCAGTACCACTTACCGACACACGGTGGCGCTACAGGGAGTTGTTTCTGATGATACATGATTAATTTATAATCATCAACGATTCAATAAAATATATGAAATTAAACTAGAGTATCAAACTAAAATATACACCTAAAATATAAATTATAAACTGAAATAATGTATTTTACTGAGTAGAATCAATGATAGACAATATTAGACTCGGATGAAGATGTATTTCCTTGTGATTGGTCTGATCTGTCAATATTTCTGAGTTCATTCAAATGTTGAAAACTAATTTAAACATCAAATAAAGCCTGAGCTAAAACTTTCCTGTCCCACTTTGATCTAAGCGTCGTTATTTAGTGTCGAGGAGCAGAACGTGTGTGACTCCATCTGCAGAACCGCCGCCATGTAATGTGTGCACAGCTATTTCAGCTTTATCGACCTAACACTGATACAGTCGAGTCAAAGAATTTGATTTATAGATCTGTAGAAGTAGAGTTGTGCATTATTTGTATTTAAATAGGAAAAACAAGCAACAGTGTTTGACCACAAGGTGTCAGAAAAGATCACATTTAGTTACAGACAACATCTTATAAACAATGTGAATATAGATAGATAGATAGATCGATAGATAGATAGATAGATAGATAGATAGATAAAGAAATAAAGTGCACACAAGAGTTTGGGTCTTTTTTCTGGGGATTTTTTATTGCAGACCACAAATGGTGTAACCACTTACTGAGGAATGAACTCATAAATAAACTATATACATGTACAAACAAAGAGCAGCAGGGAGATGTGCGTCAGCCGGATTCTGTCCTTAGATGAGGCTCACGTCACCACTGTAACACTCGACATGGTAACTTCTGCTTAGTGACACCACTCTTACAGACTCTGTAGACCCCTGAAATAAAACACAACACATGGAGGGAAACTGTTTTTAAAAACTGTCCAAAAGTTAATATGTGAATTTTTTTTTTTTTAAATCTTCCATTTATCAAACAAAGGCACAAATGTATGAATTTGAATGTAGCTGCAGCTCACCTCAGTTGGCAGTATCGGTGTTCTGCAGGCGGCACAGCAGGGGGCCCGGAGCCTGAAACCACAGAGGAGTCTCAATATAAAGTGACAGAAACTGAGAAGTGAGGTCACTTGTGGGTGTGACGTATCTCGTCTGACAGGCTTTTGATAAAAATCTCTTCTTTGGAGTGTGAATCAAAGGCTTGGGGCCCATTGTGTAGAGCCAGGGTAAGAAGGTCACCTGTGGTAGTCGCTGACACAGTAAACCCGGCTGTCTGCGTCCACAGAGAAGGGCTGACCCTCCAGGCTCCGGCTGCAGACCACGCAGCGGAAGCAGGACGGATGGTAGGACCTCCCACGGGCCTGCAGGACCTGAGCGTGCAAGACGAGCTCTTCTTTTACTCACTGTCACGTGCACTCACACAAACTGTAGTGAATAAAATCCAACTTACCATATTATCCATGATTAAAGACCCACAGCTGTTACACACCTCTGGGGCCGGATGAACTCCTGAGTACTACGGTAAATAACAATATTTGTAGATTTGCTGAAGTTTTTCTAAACGTGGATTCAAATTGTCACTTAATAACCAACTTTACAGCCATGATTAAAAAGTAGGTACTCACCAAAAAGTCATTTTCACAGTAGATTCCTCCCGACACTGTGTAGAATGGTTGGCCACTCAGCTTTTTACCTGAACATGGAACAAAGCACAGGGAAGAAGCTGAATGCAGGGAAATCTCTCATTTCCCGTAATGTGACATTTGATATCTGACAAATCACTTTAAACACTAAATATACTGTGACACATTTAACGTTACATTCTATCAGTAGTTTTAATAGTTGATCTTGAATGATGTTTAATTTTGTAAACCTGGAGAATTCAACATTTACTGATATTTCAGCTGTGGAAGGGTCTAGACAATAAACATAAAAGCATCAAAAGTGAAAATGTTTATCAAAAGTCTGAATGTCTTGAAAACAAACATGTCTTTGTTCACATTATCTCCACAAAACCTTTGAGGAAAATGACTCAGTGTCACATGCAGGAAAATGACTGATCCTGGTTCAGTTTTTAAGTTTATTTGAGACAAGCTTTTCACAACAAACCCGGCTTTTCTGAGCCAACTTGATGAAACCGCTCTCCGATGAAGCAGATTATCAATAAAAACATTCTTGTATTTTTAGTTGTGAATATTCAAAGTTACAGTTTTTTTGGTAAGTGTAAGATCAGACACTGAGAGGACTCACTGCAAACGCTGCAGGTGAAACATGTGTCGTGGAATAAATGTCCCATCGCCCGGCAGCCTCTCCCTGCTCCGTACACTGCTTTACTGCATCTTGTACAACTTCCTGTACACAAAAACACGACAAAAAGAAAGACACACAACAACATGATTACTATGGTCCACTTCATTCACTGGAAACAAACTGACAACACACTCACACACACGTGCTGATCAATGATCTGTCTTCAACCTACAGAGGGTTGAAATATCCAGTATATTTCTGCCTTACCAAAGTAAAGACTGGTTCTGTAGCTGGGGTCCATCTCCTGCAGGATTTGCCTCAGCTGTCCTGTCCTGCTGGAGGCTGCAGTATGACTGTGTGGGGGTCTAATTTTATGTGACAGCTGTAAGGGGAGCTCCCATCTCAGTTTATGGGTGTTCGGTGCTTTTGGTCTCAAGTGGGGCGACGAGTCTTCAGACGCTCTGACTCCTCCGAGGCCGAGCAGGCGTCAACCGATATATTTCACTTGGTTCACACGTGGAACCTGCGTAGAAATCCTGGGCAGTTTCTTATTAAGGTTATTGTCATCGTCTTGTCACTTATTTACTCTCCGCAAATGATGACAAATGATGTAAAATAAAACTTTGAACTCATTTTCAAAAGACTGATAATAGGTGACGGGATATGAGATAATGTTTCTGAAATGAGTGACAGTGAATCACACCTGCATTTTTAACATCTGGAGGTCAGCATGTAAAGTGAAACTAAATGAGTAACTGGCTGCTGTAGGTTTTTCTGCTTTTTTCCAAACCATTTCCTGCTCCAGTGAATGTTATACTGTAAAAAACACACTGGACTTTGATTGAGCCTCACTGCTGAACTTTTCATTTCGATCAGGGTCCAGAAGCTGTTGAATCATTAGCGGTGAGCGGACGACTGCGGCTGCTGCTGCTGTGCTTCACTCAAATCTACATTTAGAAACTTCTCGAGGCCATAAATTATATTTTACCTTTATGTTTATTATTCTAATAAAAATGCTGCTGATCCAGTTTATGTATATTTGCTGCCCTCACCTGGACTGTTCCTCGTTTCACAGCTGCAGTACCTCCTGACCTAAAAACCAGACCCGCCCAGATATCAGTCATGTTGGTATTTGTGTTAACCGACTGTGCCAAGAGAGCGGGGATGATGTAACCGAACAATTCATAGAGTCTGTTTTTTTCTAGTCTAAATTCCTCCGCTAATTTTACATTAGCCCTGCTTTTATATACTGTATGTCCCATATTTTTCTTTATAAGGAATGAGGAAGGCATTAAGCGACGCCTGACTTTCACATTCTTACACCTTTCCACTTCAACCTATCACAACCCAGTTTAAAATAATACAAAAGCGACGTATAATACATGGACAGCTCAGGGTTAAAAGTGCCGTATCGGTTTTAAAACTTGTCGTGACCTCTCGGCGGCAAATGTTTGGCCTTCGTGGACCGACAGTAACGTGGGAGGGGAGGGGGGGGATGTGTGACAGCTGCCGATTCTCCACTGAGCTCCTTTGTTGAGACACAGTGTGTGAAGCCGTCTAACTTCACCACAACAGCCACTCTGCATGCTGCCAGACTGGTTCAGCCAAAACCTCTCTGTGTCACCACTGTGTGACCGTAAAGGTGTGTGAGTGTGTGTGTGTGAGTGTGTGTATGTGTGTGTGTTTGTGTTTGTTTGGGGGATTAAAGAGCTTTTATACAAATACAAAGATTAAGACAAATGAGAGAATTCTAACTTTTTTTCTTCTTTTTATGTTTCGTGGCTTAAATTTAAGATTTAGATGAGAACACCTTAAAGTTGAACTGAGGCTACACGGGGTTAAACTGAGGTTAATCTGGGTTTTGGCCGTTTGTCGTTTTAAACATTGTGTTGATTGTGTAATTTGTGACGAAGAGCAAATAAGTGTTTTAAAAAAAGTGAGCACATGTGGGTGTTTGTAAGTGGTCGTGCCCTCAGGTATGTTTCTGAGCAGGAATGTCTTGTGTCATGAGGCGTGTGGAGGCAGGAGGGAGCCTCTTCTTCACAGGAGTGTTATTCACGAAGTCTGCGATCAAACACAAACACACACACAATCACAAATATTGTCATCATCATTTTTCAAAAGCAGAGAACTTCCTGCCAGCGTGACACAACCTGAGATTTTTAACATTAACAGTAAACTTGTGATATTGGATTTAACCTTATTCTCTGCTTTTTATCTCCACATCATTTATTTGGGTTTTAATCATGCATATAACACTGTAAACTTAAGTTAGAGAGAAACTTCTGCTTGGAGCTGTGTTACCACACCCTCTCCTGCCTCATTGTGGGGACACACAGCCCCATGCCAACAATCCCTGGCATGTCTGGGTCTTAAAGGACAAATTATATATATATGTATTTATGTTTTTAATGGTGCAAATAATACAATAACCTTAACGTAGTCACACACAGATACACTTCTGCTTTAAGCTCAGTTTCCACACCCTCCTCTGCCTCCTTTTGGGGATACTCAGCCCCATGCCAACAATCCTTGGCATGTTTGGGTCCTAAATAGGGCAGTCATTGTGGCGCACAGTCACACAAGGACTCCTCTTTACCCCACAAGTCCATATTCTGTGAGTGTGTGTGTGTGTGTGTGTTAGTCCTGCAGGCTCAGGGGCACCTCGGCAGGACCTGATCCTCCACACTCGTCAAGTTTGGACAGGTAACCGTAAACCACCTATAAGGTCCACGCCCTCCGTCGCGCCGTTGCGCACAGGTAATGTGGAACAGGAAGTGGCTGCTGTCAACCCCGTCGCTGCTGTTGTGGATTGAAATGCAGCGGAGTGTTTGAGACTTAAAAGAGCTGCTTTTGGTTTTGCTTTTATTATTTTTACACCGTTTGGATTCTCTTTTTTAAAAAACAGGAGGAAGATCCTCATTTCTGTCAGGAGAAGATGCGGCTCCGTGAGACGCGCGCGTTGCTGGGACTTTTGGTTTGGACAGTGTTCGGGTCCTCAGGTGAGAAAACGCAGGGAAATATTCCCTCTCGGGCAACAAGCAGATGTTCCTCTAATGTTTGGTGAAGCTTCGTTGCTTGTTTGAGTTTAAAATGTCAGAATAAAAGTAGGAAAACATCCTCAGGAAACATCCCGGACTTCTCTTGACAACATTGTGCCAAATGGGTCGAGCTGTGATCCTCTGTTCGTTGGGTTCAGACGTGCTCAGGTGTGGGAGAACGCAGAGATGCACTCGTGGGGAACTGTGTGGGTGTAGCTGTGTGGGTGTGAACGCGCAGCAGAGGCACCATTACATGTGATTGATTGATTGATTGACAGGGGAGATGAGAAATGACTGCAGCACATTTCATCAGCCCGAGCCTTGACTTCTAGACCTCCATTTTCAAACTGTTTATGAGGCATTTATGGAGCTTCCTGGAGGCATGAATTCATCACAGCGTCATTAATGATTGACCAAGCAATCTGCTGCTGAGCTCTGAATCATATTATTAAGCTCTGCTGCTTTGTTCTCCCCATGACTTCATCCATTTCTGTTCCCAGCAGCCTGGTGGAGCCATAAACATCTGTGCAAATGTTCTCTATTGGTGTTAAATATGATCCTTCTGAACTCTGTGATGTCCCCAAAACACTGACTGTTTGCTGTCACGTCGAGAAGAACGTCAGCACACGTTCCCTGTAAATGCTGCAGATTTGTTCTGTGCTGCTTTCGAGCTTTCACAATGTCAGGCGGACGGTTTCTCATATCTTAACACACACTCGTCTGTGAGTGACTCCAAACTGCAGAGACATTTAGATGAATGCAAAGTGGCCTGAAGCTCACACCGTGGAGTCCTTTAGGTTATAAATTTGATTTACATCCTGTAGACTGTGACGTCTACAGTCCCATCAGGTAATAATCCACACAGCCGTAATAGAGGAAAGACTTGTAGAAGATTATGTGACCGGTCTGTGGAACATTAATCTCAGTGATGAAATACAGAACAATGAGAGGAAGTAGATTTGTTTATGTTGGTATGTAGGTTTTTTTGTTTGTGTGCTTGTAGCTGTGCAGGTCTGTAATACAGCCAGTGTGTTTGTACTCAAGCCTATTTGCTAAGCAAATGTGTATGCAGGTTTATATATTCATGTTGTTCCTAATTTTTTGTATATATTAAGAGATCATTAAGCATCGTTAACATTAGGGCTGCGATCAACCATTATTTTCATGATCGATTAGTCTGTCGAGTGTTTTCTTGATTAATCGATTAGTTACTTGGTTCAGAAAATGTCATAAAATGTGTGTTTGTGTTTCCCGAGCCACAGGATGACCTCCTCTAATGATATATAAAATAATATATATGGCCAGAGCAACTACATATATAGACATATACAGAAAAAGAACATGTGGATAACATTGAATCAGAGCCCGTCAGTTAGTTTTTAACTGTGACCATGATAACTAGGCTATTGATTATTGATTGCTATTTATTTTATGATTAAAATATTAACTGGGCGATGAACTTAAATGACCTTAAACCTACTTTTAAAATGTCTGTTCTGCAATTTTTGGTTCTTTCCAGCCGACAAATACTTTGAAAACTGATTAACATCTATGTGCATTGAGTTGTTGGTGTATCAGTCTAGTTTCACAGGAAATACTTTGATATGACAGTGTAAACGGATCAGGCTCCATATCAACAGAAGTTTGTGGTCAGCACAGGATAATGTGATATCACAGAAAGTTAGTAATGAGTTTCACGCTCTGCTTGAGCTCCTGTCATTAATCTGAGTTCATATGACAACATATATATATGACAACAATGAGAATCTCATTAATTGGCTCTGGTCCGTCACCACAGTACATGAGGATAGGTGTGTCTGGGACCTCTGTGTTTACTCAAGCATCAGACTGTGTGTGTTTGGTTCCTTTTGTCCTTCTCGAACTGATGCTGTACCTTAGATTAACATCTGCTTTGTGTGAACTCGCTTCTCTGGTTCCTTCCTCCTCTCTGATATAAGATATCATCACGATACTTTAATGACTTAACAGTTAGTCCTCTCAGATTCAGCTCTGCAGGTCATTCAGCTAATTTGAATGATATTTTTATGAGATAGTGTAATGAGCCTGTTGGAGTGTATGATTGTGCAATATCCAAAAAGACTGATGTCTAAACACGAGAATCTGTCGAAGCATGCACTCAGACATTCTACTGTGCAGCTGAAACAGGACGACACTGGTCATAAAGATCCTTTCTCTCATTTTACTTTGTTAATATGTTTTTAATTTCTTTCACCGTCTGACCTGTGTCCTCAGAGTGCCTGCAGACGGTGGTCCGGTCCGGCAATGGCTCGTCGGTGACGGTGTCCACCGAGCTGCCTCTGGATCAGTGTGCCGTGTGCACGGTCAGCGGAGTGAATGACACAGAGACTTCCTGCCACCCCTCTTTCACTCTGGTACCCGAGGAGGAGGTCAAGCTGCTGTTCAACTGCTCGCAGCCGATAGAGCAGTCTTACACTGTCACGGTAACCCGGGCCATCGGTGAGTGTTTTTAATTTGAAATATACAGAAATGACGCCTCATCAAATCATAAGTTATAGAATATTTAATCCTCAAACCAACCTGTGATACTTTTCCTTGACTTTAATTGTAATCCAGAATGTACTAAAGACGCCTGCAGCCCAGCGACGGTAGAAACTCAACCCATCCTCACAGAGTTCAGCAGAATCTTCATCTGGGAGCTGAAGGCCCCCGAGAAGACGGTGGTGAGTCTGAACATCCTCGGGGATGGACTGAAGGAGACGTCCCAACCGTGCACTGATGGATTTCAGTACTTGGTGGCCACGTCCAAAACAGACAGCAAGAGTCAGACTCAGTACTGTCGAGGCGGATCGGTGACTCGTCTGGATCTGCCCAGTGAAGCCGTCGTGTCTCTGACAGTTCAACCAAAGGCTCAGGTGGAATCTGTGTTTCAGGCGTCTGCTGGACCGTTAAGTAAGAAACGTTTACTTAATACACACTCTTTATTTTATTACAATGATGTTTTTAGTTGGAGCTGTTCAAACGTACCCAAGATATAATGGTCACTTAATATTTGCCGCTAAACATGAACGAATTGTGGTTATGTGCACCACACATACACACACATCACTAAATATACTGTAGCTCCAAACTTTTTCGATACGTTTCTAATGGTGTATTCAGCCCGCTGTAGGAAATCCCTTTTGAAATTAGCTCACACTTTGTCCTCCTCCTCCTCCTCCTCCTCCTCCAGAGGGCCGAACGATGGTCGTGAGCGTCGATCCCAGCACCACTGCCGTCGTCAGCCGGGATCCGGGCGAACCGGAGTGTGAAGTTTGCACCGTTGATGGTTCTGCTCCGAACTGCAGCCCGACAGAGAAGACGCTGACCAACGTGGACAAACTCTCGCTGGAGTTCAGCTGCCCCAAACCCCAGGAAATGTACAGTGTGAAGATGGAGAAGAAGATAGGTGAGAGCTTTGGACACGTTATACAATTTATTTCATCTGCCAGCAAAAAATGGGCTTGATGCTCGTAAAATAACTGTACATGTATGGAAGACAAAGACATAACTTACTTATCAATAAATATATAAATTTATAATATGGTCAATTAGTAAAAAATATATAAAAGTTAGATAAATTAATTCCTAGATTATTATAATAAACAACAATAATATAATAATGTATTGCAATGTAAATAAATTACAACTTAAATCTGTAATTGAATAAATAAATATTGATCATTCATATGTATACAACACTGTTTACTCAATTTCTACTAGTTCTACTATAAATTCAAAATTTTAATTTCATTTCTGTATTTTCTGTTATATACAGAAATATACAAATATTGAAACAAATAAAATCTGAAATGTGGAAATACAGAAATAGAAATTGTAGGAATATATGTATGTATTTATTAGCTCAATACATTTATTTGTGATTTTTTTTTTTTGGGGATGCAACCTAAGATTCCTTTAATTATTACCTAATCTGCCAATTATCTTCTTGATTTAAAAAATTCTGGTTTTGTAAAATGTGAGAAAAGAAAAGTGTCAACCATTTTCTCTCTGTTTCTTGACTCAGAATGCACACAGACGTCCTGCGCTCCTGCGGCAGGAGACGTGGATCCCAGCCTCTTCGTGGATTTCAAAAGATCCATAACGTGGGACATCAAAGTCCCAGAGAGAACCGTGATATCTTTGGATTTCACCGGTGCTGGACTGAAGGCGATTTCCGGAGCAGAAAGCTGTAAAGATGGCTACCAGTACTCTGTGAGTACAACCAAAGGTGACGGAAGCATCAAAGATCAAAGCTTCTGCAGGGGCGGGACGGTGTCTCACCTGGATCTGCTCGGAGCCACGACGGTGACGGTCGAGGTGCCCAAAGAAGGAGAAGTGGAGCAGAAGGTTTTCAGTGTTAAAGCAACACCAAGAGGCAAGAGGCTTTTCCAGATCTTTGCACACACACACACACACACACACACACACACACACACACACACACACACACACACACACACACACACACACACACACACACACACACACACACACACACACACACACACACACCCATTCAATTTATTTGAATAGTGCCAAATCACAACATACTGTATCTCAAGGTACTTTACCACTACACTACTACACTACCACTACTTTATGTACAATACTATTATACTGAATTATTAGTCTATGGTTCAGACAAGAAAGAAAGAGAATGAGCTATAAGTGTTATTTTATCAAACTAAAAATGTAAAAATGTCTTTTACATAATTATATCACAAATATGGTTCATTAATCATATTGATATAATTTTTAATTAAGTTGTGTAAATCTCTTACAGTCACTGTTGGGTAACCAAATGCTAAAACTTATAGACTAGTTTTAGTTTATTTTACAAAGCCAGTGATCAACTTGAGAGAAAAAATGTGAAGTTACAGAGAAGCCTTATACTGACGTGAAACATTAAAGTGAAGTGTAGTATTTTGATACAAAATTTCTCATTTTACTTGAGAAGCCATTGTTCTCAGAATGTCTGGGCTCTTGGGTGTGATCAGTTTCTTATCGTGTTTCTCTTCAGGCAGCAGAATAATGTCCGTGACCCCTGACCCCAAAACCATCATCCTCATCACCAGGGTGTCAGACGAGCCCGACTGCAGCGTGTGTGTGGACAAGGCTCCTGAGCAGAAATGCAACCCGAGGCATCTGAGAATCGTAGACCCTCGCAACACGTCCGTGGAGTTTACCTGTCCTCGCCCTCAGGATGTGTTCAGGGTGGAGATCAACAGAGAAATTGGTACGAATATCAGATTATGGCCATTATGGATATTTATGTTGTTCAAAAAAATATGTTTCATTGGGATTCTCACAAGTGCTTCTCGGCCACTTTGCAAAATGTATGATCGACAAATTAAAAATAGACAAGTCTGTAATATACTGTGGTCTTTAAACACAAGTATAACTCTCATCCAACCAGCGGAGAAATACAGTGGAATGAATATTTTTTTTAAAACAATGAAATCAACGAAGACCGAAATATCAGAGCCATCTTGTTATGACCGTCAATGTATGTATTTTTTCTGGAGATTCTCTGGATTTTAAAGTTTACCTTCCATTTAAAACATTTTCAAAGTCCTCATAATTAAAAGAATAAGCACGTAATGTTCTTGATGATGTTTTTCCTGCACAAACCCCCAAACTAAGTGAGTTTGTTACAAGTTTTCAGTCTAGTTAACAATAAAAATGAAAATGGTTTGGTTTTTATACTAATTTTTATGCCTTGACAACGCAGCAATTTGAGTCTCTGTCGACACAAAACTCTTTGAAAACCTGAATCCCCGTCTCTTCCTCTAACTCTATGATCCCCAGACTGCACAGAGACGTCCTGCTCCGGTGACATCGTCCAGGCCGAGTCGTCGCTGTTCCCCGACTTCAACCGCACCTTCACCTGGGACATGAAAGTCGTCGCCACTCGGGCTTTTCAACTGGACTTCCCGGAGACGGGAATGCGACAGATTCCCAACAAGGAGGCGTGTCCGGACGGTCACACGTACACTCTTATCACGTACCTGCGTGGGGTGACAACCGTTGGGACCTTTTGCAAAGGGGGAACTGTGACCACCATCCTGGCTCGCTACAAGGGCCGAGTGTCTCTGGAGGTGGCCGGGGACACGAAGCTCGACCCTGTTGACTTCAAACTCAGAGTTGGACCAGAGACCAACAGTAAGTTGGCGAGTTTTTGGTCACGATAAACATTTGGTCCATCGCACAATGGATTGGAAGACACCCCTTTAGAATATAGAAATCGTATAGTAACAATTAGAACTATAAACATCAGTTATAGCTTTGTATATACTTCTTTGTAATGTCCTGTTATTTACCCTATTGTCATTGATACAAATGGGGTGGACAAAATAATAAAAACACTTCGACAGCACATCAAACATCATCTTATGAAACCCAGCTGCCCTTTTCTTCTGCTAGTCCGACACACCATCAAATCTCAGCTGGCCACGTAAAGATCATCACTTCTTATATAAACTTTAAACAATATTGTCAACAAAATCACATGTTTCCTCTCCAGATAAATGCCTTTTTTATTTAGTCTTGACATCAAGACCCTTTCAATCTCAGCAATCATTGCTTCTCTTAATTATTATTACTGATATTTTTACTTTTACTATTTTTCTTTACAGGCTGTAAATACCATATAGTTGCATGTCAAAGCGTAAGAGATAAACCGTATATGTGCGTGTTTCTAACCATCACATTGTCTCCTTGTTTCCCTCCAGTGACTGCCATAATGAAGGTCAATCTACCACGAGGTGTATCAGACACAGACTTCATGGCAGCCAACTATCCCGCTAATTTCCCCGATGACCAGCAGATGCAGTGGAACTTCACGGTGCCCGGCATGCACAACTACACCGTGCATTTTCGGAACCACACGGCACCGGAGTGTCTCAGCAAAAAAGTGGAGGTGGAGTACAAGAAAGAGGACAAGAAGGGGAAGACGCTGACTCTGACGGACGCTCAGCCGGCGCATCAGCAGGGCAACTTCAACATGGTGCTGAAGAACTGTCAAACCAACCAGACGCTGCAAGGACTCACCCTGAACTACACAGTTTCTGTGATGAGGAGTGGTCATCCAGGTACGGTGTTCAAACTTCACAGCTGGATGTGGTAAAAACAGAAATGTGGTCATTTGATGTGGATCTTGAGCGACCATAGACGGCCGGGGTTCAATTTAGACAGTGTTAGAAATTCGGGATCAAATTCTCCCAGTGTGACCGCTATCGTACGTTTAAGAACATGTTTACATGCACTGTAGCAACCATGTCACTTTAAATCCACAAATACAAAAATCTGATTTCGACCTTGACCTCCAACCTTATTGTGAACTCGTGTCTTACTTATTGTGTTTTCAGTTTTGATCGAACTTTGGATTATTTAATCATTTTAAATACGACGATGCATCACTCTGTAAAGTTACCACTTCCTTCTTCCAGCTGCTTCTTTCACTGTCTGTAAGCTGGTTACCTAAATGCATGCTGGTTACCCAAAGTCACTTTTTCAATAACAATATAACTTTGTTTCACTGAGTAGATCCAAACAGACTAAATGTTCCATTCAATGAGCCATAATTAGGAAGGGATGTGTATGTGAATTTCTAATGGTGCATTTTACAAAAGGCGATTCCACATTTTAGATGTTGTAGGATCTATGATAAAACTGTCTTGAGACATGATGTTGATGAATGTCGTCTGTGCTGCGTTTCCCTCTCAGTTCTGTGCACCGTGGATCTGACCAGTCGACGAGTGTCCCTGCAGATAGAGAAAGTTGGTTCTGATCCGTACTGTGAGATGAGCATCGGCTCCAAGGTTGAAAAGAAGATAAACGTGGCTGCAGGCACAAAGGCCAGTCTGTCCTTCCTCGACTGTCCCAATGAAGAAGTGCGCCTGACTGCCAGTGAAGTCATCGGTACAATTCTTATTATTTCTTTATATATAGCTAGACGATTTTTTTTAAGAATGGTTCATCCTTGTATTTGTTGCCTAAACTGATCCTTTACATTGAAAACCCTAATATTCTCAATCTCTTTTAAAACAGGCTGCGAGAATGTGTCGTCGTGCTCTTCGATTCGCCTCGGTTTGCCCAAACTGGTTTCCTGTCTACCGATGCCCCTCCACAGCTTCACCTGGCACATCGACGTCCCTCAGGACGGCACAGTGAACCTGGTGTCGCCCAAGGGGGGCTTCCAGCAGTCCCTGCCGGCCCAGAGGTGTAATGGGCAAGTCTTATTTAACGTGGCAGAGAGGGACGGGTATTCGCTCGGAGATTTCTGCTTTACTGGAATCATCCAGAAAATCCAGGCGAACGCCAACGTCTCCATCACGGCTACGGCCAAAGACTTCAGCATGTTCAGGGGGCCTTTTCCGAACGTCAGCTTCAGTCAGGAGATCCCAGGTAAAACGAGGAATGTGCTGTAGCTAATGATTATTTTACTTGTTTAAAAAATACCTGTGGGTTTGGGACTTCAGGTCAAACTAAAATGTAGTACATGCAAATACTTTTGAGCAAATAATAAGCAGATGAATCTATAATGAAAATAAAATTGGTTGTAATGTGCCGTCATTTTGATCTGGAATAAGCCGTGGAAAATATGTTCTATCTGTTTTACTTTGAAATTCCACTCAGGGGCACTGTTGCACTGCAAATGCTGGAGACACACTCTGAATGTATTGACCAGCAGCGACTCACACTTCTGAGACTCAGCATGTTTCCGCTCTTCTTTCAGAGACCTTTATTTACAGAATCAGCCCTAAGCCGAACACTCCCACCCTGCTGGCCACCCCCAACTGGCCCCAGGGTATGAAGCCGTCCTCCACCATGTCCTGGATCGTCACCCTGCCGAGCCAGTACCAGGCGCACTTGCAGTTTGTCAACGTCAGCCAGCCCAAGTGCCTCGACCGGCACACCGCCATGACGGTGAAGATGCTGGGCTACGAGGAGGAGATCATGAGCCGCAGGGAGGACGAGCAGGCGGAGGACAAGCTGCTGGTGCCGCAGAGTTTCTATCTCAACATGTCCAACTGCATACCGGAGGAGGGACACTTTGCTGCAGTCACCAAAATCGTCCTGCAGAAGAAGACCAGTAAGAAAGCACTAGTCTCAGCCTTTGTAGTGCTTTCTAAAAAAAATACTTACTTTAAAAACTAAACAAATAATGTTTTTCTTAATCCCGCCACAGATCTGCTGGCCATCCTCCTCGGGATAGCAGGAGCCCTTTTGCTTGTGCTGATAGTGCTGGCTGTGGTCTGTGTCGTCACAAAGTGAGTACACCAGAATTATAAAAAATTATAATATCAACAACTTTGATTTATTCAGCGTCTACCGAGGTACCTGAGGCCGCTTCACAGAGTTAGAAAAGGGGAATAAAGATAAAAACAAACCGAGGACAGGAAAATATGAGTGGAAATGTTTGCTGTGAAGAAAGTAGTGGTCAAAAACCAGAGGGTTCAGAGGGTAATGATTTCTGACGTGGTCAGATTTAGTAAGTTTTATAATATGTGGGTCCGTATTTAACAAACTATTAGAAATCCCATTCTGCGCACAAGTACAAAATAAATGAACGAATCCTCCACTTTGACTTTTAAGCACTTTTGAAGCTCATTATCATTGACTATGATGAGTTTGTTGATGATGAATTATTATTTGTTTTCACTGACGAACCTCGTCTCTCAACAGTGGAATTTCCACTTCAGTCAAGTTTTCATTTGTTTGTTTGTTTCCATTTTATCCAGATTATAATCGTCTTTCTTTTAATAAGCTTTCTTTGATCAATTGTTGACATATTATATTTTATTAGATATTTTACTACATTTTGTCAGTTTTGAGTCTTTATTCTTAAGTCTGATGAAGACTGGGTCCTTGTTTCTAAGCAGGTCGACGCTGTCTTAGATAAAATGATATTTATTTGTATTCTGGCAGCATTCTCAAGCTCTCTCTCATCGATTCTGCTCTGCATCATCTTTTCAAAACAGGAAAAAGAAACAACAAAGAATGAACAAAGAATCCTCCATCTACATCGCCAAGGGGAATGTCTTCCGCCCGGGTGACCGTCATTTCACCAAAAACCGCTCTGACAACGAGTCCCACGTCTACGCCTCCATCGACGAGTCGATGATTTACGGACATCTCCTGGGCGACACCAGCTACGCCGACAGCATGCAGGACCACTTCAACGGGATGCCGGTGGACTCCTATCAGACCTTTACGGGCCCCAGTGATGGACAGCTGCCGGTAATCAATGAACCGGATCCCGAGCCCCAGATGGACCAGTACAAGACGTTCCTGGACCCCTCCGAGTCTTTCATCCCGTCCCGTCCGCGCACCCCCATCACCCGGGAGGACAGCCTCGGCTTCCAGGACCGCAGGATGGTGGACAACGAGCTGTACACGTTCAAGAGCACCGGGGACATGAACACCATCCGGCTCTCTGCTGTTGACCTGGAGCCGGAGCCGTCGATACTTGAGGATTCCTTGTAGTGGGTCACAACTGGCGCTGGGTGATGGACGGCTGTTACTCCGTACCTCTGGCCTGTGCTGATGTGAATGTCCATGTCTCCATCACACACAGTGGACCCGAGCTCGATTTACGTTTTTAATGTGACGCTCGTCGTCTTCGTCGGTTAATTTCTTAAGCTTCAGGAGCAGAAGCTGTGATCGTCTTCTTTGAAGAACAACATTTTGGGAGATACTTTTGCTTTCCTGCAGAGTTCGGCAAGAGCACGGATTCCAACCTCATGTCTGTGAAGTAAATATGACTAGTACTAGCTTAGCTTAGCTTAGCATAAAGGCTGGAAACAGGACAACAGCTTGACTGGTTCTACTTGAACTCACTCACCCACCAGCACCTTTTTAT
The DNA here is from genome assembly GCF_022539355.2 of Hippoglossus stenolepis. Classification (NCBI taxonomy): domain Eukaryota; kingdom Metazoa; phylum Chordata; class Actinopteri; order Pleuronectiformes; family Pleuronectidae; genus Hippoglossus; species Hippoglossus stenolepis. The sequence goes on from NC_061499.1 coordinate 6,184,259, forward strand.
ATCTCGTTTACTTTTACTCCGTGCAGCGACTTGTTCATCATGAGGGTAATATCGATGTTCTCCGAATTTTCAGCAGGAAAGCGAAACACTTATATTTCGCAAAATGTCAAACTGTTCCTTTTAAAGTTTGATTTGTTTAGTTTTATTAAATCTCTGACTGTAGCTGTGTCTCCAGTCGGGGGCCGCATCCTTCGGAGGCTGCACTTGAAGGCGGATTGCGTCCAAGCAGTGTGACGAGGCTGTCCCATTGCAGAGGCTCCTCCCAATGCAGCCTTCCATCCCTGAGAAGCAAAGCCTCCAGTGGGTGAATCCTTCGCAGGACTCATTGTCGCTTCATTTTTTTCAAAGCAGACCTTTCATTTTGGTTCGGCCCACCAAGGAGGAGGATGCAGCCCCTGAATTGATACACAGCCCATGTGACGTGGACTCAGGAGCAGGAATGTGTTTCTAAATGTGTTTTTTTATAATGTTTGATAGTCTCTTTTAAATATTTTTGTCTTTACTTGTAAATACTGCTGTTTCTTTTGCAATAAATTCTTGCTAAATAGCTTGTTGGGGAAGCACTTCTCTTCTTGGGGGTAATGGGAGCCATCACACTTCTGGACACTGAGAACAATTTCAACCACAGGAACTCCAGCCATGAACAACAGGTGGAAGGAGGGTGTGGAAGAGACGACTGCAGAGCTGCAGCCAGTGTTTACTGTGGAGAAGAAGTGTTTCACTGGAAACAACACACCCAGACGCCATGTTCACATAGTTGCATCACATTTCTCGTAGCTGTAAGTGTGAAGAGTCTGCGTTTGTCTTTCAGTTCTGAGCCTTTGAGACTTTAGGGTGCGACGTATTCAGTGTTAAATCATATTCTGCAGGGGATAATTCTGTACAATTATTATTCAGTCTTCGAATAAGTGAAGGAGCGGTGAAGTACCTGACTCCATTTAAATAGATTTGATTTTGTTCAGTTTTCAGGCACACGTCGTTGAAATTAAACACTTTTATTCTGCAGGTCCTTTGTCGAGCTGCTCCTGACACTTTGAATAATAATCTAGTAATTATTAAGAATTTATTATTTCCTCACTTCCTCATTTAAGACTGAATAACAACATCAGGGGTCAACAGGAGCGCCCCCCTATGGTCACATCATAGCATGCATATAAAGATGGACGACATATCAGCTCTCCATAAAGTGTCTTGATCACCCCCTGGTGGCTGTCTGCAGCATAGATTATGAATCCTGCCTCCTCCCTGTCAGTGGATGGGACATGGACCCAATTTAAAAAGTGCATGTCATAAATATTTTTCTCCAAGATGGTTTCTGATTTTCTCCAGGCTGGTACCAAATGCCAGGCAACCAGTGAAGGGTTCACAATAACTCCTGTATCTCAAGCTCTTTGCAGTTCACACACAGTTTTTTGTTTGAATCAACCGAACCAGATTCATCATGTTAATTTGTGAGTTTTCTACTCAGCAGACGTGACCATTGCACAGAGCTGTTTCCAGTGTTTCTGCCAAGTGGAAAACTAAAGCAGAGGAAACTGTCGCCTGGTTGTTGGCTGCAGCTTCATATTTGCTTCATATCCTCTCATATAAAAACTCGACAAGAAAACACAAAGTGACAATAGAGGAACATTCTTTTGTATTTTATTGATTGTTTTCTTCAGCTTATATCAGGCTTGACATTATAGGAGACTACAAAAACTAGCAAGCTGAAATAATCTTAAAAGAATTCTCAATTAAGGTGTTTGTTTTCTTTATGCGTCTTATATATTATTCTGGCTCCATGTGCGTCTTGTCGGGAAACTACAGTAGTTATTATTTGTGAAGGGAGGCCTGAGTTTAAACCAGCGGTTCTCTACCAGTGAGTTGAGGAGCGTTTTGTAATAGAGATGTGGAAAAGTGAAGTTACACCCAGTTTTTTATGACTGTGAAAGGTGCCAGCACCTTCACACAACTCTTATTGCTGGAACATTTGTATTTTGAATCATGGACATCTAACAGCCTGCTTATGTTTTTATATAATTGGAGGAAATAAAATTTGTGTACATATTCTTTTTAAACAAATGATAGAAGATGCAAAATTACTGATGCCTTGGAAATAAGACAATGTCCCATAATTTCTTTCTTACTCTCGACTGAACTTTTTGGGTTTCCTTGGTTTTACTGTGGCCACGGAGAAAGCTGCAAATTACACATCACCGGGTCTATTTTGTGAGAAATAACCACTTCATGACTTTTTTCCATTTGAATTTGGTTTCAGGTGAAAAACCAGCTGAGAACCACTGGCTTAAAAACTCCTTTAAACTTTTAAAAGTAGCAGGCAAAGTGGCGTTGCAGCAAGAGTACACAGACAAAGCAGCTATGAGCATGCGGAGTCACTGATGCGATAAATGTGTTCAAACAATGTTGAACTGGCAGACAGACGCCTTCTCGTCACGACAGTTCTCGTCAGACCACTTCCCACGGGCGGCCCCGGACAGGCTGGCACAGTTCTGGGACTTGCCGCCATCCGGCTGAGGGGACCGGGAGTTGGAGGTGTCCCAGTTTTTGTATGTGATGCTGGAGGCGGTCTGGTCCATCCAGGTGCCCTCGGTGATCATGTCGTTGACGCCCAGCCAGATCTGCTCGTCCGGGCCGATGCTTTGGCGGACGTAATCTCTGAGCTGGTCGTTCTCGTCGCTGGATGTGGGCGTGCCGAGGACTCCGCCCATGGCGTTGCAGTCTTCGCTGGCGGTGTGATAGCCCTTCTTCACGGGGTCAGCTAAGAAACACTTGCCATGGAACTTTATGCCTTTCAAACAGACTAAAGAGGGACATACAAGAAAGTCATGTAAAAATAAACTGTGATTCAGTGTCACCTTTAATTTTTTCTCTAGCGATGATACTAGTGCTCTGTTTTCTGCTGGATATAATTTAGTGTTCTGCCCTGGAGAGCAGACCAAGGTTTGCCATCTGTCTTCCACATTAAGAGATGTGGTTCAAACGCTACACATGTATCCCATCTGTCTTTATTTTGAAAAGAAGCAGAGCTCAGTCTGTTGGATACAACTTGGAAAAATATCTGTGGTGTTATTGATGTAGCTCATGTCATGATATTAAAGGATTTAACAATTTAAACCATGTCTCTTTTTTATGACTTGAATGTGCCCACAATCTGTAATCTCGACATTATTATTATCCACCTTGAGCTAATTAGTATAACTTAACTTTTAGAACAGATGTGATCACACAGTCATGATTGGACCAAAACAGTCATGTGACACATGCAGTTGGAATAAAATAGGTTAAATGATAATAATGAATAAATGAAACTAATATACAGGAACTTTCCCAGGTTGGTCCACTGGATTGCAATATGTCTGCAGGTTTTTAAAAAGGCCAGGTGTGAAGCGCTGCTGCACCAGCAGATACATTATGTTGATATTTACTTATGCTAACTGCTAAAAACACTATGCTATGACAGTTTAAATGAATATAGGCTCTAATCCACTTATGCCTCTGCCTATTAAAAGAAATTGCACATGTTAAGCATTACTGATTTTCATGCAGTTGTGCACTTTGCCTGATTAGGAGTCCACCTTGGTTATCGATCAGACTAACACCACTGTTAGTATTCATCAGGACCTTCATGTCTCCGTGTACCTGTCTGCAGGGCCTGTTGCTCCTTCAGGTGGTTGAGCTCCTCGAAAATGTCGTTGATCTGTTTCTGCAGCTTCTCGATGGCAGAATCATTTGTTGCTTCTGAGTCCAACAGCAGCAGAGACACAAGAACATTCATATCAGTTGTGCATAAAAAACACCTCATAGAGTAAAAGGAAAATCAAGAAAATTCAATTTGACAGCAGAATCTCAACCAGCCCATAACAAGCTTCATAGGCTTCATAGGCTCTGAAGAATAGGCTCTGAAGAATCTACCTTTTTTCACCGGCTTCTTCCTCTGCTGCAGCGAGCAGTTCACCAGCAGAAGAACTCCCAGCAGCACGCACACTCCTCTGAGCTCCATGATCAGACCTGTTGAATGAAACTGTTCCGACGTGGACGTCTGCAATTTATCTCTCTCTCCCTCAGTCTCTCTCTCTCTCTCCTTCTTACACCCTCCCTCTCATACCTCAGAACAGGGGGAAATACTCCAGTCCAAAACTGTCTTTTGCAGGAATAACAATTCAACCTCAGGAGCCTTAAAGGATGGTGTGTGTGTGTGTGTGTGTGTGTGTGTGTGTGTGTGTGGTTGTGGGTGTGGTCCAGGTATTACTCATGTTGTAAGGACCTAAATCTGTTTACACAGTCCCATTATGGGGACCTGTGTTCCTTATGGTGCCACAAAAACAGCCCCAACGTAAATTATTACATTTTCAGACGAATACATATTTCAAGGTTAGAGTTAGGTTCGGTTTAGGTTTAGTTTAAGGTTAGGGTTTTGCAAGTAGTAACTATGTGTGTGAGTGCTCCAGGTATTACTCATGTTGTGGGGACCTAAATCTATTTACACAGTCACCTAATGGGGGCTTGTCTTCAGACAACCAGACCCCATAACATAAATGATTAAATTTAAGCTGAAGATACATTTTTACGGTTAGGTTTAGGTTCGGGGTTATGTAAGTATTAACTGTGTGTGTGTGTGTCTCATCTGACTCCAGACACTTAACCAGAGCCAGGTGAGGCCTGTAGGTGGAGCCAGGCAGACAGGGCGAGACCGTGTGGAAAAGGTTAGGACATAACCTGGTGCAGCTTTCATCAAAGTGTATGAAACAGAAATAAACACTGACTCATCTGTTACATAAAAGCCTCAATAACCCAGGTACAGTTTATTTTTGCCTTAAAAAGAAAGAATAAGACTTTCTTTCCTAAAAAACGGCCAAGAGGTGCTTTGAAAGCTCGGAGTTACCGGCCTCATTCGGAAAGAATGTGATTTCCAGGTGTTTTTGGCTGCAGTGAAGCACTGAAATCAAAAGTTCTTCAATCATTACATTTGAAACATCTCATCATTTCATGATTCCTTCTATGAAGAATTTGTATCTTTTAGTTTCAAACTCTGCAATGAGAGCTCAGGCCATAAATATGAATTTGCCTGGGAGCTGTTTGCTGCACAACAACAGGCTGCGTGGAAACGGTCCAGTCACATCTGGTGTTTCCGTGAAGACTTCAGCTTCACACAATCCTCCACCGACACGTGGCAAAGACAGAAGGACGCACAGAGGCTGGACTTTTACTGTGAACTGCAGCTTAACTGATCACTTATCAGTGATAGTAAAATCAATTAGGAGTTGCTGCCTAACGTAATGTAAATCCCATCTTTTTGTGTTTATTAAAAACATTAACACCACACTGCATTGTCTCCATTCTCCACGTTTCAGCAAATACAAAAACAAGCAGACTCTACAAATTAAAAGTTTTATTAGAAAACTACGTTTACATGTACACACATCATGTAGATACAGTCCTAACCGAGGAAGCCGACTTTCTGCTTCTTCTTTCCCAAACTCTCCTCCTGCCGCAGCAGCTTCATGAGCGGAGCATGAAGAGCTTTACCGACCCGTTTACCGGCCTGGAGACAGAAAAAAAAAAACGTATTCATGCACAATCAGATAAAAAAAAACATTTACATTTAGAAAATAATCAATACTCTGACATTTTGGTAAATATACTTCATGCATATTAAAGATGCATCAACAGCTTCACCCGTCTGACACAATAACCTGGTTATTAGCTCAAGGTCGACTCTCGCTGCTTTTGTCATAGTAACGATTTATAATAATAGAAAAACAGCACATTATGCTAATGTGGCAGCTGTGGAGGGAGAGGGCCAGATGGTGGAGGAGGACGGCCGGACTCACCTGTGTCATTTCAAAGATGCTCTCTGGATCCAAGCTGCCTCCGCCCACCTTCCTCGTGCAGGTGACCGTGCCCTTGTGTGTGACCGAGATGATGAGGCTCGCCACCGAGCACGCCTTCTCCTGCAGCGTTGCGTCCACCACGTGTCTGTGGCCCACCTGCACATAAACAGTGTGTACGTGTCATCGTTTGTGCGATCGTGGGCTTTATAAATAGAGTACCAGTCAGTGAGCTCACCTTGCACAAGGTCACGATACAGGGGACGTTTTCTACATTCAGTCTCATGCAGTCATACGGGTCGTCCGACAGCTCAATTTCCTTTGCCCCCTCCTCATCTGCGGAAATGTGCACTTTGGGAATTCTGTCGGTAATGAGGTCAGAAGACTTTTTTTATAACTGAACAATATAACAGCTGTGAGAGATCTTAGGCTTAACAATCCAGACTTAAAACAAACAGCAGAATGACACTTTACTTACTTTGTGTTGAAGAGCGCTGCTTTGATCGCTATTGAAATGGCATCGTACAAGTTTCCATCGCACTGCAGGAGCTGTAGAAACATACAGGAGTGAAATATTATGAATCAAATAAGCAGTTCTAGGAGCAAAAATCCTACAAAACTCCTTAAAATGTGGACAGACGATGGCAATGTGCGACCACCCACCAGCACGTCCACGTAGAGCACCCAGCAGTGTTCTCCTGCACTGATACACAGACTCTTAAGGTCCACACTGTGTTTGTTGTTGAACACTTTGTAGAGAGTGTTGCTCAGCTCCGTCCCCAGCTCGTCGCCTCCTCTGCCCTCAAATTCGGGGGTTGCATTGGCCGAACTAGCGAAGGAAGGAGAAAACAAGACAATAAACATGCGCTGTAACAGAATGTCTATCCGTCTGTGTTTCTATTCTTTCTTGAGTTAGTGGGAAAGAGGTGAGGAAGAATATGAAGGGAGAGCAGAGACTGACTGAGCCTACTACACCTCTCCACATGCATGTTGAAAGTTGATTGTGTTACATTACACAGGGAACAGACTATACAACTCTTCCTAGTGGCAGGGAATCAATTAAACACTACTAAACCTGTTCACCTAAAATTACAATTATATTAATTAGGACAAATGTCATTTTGATACAGTAATTGGGTTGACATGGATGTGTTGAAGACCAAACATTTCACAGTTTTTTATCTTCTTTCCCATAACACTGAGGGATTTGTTCCAGATCAGATGGGAAAAGACCAGGTGACTGAGTTCGAAAAAAAATACCTGTGGTGTGCTATTAAAATCCCATTTTATTGAATATATATGTGTATATATCTAATGGATGGTAAATGGAAAATTGAAGTGATGAAAGGAAGATTAAAGTTAATACATTCAAAAGTTAATTAATTTGAAAACTAAATCTCACTTGATTCTTGTAACTCATGACTTTATGCACCACACCTACCAGTCAACAAAGAACTCCAAGTAACCTTCATTAGGTACCAGGGGCCTCGGTTTGCCAATGTCCGCCTTAATCCCAACCAGCACTGCAGTGTGGCCCTGACGGAGACACAACACGAAATCAAAGACTATCAGTCAGTCAGCGAAAATACACACAACAAAAGGGAAGACACAATTACAATGTGCTAGTTGTGTGCACAAGAAACGAGTCAGAGCCTGTTTTAGTTTAAAGAGAAAATTAAATGAATGTTGGACTTGAGCTGCAGATGCTGAGATACTGTGTGTGTGTGTGTGTGTGTGTGCGTGCGTGTGTGTGTGTGTATACCAGTGTGACTTTAGCAGATCCGTCGGTGTTGGACACCACGTCAGTCTCTATCTCCACGTGTCTGTAGTCCTCACAGCCTCGTCCATCCACCCTCAGATCATCCTGACGGTCAAAGGATCAACATGTCAACAACAACAACACTGGCTCTGTTAGCAACGTGCGGACGCAGCTCGCCTTCCGGCGTCGTACGGCGCAACCCACAGCTCCACAGGGACACTATCTCGGGTGGAGAGTTAGATACCGACGTGTGAAAGCAAACTCACCCGTATTCCGTGTAAAATGTAGACTTTCTCCGCCTCACTGACTCTTACAGTCGCCATAATGCTGTGAAAACCACCGGCGGCCGTGTGTGTGTGTGTGTGTGGGGGGGTCGCTTTTCTTCTACGTCATAAAAAGACGACGGCAAGAAAAAGAATCACTCTCGCTTGTTTTTGTCTGATTTGCTCACCTGCGCGTCCCGGACGAGGAAAGAACCCGCCCAACCGGTGCAGCCAGACTTTAACATAAAAACACTTTTTTTTAAAATAACCTTTCTGTGCGTTTACGGCCTATTTCACATGTTATTATGTAATTCAGCTGAACATAGTGTATTACAGCGGTTTACAGAGAAATAAAGAGTCTCACTGCTGAAAGGAGCCGCTCCCTGTCAGACGTCACTCAGGGCAGCAGTGCTACACACACACATACAGACAGGGAGACACTTCCGGGTTGGCTCTGCGGGGTTTTGTTGTCCCTCCGCCCGCAGAGCTGTTCTCTGGACCCGAGGCCTGTTCGGAAGCTCGGCCCTCGGCTGTAGTTTCCACACGGACCGCACACCCACGACCGGCTCGTCGGAACCGAGGAGGCGGCGGCGGAGAGAGGCAGCGGGAGCAGCGGGGCCGCGGAGAGCAGCTGCCCGGGGATCGGTGAGGCTGGGCTGGGGCTGAGATATCAGGAGGAGACTCCCACCCCCATGGTGGATCTGTTTTAACCTCACAAGCCTCCAAACTACCAGAGGACTTCAGGGAAACTTGTGCTGAGCCGCCGGGAGACTGCGAGGTTTGTGTTTCACAACATATCGACCCTCTACTTGTTATGTCATTTAATATAACGTTAAATTATAACACCGGGAAACACAGAGATATCCCGGCTGCACAGTTACTTCCTGCTCCGGGTTACTTAACTTTCTGGAAGTTCACTCATTGCAAACCGCTGTGATCCTCATGATAACGGTGCAGTCAGCACCAGAGGTTATTTTAGCAGCAGAAGAAACCTCTGCTCAAAGGCACTACAGCAGGACAGTTCATTTAAATCCCCGTTATTAAGTTTTATTTTGTTTCCGTTATCCTCCATTAAATCAAACTCCAAAACATGTGCAAACAAAGATGCCATGTGTATTTTCTTATCAGTATAATGAAAAGTAATTCTGCAAGCAATTCACTTTCACTATCAAATCATTTGTCGTCCATATATTTATTAGATATTCTTTCAATCATATGAATCGAACTCAAACAGAGTGAATGCTAAGTTTCCAGGTTCAAGCTTCACACAATCAGGAGTTCACACTTTACCTTTCAAATCTGATCTGAGGTTTCCCGTGTATTTACCCCTCCAGTGCCACAGATTTCCCTCAACTCAAATCCCAGTTATCATCATGTATGACCCTGTCTAAATACCACGGAGGCACCGTGTTTGGTTACTGCTGGAAAGATGTGATGAAGTTGAATAAATACACCCGGGGGAAACGAAACTGAAATTACAGGTTTCCACTTTTTCAGTATCACAAACCTCTGATTTCACAAGCCGCCTAATGAAAATCTCAGTAAACTGACACCGTTAGTTGAAGGGTTATCTCACCGGGAGGTCCGATCTATTTCCTTCTCATCTCTGCATCCCACACCTCTGAGTTCTTATCATCCTCCCTGCCCATGAACATTCCTGTAAATCATTGCCTGGATATGTGTCTGTGCCGTGTATACATCTGGAGTTAGTTCCCGGACTCAGGGGGCTGTAAATCTGCAGGGACGTCATGATTAGCAGCATTTCAGCGGCTCTCAGCGGTTGAGTCTTTTCCTCTGGTTTTGTACACATGAAGAAGGGCTGTTCTCTGGAGAGTTTCTGTTACTTTCAACTCATCCAGTCAGTCCCCCGAAGTGTAAACACATAGTCAATGAGTGAAAGAAGAAATCTATAGACTTTCACAAAAGAATCCATTCACCGAGTTGTTAATGAACCCTGGTTGTTCAGTTTCAGTTTCATCCCAGGTCTCTTGTGACTTTGTGTGTTTCGGTTTCGTCTGATCATCTGCCTTTTCAGGAAACATCCTTTTTAGGGCCCCTTTTTTTTTAATCTTTTTGTCTGGTGGAGTAAAGTTATTAAAGCAGTCGAGCAGTTTTCAATCTCTGTATCCCCCGTCCTGGAACCAGTTTGACTTGAAATGGCTCCGCTTCCAACATCTGAATGGGTCTGACACACAGTCACATGGATGACTAACAGTCATTTTGACTGATGAAACCAAAACCTGCTTAACGAGGATTTCGTCCAAGAACTTGAAATTGTTTTGTCCTTTTTTTGACGTAGATGTGTGAAATTGCCTCGATGAGATTGCCTGTGCTGAAACTGCAAAAGAGAAGTGGTTGGGTTGAAACGTTTGTTTTGCAGAATTCTACGGTTCCTTCCTAAAAAAATATATGAATTTCACGTCTCTGTTAGCCTAAATGTAAAAATATAACATTTAAGTAGACTACAATGGAAAGTAACAAAAAAAACATTGATTCCACATAGTAAACATACTGAGACAACAACACATACACATAGCTTTTAAGGGAAGTTGTATTTTGTTGTGAAGTTGTACCTTTTTGTTTAGACCAGACTTGACTTTGATTATTTATTATTAGAACACGAGTTTCTGCCAGGATCACTGACCGGGGTTAAACCTTATGGTTGGATTGAATCCTCAGGAATGTCCAGACTGTTTAAATACGCTCACTGAAAGCTCAGGTTTAGGTTAGAACTACACTGAGGTCCAGACGTCCTCAGGGAAGAGGCAGTTTTATTCCACTCTTTGTTATGTGTATAATAATGAGGCCTATTGTAGGTTTTCTGACATTTGATCCTCTTTGAAGTCTCTTCATCTTCGTCCACACACACTCAGACCGATCGCTTATTCATCAGCCTCGTCTCCAGACAGACCTGGACTCGCACTCAGGTCCAGTGCAGCTCACGATTCAACTGTGTTTTAAGACCAAATGTGAATTTCAGCCTCTAAATCCAACTCCATCTTCTTTTTGGTGTGAGAGGAAAGTTGGCCTCCTGGGATCAGATCAGTCAGTGTTTGTTCCTCCTGCAGTTAAAGCTTCCTCCAGAGATTTGTCCTCAACCTCATTTGCTGATTCTCTTTATCTTATTAGTTCCCATCCTTCTCCATACTCCTCAAGGATGTAGTGTCCTCATTAGTTTGTTAACACAGACTGCTAATTGTTGAGGGACAGCACTCCTACAGTTTGAATGCAGTCGGGACATATCTGCTTACAAAAGGGCGATTGACTCCTTTCCCATTGCCAGTAGAAGAATTATCTGTGTGCAGAGTTTGCAGCTTCATCTCTCGATCGATATCTGGGATGTTTTGGCTTCATATTTGGATAGTGGGAGGACGTGGAGATGCATCGTCCATCTTTATAAACATCTTTATCAAGAAATAATCAGCAGATTAATACTCATTATGAAAATAATCACCACTAGCAGCGCTACGATGAAACCACAAACTTAATCCTAATCCCCTGTCTAACTCTGTCGTTCTGTTTTCTTTTCATGTCTCTTCCCCTCTCGTCGCAGTATGTGGTCGAGGCCACGGGCGTTGTAGGATGAAGAGCCCGGCGCACCGCACCAGGGACATCGAGCGCCAAGCTGGCTACCTGAGGCCCGAGCACTGTGCCCCTCCCCCGCTCCGCAACAGCTCCGACACCATGTGGTTCATCCGCGACGGCTGCGGCATCGTGTGCGGCGTCATCACCTGGCTCCTGATCTTCTACGCCGAGTTCGTTGTGGGGTTTGTGATGCTGCTGCCCGCCAAGAACATTATCTACAGCTTCTTCAACGGGGTGCTCTTCAGCAGCCTCGCCTTCCTCGCCCTCGCCTCTCACGCCAAGGCCATGTGCACAGACCCGGTCAGTAAGACTAAATTAGACTATAGGAAACGTATCAGGTGACACCCAATGTAACAGATACTACAATTTCTTTTCTCCCCCGTCTCACCCAGGGAGCCGTGCCTAAAGGAAACGCTACCAAAGAATTCATCGAAAGCCTGCAGCTCAAACCAGGACAGGTGGTGTACAAGTGTCCCAAGTGCTGCAGCATCAAGCCGGACCGAGCTCATCACTGCAGGTACACTGACACCCAGTCAATGTGTGAGAAGATTCATTGCAAAACCCTGCACCCTGATTGTGAATCTGGGCGTGCAGCGTTCTGCTGATGTGTGCAGCTTCCAGGGGAGAGTCCTGGAGAGCCTCTCCCACAGGGACTCCACTCCTCTGCGTTCCTGCCCCTCCCCCGTCTCCCCTCTGTGTTTTGTTTTAAGGGGTAGCTATGAGGCGTCTCCCTGTAGACTCTGCAGCTTGATGTTAGGGAGTTTCCTCTGTGGCTGCTCAGTGTGCATCCTGGGATCTGGAGGCATGAAAAGTGCAATAACACTGCAGAGTAATTGAATTGTAACGGCAGTGAGTCAGTTTGAAAGAAATGGATGATTTTCTTTTGCTTAGTATTGAGTCATCCTTGCCTGTGGTTCAGATGACACTCTCGTCTCTAATGACCCATAACAATCATATATTACACACAGTTTGGGAGCTTTTGAAACTGCTGAAGATGGACTGACAGTCTGTTATTAAAGTTCTATATATATATACTCCACATCTAGATTGGTCTGTTGCCTATTTTTGTCCCATTTTCTCACCGTCCTGATGAATGTGTGTGTGTCCACAGTGTGTGTAAACGCTGCATCAAGAAGATGGACCACCACTGTCCCTGGGTGAACAACTGTGTCGGAGAGAGCAACCAGAAATACTTTGTGCTCTTCACAGTGAGTGTTGGAGCACGACACGATGCAGAATAATGAAGGAATCGCATTAATGCTCACCTCTTACATTATTGTCTGATTTTGTTTTTCAGATGTACATTGCACTTATATCCTTCCATGCACTCATCCTGGTGGCTTTTCATTTCGTGCTCTGCTTTGAAGAAGACTGGACAAGTGAGTAACCACTTTCCACCAGTGACTGTACTGGTTTACCACCTCAGTTTCAAGGGACTGGTTGGGGTGGATCTTCTTGAATGGAAAACTGCAGGATTATAATTTTGATTCATTTAAAAAAAAGGGCCTGCATCAGGATACATTACTATATGTATATTACAAATCATTTTTAGCATTTAAAACCAATCAGTTGGAGCTGAGTGTATTTTCAATGTACAACTCCATTTCCAAAGGTTTTATACTGGTACCAAACTTCTTTTTGAAATGAAAACTCTTCCTCTTCTTCCTCAGAGTGCAGCAACTTCTCTCCACCAGCAACCGTCATCCTCCTCATCCTCCTCTGCTTTGAAGCTCTCCTCTTTTTGATCTTCACCGCCGTCATGTTTGGGACTCAGGTTCACTCCATCTGTACCGATGAGACGGTGAGTGAAGCTGCGGTAATTTCTCCTCCTCGTCGCTCCACTGTGACCCCTACTGAAAATGAATTTCAGCCACGTGCCCAGTGTCAGTGATGACGGTTGGGTTCAGGCAGTCGAGTTAGGATGTAGGCATTTTGTTTTTTTCTGTTTGAACATGCCCGAACCCAACGTTTTGCCGATTCCAGGCATCTGCAGCGTGACAGAACTCGACCCGAGCCCAAATATCATTTCAAATATTTGTCCGAACCAGGCCCGGTCCATCGAGTTTAGTTAACCGGGCACAGGTGAAGGTTATAAACAGAAAAACAGTTTGCAGTGGAGCTGCAATTTATGCCTCATATCTGTCATCCTGAAGTACGTCACACAGGGTTAATGGTTCTAAATTCACTGAGTTGGTGTTTACAATAATACTCCGATGTAAATAACAACAGGTAATTGACAGTTTCCAGGGAGATGAACTCATAAGGTATCTGCTCCAAACCCCCATTAGGAGGGTGACTCACACTGTCATAATATCCACCACAGAGATCATCTGTTTCAGTCGACTTCTGTCTCATAGAGCCGTGTGTGTGTGTGTGTGTGTGTGTGTGTGTGTGTGTGTGTGTGTGTGTGTGTGTGTGTGTGTGTGTGTGTGTGTGTGTGTGTGTGTGTGTGTGTGTGTGTGTGTGTGTGTGTGTGTGTGTGTGTGTGTGTGTGTTACTCATCAGGCAATACTGGGAGTGGGTCACTTCACCCTGATAAAGACTTCAGAGAGCTTTATGCTTCATTTTTAAATCCCTGTGGTTATTTTCTGTTTGTGCATTAAATTTTAAAGACGCAGCTTTATCTTCACAGTTGATACAGCCTGTATTTTGCATCAGCTTTGAATTTGAATCAGTGTTGGGAGACTCTTTCTATCTTCTCAAGTCTTCCATCCTATCTCACTCCTGCAGGGTATCGAGCAGCTGAAGAAGGAGGAGCGACGATGGGCCAAAAGGTCTAAATGGATGAATCTGAAGTTGGTGTTTGGCCATCCCTTCTCCGTATCCTGGCTGAGCCCGTTTGCTAAACCCGACCACGGCAAGGCGGACGTTTACCAGTACATAGTGTGAAAGCCGGAAACGAAGCTGAGCTCTGCTGCTGTGGAATAAGACTGATCGGTCCCGGGTCTGACGTCCTATTGGCCGGACCTGAACGAGCATGAACTCCTTTCAACCACATACACATTTTCTTTCATTTATTGAAATTTCAGGGTATTCTAGTGTTGTTGTTTCTTTACATTTTATAGTTTCCCTCTTGGTGCTGACTGAGATTAATGATGTGTAGCTCAACAAAACCAACTGAGCAACTTGCAAAGGAGCACTTACTAAGAGTTGGTGAAACGACACAGAGAGAGTTCCGCCTTCTCCCGAGTCCATGTTCCTGCATCATTTCCTGCTTCCAATACTAAACAATGGGAACTGAAGTGCAGGAGTTTTTTTTTGCACGGAGCAGCACTGTCCATGTATTTCTTTTTTTTTTTTCACCATCTCTGTGATCCTGTCCTGTTTTTTTCTGTATTTCTCTTGATGCAATAGTATTTAGCTGGATGCTGCGGATCATGTTGCCTTAGAACAGTGCATTAGTGAACGGTGGCATCTATTGTTTTTAAAAGAAATGTTGTTTTTGCCTTAATGTGAAAGTCAGGGTGAGACACCAGTTCATATTGTTTTAAATCCCGAGTCTCGTTGAAGTAAATGGGGAAAGTATTCTGACTTTTGGTGGATTTGTTCAGGTGATCTTTGTCCATTTGATAAAGTTTTGATTTACTCTGTGGAGTTTTTGTTGGAAGTAAACCTCCGAGAAAGTTAGAACAAATCACATGTAAGAGCAATATGAGTAAGTTTTTAGTGCTGTAAGAAGAAGTAGAGAAGCATTAGTCTCACAGTGGCCAGTTAAAGTCTTAATCCTTAAGATTTTAGTCCTGGTTGATTTGGTGTTTATTTACATTGCAACCAAACAAACTCATGCTGCTTTAATTAAGAAGTGGGTCAATAATTAGTAGTTTTACATGATCATCAGCAAATTAGATCTGATTCATGCTGCACAAGTAGTTTACCACCATAGACAGTTTATAAAGATGAACGACGAGTATCCGCTGCCTCCTGCTATCCAGAAATCATGTCAAAAATATTATATATAATAATTTGACTTCTTACTTTGGTCTATGTCCCATCCACAAACATGGAGAAGGGGCCAGTGGTCTTACTCAGTCAGTGCTGCTTGCTTGTCAGTGCCAACTCTTGCGACAAATCAATTGTTTCCTTTTGATTCCTTCACAGTGAAAGCGAGTGAGTGTTTTGCAAGTTGAGTGCTTTTAGTGTGAACGGTAAATGTAAAGAGTGTCAGTAAACACAGCACAGGTTTTAAATGAATTTGCAGAAATGAGTCGAAAGAAAATAGAAGTACCCGTTTCCTTCCACATTCGTTCTAAGAGACAGTTGGTGTGTATTTGCAGAAGAATGAGATGACGCAAGTGGAGGAGCCCCGATCGGATGTTTTAATCTGCAGCAGTTTTCTTTGTCTCTGCAGTGGAAGTATAATTGAATGAATGTTTTGTGATTTATTTTTGTTACACTAAGTCTTTTTCCGTTGACCTTTGTCGCATTCTGTTTTTTATCGTTACACAAACTTTTCCACCTCAGCCAAGCGTAAAAACATTTAAAAATTGCTGTTTGTTGTAAAAAAAAATTACTATTGATTCATTTCAGGACAATCTTAAGGATTACAACTTTAAAATCTGAGACATTGCAGGTGAAGACAATTGTTTTTAATCTAAGAGGAAACATGTGGAAGGCTGTGTGTTAAACTCCCATCAGGCAGTTTGACCGGCGTCCTTTTGTTCATTTGACACGTCTGTGCAGTAAACGTAGACGACCTCCTCGCTTTGATCATTATCACAGTCACCAGCTTAGATGGAAAAGTCAGGGAATAAAAAAAAAGACGTTGCTCTCTGAATGCACTGGAGTGTAATTGACACGCTCTCATTTGAGGGAATTAGTTCATGGATAATCCAGTTTGTCATAGATGGTGGACGTGAGCCTGACTGGAGGCAGCGGTGAAGCCTCACAGGGTGAAAGTGTGATTACAAATTTGGGGCGAGTGGAAAACGTTTGCCTGAAAGAATGAGTCTAGAAATGCCCGTCACAGCTGCGGACATTGCCGGGGCCACCCAGTGTGACGAGGAGAATTTCACCCGGACAGGAAACGGGCCACTTCCGAACATTTCCACACAAACAAAAAAGGCCTTTGCCCAGATGTGTCTGAACGCCTTACTTATTACTGCATCATGTTTTATAGATGAGCAGAATCCTGAGAACATTAACCTACGTGTTGCCAAATTGAACCCCCTTGATCAACGGAGGCAGTGAAGTGACCATTTCAAGTGTAGAGCATGCATTGTCAGGAGTGACGTTTTCTTAGATTTTTAAAATCACTAGGAGTTTTTTAATCGATGTCAAAACGTTGCTACACGGTGCACAGACACAGTAAACCAGCGTTCTTCTTTTTCTTCAGTGTTCTGCGTGGTCGGGGTTTGAATTACCGAGGACCACGTTTTGTTTTTCTTTGTTAATTTTGACTGTGGTATGTTTAAATGGGAATGAAATAAAACTATGTGACTGCTTTATAGTTTTTTTTATAGTTTATTGACTATCACTTTGCTTTGGTAGATAAGGTCTCACCTGAGGAGGATTTGGGCACTAGATTTTAATTTAATGGATATAATTGATACTGTGTCTAAAACAAAATGAAAATAGCCAAATATCCTTTAAACTAATTGATTATTTTCTTTTGCATACCATTATTTAACATCTTTACAATGGGAAAAGTATAAGTATTTTCAGATTAGCTCAAGGCAAACATCCCATCCAGCTGTATTATAATAAGCCCTTTCTGTATTAAAACATCATGTTTGAATGCAAAGAAAGGACACTGAGCTTAATGGGTTCAGTTCCTCTTCGCTGCAGGAAAACCACAGACCTTCACATCTAATTGTATTTATGTGGATGAAGAGCAGCTCGGAGAAGCTGCTCTGTGTGAGGCCGTCTCCTGAACGTCTCCCTAAAGCCAACATGAGCGACGGAAACAGGAAACTTGTTTGTCGGATAAGATGTTTATTTAATAATTTAACAGTGTTTCTTCTTTCGGGCGGAGACAACAATTCACCCATCATCCATTAAGTGTCTGCTATCAACAGAATGTATTTACACTTTTACAAACATCTGTAAAACACATTGTCAGGTTTATATCAGAGCAATCAGCCTCTCTCTCTTATGATCTGCTCGTGTGGAGAGAACCAACAAAGATGAGCTTCCTTCACTTTAAATTCAAAATATTAGGACTGAACACACTTGTGTGGCTCTGCTGTCAACAGAACAGCTTCATATAGTTAAAATCCTAATTGATTCAATGGTTTCTGATACTTGTTTCCTTGCAGTGCAGCACATGAACTCGTCAGTATAGTTTTATAATCTCTCCGTACGCTCATCTACAGTTTATGTGCACATGGACATAAATACATCCCACTCAGGGCCATGCCTCTGCCACAGGGCTGCAGAGCTCTGATTGGTTATATTACACAGAGTGGGTTCACAGGTCCATGGTTTCCCCTCAGGTCACATCATGTCATGCCGTTAAGTGGAAACAAAAGCCAGGCACCATAACATTTTCAAAATCAAAGCAGAAATCACAGATATTAAAGGTACCGTATGTTAACGGAGTTGTTTGACGTTTTGGGAAAGTCTGCTTGTATTCGTTTTCTCGCCACAATTCAAATGACTACACACTAGTGAAAACATTATGAGGATTATTTTATATTCAAGTCTTACACACTGGACCTTTAATGATGCTCCTAGGAAGGTTTTGTTATCTTTGCAAAGACCAGGCTACCTGTTCTCTCTGTTTCTACTCTTTATGCTAAGCTAGGCTAATTGACTTCTGGCTCCAGCTACAGACAACAAAACAAAACGCGAATAAGCAGAATTTCCCAATTCGTCTGACAACTCATAAACGACTCAACACACCCAGGATCCCAAAACACGGAGGCACAAACAAGGGCTGAAAAAATCCTGCACGGTGAGTGAACGGCCCTGCTACAAACACCACTCAGCTGATCCTTAGGATGAGATCTAGTCACATTGTCACTGCAGTCACATTAACAGGGATGCATGTAAATCTCATGATACGATTCCTGCACAGCAGCGGTTGGAAGGACGTGTGGTAGAAATGTTTGTGCGACGCTGCTGTGGGATATTACAGCCCGGTATGATAGCTACCATTATGCAGTTATATTATGATATGTATCCAAACAACAGCACAGTGTGATTTTTTTAAAAATGCCATTCAACGAAGCAGCCTCAGATGTCATGCGAACAGAAAACATCTGTCTTGTAGCAGGTATTGCCATTTTTCTACGTTCCATTATTAATGCTCAAAGCTCCCTCGCTTACACACGTCACAGTGTCATGAGACTTTAAAGGAAGTACGTTATTGCACTCTTGCAGACAACTCCAGGGATGAAGAGGGAAGCTTAGGGCTCTAATGAACCCACATAGATGACGAGCCATGGACTGATATTTCCGACGTGCAACAGAATAATACGAGATTGCAAATGCAGGGATATATAAATCTCAAGCAGCCAAAAAAGTCCAGTGTGATGTGTCTGACGCTGGAGAGACAGTTTGGCCGCCTAAGTCACGAGATAAATAAAACGATGCGGCTCACAGGGACGTCCCTCCGACGTGAAATGACGCTGCAGGAGAGACCAGCTGCTTCCGGATCACAACACGCGGCATGCTCGTATCTTGAGGTTAAGATTCAAGCTGCCGAAGAAAAAAGAAGAAGAAAGACCCTGGTGCCGGGGCGAAGTCGTCACACCAGGGTCGAGCCTTTCAGCGCTACATCACTGGGGTTATTACTTGTGAAATACACCTCGTTAGCTTCGTGTATACAACATCGCTTTGAGCATGCAGACGATGGAATGTCGGTGTAGGATGTTTACAGTGAGTGTCTTAGTAACTCAAGGAAAATGTAAGTAAGGAAAGCTGTCGTGATCAAACAGCTGCAGTTTATAATGCACAGTTTGATAGATGGTAACATGCACATGGGAAATAAAGCAATTTACCCAAAAGATTCTGTCAATATGAACAAAGGTCCTCACATTATATTCACATAACGTGTTTTCTTCCTCCCTGAAATACGCTTATTGTTTTTCCTGCTGAGAGTTAAAAGAGAGGATTCGGTGCTTTTACTCCAAAAAGCTCCAAGCACTTTTAAGTTTTGATTTAACGTTTGAGATTTTCAAGCCAAATTAACAAAAAATATAATGACACCAGCTTCTCAAATGTGAATCTTCTGGGTTTTTGACTGATGTCTGTGTCTGTGTCTTGTTTGTTTCCTTATTTGTCAGCAGGATAACACAAAAAGAACAGAACTGATTTGCACCGAACCTGGTGGAGGGTTGAGGCAAAGACCAGGAGAGAATCACCGGCTCCAGAGTGGATCCGGTTAAAGGTTCGGATCCAGAATGTGTTTTTATCACTCAACTACATTGCGAGTTAGGGGCATTATTCAAATAACAAATCCTCTCTATTCTCAGCAAGAAAGCAACTAAAAGTATTTCACAAAATGTAGAATTATTCTTCCTTCACATCTGCTGTGTTAGCCCATGAGTTCTTGTTGTGCTGTTGTTGAATAAATAGTTTCCAAAACATAACATAAAGCGAGTGTAATTTTTGCTTCGTTGTGAGTCTCTGGAGGAGGATGATATTGGGACTTCAGGGGAAACTGGATGCAGGCGTCTGTTACTTTGTCTCCACCAGCCACAGTGAAGCTGCACCATGGACAGAGACGGCATCTCCTCTGATTTCAGAACAGCAGCTGGCACGGCTTCACCACCTGCACTGTTACAAAAAGAAGGATAAATACTTTTAAAACGTATTTTAAAATCGTATTTTAAAATCAGAGGAGTTGCTGAACTGAAAACACACCACGTACCACAGCCAGCAGGAGCCAGGCTGAACTGAACTAGTGGAGACCAGACATATTATTCATCCTTCTGGGCGACGGCGCTCCGGTGTCCCTCCTGTGGTGAGACCCTCTGCAGTACCAGCAGACCGGAGAAGGTCAGAGAGATCCCAACCCACCACAGTGTTATCTGGGCTTCACCAAAGATCAGCTGCCCGAGGAAAGCCTGCAGAGGTGGAGGATAAATCAGGGTGAATTAAGTTCCTTCTAAATAGAGTCTGAGACGAGAAAGGAAATGAGAGCAAACGAGAGGACTTGTGCGAGAGGCTGCTACTCACGGAAGATACGAAGTTGGAGGCGGTGGTGGTCACAGTGGTTTGGGTGGAGGAGGAGGAATACCTGAGTGCTTTGGCAAGGAAGGTCCACATCACAGCGTTACAGGTGAACAGGAGTCCGCCACACAGCAGCCTCAGAGGGATGTGGAGCTGGAAAACACAAACACGAGCTCGTACAGACAGCTCACGACAACTCGAGACGAACGACAAACTCAAAGACAGTGGGGTTGCCATTCGATTGAGAAAGCAAAGTGGCTCGGTTTGTCCATTCTGGGCTACTCTAGAAACATGGCGGCCTCCGTGGAAGGAGACCCTGGATATAAACATCCATTCTAAGGCAACTAAATCAGGATTCCTACAGTTTCACATGATTAATACTAAAAATAACATCCCTCTGCCAGCCAGGGCCACGGGGACGTGACTTCTATTGTGAAATCTAATTGTGCCGAGTTTAAACCTGGGGCTTTAGACGCATGGAGTTCTTTAGTTCTCCTGCAGATTAGAGGTCACTGTTTGACGTCTCCACTGCCTCACGCTTCAAACTGCTGCCTGCGGAGGTTTCTGACATCACTGTGTGCAGAGAGCATGAAGGTCATTGAGGAAACATGACCCCCAGCTCCAACACCGTCAGGGACCGAGCAACGCGACAACACATCACACTGCAATGTCATTCAGCACGAGGACACGGCAGCTGCAGCATGGGGTCTCCCGTGTGATGCTGCTGCTGATGCTGAGGGAATCAGGGAGGAGAGGGGGGAGGGGGGAGGGGGGAGGAGGGGAGAGGAGAGGAGAGGAGAGGAGGAGAGGGGGAGATAAGATGAGAGTAAAGGAAAGGAGAGGAGAGGAATCAGGGAGGAAGTGAAGGGTAAATGAGAGGAGAGGAGAGGAGAGTAAAGGAAAGGAGAGGGAAGAGGTGGACAGGAAAGGAAAGGAGAGGAGGTAAAGATGAGTCAGGGAGGAGGGGGAGAGTAAAGGAAAGGAGAGGAGATGGAGTCAGGGAGGAGGTGGACAGGAGAGGAGATGGAGTCAGGGAAGAGGTGGACATGAGAGGAGATGGAGTCAGGGAGGAGGTGGAGAGTAAAGGAGAGGAGAGGAGGTGAAGATGAGTCAGGGAGGAGGTGGAGAGTAAAGGAAAGGAGAGGAGATGGAGTCAGGGAGGAGGTGAAGAGGAGACAGGCAGGAGGTGGACAGGAGAGGAGATGGAGTCAGGGAAGAGGTGGAGAGTAAAGGAGAGGAGAGGAGGTGAAGATGAGTCAGGGAGGAGGTGGAGAGTAAAGGAAATGAGAGGAGATGGAGTCAGGGAAGAGGTGGACATGAGAGGAGATGGAGTCATGGAGGAGGTGGAGAGTAAAGGAGAGGAGGTGGAGAAGACGGGATCACCAGCACCTCCCGTCCCAACTTCCTCCGGGAGAACCCAGCCCTCTCTCGGACACACACACGCTCGCCGCTGCATTATTCACATCACATCCTCATCAGGTGAATAATTCACAGTAACCGCGGCGGAGCCTCCTCACCCGGTCACAGGTGGTGGTCTCGTCCGCGTGTCTGAATCTGCGCTGCTCCCCCCACGTCCGGAGTCCGGTCTCGCACACTCCCTTCAGGTAGTCCGCTCCCAGGGACAGCTTGGCCGAGGACGACGCCACGGCCCCGAGGAAACCCGCCAGCAGTGCATAGCAAACTCCCGGGAACATGATGAGGATGATGGCGGCGGCCGAGGCTCATTATTCTCGAACAAACCTCCACATCTCTGCTGCTGCTGCCGCTGCTGGTCCGGATCGAGCTGCCCGCATCGTACTGTGTGTGTCCGTGTGTGTGTGTGTCTCCGTGTGTGTGTGTCACCGAGCACGTTTTCCTGCACTTTCTACCCACAACCGTCCGGTGGCAGTCAAACAGCACATGTTCAACCCGGAGCAGTGCAGTGGTTGGACCGATAAGACCCCGTGGCATTCTGGGAATTGTAGTTACATCATTTTATAACCTTATAAAAAATTGTATAACTTAGTAGCTGCAATAAGGGGTCTGAAATAATAACAACTTTTTTTTAATCTGGGATTTATTTTTTATAAAGTACATATTATGATTATATTTATTTATATATATGATAATAATACTTTTATTATGACTACTGTTTTTGTTATCATTACTACTGCAACTACTACTACTACATCTTTATTGCGTATTCATTTTTATAATAAAATAATACTAATGTTATGTATAATACAAAATCAATAATTAAATACTCAAATAACACGTATATTAATATATATATGAATATAGTATTTTTACAATGCAGTCACCTACTCTGCACCCTTATTCTAGGAATTGTAGTTCAATAATTTCATAACCATGGCTGAATAAAAAAAATACTTTGATGCAGTAAAAGGTGTCTCTGAACATGCTGGAATTATAATAATTGACACCATAATAAAAAGAAGAATAACTATTATTCTTCTTATTAAAGAGGGAGTGTATTCAAGCAAAGCCTCCTGTTCCTCTGCGCCGGGATGCTGGCTGGAGAAGAGGGCAATCAATGCTAACGTAATGTCCTTGAGTGTGGGAACGACTCCACTCTATCCAAACGGCTTGAATCCCAGGGTCAGACCTCAGTTCCCTCCAGCATACTGATGAGCTGCATTATAAAGAATCATTATAACACAAAGCGTATAAATGGGATGCGTGGGAGGTGAGTGTATAGGCAGTAGATGGCTGCACATGTACGTCCACACATGATCCTCATTCTCTTTGCTCTGTGCCCTTTACAGAGAGATGAGCTCGTCAAAGAGGACGAACCAGAATAGGACTGAATTCTTCTTCTTATTAGGGAAGTGAAAGGAGCCATTGTCATGAATGTATGGGCCTGTACTGACTGTATTAATCAGAGCGTCACGATTAAAAGTTACCATTAAATTCGATGGCAAGCAAGAATGGCTCGTACCTCCGCCAAGGTCGACATTCCTACTAACGATTGTTTAGTTCTTATGGTAGGAATATATTTATACAAAAAAGGAAGTGGGCTGAAGATTTATTTATCAAAAAACATTGTTAAAAATAGTGAGACCCTGTATCCGCCCCATTAACGCGCATCCCTCTACTAAGTTTGATGGTAATTGTAGTAGTTTTCTTTTTGGGTAATCCTGCTGACAAATAAAAAAACAAGCAAATACACAAAAAGACAAATTCCAAATTTCGGTTCATTAAAAGTTCTCTGTAACAAAAAAAGTTTACAGACGGAAAATAATCTATATTAGGAGGCAGCTGCACAACACCAGGGTCCGGAAATGGAAGCAGACAAATATAATTCAACTGTTCAAATATTAAAGACTGCGCTTTTCCTTCTGTGACATGTCTTCTGAAAGTCTACTTGGCTGTATCTCAGTGAGGAGGGTGGAATTTCTAAATGCTCCCGGGAAAAATACATCACACACTGAAGATGAGCTCATCATTTTCTCCGCCAGACCAAATGTAAACTAAATTAGTGTTGTTGCCCAGCAGATGTCTCCAGTGTGCTTCTGTAGAGAGACACGTCCACATTTACCACAACTGGCTGTACATGTGTAAATCTGTATTTTACTTACACAGCTCAGTCTTATATTGTCATTTTGAGCAATTGTGAGCAATAAAATTCTAATTATTTTATAAAGTAGCTGTTATGGCGTCATCGCTGCTTTAAATATATATTGACCTCTGACCACCCAGATCTAATCAGTTCATTGATGAGTCTTAGAAAACGTGTGAGCCAAATTTTAAAAGATTCCCTCAAGGTGTTCCTGAGATATCGCGTTCACAAGGTAAACATGTTGTTTTGTGAGGTCACAGTGACCTTGACCTTCAAAATCAAATTGTTTCATCCTTGAGTCCAACTGAAGGTTTGTAACAAATTTGAAGAGATTCCCTCAAGGCTTTCTGGATATAATGCGCTCACAAAACGGGATGAACGGATGGAGAACCAGAAAAAATAATGCCCCCGGCCACTAGCTGTCGCCAGCGTGGAGGTGTAAAATAAAAATGTAGAGCCAAGACTTCCATGTGTCTGTATGTGTCTGTGTTTGTGTGTTTTCCTGTTGTTTGTGAAAAAGGATATTAGAGCTGTTGTGACGGAGCCGAGAAGCAGAGGTTGTTGTTTCTCTTACAGTGTCCTCTGTTCTGATCTCTGTGAAACAAGCTTCAGGGGGCCGACCGCCCTCAGTCCGTCACACAGTCATTGTTCTGTCTGCCTCGTCGGAAAAGTCTGAAATCCAACTGAGCCATTAGCTGTTGTCGCCAGAAGCTCCGCTGACAAACACAAGTGTCAGGTTAGAGCACTAATTGGGACCCTCGTGCTGCTGCTCAATAGAGCGATAATTGAGCCCACAGAGCGTCAGTGACACTTTTACAGAAGGTCTGTCATCGTCTTCCTGTGTCTTTGTCCACATTTGTGCTTTTGGACCAGTGAGGTGATTTAATAGGGGGGGAAAGGCTTTCTTCAAAGTGTAAGGTTCATTAGTGTAAGAACCTTTACTATGACCTTTAAGTCTGATGTCAGCTCCTATAAATCAGAAATAGATTTGAATGAATTAAAGGAAGAATTTAGCGGTTTTAAAATGGACCTCTTATATTTGCAGGATTTTTCTCTCCATTTCCTTTGCATCCATTTACCTGATTACATCTAAATACGAGACCTGTTCATTTCATCTTGAGATGCATCGAAACATAGTTAATCACATTTT
Source organism: Hippoglossus stenolepis (assembly GCF_022539355.2). Taxonomy (NCBI): domain Eukaryota; kingdom Metazoa; phylum Chordata; class Actinopteri; order Pleuronectiformes; family Pleuronectidae; genus Hippoglossus; species Hippoglossus stenolepis. The sequence continues at coordinate 6,209,517 of NC_061499.1, forward strand.
CTTTAAAAATCATTTAACTATATTTAAATTTACATAGCATGGAGCAGAGAGGATGTTCAAGGACATAAATACCTTAGGAACAAACCTTTTTTTTTGATCAAACTGCAATAATCAGGCTACTTTTGCTCGATTGTTGAGTGTCTGTGATATAAAAACACAAAAGATGACTTGAAAACAATGTTCTCCATCGGTTTATGGTCTCTTGGATGTTGATGTGCTGTTCCTAATTCTTCACTCTTTCTTTTAGAGATGTAAAGATGCTCTGACCTTCAGGGAGATTCCTGACAACTGAGGGTTCCCAACACAACAACGTAAAAACAGTAAGAATATACAGCCTTTATATTCATCTCTGTTCATCACTGAGCTTTATTCTTCAGCTGATCCAATTGATAGTCATGGCGTCATCTTTCAGCTCTGCATGGAAAGAGGCAGCACAGGGAGAGGTATGGTCAAATGTTCACTTACAGGCAGGGCCCACATCCTTGAACTATAAAATCTCTCGCTCCTGCTATCAGCTACACACACACACACACACACACACACACACACACACACACACAAATGCTGTATGCTGACCTTGTCAACATGCAGGGTCAATAGCCCCCCTCCAGTCCATTATTGGCGAGGTTGCAGCTCTTTGTGAGTAATGCAGGCTGTTGTGCAAACAGTTTCAAGCTTTTGGCAAGTCGAGCATCCCCACACGTCGGTTGTACTTTAGACTGAACCGAGGCAGAAATGAAATCAGCCGAATCACAGTTATACACCAGGTCAAATCAAAGTAAGAGCCCAGAGACAAAGTTAAGTTCATTTGGGCTTCTTCTCCAGACGGTTTATGGAGCCATGTTGCCGGGCGGCAGACTTCACATCGAGCAGATAAAATGTTCCCAAAACAAACAGACTCCAGATAATGTCCGTTCCTGTTGTTGCCAGGAACAATTAGAGCAGGTGAGATGCTAATCTGATCCAGCTGTTCTTTGTGAACGCAGCATAAGCAGAACGCGGAAACAATCCAAGGTCGGCCGAAGCTGTCTGTACGATATAGTTGTGTTTTGTTTCGGGCTCTCAGAAACTCGAGGATGTGGATTATGTGTATTTGTACATTATGGGATGGACAGCAGCAGGGTGCAGATAGCTGTCAGGGGCAAGGACAGCGAGGCTCACACGGCCAAACGCTGATGAGATTTCACTGATGAAATACACCCATCCTTATTCAAATTCTGACAGCCTGCTCCAAAAGAACCTGCACTACTTTTTTCCGGTAACCTTTGAAGATGTGCACCGACTGCACAACGATGGTCTTTCCGACAAACAGTATCAACGAAAACTCTCTGTCCTGCCACTCACGACGGACGCGCTCGAAATGCCAGGATCCATTAAAAACTGTGAAAGATCATGTCGTGGAAATTGATGCATTAGAAGTGAGAGATGAAGATGTGTCCTGAGGGAGGACGTGATCGCACGACTTAATCTTTAACGCTGAGTCTCTGGCTTTTTATTTGCTGAGCCTTGTGGTCAATCATCAATTATTTTCTTAAAGGCTGTCAGACGTCCGGTGCTGGACAGCCGCTCGCTTTGATCAAGTAAAGTTTTGCTTGCTTAACTTTTGCTGCGGCAACATGCTGAAAAATTCTGAAACAAAACTACTTCCCACTACACTTCATGGACGAAAAAATATGGACATGCAATATATTAATGTTCCTATTCTATTAACAATCAGTGAGCCACTTCATCCCAATTGTTTTGACGATCTGGGCCAAAACAATTTTGCTATGTGGGATGCACACGCAGACGGTTATGCACCAATCACTGTGGGTTGTAAGCTAGTTAGCCAAGCATGCTAATGTGGACGGCTCGTATTAGAGCAGATAAACTCACAGTTTAATCATTGGCTGCATATTGTTTTATGGTCTGGTGATAAAAAAGATACATAGCCAATCAAACTATACATTGACTATGTGAAGGAAGGGTTTAGCAAATGCTAATTTCCTTTATGTTGAAAAATGAACATGATGATTACATTTTTCTATAATATTTTAGATACATTATCAACTGAAATGGGATGATGAAGGCCTCAGAGTCAAACTGCCATGGCCTCTTATAATGAAATGCAGTTGACCGTTGCTTGACTCTCAGCTCGAGCTTTTACCAAACCACTAACTCTCGGTTGCACAGGGATTTTCTTTTCCGCTGCCTCGTATTGATCTTTGCTTTGTGGCTGCCTCAGCTGACAAGCAGCAGGAATCTATCCGTGCTCTTATAAGTGTCCTGTGGAGATTCACGCCTTCGATTGCTCAGCGCAATCTCGGCCTCCTGCTAATAGCCTGCAATGCTCTTCAGTCTGGTCTTCATTAAAGGTTCAGTGTGTAAGATTTAGGTGAAAGGGATCTATTGGCAGAAATTGAATATAAAATAAACCTGATGTTTTCACTAGTTTTATCTAAATAGTACGAGTTGTTTGTTTTTTTTACCCTAGAATGGGCCCTTTATATTTAAATACTTTATATTTACATCAGGAGCGGGTCCTCTCTATGGAAGCCACCATGTTTTTTACAGTAGCCCAGACTGGACAAACTAAACCTTTTGAGTTTTTATGACAACTGAAGTCTACCACAGGTTCTCTTTTCGTGTTTGGAAGGGGAGGGTGAGGTGAGGGGTGTTCAGCTGCAACACGCAACTTCACCACTGGATGTCACTAAATTCTACACCCTGAACCTTTAACGTGTGAGTGTGCATATGAGTGGATTACATAACACTTTGATGAAATGTATAATGATAGTGTATATATCACAAGGACATACACGTATGTATAGACCATATTCACAAAACACAATTTGTCTCATAGGGCTTAACAAGGCTAACACGGCATCCTCTGCCCTTAACCCTCGACAAGTGTAAGGAAAAACTACCAGAATTTTTTTTATTATCATGGGAAAATAACGTAGAAACCTCAGAAACGGACAGAAGTGCATTTGATTAGAAGAAACAGATTTGAGCATAATGGAAAATCAGTCTTGTGATGATCAGATGCCACCATGTTCATGATCCATTTTCCATGAGGATCCACCAGCCTCATGCATGAGTCATCTGAGTTTTTCCTGCAGGTATTTGCAGTATTTGTATTTGATAAATTTTCTCTGTCACTTTTTCTTTTAGTGCGATGATGTGTCCATCAAGACTGTAACATCCGGGGGCGGGTCCACAGTGGAGTGGGCGTGTCTGCGCTGGCTACCAGGAAAAACGCTGGAGGAGAACCGGACTCACACACACACGCACGCACGCACACGCACACTCACTGCAGAGGAGCGAGCGGGACACCAGGAGGAACATGTCCGCCTCCTCACGCACCGAGGGACGGTCACACCACCGGAGCAGCGCGGTCCAAGCTCGCCCTCCACCTCCTCCGCTGTAGTTGAGCAGACACTCGCCGCCTGGTTCCACACTTATGTTCTGAAGGCTTCTCTGCTGCTGCTGGTCCATCCTCCTCCTCCTCCTCCTCTTCCTCCTCCTTCCTCCTCCTCCTCCTCCTCCTCCTGCTGCTGCTGTTCACCGTCCCGTCGCCAGGATGGACAAGTCTCTCTGCAGTCCGCATCACGGGACCAACAAAACAAACTCTCCCTCCACGGAGCGGGGGAACTCAGCGAGGAAGCCCGGCGGCCGGACCGGGACGCACAGCCCCGGCTCCAGCTCCTGCTCCGGCTCCGGCTCTGGCTCCGGCTCCGGCTCCCTGGGCGGCCCGGCCGGAGCAGGAGGCAGCCGGGAAGCGGGGCTGGGGAACAGCATGAATGTGCAGCAGAGGAGGAGGCAGCTGGAAGGAGTGCTGAGCAAATACACCAACCTGATCCAGGGCTGGCAGAACAGGTAAGAGGAGCACGGATGGAGTTCAGGTGGAGGGAGGAGGTGGGAGGAGGTGTGAGGAGGTGTTGGCTTCATGTGTCCGTGGCTTCATGTTGTTTTGGCTCCGTCCACGTTGCACTTTTACCACCACGTCACTGTGAGGGGGGGGGGAGGAAGGGAGGTGGGAGGTTGTGGGGTTCAGATCCAAACAACCCCCCACACACACACAGGCCTGATGGTGACTGACCATTATCACTCATACCTTCATATATTAAGTATTTACAGTATTTCAAATTAGTCAAATCAAACTTCATTGTACTCATTGATGGTGAGATGCATTTTAAGAATCTAAAGTTCAACTCTGCTTTTGCAAATTATATAATAAAATAAGTATTTACAGAGATTCCTGCATTGAATCACATGGCCCGTGTTACATTTAGACCTGGATCAGCAGGTGTTTCATTGATTCATAATTTACTTAAGTCATTCTTTGACTAAAAACTATTAGATATCAATGATTTTTGACTAAATACTTGCTGGTTTTCTTTGGCACCAATAAGAGTAAGAGAGGAATATCTGTTTGGAAAGTTGTGAACTGCAATTTCCACTATTTTGACATTTGCCAGTGAGAATATTAAAGACTAATTGATAATGAAAGTAATCAGCCATTGTCATTCTAGTTGTGTTGGATTGCATTTTCTAATATTGAGTTGCCTCATGTATGTATATTGGCAAGTATGTTTTATTAAAGACAGGATATATCAACACACTCCTCATTCCCATAAAGAAAATAAATGCCCTCATGAAAGCATGTATTCGTCTGACATGTAAACAGGAATATGAATGCAATATTCGATTAGCAACTCATATAATAAACATCATGATAATGTCTTATTTGGAATAATGTCAATAGCAGGAATATTGCTGCTTAAAAGTAGTCACTGACATTTCCCCTTATGGCAGAAATACTTAAATACAGTCAGTCGTGCAGCAGCTATGGAGAAACATCACCATTCATGTGCAGTCGTGTTTCTGGCCACCTGATGAGTGTAAGTCCAACACTGACCCTCTCTTAAGTCTGTGTTTGCTTTCTAGCAACTCCTTTTCTACCAGCTTATCCCTCGGCTGTGTGTGTCTGCTGTTTGGTGCTGAGCAGGTAAAGCCCAGTGGGAGTTTTCAGAGGCTTTTCTCTGGAGACAGGTGCCCGCTGCGGCTGAAAATCACTCGGTAAGAGCAGCGAGAGGGAATCAGACGAGTGAAGTTGTGAGATGGACAGAGAAACAATGAGTCGGGAGTACAAAGGAGCTGCAGACGCACACCGTCACACTGTTTTCAACTTCAGTATGTCTTAACTACATAAATACACATGATGGTCACTTTAAGGGATGTTTATGTTCTATATTTATTCAAAATAAATATGATTTGTTGTCAGCAAAAAGTAATTGTTATAAGTAGAGCTGAACAAATTAATAATTTAATTATCGATTAATCTCCTGGTTCCTTTTTCACATTAATTGCTTAATCATTTGCTCTGTGACATGTCAGAAAATCTTTAGATATCTCGTTTCATCATAAATAAACAATAAATAGTAATATAATGAATAGATCATCCATTAATGAGTCTGATGTTTATAGGCATAAAGCTTGATGTGGCTCTTTAACTCCTGAGGATAAGTGACAGTTAGACAGTTTGTGTGTGTGTGTGTGTGTGTGTGTGTGTGTGTGTGTGTGTGTGTGTGTGTGTGTGTGTGTGTGTGTGTGTGTGTGTGTGTGTGTGTGTGTGTGTGTGTGTGTGTGTGTGTGTGTGTGTGTGGTGTCTGAGGCGAATTGATTAATTGACCAACTGTATAAGATAGGATTTATTCAAGGGCTGCTGCATTGGATTGTACAGGTGTACCTAATAATGTGGTAGCATAAAAGTGTATAGGGGGCGTTCACGCTGCGCTGTGCGCTTCCTGCTGCAGGTTGTAGATAATATGACTTATTGGGTTTATTTGACTGTTTCAGACATCTTACCTGTAGTTGTGTGATATTCCGTTGCTCGTTGGGAACAGAATATCTCGGTGCTTTACTGTGCGACTGAACGTCATGTAGCATTTATGGGTTCGCTCCCTGATTAACTCAACTCCCACGCCGGAAACCAAGTTTTTATGAGAAACTGTGAGTGTGCTTTTAATTTGAAAACATCACTGCAGCCTGCACTTGTTGCTCTGAGCAACACATACAACATCTGGTTGCTGTTTAGGATGTTCTAATGTAATGGAAAAAGCCTTTTCTTGCAAATTTCCTGTGCACTGCTGAACACCTGTACAGCTGATGAATAATGCAGGATTTCGGCTCTGCAGCTGTATAATTTTGTGAATGGAATTTCTTCTTCTTTTTTACCCATATGCACACAAAAATAGCTGATGTGTGCTGCTTCGCTGTAGTGGTGCTGCAGAGGAGAAGGAAGCCAGTGTGAGTGGGAGAGGTGTGGGGATATATAGGGAGGTGGAGGTGGAGAAAACGAACGGCTGCTCCCTGCTCTCCTATCAAACTGACAGACAGATGATGCACTGAACTGGATCTCGATCTGCACCCCCTGAGATACCTGGGTAAAAAAATACACACATGTTCTCTTCAAAGAGGAAACAGCGAGGTGGCGTTGATCAAAAGAAAATTATGTCTGCGATGTTCATGTGGGATTTGTCGTCAGTTGCTTGAACACACTCACACACACACACACACAGTATGTATGTAAACAGACATGCTGTGCAGGCTGTTTTCTGCAGGGTTAGGTTATTTCCTTTGAGATGGTGCCTTGCTCTGTTCCAGTGTCACAGAGCCTGAAGGCAAAGGTCCCGCTTTCAACCGGAGATTCCTTTCAGTTCATTGACCAGAGCCTTAGCCTCGGCCTGGAGCTCCACTGTGCACACACAGATCGTGAGCATCGACTAAAGGATCCTGAATATGTAGCCCGGAGCTGGAAATGCTATCAGATCAGATGTTTGCACAAACCCCTGATTTTCTGCAGTACTGCTCCTCGTTAGAACTATGATGACTTGTACCTCCCAGGTCGCCTGTGAAGATTAATAATTATCACCAAGACTCCTCTTATCTCATCAGGAAGCAGTTTTGATCTCTCAAAGAGCCGCGCACAAAGACGGAACAATCATCGTGTCATTTGAATGCAAATTTATGAAATTAAATTTCTTAGTTTAGTCTTTAGAAGGAAGGGAAAGGCTTCATATTTTGTTGAATGCTGCCATTCCACACATCCAATACACGTGTTGTTCATGTGAATCTGAAATGAAGATGAGTTAATTCTACACTACGTGAATTTAAATGACTCCTGGGGTCGTGCTATTATTATGTTGTATAAAGCCATTATGTCACTCAGTGAAAGGGGGCTTTGATTTGCAAAAGCAGAGTTGTCCTCCAGATTCTTATCAGCAGCTTGAATATATTCTAGATATTTGCTTTCCTTTGTGTGTGTGTGTGTGTGTGTGTGTGTGTGTGTGTGTGTGTGTGTGTGTGTGTGTGTGTGTGTGTGTGTGTGTGTGTGTGTGTGTGTGTGTGTGTGTGTGTGTGTGTGTGTGTGTGTGTGTGTGTGTGTGTGTAATACATTTCAGGAAAAACTTCAGTGCACATGGGATAAATGGCTCTGGTTCTTATAGAAGCTTTCAAACACAGAATCGTTTGAAGCAGGAGAGACTGCGACTGGTGGAACTCGGTGCCGGAGTAATAACAGTCACGTTCTCAGTGTTCGTCATGTGGAGGGAGTCGTAGTGTGTGTTTGGCTGGTGGTGTCGTGGTGGGCCGCGGACCTGAGTGGAGCTAATTCTGCCACTGTGTGGGTGGCCATGTGTCAATGTGAAGTGCTGCTAGGTTGACGTGTGTGTGTGTGTGTGTGTGTGTGTGTGTGTGTGTGTGTGTGTGTGTGTGTGTGTGTGTGTGTGTGTGTGTGTGTGTGTGTGTGTGTGTGTGTGTGTGTGTGTGTGTGTCAGAGAAAATGTGAAAAGGTAGCAGTTTTTTCTCTATACACACAAACGCACACACGTATATTTGCACACGTTCAGACTCAGCCTGTGAAAACAGATGTATGAAGACATGTTAAGTAAATTGCAACAGAACGGCCGCATTACAAACTGGAGGTGTGGTGTTTCCTGTGCAGTCAGGATGCAGATAGGCTGCTCTACAAAGCTGCTTTTGAATTGCTTTGGAGGAAACGTAGGATTCAGCGTTTTTTGGAGCTTGACCCATAATAGATAATAATGAAAGAAAATCACCTTGGTTCTGTTAGACTGGGTCAGAGTCGCGTATGAAGTGCAACAAAGCTTCTGCAGCCAGGAGTCAAACCGTGTATGTTTGGGTTTTGTGGAATGTGACCTAATCACTGGAGCCCCGACTGTTCTATTTTTAATCTGTCTCTCGGGATTCCCTCAAATTAAAGTGCAATTTGAATTCCACCTTTAAAAGATAATTAGTTTCTTACTATTGTAGGTTTGACATATGTATATAAAAAAAGCCAATAATTCCTAAGATCCCATACAATTCTTCATGATATAATAATAATAATAGACATTGCATGTTCTCAGCGCATATGTAGATTTTCCCTGGGTACTCGGGGATGTTGGCCCTGCCATATGATGGCGACCTGTCCCGGCTGTACCACGCTTCTGGCCCAATGTCTGCTTTGATTAGCTCCACCACACATACAGGATAAGTGGTGTGTATACAGTAGAAAATGGATACAAGAAATACAATATTAAACATAACGTTTCTGCACTGTTTCTCTGTAAGATAAAACTTGCATCATATTGGAACATATCAACAAACATAAACCCTGATACAATATGTCTGTGAAAGTCATATCAGACAATTTTTCATCGTCCAGGTTATAAATCGGTCGGGCTGTCGCAAAAAGACCAGATTTATTTGCAAACTGATCAAACAAATGTGGGAGATATTCCTCTGCGTTCAGCTTTTAATTCAGGTTGTCATCTGTTTATCCTGAGGATTGTTTGTGCACCTAATGCCCAACATTTACACGCAGATCACAGAAATCGTGCAGAGCTCTCTCTCAGTCTCCTCTTTAGACATCACGTTGTAGAAAATCAGGCTGTAAGTAATGCTACACGTGTTTGTTCTGCATTTATATGGTCTTAAGTGGCCAGTGGAGTGGGGAGTTAAGGATTGTGAGGGATGAATCATCTCTTTGCAGATGTGCTCGGTGGAAAGCTGCACCGCTGTGCCTTCTCTGATCAAAGCTGTGAGTTGAGTTAATGTGGCTCTGCTGTTTGTCTCTCTGGAAGAGGAGGAGGAGGAGGAGGAGGAGGAAGATTTGGATTCATGATTTCTTTTCTTATGCTGGTAGCTTCAAAACAACAGGTGTGGTAGAAGTTGACAAAACATCTCAAGTCAAGGTTCACCTCCTCATTTGTTCTGGAGCTTTTGATCACATGTCTTCGTTGGCAGATTGTGTTTTCTGTACATGCTCAAACTCAAAGTGCGGTTAAAAGCTCCAGAACAAGCATGGATCATTTTGTCACCTTCTGTTTCTCAGGTCAGGAATCACCCGTCAAACAAACTTTTAACTGCAGCTCCAAATGGTCCGGCATCAATATTTTTGATGTTAACTTTTTGAAAATGTCTCCCTTTTATATAAAGTATAAAGTAAAGTCTTTTTTTTTACTGTGATGTGTCAATATAGTTGTTTTCAGACGTGCACTGAAGTCCAGACGTTTTCCTGAAAATGGCTCAACCCTTTTTTGCCCCACATTAGTTAAAAATCATCTATTGCTACTTTAATATTTTCCTTTGATTAGGGTGTGATAGTAAAACGTTGGCTCACATCACCTCTGTGACACTGCAGTGCTACACATTTGACTCCAGGACAAGCATCAGCCACATCTCCTGCCAATAACCGCTGTGCTTTACAACTTTCCTCCTGCTCCGATTATCGTCTGAGCATTTTTTTTAAAGAACTATCTACCAAAAGAGCAGCAAGGAGACATCACAACAAATCCTGCTGACGAGCGGTTTCCTGCAGAATCCGTGTTAATGCCATTAGGAAGTAGCAGTGTTTCTGTGGACGTGGGCGAATGTGCTCGACTAAGCTCTTTGTCACGGCGTCATTCTCGTTATGTCGGTGATTTATTTGAATGATATCAGCACAAATGCTCAGTAGTAGAAAGCTCTCTGTTGTTACAGATGTCTGCTCTTGAGTGGGTGAGTGATTTCTGAGCTGTGAGCCAGGGATCAGAAAAGCCTCTATATATAGATCCGAATTTTCCTTGCCAGAAAAAGTTAGAAAGTGTTCATGTCCTTATACAGATAAGGTGGAAATTTGCCTGAAAATGTTATGATTCTATTTCCCAAACCCTGACAACAAATCATTTAAATCATGCCATTAATGCCCAAGGGGGAAATATTTAGTTGGGTTTTTTTTGTGGGTGAGGACATGTTGGTGTTTGGACTGGAAACAGCCCTGCGTCACGAGGAGCTGCAGTGGTAATCCTATGAGAAAACATGACCCAGTAAGCCCAGTTTGAGAAAAGCAATCTTGAGGTTTTTCAGACATCAAAAACACGAGTCATTACTCTGGCGTTTTCCCATTTACACCGAACCAAACAAGCATATTGCTTCTTCCTCACCCACTATGCAGGCTCTCCTTTTTTACATCGCCTTATCTCCCTCCCTTATTCTAGTACACGGCCGTGGTATTAGATCCGTCCATCCATCATCTGTACCGCTTATCCTTTGAGGGTCGTGAGGGGGATGGAGTCAGTCCCAGCTGACATTGGTTGAGAAGCGTGGTACACCCCGGTCGCCAGTGTATCACAGGGCTCTCATGTATCGACAAACGATCTCCAATGAACCGAACCTGCATGTAAAATGGACTGTATTCATTTAGCACTTTGCTAGTCTTAAGTCCCACACACTAAAAAATCCGTGCAGCGATTCTTCTATCACACACTCCAGGTACATTCACAGTACAGTCGTCCTGCAGTGGCCACAGGTTCGATTCCTTCCCTCGTCGTCCCTGCTCTGTCTCCTCCTTCCACGCTTAAATCTATACTGTCAAATAAGGGATTGAGGCCCAAAAATATCTTTAAAATACACAGATAAATATGTCGACTAAATTAAGTTCACAACATCTTCAGCTCAACTCGACACCGTGAAACTAATTCACTGGAAATGACGTGAAATTGACTGCTCGTGGTCTAAGTGGTGAAACAAGCGCGGTGCCAAACTTCATTGATCCATCAGTCCATCATCTATTTCATTTTCTCCGGTTTGCTGCAGCTTCTTGCTTCCAAAGGTTAAGAGTTCAGCCTGAGCTCAGAGTCTGCAGCGTCGCTGATCGGGTGATGTCAGCACTGTTATGACACCAGCGAATGTAAGGACCAAGCTTTGTTGTCCAGCTCCATCCATCATGTTAAAGGTCTGCGTTATGGTTTAACTGGTGCCTGGAGGGGGTCAACATAACTGCTGACGGAATAAGGGATAAGACTTCATACATAGGACAGTGTGTGTGTGTGTGTGTGTGTGAGAAGCCTGGACAGAAACTGACGCAGGCAGATTGTTCCCTGGTTGGCTGTGGTCGACATAAATCACCAGCTCTCCTGGTAGAAGGCGGCAAGCCTGTGAGCGGGGATACATTTTCAGACAGCACCATTCACTGCTTCCTCTTCAGGGAACTCCAGAGGGTTCATGGGAAAATGCCTCCAGTAATAAGGATGCACACACACGCACGCACGCACGCACGCACGCACACACACACACACGCGCACACACACACACACACACACACACACACACACACACACACACACACACACGCACACACGCACGCACGCACGCACGCACACACACACACACGCGCACACACACACAGCGCCCTTTCCTCTTACTGCTGGCATATTTGAAAGCTAAAGCTATTTCTGATGTCATCTGTCCTAATATATAACAACTGTTCGATGTTCTAGTGCTGAAATATAATTGCTCACAGAAAATATTTGGGTTTTGCAATATTAATCGGACAAAACAAGCAATTTCAAAATGTCACTTTGGACTCTCAGGACTTGTGAGTGTTTTTGTTTTTGTTATTTGACATTTTATAGACTATTGATTTATTAAAAAAATATAATAGGACTGTACAGCCAAGTTATTGAGTTTATCCTGCAGGTGAACACAAATATCTGAAGCAAGGTTCATGATAATCCACACGCTGGGACATTTCACTCAAGGCTGCAAATGGTGGCGCTAGCGGAAAAGTCCAGCAACATTTACTGGGCTTCATCCTCTCAGAAATATCAATATAGTCCATCCATCAGATGTTAATGTATTTCAGTCTGGACCAACATGATTGAGCGATTCACAGACGCACGTGTCGTCGCTGCAGCCACGAAGCTAACATGGCGAGAAACTAGATCTAACTTTTGCAGAATACTGCTACCAGGGCTTTTTTTTCCTAATCTTAATACACTTAGTTACCAGGTTTTTAGACACATCTCGCTAAAACTAAAACAGTCTTGCAATAGACCCAGCGTTTGTGTAGGTTTTATGATTCAGTTTTTGTTGAATAAAAAGCAGTAAGTCTAAGACTACAGCATGAGGGCACGTTGAAATCAACTGTTGCTGTTCTTTGACACATCCGTGGAGAAATCAAACCCTGAGAGACAGCGGGGCGGACAGGTGTCTCCTCGCAGTCTCTTCAATTATCACATGCAGCCGCGATGTGGCGATAGGAAGAAGCAACATCTGTATCTGTGCCATGGACGAAGCTGCTCGATAAACGCCCGATCAATACTGCAGCTTCTTTAATCGGGGATGAAAGGGGAGCATTGATTGGTAAAATGGTGAATCTCGGGGGCGGGGGAGGAATGAGGGCGGCGCAAGGAGCGGTGTTCCAAACCGAAAGACGCGGACAAAGACGACCGCCGTGACCTCGGGTGTCTTTGCACAAACATGCAAAGGTTAGCCAAAGCGTCCTAGTGGCTCTCCGCTGTGTTGAGCTGCAGAACCAGAACAAAGAGTCGAGTGGAGTGGCCTGTTTCTTAAATGTCATAGAGAAACCTTTCTGGTAACAGGAAATGAAATGTGTGTGTGTGTGTGTGTGTGTGTGTGTGTGTGTGTGTGTGTGTGTGTGTGTGTGTGTGTGTGTGTGTGTGTGTGTGTGTGTGTGTGTGTGTGTGTGTGTGTGTGTGTGTGTGTGTGTGTGTGTGTGTGCATATGGTTGTGTGTCTGGCTGGCATTAAATCTTCCATCCAGCGATTCAATTACACAGTGATTGAATGTGATTCATTAATCACAAAAGGGGAAATGTGGGGTTTAATTTCCACGCCTGGAGCTGCGGGTTCTGCCAAAGATGACCACACTAATCGCTACCTTTAGTAATTTGGAACGAGGATTGCCAGCTTTATGTTGGTTAAAGCAAACTTTAATATGCACACAGGGGAGTTTTTTTTTTATGAATCTTGTGTGAACAGAACAATATCCCGCAGGTGTCGTTGGAATGAGAGGTAAGAAATTTAAAGGCGTTCGTTTTTTACGGCATCTCCCTTCGGTGTCATCTCACACACATTCCTCGCTCTCCTCCTCATCTTTCCTTCTCCCTCCCACATCCTGAAAAGTTTGTGTATGCAGCAAATAAAAAAAAAAGGTTTAAGTTTCTCTGGTAAACAAGATAATGAGAGCATAAAACAAAATGATGATAACATTGCTGGCGCTTCCAATATTTCCCTCTCTGGTTCATTACTTTCTTATTTCCCTCTCTCCGTCTCCTCTGTTGCAGGTACTTTGTGTTGGATCCAGAGTTGGGACAGCTGCAGTATTTCGTCAACGAGCAGGGGAAAAGCCAGAAGCCCCGTGGGTCCCTGCCCCTGATTGGTGCCTCCGTAACCCCGAGCGACGAGGCTCCGCACATGTTCGTCGTAAACTCCGTCAACGGAGAGCTGTACAAGCTCAGAGGTATGACCTCACGCCGTCCTCAGGCTGCCCGTATATGGCAAAGCACAAACACTGAGTGGAGTGTGTGTTTTATGTTGGGAGTCACTTGGAGAGCAGAGTGCATGCTGGGAGTTATGAATTAATTTTTTTTTCTTTGTGTTATTTTTGAATGTGCAGAACCGCTGGTTATCAAAAGAACGTGTTTTATTTCTAAAGCTGCTCTAATTCATATTTTTATGAAATTATTATGCTTAAAACCAAAGAAGTCTGTTATTAGTGATGGAACATTTCGCACTTAGCAGCTCATTATTTGGCTTTAACGCTCAATAGCTTCACTGGCTTGGTCGGCACAATCCTCAACTATAGTAAAGATGTTTCCGAGGCCAAACTCTGAGCACCGCTGCACCGGAGTGGAATATTTCTTTAAGACCTGGTTCCTGACAAAGCGCCTGTAGCTGGTCCCTGTGCTGAAGGCCGCTGCTTTCAGTGACCTGTATCCACTGCTTCAAGAGAGACTCCTTTTCACTGCTGCTCCACTTGAGTCGCTGGAATGTCCCCTCGCACTCTCAAGGGGGAGGATATCAGAATAACATGGCCTATATTCCCTGTGTAACGCAGTGATCCATGTGTACTGAAGCTAAGAGGAAACACTGATCCCACTGAGGAGAGGAGGTTGTGGGGCTGAGCAGCTCACAGACGGAGGTGTTTTCATTTCCAACAGCTCTGTGAGATTCAAGAAATATCAAGAAAGTCTCTGAGGGAAAAATATTTATCTTTTGAAGTTGATCTGTTTTTCGAGGTTCAGCTGCTGCCAAAACTATGCCAGCGACGAAAAAGCAATATTATTGATAAAAAACTTCAATTTGTTTGAACAGCAGGGGACAAAGTGCCTCATGTGTGAGTCCTCTGCAACCTGTGATTAAGCCATTAGACTAAGATGTGGTTACCATGGGAACATCCAAAAGACCACCTTAAGGGAGTGGGGGGGCTATAAGGTTCAGTCAAGAGTCACTGTTTTTCCGGCTTCACTTATAAGCACGTATCATCTTACAGAAGCTTTAAATGCCACCTTTGTTCTGTGGTTCTTTTCACAAGAAGGTTTTGAATTCATTTCCTTATCGCTAACTGGTGTAAGAAGATACTGGACACCGAGAGAACCTGGAGCTAATGCAAAGAGCCCACTCCTCACCTATATAGTTTCAATTCACGCTCTAAAAGACCATTCACTCCTCTGAATGTCAAACTGCCCAAATCCAGATGAGAGACGGTCTGGGAGTCATCAAGGAGTTTAGTTTCAAGTCCTCCTGAATACAGCATGATGTTCATTTTATGAATTATGGTCCCATTTAAAGTCAAATAGACATGAAACACCATATGTATTGGGGCATAGATACCGATTGATTGACAGCTATTATTATCCAATGGGTGCAGGTGTCAGGTGTAGGTGGGCTTTACAAAAACCAAGATGGCGCTGCGCAAAATGCCAAAGACTGTAAAACAGCAGCCCACGAACCAACTTGATGACGTCACAGTGGGTTGCCACTTGGCGATATATCCAGTCCATTTACCATCGACTCCTCGGGGGGGCCCCTAACCCCACCACCAATACCTGAATCCAAACCTGCACAGCTGCCTTGAGGTGTCTCTTGTGCAACCACTGATCTCAACGTCTAACTTAATCCGTCAGGGGACTTTCGTGTGACATCTAACACAGCTGTAATGTAGCCTGAGGGTTTTTCTGGCTCCGACCCAAAAGGAGCACAGTGTAATTAGCTAAAGCCGAGGAATAGAAAGGGAGTATTTCATTATTGGATGTAGGGAGACTGCAGGGCCTTGTGCTCCGTCTGTGCTGCTGAGCAGAGGTGAAGAGCAGGGGGACTTAAATCATGTCTGAATGCTCGGATTGTAAATTAAGCTGTTAATCATAACGACGTCAGCCAACGGAAGGGTCAAGTTGTGTTCAACAGGGCTGATTAAGATGCATCAGAAATAATGAAAACTCTACATTTCATCCTGTGTTTTGATTTCGATACGTCCTCGTGATTGATGGTTATAAACCCGGCGAGACATTACGATACAAACGCGGCGTTCTGCAACAGCATGAGGCCGTTTAGCTGCAGACTTGACATTTTCAGCTGATGTGATTATCCACAGCAGCGTCCTCCACGTTATTATCTTGCTGGAAGTGAGCATCACATTTCGCCAGCTACAAACATTTAAGTGTCCTCCGACTGTATTTCATGGATAGTTTGACATTCGGAAAAGCTGTTACCGATGAAGATGATTGATACCATTCTTACATTTGAACATTAGATATGGAGTCAGCATCAGGAGATGCTTAGCTTAGATTAGCATTAGAATCTAAGGCAGTGGGACAAAGCTAACCCTGGTCTGTGTCACTAAAACAACATCAGCCTACTAACACCTCTAAATATGACAATTTGATAAGTGAGGTTTTTATTTGGTGCGTGTGGTGGTTTTGACTGTAGCTTTATATGTACAGAAAATATAATGATATCAAACTTCTCATCTTACTTTCAGCAAGAAAGACACAATTATTCCTCTAAGTCAATTTTGAGTAGCCTGTGCGTACTTTTCTGTATCTCGAATAAATTTATTAAATTCACAAATATGTGGCAAAAGCTAATTTACCTGGATGTTTCAGGCTCTTGGCTTCACTTGTGTCACCTTTCGTGCCGATGTGGTAAAATATCATTCTGCTTAAATATGACATTCAAGCCCATTCAAAGCAATTAAACCTGAAATAAGGACTAATTCACCTTTAGTGTATAATATAGTGTTACTGCCCGAGTATGAATTATCACAGGGTCGAATTACATTGTGTCATATTGACCAAATACATATGTTTAAAGTGCCCTGCTCATAATACCTCCCAGCACTTGAATCAAATCCAACTGCCGATCAATCCTCACACTTACCATCGTCATAACCACATCTCTCACAAAGCTGTAATTAAAAATTGTGTAATTAGATGATGATGGTGGTGATGAATGATTGAGTGGGAAGGAAGTTTCTCTCCCTCTTACTCAGCAATGTCCTGATATCATTTCTGGGATAGATATTTCCAGTGGAATATAATGCACAGACCCGGAAGGGGGGTGTCTGTTGTTTTTCATTTGAAACCTGCAGATGGACCAGATTCTCATTTCATTGTTAATCTCCTCAGTTTCTGACACGAGCCCTGTGCATTCATCAGACGAATCGGAAATGGCACAACGTCACCTCCAGGTCTCTTGTGACAAAAACAACCAGCTGTGCCTTTTTTTTATTTATTTTTTTTTAAGTATCAGGATCATAGAATTCTGCCTGAATGAGAACATCACGTCCTGCTGTCGGCGGAGAGCGGTGTGTATGTCGTTTGCGTCACCACATCACGAACAGGTGCTTATTAGCATAGCCACATGCGGAGGCTGCTCTGCTCAATACAGACAACTAATTATCTTTAATCACAGCTAAGCTTGTGCACATCACAGAGGAAAATATCAGATTTAGATGCCTGCTCACTGTCAGGGTACAAGGTCCCGTTTTGACTCGGATGACAAGAAGAGGAAAAGTGCTGGGTGCTGGGTATATTTTCTTGGTTCAGGTGTTTCTGTACGAGGCGAGCAGACGCTCCCAGTGGGAGAGCGCACGTCTAAATGCAGCACTTGACAAGAGTTTCATCTCGTTTTCTCAAGACTTGCCTCTTCACTTAAAAAGGACTTTTGTTCTCATGGCGGTGGCAGGTGTCTGCGGTGCAGGTGACTGACAAGTGTGAATTGAGTTCTCCATACTTCTGAAATAGCCTCCATCAGCATGGGGAGAAAACGCTTAACGTAGTTCGTAAAGAATACAGTTAAGTTTTATATAAAACTAAAGTGTTAAGTGTGTTTTAAACAGAAAGATGGACGACTTGAGAGCTCTGCAAAAGTGAAGCCAAAGTGTCCTGATTGCCACCAGGGCGTACCGGGACCTTCCCCCTGCGGCTCCCCACTCTGATCCAACTCTGGATCCATGTGTACAAACATGGCAGCGTTTCATTTCTGGATAGTGGGAGGAAGTGCAAACATTTGTGCATTTTAAGTGTTGTGAATGGGTTTATATGCAAAAAGTGACGTATGTAGTTTCACACCTCCAAACCTGGCGGCAAAGAAAAACTAATAGATACTTTATGTAATAGATATTTTGTTGGGGATGCACCAGGTGCGCCGGATTGGCATCTGCCCCGATACTGACCTCTCCAATAATTAGTCAGTGAAATGGGATCAGAAGGATATCATTTTCTGACCTGGAGCGAGTCAGCACAAGCAAACAGTCAGCGTCTCCTTCACCTGGAGTTCTGCAGCTTTCCATGTCCGTCATCAAGTTTTGGCTATTTCTGTTCAGATAGACGGAATCTGTGCCGGGGGGGGGGGGGCCACCACAAGCAGGCAGAGGGAATCAATGCACTTCCTGTGCTGCGTGCAAATCGGCCAAATGTGTCGCTGGTGTTTGTTGAATACTGAATGCTACAGGACATCATTCAGAGGGCAACGGGATCAAATGGTCAGGTAGACTGTTGACAAGTTGAATAATAATAATGTGGCAGCAGATGAGATCAGTGACATCCGGCAGGACGTCCTCAGTCAAACACTGTCCTCGTCACCTTTTGTCCACATGGGAAACTTTCTTTAAATCACATAAACACTGATGTTGGCTGTTGTCTCTCCTAAAAAGAACCTGCAATTATTATCATTAAAAGTCACAAAATCCTAGAAATTCTCAAGATTCAACATTCGCTTCGTTCCTTGTGCTCAGACAATAATTTTACTATAAAAAGTGCAATTTTTTGAATTGTCTTCGATCACAAGCATCGTGTTCCACAAGCTGCTGTTTCCAGTACAATAATATAAATGTAATAGTAACTATCTGTGGATGTGGAGACACTCAACAGACAGACAACTCTATAACTGCATATTGACACAACTGTGAACGCATGTAAGGACTTATTGGTCTTTCTGAATGTCATGTGTGTCTTGTAATTTTATCAACATCTTCTTGTTGAATGTCTCTTTGCAGCCTCTGACGCCAAAGAACAGCAGTTGTGGATCACTCAGCTCCAAGCATGTGCCAGACGCCACTCCGACAGCAGCGCCAAGGTAACACACACACACACACACACACACACACACACACACACACACACACACACACACACACACACACACACACACACACACACACACACACACACACACACACGAACAGTAACCGTTGGCTAAGCTCTTGTTGTGTGCTGCTCAGGAGGAAATGCCTCGACATTTCCCTGTGGATTCCTGTTCTCCTGTATGTTTATAACTGCGACTGTATCAGTACACCCAGGTTCATGAGTTCAGCTGTTGGTCATTGTTACACATGAGGCCATCCGGCCTTGTCTTTCTTTCAGTTCTGCTTTTACTGAGTGTGAAGGTGACTTCTCGTTTTAATTTAAATGGTGTTATCTCCTTTCCCTCGAGTCTCTTTTAACACTCCAGAGTTTTGAAGTGGTGGGAAGTGTTTTTTTAAATAGTTTCAGCATTTTTTTTCATCTCTTTTCCTTCCTTCATCTTTTTGGTCCATGTAAAACTAGCTGTTCTTTCTATGAAGTCTTGAATTGACACCAGTTCTTTAAAAGTACAAACTAATGAAATGTGGTTGATATATCTAAACAGGTAATTGATTAGAATGCTGTTTAAAAGACTATTTTATCACTTTGCTAAATAATAATAAATGTACAGAATATTATGCTAATACCTTTTGGCTAAATAACACTTAGTGAGGCTATTTGTCTTTGCTCTGTTTTCTCTGAACAGTGTGAAAACTATTTAGGTCTAAAACAAATATTTCTTCATATTCATACATAAATATGAATTTATTTACTTGGTAAAACCTTGTTGTTTTATTGTGGGCATTTACCAAACAGCTGTAATATAAAATATGTCCTCCGTCTGTATCTTGAATTTCTTGAAGCTAATATAAGTGTGTGGATTTACCAGTGACTTGGTTTTGAGGGGCGGATGAATGACCTGAAGCAGATGGTGGAAGCCTTCTTCAGATATTTTAGCATGAAAGCAAAACACGACTGAGCCAACTCGAGGGGGATTTCGTCTCAATGCACCACATGATTTTCTTTCATGTGCTGTTCAGAGCTTCCTTTAATTTTCTGACTCCCTTTCATTTTCTCCTCGTGAACACAAACAGAGCAAATCCACAGTCGCACGCGTTAACAAATGTCATCCGTATAAATGCCACGTCTCCGCAGACAACAATTAATTAAATCTGTCAGCGTGTCTCTGACATTAGAACTCAGCGTTCTGCTCAAAAAAGAAAGGAAACATTTAACAAAAGTAAGGAAATTATTGAAAAGTGAGGAAAAATTTGTTTAACAAAAGAAGAAATTATAAAAATTTAGCATGGGGGGGATAAATGAGACAAGCTATTTTAAAAAGCAAAACTAATGATAAGATACTAGAACTGAGAAATAAAGAATTTGAAATTTAAAAATGTAAAATACATAAAGATGTGGGTCTTTCCAAACACAGCTTCTTCTGCACGGAGTGAAGAGCTGAGTTTCCACCCACCAGGTGAAACTTGTCTAATTCGAGTGTATTTTTAGCTCCTCCATCCACAGAAGATGATTTTGGTAAATATGGAAGCAAGCTCCTGCTGCTTCATTTCAACTTGAGTGTTTAGCTAAATGTCCCTGGTGTCACTGTCGTCCTCAAATCCCTCTGTGGGCGTATTTCTGAAAGATTACTGTGTCGGACGTAGTTTAACCACATTTATCCACAACCACTCTTTTTTTTTTTAACGTGGGCTGCATGGATTAATATTTAGTCATGTGCATTTTTGGGGGGTTTAGCGTGGGTTTCAAGGGATTAGACAGTGTGTGTCTGTGTGTTTTTGTGTGCTGACTGTATCTCTGTGGGGTGTTTCTCCATTGGCCGGATCCAGTGGAGAATGAGGCTTGTTATCGAGCTGCCTCTGGAGCTGCACCACAGTTCGTGACAATGTGAGAATCAGCTGCACTCGAGGGACAGAAATAATCCAGGATGTATCATTTCCATCGTCGACTTTTCCAATAAAGTGGATTTTGTACATTGACTTTGTGAAGGGAGGTCGTTTCCTTGCTCTTCGCTGCAGCTTTGAAGGAACGAGCTGATGTTGTTGAGATGCTGGTCGTGATGAGTTTGGGTCTCGTGTATATTGATGCCTTGTAAAGATTACATTTCATACCACTGACGTTTATCATTGTAGGAAAATGTATGACTTTATCAGTTTAGGAGCATCTGTGCTATTGTTCAATAAAACCTTGCAGTAAATCTGAACTTTGTGAAGCTTATAAAATGTATTTTTTATTGACCCTGTCAGACAGGTGTTGATTAAACTCTGCTTTATGCTCGTTAGAGATTTTATTGTATTTGATTGCATTAAATCAATAGATCTTTCTACTGTATCCACCCAGTTTGCAGACATACGAGTAGCTGCATACTGTAAATTGTTCATACAAGACATGAGTTGTTTTACAAATTTATTAGAGAATTTGGCTGAAAGCAAAGTGTCCATGACTATCCGACTACTTCTCACTGTACTAACTTTTTCTTTTATTGGTTGACGTGGGTTTGTTAATTGTCTGTAATATAAAAATACTTCCAATTGTATAGTATGTAGTTATATACCTCCAATTGTACTATGTATGCGTAGTGATAAGGGGACAAGTAATAATATAAATATCACTGTGACTTTACAGCAAATTTGGGGAAACTTTCAGAAAGTTTTGTCTAAACTACTTACACAAATAGTTAACCAATTAAAGATAAAGAAGGAAGATAAGGCATCTTATCAAGGTGTTGGGTCACAAGCTGCAACAACAGCCTTAATGCACCTTGGTCGAGATTGTCCAAGTTTCTACCAAATATATAAACACCACTTATCAAAGATATTCCCTCATTTAGAGTTTTAATGATGAGCACTGACAATGTTTACCATAGAACCTTCCACAGGTGTTTTAGCCTTCAAGATCTCAACACAGTTAAAGTGAATACTTCACACATTTTCAAACCATTCAGTGTCCAGTGGTTTCCTGTTGCGAGGAAATTACAATTGTTTTGTTTCTTCTCAAAGTTGTTCAGGCGACTCATTTCATTTCTCTCTCGCTCTCTTTGTGTGTGTGTGTGTGTGTGTGTGTTTGATTTCAGGTGAGGAAACTGAAGGGCTCAGATGAGCACCTGAGTGTGGAGAGAGCAGGAGGAGGCCAGGAGGTGCTGGTGGGTCTCCACACACACAGACACACACACACACACACACACACACACACACACACACACACACACACACACACACACACACACACACACACACACATCTCAGAGCACCTGACGTCTCTGTACTTTACTTTCACAAACTTAGTTTCACCTTCAAACAGAGGAAATGAAAGGGAAAGCTCCGTCTGTCCTCTAATGTCCATTTTCCCCCCACACACACACTCTTTCATGTGTCTTTTTAAACAATTAAATACTACAGCCTCATTATAATGCCTCATTGCCGATTCGCTTATTCAACATGTATATATCTCCTCAACACTTGAAACTGCTGCACAGCTGGAGCGAGGGGGGGAGGGGGGGGAGTCCTATTACTCTGCTCAGCCGTGATGAGAAAAGCAATCAAAAGATGAGAGAAAATTGGATAAGCGAGGAAAAAGTGGCAGTAGAAAGACGGCCTCTCTCTGTCTTTTTTTGTTTCTCCTCTGCCCTGCGGAGCCGAGCGGGCGTTTTGTTCCTGTTCGGTGACTGTGGGGCTTTTCCCCGGCAGCAGCTGTTGTGACGATACCCACTGCTGTGGTCTAATCCTTCCCTGAGCTGCACTGTCTGCCTCTCAGATCGTTATCGCAGCTACTCTGCTGATGAGGCTGCCAGCGGTGGGAGGCTCTGCACCGTCTCTGATCACGGGAGCTTGGGCAGAATAATTTATTTATCACAAAAAAAAGGGTCAGAAGCTGTTTGACAGAGCGCTGACTCATTTTACGCTGCTGATCGATGCAGGTGCAGTAAATGCATATTTCAAAGTATACTTTATTTTGAAGTTCATCTTGTTTAGTATGTTGGGATGCTAGTTTTCTCGCAGCGTTTTGTATAATACAGTAGTTGGTGTGTGGATAAATCTGCAGGGGGTAACGACCTGGTGGTGCTTCTGTGGGTGAGGTAGGATATTCCTTGTGGTTCATAAAATCTAATTAGTTTAAAAGTAATAAATAAGTAAATATACAATATAAAAATCTACACAAATATGAAAATAGCAATTATATGGACAATGTAAACAGAATTAAAAAATTGTTGAAAATTGTATTGAAAGTATTTATGTATTGAAAGTACAGGGACATATTAATTCCACAAACAAATGGGTTTTGCACAGTTGAATGAGTGAACTAGTCGTGCAGCTGCAGAGTGTGAGTGTGTGAGCAGAGCTGCAGGAAGGAGAAACCTGTGGATCAGTCTGTGGCTTTACAATCATGTGTCCTTGTAGGAGACACTAGATATCAGGCATTTGAGCTGTTTGTCTTGGACCCAGGACGTCGGTTCATGGTCCCCCAGGTGTGTGTCGGGAAGCTGGCTGCAGGTGGGGAGACGAGGCGGCTCGGTCGGGTAGTTGTAGGTTATCGAGCTGATGAATTCAGCTCGCTGTTTTTGTTGATGAAGCTGAATCTACACACACACACACACACACACACACACACACACACACACACACACACACACACACACACACACACACACACACACACACACACACACACACACACACTCCTGACAACTCCTGACAGGAAGGGCACATGAGTCAAACCATGGACTTTGAGTTGCTGGTAATGTTGTTTACTCTCTGCTTGACTAAAGTGTATTTCTGCGGCTGCTGCACAGCTCAGGCTCCACCGCTGTGTTTGTCTTTCAAACTCAGCTTGAGCTCAAATCTCCACATGTTGAAATACGGGTGGAAAGAAGAAACCAGGAGGCTGTTTCCGAGGCTTTTCCTAATAATAAACCTTTAGGCCAGAAACAGAATCACTTGATACTTTTATCTGAATGCAACTTTGAACCAAGGTTGTTCCTGAACAGCACGCTGAAGAGCGTGTAATTGGTTTTGTTCCCTGTTGTGTAGAATATGACAGGTCGGCAGCTGACTGGTTTCGACCCACGCTGCCTCACGTGGGGCCCAGTCCGCCCACGCTCGAGTGACCACAGAGCACCTGTGAAGAAGAGACAGTGTTTTATACCCAGAAAGAACTTAAGTCACACCAGTCCCCTAATTTTCCAATGGACGACAATTTATGTCATAAGTGTATTTAAAATTTTAATTGGAAAGGCAGATTTCACAGGTTTGACATTTAAGTCTACTTGTTTGAAAACCTGACATTTGAATGCTACTACTACTACTGCTAATAATAATAATGATAATATTAACTTCTTCTTACAAATCTTTTTTCCTTTAGTAATGTAAAATCTTTCTTCTTGGAGACAAGTCGCTCATTTCTTGAACATTTTAAAAACAAGTTTCTACTATAAACTGGAATCCTCTCTTTTTTTTCACTTGTTTGAAGATAATTTGGGTTTTAAAATGTAATTTAGGTGAATTTTTGGGGGGGAAAAGAAATACAATTATATTCATTCTTCCTGACTTTTTAGTAGTAGTTGATATTCACTTGTAAAGGGAAAAAGGAAACCACTTACAGCAAATGTTCACGCTGAGACCGGAACCTGTGACGTGGGGTCGCAATCAGACTTTGCTTCATTTTAAAGGAGTCACAAGCTCCACAGTCTACAGTGACGAGCCCAAAGGAGCTGGACCCCCTGCTGTGTGATGTGATTACACCTCAGTTTTAGTTTATAGCTCTTATATTCCCTGCGTTGCTCACACCTGTACTTCTCCACCTCCCTTCCATCGCTGCCCCTCTTTTCCTCTTCCTCTTGGTCGGACGTCTTCCAGTTTACGGACGTCTACGGAAACTCTCGGGGCTCTGTGCCAGTTTTGGAGGACAAAACCTCCGAGTGTCGATCTGTTCTCAGCACGGCTCCTTTTTCTGCTTACTCACGGCTCGTGGCCCAAAGCCTCGCACAATACGACAGTGTTCTCTCATGTAAGCTGATTATTTTCCGTTAAAATGATTACACAGGGACCCACCTACTATAACTCACTTTATTTACTGTTTGGCTGCATCTAATCTAATCAGGAGAATGTTCTTGCAGTTATATTAACCTCTGACACTTATATTAACATGTTTGTATAAATGTGATGTTTTTGCCCCCAAAAGAACAACTCAAACAAGCAGAATAACAATAAAGTTGTTATCCCAAATCATAATGTGACATGTTACAACCGCACATTGGCCATAGATTTGATTTTCCTGCTTTGCTGCAGAGCTGGCAGCGTTTCTGCAAAATAACAAATGCGAGTTGTGTCCCTCTCGGTGAGCAGTGCGCTGGGGTGGAAGTTGTTTATTTGATCCATTTTATTTTCACGGCTGCAGTGACCAGACCTCTGTGTTTATCTTCTGGAGGATGAATCTCTGGTGGCTTTTCCTCGCTGCGCTGCTGTAAACTAATGGAGTGCGAGGACGGACGAGAGGGAGAGACACTGGTCTGACATGGCTGCGTGTGTGAGCGCTCAGGTCAGCGGGCGGAAGAGGAAAGAGTCACACAGGGGCAGTGCAGGAGGTGTCAGCATGAAGGATGTGATGTGACTGTTGCTTTGGCACAGAGAGAAACAAAACAACATAATGGATGGCTCCCTCTTTGTTGGAACTTTTTTTAAATAAAACTTCTCAATTCTCAGACCTAGACACCAAAATGACTGTTATAATCCATCAAATGTAGCTGCACACGTCAGGGACAAATGTTTTGGAGTCATGACTCATCAGGGGACACATTATTGGACTTTCTATGGATTTGTAAGTTTTGTTTTATATCTTAAAAACATTCGTTCAACCTCTCACCTGCAGCTCCGTGCAGGTGTACTCACATGCACAGTGACATCACTGATGGGTGCGGCTACAGCTTCAGAACACATTTATGACCACGCAGGTGAAACTTTAAACAGCAAAACACTGTTACACCCCGGTGTTATGTTGCTCTTTAAGTCATAAAATCATTATGTTATGAACCTTTACCCACCTGAGTTGCATATATAATAAAAAAGAATAATTAACTTCTCTATATTGAACCTTTGGATATAAACGTTATAATAATCAGAAGAATAAATTGTTTGTATTCCCAAAAAATGTTTTTAAACTCTTGACTTTCAGAGTATTTGCATTTACACACAAATATACAGTGATACAGGAGCATAAATCTGATTACATGTACACAAATAATCATTCTATTAATGATGCTCGGCTATTTTCTTTATTGATTTATTGTTTTATTTCTTGAAGTACTTTCCTCAAGGTTAATAAGCAGAACATTGACGCCCTGTCAGCTCTAAATAATTATTGTTAGGTTCATAGATAATTTTAATTGTGTTGATTTACAGTGAAGGGCAGCATCTCTCTTGAATCCGAGAACCAAGAAGAATGCTAGTGGTTAATAGTAGCCGACTAATGGCTGATATCAAAATAGCTACTAGCACTTTATTTGTTTACCCAACATTAATAGCTCATGCTGTTGCTGTTCATTCACCCTCTCCCTCCCTCCATCCCTCCTCCAGGGCTACTCGTCCTCCGGTCGGACCCGTAGCTTCTCCCTGCTCCCCCACCTAACCCCATCCTCATCCCCGGGTTCCCAGAGGCACCTGGGCCACGCGCCCGCGCCCGGCAACATCGTCTCCATCACCCACCACAAATCTCCGGCTGCGGCTCGGCGGGCCAAGAGTCAGTACCCGGGTCGGCTGCTGGAGGTCAAAGAGGTGGGTGTCGAAAGGAATGACGGTTGTCTGCACAGTATGAGAGTCAACAAGCTGAGACAGCGTGAATGGACAGTTGGTCTCATTTTCATTATTTATACCAGTTAAGATCACGTTGTCGTAGTCACCACATCTGCTGCTGAGATCTGGAAACACAGCCACGTTGTCTTTAGGTTACCATGGTTACATTTCAGCATGACATCCAGGCGCTCGGTGCCTGTCCTGAATTAGAATGAGGTGATATTTGAACAGATAATGGATACAACTTCAAAAGAACTCATACACTGTAGTTAAGACATAAAACGATTTTAAACGTGGACACAGTTTGTCCTCGGTGACTTCAGCCACACAGCTGCGTTGCAGTTTGCGTGGCCTCTGTCTTCAGAGCCTTTCCTCTGGTCTCAGGTGGGACCGTGGTGCAGTGAGTTCAGCAGATATTTGTGGCGTCCTGGCAGCCTTGACTCTGACTGCAGAGCGTCCCAGTGCTCCGCTGCACCTTTAGCTTTGTTGGCATTTTCGCGGTGTGCAGTATATCAATACTGCTTAACATGTCTGTGACAGAGGCAAGAGCTGGTGGAGCTTAGGCTGCGGATTCAGGGTCCGTGTGGTGGAGTGTGTTCAGTCATCAACATATGAGATGAGTTGGCAAAGAAGATAAACTGTGAAGGTGATGAGCGGAGAGAAGTGACTGAGCTCGTCCATATGGAACATTTCATATTATTTAATCCCTGAATGAATATGGAGCAAAGCTTGTGCAGTTTAATAGTTTTTGCCACGATTTCCATGAGTTTAAACATTTATAGTTGTGCAAGCACATTCGGACTTAATTAAAAATAGGTCACCAGACCTGTCAGTTGTGGTTAACACGTTGTCCTCATCTGCTACATCTCTACACACTCATCACAGTCATTCACTGTTCTCTGCTTATCTCTGGAGAAGATTGTTTTCCCCCCGTCTCGTCCTAATAGCCTGTCTTCATTTGGGCTTTGGTGATTAATTACGAGAGATTTGACCAGAAGGCAGGCGAGAGAAAAAGATACAGAAACAAATATATGTTTGTATACCTGGCCGGCAAACTGCAGATCCATCAGCTGCACTACTTTTGCCTTCCCCTTTTTGTTTGGAGATGAAATGTGGTTTTTCGGATCGTGACCAGGAAGCGTGTGTGTACCTGGCTTCTGAATTATGGAGATGAAATGTCCTCACAGGTGAAAGAAGCGTGGACCGGGAGAGACAGGAGGCTTTCTAAATGTAAAATACTTCTGCTGCTGTAAACTGTTGGTGCAGATGATGAGAATACAAGTTGACGTACGATCCTCGCAGGATGAGCAGCAAACCGTCGCATTTCAAAAGCTGGAACCACTGGACGTTTGTCTTTGCTGAATAAATGAAGGAAGTGAATACATGTTTGTTTGTGAGACAAATTGTTTCAGCAGTAATTACCCGTATAACTTTGTCTTCTTGACGCTTATTTATGCTGCCTTTACGTACAAAAAGTGAATCGTCAAATACGGAAGAAATCAACGTAGAGTACGGACAGAAGGCTCCGTCTCTTTTCTGTGTAAATATCTATTTAAGGTTTAGTTTTTATTCAGACACTGCAAGCAAAGGTTTTGATCTTGTTGCTCATTGAAGTTTAAGACAATATTTCCCCTGTACGACTCTCAGTTTGTGACTTGTCTGAAAGTCAACACCCCACAGGAACAAAAGAATTACACACATTTTGCCTAATAACCTGTCGTGTGATAGAAACCTCACAGTCGGATCTGAGCACCTTCAGTAAAACTGGTACCCCAACAGTTCATCTGTCTCCTCTACTCGTCTTCCTGATGACTCTTTGACGAGCATCAGTATTTCATGCAAAGCTCTCTCTCTCTCTCTCTCTCTCTCTCTCTCTCTCTCTCTCTCTCTCTCTCTCTCTCTCTCTCTCTCTCTCTTTGAGGACCTGCCTGGCTTCGACTTGTTAAATTCCCCATTCGGATGCGTCACGCTGTGTGTCTGCGCCGCTCTGCTAAGAATATCTCTCCTAAATGATTCACTCTTTCACAGAAAGAGAGCAACCAGCGATCAATGTGAGCGGAGACTAATTTCTCACCTCTCAGGAGCGGCGCCTGCCTCCTCAAACCGACCTGGGACACTTTGAGTAAATAGCGAGCAGATGGTGTGATCATTAAGCAAAACAAACACTCCTCTGGTGCCCGGGTTGTCTCCGCAGACAGAGAAAACGAGGCCCCTCTGTGATGGTGCGATTCATTTTTCTGTTCTGCTTCACGTTTCTTTTCGGTCCAGACGAGCTTGGCTGCCGCTTCCTGTGACCTGATTCTTATCTGTGATTTAGCTCCTCTTGTCATCTCTCGCTCCGCATCCACTGCTCCTCCTGCCTCAGCCCCCCCTCCTTCCTCTTGTCATTTGTTGTTCTCCAGCCCTTTATTCATAACAGGCTCATAAACTTGTCTGACGGGTCTGGCAAAGGGCCGGGGGATGCTTGAGTCGACGGTAAAGGAGTCTGCTTGAAATGTGATTAATGCACCACTGGTCACGGCAGAGACCGGAAACCTGCAGCGTGCTGATTGTCAGGCGATTTATCGTCAAGCAGAAGATGTTGCGTTATCCATTTGATTTCCTGGTCACTATTGCTGATGATAATCATAAACACCACTCTGGTTCTTCCTGTCCAACAACTTGGGTCGTGCAGGGAAAGTGGTTCTTGCACCTCAGTGAATCTCCACAGGATCTCCCTCCTCAGATTTGCCCTGTGGAGCTCCGTCCCTGCAGCGCTCGCTGAACCAGGCAGAGACACAACGAGAGACACAACGAGAGACACCACCGAGTCGGACATGATTGTTGTTTCTGAGTGTTCACCGCTCACCTGGATCTGAGGCTCAGCTAGAGGTGTCAGAACAGCAATAACAAGCGGCACAATAAAGAACTTTGAAGCTACGTGCATACAAATATGATTTTAGCTCGGTGTCAGTAATAATAATCCCCGTTCAAACTAACAACCCTGAAAATGCACATCCCCAGATCATTCACCTTCACTGGGTATGTGTGCGCCAGTGTAAACAGGAAGTAGATTGTCTACCTTGCAGCCGATTCGCTTACCTACAGAAAATAAAAGGAAGGAGAAACGGCAATGATGAAATGGAAGATGAGGGATTTCTTTGACTGAGGGCGAGGTGGAAGTATTTTGCCTTCACTGCTTCTAGCGAAACATATTTGTTCTTTTTGTTTTTACATCTTGGGAAAACAGCAATCATTTCTGTGTATCATGCTTAGATGCAAGTGATCAAAAAAAAGTTCAGTCTCGGCTAGAGTTGAAAGAGGGATTGAGGTAACAATATAAAAGTGTAACCACCAGAAGCCTTGTCACTGGTTCTCCATTTGGGGCTTTCATCTGTTGTGTGTTGTTTCCCCGATTCTGTCACTTCTGTTTCTGACGCATTTGTGACGTCGAGCATGACTCAGCTGAGAAGAAAGTCAAAAAGGCAAACTCCTCTTTTCTCAATTGGAAAAGAGGGAATAACCTTTTTTTTTCTGGATTTACCTGCATTGAAAAAAAACATGTATACCTGCTAATTTTGGTGTAAAACAGGTATAATTGTAGTGTTTCTGGATTTGGCTTCATCTTAACGAACGTGGGCTAAAACATTAGAATTACTCTATACCAGTACATACTGTTGTTATGTATGTTTGAAGTTGTAATTAAGCACAACATGCTTATGCAATGTATGTTTTGTGATTATTATTTTTGATTGACGTACATTTGGAGTCCTGATAAATTTCAGGTTGTAACATTTTACAAAATGCATAATTTGTTCTGGAATAATTTAACGTCCAGAGTAGACTTTAAAATATTCCTCTTTATGTTTGAAACAACAGATTTCACGCTGACTTCTCTGTAAAGCAGCAGCATGTTGCCGTGGTTTTGTGTTTCGGGATCATGTCACTGTCGTGCTGTCGCCTTGCATCCGTCTGTCCGTCCATGAACGCATCTGTCTGTCCACTGAGTGTGTGACAGTGGGAGTCAGACCACATCACTGTCTCTCCTGCGCCTGCTTGTCACCGCACAAACTCATCAAACGCCTCCTGGCGCAGCAGCACCACTGGGCACTTACTCTGCTGCAGCCGAGCTGGATCACTGGGTTAGGCTATTTCTGGAAGCAGCACTGGTCCTCTTGGCTCCAGAGGTGTGCGTGTGTGCGTGCATGTCTATATGTGTGTACGTGTGTGCATGTGTGTGTTCTATAAGTGTGTACAACACAACCAAACTGCCTTTACCGTCAGCCCTCTGACTCTTTAGCTTTGTGTTTCTTTTATAATCATGTCCACTAGAATAACCTGCTTTAAAACCATCCAAAGAAATGTGTATTATGTAATATTAACTGTATCACAGAGAACAACATCAATTCAAAACTCAATTTCTATGCATATATTTGTCTTTTTTGACATTTATCAGCTTGTTTGTGTTGTAATATGAGGAAGAAGAAATTAGTTTTATGCAGAACATTTATTATGAGTGTTTTAGTGTGGTGGTTTGAAGGTGACTCTTGTTGAAGGCTCATTTATGATCTTCACCTGCTGACAGCTTTACACTCAGGACCTGTACAAGGATTTGTGTTGTGTGTCCTTATTCTGTCAGGTGTTCTGAGGGATTAAACCTTAGTTCATATTTAGCTTTTACTCTTTAGACTTGGTTTTCTCCTTTTTTAAAAAAATACTATGTTTGTTTTTCTCCTTTTTTCCGTAGCTATTTATCTCTTTTCATCTCGTCCTCTTTATCTCGTGCTTGCGTCTCTCTCGGTCTGATTATCCTCCACTACAGGCGCTTTTTCATGCTTCTGGGAAAATGTCATGTTTTGCTTCTGTCAAGAAAAGGTGGCTCAGTCTCATTTTACTCGGCACTATAAAACCCAGTGAGCTGTGTTATTTTCGACTATGTTATATGGTTGCATGGCAACACACTTTATGTACTGCCACCCGCCAAAGGCCACTTTGGAGAATATAGGCGCCGAGGCAGCTCTGATTTCTGGTATCATTAGTCAAGCACAGATGCAGTTATACGTCCTCTAAATCTCAGTGTTATGTTACTTGATGCCTATGCTCCAGTAAATGAGAGTATATACTTTTAAATAGAGATGTTCTCTATCGGCATATACAGAGACACCTGTATCAGACACCAAATGAATGATACAGTGTGTTTTCACAGCTGTCCTAACGCTGTATGGAAGTGATGCTATCATTGTTGTTTGGCCTCAGGTGGAACTCTTTGGATAACAAATACATACAGATAATAAATGCCGTACAACTTCTTTAACTATATCAGTCTTCAGTCGTCTAATATAGACTTATTTTTTAGCTCTTCACAAAATACCATTATCCGATCTGTAATAACCCTTAAAGGTCCACATCTGTTTCAAAAATCTTATCTTACAGTCTGACTTTTATTAAAGATCATTTTTCATGATTAAAAACATCCAGAGTAACATCTGGAGCCACTTCTGCATCTTAATCCCCTCGTCATCCATAGTGAATGTTCCCATCATGAATATGTTATTAAGCGCTTATGATCTCACGCTGCAGCAGATTGGTCAGATTGAACTCATCACACTTGCATGAGAATTGTTATATGTTGATGTAATGGAGAAAAACTGTCACGATATAAAGTAAAAAGGTAAATTATGATATTCAGCCGTGTGTGAACTCCGTACATGCAGTAAAAATTCTGTCCATCTTTAAAAAGCCACATCAACATCTGTCTCATAGCTTTAAAAAAAAATAGAGGGCTGTGTGAAATGAAATAGCGAGTCATGATTATTTGAAGGGCAGTGAGGAAACGATAGGGGATCAGTTCAGCTGAACACCAAGAATCTATTTATAACAAGCAACGGAAACAAAAAGTTGAGCTCCATCTGCCTGAGGAGTTTAACATCCGACCCCAGTTTAATTAGCAGAATAATTGGACGAGCTCGGTGCTTTTTTCTAAAAGAAACTCGCTTCACATGAACGTCTCTGCCACATAAACACGCTGCTCTCGGTGGCTCGGAAACAGCTCTGCGTTCGGATGCAGGCAAACAGATGTGTGCGACTGAGGTGCGTGTGGAGGACGAGATTTCGTGAAGCCATACAATATTAATGAATACAACATTTCCAGGCTGATAAACAACCCAGATTCATTAGCCCCGGGAGAAGCTTATCACCTGCGAGCGAGGACTGACTCTTTCGTGTTTTCTTTTTTACTTTTCTGATACATTTAGACTCTGCTGGGTTGAGACGCATAAATAATTCTCAGAGTGAGAGCATGTGGAGAAGTTTTATTATTTGCAGAGTTTTAGCAGATTATAGTTTCGGCAACGCAACAGATGCTTGTGTGGATCAGTTGACGTCAGTGTTGAAGACCACAAGATGCCACAAGAATTAATGTTATGTCGGTTATAATAGAAAAAGTATGGACCAGTGGTTCTTTTACTGTTGGACGTAACCCCCTGGGATGGGGAGCATAGATTTTTATTGCTGCTTTCAGACCTGCACTATACTACAAGTTTCTGGAGAAGCCTTTTGTGAGAATGCAAACGTCAGAGTCAGATTCTTCTGATCCTTCTCTGCCAGCCCACTCGTAAAATCTGTGTTGATGATGTTTCTAACATACAATGAACATGAAAGTGGAGGAAAAAGAGGGGCAATAGTCCGGAGAATGTCCAGACCCAGAGTGCATGTCTGAAAACGGCTTAGTGTCTCACTAGTAATTTGAGTAATGATATTGTTAACTGTGTTTTTAAATACTGTGCATCACTGTTGTACGCAGGTGATGTCCCAAGCCGAGGGCCAACAGAAGAACCTGGTCCAGTCCATTGACTCTCTACCCACCAAAGGCCCCCTCTCCTGCCTGGACCAGGACCTGCTGCTACTCAAAGCCACATCTGCCGCCACACTGAGCTGCCTGGGAGAGTGCCTGAACATCCTCCAACAGAGCCAGAGCCACAGCCAGGCGCCACCTCAGTCTCAGGCCTCCCAGCGCAACCACGCCGACCACGGAGCCCCCTCCGGTGAGTCTGCCGCCCCGGGCCCCGTTCCAGTGCTGCTACTGGAGCCCCCGACTCCTCCATCTCCCCTATCCCCCTTGTCTTTCCAGTACCCTCCTCCAGATCCCAGCACCAGTGGCAAGGGCCAGCTGGGGCAGCTGAACTGTGGCTCTTGTCCCTGCCTGATTGGTACCATGAACTTCCGTGTTTGTAGTAAATGTTGTTGAACGTCGCATTTGAGTGTAAATTTCTTTCCGTTCACATTCTTGTCATAGTTTATAATTGTCTGTGCAGTTCTGTGTTGTGTTCCATTAAGTGTTGTACGTTGAGTTGCATTGAAATGACAGTAACTCCTCCCAGATGGTTGTGCCAAGTACAAGCATGAATGTGAAGTGTGTTTGAACTTCTCGTCAATAATAATAATGTTTACAGAACCTTTGATAGCATTTCAAACTGTGACCTTACGTGCATGTCGGGAAAAAAAATCAGGGTTCAGTGTGAATGGGTAAAACTAATTATAATGACGTATACTATGCACTTCTGAATCTCCTCGAAGGATTACGTAATTTGCCAAAGGAATCCACACTGGTGCCTAAAATGTCAGAGCTCTGCCATGTTTAACCCTCTTTGTGCCAGGTCAGGATGGATCCAATAAAGTTGTTTCGATTTAAACCATTTGAAGCCTGAGGGTGGTTCTATTGGCATAACACCAAGGATTAGGATTAGCAAAGTGTTCCCTAAAGGAGGAAGGTAGAGCCAAAATACAGGTTAAGTGGAGATTAAACATCAGGTGTTGGAACTATTCTCATTTTCCCAAGTACAAAAAAACATTTGTAATCAAGTAACAGTCTCCTGGTTACTGTAAATCAACAGCAACAGAAATATTTTCTCCAGGATCCAGTAGTAGAGATGATTTTAAAGTAATATTCCACTGAAAATCCTAAAGCTCACTTCATGCTTCTGTGTCGAAGCTACGTGGACGACGTCTTTCTTTTCTTCATTGCAAATCTTTTAGAAAAAGTAATTGCTCTTCAACATCTATCAGCTCCAACACGATCCGCTTACTAACTGAGGTTCACAAAGACGCCAGAGAATTTGTAAATATGTGAACTGGAAACCGGAAGACACTCAACACCAGCATAGAAACTCGTCCACCACTAGTGTTTCGGCTGTGTAATTGCAGCGTGTCTCACAAACACCTACGCACAACTTTAAATGCTTGACCCCGTGCGTTAGCTACGTGTGTAGCTACAGCGTGGCTTCAACACAGAAGCATGAATTGAGCTTAATGTGTGTAGGTTTTGGAAAGTGGCTCTGGAAGTTTATAACTTGCTCCGATGCTGTGCGATGGCAGGCGTAGTGAGTTTGGATTCACAGCTGTTTACAATGGATCCTATGAGAGTTATTGGAAACCATTGTAATTGCCGTGAATCCAAACTGATGCCAACGGTTTTCCTCCCAGTTAGCAAACTACAAAGATTTCAGAGCCATCTTTTAAACCCTACAGGTTCGTCTCTTTTCCGTGATGAATGTTGAGCGTAGTCCACCGATGACCTTGAGATGGTGTTTTGGGATCTGGGTTTGGTTGGGTGCTGGATCCCATCCAGAATCTGCTGGTCCTCACAGTTTGTTGGTCTTCTCTTTGCACCAGCGATCCCCCTGCCCTGTGCCTGTTCATCAGACAGGGGGTGGTGTGGAGTGGGAACGCCGGGCCGCAAGTACAAACTTCTTTCCTTCCGCTGCCTGGCTGATAAGTCCTGTGGGGGTCCAGCTGCTCCCCGCTTCCGGCATGTACCCCCCACACCTCAGTGAGGAGTCTTTTGTTAGGACCCTCGGTTCAACCGGGGGAAGGGTAGCGTGGTTCACTGGCATGGGCAGCATCCAGATTTGCTGCAGCTGATAAAGGGAGTGGCTGGCTGGTCGGTTTGTTGGTTGGTTGGTTGGTTGGTTGGCTGAATGGTTGTGTTACGACCACACGGGGAAGCTTTGCCACTGCATGGGCAACACAAGCCTTTGGTAGAGAGCCGAGCATGAGGTCGGACTGAGTTTGGCCGGCACGTCGGTCCCTCCTGGCTCCTCTTACGACAGAACCAGAGCAGCTTGTTTGTGTCGGCTCGAGAGAGTCAAGGAACTTGAATGGATCTTGCCACCAACAACCTGCCAGTCACAAACCAGACAGTGTGTTATCAGCTGAAGTCAGGGAGGATCTCTGCTGCTTGCTCCAGCTCTTTGTGGATCCCTCCTTCCCTCTGTTATTGCCCTAAAGAGCTTGAAGCCCAACTCTCCACCACCCACACACATTTTCCTTTAAAGGACTGAAAAATCCATAAAGGAAATTTACTTTGCAAACACCTTCTGTTGCAGCCCAACATAAAGAATTTAAAGCACCATGAGAAATTGAAAAAAAGGGCAAGAAGAACACGTAGTGTCAGAGCTGGATCACAAAATCTGAACTGATGTCACTGCCCAGAAATGGAAGGTGAAGTCATTGGAAACATCTTCTGCATGAATGTTTGTCTCTTCACTGTTTGATCTGCAACAGCCTCTGGATTCACCTGCATGCTTTCTTATCCAATGGCCCAGACACCCCCAAGCTCACTGAATATTTCTACTTCTGGTGCTTCATTGTGACATCTCTGAGAACGTAGACGTGTCTGTGATTGTATTTGTAAAGCAGCCATTTGTGTCCCTTTATATCTTTATCCTGAAATGAACTCTCAGGAACCCATTAACCTCCAAATGTCTTGAGAATCACACTTTCAAGAAATACCTCAAACATTCAATTTTCGCCGTATTTCCAGCTCACTCACGCCTCACAGAGCCACTCGAGCTCATGTCTCCGCTGAACCATTTCCAGGGATCTGTAGAGGCGGGTTCGCTAACACTCGTCATGTTCCCGTCACTCAGACTGTCAGTCGACTGAAGCGCCGGCCTGGCCTGAGGGCTACTGCAGCACATTCGGTGGAGGCAGTCTGGCCTCGGGCTCGGCAGCGTCCTGACTTGTGTCAGCGCAGCTTGCTTCTCACTAATGGATATTAAAGAAACCTCCTGGTGCATTAGACTTTTAACCCAATTTCGGTATTGGGATTGGAGACGAGCAGGGGCCTCCGGGGCTGTTCCATTAGCAGTACTTTGAAATGGGATCATAGATGCACAGTCGCTTCAGGAAGTACTCAGACCCAATCTCTTTTGGCGCATTTTATTTATTGTGTTGTGAAATATATTCTCAGGGGATAACATTGCCTTTCTGCCCACCACTCTGGATGCCTGGGAATTTAGACATGATATATCTCTTGTTCACAGAACTATTCCGACCTTTTGTGGCGCTCGCAACTGTCGTCTGTTGCTTTAATTATGCTTGAGATGTGTGTAGAATTTGATTGAAGTGGACCGATTGGACACAGGTTAGAAAAGCGAACAGCTGTGTACATACGATCCAATAATTTACTCAGGACAAAACCCAAATGATGAAATCTTAAAAAACCCTTTGGACCTCCACAGTAAATTGTGTAATAGTATGAGGAAACATATTCTCTGGTCTGATGAGTCAAAACTAAAACAGTTTGGACATTATGGACAGA
Source organism: Hippoglossus stenolepis (assembly GCF_022539355.2). Classification (NCBI taxonomy): domain Eukaryota; kingdom Metazoa; phylum Chordata; class Actinopteri; order Pleuronectiformes; family Pleuronectidae; genus Hippoglossus; species Hippoglossus stenolepis. Next base: position 6,246,790 of record NC_061499.1, read on the forward strand.
GGAAGGTAGAGTCAAAAGACAGGTTAAGATTGTCCATCAAGTGTTGGGAACTATTCTTATTTTTACAACTACAAAAGAATATTTGTAATCAATTAAAAGTTCCGAACCACCATTCAATCTGATGGTGTTTGAGAGGATGCACAAGGAAAGAACTGCCCAAATCAAGATGTAGGCTACAAAGCTTGTAGAGACTTTCCCATGAAGAATTTAAGGGTCTGAATAATCGTCACTTTGGGTTATTGATGGACAAAACTCCCAGTTAAATCTACAACACAACTTTTGCCAAAGACGAAGAGGTCTGAATACTTTATGAAGTTGCTTTATGAAAAAAAAACATTTAAATGTCACGAGTTCATTTATAGATTAGAAAAGAAACATTATCGAACACATGACAACACAATGGCTCTGAGCTCGTAGTGCTGCTCGTGTGGCTGTAGACTCTAAAGTCACTTGTAGAGATTTATCTGAACAGCACCGCAAACTATGGCCTCAAAAACGACCCTGGTGTTGAATTATCACCTCTTGAAGTCCAAAGTCAGTAGAAGTCGGCTGCTCTCACACTATTTATTTCCTATATAACTGTAATAACTGCAGCTGTTTCCAGGCTCAGTTACTGTATATGAGACAAACAGTCCTGGACGTAGGTTTCTTATATCCCTGCAGTTTATTGTTTGTGGCTCGGAGTGAAAACGGATCGTCATTTTTAGTCTTTTTCTGTTTATTGAGGTGAATCGGCACATCGTAACAGATCCAGGATATGATAAAGAGCAAATATTACATTTCAAACACACACACACACACAATTTCCTGTTGTCTAGCCTCTGTCCATCACACACCCTCAGCTCGATAACATTTATGAGAACTTCAATATTGAATGTGAGAGATGAGTAGGAGGCGTGTGAGTCTTCTCCCTCGTCCCTCTTTGATTCTGCCAAACCTTAAATTAAGCATTAACACACACACACACACTATAACAACACAACAGTGTAAAACACATACAGTATCCTCCCCTCACTGTTGTTAGCTAGCAGCCAGTAACCGGCTCTGACCCGGCTCTGTCATGTCCTCAGATGGTGTTCCTGTGTGGACTGTACCAAAGTCGCCCTCAGGGGAGCAGCTGAAGAACGGAGGTCTGACCCCTCTACGATCAGCCGAGCCCTCGCCGGCCCTCAGGATAAGGAGTCTGTCCCATGGTGCTGAGGTGAGGAACGTGATGTCACATTGTCAATTATCACCTTCTGCTCTCCATCGTGCTCGTCTTCCTCTCTCTCTCTCTCGCTCTCTCTCTCTCTCTCTCTCTCTCTCTTCCTCGCTGTGTTGGAGGGTTTATAATGTGTCAGATGTGGGACTGAGACTCGGGCTGCACAATCAAGAAGAATTAAGGAAACCATTTTCATTCCTACATCTGAATCCTCCTCGCTGTGCCTGCAGACTCTGAAACATTTCCGCAGTAATGACGATGTAAAGGAAGGGAGGATCTTTCCCTCTCGCTTTCTTCTCTTCTCTTCGCCCCCTTGTTGCGCAGCGGGGGGAAGCAGCCGTGGCTTCTCAAAGTTTGAACAGAGCTACTGTCGGATAAGTGGGTCACACAGTATAGAGCTGGAACTGAGCCCGATCCCGTGAGGGGGTTTCATTAATTCCTGCCTGGTTGCCTGCTGCAGAGAGCGGCTGTCTGACTGTCTAGACCCCCCCCTGCTTCAGTGGGGCCGCTCGGCGATGACGTGAACGTGCGTCAGTCAGGTGGAGAGAAGGAGTCGTGGGTGAACGTGTGACGCTCAGAAGGGATTTGACATCGGTGCTTTGGCTTCAGTCCCACATGGATAAATCACGTCTCAATAATTTTGTTAAAATTGCTGTTTGATAACTTGTTTTAATCCATTGGAATCTTTTTTACAAACTGCCGCGTTAATTGTACATGAGAGATTTAATGCTGTTAAAAAGCTGTTAATTTATCCATATGTTGCATTTTGCATGTTGGAGGCGTATTTGGCCTGTTGCCTTGGAAACAGATCACTTTGAGATGTGTCATCTATAGCTACAATAGATATATGCTCTAATATCAGAGACACATCGTCTCTTATAGATTCACTAAGTCAGTTATTCTGTTGTAAACGGATTAGAGGGAACACAGAGACGCCAAATCCTAACTGGATGGAATCATAGTCACATTTATCAATCATGTCATTATCCAACGTAAGTTTCTTTCGATAGTCTCACCGATTAATCAACTATTTCTCGAGCTCAGTCACAGATCTGATAAAGTGGCGGGTGCATCAGCTGTGTCTCAATTCAGGCGTCTCGTTCTTCAGAGGCTGCGGCGTCAAAAACTCAAAACTTCAACTTCTGATGCTTGCACTTTTAAATGTGATTATCAGGAAAAGAAAATCCTTGGCTCTGTTATTCAAACTCTGCAGAATAATGAGCTTTTCATAACAAGGTGATGATTGATGGCGTCTTCTCAGCAGCCGCCCATAACATCCTCCATGTCAAATGTTACACTCGTGTCATTCGCTGTGGTGTTAAATCCAAACTGCAGAAAGAGGAAGGGACATTTCACCTTTCACATAAGCAGTGAATCAGCCTCAACCCCACGAGGGACTTCCTGTGCCCACAGCCGTCTCCTCCACAGACACCGAGATGTATTCTGTCACGTTAATGATCCTTTCCCATTGACATATGAGTGGAAAATGGATATAACAGCGTCGAGGTGTCAGCTAATTTACTGCTAATTGTCGAGCTGTTCAACGTTCGTCATGGTCCTCAGCGAAGAGCGGAGGAGCGAGGGCAGCTCCTCACGGCTATTTGACGCATTAAAGACAATTCACGATGATATTATTGCAGTTATGATTCAGGAGGCCACGGCCAAGAAAGAGATTTCTGCCAAATAAAGTAGGATACTGTGCTCCACTAATGCCAAGTCTTAAAATGAAATAAACTAAGATATGGACGTTAAGGAAATTATAAAAAAAGTCAGACGTAGATCTTTGTTTTGTGTTAAACACTGAGGCCTCAGACACGAATCTGTCAGGCCAGAAAAATGAAAGCTGTGCCCTTCAATATTTTAAGATCATTATATGCAGCATTATCACTGCGACTAGCTGCTGTTTCTCATGTGTCATAGTTGCTGCCAGAGTTGTCTGTCAACTGAAGAAAAAAAAAAATGTGAGCAATGCAAGAGTGTGTGCAGCTTACAAATTCACTGTCAAACAGGGATTTTCCTGCAGCTGCTTTAGTGGAAATGATCAGCTGTTACGACACGAGGAAATGTGTTTTCTGCCCAAGTGCTGTCTGTGACAGAATCTGGAAAAACAGGACATTAGGGAAACAGTGTGGACCTGGTGTCAACGCGGTTTTTACCCAGTAGGTGATTTGTTCCTTTTAACCGGGGGGGTCACCACGTCACTGCTGAAGACAGTAAAATCTTTTCTGGATGGCCACTGACCCCCAGACGTGCCTTTATTGTTTGTAAACGAGAAACCTGTCAATTTATATTTATATATATGTGTCTGTGCTATTTTCTGGATCTTTTTTAACCCGTCATACATCAAATCAAAGTATTTTATAGCTTGTGTAGATGTGTACATTTCCTTCTGAAATAGTACCATAACATTTGTGATGTCAAAATAAGCGTAAGCATCTTAATTTGCAACAACAGACTTAAAGTCGTGTTTGTAGCTGCTCCCCATCACTCCTCATACGTTGCTGTGCTCTGCAGCTTGTGGCAGGTTTCATCAGAGCCTTTGGAAGATGCTCTGGCTGCTGTTTGAAGAAGCAGGACAGAGGTGTTATGATCTATGCAGCACGGATTTACTGAGGCACATGAGTGCAACTTGACACTTTATTCACGTTTTAACACGATCAGCAGCGTCATGCGTCTGATTGCATCACGTCCAGAGTGAAAGTTAGAACAGAGCAGGAGACGGAGGAAGGTTGAGGTCTCTTCAGTCGATCGTCTTACCTTTAGTTAGGAAGCTAATGTTTAGATGATGGAGTGAAGTGATTTGTATGATCATTTACGTGTTTGTCACTGTGAAGGTGGATGTGGTGAGATGGTTATTTTGCCATCTTGTGGCAGGCAAACACAATGCAGAGGATTAACTGCAAAGTGCTCTGGGCCACTGAATCACGAGGTTTCTGATCAAGACGACTTTAAAAGTGATATTTGATATTTATTCTTAGAACGAGGCCAACGAGAGACAGAAATACTTTTGATTAAATGTTCTTGCACTGCTGCAAGCTCCAGCCTTTGTGACTCAGGTGTCACCGTGACATTGTACCTTCAACATCAGAGCTCAAGGTCAGTTCCTCGATCTAATCTTGCTTTTATAATCCTGGTCGCTGGCCAGTTTACCATTTCCCCTGTAATCTCGGGAGTAGTCTTCAGAGCTGGGGAGAAAACGCATTACCTCGGAATAATAAAGGTTTTCTGCTTGAATTATGTATCAGCGCAGCAGCTAGTGTGGAGAGAGAGAGAGAGAGAGAGAGAGAGAGGGAGAGAGAGAGAGAGAGAGAGAGAGAGAGAGAGAGAGAGAGAGAGAGAGAGAGAGAGAGAGAGAGAGAGAGAGAGAGAGAGAGAGAGAGAGAGAGAGAGAGAGAGCGCACAGGGGCTTATGGAGGAAGAATTGCTGATGCTGGCAGAAATCAGGAGGGTTTATGCATTTGGAAACAGCAGCAGCAAAACTCCCCAGACACATATTAGACCTGTCCGCTGTTATTCAACCTGCTGCTGGAGAACAGAGCGCTGATCACAGACCTGCAGTCAGCGCTCACTATTTTACTGAAGTTTTTTGATATCAGACAGAATTTATTTTTTCGCTTTAAAAACTCTGGGGAACTTTGCCCTGTCATATTTGCTTGTGTTTGACTTTGCCCTCTTGGTGCTGTGTGTGCAGAATAAACAGAAAAAAACAACATATATAATAACAATAATAACGGTTGTGTCAGAAAATAGTTTCATTTTCCTTCTCTCTTGTCCTTTTCCTGTGTTTTTAAGCTAAAAACTCTTTTCCTTTTTCCTTCTCTCTGAGTTTGTGTCTGTGTTTTCCCAGCAGAGGGCAGCAGAGTGTTTAAGTTTCTCCCAGGAAGCACAACACGTGTACACAAGATGAGTCACATTGTTTAAATAGTGTCAATGAAATCTGCCTCTAATAATCTTGTGGCTTGTAGCTCTTGTAGTGAGCTTCAAAATGTTAAAATGTTGTTTTTCCTAAATCTTATCAATAGACATAAATGTTCTGTCGGTTCCAAATCACTCGATATGTTCTCCACCTTTATTCTGTCTGTTCAGCATCAACCACTGAATTACTCTCTGCTCCTGAAGCAGCTTTAGTTTGGGACAGTAAATATGACGCCTGTCTATTAGAAACTGACACAGAGTTAATTAATATTAATCCAGTTAACGAATCCTCTGATCAGACTGAGTTACGTTATATTCACAAAGGGATTCTTTGAACCTGATTATTATGCTCCTCTGCTCCTTTTATGGTTATTTTGAGTGTTTAACGAGAAGAGTTTCATTTTAAAATTAGTTTCCTCGGCTGCTTCGACTCTTTGTTGTTAAATCGCCTCAAAGCTCCTTGACAAAGACAGTTTGATGCTCAGTGTTTGATCTTCTTCAGGTTTTATATCAGAGATGGAGAAGTTGGCACTAAAGAGATTTCCATGTGAAGTTATAAGTAAAACACTCGATATTAAACACATAACTGTATATAAATACACAAATACAACCAAAAAATATAGAACTTTACTGCAGAAAATACATTTTTTCGAGTAAAATATAAATGACAATTTAAACATAAACACTTATTCGTTTTTTTCAGAGCTAACTGATAAAAGACACATCACTGACTTGTTTAGTATCTCAACATGGATACGTGTTGTATTGTTTTACTGTTAAAAGCTGCTAGAGCTTAAACTTGTAGCAGCCTGAAGATGACTCACCCTCAAGTGCAATTAGTTCCTTTAATCTTGGCGTTGGTACGAGTGTGTGTGCGTGTGTGAGTGTGAGTCTGCACCGGCTGTATTTCATATCCTCATTAGATGCTGCACTGATGTAACTGCTCATTATAATTTATATATGAAGCACTGGAACTCAACATCTCAGACCCACTTGCCTCATTTTTATTTAAAGAAGAAGAAGAAGAGGAGGAGGGAGAGATTTGGGAGATTTGTATCTGACTCTGACTCTGACTCTGATTGCGATTCTGACCCTAATTTTATTAGTGGCAATTTTTTGTCTTGCTGGTGCTACTGGGCCGCTCCCTTTACCTTCTTTCCTCATATCACTGCTTTACAGCTTTTAATACATTCACTATTATGCTTTTGTCTGGTCTGTCTCAATCTCTGCTTCAATTATGTTTTCATCATTTTTGTCGATACAGTTTGGGCAGAAAACCTTGTGCTGATTTAGATCTGCACCTATACCCCAAAATAACTGGATAGCTTTAAAATCTATTGTTAATCACGTGTGTTGTGTCTGTGCCTCAGGTCTCTGCTTAGTGCTTTAGTCTTTCCAGACATCTGTTCATCACTAAAATCTCTTTAAAGCTCATAATCAACTTAAAATTGCTGTGGATCTTATTAAATATAAACCATGAACACTCATGTACTTTAACATACCAGGTAAATAAACAGTATCTTTGAGATGAATGCCAACCGGGACCCAAGCTGGAAACTTTAGAAGCTGCAACTCAAAAGCTTCTCAAGAAGCTGACATTCAAAACACACCTGACATTTAACAGGAAGGAAGAGGAGCGGGGGGGGGGGGAAATGAAGGAAGAAAAACTCCCACTTAAGTTGTGAACTCATCAAGTTATTTAAATGTCTGGCTCCTGCAGGCAGCGATCCTGGTCTGAATAAAGGATGAGTTCAACTCACGCAGGGACTTGAGTCACAGTTTGACTAAATGTCAAACAGTCGAACAGGAGGTTGATTTTTTAAGCTTGTTGAGATATTTGGTGTCAGATACTTAACTGAGAAATGATGTGAAACAAAACAGATGTTCCACAACAGCTGCAGATGTGTGTGATCTATCAGTCAGTATCAACAGGCAGGAGAATAACACGGTGGCATTTTATGTGTCTGGGCAGCAATGACATGATTATGTGGACACACAAATAGCACTGATTTGTTGCTTATGAGATTATTTTCCTAATCAAACAATAATTTATTTTTAAAGTACGTTGCATTTTCTTTCTATTTTGAAATCTGTGCTTTAGATTTTGCGTTATCCTGCTAACAAACAGAAAAAAACAAATAGGTGTAAAACACATGGAGATAATAATGACAACATTTGTTCGTTGCCTTGACAACTCTCTACTCTGCTATTGAAATGGATCTGTTGTTCTAACATGTTCTAACTTCAGCCGAAGACGTGTGAGCCGCTCTATTTCATTTTGAATCTGAGCCGCTAAACATAATGAAAACTACATCTTAGTAGATGCTGTTTTATTTATTCTGCTGCTCGAGATCCTGGTGATAGGTATAACTTCAGTTTACCATCTTTTCTGCTCTTTACGGTACAAAAAGCAGCAGAAGGAGGAGAAATGAACTGAAACTCACACTTGAAAGACAGAACTAAAACAAAACAGGGCACGTCTGTCAGTGACTTCACAGCAAAAGGACTGAGTGAGTGGAGATGGATAGAGCGATGAGGAGGATGGATGGTGAAGGAGGAGAAGTGAGGAGGAAAAAGGAGTTCTGGCTCATCTTCATCCCAATCTGAGCCTCCTGCAGCCGCCCACACTCTCCCCTGACGCTCCGAGAGAGAGAGAGAGAGACACAAGCAGAGGGTGAGACCGAGAGGAAAGTTAGGGAAAAAAACCGAATGGAGGGGGAGACGGATGACGATGAAACAGAATAGCGGATGGTGTGATGTAATGAGGAGACGAGGAGGAGGGAGGGTGAATGGAAGAAGCGGCGACGGAGATGACAGCACGAGGGCGGAGGAGGAAGAAGAAGAAGAATGAATCAAAGGCAAGAGTGAAGTGAGTTAGAAGTGACGCTGACGGGATGAGAAGACGGGCACAGAGGCAGGAGGAAGACAAAAATAATAAGAGAAGACGTGTTGTCCATGTGTTCCTGAGAGAGAGTAGAGGTGGAAGGAGGGATGAAGCTGGAAGGAGGGATGTCATGTCAAGAGGAGAACAGGAGGGAGGTAGTGACGAGGAGAGGGAGGAGGTGGAGGGAAAATTGGAAGGAGATGTAGCAGAGGGACGATAGGAGGGTGTAGATGGAAACGTCACAGGGACTTTCCTCAGCTTCCTCCTCCCCTCCTCCCTGTTTCTCACTCTTTCTCCCTCAGAGTGGGTGGTGGGTGAGAGAGGAGAGACTCTCTCTGTCACGCACAGCAGCTCACCACCACCTCCACTCACACTTTGTCTCTATAACAAGACCCAGGACGCCGGTAAGAGAGCGGCTCCCTCGCTCTGTGAAGAGACCCTCGAAACTCTCTTTGACAGAGTTCACCTGTGTAATTGGATTATAGTCCCGTCCTGTCTGAGCGGCGGTCGTCCCTTCCCTCCTCGTGCTGGATTTCACGCTTGTTGGTGTTCACCTGAGGCCGCTCTGAGATGAGATCCAGCTTCATGCAGGTCAAGCCTGTAGCTACACAGCAATGCAGCGTGCAGAGTGTGAGCGTGAGTATCAGCTGGTGTTTGTGTGGATGCATCTTTGCAGGATGAAGTGTTATCTGCTGTGGATGTGGGGTGAACAGTGGAGCTGCAGCCTGTGGGCGCACTCTTTGCATTTTGGTTCTAAACATCTCTCGTGTGAAATGTTGAGCCCAGTTTCCTGCAACACCGAGGCTCTTTGTTGACTTCATAAATTATGGAGTAATCTCCCCAGGGCTGCTCGTTCTGCTGCTCAACATTTAGAGCATCTGCAGAAGTTGCTGGAATTATTTTTCAAACTAAAAGACGATGAAAAATGGGATCTGTTTCTACTGTAAAGCATAAAAAATCTGATCAATAGAACAAGTTTTTACTAATAGACCCTTTAAAAATGAGTACTTAAATATTAAATAAACCAATGCTGTATACATCATACAACTTACTCTGGGTTGTCAGGTCCTTTCTATTCAGAAATAATCCACTTATAGATTTGGTAGAATGAAAACAAGTATCTTTAATAACTATATTTCCCTTTCATTTTACTTAATACCTCGATTCTTTGGAGGCAAATCATGTGCTTTTTAATCTAAATCATTTATTTGGTTACACAGCAGCTTCTGATTATTATTACAAAATATAAATCAACTATAATTTCTGATTATTATTATTATTACATTATTATAGATAAAGCTACACTGCGAGAGGTAGGCTAGTAGAAATTAGCCCCAGCTTTAGCCTCTGTAACATTAATGATACATAATGTGTATGTTTGTCTTACGTATATTTAATTTAACACATTTAATGACAGGAAGTGCTGATCAACAGTAAAAACTACAGCTTTCACTACTGTTGATATGCGGAGCGGCCATCTTGGATTTTGAAGTCACCACCCCGGTGAGGTGCCTCCAATCTTCAAGTTGCAACTTCCGACTCGGGGGTCGGAAATTTCAATTCGCGGCATAAAATCATATTACAACTTAAAGTGAAAAGATTTCATGCTGTAATGACCAACGTGATTTAAACCTCTCTTTCCCCTCAAAGTGTCAGATCATCAACCCAAACACACTCTGTGCTAATGTGTGACTTGTGACACGTTATTTTTCCACTTTTGGATTAAACTAACGATAGCCACCAGAGGAGGTTTTTATCCAGCGTTGCCACATGGGAAATGTTGAAGTATCGTACCAGAAGCTTCAATTTATCGTATTTTGGGGGAAATTATTGTACATGATCAGAGTAGGGATGGGACGCTCCATATCGACGTTTCCAAGTGTCGAGATTCCGAAGCGATTTAGTCACAGAAACGATTCTTTTTTTTAATTTGAAACATGATACAGGAAGTGTCACAAAATGATCAAATTATCGCACATGATGAATTATTGATCGTACATCGTACAGAGGCCAGAAATGATCGTACAAATATGATAATCATCTGGCTACACTGTACAGCAGTAATATCCTGTTGCTGCCAGGAGCCTCTTTAATTAGTTAGAACCAGTGGAATCATAACAGACCTCCCCCATCCTCCTTCTCCCTTCACGTCTATATATATCACTCTGCAACCCGCTCCTGTATGTGGGTTCCCTTGTCAGTGTGTGTGTGTGTGTGTGTGTGTTTGTGTGTGTGTCTTTTGTGCATAAACGTGTTGTCATTGTGTTAATGTGTGAGTGGATGTGTGGAGCTTTTGGCATGCATGCATTGAATGAAATATTCAGGTGACAGGCAGGCACGCCAGTCCTGGAAATCTCGTTTTCTTCAGTGTTTTACCCCCGTCTCTGCAGGGCCACTCGATGTAATTATGCTGCCTGGAGTTTCATCTCAGATCTTTCCTCAGCTTTTCTGCTTACTTAGCTTTTTTTTTTTAAATCAAGCTGCAGTTGCGTTAAAATGAGATATCAAGTTGAAAACAGGACGCATGTATAAATGATTGTAATTGCTCAGAGACACAGATAGAGACGGAGGATAAAGAGCGGTGGGGCGGATGGGGGTGCAGGGAGTTGTTGTTGCCCACAGGCTCCAGAGCACTTTCTGCATTATACATCAGCCTCTTTCTTGTTTTTTTCTTTCCTCTCCGTCTTCCTTCCTGCCCCGAGTCACTGCAGGAGATATCAAAGACATGTGCTCTTCTTTAACCTCCACTGGATCCATTTCCACTTGAATGCTGGAACACAAACGAAACACGCGTCTCTGTGCTCCGGCCAATGGAGGCATTGTGCGGATCAATGCTGAAGGCGAACAGGCGGGGGGGGGCTCCGGCTGCTCGGAGGAAATACGCTGCTTCCATTGTCACGTGAAACTCTGAGAGTGGCTCAAAAGACATGGCTGAACGGAGTATGAATGGAAGGCAGTGTCAAGTAAATGAGGTTGTGCCCTTTGGTATTTATAGGCTGCTTCTCGAACAGGTCGTCGCCTCGTCTCTAAATGAGCCGGCTGACCTTATCGCTGGTATCAACAGTTGAACGTTGGGCGAAGGGAAAAACGGCTTCATCTTCCTCCGTTTGGCCTTTTCTAGTGACAGGTTCCACAAGGAACCTGTCACTAGAAAAGTGAGCAGTAAGTGTAGAGGATGAAGTGGAATAATTTGAGTCCTCTTCAAAAGTCAGAATAATTTATATGGAAGGGTTTTTTTTTTATTTCCTTTGTTGGCTCGTAATAGTCTATATCATTTAGGGTTTTATTTGAGAAAGTTGTAAAACAAATACCTGGAACCATCCCCTGATCCAGATCTGCACTAGAATGTATTGAATTCCTTCCCGGACTCATAGTTCATCCTTCCACCAAGTGTCATCCGTAGCTTTCGTGTAATTTACAAACAAACCAACAAACAAACAAGGGTGAAAACACAACACACTGATTCTCTCACATGCTCCTTCATCAGATTTTTTCCCCGCTCCTCTTGTCTTCACAGCACCCCCCAGGGCTGGAAGACATCAGCCCCAGTGAAGAGGTCACAGACACGGAGGACAACGACGAGGAGGACCTCGGCGTCCTGGACGACCAGCGGAGCATCATCCTCCACCTGCTCTCTCAGCTCAAACTGGGCATGGACCTCACACGGGTAAGAACAAAGTGTGGATGGATGTTCTGTGTTTCCCTGAACAAACACTATCCCTTTAACATTTTCTTTTTCTTCAGGTGGTGTTGCCTACCTTCATTTTGGAAAAGCGATCGCTGCTGGAGATGTACGCCAACTTCATGGCCCACCCCGATATGTTCCTGTCCATCACAGCCGGGGCCACGGCAGAAGACCGCATCGTCCGCTTCGTGGAGTACTACCTGACCGCCTTCCACGAGGGACGTAAGGGGGCCGTGGCCAAGAAGCCCTACAACCCTGTGCTGGGGGAGACCTTTCACTGTTCGTGGGAAGTGCCGCGGGACAAAGTCAAGCCTTCGGTCAGATCGAACCAGGGGTCGACCTGGGAGCCGAGCAGGGGCCCCAACAACACGCAGCAGGGGGACGAGTCGCCGGGAGGCTGCTACAGAGTGCGATTTGTGGCCGAGCAGGTTTCCCATCATCCACCGGTGTCAGGGTTTTACTGCGAGTGTCGGGAGAGGCAGATGTGCGTCAACGCACACGTCTGGACCAAGAGCAAGTTCATGGGGATGTCGATAGGAGTGTCCATGGTGGGAGAAGGTGAATCAAACACAACACGACACTCATGAAATATTTATATGAATCACTTAAAATCTGGACCCTTAAATTTTCTCTGTACGGGTCATGAAGGTCCAGCTAACAAGGCGAGTGGTGTTGGAGAATCTTTTACGGGTCTTATTTCTCACTTTTGACACGTCTCACTTTAGCGTTCACACATGAGAAAAGTTAACAGGCTTAAAAAACCTTCAATATAGGTGATTATTTAGGTTATTTATTCATTTAGGCTGCCAGTATAAATACAGTAATGAGCAGAAGCTATACACACATATTTATTTAAATAAATTCATTGTGTAACAAGGATGCACAATTAAAACAGAAATCAGACAACGTATCATTCACTTGATAGAGGTTGATTATTGTTATTCATTGAAAATAATGCAAAAATTAAAAATTAAAAGGTCACAACAACCAATGACTTAAAGAGGGAAAGAGGCCTGTTTTTTTAAACAACACTGAAAAGTATAGTTTCAAAAACAACCTTTGAATTAAACCAAAGATCAAAACAAGAGCACTGCCCTTAAAACACAGTTCTTTCTTTCTAATATAAATTACTTGTTTTTATGATGTCAGTTGAATCACAGGAGGAACAGAACATTTTTAGACGATGACTGATAACCCACCAGGTGCTCTCTCTCTCCTCACATGAGAGCAGACTGAAACCTCCTCTGTGTCGTGGCTCTGGGGCTTCGCTCAGTAGATTTATCGCTCTGTGTCACGATGTGGCCACAGCGACGCCTCGTGCAGTTCAACCCTGCAGGCGTCAGTCGGAGAAACGCAGCTGCACAAGTCGTCTCTTGTAATCATGAGTTTTTACGAAGAACATGTGAGGAGCTGAGGAACCTGGGAAAAGTGGTGACGAGATAAATGAACCCGTTGATCACGATGATGACTTGTGTCTAAAGTAAAAACAGCGAGTGAATGTGTATTTGTAACGTCCGTACAAGTGGTGAAAATCAATTCTGAGTATTTTACATCACATGTAATAGAAAACAATTATTGCTGCCTCCAGCCAGGTTAATGAATAATGTATTTCCCTATTTACCCAGAAGCACCCTCAGTTTAAAACATAACATGAAGATTAAAAGCTTCAGAGACGGTTTCTTGAATAATATTAACACCATTTAAAAGCACTATAAAATGTTTTTAATGTGATGTTCATATGGAATATTCAGCTGCTGGCTTTCACAAATACATAATGAAAATCAGTGGCAGGCACACGATGGAATTAATGTTTATCACCCCTATATTTCATGATGCATTTATACAAAGAGAGGGTGTGTGTGTGTGTGCGTCGTCATAGAACCTTGTGGGTTTCTGATTTTAAGTTCTCCCCAGAATTATATTTTTCCCAACATGAGGAGATAATTTCAGCATTTTCTTATCACGGTTTAAACGTTTTCCTCCAGGAGTCCTCTGTCTGCTGGAGCACGACGAGGAGTACGTCTTCACGCTGCCCTGCGCCTACGCCCGCTCCATCCTCACCGTGCCCTGGGTGGAGCTGGGGGGCAAAGTGTCCATCAGCTGCGCCAAGAGCGGCTACTCAGCCACCGTCACCTTCCACACCAAGCCTTTCTACGGAGGGAAGGTGCACAGGTGGGAGATTCTCCACGCACGTCCACGTCACTGAGAGAAGAAATCACCTAAAACTCATCCGTTACACAAACACTGACGGTGTAACATCAGATATCAGGCTGAGGATGTCACATACTACTGATGCAATAAAAGTAATGGCTGCATAAAAAACATTTAATAAGTTTAAATAGCTGTAGATTTAAAAGATAGATTTAAAAAGCTGCTCAAGTAAAACTTTAAACAACACATGAATGCTACAAATCAAAATTTCTCTGTGGCGCTTTAAGCCAATTTCACTTTTTTTAAATATTTCTTCCAAGCATGTGCACAGTCTTTGATTCTCACAAACATATCTAATAACAATAACATCTTAAGATCAGATCTCATCACTGGTGCAGACAATTTAATGTAAAAACTAATTCCCTGCCTAAAATATGTCATTTCATATTAACATATAAATAAAATATTAAATTGATTTTTTCCACAACCTTTTTGTGGCCCTCAGAAATGATCTTGTGAGGCTCAGGACACAATGTTTCAAAAATGCCAAATGAAAACGCTCAAGATAAAGTTTGCTGTCCTGAATGTTCAGTTCCAACTCTCTGTGTGTGTTGTGTTGCAGAGTGACGGCAGAGGTCAAACACAACCCGACCAACACCATCGTGTGCAAAGCGCAGGGCGAGTGGAACGGCACGCTGGAGTTCACGTACAGCAGCGGGGAAACCAAAGTGATCGACACGGCCAAACTCCCGGTCACCAGGAAGAAGCTGCGGCCGGTGGAACAACAGGGGAGAAAGGAATCCAGGTTAAAAAGACAACAACTAAACACTGACTCAAAGCAGAGTGACGTCACTGATCTGGGAGCTTTTAATGCAACCGTGTGTTTTACAGGTTGTTATGGCAACACGTCACCAAATCGCTGAAGGAAGGAAACATCGACGAGGCCACGGAGCACAAACACAGACTGGAGGAGCGGCAGAGGGGGGAGGAGAGGAAGAGAGCGGCCGACAACAAACCATGGACGCCCAAGTACTTCACTAAAGAGGTACATGAACTTCTCCTGATACGACTCACTAGAGGATTTAAATGTGGTTTCATAAGGAGACTGTGGGGCCCTGGTGGAGGTGCACACACACTCTACTGTAGTGTTGTCTGTTAGAACCCTGCTGATCCCCTCACGTCACTGTAAACAGCCTCTTCAGTTGAAAGTGTTTCTTCTGAAAACTGATGGCAGAAAATTCACGTTTAATCCAGATTAACCAAACAATCACCTGCGCACCAAAACGTTCCAGGATCTAAAGCCACAGAATGAAAACTACAGACTGAAAATCCTGTTTGCGTTTCTGAAGCAGACATTTTTACTGTGTCGGGAAACACAACAGGAAATGTCCATCTCTCAACGTATTATGATGCCACCGCTGTTTACTTTGTGAACTGTAGGGTGAATACTGTACTTGGGCCAAGGCTACTGCCCCCTGTGGCCAAACTAAAGACAGAGACAGAGATAATATTCCGGGAAATCGGTTCAGTAGTTTTTGAGTAATCCAGCTGAGTTCCTGAAAACAGTCTTGTTAACGATCTTATTTCCAGGGAGACGGTTGGATCTACAACAACTCACTGTGGAAGTCGACCTGACACCAGAGCAACGCCTCTCAACAACCGAGACCCTGCCTCCCCCCCCACCCCGAGGGCGGAGGTCCGGAGGTCGGACGCAGGGAGCAGCGCCTCCCGCAGGCCTCTGGACCTACAGACTCTGAGCGACACCACGGAGACACAATCATACAAACAAGCAAGGTGCCAAAGGGATCTCCACTGTTAGAACCGAGACGGGGGGGGGGTTCCAGAGCTCTTGGGACAGAAGTACATTTTTATATACAGTTAATAGTATTACTATTCAAAGTAGAGTATTTCTATTTTTCACCTTGCCAAGGCCTTTTTTGCACATGCACAGTTATGACGTTTGCCACTGGTGTTTTATGATCAATCGGTTTTCTCTCAGACATCATTTGGTTCAGAGCTTTTAGTTTATCGTGCAGCGTTAGTCGATGGACGTTCCCTGTAACACATAATACTGTAGCTGTGTGTAAGTACATATAAAGAGTCGTTTATAAGAAGCACTTTTCCCATAGAAATAAATTTAATATTTTATATCTATGGCTTTTACCAATCAGGGTCGTCTCCAAGAGCTTTATGGAAAAATAAGACCACCTGATCAGATAGAAACCGAGTGTGTGCTACATTAGATCATGTGTTAAAGTATATTATTATTCAGTACATTACAGTGAGCTACTAGAAAGTAAGAGGTCCTGATTGTTTTGTCTGCACTATGAATGTATCTGGACACATTGTAATGGAACGCCACATTTCCCCATCTTGTCCTGTGCACGACTTCACCTCACGCTCTTTGTGTCTCCTGTTGTATTTCACCCACCGAGTGAGACGCCTCCACTTTCCATTACTACCTCTCTCATTCAGCTTCTCCATCGTGACGTTATGACTCCAAAAGGAAAACACAGGTTTGTCTGTGGTGAAGTAGAATCACCTCGACATTAGGAGACAGTTTTCACCCCTTTGTTTGTGAGCAAGATTTCACAAAACCCACAGGAAGGACTCAAAAAGGAAATGATGAGTCTAGATCGAGCTATTCAAGCCCTTTCTGAATCTGTGCCCCTCATAACGACCCTTTGAGTAACTAGATTGGCTCTCAGGAGAGTGTACACCACCACCAGTCCCCTTGAATTCAATCAAGCTGCACCAAATTACACAGATAGAAACCAGTCCCCTTAACCTGCCTGATTTGATCCTGTGAGCCGTGAATTGGGAAAAGGGTGAAAATGTTGAAAAACGCCATATGGCACGTTTTTTAAAATGTGGGTAAACCTGCCAAAAAAGGTGATGAACTCCTTTCCCATCGCCAGGTGAGTTTGCCTTGTTCTGTTTGTCCCGTAAACGCCACAGAAGCCTGATGTTTGTGGGGTTTTCTGACCAGTGGAAGAGGAGATTATGTTAAAGAAAAGATTCCTGGATCCACACCAGATTTCAACAGGTTCTTCCCTGACCCACGTCTTGTTCTGTAGTTTTTAACAGAATCTCGCTCACAATCAAAACCACCAACAAGCAAACGGACGGGTATGAAAACCTCCTTGGCCGAGGTGACTAAGCAGCCGCCGCACGTCCAGGGCAACGCTTCCCCTCATGATGAATATGGATGAGGGTTTGCAGGAGAGCGGCCATGTTCTCGTATCATGGGGGGGGGGGGTTGGAAGGTCGGTTCTGTGAAGGTAACGGCCCGTTGGATAGAAAAGGGTCAGACGACTGTAGAACCAGACTGAAATACAAACATATCCAATGAATCATGTTGTTCTTCACCGAACGTTTGCTTTTATGGCCTTTTTTTCTTTCACTCTTCACTGCTTCTTCCTTCAGTTGTATTCGTAGTGTTGATATTTTTAGCCAGGTGAATTTACCAGATGCCAGTTTGTAGCCTCGGCCGTGACAGCACACGGCCGATTCCATCTCACTGCAGGGCAGAGTGAAACCCGTCACCTCTGCTCCACCCTGTTCTCCGACACTCGCCTTACGTGAAACTGTCAACAAGGAGTTTTCTATATTCCAGAGGATCCGGACTCACCTGAGTAGACAGTGATTGTGGATAAATGAAGGAAATGTCCATTAATAAAGACCTTGTACCTTTTTAAAACAATGTCCTCTCGTTGTGAATGTGCAACTGTGACATGATGTCGTGCATCTGCGAACTCTTCAACAGGGGCGGATCCAGGAGGGGGACCAGGGGGCACTGGTCAAAATATCGTATTGTATGTTGTATGTATGTTCGACATATAATTGGCCCCTCTGTGTAAACTGTGGCCCCCGATTTAGACAAATCCTAGATCCGCCACTGGTTGTCAAACACTTCAACATGGATCATTTAATCCTCATCAACTGAACGGAGCAGTTTGAATACTTTTGCTTTAGACTTAAAATGCATGACTTTATCTATTGTAGTTTTTACTGTGTACTTCTACACTGTGTCACTGCTCATTTTACTTATGTTTTTATATTTCCACCACTACCAATTAGTATGAGTACAACTTGATGATCGCTAAATATGTTGAAACTAACAGGTTGATCTGCAATTTATCGAAAGCCAATAAGACCACCAAGCATTCAACTACTTTTACTATTTCAAAGTTTAAAAAGTATGCAATGTATTTTTAGTAACTGTACTCTATAGCTAGTTACAATTTAAACAGGTAGTAATCAATGACTCATACTTTGTATCAAATATGTTACATGTCTGTTATTGTTACTTCCCCACCACTGAAAACGTATAACATTAAATAATCAGTTCCTCGGTGGCAGTAAGTAGATGTTGGAACGATGGATCAACATTTCTTTAAAATACTGCAACTAATTCTCAAAAGAAGCTAAAGCAGCAAATATTTTGACAGTTAATTGTCATGGATCAAACATAAATTTGTAATTTCTACCCACAATCTGTAAATACCTTCTTTTTCCTCACGTTCATGGTAATAAATTAAAAATAGTTGTGTTTTGGACGGATTTACGGACAAAACAAGTGTTTTCAGATTTTTGAAAATTAAATTTTAGACTTCGGCACCTCCCAAGTCCTATTTTGAGGAAAGTGACGTCAGTGCTATTTCAGGAGCCGCTGATCCGCCGCTACCAGCTACATCCAACTTATGTTTAATTCAGGGATTTGCTGAGCGTGTGGCGTGCAGCTTTTCAAACTGTGTGTACAAGTACAACGCTTCACGAGGTTCTACTCGAAAAATCAACACCACCCGACCAATTTTCACGCACATGCAAAGTGGCTGCGTCTGAATCCCCCCCCCCACCACCACCAGCAGGACCAGCAGCACCAGCAGCAGCTTCCCTCAACACACTGAGGATTACGTCACTTTCTGCACAAACTGCTGCAGACTCGAGAGCGACCATCTTCATTCAGAGGCTACTGCTGCCATCTAGTGGTTCACTCTGTCTTCACCATGTGACAGCACAGCACTGTCTAATCAACCGACACTTCTGAGGAGGAGGAGACAACAATAAACAACTGACACAAGTTTTTCATTGAAGTGTATATTTAACGATGACTGAACAGAACAACAATGTAAAAATGTAAACTTTGAAGGTGAGCAGAGAAGCAGGGGGGGGGGGGACTGCATCAAACAAAAGAACGGTGTCTGGGACAGACGGCACTGAGCTACTAAGAAATGAGCAAACTTAGTAGAGGAAAGAACTGTTCCACCGTTACTTGTTCTAAAAAGAAAAACAACAAAAAACAAATCAGAAGGTAAGAGGGCGACAAACTGTACATCACATTAAGGCTTAGTCTCAACTTCTTCTCCTCTCCACAAATGAGAAATCAAAAAGAGCCTAAAAGCCGAAAAACGTGACACAGTTCCAGGCTTTGTGCGAACAGGAGGAAACGACGCGGCACCGAGCTGAAGGTCTGACGCCTGAAACGGTGGCGTTCAGTTTCCGAGAAGATCAAAAGCAAAGAGAACAAAGTGATGGAGACAAGTTTTTTTTTGTTTTTTGTTTTTAAGTAGAAGAAAAAAAACAAAAAAACAAGGAACAGGTGAAAGTAATAAAGTCACTGTTTGATGTGTTAGTCGTTTGATGTGTCACTTGATAAAGAAAATAAAATAAAAAGGTAGCTGAAGCGTGCACGTACAGAAACTCCTCTCGTGTTTAACCAACATAAAGAACAGTGCAGCGCCCGATCAGAGGTCACAGGTCACTGCTGATCGGAGCCATGTCCCAACCCCAGTCTGTTCATCCACAGATCCAATGACTTATCGATTAACAGAAGTAAAACAATTATTTATTAAATCATCATTTTTAAAGCAAATTCTAAGATATTAACCTACATTTGTTTGAGTTTTTGGACAGAAACAGAAAAACATTCACAATATTGTCAAACCTGGATTTTTGAAAATGAAATAAGTGAGTTGCAGCTCTACTGTTTACTAATATTACAAAGAATGGACCAAGTAAAGAATTATTTCTGAAGTATTATCATAGAGCAGATTTAAGGGTTTTAAAAAACCAAAAACATTTTGAATCTCGTATCTGTTCTAGAGCTGAAACCATGATAAAGACAGGTAAAGGGCCATTCCACCATTTTACACATGACACAAAGATATCAATTTGAAAAACATAAGAGAAGTTAAGTCAGGAAATCTCAGTCGCTGCAAAATCCCAGTATTGTTTTTACTGTCAATCATTGGAGTCACGATTTCGGCAAAAAAAGCCAAATGTAGATTTCTGTATTTCCAACTTTTCATATGTGAAGATTTTATATTTTTGGGTTTTGTATTATTCGTTTTCCTATTTTTTTTTGTTATTTTTCAACATTTTAAACACAACAAAGTTAATCGAATCATCAAGAAACAAATTGGCAGATGATTAACAATAATCAAAACGCCTTGTTAGAGACGTATTTGAGAACTGCTGTTAATTCTGCAGAGAACTTAAAACTACATCTAGAAAGTTATTTACTTATAAATCATTTTAATCATTAAAGCATCAACAACAAATACTTGTTTCCGCTTCATACATGTGAGAACTTGCTGCTTTCCTGTTTAATATCAGGATCAATTATCGTAGTTTCTTTTTAAACCGTTTAGCAGGCAAGACGAGATGTTTCAATGCATCACACCAGGCTTATTTTTTTTTTTACTTTACAGACAAAAGAAGTCATTGATTAACAGTTGGTTCTAATGATTAGTGACATGTTTTGAGAACAGCAGCTGGACTTGAAGGATTCGCCTGTAGTGTGGAATTGGGACACAGCTCTATCCTAAAGTTTCAGACAGTGATGGAAGTTCTTGCCTCTGTTCTTTTTTCTGCCGTCAGTGTCTGTGAACGAACTCCACCTCTTCACCGGCTCGCGGCTGAAGCAGTCGAACGAAACGTTAACGAGGGCGACGGTTACAAATTAACGAGGTTGACGATGACCAGGGATGAGGCACTAGGCTTCGCTCGCTGAACTGCAGAGCTCCCTCCGCCTAATTTATTAGCACTACTTTTTACACACAGTTGCGCGCGTCCGTCTTTAAAACCCTAGCAGCAGAAATATACAATCTACGCAATTCATGAAAAACAGGGGGAGGAACGTTGTAAAAATTCACATTCATTCTTTTCAACAAAATCTCGAGCCCCTCTGTACAAGAATTATTGCATTCACTGTTCTATTTGCTGTCATACAAAAAAAAAAAATAAACTCCGAAAAGAATCACAGAATGAAATTAAGAGAAAAACTGCATATTTAAAAATCACCACAATAATCCAATATATTATCATCCTTTTAGACATTTTCTTTACATCACATATTTACACATTCGGCCAATTTTTTTGTCTTAAGAATTAGTTGAAAAATAAAGGTCAGGGAGCCAAGCAGACAGAAAGGAGATGATGAAGATGAAGAAGAAGATGATGATGATAAAAAGGTTAATATTACAGATGAGCTGTGCCTAGACGGTAACGTTCCTCCATACCGCATACTGTCCTCTGTACACGTGTCAGGAACAAAGTCCTCAGCTTTCACTCCCGCACTTCCACATTCTCAGCAAGAAGTTCACATGTGCCTCGGAGCAAGGTCGATGGGTCTTTGGTGCAAATGTTCCTAAGTCTTCTTTCGTTTCCCCTTCACCCCCGAACCCCCAACTGATAAGCAATCGATTAACGTACCACGAAAAAAAATTAACAGACGCCAAAAAAAACAAGTAGAGCAGCCCAATACCTTACCAAACATTCAAGTACAAAAGAAAAAATCAACAGCAGAAAAAACAAAAACAGGGAGGGAGGAGAAAAAAAAACAAAAACAAAAAAAAAGCAAGACAGCAGTCCTCGGGAAAAAACGGACAATAGTTCTGGTGCTAGCCAGACGTTTACACTTCAACTTCCTCAACACACAGGGACGCCCTAATGAGAAGCTCTTGAGACCAAGTGCCACAGAAACGGCCCCCCGTGTTCTTCTTCATTGGTTGTTAGAGGTTTCTTCGCATTTGTTTGTTTGTTTGTTTTCCTAGAAGAGTTCGTCATCGTCGTCATTATTTTTTCTGTAGCTTCTTGCCTTTCCTCAGGGCGAGCTTGTTCTTGATGTGTCCTCGCTTCCTCTTGGCCGTCTGGTCGGAGACAGAAGAGGAAATATATATCGAAAAAATATCTCAACAAAATATTCTGGAACCAAAACAGCTTTGATACAGAATCCAGGAGAAACCACTGCACATGAATCACTGGGTATCAAACTGAACTTTTTTCCTACAACCTAATGATTCGGATGAATGATTAATACTGGTTTTAAAAAACACGATGCAACTTTTTAACCTTAAAACAGCAGCTTCACAGGGATCATGAGTAATATCCTCTGTTCAGTTGTGTGGGACGACGCAGTGTTTTCTCTAAATGAAATGTACTTTGACCAATAACGTCACAATGATCTAGTTTTTATTACAAAAAAATAAAAATAATAATCCTGTTAAAGCTGGGAGACATAATGAACCACCCACACGCTGTGAGGCGACATGAATCACGGAAATATCCCCGGTACCTTTTTGGACGTGTACTTCTGTTTGGGCACGACGCTGCGGAGCTTGTGGTCCAGCGGCTCTCGGTTGTCCAGGTTCTTCACCTTGTAGATTCTGACCAGCCAGTGCTCCGAGGTGAACGCCTCCTCCAGGTGCTTGAACTTGATGTCCTTGTTGCCGATCTCAGCGTTACGCGTCCGGTCGAAGCCGGGTGGCGTCCGGAAGTCCAGCTGGGAAACAGAGAAGGTTGATATCTGAAGTTAGACTTAAATTCACGTCTAAGATCTTTTGAAAAAGAAACATGAAAAGACATGAATGCGAGTTGATACCTGATTCACGATCACGCTGACTTAAGGTCATGATTAATTAAATGATTCTGTCTTGAAACTGGATGAGCAGCAGAACGGATTAATGGATTTACCAATTAAAAATAATTCACTATTTTTGAACTGCAATGATGAGTCAACGAATGCCAGAGTCTGTCAAAAGAAAATTACTCTTCATCATAAACTAATCTTGCTCGTGTCATTTACAGCAAATTGAAAACAAAATGATCTTTTTTCAGTCGCGTAGAGCAGGAGCTGAAAATATCTTTTGAGCTTCAGATCAATGTAGAGATAAAATAAAACAGCAGGCGAGAAAATATCCAAGTCTTTAAAATCTAAGACTTCTTAATACCTTATAAAGCTTTTCACTGAGGAATATGAAGCTTTTAAAGACTTTAATAGCCGCAGATGCACAGTAATGGCTTGGAATTCCAGGAAACAACACTTTTTAGTTAGATGAGAAATTAACTGGGAGGAGCTGGAAAACCTTTGCTTTTGAAAAATAAAACACGTTTAAAAGAGAAATAAACTGTTTTATAGAACTTAAATAAGCATCATTTACGTTTCACTTGGGTTGAGCCACTTTCACCCACTCTTTCCTAATATTCTGCTCCAAAAGCCTTTGACGTCTCCTCCAGTGTCTCCTACTGTTAAAATGTCCTTCTCACATTTGATGCGCCCTCATCACCTCTATTCTTCTTCTATTCCTCCTCCAGTCTCCTCCCCATGTTTCTATCTACAGTATTTCCTGTGAGGGTTCAAGCTGCTTCAGAGGACACAGACCATGAAATGTTAAGTTTATTATTAGCCACCGAAGTTTATTCTCTTGACACAGATATTAATGCTTTTCACACTCTCTATTTAAATGCTTAGAGAAGGAGATAGATGTGCCGGTTTCTGGGAGCGAGCATCGATTCTATTCATTATAATCTCTCTACTCTGGACTATATTACACATTTTCTCTATTATCCTCTATTCTCCACTTGCCTCTAAACAGCTTCCTCAACCATCCTCTACCCACCACTCTTCTTATTGTCCTCATAGCCTTTATTTCCCCTCGTCACACCCTGTTTCCATGAAGCTAATCTACTCCCCTGATGCTAACTCTCTTTCCTCCCTCGATGGACTCACTCCCTCCCATCCTCCATGTCTCTACCCTGAATCATGGCTGTGAGCTGCACAGAGCGTTGCCTGTCTGTCTGCAGATGGCGGCTGCATTGATTCTCCCATCTCAGCCGAGCCGCTGGCCGGGCCACATCTACGGGGGGGGGAAGCAAGCACCTGGCAGGAAGGATCCCTCTTATCTCTGTGCTCCTACCTGCCAGAAGTAGCCGTGGCACATTTCAAAGCTTCTGCCAATCCTTCATATTCCTCCTCCATCCCTTTCTTTCCTCCAACTCGCCACTCTCTGAACCTCAGGAAATCCCAGAGGCATCTCCTTAAATCCTGCTCTGCTCCCCTGTCAGCCACCTCTGCTTTAAGACACAGTAGCAAGAGGTTCGACACCTCTGGTGGCAGCAGCTACTCGTTCCTTTCTGATCCCAGCACAGACCTGGAACTTTTTGTTCGTACCTATGAAGTGAATCAAAACTCTCGACCCTAAAGTCAGTGGAGAGTTTCTCTGAAGCTCTGACTTTACCCGACAGAGGTGGAAGAAGGATCAAACACATGGTTTCAGTGATGAGTCTGTGTTCCTCACCTGCATCTCACCGAACCGATAATAGGACATCTTGTACATGAGGCAGTTGAGTAGGGTTGGTGAACCGGCCTTGTCCACCCTGAACTCGCCCTGTGGGGTGAAGTAGTCGCTCTCCTGAAGAAGACGAGGAGGGAGAGTGAGGTCCAGACAATGAGAAGATGGATATGATGATGGTATGGGTTAGGGAGGTGGGGGGAGTTATCACACAAGCTGCTTTCAGACATGCACTGAAGTCTGGACATTTTTTCCACAGGGGCTGTATGTCAGATACCAAATGTCCAAGTCGGCTGCCTGGGACATTTTCAGAAATTTTTCCTGTCAACCCCCAAAGTAAAATGTCCGATTGAGCCCACAAGAGAATACAACAGTAAAATGTCTGGAAAGGTTACAGTGAGAGAGTCCTGCACCCCCCCGCCTGAATGTTCTGGACATTTTCCTGCTGCGTTCTTCATGTGTGAAAGAGGACATGTCTGAAAGCAGCTACTAATTGATGGGTCAAATTAATAATGTTCACATACACATAAATATGACAATTATCACATTGAATGCTACACAATGGCATGTACAGTAGATCTCTGCAATAACTACGGACTGCGTTCTTCAATCAGTGTGTGGGTGTGTAGGAATAGTTGATTTGTGAACTTTAAAAAGGTGCTAGTTTGTGTTTTTTAAACTTTGGATTAGAAGGACGTTGATCTCAAAGCTGGATGTTCCACTGGTAACTCCAAGTCAATGATTACATATAATGAATACGTCATAACTGGCTAAACAGAGTCTCGTCTAAGCTACAAACGTGTGTAAACATCAGTCTGGCCCCGAAGCAACATGTGAAGCCTGAAGAATATTGATTTCACAGTGTTTACCACATGATTTCCTGCAGAACGTCTCACACTTACCCTGATGTCCTTTGGGTGCTCGCCCTCCGCTATCCTCACCATCCACAGGAACTTGTTTATGTCGTCGCCCGAGTATCCGATCACTCCTCCGAAGATGATCAGCACGTAGTCCACATCGAGCGACCTCATGATTTTATAGGCCGCGGTCTCATTGGATGACATGGCTTTCCCCACCTACAAACGAAAAAACAAGTCATACTTCCATAGGGGTTTCCTCCATTTCACCAAACAGTGCTTTAAATGCAGCAGAGGTATAAAAAAAAAAAACGGGAATCATTAAACAGATCCATCATAGACGCTGAGGAGACGACAGATGAAAAGAGAAGAGAGAAGAAAGCTAGAGGGCTTTCACAGAGTTAACGAAAAGACAAATCATTCCTCCACGTTTGGCAGCAGGGTGAGAAATAAAAAAAAATCTATCAAAACTGCAGAACCTGACAGCAATTAACTTACATCCCCCTACAGTGTAAAGTCAACAGGAAAAAGTTTAAACAAACAAGATTATCTGGCTTGTTGGCAAGAGCACTTTTATACATTGTGGTAATTACATAAAAAAAAAAAAAAAGCAGTGAAGAGCCTGAATCAGGAGAGAGAAACAGGAAGAGAGCGTAGAGATGAGGGCGAGAAAGAGAGTATGATAAAGACTGAACAGGGCTCACCAGGGCTATATGACTGTTGTTCCAAGTGTTATTATCTACGAGCGTGGTCCGGTTGGCCATGCCGGCGATCTGGTAACCGTAGTCCCACCACGACATGACCCGCGCGTGCTCGTCCGTGTTCTGCCTCAACCAGTAGTAAGCCTCCCTGAAGTCGTCCAGGATGTTGCGCGTCCTAACAAGGAAAACATGGTTGACAGGTAACGGTGTTGACAGGCTGCGGAGGCTATTAATATTTCAGACTGAGACTTTCAATAAACAAGGGCAGCAACTGTTGGAGATAGAGCATCCACGCGTAGTAATATTAATAAAAAGAAGACCTCACACTTTTAAACCCTTGTGTCCTCAATTTACCTCGAGCGGCAGCAGCAAGATATGAAGCCAGACATCCAATTAACAGTAGGTATGGTAATCGCACCGCATCTGTGTGTCCGCGAGTGTGTGTGTGTGTATATAAGAAAGAGCAACTGCCAGTGTATTGCTGTGTGAATTCGAGTCTAGCATTTAGTCTTGGCCTTCGATATTCCCCCCTAATGCTTAAAGAGAATAATTACGCCTGTAAAGGAGCTCAGAGAGAATAATATATCAGCTTTCAGTAAATTCAGCGATGGTCCGCAGACATTCTCTTCTCTGTGACCTAGAAACTCTAAGTTAAGCAATCATCTTGAAGCTTATAGGTGCACTTACCAATATTTCCACAAAACCTCTTACTATGAAATATACATGAACTCCCTCTCTATTCTGCTGCACTGTGTTTCTGCATGCAAACACACACACGGGCTAATTTGCACACGAGGTGGAGCACTCCATCCGCCTGCATTATGACCCATTACTCTGGGCTCTGCTCCACTCTTTGCAGTTATTTAAAAATCCATTTACACGTTACAATGCAGGTGCGTGTGTGTGTGTGTGTGTGTATCTGTACCCGTCGTGGTTATAGGAGGCGAGCACCACGCTGGGGCTGGAGTAGGCGTTGCTGGTGACCCAGGTGCAGTGGACGGCGAACATCATCAGCAGCATCAGCATCAACATGGTCACGATGGACTTGATGTTTGGACCCAAACCCTCCTCAGCTTTCTCCTGCTCTGACACATGTTTGCGCACCTTTCCGGCCTGCAGGGGGAGACAAACACTCTCGTGAAGAAGGGGAAAGCCTGACACATTCCAGAATTATGAATTAATGTGTGTGATAAATTATTGAAATGAATTATTGAATGAAGTAATTGTATCTTAGCGTATCCTCAAGCTTTATATCTGAAGACACATCTGTGGGGATTATGAGATGAACCCTGTGATTATTTAATATTATTTTAGAGCAGCTGCAGAGAAATGCTGGTGAGACGATGATTTGCACAATATGAACGTGCTTCTTTCACATTCTCCTCCAACTACTTTCACTGACACTGAAACGAGGGCTAATCATGTGCAATGACAGACGTTAGTTAACATAACGACATCTGAATTCTGTCAATAATGTGAGAAACAACCAAACGCTGAGATCACTTGTGTTGGGCTGAATTACAAACATAACTCATTACATCAACATAAAAGTAACTGGGCTACAAGAAACTTACGTTTTTCAATGTGAACCTTAAAATCAAATATTTTTCAGATGTTCAGTTTTTACAGAAAATCCAGTGAGCCTCTAAAAGATGTTTTTTTTTTTGCTTGAGAAGAAAACAAACACTTGTGGAGATCACAGCTGACTTGCTATGTCAAACTGTTCTTTGTATTTATTTTTCCTTCAAAAATAAATTCTGTTTCTTTCATCTTGAAGAAAATACGTTTCTTTTCTGCAGAGCTGTTCTGTTTATAAGCCCAGTTTGTTTCTATCCGATTGGCACGTCTCTGTTTTACTTATCAGTTTATTTAAAATGCGCAGGCAGCAAGTATTAAAATAAGGCGAAGACTTCAAGTATATCCAAAGTGCATCACTGCCCATTTTTCTGCCAGTGCAGGGCAGCGAGGATGTGTAACAACCAGACTCAGCATAAAACACATCACAATCATACTGAATTCTTCATGTTCAAAAACTAAACATGTCATTTTCACAGAACGTCTCACGCAGCTTTGGATGAAAGGTGTGAAATTATGTAATTATGAGACAAACGAGGGAAAACACACAGCTCAACTGTGATTACACCAATCAGCTCAAAATTGACCAAAGGGAAACTGCTAAAATCGTGGCGGCTGATTCACAGTTGAATGGCAGTTTATCAAAAGTGGTGGGGGGGGTGAGGAGAGGAGCTGACAAATCCAAATCCCAGTATGTGCTATAAAAGAGGTTAACAGTAACTGGGAAAAACATCTCAGCTACTGCTGTTTTATGATACTTTTTTAATCATCTTGTTTTTCTAGCCTTCCACTTGGCAGGTTAAATCTAAGTGTCCTGACAATTTGACCTGAAAAGGTGTTTCAATAACTTATACCACTGTAGACTTATGCAATATTCTGCCTTCACCTTGTCATAGAGATTCCCAGAATTCCTCTTGTCGTCTTCGTCGCTGCTGTCTTCGGCGGGGGGCTTCTCCCTCTTTGTGTCGTCTCCCATGTAATGCTCGAAGACGCTGGAGAACGCCACCGCCGACAGCATGCACACCACCGGGGTCAGCGTCAGCATTAGACGCACCATCACACCGGCAAAATACACGGCGCTGATGGCGTACAGGGCCACTGGAACGGAGAAGGAGGAAGATAATGAGAGAGAGAAAATAAAACAGACAGAAGGTCAGAAGAGGAGAAGGATGGTGTGAAATGTAGAGATAAGAGAAAAAATAGAGATAAAGACATGAACAGGAGAAATTTAGTTGTTAAAGTAACGCTGCATAATCAGTCTGTGTTAGCTGTGTTCAAAACTCTCCATGGAGACAGAGCTGGTCTCTCTCCGTCCTTGAGAAGCGTCGACCCGGCTCAACAGGTGCACGGCTAATCGATAGCTGTAATTGGCTGATTAAGTCTGAGGGAGAAACAAGCAGCCGAAGGACTGTGTTTCTCGGAGCTTCTCTGCCCTTGATCCGGGCCGTCGTGTGGCTGCTAAGTTGTTTTCTCTTGTTGTTTTCTCGTGCGGTTTAAATGATAAGAGCTCATCACACAGGAGACAGAGAAGAAACGGGTACAGGTGGGAATCTGTTCTGATCTGGACATGTTTTATGTTTAGAGACTGTTTATAAAGATGGAGGACATATCCACTCATGAGTGAAGCCAAGCGCTTCAAATGCCCCCTGATGGATTCTTTAATCTTAGGTAGTTCTTATCACACTAGTGTATGTGTTTGGTTTTCATTTGATAAATCATTATACACAGTCTATGGTTTATACACTGTTTACAAATCAGGCACGTTCATCACTGTTTAGTGTTAATAAAGCAGATAAACGACAGTAATAGCAGAACAATTAGTGAGTAATGAACTGTTCTTGTTACACAGAAATGATGAATGACAAGAGAGTTGTGATGCAGGAAGAGCTGTTTGAGGATCACATTCAGAAAGTTAGGTGGCTGACGGCTGGAGGGATATGAACTATGAATCAGCAGAAAAAATGTCAAGGTAGGTGAGAAAGGGAACTTCTCAATCACTTCTCCTTTGATAAAACGCTAAACGCACAAACCTTTTGTTCATAAAACACTTGAGGAAGGAAGCTGCTTTTTCTCTCATATATTTATGATAGAACCGTCCAATCAAAGAGTAAAATTCTGCGATGTGTGATGCTAACAGCTGGAGGAAGTTACAAATTATGCTGATGTGAAACCTCAACACAATTATTTTTCTCTCTTGGATGAATTCAACGACTGAACTGAAACGCTTTCACAACTGTAACCGCTGACTCCGGCCTCTGTTCCAACTGCAGCTGAGGCTCATGGTATATGGACTGTATTTAATGGACTGTAGTTATGTAGCACTTTTCTAGTCCTATCGACCACCCAAAGCTCTTTCCAATACAAGTCACCCATTCACACACATTCATACTTCTATATATAGCTTTTATTCTCCCAGACACACTCATACACCCTCAATTTGGGATTCAGCGTCTTGCCCAAGGGCACCTATGCATGTACACTCAAGGAGCTAGAGATCGAACCACAGACCTGAAAGTACTTTTGGGTAATGTAGTACTTCTGGGTACGCACCAAGCTGCAGATCATCCTCTACTGAGCACAACTATCTGTACAAAATTGCATGGCAGTACATCCAACAGTTGTTGAAATATAAAATAATTCTGGTACCAGCGGCTCTTTGCACCTTAGAACTCTGTGCCACAGGAAAAATTAAGGTTTTGAAGCTTGGGGGTAAAATAAATATAGAGCTGGGAAATTAGATTAAAGGTTTCCTACCAAACACCCGTTCATCATTGATGTTCTTGATGCAGAACCAGAGGCCTGCTGGGAAGGTGCACACCAGGATGTGAAGGTCAAAGAAGAAGGAGACCCACGTCGTCGGCTGGTGCTCCGACACAGACGCTATGATGGGGATGTGGATCTTGGCATAGCTGGAGATACGAAGGAGGGAGGGAGAGGGGGTGAGGAGGAGGGAGAGACAGACAGATGCAATTCATGTTGGGTTTAGCGCATTGGGAGTGTCGAGACAAATTATACAATAGATCCTCCCGATTAACTCCAGAATTATGAGCAGCAAAATAGATAATTCAGCTCCCCTAGCATGCTTCTGGTAAAATATGAAGACATTTAGCTCTGCTGATGAGTACGGTTCTTTGTTTTGCTTTTTAGTTTCTGATCTGCCTCTTCCCTCTTTATTCATTATGTGCTTTTACACAGCAGTTTCTATATGATTCTACATTTTTCTCTCTTAAGTGTTTTGTGATTACAGCCGGGAAAGAAAACACAAAGCACATTAACAAATTAGTATAGGTCTCCAAAGGAAAGAGGAAAAAAAACAAAAACACATTCTAATCTGCTTGAGTCAGCAAACGTCAGAAGAATTGATGATGTGCGGATATACCACACATGTTGCAGTGCACTCTACTGAGCACCGGACAGCACAGAGCCCGTGTTGTGCTGTCCTTGCATGTAGGATTGTGCAGACGGGGTTTAGAGCCGTCTTGGAAAACAAACGCATGCATTCGATTGAACAAGTGTATCCATCGATAGTGAGAGCGTGAAGGTCAGCGCAGCTTACCCCGTGTCCCAGAGAGAGTAGAAACGACCGCTCCAAGGAGCAATGTATCCTAGAGAAGGAAAAGACAATCAGTAAAGCAAAATGTTAACTTCTCCACTTAAAAGCTTTCTACTTGAGCTGTGGTAAACAAGAGCTGTTGATACATGTGCAGGAAGTTTGTTTAACAGAGTGAAGTAAAGAGACAAGTGAGCTAAAGGTCAGTTACATAAAAATGCATTAAAACAACCCTAAAACTACTTCATGTTGTTTGTTACAACAAAGTTTAATTATTGTTATACGGCAAATTCAACCCAACTGTGCAGCTTTGAATGAATAAAACACTATTTGA
This sequence comes from Hippoglossus stenolepis, assembly GCF_022539355.2. Lineage (NCBI taxonomy): Eukaryota > Metazoa > Chordata > Actinopteri > Pleuronectiformes > Pleuronectidae > Hippoglossus > Hippoglossus stenolepis. The sequence continues at coordinate 6,278,217 of NC_061499.1, forward strand.
CCTAAAGAGCAGAAGAAATGTGAGGCGGAAATTGCCTGAGGATAATACAACAGATATCTACAGTATAAGTCTTACTGTTTACTGCTGGAAACTAAACTGGAATATAAACTTTATATCTACTTATCTAAAGCACCAGAGCTTTCTGAGGAAGTAAACTCATTCATCATGTTAAAGAAAACATTCAGTGAGGAACAGTGAATGTAAACTTTTGTTTCGTTAGAAGACGGCTTAAACAATCAACTTAAATGACCACTCTGCAGTTTCAGACCCTCCCGGTAAAAATAATGCCTGAAGCTAATCTGCTTCATCAGGACTGTGTGGATGTGGTTTGATCCAATGACAGCACTGGCATATACACAAACAACCCCTTCATCTACCATCACATTAGAACTGAAATGATGCAAAGCTCTGATTGGCGCGTGCACACATTCTTTATACTAAGAACTTGACGGAGAAAATCGGTTTCCAGAACGTTCATGTGTTCAGTGACTAAGCTGTGAGACGCTGGACGGTGCCAACCGAGGTTCAAAACCAAGGCAACACTCAGAAGAGGCTCCGTCAGCGCTGGAAATATATTCTATTGATGATATCTAATTAATGCAATTGACTTGTTTATAAATGCAACTAAAACCGTTTAAGCTGCAAATGAGAGCGCACAGGGCATTTATGTGCACATACATATGTCTTACTTTGGTTTAGCTTTGATCTGGAATACATTTTAGCTGTGAACTGTTGCCTTGAGGCTCACAGACGCACACGCATGTACACAAACAACACAACAGGCTTGGCTCCATATTTCAAAATTCCTCCAACATATAGAACTGTATCATGTCATTGTGAAAATTACATTTACTCCCGATGATGTCGTAATGAACAGCGTAAGAAAAAAGAGCACTAACGTAATTTACAGAGCACTGAACCAGGGCGGGCGCGAAAATGAAGTTTAAAAAGCAGCAAACGTGCGATGGAGCTATTTTTCGAGAGGTGATTTAAAGGAGGACACTTGATTCAACCAATCAATACTTGGCTCCGTGTTCACAATACAGAGGAAACCAACCCGCCATTTTCATCTTTATGAAATGAAAACGTCTGTCAGACGGACGAGGGCAGGACATGCAGAGCTTTGCTGCAAAACTGGCTCATCACCAAGCATTGACTGCCTGCCCCCTCCCTCCGCCCCACTCCGTTCAGATGGATGACAGATAGCAACGTTTTCAGGCCGGGCCAGTCGAAGCCAGTATCCCCAACAGACCAGTCGTCTGCATCAGACAGGAGCGGCCAGTCACTTCTGAAACAGGCGGGCGACCAATCTGAGGACGCCGATATATCACTGCAGATGTAATGTGCCACCATTCCTTCTACTGTGTGGCTGCAGTGTAAACTGGATTGACATAAAGTCAGATTATGGTTTAAGGCGAGTAAATAATCTGCTACCTAGATCACAGCGAGAAAACCAATATGTGATGTCAGGTAAGAACAGTCACATACTTTATTAAGGCTCATTACACAGCAGGAACACTACCTAAGGGGATAAGTGAGTGTCCTTTCTACGCAATAAACTCTATTAGGTTTCTTGGGACCAGTCTGAGCTAATACACCACTAGATGAGAGAAGTAAAGCCAGTGAGATGCTGCGGAGAGGATTTAGAAATAGTTTCTGTTGGGGAATTTGTGCACTAAACTCTCTGTCTCTCGGTGCTTTTATAATAAGATTGAACTCCGTGTATTTCTTTTAAGTAGTTCAAGATGCCGCATTTGTCCTCCTGGATCTAAACACTTCAGCAGACATACAATTAATAAATAGCAAGGAGGCAACACTTTGCCTTAAACCTCCAGCCCCCCCACTGTGAACCCAAACCCAGACAGAGCTGAAATAAAAGGCAGAGCTGGGGGAAAAACTGGAGGAAAACATTAACCAGGACAAAGATCAAGCAGCTGGCTGTGCACATCAGGGTTCAACGAGGCCAGTCAAAAACTAAAACTACACAAGTTCACAAAAAGTCACTGGATACTAGAGCACGATCCTCCACCAATGTTCAACGCATCAGTTTAGATATGTTTATCATTTGCCTTCCGGGCAATTTTCTGACAATCCATGCGCCGATTAGCAGCCCACTATAGCAGGGGACTGGAGGTCAGGGCATGATGGGATAGTGCATTAACCACATAAATAAACACTCAAATGAAATCGGCTAAAACGGCTAAAATCCCAGATCTGGATCGCCATCAAAATTCAAGTCAACTGATCCCTGAACAAAAGGCCATTTGCTCACCAACCCTCAGAGGATATTTCCACTTTTGGCTGTTTATCTGGTTCATAGCACCATATGTAAATTTGACAAATTTATTTGATTCTAGGAGTGTTACACACAGACTCCGACTATTTCCAAGATCTTGAAGTGATGACTACATATTTCTTGCTTCGTCTGATCAACTGTTTAAAACCATAGACCAAAGAATTGAATATTCACTCTGTTTTTATAGCATCAAACAACTAATTAAAACCAAACTTTCCTGTTAAATGAACACTTGCATCTCAAATGACAGAAACCATCTTTGAGAAAAACTGATTTGACCTGTATTGTGATTTTTAGTTTGGTCCCCCTTCCATTAACAAGGAGGAGATGGGATTTATGACCTATACTGCAGCCAGCCACCAGGTGGAGATAAACATGCTTTGGCTTGACTTTTAGGCAGCCATCTTGTCCTCCATCTTAAATAAAGTCTGTGGTTTAAAAGACATTTCATTTACCTCGAAAACTAACAGAAGAGAAAACAACCAAATGTGAGTAAATGTTTAGAATTTTCACCTAATAATTGACTGAAATAAGTAATTGATTACAATTCAAATAGATTTTCAGATAATCAACAAATCAAGTATTAATGGTAATGACTTCAAAAGATAAAACACAATTCACTAAATGAAATGGTCTTTACATGAGTGCAAAACTGTTTCTACATGTGAGCAGGACATACAGACCTGTGTACGTGAGATAGATCACAGTGAGGAAGACCACACCGGCAGCCAGAGAGACTCCGAGGAAGAACAGCGTCTGGAACTCCTGTTTGGTAAGCCTGTCCTTCAGGTACTGCAGGAAGGCATAGGCTTGCAGAAGTGCGAACACACCTGAGAGAAAGCCACAGGGAGGAGCAGAAAGAATGAGCAGACATAAAAAAAGTGAATCTCGCATTGAATATCTGACAAGGGCCTGATTCATCCTGCCTCCTGCAGGGAACAAACTGGGTTTAAGGTGGTGGAGAAGTGCCAGTCAGTTCGGCAGAATCTCAGACAAAGCAAATCGCAATAGCCCCTTTGGCTGCTCATCCAGATGTGAAAGACAAATACTGGGAGGACAATACATTTCAAATTCAAGAAACAGATCTGTGTAAATAAGCCCTTCTCTTTCCCTCGCCTTGTCTTACTTGTCGCAGCTCCTTCGGTCACGCTCCCCCCCATTTCTCTGCTCTGTCACGTTTTCTCCAGTGAGTTGTTTTTTGTTTGTCTGGTGAATTCAACATAAAAAAAATTGAGAAGAGGCCTGGTTTCCCCCCCCGTTTCGTCACCTCCCATCCTTTAACAAACCTTGTGTGAAATAGCCTTACTCCTCCTCTGGCCCACAACCACCCCGAGCAGGTCTCACCCACTTCTAAGGTGACGCTCCTGAACGTCTCCTGGAGAGGCGCCATTGGGGCTCACACTCTTGTCACTCTCTGCCCGCCTGCCTCAGAGGATGATATCACAGCGTTACCGACAGGTCCACGGCGCTGTCACTCTCTTCCCGTCCCCCACTGAGCTCCCTGAATGCCACCACCAGATGTTCTGAGCAGCTGCTACCCCGGTGACATGAAAAAACACACTTGCTCTTTGAGCGATAGGCAGAGATGATTTTTGGTGGTGCATTCTTCAAAGCCTCTCAGGATGTTGTTTGTGCAGCCGACACCCAGGAAAACGGGGACACTTCAACATACGCGTGCTGCGGTGTAAAGAGAATTCTCAAAAAAGATGTCAACGACAGCACCCTCCCAATCTGGATGTATACGAACACGAGATCTGTGCACGTAAATGCACACATCCATGCTGTCAGGCAGCAGATGGGCCGTCTCTGGAGGCGAAGATGAAACTTTAATCAGGTACCAACATGCCAAAACTAAAAAGTACTTTATGCTAAACACCTATATGGGTGACACGCGAAGCTGCTTACTTATTTCTACTTGGTTAATGTATTCCAGGCAGGTCCTGTTGTGTTCCTCTACAGACAAAGCATGACTAACGCAATCAGAGCAGACGGATTCAAGTCCCGCTGCAGCCAACTAATCTCAAGTGTGTATCCACGCTGCTGTAAGGTGCTTGGGATAACAAGCAAGTGGCTTATGGAAAGTCACACCTTTAATACATGAACTGCTGCAGTCAGCCTGAACCTTCTCCCCGGAGCTTTGTGTTTCACATTTGTTAGTGTTTCCTGTTTTTGGGGTCAGTTGTACGTTGTGTAACAAGCTCACACACACACACACACACACACACACACACACACACACACACACACACACACACACACACACACACACACACACACACACACACACACACACACACACACACACACACACACACACACACACACACACACACACACGATATAACTGAAGCTGCTTATTAAGACATTTAAAATACAACATTAGCATAATTCATCATATATAACATATTCATAGCATCACTTCATGATGATATGTTTTTATTAGGCTACACATGGTGTTGTTAATTTGCTGACTCTCATTGCTAATCACAATTTTCTGCTGTTAATTTAGCATTTTCTAATTTTGTGAAATGTTAATATTTAAATAAGGGCTTTAAAGTAAGTTCACTGGGTTTTCTGCCTCCCTCTATTATTAGTCATTCTCTATGCATTATTTAACCTGTGCTAAATAAGAGTTAATATGCAGTTTGTATATATGCAGGTAGGTGCTTGGCAGGAGGGGTGCAGCGAGAAACCAAGTTGATGAGAGTGAACCAAGACAGTAAAGTTTGCCATAAAACCAAACTAATGAGTTGAAAGACACAAACACTCGGCAGAGCTGAGGGAAACTGCTGAGTCAAGTTATAGTTTCACTTACCGGCAGCAGCCATGTGCTCGCTTGTCCTGATTGGTTGGAAGCCGACGAAAGGGATCTGCATCGACAGTACGAGACCCACGATGTAGAAAGTGCTGTACGCTGTGAAGAGAAAAGGACAAACCAGACCAGATAAGAAATCAATTAATCAAACTATCCAATTCACCACTGAAAATCCTCTCCACCACTCAAGTTCTGGTTCCACTGAGGGAGTAAATCCACCTCAAACCTGGTGTTTAAAGTTGACTGATTTTCACTGTGGCACCTCAGAGGGAGTAAATACAAAATACCTAATTCAATGACATTTAATGAGAATGAGAGTTGGCTTGGCGCAGTGTGGCGGTGAAGTCTGGAGTGACACAACGGCGCTGAGAACATTTGAACTCGCACCTTCGTAGCATCTGCGAATGAAACCGATTCGCAGATGCAGCAGCTAAATTAAGATCTCATATGCCTCGATTTTGATTTAGTTGTGACCGCCCTCAGCGATCTCTTCCTCACATCTGCTATTGACTCAAGACAGAGCGAGATGAATAGTGAAGGAACATCGACTCTGAGGCATTTTTTATTACTTTTTCTCCTTTTGTATGTTCCCGTGCTGCAGCCGAGAGACACCTGGCTCTGAAAAGAAGAGCTGAAAGATGAAGCGAGGAGGGAAGGTGAGGAGCACGGAAAGCGCTTGAAGACCTAATATCTGTTCCGCCGACAGAACATGTCTACAAATATATTTCTCCGGCTCTCATTTGCTACCTAAAGGTGCAAAGGGGTTGCTGGATGATGCTCAGGCTGCAGATATCCTTGAGGAACAGTGAAGGGAGAAGGAAATTTTCCACTTCGTCTGACAGCCTGTATCACCAAGTAGAATCTCACTGTTGAAGAACCGATGCAGCAGAGGTAGGTTACTTTGAAGAGGCCATAATTCGTTTTCAAAGCTCTCAAAAGACTCTGAGTAAAACATATAATCATATGTAAATGATACTTGACATGGTATCATTTATCTTGACCAGAGCAGCAGCGCCTGCTGCGAGCTCAATGCTAAGCAGTGTGGATGGTGGAAGGATTGAGCTCGAGTTACGCTGGAGCAGCCACGTGTTCCGAGTGACCAGGATGTTCAGTGGAATAACAGAGCCTATCCACTTCACCAGCGCTCGGTGTCTGGTTGTGAACAAAATGAGGATCAGGTAGCAGGTGGCTGCGTTTACTGTTAAGTGGTGTGTGGGTGTGTGGCTGTCTGCACTGTCAATGATGGAATGCTTATGGAAGTGAGAGATGAGCACAAGCATGACTGAGCATTTGAGCTCGTTTCAGGGTCAAATGCATGGGGAACAATGATGGGAGACGCACGGGAAAGGACAAGCAGGTTGTCTGCTTATTGCATTCACTGCTATTCTAATGGGAGAAGATCCGAAAACACTTTTCCATTTCAGATAGTGTATGTGGGGGAGTTTTAAACATCATGTTGAACACTAAAAGTGATTGCCTGGTTTAATTGCCTGTGCTCGTGTGTGAGTGTGCCCCTTACCGATGTAGACTCTTTTGCTGTAGCGTTGCATCAGCAGCAGCACAAACACGTGCAGAGGAATCAGGTTGATAATAAACACGTAGCCTCCCCATGCCGACACCTGGAACACACACAAAAACACACACTGGTAAACATACTGTCACTGTTCTTCATTTGTTTCAGATTCTTGGGTTTGTTTTTTTCTGAATTAAATGAGCCAACCCTGTCTAGTGGAGGCTTTCCTCCAACAAATTAGCTCAGCAGGAAATGTGCTCAGGTCTGCCCCCATGAAGGGAGCTATTCAAAAAGGTCCAGTGGAGACACACAGCACATTCATCGTCAAAGGAAAACTATACTTCTACAATTTTTTAAAGCAAAACTGCAGGACCAAATATTTATTTGTGAGTTAGTAAATTTCTCCTGTTTCTCAAACTGAAAACAGGAATAATTTAGAAACAAAATGGAAAAATACCTGTCACAAAAAGAGGGTTTACAGGGTTATCATGAAAACAGCAACAATAACAATTTATTTGAGCATCAAACGCAAACAAGCGTTTTATTGTTCAAAGGTTTCTGTGGAAAGGACAGAAAAAAAAAACCTGTTTATTCACGTGCGATCATATGACACAATTAGTGTTGCTTGTGGATTCACTGCTGTTTGCAGCCTTCTACTCCTACAGAGTCAGCTTCTACAATCAATTTTTAACCTCTGGCAACACTGAATGTTTCATGCAATGAAGCTGTCAGACAATTCTCATTTAGCCCCTTAAACAGTCCTAAAATGACTAGAGGATCAATTAATTACCATTTCTATTGCTAATTAGCCCACTGATTATTTTCCCAATTATCAATTGTTTAGACTTTGAAATAACATCAGTCACGTTTTATTGCAAAAGCAGAAAATCCCCACATTTGAGAAGGATGAGCTACAAAAACTAAATAGGTGCAAAATACATGTATAACAATGATTTAACTCATTTGTATCATTTAGATTACACGATTAGACACAAGCAGCTAAGTGATATAGAGTACATAGATATTATCTATCAAAACTAGGCAAAGATATATGTTCTGTAAAATGTGAGATGCACAAAAACCTTAAAAGCTCCACTCAAATTTAGCCAAACTGCTTTTGAGGTCCACACATCTACCACCTAAAACCGTCCATGATTAGTTTTCAGTTGACTGCAACTTGAAACAATGAGCACCAGACTGAAAGGTAGAGGGGCATGGAGAAGGAGTAAAAGAAGAGTAAAAGAAACCAGAAAAAAATAAGGTGTTAAGAAAGATAAAAGGGAAAGAAAAGAGTGAGTACTAGAGTAAAAAAAGAAGGTTAACAGCAAAGGAAAAATGAATTTAGCAAGAATAAAAAGGGAGTGAAGACAACAGCTTGTCAGTAACGCCTCCATTTCACCTGCTGAGTGCAATGATCAGTCTACACTTCCGGAATCACAGGAAAACCAAGAACATCCTGTTTAATTGATAAACACATTAATGCGCTACATTAACGCAAGAAAAAAACCCTCCTAAATAAGTTCCTTGCTAAATGTTTAGGTACAATTATGTTCTGGCAGCCATCTGCATCTGTTCTTCCAGATGGTGACTGTCAGTCAGTATCATGCGAACCATAATTTGAATGAATACCAGAGATGACTTTAATTTAAGACTCATTTTGGAACAGAGGCGGCGGAAAAAGTCTCTGCTGCTGACTGGCTGAGAACGTATTAACAAGACGAGGTCAAAACCTAGTGCATGGCTCCGCCTCTTTGCCACTCCGAGAAAACACAGGAAGGTGAGTGTCTCTGTCACAGGGAAATACTGCCGCCAGTGAGTCTATCTAACAAATTGCTGGATTTGTCACTCGAAAAAATGTCTCGAAAGGTTCTGAAAGGTCAGTAAATCAAGCTGCAAAAGTGCAAAGTTGGCAACACCTGCCTGTGAACACTGTTCTGATGATGCAATACAAACTGTCGGTGCCAATTTACTTCGAAGGAACAAAGACTTGAAAATCCCAGTGATGGAGGTCACCAGCAGCACAGATTGACCAAACAAACTAATCTACTTCAAACCTACAAGATGATAAGAGAAGGACTAAAGATAGTGGAGTTACCCACTGGCTTATAACCATTACCTGCATTTGTTACAAATACCTGGTAACCTCAGCAGATTTCCTCAAGGTAAAACTAATAAAAAAAAGCTTTTTTCAAACATCGACTCCCTGATTCAGCAGGGTTTGTCGTTGACTTAGAAATTCAAAGTTACACAACATTATTTTTGGCTTGTTTTCCCCATTTGGATACTTAGCTGGGCACCAGTGTGGGAGGCTCAATGCCAGCTCAATGGGATGAAAGATACTGACTGGAAATGTTCCCATAGTCACGATTTTCAAATGTTCAGGGCAACAAAGCAACTAAAAATTCAGATGACCACCAATGTCATTTGGATATTGTCCTGAATGGTTTTTTAAAAAACGAGTCAATACTTTGATTTCTATATAAATGTGAAGATGGTGTGATCGTCTGTTATTTAGCCAACTCCACAATGCACCCTGGTTACAGATTTACTTCCGCAATCTTCAGAATAAATGGTCCAACCAGCAGAGCGAACAATCGACTGGAGGAAAAAAGATTGGGAGAAAGTGGCCATCTGGTCACATTAGAGGACCATGCAAAGATGAATGCCTGTGACAAAATACCAAATACGTGTGTGTCTGCACGAACAGGCTCCATTTGAAACCGTGGTTCTAACAGCCAGTCATCCGCCCGAGCCAGCGGCCAACAGCTGAGGGCAAGAATCGGAAAATATTGGGAGCAAAGTCTTTGCCGTTATCGCTTTCTGCATTTCATGCAGGGCTTATCTGATGACCATGTGGCCACATTCAACAGTATATAGAGAACACCGCATGCAACAGGAAGAAAGGCTTTACTGTGTTTGCTTGTGTGTGTCTGCGCACATCTGTTACCAGCCAGTGTATTTGCATCTTCCCTTCTATTTATGACAGTGAAAATGAATGTTCCGTTTGTGTGTGTGTACTCCTCTCTAATAACATTGGAGACTTTCAGGTTCATTAAAAAGACTTTAAGTGGACTTCATGATCAAGGTCAACAGAGGTTGTGCGGCTGTAACAGAAACTGTGAATCTAGATGACAGTTCTTTAGCAGGTCATGTATTAGAGTGTATGCACACAAGTCAGATGCTGATCGCTGCACAGCGAAATTCGGTCAAAGGCCGCTCCCCTGCAGGCTTTTCTCTGACCACGGTAATATTCTACTCTCCTGATAAGCTAGACTGTTATCACTTACTTATAATTAAACAGGACTATCCAGCTCCACAGCCATGTTAATAGCTCTGTGAGGGATGGTTGTGAACTAAATGCTAATGTCTGCATTCTAACATGCTGATAATGACGATGGTAACATGCTGATAATCAGCAGGTATAATGTTTCCCATGTTCCTCCTCTTAGTTCAGAGTGTTAGTAAGCTAATATTTTTGGTAAGCCAAACCCAAAGTACAGCGGAGGCTAATGGGAGGATGTGAATGACATTAGCTTTGCAGGGATAAAATGTGCATTGAAAAAAACTGGGAGTGGCATGGTGGTACAGTGGTTAGCACTATCGATCTAATAGCAGAGACTTTAAATTGGATGTAGATGTGAATGTGTGAGAGAATAGATGCTTGTCTTTGTGTGTCGGCCTTGTTACATCGACATCTTCTCCATTCAAGTTTAAAAACACACTCATCTCATGAACAAGTTCAATAGTTACAGCTCAAGGAAGAAGCAGGTCTAAATAGCCTGTAAATGATTAGCCAGAAAGTTGCTTAAAGAAGTAGAAAGCAATGTGAGCACAGCTAGTGTAAGTTTAAATGTACAGAGGGTATTTAGTTGCTGTAATTAAAGGAACATCTTGGGGCTACCAGCGTATTCTCTCCATTCCCAGGAGAGAAGTGCACCGAAAGCAACTAATTCAGTTGCAGTCAGGCACTTTGCAGCCTGTGCAAACAGATAATTACAAATATACACTGAGGTGGCAGTTTATTAGGTACATGTAGCTAATACTAATGCAGTCTAAAACAGACCTGCATTAATCCTCCCTTACTCAGGGTCCAGTTTGGAATCATAATTGTTTTACAGAAGCAACTGTTGGATGATTCTGGAGGATGTTAAACTTGCATTAAACAGAGGTGATCCTGTTTTTGAAACTCCTCTCATTGCTATAAATGGGATGGATAAAATAGACTTCATATAGCAGAAATTGTATATTGGAGTTTGTATTATTCAAAATTTTAACACCACCGTTTTGATTTTTACTGCAAATGCATATTGATTCCACATATCTCCCATCAGTCTCCCTGATTCGATTTTGGCCCTGAAAAAAAACCATATCTTTTAAATATGCCGTTTCAGTAGATTAAATTTGAGTGCCAATCTATTTTGCAGATGTTGAGATTTTTTTGGCTGGACAAATGAAAACTTTTTGACCCACTGCTGGCGTTAGTAGAAGGCTTCATCTTGTCGTCTGTACAAAATGTCCTTTCTTCTGCTTTTGTTCTGTCCTCCGTTTTTCTCCCCCTCGCTCCACCCTCACCCTCTCTGGGGATGAAGAGTAGGAGGATATTGCAATGCCAACCGTCCGTTTCCTGTGGCTGCTGTCTTTCAGTGGTTATGGCTGCTCTGATCCTCTTCTTAATCCCATCCCTCTCTTCTCTGATCATACCAATTTCCAGGTTGGAGTTCTCTCCCTCTCCGTCACCATATCTGCCTTCACGTTCACTTAAATCCCATCAGAAAATCTATCCATGGCTATATCCTGCTTCAAATAACAGCATAACGTGTCTGGGTGGTTAAAAAAAAAAGGTAGATGGGGTCAACGAGTGTATGCGGCACTTTGTGTGCAGGTCCAACATGGACAGTTTTTACTCCCTGTGAGAGGAATCATCTGCATCAGTGGGTGGGCCGCAGAAACAGTACAAAGGAACATCACATCACAGAGGAAAGAAAGAGGGTGCAAAGGAGGAGAAGAAGGAATACGGAGAAAGAAGCATGAAGATTCATGTCCCCATTGCTTCTAACTGAGAGTGTGGAACATCGCAATGTATTATATTTATCAGTCCACACCTCTCTCCAGTCCTTCTCTTCTGCTCTCGGTTTTGTCTCCCATTCGTCTTTCCGTAACTCCTGTCTCCCCTTCTCTTGTCTACAATACTCTGCACTGCCATTGGATGCTGTGGCCCAGAGTGATCGATGAAGGTAGATTTCAGTAATCTGTTTCATTTGACATCTATCTCACTGCTGGCCATAGAGATTTAGCCTAGAATGGGCAAGAAACTGGAGATCATAGGCTCTCCCACTCCCACTCACACACACGACCAAACAATCTGTCGCTGAGGCAGTGTGCCTGGATCTTTTTTTTTATCTAATCTCTGTTATCAAACCCTCGATGGGCCTGTGCCTGAATTTATAAATAATGCAGAATCCGCTGGCCTAAGTGCACAATGCATTGGGTTGTCCATGTTACACAGAGAACAGTTGCTATTATTCTCTCAACTGATTGTTTTGTTGGAGAATAGGGAAAAACTTTTAATTTAGAAATGATTTGTTCTGTAAACATAATTAGTTTAAAATCCATACAAAACAGAAAAGAACAGAAAATCCTCACTAATGATAAACTAGAACTGGAATGTGTGGCAAAATAGTTGCAGATTATTAGTACATTAGTGAAATAGAAACAAAATCAACATAAAAATATCAACCATTCACATCATATGTGTGATAGAAATACTATCGTAGACATGTGTAAAAGCAGATTGCACAATTTCAAAGAAATTATATATTAAGTTAAATATGAATGAATTAAAATAAAAAATTTGGATGAGAGGAATCCATACAATCATCATCTGTACCACATATCTTTTTGGAATATATAAAAAATTCCTGTTGAAATAAGTCAAATCAGCCTATGGATAAAACTGTAAATACCCATGTGTTTGATATTCTTACCATGTAGAAATAGCAGAGACAGCAGCCGATAGTCCAGAACACCGAGCCTGTTTTCACCGACTTCACCTGCAAGAGAGAAAGAAAGAACAAACAGTGATACAAGAATCACAGCAGTATGTTTTCCATATACGCCTCAACATCAAATGAGACGCGTAGAATTACAGTCTGCGGTTCGGGGACACTACAAACTGAAGCGTCGCAGGCGGCACATTTTCTGTGATAATGACATGTTCTCTTTCAATCATAGCAGGAACATCTGAAATCTGTGCAGAGGGCAGCGCGTCTCTTTCAGTCGCCATTTGTTTTATAGTCCACGGCTGTCGCTGTGGTCGAGAGGCTTGATCACATCCAACAATGCATGAGATGTTACTGATGAGGGGCCGTTAATGATGGCTGGACCTAAGGTGGTCTCGCCTTGCCCAAATACCCGGCACAGACCGACCGTGGATCAAACACCAATCAATCGGCTGCACAGACACTTCTTCAAACTGCAGATGCACGCAGAAACAACTTGAGACTAAAATAAATCGTCCTCGAGTTTCCCCGCGTGCTGAGGAAGGCCACGGTAAGTAGGTCTGTAGTGACCTGATTATCACTCTGTCACATGAGAAAGTGGACGATCTGCTTGTTGAAGAAGGAAATGACAGTGTTTTAGGCTCTTGTTGCTCTGATCACATAAGAGGACCAAAGCCCCATTCACATGGGATTTATTTCTCCAGGGCACACAGGGTGATATGTGCACTGATCATTGATTTTAATTCCTCCCAGAGAGCATATGTCTGATTTGATTTTTCTCTGCCGTCTATTCTATGATCACACCGATGATGGTGATGATAAAAGCCAGTAATTACTTGCTTACAGTGAACTTGCTGGTTCCTTAACTTAGGTCCAGTCTGGAGAGACATTTTCCATTTTAGAAGTGGATTCTTACAAAGAGCTTGGTTGATTGTTGCCAAGTTCCATCAGCTCTGCAGTGTTGCAAGTGAAGAAGAAAAGGATTTTTTTTACTCAATAGATCGTTTCTTAAAGGCAGTCAAATCAAACAGGGAAAGAGAAAAAAGAAAAAACAGATTTTATGAGACAAAGAACCTGAAATTTAATGTGCTGCTGTAATGTCACATTAGAAGATGATTCTGGTTTAATTAGTCCGACTTTGCTTTAGTTAAACTGATTGTTGTGAGTTCATTTTGTAAATAATTTTATTGCAGTGCCTTTCTTACTATTAAAGTTGACATTTAAGAGACACTGAATTACTTTAAAAGTGTTGATAGCCCGGAACCCTTTTATTTCATTATGTTATTTAGAATATTTTTTAGATTTTACTGTGCTCTCTGTCAAACAGGTGCCTCTTTCTTAGACTACAAACCAACAGGTACAAACAGTAACCTGAACCTGAAAGACACATATCACACACTTGACCTGACTGTCATGATGGTGGAATGTATTACTATATTCTTGTATAAGACTACATTAGCTTTAGCTACACTGAAGAACTGAGTGGACACTGCCCTTTGCCCATGGGTGAAACTGCATGATGATGAGTAGGAGGACAACAAACTGCTTTGTTTTCCTCAGACAATATTCACACTCAGGCTGGGTCACAGCCAGCGTTCAGCCGTGTGTCACCCCATTCAGTGCATGTACGAGCCATGCTCAACTGGTGCCTCAGCCCAACTCTTCCAACTGCCCTCCCAGCCACATCTCCTTTTGTGAAGACACAGCAGTCACAGCGTGATACTGGTCCAGCTAATTAAATTTGAGCTGGGAGAAAGAGTGGAATTACTGTTACAACAATGTAGGCATGGTGCACAGGGTTAGAGCAAACGAGGAAGGCAGGAGGGCAACGCTGTGTGGGTGGGTGGTTGTGTATGTGCATCTGTATGTGTATTCATGTTATGAAGAGCTACAGTGTTAAAAAGAGTAGCTCTCCTGGGTTAGGGAGGATTCAATTATAGATTATGGGAGGGTGAGAGCATGTGTGTGTGCGCGTGTGTGTTTTGGGAGAAAGGAGGGGGGGTAAACACAGATTAAGCGGCTGGAGTTGGATGGGTTATTAGTGGATAAAATGAAGGAGTGGGATAATGAAGATTGGGCTGAGACTTGAGAGAACGACGCGTTTGCCATGTGGGGGAGAGGACGGCTGGAAAGAGACGAGGAAGAGAGCAGGAGAAAAGAATGAGCAATAATGAGTTACAGAGAGAGAAACCAAGGCAGGAAGAACAAGATGAAAGACAAAAGGCAGATAGCAGAACGCAGCACAAGCTAAACAATGGCGGGGACAAAGACAATTAGAGAGAGATGAGATGGAAGAACGACAGAGTGGAGGAAAGGAAAACACAAAGACAAATGTGGGTAAATGGGACTGATAATGGGAAGCAGTGGTGCATGGCCGGGATGATTGTTTTTCCGGCCCCTTGCCAAATAGAACGGACGACGCAAGAGGGTGGTGGGTGAGTGGCGGGGGGATTTTTTTCTGATGGCACCGCTCCGCTGATGACACATCACCTTGAGAGGCAGTGATGGCTGCCACAAGGAGCACCTGCCTACCTGTGTATTGTCCATACACACAAGATGACAAGAGGCCATTAGAATAACACAGAGACAAACAGATGTCCCTAACACCACCCCCTAATACACATTTCCAGGAGCGAGATAAATAATTGTGGTGACAGTTTTCTGGATGAGCCCTGAAAAGTTAAATGGGGGGGGGGGATTTGAAGGCTCCTGCAGAATAAAAAATGACTTTGGATTAGGGTTCACACATCTACTCAAAATCGTATTCAAGGACTTTTCTCAGCCCAAGTCCCATAAATTAAAGAACCCGACACAGCACATTTTGAGACAAAGAACTAGCTTAATTACCGTTTAAGCACAAATAATGTTTCTAATGAGAACTAACAAGCTTTACAGAAGCTCACAAACAATTAAAAAGGGAGGGTTGATTGAGCTGTGCTACAGTTGTGAGGGTTCTTTGACAAAGACACATTATTCAAACCATTCGCCTTCTGTTGCTACTAGTGGTGGATAAAAAAAAATCTGATACATCAATTCTTTAAAATCTTGAACTCAGTCTTTGCATATCAGCCTTTTCTCAGTGTAAATCCGGTATGAAGTGGTTACTTGTTGTTCAGTCGGGGCGGCACGATGAAGTGTGAAGTGGTTTATTTTTGCAAAAAGGTAATTTTAGGTTTAACGGTCATATATAAGCAAGCTGACAGATGAGCCGCTGTGAGTCACGACATTACGCACTGTAAAGTGAATAATTACAGTACTTGTGGACTCGCTGAAGTTTACAGGGGACTGTCGTGACTGGGGACGGATTGTGACTCTTGTTATCTTGTTGTGGCTCTAGAGAGTTATATCTACAAAATGGATAGAATGTGGAAAAGACACTGATCAGAGCGTGTTTTGTGTTTGTTGAAGAGATATCTCTGGCTACTTGATGTGAGGATGTCGACTGTCCCGCGTGTGAATTCTATGTTCTTCAATCTGTCCCTGTCGTGTTGTTAAACTTAGCGAACAGCTCTCTGCAGATGTCAGGCCGACGTCTAATCCACTCTAATCTCGCATATCCAGACAATACATATCTTGGTTTGTGGGTTAGGGTTTGTTTTATGTTTCTCTGTAGCCAGGCTGTATGTTGTAGTGTAGACTCTCCCAGTGAGTGACACTCTCAGCTGCTTGGTTGCGCTCCGTTGTGCACAGTCCCACAGACACTGATCCAGTTGTGTTGTGTTGCGACTTTAGCTGTAGACACAACAGGCGCGCTCAGCCAGCCACCCGGACACTAAACGGTGGGTCGTTGCCAGATCAGTGATAGTGAGCGAATTCAAAAAAGCCACAGAGCTGTGTGCAAGCACAGTCAAGCTTAGTGACTCATGCTACCTTGAAACCACATGCAGCGATGCAGCCTTACACAAAGTGACAAACTGGGGTGGCTGAATCCTTGAACGGATAAAAAGGTCCCTTCCAACCTGGCGCCAACTGTACTGCAAAGCTTGTTGTGCTATGCCAAACACCAGTAAGACATGGCATGATGAAATACCTGCTAAAATACTTCTCACTACATCCACCTGGATGAAAGCCACTGTGCAGCACGTCTTTACAATACAGCATCAAGCAATGTGAAAGCCTAAAGTAAAATCTACCACTCACCTCGTGTCATATATAAACACAGTTGGAGAATTAAATTTTCCTGCTCATCATCGTGTGTCTTTGCATTAGCTGTGTAGATAGATTATGTATTTTGTATCTGCGACTGTGTGCTGTGCAGTAACCGGCTCACCAAACTTTCGGCTAAGCCAGAACATTTATCCTGAACGCTGACGTGCACCGTTGTTTAGCGTCTAAATACGCGTCCACATAAATGTGGGACTCCTGCGGGTCTTGCACTGTTTTGAGAAGCGATGGTATTTTGCTGCAGCTGCAGGCGATCACGCTTGAACACCGGGGGTATCATGAAAAAATAATCAATCTAGTTTAAATAAAACTGTGGTTGCGTTTGTATGCATTATTTGAGCAGCTCGAGTCTCGCTTTTGAAGCAGCAGTGAATGATGCATCTCCCTACAACTACACGGCTTCGTTGGGTCAATAAAAGACACGCGGCTTATTTGCCCTAGTCTCACTGCGGCATCGTACCATGGAGTAATCTCTTCTAAATAATAACAGCTTCTGGGCTAAGAAAAAACAAGACAGTGTCCTCTCTGCAAAGTAAACTGAGCAGCAGGTGCAATGAATAGGCAAAGAATGTAAGCAGCGTGTGATTGGCATCTGAGTTTCTTTTATTTCTGCTCTAACAAATTAATAAATATATGGTTTAAACCCCAAGTTACTGGCACAACTGGAGGATAGTCAAAATCAGGCTTTCATTTACAGCCAAATATTAAGAATAAATCATTTCATCAGTGTCTCACTGTTGTATGCAATTTTTTGGAAGAGGTTCATCGGGTGGAGGTGAATGACTCGGTTTGGATTTAATAAATAAACCCTGTGCAAATTACAAACAATTCCCCTTAGAATAAATTTTATCTTTTGCCATATATCTTTTTACATTGATAAAATCTACAACATTAAATCAAGTCTCACTTTAAATATGCTGCCATATTCATTTGACACCTGCTCCCGCGCAGGTTAACTCTGCGGCCTTTAAAATTATTTTAACAGCAATGACGGTAATTGCTCTAACTTTATATTCCATCAATGCTGTTGACATGAAAAGGAGGCAATTTTCTTAATAGAAAATCATTTTATGGATTCAAGAAGATGACATGATGCTCTATAAATGAGAAGTATGCCCACTGTGCTCTAACGACAGGCAGTAATATTTATGCATTCATAGTATCCGCAGTTTGCCTCCATCAAGCCTCAGAGGCAGGAACAAGATTAACATTGATTTCTACATTATCCTGCATTGATCACATCTATGATCTTTATGACAGAAGAACACAGATGTTTGAAATCCACAAGTGTCGATTATCTAACGTGTTCGAAGTAACGTCAGCAAAATCAACATTATTCCACATCTATTTTTATAAATGAATTGATGTTATTTCATTCAATTGTATTTTTGCAACAAGATTATTTTCTACTGCATTGTTCTTATCAGTTGATGTAGCATACACAAGGGTGTGTACATTCTCAACCCATTTTTTTAATGTTAGGAGAAACCTGGTTTACTAGAAATAGTTGATTACTCATTAAGCGTGTTATCTGGATACATTAAGTATTTCTACATCTCAAATTTCCTTTCCAAAGTTGTATTTTCACGTGCATCCTTTCTGGGTGTGACCATGTTTATTGTGGGTTTAAAAGTAAAAGATAAAAGCGCGTGTCACTGAACGGATACGGCTCAATGCAGAATGAATTGAGCCGTACTTGTCTCAATACTAGTCACGGTCAACTCCAGTAACAAGGAAGAAGGGAATGCTGATAAAATTGTTTGAAAAGCAGTGCTCTTCAATTTCACACGCGCACGCACATACACAAACAGTGATCTTTCTATAGTTGTAAGGACATCCTACCCCTAACCTAAACTATCAGAAACACTCAGCATAAATGAGCTGAACCTTAAAACACAGTCTGAACCATTAAACAGTCATGTGAGGTTTGTTACATACCAAAATTTGTCTTCACAACTATAGAAATGCATAAAACACAAAAACAGCATTCAAAGTATTGTGGCTGGAGGCTTGCAAGGCAGCTGCTGATGCAACTGAGGAGTGGACAGACTGAGGTACAGACAAGGTTGAACTGGACAAATTATGTTTTAAGCAGTGAAGGAAACAAAAAAAACATAACATCTAACACAAAATAAATGTGAACGTGTTGAAAACAGTGATGCAATAAATTCAACAAGGTCAGTTAACCTGTGGCGTAACCTGCTGTGCTCCCCTTAAGTATGTTTGGAAAGGACAGCAGAAAAGGAGGGGGCAATTCAACCTTTAACCTGAGATATTTTCAATTCAACTCTTTAAAAGGTCATCTGACTGAAGGTTTTAGAGTGCAGCATGCCGTTTCCTGGGCTCCACATGGTCGGTGTGCCTTTCAAGGCTCTGGATAAATAATTCAACATCTGAGGCCAGGCTACATTTGAAAACAGGGCTTCCTTTCTGGCTTCATAAAGCATATCCCCTACAAAGTAAAAAGCATATACTCAACTGAGGTCGACTTTGACATATTTTTCCTGCTAAAACAGATTTAATACCTTAGCGAGCCTCGTCTATCATACATTTGCAACAAGATTCTCTCTTATTGCACTTTTCCATCAAGTAAAAAATGTACATACCCAGAGGTAGTAGGTGAACTGCAGGGCGAAAATGGCGATGCCCTCGTTGTCGAAAGAGCCTGCCACCGAGCGGGAGATATAGCCAGGGACGATGGCAATGAAGCAGGCCGCCAGCAGCCCTGCACCCTGGTTCCACAGCTCCCGTGTCAGCAGGAAGGTGGAGATGGCGGTCAGACCGCTGAACACTGGTGCCAGAAAGACGCACACATCACGGATGTGGACAGTGATGTGGAGCAAGTTGAGCACATAGTGGATGAGGCCTGCAGTCACCATTAACCCTGGGTATACCTGAGGGGGGGGAGAAAAGAGAGGTTGTAAGAAGGAGAGCAACATAAAAAGTAGGTGAGATTGCGAGTCCGACATGAGAAATGGTGGCTGAGGGAAAGAGACAGAGAATCTGTGGAGGTAGAATGAGAAAACTAGAATTACCACCTCACAGTTGTATGTCTCTGCCAACCAGTCAAGAAGTGGGTTATATTTGTGTCTGTGCAGGCATTTCTGTATTTGGCCATTAGTTAGTGCATGAATGCTCCACTTAAAAATGTTTTCTGCAACATTTGCACATTAAGCTTGACCTTTGAACCCCGTAATGTACTCAGTTCATCCTCGACACCAAGTGAGCTTTTGTGCTAAATTCAAAGACATTGCTTGTAGGTGTTCCTGAGATTCCTCAGATATTTTCAGCAGAGACATGGTTCTACAGATGGCATGTAGCTCTGTAGGTAGATCTATAAGTGGTTGAATGCTAACACACTGAAATAACACGGTGAACATGGTAAACATTAAATCCGCTGAACTTCAACATGTATTGTGGCTGTTTGTAGTTAAAGCAGTGCTTTGCAAAAGTCACAGAGTTGCAAATACGTGCAACGGACATCACCTAGTGGCACAACTAAATGAATCTACAGTTCATTCTGACAGTTACACTTCAGTCTTCTCTTGTCTCATGAATTGATCGAGTCATTAGTCAGTCAATACGATGTGAGCAAATAGTGAAAGAAATGCAGAATCCAATTTTTCCAGAGCCTGAGGTTGTCTGACTAACACTTCAAACCGATGGCAGACAACAGAGGTGAACAAGCTGGAACAGGCAGTTTTTGCTTGTGTTAAAAAAAAAAAAATCAATGATCAAAAACTATTGTGTTTGTTCTCCAAAACAAAGTTGAGGAATAATTAAACCCTCCACACAGTTGAGGCTGGGGCCTGAGTTGGCGAGGCCTCGTGGCCCTGTCTCGTCTGTACATGAGCAGATCCAATTAGGGCCCGGTGCAGTGCACTGGCTGTCTGAAGTAAAAAGCAAGGCTATGTTTAACGTGTGAGTGATGTCCCTGATGTGTGTTCACTGTAGCCGCAGTCCATGCACTTTGCCTTGCAGCTAATAAACTCAGGTTTTCACGTCTCTAATTAGCCAGTGCCTAGGAGACCTGAGCTTCACCAACCAATCTGCTTCAATGAAAATCAACCTCGACTTTCCTCTTGGCTCTGGGGATTGAACTCTGTCTAATGGAGCAGTATCCTGCCATTTATAAAACTACTCTTGTAATTATTAGTCATTTTGAACTCTGTGGTGGGGCCAAGGTCCCCAAAATGTTAGAGATGATTGAGATCTTGATTCATCACAGCAAAGTTAATTCTTGCACAAGCTTCGGCTTGATGGGTACAAGTCTATGGTCTCTAAATTGGCATTCAAAATGCATTACAAAGCCTGTTCATTAAGACAACATCAGCAACTAGAAGTGACAAAAGCTGTTAACAAAAAAATGCACTTGACTCATTGTCCTTATGGCAACAAAGAGTGGCATCGGCTGCGTCCTATTATATGGACTGTCACATTAGAGGGGCCTTCATTCCTGATCTGTGGCTCAGGAGGAAAAAGCCACTGGCAGTCGTCCTCTGGGGAGCAGAGGGTCGGTGGGAGTGAAAGGCAAACAATAAGGGAGGGGGCAGCTGGACTGGTCACATTAACTGATACTGGCTCATCTGTCTTGTGACCCATCTGAGTGCTTCAGAGACTTAACGCTACCATACACAATTAATGAGGATAGTCAGCATTATCCGTCTGATTTTGAATAAAAAAAGAAAGTCGGGCATGTAAGGATACGGGAGGGAGCGACCATGGGGGTGAGAAAGGACAGTGGCCCATTAGAGAAAGGCAGAGGCAGACAGTAGAGGAGAGATGATAAAAGATAAAAGGGAGAGGGCGAGAGATAAAGTGAGCTATAGGGGTTGAAGGGGGAGAAGGGACGTGTAAAACAGAGTGCAGGCTGGGTAAAACAGTCTCCATCACCGCCCTTGGAGCAAAGGTGGTTTTACGAATTCCACCTGGATCTGGAGGGGTAACAGACCACCACTCACACTGGCAACATGTCGCGACAGGTGGAAATAAGAAGAGAAGCTTGTACTTTAAGTTAAATTCAAGCATAAGGCCGTGTGTTGTCTGTGCGACAAACTGCACCAATCTGAGACGAACCCGGTGCTTATAAAAACACCCCTGCATGCTTTACAGGCACGTGCTTGATGCAAATCAGACCTCTCGCACTTTGACTTTATGATTGTGAATGCAGTGTGGGAGTCAGCTAAATGCCTTCCTTCCCTGAAGCCTGTTTATGCCGTACAAAAAAATTGATCTAGCTCAGTCATGCAAACAAGTGGGATTTTGACAATTAACCTTCACAGTAAATGAGTGAGTGGCTATTTATTTTTTGCAGCAGCTACATTTGTGGTGCCTCTGAGCAAAGCATCAGATTGTCCTCGCAACCAGTCACAGCCAAGCCGCTCAGAGTCAATTTCAGGCTTTCAGGTAAAAGCCAGAAATTGACATGGATCCATTGCTGAGCCAGCTGGTCAGGTCTCTGCAGCAGCCGTCAGATCTCCTCTATGCATCAATTCATGGTTCTTGCTCTATTTTGCATAGATTTGCATGATATAGGAGGACATTTGCATTTTAGTACGGCCTACAGAATGACCCGTCCACCTGCTATTGAGGCCAGTTAACGGCAGAAGAGTTAATTTTCCATCTGGCAACTCAACTTATTCCAAGTCCACTGTGGGCTACAACCGATCTGCTCCCTTCAAGAATAAGATATATTTAATTTCTTGCTGTCATCTCTTATAATCCCATTAAAAGACCAAAACAACAATGCATTAGTGTTACTCTCAATAGTTTGACTTCCCTACATTCTCTGTGACAGTCACACCAATTAAGATTAATTACTTACGATATAAACCTTAAGAAACTGTCAGAAATATATAACTATGACATTCAAAGTAATTTCCTAACACAAGCAGGAACTATAGTTTTAAACAAACCTCAACAAAACAGAAGAAAATAGTTAATCTGTTGAGAACTCAGGGTTATGGTAAGAAATGCCAACCCATTACAATGAAGGGGCTCATTGATGTGTTATAATAGCCTTTGGACGGCAATGGAACTCAATTGGCACATAGAAAATAGCCGTACACAGACAATACTTGACCTCACTGTCGATAGTGGTCTTATCACCTGACTAGACTGACACCTTCTCAGTCTGATACAATCATTCTACTACAGCGCATCTTTTTGGGACATAGTTGGTTGCGTAAAGTGGCACGTAAATCAACTAAATGATGCCAGTAGACCTACTATTTGTGTCTAACATATCCCAACAGTAGCATCCTTTAGCGTCTAGAACTAAAGGTGTAATTAGTGGCAGTGGTGTGGAAACATTCATCCACTGTTCAAAATAGCACACGTTGCAAGGACAACATGACCTATGTAATGGCTTTGTAATTGCTAAGAGACGCACCCTGGCCAGAAGAATCGCTCCACAAATTATACCCGCTGAAATCGCTCTGCTCACACTCACTGCTCGGTTTCACACTTCGAAGACAGGAGCATCAGGATTCACACGGCTATGCCTCAGAGTCACTTTTAATTCTAATGTCTTTGCTTTAAAAAGGTATTCAAGTCATTGTACATTGTGTGTTGGTATGATATTTAACTGTTTTCAGTTTTTACCTGCCTGACAAAGCCATCCAAGGTCAAAGCAACATTTTATATCTAAGATAAATGTTATACTTTATGACAGATAGATTATGTTCAGAGCAACGTAGTCGATGTTCATAAAGTGAAATCATCTAAAGATATAAGTCAGCTCCGCTCCAGACCCAGTTAAACATTAAACTGACTCACCACTGCACCCATCTGTCTTTGTACCTCACACAGGACCCCCAGCTGTGATACAGTGCGAGCTCTCATGTCTTCTATTTTCACATTGGTTTAGTTTGAGGGTCGTCTGGTGAGCGTAGTTAAATATTTAAAGCAATGATCAAATGAAAAATCTAATGATTTTTAAGTGAAACTAAATGTGAGCTCAGGGGAGTTTTTAAGTGCTATACAAAGGCAACTGTACTTGCTTGGGGCTTTTAAAAACATCTCACCTCTCATCTGAAAAGGCTCCTTCAAGAACATGGTTAATTTGACGTAAATTCTTTTTCAGTGGTTTTATTTATTTCTTTGCACATTCATTTATGAAATGCCAATAGAAGTTTACAGAGGAAGGATATTCTTATTTGCATGCAGAAGATAAAGCGTCGTTCTTCCCAGGAATCGGAATTCTGATTACCAGTCTAATCATGAGTTTCAGTTTGCACCTTGTGGGTACGAGGCCTAACTCAAGTATCCATGTACAGAACCAGCACATCCATTATTATAAGCCAGGCTTGTCATATGCAATTACCAGTAGCTGATGGTAATTGCTTATGACGGATGAATGCTGATGGATGGCTTTTGGATTCCAGTGCCTAGGGTCTCCTGTTCAGTAATGAATACTATATTCTAACATCAGAATGTAGAGCAGCTACAGCTCCTGCCCTGCACCATCTGCTGGGTGCTGTAACGGTAACAACATGCAATGCACAGCATTAACCGGCCTCCCTGTCTCAACTATGCAAAGAGACATTCAAATTAATCTGCAGGTCTGAGTCTATGCAGAAACGAGAAGAAAGAAGAAAGAGCTAACCCCCTCTTAGCTGGACCCAATAACGGAAACACGTTGGGAGAAATTTCAGCATTTATCTTACACGGAGGACCCGGATTATGTAGTCCTGATGCATCATTAGCTAGTGCAATTACAGCTCTGAGTGCAGCCCTGGTGGGTCCGTGAAGCTCGGCTGAGAGAATAGACGGCAGGTGGAGTTGTTAAAGACGAGAGGGAGATGGATAGGCCAGAGGTATTTTACTCACACAGACCTCACCGCTCACAGGAGGCAGGGCTGAGAAGATGAGGTCGGGGGGAGAGACTCACAGAGGAGGGGAGGCAGGGAAATGGGAGATAAATTGCGTGGAATCAGCACATTGTATTTTTCACAGGAAAGGCTCAATGTTTCACAACAATCCTTACTGCAGGTAAACAGGGAAGCAGTGGCGGTCTACGGGGATCCGTCAAGTTGAAAGCTCAGTGTTGCTACTTGATAGTGACTTAAATCCATGCTGCCCAGTGGAGTCTTGGACGGCTCTATGGTATCTGCACTGCCGAACCTCACCTCAGATAATCCCATGCTCCCACAACACGCTCCCATAACAACAGACTGTTCCTCGTATTAATCATTGATTACAACATAAATAATGGCTGCATATGAATGTGTGCTCATGAATAGAGCTTAACACACAAAATGTTGTATTTTGATAATTTAAACACATTGTGATTAAGA
This sequence comes from Hippoglossus stenolepis, assembly GCF_022539355.2. Taxonomy (NCBI): domain Eukaryota; kingdom Metazoa; phylum Chordata; class Actinopteri; order Pleuronectiformes; family Pleuronectidae; genus Hippoglossus; species Hippoglossus stenolepis. The sequence continues at coordinate 6,303,301 of NC_061499.1, forward strand.
TACGAGTACATTTTACCTTTATCAAAAGTACTGCGATTACTTCAATGTCGCTAAAACTGCATATAGATATATATGTAAGTACTTAAATCATAATTCAATGCCTGACTGACACTTACTGTTGGGAGGATTAAAGACAGGTTGGTGTTACAGAAAGGCTGATGTGGTTTTTCATATTAAACTTTTTTTCACACATCCCTCGTTTTAAAACCAGGTCAGAGAAACCATGTCGAGGCACTTCAGATTTCCTTATTCCCAGCATGCACCTCCTGAGGAATCCCAAGGCATTTCCAGGACAGGTGAGTAATCCCTCCAGCATGTTCTGTGTCTTGACCATCTCCATGGGGACTTGTGTGGGTGGTTTCCTGATCAGACTCCCAAAGTGGCCAAACTGTTTTTTTTCTGGCAGAGTATCTGATTCTCGGCCCAACCACTTCATATTATGATGCACAAAAACACTTCACATCGCAGGTCACACAATGATTAAGCTGACAGCTGTGCATCATCGGAAAAAATTAGCAAACCAATCTGTGGATGACCAAATTAGGAATTCTCTACCTCTCTGCTGTTCCTCAACTAGAGAAAAACCGTTGGTGGAGTCCAACGTCTTGCATACAGAGCTCTCATTCTAGCAAACAACTTTCTCTATCAGTGGCCTCAGCATTTCATATTTCCAAAATGCGCCCCATCATACCAGACACCCAGTGGGACACTGTCCAGGAGGGCTGCACTGCTCCTCATCAGTCAGATGGAGCCTCCTTTGCATCTGCTTTCCATAAGCCCTCCGGGACAGGAGGAGCAGTACGATACCGCAAAAGCATAATTTTTCTCCCCCCTTATTTGAAAAGGGCAAACCACCACTCCCATGGCTGTATGTGCTCATGTCAAATAATTCAAACACAAGACATAATTTCCTTCTTACTTCACAGGGATGACATTTTGACTGAATCTGAACTCTAATAACGACGCCCCAGAGATGACAAATAATGAAACAAGTGAATGTGGGAAAAACTTACTGTGCCGCCAACGATCCTGCCCAAGGGGTACCAGGCCCTTTCATCAAACCAGTTGAGGAACTCATAGAAGCCATTTGTGGTGAGATGGTGTGTTGATCTATAGTTGAACCTGAGGCAACAGAAGAGAAAGAAGAGGCATAGTTCAGTAGATTGTAAGATATTAACCACACACAGAAGACTATATATTTCCATTTATAGACCACACTTTGACAGAATGTTATAGCTATTGACAGAGCAAAAAAATACAAAACACTAAACTCGAGGAAGAATGGGTTATTTTATTTTCAGATTTTCGGGGGCAGGAGGAATGGGTAAGCTGCGGAGACGTTGCCTTGTTAGAATTGGGCAGATAAAGCCTCAATTTCGCTGCGTGAGCTTTTGTGCTCACGCCAACAACTCCAACACATTGTGGCATTTTTTCAGAACAAAGCCCACTTATTGTACAGATAATTCCAACAGCAACCACTGGCTTGTGCTGAGGTGACAAAGACATAAATGGCTCTGGTGTTGGAACAGAGATATGACTATAAAAAAATACTCAAAATAAGGAATATGACTGCAAACAGGCCTTGATTCACACTGTAGCTGTGGTAAGCTGAGGGGGTTGGATCACTGTCAAGAAGCAGAACGAAAGAGCTGACAGTGTTAAGAGGACTGCTGCCAACGAGAATGAAGCAAGTGTTAGGTACATTTTCAGAGGCACCTTTTTCCCTACACAACTCGTTAATGTGGGCTGCTTTATGTTCAGAGGCCCGTGTACCCGATACACTTGATGCATAAAGAACCCACACCACAGCTAAAAAAAAAAGACAGTTACCCGTTTTGGCTTTGTCTAATATTGATGTGCAGTATACCAAAGAGGAGGAGTGATAACCTTGTATGTGTGACTAATCGGCTCAGGAGAGGATCTTTGATTCGTATTACATATGTATGACAATACTGTCAACCAACAAAAGGTAGGAGTACAATAAGGAGCTTACGCAATTCCAAATAATACAGTGCAACATTCACATGGATGGCTGGTGAGCTGCGGATTGTCAGTATCATGGTGTGCACTCGCAAATCATCTGGTCACCACAACTCACTCAATACACTACTAAGCTTTCATCACCCATCATGTCAGAGAGAGTATATGGCTTCATCCAAAACCTTCTAAAACTATCTTTGACTGAGCATTTAATCTCTGTATCAGTGATAATCCCTGTCCATACTGAACACACATGACTATTTACATACATTGGGCATGTGTGTACTGGTGTGAACGAGAAGCAGATTTTCTACTCTGCAGCTGGTTGCTCTGTTACATAAAGAAACAAGAAACTAATGTTAAAAAGTAAGAAAAGGGATTTCTTTTCTTGAACCAAGGATAAGAACTGCTACAGATCGTTTTTACAATGTTTTGTCTTCAGCTATGGAGGTTGAGCTGTGACTGAATGGAAGTGAACTGCGTCATTGTGTCAAAATGCAGTGATACATTTAAAAACTAAAAACATAGTAGTATGGAAGAAACCTATAGAGCCACAAAAGTACAGTTGAGTGCTCAAATAAAAATAAATACGTTTTATGTTCGTCTAAATCAAAATCTGCATCGTAATGGACTGACAGACAATCGTGCATGTTTTATTTATCAAGTTGCAATCGTTAATGAGAATATCAGAACATTTTGCAATGTTTAAATACCTTCAATCAGGAAATAAAACCATTCTGGACTTGCAGCAGTAGTAACATTCTGCAAATTTAATTTAAAGCTCTACTACCCTTAAATACTAACAATTAAATGGGACCAACACATAACCTGCTTAGTAGAGGTAATTATGAGCAAATAAATTTTTACTGACATTCTGGCAATTAAGTCTCCTGGTACATTAATCATGGCCTGAGTATAAGAGTCGACTCAGACACACGAGCAGGGGAAAAAAAGCACGTCATCAGCCCAAAACCAAATCCCCACACTTGAGTTTCAGCAGGCACTTATTCGGTTTATGGCTGTTTGTGTTTGTGTAAATACAAGTCAGCCGATGCTAGAGGGAGAGGAAGCAGTCGTGGTCACAAAGCAGCAGCAGTGTGGGCTGCTCACACTTGCGATCAGTACAGTGTGCTTAAAATGCTGGCATGAGGTGAAGCCCATTTATCATCACAAGGTGCTTGGTTTTCTAACGCCTTCACATTGCACCTGAAGCCCTCCTCCATCATCCAGGGCCTCCCATCTTGGCTCTCTTTCCCAGACAGCACGGGGTGGCCACTCACTTCAAATCCAATAATGGGAACTGATCTCGTCTCCATACTGAGCCCAGTTTTTCATCCTTTGGAAAAAGTCCACTTTTCCCAAAATATCCTAGATTTTTTTTATCCCCACTTACAATTTAAGTCACAGTTATTATAAGGTTGCTGCTGTGAGTGAAGAGAATAGAAATTAAATGTGAAATCTTCTCCATACATTGTATGAAAACATGGGGGGGAATAGAAAGTGTTACTTTAAAGGGCACTGTGTCTCTTAAAGTGATCTTGAGACGCTATGAGAAGCTGGCCTGAGTGTTTATCCTTGTGGCTCCTCAGACAATCGTATATCACTCAACAACCTGCGGCCTGAGGGTTGGAATCTGGGTGCAGGACAGTCTAGGACAAACAAACTGCCACACAGACACAAACATACTTGGATCTCAGTGCTGGTGAAGTAAAATTATATTTAAATTTAATAAGCAATTAAAGACTCAGTCATGTCCTTCACAATGTAATTCTTCTATCCTGGAAAAGCTTAACTGGCTTCATATTACTTGCACCGCAAACTAATCAAACTGCTATTTCGTTCCATGGATAGCAGTCCAGACAATACTATTGTTCTTCCAGTGACTGAGTCCATTTCCTTACATACTGAGGTGTGCGAAGAGCCCCGGTGTTATTAAATACAAAGCTACAGAGGCAGCCAGCTGTGAGAAAGCTCGAGCACAGTGGGACCTCCCATGCAGGTGGAACTGGCCACTTCTGCCTCATCTTTCTGCATCTGTCAAATCAGCGACGCGGAAACCAAGCAAATTCTAAGAAAATATTATAAAAGACAACTTTGTACACTGCCAAGCCTTATCCAGAAAACCCCATTTTCCAATGATCTCATGGACAGCCAAGCAGAGTGCTTTATCCCTGCCCTTGTCACTTTGATGGTGCGGATAATGTAGCTCTGCCAGCCACATTAGCAATTTAATGTGCAGCTGCCAATATGGTCTCAAGCGACAGAGCACATGATTAGTCGTGATGCCACTGCAGCACCTCCAACCACTGGCAAGAGAAACTTCATGCTGAGCAACACACCCTTTACACCACAAAATTCACTCCTGGATTCATGGCTTGATTCCTACTCTTTTCCCCGAAGAGCACATGTGGTACTCAGTTAAAAAAAAGAGTAGTGCATGAAGAATTTTAATAGCACATTAACACAAATGTGCTTTTTATTAAGAATAACTCTGCGTCAAGGACATTCAGGAAATTCTTTAGATTTGGATTTCTATTTGAATCTACGTCAAATTGCACACACTCAAACATATCAGTCCCAGTTAACATGCCTGATTTATTTCATCAAGATCAATGAATCATTCTCTGAGAAGTCAAGAAAAATGGAGCAAAATGGTCTAAATCACAATGTGTCCTGGTTCGGAGCCACACCAAAATCTAATGGGTTCCTTGCTGTCCCATTTCCCAAGCTGCCACCAAGTGGTGGTTGGTTGTGGTTATGCTTCCAGTAGTTTCCGCGTAAACATGCAAAAAATACAACCAACAAGCAGACAGGGGTAAAAACATCATCTCCAATGTTATCTTATTCATCTGAATCTATAAGTACACAAATTATAACATTTCCGCTTTAACGCCTCAAGACTTTCTAAATAGAAGCTGCTTGTGCTGAATTCTTAACAGTGTGATTGCTACTAAATAGATTTTTACAGCGTACGTCTATTTTTAGTATCAAATGCTACTAAAATGGTGGCACTGTCGAGCCCTGGGATTAATAGCAAGGAAGATGAAGGGGAAAAGGGGGCCCCTGTATCAAATCCTCAGATAATATCTCAAAGCCAAAAAAAAAGACAATTAGGAGTGGCATATTGTGCACTTTAGATCACTCGAGGCCTCCTGCAGGCATCATAATTCATTTTAATCAAGGTCCGTTTCACTGATTATCAGATTCCTGTTGAGACAGGGCCATCATCAGCAGCATGACTAAGTGGGCTCCATTGCTGTTTACAAGCCAGTAATGCCTCACTCTGCAGCGACTATATAATCAGATGCATCATTGCTTTTCCCCCCACTTGTTCTCAATATGGTGAAATGTGTCTAAATAGACTTTTGGATCCAGGGGTGTAATCACCGACTTGACTAATTAGCCACCTCTGTTCAAAGCCTGAATGAATAACCTGTAAATGAGGGCCTGCTCGGGGACCCAGAAGGAAGGAGAGCAAATACAACATGGGCTTCACACATCAGATGGCCAGGTTTGATCATCTCCACGGTGTCATGTTATTGGGTTTTTTTCAAAGGCAGCAGTCTCAAAAGTAGTTATTGAAAGGAGCACAGCACATGACATCTCATCAAAGAGTGTGCCATGAAAAGAGGGGTCCTTAGATGAAGATAGGGTGACGTTGGTGGCCTGGATCATCAAATGCACAGGTTTGCTGGTCAGCTGCCAAAGCTTTAATAGTGTGTCCAGAATTCCTGCCATCACCTGACAAGATGAGGCATCCTGGGCATCGCATCCTTTAAAGGTGGAGGCGTGTGTGCATGTGCAAGGTAACAGCATTTTGTGGATGTGGGGCTGCAATATTGTGGAAATGCTGCAAGATTTATGAGCTGCTAAATATGAAATGAAATATTGGCTGCAATTACTGGCTAACCAGGATGTGCAGAAGGCTCAATGTGGCTCTGTCCTGGTTGATGCAGAGTTGTTTACACAAACGGGCTAAGGAAAGAACACGAGAACAATAATCATTAGGAAATAAATAATAAATATAAAACTAATTACTCTGCCAGGTCAACCATTTCCAAAATCCCAAATAGGAAAAGAACATTATTATCCCAATTTCATTGAGTGAACACCTGCTGACACTGCAGTGAGCAATGTTCCCACTGAATATTGAGTGTAGAGCTGCTCTTTTGAATTAAAAATGCCCAGGAAGAGCAAAGCTTTTGTAAATCAGGCAGCGCTTTAAACTCCAACATGAAAATAGCTGAACAATACGATAAAGCTTCAATGTTTTGTTGATAAATCTCACAGCCAATGTTTAGAAAATTGTTTTGATTTTAATAATTGTTTTTCTTATAGGTTCATCATCTCAGCTGAGATCATGTGCTGCTTTTCTTTGTCATTCTGAACAACTTCACGTTGTGGATTGCTTGCTGAATAAAACAATTTCAATACACAGCACTATCTTGGCATTTAGGAAATTACAGCGGGAACCCTTTTATTACTTTGACATTTTACTGACAAACCAATTAATCCAGAAACTAATCGGCAATAAAAATACCTGTTAATCACAGCAATATATTAAACACTGCTTGAAACAAAGCTCTCTAAAGGAATTATTTCAAGTTAAATACAGTCCAATAGCAAAGGGTTCAGCATACATACTTAAATACTTAGTTTGCGGTCATGTAGAGATGAGTGTGAAGCCTGTTGGGGTTCCTGTCTTACCATTTGGTCAGGGGGACTGCAGTGACAAAAGCAGGTCGAAAGCAGTGGATAGGGACATCATGTGGCTCAGCAGAGTCATATAACCTTCCCTAGCATCCCAAGGACAGCAAATAGAAAACTGCAGCGCTTACAGCAAGGGTATTCCAAATTTAATGAAAACGGGGGCAACATTTACAAAAATAATGGGTACTCAGTAGGACATACTGAGAACATTGCAAGAGAACACTGTGAACAACCCACACAGGAATTTACATCACAATATTGGACTGATTAAATATGTAACAGTCTTTACTGCTTTGTTGGTACAAAAAAAATATCCCTCTGATCTTAACTTTTCAGAATAAACCAGCTGGCAATAGTAACACAGACAGATGGTTTTGTTTTCTACGTCAGGGATGGGGTGTAAGATCATCGTGTCAATATGCAAAACAGCCAAACTGTTGCCTGTGTAAACTAATGAATGAAAATTGAAAAACACCATTGCATCTTGAGGTGAAGAGACATAATGGCATAAATATTGACTTGCCTGGGGGGAATAACTTCAATACACATTACTTCAGCTCTAACTGGGACCATTAGACACGGAACAGCTATAAACTAGCATTGTTTATTTGCACCAATGCCTCCGCATTTTGACAGTCAAAATAAAGATTCACAGCAGAGTTATACAATTCTGAAATTGAGCACAGTCTGATAGACTTGTCTATGCCTTGGTGCTGGTCTGTTAATGTGTTTATTCAGTGTCGCACTACAAGTCTGTGGTTCAATATATTTTTTCAGTTTTGAAACATACTGCTTTTTGTACAATAACAGAGTTATAATGGCAATCAGCCAATGAGCTCCACATATCCCTAATTTGCAGCGTTAGACAGGAGCATATAGTCACTGCTATTGACATCCTAATTATGTTTCCGCAGACACATAGGTTCTCATCACACCTGTGTGAAAACAGCTTGGTAATAACTAACAATGGCAGAGACTAATAATACCCCGTGGGTCTAATAGAACAATCGATCTTAAATTAGCCTATTTCCTTAGCCAAGCTAGACAAGATGCTTACACAAGCTATACGCAGACAAGGAGAAGCATTGAATAATACATTATCCAAACAGGGTCGAGAATGCACAGTGATCATGGATGCAGTAGGAGCAGTTCTAAGACAAAGAGTCCAAGGCAAGAATGTGAAACCTTGTCTAACTGTTGGATTCATTTAAGTGGCTCATTCATTGCTGAACAGGACTAGAGAAGCTGATGAAATTACTCTTTTGGCTGCTGGTAAACTAAAACCATGTGATAGGTCCAGAGTGATGAGGTACGGGCATGTAAGATAAAGTGATAATTAAGGAAGCTTAAACAGAGGCAGCACAACTCTGCAGTTGTTCAGAAGCAAATGACTAAATGCATGTGTATAAAACTTTAACCTTGTGGCTTAAGCTGGAGGTCTGCTGCTGCTGCCAGTGGAGGTCTATTAAAAAAACTAAAGAGGAGGTTTTGTACAACAGTCATTTCAAACTCGATAGCTTTCAGGAATAAACTACAACAAAGACATTTGTGATGGCAAAAAAGCATGTGCTCACTGTGATCACCATGACAGGAAGATGTCGAAGAATGTGCCTGGTCAACTGCGTCCAATGAGGCAGACCCAATGAGACAGACCCTCACCCTAAAACCATAAAATGTTTTCTCCCAATATAGGAATGACATCTAAAAAGATGTGAGAAATAGCCTTGTTTTACTGCTTGGTGTGAATCGTTCCTCCTCATTACTTTGTTGATACCATGACCTTTCTTCTAGCGCCACCCTCGAGTCACAAGTTGTCATTTATACTATAAAAAAAAAATCTGATTGATGGTTTGGCACAGAATTTTGTACAGACAGTAGAGGCAGAACTTCTCCCCCCCCCGCCCTTGTATGCATCTGGGTTGGACTAAAAATATACCACTCTTTCCCTACAAAGAATTGCAGGCACTTAAGTCTCACAGAGGTATATTTGATTCATCGCACAGGGAACTCTACTCTTTTGGTCATCCAGTATGCAAAGGAGAACAGAGGGAGGCAGATGGGTCTATTGTCTGAAAATAACCTGAGTGTATGATGATTGGGAAAAGCTTCATAAAAAAAAAACATGCTTAGAATATTGTAGAAACAAACAGGACAGAGACTTGGGGGTCAGCACTAAAAGGCTAGTTTAAGATTATCAGTACTTGTACTATGTACTGGAAAACCATCTATGACAAAACCACGAAGCAACTGTGCTCTGTCTCCAATAACACTTTACAGAGGCAGCTATGTGTGGTATACAATTAACCAACTACAGGCAAGGTTAGTGTTGATCAGTAATTACGGATGAGGCATCTGAGCCCAAACCATTAATGGTTAAACCCAACGGTACTTACTGTGAAGAAAGTTTTCTTAGCTAAGATAGGAGGTATAAAATGATCAGCCAGACTCCCATACACCCTTGTAACAAAAGTGTAAACTACAAACAAGAGAATTATCTCCTGTGATAGCTTTAACATTCCCGTGCAAACTGAACATCATTTAGAAGATTAAGCTTCTCCTACTGTGGGCTGTAATACTCTGAATTTCCTACAGAGATGGCTTAACTTCCCATCTCCAAAGAACATCCCTGACGAAGCTTGGACAGGACCAGAAATATGGACTAAGCATTGGGTAAAAATGCAAAACATTCACACTTGAACTTCTCTCCAACGGATCGTCAAGATAAAAACTAAAGCCTTACCTGTAGCAATGAATACTCCGGCAAATTTATGGAATACATTTGGGTCACCTTTTTATCTACGTTTGTGAAGGGCAAGATTCAGAAGAGCGACTGAAATATCACTCCACAACAACAAATTTTATATCGAGCTCTCAAAATACACACCAACATGCAGCGAGATACTGAACTTTTCACATTAAGAATTAGCATACATAATAATACTTTGGTACAGCTCACAAAAACAAAATGTCATCTCTTTCCTAACAGATAAAACTGATCGACAGGCCATTAACATTTCACAAAGCCTACTATTTTTGGGATAAATCAATGATCTTTGCTAAAAATCTGTTTTCAGACACGCAGTTATCCATATTTGTATATGACTCCTCCAAAGGAACGCTCTGAACGTTGGTTTGACAACTGATGGGTGGACTTTAATTGCAACAGATGCTGCTGTGCCAGTTGCTGCATGCTACATGGATGCCAGAGGGCAAATCATAAGCATGGATCCTAGCAGTCGAGATTAAGCGCAAGCGAAAAGATGAGCATCACTAACAGGAATGTGCAAACTGTGGGGTTTTGATTTTCCACATATATATAAGTCAGCTAGTGAAAGTTTTAAGCTCACAGCAGTTCATTTTACAAAGCCAATAAGAGATTCCCACCTCTGATAGACCCAACGGAAACAGGTCAGTGTTAAATCGCTGAGGATAATTAAAGATTGTAGGGGACAAGCAAAGGAGAAACGGTCAATACTGAAGGCTGTTTAATCTACTCGTGAGTGGACAATGATGTTAAAAAGGTAGAAAACCGTTCAATATTCAAACTAGTCATGAAAAATTGATCAAATTTAATTCTGCAGGTATATCAAGAATATATACCAGTCAAGATAGAAAATACCTGTTTGCACCATATGTTCAACCGCGTGCTTCACTTAAGTTTAACACATCAAGCTTGGATAACACAAAGGCAATACAAGAATCTACTTCAAATATATTTGTGTCTGTGAGCTTTGAAAAGCCTTGAAACTTATAGCAGCTGTAGTTTGAAATGACAGAGCAATGAGAGTGTGTGAAAGGGGATTCTCCAAGTGATGAAACCTTCAGAGAGTTATTGCCCGCGTCTGCAGCTCCCCTCTGCTTTAAGTAGCTATATAATGAGTTTCAGCTCATTGTTTTAGCTGTCTGCCTGCTACTTTACTGTTCTGGTTCTCTCTCGCTGCTCTCATAAGAGTTATTTTCAGCCACAGTAGTGAGTTATTGAAAAAGCTTCAAAAACTCAATGTACACTACCTGCTCAGCACCAAAAAGCAGACAGACATAGTTCGTGAATAGCTGGTGAACAAAACAGGGTTTGGGTGGGGCTAAATTCAAACCAGTTTCATATTAAACCGAACAATGCACTGGTCTCGTAAACCAAAGTTTACTACTGGTTGATGCACCTCCCTCAGCTGACACTCCTGAGTGGAACATAATGACAGAGAAAGCCTAAGAATTAGGGTGTAGTGTCTCTAATCCGCTTGGTGATAATACACCTCTAAGTTGGTTTACCAACAGCCAATAAAGCCTAAGTAAGAAGCAGCACCACAATCAGCAGGACAAATGAGATATATTGTTTTAATATGTCCTACAACAACCATTTCACCTTGTTTCAAATCCAAAACGTTGTTTTCTTTGAGATCTGAGGTAATGATAATCCACTTTGAGTCTGCCATGTCTCCACTCATCATTACCTCAAAAAAACATGGTAAAAAAGCTTTCTTGGAAAAACTAAATTAAAACTACTTGCCAGAAACTGTCGTAATAACAAATTTTAGTTCAGCTGGCTCACATCAATTTTAGCTCTTACAGACCAGACCATAAATGGACCAACTATTAATGGGGTGAAGCATTTTTCCGGGAAATGAGCCTCAGGACATTGTAGAGACCAAAAATCGAGCTAAAACAGTGAGTAGTGATGCCAGGTTATCAGCAACAGTCAATTATTATGGCAACACCTTAATAACAACGTCATTATGTCAATTTCCTATTATACATGTTTTATTCACGCCTTTCTTCTGCTCCCAAGAAGCCAGAAACAGTTTTTGCAGTCACTGTGTTTAAATGGCTTGTACAGTAAGTGTTAAGGAAATTTAGACTTGTCTCAATAAGTTTTCTTCAAGCGCATTTTTCCAAGTCGGGCCTTCAGGTGACAAAGCTTTGCACAATGCCGGATTTAAAATAATGTTAAATGTCTTTGACACAGGAAGGATTCAAAGGCAACTAAAGATTTGTACTCTCAGCCAATTTAAAAGGTAAGGAGGGGATAAGAAATGTGACGTTCCCAAAAGCTCAAGTCACTGAAATTCAAACTGCAGCTCGTGAATCAAAGGGAATGGATGAAAGGCGTGCCAATTCTACATTTAGCAAAAAGTCCACTGGGGCAGAGGCTTCTCTTTTATCAAAAACCCACTGTTACCATTGAACAAAAATAGGGAAGGCACTGGGAGAGCCAGGCATTAACAGCAGGCAGCAGTGAATCCCGGAAAATGGGAGTAATTACTGGCGTGCAAGGAGCTTGCTTCCATAACGAGCGGCTAATCAATTCGATATCACAAACACAGCAACAGCAGCAGCAATAATTACATGCCTAATCATTACAGGCTGAAATCTCTATTGAAGGCACTTTCAAAAGAAATAATGTCTCATGTTTCATCATAATTTGGAAAAAATAGATTTTAGGTTGAAAGTAAAACTATTACCAAGATGCAAGGAAATTAGCACACAAGTACAACCCGTGATGATTCACTCGTGTTTGCCCTCAAAATGTCCTTATGCTACAAATGTGAATGAATTCAACATCAAAGCTTAAGAGCCAGACTAACACATATCAACCCCGCCCCCCCGTGAGGGTCCATGCTTAAAATCCTGTAGTGCGGGTAAACTCAGGGCAGCGGCCCACAGCCATCTACAGCTTAAAAATCCTCTTCTCTTCAGCCAAACATCCACCTTCTGCACTAAAGGGAGAAGCTGGAAGAAAAAAGGAACACAGCTGCAGACAATTATACTGTCTACATGCAACTGATTCCCCAGGACAAAAGGTTATTATTGCTCTGCCTTTGAGCATAATGCCTTTGCTATGAGCTGGAGAGCCACTAGGAGACAGTAGAAAAAGCCAGTAAGACATTTACGCCTCATTGGGTTAAACATCAGTGCAGGACGCTCAATAACACTCAAGTCAAGAAGATACTAAACACTTTACACAACCCCTCACTACAAACTTGGCAATCATTAAGACAGTGCACCTACATCATAACACAAGTTACTGGTGCCCCAAAGCTGCCATATCTGCATGAATGGGCTTGTCACTCTGGTTCAGAAATCCTGAGGGGTCAAGATTTACTGCCAGGGCTGAGTAATTATACACAGTCTTATGTACCACTGTGGTCCCACCATCATTATTTCCAAACACATTGCTGCCACTTCATATTCTATAGCTGTGAAATAATGAAAGATAACAGAGCAGAGTGCTTTGCTCTCCCACTCTCCCTTTTCTCTAGAGTGGTGACAATGCAATGTTTCATTCTCCCACAGGGGACTCTTTGAGGAACTATAAATTCCCACATCTTCCAGCCTCTTCAGTGCACAGAGAGCACAAATACATGAAGTCTGTGCGACCTACTGTATCTATCCTACTAACTAACTAGCCTGGGGTATACGCTGTTTTTGCATGAAAATTGAGATCTTTTGCTGTAACTGGTTAATTCAAAATGAACCTTCGAGGGAAGAACACTGCTCTTTGAATAGCAAAAGATGCCTGTGAGACTTGAACATGCCCTGCTGATAGACAGGGCTCTGCCATGTACTGCTGTACAATCAACAAGTGATAAGGACATACAGAGGAGACGTCAATCAAAGGCAACTGCATTTCCTGATCTATTTTGTAAGTTTTTCCAATTTTCAAGTGAAAAGTCATTAAAACTACATTTGAACTTGATCTTTAGACTAGGGGGACAGCCTTTGTTTGGACTATTACTAGAGATGCCATTTTAATGACTGCACAAATGTCCTCTGCATACTGAGCTTGTGTAAGGACTTGAATGACTGAACTAATGTGATGGAATGCATTGTTAACGATGACAAAAGATGCTAACAAAGATCTTCAGTAGTTCAGTGACTCAATGTGTAAACAAGCAATTTAAAAAGGCTTTACTCAGTTCCTTGGAAAACAGTTACAGGCACGCATTTTAAAAACAAATGTCATCATATTAGATTCAGTTACAATATTAATTGCTAATGAACCCTACAATCAAAGATCCACTGACAGATCAGCTCTTCTTTGTAGAAGCTAAGATGAACATCGACAATATAGGCAACATGAGCCCAGTGCACGCATCCCAGAGAGCACTTGTTTGATGTAGCAGTCCTTAATGATCCACGCAATCTAATGAGCAACCATGCCGAATACAGACATCAACGGGGGGTTTCCCGAACTTGTAAAACACAGAAAAGCAACTTTGTCATAACTGTGACTCTGCATGCATAAATGTACTGAGGGAAGAGGACATTGCTTTGTTTAGAGGGGTGTTGAGCAAAATGACTCTGGTAATTTCCAGTAGAGGAAACACAATTAGCCATTTGTCATTCCTCCAATAGAATATAACCCCAGACATGGTAAAGCTTGCATGCTTAAGGGCTTCAGTACCAAGGAGGAAGGATTGCTTGTGGCTAAATGGAGAATACTGTAGCTGCATGCCCTGCTGCTCTTCATTTAGGTCGAGGCATCCCGAATGCATCTCAGCACAGGGACGAGTTTTGTTCTGTGACTGAGACGGAGCAGCAAGAGATCTTATTTCCCAAGCTGAGTCACTGTAGTCCAAGTAACCACAGTTTTGTGGAACTTTTGACATGTGGTGCCAACTAAAACAGCTGCATGACCTATTTTAGTCACACTGGAGAAGAACTGAGAAACCTTTTCCACATCCTCTGAACGCAATACCTTTCTAAGTTGCTGTAATGTGGATACATGTTCTTTTTCCTCAAACATGAAACACAATGAAAACATCCAGTGTTTTATTACTGTCAGTTACTGTCAAGTTGTTGCACAGCCTCTGGTTATCACTAAAATAAACTAACAACACATCTGAAAAAATGTGTTAGAACAACACAGCCTCCTCATTACAGATATCAAAGCTTTTCATGGTCAGCGCTGCTCTAGTATGAGCATGGTGTCTACAACAGCCCCACCAACAAAAATCTAATCATTCATTCCTAACTGAAAACACACAGCTGCCCTGATCTGACTTTGAAACTTCAGCAAAGATAAAAATCAAGCAGCACAAGCAGTCAGATAATGTATCTGTGTGAAATGCGCAGTGATAGCATCTTAGTAGAAAACGGGGCTCCGGGCAAAGAGAATACATAGGACAACAATGAACTCATCCTGGATATAAACTCCACACTCTCTCACCAACTCCCAGTAGATTTGGAGTAGTGAATGAGACCAAAGGCTTCCGCCCGCTCTCTTGTCTGGGTAGCAAATCTCCAAATCCCAGCCAGAGGGGGAAACAGATCCAGCACCCTATTACAGGGGGCCTGAGAGATGGGACTACGTTTCATTTGCAGCCAAATTCAGCTTTGGTCTAAAAAGGCCCCATCAAATAGGACCCAGCCTTCGCTAGGAGTGTTGTAATGACATTATGCCAGCTCTAGCTGTAGTAGTGTGTGTTTTCAATGATGAGAGCTGGTGATGGAACAGGAGAAAGAGACAGATGACTCTCTCAGCCCAAGACTCCTGATTGAACTGCAGCCCAGAAATGCAGAAGAGGGAACAGACCCCGTTGATTTACCTTTGCAAGTGAATGATGCTGATGCAGACAGCAAGACTAATGTCACAGACCCTACGTCCCTGCACCTCTAAAAGAGACAAGCTTAGTGCTAATGTCAGAAATCTTGACAACTATCTTCATTTGATCAATGAAGAGGTAGAAGTAGTTATACTTTGTATCTTCAACAACATGTGGTAACAGGGCAGCTCAAGATAAAGGTGAAAAATAAATAAAATCATCTGCTAAAACAGCCAAAAACAAAATGTATTATTTCTCCACAAGGCAAGTTCTACATTCCAAAATATTCAACACCAAAGGTTTAAAAAACAGTTCACGTTGCCATTTTCAAAGCAAAATAGCCTTAAAAGACCTGATGAAGAGAAACATGGATGGATTTTGGCAGCCAAATCACATGGGAAATTACTTCAAATGTGACCAGACGGTAACAGTAAGAGCTTAGTCAAAAAATAATATTCTTTGACAACCTTGCCGGCACACTGACTGCAGGGGGTAAGCATGCAATCAAAGTCAGCAGAACATACACATGAGCCATAAAAACAACAGTGCTTCTTGTGATAGACTGAGGTTTATAACAGTATAATTTTCTAGACCAATGGAAGGGTCCAAGTTTGTGTGACTTTTAAGAAAAGTAGGATGACAGGTGACAGAGCTATACAAGTTCATCTCGCTTTGAAATGAAACTCTTGGCTGCAGGGAGGGCTGGCTGGGAGTTGGATCACAGATTGAGAACAAGACTTGCTTGCTAAGTTACAAAGACACACTCATGGGGAGAGAACAGAGACCCATAAAAGAAACCAAAGAAAGTGGCAAATAAAAAACTGAGAATGACAGAATAGTATCTCAGTCAGATTGCCACTTGAATTGAAAAAGTATGTTTCAAGGTCGAGATAAGCAGTCATGGTAAATGAAATCCTAATGACCACAGTAATCGTCCAAATTGCTGGGACTGCATTGAAAGGGAAATGTCAAAGTCGGGGGTCACTTAGCTCTCCTGAGTGAAATCATATCAAGTGCCTAATGATCTCCTTCATATATTCCAATGAAGCTTCGGGAGCATTTTTAATGGAGAGATGTCATCATCAGAGCTGGATTCATTGCTCAAGTGTAAAAACTATCCTCTTGATCTTGCTAACTAGAGTGTATCTGCTCAAAAAGAAACAAGCTTTGAAGGCCACAGGTTGAAATGAAAACCTCTCAGAGAGAAGATGACACCATCACAGCCCCACTTTAACTTCACAGGCTTTGATTTTACTGTCAAATACAAAAAGGACCAGGCCGGAGGAGGCAGGAAGGCAGTTATTGTCACAAAGAGAAAAAAAACAAGAACACAAAAGTAAAATAAGTGAATAAACCTATTGAAGAGCTATAACAGAAACATTGAAATACAGAGTTGATCATTTATTATATTTTCCAAGCAGTGACATCATCACACTGAGCAGATTAGTTGAGGGACAAGACAAATCAAGAAAATTAACAACTGGCTGTATTTTATTAATGACAGACATTTACCAAGAGCCAGAAGTAACTTTATAGGTTATGCACTAAAAGACAAAAGGACACTTCCCGAAAAACATCAATCATCTCAAATGAAGCAAGCAGGTCAACCCCAGAGACCTTTTCATGGTGGACCCTTAACAGGTAGAGCAAATGTAACATATTGTTACACAAAAAGAAATCAACAAGGAAGTAAGAAGAAGTGCAGCCTTAAGACCCTATGATTATTGTATCATTCAATTTTACAAGGACTTGGCAGTGGTGGCCTAAAACACATGGTAGTCAGCCAAGCCTCTTTACTATTTCTTACACAGCAGAAAATCTCATCTGGATTCCTCTCACTATTCCTGCAGTGCTCTTACATCAAATCTTTAGAACATGGGTCCAAAAAGAAGGAAGTCAATCAAATTTGTGCTTGATTAAAATTGCAAAAATGAAAACCATGGAAGAATGTACAATATCCCTCTTGTGCTTAGATCAAAAACTAATTCTAAATTATATCTTCCGGTTTTGGAAGGTTTTTTTGGAGGCATTTCTTCCCTTACCCTAGTTGAGGGTTAAGGACAGAGAAGGTTGAATCTTGTTAAGCCGTATGAGACAAATTGTGATTTGTGAATATGGGCTATACAAATAAAATCTGATTGTTTGTTTTACATGTGTGCAGGGCATCTACATGCAGCCCAGAATTTAGCAGCATGCATTGTGATGATGTATTAAGAAATCCATGTACATACACACCAAATGTTGTAACAACATACAAGACACTGCATTTTCACCATGTTTTCTCCTGACAAAACAAGAAGATGTGAGGCCTGTGAAGGATATGTTGGCATCAACATGATGCCCATATGGCAGCTGACTCTGCTCTGACTCAGTAACTACAGAGTCCAAGACTCATTGGGTTTCTTCTTCCCTACTGAGCAAAATCAGCTTGGCAGAAATGTGAACAATGAGACCAAAAGCTTTTGAGGATGACAGCAAGTTTCCAGCGTATCAGTGGTAAGAAAAGACTAAAGCAGAAAATCAAGTGGGTCAGTACATCCTGTGGTTGGAAAAAGCCGAGCGACCACAGCAGACGTGGGGGACTGCGGCATTTGGGACAATGATTAGCATTTGGAAGGAAAAGCTCTTCTACTCCTGTGGTGCTTCGTTTCTCAAGGACACATTAAATTGAAGAGTTGGGGGGGTCGTTTTATTTAATAATATCAGAGAATCTGTTTGGAAGACTTGGCTGGATCGGGTGGAGGGATGTTAAATGGTAAAGTGAGAGGGCAGATGTGTTTTTTCTGTAGAAATGTGATGTGGGAAGAGAAAACGATTATAAAATATTATATATTTATTGTCAATTAAACACTTAAAACAGATATTATCTGCAATTAGCTTAAATTGGCCACTAAAACCGACCTGTTGATGCATCTGTGTGGCTCGACTGTCATTGATGCAGCAGCAGAGGAGTTTTTTGTACATGGTGAAAGACAGAGGGAATTACAAATCGTTTTGGCCTCTATAAACTATACAACGTTACTTTATTCATCAGTCCAACAAGGTTAAAAAGCATTCAGTGATAAGCCTATATCTTTCACTTGAATTTGAAAGGGTTGCGTTTTAAAATTGGAAACGTCTTAAGGCCGAACAACAAACTGTTTATCTAATGGCCGGCAATTGCACTGATGCCTGCTGCGGGTTGCCTGGAGCCACAATGACTCATGCTATTCTCAAAGCACTCCTTTGACTTTTTATAGCAGCAGGTTAGATGCATGCCAACAATGCCCACTGTTTCCATGAAGGAACATGTTCTCAGAAAGCTCTTACAATATATTATACCTTCTGTCACTCTGACTGGCATGGAGATGATAGTGAAAAGTTTGATCAATATCAAAATATGACATTGTCCTAAGCAAACAGTTTGAACAAATATAGGCCTATGGCTCTATCCTTGCAGGGGTTCAAAACCTCTCACATGGGATATTTAATGTCTATAATGGATTTTTAGGGACATTTAACTTTCTTGATTAATTGGTTTCAGATGACTACTTTTAATCTAAGTTTCCCTCCACCCCTTTTGAGCAGAAATGTCACCTTTGCCACATAGAGATCCAGAGCCATCATTGGTTTTAGAGGTCAGTAAAAAATAGCCTAACAACTAAGCGAATACAATTTTGTGAAAAGAAATGTGCAAGAGCAACAGTAGGACCAGATATTTGCAACCTGCATGTAATATGATCTACAAATCTCTGACGTGGCCTTACATCAGGCCCACTTCAGTGTTTGCCGTGGACTGAGCTCTACCTTGCTTTATAGCTGGTGCGGCTCGCCCAGCCTACCTGCCAGCTGCTCTGCTCGATAACCACAATGATATGACAGCCTCCTGACAAGTTCGTCTTTCTCTGCCACTCACACACTGACAACCTATTCCAGCTGTCATTTTGTCCCGCTTGACACCACTCCATTCGTCCAGCTGTCATTTCCCATCCTCTGCCCAGACTCTTCTTCCGCCCACTCCGCCGAGAAACATCCCCTTCAGAGCCCCCACCGTTCCAGAAGTACGCATGCGCAAATCCCCCAGCCACCGTAGAGATGTACGCATGCACCACCAGTTTGACTTACGCGGAAAACCAGGAGAACTGAACTCTATCAAGGCTTATTTTTATTACAATTATATTAAAAAAATTACTACATTACACACACACACACACACACATATATATATATATATATATACACACACATGCACAAGTCTAAAAAGGTGGGGGGGTAGAGCTGGAGATCTGCAGTAGCTCTCTGGCTCTGCAGGTCAATGACATTGAGTCCGCCCCTCAACAACTCCTCCATTCAGCTGTGCCCTGCAACAACAGAAAGCAACCCTGGGCAGTGGTGTCCTTTCCTGGCTGTCATCCATTCTGGCGACCTGATACAAAGCTGTAGCCTCAGACCATAATGCTTCGTAATGTCACACCAGGTGGGCTTGCCAGTGGCCAGGCTGCGACAATTAAGTAATCCCCCTCTCAATGGGTTGACGAGAATGACCATCAAGACAATAAACATTTGAACAATGGACACATCTGAATTTGGAAAACATGAGTAGGTTTTGCCAAAATGGAAAGATGTGATAATCTGGACACATTGTTTTAAAAACAAAACCAAACCCACTCAACTAATCAAGGATAGAATCAGTATTGATTTCTTATATTTAAAAAGAAATGGTCAAAGAATAGATCTCATATAAGGATGCATGAAACATCTCCAATTCCTCCTGTAGTAAAAAATGAGGCCATAATATCCTGGATAAAGGTGCAACCATCTTGCACTTTGACCTGTGCCACCGATCCATGCACTCAACCAATCACGAGTCAGTCTCAGCTATAATAATAATAAAAAGACTTTAGACTTAACTAACTTGTGATGTTAGTTTATCCACTATTTTCTATAATTTCATAAGTCAAACAATAATTGTTAAAATGAACAGAGCAGATTGAAGCAGATTAATCTGTTGTGAAAATATTAATTAGTTCCTGTCCTCAACATAGATTCACTTTCTTAAAGAAAAACTGAGCATTCGTTACATGATTTCATTAGTAAACCTTCTTCTCCATTGGATACATCCTAATTTCTTCTGAGCTGTGGGAAGCCACCATGTGGGTCCCAGCTTAAATTGTGAGGTCGGTGCCTTAGTGAACTACAACCAAAGACCCAACCAACTCCTTTAATCACAGGGTCTAACATACAATCAGAATCCCAAAAAGATGACAGCTCCACCAAAGTGTAGATATTCTAACCAACGATGGCAGGGTAAGGGATTTACTGTGACATTTAAAACAGAGTGGTGGAAGAAGAGGCAGCAGACACATAAACCTGTCTAGGAAATACAGTAATCAGCTCTGAGATTAGCTTTAGTAATGGATTTAGTTTATCTGCATAGAAATAAGAGCGAAACGGATTGTGCTGACTGCAACAACTCTATAAGAGAATCTGAAAACTAAATAACAGATTCAAATGCATACGATATGAACATATGCAATAGGCTTACAGAAATCTTACCTTGAAAATTGGAGGGGGAATAAAATACCTCCAAAAAAAGACGGAATAATCTAAATGACAACAGCACAAAAGGCATTTGAAAGACTTCAAAACTGACAGCTAGCCAATCATCCAAGCAGAGATCCAGCCAATGGGCACAACACACAGAAATAAGCAGACAATTCTCAATGTAAAATTTGCAGTGAAGACTTAATACAACACATTAACGGCTCACTGAATAGAGAGCACAAACACCACGGGGTTGCTACAAATACCCAACCTTCATAATAACCACTACATTTGGGATTTATTTGATTAAGCCCGCTCTTAGCCATCTACCTTGGTTTGCTGCTGATGCTAAACAGGGAATTTCTAGGGACTTTCCGCAAAACATTGGAGGGATTAAATTGGAAGGAGAAAAAATTACTCAAGAGTAAGCTGCATTGAGCTATTTGAAGTATTCAGTAATGCTTTAGAGATGCTTTAAGCAGCTGATCTTATTAAATTGGCTCTGCTGTAAGTAATCTATCAACTACAGAAGACATTCAATTTAACCTAAGGCAGAGGCTGACAAAATAACAATACATTTTAAAAAACCTATCCTCTCTGCATTAAAACAAAAACATCAAGCATGTACATGCGCACACACACAAACTGATGAAGCAGTTTTCTGAACAATTAAATCCTCTTTGGCTCCACCACCAAAACCTCCCTCAGATTGGATGTCTGGCAGGCATTCATTTCTTCTCTTCCTTCACGCCTCCTACCATAGTTTCTCTCACTCCTCCTTTCTTCTCCTCTCTGTATACAGGTGCGCTCGCCCACAGAGTTGCATGCTGACTCCCGTCAGTAAGAGGACAGGGATGTATGATATGATCTCTGTTCCTTCTGCCCCACTTCCACCCCACCAACCTCTGCTTTCCATCCAGAGGGCATCAATGAATACTTCAAAGCTAACGTGGAGGAGAGCTGAAGGGGGATAAAGCGAGCCAATATTCTGAGAACTGTAAAATCAACAGTAATCTACAGTAACCACAGACAAAGTCACATGAGTGTCATAACAAGCAGATAGCCATTTTCTTATTCAACTACATCTTGTTTACCCTCAGGATAAGCCCTACTTTAGGTTTGTCTCAGCACATGCATCATCTACACCTGTTGGTCTTATGTTGTTTGGTCTCATCTAGAAGGAATACAACCCCCCACTTTGCAGCCCAATTTGAAAAAGAGCACACCCTGTAAACTATGGTTAATATTACTTGTTCAACGTGTTCATTTTGATGTTGGTTCTGCTTGGTGGTGTAACTAAATAAATTCAAAGCATGGGGACCGCCTGCTGACCAGTTGTACTACTGATGTACATAAGCACCGCTATAGAAAAACCAACAAGCTTGAAAGGAGCGAAGTCAATTACAGCCTCGCATTTGTTAAACGCAAACACCGCTCCTTCTGCTTTTCCCTGGGCGGATGGGTTCTGCAGGCTGGGTGGTCATGGAACAACAATCACATCAAAGTACCCATGACAACACAGAACAAACTGCGAGACAAAAGCTGCATCAGCCACACATCCCCACGCTGCCTGACACATACTGGTGTGCATGAAGTTAGTCCAGTTGTTCCTGTAGCATTTTCTGAAGATGAGAAAGCGGAGGATACATTTTGTTTTGTTATCCAGGTTTGTTCATGGTTCCACACCCACAACATCAGTTCCAGTTGTGGATACAGTGAAGGAAAACACTACTTTGACTGTTATATCAAGACCTATTAGGGTATTCACAAAACAAGAAAAACAGATCAAAATAAGGCCTTTTTGAGAACGCCCTATCCTGCCAAGTAAAAAAACAAACAAAAAGGTATTCCTGGATCTGCCCCTTTATCCAGGTTCATCCATGGGTCGTGCCCCACCCCTCCACAAAATGTCATAGAATCATTTCTGTAGTTTTTGAGTAATCCTTTTGACAGACAGACAAATGGTAATGAAAGCATAACCTCAGTTGGCAGAGGTAAATACTGCCTTTGGTGCAAATATCGAATGATATGGTAAGCATTATTAAATTGAACCTTGTAACAACTGTAGCACGATAAAAGTACTTAGATAATCCCTTCATCAGAGCAAGACTTGTCTTCCTCAAAATAACCACCTCTGAAATAACATTATCAAAGACAACTGTGCCATGTCATGTTGGCTCACATTTCGACATCAATGCTCTGCTCAGTGTTTGTCAAATGCAAGCATTACATTTTTGGGGGTCAAATTTTAATGGGTTCTTTCGCCCACCCTTCCATAAAGTTTCATGGAAATCTGTTCGAATAGTTTTTGCGTGATCCTACTGACAAAGACGGGGGAAAACATCAGTGTTTCCCTAAGGATTTCTTTAGCAGCGGGGACCGGCTGGCCAAACCCAGCGCCGGTCCTTAGCTCTTTTCTAATCACTCACACGTAGAACTGATCTTTATAACAACCTGCTGAATTAATATTTATGTTCCTGGATAAATGGGGCGTCGCTTCTTCTGCAACAATGAAGTTAACATAACGGCATTAGCTGTAATTTCTGATGTGTTGCTGTTTATCTTTAACATGTAAAGTGAGCACAGGTTAGCGGGGGAGTGAGGACACGCAGACATTGCTTCACATCTGAAATTTGTAAGAGCATAAGATCACACTCCTTAGACTTCAATAAAGAGAGAATAGTTGTAATACACAGGTCGTAGCTGTCAGAGGACATTGCTCTTAAAAGCTCATTAGTGAATGACTGCCAACACCAGCTACAGGACTGTCGTTAAGAAAGGTAGGGCAGAGGACAGACAAAATGTAATTTGCAATGAATAATAGCCATGGCAGCATTGTGCTGAATCTAATGCAAACAGCGAGCTATGCTAAGCCTCTCCCACCCCACGTAATTAAATGTTAAGTTTAAACACTTAACTGGCTCCAAACATCCTGTGATGCTTATATTGTGCTAGTCTGCACACTAATATCGCTGAGAATGTGCAGCAGAGGTAATTCATCATGCTAACAAATTGGGCTACCATTAAGGTGTCACCATCGAGGCATCTGTGACTCATGTGGCCTCAAAGCTGCTGAAAAGAACCCTTGTTAGGTGGTAGTTTTTTCCAATGGCCTCCACCAAACTGGCTGACAGGCAAAGTGGGACCTAAAAACCAGGCCATTTCCCACCTCAATTCAGCTTAGATTGAATTGACCAGTGCTGTTCTTTATATGGCAGGTTGCCTTTTGTTACTGTCCTGGACAGCATCCTAGAAAAGCCTGCAAAAACCTGAATACACAAATGTTTGCACAACAAAGAGGATAACCTCAGAATCAAGGGTATGAAGAAAGGAAGAAATTCATTCTTGCTGGCATTAATAGTTATGGGAGATAAAAAATTCTCTTGCAGATGTTTTGAATAATTAGCACAATTATTATAACTCACTGTAAACCCAGGCTTCTGTAGAACAAACACCAGCCAACCAAATCTGGTATTAATGTGTTTGTGTGCCTTTCATTGTGATAGCCAGTGGCTTTGTCATGCCGGATGCTTCTTCCCGTCAGAAGCAGCTCATCCACACATGCCCCAGGTGCTCCGGAACAGATCCGTCTCTCACACATGCAGCACACCTCGGATTCACAGACTCCCCTGCTATGCCTGACACTAGTCCGCTGGGAGGCCCGGTCTGGGAAATAGCACTTAATCATCAGGGGCTTGACATCAAGCCTTCTGACTGGGGAGAAACCAGAAAATAAAACAGTTCTGCAAGGGAGGGGATAAAAATGGGGATGTGTTTGGTTTTCTTGTGTGCGCTACATGTTGTGATACGACTCTAGTGCACGAGGGCCTGAACTGTGAGGCTTTAGTGGAGACAACAGAGCATGAGCCAAAACAGTCATTGGCTTTGGCACTGAAGTATGCTGTGAAATGGAAAATAAGTTGCCGTGGTTACTCCAATCTATTAAATGTGGGTCTAGGAAACCTGCCTATTGTAATGACCAACGAAGGGAGCACACCAAAATGTTTCGTGCTGCAGGTAACTGGACACTGTATCCACACTGAATATTTCATAAGCTGTTGGACAGTCAGTCAGGGGGTTTAAGCTGGGATCACAGCACCAGCCAAGTGTCTGGTGGGAAGATCAATCACGACTTATTCTCCATTTTCCCACACTACTGCTCTGGCTACAGTGTTGCTGTGCCAGCAGCTGCTACTGGGATGGCCCAATCTACTTTCAGCTAGATGTCATGTTTTTAGTGTGTGAAAAAGACAGGAGAGCAAAAAGAGGATGTTTGATTGCGTGCGTGCGAGAGAGTGAACACACAAAAAAGCTGCAAACCGCACTAATGCTGCTGGCCTTACGAAAAAAAGCTGAGCTGGTAACATCACTTGTGGGGCAATTTCATTTTCACAGCACTGAACAAGTTTTTTGCAGCAAAAAACGATGTTATCAATGAAGTCAGAAACACTACCGCATCCTGTGTGTGCTGTTATCAAACGGTTGTTTGAGATAGTGGAGAAATTCTGTGGAACTGTTGACACATTTTAGGTGTTAAATATCACTTGATTTTTTTAGTTTGTGTGTTGCCTGAAAAATGTTCAAACCCATGCATCCAAATTTTGCTATAAACCCATTGAGAGGCAGGTGAGAGAGAGAACACGGGCAGGATGAGCTGAGGAACAGAAAGAAAGACGATAGTTTTAGGTGAGGCACTTTCCACTGATGGTAAGATGAACCCATACAGCTCTAACATGGAACAGCAAACACGAAACAAATGTTCCAATTAATTGTGACCTGAAACCTTTTGGTATTCCCACAAAATAAATGAGGATTGTCTGAAAAATGTACTTATCGATTATCAACTCAACTCTCGGGTGCTGTCTGGGTTCTGGGGGCGGTGGTTAATGGGGCAGTTTAAAAGAACTCGACATAAATTAGACATTTACTGGTTAAGATTTCCGTGCACCTTGATGCATGCACTTTATTAAATTATCATAAAACAAAATTAATTTAGAACAGGATTATAATTTAATTAAATTTTGAATATAACCAAATTATTCTTTCTATATCGTCAGTAGTAAATGTAAAATCACAATGTAGATCAATGCCGACGACTGTGCAGTGCACACACACATTGTTGGTCTTTATGAGCAGAAACGATGATTATGTGTGTGTTTGCACATAGAACAAGGAAGAGCTCGAGAGGGATGTTTTGTGTGTGCGTGACATCAGAAGATAAGAGCCCTCCTCGGTCAGGCAGAGGACTGAGAAGCTAGCCCGTCCATACATGAGAGCAAAATGTGGTCAAAACCTGTCTGCATAGCTTTTCCCCCCCATTCAGCTAAAGTGCCGTGAATGAACTCTTAGCTGCTGCATCTAAGTGTCAGAGTTATGAAGAACCCTGCATGTCAGTTTTAATGGACTTGGCTACTAAAAGCTAACGTCCTATATGACACATAGGAAGCATCCATCTAGACCTCGAGCACAGCTCCGGTCATGCAAGAAGCAGCAGTTGTAATGCTGACAGGCTGAGGGGAAAGTATAGTGAGTGTGAATGTACATGTCTGTCCTGCTATACCAGAGTATCCAGCTCATTATTTGCCTGCCAGAGATGCTTCTTCTCCCCTCTTTCTACTGTCAGAATGGACTGAATGGTTCCCCGACATAGCCAAGGTGGAAAAAACTCAACTGCTTCCATGGAACCTTCACCATACAGCTTCCAGTCTAATTCAATTTTCCTGCCGCTAACTCAATAAACCGGACAAAGAATTTGTATAAAAGCCAACATAGGGAGCAGGAACAAATATCACTCTTCTGAGGGGCAGCAGTAGCATAATACAATTACTTCAAAAAAGGAGGGTGGGTGTATATTTGTACCTGCACACTTGGGAAGTTAAACCTTCACAAGGCAAAGTCTAGCAAGCAACCACTGACTCTTTGCCTGCAGAAGACTGAGCATTAATATGGAGTTGGTTTAAGAAAGTAAAATGCACAGGACACAATTTTTGAATTTCATTACTTTCGATGAATGAAATAGAGAAAAAGACAACTAAAGCCTGCCTGGTTTTTAAACATTTAAATATTAGGAAACCAAAATGAGCGTGGCTAGATAACAGACGCATCATATCAGGGACTCGCCTGCACAATCAGTACGGCTCGTGGTGTTTGCATATTGCAGAATAAGCTTGTTATTTTGGTGCTTGTAAATCAAATCTCTTCAAATTGCCTGCTTGTTTAATGTAATGGTTAACTGTAGATAATTTGGAGCTCTGCGCAGAGGAAAATCACTAACAGCATCCAAGCATTCAGACGACAACGGCACTAATCATGCGTGTCTGGGAGTGACGGCCACTTCCAATCATGTGCCTGCAGTTGTAGAATACGCATTTTTGTTCCTCACAGTCGAAAATATGAGGAAGCAATAATACACTGTGCAGCGTAATCATAGAAAAACACGTTTTTCGAGAGATAAAGGCTCATTTCTTGGAGTCAACAGAATATATCAAAACACAGAAAACATATTTGAATAATGGCCCATTTAGTATTCGGGGGCAAAAAACACCACTCTCCGGGGTCAGGTTTATGTGTTAATCTCGCACTGGTGCTGACATACACACCGAAGAACGCCCGAGAGTGTTAACTATTGCAAAATAATGTAGGCCAGCGGCTCTCAGCGAGCTGATCAGGATTACACGCAGGGTCAAAGGATGGCTATAGGGAGGGGGTGATTGTTGCAAGATGGGTTTTTTCTCATTAAAAAAAAGAAGCACTTGGTGACTGAATTTCACCATGTTGCACATTTAAGCCTGCAACAGAAGGCTCCATTCAAGCATGGCTTTGTTTTCAGGGTCCAAGAGAAAAATGTTGGGAGAACAACAGATGCAGACCACTCAACGCTGTGAGGGCTTTTTTTTTCTTTTTTTATATATATATCAAAGAATGCCTTTGCTTTCATTTCTGGACACATTGCCAAAGAGCTCTGCAGTTCTTGCTCTGTAACTGTGGAAACTGATGCCCACTTTATAGCCTTACACCGCGGCAACATATCTCCTAATGGGACTGTGAAGCGTGACAAAATACCATAGGTAACACGGTGCATGTACCAAGTGTGTGGCCACCGCGGATTATAAATCGGATATAGTTGGGCTGTAAAGAAAGAGCACAATTCCTAACAAGCGTGTGACACATGGAAGTGCTCATTATCGGTGCTCAGGTTAGATCCCTGATGCGAATGTCAGCCTCGGAGCGGGATCGAGTTCACCTGAACCATGCGGACGCGGTAAACCTCTCCTAACCCCGCGCCTTGGCCCCTGGCTATAAAATGCAATCAAGTTATCAACATAATTGCAAAAAGGGGAATGTCACCCTGGGCAAGACGGAGCACCTGCCCTTGAAGATTAATAAAGGAATGCCTCAGCCATGCTGTGTGGTTGCACGCCACGGGAGTTTACATGTGCATGGGATCTGCGAGGGGAGTGACAGTGCCTTCATTTCACCAAGACACACACACACACACACACACACGTGGGCCCATGTGACACTGTTACAAAGCGGAATAATCCTGCATTGTGATGACAGGCACACCAGACCGGATCAGTTGGCTTCCGGGTTACAAACAGCCTGCTGGTGGGAGGAGCACCGGCGGCGTTTGGTGCAAAAAAACCTGCTTCTCCCAATGTGCATTTATCTCAGAAACACATCAATGCATATGGATTTTTAAAAAAAATGAAATAATCAACGCATTAAAAACACTCAATCAACCGCATTGAATTCACTTTCCGACGATTCAAAACTCGCTCCACCTGCTTGTTCACGCACGTTTTTTTCCCCAGCAAACCTAAAAAGAAAAGTTGTGTCTGCGGATGAAAGTGCATCACATGTCTTTATTGTATAAAACTTGAATGGAGGCTAAAGCAAAAGCGCACGAGCTAGCGGCGTGGTTTAAAATGTCAGGGTCCACCCCGGCGCGGAGACACACGTCAGGCCGGCGGACCCCCCCCACCATGTTCACGCGGATCGTCCCGATGAGAGCCGGCCGTTGTTCATTGTGGAGAAACTGTTCCGCATGAGGAGCTAACATGCGACCGCCGGGAACACGTATGTGCTCAAAAAAAACCAGCCTCCATTGTGGTGCCGACTTCTACAGATTCAAATAAAAAAACAGTGGATTTCATATGAATGAGCTTTTAATTTAAATTTTTAAAAAGAAAGAAAGAAGGAAACCCGACACCGCCCGGGGGCCACTCGGAGGTCTGCCTCCTCTACGAGCGGCGGAGACCGGGGGGGAAAGCCACCCGGGGCCTGGCGGACGTTAGCTAGCTTACCATGGGTCAAACTCGTGGATGATGCTCTCGAACCGGATCACGGCGAAAAGTCTGGAGCTGAATCCCGCCAGGCAGGCCAGGAAGAGGATGCTGAACGAGAGCAGGGACTGCCACCCTGCCGGCTGTGCCAGTCCAATGGACAGGCCTCCCTTGCCCGGTGCTCCACCCGCGGCCACGGCTCGGCTGTTCCCGTGCAGCGAGCCCCCGGCGTTGGCGGACGCTTTGTGTTTCCCGTCGCTGGCTGCGTGGTGCTCCGCCATTTCTGCGCGCGGTGACGGTTTTTTTCTCCTTTCAGGCTCGAGCGTCCCTGCTGCTGCTGCTGCCACGCTCCCGGTCCGTGCTGCCGTAAAACTCCCCCGACGTCGATCCCGCTCTCCTCCGGTATCCGACCTACCGAGGCCCGCTGGTCATACGCAACCGAGTGTGCGGGGTTTGAATTCAGTGTCGTTCCACCGATAGATCGCCGTTACGTCCCGTCACGCACGCTCATGCGCCACATCGAGCCCGCAACAGTCAATCTGCTTCACGACTGAACCGGCGGAAAGGGGGCGGGACTTCTGGGGTTGGGCGACGCGTCAGGGAGCGCTCTCGACCACTCGCGCGCCGACAGGTACGAGAAGGCGGGGCTTTGCGTGTCCAAGCCAATCGGAATCACGCACCCTCTCGAAAGACAGATAAGCCCGCCAATCGAAACAGACCAAGTATTTGTGGCTGTTCCTGATTGAGATAACGAACCTCCCCCTGTTGTGTGTGAAGTAGAGTCATGCTCAGCAGTTATTACTCAACTTAAAGTTGTCTGTGTTGAGTTGAATTTCAGATATTTTCAAAGAGAATAACAAAGACAGGGTCATGTTCAAAGATTCAAAGAAGGAGGTGGTTTCCCCCTTTGAAGCTAGAGGCCACAGGAGGCTCTGTGAAGGTAGATGTACGGAGGCCAAGTGAGCTCAACACACTGCAAATATAGAAAAAACGCATGCAAATGGGAGAAAAAACACGTGCAAACTCAGAAAACATCTTAATCAATTTGATGTCAAAAAGTCACAATGCACGCAAATACAGAAACACGTTGCAAATTGCGAAAAACGACAATGGAATAAGTCATAAACCTGGCTGTAGGTCAATACTTTGTGAAGTTACTGAAGTCTGCTACTTGTCAGCGGTGATGCAACAATTTGCATTGCCTTTCTGTATTTGCATGTGTTGTGACTTCTTGCAGTGCATGTGTCGTTGAATTTATTTTCTATTTGCATGCGCATTGAGCTCTCTCGGCCACAGTAGAGATGCTATCTGGGAGTGCAATATTTTCTGTTTTGGTGCCCTTGGTTGTTCTGGACTGGGTGCTGGAGTGGTAATAAAGATTGATGTGTTTCATCATTATTATGTCCCCCAGCGAAAACAAGAGCACAGCATTCATCATCCGCTTAAACTTGGGATGTACTTTTCACAACTCACCCCCTCTCCTTTCCAAAACCTTGAAAGCCAGTGTCAGAATAAGACGCCTTTCTCTTTTTCCTACATTTATAAAGAATCTTCAAAGTTTTTCTTGTTTTTGATTGATTGCATGCATTCATTTTGCTCTTGCACTTTTTCATATAACGTCGAGACAGTGGCAGGGAGCGTTATTGATTTATCCGAGATATGATTCAGTCCCTAAGGAGGAAGAAAAATAGTCCAGCATTTCTCTTCTGTACTGCATCATATAGGGAAACAAATGTATCCTGAAGTAACTGTCTCCGCTCGCATTTGTTGCACATAATGCTGCTTTATGTAAATTGTACCAGCTGCTCTGAGGTAACCCCTGGAGCTTTGCACAATCAGAGGAGCCTGTCTCTGCACACACAGCAATATAGTTCAATCACTGACCTCCAAGACATTACTTATGAATTCTAATAAGGAATTTACAGTTTGATTTCAACTCCTACTGCTTTGTGTTATTTATTCAACATGTTTAAACAGATGCAAAAACTGCTTATGTTTAACAGAGTGCACTTTTTTCTGTTTGCATTATAAAGCCAGTTGTTGATTATATCCACTATGAGGAAACTTTCACTTCCTCATTTTGCTTCAACAGTTTTCACAGCTTCCCTGCTACCCATACGATCATGATTTAGAGGAAAAAATGTAAGTGATATATTCATGTAGGAGAATTGGACAGAAGTTTGAGCAAGCTTATAGCCCAGCTGTGGATCTTCTGCGGAGACGAGGAGGAAGATAAGAGGGAGACGAGGATACAGCATTTGAGAGACGGGGAGATGGACGGCAGATAATAAAGAAGAGTAAAAGGATGATTATGAAAATTGATGGGGGTCGTCATGGAGAGAAGATGGAGTGGCAGAAGTGGATAAGACTTTTGGGTTCATGAGAAGATCAGAGACCAAAGCCTCGACAGGCAGCATCGCAGGAATGTGTTGAAAGCTCATTGCCAAAAAAGAATTTGTGCACACCCTCACAGAACGCGCCCGCATGAGCCCGTGCATACTGAGGGATACATCTTTATGCACGCACAAGTACACAAACTGAAGTGTGCACCCAGCTCCTTCATCATTCATCAAGGCCTGCTGACGCTATGATGAACACGCCACCGCTTCACCTTTTCCCCCGAACCTCCACATTTTAAATGGATGACCTTTGAGACAAATACAAATGCAGACTGTAAGATTACTTCAATTGCATCTATTGTCAAAAGGCCAAGCACAGATGAAAGCCAGCCACAATGAGTGCAGTTGCCAGGCAGGGCAGCTTTGCTTTTCCTCCGTCTCTAGGGGCAGACTTGAATGTTTGTATTTGCTTTGTCTTTCTTTTTGACTTTTGTTTTTCCTCCTCCAGAGAACATTAAAGACTTAGTTTATGCTTGGCATTCTTGGGCGTCTCCACTTCTTTACTTGCCAAAGGCCAGTCGTGCAAACAATAGCTTAGGATGCCTGACATGAGGAACTCTTTTCACCTTTCTCTGTCATCGGCCCTCTGCTTTGAATGCATGCATAATAGAGGCAGAAAGCGAGAGATAGGTGTCATAATTGGTCAGGAAAATGATTATCATTACGCCCTTTTTTTTGCACTTTTTGCTTCAATTGATATCTGAAATATGGTGCAGCCTGCGAAAGCCTCGGAGCTAAAAACAGCCGCGGCATCATCTCGATGCAGAATGGACTGGATTCGGCAATTTGCCACACGATGGGTAATAATCTCAAATCTCTCAATCAATTGTACACGGTGTTATGTAAGCATATGGGACAAAGCAGAGAATCCTCCATGAATATGCTGTCTCCGATGAGAGCAAAGTTGCTGCATACTTTTAAAGGAAACATCCAATCCAATACAGATGGCATGTGAGGTGCACAGTAGGAAGGCAACTGATGTTGTGTATTGTTTTTTTTATTTTTTTATGGCAGAGACATCCTGCAGTGCGAGGGATGTCTGGGGAGCCGGCACATCGTGTTCTCGGAGTCTTGACATCGTTGCAGCACACTTCCGCATCCCAATCGAAATTGGGATTTTTCACAAATGAGAATTATAGGCCTACATATCATCCATACCCACTCATTCCTATTGACAGTCAGTGGTATGCAGGCTTGGCTTCTTTCCCCAGAATGCAAAGGGAGGAAGGAAGAAAAGCACAGTGGATTGATTGCCAATCCATCTCTGGGACAACACACGGTGTCAAATACATTTACACACCTATGTAGAGTCTTTGATTCATCAGCCCTCTGTCTTTCTAACTACACGCAGAAAAGGAAAATTGAGACATTGATTTACTTGGCATTGCTCTTCACCTATTGCATTATGCATCATCTCCCTGCAAAGCACAACAGACGGGAAATTCATACATCTATGTGTTATGCCCCGGAAAATTTAGGGGGTGAGGGGAGCAACAAAATGATGCAATTCAAAACCGGGAAAGAAAAAGAGAGATGAGGAAAACTGATATGTGGATAATTCAAGAATTTATTTACGCTTCCTGCTGCAAAGCAAAAACGTAATATGGCTTCATGTGGAGTTCAACTTCGGTGAACTTTGAACCCGTGAAATGAAAAAAACAGAAAGTGAGCTTCTCAGAGGAGGAAGATTGATCCTAAACTGAAACATAGCAAATGGATTAGATCAGGTCAGGCCAGAAAAAAGCAATAAATGCCACATTCCTCTCTATCAGGAGTCATAATCACGTACTGGCTGCAGGACTATGTGCTCACATACAGCTCCTTTGGCTGCAACAGGCCCACTGGCACCACTGAAACGCTGCTCCAGGTCAAAAAGGGTGAGGTAAATCAGGAATGTGGATCCAGGCGGTGGATCCAGTTTTTATCCACTGTGCATGGAAATGGTGGAGGGAGGAACCTGGAGAAAACGAAAGCGAGAACACAGGACTACAACTGTAACACTTTACATATATATTCTATAAAAAGAATGAGAAGATAACAGGTTTTGCTCGTTGTGAGAGAAGCGAGCTTTAAAGACTCCACAGAGTCTGGCTGTGTGACCCAGGCTAACAGGATGATGGGAGTCCAAGTGTTATCAACCTTTTATTTACCTGAAGCCAGCAGAGACTTAGACAGCCGGTTTTTAACGGTTCAGCATCATGATAATTGGCTCAGGGTCAAGTTTCTCATCTCGTTGAAAAGAAGTCATTATTTTATTGTGAAAAGCGTGGAAGAGGTTTCTATGACAACAGTTTAAAGACATCCAGAGTGCAAGTCTTAACGATAAGTCAAAGGATGAAACTAATAACGTAAATATACAATTAAATTACCTGAGTTAGATTGCATTTGACGACGTGGAGGCCTCCGGTCTCGGGGGTTACCTGTGCGGCCTCATCAGTGACACACCATTACACTGAGCACGGTTCATTTCTCCAACAGTCAATGGGGCACGGAGAGACAGTTAAATCTACTAGATGTGAACATGACCCCCCCCGGTCCCAGGCTATGCATTTAGATGATATTCTACAAGCAAACAACATCTCCATCTTGACTTTGATGGAAGGTGTGCTGGCGTGGGATCGGCTCGGAGGTTCATTTTATACGATGGGCCTGTTAATCTTGATCCTTGGCGATTATCTATATCACTACATTGCTTGGCTTTTAATTAGCACCATGGAGCAGTCAAGCCCAGACTCCTGCTTTACAGAAAATTACCTGTTGTGATAAAATATGAAATAGTGCGATAAGTATTTTGTAACAATGCGGGGTGATCTATCATCCTGGAGATCACAGGGCTTTTGCTCAATTCACAAGGAGGCTGCCTCTGCCTCAGGACGCTCTCGCATTCATCTGTCATTTTCCAAAGCGTATGAAAAGTTATTTCTCCCTAAAATAATGCGAGCTAGCGACACAATAACCGCTATGATTGATTCAGATTCAGGAAACTTTATTAAGGGCAATTCATTTTACAATCCGTCCCATTCATTGACGATATCTTTCCCCTTTCATTACAAATCGCTTTCGTCTACCACGACAAAGCAATCAATGCAATAATGGTGTCAATGAAAGCGCTTCATTTTGACAGCTTGAATAAAAAGCAAATCTGTTTTTGATGAAAGTCGGACCCGTACTTCTGTATTTAAGCAGAAATCCCATTTTTGAATAAAAGCACCGGTTGCCGAATCTATCGCTTTTTAAATTTTCAATCAGGCTTTTAATCACAGTAATTTCACCGGGGGAATGCAATTAAAGAAAAATCTCTTCTAGCAATTAATGAATCACATTTTATTTGGTATTACCAGTAATAGTTGTGTATAAGAGTAGACATTTTGTATATCTAAACTTTCAGCTGCCACCGCGATCTACGATCCACGATGTGGTTGCAGCCGCGATGCTGGCGATCCTCTCCTGCATCCTTGTTTTACACACAAATAAAGAAGCACAACCTTTAGTTTATCCTCTTTTTTTTCTGAGAACAACTTTAAAAATGTATCAGCATATAAAGACGCACTGTAAACTTTCACAGTTCACCACATTCATCAACATTGATTCTGACCCGTCGACACGGCTTCAAGTGCCGGAGGTAATTCTTCAAATCCTATTGGCATGCCGCATGAAAACTTTATAAGAAAGTTTGGATTGATAGAGCGAGCGAACAGGGGGGGGCTTGCCATTCTCATGTGAGAAATGCGATGTGTAGAAAACAGTTGAACTCGGTCTGACATGATCACCAGGGGGGGGCACGGAAAATATGGCTCACGTGTTGAAAATTGAAGCGTGCCTCGCTATTTCCCAGCTGCCTCAGCTTGACAAATGACCCTTCCTTTACTTCCCTGAGTGGTCGGCCTGTTTCTGTTGGGAAGACAACAGATTTATGTGACGTGGCTTTAATCACAGCCCTGAAACCCCCATGGCAGCAAAATGATTTTATACATCATGTGACACAAAGCTCACAAAGCATGTCTGTGCAATTCCCTCAAATTTCATACAGAGATCAATGCATGAATCGATTCAAGGGTAGATCCACGAGTTGTTTTCGCTTTCTCTAACATGTCAAATAGCAGGTTTTTGTTGTCTTTGATGTATTTCTCAAGAAAGATCTTTATGTAAAAAATCAGACATGTATACATTGCTAATATCTGTGAACTGGGGAAATTATGTGCGGATTTGGATGATAATATAATTATTTTTATTTGGGCGTTTTTATTTTTAACTTTATTCAGTTAGTGTCCGGTTACAAATGTTCCCTCAGGGTTAATTATATCACAGACTGGACATTCTGCCTGTGTTTAATGTGAGTGGTTTGCAGAATATTTCATAGTATTTGTATCTGAACTCAATACGGTGACAATGTGGCCAATCAGCCTTGGTGGAGGTATGAGCTCTGCAAGTGCATTTCTCGTTTATTTTCTATGATCTAACCTGTAAGGAAGGATTTTACGGATGCTGTTAACGTTTCCTCTTATATGATCACCACATTGCTGCTTTTACTTCCTTTCTTGTGAGGCCCTTTTGTATAGACCAATGTGCAAATGCATGAAAGCAAGCAGCAATCTGAGGAGGCCGTTCAATACCAAAGTGGCCTCTCGGTCAGGACTGTGCATCTCTGTGCTTAGCCTGTGTCCAATCGATTCTCCTCCTGGTTGCCCTCGATCGGTCATCTGACAGAACACAATTCACGCCTCCCAAATAAAGTTAAACTTAGCTGGCCTCTCCAATGAATAAGCGAGAGATGGGATGCGGTGGAGAGGGGGCTGAAGGATGAGCAGAGAAGGTGAGGAAAGGACAGAAACAGGGAGGAGGAGGGAGAGAGAGCCAGCTGTCTGCAGGCTTTGCACTGATGGACATTACATCGCTCATCACCATGATCCAATGCATTTAAAAATACATTATTGAACACACAAACAAGACAATGAGGGTGTGTCGAGGCAATCAACACAATAAAAATGCATGTCAAAGCAGAATTTTTACCCATTGTTAAACTATTTCTCCAGACAAAGAACTGGCTTAAACAAGTAAACAAACTGTTAGAGCTTTTTAATTATTATTCCAACATTTCAGGAATAAATGCTTATCTCCTTTATTGCCCAATTTTAAACCTGGAGACAAACACCTCTTATTGTCTTTTCAATAAGGAATCAGAACCAGAACATGATTAGTTTAACTTAAGCATAAAGACTAGAAGCAGGTGGACACTGCTCAGTTCAGCTTTATTCATCATATGGAGGTTAACACAGATCAAATGTGTTGGATGAGAAAACAGGTCAGCATCAGAGCACTACCTTTATAAAATCTAAAATATAGAATAAGATGTAATGAGATCTAAAAGCATGTAAATCAGGATATATGTATAAAAATAATGTTGCACATGGGGAATGTAGCAGTCCTGGTTCAATACATGTAGCAGTAGTCGTTGTTGCTTGGTTGCATCTTTTTATGTAAGTAGTGCAGTGAACGTTGACAGTGCAGACAAGCAGGCATAAGCAAATTTGTTATGTGGAATATTTAGATATGAGTTTAAAAGGCATGATGACCTGACCGGTGGTTCAACAGCCATTTTTTCCTGCATCGTCTGCCAGACAGTAACAAGGAGAACAGCCTGCATGCTGGGCGGCTTTAGTCCTTGATGATGCTGTGTGACTTTCACAGGTAAAGCTATACGAAACTTGTCCTTCACGACCTGGAGTCTGGTGCCAGTGACGTGCTGCGCTGCCTCCACCTGTCTTTGTGGTGATTTGCATCTCTGCGAAGAGCGACTCCAATACAGCACATGCTCAGCAAGATGTAACCAAACTTTCTGAGCTCTCTCCAGCATGGGGTAAGGGTATAGTGACCAATAGAAGACCTTGATGATGTTGACACTGACTCCTCATCACTGTGTGTGGGCAGATGTCCACCCCGCTGTTGTCTTCCGTTGTCCCACGATCATCTGTGTGCT
Source organism: Hippoglossus stenolepis (assembly GCF_022539355.2). Classification (NCBI taxonomy): domain Eukaryota; kingdom Metazoa; phylum Chordata; class Actinopteri; order Pleuronectiformes; family Pleuronectidae; genus Hippoglossus; species Hippoglossus stenolepis. The sequence goes on from NC_061499.1 coordinate 6,340,718, forward strand.
TTCTTTGATGCTTTGTGTCCTCATCTTCCCTTTGTTGACTGTGTCATCGTTGTTTGTGATGAGGGAACAGGAGTGGGCTGAGAACACAACCCTGTGGAATGCCCATGTCGAGGATGATCGAGGAGGCTGCTGATTCACCTGGGGCCCGTCCTTCAGGAAGTTTAATAATCCAGCTGCAGATTGAAGTTTCCACTCTGACATCAACAAGAAAGTCACGGGTATGTCTTATTTATTTATTGTCCCTTCTTTGAGGAAAACATTCAAACGCGTAATTTAATAATGAGTCGACTGCAAAGTGCCGACAGGTTTTAACTGTGATGCAGTGGATATGGCTTCAGATTATTATCGTCACAGCAGGGCCGCTGCAGTCTTTTATGGAACATTAACTGGAACAGGACAGCAATCAGTAAATTATTGCTAAATAGACAAATTAATATGGAGCACGGATTAAAGGATATACCGAGCAGAATTAGTCCCAAATCATCATCACACCCCACACGCAACTAGAGGATGATTGATGCAGGAAATTAAGCGGACTGGCATCGTCCTTGTCGGCTCCAATGATCAAATCATCCCAGCTTTTGTTTAAGGGGAAATTGCGATATAAGTGTCGAGCACTGGTCTTGTTAAATGTGAGCAAACAAGAATCTGGATGTGTCCTCCAAGACAAACGCTGTCAGATCTAACATAGCCTGCTTCCATGTCTGACACAGCTGTGTGTGATGGGCTGGTCTCTCTTTTCTACCGAGCTGCTTTCTAGCCGAGACACAACAGTTCACTCGGGCGTAAGCAAATTAAAGTAATGTCGGAACTATCAAGTTTGGTGCCGTGAGACAGAAACGTCTGCGAGGACAGCGGGGGTAATGGCTCCTAATACACCAGCGGTCTCATCTGTCCATCCCTGGGCCCTGACTGCCTGCTGCTCGCGTCCTAACAGGCCCATCATCCTCTGGACAACTGCTGCACGCGATTGTGACTCTTTCTACAAAATGCGTGACTCCTGCTGCTGCTGCTGCTGCTGCCAGCAACCGAGCTGCTTTGTGATACGTCAAGTGAACATCTAAATCAAATGGGTATTTGGAATGAGGAAAAAAAGCAAAGATCTATAAACACCAGGGCCGTGGGGGGAATGGCCTCTGACGTTTACTGGACCCGCAGAGCTGGGAAAGGAGGTGATATCGCAGCGAGCAGTAATTCGTCATCCTTGTCATTTCCTTACTGGAGCTTAAAATATTGTTTATAGCCCTCACCAACCAACGCAGCGCTCGGCACCTTTGATTGATGTATGAAGCGTCGCCATGGCAACCGGCGTGCGGGAATGATGAGTGACTTTGGCATGGGGAGTATCTCCTCCTGGATTACCGAGACCTCCTGGGGGGTGGCATCTGAGCGTTTGCCCACTCAGAAGGATGGAGTGGGTTAGAAAGTAGCAGGATTGAGGAGCTGATGACGGGATTCCACCAGTTCTAATGGAGGCCTGAACACACGTGGCTGTGAGCTGATGCCTTCTGATGCACGGTGACAGGTAATGGACGGAAAGTGCTGCGAGAAGAATGAAGAGAGAGAAGCAACACGAGGAGGGAGGGAGGGAGGGAGAATCAGATGCAAGTTATGCTTGCCAACAGCAGCTGTTTAAATGCAATCAGGTTCCACCAGGGTAGAAAATGACCCCAGTGTTTTGGTGATTGGTCGGTGCCACCGAGTCTTGGCAAAGGAAAAAACCTGTCACATCTCGAGCTGAGCGTCTTTGTTCTCACGCTGCACCGCTTCCATCTCTTTCAGCCTCAGACAATAAATGTAATCTCGGTGCAAATTGCACCTTTAGCAGTGAAACCTACTTGGCTGCAAAAGGTACAAATGGTGGCTTTGTTTGTATTATCAGTATAACCAGTGTGCCCTCTACTGGTCAAAATATAAAATGCAGGGCGGTGGGCACATCCAGGGCAATATGTGTTTCCTGGGAATTAATAAATAAATGTCCAAAAGCTCCCATGTTCCCTTAATTAAACAAAATAACTTCACATACAATTAATCTTTTCTATTTATTAATCACTAGTCCTAAATTTAAAATTGAGGGCATTAATTTATGGTACAGCTGTATGAAATAGAATAACAGGATTAAACACAACAGAATTATGGTTGCCTGTATGTTACATGATTCATGTGTAATTGATTTTCCTGTGGCATCAATATTCTGTGGCTGCTGCAATAACATGGTGAAAGCTGATTTGAATTTGCTGTTGAAATGAAGATATACTGTAGTTTCTCCACTGACACCAACAAAGGTTGTGTCAATAAAACAAAATAAAGTGCTCCAGGAAACATTCAGCGGAATTCACTTTCCCTTTAGACAAGATTGCCCTCACGTTATTTGATTGTGAATCTTTTTTTTTTTTTTGACACGACTGCAATAATCCTTTTGTATTGTAAAACTATAAATCATTTATCACCAGTATTGTATCTCCCACGGCGATGCCCGATTCATCTGCAGAGCAACCCACACTAACAGTGCCTGGGGCATAGTTTATGTAAATAGAGCATGTAAAGCGTAGGAAGGGCAAACGGAAATCTCCTCGATGACAACTCAGCACCGTGGAGCTGATTAATCACTTTCCTATTGTTCCCAAGTGCATCTCTTTAACCATTTCTATATCTTCGCTGCTGCTTCACGACTGCAGCAGGTTTATGTGTTTAGAATTTGACTAATTTGACGTAGTAAAAATGAGTGTTAGGTGCAGAACAGTTAAATCACACGCACACACACACACACACACATGCTGACACGACCACTTACACATACATACCACCGGATTCTCTTCCTGGGGATTCTCATGCTGTGAGAACAGATTTATGGTTGAGGCTGAGCAGCCGTTTCTTGCATGGAGGAGTTGTTTTAACAGCACTGCACTAGAGATTCAGAGAGTCATGAATAAAAGCCTGCAAGACACAGACAATCAGACACAGACAATCAGACACACAGACAGACAGACAGACAGACAGACAGATGAATAGACTGTCGGCAGCATATACTGAAGATACACTCCATTCTTAACACGGTGGTAAATGGACTTTATGACACATTATAAGACACATTCACTCATTCATTCAGCTCTACTATTTTATGCCCTTCTTTTTTTGTTACATACAATTCGCACAGTATCTTGCACGATAGATGAAACATTAAATATCTTCAAGAAGAAAGTGTGCGCACGTATATGTGTTGTGCATAAAGTATGCAAGCATGACACACGCTGATATGATTAAAGTTGGTTTCACAGTGTTCGGGGACTGGAACATGGACTCCCTGTTCCAAGCCTGACAGCCGCTGATGGATCAGTACAGTGTCGTGTCACATTAACCTGAAGTTGTCAACCTGACAAATAGAATTAGATGTTCTCAAGCTGAAAGTATAAATATTCTAAGTATTTTCAGTACGTACAATGTTTGGGTATCCAATTTGTCACATTAAAGGTTGTCTGTAGGATTTAGTGACATCTAGTGGTGGAGTTGCAAGTTGCTGAATAGCCCTCGTCTCCACTCTTGTAGGAGAATGTCTGGTTTGTCCCTTCTGAGCTGCTGTAGAAAGATGGCGTTACAACATGGCCGACACTGGAGGAGACACATAACTGATGAGGATATAAAGGGGTGAGACAAAAACACAGGTGATTATACACTAATGAAAATATATAAACATACATATTTTATCCTATTTCGGTCAATTGATCCCTTTAAATCCTAACTATTAGTTCTTAAAATGTAGTACTTCATTAATGTTTTATTTCATTTGATGATATCCCATCAATTTAACGTGCACGCTGTGGAAAAATGCTAAATCTTCTATGTGGCGATCTGTGAGAGCCCGAGGGAACTGAATGGCTAAAGCAGAATGAGGATTTGCAACATTTGCAGGATATAGTGAATAATAGAGAAGGTTATGTGCTTTGTTGTGTGTTTTGGGCTGTGAAGCAGTTCAGAGTAATCAAAAGAGACATATTTTAAAAAGCAATGAAAACGAGTACCTTAAACATTTTTAATTATGACTTTACACTCTTTTTTACAAAAATTATTTTATTTTTCCCCTGAAAACAAGACCAGAGTTCACTTTTCTGTTCAAAAATATCTTCAAACAAGTTCAGCTTGATGGTTTATGGGCAGCGAGCAGTTTAAAATCCTTTATACTGTACATACTGTATCTCTGTCCCTTATTGTCAGATCACACACACACACACACACACACACACACACACACCTTTAACTTTCAGACTGATTTGCCATATCCAACAGTTCATTGTCATTGAGATTTGATTTCCCTGTAGAAACTGCCTTGTATGGGTTTTCTGTTCCTTTGCTTTGGGTGATTTCCATCATTATCTATCTGAAGCCACCAGACCAATAAATCCAATATATATCATTAGTGTTATTAACCCATCTTTATATCTTTGCATTTTTCCCTTTTACCCTCTTTTCTAAATACATACGGTCCCTTTAATTCCTACACCTGAAATGTATTTTCAAAACAAAAACAACACTGAATACATATATATTTATATATGTATATATATATATATATCATTTGGTGTGCATAGATATTGATAAAGTGCAAATAGTATTTGGTTAAAAAAAAGCTTAATAATGTGATTTCCCTGTTTGTTTATGATCCAGTCTTTGAAGCAGGAAGAAGAAAACAAATAAAGTCTCTGGTGTTTGTGTTGGTCCTGATGAATATACTGCAGTAATCCTCTCTGTGGTGACAGTTCACTTTCCTCTCGACGATGTTCCAGTGCTCTCCTCCGACACTCATCTCTGACGAACCCACTGCAAAGCGTCCACTGGAGGTTCTCTCCTTCCCAGCTGCTTGGCTGTAACTCCTCACCCCTCCTGGCGGGGGCGGTGTTTCTGCTGCGCTCTACTTCTCATCCACAACAAAGATTTCCTCAGGGATCTTCTCCTCCGAGTCGGAGCGGTCCGACAGCTTGTCCAGGTACTCCATGTCGTCGAAGCGCTCGGCCACACACTGGGCCGTCAGGCGGGCCTCTGGGTCGTGGTCCCAGCAGTCGTCTATGGAGGCGCACACCAGCTGGATGCCCTGCAGGGGGAGCAGTGGAGCACAGGTATGATCAGTCAGGAACACTGACTCAGTCTGTGGCTGAAACCATCAACGTTCATGTGTGTCTGTGCTTCCATCTGTGTTTGTGTTGATGGAAATCACTGTTAACCAGTGTGTTTTCTATTAATGAAGTATAATGCAACAGAATTATGGATATTTGATTTTAGCAGATGGCCTGTTCTTGACTTTATGATCAAAATCGCTTTTAATATTTAATTTTTGCATTGTTTAAATAGGAAACATTATTCAAGAGACCGAGTTTCCCGATGCAGAAATTCCACAAAGAATAGAAATGAGCTAATTAGGAAATAAGTGCTGCACTGATAATTATTTATTAACGATATTAATGCTAGTTATATGGGTTTGCATTCTATGATGCATTTTGTAGGTTATCCAACTGCTGGCTGTTGCTTATGTATTCTTAGCTCACCAGCTAATCTGTGCTTATAGTTGCTGCTAAAACTGACAAATGATAAAAAGCATTAGTACATAATTAATTTGCAATGAAAACCTCATATTTTGAGATCCTCAGTAGTCACAGAGTCGCTTCATCCCACCGGAGATCATTGAGTTAAAACATGGAGCCGGTTTCTACCAGGTTGTGTCCAGTAGGTGCTGGTGCCTCTTACCGGGTGGTTGTTCCAGGTGTTGGGGATCTCAGGTCTTCCTCTGTCTCGGAGAACGCTGTCCTTCATGCTCTCCACACACGGGTGCTCCCTCAGGTTCCCGAAGGGCGGCTCGTACTCTTTCACCTCTGCACGTCAACGAGAAACAAGACACAGGTTAAAAAAAAAAACATCATCAAAGTGTTCCGCTTCAGTAATGCACTTTAGAGCAGACTCGCATGTGCAGGACTGGTGCAGCTCTCCTGAATGGAGCGGCTGGATCAGATGGCAGCGGCCCACATCGCACGCAGCCACAACACCTGTCAAAGGAGCCACTGTGCGCTGGAAATTAAAAGCTGCAGGTTGCAAAGTGTAAACAGCAGCGCAGCAGCACAAACAACTCCACTGATAGAAGGGCCGAGGGGGAGATTTGCTGAGGAGAAACACTTTTTCATCACATTTTTCTTTTCTTTTTTACCGTCAGCATTAATAGGCTTTAAGTAGCTCACCATCTCAGCTCTGGCTTTGTGTCAGTTCTCTTGCACAACAAAACGCAGAGTGCTTCTCAAAGGCAAAATAGCAGTCGGGTTCACTCGGGGGCAAGACTTCAGAGCACTGAAGAGGACGATGCAGTCTGCAAACCCCGGGTCAACCGTTTGCAAAGAAAATGTAACCTTACATAATATATCCTAAACACACACCTAAACTAACAAAAAAGGTAAAAGCAGATTGGTTCTGCATTTTGCTCGAGATGAAAATCGTTCCCACAGAGTTTAGAGAACTGGAACAAAGCAGCCGCAGCGAGTTGTGGAGGAATCAGCTCAGTCACGAGGCAAACATGTTGTTCGCTGCAAGTTCACTGACTCCACCTGTAACGTTTATATGTCAAAGTTAAGGAATGAGAAATCCACAACCGATCCTGAATGTCTGGAATGCTGGAGAAGACAATCCACTTCTAAGTAAACTGTTTGTGGGATGAACCCGTGGATGGTTACAAAGAGGCTCACAGGAAGCTATGAAGCCTGCAGACAGGAAATGGAGACTTCTGGGACACAGACCAATACAACAGGGGGCTTTTCTCAGAAGTTGAAACTTATTCTGCAAGTGAAATTCCTCTGGTTCGGGGGTAAAATCTGAAACAAAGCCCCACCCAGCCTTCGGTCAACATTGAAGAGAAAAGGAGACAGATGTTTCTCTTTGTTTTGACAGGCCTGAGCGAGAGTATAACCGTATTCTGGACTTTATAAACCGTCAGGCAAACATGTTTACGTGTTCATCCCCAAACAATGGGCCCAAAATATATGAATCATACTCGTGAGCTCTCTGTGTGTATTCTAGGATGGAGGGGCCGGCGAATCCCGCTTGAAAAAGGAGAGGTGTTTTTTCCAGGGCGAACCTTAAATTAAACTCTGAACGGGCGAAAAGCTTTTGAAAAAACACAACACAGGGTCAGAGAGGAATGCTGTGGTCTGCAAAAGTCACACGCTGCATACTGACAAGATTTCTGCACAGAGAGAAGAACTTCTGCTGTGTCTCCAACGACAGCTGACATGCAGTGATGTGAATTCTGCAACGCCGGCACATATTTTATCCTTAAATGTCTGTTTCTCAGGACAGATGTCAGGAATCTGCAGACGAGAGAAACTCTTAGCTTCAGTCAAACGAGTCCTGAAGTTTCCAAAGTTTTGTGGTTAATGTTTAGATCTCGGTGCTCGAGGAGATCTGTAAACCCTTCTACGTCATCACAAGCAGATATTTTGTTAGATTTCCTGGTGCCGCTGCCCTTCCCAGTGAACATTTTTGTCTAATTATTCTCAATAAGGCGTAAATAAAGAGAATCCCATCACCTAAACACATAAATAATGCAGGGAAGCTGATCCAAGCAGAGTTTGAACAAGCACTTGGAAATAAATTAGTGATGTGATCACAATAACATTGTCTGTTTTCCAAAGTCTGCGTCTGGAGGAACAGCTTGATGACTAATCCACTCACAGCCGCCGCTGCTGGCTTTGATTAGGCTGCGGTGGCTGTGACACTTGTTTTGTGTTGCTCGCAGGCTGTTAAAGTCATTTCGTGCAGATGCATACATGTGCGGAGCTTACTTTGGACATATGGCATTGACTTACCCTGGAGGCTAACCCTACCATTAACTATGGCTGATACATACACTAACCTTCACCTAACCCCATTAAAACAAGACCGGAGCTATTCCAGCTCGGGCTGGATGAAGCTTCAATGAAACCGAATTGGGCACAAACCCGAACATTCTGTCCCAGATTCGTCCCCAATCAAGACATAAGTTCCCCCAATTGTGGGATATGGCAGAACTAACACACACCCACACCCATATAGACGAGCACACACACACACACACACACACACACACACACACACACACACACACACACACCAGTCCACCAGGCCCTCCAGTTCCAAAGGAGCTGCTGGTCTGACATCTGGAGCGCAGCTGCCCTAACCTCTCCTCCTCTCCAGTCTAGCCCAACCTCTCCCTCCAGGGACCGAAGGTATTTCTCTGTCTGCAGCTCCACGTTAAACACCACTCCACTATTATCCCACTACTTAGCCCCACCCGCCTGAGGAACGCCCTCGCAGTCTTTTCCAAGCCCTAAATCTGGACCAGCTAAATTATACAGGAGAACAGAGGCGGAGTTAAAAAGGCCTGAGCCTTGGATCCAGCTTTTCCCTTCTCTCCGAGGTGTGTTAATCTCCCTGTTTCTCTCTCGTTCCAGCCCTTCCTCTGTCTTTACAGTTGGAAGATAAAGAAAAGCAAAGCGAAGGCTCGTGGCTGCCTGGCTGACGGGCGCTGTCGACAGACGGCTGTGTTCTCCTTGCCATCTGAGAGCAGACCACGGCCCCAGGAACCGTGACAGAGCGGCGAGGTGGCTGCCTGCCACTGAGGCGCTGAGATAGCTGATCAGACATCTGTCCTCTACAAACACACACGCACGCACACAGACACACACGCACACACACACACACACACACACACACACACACACACACACACACACACACACACACACACACACACACACACACACACACAGGCAGGTGGCATCAGATACAAGAGCGATGAGTGGAAACTTCTCCCGGGTCATTAAAATGATGCTCTGGGATGCGTCATTCCTGGAGCCGTGCGTGTTTCGTCTCCAGCGAGGTGAGTTCTCGGAGAGTCATGAGTGAGTCAGCGACCTCCAGGGACAACTTGGCAACTTCAGGACGACTTTCTGAGCACTCAGTCAACATCAGTTTCACTCATTCACTCCAGATCTCTGGCAGCGTACTATCACTATCTGCCAGTCGAGCACAACTGAACGACTGCATCTCATTTGCGCAGCCTCTTGCCTCCTTCCTCTGGGCCCTTCAAGGTGGAAAACTTTCACCGTTTATTCAACATCTTAACCTTTCAGGATGAGAACCGTCTCCTTGGGTTTTCAGCTTAACGATCCACAGATTTCACCCCCCCCCCCCGCTCGCCTCGGAGAGTTGCCAAGGCAAGAAAAAAGTGGATGAAGATATGCAGAACATGGGAAAAACACATGTGCTACCCCAGCGGTTTCTATCTTTAGTCTCTGCTCTGGTCCGAGGGTGGGACGGGAACCCATCTGCTTCCCTCCCTTTCTCCAGTAAATCCTCACCGGCCTGTCCTCCCTGTCTGCCTGTGCCGGCCATGAGTAACGCTGGGTGACTGTCTGCAGCGTTGCGGCGCAGCGAGAGAGTAATTAATCGCTGCTTCACCTGCCTCAGGGTAAAAAGAAGAAAGATACATGGGGGAGAGAAATGTAGAGAAGCTGAGCTGAGGCCGACGAGTTTAGACGACGAAGAATGAATCCGACATGTATGCTGCACGTGCGACTCATTACTATTCTGTTGTGTGAGTAAAATCCATATTGTAGATTCCATACCATTCCATATCAAACACCAAATCCCAATGTTATACCGTTATTTAATGTATTTATTGGATTTAATGTTTTTACTTAATGTCTGGTTTGACACAGCAGCTAAAATCCAAAACAGGTTCCCTTAACTTGACATCCCACAATTCCTACTGATCTATCCCTTTAGCTAGCTAGCTTCCAAACTAAGACAGAGACGCTACAACTTGGTAAATTAACTGTATTGAAGGAAAATGAAGCGATATTTTCACTTCCCTGAAATAAAGACGATATTGATATGAAAACATTATTTGTCAAGATTTGGTAGGAAGTCATGTGTTTGTCCGGTTTAAAGCTCGGGTTGGTAATCCTGGAAACTTGAAACACTTGCAACAGATACATCCCACCCCCCCTCTCATCAAAGCTCTGCCCCCAAAACTAAATCTATCAACCTCTGTAGTTACTGTCTGTCTATTCAGAAAAACATGGTTGAACTGGGTCTATAATAATGTTTGCTGTCGTCCACAGTTCCCGTTTGTTGAGATGTAAATAAATCCCAAATAAGCGGCGGAAAGACTCACAAGCATAAACTGAGAAGTGAATAAAGTGGATGGATGAGTAGGATGAATAAAGCCTTTGTCCCTCAAGAGGAAACAACGTGAAGCTAACGTTGATCCAGCCTGGATTAATTTAATCCATCTCGATGTATCCTGTCTGGTCTGCTTTCAGGAGACACTCGCCACAAAACATCATCCACAGAGTTAACTTCCCTCTCAAAACAGTGCGTCCAGGGACCGCGCTCTTTGCAAAACAGGAAATCGTCTGTTTTGTTTTCAAAGGTGTACCCACAGGGCACATACTGTATATTCCTACTGTTGGGAGAGGAAAAGCAAAGGGGATTGTGGGTCACATAACCATGTTTTTTTTTCTCCTGGGCAAAATAACGGTGCGACACATTTCAAGGGGGGCCCCCTGGGGGTTCGGGTAGTGGGGGCAAAAACAGGAAAACACCAAAGTAGAAGCGTTCATGTCCAAACCCGGCTTTCAATCACGACGCTGACACAATGGAGACGGGAGCAGTCACAGAAACAAACTGGACCACAGAGACACTGAAAGGAAGTGAAAACAAATGACTGACTGTCGACGTGAAATACTGCCGCGCAGTTCTCCTTCACGTAATCACCCATTTCTATTATTTGCACATATCCTGGCCTTGTTTTTGCTTCGGCATGACGAACGCGAGTAACGCGACATTAGTGAAGTGAAAGCTGATCCTTGAGACGTCGACAAGATGGATAGGGTCCCTTTTAGGATTCGTTCCCACAGTGATTAATGGAACATGGAGGACACACACACAGGTCCCGTCACACATCCAGTGAGTGAGCTCGAGGTGGAGCTGGTCACCGGGCTCCTAATTGGTAAAGTCGTCCATGTGCTTGTTCTCCTTGGAGGTGGAGCGAGAGCCAGGGAGGCAAATTTTCTCTTAACAGTATTTCTGAGGATCTTTGCACACAGTCCAAAGGGAATTTCCTTAATCAGTGCTGCTATGGATTTCCTTTCCCCTCAATCACCCGGGCTAATCTCTAATTTACCAAGGAAACACACACTTATCTCTATTTTTAACTAAAGGTCACCAGTGATGTTTATGTGTGAACAGTGGGGCAACACATGATGGGTTTAGAGGTAAAAATACATTTAAAGAAGATGTGCACTCAACACAACTGATCATGATTAACAAAGAGGAAACTGAGGGATGTGACACAGCAGTTCAACATTTTGGGGGAAATCCACGAGGGTTTATGAGCAAGACTATTATTTTTGGCCGACATTCTGAATCTTTTGTTTTTACACTTTACAGTTTGTGTTGTTGTTGTCCCTATTTGTCTGGCTGTAGTTTAATTTGCAGATATGAGAGTGGCATCAATCTTCTCATCTAACTCTCCCGCTGCGTTCTTCATATGTAAAAAACATAAACTCCAGAAAATATCTGAAAAATGTGGTTTCCAAGTTGACGTCTTTGTCGGCGTCTCCTACGTGTATGAAACCTCTTTTTCATACTGAGATATTCATTCTCTTGTGTTTTCTCACATGGGCTCACGTAAATAGCAGCTTAAGTGCATCTCCCCCAAAATGTTGAACCGTCCCTCCATCAGGACAGAGTCCAACCTTCAGGAGGCGTTCAAATCCTCAATGAGAGCAAATATCCACTGTAGTATTTCTGAGAGAGACGCTGCCGTCAGCCCTGCTGTTCTCTGCTGACTCAGAATCTCTAAAGCGCAACCAGCCAGATGGATAATATAAATACTTATTCTTATATTTCCTGTGTGGTTAAGTTAAACTGCCTTTGGCCTGGATACAGGCCCAGATTGTTGTTTACAGCTTAACTGTTCTTTCTTGAATACACAGTAAGTAAGGTTTGCAAACTGTGAACTTAAATTTGTGATTCTTTTTTTGTTGCAGTTTTTCTTCACAAATCCTTCAGTAATTTTAAAATCAATTACTTATTAATTCAAAGCCTAATTTATCAGTTTACCAGAGTTGTTTACCAGTAGCTCAACCTGAAAGAGCAAAATATTTTGATGAGGACTCAGAGGAGCTTTTGAAGTCCCAGGATCGGACTAAACTATTTGGCATAAAAAAATAAACAGCTTAACAGTTTACTCCACAAAATGTTTGCTGCTGTAAAGGCATCGGCATTGGCCTTCAGTTTCAAACACTGATCAGATAACGTCATTAGAAGAAGTGGTCATTTCTCTCATGGAGGCACCACAGCAGATTATTGAGTCGTGCACTTCATCTTACCTCCGTTTGCACTACACCTGGAAATGATCTCCCACAGAACGAGAGCCATGGAGTAGACGTCGGCCTGTTTGAAAGACTCGATGTTTTCTAGGTTGATTCTCGACTCCAACACCTCTGGGGCCATGTACCTGGCCGTACCCACCTGGAGGAGGAAAAACAACAGAAAGGGAGATCCGTGTCACTGAAGTCAGCCGATGACAATAAAAGATAACATAGTATAATATTGTTTTTTATGGGTTAAAGCAACAGTATGTCGCCCTTTTTACCCAAAAGTCCAAGCTTCAAAATAAGTGTGATGGTACATTGACTTGGAATAGAGAGAATGGTGCAGCTCCTACTCCCACTCGTCACCCTGAACGCATGTTGTTGCTCTGTGTAACTTCAACTGACTGATAGTTGCAGCTTAAACTGGCAATCAGCAGAGAACACACCTCTGCCAACACTCCCCTTACGAAACCACATTTAAATTGACTAGATCCAGATTTTTATTTGGATCCGCACCAAATCGCAGACAGAAGAAAAAAAGCCAGATTTTTCCCATCAAGATCCATTAAACATATTCTCTGGGAAATCTAAGAAGATTCCTGGATCCACCCCCTGATTCAGATCTGCACCAAAATGTAATGGCTTCTTCCCTGACCCATACCACATCCTTCTACTGAATTTGACGGTCATCCATCCAGTAGATTATGCGTAATCTTGATCACAAACAAACAAACCAGCCAGGAATCTTTTAAAATATGAAGAATTTAAAAACAGAGTTTTGTGGATTTGTGACAGGAAGCTGGGGATTATGGGTAATATCCACCGTTCAGTTGTGTTTCAGTTCAGTGAGTGGGACCACGCACTCAGAGCAGCTGTCAACAGAGTGATAGACAGTTTTTTCTCTACATGTAAATCACTGGGACACGGAGCCCGACAGATTCAATCACCCCGCCTAGCTGCAGAGGGCGCTGTTGCTCAGTAAAAGTAACATAGTGTTGCTTTAAACAGGACAGGACATCTAGTCAGTAAGAATCACACCCCAACATTAACCTGAGGTGGAAAGACAGGTGGTTATTTCCTGCTTCAGCAAGATGTCACATCACATTCATGAGAATCCAAACATGTTTGATGTATTAAATAACTTAGAAAACAAAGGGAGCTCAGAACTGAACAACATGTTGATTATCTTCACATAATTACCGCTTTGGAAAATGTTTTCAATGGCGCTTCCCTCCAAGGGCAGTGCAATGCATTAGGTGTGAGTCATTTTCATAATGGAGTCTAATATAACTCTGGTCTATTCAGCGTAATGAGTCCATTAAGAATCAATCTAGCCTGTTTGCCTTGTGACTATAATAAAATGACAACCTAGGAAGAATTACGGCATAATGTCCATCAACAGGATCCATCGGGGGAATAAGATACAGAGAATGGCAAATATTTAGAGCCGGTTTCCTTGAGCGATGAGGATCAGAAATGAAAAGTTTGATCGATGGTGTGGCTCGTTTCAGGGTCGAATAAATACCTTCAAAAGAAATATATGACAGGGCTCGGGAATGGCCTGTGTCTGGGGGGGGGCCGGTGCAAATTATAGCAGGAGAGGATTTATGTCTTATCTCTGAAGGGGATCAAAAGCCAAAGTGAGAAAAGCCTTACCTGCCCACTGTTGGCCAGCTCGTCCACTGACAGATTGCTGTCCAGGCGCAGTGCGAGGCCGAAGTCGCACAGGCAGCAGGTCAGGTCGCTCTTCACCAGTATGTTGGAGCTCTTTATGTCCCTGTGTGCGATGGCCACCTTGTAGCGGCCGCAGGTCGTGTGGTCGCTGTGCAGGTGAGCCACTCCGCCAGCGAGCGAGCTCCCGAGCAGCCACAGGTCGCTCCATGTGATAATATGATGACTCAGGTACTCCTGCAGATTCCCTCTGGGGTGATAGGCCGTGATGAGCCAGTACTGTCTCTGCACCTTCCGCTCCTCCGCTGTCAGGAAGTGAAGCACATTCTCGTGTCTCAAGTCTGCGTCCGAGAAGATGTCCTTCTCGTTTTTCCAGGAGGCGTACTCCTCGTACTGGAAAATCTTTATCGCCACTGTCTCGAACCCTTGCTCCTCGCTGCCCGACGAGCCCTGCTTCAGTTTCGCTTTGTAAACCTCTGCAAAACGTCCCTTTCCGACCTGGACATCCAGCTCGATGGGCAGCAGCTCCGTGTTGTGGTTGAGATTATTGGCGAGCGTGGAGCTGCTGTCCGACCCCTCGTCGTCTATCATGATGGCGTGAGCGTCGCTGAAGCCCTTCTTGCGCCTGGAGCTGGCATGCCGCTGGCGGTAGACCCGGTAGCAGTAGAAGGAAGTGATGACGAGAACAGCCATGACCAGCAGTGGCACCAGGCTCACCAAGATGACCGCTACCACCTGAGAGTCCATGTCTGAGGGGACAAAAGTGAGAAGACTAAGATTAAAACTACACTCGTGAATATTAACCAAAAAACCAAACCCAATGTCCCCAGAGGATGATCCCTGGACTTTTCTCTTTAGCTCTGCACAGGATTTTAGCATTTCAACTTTAAAATGTGATGTCAACAGCTTGTTGTTCTGACCCCAAGTGACCAGAACAATTTACCCGGGTTTAAAAGTCCTTTTCTTGAACTTGATAACAAAAAATAATTTTCCTGCAAGGTCCATTTATCAGATTGTCCACTTGTAATAAAATTGTAGATTCCATTTAAATATACGCCACATTCAGAACTGGCCAAGGAAAATGAAGATTGGAGCATCTACAAGATGAACTGTGATCATGTGATATGATCAAAAGTCCCAGAACTATGATTATAAAGGGATTTTGTATAATTCAAGATTAATCTCTTGGATTTCCTTTTCTCTGTGTCAACAAGACGAAGGTTCTTTCAAAACCCTGTGCTTTCCCACTTGTCCTTTTTTCGGGATGATGACTAACGGAAAATTTGTTTCCCACAAGAAACAAATTAAAGTCAAACTCGTATCTGTGCAGATCGTATCTGGTCAGGACTAAAGCAGTATATTGTCAGAGGGGGGGGGGCCTTACCCTCCCATAAGGAATGTCCATAAGCATCAGAAAGCTAAAGTTAGCGTCTCGGCCGCAAATGCAAACAGCTCCAAACCCTGACCCAGTCAACCACATATTGTGTCTCTTTATAGTTTACGTCTGATTCTTGTAATTGAGGAGGCGGTGCGTCTGGTAGCTGCTCCGGTTTTGGCGAGGAGTGAAAGTTTATACTTGAGCTGCGGTTATAAGAGAAGACCTATAAACTGTATATAACCAGACAACACATACGGAACGAGAGCACACCCACTGGTTCACAATGTGACGAGATCTAAATCTAATTACTTGTACACTGTGTTGTCTAGTTGCTCCCAGTCCCACATGGATTTGATCAACATTTACCAATTTCCCCCTTTTACAGACCTTAATTTCCCCTTTAGCTTTAGATGACGATTGTTTCTAAACAGAATCGCAGACAGGTGAATTACAAAGATGAATAAAAGAGATTTCAGATGAATGGTAGATGTGAGGAGCAGAGTCGGGTCAAAATGAAGGAGGAGTACAGGATCTAGTCGTCTGCCCAGTCAAGCCCTCTGCTTCTCTCTCAGGTTTTTTTTTTTTTTTCCTGAACAGGAAACCACATGTCTGAAATCCTCAACATGGCCCCAACCAGTTTGTTTTGCTTTTGGTAGAGTGAGAAGCTCTTTCTCACAACAAACCTGTCACCGTGCCTCTGCCAGACAGCGCTCCCAGACGGCTTTGGCCAGAGCATCACGTTGTGTAACTTCACGTTTTGAGGGAGAAAGGATCTGATGTCCAGCTGGTTAAATCAAAAACCATCAAATTAAGCTTTTCCTTAAATTGAAAGTTTTTGCTCTGTAGTTTTTAAACTGAAAAAATTGTTTAAATGAATAGTTTGAGGGGAAAAAAAGATTATTTGCTTTCTTGCCGAGACTTGGATGAGAAGACTGACAACCGTTACCGTAGCAACTCTAAATATATTTTAGCTGGTATGTGAACAACTTGGCTTTTCCTCTAACCTATGAATTAGCTCTGTGATTTTTGCAGTAACCCTTGTTATACAGTTTAGGAAACATAAGTGCATGTTTAATCAGAAAAACAACACTGTTCAAAGGATCATCACAGTCACTAACTCGTAAAACATAAACTAGTATATATATATGTATATATATATATATATGTTTGATTTCTGCTGCAGCTCTTTCATTACAGCTCGGCCTCGGGTTAGTGACAGAGAAGTTACAGAAAGTGCTCAGACATTCTCGACAGTGAGCGAATGGGTTTCCATGACGTGGTTTTTTCACTGTGCAGATGCTTTCAATTTGGCTCCCTGCTCGGAGCCAGGTCTCGGAAATGTACCTCCGTGTTATTATTGCCTGGATGCTGTAGTCAAAATACATTTGATTCCAGGGCCCGTGTTGCAACTGGAGTCCGCGGGTCAACGTCTCCGAAAGGCCTGTTTGTGATCATGTAGCTGGAGAGAATTAAAGTGCACACGTGTTAGCCTTCATGCATGACGCCTTACATGACAAGCCGAGACGAACTGGCATGATAATATGAGGTGGACCGTGACTATGACGTTAGCATGTTGTGTTGTGCAGATGTGGGAAGCGTGAGGTCTCCCACCTCATACATGTTGATGCAGAGTTTCTGCACCACTTGTCCACTGCTTTTAGAAAAGTACCCATACCAAAAGCTGTAGAATAAACATGACTCTTTGCCTTTTAACTTATGAAGAATGCAGCAGGAGATTTTCCAGGTCAGACGTGTTCACAACAACAGGAAAATGTCCGGAACACTCAGGCGAGGGGTGTCGCCTGGGTCGATCATGCAGGAGGCCCGACATGACGTGGAAATTGCAGAAATGAGTCCTTTTGTTTACAGCACATTGACATCGGAGTCTGTTCTTATCGCCAAAAGCTCTCAAATCTCATGTACGATGCCTCTTTTTCATTCTGAGACACTAAACTCCTCCAGTTTCACGTCTGTCGCAAGTTATTAGTGTCATCAACACACCTACTCTCCTGCTGTGAATTTTCCAGATATTTTCCTGCTGTATTCTCCCACTAGATCCCTCGGAAAAAGGTTCCGGAAAGTGTGCGGAGCAACCGACTTGGACATTTGTTCTCCCACAAACAGCGCCTCATGATCAGCAGACTGCAGCTCCCCTCAGCTCTGGGGAGTGTTTTGGCATCTTTTATCTAATTGCTCTGGTTTTACGTCCTGCAGTTTCACTGCTTTAGTTCAGTATTTCTGCTCTCATCAGCCTCGTTTCCAGCTGTTTCAGCAAACAAGCTCTGATAAACCCACAGTGGGAGACTCGCTCTGCACCAAACAGCAGAGAGACAATGATTCACATAGTTTGTGAAAACTCTGGAGCACGAGCAGCTATTGAGCAGGTCACAGGTCCGAGGGAAAGAGATGGTGAAGATCGGGCTAATGTTGCTTTGAATCTGCAGGGAACTCTATTCTATCATGTTCGCTTCAGCTTTATAAGTCAGAGTTTTGGCCCAAAAAACAAGAAACAAAACCAAAAGAAGAAACTACAGAGCTGCTGCTTTAACTTACATGAGTTAAAAATGATGTGCTCATTGCACTCATCCTGCGAGCAGGAGCAGATGAAGAACTCGGAGCCCATTCCCTTCCTCTCCTTCATATCACACTTGCTGTTGTTGTAGTCCTCCAGGACGAGGCCGTACAGCTTCTCAGCTGGTTTGTGACAGACTGTTTCAAAGGTGGCGTTGTCATCTTTCTTCCTCCTGAGAAACAGAAAAAAAACCCATTGAAAACCCTTCCACTTATTTGGTTTGATTTGATTTGTAGTCTTTGTTTTGGAACAAAAACGACAAAGAATAGTTTGGAAATGAAGTCGTTTTCAGAAATCTGTATCATCGTGTAACACTGGCAGGACTGAAGTTGTGCAAATAATGCAGTTTTTCAGCCGTACAGTGATAAAGTGGTTAGTGTAAAGGCCAGGGTTGTCCACGGCCTCAGCATTATGTAAATCACTGCAACACAGAGGTCACATTTACAAACAGCGTGAGTTTGAAATATCATTACAAACAGGAAACAAGGAGAAAAAAACCCTGAACCTGCACAATACATAAATATTTTAATTCCGCCTCCCTGCAGAGCGGCGCTGTCCTGAGCGACATTTTCAAGAGGTGCAGCCGTCCACGTGCCGTTGGCGTTCTGCTAACCTCAGCACCTCACATGCCCATAACGTCGCGAATATAATTAGAAATAGCAGCGTGGCCTTAAGCCTCTAATACCGACACAAATCGGCTTCCTGCTGCTTCTCACATTTGGAGTCAGATCTGATGCTGATGGGTGGTTAGAGGCTCATGTGCGATCGTCTGCCCCAGAACGCTGACGGACGGAGTGTTTAGAGGAAAAGGTCAGCGAAGGAAACTGGTCTGAATGAGGAAAGATCATTTCCTCACCTCTTTTCTCACTATTATGATCTAAGATGTGAATATAATAACCTTCATACAACTTACTTTAATACTTAACCAACTATAACTTGTTATTATTCACATCCAGTGGACACTCACCATATACTGACGCACACTTCGTCGTCATGGGGGCAGATGGACGTGATGTTGCACTCCACCTTGCACCTCCCTGTCCCCATGCAGCTGGTTGGCTGCCTGTCACAGAACATGCACAGCCTCTTCATCTTCATTATCATGGCCTCTGGAGAAAGAGAAGGGATTTGACAGAGGAAGTTTGGTGAGTAAATAAAAGAAATTCAGTCCAAACTGTAACATGGAGTCGAAACAGCAAACAACAGGTTGAATTTAAGTGTTTTTAAGACACTTGAAATGAGATTTAAGACCAAACTTGTGATGGAAATACACACAAACAAAAAGTGAAATTATCTACTTGTTCCAAAACACATTTATATCCGTTCACCTTGATCCCCGTTGTTGAAACACTTTCGACACACAGCACAGTTTGTTATTCTCAAGCCACTTATCATTAAACTTGCATACTGGTATAATAACATAGTAATGTTCCTTCTTCGGTCTGGCAGAGTAGAGACATTATCGCAGTGATGTGCCCAAAAACCTTACGACCCATGCAATTTAAATTCAAGGCAGTTTAATACTTTTTAAGACCTTTTATTTTCAAAATATAATTTTTAAAAAATGAACGCCTCGTAAATAAGTCATATATACTGACTCCAAGTGCCCCCAAGTGTTCGATGAAGGGAAATGCCTTTCTTTACGCCAGCTGTTTTAACGGAATATATGTCCGGAGCAATATCGGGACAAAAACTAACAATGTCAAACAACTAGCCTCTTAGATGATGAGTTTTCATGGTAACTTCCTGTGGTTCAACGTGCGTACGATCTGTCCGAAATACATACGCAAAAGTTACAGTTTTTCAACGTACATGGAGGCAAATTCCTGACGAAAAAACTACCGCTAACTATTTTCGCAACACATCTGAGATCACAGAGGTTTCCATAGGAATGAATACAGACTCAAACCTGAT
Source organism: Hippoglossus stenolepis (assembly GCF_022539355.2). Lineage (NCBI taxonomy): Eukaryota > Metazoa > Chordata > Actinopteri > Pleuronectiformes > Pleuronectidae > Hippoglossus > Hippoglossus stenolepis. The sequence goes on from NC_061499.1 coordinate 6,360,648, forward strand.
GCCTTGTATGTTTAACTGGTTATTTAAGCAACATTTGATAAAATATCAGACAAAGGCTTGATCAGTAACGCACGTATGTTTATAAAGTCCGGGATTCTTTTGGAATTTGCCAATAAATTGGAGCAAAGACGAAACAAATCCAAAATATGTCTTTCTACTGCACGGACATGTTCGCTGCCTGTGAAGTGGGAACAATAAGAGCAGCGTTCAGAGGCCTCCACCTCACTCTGGTCTTGTTCAGACTTGACTTTGCCGGCAGGCAGGCCCATATCAGTGAAAGACAGGATTGTGTGATGAGTGCCTGTGGGTTTGATAATCATCTGAGGAGACAACTGCCAGACAGGCAAGAACAACAAACAAAGAAAAACACGGATTCATCTCATCTCCTTCGCTGGGAACTCTCTAATTTGTCAAGTCGGCTCCTCGACAAGAAAGGTGCCACGCCAACTCTGTTCATGAATATCAAAAAAAAGGGAGGATGGCGTAATGTGTGTGTGTGTGTGTTTGTGAGGAATTTAGTTTCTGCAGACAGGTTTCCTGTTAGTTCTTGGAAAGATAAAAGCAGCCAGGTATCATGCCTCTGTTTGGGACAGAGAGGACAGACTGAGGAAGAGGAGGGTGAGCAATCTCTCTACAGACAATCCCACATGATTTGTGAGGCGTATACAACGTGGTATGATGACGGTAATGATGATGATCATGTGTACTTTAGCCTCTCGCTGCGAGTCTACTGAGTAAACAGAAAAGGAGAAGGGAAAAAGAGATTTCCACGTGGTTAGAGCTGGATCACTGAACTCCACTCCTCCAGATCTTTTAGGTTAATGTTTAAAACGAAAAAACGGAAGAATAGTCTGACGGGAAAACATTTGAATTATAAAAGCAGAGGAAGAGAATGAGCGTGTGACTGCACTGCTACAGTTAAACCACTTAACCACACTTTCTACTGTACGCCAACACCACGTGCACAGGAACCTGTTCCTTCCATCAGAATATGCATCTCGAGAGCAGTGCCAAGAGAGAAAGTGGCTTCGCTTCTACCGATGACAATAACTTCTGCACAAAAACACCACAGAAATATGTGTGAAGTGGTGGGTGGGTGTCTGAAGCTACAAGTCACATGGAGAGAGAGAGACGCTTCAGACAGGGAAGTGCAAGTGAAAACAGACATCTCGACGGTGTCAGCAGTCAGCGAAGAAGTCTGCTCAGTATCCGTTCGCCCCTGAATTCACACTGACCTGAAAAGGTGCTGTGGTGTGTGTGTGTGATACAGTGTGTGTGTGTTTGTGTGTGTGTGTGCTCTGTGGCACAAAAAGCCTACTGTGTCATTCCTCCCCAGTCGGCAGGGTGGGGTTAGACCGACAGAGCAACAGAAATACTGTACAACCTGCAGCGTGAAAGAGCAAAGTCTCGCAGAGAAATATTTCTCTCCGGCCTCTTGACTGAGGGAACTCCCCCGAACAAACAAAACCCATCAAGATATTACACTTAAACTCCGGCCAGAATCATTTCAGAGCCATTTCAGCCTCTTCAGCTCTGCCCGGTGGGCCAATGGGGGGAGGGTTGAAGTAAATCAGCAGTGAGGGGATAAGTCCAGTGGTGTGAAGGTGTTTGAGCCGGAGTAATTATATCATTAGAGCGACTCCTCTGAAAGACGAGCGCGTCGTTTTAAACCCAGGGGGCGGGCGATGGAGGGGATGAATGGTGGTAATTGTCACCCAGGGCTACATATAATTGCACAGAGGTGGGGGGAAGAGGATTAGGAGCAGCCAAAGCCACTTGGTGCCGTTGGGACTGAGCCTGGGACAGATGAAGGTAAAACCCAGTCTTCCTCGGAGGAAGTCATGTGGCTGCCACATCAAAGATGGAGACAAACTGGGGCAGGGCGATATGGCCAAAACTTTATCAAGGTGACAATTATAGATATCGATGATTATCACCATAAATGTCACATTGTTATTACTCTAAAGTTTTGAGTTGTGGTTTGAAACTCGTCTTTAGGGACAGAGAAGGACAAATATAGACTAGCCCCCCTTCCACACGTGGTTTATCACAAGATAATAATCGATATCAACTGAAATGAACACTTTCTACCTGATATCATTTTAGCAGCATGCTATGAGGAGGCCTTTAAAGGCTAACAGGTGATAACAGACGGATAAGACACTTGTAGAGCGGCTTCTGTTGTTTCTGATTAATCTTATTAAAATTAAAATTGCCCAGCCCCAGAGATAACCCATGTGAGGAGGTAGGACAATAAAGAAATATCAATAAAAATAACGATTATCATTTTCATCAATAGCAAAATCAGTCCTCAAACTTGAAAGAAACAACAATAAGACATTTATCGCAGTAATTATCACGATGTGGACTGATACAAACACTTTGTACGCACAGTGACGAGTTTGAACACATACGATCTACTTCAGATTCGTACAAATGTTTTGCTGTTTGTCGTTTTAAGAGTTTAAAACCAAAAACCTTCACTCAGAAGCAAAAATCAGTCTGACAACTTAAAAGTTATAACAAAGTGACGTTTATCGCGATAAATATGATAATAATCGTGATATGGACTGAAACAAACATTACAAACTTTAACCGTATGAGGAAGACTACAGGTGACTGTTGGATCTCAATAACCTGCGCACTGCGGCGGTTTCTGTTGTTTTTACTAAGTTTATTCGGACTTTTTTTATTAATTATTAAAAGTGTTGCAGGTCTGCGGGGAAACATCGCGTGTGAAATAAACTTCAAGCAAACTTAGGTGTCGCTTCACCGAGACTCGTCCAGACTCGTGTGCGCAAAGTTGGACTCACCCGTCTCCTCCAGCAGTAAAACACCGAACAGTATCGTTCCGCACCAGAAAGCGGAAAAGCGAAGTAGCTCCATGGAGAGACGGACAACACACTTCCCTCTTTCTCATGAATTCACCGAAGCCTTGGTTGGGTTTCCGAACTTAGAGCCGCTCCACGACCAGAGAAGAGAAGAGAGACGCGCGCGCGGCTCCGGGTGGAAGTAAACACACGCAGGCAGGAGTTGCTCAACACGTCTTACAGTAACGTGCACTTCTCATGAAACAGGAAATCTTCAGAGGGGCTGGACACTTTTTTCTTCCTCCCCTTCTTCTTCTTCTTCTTCCTCTTCCTCTTCTTCTCAGCCTGACTCCTGTGGCAGACTCGAACCCTGTCATTAAGAGGCTGGGACTTGAAATGACACGCTCTCACATAACCGGAGGCTTCACCTTATAGCCTGCAAGTAAAAGCAAAAACACCCTGGTTCTCTTCAAAGTGTCCTCGCAGCCCTCAGATCTCACAGAAAACTGATAATCAGAAAAGAAAACACATTTATTTTTATTTATTTTTACACATTTTGCTCATTTAAGCCAAGTCCCTACATCACGTCCCCCTGCTCCATGTTTTCCTGGAGGGGGTCCAGGCCTCCCAGTTAATCAACGGTGACATAAGTAAAGCCCAGGGCCCCTCCATATCTCAAAGTGTTGCTTTTTTATTGAAGACACAGAGGTTAAGTCCACCTTGACACCAATAAATCGCACCCTCTATGGCCCACATGTGTTTCTGCTCTGCATACTCGAGCCGTGACGTCAGGTTTTTCAGTCCTGACCCTGTGACCAGCTCACACTGCATCTCCCCCCCCCACAGGATGTCAACTCCTCACACCACCGAGACTCACTCGGCTTCATCAACGCCCCTCGCCGCTTTTCGCTGAGCTTGAGAATCATCAAGTTTCCGAAGAGATGCAGCACTTACATGGGTTTTGTGTTTTGAAATCACATTTATTACCAATTGAGTAAAAAAATGTACATTGAAGGGGTTGAACGTGGGTCATAACACGAGTGTTTCAAACCGTCTCTGAGCTTTCAGGGCTGAACGTAATGTCAATCCTCCGGGACGTCCCCTACGTCATGAACTTTATGTATGTTTGAAAAAGTGAATACCATCTGATTAAAGGTGGGTGCCCCCCCCCCCGCAAACAGCGACCGCTCACGAGTAGGAATCTGGAAAACTGAGCTCCTTTTCAAATCCATGTTGTAACTAAACATCTAAACCAACGCATTGTCTACCATTCAGAGACTTCCCCCATCCTCTCCTGCCCCTCGACTGTCTCACACACACCCACACACCCACACACACACGCACACGCACACGCACACGCACGCACACACACACACACCCTAACTTACCCTAATGACTGTCAGGAAACTCAGAAGGTGAGATGCCGTCTACTTGATTCGACATGTGTGTGTTGAAAAGTGTCATCGCTGGAGTCATAGCGAGAAAATAACTGAGCGACAATAACTTAGCTTTAGCAAGCTACTTGGTGTGTGTGTGTGTGTGTGTGTGTGTGTGTGTGTGTGTGTGTGTGTGTGTGTGTGGGGTGGGGTTAGAGTTACATCACCCACAACTTGAAGTTACACTTTAAGTTAACTTCATTATTAAAGTAGTCCATTGATACGTATACGTCCAGGATACATAGGGATTGACAGTGGCTAATTCAGCATACATTTTATGGTGCATATTTGCCATAATGTAAACAAGTACAGGCAAAGAAAACAGGCCTCGCTGTCCAAACTCTGAGTCTCTGGAAGGCCCTGGTCTACAAGGGAGGGATTTCATTCAGCCCATTTCACTGACCTTGTTTTACTTCTGCCTCCGGGTGGGTGTGGACGGTGCGGATGGTTGGATGTGTGTGTTTGTTCAAGTCAGTGTGCCAGGCGGCCATTCAGCTCTGCAGGATGGGGTCCAAGCCACAAGGTGGAGATCCGACAGCGCTGCGGGCCCAAAACGTCCCTTTCCCTGCTGACCTCAGCACATGTGGGCTCCCAGCGGGTCACAACATCCTGCTCGCCGACCACAACACCCAAACAAACTCTTTTATAACTCCACTTTATCTGCCTCATTTCAGCAGGGAATACACAACACTCCAGTGTGTCCAGAGAGGCCTTTTTAAACCTGCTCTTTTTTGGCGTTGCTTCATGTGTCACTTTTAGCTCTTCCTCTGTCGCTGTGGCTCCTTGGCGTTCCTTGGCCGTGCCTTTGAACAGTTTTCTCTCTCCCCCTCGTTGCACAAACACAGATAAACAAGTACCAGGCAAACATCCTGAGTCGTATTATACTCAAGAGCAGGTGCTTGACATTCCTGTAAACTGCTTTGGTCGAGTGAAAAGCAAACAGCGAAACCTGATGACAAATCTCTGGACGCACGCCTCGAGATAACACCGGCGGCAAACAAACGCAGCATGCGGCACATTACAGAGGCGCTCGGAGGTGTCAGTCTCTCTGCGTCTTTCTTTTTTCGGTCTCCATTAGAAGAAAATAAGTGGTGTCTCTCCCACACACAAGATTCTATGCATATAGTGCATGCCCACTTTCGATAAGTTCTCTCCTCCGCACGAAGAGCCAGCTGAATGTGTGCCACACAGGAATATTGAGTCATCACTGGATACTGAGCTCAGTCATGGAAAAAAGAAAAGTCTTGCAAAGTGAGAAAGATGCTGAATCGCTGTTAGAGACTGTGAATTTATGGCTCTGAACAGAGACACGTGAGCGTTCTGAGAAAGTTCAGCTCCGAAAGGGTTTGAATTCATTTTCTCTGGACATTAAGTCGGTCACGTTGGATTTAAAACTTATGAAACTATTAAAAGAATAAAGGTGCTTTGGATTCCCACGGCATTTTGAATTTTTCACTTCATGTTCTTGGTATTTAAAATTAGACACGGTAGCATGTTACACAGGGGACGTCTCCCTCTACTGCAGCGGATTGTCTTCATTTTTATTCATAATGAAGCAGAGCGTGATTTTTAAAGAGTTCTTTAGAGTTGGGTCATAGAATTGGCTCAAATATTAAGGCTTGGTCTTTCTTTTCACTGGGAAACTGTTGATATTAATTTGCCAGGTTAATGTGTCATCGTTTTACAAGTTTGGACAAATCAGTTACAAAACAAGTTTCACAAGTACAGATCAGCATGTGTGCTTTTAAAGATGCGTCATCTTACAGTTCTTCTCTTATTAAGATCATTATTATGATTATTATTATTATTATTATTATCAACTCCTCAAAGAAGGACCCTGGCTGAAATGGGATTCAAACCGGGAACCTTCCGGCTGCCACCACCCTGACAACAATTTGTCAAATCTTTTAAACAGGGTTTTTTTCATTAAAGCACACTGGCACAGGATCTTAGCCCCTGTTGGACCGTCATCTTAAGGCCGCTGGTGTCGGGAGTCAGAGGAGGAAGATCTCTCACAAAAAACAGAGATGTATGTGGAGCCTGTAAATCTGAACCTCAGATTAAACTGAGATTTCTGACATCATCATGAGAAATCTGCTTCTTCAGGTGACCTTGAACACGACGGATTTGTAAACACTGTGCACCATCTTCTCTTTCTGACCAGATCCACCCTCAACTAAAGGGAGGAGGCGTAATCACTGATCTGCCGCCGACGTTCTCAGTCCTTTGACTTTTAAATCAAACAAGCTGCTGCATTACTGCTCACACAGCCGCCTAATGTCGCCTGTCACTATAAACCACTTCAAATTGTGTCTTTGTTACAAGATAAAACGCACAAATGCCGCTCACACCACAAGAAAAACATCTTTAAACTCTGCTCTCGACTCCCACAACCTGGGGCGGGTGTGTTTGTGCAGCAGATAGTAATGTAATACAACTTGTAAATTGCTTGTGAGAATAGTGGCACAAAACAATTTTGAATCAGTGCCTTCTTCAGTTACACTGCACATGATTAAGGTGCCTACGCAACAGGAATATGAAATGTTTGTCTCACCTGCAGCGCTGCCGTTGGATCCAATCTGTCTGAATGTGCCTCTTCAGTGCTTCACGTGCGGCTTCGTCCCCGGAGAGTTCACTTCTCATAATGCCACAATAACACTGTACTAAAGTCAGTGGTAGCTTTGTTAGAATTCAAGATGAATGCGCATTCATTAGAGAGAGATGTGGGAAACAGAGAGTGAAAAGGTGAAATCAAGTAAGTGAGAGAAGGTGAAAAAACAGCAAAATAAACGAGACTTTCTCCTCGTACTGTTTCTCATTTTCTATTTCACGTGCCCGTGTCAGGATTTATGTATTTGGAGTCCTTCGGATTTAATAAAATCTATTGTGCCTGTTTTCACAGCAACAGAAAATCAACAGCCTCCAGTGACTAGAAGCTGACAATGTGATCTGTCTATTAGGAGCCGCATCAGATGAGAAGATCAATAAGTCTTTCATCTTTAAATATGAAGCTGCGGTGAATGCCAGCAGGTTCTTACAAACCAGCTATTCTATTGTTGGCAAAAAAACCTGGACGCGTTTAGACAGCACCTTGATGCCTCTGTCCAATATTTGCATTAAAATGAAGGCCAAAGAAAAAGGAACAGGTGTAGATAAATAATTTATGTATGCATGATTGTTGATTGTTAAATTATCTTAATTGGTTTGTGAGTGATGACGTCAGCCTCTCATGTACCAAACTTTCTGCCGACTTTCTGAGTTGTTGGTCCGACTTAAGGGGACGTGCACATGATTTTTCCCATTTGGGAAATACCTTTTTTGGATTATTCCGACACCCAGCAAGACTCCAGGTGGCTCAGAGATAATATTATGGTGGAAACCAAATGGAAAAGCAAATGAGACATAAAAGGGGAGTGAAAACCTCAGTCTTTGGACAGATAAAATAACACATTTGGAGTTAAATTGAGAGTTTATTGGGGCTGGTGGTTTTTGTCTCCTTGTTTTCAGTCTTACTGGTTTGCAGTATCTTCATATTTAGTATCCACACTCGAAGAGGGGGGTTGTTATTCCCATCTAACGCTCAGAAAAACACAACTGGAGCTCCCCACAGGAACAGGACTCATTATAGTATGCATACAAACACATTCAAATCATTTCAAACCCACACACACACACGTGCAGGAATCCAGGCTATGCTCGCTGAAGATACGGGTGCTAAACACAACCTTGTGGTTTTAACTTCCTTGCACGCACTTTGCTGCTCGATCCGCCGGAGAAAAAAAACAAGAGTATACAGGAAATTTGACTCATTGTGGCTTGCATGTGGGGGTTCGGTGCACAAACACACTCTTAGTAAACAGCCACGCACAATATCACACACCCCCACACAGTGATTTGGCACAATTCCCTCGGTGCCACTGGTAAAACCTACGGAAGCTGCAACGGCTCACTCCGACAACAACAGCCCTCTTTGCCTCCTGCTGCCGCTGTGAACTGACTTTGTCTCCCAGCGTCAGTCTGACACTGGGAAGGAAGGGAAAGTTTATCTTAAGAGCTCCAAAGGTTACAACCTTTGGTATCACAACACGGCCAGGGCCATTGTTCTCTGGTAGAACATCAATAGGTGTCCGAAACTGTGCCAGACCTTGTTTTAGAAAGAGAATTTATCGCAGGGGGAAGCGAACATGTGCATGAGCGAAAGCTGCAGCATGTGACTCCCAATCGCTGCGTGACAACATCCTGTTTCTCGAGGGGTGGAGACTGACGGATGAGAAATTCTTACTTACTTTATGAAAGCCCCTTGTACTGACCTGAATGTACAGGACATGAACTGCAGCCTCGCAAACCACAAATTTGTATATTCAGGGATTCTGTGGAGCTTATTGAACAAAAACTCTCATTATCTGAAAACACATCAAAGCAGTTACAAACTGTAAATGTAGAATTAACCCCCCAGACCACCAAAGACCACAAAGCAGCAAGACAAGAGGAAAGGGAAACAAACAGAAACCAAAAAAAAGCTCCCTTTCTTTCTTCTCCTATGGAAATGATTTATAAAGCAACTCTTTCCTTTGTGCATGATGTCTCTCGTCAACCAGCTTCAGTGGCTTTTACCACAGATCAGACGAGTCCAAAGGATCCAGTTGCTTCAAGGGGGAAACCGGCTGTGATCTGTGCAGTGCAGGGTTAAACCAGTTTGAGGCCTGCTGTGGTGAGGGCAGCGAGATGAGCATAAAGATGATGGTCATGCTATTCACCAAACCTAGATTACAGAGAAACATCTATTTGAGCGAAGAGAGGAACGATTCAGTTTCCCTGCCCCCAATAAAATGTTCCAATGTGGGTCTGCGATGTGGTCCAGGATTGTCGTGAGGGAGCGGACGCAGCGAAGAATTTCATGCAAACTAAACGAGGAACATATGCGCTGCATCTGATCTCTGCATTAATAAGAGTCATGAGAAATAGGTTGTGTGTTCACAGACCTGTTAACCACAGAATCACATCGCTGCATTTTGAAACATGAGGTTACAGCTGTTGCTGCTTCCTGTCGGCTGGTTGAGAAAAAAAAAGTGTTTTTAGCTTTTAACATTAGTCATTACAAAACAACTTAATAAACTGAAAGTATATCAGTGCTGCGGTTTACAGCCTGTTGCCATGGAGCTGCGTTCAGCCCGGAAAAAACACAGCAGAGAGCTTATTTTAACTTAAACAGTGGCGGTGAACACCCGATGTGATTCGCCAGCGTTAAAACTACCACTCTTGAAGTTCTTGTCCAAGAAATCTCGTAGGTAGATGACACGTGTTTTAATATGTGTGTCTTTCTGGTCCCAGCGTAGCCTTCGCGTGATTCGTCAGGCTCCTATCACATGACACCATTCGAGAAAGAAACATCAATAACACTATGAGCATTGGCTACCAGTGTAGAACGCAACATGGAGAATCGGTTACAAGCGTTCCTGACCCTGTTATCTTTGCTGAATGCTGTTGTGCAGTTAAATTCCGCATTTTAATGCTTACATGCCTCGAAGACGAGAGGCGTGTTGGAATGGTTTGGGATTAAAACCTATACGGAGCCAAAACGCTTCTGTGGACTGAGATCGTATAAAACATGTGAATGTAAATCCAAATGTACAGGTTGGACTTAACATACATGTAAAGTAATGTTTATTGTTCCTTGTAAATCAAGAAACATGTGGTTTCTGTCCTGAAGCACATGTGGCTGTAAGGTCATCTTTATGCATGAGACTGCAAAATTGATGCTTTTGATTTTTCTTTCTTTTTTTCTTTTTGGTAACTGAGATGAAGTTTCTGTTGCCCTCTACTTGGTAAATTCAAAGTCCTCCAGCATCAAGCCTCAGGGACAGAAATAGGCAGCGGTCCACTGAAGGTTGTAATAGACAAACAGCACCTACTGATTTATAGTCGGCTCATTGTGCGACGCAGCTCGGAGATGCAGGGGATGGGCGTGTGCAACGAAAACCCGATCGGTAATGACATGCAACAGGCCGCACTCCAAAGAGAAAAAGCGCAGAGGGAGCGAGCCCAGTGATCATGGTTTCCCGAGGAACCCACTTCTAATAAACATCCAACATCAGAGTGTTTGAAGGGCAAGTCCTCCCTGGTCCCAGCAGCCACACGTTGTATTTACAAACATCTGCAGATTCCCCCTGATGAGAGCAAAGATTCCTCTGTGCGCTTCCCAGGGGACAAACAGGCTGCGCTGGGATCGGGATGAAACGACATTCCGGGCTTCCACAATTAAAAGTGTGAGCAGCGTATTAATGTCAGAGGGGCCCGTTAGGAGCTGGAGGGGAATTAAAATCAAAACAGAGTATCACAGGCAAAATTAACGGATAATTACTAATTCTGACATTTATCTGTTCATGTACAATCAGACGCTGCAGTAAAAGTCCTGTGAAAATATGTGCATAACAGATTTTTTGATAAGACATAATTAGATTAATAATGCACATTTAGATTCTTGTCACAAAGCCTTGAATAGTAACCGACATTTTAATTGGATGTCAGTTTTTTTTCTCCTCCATCTGAATCATGATCGATTTAAGTCTTAACGTCCTGTGATCTGACGTCTCAGATGCTGTTTGACTCGATCTTCTATCCATTCAACAGAATTTTTTAAGGGTTTTGATGATATTCACTTGATTAGATATCAGGAGAAATCATTGACTTCCTTTTAACAAGTCCATCAAATACATCCTGTGAGGACCGAGCTACAGAATCATTTTACCTCATGTTACTCAGCAGTGTTTTGTCCAAAGAGCACAAACACGTGTAAAATCATCAATAAGTCAAGTAAAGATCATTTGAATTGTGAACACACAGGCAAACAGATGCACAGTTATTAGCTGAAATCTCACTGTACATTCACACACACACACACACACACACACACTGCAGGGGCCGGGGCCAGTGGGTACATGTTGGGTGTACCACCACAGGAAGCAGCGCTCATCCTGTGCCACCTTATGCTCTTGTTGCAGGCAGGAAATACCACCATGACCCAACACTGATAAGAGCGAGAGGCTGAACCAGGGCCACGTGGTAAACAATAGAAGAACCCTGTTACACACCACATATGTGTAAAAACTGTGTGTGACAGCGAGCGGAGAGAGAGGGCGAAGAAGAGGTTGATAGAAATGAGAAAATAAAAAGATTCATGTGCAAGGTCATAGTTTGACAGTAATTTGGAATTTGCTGGTAACATTTCACTTTCAATCCCTCCTCCGCAAAAAGCAGATAATGAGCTGTTATCGAATTATTTATAACCGACAACAGGTGGAAGCAGGAGAACTTTTGAATGGTTTGACACTTTAATACAGAGAGACACATTTTCAAAGTAAAAAAATGGACCTACCAGCATCTCCAAAGCTTATTATTTAATATTTTATAAATTGTCCAAAGGTCTAATATATTGTTTAAAATGGGCTTTCTGTGTGTAATTTGATTATAAGGCAAATCTAAGTGCTACATAAATACTGTGAGCATGTCAAGGTGCTCAGTTAATGGAGAAATTAAACTAGAATGTCACTCAGAAAGTACAGTCCCCTTGTGAAAACACATTTAAATTCACTAGATCTGCATTTTTATTTGGATCAGTCCCCTAAACATGTCTTTTAAAATCAAGATCCTTGAATTATTCTCAGGGGAATAAACACAAATGTTGAATCACGCCCTGTGTTGCAATGTTAAAGAAAGTGAAAAACAATCCTTGGATCACTTGTAAGAGTCCAGATCAGTGAAACATCACTCGGCCGGTGGCCAACATGGTCCGTCTCTAGGCCCAGTGAGAAATATGCCAAACATTTTAAGAAGCAGCTGAAACTGCAGCGCGGTGACGTCAGCAGCCCAAATGGATTTAATTTAACGCCTCCTTCCTGAAGTCTTTTCCCGGCCGAAGCTGTCATTTCTTCCCTCGCCGGTTTGTAAATTCACCGTGACTGCGAAACATGCATTTTATTTTCAGCCACTTCGTGGAAATCGGGGCTCAGCTCAGCTCTGGTGGACGACTTTGATCACTGAAAAAAACCTGCTCGCAGATTCTTCCCTTTTAAACAAACTGTACTTGACATAAAGTGAGATTGAATCTCTGCATGTTCCCACACAGTCTGTGCATCAACACAGCATGTTAATGACAGGGAAATTGCATCCCCTCCTCCCAGAGAGCCATTGAGGGCTTTGTTCTGCACGACCGCCGCACGGCAGTCGCCTACAGTGCAGCTGACGAGAATAAAACAATGCTACCGGATAAAATGATTTTTCCATGCGCACAAAAAGGCCTCATTTACACATTTACTCATCAGATCTAATGAAGTTCTCTGTGGTTTCTGGAGCCAAACCATGTCTTTCCCTTTGCCAAGTCCCAGTGTGCTTATCCAAACAGAGCGGCTGCCAGCTTTTCATGCTGCAAGGAATTTCCTCACGGAGCGCTCCCACCACCTCCTCTGACTCCGGGATGATTTAGATGTTTCGGGAAATCAGACGCTAGCGCTCAGATCTGCTCTGGTGCGACTTTGAGGGCTGGTTTTGTTCAATCATTTATTTGTTGCTGGGAATTTCATCACGAGGTCCGAGCTCAGATGTGATGTAATGTCCTGGAAAATTTGACCGAGTGATGAAGGCGTTCCAGCCAAAATCTCGATCACCCAAAAGCAACACAATGCTGGTATCATTGTTTGTATTGGAGCAGTGATTTATAAGTTGGAGAACCTGACAGGAGATATTTAGAAAATCAAAACAGAAGAGAACGTACCTGGAACTTATTCCCTCACACACTGGGTTTAAAATCCCATCTTTTCTTTCAGGTTTTGCATCTGGCTGTCACTGCGAACGAGGGCCACAGAGAAAAGAGAGAGCGTTCAGCACATTGTTAGAAAAATGGCTCTTACAACATAATCAGCTGCTGCCTGCACAATACCACCACTGTCACTGTCAGTGGTGCAGCATGGCCGTCGCTGACAGATAACAGAGCCACTCTCTTCTTCCTCTCAGGCGTTTTTTCCGTCCCTCACTGTGGAGACTTTTGGAGAAAGAGTATTCTTGACTTATTCAAAATGCAAGATTAAGAAATCCATGAGAGGGGAGAAAGCGGAGTTCAGATGCTCTGAATGTGTTAGATTGAATTTGTAACATTTATACGTCTCTTTCGGGCGGCGGAGCAGACCAGACCTCGGCCATAATAGATTAGCGAGGGAGGGTTTCCACAGATGTGCTCTCGGAGATGAAATTGTGGGAGTGGGCAGAGCGGTCGGCAGCGAGCCGCTCCATTCAGGACGATATATTCTGGCATAATGTGATTTACATAAAAGCCCATTTCCTTCCCAGCAGCACATTTTCATGCACGCCGGCCCCCGTCCTGAGGTCATTGCATCCTCCGCGGTCCAGCCTCATTACAATGCATCGCCATTATTGTCCAACTTACACCTCAAGTTGCTGCCTCAGGTCTTTGTTTCAACTGCAGCTGCACGGTGAGGTGAATTCCACCCCCCCACCCCCCCTCGCTGTTGGACGACCTCAGCACATGGAGACATTGTTAGAGGCACATGAGGAGAAAAGGTTCCACGTTTCCAATCTGATTAGGGCGACAGAAAGACAAAGTGCGTGCGTGCGTGTGTGTGGCTACGTGTGCGTATATGTGTAACTGTGTGTGTGTGGTCCAGGTATTACTCATGTTGTGGGGACCTAAATGTGTTTACGCTGTCACATTATGGGGACTTGTCCTCCTTGTGCAGACAAAAAGCAAACACCCAGCTCCACCTTGTCCAGCTCCACGAAGGTTCTGTGGTCAGACTTTCACACAGGATCCTTCATGACCCGTCACACATCCTGTCATGTCTATCACACGACTCAATAAGGAAACATGTTGAATCGGACCTTTGCACTTTGTCTGGCACATTTTACACTCTGGTTTTAGGTTTTAGTGCCAGTTTTAGTTTTTCATCTTTGACACGTTATTTCCTTTTAGTGTTTTATCTTTTTAAGTGTTTTTAGGGCAGGTGCAATCTCAACTCACTTTTATTCTGCAATATTATTCTGGGTCTTGTGTACTGTTATTTTTTAGGTTTGTTACACAATGTACTGTTCTGCAGCTGCTGTAGAACTTTGGCCCGAGAAAAATGTCCCCATGTGGACAATAAAGCATATTTGATATTTGAGTATATTTTTAGGCTGTGTGGTCCAGGCTCATTGTTTTGTACAAGGCTTTCTTCAGAGATGCTTAATGAACCTAACCGGCGTGTTTTGGAACAGTTGGAGGAAGCTGGAGAAAACACATTCAAAAAAGAGTTGGGCCCTGGTCGGCTCGCAGGTTTGAACCCGATACTTTGTGCTGTATAAGCAAACCACTGCACTTCTGTGCCCCCCCCCAGATAAATATCATTCACATGATAAACTCACTCACAACAGGGCTTTCACTGAGATAAGTCTCATCTTTCGAGGTATTTTCTGAGTCACACTGCTGAAGTGGTGGATGTTCTCTGGTTTTGTAGGTGACATTCAGCAGAGTCGGAAAATAAGATAAGAAAGGTTGAATTTTACTGTTATAGAAGAGTCAGCATGATTCAAACTTAGAGAATAACTGGGAATTGGCTCTTTATTGGTGTCTGGTCTGTGGTGGCTCAGGATGCTAGTGACTGAAGGAAAGAAAGTCTGGAAGTGAGTTGTTACATGCTCACCTGCATTGGGCTCAAACAGAGGCTGCTAACGTGGAGGAGGTGCTGTTTATAACCTGTACCGTAGCTAGCCACCAGGAGGCAATCAAGATGCTTTGGCTTAACTTCCTGGGAGCTGTCAGGTCGTCCATCTTTATATCCAGTTTATGGAAAACAGTTTACATCTGTCATCTGTGCACACTCGCCTCTACTTTGTTGTTTTTGTGTGGAAACGAGAAACATGTTAACCCGAGATCGTTTGAAGTGAACTGACAGAGCCAGGCTAACAGTTTCCCTCTGTTTCCAGTCACTATGCTAAGCTAACTGTGGCTTCATTGATCTTCCCAAAATGTCAAACTCCTGCTGTAAAACAGAGACGTTATAAACACTGGTGTGTATCAGACCGACTTGAGGCTTCACTCAGCACCAGTGTGTATATCACGTTACAGATTCCAGTCATCTGTCCCGCATAAACATTAAATACCTCATGTTCCCATCAGCAGTGACACACGAAGCTCCGCAGAGACTGAATATGCTGCATTTGAACTTTAATGGAGACACTCGTCCAGCCCCCATCTTTCATCTAATGCAGCCTTTAACTCCAGATGTTCCCGTGAAAGAAGCTGCCAGCTTTATCCACCGGGCACACACACACAGTACATCACCACCGCTCTTTCCACGCCGCTCTCTCTCATCTCTCTATTCTTCTCTCTCTATCTGTCTCTTTCAATCCCTTTTAAAGTCGTTTTGTGGAAAAGCAGTGAGGAATGTCTTGGCACCTTAATACGGCATCATTAAACCACAGCCGAGCCCTGCCAGCTCTGCACGTCTCAATCTCCACCGCTGTGTACACTTGTTGTCCGGTTGGTGCCATGGCGACGGGGCTGCACGCTGCGAGGCGTTTGCATTGATATCTGGAGAGAAAAGACGAACACGTGGGCACATTTTGGGCGGAGAGACGGACGAACAGGAGCAGCAGTATTAAAGAGCGAGCGTTAAAATGCCAGAGCAGAGCAGAAATATGGATGTGAGGCTCTTCTGCGTAGCTCTGTTGGTCTTGGCCTGTGCTGTTGTTGCTGCGATGGTTCGACCATAAGTTCTCATCATTAGCCACTCACAAGCTTAACCAGGGGATGTGCGGCAATGATACAAATAATTTGATTTATTACAGCCATAACGGTGTTATTAAAGCAAACCTACACGGTTACGGCAACATGGCCGGGCAGATGTCCAAACACACGGAACAAGACAACGGCACAACACAGTCTTCTAATAGAAACCCCCCGTTAGAGCTGTTTTTTAGAGCCGAGCAGATGTTTTAGGCTCCGTTCCCTTGATGACGGCGAGGGCTGTGACAGATAAGTGGGATGAGATTTAGCAGCACTGCACGTCAGGACCTCAAAATCCTATTACCATGCCAGCTCTGCATGAATGCAGTGAATGAAGCTCTTGGCTCGGTATCATTTACTTTTTTTTTTTTTTGATAAAGTGGAGGGAATTTAAATGTGTTCTTTTGCAAAGTTAATGTACCGTGTTCTTTTACTGGAAGGAAACATTAAATCTTTGCACACTGACAACAAACACAATTAAAGCTGCGTGCAGTGTTGAATGGGCCCTTGCACAACTGTGCCTGTCGGGGGTGCAGGCTGGATGCCAGCTGACATACATGTGCCGTGTCACGACCGTCGGACAGTCGGCGCATTCGAGTCAGCTGTAATTTCTCTCTTTGTGCCAGATGGGATACATTTCACATTGTGTATTACTTCCTCTTTTCACTAGGAGAGCAAACATGCAATTTGGTGTAGACCAGACTGTAAATGTCATGTTTTTTTAACATTTTGATTGTTACATACGGCCAACTTCCTGTTGCCAGTAGGTGGCACTATGACTATAAGTGATCATCGGCAGGCAGATGTCTTCAGGCCAGGACTCTTATCAAACATGAGAAATTTGGGGCACATTTCAATCAATCAATCAAATTTTATTTGTATAGCCCATATTCACAAATCACAATTTGTCTCATAGGGCTTTAACATGGTGTGACATCCTCTGCCCTTAACCCTCAACAAGAGTAAGGAAAAACTACTTTAAAACCCTTTTAACAGGGAAAAAAGAACGTAGAAACCTCAGAGAGAGCCACATGTGAGGGATCCCTCTCCCAGGACGGACAGAAGTGCAATGGATGTCAAGTGTAAAGGAGAACATCAAGATAAAGGTTTTAGCAGCATTGATTAGGGTAAACATTTTGAAGTATAACTGAAGGTCAGTGAATTGGTGGATTAATGTCATTAATGGTCAAGTGTCTGAGGAGAAATACATTTGATCACGTACAGTACATGTGAGTTACAACAACTTCCTTGTTCATGGCAAAACATTGAAATTCACCATGTAGCTGTTTAATGAAAACGAACTAAATGTTCCCAATGACTCATCATCGGGGTCTTGAGGCTTTTCTGACCACGCTCGATGTGGATGTGGTCAACTCATTAGGAGAAGCAAAGAAAAAAGAGGAAAACATTTCTTTGATTCTAAACATCTAGCTCAGCTAAATGTGACATTCAGCAGTTAGTTTTGAACTTTGTGTTTTATGAGGACGACGATAATGAAACGAAACAGTAAAACAAAACCAATGTAGCGACAAATGGTCATGTTATCATTGACGAGAAAAACATATTGATTACGGCTGCTTGGAATAACAGCGAGTGCGTTTGGAAATCAGCCCTGTGACCAATTACCATTCGAGTCCACCACAGCCCTGGACCCTGGAGTGTTGATTCACAAAGTTTCTTTGGAAAAGTTCGATTCTCGTTTGAAGAAACCAGATCAGAGAGTTCTGAGGCTGAAGATGTTGGGACAGTTAATCTCAGCTGGTGACTGTTTGGCTCTGTTCTGTCTTCAGGCTTCATCTGTGGCTCGAACAGACACACACACGGTCCATGTGTGCGTCCATGTCACCGAATTCCTCAAAATTAAACATTGATTGCACAGTAAAAATACAGAATTTCGACACACACACATTCATACAGAGTTAAATAGTCCACATGTGGGAGTGCTTAAGAGGTCGGGCCCCTTCTGACTTACACTTCACCTACGTGGAGTTTCTTTGTAGTCGAGCGGAGGGGCCGTCGCCTCAGTCACAACATGTGTAATGTACCATAACTCGGGAGAGATTAGAGATTAGGAAACATTCTGCTGGACTGTGAGTACGAATGTGTAAGGGGGAGAAAAATACCCCGGCCTCTGCAACGCACCACCTGGTGAGGTTTACGAGCACATGGTGTCCGAGGTGCGTGTCGGCCACGCACCACTGACCCAGAATAAGCATTTTCTTTCCTCTGCTTACAGTCCACACCCCTTCGCTGCGTCTTAAATCCAGAAGCGCCCTCAGTCCGTCCGTCAACACCGACCTTTCACAGACTCAGACACAGCACTTCTATCGTATTTATAGATTGGTATTTCCTCTGCTTGTTGCCGTTAACCGAGTCCACCTTCCATTGTTATTCTCGCTGGAGAGGGCATGACATTTGTGGTTATATACACGGTTCTTTCACTACGCTCTCATAACACGCCGCCTGATGGGGGCAAAGGGTTACCCACTGACAGATGAGCTGAACACCCAGTGGTATGAAAAACAGCAGGGCAACCCGTGGCATTATATCACATTAGGAAATATTAAATATACTTAAAAGCAAATTGTAGTGAAAAGTAGTGATAAGAAACAGGAGCATTTCAAGGGACTTCGGGGGCTGCAGGCAACAGTGAGAGACATTATACCAAACCACATCAGTCCCGTGCATTCACATAAATAATATCAAAAGCTCCACCACCATCACAAACACACATTTAGACGTCCTAGTCTGCAACTAAACTCTAAAATTACGAAAAGCTTTTGGCAGAAAGCTCCAGGAATGTGGCCTCGCGAGGGGATTTCCAACCGTGGTGTTGTCGCAGCCTCCTGTACGTAGCTGATCGTAACATTTAGTGGGCTCTCACAAATTTTTCTGTGGGGGCCACAGGCCATTGCTTGCTTTCACGACCCTGTTGGAGCGCAAGAAACAAGAAACACAACTGAAACACAAGTATCTCGAACATCTGCCGAAGAGAAACAACGTGAGTTATGACTTAAGCATTAGATCACCATGCTCCAGTGTGTACGATTTAGGTGAAAAGGATCTATTTGCAGAAATTGAATATAAAATAATCCCAGTGATGTTTTCACCCGTGTTTGATCACCTGAATTAGAACTACTATTTTCTTTACCCTAGAATGAGCCCCTTATATTTACATCTGGAGTGGGACCGCTCTACGGAGGCCGCCATCTTTTTTACAGAAGCCCAAACTGGACAAACTAAATACCTTTTGAGTTTTTATTTTAAAACTACCATTAGGTTCTTCTTCAGGTTTTGAAGGGGAGTGTGAGGTGAGGGGTGTTCAGCTGTGAGATGCAACTTCACCACTAGATGTCACTAAATCCTACACTGAACCTTCGGCAGGAAAAAAACATGTTATTTCATTTAAAAAACTTAGCTAACTACTGAGTAAACTTTAGACCCAGTTGTTCTACACCAGGACGCAGAATTCCAATGGTACCGACCAATTAATTCAGTTACATTAAAATGCATTAAAAGTCTTTATGCTAAGCTAAGCTAAGCTAATCCTCTCCTGGCTATCTATCAACATGGCTGTCTGCCTTTATATATTTATATTAAGCTGTATTGCTAAAACAAACCTGCTGTCATATATTTCCTCTCTCATCAGCATCACGTCTGGACGGGCCGCGGTGCGTCGGAGGCCCCTGGAGCAGGAGGCGTGTTTTATGGCCCCACATGTCGGTAGCTTACACTTATTCCCTTTACAGTCCCACAAATCTGCCGCGGTGGGCGGCAGGTCGGCCCCTGGAGCGTGTGTGGTCTTCCCCTTGTTACCACGAGAGCTGTTTATCCACCTGCACTCTGTTGCTGTGGATCACATCGCCCGGCCGGGAGTTGACAGTGAGTTATGAGGACGTCCTTCTGTCGCCCTGCAGAGGACGTATCCCCGTCTCTTTATTTTTCTATATTTTCCACTGTCTCGGCTCGTCAGCGTTTCCCCTCCTTTTCTTTGCCACTCTCGCTCTCTCTTATAACCTCGGGGCAGGAGCCTCTTCATTTCTCTCTCGATACCTTTGCCCCCATTTTTACCTCACAACCCCTTCCACTCCCCTTCCTGTTCTGTCACTTTCTTTTTTTACACCAACCTTTCCTCCTCTATCTAGATTATGTTTTATTTCCTCCCTCTATCCTCTCAACTCTGACCTCTCATCTTCCTCCCTCTGTACTCATCCTCGCCTTCCTCCTTCTCGCTCTCGCACACAATCACAAGGGACACACTCGACAAACTGAATTTTCACTCGATACCATGAGAATTCTTCTCTCCAAGGTAAATTTCATGGTTCAGGATTCCTGAATGGATGCTTTATTTCATTCAGTGGGTGGAAATGGAAAAAAAATATGATCCATCCAGTCCTTAGTGGAAACTTGGATCATGGGATTGTAACGATTTATTAGAGGAGAATGTACAGATGAAGATCTCTGTGACAGTATACGGTGAAGTGTTGCTTCACTTTCAATGAGACTTTAACAGGAGGCTACAGTTCATAAAATTCTTCACACAGTCTATTAAAGCAATAACCATGCAAATATTACAATACTGACTGGATTTTCCTCCACCATTTACTCCAGAGTCCTACAATGTGTAAATTATTTAATGTACTTCTCGGCAAACTCTGGAAAATATCTGCACTTATTAGAGTTCGTGTCTGAAAACGACTTTATTCCCTCAAACAGGCAGGATCGGATCTCCAGATTGGTTTTCTGTTCGACTGAGTGCAGCAGCTCTCATCTCTATCTGTTGGCTGAGTGTTGTCGTCTGAGCTGCCTCAGTCAGACACTGGTGCCGGTGCCACAGGATTCTGGCAGAACTCCTCCGAAAACAGACCCAAATCCCACAGATGGGACCAGCACAACAGTTCATAGACTCTGAGCAGCTAAATAGGCTCAACTAGTAAATAGAAATCTTCAAATGGCAGAGATTTAATACGTGGCTGCAGTTATATAAAAAAAACATGGACTTTTTGAATCCGTCCTTTGGTTTGCTGTGAATCTTTGCTGCTGGAGGAAACACCTGCTTCTGCATTTTGAGTTCAGATTAGCAGGGAAAGCACACGTGACTTTTTCCAACAACACAAACTGATCGTGGAGGTGACTTATGAAAATGTGTGAGAACTCGACCTCAGTGCTCGGATTAATTTCAACATGTTTGGAGTCAAACTGATCGGGGGGCTTAATAACAGGAAGTGGGTCATTCCTCACGTTCTCCATTAACACCTATTGTCAGCAGAGTGTTGAGAACAGAGCGGGGGCCACTGGCACCGACCCGCTGCTGCACCACCTGGGGAACAATGCCTCCTGCGCAGCCCCCCCCCCCCCCCAGAATCTCCAAGGACACAATTGTCCCACTAATGTCATTGTAAACTTCAGCAGGCTTTGGCTGCGATCCCAATTCCTGCAGCACAACACAATGACAGTAATTCATCATGGGGATATTGAAAAGGAGCCGCTGTCCGACCCGGGTGAGGAATTCTATTGTGGACGTGGGGCAAGACATTTGTGTTTTTCATTTGTTCTCCTGTCGGCTTCAGAGACTCATTCGGTGAAGATGTTCACACCTTGTTCATCAACATGTGCTAAAGGCCTGAATTTACTGAAGCTCTTTATTCAGTTACAGCTTCATAAAATGGGTGTTCTGGCCACTTGGGGGCAGAACATCCACAATAAACATTAACTAACATAGAACGCTCACACGGTGAATGTGTTGGAAAACTATTGGCCGTCTAGTTGACAGGGTACTCGAGGATTAATATGGAGTCGTGTGTAAGGCGAGCAGGCCTTCTCCTTCTGGCTTTGTTTTTCTGAGCTAGGTTCAGTAGCTAGTTAGTTGCTAACTTTTATTTGGTGCTAACTATACAAGTGGGTTAAACACAGCTTTGCCCCATTAAAAACAAGTGTGAGCTCATGCTGGAAACAAGACGAGTAGAAACAGTGAGAATGAGAGAAAAGAGTTACATCGAGGGCTGTGAAACCAAAACAACGAGCGGAAAGACGCCAAAATGTTTGTTAGACCCGGGGAACTGCAAAGTCAGGAGATAAATCTGGTATTGAATGAAAGTTCAGAAACCAAAGGTAAAGCTGTTTTAGATGTAGTGTGTAATGTGACTCACGGGTTAACTACCTAACATCTGCAGCTATTTTATTTGGTGCTAACTTTACGGGGGGTTAAGAAGAAGCTTTGTTAAATTTTTGCTGGAAACTAGAAGCAGTGAGAATGAGAGAAAACAGTCAGGTTGAAAACAATTGATCGGTGCAGTTTTGAACTGCAACAACAAATCATAGCATTCTTTTACTTTTCTTTTTACTGCTCTCTAACACAAAGAAAGACAAATCAAGGCAGCAGCCAGATAATCGTGGTTGTAAACCGTAACTCTGGTCAAATTGTGTGTCCATATAACTGTGGCAGGTGCAGTGGGTAAAATCTGAACATGGGAAATTTGGTCTGTAAACTGTAACAGACACAGAGGTCGTGATTTCACCGTCCACTGGTTATTTATCTTTTATCCACTTTGCCAAACCTGGAGATTTGTTTAAGTTGACGTCACAGCAATTCCACATCGTCGTATCATCAATAACAGACAATTAACGGCCACATGATCACATTACAAAGACCTGAGAAATCAGCTGAAATCCTTATTTAAAATGTCTTTTTGTGTGAAGACTACAGACGTTAGTTATGGAATACTGCCTCCACCATCTAATAGACCCAGATACGAGTAAAAAGTGAATCATGTGTTTCCCACTAATGAGATTTAGCTTCTCGCAGTGAGGTTTACTGGCCTAATGTTGCATCCACATATTTCTAGATTGAGCGAATAATGAATTCCCCACTCAAAACACAGCGACCCCCTCCTGGGCATTTCTTTCGACTGTAGCTCAGCAGTGCAGATCTCCCCTCTGGTTAATTACCAGTCTCTTACTGGAGCGTGGGCTAATGAGGGAGCACCAGGTGTGTTTGTGGTTGCTGACGATCACAGAATGTTGATTGGATGTGAAATGTCGGACGCCACCTGCGAGCTCAGGTCGGACCTGGAGGTCCCAGCTCCCATCAATCCAAACCTCAGACGTCAGCGTGGAGCTCTGTCCAGAACCCAAATCACGGTTACAGCTAATTACCGGGGCCTGTTTTCTGCCATTTTACAGAGCGCAGGGTTTCCACTAATGACGCCGTGATGAAGACATGTAGAGAAATGAATTCCTGCTGTAATTGTGGATTTTATTGTGCTGGTGAAAAACAAACCGTTCAAAGAAACTCTGCGTCTTTAAATAGGATTTATTGGTTTGTGCCAAATTCACACTGGTTTCTCCTCCAGTTTCCTTATCGCCGCTAAATGCTGCAGCTACGAACTCCTCAAAGAGCATCCGTTAAAAAATCCACATCAATCGGGCTATTTGTACAGCAAGTACGACAGATACTTTTTAATGCACACTTAGGCCTCTCCCTCTTAATCCTTGTAAATACACAGCAGATGGAGAAACGCTCGATGGGAAGGCTGGTTGTGTTGTCGTGTTGAGTTTCCCTCAGTGGAGATGTCCTTGATCTGTATCCAGTGGTGGTTGTGTGTGTGTGTGTGTTTGTGTGTTTCAGAGAGGAGTGGAAACCTCTCACACACACACACACACACAGAGCAGATAACATCTGTGTTGGTATGCTGCACCCTTGTGGTGCTCAGCTGCTACATCTCTATAAGTCCAGATAAGGAGGCTGCTTTGGCTCCGAGGGAGTGAGATTGAATCTGTGGCATTTCACTCAATAGAGGATCCCACTGCATTTATTTCCACAGATTTAACAGGCGTTCAGTGCGTCGTGGAGGAAACCACGGCACCGCGGAGACGCCTTTCGGAGCAGTAAAATGTTTTAAGCTGCTGCAAATGCATCACGTCGACAGTTATCTCTTGTGAGCGCCGAGCTGCTTCCATATATTCACAGATCAGCAGATGCAAAGATGGAGCTGTAACTCCTGGTCGGCCAAATCACGTGCGCACACACACACACACACACACACACACACACACACACACACACACAATCCAATCCAATCCAAGCAGTCAATTGTTCTCTATTAAGACGTCCTTTGTCTTGGGAGTGGCGGCCTTGTTGCCTCGCTGAGACGTCCCGGGCAGCGGTGACTTGGCTACAGTGCCGCCGCGGCGTATTGACAGTACAGGCGTCCCTAGGAGGTGACAAGGACAGCAATTGATTGGGCCTAAATGAGAGTGAAGAGGCAGATTGATTGCCATCGATCCGCTCCTTCCTCCAGCGGGCTCCTCCATCTTTGATTATGACCACTTTACACCCAATCAAGTGTGTGCGAGCCGCGGCGGAGGAAAATCCCATCGAGAGGTATTAGCTCCATTTGCGAAAGGTTGTAATTACGAGAGGATGTGAGGGCCCAAGGTCAACGTGCAGCAGGTGCCATCAGGCTGCACGGTAATAATAGGGCTTCCTCCTGCTTCCCACTGCAATTTAGTCATATAGGTAATAGGTTATGGGAAGATGGTGTGTGTGTGTGTGTGTTCTGCGGAGGATGCTCAGTGCATAATAAATGTTTCCATAATAATGGCCCGAGGACAGGCAAACATCTAGCTGTGATGAAACACAATCATTAGCCATGCAGATTGAAAGATAACAGCGCTCCTTGATGCTTTTTTCCACAAATTTTTTTTATTGAAAGCTTCATCAGAGAGAGAGAGAGAGAGAGAGGGAGAGAAAGAGAGAGAGAGAGAGAGTGAGAGAAATAAAACAACAACTCATAAAACCCAAGTCGAATCTTAACATCCACAGATGTACAGATAGTTTCTCAAAGATCACACACACTGAGCAGCGTGTGCGAGGCATGACCACGTCCTCCTCGCGCCGACACAAAGAGAAAGTGAAAAAAAAAAAAAGGGAACGGAAACAACGGAAAAAGAGAGAAATCGAAACAAAAACAAAAACACAAATTAAAAACCGCTCTGCTGTCCTAATAAATAGTTCCTCTATTTGTCCAGTAAACGAGTCCCGTGCCAAACACACTCTCCGTGCTGGCCGGCTCTTTAACAATTTGGTCGGCCATTTCCTCGTTCGGACGGTTGTGATTTTCTCAGGGAGCTGTATGAACTCCACGCTGGCTGGCTGCACTCCTGGGGTTGTGTGGCCAATCGATAGCTCTCATCAAAGGTGGACCGAAGCATCAATTAAAAAGCACAGGGGCCTCGCTCTTGTGGTGGGGGGCTAGTTTGAGCAATCTTCCCACTGCATTATGTGTGTGAAGAGTGGGTGTGTGTGTGTGTGTGATGAGTTATTGAGCTCCGGTTCTCCTTCGCTGTGAGAGACAAGATGCGAGAGTAACTCTGAACTACTGTTTTCCTTAACGCACGAGAATCAATGTCAGACGGCTCCAGTCAAGGATGAATCTGCAGAGAGCCTCGCAGCCAGACTGTGTGTGTGGAGTTTGACATGTAACGCGTCTGATGAGTCGAACCCGTGTGACGCCGCGGAGGCCACGACACGTACGTGCACGTCAGATGCAAAGATGGAGGCAGTGACTGTTCTGGAACAGTAAGGGATGCATCGAGAAAACGGGTTTTTCTTTTCTTTTCTTTTAAAAAGGCAGTTAAGTGAGCACCTCGCCTTGAAAGACCGACACCGGGGGAAAACCAGGATGACGGTTCAATCTCGAGATCTGTATTTATCAGGTATCTGAGAGGAGGTGAACTCACAGAATATCTGATTTACCTTGTAGAGTGTGTGAGAGGCTTCCTTCTCTCTGCGTCAAGATTTCCAGATAAATGTTCGACCACAAAATACGATGCTTCTCACTACATTTTAAACTCTAATGACATGATTGCATAAACTTTACTCTCTGGGATCACGGCAGCAAAAGAAGATCATCCTGAGCACCAGCGTGTTTCATGTTTACTCAGCAATATGAACGACGTCCCCACGGAGTGAGATGACGGCAATTTGACCTTTAATCCAGGACGCCGTTTCACAAAGGTTATGAACAAACACTGCGACAGCGCCTTTTGCTGGTGTAAGAGTCAAATGTAAATCCTCTCCCGCGCTCAGTGTTGCGTATGTGTCATTTATCGAAAACACGTCAAATTAACTATGTCGATGTCGTGATGCTAATTATGGCTTTTGTGTTGCAAATGAGGCGAAGTGAGCCTCTGGATCTCTACAAAACACATAAGGAAAAGGTGGAAAAGGATGAGTGACGGGTTAGAACAGACGGAAAGGATTCTCCCTGCGTGTGATGGTGCAAGACAGGAAGAGGGTGTGCTGCTAATTAGCGAGAGGTCAAGCTCGTCACCTCCTGGAATTCTGCAGCAGGGACGTAGCGCTGCAGGAAGATGGAGAAACTCCAGGATGTGACCATCTTAACCCGGCAACATCATCTAATGACCCCCTCTTTCTCTCACATGCACACGCACATGTAACCATAGCTTCTACTCGACTTAACCTTAACCTTTAAACATGTCTTCACCTTAAAAATGAAGGATTTAAGTGATGGAGTCTGGCCTCTAGTCCCCATAATTTGACTGTGTAAAAATTGAAGTCCTCACAACATGAGTTATGCCTCCACCACACACACATGCACACACACACACACACTGTTTCTCCCTTGGCGCAGCTGGCTTCTGGTTTGTGCTGACACATGGGCTGACTGGGAGCGCAGCGTTTCTGCTAAAGCCTCCTTAAAATTGCAGGCATGCCTCTCGTGCACTTGCACAAAGGTATTGGTATTCTGCACAGGAGCATTATGCCATTGTGCTATTAAGAAGAAGCCATTTTTTGTTTGTTCAGTCTGGTTATCTCTCAGATCTCCGTGAAATATTAGTACCGTGCACCCAAAGCAAACACTCAGAGAAGCACTTAGAGCTGATAGTCTTTGTTGTGCGTTTTTTTTCCTGTAATCTCATGACTATTTGTAATCCTATTTCCCGTGATGCCATTACGGCTGAATCTCAGGCCATTCGCAGGACGCTCTGTTCCCCGATGTGCAACCCCTGCATTACGAGTCCTATTAAGTTCCAAAAATGTCTTCTGCACTCTATAAAACAGCAGCCGTAAAAGTCTGGAGAACTTGGGTTATTATCGCCGTATTCATAACCTCGCTAGGAGTTGAACTGTTAGCACGCACACTGACTAACACACACAGACACACACACACACACACACTAGCTTAAAACTGGTGAAGTTATCGTGTAGCAGCGCTGTCGTTTAATCGGGACACTTAACGATGATTAACAAACAATGAGTTCATGCATCGACGAGCAGACGAGCAGTGTGGGCACGTCCGGGGAGCTCGGCACCCCCGACATTTGTCAGCTGCTGGCTGCTAAAGACTGTAATGTGGCAGAGACGTATTCATCAGGAGATAAGAGCAAACCATAGCCTGGAGGCAGAGTGAAAGCAGATGTTGAGCGCCAGATCAGATTAAACGAAAAGGGCAGGTGTTGATTTGATTGGACAATAAACGGCTGAACGATCACTGAGAGGCCGCTTGAAATGGCGCGCTTGGCTTTTGACCTCGGCCGGCGGGTGGAAGACGTGAACGTGCAGCAGGTGTTTACAGTGTTGCTGAGGAAAAGGAAAAACCACGTAGGAGAACAGGAACCCGTATCCCTGTTGGTTTTGTGTGTGGTCATGTGGAGAGGTGGCCTGAACGATCAGCAGATACAAGCCCGAGACCGCTTCCTCTTTAGCACCATGGAGCAGCTTGGATATTGTGTAGCATCTAATTAGCACGTTTTTATCAAGCTCTCCTATGTGCTTTGCTGTTTTTAAACCATCACGTTGATCATTTGGAATCATTTGGAAGCTTTGTTGAAAAGGCACTCGATGTACAATTTGATTTGTTGCGAACAAGCGTCGCCACACGACTTTGCCATCTTGTCAAACAACCCAGCGCCGGACTTTTAGGTCTGAATGAGTCGCATTAACGACAGGAGCTCAATTACAATCGTCACCAAACAAAAAGCCCCTTCTCTGTTGGGAAGAAAAGGGTCTTTTGAGGGACACTGGAGTGGATCCTATTGCCCCGCAGGGAGACAAATTGGGCCCCGTCAAGCCTCATTGCGAGAGTGACTGAAATTGGTTTGTGGTTCTGCTTCTGCACCATCCAATAAAGAGAAGAAACCTCAGAGAGAGAGCGAGAGAGAACGAGAGAGAGCGAGAGCGAGGGAATGACAGCGAGGGAAAATGAGAGCAAAGGAGCCCGGCCTGGCCATGGCACATTAATGGTGCCAGTGAGGCAGGGAGAAAACGGGGGCCTTTTTAGTGCCGGAGCGCTACAGTCGGGGCAGGGCCGGACACACACTGCTCCTGACACACACACACACACACACACTGCTGTAATCGGGGCAGAAATGGCCGCTGCCCCCCACAGGCAATTTCTTCAGGGTCAATCCTCGGATGAAGCCGGCGAAAATCTCGCACAGCTCCGGGATGTAAAGACCAGATGAGATGGGTCGGGGGTTGTTTGTGCAACAAATTGGGACAACCAGGGGCGTAACTGACACTCAGTGGTGGTGGTGGGGGGGCTGCCATCAACATGTTGTTATGGCTGGTGAGGAGCCTCCTCAGCTCCCACAGGTGCCCACCCTTAAACAAACTTCTTTTCGACACAGAGCGAAGGCAAAGCAAAGTTTCCTGGGTTTTAGATGAAACCTGCCGGAGTCTCTGCTGGTTTTCTATCAACGTCACAAAGACGAGAAGATGACAAGACGTCGCCGGCCAAGAAATATCCAAACACGCAAAACCAAATAGGGTCGTTTTACAATGGGGTTTGTTTGAACTAAACAAACCAGGTACAAGGAAATTCCCAGTCTTTGTGCTAAGATTAGAAAACCAGCAGCTGCTCCAGACATAACTGTGATATCAATCTTTTAGTTGCTTTGAGATCCTTGTCGAACATTTCCTCCTAAAGCAGTTGCTTTAATGCCATAAACATGTTAGCAGGGCCATTAGGTGCCGTAAAGTTTATGCAATCATTGCTAAAGCCTGTGTTTGTGATTATCCTGGAGCGAAACATGCAGCAAACACCACTCGTCTGGAAATGTGAGCAGATAAATAAGTGAAAAACACGACCTGGGTTTGGTGATGACTGCGGAGATTGAAATGAGGTCAAACAGCAGCAGGGAGATTCCCAGTTCAACACTGACGCTCAGTATGTTGAGTTAGTTACGGTTGAGTCAAAGAGATAAAGAGAGACTGAGGACAGACGTCACTGAGAGGACAAAGCCGGAAGCGATGCACTGACGACCACGTGGAGTGTAGCGAGCGACGTTCTCCCAGAAAATGTTTCCTAAGGTTTTCCCTGCAGGATCTGAGAGAGAAAGAGTGTGTGTGTGTGTGTGTGTGTGTGTGAGAGAGACAAGCGGAATGCACCCACGGTGTGTGAACGCAGCGTAAAAGTGACAAGACATAAAGAAATGAAAAGACGAGAAGAGGAGTTGGAGGAAAAGGATGTTTGGTAGGGCTGCCAACGGTTGTATCACACATTTAAATACTGTCTGATGGGTGTGTATGAGTGTGTAAGTGTGTGCACGTGTGTGAACATACTGCATGTGTGTGTGTGTGTGTGTGTGTGTGTGGTGATAGCTTGGACAACCGTGGAACATTAGCTTAAACCCGGTGAGAAGATGTAAAGAAGAAGGATAGTAAGGACTGGTCCGGCCATCAAGGTCAAATAAAAAAAAACAAAAAAAACAACGACAACAGCAACAACAACAACAACAATATCAACATTAACATCAGCAACAACATCAACATCAACAACAACAAAATCAAACTGGAAATGAAAAGGAAAGAAACAAAACAAAAACCAACAAAAAAAAAAAACTCTGCTTCAGAGTGTCTCTTCATCTTTGGTATAAAAATGGCCATCCACGGGCTGCATTTGATCCACAACTAGGAAAGACTACAGAAATTGTCAACAATTTCTTCTATTGCTTTTGCACTGATTGGTTTAAACCGTTTAAGCTCCTACTGAATCTACTGTTTTTATTTCACTGCCAGAAATATTTTTCGTAGTTTTTTGTACTTTTTTTTGGTTTTTTATTTTATTTTTTTCAAGTTTTCTTCTTCTTTTTTTTTTCTCCTCTCTTTTCTTTTTTCGCAGTGTGACAAGCAAAGCGGGCTAAAAACATCTTTAAAGCTCATAAAAAAGGGTAAAATGTGGCAGATTAAAAAGCACTAATGTCGTCGACAGCAACGTTTCGCCATGTAAAATAATAATCATGATAATAAAAACAAAAGTTCAGCATTTTGCAACAGACTGCGTCCACAGTGCAGCGTGTTTTCTTATGTTTTCATTTTTTTATCCTCGTGTGTTGAAAAATCTCTTCAGAGCTTCATCTCCCCCCCCCCCACCCCCACCTCGAGTCTTTTTCCCCCCCAAACAGACACTTTGTTTTTCTTCTGACACTTAGTTACCTCTGACATAATAATTATCAAAGTTTTCTTCTAATGAAGAAAAGAAAAAAAGCTCTTCTCTATTAAATCTGTACAGCTTATGTGATAGATTCTTTTTTTTACCTCCTCCTAACGGCAGCTCGCCCAGTGTCTCGCTCCCTCCACATGGCGCGAGACACTGATCCCGTTTGCCTTGTATTTTTTTTTTTTGTCGTTTTTTTTAAATCTTTTTCCCTAAACCAGACGTCAGAGTTGAACTCCGTAAAAAGTTTTCTGGCGCCCTTCAAATTAAGGCCATGAAGATTCAAGAAAGAAAAAACACTTTTGTTTTCAAATATATCTAGAAAACTAAAATTTAACACTAGAACATAAAAAAGAGTGAAAAGAAACTGTAGCTTAATATCTGAGGAAGACAATCTCTGTGTGTATCTCAAACTTGACTCCCCCTCTTCCAATTACAAAATAAACTTCATCACCTACCTGCGCATTCAACCCTTTTTTTTTGTTCTTTTTTTTATTGGTAGTAGAGAATTTTCTTTGAGAAACTTTTCAAGCTTCAGCCCAGCCCCTCAGGCAGGTTCCCAGACTAAACAATTTCACTTCTTTGCACTGTGCCCCTGCAATTTTTTTTCTCTCCATCCCCTCACTCAGCACTTCGCCTCCTTTCTCGTGTGTGTGTTTTTTCTTTCTTTCATTCTTTTTTCTTTTTTTTTTCTCGTAGGCCAGGTAGGAAATGAAAAAATTGTCTCTTTTTTGGTGCCTGGGCAATCTGGAAGCAATCTCTTTCTATTCTCTTTTTCCTCACATTCACAGTGCAGCCACCTTCTGTCTCAAGGCAACGCTGTCACAGGAACATTCGCTCAGGCCGTTGCTATCTGATGAAAGAGGAGAAAACAGACACGGAGAGAGGGAGAGGGGGAGAGAGAGAGAGAGAGAGAGAGAGGGTGAGCGGCTGTAATCAAAGCACGATATTACAAACACACAGGAGTTAAAGAGCTGACAGCGCAGGAGGAGGACTGACGCTAAATGAAACATGTTTAACGGTCGTGCAGAGGGTCAGAGAAGCTGCCGGCATGAGGAGCAACTGACAACAGCTGCCAGGACGGATCTAAGTCATTTTATAACAACAACATTCATTTTAAGATCAGTATTAAGTGCTAAGAAACTTAACAAAAACATTAGTCAAAGAGAAACTAGCTCCTCATGACTAGGTGATAATATCCCCTCAGTTCAACGGATAATTCACAGGCACGAAACTGGATTAACTTAGAGAGTGAAAAAGCTGTTTGTAATTGGAAAAATATTTTAATGATCTAATGTGAGTTAACTAAAAAGTGAGTGATATGAAAATCCTCAACATTTAACTTTATATATTATCAATGGAACTGTTTATCTTCTAATACGTTTCTGGAAATCAAAAAGAGAAATTCTAATGATGAAAATAACCAGACAGCAATATGCTGTAAATATCTTTAAAGGCATAGATGCCTTGGCAAAATATTAAAAATCTGTATGATTCATGGAGCTTTTAGATGTGAACTGAAGATCCTAACTATTAAAATGTAATATAAAATACCAAGAACTACATAAAAGAAGTTCCAGATATTTTCCATCTTTACGTATGAAAACAGCTTTATGTCATATCCCCCTCCTCCGTGTGCTTACGAGTTAAAAGTATAAATAGCGAGAGCATGGCGTGTCTCAAAGGATGAACTTACTTGGACTGGTATGAGTAAGCAGGAACATGGTCGGCACCACTGTCCACCTGCATCTGTTGCTGCTGGCCTGCCACCTCCTGTGATGAGGGAGCCACAGACTGGGGGGAGGCGTCCGTCACCACTCCCTGAGGACACACACACACACACACGGGAGGAACTGTGTCAGCTCCCACCTCTTAACAAGCGTCTCCCTGCAGTGATCAGCACTTTGTAAGAAGTGTGTGAGGAGTCAAATTCTGTCCTCTTCTGTCGACTCGTTACATAAAACTGTTCCACTTCCTGTCTGAGATCGTCAGGAAGTTTATGTTGATCATGTCCAGATTAATTAATAACAAATGTGTACAAAATGATGTGATTACTGTGTGATAAAGATTTAGTTTCACACCCTAAAGAAAACTATAAACAATATCTGTCTTAACACATATAACAATATAGCAACACCCAGAGGACAATGGAAATACAAATCATATTGTGTACTCTCAATTTGATTGATATGGAAATATATGTAATATGGAGATTCACATTGTACACTACTGTATACCTGCCTAAATATATATCTATATGTATTTTTTTACTTCAATATCTCCTTATGCATATGCACAAATCCAGTTTACGTCCTTGTGCCTTGTACTGTTCTCTACCCATAATATTCTGTCTGTAGTGAAAGGTGTTTATTATGTACATTTTCTCTGGATTTTAATTAAATCAAATACTCTCACGTGTCTATCTGCTGCTGTAACAGGTGAATTCCCCCAATGTTGAAGTTAATCTCATCATATCATATTATCCGTGTTGAGACTTCTTTAAGAATGCCTCTGTGCACTGACTCCATCACAACAGCCTCCCAGCCCTCTTATGTGTGGAGCATTACCAATGGCCGCCATCATCGAGTCATCTCAATCACTTTTAACAAGCTCTCAAGGATACTCCGCCCTGTCCATACATCAGCCCTCCAGACACGGGCTGATACAGTGATGTACGCCCCCGCTGCTGACGCTGGCATTGAGAGCACGACAGCGAGGATGAAATAGGTAAGAGGCGCCGCGGGCTACACTGCAACTACATCTCTCTCCTCTGTCCGACTCCTTCACGAAGGAGGACTGCAAACTTTCTGCGGAGGAGGTGGTGGTGGAGCGGGGGGAGTCTGGGAGGAGGGGGGAGGAGCGACTAATGGCTCTGTCAGGGGGAAACTGTCATTGTGCGTGGCTGGTGGGCGAACCGGAGCTGCATGGCTGACGGATGTGTGTGTTCCAGCTACCTACCAGCTCCAACCGGCTGTGGGGGGGGGGTGGCAGAAAGAGAGAGGGAGAGAGAGAGAGAGAGAGAGAGAGAGAGAGAGAGAGAGAGAGAGAGAGAGAGAGAGAGACAGCACCTCGGGCACTGTGTCTCACTTCAGCTCCTGTCATCTGATACACGACTGATAGTCCATCTGAATACGACCGCACTGTCAGCCAGCAGACAGCCGGCCGCTCTGCTCGCCCGCCCGCCCGCTTTCCACGTTCATCATTTCTCAGGCTGCACTGCCCGAACCTGCCAGGAGCTCAGACAGCCGCCGAACAAGTGACAAACTCTGCACCGCACTTCCAATGTCTTTCCCGAATACTGTAAAACTTCTGACTCATCCGGCTTTCGCTCGCAGTTTGTTTTCGTCGTCGTTATTTGCTGCTGCTGCTGGTGCAGCGGCGGGGAGGCCATTTTATTTGGGGAGCGTGAGGGCAATTTACAGCACACTTCAAATGTCGTCCATCTCTTTAATGACTGTTTCAGTCTATTGTGCGGAGCAGCGTTTAGAAACGGCAGAGTGAGTGCTTGTCTCTGTGAGTGAGTGGGCTGTCAGCTGTAATGCTGTCCTCCTTTGGGTAAATGTCAACAGATTTCTGATTACCGTTAATCACCGTGTGCATGAATGTGCGTCTTACTTCGACAGGGACGGCGGTTGGAGGCACAGGAGTGTACTGGGGAATGTAGGTCCCTTGCATAGGCGCCGCGGCGGCTGCAGCAGTCATGTACTGAAACACAAACAAAAGAAACACACATCATAAGCCTTGCACATAAAAACTCCCGCTGCTGACATGAAAACACCAAATGCCAATCCAATAGCAGACAAGAAACACTTTTCAGGTATCAGACACTGATATTGCAAATTCCCTGCAAGTTTTAAAAAACAAGAGCCTGCTGTGCCCTCAGCATCCTTCGGAGGGCGCTAAGAGAGTATGCTCAGCAGAGCAGAGCAGAGGAGAGTGTGTGAGGTAGACGGAGGAGAAGGAGGAAGAGGAGACCTGCTGCTCCACCAAGACTTCACAGGCAGGCAAATGCACCAGGCCACGGCTGAGGAGAAGATACAAAAAAACCCCAGAAAAGCTGAAGGGAAAGAGGGAGACGGAGAGAGAGAGAGAAAGAGAGAGGGAGAGAGGGAGGGAGAGAGAAAGGAGGAAGCAGGAGGTCTGTTGCCTGTGGCCTATATTCCTTTAGTCATGGCTGCTCTGGCTTTTAACTGGGTGCTCGCTCGCTCCATGAAGGCCATTTTACAGATGTGACACAGGTTTGGTTACATGACAGCCACGGGGCTTTCACATGCAATATGAATGAGGACACGGCACTTTGTGTGAGGCTCTTTCCTGGACTTGCTGTGAATGCACGGTGTGTGTGTGTGCGTGTAGTGAACAAGCCTGAATTGCCAGTGTGCGACTTTTTTAATTAACACATGTCGGTGCATAAAAAATGACTTACAACTGTTTGTCGTCCAACTGTGCATGTGCATGTGTGTGTTCCCCTGTTTGCAGCTGTGAGATGGGAACCTACGTGCGTGTGCGTGTGTGTGTGTGTGTGTGTGAGCAAGACAGACAAAGACAAAGAGGCTTGGAACGATAATGCTGCAGTACGGATGTGATCCCAGATAAAAGCCACCAGGCTGCGTCCCCGCCTCTCCTCGTCTTCCTGCTGCTTTTCCGGACCGAGAAAAGAAAAAAAAGGAAGTACAATCCCCTATTTTCTGTCTTATTTTTATTCCTCTGCCCCTCAGCCCCTCTTGCCAATGCTAAAAAGCGTGGCAGCAATATGCAGTAGGAGGCAGTAATGGAGGGGTTGTGCCGGGCTGCGGAGCCTTTCTTGGCCGTGGGCCCGGCGGTGGTGGTGAAGTGTCATTACCGGCAGCGTTGCTAATGGATCGGGTACGGCTCCACCGCTCACCGCTAATGAGAGCAGCTAAAGGCCATGGACATGGGTGATTAACTCCCCCACCGTCGCCACACATGGCCAGGAGGACGCCCTGGGATGGATGCTCATGTACCGTTCGTATGCGAGTGTGACTGTGTGGGTCTGCGCGTGTGGATTTAAGGTTATCACATCTTCGGGGCTGTCACACTCCAGGACGGGGGGGTGAGGCGACATATCCAGACTTCCTGACACACTACCACATTACCTCTCCGTGTCATCCCTTTTTCCGTCTCACCTTCCTGTCACCCCCTCCCCTCGCCCCCCCCCGCTCTCTCCCTCTCAACCAGCTATCGTCTAAAAGGGCCTATCAGATTGTTGAAGTGACCTTCTCCCTGGAGAATCTAAACCATGCATACCAATTTTCATCTGGACTTTTCTTTTTTTCCTTTTTTGTCTTTGCCTCCCATTCCCCCATTAACTTATTCAGCCGACTCACCTGTGAGGGCCGCATGAAAGCAAATGAAGGGAAGAAGGAGATAATTAGCAATATCAGAATCTCCCTGTCAAAGTAGAACGTCGATTTGAAATGTTATATTTCTCCGCGGGGCTGCAAAAGGAATTTAAATTAGATTTAACAAGAAATTTTAATAAGATAAGATTTTTTCTTCTACCATAACCATTAGTTAACCTATTTAATGTGGCAGGTTGAGCAGGGGCATATCTCTGCACCCGCTGCCGTGGCGTGTCACAGGCATGTCAAGCCTGGCGTCTGCGAATGGGGTTGCTATGGCGATAAAGATGATTTTTGTCCAATTTTCAATCTTTTAATATTTCCCTGTCCAAAGTCAGGGAGCAGGTTTGTGCAATATAAAGCATCACTAATTGGCAATAAATGGGGTATCGCACACACACACACACACACACACACAGCTGTGCCTGAAGCAGATGGCACGTGTGTGTGTGTGTGTCTGTGTGTGTGTTTGATGAACAGGAGGATTGAACAGTTCCTTAACGAGGCCGGTGTGAGGAGACTCCTTAAGTTTCTTCTCTGCCATCACTCTCAATGACACACACCTATAACTACAGTATAAAGTCACACCGCAATGCAGCAATGCTCGGATGAAAATCCATAGAATAGCCCGCACCGCTCCGGAGCCGCGGTGGTTCGGGCCTCTGCACCTCACTGAAGTACGAGACGATTTATGTTTGGTGGCTACGAGGACGACGGGGGCAGTTTGCTTTGTGCACATCAACATGAATATTAGTTCTTCTCAATGTAGCACGGCACGTTAGCATGCTTAAACGTTCAAATAAATCACCGCCTCCTCTCTGTCTGTCACCCTGCCTCCATATCCATCCATCCCCCGCTGTGTTGACACGCTGTTCTGTCACATCGTCGGCAAGGTGGAGGATAACAGTTGGTCAAGGCGAGAGCAAGCAGCCACTCAGCTGAGGTTATTAATGGCAGGGCGGCGTGGGGATGGGCTCTGATGACTATTGATCTCAGCTATGGCGCTCGAACACGATGGGAACTATTGGAGCTGCACACCAGCGGCCGTGAATCACACTGCTGCACCACTTAAACCATAATAAGCCCTCCATATCTCGGCCCCTCCACTTTGTTATCACCCGGCCTGAAGAGATTTACACTGGCAAAATCAGTGTCATCTGTTAAATCACCTCTTTAAACGCACTCTTATCCGCAGGGTTACTGTTTATCATTCTACTATTTTAATATTTACTATTTCACACTGAGGAGCTTTTGACCACCAGTAGGGAGCAGATATTCCCCATTTTGTTTGTCTTGTGCATGCACAGAAAAATGCACATTCCTACTAATGGTTTCCTAATATTCCATCGATTTACAATGTCTGCTGCTGCTGGAAAGTTACGATGATGACGATGAGGTTTGTCACTGCGAGTGAAACCTTTTTACGTTACACAGACTCATTCACATATTGATCTGTGCAGCTTTAGGTTTGGCTTCGATGCTACAAAGGTAAAGAAACACAAAATAAGCAGTAAACACTTATTATCCAGTGTTTCAGGCCCAAGGAGTGAGGACACTCGAGAGTCTGCTGCATACTAACTGGGGACTTACGAGACAAACTTTAAACTTTAAATTTACTGCATGCATTTTAATATCAAAAGAATACAATTTAGTCAAGAGCAGCCAGTTCTTGCACCAGAGTTCTTGGCTACAGGCCTTTAAACACATTGGGGACACATTGTAAATTTAAAGAAAAGCCACAAAAGGTTGTTCCACCCCTAACAACTACTTTCAAGGTATTCGGCATCAGCCAGGTGTCAACGTGTGTTACCTCTCGAACGAGGAGCCGCAACGGAAGAGAGCACGAGCCGTCGACTTCCATGACTGAGTACAGGTTAAATTTAGCGGTGCACATTTAGGGAGATGCAGAATAACACGCTGCAGTTCCACTCCCCCCCCCCGTAGAAAACCAAGGGAATCCGCCCGGATAATAGAGGCAAGCGCTTCACACAAATCTGTCTTGCAGCGACACAGGAGCTGTCAATCACCGCTGTCACCATGACAACGGAGACCTGGGTTCTACTTGGCATGACAGGAATAGGATGGAGAACACAGAGGGAAGGTCACCTCTTGTCATGTCAAACACTATGTCGCTCACACACTAACGTGCACACCGACATACAGTACGTACACACACACATATACTACAGTGACAAACGGAGCGTGGGAGCATCCAACACATGCACAACAACAACGGGGAAGTGAAAACACAGGATATGAAAGATAGAGTCCTGTTAAATGGTGAGAGCTGTGAGATAGTAAATAAATCAGTGATGGAGCAATATGCACCAAACACGGTGAAATAAATCAGCGAGGGGCCTGGATGGCATGTTTATGTGTGGCATCCATAAACAGCGAGCCTGAGGTTCTTTAACATTCAGTAATCAAGTCGTTCAGCACACAGACTGAGCGGCCTGACGACAGACGCTGGTGAAAACACAACAGTTTTCTGGCGAAAGCAGCTAAATTCCAAAGCAGTGACCATCAAAACGGCACCAATCCACGCTTCCTCCTCGCCACACCTAGTTTAACAGGCCAAACCCTCTGTGCCGATCCGGCGCAAAAACAACACGCACTTTATCGGAAAGCTACGGTCACCGCACCAGCGTCGCAGCCGGGGCGGACCGGGAACATTTGGTTCTCTTTCTTGGAGAGAGAAGAGGAAGAAGCAAGCCACAGCCAAACACAAACAGCCGCAGAGAGTCGTGGAACAGCCAAGAGTATTTCTGAGGTGTGGCTCCTCCTCAGTGGCCACAGGCTGTTGTGTTAAGTTGTTGACTTTGGAGACGCTGCCCGTGGCAGGTGCAGGAAGCTTCTGTGGTGAGGTTAAGTCACGTGACCAGCGGGGGCGATCAAAACAACAATGTGTGCACACTTGAGGAATGTTCTCTAAGAATATGTCAAGTCCAGTTTACTACACGAGTTACTAACAGACGCTGGTTCCCAACCTCTCTTTTTACTTTCTCAATAAGGCTGTATATAACAGGGCGTCCACATCTGGCTTCAGAATTAGCATCGTAGGAAACGTGTCTCAATTCCCACAGATGATCGAGTGTGGCATAACGTGTGTGCAGCGGCGCAATTGAAAAGTTATGATACACAGCACATTGCCTCGGGAAAGCTAAGCAGGCAGAAAAGGGGGGGCGAGGCAGAGAGGAAAGAAATAAGAGAGAGAGCGAGAGAGAGAGAGAGCGCCTTAACCCACTTTCTCCTATAACACAAGCCATCAAACATCAGAAGCCATCATCATAGATTAGCCTGTCTCTAATCCTGGTTGTTAGCACAGCTGGGGCAGATTAGGGAGGGGGCATTCCTGACAGAGCCAACATGGCGTCACAGTCGCTGACAGCTCACCTGGAAACACATGGGTAACTGTACAATACGGCACTGTTTCAATCACGCCCGCTCACACAAACACACACGGAGAGATCAGACGCAGCGCCGGAGCAAAGCTGCCGGCTTGCTTGCCCCCGGGCAGCAGGGTTAGGGCAGGAAGTCGGGCTTCAGAACTGTGTGACACCTCTAAGTCGACTTGATCCTGAAAGAGGGGACGGGGGGCGGTGGGTTCCTGGTCTAGGGGCCGGTGACCGTGGGCATGCTCGTGCGTGGAATAAGGAAAACTGACGGCGTGATAGACTTGACGTGCGATTTAGAGAGCGAGGGAGACGGAGAGTGTGAGAAAGAAACAGAAATTAGAGGGTGAAAGTGAGGACGGCCGAGAACAGAGGGCCCCGTCCCACCGCTAAGCCTCACAGGAAATCTGTTTAATGTGGAAGATCAGGGGGGAAATATGCTCTCTCAGTGTCTGGCAGTGGATGCATGCAGCGTAAAACAAATGATACGGCAGCTCCATGGCAGAGCACATGTGGCGACAGACTAAGAAGGTTTGGCTCGCTCGGAGAGGAAATGTAAAAAAATACGCTATTACTCAGTGTGTACTTTGTTCCCGGACTAAATGAACGTTTGTTTCTGGAAGATAAAAGGTCTCCACTCGCTGCTGCTGCTGCTGTAACCAAAACCTACAGTGTAATAGACACAGGCTGTTTTTATTTCTCAACTCTGAAGAGTGGGTGTAGCCAGATATTAAATATTTTACACTGCTGGATTTGTATGGTTAAAAATAATAACAGTAAAGTGAGTCTCCATCTTTAAATGGACTTGTACCGACCCTGAGAATATCTCAGACCAGGGCCAGTGCTTTTACTGCACTGGCAGCGTACAGGCTACCTTCTACCAATCAACACATTATAGTCGTTTCAGACAGGAACTCTGGAAAATGTCAGAAAAAAAGGAGTCTGGACATTTACCGCACTTTGCCTTTCACATGTGAAGAACATTCGGTCTGTGACATGTTAGAAACCAACACGCCCACTCGCCCGCTGTGAATTTTCAGGATATCGTCCTGCTGCATTTTCACATTGGGCTCACTTGGATGTTTTCCAGATATTTTACAGGGGAATTCACTGGAAAATGTCCGAAGCAACTGACTGGGACATTTGTGTTCTCACATACAGCCCCCATACATATATATATAAATAAAAACTAGCTTAAAATCACAAAATGTTTAGTAAGGCTGTGTAAATTGCTGGATTATTAAGGGCTAACATGCTGTAAACAACATAAATGACATTAGTTTAATGTTGTTTGTGAAGAATCACCACTTGGAGTCTGAAGACAGGAGCTGGCGGATGTAAAACCAGACTTGGGCTCATGTTTGGATGTTGGTGTAATGTAAGTGTTTGATTGCAGCGCGGGGAGGAGAACTCACACTTCCTGTAGTGCCCAGGGACAGATGGTTCATCTGCTGGGCGAGAGGGCCCATCATGCTGGCAGGCTGCATGGACATAGTGTGGTCCATGCCTGGCGTGATCACTGCACCCTGGTGGAAAAGATGGGGAGAAGGTTGAGAGGAAAGCAGGAGCATGAGAAAACATGTGCGTTGTGTATTTTTCTGTGTACATTAATTCTGATTCCTTTTGTTATATATTTTTTTGTTAAAAGCAGGATTACGGAAAATCTACTAAACAGATTCCCATGAAAGTTTGTGGAGGTGTTGGGCCGTGACCCTTTAAGGAAGAAGCCATTCAAATTTGGTTCAGATCTGGATCAGGCACCAAGCAGTGCCATTCTAGTTTCAGCATCAGTCCCCTCAAAATGCAGATAGGTCAGGCTTTAGTTGAACTAAGTGGCCGAAGAAGCTTCTTGGACGAGAACTCAAACATTTCAACTTGTCGACAACAAAGTCCAGTTGTCCTCGAACCAACTTTTCTTGGACGGCCACAGCAAAGCAAACATAAAAGTCAGTAAACAAGCGAACTGAATTCACAAGTGATGTGAAGTATATATATATACTGTATATACAAGAGCATATAGACGAGAGGATGAAGTGTAGGGGAAACCCGCGGTGGCGTTCAGGGTTAATGGAGGTGAGGCAGGAAGCTGCTGGGCGAGAGAAAGTAAGCAGGGGGTGAAATCATCAAAAACAAAAGAATAAGAAGAGGAAGATGGAGAAGGTGTGGCTGAGGAGAGGGTTGACATGAGGACAACACATGGACGGTGTCAATGAACGGCAACAGCACACGGGGACGTTTGCAGGATCAATTCTCACTATTGTCTTTGGTCCATCACATTATCAATATCTGCTGCTGATTATCTGACAATCTCTCTCTCTCTCTCTCTCTCTCTCTCTCTCTCTCTCTCTCTCTCTCTCTCGGGCCTCCCCCTCAGGGTGTAACGCGTGCGGCGTGTTTTCCCTGGCGGCCGGACGAGAACGCTGGAAGCCTGTTTTTTCACGGCGCAGTGGAACATGAGGGAAAGTGATGAAACCATTGTTGCTCTTTCATCCCTTGTCATGATAGCTCCATTTCCCTGGCACTGAAGCCTCGGGAGGAAAGCATTAAAAACCCAAGCTTCCTCTGCGCC
Organism: Hippoglossus stenolepis; assembly: GCF_022539355.2. Lineage (NCBI taxonomy): Eukaryota > Metazoa > Chordata > Actinopteri > Pleuronectiformes > Pleuronectidae > Hippoglossus > Hippoglossus stenolepis. Next base: position 6,402,456 of record NC_061499.1, read on the forward strand.
GGCTCGCCTCTCTTCTCACTCTGTGTGTGTGTGTGTCAGTGTGTTTGTGGGTGAGCCTGCAACACACTGTGTGTTACAGCATTCGTGCACGAGTGTGAAAGCGACTGACTGTGCTCGTGTGCGCTTATATGAGCGTGACTCTCTGATGGTGTGTGCATGCGGGTGTGTGCACCCCACTGGCGACTGTGTGTGGGCCTATTGGAAACCAAACTGTGCGGACGCAGCCTGTCAGAACCGCTCGGCTTGTCGACTCCCTGCATTCACAGCACAGATAACTCTCTCTCTCTCCTCCTCCTGTCCTCTTCCTCCTTCCTCCGCGTACTCAAACTTCACGTGATCCTTCCCAGAGTTAAAACTCCACATAGAACAAAAAGTGTTCAAACCTAAACGTGTTACAACACAAGTGGTTGGACAACTTGTCATTTTAGAGATGGAAAATCAGATTCTCAGCCTTTCGCTCGTGTGAAAATGAGGAATGTGGAGCATCCTGTGAAGTTATACTTTGGGTTTCACAAAAACAAAATACTTTATCTGTTGGCTCATCAGCAAAAACATTATCATAAGTATCAGGACTTTGAAAAGATTGTGCAAGAAACTGTCAAGTTGAAGAAAAGACAACACAGACTGTGAAGAAATTGTCTCTTTTGTGGAGGAGGAAATGTCAAAGTTTCGTATTTTCTCAAGAAACAATGAAATTGTTTAGTTTTTTTTTAATTCAACTTCAACTTCACATGCTGTTGGGTGTTTTTTGTTTTAAAAATGCACAATATTTTATTAAACTGATCATATGCTTTTCTGAAACAGTAAAAGTACAGTAAATACTAACTAAAGATTTCAAAATCAATGTATCGGAGTAAAAACTCTTTCCCATCATGAAATCTAGTGAAGTAGAAACACAAACTTGCACAAAAATGGAAATAACTGGCACTTAGTTCGGTTCCATCACAGGCTGCTACAGACGGAGAGAATAGGAGAGAGAGAGAGAGAGATAGAGAGAGAGAGAGAGGGAGATAGGGAGATAGAGAGATAGAGAGAGAGGGAGAGAGAGACTGAGGACAGGGGAGAGATGATTAAGGAGAGAGCTGATGGAGGTCATGAGGAAGACGAGAGCGAGGAGAGACGACGGGGGGAGGCAGGAGGGAGAATTAGAGAGAAGGGACTCACCGGGAGGGAGCGAGACGAGACAAAGAAAGGGGAAGAAAGAAGACAGAGGGTGAGGAAGAGGGAAGGAAAACGAAAGAGAGGAGTGGGAGGAAGGCAGTCGGAGCTGTGGGCTACCTGTTACTGATTCAGCCTCTGACAATGCCTTTTATAATGGGAAAGGGAGAGCAACGGAAAGGCTTAATTCACAGACGTGTCAGGGAGAGTTAAGCCGATTTGTGATTTCGATTTTCTGTGTTTGTGAGACTGAGTGTCTGTGAGAGAGGGGTTTTTACTGTGTGTGTGTGTGTGTGTGTGTGTGTGTGTCTGTCTGTGTGTTATGTCTGTCTGGTTGTGTCTGCCCACTGACTAAAGAGGAAGGAAAATGAGAAAGAGACTGACACAAACAGACAATATATGTTTTTGATTTGTCCTCCGTGTGCGTGCATGTCTCCGTGCATCTCTCCGTGCGTGTGTGTGTGTGTGTGTGTGTGAGAAAGAGCAGGATAATCGATGCTGCAGACGAATCTGTTCAAAATGTATGTATGAAATGTATGCACATATTTTGGGGCTTGTATATGTGTATATGTGTGTGTGTGCGCGTGCCCGTCTAAGTGCATGTGGCTGTAATAAAAACCCCATCCTGCTGAAGCTGGTATTGATCCTGCTCTGGCCAGAGGACAGATGATATCAGCCCCCACGTTGTTAAAGACGTTGAGATGCACTCTACGACCCGAGACAATGTACAGTAAATAAGAGATCTTGTAAAAATCTTACAGCCGGCAGTGTTTTTTAATGGCCGCTCATTACAGAGTAAATAGTGACGCTCAAACTGATGCAACGCTGATCCGTATCAGCGGATATCGGGAGATTTGCTGAAACTGTAAAACAGGTGGGACAAACACGTAAATGTCACACGGTGTTTTTAATCGTCTGATGAAGCTGCAGCATCTCCTCACAGGCTGCAGGAGGTTTATGTTCCTGTCTCTCTCTACATGGAATAAAGATGCAGTCAGGCAGTCGAGTTTACCAGAGGGGCAAGAAGAGTCGAGATCCTTTACTTTAGCAATTCACACCATTGTGTTAAAAAGACCATTAAAACTAAAGGTCCTGCATTTAAGGATTTATTTGATCAAAAGTACTCAAAGTACAAAAGTACTGAAACTACTCATTATGCAGAGAATAACGGACTCTGTGAGTATTTATTATCTATTATACTATTGGACATTAATGCACAAGTGGTGTTTCACTTTTATATTTGGCTGACATGGAGCTAATTTTAATCTCTGTGTCTATACTGCTGGGTCCTTAAAAGTCATTGCATTTTATCAGGTAATATTCTATTCAGTAAAAAGTGCAGCACACCCCCGTGAAATTTAGTGAAGCAAACTAGCATAAAAACTGAATTAATCAAGTAGTGAATGTATTTAGTTATTCATTCCACAACAGCTAGTATAGATACATACTAAATACATAATAAATAAAAAGAAAAACAAGCAAACTTAAAAATTGCTATAACACTATTTGTCTGAAAGATATGCAAAAGAATTACATATCATATTTATATTTTACTGACTATATATATATAGTACTATAATTTTTAAATACTATATCTACTTTGTGAAGGATGCAGTTGAGGGTAATTCCTATAAATTTCGGACTTTATTAGAGTAATAAAACATGTAATGAAGCATTAATCAAGGTAAATAGTCAATTATCTTCAAAATGTAAATGAAAATGAAACTTATAAGTGAGAGAAGCTGAGTTATTTTTGTGGAATGTCTTCTGCAGCAGCTCCGGATCATATCGGCTGATTCTTACGACTTTAAAACTGTGCATCAGCATCAAAAAGACAGATCAGAGCTTCCCCGCAGCTTTGCTCATCTCCATTACTGCTGCAGGTTATAATATCCAACATTATTGCCTCCCTACACTGTTGCTTCAAACCAGTGTTAATATATCGCTACCTTCAGGCGGTGGCAGTGCCCTCGCTGCATGTGAAAACAGCCCGAGGCCACAAAAGAGAAGCTCACGCGCCGATTCCTCCCGTCACAGGCCCTAAAGTTTCACTGCTCGCTTGTATGCATCTGGTTATTGAAAGAAAGTGTAAAGTGTTGTTGTAAAAATCGATCATTAATCTCTAAAAGCCTGCAACGCAAGAGAGCCACTAAAACCAAAAAGACAGAGGGGGGCAGTTGTGTTCCTGACCCCGTCGCTCCATGAAAGTGGACCCTCGCTTTATCTGACAGTTGATTCCTCTGCATGTGAGCCTCTGTGGTTTGGATGCCTATGGAGGTGTGTGTGAGTGTGTGTTAAAATGTGTCGTGCACCCTGCAGGACACTTGCAGAGGTGTTCCAGCTCCAGTGTGTTTCTGCTAAAGCCCCAGCTCTACATAGTGACACACACACACAGAGAGACTAAGCCTGTTCAGCCAGTGGTTATCGGTGTGGAGGTCCTGGTGTCACAGAACATCTGCAGATGATTGACTGGTAACTGCATGCAGCCATGAGGCCTCCCAACCTGTAGCACAGTGAAGGTAATGAAACTGTGTCCATAGAAACCACAAAAATAACAAAACAGTTTCTAGTTATTGAATGTGAGTGTAGATATTATGTGAATGTCTTTATTCTTATAACGTCTACAGAAGCTGCCCATAACTTTGCCTTCGCCTCCTTCAACTTTGACCACAGTTTCCAGACGCCCCCTCAGGCACCTTTTCTATTTGGGTAAGCCCAGAAAAAAGGAGCCAGCATCCTGAGTCTTTAACTCTAATCCACAGCAGGAATCCCTCTTTGGGCCCGAGCTGCTTTCAGACATGCACCGAACTCCAGACGTTCTCCTGAAATGTGAGAATGCAAATGTCCGGGTCAGTTGCTCCAGACGTTTTTTTCTCCATAACTTTTGCCGCCAGTCACCAGGAAAAATGTCCGGAAAATGTCAGAGTGAGCTCATGTGAGAATGAAGCGCCTTAAAACCCAATATACAATAACTAGGAAGGTGAAAAGCTAATTCGAGCCAACTGAAGAAGCAGAGAAATATCACTACACACTGATGACTGCCGATGAACGAAGCTTCACATGTGGACAGCGATGCAGACGGAAGCTTATCTCGGCCTTCGCCATCAAACTGTAATTTGAGAATCAAATTTTCTGAGGGTTTTGAAAAAAGCTTAATTACAAACGCGAGACAAACCTACAGGGGAAAGAGAATCATCACAGTGACAATGAGGCAGCTGCGGGGGGGGCACTGGGCGATGTACGTTAACAGATTAACATATGGAGCCTGGAACTGATGAAGGATTTCTCACCTCTGGCAAAGATGCTTATCTGCTGCGCATCTATTTGTCTTTCCTCCGTGACGTGGAAATGAGACAGATGATGGATCAGCCTCCTTCCACGTATTGATTCATTTGTCTGTCCTCACAGAGGATAAAGACGGAATTACTGTAAAAATGCTTTACCACTGAAATGAACAATTCGAGGGGTAGACTTAGTTCCAGATTAAAATAAAGGGACATATATTGTCTTTCTTATGAGGGTGTCAAGCTGTTATTTGACATGAACTGAAGTCTGGACATTTTCCAGAATTTTCCAAGAGCATGCCAGTCCCTGAGTAAAACGTCTAAGTGAAGCCTTGTGAGAATACAGCAGGAGAGCGTTGGTGACGTGGGAGCGTTGATGACACACAACAGAAACAAACTCCAAAAAAACTAAAAGGAAAACAAATATCTCGGGATGAAAACAGGAGCCATACAAGTAGACGAAGATGTCAACTTCAGGAGCTCTCGGCGATAAGACGCAGACACCGGTGTAATGTGCTGTAAACAAAAACATGTGATTTCCTCTTTCTGCGTTTTTTCCGCCCCTCGCCAGAATCTTCCATTTTCCCCTTGTTGTGAACACACTATCTCCTGCTGCGTACTTTGTATGCAAACTTTGAAAAACTGTTTCTGGAGTTCATGTCTGAAAAGGGCTTAGTGGTTGAGAAAGAGAGAAAAAAACTAATCATATGATCCACATCCAGACTGTTTATGATGATCAAATGCTTATCGTGATGAGGTAATGTTCAAAAAGGAACCACAAAGTTGAGGGTGACGCAATACTAGGATGGATTTATAGTGTGTGTGTGAGTGTGTGTGTTCATCTGTGTGTACGAGAGAGGATAAGGCGCTAGATGAAGCATGTAACAGTATTTGTCATGTCTTCATGGGAGGTCCATTCCTCTCCACGCTCGGACTGCGCTTGTTTATCAGCCGCTCTCTGACAGACTCCTGTAGACAAATGGATCATTTCACACACTGGGATTTTTTTTTACTCCATTTACAAAAGTAAAAAAAGATTAGAAATCCAATTAGAAAACAAAGCCAGTTAATAAAGCTGGTCCAACCGAGCGCGTCGGCTTTTGTCTCCAAATACATTTTTTTGCTACCACTGCGAATTTGGATTTTCTCAAGGTAATATCCAAAAGCTTACAGTGAAAATGCAGCCGCTCCATCTCTCTGTCAGTCACCCTGTGGCACTCTGACAATATCTCTCCTTTATGTATGAAACTTTAACCCTGAACAGGCAATTTCTACTGGCATCTGCACAGCAAAAAAACCAAAAAAAAAGTTTTACTCTGAAAGGGCAGAGAGAGGAGGAGAGGGAGAAATGAGAGGGGGTGTACAGAGAGAGAGAGAGAGAGAGAGAGAGAGAGAGAGAGAGAGAGAGAGAGAGGGGGTAAGGATGGGTTGAAAAGATAGAGAGAGGAGCAAAAGAGCGGCGAGAGCAACTCAAGGACAACTGTAGCCCTGTCTCAAATTCTGCCTCGCCAGTCAAATCCACGAGAGCGACATAATGTTCTCGCTCCAAATCCGCAGAGCGTTTTTAATGTCAAGCGGAGAGATGGGTATCACACACTGCACCGGTTCACCCCCGTCCGATCAGGACAGATAGTTATGCTTCATTTCTAAGAGGCCCGGCGAGCCGCTATTCAAAGCCGGGGAGCTCAGGGAGACGCTGGCCGGGGTGCAACGGTGAGGAATTCAATAATTCACCTTCAGTATGTAAGGGCCAGTGCACTCCAGCAAATACATACTTGAAGCACATGCAGTTCACAGAGAGGAAAATTGGGAGAAAAAAAAAAGAGGAGGGATAAGTCAAGGGGAAAGACAGCGATGCTGCGCCTGACTGGCACTGCAGCTCCTCCGACGAGAAGTGAGTCTGAGCGTCTGCGTGTGAGATTGATGATCTGCACGTAAGTGAGATTTATCATTAAGAATAAGAATGTGTGTTTCCGCACTCAAACAATGCATCGTGTGTGTTTACGCGGTTGTGAGTCTGTGTGTGTGTGTGTGTGTGTTTGGCCTTCAGCAGCTTTCAGTTTTCACTTCTCCGAGGTCCGCTGACTTGTGCTGCGCCGGCCGAGGAGGCGAGCGGTCATGCTGCTCTGACATCCTGCCGCCTAACTGCCAGACAGAGCACAGTATTAGGAGATGGGAGAGGCAGCAAGTGAGGAGAGGAGAGAGGGATGACAAGTCGGGGTGGGGGGGGAAAGAAAGCAGAACAACGGCTGGGAGAACAGACAGAGACCTCATTTCGCCGTCCACTTTAAAAACCACTGTCACTTTCTATCAAGTTTCACACCGAGTGCATCTAAGCCATTAATTGGGGATAAACAAAAATTGTTGAAAACCGCTCCTTCTTTTCACGGCTAACAAAGTTCAGACTCCTCTACGGGATGAAGTCGAGTTTCGAACGGGCGAACTTGTCAAACTTAATCTAGTCAGAGGAAAATAAACACCTTTGCCAGAGCGTCTCGTACAGTAATGCTCTGCTTAATGTGCAATAAGCACAACTCTCGGCCATGTTGTTAAAGTAAAGGTTAGTACGCCAGGAAGATCGAGCAAGAGTCAAAGCTACGTCCCCAAAACAAATGAAGGTGCTAACTGCTGGAAGTCAACATCTCGGGGGTCTATAAAAAAATACAGTAGGGTTAGCTAATTAAAGCTTTTAAACATCCATCAACTAAGCTAAATTTGTCCTTGTAAGAGCTACTGTACTTAACAGTGTTCAGGTCAGTGTACGGTGTCTTAGCGAGCTCTTGATCCCAGTGGAAGGCGACTTCTCACCCGGACAATTTATCATGATTGTCTTCATAGCGGGAAGTAACAGGGGGCGAGTCAAAGGGTAATTACGCCCTGGAATTCAGCGGGAAGCGTCTCATGCAGCCTATTTGGAAACTTCAGGGGCGCAGTGGCGCAACGGTTGTAGGAGGCGCGGCCTTGTGGCTACTTAGTGTGTGACGCATTGGACTATTACCAGTTACAAACGTTTATCAAAACTCTCTCCCAGTTACATAAGGTACTTCAGTGGGACTGAGTATCATAACTTCAATCTGAGCTGTTCTGATCTTCGTGACCTATAGTTTTCTGACACTTATGAATCATAATTTTCCATCATCCCTGAGGAGTAAATAATACAAAATATATATGCATATATATGAAATGCAGCATGTTTAATAGTGAGCAGAAAGAAGTGTAGTGTTCGTGCTATAAACCTTTTTGTTTTTACAGTCCAGTAGTTTCCCAAACTAGGAGCCCTGGGACGTCCCGAGCCACAGAATGAGGGTTGCAAGATGATTTCCAGAAATCAAATACAATTTCAAAACAATTCAAAGTGGCCTATTTCAACCATAACTGTTATACAAGCTAGAAATACCCCTGTCTTTGCCTCCATGTGACAGCATCAGCTACAGCAGGTCAGTTTACAGCCCCACAGGAAACATTGCAACATGTGAACTTGCTCAAATCAATATCTTTTGGGATAATGAGGCTTCCAAGTCTCTAGCACGATTATTTTGAAGGTCACGGGCTGAAAATGGGCTTTTTACACACATAATCCGAAGTTCAGCGTAGTGCACTCTATCGTAGATGGAGAGAGATTTCGGACACAACCCATGTTCTGTTCTGTTCTACACCGTCTGACTGGCTAGCTGTGACCTCTCCCCGCACCACGCTTGGCCGCCTCCATATTGCTCGGACAACAGGAGCGCCATTGCACAACGCTCCACTGGCCCAACACGAGGCATGTGGCGGTAGCCGCCAAATTGCAGCACAATCAATTGGTTTTTAATGCTTTGAGTAGCTCCCCGGGCTCTTGAAGCTAACACGCTTGGCTAATTCGATGTGATTCAGTGAGCCGGTGGCAGGTTGTGTGAGTGTAAGGGGGCGGTCGGCTGTGTATGTGGCTGGTAGCAGATATAAGCGCGGATCATGAAGGGAGACAGATTGGTAGCTATGATCCATTGACGGCTGTGACAGCTGGGGTTAGTGCCGAGCAGCCGTTTGGTGACAAAGAACACAATAGAGACAGGGCCACGGGGACGGATACGGCCACATGGCTACTGCTGGCATGAAGGCATGATGAGAAAGACACCACAGTACAGTACGGCTACGGGCTAATGGCTACCACCAGCAGCCTCAAGAGGCCTCATGACACGAGGCTGGTTGAGAATAACCAGTATTTACCACACACATGACAATAAATACAATAACATACAGAGGACACAGACATTAGCAGCGACACAAACTACAACTTAGCCTCTGGCAGGTAAATATTTTGGGGCTCCCGGTGTAGTCGGTGGATCTCTGGGCCGAGTCTTTCATTTGCCGAACGCTGTTTACAGTTCGAGTTGTTTCTTTTATCACACACACAACACAAACAACAATACATTTGTAGGTGTTTTATGTCCAGATGGCATTTTAGCTAATCTCTATTAAAAGCTATCTGCACATGAATGCAGATAAATTAAAAAGCCAATAGCTGGTGCATAACAGTCAATGTGTTCTTCCTGTCCTGTTCTCCAAAATGAAATGGAAACCAGAAGGCTTCCAGAACCAAAATCCTGTCCCTCGCCTTCAGACTCTGCATATTCACATGAAGAGTTTACACAAACTAACTCCCACGACATCCTCCATGTCGTAACAGGTAGCGTCAACAGGAAAGTAACAGCACTGTTTGCAAAATGTGTAAAAGTATGGCAGGAAAGGGAGAGTTACAATACTGGCAGGAAAAGCAGGAGTTAATGTGGCCGAGAGGCAAACTCAGCGGCTTGCAGGGCAGCTGCAGCTGGGTGTGGCATGAGTGTGTGTGTGTGTGTGTGTGCATGTGTGTGTGTGTCCGACTGGATGGTGGCCTACTGCGACCAGATTACATGTTCACTGTCCCACAGCGGGGATGGAAGTGAGATGGGTAGGAGCGAGTGGTAAATGGCCACAGTGGGGAGCCCCTGCGGCTGGTTGAGCACTCCTCCAGTGAGTGAGTGAGTGAGTGCTGGGCCATCAGCTGCAGAGTCCAGCGTTTCCCGATGTGTTCGGTTGCAGGCGACTCACAAACAGTCGTCCTGTTGACTGAGCCCAACTGTGTTATTGACACTTTCATGGATTTGCTTGAGGCAAACATCCCTTTGTGCTGGAAAGCAGCAACAGCGAGAGCTTAAAGAAAATATCAATTAATTTCATTTTCAGAGAGCGTTTTTTAAAGTCTGAGGGTGGAATGGTGGTGAGGTTGTTAACACTGTCACTTCACATGTTCTCCCAGTGTCTGCACGGGCTTCCTCCCACAGGTTACGTTGATTGGAGATCCTAAATTGACCGAAGGTGTGAATGTGAGTGTGAGTGTCAGCTGGGATCGGCTCCATCTCCCCTGTGACCTTCAGAGGATAAGCCGTATAGATAATGAAGGGATGGATGGATATTCACATTAACACCAGATTATCTTCTTTGTCACTTCAAACCTATGCTTTTCCACAACTGTTATTACATTTGCCTTTACATTTTACAGCTATAATTATCAAATATATTATTATGAGGCTTTCAGGTTGTTAAGAGTCTGTTTATACTGTGTGTAATATTTTCAGTTGTGTGTAGTTTCTAAGCACCATATATCTTAATTATTTTCCAAAACATCGTGGGTCATAACTCATAATGCACCTGCATGCATATGCATTTGCTCATTAGAAGAGAATAGTGAACTTTGATACTAAAGCGTGATTTAAATTATGCAGCATGATTCATTAGAGGTAACTTTAGCAGGAAAAAAAAAATACAACCTCAGGTTACCCTCAGGGTGGTAATTTCTTTTTCAAAGAGAAAGTAACTTACTGCATCAATAAAATTATAACCGCAGTATAATATTGACATGCTTGTTATATATACTGAAGCCTTTGCACGGTTCTGCAGTAACTAGCTGTGTGAATGAGTTCTTTTGCAGACTATCAGTCGTTCATTGAGGAAATCCTTGTCTGTGATGGAGTGAGACTGTAAAAAAAAATCAAACCCATGATCCCTCGACTGGTTCGGAGCCTCGTTCGGTGAAAGAAGCGAGAGCAGAGGGGAACAAAGTACACTGACTGTGCTTCAGGGGCCAGAAAAAGCCTCAAGCAAACATTAAAGCCTCTGGCAGAGCGATTTAAAACCTCTAAGCAACCAAATGAGAACATTTATGGTGCTAGGATCAATTAAAGTGAAACCTTAAAACAATTTACCTAAGTACAAATGCTTATTTTTTGTTTAACATTAGGGAGACAGATCTGGGAAATATTCCATGCGATGCTGTAGGTACATTACGGAAAATATTCTGAAACCATAAAAGCACGCGGGGCTGTTTAGAGTTCTCCAAAACAAATTCAATGTTTAGATTTGTAATGAAAAAGAAAAACATCCATCAAATCCCATCTAACGTGAAGTTTCTCTGATAAAAGGAAAATATGATTTTTGTCAGTGATTATAATATTAAATAATTCATTTACAGAGTCTGTGACCTAGAAAAACAGGATTTTTTTTGGGACTCGCAGGAACCGAGCGCTCTGCACTCTTCCTCCTCCGAAGATGACTGAACACCGTCGGATGCAGTGCAACTACCTCACTGGTGCAGACTGTGTTGTTTCGGTGAGCTAAATCTAATTACTGTTAATTATTTTTTTCCCCCTGTCTCGGCTGGTAACCCAGAGCAACAGTCTGCAGCCTGTCTGTGTTGTGCGGCGGGTTTGGTAAATGATGCTGAATCGCTTCCTGGCACAGACGACACCTATAAACTTCCAACATCCCCCCCAAAAAAACCACCTGAATATTTCTGTGTATTTAGGGAAGATGGAAACTTTTATGGAGCTCTGCATTGTAATTGCAGCACAACAGTAGTGTAATCATTTAGCTATCATAACTTTATATGTGGTGCATGTGTGCAATTTAGTTGCCTCCACACTTTCAACAGAGGAGGAATGTGTTTTAAAACGATTCCCCTGTAACTTTCCTCAACAGTCATGTTCCTCTATGTATAAATATGAATCCATATAAAACTATAGCTACATATAAAAACAAAAATGTCCCTCAGTAGAGCTTCATTCATAGATATCAGTTCCCTAAATGTGCACAAATTATTCTCTGGGAAAACTGAGAAAATGTCAAATAAAATAAATAAATAAAAAACTCTGATCTGGATCTGAACCAAAATTGAATCGGTGCTTCCCTGACTCATATCACATCCTTCCACCAATTTCCATGGAAATCTGCTCAGTTGTTTTTTTTTTTTATGTCGTCTTACAAACAAGCAAACGTAATAAAATCTAGCATCTTCTAAACTATTCAGCACTGAAGTAAAATCCCTTTTCAGAGTTCCTTCTGAAACCTTTGAACAACCCTGGGGAAACACTGTGCAGAATGGAAGAAACATGGGGGAATCAGCTACTACATGGTGAATGGTAGACTACTTACTGTAGGTTGCATAACATATTGTTGATGAGGCATCCATGACGTACTCTGGACCTGAGGACAAACACATAAAATGTAATATTATGGTAACAACATAAATTCTCCTCAGTTTTTTCCTTGTATATTTTCTTGCCAGATCCATTTAGTATCCAACCCACATTAAGCAATACACGCTGTTCAAATATTCACAATATGTTCAAATACTTTTTCAAAATGATTGCGCTGGTTTTTAATGCACCACAACGGCTGAACTTTACACAGATTAAGCCGAGCCAGAGACTTGAGTAAAGAATTGTCTGGAGGCAGTAAATGTCGCTGCTGCCTCATTATTTAACAGTAGAACTTGTGCATATAGAGCCGATAAATTAGGCGGCTTCACTATATTATAATTAGAATAATATTAATCATAAACTATGATTTCCAGTGGAATAATTTTCCAGTGGAATAATTTCACAATTTATGTTACAGCCACAAAATGTCTTAAACTGAAAAACATTACAATAAAATTATGTATTTTCTTTCCCCTCATAAATGGGATTAGATGTTTTAAATATATTTTTTTTAGCGTAGCCTTGTGTTATGCAAGTCAGTGACAGTCTAATATGTCACTTCCATATTTGCATATAATCGCCATATGGAACAATAAGACTTTTACACAAAACGTTGAACAATAAACTGGTTTTGATGCTGAACATTAAAAGTTGACAAATCGCAGATGGTCTTATCTTGAAAGAACTTTTGCCTGATTATTGAACAGTTAATACATTTTGGGAGTCCTCAGGTCATGACGTCTCCACTCATGTGTATCAGCTCTATCAAAATAAAACTAAACATGGATTCTTTCTTGCTTCCTTTCAGTACGATTGAGATAAAGTATTGGAAACACAGGGGAGGGTTGATGCTCAGTGGGCTGAAGGGTTCTGAAAACTCTTTGGACCGTCCACTAGACAAGACCAACAAGTTCCTGCAGGATTATTATTTATCAATAACTAAAAGGTGAACAGAGCTTCTCTTTTTCGTGGGACACACACAAAGCTGAAGGAAATCACAGGTACATTCACAGGTTGAGGAATGAGAAAGTAAAAGCGATGGTGAAACAGTGACAGAGGCCATGATCAAGAGACTGGAGGGACGGGGGAGCAAACACAGCTTTCCGACGGGCTGCAGGGAGGAATTAGACAGCTTGTAGCAGACAAACACGCAGGCTGGCCGCTGATCCTGGTAAAACGATTAGATTAAACAAAGACAAACACGGATTCATTTGCTATAAGAGCAATCAATCCTCTGAGCCAACCCGAACGCGTGATCTGGATCCACACCTAAACAAGCCTCAGATCCCACAACGTGCAGCCAAGTCCGTTTGTTTGTACAAGGCAATATTTGTTCTCCCGCAGCTGAGCGGGACAGCAGAGGGACACAGAGGAGGCTTATCTTTATTCACTTAACTTCAGCATTCTCTAACCAGGAGGCTGCATGACCATCATGCCATTTATTTAATAGGAGTGTGGGGAGCAGGGGTTTTACACAAAGGCTCCTTTACACGGGGCACATCGGGGCCCGGCCCAGATGAAAGGAGATAAATGTGGTAAAATATTTGCTCATCACTCAAAGAGGGGTTTATATAGTTAGGTGAGATTGCTGCAGGAGACACTGCTGAGCTAATACTGATGCTTTAGTTTTATATTCAACCCAAACTCATTTAAATCAACAGCTCATGTTTTCCCTTCTTTCCCTGGTCATGTGGCTCGTTTAATGTTTTGCTGCATTTCTAAAATCTAAGATAATTTCAGATTCACGATGCGAGTTGACGACATGTCTCTGCTTATCTGTCCCCCCCCCCCCCATTTCCTTCCAGACACTCATTGCACCATCCGACATGCCTCAAAACTGATCTGCGAACGCAAATATCTTCAGATCACATGAATAATGAATGAGTTATTAATAGCAAGTTTAGAGCAAATAAACAGAAGCTAAACATGCAACTACTGACTCAATAAAGATGTGAGCAGTCACAAACTGTATCTGATGACTGGTTCTCCCTGTCTGCTCCGGTACATTCTGCCAGATTTGAGATTTGTTTACACAAGTCAAGAACAGGTCAGTCAATTTCAGAAAACATCCATCTATCCCGACTCTCTGATAGGAGCCCTGAGGAACATCACCTGAAACAGCGCCCCCTACAGCTTCATCATCACATTTACAATAACGAGCCTTTGGTAAAGCTCTTTAAATGGATTCTGTTCGATCAGGTTTAGGCACAAAACAAGTTAAGATTTCATAAAGATCACGGTTTTGGTTGTAATATCTACTTGGTTGGAAGACGTTGATCGTCATGGTTACAGTAAGTAAAGATGTGGAACGGTCTTGGTTTTACTCCCATATCAAAGTTTTATGTTTTGTTAAAGTGCCACGATTCTATTCGCTCCATCCTCCTCTTATCGAAGACTTTGTCCGTCTTGAGACTTTGTCACCTTTCTTCCTCCTATGTGTCATGATTACTGCAGCCACTAGAGGTCAGCGAGGAATAAAATGTAACTATGGGTCATAATAAGTGGCTGTCAAATTTTAGGGGAGGGCCATCTTCCAAAATGAACCTTTCCACTATCTATCTGTTGTAGAGATTGTACTGTCATGATGTTGCTGGAAGTCACTGTATTTGAGTTCAAATTTCAGCATCATTCACAACTATAGCTAATTTTGTGGCTTTACTTTGCATGATCTTGATCTTGGATGTGAGAATGTGAGACATTTAACAAATGATGTATTGTAGCATTATGTTATAAGATGGATTTTCTGTGGCTTGGGGACTGAAATTGGGCCTCGACTCAAAATACTAAATCATTGAAGGAAAAATAAAAAATGAAGCACAGACAGATCTGTCATCTGATACGTTTCCTTTTGTGTTCACAGATCTGAAGGTTTGTGCCAATTCTTTTGCAGATGACGACTTCATTTCAACTCCCCTTGATTAACTCGAGTCTGACTTGGACGTAAAAACATCGCTGACGGAGTGAGTTTGTTTATTCTGCATTACAACAGCTAGTAAGGCAACAATTATTCCACAGCTACAGCCGGTTCAGGGTGACTGACCTCAGGAGCTACCTCTGGCTGAACCTCACCGCTTGTGTTACCGTTTTAAACAGCCTGTCAGCCAATACGCCAAAAAGCCAAAACTCAGTCAGTCGTTCAGCCGCTCGTTTAGACAGTCAGTAAACCAGCCTGCAGCCACACATCCAACCAGCCAGCCAGTCAGTCACATACTGTATTTAGTGCCCAGTGAGCCAGCCTGCAGAGCCAGTGATGTAAACCAGGCCGCGGCTGGCTGGCGGCACTAGCCCAGATCTTGGTGGTGATCTGGCCTGGACTGGATCCTGTCATGCGGATCATCAAAGCTGATTTTCCGGGGAAACAGAGCCAATCGTGATTCAAGCTCCTCTCCGGAGCCAGGCTCCAAAAGAACACACCGTAACACCGCTGCTGGCACGGGTCATTTCCACATTTGATAAATCAATGCCGTTAAAATAGCAGCTCAAAAGAAAATATCCACTAGCCATAAACATGAAAGTATAAATGACACATACAGTGATTTCTATGCACCTTGAGATTTTCATTACAAAGGTACTAGTTTCCATCATAAAAGAAAGTGATTTCCTTTTGTCTGGCCTGTCTGTCTTGTCTTCCCTTTTTCTTCTGCCTCTGCGCCTTTGTACTTGAACAGAAGATGAAGGACTCACCTTCCTGCCGTGACTGGCTGAAGGGCAATATTACAGGAAGCGGCGGCAGAGCTGCCCGATATTGAAACTGTGAGGATTAATATTCCTCAAAAGCCCGGCCATTGTTTTTGATAAATCAATTTGGGAAGCCTTCCGAGAGAGGATTAGAGATGCGCCTTGGCCCACTTTTCTCTCTCTCTCCTCCTCCTCCTCCTCTTTCCCCCTAACCCTCCACCGCAGGTACTGCAACAGAGTTTTAATCAAGCGCGCCTCAAAGACGGGGCGCAGCAACCTTCAGCAACACCCCCCCCACCACCAGAGCCAGAGCTATCACCATCACCACCACTTTCCTTCCTCATCTCCCTAGTTGTCTTTCTCTCCATCTGTCCCTTCTACTTCCTCATCTACCCTTCATCTCACTATCTTCGCCCGTCTGTCTCTGCATACCAAACGCAGCCGATGGTAAACGATAGCGTCTGAGCGAGAGGGCGCGGTGGCAGCGCCCCTCTTGATGTTTAGATTTGGCAAAGGTTGCCGCGTGAAATGTGCGCCGACGTAAAGCGGGTAACGCTCTTGACATCTCACACAGCCAATTTTCACGTTCCCTGTCCTGTTCTGTTTCATTACGCCGCAGATCACAGCCACGAGGAATGGGGAAATTCACTTTAGGGAAGGGGAAGCCATCGTATTGAGGTTGGCATGAATAAAATGAAATTAAAAAAAATGTCTTTCATGGCATTATCAGCAGAAGGAGCACAAAAGATTTCAGTGGGAAAACAGGGAGAGGGAAAAGAGTGTTTGTGTTTCCAAGACACATTCATTCTTGATGGGTGATTTTCTTTTTTCTACCCTGTCAGCCTTTTTCCCTTATCCCTTTTCTTTCGTTGCTTGTTTTCTGATGCCTGTTGTGTTTGCCGCCTACGAAACAGATGTCATCGAGCACAGCTGGAGTGGCGAGGAGACGATGAGAGAAGAAGAGACAGCCTCACGCTGTTTCGCAGCCCACCCCCTCTCTTCTATTCACAAAGTAAACCCTCCGATTACACATACACACAAGTCTATCCATAATGCAGTGCGTTATGGGCCCACCTGATATGTGGAAACGGGGGAAGCAGCGATGAAGGGCGTGATGGAGGTCTGTGCGATCATGCGGTTGGTGGCGATGCTGTAAGGCGAGGAGTAGAACCTGAGAAGAGATAGAGGGAGGGAGGAAGAGGGAGAGAGGAGAAAAAGAGGAGTAGAGAGGGGGAGAGGAAAGTACACAGCAGAATAAGTGTCAAACTCAGATGAAGTATACACGGCATAGCATAATATAAATTTTATATTTTGTTACCTTACTTTACCTTTACAAACTGAGTTATGAACTGTCACGTACTTAAGTGTACAAATGTTTCTCTGTCTGTGTAATAAAGACAAATACTTGCAAACTTTAACACACACACACACACACACACACACACACACACACACACACACAGGACTCATCCTATAGATTGCTCTGAGCAAACACTTGGCCGTATACAGGACTCCACATAAAGGTTTCATGAAGTGTCTCATAGCGTCTCAATTGAAAAGTCTGCTTTTATCATCGTATAAAGTGGGAGGTTGTTTGTATTTCTCTCCCACAAATGTTCCGGCGCCGAGGCGACACCGGGCACCGCCGGCCGGGCGACTTAAGTAGCACGTCTCTACGGCGAATCGCAGAGAACTCGATGCATTTGAAGAAGCCGAGGTTTGACACGAGCTGCGGAGAAGCGAGTCGTCGGCTGCGCTGCTTAATCTTATTGCGACTGAATGTTGCTGAGATCCCAATAGTCTCTGTCACCTGAGCTGAAGATCATATTACTGGCTGAGGATATTAGACAAGTTATGTACTCGGCTCTGGGACACCACACTGGATTTGAACGTACGGAATCAGCTGTTCTATGTTGTACTACAATTTATTTTACCCCTAATGTTTAGTTTGAAGTTCTGGACACCCAGAGCTCCCTCTTAACAGCGGAAAAACATACTGATCATCATTTTATCAGCTGTACACTGACTGACCTTTTCTCATTTTCAAAACAGATGCTTATGAATAGGCTGTTCTTTGACCTGGTGACATTTCAGAACTTTACAGCAGAGGGAGACAATGGAGTTTAATTCCACTCTGTTTGTGATGTTTACCAAAGCAACAAATCCCACATACGTCTATTTGAATTGAGCTTATTGTCGTTTGATTATAGTTTGTTCATAAGAGGTGAAACTTCATTCTTGTCGGCCGAAATGGGCATAAGTCAAATGACATATTTGATTTCTTATATATATATATATATATATATTGTTTTCTTTGTTCATGGTTGGAATATGTCCTTGTGTTAGTTTGTTGACAAGCACTGCCACTTAAATAATTTTCTTTATATTGACTTTTAATGGATAGGTAGAAAATATAACTGGGGTATATTTGAAGAAAAACTATTTGTTTTTTCAATTACAATTATTATTTTTACACATACAGCAGTGGGGCCTGTTTTATTTCAAACAAAGATGGTAAAACCAGTGTCAAAACAAATGAAGGGATATATGTCACTAATAAGATGCTTATATACACATATGTTTTGTTTCTCTTTGCTCTTCTTCTATGGATATATTTGAGACATTGATAGAATCTAGAGCATTTAAAATTCAGCCCACATTATAATATACATCCATTAAGTATAATTTGCATTATAATTACATTTTACATTCACTAATTCAATATGCAATTGAATCTGTTTATGTATCAGTAAGCACAGTGAAGTGAGGTGCAGTTCTTGCTTTAAAATTTCCGGCTTAGTTTAAACTAAATCATATAATTCCACAATTCATCGCACGCTGAATCACCATATTTCTTTGTGTTAATGTTTGAATAAAGTTGAATACTTTTACTTTCTTTGCTACTTAATTCACCCTATTTCCCGTTTCTCTCTCTGCGACGCCGCCGTTATGCTAAACTTTAGGTTGAATGTATTAAGAGTGAATCATTTCTTTTCGCTTCCTGTTAATATCTGTGGGAATATAATTTGGCGGATTTGCAGCAAAGCAGGCTTTTACATGGCGGGCTGTGTTTCATGAGTGATGCTATTCATCCAGTTATTTTGGGTGGGGGGGTTTGAGGTTGACTCCAAGTCACTGGGGGATAAGTGGTTTAAGAAGTGGGAAGTGAGGAGCTTCCTGTGAACGACTGAGGCCACGGGGAGACGGAGGGGGAGCCTCGGCACTCTCCTTCCTGCCTCGGTACTGTGGGGAAAAATAAAACACGCTGCCGGGTCGTTTATTTCCACAGCACCATTAAGTCATGACATAAAGACACACAGGAACACACAGGAACGAACACACACACGCATACGTAAAAGACCCACACACATGATAACACGCACACAGGCTCTCTTAGCTGCAATTCCTCACCCGACCCCACCAAGGAAAACTGATTTTTCAAGTCCATATAGATTAACTTAATCAAACGGTAACAAAGTGCACACACTACATTCATCTTCATGTATGACACCGGTATTGACCCGGGTCCCATGAGCCGAGAGGTGAGTGTGGTGCACGGTGCAAAGGATGGATTGACCATCAGGCTCTTACCCGTTCTGCATCGCAGTGGGATCGTATGTTAACGCCATGCCAGTCTGCAAGAGAAGAGCACATCATTACAAATTAAGAGAGTTGGATAAATAGAAAAATAAGATTAAACTGCTACAAATGAAAATGTGACATTTGAGAGGACGCAGCAGAAAATGTTGGTCATGAAATAAAAACAAATTTCTTCTCATTTGCGAAACCATTAAATAAATCAACATTTTTTACTCATTTCAGTTTTTGTATAGATTCAACAAACCAATGGACCAATACTGATTTTATGGAGTTAAATTTTCCAATAACGATCTATCGGCTAATACAGTGGGGTTCAAAAATCTAAGACCACAGTGAAAAGCTCCCATATTTAAACGTTAACCTGCAAATTATCAGTAAATATGAGGATTCTGAAATTCGTTTCTGTTTCACCAGGGATGACAAATACAAAATTACAACCGGGAATATTTAACTGCATTGGAAAAACAAGTTGTCATATGTTACATATTGAACAAGATACACAACAATAAAGATATCTGTAGAAGGTTTAATATATATATTGATCGGGCTCTAATTTAAATCAAAATATTTGAACCCTTAAGTGAGATCAATATTTTCTGAATGACACATATACCTATAGAATATATATACATACATTGGACATGTTCATTGTTCCGCATTGTGCTCTTGTGTCCTGTGTGTTACCCTGAGCTCGCACACACTGTTTGTCTCTGTCGATATGTTCTTGCACCAATGTCAGCGAGATAATTCACTGTACCTTCATTGTACTTGGGCAGTAACACGATTTGGACCCTGATGCTTTTTGTTGGCGATAAATTAAATCAAATCAAAAATCAACTCGTTCCAAATTGGAAAAACTGACAAGTGACAAAGCCGATGTGAGGAAAATCTTAGTCAATAGGACAAAAGTGAATTAGTATCGAGGACGCCTCCTTCTCCATTTCAATCACGTACAATCATGTTTTTATGAATGAGAGGAAATGAAGAAATGCCCTTTGGAGAGGAACGGAGTGAGCAGAAAACTGAGTCCTTTGTCTGGCGATGGTGTGCTCGTGTGTGGTTGTACGCGTGCATGCTTGCGTATGTGGATGTGTGTGTGTGTGTGTGTGTGTGTGTGTGCACGAGGCCCTCTTAGAGTCCAGGAGAGAAACCTGTGCGCTGCAATCCGTCATCTGCATTCCTGAAGGTTCTCCCCTGGAGGAGAGCTAATCCGATTTCTTTTAACGGGAGGCTGCTGAGGACGGCAGATTTCATCAGTGTACACACAGGCTCACACTCACACACACACACACACACACACACACACACACACACACACACACACACTCCCTGCCCTTCCTCTCTCTTACTTTGCTCTCCCTTCCCCTCCTTCCGTTCTTCGTCGTCTTGTGTTCTCTTCCTTTCTCTCCGTAACTTTCTCTCTTCACCCCTGCACCCTCCTCATCTCTTAATCTACCCCCCTCCCATCTTTCTGTACCACTCTTTTACCCTTGTTCCTCCAGAGGACTACCTACGCTGAGCCACACTGTTGTGGGAATAGTGGCTCAAAGGAGCAGGAGGAGGGTCAGTGGCCCTGGAAAAAACCCACGGGCGTGAGCACAAACGGAGAGAGAGTAAGCCCTCGCTGGCACTTATAGTGTGGATGTAGTGTGTGTGTGGTGGTCGGCCATTGTTCAATTAGTGTGAGAGGGAAGTCAAATTTTAGTAAAGCTACTGGATGCCTCTGTCCCTGTGTTTTATAAATATCTTCTACTATTATTTGTATATATTAACTGTCAGTGTCCAAGTCCACAAGGTTTCACAGTGAGTGTTTATTCACCCTCTTCACTCTAAATGTGAGATAAAGAGATTCTGAGAGCTGTCTGCATGTGCACGTGCATGTTCACATGTGCGCTAATAGCATGGGCAGACATGGCCAGCTGTCTGGCTGATAACTCCCCTAAGTGCTGCCCTTGGTTCCATGTGCTGATGAATTCCACAGCAGAGAAGCTGCTGGCCGGGGAGCCTGCACGGCCAATGACTGATTACTGACAGAGTATTTGGCTCTGTCACACCGAGGGGAAAGGAAGAGACAGAGACAGTTTGTGTGTGGTTCCGTCTGAGCTTGATCCAAGACTGGGAAAAAAATGACCCCTTTACTACGCAGTATATTGTACAGGCTCACCGAACATGCTTGGTCTGGAGAAAAGCTGCCAGGGATAGTTACATCCTCACCTGATGCTGCGATTTAACAGAAAGTTTATAAGTTCAAAGATTTCTCATAATCGTATCAGAAAAAGGCCCAAATGTGGTGTAATGATAAGTAGAGAAGTGGAGAATAACTGTGATGTGATCGTTAACTCAAGTTGTAAAGAGGTATTTTCTCATGCTGATGTGCCTCAGGTGCAAATTATGTACAGGGATGAGGTAATCAATTAAAGTTTGACTCACTTTACGCAGCAAACAACAATAAATAATCGTGATCTTCTGGGTTTGAAGATTGTTGGAAACATTTTGGAACATCATTTTAACACGTAGCTCTAAAAGGGGTGAGGACAGCCAATATCAGGCACCTGGAAGGACACCTGTGCTGTGAGGGTCCTACACAGGAAGAGCCATCATCTCTTATCCACACACACACACACTGACCTACTCCCTCCTTCCATACACAGATTTGCTATTTATTTTTTCTTCTTGCCTCATGGCCACGCACACGCACGCACACACAAACACACACACACACGCACACGCACACACACGCACACACACACACACACGCACACACACACACGGACATCTGTCAGGCTTTCACACAGAGTGGAGAGCCGCATGTTTTTTTCATCTACACTCATTCCCCAAGAGTAGGTGCTTGAGAAGTGTGACTTTGAAAGTTTTTGTGTGTAGGAGTGTGTGTTGGTTACAGAGGAAGTGAAAAGAGAGAGAGGCACAAAAAGAGGGAGCACCCATGGTGTTTATGTCTACGTGTGTGTGTGGCGGGGAAAAAGAAAGTGCAGCGACTAATATGTTTGTCAGCATGAGACAGCGACAGACAGCACTTTGTAGACTCCCACTTTGGGTAGTTTACAAGGAAATCTGTCATATATTCCTCAATCCTCAGCAGCAGCCATCGCTCAGCACTCAACCCCTCGTAACTCCTGACTGATCATGCAATGTGTTCCCTGTCCCTCTCTTTCTCTTACTCTCAGCGAGTCACTCACTCGCTGTCTCTCCATATGCTGCTGTGGGATCCTGGACGACTTCAAACGAGGGGAGGAAGGGGCAGAGAAAGAAGGAGAGAGAGAGAGAGAGAGAGAGAGAGAGAGAGAGAGAGAGAGAGAGAGAGAGAGATAAAGAAAGAGAGAGAGAGAGGAAGATATGCAGGCAGAGTGAGATACACAGTAGAGGAGGAGAGGGAGAAGGTAGAGAGAGAGAGTAATGGATGGTGTGCTGCTCCTCTTCATCTCCCTGCCACAGCGAGTGAGGTGAGGAATGGCCTCAGCTCTGATAAACAGACTAACACGTGATGCCTATCTCGCATCCACCTGCCAGTGCAGCTGATCAATGGCCACATGCATGGCACACTATACTCATGGAGGGTCTTCCTCTTGACACTGTGGACAAGTAGATACTGGTAAACCCGAGGTTTAACTAGAGTTTCAGCAGTTTATAAAGACGTCAGTGCTTATATAGGAAAACACAGTTCACAAAGACCTGAGGAAAAACAAAAACAATGGATTCTCAACAAGGACTAGTTTTAACCATAACCTCAATTTAAACCTAATCCTTCAAAATAACCCTTAACTCTTACTGTCACAAGCCTCAATTGTGACGTCAATTAAGCAGCTTTCACACATGACATCTTTGTCTGCGTCTTCTACGTGTCTGCGTCCTGTTGTATTCCTTTAGATTTTTCTGCTTTGTCTCAGTTGAATGTTAGAAGCATCAACAACACGTCCATTCCTCGGGAATTTTACAAGGGGGCTGGCAGGACAATTCTGGAAAACGTCCAGAGCAAGTGACTCAGACATTTGGGTCTGGATCATTTCAGGAGAATTCCGGGGGTTCAGAGCACATCTAAAGGCAGCATTAGTAGAAACCCTGTTTGCTTGAAGGTCTAAATGTCACATTGGCCCTTTCAAGGATAGCAACAGAACATGAAACACACACACACACACACACTGGAGCCTGTTCAGCCACAGACATACACATTCACACTCACTCTGCCTTGAACCCAGGCTGTTAAACCTTGGCCTCTCAGTCAAACCCTGGTGCCTTCACGCAGTGTAATGTGAAACACTGCAGGAGCGATGGGGTCATAGAGAGAGAGAGATGGAGGGGAGGAGAGGGGCCGAGCGCACATGAGGGATTTCCTCTCTCACAGAGACGACAGGAAGAACTTTCAACTTTCAACTGAGATACATAAGCAAACATGAGCACTTTGAACGTTTGAGTTTAACGCCCTCTCCACTCCTCTGCGTTTGAGCCTCTGGTCCACATGAAAATGGCGTTTTTAAGTCAATTAAGTTTTTTACGCATAGTGTTGTGTAATGAGCATGGGCCAGAAACGACAAAAACAATATACCGAGTGTGCGTCTCTGCCTTTAGAAACATTATTTGATGTAATATTTCTTGGTGATGAGTGTTGACTTCTATCCCTGCAAAACATTCACTGGCAACTGAAGCACGATTAAAAACTAAGCATATGTTTTTTTTAATATCAAACCAAAACTCTTTTTGTTTCCCTGAACTTAATGAAGGAGACATGAGACAAACAAAGATCTTAAAGTCTTGAACAAACAAACCACCCTGAACTCCCCCTCCACACACTATTGATATCATTATCATTTCTCCCTTATTCTTCTTCATGCACCTAGAAGACGAAGTACAAGCACACACGCAGTCAAGCACGCACACACACACACACACACACACACACACACACACACACACACAGTCATCTCACTTTACCTCAAATCAACCCTGTCAATGTGTGAGGCGATGTAGCAATGTGATTTAGGTTAAACACGCACCACTGGCTTATAGGTGTTAGGACTGCTGAGCATGTGATTGACAGACACACACACACACACACACACACACACACACACACACACACACACACACACACACAGCATATGCAATACCAACTCCACTTCTCAACACACCCAGGACCCCCACCGCCGACACAAACGCACACACACACAGAGAGCATGTGTATTCTGAAGGACAAACATTTCATCTCTCCCGGTCTCCCCTACATTGCAGTTTCAGCACAACTGTCAGCCTCGGTGCCTGTGTGTGTGTGTGTGTGTGTGTGTGTGTGTGTGTGTGTTCACTCTCCTCTATACAGTCCAGGCCGAATGACTACTCTACCTTTCTCCTCTGTGTGTCCTTCCTCGTAGAGCTAGTTGGGAGCCTACGAAGCGACTTTAACCTTGTCTCCACATGTTGCTGATGAATACGTTACCACAGCGCTGGATCCAATTTCAGGTTTCCCAGCATTCTGATGTATGGCGGGAATATACGTGTTCAGCGAGGCGTTTGGCTTGAGATGCAATTTACGTGACAGAGCCTATACATCCGGGGGCAGGTTGATCGATATCAGGGCTATTTTTCTCCTGTGTTTTTTTACAGCTTCATACCTTAGAGTAAATACAAATGACAGGACGTAATGCTTTACATGAACCTAGATGCAGCCAACTTTGTGAGCAGGGTGGGGCCCTGTTCTTGTAATTACCATTACCTCAGCGGTAAACGCCTTATTTAAAATGTCACGGTGCTGAAATGGAAAGAGTTTAACAGAGTTAGCCCACGTGTTCTGGCCACGTTTGAGTTTCCCATTTATAGATTCTTGGTTTATTCAGTATATTGAGTACACGAGTTAAAGTGAATAGACTTTGGGATTAAAATCCTTAGTCATGATTTGTTTTTGACAAACTAATATTAAGTTTCTATGGTTGATACTTGACTTGTATTCTTCTTAATCTGCTCAGTTTATTACTCACTCTTTATTAATGGCATCTATTGGCCACTTGATAAGAAAACCTGAAGAAGCTGGATGTTCAACGCATCTTTCGCTGAAGAAAAAGATTTGTATCCCATGCAGAATATTAAAACATACATCTTGTGTGAGATGATATTTGCACAAGTTGTAGGGGAGGAAATCAGTTTATTTTAAATCTGATGTAACGTCTTACCTCGCCATCCCTGTGCCACGGCCTCCCGTTCTGAGGGTACTTGCTCTGGCTCTGGCGTTTCTTCTGCCCTCCGTCTGCAAATTTGCACAGCAAAGGCTCTATGGGAGCTGCGGAGAGGGGGAAAGAGGACAAAATCATGTGAGAAGGATTGTATGTGACCTCCCCCCCACCCCTCAGAAGGACAGAAGACCCTTTGAACAGTGTCGCATTTCTCTTCTTCTACCATCTCACCCCTTTCCCTCCCTCTTCCCTCCCTCACTCCCTCCTCCCCGGCCTCCAATGAAGCTCTTAGTCAGATTCCCAGACCAACGATGTTGGCAGGCCCTCCGTACCCCTGCTCCGGCTGGCAGCCCATGAAAGAGCATCGCAGGGTATTGTTGAAATAATAATCACAGTAATCGCTCTTGTAAATACCTCTGAGATGGTAATGTAGGACCGCTCTGTCAGCCAGAGCTTGTTTCTATAAGGCGTTCCTGTTCCTGACGCATAATCCCTGTTTTAATTTAACAGACATCTTTGCCTTTATTTGAAATTTTATGCCTTTTTCCACCTCGCAACCATCGGTGCAAGCGTCTCGCTGGACTGCGAACACTAGGGGCGCTCTACCACACTAAGACAAGAAACAGAGGATTGACAAAAACAGCCGCACTTCAGAGCTGGCAAGTGAAAACCAAACATGAAATGACAGAGCTGTTCTAAGTTCAACTGCAAAAAAAACAGAGAAAGAGGGACCGTCTATGCGGCGACTGTCTCCATATCAACATGCTTTTGTGTGAATAATTGCCAATAAAAGGTTGATGAAAATGTTGCGACGACCCATAGATAAGTTCTGAAAGGGCACGTTCTCACACTTGAGCTGCAGGTGAGAGGAATAAAAATAGGCACCATGGGAAGAGAGAGAAATCTGTAGAAAGACAGGTTCAATGAAAAAAAAAAAAGGGTCTTCATGAGCTTTTCTCATGAGAAACAGGTGGCTGTTTTGGCCGGGGTGTGTGTGTGTGTGTGTGTGTGTGTGTGTGTGTGTGTGTGTGTGTGTGTGTGTGTGTGTGTGTCTCCCCCTTTTCAGTCTGCGATGGCGAGATTGGAATCTCTTTGGGGGCAGACTGCGGAGATGAGTGAGCGGAAGGGAGACAGTTGGATAAACACATGAGTACAGACAAGGAACAAAAACAGGGAGAAGAAGAGTGAAAGAGATATGGCTGAGTGGAAGAGAGAGTGAAACAAGGGGAGAACAGAGTGAGAATCTACCGCGGGATCAAACACTCGTTCCCTGGGAGGGCTGTACAGTTCAGCTCTATAGTACAGTACACACACACACACACACACACACACGAGCTTGTCCAAACACCGAACCTCTGCTGCCCTGCACCTGGTGGCTTAGAAGGGAGCTGACGGCTCTGCTGTCAACGCATTCGCATTACGGGCCTGGCAGCTCGTGACACTGCCGCTCTGTGACGACACGGGCCGATGATGGGGGGGGGCGGGCGAGCAATGGGACCTTTCGTCACGCCTCGCTAGAGATGACACCCACTGAGAAAATTGCTGATGGTTTAATCTTCTCTCGCAGATGTTAAGACGCACCTTAGGCCAATAATGGTGCAGCGTCACAAGACGGCGGAGAATGAGGCGCTGTCAGGATTGACGAGGCGGTGACAGCAATAAAACCGTGTCAGGGCGAATTTACGACGGGGGAGGTTTCCGGTTGAAGGAAATGATTCGGGTGTTAATGAGCAAACACGATGATTTGTATATTAACTTCCATTCATTTCACTGACATGTCACTGATACTGTCACATTAAGGGAAGAATTATTTGGAAGTTCGAGAGGGTGTCTTAAGAATGCAAATAGGAAGATGGCTGTGTGATCGTTAATGTGACTATGGGGCCAAACTATTTTAGTTTCAAACTTCTTCAAGCCCACACATACAATACGAGTGAAAACAGTGATTTCTGCGTGCACAGCTGAGGAGATGGGCGTGAACTTGCTGCTCCACGCTGCCCCACGGTTGACCGCGAGAAGGTCAGAGATGGGCTGGGGACTGGAGTGTTCTAAGTGAGGGCAGCATCAGCCGCTGTCCCCGCCTCAAAAGGACCAAAATTCAAGTTGACGAGCGCATGACTGTCAAATGTGTCACCGTGCAGTTTCAAATGCGAGTTCACCCTCGTCTCAGCCCTGTGCTCGCAGTTGTGCAGGCAGAGCAGAAATGCTCCCGACCACTTTCTTCATAAGGATAATGTCCTGTGCATGAATTCCGAGACCAAATAAACGCCATACCAAAGACATTCAACTTTTCTGAGTGTGAGTGTGTTTCTGTGGCTTGAGGCGATCCAACGAGACCAAACTTTTCAGAGTCAGCCAAGGAGAATGTAGCCTGGTAGGGAGAGTGAGAGAGAGATGCTGCGGAGGAAAAGCAACAGAACCACTCCCAAACCTCTCCTCTGAGATAATTAGCCATCGGAGAAATTTAGAGAATCTGACACGAGAGTACGCTGACGTTCCCCCACTGACTTCATGCCCAGTTCCCACCACCAGCGAGCCAATTTGTTTAAAACTTCAGCCCAAGATCAACAGCCTCACACCACCCCACCCACCCTGTGAACACACTCACCCCTCTGTAGCCCTGACACACACACACACACACACACACACACACACACACACACACACACACTTCTGCCCTGAAAGTTCCTCTGGCATAACCCTTGAATACACACACACAAACCCACGGACACATACACACACAATAGGAATCGCTGCCAGCTTAAAAACTCTTCTTAGACCTCTCACCGCACACCGTCATCACTGACACAGCCCAGAATAAACTCGGCCACTGGCCGTACACACTGGGCTGCTGATGCTGCGTCTTTA
This sequence comes from Hippoglossus stenolepis, assembly GCF_022539355.2. Classification (NCBI taxonomy): domain Eukaryota; kingdom Metazoa; phylum Chordata; class Actinopteri; order Pleuronectiformes; family Pleuronectidae; genus Hippoglossus; species Hippoglossus stenolepis. The sequence continues at coordinate 6,430,716 of NC_061499.1, forward strand.
GGTCACGGTCTCCAAGTGAAACACGTTTCCTCCGGTTGTAGTGTCTGATGTGTCGTTTGGAAAAAAGTTATGAAGTAGCTGCCCTTTGATGATCCTAAATTATAGGAAAAAGAAGTGAAGTGTTTTGGATCAGGGGTCAACAACTGCCAATAACAAGGTGCTCCATGGGGACTCGTAACTGGTTTTTAATGCGGGTTGCCGTAGGAACTGGTAAACACATTAAGGCAGGGTGACCACATGCACGTGATCAAGTGCACACAGGACCAACCCCACACATGACGGCGAGCGAGGCACTCTGAGGCGGTTTAGTGAGAGTAAGACGTCTGCGAGCCTCGTCTCATCACATCTCAGTCATACTCCACTCTGTGCATTTGGCTGGAAGAGACAGTCATGGCTCTCTGTTCATCAATAGACACTTTACCACCCAGTAAAATGAACCAATAAGTGCACGCAGATGTACTTCAGTGCAAGACACTGCAATTACAACAGCCGTTTAAATTGAAGCTTGTTGCAAGTTTCGCTTATTAGCGCTCCATGCATAAGTAATTATTGCTATTACTGTTGTTTCCTATGGGCCGGCATCTGGGGGAAATCAGCGCTTTGTCTGCGGAATGAAAGCCAGCGCAGCGAGAACACCAGATCTCGCCGTTCCTTTTCTTCCTGCTATCTGTGGACAAAGAGAGCTTACGTGCTCCGGATGGTCTCGCAGGGGCCAGCTGAATGGCGTCTTGATCCATGAATGCAAATAAGCGCGTGTATTGTAATGCATCAATGTCAGAGCGTCATACAGTCATCTGCTGCTCAGAATTGGACCGTGCATCTGTTTGGCGTGAATGGCGAAATCATGCAGGAATACCCCCTAGGCTGTAGCAGGGCTGGGTAAAAGGTTTTGCTCAGGGAAACAGGCGTCTTTTCACCATCAAGACAGTTACAAAAGAGGCCTCTCACAGGCTCGGAGTCAAACTGGGACGCCCTCGCTTTGCTCCGAGAGTGTGCAAAGCTCTCGAGGGCGAACAAAGGGAACTGTTCAGCCACTTCTGCCGAAATATGTCACTCTGAGAAAGCTTGAGTGAAAGGAAGCTTTCCACTTCCCAATGACAACTTTTGGTCAAAGGTTCCAGCGGATTCTTGGGCTTGAGGTTCCATGAGCTAAGCGTCTAAAGAAAAGTTAGTTGGACGGCTCAGTGTTTTACTGCAAGGACATATTTGGAAAGGTTGAGGAAGAGGAAGAAAGCGGACAGTATTTTATTGGAACGCTGCTGCACTCTCATGCTGCTCGAGGGGATCTCTAATTGGATCAACAACTGTCTGATTCCCATCAGCCGGCTTGACCTGTCTGCCCAAAGCGAGGAGGCTGCGTCTTATGGGAAAGAGAGTGAAAGGGAGTGGGAGGGAGAGAGTGAGAGACGTGGAAAGACACAAGACAGATACAGGAAAAGCAACAGAGCTCAAGGGACAGTGTTCTGGAAATAGAGGAAGAGATAGTTGCTAGAAAAACACAAGACAGGTGGGGCAAGACAAATGAGAAGAGGCATCGACAAAAACTGCAGCCGTGTATACACGTAGCCATTTTCAGAGTCAAACAGACAAGCTCAGAATGGCCGCCCAACCAGGAAGGGAGGCGGCGGCAGCTTCCCTACAGGGAGCGGCTTTGACGGATCCCAGTCGATAGCTCTCACAACTGCCACGCTGGCCTTGCATCCTTCAGCATGGAAATGAAGACAGTCTGCCAGCCGTTTTGCTGACAGGGACGGCACACATGGCTCAATGACACGGCCTGATAAATGGAGCGGGCGCTGCGAGGAGAGCTCGGCGAGAGAGCGAGACAAAGAGGAGGGGGGGGGAGATAGATGGGAAAGACAGATACAGTGTCGTAGAGAGACACGAGGAGACAGTGACAGAAGGGGGACCGAGGGGCAGAGAGAGAGATTCACCGAGGGAAGGAGTGGCAAGCCAGTTCCCCCCCCCCACCCCCCCCTGTCTGATCCATACTGTATGGATGAGCTGGAGAGACGAGTGTAGGGAGAAGAATGTCAACAACGCACTGCATCCGTTACACATGCTCTCTGGCTATTGATCAGCCCTTGCTCAGATTCTCCCATAGAGGGCTCCTGCCGCACGCAGGCCTGAGATGATATTATGGATTACAGGAAGGGAAGTGCGGGGATGAGCGCTGGATGCCGGCGGTAGAAGCCTGATCGATGAGCTATTGCGCACTTAACAAGACTAATGTTATGTAGGGAGTCTCTGACATGCTAATCCATCTCTCACTCTCTCCATCCGATTTCATCTCTCTCCGTCATGGTTATCTCCCGTCTGCCTATCTCGATCCTCCATTTTTCTTTCTTTCCCTCTTTTCCGATTTCATCTCTCTCTGTCATTCTTTCTCCCGTCTGCCTATCTCGAGCCTCCATTTTTTCTTTCTATCTTTCTTTCCGATTTAATCTCTTTCTGTCATTTTACCTCCCGTCTGCCTATCTCGATCCTCCGTTTCTCTATCCTTCCTTCTGACCGCCTGTCTGTCCATCCATCTGTCCATCCCTCGCTCTCTCTCTCCGATTCCATCTCTCTGTCATGTCATCTCCTGCCCATTTTAATCCACTTTCTTTCTTTCTTCCTTTCTATATATCTATTGGATTCCATCTCTCTGCCATGGTTGTCTTCTGTCTGTCTACCTCGATCCTCCATTTCTCTTTCTTTCCTTCATTCTGCCCATCATCCATCCATCCCTCACTCTCTCGATCCGATTTCATCTCTCTCAGACATGTTCTTTCTTTCTTTCTTTCTTTCTTTCTTTCTTTCTTTCTTTCTTCAGACATATAAAGAAAAGCTGATGGATGAGATGAGCTCCATGTGTCTGACTCACAGTGAGTCCACACTGCAGCAGACAACTGCAGCTGACTGGCATCTTATGGGCACGGGAACACGTTTAAATCGAAGCGGTAGTCTGGGAACATGCAGACATCAATGTGACCTGATCTTCCCGAAAAAGGTGAAGAACACTTAACAAAATAAAGAGTTGTAATTACAGTAGCAGCTGGAAATATGGGTGAATATGATTGTGCCTTCGAGTGTTGGCTCCGAATTAATCTGCTCTTACAGTAAAATGTGAGCGCAGCAAGTGCAGCGCCAAACAGGCGGCGGGTTTCCAGCTGCTCGCCATCTCCTGCGAGACGAGCTCCGAGGTACCGGTTAAATGAAAAACTTCATTTTAGCTTAATCAGCTAAATCCACTTGCCATTCCCAATGCTAAGGTTGCCATGGTGAGCAAACAAATAGCCAGTGTATGTGTGCGAGTGCCAGCTCTAATGAGCGGCTCGCAGTCCTGCATCCATACATTATAATAACATTTATGCAAGCAGACAGTCCTCGCCGCATTCATTCCGAATGGCGTTGCGGAGCGTCGCTGGTTCCCGCAGTGAGTCGCGATTTTAAAGTGGCGGTGGCAGATGTTTCTAATGTCGAAGCCACACATGCAGCTCGTCACTGCCAACATCTTTGCCGCTGCAGTATCGGCAGCCACTTTACACAGCTGGCCAGGGTGGCAATTACAGCACAAGTGTCCGCATTGTGGTCGGCACAAAAACTGTAAGTACGGCACAGTACGAGACTGAAAAACACCACGTTTGGAGTGGATTCGAAATAAGATCCCAGCTAAGAAAACACCACAATGTGAACCAGGCGAGCGAGTACGTCACGGATTGGAAGCTACGAGCCGTGAGCCAACTGGACCAGTTTGGTCTTGAAGATGTAAGAACAATCATGCAAAATGCTTCATGACTTCTTCACCGATGAGGAGATTAGGCAAGAAGAGGAATAAAACGTACATACTATTAACAGCATATATATATATATTTTACGGCCTGCAGGGGATTGAGAATCTTCTTGGCCTAAACGCTTTGATGCGCTGGTAAATTTAAGATCACAGACTGAATTTGTGTTTAAAGGAAGAAAGGCATTAGACAGTAAGAGAAATAATGCATAAAGTATTAAATAATCTAAGAATGGAATAAACTGGTTCTGGCCCGTGGAGCTCTTTTTTTTTTTTTTACGGCATAAAAAACATGTCCGTGGCAGAGGGACTTAAGAGCAGCTGCTGCCGTGCTTCGCCTGTGGGGGTTGACTTGTGCTGCCACTGTCTGTGTCACTGCCTGTGTGGGCAGACAGTGAAGCTAGCTCTGTCCCTGTTAGCAGAGTATTATAACACTGCCAACGCCTCCAGTGACCCGTGAAACCTCCCATCTATAGAGATGAATCATACAGATGGGCGCTTTGTAATTCAACAGTGCTGCCCGTCCACCAGACCTGCAGCAAATATAACTCGCTATGACACCGGAGCAGAATCGGGATGAATGGGGGTTTCTGAGCTCTGTGGGGACATCTGAGCATTTCAATCTGGGCCACGTTCTATGAATGTGAATTTTCAGTTTATTGGGAACGCTTCAAACTTGAAAACATATTCTAACCTCTTAGTTCCCTTAAAGTTGAGGTCAGAGTTAGATTCATATCCGGGAAAAGGATGGAGCCTTCTATCCGTGCTCTGCGGTTATTTTGTCCGTATTTCTAAACTATCGCAAACTGCTCCACCATGTTTGTTGTTGTGAGAAGCTAAACTCTACGATGTCTTTCTAGTGGATGAATTGCTTAAAAACAGTGCCAACGTAAAGGATGCATGGAAGTATGTGGGCTATTACATAGTGTTAAACTGATGTATCTTTTTTCGTAGGCACGGGCAGCATAAACGAGTCTTTTCTACAGATTCCACACAATGTTATGTTACAGCAAAGTTATTCAGGTTTGTTTATCATGGAGATACTGATCGTATTTGGCATTTCTCAGCACTACACTTTTTATATATATCGTAGTTACACAAATTCACACTCTGCCCCTTGCAAATAGTCCTCCAATGTTTGTCTACTGATACCCAAAAGAACCAGTGGACGTTAGGTGCCTCATTGAATGGTATCTTACCCAGATGGCCCAACAATTCAAACACATGATTTTCTTGTTCTAAGAAAGGGTTATCTAACCTTTAGGCTCCTGTTGCCTGGAAATTGACAGTGACATTTGAAAGAGAAGCACAAATACAAGAAAGCTGTATCGGTCCGAGCGGCGGAGTGAAGCGCACAAAAAGGCTGTGGGTCTGTTAACTAGGTTTCCACCGCAGGGGCTTCCAGTAACAACGGTATGGACAGAAAAGAAAATGAAATTACAGCACAATAAATGAATTATCAATAAAGAGCCCTCAATACTGTATCTGAGGGGGATCAATATGCCACGGCCAGGCTGCAATGTGGGCCGAGGGCTGAGGGCACGCCTACAGCTGAGGGACCGGCCGGGTCGATAATGTCACTGGGGGTGCTCGACGATCAATGCCGCCAGTGACGTTGATTTATGATCAATGAAAGCGGGGCACCTGACTAATAAGGGAGGAAGGGGCGGAGGGGGGCGTACGAGAAGGGGGGGGTGGGGGTTCCATAGAGTCCCCTTTACTGTAACTGATTGGGGATCGATGGAGAGTGGCACCGTGGCTGATTAGGGATCAGGCGACTCCGTGGCAGAGGAAGGCAGCTATGTGTGAGAGGATTCTGTTGGCTGCGTGGAGAGCAGCCTGTCTGAGCCGAGCAGAGCTGCAGAGACTGTAATTAAAGCTGTGCTGAAAGGAGCTTTCCACCGGTTGATAGAAGCTGCAGGTGCAGCTCTCTTTGCTCTTTCACTGTCAAAAGAACACACACGCACACACACACACATACACACACACACACACACACACACACACACACACACTGTCACTAAAACACACTCAGCATATACATGGCCAAACACAGCACAGGAAGGTCTGCGCTACTTTCCTCTCATTGGTTCATTGCTACGAACCCAAATGATCCAAGTGTAATTTTTGGGGCACGATATGTTAAACGTATTACTTTCAGCAGATTACTTGATCGTGTTTCATTTCAGTGATATGCAGTAATTACAAACAGATGCTGTGGGTTGCTGCTTGTCTCATATTTGCCTTCAGCAAAGAGGTAGGAGTTGCTAATTTCATGAAGCAGTTAGTGACGCTTGCTCTTAAATAAAATTTAAAGCGAATCTTACACCTGACAGACAAGTATGAACTCCCACAAAGCAAATCTGCTTTGGCCCAGATTTGGCCCCACACTGTCACACTGCCACACTATCATCATTCCACATATCTGGTAGATTGATGGCACAGCGGCGTCCCACTCCTGTTTTGCCAGATCTGGGCCACGAGGAAGCCTAATGAATGCCTCATATCAACCAAAGGTGCAAAAGGTGGCCTGAATTTGTTTTGTGCTACCACATGGGCCCCTTAAGGTTCATATCAAGATTACATGTTGCCTAGAGCACCGCATGTTTGCCAAAAAAAGACTTTTGTCCAGGCCACAATAAGGCCAGAAGTGCCCCATCATATCCTGAAGTGGTCCACATCTGTATTCTCTCTGTGTTGCTTTGTTTTAAAAGGACAACCTTTGTCAGGCAACTCTCCTCTCACCTTTATTCAATCTCTATGATTCCTCTGGTAATCTCATAAACACTGAAACACATGAGAAGGTACAGACGTGGCTGTGAAATATCTGGAAGATTTCAGATTAGTGGCCTTAGCTTCACAAGACAAATAAAAGAAGGTAGATTTAGGTCCAAATTTAGACGCTAACCCCTTCATCTGTGCTTTGTCAGACAGATCCCTTCAGAGAGGAACGGTGCATCAGACGCTCCGGCTCATAATTCATTCATTTCTTAGGTATTCTCTTTGTTCTCCAGCAGCGTTGACACTAATTTTCCTCTGTCTTTCAAAAAAAAAGAAGAAAAAAAGTTGCTGACAACAAAGCTCACTGAATACATCAACTGTTTTCTAAGGAAGCTGCAGAGTCTGCTGGCGTAATTAAGTAGATATTACAGTGTATTGTTCAACAATACTGACATTTATGAAATTGTTTTTGATTTGGATGTGAAGGTCAGGCTGGTAATTACATGAATAATTAATTCTCAGAAAGAAGTCCGTCTAAGGTTGGCGCCATGTATGTGTCTTTTTATTCTGGGACGTAACATTAATATTAAATCACCAGCAGAGAGCATTATGCTAAGGAAGAAACATCATAAAAATAATTATTTAAATGGCGATTAGAGATTTTAGAGTCCTGGCCACAATCGGACGCCACTTCCCTCCCGTATCAGTATCTTATTGTTTTCCTCTCAATCTTCCCTCTGTTTCAAAGAGAAAAGCCCAAAACAACTAAAGATGGTCGCTTGTTAGCATGAAAAATACCACTTAGCAAACTCTTCAGCTTTAAACTAGTTTCAGTAACTACGTCCCCTTGAGAGAACAATATCAGAGCGATAACCGGAGAGAGAGGTCGACCCGTGGAGAACAACTTTGAGTAAGTCCTTGCCTAAACATCTCAGACGTGATGAAAGGCTTTGTTTTTCTCGGTCTGCGTTAATGGGTCCCAATCGATGTGGGAGAGCCGTGTTTTTTCTCCACATGTCCTGACCCTTGGGGAAACACAGGGAGGTAATGTGGGAGGGGAGAGGTATCGACAGACAACATCAATATCGCTGGGATTCACAAGCGGCCGCGTGCTGAAGGTAACTACTTCTAAGTTTAAGCTCAGGTTGGTCTCCAGGACTCATCACTGCAGCATCAAGGTCGGAGGAAGTGTCCGAGGGCCTGAGCGTCGGCGTGGACGGTAAATTAGCAGCTAGAAACAAAACAAAATGCTAGAAACTGATGATACACATCTGGATTCACCTCTAAAACAACCCATCTGTCCTACACACACACACACACACGGGCGCAGACACACCGATTCATTCACTTACACGATGCCAGGAATGTGAGGCAGCGCTGCAGAGGCAAGCACATCGCCACGCTGGCTCTCATCTGTCACCGGCGGCAACCAGCCCGCCAGCCGCCATGATGTGCTGCTTAATTGGGGGAGCTGATGAGGTCTGATGAGGCCGGTACTTATTGAATTCCCCAGCCTGTTATTTAGACAATGCTGAAGAGAAGTGGCCTCCCTCTTCTCTCCCATCCTCATCCATTCACTGTCCCGGCAGGGGGCTGCTGGCTAATCCACTCTTGTTTGTAATGGCTGTGCGAACTGAGGGGATTTGGACACGCTCTCCCATCGCCAGCGCACATCTAACACACTCCACTGTTGATTTTATCCCATAATGGGCCGATTTGATGAGTTAACCAGATCCCTGCACCCATTCACCCATCTCAACCCCTCTTTGCCCGCCTCGCCATTGTGTGTGTGTGTCTGTGTGCGCATCCATGTGTGTGTGCTTTGGGGGTATAGTTGGATAACCAGACTTTGAACCAGTTTTCTTTCAGCGAACCAAAAGCAATTACCAAATCTAAGATCTGGCTGCAGGGTGTTCACCGTGTGTGTGTATGCGTGTGTGAACGAAAAAGAGAGAGAGAGAGAGAGAGAGAGAAAGAGAGCGTGTGATGGAGAGAAAGAAATCAGCGGAGAGAAGCGGAAGTTGTGGAACAGATGGCTAAATGGCAGGACAACAAACTTTCATTTCTGTGCCTCAGACTGGTGAAAGAGATGGAGACTGTGCCGTCGCAGAGGGGCGCCAAGAGTGTGGCTCAGTATGGGACAGCACATCAAACTGCATTAGAACTAATGAAAAAAAAAAAAAATAGAAACTTGTGATGTATGTCTTTTCAGCACACAAGAATAAATTATCAGAATTTCAAACGTAAAGTTTGGGTTGCAAAATTCAGCATCTGGGTGGTCGGACATTTATCTGCACCAGCTGTAAGGATGACGGGCTCCCATAAAGCAAATTTACTGAGATGAGAACCGGCCAGAAAAGCAACAAAAGAGGAAATATCTGACACGCAGTCATATTATTAAAAAAACTGTACAGTATAAAGGTATCGTCCTTCTGATGTATGTATCACACTGTGCAGAGTATGTGAGCCCCTGCTTCCCCAGCTCTTTGTCTGCCACACTCTGCATTACAATGAGCTGTCAAAATCTCTGAAACAGCGTTATTAAAAATGCTCGCAGTATTTTTCCCTCTTCGGGAGTGTTAAGAGAAGCTAATAACACATCCAATAAAACCAGCTCAAACCCTGAGACTCGAAAATGATCCGAAATGAAATAAACCCACTGAATGACTGGTGTATCCAGAGGTATCGACGGACACAAAAGGCCAAAATGTATAGATCAGGGTTGATGCTGATGAAGAGGAGGAGGTGGTGGAGGTGGTGGAGGTGGTTCCTGCGTTAAAGGCAGAAACATTTAAAAGCTTACACGGACAAGGTACAACCTGGAGAGCACCGGGGGCACGGCGAATCAATAGCAGCCCGACTTAGAAATCTGCTGTATAATCCTTGATCTCCAAGGCCATTTGCTTTGCAGCCTGAAATTGGATACACCCCGACTGCATCCCCTGACCCCGCTGCGCCGAGCCCGCTGCTCAACTCCACAAATAAGACATCCTGAGAAATTGATCTGGATGCATCTGTGGCAAGATTACGTCTCGGGCTAACAGAGAGATATGACTGGCTCAAGGTAATTCATAAATCTGTGTGTCTATGTGTAAGACAGCGCCCGGTGAATGGGAAAACCTGGAGGTAGCGCTATCATAACGACATCGCCGCTATCTGGAAGACTCCTGCAGCAAAGAGGCCATTAAGACAACACCTTTACAAATGCTACGGGCAAATGACAAACACTGAAATACACCGTTATAAATTCTACACGGTAGCGAGGCTGTCATCTTTTTTTATTTCGCCTTGAGGCAGCACCTTTTTGCGGTGTAACACAAATACATACAATGACCTGAGTGAGTCAGTGTGAGGAGTAGAAATTATTTTCTATTATTTTCACCTCGTCCAACGAGGTTATGTTTTCACCCTTGTCCGGGGATTACACGGAATTCAGTAGAAGGATGAAACTTGAAAGAACAGATTCAGAATATGATTTTAACTTTCTTTAATATTGCATGATTTTTGACATTTCTTTATCAATTTCCCAAGGAATAATTAATTATTCTCGATGCCATATCATCAGACATATTTAGGGGAGTGATAGTGGATTCATATGTGGTTTCATAAGGGGGCAGTTGGGCCTTGGCTAAGGTATGTGCTCTAATGAGTTGTGGTTTATATTATATCTTATTTTACGTTTGTTTATTTCGTATAAAAGTTATATTTACATACAAGACATGTGTATATACAGAATTACTTTTTGTGTCTGACAGACATTCAAGAAAGCTACAGCAACAACATGTTTGATTCTGATTACCTGTCATACAGGGACTGGACAACATGTGTAAGTTCACTATGTGTCAGTCATGTTACACTGTTACACTGTTTAAGAATCATTTCATTGCCTGACCCATTATTGTTCCATCTTAACAGGTGACACAAAATAAACCAAATACTCCTGTTCAAGGTGAAAGCTGCACTCCAGTAACACTTAGAGCACTTTCTACTGTGAAGCAAGCAAGACGGGAAAAGTAGGATTTTTTTTTAGGAAGAGTATATCCTCAGGTGCCTCTCTGCTGCTGGAGCAGGCTGTCTAATATTTTGTGTTATTCCCATGGTGGTGTGTATTGTTAGAGTGGCAGTTGTTGGACTCTCTGAGGCCTTTAAGCTCCGCGTTTTTCCCCTTATTACTTGGTGCCTGGTGGGGGGACAAACAGCTGCAGAGAGATTTGGTGCAGCACAACAGGGGTGGTCCCCTGATACCTCGAATTCATACTTTCCACCTGACGCACAGGATAGAGAGAACAGAGAGCTGGCAATTACCAGACTTCTCTCTATATATACTGAAACCGCGGCTGGCGCGTCTCTGCTGTACTCCACTCTGAAGGCTGTCTTAGGGCCAAGCTTGAGGTAATGAAAGCAACACACTCCTAATGGACTATTGATGTGTGTGTGTGTGTGTGGGCGTGTGTGTGTGTGTGGATGTATGGGAGGAAGACGGAGGAACAGAGCGAGAGAGGTTTGAAGAACAAAGGGAGGAAAAGCAGACTGCGAGAAATGATTTCGTTGGCGTGTTGCTGTTGTTTTCTCTCTGTGTTTTTTCGTTATGGCAGAAAGTTCTGCGAGAGGCCTGTAGAGCTAAAGCTGAGGAAAAGCAGCAGATACAACGTGCAAGTGCGATCCAATAGCCCTGATGTGCCGTTCAGCTCGCCAAGGAAAGTGTCTCAGACATGAGGTCACTGAAAAACCAGGTGTTTTTCCACCGTCCCTCACCCCAAACCTGCAGCAGCTCCCATAGAAATACACTCGTGTAAAGTAAAAGATGCACGTAATCCTCGGTGGCAACCTTATCACGGCAAGTTTCACCAAATTGAACACGTCCCACTGCTGCTGGTTGAGTGTGTAGGTGTGTGTGCACTTTTCTTTTTGTATCTCTCTGTGTGTGTGTGTCCTCCCCTGCTGGCAGCCGGTCAGATGAATGAATGGGCGTCCACTCCTGGAGGTCCAGTGGCGCGACAGAAATAACTCTGCTGACCACGGTGACCTCTGCTTGTTCCCACACAGCCCGCGTCCTGTTCTAATGGAGGCGCATGCTCTATTTTGGGGGGGGAGCAGCCACATTTATCTCACTGCCCTCTGTGTCCTGGGATGGCGACAGTGACGTGCTCGGCTGTAACTGATGCTTGTTCTTCTCGCCTTTTCTTTTTTACCTCGCTTCCCTGACGCAGGCACACACAGAACACAATCGGTCTTGAGGTCAATTCTGGTCAGTGGGATGACCTCGACAACACACCTCACTATTTTCGTTCACCTTCAAATGCATTCCTTCGAAGCGCGCTAAAAACAACAGTGTGGGAAAAAAGCAGATAGCTGTCATTTATCAGACTCATGTGTTGTGACACTCTAACCCAATATAGAGAGGGATTGACCTGGGAACCAAAAAAAAAAGCAGGCCGGCTGAATCGCTTGCATACCACAGAGACCTTGGAGCATGATTATCCTTCCTCAGCGAGCTTAATCTTCATTCTGGAGGACGGGGAGGCTGGCCGAGAGGGTATAAGCTCAGTGACCCACTGTATCTGGCGAGAGGCTGAATATTAATCTGTGCGAAAGAAACGCATCGCCTCCAGTGCTACGTTAGATTAGGTTGACTAATGGCTACAACCTGGACTCTTGGGATACACGAAGATAACGTGCACATCACAAGACTTGATTCCTGAGGTGGTGGAGAGCCGAGGCGGAGGGCGGGAAGGAAAACATACAAGTTGTTTTTGCTCATGATTGTGACGTCTGCAGTCAGATTAATGACTAATTAGATTAATTAGTTCCTGAGCTTTTCAGTATAAAGTTCATAATAAGTATCGTAAAAAACTAAAAAAAGGCATTCGGCTAGTTATTCACTTTCTCACTGGGCAGGGCCAAATGGTAGATGCAGTGCTCCAGGACAATTAGCAGAAACCAGAAATAATATGACTTAAGTGATAATAGATTATTGATTAATAGATTCCTTTCCTTTCCTTTAACAAGACTAAAGTAAAGATCCATAACGCCAGAGATCTGTGATGGTGACAAAGTCAGCGCAATCTAAAACAGATCTTTTTTCTGGAAGGCAAAATGTGAAAGAACATATTCTTAATAACTCAGAGTATTTTACATCCAAGAGCGTTTCTTGCTACAAAGCCCGGATTAGATTTCTGTTCCAAACATTTCCACTTTGACAATAAATTTAAAACTAAGAGAAAGAAAAGCTAAAAGAAAGAAAAACTTCTCTCAGCCGTCTTCATGGAGTGAACGCACGGCATAAAAGAGAGCAGGCTGAACGCATGTCAAACAAAAGAGGAGAGCGGAGATATTAAGTAAAAGCAGCCTCAGGTGTTTATTTTGCTCGCACTAATACTGTGTGCACTCAGCTGCATCCAGTAACAAAGATGAGCATTTGGGAGAAATGAGCAGGAACGTACGTGTGTGTGTGTGATGTGCAGAGAGGGCGTGTGGTGTAGATGAAAGACAGCGGCGGCAGGGACGATAAGAGAGGGAGGGACGGATGAGAGAGCGAGAGAGAGTATAAAAGCAAGGGCAACAAAAAGTGGCAAGGAGAGCTATGGGCGGGGGTGAGGGGAGGAAGATAGGAGGGGATAAACATGGTGGACAGCTGGCCCGGGGTCGCCGGGGTCAAGCTCAGGACGCGGTCACACGGTCAATATCATTCTCTCATCTGGTCTGTTGCAGATGCAGCAACCGAAACTTTACTCAAATTTAACCTTCCAGCCGCTCAGGTTGGTCCAACTTTCACTCGCTTCTGCTTCCCCGCGCCACCCATCACTCCCCCCCCCCGCCCTTTCCCATCTGTTCTCCTTTATCTCCCTCTCTTATTCTTGTCATATTTTTCTCGGCTTCTAATCTACGTCTTTCTATCACACTCCCGCTATATCTCTCTCCATTACCCTGCCCCCGTAATGTATCTCTTGTCTCCCCGTATTCTGTCTCTCTCCACATTAGATGTGGTTGAGTGGAGAGCAAAGTCAATCATTTCTGCCTAAACCCCTCCAGGAGCCGGCGCGCCTCTCCTCTGCCTAAACAAACTTTGAAGCCAATCAAAGGGCTTATATTATTTTCTGTGGAAGGGGACTGCAGCAGGTGAATACTTTATGTTCTGGTGACGGATCCACTCGGAGCGGCTCCTCTCTCCTCCTCCTCCTCCTCCTCTCCGCCTGTTGGGCGTCGCTCGTGACTGATACAGTTCAGTGGCAAAACAAACAAAGCGTGACAAATCCAGATTATTGTCTGTGGGCGAGATAAGGTTATAATGAGAGAGTGCAACGGGGGGGAAATTGATCCTTTTTCAGGAAGCTGTCTGATTTACTGGGGTTGCCAATAATAACTTCCTGTGTGTCCTGCCTCTAATGGAAGTCAGGTGAAGTCAGGGGTGGGGCGGGGGGGTATGAGAGAGAATGGTTCACGCTAAGCGGACAGATTTCATTATGATGCAATATCCTGAGGAGTGCATTTGAAAAGGGGGGTAATTATTATCCGGGGCAGAGCATATTGAGAAGCTGTCTGGATGTCAGTGAGGATCAGGAGCAGAGACAGAAATATATCTCGTTCACACCCGGTGACAACGGACGTAAATTAATTATCAATACGTGACGGATTTGACCTTTTGTTTCTGACAGGAAAGGAAAACATTAGATATAAACAATTCACAGATCAGCAGCCATAGGCGACACACAGATGCATCATGGGAAACAAACGGCGAGGCAGCCATGTCTGAGACACGCGCTGACAGCCACGCCACCAACCTACTTGGCTGAGAGTTAAATCTACACGCCATAGGGGAGAGAGAAAAAGTGCTGTCGACAGGCCAGTTATTAGCCAGGGGAATGTGGGAGGGATTGCAGAAATTAACATGGATTACTCAAGTATGACTGACAGTTTCAGAAGGGCTTTTTGTGACTTACCAAGTGATTTGGGACTCGCCTTAATTCAGCGAGGGACGTTTTAATACCGTGGGCTGTCTCTGCTATCTTGGCACCGTTGCCTTGGTGAGGACGCCAACAGGGAGTGGATCTTTTTCTGCAACAGCACCCCCCGGCAACAGCTCCCCCGCCCTCAGTGGCACAGGCCTCTGCAAATAATCACGGGGATGTGTTGTCGGGTCCGGCACTTGGGGCTCAGCACAGTCGTTTGGTAAAAAGGGGGAAGGGGGGGTTGCCAAATAGTGGCCCCTGTTAACTCTGTGTAGCATAATCTTGACAGCTGCAGTAATTCTACAGAAGACCCCAGTGTCATCTGGATCTCTGAGAGAGAAACGGCAAATCAAGTCTATGATTGGGGATTTTTTCTAAAGCAATGACATTCATATGGGTATGGAAAAGTGCACCACTAATCTCCATGAGTAAATTAATTTTCGAAACACTAAAATAGTATAGTTAGACTTTGAAGCTGAAAAGTTTCAAAGGACAGAGACGGTCACGGCAAGTTGGAAAAAGAAATTGTAAAACCAGATAATGTTTCGAGAGAGAAATGCCAGAGTCCTGTCTAAAAAAAAATAAAATAAGAAGAAACAGGAAAGCTTGTACATATTGCATGTTTCCGTTTGGTTCCATCTCCCAGGGCCACTGAGGCTGCTTCCTGATGTGGTTTTCATTATTTATCCAGCATCTATTGGACAATATTGGAGCCAACTCTGGGCTCTGCTGCCATATTGGCAACAGGAGCGGTGGCAACGGAAGTGAAAAGGAAGAAGCTGCATGTGCTACTGCACGTTCGGTCTGGACTGACTCACTGTTTGCACAGTTAGACGTTCGTGGGGATGTTAGATTCATCAAAGTCTGCTGCTGCCATTCTTAGCAATGCTCAGCATCACCTGCATCTGAAAACACAGCCATTGTTTGTTTTGCTCTTCTTCGACTGCTGACGATGGAATTAAGCTAAATGGCACAAACAGCAGTGAGAGGAAAAGCACATGCAGTGTGTCCAATGTCATCAATTTCCTCTGTGCCACTGCAGACACACAATTTGGGACGCACATGAGATTGCTCACCTGCCAAAGCCAAACAGTGGCTAATGTGTCTCCGGTTTGAATTAAATTTACCATAGGGTGTCATCTCTAAGCTGTTTAATGCATTGTGGGACGCAAGACTTTAATCAGCGAGGCTCAGTGGAGCCGGCGGATTAAATCACTTTTTATCTGTGCTTCCTTTGACTTTCCTACTGCTCAGGGTTGCCGTGTAAATCATAATGCGTCCCTGTTGGGCTCACTTCAGCACGGGTCATTGCTGTAGTCACAATTCATAAAGTCCATTTATTTTTGTAAATTGAGTAAAACCACATCCGCCGAGAAACACACGGATAACTCCTCATTCTCACGTCCGGCGACAAAGCGGATTGTTTCTCGGAAAAATAAGGTTGGTGCGTCTACATGGGAGAACGTGTCCATCTATCTGTGTTTGTGTGTATCACCTTTAAATGCACAGTATGTGTGTTGCGGCGAAAAACACACACACACACGCCTGCTTTGGCATACACGCACTACAACCACTTTCCTGCATAGTTCCTCTCCGTGTGCGGGCGTATGCACACTCACATCCGACAACAGCGTCAGGCAGAGCGGCTGCCGCATTGCACAGAATAGCTAAACAGCTGTAGTGCTCCATCAGGGGCTATCGATCATGTCCCTCTCTCTGAATCACAATCAGACGTGGGCAGACCAGAGCGGCTGGAGCAGGCCTCAGCGACTGGCTCGTTGGACGACTGCTACACACCTCTCATATCAACCAGGCCTCGCCAAACAAACCTGACCTGGATAGCTGATTGGACGCATCTATATGTGAGCGCTGTAGTTCGGGGGTTCTGTAGAAAGTTGCCGGACGTGATTTAATTTCAAGTTCCTTTTGTACACGAGTTGTATTTTAGAGTGGAAACGTGTCTATAAGGATTAATGTATTGATACAACACCTAATATACTTGTAACCATATATTGTATCTGTGTGTAACTACATGAATATTAGACATGATCTCGTTACAATCCTAATGGTAAGAACAGGGAAGCTGTTTGAGTATCATTAGCTGCCATCTGCTATCGTCCCCCTACACTGTATATCAACTCAACAAATCATGTAATCACAAGGAGGTTCGATGTTATTACATTAAAATTTAAACAGGAAGTGTATGGAAACGGTCTATGGAAGCCATTAGCTGCCATCTGTTAGCATCTCCACAATCCTCTGCTCTGTATACGTTCCTCCTCCCCGTGTCCTTGCGTTATCTCCAAACTAATGGCCAACATGGTGACTTCCTTTCTGATTAACTTCCCCATGGTCAGTTGAACGTAACGTATGACCTGGCGCATGACGTCCATATTTACTTCCTGGTGTGTGACAGGAAAGGTTACAGCTCAATATCCGTTTGTGTATATCGCCACTGGACACACCTGAGTGGAAGAGGACGTCTATAACAAGGGACACCCCCATCTTGCATGCACAGAAACACACACACACACACACACACACACACACACACACACACACACACACACACACACACACACACACACACACACACACACACCTCTTGACACGGTGTGATTGAGTGGCTAAGCTGGATGTGCAGAGGCCTGACAGATATGGGCTTGAGAGGATTGTTGAGTGTGCTCGGTACATTTAGATGACTGTGTGTATGTGCATGTATGTAAGCTGAAAGTGTTGTCATGTATGTGTGTAGGCATGTGTGTGTGTACCAACCAAGCTACTCTGTGTGTGTTCTAAATGCTAAATGGTGGAAAAAAAAGCATCCCATTAGCATTATATGGATGTTGACATTCCATTCAGGTCAAAGTTATTGGTGCATGACTATATTTGTGCTTATGCAGTTTGTGCGTGTGTGTATGTGTCAAGTCTCACACAGTGTAGTAGTCATGGCTGTCACACAAGCATGACCATGCATGTGCACACACAGACACGCACACACACACACGCAAAAACACATACACTCCCACTGCTTTGCCGTGTGTGGCGGGGCCCCCCCAGGGGGTGCCGCTGAGCTGTCAAAGATGGATGGATGAAGAAGCTGCCCTGCATAGCAAGGGGCTCTGGGGAAATACCACCAACATGACACACACACGCACACGCACACGCACACACACACACACACACACTGACACATCCTCTGTCTGCACACAAACACAGTGTGTGTATATGTTTCCACTTTAAAATGCATAAATTTGAATAAACACGCATGAATCACAAACAGAAATGTTGTGAGAACCCATGACGTGCACACTCGTACACACATGCACGTCTATGAAAGTCGAGCCGCTGCCTCTGTGTGGAAGAGAAACAGCCGTACGGTTCTCTGCAGAGGAACATGCGAGTTTGATAACAGAGGAATGTCCAGAGATTTCCATTTAGCAGACAGACGGTCGACATGGACAGTGTCAGAAAGCAGACAAAAATAATAAAATACACACTTCCTCAATCGCACACACTCAGGTGAGGTGAAACTTATGGGGAAAGTATCAAAGGAATGACAGAGGGAGCTTTTATCGATAATTATTCATAAATAAGACTGACATCCAAGGGACAACATTTTAATATCTGAAGCGCACCAATAAATCTCGGTATAAACAATAACTCTTTTTTTATTGGTTGCTGCCTTATAAATTAATTTCTGGGACGTGGAAGCGAGTCATCACAGATAAAAAGACGACAGGCAGAGCCGGAGACGTGAGGGATCAGACGGTCCAGCAGATTTTTCAACAAATCTCCATCACTCAAACAGTTTTCATGTGCAAAGAGGGAATTTATTGACATTTCTCGTGCGTTCGCGTTTTGGATTTGCTTACAAATGACGCGGTTTAGACAATCTGGATAGAATGTCTGATCATCTAACTGCTTGTGTTTCACCAGCTTCCCAAATCTCAGGAATTTGTTTTGTCAGTGCAGTGTTATCACAACTATATAGAAATGATGGGGCCCCAGTTGCAATAAATCACAATTACCATTTTAATTGATTATGACTACGGTTTGCATTGCTTCAAATCACAAAAAAATGCAACAACACAAGGAACAATAATAACTTTTGGCGATTCCAGTCGTGTGTGTGTGTGTGGGTGTGTGTGTGTGTGTGTGTGTGTGCGTGCGTGCGTGCGTGCGTGCGTGCGTGTGTACTCTGACGTACAGCAAAGGAGAGAGGGGGATTTCACGGACCTTTTAGGATGGGACGATTGTAGCACCAGACCAGAGTAGACCTTGTAAACTTAACCATTCTTAATTCCACAGTAGGATTTCCTCGACCGGGGCAGTAAATCTCCGTGCTTGGCACAAGCCTGAACAATCCATTAACAATAATAAAGCCTGAGCAGCTGGGAGATGGACCCTTAAAGGGGAAGGTCAGCCCGATATTACAGCATTAAAGGTTTCCTATTACGGCTCAACTTCAATATAACCGCTCACCTTGCCTTTAATGGCCGCTGGCTACGCAGTGGACGAGCATATATGGAGATTCTAAATCCAGACTCTTTCCGATATTACTGGATACTGGAGATGGTTCTGAGCCACTGGTTGGAGGTGTGAGTATTGTTAATAACGTCGCCCCGGGGGTGAAGGAGATGTCCTCGCCCTGTCTGTCCCCCTGGGTCACACGGGAGGATTCAAGCTCCGCAGCACCTGGCCTCAAAAAATGCTTGGGCAGCATTTTCATCATCCTAGATTTTCCCTCTGACTGTGTCTTTGATATCTTTGCTCTCCTTCCACCTCACTTTTCTTTCTGCTGTCACCTCTTGTCGTCCGTAACTCCCTCAGGGACTTGCTGTGTTCCGTCCAACATTGCCAAGTCTTTGTTTCAAACTTTCGGGACATGGGACGCCACTTTGGAAGCAGGATAAAAGATTTCCCTGCTATTGCACACCACGTGGCGCTATCTTGTCGCTACATGTGTCTCGATTTTGTGACATTCTTGCCTGCTCTCTCCTTGGCCAAGCTTGTTCCAATGTCTAGGGTGACTGCAGAAAAATGAAAAAAAAGAGAGGGAGGAGAGAGGACACAGCAACAGAGAGCAGGAGAGGAAAGAGGGGAGAGTGCAAGCTCTTAAGTAGATTGCAAGAACAGCACAGAGGCATGAGTGTGAATATTAAACGGGTTTTCTCCTGCCCGAGAAGTTCCAGCCTGCAGCAGCAGCAGAACCACCAGCACTGGGGACAGAGGTAGAGAGAGAGGCAGCGGTCGAGACGTATGGAACCGTATAGGTGAGCCAGCCAGCTCCAGGTGTCAGAAACACCGGTGTACACAATCTATCAAGCTGTCCGGCACATCACAGATGAGGAATTACCATAATCGAATTAGAGAGGAGGCTTCTCGTTGTAGAGGTGATGATTTTTCAAGAAAGGAAAGGAAAAGGGGGGATGTGAGAGTAATGTAAGGCAAAGGAGAGGAGACTCACCTGGGATGCCTGGCGGGGTTTTCAGGTATTTTCCATTGAAATGCTGTATCACTACTTCACACTTCTCTGTGGACTCCATCCTGCAAGAAAGCAAAGCATGGGATTTGATTTAAACACATTTACAACACATGAGGGATTCTTTATGGCACAAGATGGACGCACACAGCAGCATTAGCTCACCGACCATGGTACTAGGATAAAGGAGTCGATTGTATAATTTATAATAATTTTTCTAATTATATCATTTCTTGATGATCGCCCAAAGCGATTTACAGTTTTGCCATTTAACCATTCACACACACATTCATACAGTGCATCAATCACACACCAGGGGCACTTTGGGGTTCTGTAGCTTCCCCTAGGACACTTCAGCAAGTGGAATAGTGGAGACTGGGATCAAATCACCAACCCTCTGGTTAGTGGACGACCCGCTCTACCTCCTGAGCCACAGCTTTATTGCTTGTTTCTCTTTTACGCTGCGACCTCTACAACATGGAGCGTGAGGAAAACACTGGCCTCCATGACACATTTACCACAATAAGGAGTCCCCCACTCGGCTGTGAGTTGCTGGCTGGTTATTATACTTCTGTTCATCCGCAAAACTGCTGTGGGACGACCCAGAGTCTGTCTGTCTATCTGCTGCGGAACAGCATTGTCTGCATGAGTCAGAACTTCATAATGAAATTCAGCGTTTGCGGGGGAAGAAGAGTTGTCAGGCAGCCTTGCACACTACCTAATAAAAGAGAAGAAAAATGATAGAAAGACAGAGAGAGCAGGCAGGACTGCATAAGAAAGCATATGAAGGGTTGCAGAAGAAGAAGAAGGGACATAAGACAGTGTGGGAAGGTAGAAATAAATCTGGATGTGGATCAAACGCCGTGTACGAGCCAAGCAGCTGATCGCAAGGTGGGCTCTGATCTCTCTCACGTCGTAAGTTTGCAGACATTAACGTCCAGACACGCATCACATCAAAACATGTACATAAGTCAGGGATTTGAGGAAGTTATACTTTGTGCCAGCAAATGATCTAACTCCTTCAACCTTACACATAAGCCACATGCTACACCTGGTTTTAATATGACAAAGAAACACACCTCGACTTCATTCCTGTCCACGCATCACTCAGTGTCTCCATCTGTAACTTGGATTTCATTGCTAAAATACCTCTGAGGGATGTGGCTTCACATTTAAGATATCAGAGTAATATTGATCATCTGTTTTTCGTCATTTTTTTGGGGACATTTCGCATTAATTTAGAAGATGTTAAGCGTGACATGGGGAGAGAGAGAGAGAGAGAGAGAGAGAGAGAGAGAGAGAGAGAGAGAGAGAGAGAGAGAATCGGGAAAGACACGCAGCAAAAGGCCAGATCACAGCCGAACCCGAGGGTGCCCACCCAAAAAGAACACCTGAAGCCCAATCCGTGACCTTACACCCGTTCTTATGAGCTCTACCTGTGATGTACCACTAACGCTTTATATTAAAATACTGAAACCAAATCTAATATTTTGATTCTAATTCTTGCAGGGTCATTGTCTACGATCTATTTAATCTGTTGTACACAACCTTTATATTATTTGCATGTGTTATCAGATTGTTTTAGCGTATGAATACAAATAGCTCGTATTAAAATGAGACAGGTTTGAAAAGCAGGCCTGAGTGATTCCTCTGTCTTTACGGTGACGCGCTCTTGGAATGTACAGAATTCATTTCTATCCAGATTTTCATGCTCCATTCGCTCTCACCTCCAAGAATACTCATATCATCCTGTCATCCTCTCACTTCTCCGTCCTCTGTCTCTCATCCTTCTCCCATCTCTACCTTCATCCTTCTTCTTTTTCTTTTTTTTTATTCCATACCCTAGCTTCTTTATCGCTCTCTATGTCCCATCCATCTTACTCCCGGCCTGTCTGCACCTCTCCTTTTTGACGTCTCTCTCATTCCTCCCCGTCTCTCAACCTTGGTCATTTCCTCCATCTTTCACCGTTACCCTCACTCCCTCCCGCCCAATCTCTCTCACTTTACGTGCCCTCCTTTTCCTTCCCTCTCTGCCCATCCTTTTGTTTCCCTCTGTCACGCCCCCGTCCACATAAACATCTCTCTCCCTTTTCCTCTCCCTATACTTCTCTTTTTAGAATATGATAATCTGTCACACTTCCCGGCATCATCCATCTCTCCCTGACCCCGTGTCAGACCTTTTCCGCCATCGCTCTTTCTTTTCCCTCCGTCTCCACCACTGCATGGACAGCTGATCCTCACCGGCCAGAGTGACTCAGCAGATGACTAATTGTGACAAGTGCCATTAAACACATCACCAGCACTCAGCAACAAGAAGTCACATCATTAAAAACAGAGACTTTCAGCTGATTCATGTGCAGAGAGGGCCGAGTATTTTTAGCTTTGGAGAAAATAAACTTAACTTTCTCAAACGTCTCACATCTCGACACAAGCAGCTGTGAATCAAATGGGCCGAAATAAAAGAGTCTAAAATTGGTAAAAAAAAGGATTTAAATCAGTTTGAACAAGGAACAAGACAAAAGAGCAAAAAACACTTTTAATATTGAGCTCAACATTATATTAAACTATTTGTCCCTGTGGGAAACAGAAGAAGTGGACAGAGATGTCCAAGGTATAAGGAAATATAACATATCAAATAGGATTAAAACTGTTAATGCAGCAAAACTAGTAAGAACATCTATTTAACAACTATCCAATGTGAAACTGCTTATTATACATCGAATGAACATGAACATTATTTCAATCACGCTGTAAAAATTCGATTGAACAACAGAGATGAATATACAACATGCTCCTCATCCATGTTCACACACAGTAGCTGCTCTTCATCACCGTTTCATAAACATGCCAATAACCCGATTCTTTCACGTCAGGAGTCAGCTCAGTGACACAGAGAGGATCTGCATGACAGCTAACACACAGCTAACCTCACATTTCATCTTTCTCACTAAAGCCTAACAGCCCAGTACATAGTGCACACTCCACTTAGTGGAGTAATGATTTATGTGCAAGTGATGTTTTAGAGATAATCTTTTGGGATGTTTTTGCTGCCCGCCTTTTAACGGAGGCTGAAAATCAGGCTGAATGCATCACCCCCTTCTCCAGAGCTTCTCTGACTAGAAGTGCTCATGCTTAACTTCTCTCGCTATTCCCCAGCGCTCCTTATCCTCCGCCCCTCTGGCGATTCACTGCTTCGCCTCCCACTCGACGCCGTCTCTCCTTCGCTCTCTCTCCGGCAGCGCGGCGGGTAATGTCGACAGGAAGCAGGTGGGCAGACAAGGAGTAAATAAGGCAGGAGTCTGTTAGGCAGCGGCTGGGAAACAAACCGGTCAGCCAGGCTGTCTATTGGTCAATCAGACTTTTGGGGTAGTCAGGCAGTCATTGAGCCGGCCAGGTAGGCAGTAAAGCTTTGTGGCTGTTCTCTGTGTTCTCGGTGTGCTGCTGGTTAATGGAATCAGGTGCTGCTGTCTGCAATGATTAGTGCTGGGGCTGCGGTAATGGGCTCTGATATCAGTAATGGATCGGCCCACAAACACTTAGCTGGGTTTACTCTCTCTAATGCTCCTCATGGCCCAGCCCTCAGCAGCTGTCTGTCTGTCCGCCTGTCTGTTGACACAGCTAACGCCAACTCCACCGCTTAGAAAACACATTGATCCTCCTTTTTCGGTCTGGCTTCTTTTTGCCTGTAGTTATCATTTACCACCGTTCTTTTTTATTCCTTGATCCATCCAAAAACAATACAGCCTCTTTTTAGCCCCTCAAAACACCACTTATTCACTTTTCCAATTTTTTCCCACACACCCGTGCTCAACCACTCACGATTCCTCGATTCTTCTCCATCACATTCTCTCGTCTCCCTCCCAATCACCCTGTTCTCCTCTTCATTCTAACCTCTTTAGCTACTTCTCTTTATCCAGTTATTGTTTTCTCACTCCTCTCCCTCTCCTTCCTCCCGTCTCACTCTTTCCATCATGTCTCCTCCTCCCCCCGCGGAGGGCTAGTTGAACAGGTGGCCTGTGGCAGCTTGCCGCTGTGCTCTGCTTGTCGGTCTACAGGAGGCCTACCTGTCTGTGTGAGAGCGCGAGCTGGTGTATGTGCATGTGTGTGCACCGGTGTGTGTAGAACTGTGCATATGCTTATGTTTATGTGTGTGTTTGTACGTGTCTGTCCTGCTGTAACCCTCAGTAATAGAGCAGGGAATAGGAGAGGAGTTCAGCCAGAGCAGGTGATTAAGAAAAATCCCTGCAAGATGGCAGTTCTGTGGCCGTCAGTGGCCTCCTCTGGGTAAACAAGGGAGGAATGTGTGGAGAGGAATGAGAGCCTGGTGGCTGCTGCCGAGGACAAGGACAGAGCGGTTTATGACTTCGGGGGATTAACAAGCAGAAGAGGAAACTTTTTTTTAAGTAGAAAAAGAAATAAACTGCTCAGTGATAGGCTTGGTGGCAGAAATAAAGCAGCCCTCCAGTAGCTGGGGTGTAAGGACGAGGGGGTGATCGCTGGTATCCATGAATGTTTGTGAATGTAGAGGCATCCATTAATAGGCTTGTATAGCCTACACACTTACACACTTACACACACTCTGTTGCGCAGCCATAAATAAAGACATAAACTCATCCACTGGCAGACACGCAGTCAAACAGACTGAGAGGAGAAACAAATCAGCCTTAAAACTTTCCACCGCCTGGAGGCAGGATTCATCTGACGAGCGTTTTTTTATAGAATAAATGTGTGTAAGCACTTAGGACGTCGGGACTTTATGCCAGGGCATGTATATGTGTGCATGCATATGTTTGTGCACACTACGATCAGGGCATCTGTAAGTGTGCGTGTGTGTCAGGTCAAATCTATTTGCAAAACATGGAGTACGAGAGCAGTATATATGGAATAAGTATTTGACCCAAGTGTCATGTGTGGGCATAAGTTCTGTGCTTTCATCACAAAATGTTTATTGAGGCAGCAGGGCAATGTAATAAGAAGATATATTTAAACTGTTGCCTTCACGTCACATCCGTATCAATAACGTCACGTACCTGGCAAAACCAACTCCTCTGCTGACCCCGTTGGCGTCCCTCAGTATCCTCGTGGAGATGACGTGGCCCAGGGGCTTCAGCATGTTCTCCAGCTCCTGCTCGTCCATAGAAACCGGCAGGTTGGAGATGTACAGATTGGTGGGGTCTTGCTCCTGTTGCTGGAGGGGACGGAATTGGAGGAGCAGAGGGGAGGAGGAGGAGGAGGAGAGAGGAGAAGAAAAGATGGTTAGAGGAATACTGTATCATCGGCTTCGTGTCACAAGCCCTCACGTAAGAGTGAAACCAAACTGTGGCTGAACTCTCATGACGTTTGGCCTCGCTGACATACACACACATTCATCTGCTCGCATGCAATATGGATGCACCGACATCTGTGCTGGCTCCATGTGAGTGTGAAAGCGTAAGTATGCAGACAACACATGTGCGAGTGGAGTTTCGCATGTTGGAGTCTTCTGGGTGCATTTCCTCTACACCAGTGTTATGATTAGGGATTAAGAGAAAGAGGGATAGAAAGAGAAAAGGGGAAGGCATGCAGTATATGGTGGTGTTTCCTGTGTAGCGCACAAGGGGCCGCTCGCAGCTGCACAGCTCGTGGTGGGCTGAGCCTGAGGTAACCGGGGGCCCGGTGCGCTCCACAGCAGAACAGCTGGAAACAGCAGCCTGGTCCCATCAGTCAATTAGTCACTGAGGCAAGCATTCACCATATATGCCAATCATCCATCCCTCCATCCATCCATCATGTCAGTCTCTAAATTAAGCATGAAACGACATTGTGTCAGCCTGATTTTTAATTATGTTATACTCATGAAACTATACATGTTTGTATTTTCTTTTCCAACATATCAATTTATACTTAAAGCTTCCTCCAAACCAGGTCGTTAGTTACTATTCAATCAGCTCTAATTCATCCTACCCAGCATCCACATCTCTGCACCTTTCATCCAACAGCAGCCATCACAACAGCAAAACTGGAAAAAGCCATAGACAGTATACTGTGGTTGGTAGTCGGCGTAATGCGCTCGAGGATTTACCTCCGCTTCAGTTCACATGATAAGAGACCTGGTACAACCCAATTTCCAACACCGGGTCAGTTTATTTTCAAGTCAGTCCCCTGAACGATGCTGTAAATCAAACCGATAACTTTGAACTGATCTTCTGAAGCTGTCACTGTGAACTCTTTTATTCAAATGAAAAATAAATTCCATTCTCGCCCTTGTCAATAACAGCCTCTGAGTGTGTTACATTTTAATCCACTTTAGAGGAATAATTTAGGCAGTGAAAGGGAACTTTACAAGGAGCGTTGCCATGCAGAAAAGCAGTAATCCGTGGAATGGTTGGGATCTATACGTAATAATAAGGGAGGCCGCTGAATCTTTCCTTAATAAGAATATCAATTTAGCAGGACTCATATCTATGAAACTTTATGGAATTATATTATATTATATAAAATGTTCATTCCATTAGCTCAGGCGTGGTTAAGTTTGATCGGCCATGTCCAGTCTCATAAACTTTAAAAACTGAAAGGAGAAGCAGGGGCAAGGTGGAAATGACTTTCACCCACAGAAATTAAGACAAGCTGCACACAGGTTAAAAAAATAGGAGGTTTCTGCTTTTCCAAACCACAAGCATGCTTGTAATCTGTCAGCAGCGCTTATCTATGCGGAAATCAGTTGATTTTGCCTCAAAGAAACACGTTGAAAAGATGAGAAACATGGAATTCCAGTGATCTACTTCATACTGCAGCGCTGCAAACAGCCGCTTCACAAGTCTGTCTCATTCTCAGTCGGGGAGATGTTGCGGAGATGGTACAGTTGCAGGTAAACAGTGTCTTTGAGAATCTTTACAGACTCTCTGTGCTTTGCCACAGGCAACGCTGCCTCGCTCTGTCTTATGTTTTCTGTTGACGGCAGAGGAGGAGGTTAAGGAGGAGGAGAGGAAGTGCCTCCACCGGCGTCCTGCCTCCATCACTCCGTCTGTCAGAGGAGAAGCCTGGTCCCTCCCCTGATTAATTAGCCGTCTTATCTGACAGGACATGTTTGATCTGATTAAAGCCTTTGGGAGAAAGCCGGTGCCCGATGTGAAAGCGGGAAAACTGCAGCTATTTCTCCTTTAACCAGGAACTCAATTACCAAACTTCAGGGCAAATGAACCCCCCCCTTCCATTGCAGGTTTGTCACAGTTACGTTCTTCAGAGCGACGGAGAAAGAGCTCACGCACAAGTTTGTATAACACAGGATTTGGCCGTGAATGAGACTTAATTAAATCTGCCCGTAAAAATCGACTGTACACGTGTCACTCAGCTGGTAAGTCCCTTTGGTGTGTGTAGCTGTGCAGCTGCGCTTCCCTTTGAGTTTCACTGGTTATGTCAGGCGATGTTTTTAAGGATTATGTCAAATAGGCTTCGTATTCCAGCGCAGACAGGGGGTCTGGATCAAAGAGTTAACTGCCTGACTCACTCGCTGTGGTATAAGTCAGTGATACCAGAGTTTACGTGTGCGTGCATGTGTGTAAGCGCGGGAGCCCTTTTGAATGGGGGCGCTTGCTTCTATAAGCGTGACGGTACACACGGCGAAAGAATACGACGGAACGTGAAGCGGTAATTTGTGTGTGGGGCTAATAGTAGAGAGAGGGGGATTATCATGGGGAGGCCTCGTCTATACACGGCCGCCTCGCTAAGTTTTCTCTTTGATGACGTTCCGCACCACAAAGCCCTAAATACCCAGATGAGAAGGTTACGTGGAGGAGTGGAAATGGGAGCGTTCTGACGGGAGGTGAGATGGGCCGGCCCATTCCACAAGGAGATTTAATTTCCTTTAATGTCAGCCTTCGCACATGCTCTGCTGTCAGGCTATGAATGAAACGGTAATTGAGGTGTGTGTGCGCTCGTGTGCACCTGTGTATAAACCAGATTAATTATGGTGTGTGTGTGTGTGTGTGAGTGTGTGTGTGTGTGTGGGAGGGGGGAATATAAAATAAAATATATTGTAATTGCGTGCCTATGTCTCAATTTGCTTTTATGTACGTCTCCCAGAAGCGATGTCTGCGTCTTGAGTGCGCGGTGGCAGTTACGTCTATCTTCTCGCCATTGACCAGCGTTGTAGAAGGTTAATGGAAAGGCTCCAGGCTGCACTGGGCCTTTGATGAGTATAATTCCTTCACCTTGCCACCAGGAGGACACGAGGAATCCAACTGTGTTTGTGTGTGTGTGTGTGTGTGTGTGTGTGTGTGTGTGTGTGTGTGTGTGTGTGTGACAGGAGGAGGGGGGGCCTGACGTGTCATTTCCGCTGACGGATGGGCCCCTCGCTAGAGCTGACAGCCCTGTAGCAGTTATTTCATTTCGACACCCGGCTCTGTTTACCCCACTGTAATATCTGAGAACATTACCATGCTACAGGGGGGGAGGAGGGGGAGTATTAACAGAGAGAGAGAGAGAGAGAGAGAGAGAGAGGAAAGGATCTGGGCTAAGCAAAAAAACAAACAAGAGGAAGAAACAGGCAGAATAGGAATTACAGTGATCACAGTGCAAAAGGTGAAAGAGTATAAAAAGGTAAGAAAGAGACAGCCGGAGAAGAGACGGAGACAAAGGCAGCCGACATGACGAGCAGATATAACACATTAAAGGAAAAGCCCTCGTTGGCTTCTGACAACGCTTGAGGGAGGAAAGACGTCGAGTGTTAGAAGTCGACGTTCCGCCTATGGGGCTCTCAGGGCTGCATCCATTTAACTGATAGGAGCGAGACAGGTAGATGTGTGTCTTGACTGGGGGCACCGCATCTAGTGCCGTGTTCAGGCTCCGGGTTGCCCTCGCTGTCATGTCAACACGTACGATATCCCCCGGATTCCTTTACCCCATTCTGTCTGTTTCTAGCCTCTTATGACCCCTGATTACTCCCACTCTGCCTCTCATTTGTTACTCACTCCAGCACCCCCCACCTTCCCCTTTTCCATTCCACCTACACACTTCCCTACCACCTCTTTCACGCCAAAAAGAAAGACGTTAAACTTCTTTCCCATTGCCGGTAGAGGAGTTTGCCTCTCTGATGATCTTCCCCTGGTGAGTCTTGTTCCATGTCAGGAATGTGTCGAAAACTGAGAGACTCTCTCACCTCGCTTGTTTTGCCACCGTTGCATTTTGCATGAAACAGAGAAAAAACAATCCGCTGCCGGACGTTGTTTCCAAGATGTGAAAAACACAAACGTTCACGGCTATTTAAACGCTAACGACCGGAGGTTCAATGCATCTCATATCGTCGAGCGGAAAAATTGCAGCGTCAGCATCTGGACGGCTAAACTACAGAAGAACGAATCAGCGCATTCACCCAGGTGTTACGTTTCCATCACTGCCGATAGGATAAAAACTTGTGTCGACTGCAGAGACAATTGACCTGAGTATAAATGCCGATTGTTTGCATTCTCATTGCAGACAAACGCCAGATGGTAGCGGTTGCTAGCTTGTTTTTTGACCAGTGTAAAAGGGGCTTTAATTTTTCCCGTCAATCCCTTCTCCTTCCTCTTCCATACTCCGTCTCCTCCACCCTTCATACTCGCTTCTTCCTCCAGTCCTCTCCCTCTCCATCCATTCAGCTTGCTCGAGAGATTAGAGCTGTACGTGTAATTGGCTCTACAGGGCTTCGCCGCTGCTCCTTTAAGCACTGATGAACACTTGACGTGTGTGTGTGGGTGTGTGTGTGTGTGAGTGTGTATGCAGTTGCCAATCCTCGGTATAACGACACACTACTCACTTCCCTCAGGTATGCCACTCTGGCCTGTTGTGTGACTAACCAGCAGCCTGGAGGAGCACAATTAAAGCCAGAGACAATGGGGTTCCGTGTTGTCTGGTTGGAGAAAACTGCGAGGAAGCGGTAGTTGCTGTGTTGCCGCCGCGAGGATGTGTTGCTGACAAGTTTGCAGATGCCGCAGGGAGCGTTCCTGTGCTCTTGTATATAGGTTGAGGATCTGCAGTCAGATGTTGCTGTGGGAGCCTGAGTCTGCAGAAAGCATTCAAAAGACAAGCGGGCCCACCGAGTGGAAGGAAGTAGTAGAGGGATGTGGGATCGGGGGGGGGGGGGTTTGGAGAGGGGAGAAGCATATGAGCACATCGACTCACTTCAAAAGGTTTGAGTTTAATTTGTGAGAGGCCGGAGAATTCGGAGACAAAAAAGGTAAAACTACAAAGAAAGAATCATTCCCTTTCTTCAAATCTCACATTCTGTCTCTGTCATGACACTCATCTTCAAACCCTACATCCACATCCAAGATGTAACACAGCCTGACTCTGTCCACTGCTGCCGTTCACCTGCAGATACACATCGTACAAAGCTGCTTTCAGACACGCGCTAAAGTCCCGACATCTTCCAGAGGGTCGGAATGTGAGAACGCAAAACATTCATTTTCTTTTCCTGCAAGCCCCCTAATCACATGTCCAGACAACATCCGAGCCCGTGTGTCGATACAGCAGGAAAACATCACGAGAAACGGAAAGAATACAAGCATCCCTGGATGATAAAGAGGTACCACACATGTAGAAGATGCCAATAAAGATGTCAACGAGATTCTAGAGATTTTGGCACAAGCCAGATACCGCTCCTTCTCTGAATGTTCAGCGAAATGTTCCTGTTGTTTTCAATGCGTTCAAGAGTTCATGTCTGAAAACGGCATATGTGTCAGCAAAGCCAAGTAGCAGGAAACTTGAAAAAACCAGTGTACACAATGCTTACTGGTCCGGGTCAGAGTTTCGTGGGAAAGTTAGATTTTGCTAATTGCTGTGCGTTGAACAAATTACACCTTATTTATCTATCCTGCCTTCGTACGAAAACAATTTGAACACAGGTTCAAAGTGTGTTCCCTCCGATGATTACATGTATTTGTCAAAGTCAGACATATGGTGAAACTTCGCAGGCTGGAATTCTCGCTCTGAATCCGATGTAAACACGCCGCGATATAAACAAACACACATTGTAGCCTGACATATACACGAACGTCTCCAGCCCAGAAACGCTCGATCACAGAGCAGCGTGTCGCGGAGACGGAGAAGGACGACGAGAGCCCGAGCTGGTAACGCGTGAGGTCCTTCTGCTGCTCGCTGGGGGAGGTGACGAAATCCACATCCCTGATTCAAACCTTCTGTTGGAAAACAAAAGGTCTGTGAGGCAACGGATACGTGCCATCACCCAGGGCAGCCATTTTCAGTGCAATTACCATATTATGTCTGAACAAACAGCCTGAAACACCTGACACTTGAGCACGGATTTAACAGCGCGGTGATAAATGGGTGTTGGCAGGGGTTTAAGATAAAGACTGTAAATATACCGTGGAGGAATACATTTGTCAGGGCTTAAAGAACGGAAATAAATTGAATTCTTCTGCTATAGATATCATCTTTACTCCGATTCATAATTTGAATCACCTCAGCGGGCAGCATTTCGGGATGTGAACCTGTTGTGTTATCTCATAAAATGTTGCACAGATTTAAAATGTATCATGTTGATGTGAGAAGATGAGATAACTGACTCTGATACAGCATTGATCCAGATGTGTGTTGGATCAGCCTGAATGTCGGAGGCTCTGTTGTATCGGAGACGTGTGGATGTGAGTGGCAGCATGACATGAGCATTTTGTCTAGAAGCAGGAGAAGCAGACACTTCAACAAATCTGAAAAATCCCATCTCTCCGTGTCTGAGTGTGGAAATGTTTTTCTACCGCAGCCAAGTTTAGAAACTTTATTTTGTGATATTTTGGGCGTTTTAAAAAAAAAACTGAAACTATGGATACACTGATCCATGTTTTTGTCTTCGTATTCAGTTAGCTCAGCTCAGGGGAAAGTTCCTATGTACGACCTTGTACTTAACAGGCAGTAGTACACTATTGGGCCTTGGCTGAGGTTCAGTCTCTACTGACTGTGGCTCTAGGTTATATATTCTGCAACCACCAACTAAGCTGATCGTGACATATAACTGTAGAAACTGAATTTTACAATGATATTAGCACAGAAGCTTGTGGATCAATGAGCTTGGTGCAATTAAAGGAAACACGTAACTCAATTTGTAAAATTTACTCTATGATATTTGATATAATGGGACAGAGAAGGATGACCAGTACATTGTAATGCACATTCTCTACACAGGCTCTTCATCTTACGTTTTAAAAAACAATTACCTGGCCTCTCCTGTGTGTTGCCATATCGACAGTCAGCCTTATCCTCACTGTAAACTACCTCACGGATCAATCTGTTCATTTGTTCACATTAGGATGCTCACATGATTGATTGGTCGTAGCAGCTGCAGGAAAATCCACCTCAAAGCTTCATCATGAAGTTTTTTTACATTTCTTTTTTCATAAGATACAAAAGATTGGAATAATAAAGCAAAGTACAAAGCTCAGGAGCCAAAGATTAGAGGTTCACCTTGCTCGTGCAGCGTTCCATCTGGCTGGAATACAATGTTACCTGATTAAATAAAAAGAAATCGTACAAATTACCATACGTTGCGGCAGAGCACAGCTTAATACATCACATTATCCAGCTACAGAATTCTTCCCATGAGTGCAATCCAAGCCAATGACAACTAAGTGTGTCCTACACTCATTCACTCACATAATTACACACACTGCTCCTGCACGGCACCGCATCTCAAACTTGCATTAACTCACACACACAAGCACACGTGTACCCACACAAATACACACATTGTCAATCTTTGTCCTATTACTGCTTCTGGAAAATGGCTTTCTAGCTACTCTGTATTATGCTGAGATGATAGATGCTGTGTAAGGAACAAAAGTGGGTGATACATTATTGAGCCTTTGAGTGTGCTAACACAGCGGAGGGGCTTTGTTTTACTCTCTCTCTCTCAGCTGGGCCTGCTCTCTGCTGGCACAGTCGCTAAAATATTCATCCGGCATAGGGCACAGGGAGTGCTATGGCGCAAAGCTGGCGTTTGGTTTGTCCTTCACTGAGACATTTAACCGTGGTGTGAATTAAGGCACAGGAACGTGGACACGGGACGCTGAAGGTTAAATTCCGATGTGTCACATGCACTTGCCGCTTCAGACACTGAACAAGTCGTGCTGTTGTTATTCTGTATTCTTGTCGCTCTCAACAAATCTTAAATTTTTTAGTTTGTCTCTTAATGCTTCCTCACACTTCTTCCAGACACTGATCCCTAAAAATATCTCATATACATAAATCACTTTCTAAAAATGCAAAGTGACTTAAGCAACAGAGCTTTATTTGGATTTAATGAATTTTAGTTACTTAACACTTGTAAATAGGAGTAATTCATTGTTGATTGTGGTATTTTCAAATAAAGAAAGTTAAAGAACGTCACCATCAGTATCCCTCGACGTTTCCGAGCCTCTATGAAAACTCAACTAACACATCAAGTGTCTCTTTCCCCTCTTGCAGATGTGTGATGGAGGGATCACACCTTCACTTTGCAAAACCGACATAACACCAATAAATTATGTCTGCCATCAATGTCATGGTTCATACATTTTGATGCCGGGTTAATGTGAATTTAAATGGGTCGATATGGGCTTCACCCGCTTAATCACGACCCCCTGATTTGATTTTGTATCTCCCTCGGTGAGCTAATATTCCAGAGATTAAAATTTCATGTGGAGCTCATATCATATATCCATTATTAACATGGAAGACGGGCGGCGCTGGCCTCACCCCCGTGCTCCAGCTCAAGGAGACGAAATCTGCGAACGTACGGTATAAATGGGAAGCCACACATGGAAGCTAGGATGCTGTTTTCAACGCTCCCCGAGGACCTCGCGACGAATTCAACCTCCGTTTGCAGGAATATTGGAGAATTTCCGCATGAGCCGGGGGTTGTGTCCCCGGTCGTGATCCCCCGGGCTCCGGAGTAGACAACATTCACGGATGTCTTTCCAGGTTTCATAATACATTTTCATCACCATAACCGTCGTATTTCTTGCATTACGGCGTTCGCAACAACAGCTCATTGCGACTTAGCCGGGGTAAATGCATTTCTCTGTGTTATGCATCATTCATGATATCATTTGTGAGATTGAATTCCTCCTGGCTGACATCATGTGGAGGGCGGAGAGTGCTGGTGATGGTTCTGGTTTCGGAGAAGATGCGGAGGGTGGGGTGTTAAAAGGAAAATTGGTGGCGAGCTGTTTGATTTGCACTATTGACCAACACTTGCAGAGAACCTACAGCATCTGTAAATTATGGATGACTTTTCACTCAAGATGTCTCTCTTCCGCTCCTCTCCCGCCTCTTTGTCAGTTTGTCAATTTGTCCATTAAAATCTTTAACCTCTGCAAAGTTTTTGCTTTTCAAATTCTCTCTCCTCAAATCCCTGTTACAGTAATTTCCCTCTTTCCGTGGAGTCCACACACACAGTTGAGGACACTTGATCCTGTACTTTGTGCAGAGATGAGAGGACACGTGACATCCTGTGGAGGGCAACGTGCCAGAACGAGGCTTTGATATCTGCTGGAGCACAAAGTGTACTTCCTCCAGTCACCCATAAAAAACATTCTTCACGTCCACGGGGAGCTCATGTTGTGGTAACGTTCTGCGTGTTCCTTTTCGTCGTAGCCTTGTGGGAATACATGCTTTAAAAAGAAAAACATACCAGGCTGCTTTTGTTTAGGCTCATTGATTTCATCACAGGACAATTGTGCACACACGTAAATAGACGTGTAAAAATGTGTTCCCTCTAGTGAGCATGTGTTCATTTTCTATGATGACTGCCCACTTCACACTTTGTACGGCCGTTGACGTTGGGTTTGGCCTTTTCACTCAGCTATGTGGAGGAGTGGGGGTTTTGATTCTTTAGTACGTAATTGAACTACTCAAAATAATCCTCAAGCGAAATTCAAAATGGCACATCTGTGTTATCTTACTGAATAATGCTCTCACACCACAACAGATGTGCTCTTAGCTTCACGACCAGGAGGGAAATCTTCATGATTCAATGTCACAACAACTTTAGCTTCTCTAAGTGAGAACTGACACCAAATGAACTAATTTCAAGAGTCTAAGCCTAAAGTTGACCAGTTTTTACAGCCATCATGTTTTGTGTGGAACAACATGTGTCAGCAATGTACTGTGGTAACAATTACTTGAGGCTATCTATTCTATGGAAGGGGTATAATGAGGGGTAATTGAGCCTGTCGGTGCAGGCTGCGAGGGCACACCAGACATAAGAGGTTGGGTACGACTGCTCTGTGTTTTTCCAAGATCACAGATACGCTGCGCAGCGACCTCTGCTCTAAAAAAACTCCTAAAAAGGCCACGTGTCTCCAACATGCCGCCGTCGTTCCTCCACCTCAGAGGGGCTGTTTCACCGAGCGCAGGCCATTCTCAGACTATCACCTCGTACAGACCTCGGAGCTGCCCTTGACAGGGGTTCACTACGTCGTAAAATCGCCATGCATGTTAACCCCAGGGTGCATGGGTCAAATGAGCTGTGGCAGTGGATGTTAAGTGACTTCAAAAGGCTGCGTCCACACGCCCCTCCCCGCCGTCTGTCTCCCCATGCAGCACATGTCCGTGTGAGGAATTTGCTCAACAGACCGGCTGGGTCAGTGGATCAAGAGTTAACAGATACACGGGAGGAAAGTCACATGCATGCACTTCCACATGCATAGAAGACCTCGCGGAAATACACAAGCACTTGCACACAGGCTATTTTTCATTCTCGTTAAAAAAGGCGGATTCATACAATACGTTGACAAGTCGTATTCAGTGTTAAGATGACAGACGGGATGTGTGAGCCTTCCGGCGTCATCAGTAACCAGCCGAGTGACAATCTCTTTGTTTCCCCTCCACACTCATATCACCTGCTCTCCAAATGGAGGCACAATGCAATTTTCACTTATGAATCTACTGCAGAGCAAATAGCATATGCTGTTTGCCAGCACCGCAAACACACCCTGAATAACTACCCTGGGTCATGGACTCATTTGTTATTCCTTAATGTGCCACCACTCACCGGGGAACACTAAGGCTGCCATGTGAAACGACTGTGCGACGTGAGCATCATACGTCTAACCGCAGCAGCAATACCTCGCCAGACGCGGCGGAGGCGAGGAAATATTGAAATATATATTAAAGAATTATTTCTCAATGGAAAATAGCAACAACAAAAGTAATAAAACAGCAATAATGGAAGTGTTGTTGTGGAGAGAGCCACTCAGAACAAATCAACATTTATGTGACATCAGTCAGGTTCCGTGGTGGAACTGATGCAATGATTTTCAATTACAAAACAGTGATGTGGAGTAATAGTTCCCTTTCCATCACAGAACGCAGAGACGCTATGAATCAGGGTTTGATTTCTAATAAATACACAGACTCCAGTCACACACACATATACATACTGTGTATAGACTGAGTAATTACTGATTGTAATAGTTTTTATTCTAAATTCAGTCATTGTATTATGTTCCGTCAGACACAATATAAAACATAATGCTTCAATTAAAACTGTAATTATTGATCCAACCCTTTTTCTGTAACTACACATACAGTTTAATTACATGTTGAATACATGTCATTGGTTGGTTAACATGACAATCTTTACCATATAATTACATCACATTCGCAAACAAAGAAATACAAATTATAGCGACTCAGTCTACAACATGCCCCAGAATGAAATCTCTACAAATTAGGTTTTACCATATGGAGGCTTATTTGTGAGAATTGTGAGAGAGAGAAAAAATGGAGGGACATTTCATGGACGTGTTAATGAAACATGACCCCCCCCCACCAAAAAAAAGCACCTGACAGCTTTGACAAACCAGCTCCTAATTACATGTGATCCATGTGTTCTACACAGGAGCTCTTTTGTTTCCCCCTCTGTTGACAGCTGCCTCTGGGTCCTGGTTAATATGCATAAATTCACATCTGGACTTCGCCATTAATATTTCCATCGTGGTGCACTGGTCTTGACACAATGCGGTTGTGACAGAATTAATAGGAATATTTCTAACGTGCAAAAAATAATATCAACATGTCACAGTGCGTTTGACCTTGATGTATTAAGTGTGGGTGGAGGTGGAAAGGAAAGAAAAGGGACGGAGTCTTGTGCCCAAACTCATTTTGTCTTTAGTTGTGCACGTCTTCTGAAAGCAAATGGAAACCGACCAAATGGAACAGTACCGCAAGAAATCGTGTGGGGGCAGTGCAGCTAAAGGTTCAAGTGAGACGACCATTAGACACAAGGAAGACATTTCGGATTTTGGTAGTAAACTGCAACTTTATCATGTGACTTCACCCGAGCAAAGGGACAAGAATTATCATAACCTCCCCCTTCAGGAATACTGATGGCTGTGCACTGTGTAATTAGAAAACAGTGGTAATTGTGTGAAATCTGCATGTATGCACTTCCTACAAACTGATAGTATCTACAGTTACGCGAGGGACCCGTGTTAAAGAATAAGTGGCAGAACATGGCTGGAAACTGCGATACTGACAAAACTACCAAAACCCCATGTTGGCGATCGGTAGAAGCTTTCTTTGATAATTTCCCGCAGCTAAGTGCTTCTGTTTACCCATCGCAAACAGTATATATCCCGAACCCAAAGCCAATCTCTGTTGTGTATTTCTGTGAGAGCGTCATTAGCACCCGATGACCTATATAAAGGGGACGGCTGCTTGTTACAGTCTAATTATCACCCTAAATGGCCTGGAAGAGGGGTGGTGCAGCGGGAGATAATGTGTTTGTTATGGACACTAATGATACAGTGGAAGCAAAGTAACGACCCACCCTGGGTGTCCCGCCGTGTTCAGCGGCTCCATCGCTCCGATTCTATGAAAACTTGGGGAAACTCTCGTTAATGGTTTCCTCTTTCCGGCAGGGAAGGGAGGACGGATTAAACAGACGGATCGGGAGAGATACAGGAGTACGAGTTGCAGAAGAGGAGAAAGTAGTTAGGAAGGTAGTAATAAAACATGCAGTAATAACAGTAACGGCGACCCCAGTGCTTTTAATGATGCTCAAGTGGAGCATCAGTGAAATGTAGTGGGGATGAAACAGGATGCTGCTGTAACTTCAACAAATCCAGAATTTTTTTTTCAATTCATGAATTCAGTCAATGCCCCCAGTTAAAATCTACTGGTAAAGCGAGTATGACTACCACCATAGAATCTAATACACTGTGTATTATGAGTAAGCACCAAATAAGTCTTGACTCAGAAGTGTCAGGTGTGTGAAGACAAGACAAAGAGTCTCATAAACGTCTCCACACCTTCAGATGCAGAAAAGAATCCATTTATCACGTGTACGTCTTTTCTGCATCTTGTCATCTCATGTAGGTGAAGTAAATTCAGTGCTTTTCTAATATTTTGACAGTTTGTTGACAAAAAAATAGCAAAAGGAATTGAGGAAGGTTTGAGAGGCCATGATGTCAACATTAGAATCAGTGAAGACACGCGGCGAGCGACTGATATTCAGGTTCAGGTCGAGTTTGGTCACATTTGCAGGACTATCGACT
The DNA here is from genome assembly GCF_022539355.2 of Hippoglossus stenolepis. Taxonomy (NCBI): domain Eukaryota; kingdom Metazoa; phylum Chordata; class Actinopteri; order Pleuronectiformes; family Pleuronectidae; genus Hippoglossus; species Hippoglossus stenolepis. The sequence continues at coordinate 6,469,149 of NC_061499.1, forward strand.
TGATTATTTAAACAGCATGTGCCTGTAATCGAGGAAAACGTTGGGCTCGGGTCACAAAAAACAAAATGCCTGTCGGTGAATTTTCTCTTGGGCTTGGACAGAAAACTGTGGCCCAAGCGGGACTACAACACCAGACAGTAACCCTTCCTTGTTTGCACCGCACAAAGTAGATATGTCACTTAGTTGATACACATAACTTTGAATAACCCAGGTACAAAGGCAAGTATGTGAACAATATCAAGTCACAGCTGCTGGTGTCGGGATATGCGTTCATGAAAAGCAGGTAAATCACAGGCCCATGACTCTCACTAGCCTCAAGAGAAAGGAAAGGGAAGAACAATGAATGGAAAAAAACAACAAACACTCAATCTGACTGTACAGGGGTGCTCCCAAGCTCCGTCATGATGATGGCACCACAATGAAGCCACAGGAGGCTTCGTTTGAGAGTGTAAAAGACTAACAGTGCAAGTGCAGGAGCAAAACAAGAGAGAAATGAGGAGCAATGGCTGGTAATCAGGAGGAGGAGTCCCTAGTTTGTAAGCCAACGGCATAGAAGTGTCTAGACAGATGTCATGGGTCCTGGCAGCAGAGACAGGGACATCAGTGTCCACATGACAGTTTGACAGAGTGAGTGAACTCTGGACTCAGGAGGGAGGGAGAAAAGGGAAATAGAGGGAAGGATGAGCACCCTGCGAGATGGAAGAGGGGTCACCTTATCCAGGGGTCATCACGGGGCGAGAGCGAGAGGAGAGGAAACATCACATGTGAGAGGACTTTGAATAAACATCAGTCATCCGATGTCAACACCTGCTTTATGTCACGAGATAATTAACTGTCACACGTGTCCCTGCAGGTTTCGGCATTTCCATAAGCACTCCATCATTTATCACCGCTATTCAAGAAGACTATAAAAATGGTCAATGCCACCGTCATGACAGCAGTGGAGATCATTTTCTTAGATAAAAAGCAGAGAGGTTCGAAAAAAACACAACAATGAGGCAATGCCGAGGCCCACTGCACAACACTGCACAGTAAACACAGCCACATAATGCAGGAAATACCAGCCTACTTTGTAAATCCTTCAACAAACCGTCTTGGCTCATCAGCGTGCTATCTGGACGGCATCTAATGAGCACTTAATTTGAGAGTGTCTGCATCATTAACAGGGCCCGCTGTTTGATGCCACAGCTGTCAAATAAGGCTTTCATCCCGACACCATGACAGAAGATGTGTGAGTTCGTGCACTTATATATGGATATGTTAAAGAATTGTTTTCACGTTATGTTTTTTGTGCAAATAAGACAACAACAAAAATGTGAATGTGATGAATGAATGTCCTGAACGACTCCATGCAGTGTAGTGTTGTGTCAAGAAGGAGCAACCATACCTTTATATTTTCATTTTAAAACTAGAATAATCTCCGTCCAAACAAGCAGAGAGAGAGAGAGAGAGAGAGAGAGAGAGAGAGAGAGAAGAGAGAGAGAGTAATGTGTTTACTATCCCAAGCAGGCCTTTGAAAACAGGGCACTCCAGGGCCCTGGCATCTCCTCCTGGTCAGTCGGCTGTGACAACAATCATGATGACCCACAGCACTGGCAGCTCACCGGCGTTTGAAAGGTGCCATTCTGTATAATGACGGCGGGTGATTGCTACGGGGGCCTGCAGGTGTCAAACATGACTCGAGAGAGAGAGAGAGAGGGAGCGGGGATTTGTTAAATGATGTCCTCCTACCAGACGAACCAGGGGGATTAGTGTTCATCACGTCATAGTGTGATTAACAACACCCACCTCCTTCCATTAGCCTGACCTTGTTAAGTGTGTATGCTGTGATTACATGGTCTGTCGCTATCATGTGTTTCCACCATTACCCACACCGGCCGGTTTTAGTCTTTGCAGCTGTTGGTGTTGTGAGCGCTTTTTGTTGTTGGTTACGGTTGTCGTTGTTGCCATCGGTGTGACCTTAAGGCTGCCTGGCTACACTTGCATCCCTGCTCTCGCCTTGTTCCGACTCCCCTACTCCACTTCTCTGCCGCTCTCGCCTCTCTTACTCACATCCCTGGCTGCTATAATTAGAGTAATTGGAATCAGATGATGCCGGCTTAATTGGTAAGGAATGCAGACGGGGCTACGGGGCTTTTCCGCACGGGAAAATCAGCTGGAAGAGAGAACACGAGACAGTAGGGAGGCACAGGGGGAGGAGGAGGAGGTCTGCAGTCACGCATTCGCCTGCCCTGGCTTTAATAAAATTGGCAGGATTCTGTCGTAAACACACAAACATATTACGAGGCCTGATGGGGTCTGAATGTTGTCATATGTTGGCATCGTGATGTCAGGAAAGGCAACGCACGTGAACTGAGTTTGGCCGAAGATTCAAATCAACAGGAGCAAGGTTTTTTACACAGTAATGAGTCCAAGTTGAAATTCAATCTCCTCATCTGACAGTAGCTGGGGTCTATGCACAAACATTTCATAGTGAAGGCCAGAGGGCTGCGGGGTGATAACGATACATATTGCATGATGAAAGTTGGATACACACTTGCCAACAAAGAGCCACAATATTAAAGGTTAGAATCCGTCGGTAAGAGGGCAAGTTTCATTTAAACTGTGCCAGAAGCAAATTCTCTCTCCGAGTTGAAAGACAGCGCAAGAGTGGGGGAGGAGGAGACAGAGCGAGGGAGGGAGAAGGAGAGGAGGAGAAGGAGACGCTGGTTTCATTCTGCTGAAAGTCACAGTTGAAAGTCAACCTGATTGTTTGCTGTTTGTGCACCGTGGCCACCGATGCGTGGGAGGAGTGTTAGATTCCCTGCAGGCACGTGCAGCCTAATGAAGGACAGAGTGGCGCACCCTTCTTCAAGAGCTGGGACTTCCTCGTTTACACCCAACCTATAGGGAGCGAATGCTGCAGCTGGCCTCCCTATCAAAAGGGGGCAGCGTTGCCAATATTGTGCAGGTATCGTCATTGGAGTTAGCGCCCCGTATCCGGCAAATAGAGACGTTCATTTGTCAGGTTCACGCACTCTCCGTCTCCGAGTGCATCTCATTACCCTTAACATGGAGGTGGTAACCGGGTGAGACAACTGTGAGCATGTCTCCATCTTTGTGGCTCGCACTCGTTCCCTCCGATGTCGGGCTTGAAATGTGTGTGTGCGGCTCTTTTGTTTCGCCTGCTGCTGAACTGCTCAGAGCCTTTGTCTTCCTGCGTCGCTCCCCAGATCTCAGTTCGTTACAGAGCGTAATTATCGTGGCGCGAGCGGACTCCCCAGCCGACGCACAAAACTCATTAAATTCCACTAGCCTGCTTTTTCGCTGGCACGCTCTTCTCGTCCCATATTAATCTTCCTTCCGACCCAAACTTTAATTCTCGGGGAAAATGTTTATGGGAGGAATAACTGCTTCCACCCTCACATGCAATATCTGCTCTTGTTTATTGTGTTTCTTCTTCTTCCGCCTAAATTCAGCGCCGGCTTGTGATGTTGTGATCCAAGGTCAGGTGTAATGAGTGGCTAATCAGATGCGAGGGGCCGCGGCGCCTCCCCGATGCGTGCGGCGGGTCGAAGATGACACCTGTGCACTTCCTCCCCGCTCGCCCTCTCCCTCCGTCATTGTCTCTTTCCCTCTGTGCGCCTGCCTCCATCTCCAGACAATGACCAGCCTCATTTCCAGACTCCCTCCTGCAGTCTCCCTCACTGCTAACACAGGGCCGCACAAACAAGGTCGTTCAGGCTGCTGTAAGAGGAAGATGTATCATTTACTGGGAGATGGATGACACGATGTCTCCGCAAAAAGCTTTTATTTTGACCAGAAGTATTACTGCAACCCTCCAGCTCTCTTCCCCTCCTCCCCTCTAATTGAACAAGGAGGCAAAAGACAACTGCCACTTGTGCTGCGGAGGAAATTGCCTCTTCAGTAGGACGGAAAATACACAAACCATTGTTGAAAAATTGGGCGTAAGCGTTCAACAACCTGCCCGTAAGAGGCCTGGAGACAAATTGAGCAAATTGAAGATGGCCGTCCTTGATGACCGATCAGGCCGCTGGTGCAAAGTGCAGCAAACCTCCTCCCATTACTTACATATTTGGCGCTGTAGCACATTGGATTTCTTTGAGAAGACAGCAGTAAAGATCAGGCTGAGCTACGGGTTTTCCAATAGCATCAAACATCTCACTGATTGTCTGCGCTAAGCCTCAGACAGTGTGTGTTCAGTGTTGGACTCATCTTTAGTTGTTAAGTTATTATTTTTCTGTATTTTTTTTTTAGTCATGCTCTAGGGATTAAGAGCTATTGGATGGATCATTACAAACTTTCCACAGACATTCATGAGTCTCACCATGAGATCGTCATTTGTGGCTTTTAATTATAAAAATTTAAAATAAAACTATTGGATACACTGTAATAAAAAAATTCCAGCAGAAAAAGCAAAAATCCTTGTTAGTCATTCTTTTGAGATTTAAAATAAATACGGATACAATACAAATACACACATTGCACAATATGATGTGTGATTTTTTTTAGAAATCAATGCAATTGGATTTTTATGACCCTTAACTAATTGAATAATTTTACTTAACTTTTTGAATAAAGGCAATTTTATGCATTTTTATGGCATTAAAACGTAAGTATTTCCGAAAAAAATCCTTACACTCCAACTGGGGAGTCCTGTAAATGTCTCTTTATTTCATAGAACAACTAATCATAACAACTTTCAACAGGAACCTGTAATCATCAGATATATGTAGTATAATCATCAGATATACTACATGCACATACCAGGCCCGCGATATGTACGTCACACGTGCAGGTGTGGAATGACTCAAACTAAAAAAGCACATCCCGAGGTCCAGTGCAGCAGAGCACAGTCTGGTGCGGTGCAGCGTTGTGTGTGGTGTAACTTTAAGGTCCACATCGCTGATGTAGCCGAGCGGACTGACAGCTCCTGCAGGGCTCTCGGGCCAGATGAGTGCAGCCAGAGCTCCCGCGGGTCCGGCACCTGCCAGATGCAGCGGGATGTGAGCGGGTGACGACGGGATATCAGAACCTCTCTTGCCCTCCTCAGCCATCCCAGAAAGAGAAATCTCACCAAGCCCGGCGGAGAGACAGCTACAACTGGGACTTCCGCGCAGCCGCCTAGCATTTAATTTAACTTAGCTGACGGGTGACCGCCTGCATTAACTTGACATTTGCTTCCACACGTCATGTCAGCCGGCGGAGGACACCGGCAAATTAGAAGCACCGTCTCAGTGTCACAGAGTTTTTACACTCTATATGTGATATGTGATTTTTTTTTTCTTAATCGCATTATCTTTTCATCACCGAGATGATGAGTTTTTAATTAGCCATAGAATTATCTGCATCATGGTGACCTTGAGAGGGTAGAGGCAGATAACAGAGTGGAGGAATTGAGCAGAATTAAGTAGAAGTACAAGGGAGCAAGTAAACACAGCTTGACAATGTACTCAGAGTACAGCCTGTTATTATCTAAGTCTACATCAACTGAGACATCAAAGCAAATAGCTGAGAAAAGAAGAAGTCCAGCCTCCAGGATGTGAGCCTCCACGGCTCCAGTGGCTCCAGTTTCCAAGTCAAGTCCATTCAGTCCCATTAGCAAACTGTAGGTTTTGCTAATGTCTGAAGCTACCCAGGCAGGTAGGAGTCCTCAGTCACAGTAATGGCTTCACCCAACTCTTTGAAGCAACACTGGCTGTAATGGCGTCTGAAGAGAGCGATTGCGGGGTACAACCCTCCAGGGACTCATTAGCGAGGAGCGGAGCTATTTGAAGAAGGACGTGTGCACGGGAGAACGCAGGAAGATACAGTGTGCATGTATTTTTGCTTCTGCTGTTTTCCTGTCCTATAAAAAAAACTGAATCGCTGGAGTGTGGAGCTGTACGAGGGCAGAGAGGGACAAACTGGTTGCTTGTTGTGGGCAGGGGAAGTCGGCAGGGACACCGGGGACGCTGAAGTGGCACCGTGAGCCATGAGAGGGAAGCCTGGATAGAGGGAATGTGATGAGTTGGCAGGGTGCAAAGGAGATGGAGGGAGAGAGACGGCGTGGAAAGGAGAGATAGTCGGAGTGGGAGTAGTGGGAAGCAGCAGAAGGCCATGTTTTAGCGTCGCAGCAGGATTCAGAGCTGGGGCTGCACATACATTAGACTTTTGGCTCCTGTTATGTCAGTCTGATCCGAGGTGGCCCAGTAACCCTGACAGGGGGGGGGCGCCTGCCTGGTCCGGATGGAGGCAACTTGAAATATTTAAACATTTCCTATTGAGCCTCAATGAATCTGCAAAGCAAGCAATGAGAGCAAACTGAGCCAGTTCTTAAAACAAGAGGATCATCTCCTACAGTCCAACTATTCATGTCACTCTACCTCCCCTTGTACACACTGTGTCGTACACAGAAAGTGAGAGGATTGTCCACTGACCAGAGAGTCAGTGGTTCGATCCCAGGCTCTTTCAATCCGTATTCTGAAGTGTCCTTAGGCAAGATACTGAACCCCAGAAGGATGTGTGGAAGCAACTTGCACTTCAATAAGCCCAATATAAATACAGTTGTTTTTTACATGAAGCTAATTCAAATAATAGTTTAATAATAGTGTGAGTTCTTACTCCTGGAACAGCCTATGTTGGAATGTAGTAAAACCATGCGCCAAATATCTCCTGATAAAATTTTTATCTTGTTTTTGCCTCAGTCTGTGTCACAATATTTCATCAACTTCAATTGACCCAAATCCATACAAATGACTAAAAAGAGACATCCATGAATCCATTTCATCCTGCACTTTGTCACATAGAAGGAAAAAAAAAAAAGAAGTCATGAGAGCAGAGAGTGCCGGAGTGTGAGGTGTTCGTTAACTGGAAGATCTCTTCCTTTAAAAAGACCCCCAGCATTTACATTCCCCCTAAACCCTTGCCTTTCATGCCAAGCCTGCTTTCAATATCAAAGCTCCTTTTGAGAGCCTCTGGTGGAATGATAACAGAGAGAAGGGGTCTTTAGTGAAAATGTAAGATCTTGAAAAGAGGGAAGAGATGAGGAGAAGAGAGGAACGGGGGGAGGAGGACGGGGGAGCCGGAGAGACAGCGTATCAATCACCCCTTTAACTGACACACGTATTCTGAAGTGATCTGTTTTCTTTTACATCTATTTTTTTTAACATGCAGGGAAACGTGGCCACGATGCAGAGAGTGTGATAAAATATCATTAGGCTTCCGTGAAAGAGACGTTTCTGGAGACAATAGGATCCTTTCTGTCAGATACGCTGGAGGATTATACACAGCGGCAGGGTGACATGACATGTTCGGGGGGGGGGGGAGATGGAAGCGTCTCCTGTGTATGCTTGTATGTGTGCATTTGTGTTGCATGTGCACAAGGGGTGATTGTGAGTGCGTGTGCGGTTACTGTATATGTTCGGTGTCTGTCAGGAATGTGTGTGCCAGCGAAGCGCACCTGGAAGCTGTTTGAGATAAACCGAAGCTGTTTGGGATTACTTGAGACAGGGCAACATGCATACCGATCCATGTACACATGTACGCATGAGTGTGTGCGAGTGTGTGGTCCGCGCGGCCTCATTTGCACGTGCATATGTTGGGGGAATTAAAGTAGAAACAGAAAATATACAACACAACGCACACAACCTTCACGAGTAATTGCAGGTCGTAAATACTGACAGCATTCCGGAGAAGACTTGTTATTTTTGACGAGGCCCCAAAAAAAAGAAGGAAAACGTAAAGTTGAGAGAATGCATGTTTACCACCTACATCGATGAAGCCGAGTTTGGCTTTGTATCGTTACAGACGTCTCCATTCGTCGGGCTGGAGGTGTTTGTCCATTGTCTGAGTCAAATGCAGGACAGACAACTGTTGTGAGACAAAAGCATGTGTCTGTGTTTTGTTTCTCTGTTTTCTTCTAATCCACTTGATTCTGCCCGGTGTTGTCTAATCTGGTCTTGTTTTGCATCAATCCAGCCTCCTTTTCTGCTGACTCTGCTGCTCTCTTACAGTTTTACGGTTTTACAGTCTGTAAATATGAGATCCGTGGCTCGGATGGTTGGACGAGGAAAAAAAACAAAAAAACCTTATTATGAATATGAAGTAAGAGCGTCAGAGGAGGGATAGTTATTCTAGCACAGGCGGGATTAGATATATCAGCAGTAGAATTACAACACGAAGCCAGAGATATAATTATAGTTTTAAGGCAAACCTGCAACAAAACACTCTTCGGCAACTTGTCCGATATATATATATATATATATATGTATGTAGGACATGTTTTTCAGAATCAGAATCTGGGTTTATTGCCAAGTAGGTTTACATATACAAGGGATTTGTTGTGGTGTGTCTTGTGCAAGCCTATATGTAAAGAATGTAAAAATAGGAAAAGGGGTTCTGCAATACGTTGTTATGACTTATAATTTGGACCATGTCCCATCCCTTTACATGGAGGAGGTAGGGTTTATGACCTATGCTGCAGCTAGCCACCAGGTGGCGATCGAGCCGCTTTGGCTTCACTTAAGTCACATTATCAATGTAATCCATGTAATCCAGTATTTAATCCATTGTTATTATAATACTGATCATATTAGCTACTTTTAATATTTAAAAAAACTTGGATCATGGAAAAACTGATTTGAATCTCCTTCATAATTTATAACGGCTGAAACATATGTGTTGCATGTGAGTGTGTTTGCTGCCGTGTGACCTCTATGTTGCATTCAAGGCATCGGGGGGGCACGGAGCAGGCAACGTGCGCCTCCTCCATGGTCTCCGTCCAGTCCTCTCATCATCACTCACTCCCACGCCGTAAACATCACCCTGCAGGTTGTGACACTGACGGAGGGAGCCCCCCCACCAACCAGAGGAAGCACGCCACAACAGGAGGCTGTATGTGTGAAGGTGAGTGTGAGAGAGAAGGCGTGTTGTGATATTTATTTGCACATATCTTCTACCCCAGTACATTTCCACACATGTACTGCGAAGGAAAGCTCAATATGTATTTGCATGAAAGTTGGATTAAAAAACAACGGGTCTATAAAAACAAAGCCTCTAATTTATTAGTTAAAAAGGATGAAACAATTGCCCCGTGTCAGCAGTTTGACTTCGTTTTCTAAACCTAAAATCCAAGTCCAGCAAAACTCCAGCCGTCCACTTCCTGCCTGGAGAGTTGTGTAAAGGACCTCCACACGGATAATGACTTCTCCTGCTTGCCCTTTTTTCCTTTTCTTCTCTCAGTTCTAACAGTTACTTTGCCAGCAGAAGTGGTTTGACCCCGGCATGGTCTCTGGCTTCCTGGATACTTCCTGGAAAGGGCCCCCTGGTAAACCGGGCAGGTCCTGAGGACTCAGTGGGGCCGCAGGCCACCATGAAGGACTTGTTGTTGGGATGCTATCTGCAGCTATTTGGAGGCCGATGCTTGAAACTTTACCCACCACTGCAAACGGATATTTCATTTTTTCGCTTAAGCTGCTTTCAAACCTTCACTGAACTCCGGATTATTCTCCTGAAATTATCTGGAGGGGCTGTACGTGGGAACCTAAATGTACGAATGAGTTGTTCCTGCCAGCCCGCTTGTAAAACCTATGGATAATGTGCAAGTGAGCCCATGTGAGAATACAGCAGGATATTGGAGGAACTGGAGGATTTACAGCGAGCGAGCAATTCTAGCACAGAAATTGAAATAAACCGAAACAATACAAATACCTTAGGATGAAATTGAGGTGCCATGCATGTAGATAAGAGCATAATTGATACGTCATCTCCTGTCTCCTGCTGCTCTACCCATGTGCGGACATTTTCCTGTTGTAGTTCATGTCTGAAAACAGATGTACTCACTACTACTGTCCTATAATTTTCCGCTTTGCTCTCCCGCGCTCATCGTTGATGGTTGAACCATTTGGATGTTTACAGTAATGCTCAGGGAATAAACATCTGATTTTAAACTCAAACTATCTCAGCTTCTGGTTTTCCTCACCTCACATCTACTTCTCCTGCTGCACACACACACACACACACACACACACACACACACACACACACACACACACACACACACACACACACACACACACACACACACACACACACACACACACACACACACACACACACAGTGAGCAGGCAAGAAGTGAAAACCGCCAGAGGTCTGTCCTTTTTCTGTAAAGGTATCAGAAAGAGACAGTAGCTCCTGAAGCACCGCAATGGCAATTTTCTCCCTTTGTGTTCCTGACAGGCCTTGTACCCGCAAGAGAGAGAGAGAGAGAGAGAGAGAGAGAGAGAGAGAGAGAGGGAGAAAAATATGGAGGTTTCCCTTTGGGAGGGAGTTAACGACATGCTGAGGGCTTTTCAAATGGAGGGGAAGCTTGGCATGTGCCACTGTAAACAAGCTGAAGTGCTGCGAAGTTCAGCGAGCGAGCGGCGCCCCCAAGTACGGCTGCTCCAACACGACAGCATGCTTTTGATGTGCCGGCGAAGTTTGTATTTCTCCACTTACACATTCAGTCGTCCACAAACTCGCTCAGCCAAACAAGAAAATAAGCAGGCGCACACAGAAACATGACGTCATACGAACAGATGTGTGCAGTGTAGTCACATTTTGTGCAACATAGCATATAGACATAAACACGACCAGCTCCTCCCTGCATAATGACTGTATGGGTGCCGCTTCCCCTTCAGACACATCAATCAACACCATTCCCAGCATCGACCGCTTTGCCACCCCTGGCCTGGCAGGCGACGCCACTGACATCTTAACTGAGTGTTTTTCCATGATGCCACCAGTTCATGCTGTGCTTTTTCCATTTAAGAATGGATGGCGGAGCGTTGTGGTAGTGACACATTTCATATTGCGGCGCGTGGTGGCGAATATTAAAAAGTCGGGGTTAAACTTCTAAGAAAGTAATCAGAAACATAACAAATAAAGCTACTGGGTGATTCCCCTGATGGAGGAATTCAGGAAATACATCACCACGGCAGGCACCAACCACTCTGGGATTTGTCCACACAAAACAAGGGAGCCCCCAGGAAACTGCTGGGGGTTGCATTTAATACGTTTTCTACACCATCTTACACCATCTCCCTCCATCCACATCCAATTCGCCTCCCTTCTGGCAGTGGGTATATAGAAAACTTGCCTCGACCAAAACATGATGAGCCTACAAATCTCCTGCGGCTGACAGAGGGAGATGTCTGGCGTCCCGTGTAGGAGGAGACCAAGATTTGATTACACTCTGTCACAGAGCGCTTGGATGAAAAACACAGACCTCGACCAGAGCCAAAATGGCGTCTGGGCTGAGAGAACAGGCTTCACACTGTGACTTGGAGAGCAATCCAAAGCATCGTAATGGAAAAACCAAGGAGCGTGGGCCTTTCAAAGAGGCCGCAAAGTGACATGAAACCTCATGTTACGTTATATATATCTCTTTTACCTACACTCTGGTGTCTCTGGACTTTTCATACGGGATTTATTTTTACTGATGTCTTTTTATATTGCATATTTAGATACAGCATTGCAGATGTAGGAAGAACCATGAAGTGTATCCTCATAAGTTATTCTGACAACCTTTTCTTGGTTTCTACTCAACAAATAAGAGACAGAGACCATTGAGCAAAAGGAAGAACATGTTTAGTTTTGTATACTTCACTGAATGGGAGTTATTGCCTCGCAAAATAGGTATTAACCTTCCTTATAGCAGAAAATAACCATAGAAGCCTGCAGTATTATGGTCTTGTGTAGTGTTATCCTACATCACAGTATGTGATGGCGGTTGCTTATGGCACAGCAAGGTGCTAATGCCGACAACATTATCTGTCGGCCATCAAAGTCCTGTTGTAGGAAAAAGCTGGATTTGTATTTTTATTCACTTTTTGAAAAGGCTTTAAATCTACATAAATAGATCGGGGTAAATAATTGCCAGAAAAAGCTGAAGAAGAATACACACACTGACCCTTGCACTCATGCACAAACACACACACACACACACATACACCCACCCACACACACACACACACACACACACACACACACACACACACACACACCAGACAGTAAATCATCTTCGCTTTCCACAGTTGGATTGAGTTGGTGGGATTAAAATACATCATTTGGTAATTAAAATAGCAGATGTTTCCACGGTCAGCCTCGCTAGCTGGATTAGCCGAGGCTGCGTCGCGAATCCCAGAAAGTGCAGGACAAGGTCAGCCTGCCAACCTGCCAGGCTATGTGATGCCTCCGTCTGACAGAGGATGATACACACACCGAGCTGTTAGGGTGCGGCAGGCGGGAGGGTTAGCTGGGGAGGGACGGAGGAAGGGAATAAAAGGAGGGATCGAATGAAAGCGTCGCCATCGTAAAGGCTGCATGGAGACGGTGCCCGAAAGTCAGGTGATGAATGGAAAACTGAAAATGATCAAGATGAATGTGAGGAGAGATGGAGGGAGGAAGGGTTCCAGTGTCTAGGAGAAGCGGACGTATATGGAATTTCAGACTGAATAAATAAATAATATAGAAAATCCTGAGTGGGAGGCCAAGGTCAAAATATAGCATCACCGCTGTGGAGGGGTGCAGGTGCAGTGATCCGTCATTAACAGAGTTGTAAGATTGACAAGGTCACTGACAGACAGAGCCTTGACATGATAATAAAGAGCAGACACAATCTATTGAATGAATGCAACAGGATATAAACAGATTGGAGCAAAGTCCACAACCAATCTAATGATTCTAGAAATCTCTGTCCGTCTGTTTGTGGTTTGAACATCTCGAGAATGCTTCATCTTATCGGCATTGCACTTGACATTTGTACTTTTAAAGACCCAAGGAAGTGCAGAAAGAAAACTGCAACCAGCTTTACCACAGGCCAAGTAAACAGCCCATACCTACACTGATAGGACGGGCACTTCTCTAATATAACGAAATGCAAAGGGTTCTAACATCAAGATGAAATGTTCTTCTATTAAGTGGCACCTCAGGGATTTTGTTCTCATGTTGTGTTGTTACATGTTCCTTGAAAGAATACGGCTCATTTTATCTCTTGAATCTGACCTTTGCTTTACTACAAGATTATTAAATAGTAATGACTTGAATGAGCTGTACTCCATCGCTCCCTTCATTCAGGATTTTTCTGAGGAGTTGAACCTTTGCACAGTGCTCTACAGAGGCCGTTGCAACAAAGGCAGTTAGCAGCGTTTTCGTCAATCAGAGAAAGAATGACTGACACAGAAAGTACACAGAGGAGAAAGAGAAAAGTTGAAGCCACCGGAGCTGGAGCAGTGTGAGATGGCATTGGCCGCGCAGGCCTCATAATTGGCTAGGCATGACGGAAAGTCAAGACCCTGCCAGCTTGACAATGATGAGGTCATGGGATTGCGGAGCCAGTGGGCCGCCAGTTAGTCATGATCTTGGCCCATCCATCAAAGCTGCTCGGAGCATAAATCTCAACTGACAGCCGTCATAGCCTAACCAGTGTAGGGCTGGACAGAACAGTCCAGGCAATAAGGTGTGCAAGGTTTTTTCTGGGTTTAAACCTTCCTGAGCCGCGCGAGAGAAAGACTCTGGCAGGGACTCCAGCGAACGGCAAGCATTAGTGTTCAATTTGTTTGCCGAGAAAAATTACGATAAGATTAAGAGGCTGCAGCTTCTTCTTTTTAAAGCTCTTAACCCATCTGTCTCCTTCTATATCAGTGTCTGTGTCACTGTTATTTTTCTTTTCCTCCCAATCTCCCTCTCTCTCATTGTTTTTCATCCCGGGGACGAGCCTCGTATCGCCCGACTAATGTGGCTGCCCGGTCTTCAGAATCAAGACGGAAACACTCTGAGGCATAATCGCTGCAGAACTGCAAAGTGCGAGGCCCCATGTGAGCGTTCATCAGCTTCTGAGCATTGGAGTGGAGAATGTATCATTTATAGATGGTGCTTAGGAGGCGTTCAACTCTCCCAAGGCCGGTAAAGTCTAAACAAAGAAGATGAAGTGCCGGCGTTCCCAAAGGACGTGTGGCACGGGGGCACTTTTACACACCAGCGTGTCGTCTGTGCCCAAAGTGTTGCCTTAAAAAGGTTGAAGGCTCTATCAGCGCAGAGTGAGCCCGGGGAATTGAACTCTCAACCCCTCTGGTAATTTTGTGAAGTGTGCAGCACAATGACTGTAGCGTGTTGCTGACCAAAAATGTCACCCTGCCCTTTCCTCTTGTCAGAAAGAGCTTGTCAGAGTCCTGGGGGCACTAACTAATTACTGCTTCCTGTGCTGGATAGGAGACGTAAAGGGTGTGTGTGTGTGTGTCTCTTTAATATTTTGTGTAAGAGAGAGAGAGAGAGTGTGTGTGTGTGTGTGTGTGTGTGTGTGTGTGTGTGTGTGTGTTCATCTCTGCTTCTAAATGACAAAGCGCTGCTGCTGTAAGGTCGGGCTCAGCTTGTGTATCCGCTCCTTAGTGAGATGACAAGCAGATGTGCGACAAACAAGTCGAGCAACAAACCCTCACTGGTGATGACAGGTAGAGAAAGTCCACGAAAGTGGAAATAAACAAGGTATTACGGAGCTTATTTTTACGCAAAAAGTGAGAGATTGAGACCCACAGCAGCACAAACATAGAAAATTAATTGCCACCCCTGGGCCTAATAAAACCTGGACTTCACTGTTGTGAATGTATATCCTTCATAATTTATAAAATAATTGGAGTAGCAGGAAAATATTTTTTGAGTGGCTGTAGCTTGTGTGGTCGAGTTGGTCAAACCATAACCACAGATGTTGGTGAATCCCTGTTTCCTCTCGTACATGATAATAATAATAATGAAAGCTCCTGATGACGATAATAACCTGGGCCTCATCACCTGTTTATTCAAAGTGCAGTGAAGTTCGACTCAGGAGTCAGATCCCTAAACTGGAGAATCAGTTGTTGTTGCCGTTGTCGGGAACACACGATGGTCGTGATCATCACTTAGGTTGAGTCCCAGCTGCCGCGGCTGCAGAGCGCCGGTCGGGTGTTGATTCAAAGATTATTATTATTGAACGTATCGCGTTTCTTCGGCCTTTAATGATACACATGCCAAGCGTGAAGCCGATAAGATGACTGGATATCAAGATATGCAACCCACATACAGACAGAGATTCCAGGCATTAGTAGAATGTTAATAACAGTTGTCACGGTTTAATTTCTAAACAACTGGAGTTTTCAGGAGATGGATAATGTCTGAACGAACGTGGGCTCGTATTTCTCCTTCCCCATTTTCAAGGGGAAATAAATATCCAAACACCCTGAGTTAATAATACACAGCTACCACAGGACGCACCTGCTTCAGTATTCATACTGTGCTTCAGACCTCTCTGGCAGAAGTATCGAGTCATCAGCAAGTTATCAGCCTATGTGGACAGAGAGCTTCATTAGCACAAACACTGCATGCCAGCTAACGCGGCATAATTTTACACCCCCGCTCGACCCCTGTGTGTGTGCTCCTGTGTGTCTGTGTGTGAGTGTCATGGTGCATCTGTCAGTGTGTCTCCAAATGTGTGTGTGTGTTGTGAAGTGGATGGATCTAATCTCACCCTACTCTGCATACATGTGGGAAAGCGTTTATTTATTGTTTAAGCCTGTAATAAATCTTAATGAATCATAATTCAAGCTGTATTTCACACCAGGTGACAACCTCTCATATGATGGAATTGGGACTTTTAAAGAATTTAATTAAGAATATTATTAAATTATGTCCCAGTATGACATGATAAATAGGCATGAGGCATTCTTCATGCATTAATGATACAGTGACATGTTTGAATAGGCCTCATTTTGTGTTGGTTAAGTGTGTGTATGGCCACTTTGTATGGGTTGGCAGGCCAAGGTGATTTAGAGGTGTGTGTGTGTGTGTGTGTGTGTGTGTGTGTGTGTGTGTGTGTGTGTGTGTGTGTGTGTGTGTGTGTGTGTGTGTTACAGGGGAGAGGCATGCTAGTCAGCAGAACAGGGCTGTGGCTCAGTGTTTGTCCCTCCGATGTGTTTAATGGGCCTTCCACACATAGCGCCTCCCTGGTGAGAATGATGCTAATTACTGTACAGCACCTTGCCACACTCTCCTGCTGATCCTCCTCACACACACACACACAGGCACCTGTACGCAGATGTGTGCACCTACACACAGTCACACACAAAGTGATGCACAGACACAACAACAAAGCCTGCAAAGATCCACGTGAGTAAGCAGGCAGAATGCAAAAGCATGCAAGCACAAGCAAATAAGCTCCCACTCAACTGGGCATTTACGCATATTCATAAACTGACACACACTCACACTCACACACACACACACACACACACACACACAGCACATATCCGCTCTCTCCCCACTCTCCCATTGTGCTCACTTCAGTGTGACCTTCTTTTTTCTTCCCGTCTTCACAAACATAACCTCCACTTCTTCCTTAATTCCCCTTTGTTCTTCACCAACACATATTTGCCCATTTTTTCCCCGACATTCAAACTCCTACTTCTTTCCCACTGTTGCAGTCGAGCTAACTCTGTGACCCAGCACGTAAACATCACCTCATCGCCCCGACCCCTGACATGGTTTCCAGGATTATCCGAGATCACGGGTCACACCCGCGTATTGATCTGCAGGAAGCGGATCAACATCTTCAGTCGTGTTAGCTCGGCTTCTCCACAACGACTTGGCCTTGAAGTTGAACCAAGCAACCGCTAAAAGCTTCTTATTCAAATGGATGCAGTGAGGCAGACTAGGCAGGCTTGTGTGCACACATGTGTGTAAGTGAGTGTGTGTCTGAGTGTGTGTGTGTGTGTGAGTGTGTTTCTGTCTGAAGCTACCTTTGGGAACAAATTTCAGACTACAATTAGAGACGGCTTGTGCAACAGAGGAAAAAGCTTGCTCCTTATTTTGAAAAAAGCCGATTTTTTGGGTCAGTGGTTAAGGCTACATCCACACCACTACGTTTTAGTTGAGATTAAAATGCATCGCTGCCGTCCACACTATTGCTTGTCCTGTTTTAGTTGGAAAATCTGGGGTTGTGTTGTGGTATGGACGGGCAGAATCGCAGACATTTGGAAACGATGACACAGATCGCCCACATTCGCTCCCTGATTGGTTCATATGAGTCACGCCATGACTACCAGTGCATGAAAAGTACGGGATTGTTACGGTGACAGAGGTTATTTTAGTTTTAAATGGGAACACATTAGTGTGGATGCAGCCTAAGGTCAGGGTTAGGCAAGTCTATGTAATGTCTCCAAAAGTAACAACATGTGTGTGTGTATGTGTGTATACGCCCATCTGAGCGTTTAAAGGTGTGTGGGTCCGAGACAGAGAACTACACACAGGACACACACACACACTAATATGATGCAGAAAGCAGCACAGGCCTTTAAGAGAGGGTATGGGTGAGTGTGTGCCGTGCTCGACTGCAATCAATTACAAAGCGTTGGGGCTGCATGTTCTAATCAGAGGCATAAATGTCAGCTCCTTTCCCCTGCACACGCCTCCATTTGCATCCATTACTGAAGAGGGGGAGAAGAGAGAGAGAGAGAGAGAGAGAGAGAGAGAGAGAGAGAGAGAGAGAGAGAGAGAGAGGCTGCCTTGTGTTTCATGCTGAGGAGGTGGCAGAAGAAAGGGTGGTGACAAATGAGATATCAGTAATAACCTGTCTACCAGGTAAGCTTGAGGTAAAATATATGGCCAGAAGTATGTGGACATCTGCCTTTGGACATTCATGCCCTTGCATGTGCAAAGTTCTTGGACACTATGACTATGGGTGAGGTGTAGTGGTTCAACTGTGGACAACAGGGAAACAGATGAGGGGAAGAATGGTTGGAAAAGAATATGCAACAAAAATAAAGAATAAAATAAGGTGGGTAAGGCCTGAGGGCAGAGGTTTATTACAGTGGCCTCCCTTCTTTCCAGAGAGGAATGGAGTACCCAGCACAAAACCCAGACTGACAGATGATGGTGCTGCAGCTGGTATCACAATTAGACCCTTATGTATTAAACATACCTTTTTTTTAGAGAGCAAAGAAAAGAGGGGAGAGGAGGACGAGAGGGGAAAAGGGAGAAAAGAGGTGAATGGTAGCCAGCGGAGCATCTGAATCACATCTCGTCTTCCTCTCTTCCTTCCTCTCTCTCCCTCCTCCCCTGCCTCGCTAAACAGCCAAACAGGGCGAGCTAAACTCCCCCCCCGCTGCTGTACAGCGTCCCGAAAGGTAGCGAAATGATTAAAAGTCTGACAGCGGACACTTGTATACAGCCACACGGCCTGTAAACAGCCAGCACTCCCCTGTGCCGCATGGCTTCTGCACCGGCCACCTCGCTTCCTGTCTCCTCCCGGGCTCTCCGGGATCACGTGACTCGAGCGGTGCAGCGCCTCTCCATCCTTTTGAAGACTAATCGACCCTTCGCTCGCACCTAATTGATGTTGCATCTGTGAGCAACCGGCTCTGGGATTATTCAGTCAAATATGTTTAACTGGTTCCCAGGCAATAGGCCAGAAAAGCATTTTCACTATCATATATTACAAATAAGTAGCTGCTGATATGTATATGCACTGAACTCCGCTGTATGTAACACACACATTGTGCTGCCTTAGAATAGCTATTGTAAATTGTTAGAAATTAAGAGCGGGTTATTTGGCACCTGCAGTTCCCACAAGTGCCATCAAACATGTCTGCTGTAAAATTAATTAAGACGCGATTAACTAAATCTAAAAATAAACATGCGATTAGAATGTAAAAAAAGACGGAATCGTTCAAACGACACATAGATTTATATATTCAAGGAAAAATCTCTGCCGCTATTAGCTCCTTTTTGATTGACACCCTAATTCGCGCGCGCCGCCTTGTTTTCAGGACGCTTGATGGAAGAGCCATATGTTTCATGAGATGAGGTTATTCATAGGTTGTTGTGTTAACCAGGAACACTGCCGAACCTGTCACTTCCCCTTGAGCTGACAGGCTTTATTAGAGGAGGGGAGGACGCTGCTGTTTATTCGTCCTCGGTCGACGGCACGCCGCGTGTGTCAAACCACATCCACCGCGCATAGGCTCGCTGCACTTGTTC
This sequence comes from Hippoglossus stenolepis, assembly GCF_022539355.2. Lineage (NCBI taxonomy): Eukaryota > Metazoa > Chordata > Actinopteri > Pleuronectiformes > Pleuronectidae > Hippoglossus > Hippoglossus stenolepis. Next base: position 6,488,176 of record NC_061499.1, read on the forward strand.
TACTCGCGCCGTATTGGTACAATGGCTTTAGTGAATCAGTTGTGATGGAATAAGGTTTGTTGTTGAGAATAATTGTGTGTGTGTGTGTTTGTGTGTGTGTGGGAGAAGAGGGACCCATGCCACGATATTGAGAAAAAGCAGATTGCCAGCACTCTAAAAAAAGGGTGATTGCTCATTTATGGTTTCTTGCTGTGGTATCACAACAATAAGCCTTTTTCACGGACGTCTGACTGTCACCCACAAATAAGCATATGGCTGAAACAAGACAGATTTCCAGCACTCCCAGAGCACGGTCACACACAGACGCACCCAGAGACAGACACACTTCAAAACCTCACTCGGTTTGGCTGTTGTTTTTGTCAGTTTACGACCTAAACCCCCCATTGTTGAATTAACTGCGGACAGAGGGGTGGGTGGCTGCAGCCACAGTGCCAGGGCCGAGCTGGCCCAGAAAGAAGCCACAACACAAACTAACTCTTGGCAGGGGATGGAAAGGCAGTATTTTTCCAAAAACTGATTACCTTCCCTCTCCCCCCCTCTCCCCCCCACTCTCACTTTCTCTCCGTCTCTGAGACAAGCTGTTCCCTTGGCAGCTGTTTCGACAATGCAGATCCCCGAGCGCAGGGGGTGGTTGGAGTGTATATGGGGTTTTTCTGCGTCTTTGCATTGGGGGGGGGGGAGGAGGGTGAGGGTGGTGGCAAGGATGTAGGGGGGTGGTCACTAATTCTGGAACCCTCCAAATGCAAATCAGCACAGGAACATGCCAAGCGTTTCCTCTTGGAGGTCCCCGTGGACCCTGGAACCGAGCATGATTAGCACTCGACAGCGTCAGATCCCGGAAACCCCGGGCTTTTCTGAGGGGCCTGGCCTTTTGTTGGAGGCCCTTCCGTCCAACGGCTGGCCCCAACCGTCATGTTTTTCCAGGTGTGAGCTCTCTGGCGAGTTGCTTTCATCCACCAGTTACACACATGATCCGTTTGCTCTCAGATGTCACAGCAACGCTTTGTCGGAAAACCATCCGGACCCTTCTGCTCCATCCAGGTGCAGATGTGGCACTGGATGAATGTGCAGTCTGACTGTATTCACAACATGTGTGTTGAAAGAAAAAAAAAACAATATGAGAGGAAAAATAACAACAGGGCTTTAACTAGGCTATCCTGGCAGGACTCATTAGAGGATAGATGATATTTCTCGAGCTAAAACATGACTCAAACGTGGCCAGGGAGCCCATGGGCAGGAAACAAACACATCATGATCCTCCTCTGTAATTGGGCAAATGAGAGATGCTGCCATTGGTCGATGGCACTGAAGCAGATGGCGACGGAGAGGGGATGTAAACCTCCCACTACCCAAAGGTAAAGAGGCAGGCGTCATTTCAACAAGCCCTTTAGGTTATATAGACACACACACACACACACATACATACACACACACACACACACACAGCAAAAGTGAATCACTCTTGTCTCCCATCAAAGCACCTTTCCCTCCAAGACCTCCCACTGAGTGTGCTCGCTAAGAGCCCTCTTTTGAGCCCCTAATGCACGGGCAATCAGATTAGGGCCGTCGATGTAAGCCTTGAATTACTCACGTTATGACTTGATTGCCCAATAATTTGATTGGAGTCACATCTCTACTTCCCCTGGTTCTTCAGATCCCATCTTCCCTGTCCCTCCTTTCTCTCCCCTTTCCCTCTTCCTCTCCTCCTTCGTCTCCCTCTCTCCCTCTCTCCCTCTCGCTCGAGGCAACAACAAGTCTGGCTGTCAGCTTCTGAGGCGGAGGGTGTGACCGTTTCCATGGGGATGACAAAACTGACTTATCGAGGGAAAAGAAGTCATCCCACTCTAAGTCAGATGCAACCTTTTAAACCGTGAAACAGATGCAGCTAATTCTCTTGTGACAGCATGACACTGGATAATGTTTGTGTTAATGTCACTCACTGTGAATATTAAATATCTGCTTTAAAATTCATATAAAACTAGTGAAACAAAACAAGACAGATATCGATGGATGAGCCAAATAAGGCTAGTGAGTATTGTCAGAATTATAAATACAATAAAAAGTCCACAGGAGAAATTAATATTCGAAAATAATCTGAATTAAATACAGATTAAAGATAAAAGGGAGAGACACAAGACAACTTTCAGCTCAGTAATTATATGTGTGACTGTGTAGTATATAGTAAAACCACCCAGGGACTACAGATGTTAACACATCAGCATTTCCCTTAGGATGGCGTTGTAGCAGTAGTGGTGAAGTACATACAGTGTATTTGTGCACAGTAATCAATATAGGAAATGTAGATACACACACACAGTATGAGATGTCAAGAAATCGGGCAGTACACTTTTATTCAACGTATTAAAAGCAATGATTGTATTTAAAGATGACAGAACGCATGAGGGATCTTTTTTCTGATGATGATCCTGAATCCGTGATCATGCTTTTTTTACTTCATTGTAATAAATACTACAGCATTAGTTTCTCAAGACTTGTTAATCTCCTCCACTCTCGGCGGCGGCGTAGCAGTGTGATGCGGCTCTCACAGAGGAAACACTGCACATCATTTACATGTTAATTCAGTGTTCACAGTCGTACTGACCTGTGAATTCATGCAATAAGCAACAGTGGGTGGTATATAAATAGAGCCAGTGGTGTCGACACATGTAGAAATCAAGTTCACCCATTCGCCCGTACGGTTACTGGATGAGCCAGAAATAATGAAAATGGGCTGTACTCGGTTTAAAATGAAGCAAAACGCATAATCGGGGGTTTGGAAAGAGATCAAGAGAGAAAACAAGAGGGAAAATATCCAACATGGGGCAGTAATACCAGAATATTAGGGCTGTGTGATATGATCTCTTGTCCCAAAAGAGGTCATTTCATAACCAGACAATGCAGATTGTAATGTTTCTCGTTACTTGTTACGTGTCTCTTTTCTCGGCCGTGGAAACTGGGGCCTTGTCTTTGCAGATGTAAGTTACAACAGCAGCGGTTACCTCCTTCCGACTGGAGGAGTCTTTTCCATATGGCGAGCCGCGGGCAAGTGCCTCTCTGAGTTTGTGGTTTTTGTTTTGATCACTCGGCTGTACTTCTGTGGCTCTCGTCCATCGACCCGCTCTGAGCTGCTTGACATGACTTTTGCATGCGTGTTAAAAGAGGTTAGTTTTCTGTCGGGCTTTTCGGACTCAAACCCAGAGGAAGCCCCTCATTTAGTCTTGACTGGCCAGAGACGTTTTCCTGTTTTCCTGTTTTGATTGTTTGTGTTGCCTTTATGCAAAATTCCCTTCATACATCCGTGCCATGTAGAGAAGCCTCATTCAAATGATGGAAAATATATATATATATTTACCAAGTGTGGTACAGCTAAATAAATGATGAAACCATGGACTTGTCTACAAAGTTATGAATAAATCTTTTCTAAAATCCAATCACCTATTATTCAATAAACGAACTGAATGGTAAAAAAAATTCCTTCAAAAAGAGTACTGTGATTTACATTGTACCAAAAATATTACATACAAATGTTCACGTTCTCTTGTAAAAAGTATTTGCAAAATGTTCTTGTTCTATGAAAAACTAAAACTCTACTTCCTCTTTAGTTTGGTTCCTCTTGGTTCAAATCCAGGTGAGTCAGTCTAGAAAGAGAGTGATGTGCTGTGGTGAACAAAAGCATCACTATGTTTTAACTTAATCTCACAGAGGGACCGCAGAGGGACTGATCATTATTCAAGATGGCAGCGCCTCCCCACCAGCTAGCTTCTCTTCCTTTTTCTGACAGTTATGAGGTGCATGTACCCTTTTAATAAACCAATGGTGACTCTGCGCTGTGGTTTCGGCGCCTGCTAGCGCGTGGACCCTAAAACATATGGCATACAAATCTCATGATTTGCTCTCATGAGGACCAGCAGAGAGCCAGGAGGCCAAAGGGTATTCTGTTTAGATATCCGGCGAAGGAACTGTACGAAGCACCGCGGGGAGACGTAAACTTCACTGTCAAAAAGATACTGTACACGAGGAGCAGATGGAAAAAGAAAAGGGGCATTAGCAGATCAACTGATGTGCAAACAGCCTGGAGTGCATATCGAGGGGTGTCTCCAGTCGGATTCCCCCGCATGAAGGCAAGAGAGGTGATTCTGTTTGACTACTAACTTCAAAATGAATCTGCAAAGAGTGTGTACTGCTCTGCAAATTAGCCTGGGAGACATTTTGTATATATGTCACATACCAGGCAGGGAGGAAGACGCGGATGGATGCTCCCTCTACTGAGCGGATGGTTCGATAGCGATCACGTCCCGAGATCCTTCCTCCCTTTTCTATCTTGTCTACCATTCTCAGCTTTAACTTTCCTCGGCTGTCGCGCTCCTCTGGAAGAAGGCAGCCATCTGCTGTGAATCATACCACGCTCTGAAGCTGATTTAACAGCACAGACTTGCAGCCATGTAAACACAGACGTACACAACAGACAAATCACAGTCGCTGGCAAACAAAGACTTCCCCGTGAGTTAAACATGTTTGATGCATTTGAATATGTGCACATCCAGGAGAAAGCTAGAAAACAAACAAGCATTCACGCAAAAAACTAAAAAGGAGAAAATCTAATATTTTGACACAAATGCAAAGCGTTGAAAAACACGTTAATAACCCATGGCAGGGAGGAAAAGTTGAAAGGAGCTGCTTAGAGATCCAGGGAGAATTTGAAGACGCTGTCAGAGAGAGAGGTCGCCACCTTGATGGTGGCACACGATAACACAGGGACAACAGCGCTGAGATAACCCACCAGATAATGCAAAGATAAAACCAGAGATGGCAGAACGATAACCCTCACACGACATAGCTGCAACACAACGATGGAAGGAAGATTGCCAAGATAACGCTCTAAACAATGCCGCGATATCACACGCGAAGCACAACACACCAGCACTCGGGCGCGACATCAAAAACCCAGTAAGTGAAGGAGACAGAATCACGGCGTTTAAGGTTGGAGCGGAGGAAGGAAAAACAGCGAGAGACGTGCGAAAAGACAAATTGAGATAACGGAGAGAGGAAGAGACATCACAACGACTTCAGAACGCGTGCAGACAAAACACTGGCACTGAGCAAAGACAAACAAAAACAGGCGGCGAAGATTTTTAGTGACTTCAAGATAAGAGTTGATATAAATAAATGTGCAGGAAAAGCAACATTTGCGTGACAGACTCTTTGTAACGGCGACTTTCTCAAATAAACCAACTCGACTATTAAAACAAACAAGCTGCCGCACTGACGACCGTTGTGTCGAAACACACTTGAAGCTGTGAGTGGGTTTAAGGAATGTGCCGATGTTTTGTTTTGGATGTGATACCCTTCGGAGGGCGAGGCAATGATGTGGAATCACCTCCGAGGGGCCGAGGACCCCCATGAGCCACAGATCTACCCGTCTCCTCTTTCTCCCTCTGAACTGCTGACCAACTCTTTAAAAAAAAAACTATACGGGGGAAATTAGCTGCATGCCACCGCTCTCAGAGCTCAACTCTTTCTTCTCTCCGCCGCATCCATTTCCTCCTGTGTGCAAAGCAACAGTCGTCCTGTGGATGGACGTACAGTACGTGTGTGTAGAATGACCTCTGAGTTTAGATAAACTACGCTGACCTTGACTTGTTAGACCTCCAAAGCAAAGCAGAGATCCCGCATGTTACTCAGCAGAGCAACAAAGGTTAGAAACACATTTTCACCAGTGACGACAGAAGGACTGGTTTTGTTTTCACCTTGTGAGTGTGTGTGTGTGTGTGTGTGTGTGTGTGTGTGTGTGTGTGTGTGTGTGTGTGTGTGTGTGTGTGTGTGTGTGTGTGTCGGGAAAACGTGGCCCTGGACACACCTCCTGTAGCAGGAGCAGCCACAGACGCGGTTTGGAATAGTTATGTTGTCACTGCCAGCTTTAAAACTGTGTATGGTTCAGTCACGAAAATGTACAGGTGGGTAGCTAAGATAAAAAAAGACGAGTTTGAAAATGGGTGTAGTCCAACCATGGGTCCAAACTCCAACAAAACAGTCTTACACGGTCCTTTGCTTTTCCGTAACTACCTCTTCTCAAAAAGTTCCGGCATCGTTGAAAATTCCTTCTCATATCTATGATCGCCTCACATAAACTTCTGGCTGCACTGCCCCCCCATGATTTCCAGTGGTACTGCTCCTGGTTTCCTCTGTTTCATCCGTATCCTTAAGCTTTTGGAAGACGTGGACTAATATGGACGAAATGAACGCATATGTTTCCGTATCTAATGTTGAACTACTGACTAATAATTTGCTCATGGGTTGGAACCTCAACATGTTGACAGGTGTCCTGTGGTGTGACCTCATCTTAGGATGGTCTCTGGTTTCCTTTTCATTTCATCTTTGACATACACAAGGCACGAGTGAAAACACACGAAAGACACACATCGCCCCAAAACATCTCACACAATCTAGAGTGTCTGATTCTTTGATGGGAACAGCTTCTGTCTTTTTCCTTCTCTTCCTGTTTTTATCTGTCTCCCCCACAGGCGTGTCCACACACTCGCACACAAAGACTTATGGGAGTAGTGTGATTTAGATAAAAAGGGACCCGCTACTCTGCCTTTCCTCTTCCTCATTAAGCAGAAGGGGGCTGTGTTGGTGTCAGAGGGGCTGGTTCATCAACCCTGAGAAAGACAGAGCCCCGGCCCTGATCTGCCCGGCCCCTGCCCCTGCGCTGCCTGGACTCGCTGCTCCCTCTTCCTGCAGAACTCTCACATATGATTGAAGACACTGGAAATGGAAACAGTCAGCGTAATTTAACATGGGCATGCGTGTAGAATTCGTTAAAGAGGGAGGGAGTTGGTGCGGGAGATGTAGTGTGATGAGGAAAGGAAGGGAGGGAGAAAGGAAAAGATAGAGGAGTCACAATAAGGAGGGTTGGAGTTGATGGTGTGAGGACAGCTGGATAAAGAAAAGGGAACAGGTACGTCTCATAGAAGGAGAGAGACTATGAAACTGCAACCAAAATCTAAACAAAAATACAAGGTGTATTTTGTGAAACAGAAGCCGGGCCACATCTGTAAAAACAGTGTGAGAGTTAGCACTGATACAGATTCTATTCCGACTGTGGCGCAGCACCCACGGTTATTAAATATGATCTATGCCGAGCCACCCGATGGGAATGTGAAGTCACACAGGCGTGCGACTCGATGTAAGCAGTAGCTTAAAGTTGGCGTATGTACTTATGATGCTGCGGAGGGAGGGCGACATTACATTAACCAAATTCAATTTTCTGCTGAATTAAATATGAATGTAAGGTCCTGTGTTATAATATAGTCACTTTGAGTGTGTACAAACATTATTTAAAAAGTGGTGATGAATGAATAGTTTGCTCTTGTAGTTTTCACGATGACAAACAGTCCCGACTCTTGATCTACCAGCACATAATGATGAAATAAGGACAGGAAGCGTGTGTGTCAGCTGAAAAACAAAACTGACAATTATTCGTGAAACATGAGGAAGCTTCCGTTCTCATCCCAATGACATCTATAGTATTTTTTCGCGTCTGACAAGTGAACAAGTCTGCCATCTTTGTTCACTTTAGTGTTGTCATTGTCGCTCATCTCTGTCCTCGTGGAGGCTTTTCAAAGCTCCATGCACAGAACACACACGTCTCTAAGGGCCTAGATTTAGAGAGGCATCTCTTTTTACTGGTTTTCCTTTGACACTTGTGGATTATAAGAGAGCGGCCACTGTAAAAAAAAAACGACTTTGGGTGTACGACCACAAGGTCACGACCACAGCATCACATCAGCAAAGTGAATACATGAATGAATGGAGGGAAACAAAGGTTCTAGTGTTGATCATAGCTGTGCAGTTGATCATGGAAACCTTTGAATATAGGTCATCTCGCAGGAAGAGGAGTCAGAATAGTGAATAGCGCTGCACACATGCACGTGTATTGCATGTTCTCTGATAATAATCTGATCTTTTTCAATAAGATCTACAGTATATGTTTGTGTAACTATGTGTACCTCTGTAATTCTCTCCAGTTGGTCAGAGAAGCACCGGGTTTGTACATTTGGAAGTATTGAGGTGAATCTATACTACACTCTATATACTTCTGAGGCCACATATAAGCAGCAGAAAGAGACCGACAATCTGACACTGACACTCAAGGCAAAATTACAGTTCTCTAGACTAGAGGGCAGCGTTAAGTATCCTTATATTTCTGACACCTACAATTCCATGAAAGACTAGTGCTCAGTCCCTTTATGTGCATCGGTGTGACACCTTGAATGCAGAGAAGCCCGGTGCGGTTATTGAGCTCAAACATCACACGCACGCGGGGACAACACCGATGGAGGGACAGGTGGAGGGACGGTGGGATGCAGGGAGGACTGGAGGTGGCTGGCATTGAGGAATCTAATCCCAGAGTTAATTGCTATGACTGATGAAGACAAATTGAAATGGGTCAGCTGAATCAGGGGGAGCGGACGGGTGGAAGAAAGGGCTCGTCGTGCACCTGGGTTTGAATCCAGAAGATGGTTAAGATGTAGAAGTGAAATACATGGCCATGTTAAGATGTATAAAATACAGATGCTTGGTTAAGTCAAACTACAGCCTGGCCCTGGCAGCAGGAAATTCACTTGTAAAGAATAAGCCGAGGATTCTTAGTGATAAGGAGCCGGACCAAGGACTTTTTTGACGTATGTCCGCCCTGTTGTCATCAGCTGCGTCATCTACCTAATCTTAACAATGCTTGGTTTATAGACAAGGATGTGTTTGACGCAGACGTGTTCATTCAGCAGGTAGAAGTCTTTCCGTTTGAATGGAGAAAATTAATGATCCGGTTAATTTCGTTGCTTTCTGGAATCACTACCAGCATCAATAGCTCCAGGCTCAGTACCCAACACTGGTTTGAATGCAGCAAATGAATGTCCTTGTTTTTTCCGCTGAAGACCACTCTTACGTACGTGCAGGACTCAAGTTTGATGTTGGACTTGTAACGTTTCTCCCAGATTGAAAGCAAACAGATGTTATTGCTAACGATATAGCAACAGCAGAAACCTGCCCTCCCTCCTCCTCCCTCCTCCTCCGCCCCCCTTTTTTTAAACGCTGAAGCTGCACCATTGATTTTCCAATATTCACATCTATTCACAGGTTGTCTTCCCAGGGCCAGCTGAGTAAATGAATGCAAAGCGTTTCACCTGGTTCCTGTGTGTCAGTGTTGAGTGTGGGAGCCTGGTCCTTTGAACGTTGTCTCTGCGGGCCCGCTAATTGAGCCAGATCAATTCGCAGAGACAGCGAGCAGGTTGGCACAGTTGCCACATCAAAGAGATTCTAATAACTGCACACTGTGACCATTACCGAGCCTGGAGGAAAAAAAAAAAAAAGAGAGCCATATTTATGTTTGCTTCAAAGCAAGCATGGCGGCATTGAGAATAACCAGATTGCAGGCCTTCACTATTCTTTTTCAAGCCTACAATTTAGACACAAGGCCGTTTTGGAGCAATTTGTTGAAAGAATAGACGCTATTCACACACACAAAAAAACACAACCACTCCAAATTATGCTTTAATTAGATCTCTTTATCACTGCAGGAGTGGAGACCAATAAAAACACATTGAAAAAGACCCTAATGACAGAATGTAATGGTTAAAAAAGTAATTGCAACATCGTGCAAATGATTCCTCTATATCTGTGCTGAGTTTCCCAGCTGCAGTCGTACACCAGCAGGATTAGTTATGCAGATGCTGCCTATTGCTACGACAGCCTTTCCTCCCTGTCTCTCCATCCTTCTCTCTGTCTCGTTCCCCTCTGTCTGCCTAAGTGATGCTTTTGTAACTTTGGTCATTAGCGCTGGCCTGTCTCCTGCTCTCTCTCTCTCGCCTTCCTGTTCTCTTTCTTCCCGCAATGTCTCTCGCTCTTTGTCTCCCCCCAAGTTGTTTCACCCTCTTCCCAACTTTTTTTTTGTCTTGCGTCATATCTCTTTCACTCCATCTTCCACTGATTTATGCTCGGTGTCTGTCTCTGTGTCTGTTTCGCACTCACACGCTCACAGCTCGGCACGTCCCCGCGCAGGCTGGGTGAAATAATTTACCGCACGCGGCGCTCCTGCAGATGATTGAAGAGTAATTAGACGGCAGAGACAGTGGAAGCCAACAGAGGTGCTCGGGAGCCAGTGCTCGTCAGATGGTCCGTCTCACTCGCACTGGCTTTGCCCTTCAAAACTATCACTTCTGCGGGGGAGCGGGGAGGGGACGGTGTGCTGGGCAACACTGCAGCTAAATACACTGCAAAAAAGTATTGCATCAACATGAAACTTTTTTAATGTCAATGCAAAGGTAGTTTTTCACGAAACTTGGTGGAAGGATGCCCTGCGGGTCAGGGCAGAGTTATGCGCTCCACTGAGGGACATCCTAGTTTAAACTGGGACACCCATCTGCCGATTTATTGAAAATAATATCGTAAATAAAACTAGAATGGCACTGAGCAGAGGGCATACCTCCGCCAAGGCCCGACAGTCCCCTGTATTTCAATCAAGCTGCACCACATTTCAATCACTCAAAGACATCATCAAGAAGAAAAAAGAAAATTCCAGGATCTGCCCCCTGATCTGCACCTTAATTCAATGTGGTTGTCAGTCAAGTCATTTCTACGTAATCCTGCTTACTAACAGACAGATAAACCAAGATAACCTCTATTGCAGATGTAATAAGACAATAACTCCACAGGTACAGTGAATGAAAGTGAGGAGGAAAGACACATACAGCTGATGTATTCGTAGGGGAAGCATGATTAGCTTTATGCTCCAGAGAAGCTGAAAGTCACCTTGGTGGAGCTCGGTGGAGAATATAACAGCTACAGGTGCTAGCTCTATGATAATTCTATACATGACAGCCAGGACGTGAAGTGTACTATATATACCTTGTGCGTAGGTGCTGAGCATCATTCAGATACTTAAACACTGCATTCAAATATGAAGTACAGGCATAAACGTATGGGAGGAAATGAGCTAGTGAGAATAATCATAACCATGCCCCTGTCGATGGCAGCTACAGGGGAGAAGTGCTGATCGCAACATGTTCTGGCACCGTGTGCCTCGCCGACAATCTCCAGCGGAAAGGCAAAGGGGAAATGGCGCGGTGGCACCCGTCGAACGGAGAGGTGAGCGATGCTGTTGAGTGAGCACCTATATCCCTGAAGTCTGTCCAATTATCCTGCTGTATTCACAACACAATGTTTTCCTCCCCGCAACATTCTCCTCAGATTTAACCTGTGCTTAGGGGAAGGCAGGCTCCGCTGGGCTCGCTGTTGTCAGCACCCAACTGTAACAGCATTGTCAGTCATCCCTTTGATTATTTCCCAGGGGTCACCTCGTGTTGAGCCCGACTGTGGGGTCCGGGGTGTCAACGGAGCCGAGTCGTCCGAGGAGTCACCTTAAAAGGATTATACGAAGACTGCTGACTGACTGTGGACCACCCAGAGGGGATCCGCGCCTTTTCACATGAATATAAATGTGATATTGACAGCAAATCTTCCACAGGAGAGAGAAAGGAAAAGACAGGAGAGACGGAGCAACTCAAAAAGACGAGTGAGAATAAATGAGAGGCACCAAGACTCCGGTTCGTTTCACACCGTTAAACCATCTAAAGCGTCTGCCGGTGACTATTGGTTGATGTGCCGGTGCGAGGGCCGTGTTAAAAACATTTGGGATTCACTTCATGGAGGCACTTTAATGATGCTTTTAGCATAATTTCTCCACTGTAATGTGAAGTGAATATCAGAACGAGGGTAGCGACGGAGGGACGCTGCAGCACGGGCTGCGTCCCCACGGGTTAAACCAGGACATCTTCAAAACTCTTCAAAATCAATACGGCCGCTTTACTTGATACTTTAGTGAGTGGGCACAGTTTATGGTATCAGATTTTGAGAGATAAAGAAATAGAAACAGAAAACTTTTACGGATTCACTTCCAGTTTAAACACTTATAGTATTTTTATTGGGATTCAAACTCTGAGTAAACGTTGGTCCTAAATTTGTATATCTTCAAAGCAGAATGTACATTGTCACATTCCATAGGTTGTCAGACGGCCTGGAATGTTTTCCTAATTCCAGGCCGTCCACAGTGGGGAGAGAAAAAGAGGAGATTGTAAAAAAAAAAAAACAAAAAAAAGGGAGGAAGAAAAGGACAGTTTTGTTTTCATCCGAACTGTTATCAGCAGAAGCCGACTGCCGGGAGAATAGGGAGGGATGATTTCCATAAAGACTGGCTGTTGTCTGAAAGCAAGCAGCTGTCAGGCGGAATTACCTCTCCGACATAGACACCACAATCGAGGGCGCCCTTCCCATAATTCAGTCTGATTGGCTCAAGGGGAAAATGGCAGCCCGTGGAGAGTGAGGCGGGCGGCTGGTTGACAGGTTTGCATCTGAGAAACTAGGCGCTGCGTTTACCTGTTATCTTTCTGTCGGCTCAACGCGTCTCTTCTCTCGGTTCAGAAAGCTACCTCAACAAAGTGACACGGGGAATGGAGTCCACGGTTTGAGGAGACAAATACGTGCCGAAAGATTATTTTACACTCAAATGCACACGCACACACACATACACACAACTATCCATATCCAATGCACAGATGTTCCATTTTCACACTGTACCTGTAGCATTTCTGTGACAGCACCCATGTGCTCATGTTGTTAACTGTATTATTTAAACATTTTTTATCTTTGAAAATCTTTAAAACTGAATGAAACTCATAATGCAATGAACCAAGTATATGATCCAGTTCCCAGATGTCATGATAAACTGCAATATGCATTTTTAAACCCAGTCATTTGTATTGGATCCCTGATGGAAAAGGGAATAATTTGACATTTTTGGAAAATATGCTCGTTTGATTCTTACCGAGGGTTTGATGAGAAGATCAATACCACGAGTGCAACTGAATGATCAGCTTATTATAACATACAGAATGAAAAGGGAAAGAGCCTGACTCTGCTTAAAGCTTATTAATAATGTACAGGACCTCTTACAGTTCGTATTTAACGTGTTTTATAGGTTTTATTTCAGTTGTCTTATCCACTGGTTGCTGGGCGAAGCCAACTCCTTCCCCCGTCTTCAGGAAGTCACTGTGCTTTAACTAAACAGCACGTCACATCACAGTTTGTCATTTTTATATTGCTGTCTTTGCAGAGATTAAACAAATCAAGTACAGCATGTTAATTTCGTGGCTTTTATGGATTTAGGAGACATAAACTCTGGAGGGATCCAGACTTGCTCTGCTAACTGTCTTCTGGCTCTGTGTTCATAAACAAAGAAATGAAAACACTAAGAACACCATATTATTACAGGGGTGGGGTCTCTCTGTGCTCACAAATCAGCATCAGATATTTGAGGTATGGATCCCACAAGATCTTGGTCCACGGTAACATGACGGCATCACATCATGTCTGCAGATTTGTCAGCTGCACATTCTCATTCACGTTCAATTGATTTCCGATCTGGTGACCGGGGACGCCACTGAACTCATTTTCATTTTCACGAAAAGCCAGTTTGAGATGAGTTTTAATTTGTGACATCATCACACAGGAAGTAGCCATTGAAGAAAATGGGGAAATTGTGGCCACATGATCGGTAAAAGATAATCAGATACTTTGTGGCATCCAAACCATGAAGGACACGGGGCCAAGAAAACATTCCTCATATTATTACACCAGCAGCAGCCACAGCAGCCTGGACTGATGTTTAGTTTAGTTTTTGGCTCCAATCTGGGTAAAAACTTTATGGGCTGTTGTGCGTGATAATCCCAGGAGATCAGCAGTTTTTCAGGAATACTCCCACCAGCCGCTCTGACTCTACCCATCATGCCACGGTCAAAGTCACTGAGGTCAAATCTCTTCCCCTCACTCGGACGTTTGACGTGAACATTAACAGGAGCTTCGGACCTTAATCCGATTTTATTTATTGCTCTGCTGCCCCATGATTGGCTGATTGGATAATTGCATGAGTAAGGAAGTGCACACGCTGTCCTTAATCAAGTGCACGGTGAGTGTAACAGTCTAAAACTAATACTGTCCAAAATCTAAAGCTATGTTTTCATGTAGGGATCAGCTTTATTATTGGAATAAAAAACTTACTTAAAATGACGAAAATGCTGTATAGTGCAATGAGCTGTGGTCCACTGTTACATTATGTTACATCAGAAACTAGTTTTTAATCACAAGTTCGAGTCAAATTCTTATATTAAATATTAAACAATATTGTTATACTATTAAAATGTTGTATATAACCATGATACGCAAAGATACACAATGAACACACACACACACAAATACACACACACACACCAACTCTAAGTGCTCTTATCTGTGACTTGTGCAGAGGTGAGTGACAGGAGGGGAGGTGCAGGGGGGAAGTGTCCTTTAGGTGTCTTAATTATGGCTCCTCTCCTCCTTCTCGTTGTCACCATCCCCAGGGGAGGGCAAGACAAAAGGAAGGCAATGTTTCATCTCTGCTGCCTTGGTATTTCAAATTCCAAGGGGAGTAAGAGGAGAGACAGCGGGCTGTTACATCGGAGGGAGAGGAGGAAATCAAGTGACACTTCGCTTCTCCCTGTTTCTCTCTTCTCGCCTCCTCTTGCAGCTGTATTTAAATGTAGGCAACTTAATAAAAGTGCTTTAATGGCGTCAAGGCAGGAAAAAAAGGCAGAAGTTGATTACAGTGAGGGTTTTATTTAATGAGCTCAAAGCCTCTGGCTCTGACTCGCGATCCGTTTATTACTTTGTTGTGAAGCGATATATGTGACAAAATGGAGCCGGGAGAGCGAGAGAACGAGGCTGAAAGCTCTCGTCGTGGAAGTCGTCCGTGGCATTAGCCATCGTCTCCGTGATTTACTCCTTCCTCACAGCTCACCTGGGTTTGTCGTGCGGCGCTGCCGGGGGAACGCCGCTCTGCCACGACTGAGCGAAGGGTGTCAGAGACACCTTGGCAAGGCACAAGGACAGCCCGCTGTTAATTATTGATGGGAATAAATTGCACTCATTGGATGTTTGGCAGGACAACACAGGGTGGATGTGAATACAAATGTGTCTATGAATGTGGGAGTGTTTGTGTGCCGAGAAAAAAAAAAAAAAGATGGCAAGCATTAAGCAAAAGAGAAAGAAGAGGAGACGAGGTGAGGAAGAGGAGGAGGAGCCAGTAGAGTGATGGTAGTGATACCTGCTAAAGAGACAACAGAGAGATGCAGAGAGAGTCTATAAAAGCAAACTACTTCTTAATGTCTCTCACAAGTGTGATAAAAGTACAGAGCAGCAGAATGCTGGCCTTTCCATTTGTGTAAACAGAACAAGGGAACATTCAAAAATAAACTATTTTACACAAATGCTAATGGAAAAAAAGGGTTTTGTGAATTTGCTCATTTACGCACACACACTGAAAAAGGTCAGCTCCTCTGTTTCGGGACACGGGACGTCTCTCGTGAAAATATTGACGGAGAAAAAGGGAAGCGACGCAAAGTGTGGTCTTAAAGTCGGAAGGCGAGCAGCTCAGCTTATCTGTATTCTGAGAGCCTGCCCTCTTATAAATATTGGAAGGAGGACACCGGTGGGGGAGAGGAAACGGCCAAATGGCGCATTTGAGAAATGGCACACCTGAGCACCGCGCAGAACATCATCTCCTCCTGTCAGATCTCATCCCATTTGATCAAAATAATTGCCACATTCATCGTTATCATCAATTCTGTCATCTTCGCCGGCGCCATGGTCATTCTCCGTCTCATCATGGCTCCTTTGGCTTCAAGGGGGATTTTAGCATCAGATCAAATGCGGACCATCTCATCTGTGAAAATCACTCATACTGTATCCCCATAGTCATCACCATATTCATCGCTTTAATGCTGCTGACATTTTCTCCACCTATTTAGATATTCTGACACCGGCAGATCTTCTGCAGGTACCAAATAGCCCGGGTGGAGCCGAGTGGGCTCGTTGGTCAGAGACGTCCAGAAACCGGACCCTGCTGTGCTTTAGTCTATTCTCTGCACAGTCAGCACAGTGATGAAAAGAAGATGAGGAAAAAGACGATATGATCACAACGTGAGGGTCGACGTGCACCAAACAATATCATTAACGTTATTCTTCTTCTAAATCTGGTAAAACTGACCGACAGCCAAGTATGTAACACTGAACATTCAGTCCTGAGCTTAACATACAATAGAATATATTAAGGTGGAATTGTGAATGAGTGAAAACCCTCCCAGTGTGTGGTTTTCTCTCCTCTGAGCCACACCCCTCGGTGTGTATCTACGTCTGTCAACCTGGCTCCATTGTGCAATTCACTGGGGCCCTCTTTGTACGACTGAAGCAGCTCGTCTCATCTGCTTCCACTTTAGCAGCCTAGACATACAGCAGAACCCAGGACAAGCGGCTGGTCAAACCTCAGTTAAAGCAGGACCGGCTCACACACACACACACACACACACACACACACACACACACACACACACACACACACACACACACACACACACACACACACACACACTCTTACAAATAGTCAAACCCACGAAACCACAATGAAATTAGGGACCTGCAAATTTACTTTGTCCCTGTCAGAGAGTGTCAACGAGATAAAACAGACGCTCACGCACCACAGACGCCTCCCAACTTCTCATATGACAACTTACACACACAATTCAAAGTCCACATTCAACAGTCCTCATATTAAAGTTAATAAGTTTGTCTTTAAACAGCAGAGCACCAAAGAAAATTACTTTCCATAAAAAAAACGCGTTTATGGATAAAACCAGTTTGCATGTGGGAGCTTTCAGGTCCGTCAACATCTGTTGAGAGTGTCAAGTGTACGATGTTGAATCCTCGGGGGGGGGGGACTGAGTGTTCAACAAAGTGCGAATGGTACTGCAAGAGGAAGTGGTGACGCTAACTTGTTATAAAGCCGTCCTTACCTTGGCCATTTGGGCCTGCACCCCAGTGGCTTTGAGAGACGACACGGCCTTCTGTGCCGCAGCTGGGCTGTCAAAATCCACAAAGCCATAGCCTGGAGAGAGGGAGAGAGACAGGAGGAGAGAGAGAGGGAGAGAGGAAAAAGACGAGCATTAGAAAAGAAAAGGCAGATTAAGGCAGATGACTAACAAGTAGAATGACAGGCACTTGGTAATTGTAGCAGTAATAAGTTGGTAACATGACTACAGAGGCTGCCAGTTCTCATATCTGGTGAGCACTACATTGTTTGATAATTAGTGACACTGATGCTCATAGGGGGACGCTATGCATCTTAATTAGTAGCATGGATGAGCGATTTAGTAATAACAAACCCCGGCACCCTGCCCACCTCCACCTCCACACACACACACATTGATATACACTTGTGTGCAAACACACAAACAAAAACACACGAGCACTGCGCAGCATACAAATGAAGAATAAAGACCATCGCAGTTGTCGTTCTGATTTGCAGTTTGTTAATGACAACTCGTGTGCATTATTTCAACAGGTTTAATAATTCATGTGTTTGTAATTTATGAAAAGTCCGCGGATTAAAAATGCACGATTAAGGAGATATTACACTCAAGTGCACGCCGGTACGAACTGTTTCCTTCACTACATCATTGAGTCATTTTCAGTTTTCACTTGTTCGGCTGTTTGATTTTCAAAAGACTGTGAAGCCGGCTGGCCCACATCGTGCTCCTCAACACCCGGCATATTAACACAACCCCATTTCACAGCCTCCATAATCCTCTCCCCGGTAACAAATCTCTCAGAGGTTGACAGCGTACCAGAGCGGCGGCCATTTCTCTCTCTCTCTCCATATTTCAACACCCTCTTTCATGCACATGAAAACCGACTTATATTCCTCACAAACGTTGCCTTTCAGTCTTTCTCCCTACTGTCCTCCCCCCCCCCTCTGTTCTCCAACACACACTCGCTGCGCCCCCCACCCCCACCCGCTCTCATATTTTTCCTGACATTAACAGCCAGCAGCCCCCATCTGGAAATCCATCAGCGGGGGAAAGTGGCGGGAATGAATTCTGCGACTGTGATTTATGAGTTATTGTGATCCCGACGTTCTGCGGGATGTATCGGAGACGGGGGGTCACGTCTGTGTTAATTAAAATTTGGTGGCGGATTAAAAGCAGTCAATGGTGCCCTCTGATCCACTGTTTCAGAAGAAAAGTGTAATTAGAAAAGGATAATGGGTGTGAGGTGGTGGGAGGGGGGGGCTGCTCGTTCATGTACGGGAACGATAATATGCGCACACACACATGTAGCAGCTTCAGTTCTCACCATACCCGTGTAAATATTTGAGATGTGTGTGTGTGTGTGTGTGTGTGTGTGTGTGTGTGTGTGTGTGTGTGTGTGTGTGTGGAAAGGCAGCGGCGGGGTTTGGGGTCACTTCCTTGTCGGGCGGCGGTGAAGGAGTATGGAGTAATGTGAAAATCATAACCTGTGGCGGAAGTGAAATCGAGCGCAAGCACTGATTAATGGCGAGCTGTTGGGAGCGGGGCTGGTGGAGGCGGGTCTTTAATTGTGGGAATATGAAGAGCTGGGGTGAAACGTCAAAACACCCAAAATCTTCAAAATGGAAGATGTGTGAATGAGTAGAAGGTGTTTCCCACTTTTTATGCATCTAACTGAAGCAGGAAAGACATTGGACTCATTTGGCCTGATTTTGACCCAGAATCTGTCGCCATCTAAATCTAGAATCAGGCTGAACTTTTACCCTGGACTGCATCACATGAATGAGTAATTGCCCATGTGAGCTACCTCTAGTCTTGACTGAGACCATGAACTGAACTTTGCTGCACACAGAAACACCATAAAACTAGTAAAAGTAAAAACTTGCTCAATCAGATCCTCGGCTTTTGTCGGTGCCGTTCATCGAATCAAAGAAAACAAATGGCGAGTTGAGCTGTATTTGTTATGTGTGTTTCATCGCAGGCCAGAGAGAAAGTTGTTTTGCTGTGTCCTTCAGGCTTTTCACAGCATCTTGTGCAAATATCAATGATCTGCTCTGAAAAGAAAGTTCATTGTGATAAACTGACTCTTTCTGATTTCTACAACTCTGCAGAAGCAACGATGCTCCTTCGCACATTCTCCTTCTGGATGAGGTTTCAGGCTCTTGGCCATTAGCTCACTCACCACAAAAACGTGCCTGCGTAACATTTCCTGTGATGTTTACTAAGTTTATTTTATCCTGTATCCCGTCCATGTTACCAGCTATAATGGAATGTGAGTTTCCTAACCATGACCTAACCGACTTACAGCCAGACGTCCCGACCCTGAAGGACTTTGTTTGTCTATATTTTATGTTTTTCTCTTTCATTGCAGAAAAAGGGGAATTGTAAAATTTAGTATTTCTAACTTGCTTTTTTCTTAAATTCATGAATAATTTCCGGAGGTGGACGGAGGGTCTTCATCTCTGCGCTTGATCTAAATCTGATTGTCGTCATAATTGAAAGAAACTGACACTCGGTTTGAAATGGAAAATGAGGAGCGCTCTCCTGCGCTTGAGGCTAATATTGTGTTGACCCATCCATCCACCCTGACCCCCGTCTACGTCTAGACGCCGTCACTTTATAATACTTCCTCCTTTTCTCCTCTCGTACTCTCTACAGCTACCGGAGCGTTTTGTCACATCAACACATGTCAGTGTGGCGTGCTCGCTGAAAATGACTGATGTCTCTTTCTTTTCTGGAAGGACCGTGTTGTTTCCAGTGAAGCACAGATCTGGTGACTGCGGCGGCTGTAGCATGTGATTCAGATCATATTTAAACTGGTCAGTGACACCTCGTGTGGAAGCATCTGCAGCCATCGGGATGTTTTTCCATGCATTTCAGAGTTTTTCCTTTAATTTGTCGCATAACAGTGATTTTCTTTCCTGGTAAAAATAAAAATGGTTGATGGGATATCCAGAGGAGAGTGGGTGGGGTGGGAGAGTGTTTTTTTAGAAAAGTGTTTTTTGCTGTTGAATCTTTTAAACGCAATTTTTCAGTGCACCATAAAAGAATATCCATTCAACTCCATTGCTCTGCGAAGAAGGCAGACAAATCAAGAGATGGATTGCTCCAATTCCGGGTGAGTAAAACCAAAGGCTATAGATATCACCAGATGTGCTTTTTTTTGGAAATGTAGGAGAGAAACAGAATTGTAATTTGACATTTTTAAAGAGGCAGAAGCGACTCTTTCCCTCCATTTAGATCGAAGAGCACGCTCACTTCCCATTAAGAGAATCACACAGACTGTTACCGAGGCCCCTCTGTGCCATGGCTGTTTCTCTTTAATAATCAGGATATTCCAATGGTGGATACTTGGGACCCCCAATTACAAATTTAATATTCACCCCACTACCACCTGGAGAACACTTATCAAACTTTCAGCAGGATGAGGATTTTAGAAAAACGCTGACCTATATTCAGACGTCTCTGAATGGAGGAGGGAGACGAGAGGGGAGGGTGGAGAGAGAGAGAGCGAGAGAGACAGTGGGAGAAAGAGTGCGTACAGAAGGGAGGCGGCATGAGGACGGGGGTTATTTGGGGTCAGCCGAATGCGCAGAGGAAGACTTAGCTGACACTCGGCGAGCCGCCTCCACCAACACAATCCAGTTTGCTCTTTTTTCCCCGTGCACTTATTGCAGCTGATACACGCATAATGATCCTGGATGTGGGATGTTTGATCTGTAGCCACAGGGCGAAGCTGTTAAAGGCTTGTTTTGTTGGGAGAGTGAATAATAAGTGAGAAATATGGAGACATCTCGAGTCTCTTAGACTGAGCAGTTGTGGAGGTTACGGAAAAGTCATTGTCTTTGTATATATGTGAGTATGCACAGTTCTTGTGAGCTCTCCTGCTTCATTATATGAGCAAAACACTTTCTATTGTTTGAACATTGAAGTTAAGTGACTCATTTTGGGTCAATCTCACAGCTCAATAGGTCTATATATTAAATTAGATCATTAATACTATACATCTAACTGTACTTGGACTTTTCCTTCTCTTTGTGTGAGCAAATATAAACCTTTATGGTTCTTTATATGTTGTACATATGATTATTTTATATATTTGTTTGTAATGGAGGAATGGATGGAAATACTGTTTTCATCAAATTATCAGAAAGACAGTCAGTCAGAGCCATGAATCTATTCCCTATACTTCTCCAACAAATATAACCAGCTGAAGAAAAATAAACAAAACTCAAATGTCTGCTTCTGATTAATTTGAAGTTTCGACCAAATAAGTGCACCTACCAGAAAAGGGCAAAGAGCAATGAAGCAAAACTGACTTTCACTTTATATTTGAGTGTTGGATGGATTATTAAGAGATATTGAGACATAAGTATGTTAGAGGGGGCTACAAAATGTGATTTTATAATTCAGGTAAACTAGCCCTTTAACCCTGTGTATATCTTATACTGTGTGTATCTGTGCTTTGCAGATGCATTTTCTCTCTGCTACACTGATCCTTGTTTAGTCAATGAGCAGAAGAAAAAGTCAATCAAGTAGAGGAGAAGCTTCAGGGTCATGACTCAACCTAAGACGCCACATTCCACACGCTGATAAACACCAGCACACAGATGCACGCAGGAGCCAAGTGCATGCTGTACTGCTACTGTATTGAATATGGATACTGTGGAGTTACTGTCTCAAGTGGGATGCAGAGGGCAAGGTGTTGCTTTGAAGCCTCTGCAACAACACAAACACCCAATCGATAGCTGTCACTTAGAAGCAGCTCAAAGTGACTCACTACAAGAGTAACTGCTGGTAATGCTGGGCAGCTGCACACCAATCTGCACGTGAACACACACACACACACACACACACACACACACACACACACACACACACACACACACACACACACACACACACACACACACACACACACACACACACACACACACACACACACACACACACACACACACACAGGGTTCCTGAAGCACACACATATCCACACAAGATCACTGGGTCTACACACACTCACACACACAAACAATCCAACCAATGACTACATAGAGATTGAAGACTGGATAAAAAGATGGACGACACATTTTGTTTCCTTCCACTGTACCAAGCTAAAGCCAAAGTATCCTGGATACGGGTGCTGCCATCTTGAAGCTGCATGGCGGCACTGCAGTCTGTAATGAAGATGGTTTGCTTGTGGTACATGTAATGAGCCCCACCTCACCCATGTTAACGTATGGGACCTGTGCCAAACTAAAAAACTAGATTCTGTCATTTAAGGTAGTTTTTATCATATTGCTGTATGTTCATGTTTCTTATAAGCTTGGTTTTAATTTGTTATTTGATGATATGTAAAGGGGGTGAGGCCTCGATATGACAGCTGCTGGTCAGATCAGCAGGATCTCGATACCTCGTCTCCACTCACGGATCATTACTGCACAGATTCTGGCTCTGAATGATGCCCCAAGACGGCAGTGTCAAAACCCAGGGTCTTGTGGCTGTGTCTTTGTACAGTGGGAGAAAGTGTCGTTGTGTTGTCCTTCTTTATATTGTCAGTCAGTGACGCACACTCACACACACACACACACACACACACACACACACACACACACACACACACACACACACACACACACACACACACACACACACACACACACACACTGTGCACACAGACAGTCCGTCTCTTTGAGAGGAATAAAGAGAACATAAGCTGCCATATCATATTTCCTGGTCTGGCTCTAACAAGGAGCCTGTCAAGATAAAAGAACCATCTTCAATCAGTTACTACAGGACGATGCTGTAGTGAGCTCCAACTGCTTCCACTCCACTGAAGCCCCAGTGTGTGTGTGTGTGTGTGTGCTCGTGTATGAGGCAGGGTGCCTCAACATGGTCCCCCCCAAGGAGGTCTACAACAACCGAAGATGCCACCTCGAGCTGCGCTTCACACAAAAAAGTCTTCAATTGGGGGGGGGTGCAGATAAGGGACTCATTACAGAGCGTGTATCGACGTATCAATCATACATGCATCATGCATTCACCACCGTATTATGCTAATCCTAATTACTTCTGGGGAAATTACCATTCTTTATCTACTAATAGTCGGGATTGTTTGGGGTTTCCTACCCACTGTATGCACCACCATTTTCCCCAATATTTTCATTTTTCACATTCTCATATTCAGCGCTAATGATCCCATTTTGCCCTGCATACAATGGAATAATAATGCCCTAAGTATGAATAATGAATCAGTGACAAGTCACGGAGCGTTACAGTGGCGCACGGGGCAAACACTGTAATTGTTTTTGTCCTTGTGAGTCATCCAGGAGAGTTGTGAAGCTGCGGTTGTACATGGGTGATTCATTATTGCGGTTACATGTATGTTAATAATTCGCACTCTGCATGTATAAAAGTAATTATTGTTAATGGAGGAAATAGATGGGCCACTCCATGCACAAATATGCACGGCAATGACGGTAATATGGTTCTTGTGATTAATGTCAGAGTGGCCGTTCCGCATCGTGTTGGATCTTTTAGTTTGTGCATCATTTTTGACCTTGTTCTGCCTTCAAACTGCAAATAAACTGCGTGTGAATGAATGTCTGCATGTGGTCTTTATTGTAGTTCTACATTTGTGAGTGTGCACATACAACATATACAATAGTAAAGGTTCGGAAAATCAAAATGAGTTAACTGGATAAACCTGTGAAGTTTGGAAGAATGAAAGAACAGAAGCCATGTTTTATTGCTCGTGTATTTATAGATGCCTTTTGTTGCACTCGGGGCTCTGACTGCTCCCTCTGCCCTGAAGGGAGGTTGGGTGATGGTTTTGGGAGGTTGTGGTGAGCAGCAGTACAAACACTGAGGCAAAGGCGTGGGGGGTTTAAACAGCAAGATGGATCCATGAGTAACTGCGGCCAAGCCAAGACCGACTTGGTCGCGCTCCAAACCCGGAGAGAGCATCCTCGCTGTGGGACTGCATTCCTCTTTCCTCCCCTATTTATCCTGCACCAGCAGCAGCTGACCGATGATATATTTTTGCGGCTACTCTTGCGGTGGTGTGTATGGGAACGTGTTACTCTGGGCTTGTGTGTATGACCTCCAACTTTCTTGTTTTTACGTACGTGTGTGTGTGTGTGTGTGTGTGTGTGTGTGTGTGTGTGTGTGTGTGTGTGTGTGTGTGTGTGTGTGTGTGAGAGAGAGAGAGAGAGTAAACAGGGAAGGATCATAAATCTCTCTTTCAGTCGAAGGATCCCACAGAGAAACATCTGCAATTGATACATGTATTTTTCTTAATGTAGTAGATGGAGTAGATGCATTAGCTTTGGGCGACTGACATCTGACCACATCACTGCCGTCAGAGCATTAACACCATGGAACAGTGACAAGTCGGAAGGAAAACTGTTCTCAGTTATACTCCAGCCTCATCTACATAGTAGTAATTCCCCCTTTAAGGCCCAACAGTCCAAATCAAGCTGCACCAAATTTCACACACTCATACATATCAGTCCCCTAAATGTCCCAGATTACTTTTTTATCAAGATACATGAATCTTTCTCTGGGAAAAAGGTGATAATGTCGAAAAAAGGCCAAATCTTAGAAACAAACAAACCAACCAACAAACAGGCAGAGGTGAAAAACGTGTGTTTCCATGTGCAAACACAAAACAGCTCTAAATCCAATTCATGATTCCGCACACGTTAACTTTAAGACACACTAAAGAGATTAAGCAAAAACATGCAACGTGCAAACACTGCCGCTCTTTGAACATACTCAGAAATAAAGCCACCTCATTTACTCGTCCAGTGTCATCACGCTGCCTGCCTCGCGCCCGGAGACAATACCCATTTGTTGTACAATAACTCTCACCGAGGGCTCTTTTATATTAGACACTGGTGAGGAGATAGTGGTACAGGCAATTAACTTATCAACCCTGCAACATGGATTTATGGCTCAGGCATTCGTCTTGGGCTGGAGCTGCCGGGGCCCGCGAGCTACTGTATTGTATTTCCTGTCATTGTCGCTCGCAGGTGTAGGCGTGTCCTTGTCAGAGCGCCGCAGTCGGGATCTGCAGGGGGCACGGTGCCAGGGCTCGGGGCCAAGGGGGCCACTGGCAGCTCATTGTGCCGAAGACAAACCGAGCGGGACGTTAAAAAAAAAAAACGAATCCCTCATCCAATATCTGTGCATGAATTCTGTGCAGCACAAGTGATGCATATGGGGGAAAAAATGGACAGGATGGAACTGTTTAACATTCATGCAGCTCGGATTCTAGCAAACACATTGTCCCCTGTTCTGTAATTCTTTATATAAAAGAAAACAAAGCTACTTTGTTAATACTGCAGCAGGGATGGTAAATGGTCTGTATTTATATAGAGCTTTGCAGTACAGTTTATTGCCATTCATCTATTCATACACACTATCGTACAGGGCATTTATGGGGCAGCACTTTATCTATGAGAGCCGCACAGAAGACTGGGATCGAACCACCGACCTTCTGGTTACAGGATGAGCGCTCTACCCCCTCAGCCTGAATGTGCACTACAGTAATCTGTGAAATTAACATATTGACGGATCAACATTGAAGTATTTTCACATGTGGGGTCATTTACTCTCTTTCATCATCAGTCTTTCTTCTCCTCATCTTTTTTTAAACTTTGCTCCTTTGTTCCTTAATTAATTCATATGTATTCACACTCATTAGCTATAGCACAGCGCCATATGGCTCCAGCTACATGATCAGCACTAAATCAAGGATGACAGTCAAGACACTATTTTAAATGTTGTTACAATCCACACTGTGCCGCGAGAAAAACTGGGCGCAAAGACAAATGGAGTTTGGTTCCGGGGGGAAATAGCTTCCAGTGTTACCTCTGCATCCTCTGGAGATACAAGAGTATCCTCACAGACATTAGGAGGCATTACAAAATAAAGTATTAACACATTTAGAAATATATATACTTATTTTATACAAGATATTTTTTATAAAGTGCAGCCATTAGGATCACAGACTGTATATAAAGATGACAGTTCCCCAAAAGTATTAAACTGATCTCGGCTGCATCATGGGTCATATATCCTGCCTCCTCCATGTTAGTGGATGGTACGTGGTGTTCTCAAAGATGTTTTTATTATTATTTTAAGTAGTTCTGAGTGAGTTGACTTTTGATTAGATACAAACATGGTGAAATATCATGATTGACAGCTGAGACTGACTCGTGATTGGTCAAGCGTGTGTCTTGATGGGACCTTGATACCGCAGCTCCATGCCCTGATTGCTACTGTGGCAACTCCGGCTCCGAATGTGCAAGATGGCAGCCTTCACATCCTGGATATCCTAGCTCCATGTCTGGATAGTGTCGTCCATCTTTATCTACGGTCTGTGACTCAGTTCTGTAAATAGCTCCACCACTCAGTTCCTGAACAGCTTCATCAGCTCGCTTGCTTGATAGCGAAGCCTCGGCGTGTTTGGTGCAACATGTGAAGAGCCCTCGAGAAAGGTTTGAGACCTGAAGGGTGTTAATTACTCGTCAAGAGGTTGTTAAAATGAGACCCATGGCAAAAAAAAAAACTGAGCGGCTACACAGATATTGAAAACAACACAGACACACACACAGACACGTATATTTAAACACGTGCGCTAACCCAGCTCAGCACTCACGGATGCACAAGCGCACATAAAATGGTAAATGGCAGCAAAGACACACATGGCAGCACTCACACAAATCTTGTCATATATTCATAGCAATATGAGTGTGTGCAGACCAGACACACACACACACACACACTCCGGTTGGAATGTCAAACAACCTTGAATAGCTGCTCATTATGAAGCACTACAAGCAGAGTTTTACACAAAGCGTGCAGGTGCAGTCCTTCTGCCACATTTCTCTCGCACTTCACCTATGGAATATCTTAAAATACCCGCCCCCCTGTCGTTTCAGCTATATCTGGAGATTATTAACTTTAGCATTCAGTGCCATCCTGTGCGCCTCCACGTTATCCCCAATTGAGCGAGACTTCGTAATAAGCAATCTTATCACGTCAGGTGCTAGGCTCCCGAAAGCACCACCGGCGAGATGAGAGGGCCGGCTAAATATTTGAATAAAGCCGGATCGATGAAAATCAGACCCCTTTGGAACGGGGAGAAAATCTCTGGGTAAAGACAAACATTAGAATGCGAACAAAGACAAAGTGTCCCATTCCTTTTAAACAACTACACAGGCCATTTCTTTTTTGTCTTACATCTGTTAGTCATCCATGAGGAACGGCCGGGTCGCCTACAGCTAGACTTCCTCGACGTCGCAGTTATGATTTATGCCTTCCTTAACTAATCAAGGGTATGATCATTAGTCAGGGGATGTTCGAGGGGCCGGGGCTTTGTCAGGTCAGTGGAAGGCTGTATCTCTCATCGTGGTGTCCCCCCCCCCCTGCCATGCACGGGTTGGGTCTGGGATAAGAGATGAGAGGATATACGCCCCCTCACCTTCCACTAGCGCCCTCCGAGGCATTTGTCAACAAACGAGACAAGGAAGGGACACCAGGGTTGTGTTGTGAAATTGACTGAGCCAATTACTAGAGTGGAAAGCCATGATGGTGACAAAAAAAAATCTGCAACAGAGATTGCCAAGAGCCTGTTTGTGCTTTATCGGAATTTATCACAGATTTGTTTGTCTTTGTTTGGATCCAGAAAAAACAGCCAGAACACAACAAGCAACTGAAATCTTGATCTATTTGGATCGGTGACCCAGGATCTCTCCTCATCACGGCCTCCTCCACACTAAATATAGAGACACAAGACTTTTTTAAAGACATGTCACCCCCCCCCATTATCGTTTCCTCATATCCTGTCAATCTGTCACTGCAGCTATCAAAGAAAAAAAAACAACAACATAAAAAGCGGTCAGATACACACAGATATACAGACAATGACACTGCATGCAAACGCAGCGCAGGAAGTGGGGGCGGTACAAAAGGTCAGAGCTCAAGGAATGCGGCGCTCATGGCCCGGCTGCTTCTATTTATGACAAACTTGGCCAATCAGACTCGTACTTGGTGAGCGGCCAAGTTGGAACTTACTGAAATGGATATTGAGGCGGCCACGGGAGAAGGGGGTGAAGGAGAGAAAAAGGGATTTTTGTGTGTGTGTGATTTGGGGGGTTGCTAACAAAGGCTGCCGGTGTTATCCAGTGAAGCTCTGCATGCTGAATCTCTACAAATCAATGTGATTATCCCTCAGCTATTGCTAATTAGAATCATTAATACGCAATGCAAGCAGGAAAACGGCCCATGCTTTCCCCCTCTCCCTCCCTCCCTCCCTTCGGCCGATCTCGCCTCTTTCAGGAATGGCTTTGAGGGAACAGAGGCATTTGGAAAAGGTCCGCTGTTGGCCGCACTTCAGTCGAGATTCTCATCTGCACATAATTCACTTTCAAAGGGCAGAGGGGGGGGCGGCAAAGAGAATCCTTAATTGCGCCGGCACCGTGCGCAACATAGACAAATGTTTATATCTCGGCCGTCTAATGAGAAACCAATAACGGATTGCAAAAAAAACACTCGCTGCCCCCCCCGCAACACGCAGAGATACATGCACGTGACAATGAGAAACAGGACTTTTCGGAGCGCGTCACCTCATTCATCAATGGCGCTTACGCTCGGAGTCATGCAACACTCCACTCAGGCACTGATGCAGCAATAAATCTGTTTTTATAGAATGTTACATTGCCTATATTTCTCCATTAGGCGCGTCCCGCGGGTGCGGGGCGCAGGATGCTTCAGATTGTAATGGTCAAGCGTCTGACAGGTTTTTAAATTGCCGCAGACGGAGGCTGCATGTGTAGCCCGGCGAGCGGAAATTGATCGGCCAAGGAGTTCACCGTGTCCACACTGGAAGAACTGCATGCAAATGTCTTATAAACTTATGTACGTGCTGCTTTGAAGTTAATAATCAAATGTTTGGAATGTGCGATTTAAATTTTTGAGGCAAAAAGAAGTTTGCATGCTACATTAAGTCGCCCACATAACACAGCGAAGGCAACAGTAATTCTTTCAAGATGCCAGTTTATGTAATGCCCTCGTGAGGTTTTAGCATCCTCATACAAAATGAATGGCAAGTTAGGGCAGAAAAAGAAAAAAAAAAGAAATGAGGAACAACAAGCTGCCGAAAACACAGAGCCACAACACACTATCTTCTCATCTCATCTATCTCCCACAATTCAGTGCGGTGGGGCATCGCGGCACAGCGCCAGTCAGACCGGTGGATCTCGGCAGGGCCTTATCTCCCAGCGGCGGAGGAGGAAACCGAGGTCTTTTAAAGGGCTGAGGTCATTTCCTCTGCCTCCGGGCCCTGGCAGGGAAAATAAAATGTCTCCACTCGGTCACTCCTGCTTTATTTCAAATGCCGCCGCCGCCTTTTTAAGAGGTCCTCGTGGGCACGGAGGGCAAATGAGCAGTTTGGGGCTCTCGCAATCTATCCCCTGTCTCGCTCCTCTGCCACCCCCCCAGTCCATCTGTGATGCAAACCCCCAAAATCTCCGCCGTGTTTCTACGGCTAAATGTGAAAGTGCAGAGACAGATATAAAGATAGACGGGGCATGTGAGCGAGAGGGAGAAAAAACGGAGACAAAGAGGGGAGGAGAGGCAGAGTGAGAGTGTGGAGGAGCATGAAAGTGTGAGAGGGAGATGAAGAGCTGAATGCCTCCACTCAGCAACAGCGCTTGACAGCCCTGAAGCCCTTTCACAACTTCCCGCTCCCATCGCTCTCTGAACTGGGCTACATCCAAAGCATGAGTGTGTGTGTGTTTATCAGCCTGCACAGTTTATGCGTCTGTTGTGTTGCAAAAGTGTGTGTGTGTGCCTGGAAAGCCTGTATGTGTGTGTGTGTGTGTGTGTCATAGAGGAAGGTTGGAGCAAGGGAGTGAGTCAGCACTGGGAAGATAGAGAGGCTCATTGAAAGGCCTGCGTGGTGGAGGAGAGCAGCCAGAACAGGCCGGCACACACGCTGTGATGTTAGGAAAAGGATTGATAGATCTGTTGCACGGCCACTGCTGCTGCTGCAAGGGCCTAACACACCTCCGGCAGATGGATGGGGAGTGTGTGCAGGGCCCTGATTACTCCTTGTGTGTGCGAGAGTGGCCTTTTGTGTTGGAGTGCGTGGGAGAGGTGCATTACATGATCTTAGCGTGTATTTTGTTGTTGTTTTCGATGTTGCACCTCAGACCAGGCTATACAGCGCTTGCTCATCTACAGAGGCTAAATGTATAGATGGACGTACGCTAGTGGGGAAACTGTGCGTGTCTGTGCGTGGGCGCCGTACCTGTGTCTGAAAATGCGCATTTTCCCTGACACCTGACCCGTAAGTACCGAGAGGGTCATAACTGTTTTTCTGCTTTCCCACAACACACAGCCTTCACTCCCACGCTCCTGTTCTGCAGCGCACATTATCAGCTATCCGTCTTCCCATGGTGCTCTCAGCCTCAATCTTTTTTATAGGCATTATATTGGAACAACAAATAAAAAAACATCGCTTATAGAAATGCATTTATCGTGTATGTAGTGATGAATAGTGAAAAGCTATATACAATGTATCTGTAATCTATATCTCTATGTATGGAAAGGTACATCCCTGCAGTAGATATTAAAACTAGTTCATAACAAACTAACTAAACCTGCAAAATAATGCAATAGCATCTGTATAGTACATGGAATCTTACAGCTTTTCATAAAGCTGCTGCCAAGAAACATATCCAGCAGAGCCAGTTGTGCTGAAGCTGCGTCAAACAACAACACATATTGTGTATGGGAGCTGAAAGGAAGAGCCGAGAAGGAAAAGGAGATTTTTTTTGCCAATATCACTTTTTCCTATTTTGTTTTAACTTTTTTTTTTCGCCTGCCAAGCGCTAAGAGGCAAGTGCACAAACAGTTTTAATCAGTGAAGGTCGTCTTTAGGGGTCGGGTGAGGCAGGAAAACTAGTGACAACGAGTAGGTCATAGTGGGTCCGACACAGGAAATCCATCCAGGAGATTGGAGTTTGAACTTTGCTTCATTTTTGACTTAGCAAACTTAAATTGGCCAAAACGTTTTTTTTGTCAGAAAGACAGAAAAAAATACTTCAGGTCTAGATTTTTGTTTTGTTTTTTTAAGCCCAAAAAGGCAAAAAAAAGAATCATCTTCACATCTGTAGAAGTAACCTTCATTGTACATAATTATATATTCGCTATATGTTACGGTTGGAATGGCAAACGCAAATATTTTCAAGAAACAAATTATTATTTAACAAACAATACATATAATTTTTTTATCAGGCACCTTGTCAAATTACAAAGTTGAGTCAGTTTCAATTTTTGTGTGTGTTTTTGAAATGACATGAAATTGAAACCTGAAAATTTACAGTAAATCAAAAAGGTATATGACCATTGTTAAAAAAAGGGTAAACTGAACCAGCAGAGTTCAGATTATAGTGTATTATTAGTGTGGATACGTTGTTACACAGTATAAATTCAGCTTTTGAATTTAAAACAAGATACGTCCGCCTCTTTGTTTGGTCGATCTCTCGCTCCAGCTCCCTCCCTCTCAGAGACGACCGGTCCTGACCTCTTCTCTCTCCCATTTTTTCTCACGTTGTTTTGGCAGTGCGCTCAGTGTGCAGAACTAAACACAAATAACACCGAGGGGAGGAGAGGGAGCGAGGATACGGACGAGAGGGATGCTCGCTGTGTGTGATGGCGGAACAGCAGTGATAAGCCGCTGCTCTGACATTTAAACAAGTGTCAGGGTCGAGGGGTCAGATGACTGGAAACAATTCGTGACTAGATCAGGGCGATGTGCCGGTCTCGGCTTTGTTGCAGACGCACGCCGGCCCATCAGGCTTCAAAACACATGCTTGTCTCGTTCATGCTTTGATACCTTCTCACCTTTCTGGAGACGGTGTGAGTTCAGACTATGTTTTTTGTGTTTAAATACGAGAGCACTGTAAATTTCTCCTCACGCTGTTTCCTCCAGTGTGCCCACCTCCCACTCTTCCAGTGGGTACAGAGCAGGACCATCCCTTCCACTCATAAAATACATCTGCTTACATTTGCTTCTTGGCATTTCAGCGGCGCTGCATTCCAGGAGGGTGACTTATGGGAAACATTGTCTCCCGCACAACACGCAGAGAAGCTGCGCTGGTATTCTCGCGCTGTGCATAACTCAGGTCAGCTGGACACCGAGAGGGATGAACTGCGATTGAGTCCATTTCCTTTATTTCGTCACAGGAGCTGGAGGAGGTCTGATTCACTCCTTTTCCTGCCCGACCTCCCTCGACGCTGCCTTTCTCCTCTTTAATCCACCCTCTGCTGTTTCCTGTGACCTGTGGAGACATCTTTCCCACTAACATGCATCCACTCTTGTCTTTAATAGCCCGCAGGACTCACAAAAAAAAAGGACCTGTCAGGATAATCAGCTTTTTTTCTATCCTCTATAAAAGGCAGAGGTTCTTTTCCGCGGCATTTTGACCCAGAGAATACCTGGCAGGATAAACCCAGACGTGGAGTGGGGTTAAGAAGGCGGCTTCACCTTGAAAGGCCACACTTCAGAGCCCGGGAAACCACAAAAAGCAATTAAAAGTATTGATGGAACTTCAATAGCTCTTAAACAGTGCTGCCAGACACCTCGGGGCAAGTAGCACACTAATCTTTTCTTTCCCTCATCTCTCTATCGCTCCATTCTCTCCCCTCGCTCTCTCCCTCTTTCACTCACTCTTCGCTGGAGACAAAGTTGGTCTCGATCATTTCTTAACGGAAGAAAAAATAAATATTCACAGACATGCGACGCAGGTGGCTGAAGTGAAAAACAGAGCAAAGACACCGGGAAGCTGAGTGTGACAATGACGGTAATTAAAGTTTATCTAATCCAAACTAGCTTATTAGCCAGCTAATTGGTTGTGTATGTTCAAGCATGTGAATGTGTGTAGTGTGTGTGCGAGAGAGAAACAATTTCAAACGAGCCACTAATGTCACTGCTGCATGTGCGCACCATTTACTGTGCACACCGCACTAATGGACCCTCTTACAGACACGCACTTTGCAGAAGATCATCTTCCATATGACAAAAGAGGAAATCGAAGAGGAGCGAGGGGAGGGGCTGACAGAGAGGGCTGCTAAACCTCTGAAGCACAAGCAGGATGTTTATCTGAAGCCCTCCTGCAGTGTTCACTTGCTAAATCGCTGATTTACAGCCCAAAGCTTCCTTAGCTGTGTAAAAAAGGACTTGTAGTGTTGTTCCTGTGATGAGACACGGTTTAAAGGGTGATAGCTGGTGCACTAAAAACACGGGAGGTGTACAAGACAGACAGAGTAATTATTTACCTTTGCACTGGTTGGTGTTCTTATCCAGAATGGCCTTGGTTGACACTATTTTTCCGTACCTGTAAAGAAAAGAGAAATGGAATTCAGTGTTTATGACTCTTCAGGACCTTTAACACTCACTTTAACATCCCCGCTGGTTAAAGCAGATGTTTTAATTCCGCCCTTTCTTCCATTTAGTTGCAGCTACAATTTGCAAAAGTAGCACAAATGTCAAAAGCCATCGGGAGAGAGAAACCACTCGAGGTTAATAACGTTACGTGTGCGGCTGACTTCTCAATGAATGTGCCGCCCCTGACATTTGAGAGGGTCACCGAACATTTTCATGAGGTCTAATGGCACACATGAACAGTGGAGCGTCTTAAAAGTTCAGTGCAACATATTACATTTTTATCCTTTCGCATCTAAAAAGTATCAAATGAGCAGAAAACAGAGAGTAGAAAACGAAACAGTGCTGGTACTGTGTAACCCCCCCACAGCCGAGTTAGTTGTTCCCCCAGTTTCCATTATTAATGCTAAGCTAAGTGGGAAACATGTTGGAACCAGCTTTATACTGAACAGAGAATGATACCACTCCTCTCAACCTGATAAAAGTACCCTTCCCATTTCCACTACATTTGCATTGTGCACACCTAGCTGTCACTCTGACGCTGACAAAGCCAGGTGAAGGGAGATCGGAGGCCACCATTCCCAACAAGCTCTGGAAGCATTTGACCAATCACAAAGGAGTCAAACCCACGTGTTTCAGACAGAGGCTGAAAAGAGGAGCTGCAGCAGAGGGCAGTCTGAGGAAAGTGATGTATTTTCTGAACATTAGATCATTTTAACGTTTCAACTGACAACCCAAATTAAATTATGAACACGAGTAGGAGCAAAATCTGTCTCCTTTATTGTCCCACTAGCTGCTTGTCTCAGCTAAAACAGCAGCATGTTGCATTGTGAGTACAGTATGGATGAGTGTGTGTGTGTGTGTGTGTGTGCGTCAATCTGCATGTGTGGATATAATTTAATGTATATATTTGTATACGTGTGTGTGTGCGGCTTCACTTTTCCATGTGCAATTCCATTTGTGTAGGTGGTGTGTACAAGCTTGTATATAAATACATAAGTGAGAACAATTCCCTGTGTGTTTAACGCACTTTGCAATGACTGAGCAGAGAAGCATTAGGCACGCGCACACACACACACAAACACACACACGCACGCACACACACATTCCTTCTGTAGGGAAGAAGCAGTGGTGCATCCTGGCCCATATTTCACCAGCAGGGGATAATTGTGCCATTTCTCAACGAGTGGCAGAGACTCTATTTACTGCATGCTGCGGTGGGGTGGGTGGTGGATATGAACTGATGAGATCCGAGAGGAAAACTACCAGCTCATGCACACAAACACATATTGAGTGAGTATATGCACACGCACGCACACACACACACGCACACTCACAGCATGTATATTTACACACATGCGCCTACCCTAAAAAGATATGAACACAAAGGCAGCACTCACCAATCAGCAGGTCGTCTCTCCTCTGCAGATAAACAGGCCATTTTAGCTAAAGAGATCCATCATCTAATGCAACAGAACAGGGCGGATGTGCAATGTTTGATCACACTGAGACACTCCAGTGTAAGTGCACAAGACGAGCATGGAGCAGGGGGGGGGCAGAAACTGCAGCATCTCACACTGTAGACGACCAAGTACAGATTGTTTATGGTCTGTTATGGTAGATGGGATTTCGACATCACTTTAAAGATTTATATAGAGAGTTTTTCTTAAAT
This sequence comes from Hippoglossus stenolepis, assembly GCF_022539355.2. Lineage (NCBI taxonomy): Eukaryota > Metazoa > Chordata > Actinopteri > Pleuronectiformes > Pleuronectidae > Hippoglossus > Hippoglossus stenolepis. The sequence goes on from NC_061499.1 coordinate 6,523,250, forward strand.
GCAGCCGAGACACCATGTATTGATTATAAAAATGTTAGATGGGAATTAGCACTAAGTGATATCGACTTAATCAAATTGTTATAGTTTGAAATAAATGCAAATATCAATATATAAATAAGAAACACTTACAATCAATAGTTATGATTGACAAGGACACGTAATTTCTTCTTTTTAATTGACCTAAAACACTTAAAAGGGAAACATATTGGATTTATGCATAAGATTCCTGCCAGTTTACTGTAACTAAAATCCCAGATGACATGGAATCACAATTCAATGTGATAATTTATTGATAGAACACTCAGTTCTACTGTATATACAAGCCGCTGAGCTGGCTCGTGTGCTACCTGTCCATTTATCTGCACACAGGTTCCTGCCCTGCTTCAGAGCTTAAGTGGGGAAAAAAATAAAAACTCTATACTTTCAGTCTGGGAAGCAGTTAAGAAGCTCAGTGCTTTTGGCCCAAATTGGGGGAAAGTTCTCATTAAAAAACTTTGTTTGGACTCTGGGGAAGCGGGAGACAATAGCTTCCCGATGCCAACTCATCACCGCTCGCCTCGTAACATGTTAAAGATGGCTCATCCACGCGTCCTATCCACCGTCCAAATAAACGCCCGCAAAGACACTGCAGCGAGATGAAAGGACGAGGTGAGAGGAGACGGCTTCTCTGGGGCCGTAATGGAGACATATTGGAGGTGGATGGAGAATGTGATCGGAATCTTCATGTTTGTGTGTGTGTGTGTGTGTGTGTGTGTGTGTGTGTGTGTGTGTGTGTGTGTGTGTGTGTGTGTGTGTGTGTGTGTGTGTGTGTGTGTGTGTGTCTGTGTCTGTGTCTGTGTGTGTGGACGACCCTGCTGGCGGCTGCTTCGCCTCTCTGCCAGCCAGGCCTGGGGAGGCTTTGATGTGACAGAGGCAGTGCCTGTGAAGCGCAGGTTTAACACTGTGATGCTGTGGCCCTGGATGCAGAGCCTGTCTCCACTAATCCTATTTCAATCACTCGCTGCCTCTTATCTCTGACTGGCCCTCGGCCCTCCGCCCCCTCCTCACAAATCTTCTCCTCTCTCTTCCTCCCTCTCTCTCTCCCCCTTCCTCTCTTAATGTCTCCCTACCGTTACATTTCCCCACCAATTTCCCATACTGGATCCTTCTCTCCTCTCCTTCCGTCTCTGGCTCCCCCCCCCCTCTCCTAATAGGAATCCCATGGCAATCATTGTGATGCAACGTCGGATCAACCCGCGGAAAATAAGACGCTGGAAATGAAACTGCTTATAAAAAATGGAGGCTTCATGAGCTATTTGAAGATGATGAAAATGTACAAATTGTGGTGATGTAAAACATGTCATTCATTTGACAGCTGTCCGGACTGTGAGATGCAATGAAACTGAAGCTCAGCCGAGAGCTCAGCTACGTTTCTGAGAGGGCGGCCGGATGTGCACGGGTGACACCCCCGCACTGCGCTTCTCCTTTCTCCCCTGCCCCCGTTCACTCGCTGGATGAAATGATCCAGACGTATTCCCTTTCTGTCATCAGAGCTGGGAAAGTGAAGTGGCCCCTTCAGCGTGAGAGCGAGGAAGAGCTGATCAGAACCACCACACGTCACTGCAGAGTGGGAGCGCGGCACGGAAGGAGGATGGACAGACCACCCAAGTGTTGTTCTCAGACGCTGGGCTCCTCCAAAGGGCTGGGAGGGTGTGAGTAGTTTCAGAACACGAATAACGGCTTGAATCGGAAGGTGAAACTTGAAATAATAAGACAAAGACCACCTTCTGTCACTGTGATGGACCGAGAGGCAGTTGAACCTGTGACCGCGGACAAAGACACAATCGCTGCATCAAAGACTCTGAAGGAGCAGAGATGAAGAATGGTCACTAATTCTTAGAGGTTTCATTCCCACCTCGACATTCAAACAGTAATGCAAGTGGAGTTTTGCAATAAATTGAGTTAACATTTAGCTTTAGAATTATTATTCCACACATAGTATTTCTTAGAAAATATGACATTTCTTGGTAAATTATATCTAAATTGGAGCTGGAAAAGTGCTTTTAAATAGGTTAGACAATAAATTGGTTTAAAAAGGTTGAATAAGTCATGATATCTCATCAACGACTCAATAACCAAAGACCAAACTTTCTGAAAGTCTTGATGACATTATTAGCTAATTTGACCGAACAGCATTTTTGGATAATTATATCTAATAATCGCTCATAATGCTGCCATTTATATATTGAGGATAATATTAATAATACTGTCAAGATAAGCATAGAGCCCCCCCCCAAAAAACTTGTTTACCCCATATCTCCCTTAATCAGGATCCAAGACATGATCAATTTAATTTTCACAGGTTTGTCAAATGACCAAATCAGCATGAAAATGTCATTAATATCTGTGATGGTGTGACTCAAATGTGTGATGATTTGACACAAAATAACCCAGGTGCAAATTGAGAAAGCTGGTGCTCGTTGATTGAACAGAGAGAAGAAGCAACAAGTAAAACAGATGCAGGAGGGCTTAGGCTTCCCTGAGCTGACTTGTGTAAAAGCAAAGAACTGTGGTTCCTCAGCACCGTTGAGCCACCTGTGCAGGGGGATGGGGGGCAGGTGCAGAAGGCACACAATGGAGAACAGTAACGTCAGTGTACCACCTCTTGCACGTCTTTCAGAAAGAAAAAAACAATTAGCAGAGTGTGGATACCGCAGCTGAAAAAGAAAATGAGCTCTACTGAGATTTCTACTCATGCAGGTGCAGAAGAAACTCATCATCCAGCTTCACTACCTGCTCTGTGCAGCACAGTTCACCCAGAAGGCTTTCGTAAGCTCGCACACTGTTATATGGAAAAGGTGGAACAGTTATATCGGTGCTTCTGTTGGCAGCACAGAGAAGGATGTATTATTTCTACAAATTAGTTTAGTGACAACTTTTACACCAATTTACAACCAACAAACAACTGTAACAAGCATTTTCTGATGTAACAGTAAGTTTTTGGGATGAGTCACTCATATTTATTCGCCAATGATCGGCTCCTAAACATTTGTGAACTGAGAAAAGGCATTTTCTTTTTAATCTGTGTTTATCAATAATCATAAATTGCATACACAGTGTAAATACCACCAGGTGAACTTTAATTAAGGGAACATGATTCATTTTGTTTCTGATTTCACGTAAGACATGGCTATTGCAATATTTCTATAATGTTTTTGCTCTGAACAGTTCAATTAAAAAAAAATTCTAATCTCCGGCTCAGGTAATTGTTGGGGATCTGTGCAACAATTTCACTCATCACGATTTAGTTTTTCTCTGAAGGTCTCCTATGATCAGATACAGCCCGCTGGTGCAGTTTGTACGGTAAAAAATTAAAAAAGAGAAGTTGGAGCTTTAAAAGAGAGAGATTCCCTGGGGAAAGAGCATTGTGACAGAAGAAAGTGGAAAGGACAAAATGAAGAAAGGGAACCCGAGCTTCATAAACAGGAATAATCTTTGCAGAGGTAAAATAAGAAGGCTGGTGGCTAAAAATAAGAAACCTGATGAAAACTGTTCAAAAAGGAAAAAAAGAATCTTAAAAAGACACAGAAAAGACAGAGAAAGACAGGGGACATAAAAAGAAATATGAATACAATAGCATGTACATTTTCCATATCCTCTGAGCCTCTATACTGGTAGTTTGGTGTCAATGGTGACAATGACGCATTTTAGTCAAATGCCATGTACATAATTAATATTAACATTTAATAGAGCTATTCCGGTATATTCTAGCTGTATGATAATAGAGTCGAAATTCCGAAAAGAATCCCTGTTTAAATATCAATGTGTTGGCGAAGAAAAGCAACAATGAATCAAAAGCCTTCAACAAATTGGATTTGGCTCCTGCACATTATCTTTTTCTTGGCAGAATTGTGTTTTTAAAGGTGCTGGTATTCCCCTGTGTGTTGTTGGCAGGTTTGTGGTGCGCTGGCAAATTTTACCTTCAAACCTTTAATGTGTAAATGTGGGAAACATCTTGGAACAGAGACGTAATCCTGCCTAGAGTGTTTTTTTTACTTCTTCTTTCTGATGCAGCTTTTGCTGTTTTTGTTCTTTACCTATTGACACATGACTTGAATGTCGGGCCTTTGGTTGGAAACAACACGGATGCTTTAATAACTAATAGTTTATTTTACTGGAAAGATAATAATAAGAAATATGCTAATAGAAATTCCACAACACATACAGAATACACAACTGCGGACTCAAGCGTTGTCTTTCCAATAGTTAGTCATCAACCAAGGTGTGAGCGCAGTTCAAAATAAAAGAGGCGCATGCCAATGCTTGATCTCTGGTATGAAGCCGACAGTAAACAGCGCTCGAAACAAAAGTAAACTTGGTGCGTTCTCAAAGGCTGTTGAACTGTTTTCAAATGCAGGAATGTGATGCTGTGCCAACATATCTACTGGAGCTCGAGGTCTGTTCTTCCTCCTAAATAAACGTGAAGTTACTGAGCTGCGGGCACCGCGGAAAAACTTCTTTGGAGATCAACAACTTTAGACTGATAGATATGGATGCGTTGACATCTTATATTTTCATTTTTAAATGAGGAAAATGTGTTAACAAGGGTTAGAGGTGCTGGTGGGTTCTTCTTTTTTTTTTTACCTCTGGACAAAGCTAGAAAAGCTGCCTCCCAGTGTTTTCAGTCTTTATCCAATTCTAAGCCAAACAGCTGCTGAATAAACTTCCACCCAGTTTCTTGAGTGGTACTGACCCTCTCATCTATCGCTTGGTCAGAAGACGAATACGTTTCTCTATCCCACCGTCAGCTCTTCGGGATCTAAGTGGGTGCTGCTGTGTCCTGGAGAAGATATGGAAGTCTGTATCTAGATTGGCCCTGACACCCATCTGGGCTCTAACCAGCAGACTGAGGATGTATTTGCTACAGGACGAACAGGGAGAGAAAGACTAGAGGATAAAACTGCTCTGTGACAGCTACAGGAAAGATGTTCAGACACCATGAACCAAAAGTGCCTCAGACTGAGCCTGGGAAAGCAAACTACACACTGGTTAACCAAGATTAGGGATCAAGAAGAGGTACGGGCAACAGCCAGCGACAGTGGGAAGCCTCAGCTTGTTGTTGTGAGTGTAGCTGTTTACCGTCTCTTGCTTTCTCAAGCACACATGCTGGTCATCGTCAGAGTCGGACTTGCACAATAGCCTCTGCTTGTTGGGAAGGGTCCAAGCTGTCAAACCCACAGGCCATCCACTGCTGCCTGACACGCACAAATGACCACGTCTCATCTGTGCCGCTGCTGCTCTTCGCTTTCTGGATGCTGATCCAATTGAAAGGGAAAGTCAGTGGAGGGAAATGGTCGGGGAAGAGAAGGTAGCGGGTTAAAGCCAGAGAGTCCAGAGATCTGAGGTTTTGTGACTTGGGTCAATCAGTCTTTTTTGTACCCGACACTCTGCTGCCTCGGCTGTTGGAGCTTAAAAACCTTCCTCCACTGTCCAGCTGAGGTCAGATGAAATGTGATAATTTGTGCCGACATCCACAGTATTTGCACTGATTATTTATATGCTATAAGTTAATGTCAAATGCAGCGAAGTATCACGCAAATTTAACAGTTTTTAAAGGGCTGTGTAATTTGTATTAATTCAATATTAAAAAGGTTAAGGTCAAGAAAATCATTGTTAGAGCAATGATGTCGATTTTGGTGCAGAAGTGGAGGAGAAGCTCCTTTCCAGACTCCGAATAGGCAAACTGTCTATGTGTCATGTATACAGTAATTAGGGGGATAAATAATTCAAACAAAGCAGCCTTGGGCGGAATCAGCTTCTCCGCTCGCCCTCTGCTCTGAAATCAATGTTTTGGGGAGTTGCGTTTTAGTTCGTTTGACCTGGCGGGTGAGACGACAATGTCACCTCTGCAGGAGTGGAGAGATTGACATCGTGCGAAGATGTGAGAGAGCAGACGAGAGGCAAGAGACGAACCGGAGGGAGAGGAAACACGGAGAGACAGATGTGTTTACACACAGAAATATTGGGTAAGGTGGGTTCCGCTTCCATGATAAGCAGATGTTTCTACTCAGAATGAGGTTGTGAGAGCGGTTGAGTTTTGGACATTCCTGCGGCTGCCACATTACTTTTTCAGACCCTAACCACCACTATCTCTTTATGCCCAGAGTGACGCACAACTGGACCTGTGTGATGCACTAATGTTGGTGAGGATACAGAAGGATTGTGGCAGAAATTGGAGAGACGGACGAAGCAAAAGAGACAAAGAGGACTCAGTAAAAAAAAAAAAAGGAACCCAAAGTGTGTATTAAAACTTGGCCAACACCTTTGCTCACACTGCGTCTCCCCTCTGTCAGCTCTCTGAAGCAGAGGGGATAGGCCGGCTTTGATAGCTAGACAGCTAATGTCAAGAGTGGACCTCGGTGAGTCATTAGGGATAATGTGCCACTGCTGAGTGCCCGGGCCTCTGCTTCATAAAAACAGGTGGTCCCAGGGTCACCCCTCCCTTCTCCTCCCCTCAATTTCTCTACTTAGCATACCTCATGGCTCTCTCCCTCCTTCCCATCCCCTTCCCCCCCCCCGCCTCCTCCACTTCCCCCCTCCACCGTTCCCTCAGCACACACGGGAAAGGTTATTTGGACAATTGATGGTGATTAGCTCTTGATTTGGCTCGCTCTGTTCGTTTGATCAGGCTGTGGCACGGAGGCCAAAGCCAGTGCGAGCGAGGGTGCAGCTGTGACTCGGCCGCGGCTGAAATTGGGCACGGAGAACCAACAGGAGGAGGAGGAGGGGGGGGGGAGGCAGATGAGAAGGAGGTAGGGTGGAAGAGGAAGGAGGGGAGGGGCAAGAAGTCGGGGGTTTAGGGAGCTCTAGGGTCCTTTGCTTTCTTGGCGGTTTGAGTTATGGGTTCGGGGCTGCTGGCAGGGAAAATGTGAACTGTATGTTATTCCAGTTGTGGGCCCTCGTAAAAAAAAAAGATCTCTTTCTCCCTTTAAACAGTTTGTCCAACAACCTGCTTCCATTCTCTCTATGCCTCTCCTGGGTGGTAGATTGCTAACAAGAAAAATGTGGGTGCTGCCTAATACCTGGCTTGTAAAATGGGTTGTGAAGTCTGCTTTGCCCTGAAGTGTTTGGGGCTGTATTGGTTTTGTCAGCATGGTTGGATGTTTTGGCTCCATCGATCTTTGGGTTGGAGGGGGTTGGGGGTTGGGTTGATACAGTGCCTCAACCTGCCTGGTTATGCCAAGGATTTTTTTTCTCACAGTAACGGCCGCTCCATCCACCGCTCCACCCATTCCTCCATCCATCCTTCCACTCGTACAGCCAGCCAGGCAAGTAGGAAGGCCTCTCGCTATCTGGGTGTTGAGCCAACAAATCCCCACTCCACTCCTTTGGCCTCTTCGCTACACCCATATATCAGGTTGACGGCTGCAGGGAACCCAACATCCAGCCAGCTGAACAAAACAGAGATTAAGCACCCACCCGAATCCATTTAATTACTCGTTCAACAGCTCTCGGCATGTAACCCCAACTGCTGTGAGAACTTTGGTGTTCTCCAGTCTTTACTTTTGCTCCCAGCGACCACAGGGAGGTTGGTTGAAGGAGGTGAATGGTCACAAAGAAATCTTGCCCTTGGTAACTCAAACGCTCTTTGTGTACCGCGTGTTTGTGTCCCCACAAATTTAAGGCTTGGTTACCAGGGTGTGTGCGGCTGGGGGTGGAAGTCAGCTGAAATGTTAACATGACATCACATCTGTAGACATCTGCGAATACAGACTTTCTTCACTGACGAGTAAAGCCAGCATCAACAAAGAGAACAAAAGCACCACAAAATAAAATAAAACAATGATCTCATTATTTATAACACGTAATGTCCCATGTGCTCACACAGGATTAATGCATTAAAGTAATTTTGCAATATTTATTTAGCATTTGTTACGGTGTTATCTTCACAGGTAGGGATGTCTCTTTCTCTTTTGAAATAACATTGACCAAAATGAGGAGTTTTTAAATCTAGAAATTCAAACTTCTGCAAGAACTGTGATTTTTGAGAGGTTGGAAGGCCGTGATGCGGGTAACTGAACCCATGACGGGTTTACAAAGACGGGGGGTTACAGCAACAGTAGAAGGCATTCATTTTTTGGCATCGCTCAGATGATGTGCAACAGCCTCCAATCAGCAGCTACAATATGGCCTGATGTCAAGAATGCATCAGTTGGGCGGCAGCATGTCCACTTTCGAGATATTAGGTGAACCAGGTTGGCAAGAGCTGCCTTTCAAACCACACACACACACACACACACACACACAAACTTATATAGTAATCCTCGAGAGAGCCGATAGATAGTGATGAGGAAAAATTGCTAGGCCAGCTAATGTGACTGAAACTCCCCCAGTTCTCATTTTCCTAAAACTACAGTGCATTTAGTGAGCGTTTATGTTTAACAGAGAGTCTCCCTGGGAGAGCTGATGGGCTGAGGGCCAGGAGGGGGGGTGCTGGGTGCTGTAGGGGGAGCGGGCATCTGCGAAATATATATATATATATATAAAAAAACCTGAGGGGAACCAAGGGTGCTGCAGACTGCAGAACAGTTGCATGACCTTTTCTTGAATGCTGCCACCCGCCAGCCACTGAAACACGGTCTGGCTAATTAAAGTTTCAGTGGCACTGGATTTTCACTGGCACACCTCAAGCAACCTTGGGGGCTATTGTGCGGGCGATACACACAGAGGGACGGATGGGAAATGTAAGAAAAGAGAGAGAGACAGAGGAAGCCGTGGAAAAAGCTGAGCCACTAGAGGACAGCACGACAGATCCAAGCAGTAACACACAGAGTCGGCGGGAGCAAGGCTATATATTAGAATGCAAATCTAGACTCACAAACATGCAGACTCCCCGGGTGTTTTACATAAGCTCCGACTTGGTTTGCCCTTCTAAACAGAATTGCTCAAAACATTCAAGATCACATGGAATTAGAAATGAAATTGAAACTGTTCAACTCAGTGTAACAGAGTGGATGCTGGAGCTAAGCAAGAGATATGCAATGCCAAAATGCTGAGTGCTTTTCCAAATCTTATCGGTCCGCCTGTCAGCCTAATGGAATTCCGATGGGTCAGTATCAAGAATAAATGCATGACTTATGACATGGTAACCGGGAGCATTACCAAACACACTGGACAGCATGTTCCTGTCTCCAAAGGATCATTGAATAATTGGCCGCGTTTGACCAAGACATTTCTGGAAATATGGCCAAGGAAAGGTTATGCAACTAGACAGACTCGCTCATGGCCTGTATTTCACAATCTGCTGGCCTTGTCTCCATTAATGATCTTGACCCCCTTTTTCGCCATTTTAGAAGTGAAAGGGCCTAATGGAGCCGAACAAAGCTGCTTGTGTGTGTGTGTGTGGTTGTATGTGATTGTGTGTGAGAGACAGAGACAAGGAGAGAGAGACAAGGAGAGAGAGAGACCAGGAGAGAGAGAGAGAGAGGGAGAGGGGGAGAGAGAGAGAGAGAGAGTGAAAGCCCCCGTGACTGTGTGTTCCAGCTTGATGAGGTCTTGGTCTGTGATTCCTGGGGGAGGTGGTCCAATCTAAGCTTTATTCTGCCTTATTAAGCTGTGTGCAGGCAGGTGTGCATGTGTGCATGTGTGCATGTGTGTGTGTGTGTGTGTGTGTGTGTGTGTGTGTGTGTGTGTGTGTGTGTGTGTGTGTGTGTGTGTGTGTGTGTGTGTGTGTGTGTTTGCTCTATCAAGAGCACTTGGCAGATTTTTTACGAGTGCCGTTGTGTGTCTCTAAAATACACACAGTTGGGAGCGGTTTAATGGGGTGTGGAAGGTATAGTACATGGACCCTTTTTCATTCCTGCGAGAGGCGAGTGTGTTAGTTTGATCACTTTGTCATTTAAGACCTTTAATATATCATTTGTGTGTATATACTGTACAGCTACCACAAGGACAAATGTGGAGTCTGTGCACGTCTTTTTTTACTGCACTGTTTACCTTATGTGATGTTTTATTACAAATACACACAGAAACGCAGATGCATGAACATATCTATGTGGACTCCTGAATACGGGCTTGTACTCTTGTCCAAAAAATAAAGTGAGAGCAGTTGTTTGGTTTAGTTAATCACGAGAACGATTTTTTTAACGACAGACAGACTGAGCCGACAGCGACTGGGGTCCAGGTGGATCTGCTTAGCTTGACATTTGACTTGGCTGTTCACTCCCGCGGTTTGACGCCCATGAGCTACAGCCACTGTAAATTCTTTCGACTGCTTCGCAAACGCAAATTGGTTTTCCATCTTCGTCTAAGTACAACATCATCTGCACAAAATGTCTCTTGTGTCTCCGGGCTGTCAGCTATTTATTCAGCGACTTACTGAAATATGATCTTGTCGGGGGAATCTCCCCCTATTCCACTTGTTTCGACTGCGAGACAAGATACAGAGAAGTTTTCCCTCTTCGTTAAACATCTTCATCATCTTTCAACTTGAAATACTGTCTATTTCAAAGATGACAGCTCAAATTAGGACTTCCAGTGTCTTTGGATTCGATTTTTCTCTCATAACGATTACATCCAATATCCACTTTCCAATGAAGGAAATCACTGACACGATCATAATAATTGACAAATGATCTTTTTTTTTTTTCTCACACTAACGTTACTGTGGAATGTATGGAGAAACATTCAAGTTTCTAGAATAATATAAATCAGTGCGGACATTTATATTGGCTGCACTGAGCTGGGAGCTCCACGCACTGTTTAATACCTACAGTGACGAGAAGCATATAATGGCCACGTAGACCACGTAAGAATGCAACTATTAAATCCCCTACTTAAGGTGAGATTTACAAAGTGGCACTGACAGGAGTGACAGCACAAACGCAGCATTTAACTGTAATGGTTCCCAGGACTTACGGTTGGCAGAGTTTGATGAGGTCCTGGTCGGTGGTCCCGGGTGGCAGGCCTCGGATATAAAGGTTGGTCTTGCTCAGCTGCTCCGCCCCTCCGTGGCTGCAGCTGTTGGTGCTGGGGCTGGGAGGAGCCATCGGATGAGGGGGTGGAGCATAGGGCTGCTGGGAAGAGAACAGAGAGAAGGGGAAAGATTCAGCACAAATAACCAAATTACACGTTTAATTTTTAAGACATGGTGAGTGAAAGGTGTGAAAACAGTAGAATTCTGAGACAGAAACAATTACGGGCAGCTGGAGGACAGAGAAGACACAAGATCAGGGATGAGGAGCCAGCGCCAAATAACAAAGCACGGCTAGGTAACATTTTTCTTGTCTTCTTGACTAAACTAAACTTCCACTAGGTTCTTGTTCCATCCTTGGGAAAATCTGTCCCGTGACAGGAGACACAAGGAGTCCACACAATGAGAATTCATGGCGTCATTAACACCCAGTGATGCAGTAAAAAGCCACTGGTTCATTTTCAGGGTGTTCATTTTTTTTAACTAACCTCGGGACTTTAATCTTAAGTAAACATTTTCCCCCGGGGGGAATGTGTGAAATTAGGGTTCATGAGGCACCCGGCAGCTTATAAACAGTTTTAAGTGATGGCAACTTCCTGCTTACTATTCATACCCTCAAAACCAATTTCATCTCACTGTAAAACAATTTACACCTCCATGGGTGTGATATCTTGACACAGTAATCCTCTCCAGCCTATTTCATAAACATCTCAATATGTCTATCCCCCCCCCAGTATAATCTCTATCATAAATATATTCAAAATACATTAGTTATATGATTCCCCCCCCCACACTTTCTTTTTCTCCCCCTCTCTTTCCTTCTCTCCCCTCCTCTGCTCTGCTCATGTGCCTGTTGTGCTGTTAGTGTAGATTTATGGTATAGGAGTCAGGGCCCCCTGCTCACAGCCCATTTATATCTCTATTGCAGGGACACTGCACAAAGTGACAGGAAGAGAGAAGCAGGGCCCTGTGGGCATGAGCGGAGAGAGAGAGAGAGAGAGAGAGAGAGAGAGAGAGAGAGAGAGAGAGAGAAAGAGAGAAGAAACACTTGGAGAGAGGAGTGAGCGATGAGGGAAAGAGAGAGAGAGAGAGACGATGCACAGTGCAATAAAGTAAGTGAGTGATGGATGAAACAGAGAAAGAATAAATGGTCAGGGTGAGAGGGGGACATGAATAAATACCACCACCAGCTTCAGTTAACCATGTTAACCCTTCACCCTCCCCAGAGAGAACCTGAAGACCTCATACTTTGCCTTAAAAACACAGCAGCAGGGTTGCTCACACACACACACGGACACACACGGACACACACACACACACACACACACCAATAGCCCCCAATCCACCCTACACGTTAGCAGCGGCTGCCGGAGCATGGCTGATTTGATGCGCTATTTTAAGCGTGTGTGCCATGCCAGCGTGTCGCCTTCCCCTCCTCAGACAAAGAGCCGGGGTCCCTAGAGCGTGAAGAGGGAGCCACGTCCATCAATGGCCAGCTAATTACCACGCTGAGCTAAGTGGAACTGATGGGCAGCCGCTCGCTGTGCTGGACGCACACACACTGTACACATCATCCAAGAGTGCACACACACACACCCACCCACACCACATAACACCTTTTTCACACAGTCGCTCATACAGTCAAGTACAGTGAACCATCCCCAGAGCTGCTGTTGGTCCTCTGAGGCAACTCAAGTATCAGCTAAATCAAGACCAGTCCCAGTCTGTGGAGGACGTCAGGTCAGAGGGCCTCAGTAAATTCAGAGCAGGGATAGAAAGTCTCTCAGATCCCTGGAGATGAAATATTAAAGTTCTTGTCGACATACTAACTGAAATATGGCTATAAAAGACCTGTGGTTATAGTATATAAAAACTCTGTGGCTCAGGAGGTGGAGCCGGTCATCCACTAACCAGTTGGTTGCTGGTTCAATCCCCAGCTCCTCCAGTCTGTACAACAAGTTGTGTTATTGGGTAAGATGCTTAACCCCAAATCACCCCTAACGTCTGTGAGTGGTAAAAAAAACAACAAAAACTAATCTATAGTATGAGCTTATAACTGTATAGGTTAATATGACGTATATGTACTATAGAGCATCTCTTCTGTTGGAGGTTTCTTCCTTTGTTTGCTCATTGTGGGAATTGTGCCTTGATATGACACATGCTGTGATTTGGCGCTATACAAATAAAACTGTTTTGAATCTACTTCAAATGCTGTTGTCCTCAAATGGAGTCTCAAGTTGCACACACACACACACACACACACACACACACACACACACACACACACACACACCTTCTCACCCACACATTCCAATTCACCTCCTCCACCAGCAGACGTCTCACACTGTTTCGGTAGCCCTGGATTCATCGGCTTCAATGAAAGAAATGGAGGAGCCGTCTCCAGTCGCTCATGAGTCCATGTTGTGGCCGGAGAAGAGAAGAATCTTAATCTCCTGAGAGCTCCATGGGAGTTATTTACTCCCACTCACAGGAACATGCACAGCTGTAGTTCAAGCATCGACTTTGAGGCTTTCACCTTTTCCTCCTCCTCCCCTCACCTCTTAGTTTTATTCCTCCCTGGTCCACTTTAGCTTAAATTATACACACAGTACTTAACATACTGCATGACACATACAAATCCAGCAGTACAAACAGGAGACACTACACAGACTTACTGCCGGCGCTGAAGGTTAATTGAAAGCCTCTCTCTCATTTCAAAAGCTTTCCTTCTTTTCTTTTTTTTTTGTTTTAGCCCTTCAGTAATATTCACACAGCCCTCCTCCTTATCCTCCTCCGCCTCCCTCGGCTCCAGGCTTGGCTTGCATCCTGGGCTTTGGAATTCATGTGTCCCGCCCTATCGATTTGCTTTCATTTTTTAAGGTCAGATGCTCAAATCTTACACAATGAGGCATGGAGGGTCAGAAGCAGCTCATTACTTACAGTGTTAGGGGAGAGGAGAGAGGGGAGAGGGCAGAGAGCAGGGTTGTCCAAGGGGAAAGAAAAAAGCCGGAAGACCCCCCCCTCCCTCCCATGGGGTTGAAGGATGGAGTGGGTGCCGAAGGTCTCAGAACAGCGGAGACTGCTGGAAGGTGGGAAGAGCCGAGTGGGTTTTTTCTCACATTCCCAACGACTTAGTGGATTTAATGGTTAATTGCTTTTATTTTAATATTGACAAAATACCGGGACCACTCCTGAAAATTGTACATACGGGAGAAATGTACAAATTCTGCCATTTTAATGAGCCCTGTCCAGGGTAATGTGTGTATATACATGCTTGAGCTAGAACATGCATGAGAGAAATTAGAAAACACACATACACACACACACACACACACACACACAACCACAAAATGTTTCCCCCTTCTTTAGTTTTAAATCTAGTTTTCTCTCCGCTTCCTCTGCTCGCCCCACTGGAGGTTAACAACTGAGCTTGTTTATCTTTCCGGACGGTTTTCGTGACTCTGTTTACCCTCAGCCTGTCACCCTGTAATATCCGGCTTCTCAAATATATAATAAATACAGGCCTCATGTGTCAGAATGATGAGGATTGAATACAGCACTTGACAAAGCGCGTTTCGGCGACAGAGCGGAGGGAGAAGGAAGGATTGAGAAGAAAGAAAAGAGGAACAAAGAAGAAGAGGATAAAGAAGAGTTTAAAGGGAGAAGTAGAGGAGGGGGGTGGGAGAAGAGCTGGTTATGACACTTCAAAAAATCTCCAGGTGGTAAATGAGAAAAAGCTCCATTTTCCCTCCTCCCTACCCAGCTGTGACACGCTGCTACAGAGGCTTACCGGGGATTTCAATTTGCTGCACTGTATTTTAGACGAGCAGAATGGTTTACACAGGCCCAATTTACCGAGCCAGTCGTGCAGCGGGGTTCACAGCCTCGGTGACATGCCAGGGAATGTTTATGAGTGTATTAAGTGAGGATGATAAATCTGGCGTACGTTGCATAGGCTGAGGGCGCACGGCGCTGCGCTGCACATTCTAAGGACAACGCACCCTGTCTGTCACTGAAAATAATACTTACTTACCTGATCTGGCTCTGTGTGTGTCGTGTTGTTGTTGTGCATTGTTCATGTATTCTCTCCATACAGCATCTGCACCTTGTATTAAATTGTTTTGCATTCTGTGAGTGATGTTGGCAGCTCTGTGAGAATGCAGTTTTTAGATAATCCCGAGGGATTTTGAAATTGTTTATTTAACTTTGGAAATAGGCCAATTTTCTTATAATTAATCCATAACTTTATCTAAAAGGGGGGAAAAGGTGGCTTTTAGAAATGAGAGCTGAGAAAGAATGAAGTCTGGGAAAAGTCGAATTTAACTTTTCAATCACGTAACGCATTCAAATTCCAGGCAGGCAGCACCTGCTAAGTTGGGTTTCCCTTTTTTTTTCCCAAGTTGATTATATCCCCAGATAAAGTGGTTTCCTGCTTGTATAAAAATTGCGAGACCATTCCATGTGAGTAAACACAGAGAAGCTCAAGCAGTAATTGGAACGAAAGCAGGGTTGTGGCTTCCCTGCCTCTCTCCCTTCCTCCCTGCCCTCTGCAGGGCAGGGCTGCGACTGGAGGAGAGGCGGCTGTGCACCAGCGTGGTAATTGGCCCTGATTTATAGGAGGCCGGAGCAGCCAGCGAGAACCAGCTCTACACTGGCACGGGGCCAGACAAGGCCGCGCTGTCGATACCAGTAAACCAACCCAACCCAACCCAAACCCCCCCTGCGGCCTGTGCACCACCACTCCACATCAGCTGTCACCATGCAGGAGGGTGCTTGTGCGATTTTTCTATTTGTTTGTTTCACACACACAGTGAGAAAAAAAACTGCCAAAAAAAAAAAAAAAAAAATGACAAGCCGTCTCCTTAAATTGAAGAACAAAGCCTCTCAGTTTATCCTCCATTAATTCATGCTGGCAAAGACACTTAAAGACAAGCACGGTCCCAGAGGCATCGCTTCCCAACTGCCAGAACTAACAGCTAGCTCGGCGGTCGGCTGCATTCACAACAGCCTTCAAGCACGAGGGGAACACAAATCCCCCATCCATCCTGGATTGCTGCTTCCAAACCTTTAGCCCTTAAACATGTGTTTTGAGAGCGGCGGCTGCATCTCAATGCCGAGGAGAGAAGAGGGGGAGGGACACTGAGAGACGGGAGGAAGAGAGCGATTGCCCGTCCTCCTTTATTTTTTGCCTCTCGTCTCCACGCCTCGCTCTTTCACTCTTTGTCTGTCGAGGTAAACCCACAGCCAGAGGAGTGAATAGCAAATCATCCCCCGGCTCACCTGGGAATGCAACGGTACTTTTTTTGTTTATTTTACAGCCAAATGCATCCTAATTGAAGACAAAAGAATGCTCTGGCTGCAAGGGGGGAGATTGTGCAGGAGGAACGGAGAAGAGGAGGGAAAGAAGCAGGGGAAAGAGGTGCAGGTATGAAGGAGGTGAAGCTACGTGAAGCCTGAGAGAGGAGCCAAACCCCCCCCAAAAAAGAAGAAGAGGGGAAAAGTTGGAGTGAATAAAGGAATAAGACGGATTAAAGTATATAAAAGTAATTTATAATTCTCGCTGTGGTTCCAACAGTCTGCTGGCCTTCTCCCTCTATAAAAACAAAAAGCCTTGTGAGATGCTGGTGAGCCAACACTGCTGTGGACAATGCAGGGGGGCAATTCTAAATATGCTGATTGTTCCATCTTCTGTTTCTTTGAAAGCAGGAGATGGGGCTCTTTATTTCCTCCTGGTTCTCTGCCTCGCTTTCTTATACTCGTCTTATTCCTTCCAGCTATTTCATTACCTCCACCAGGGAGGTTAGGTTCTCAGTGCCGTCCGTTTGTTTACTGGTTCGCTTGAAAGCAAGGTTAAGCAAAAAAGATTTGTGAGGGAAGAACCTCTTTAATTTTGGTGTAGATCAGGATCAGAGCACGGATGCAGGAATCGTGTTGTCACTTTCTTTCCCTGCACTGATTTCCCTGGGAGTAATTAATGGATCTTGTAGGCATATTTAAGGAGCCGGTTCGTACGAGTGTGTGCAATTTGGTTTGGCTTGATTGAATTTAAGGGGGCTATTGGGCCTTGGTGGAGGTATGTACTCTCCTGAGTGCCAATCTAGTTTGTTGGCTGGTTTGTATGTTTGTTTGTGGGCAAGATCGCACACAAACAACGGTTTTCCACGGAATTTGGTGAGAGGATGGGACACGAGCCAAGGAAGAATCCAATACATTTTTTTTTAAATCACATTCTTAGGGAATAATTGTGATGAAAAAATAATCAGGCATGTTAAGGGGACTGATATTTCTGAGTGTGTGCACAATTTTGTGCGGATCCAAATAATAATGTGGATCTAGTGAATTTTAATGTGGTTTCATAAGGGGACTGTTCTGTCCTTGGTGGAGGTATTCGCTCTACTGAGTCCCGTTCCCATTCTTTCTGTCTCTCCCTCTCTCTTCCTCTTTGGGGCAGATAAGTGAGATGTTGTGTTCCGTGTCAGGACCCATGAGTCTGGATCCACAGCCCCCAGAGTTAAAATACAGACCATATCTTTTCCCACCAGGGAGAGAGATAGGATACATATATGTTATCTGACAGTGAGGACAAGAGCTATGGAGGTAAACAGGAGATGCTTTATGTGGCCGCATCGCTTAGAACACAGAGTCGTCCATTTTATCTGCGAGGGGATGACATAATGGGGAAATAGTGGTGGGTCTGAGATGCATCATTTTTACTACAGTAGATCTGCACAAAATGGTGCATTTGTGTCAGAAGATAATGTAATTCATTGGAAAACTGCGGCGCCATTAGCGCTTGTAAATCTGGGGACCAAAGGTGCATTGCCTTTTAGCTGATTCATTGATTTACACTTCTTTTATCAGAATTAAATTCTCATCCAGAGAAGCACGGTGGGATCGGTAATTAGTCTCGAATAACCACAGTTTAAAAGACTAAAAATAAGTATGTGCAAGGAACAACAATGCAAGTGAATGACCTAGAAACAAACTTTTTCTTCAATAAGACTTTTATCTGCAGAGGAAGGCATCATATCGTAATACTGCTCTGATATTATTACAAATTGACACAGAGATTGAACTGCTCACAAGCTTAAAAAAGTTAATGCAAATGGGAGATGTGGCTCTGATAAAATGTTAGATTTACATTTACGACTCAGGATTTTAACAATAACAAAAGACCTAGTTGTGAGCGTTGTGAAGCAGCGTGGGATCATGGGAGCTGTTGTCTTCACCACCATTTGATGAAAATCTACTTCAGGTGCAAACCATGTTCATGGATAAAGTTTTATTCACGTTAAACAGTGAATGACGATGAGTAGTCGTGATCCATTTCTTTAACGGTGGGTTTTTCCTTCGTCATTTGTCGTTTGGTCCGGAAGTTATAGAATAGAAGGACAAAGCCTTTGGGTAAATCGTATATGAAGCGATTAAAAGACGACCAATATGTCCCGATACCTTGAATTAAATTTCTCTGGGTTTGAGCATTGTTGGAAATATTTTGGATAATCTAAGTACACAAGTCAACGAATATATAACATATGTCTAATGGTTTTTACACATTTTAAAGAAGAATTGTTACATCTTCAACCGTTTATGTTTGATATATACTCATTTGGTACTTGAATGACAAGCTTGAAACACCTTTCATAATAAAACTCCTCTGTAGTTTACTTTTGATCATACTTTCTGTAGATGCAATGCATATCATTATATAAAAACGGAGGTGGAGGCACTAGGGTGATATTTGCTTCTCACAGTTTGCTCATGGTACTGACTCAAATAAATTGACGTGAACAAAATATAGAAATTATTTCTCTGAAACGTACAGAGACATATTTTTTATCTTTCTTTCTTCTCAGATTAAAAATTTAACAGTGCGATGCTTTACACTTTTAAAATCTTGAGTTTAATCAGTCAAGAAATGCACATTAGACATGGCTTCTTAAAATTAAAGCGTAGTTGTAACAAACTGGCTTTTCAGCTCAAACTGTTTAAAAATCCATTTCCTACACGTCACTTAAAGCAACTTACTCCCTCAGTGAGGTCCTCGAGTTCAGTTTCAGCAAAGTGACTCAGACCTGGGACAAACACACACTTCCTGTCAGAAGATGAAACGCACAACACGTTTACAGAGCAGGTCGGTCACTACAAGCCCACACAAAAAAAATCTACATAAACACACCGTGAGCTGGCCGTGTTTATATCAGACCTCTAACGACCGTAAACTTGATATTCTCTGCGAACACTAACAGTCAGCCGGTGTTTAGGTGACATAAAAGGGGCTGAAGTGTGTTTGTGGAGAGCGATTACGACGGTTTGGCGGCAATTGCGGGGACCGACGCAGAGAGATCTGTAAAAAATAAAAGAGCAGGGAGCGAGCCGTGGGCAGAGCCAAAGTGAAACTCGATGGACGTAAATATTTGGGCTGATTTGTCATCATTACGGCCAGCTGGGTCTGTTTGCAAGCTCGCCAGTGTGGGAGTGGAGACTGCAGGATGGATGGAGCGAGGGAGTGGGAGGGCAGAGATGCTCGGGTGCAGACGGAGCAAGGGAAGGACAGAGGACGACAGAGATAGTGGAAAGAGAGAGGAAGAAAAAAAAAAAAACCTTGATGTCCAACTTAAACCCAAACTGGCAACCACCACCTCGGAATTGATCGACTGTCACACTGTGGCTCCACAGATAATCATACTGGTTACAGATTGATCGGCGGGTCCCAGTTCTGAGCTGGGCGAGCGAAATTGTGGTCTAATTATTTCATCTATACGATTTGTGAACGAAGTGGAAAATTACCATCAACTTTCCAGAGCATAAACTTCAGATTATTTACCATCTCTGACCAACAGTCAAAAAGTAACTAAAAACTGTTATTTACAATGGAATAGTACAGAATGAAAGAGGCAAATCTTCAAATCTGGGATGGATGAATGGATGGATGGACGATAGCACGATGGCTAAATGGCCAGACAGAGGGACAGATGGATGTATAGACAGACGGATGGCTGGAAAGCCCGAAGGATGGATGGATGGATGAATGGATGGATGGATAGACTGAAAGAGAGATAGATAGAACACGTCACAATAAATGTGTGTTCTTTCGTTTCACTGAGCCTCGTCACTGTATTTTAATGCATTTCCAGCCTTTTGAACATTACGCCGTATGGACACGCCTCCATCCACAGACCTCTGGACACAGTTTCACTATGAACCTCGATCTGTGCGTAAAACATCACCAGATATCAGAGCGAGAGAGCAGCCGCCACAGCGAGCGCACTCTGAAGGCCCCCCCCCCTCACTCTCTGTCTCTAATTGGGCACATTCTTCAGGAGTCAGTTATGTTTTTCACAGGAAGTGAACGCACAAACAGACGGCCGTGTGAAAGGGGAGTAGAGCGCAGGGGTTAGCTCTTTTTCAGCGATACCTGTCTCTCACCGAGACAAATGTCTTCCCATCCAGTCACGCACACGGGGCTGGCATCGCGCCCTGAAATGTTCTCACACGCTTCAGCAAGAGAAGATCCAGAAACACAGAGACTGAATAACACAGAACACAACTGTGAGGCTCGTTCCCTTTTCCCCTCCACTTCTACTATAAGATTAACCATATCCTCACTGGCCTTTCTTCGACAGCCCGGGAAGACTGACTCGTTCGACTCACTGCTTCTTCTTAACGACTGACGAGATAACTGACCGTCTGACCAGTTGATGAGAGTTATTGCTGAGGTGTGGAGAATGCCAGAGGGAGAAGAGGAGAGAGCTAGAGAGACAGGGGACAGATTGATAGAGAGGAAGCTTGAGCTGTCCCAGGACGCCATTTGTTACACCACTGTGCAGACAAACAAATTTATGTCTCCTCTTGCCAGAAGGTCATCTGTGCTCAAATTCATAAATAAGGCTGTAATTGGTGCAGAAGCAGCGCATAGGCTCAAAGGTCCAGAGCAGCCGAGTCACATGAGTTACAGCCTGACGCTGACCTCAGTGTGCATGTTTGACTATGTGCCCACAGCCTGATGTTAAAGGGGACTACATACTGTTTGTGTAACCGAGCAATGTGAACATTACTCGTGCTAACAGTGGATTCACTTTACACGCTAAAGAATTCTGTCATTTTTCAGTCTTCAGATTCAAAACGACATGTTTGTATAACAGCAACAGGCTGCAAGGGAGGGAAGGTCTTTTATTTTAATAAAGTATTTAATAACTGTTATATTATAAAGAACAATATCATCACTGGCTGTGTCTCACAAAAACAAATAGTTTTCAAAGAGATACTGGCAGCTGCAAGCGACAAGATTAAAATGTTCTATTCTTACACTTTTATATCAAAGTATCACGCTTCAACCCAACCAAACAGGTAATGTTAAAAAAAACAAAATGGACAATGACACTTTTTTCTTCTTCCTGTCCCACTGCAGCCCTGTTGCTAGGTGACAGCCAAAAGGGGGCGGGACAAACTTGAGATGGAAATACATGAAATCAAAGAAATCCCACGAAGGCTGCCTCCTTCAGGGGGATGTGTGAACCCCTGAATTGGGACACGGCTAATAACAATCAGGTCGATATGAGGACAATATTCATATGTTTTAATATTTTCATTTAAATCTAATAAAGCCCATGTTTAATTTTTGTATATGTCTATTTGTAATCTGTGGATTTTTACTTATACGATTTGATTTAAACGTGTGAGTTTTTGTCTCAGGTGATTGATACGTGACGTTTTCTTGGTTGGTTTATTATTAAGCTGGTTTTGTTTCATTTTGTGAAAATCATGGCTATTAAGGTCGATGAAATTCTAATATATCTGTAAAAACAAACAGCGTTAACAGAATTCAATCTATTTATTCACATTATTTAATTTCCATGATTTATGCAGGTGCATTGGGCAACATTTATTTTGATGTTTTCTGTATTATCGTCTCTATTCCACACTTTAATGTGTGAACATATATTAATGTCTTCTATCCGGGTGGGGGAAATTCAGTCCTGTGCGATTTGGCCTTTAAATATGTGCTGCACACAGGGAAAGTACACACAGGTGGATTAACCAACACAAACAGAACAGAAACAAACAGATAAACTAAAGCAAACTGGCACAGGCACACAAAATGTAGAGGCGTCATACCCACTGATAGCATAAATAAATGTAACCACACAAAGAGAATGAGATAATATTCACATCAAATGCAGATAGTACAGAAATATGCACAGGAGAGAACACACATCCTTCTCCCTCTGAATATTCAGTTTCTTTCACATGCAAAGTAGTTGCACGGGGTCCGGAATGTCACTTTTGGCCCCAGAGGAATTAACTCACTGAAGCGTCACTGACAATTGCCAGACTAAATACTGGCACTAAACACCAGCCGCTGTTGTGGCAGGCAGGCTTGAGACAGCCATAACAAATCAGCCCGGGGAACGGAGGAACGGTTCGGGTTGTGGTGCTTTATAGGGTTATTTTATTACGTACATCTGAAAAACATATCCAGGGATTTTGCACAGGGATCCTAACCAAGCAAGACTGCGCGCCGTCTTTATCCGAGCCAGAGAAATCAGGTGCACAAGCAGTAGCGGGGGGGGGAGGTGCTGATGCTGATGTTTAAGCACTCGATAATGTACTGAACAGACTTGTATTACAGAATAATTCAGTGTCGATTTAGCTCATATTCTTACTGGTTATCGCTTATACGTTCTGACTGCACAGACGCAAATTAATGTAAATGAGGCGCAAAGTAAATCAGGTAGCAAGTTCTTTGCCTTTATGACAACAAAAAAAACAAAAACATTATTGTGGGGAAACAAAATGGCCTTTAAATGGTACATTATCCATCCGTTCTGTAATCGCGAGGCGAGCTGTAAATGAGGTTTGGAGAAAAGGTCGTTCAGCAGCAGGCAATCAAACCAACAAGCATGTTTTCTTTTTCAAATGAGGGGTAAAAGAGCAAGATATTACAATTATCTTCAGCGTGTTCCAAAACAAATACTGCATCCTAATATTTGCTGTTACATCTGGAAACACAATCTAGGTGCAGTGTTAGATTACAGGACATGGAATAATCCATTTTAATGGCTGTTTTCAACCCCAATAAAGTCGGGCCAACATTTTCTTTTTGCGAGTTAAGACGTTAAGTTCCAGTAAAGAAAGCAACAACACCAGAGATATGCAGGGTTTGTCATACTTGGTTCTACAGCTGTACTATTGGACGGGATAAGTTAATAAGCAGGTAAAGATATTCATATACCAGGACTGTGCATTTTAAACATAGACTGTATTTAAACATGAACGGCTCCCCAAAAGTGAAGCCAAAGTGTTTTGATCGCCACCTTGTGGTTGGCTGCTGTGTAAGTTATAAATCCTGCCTCTACCATGTTAGTGGATAGGACCAAATAGTACATAACTACATCGAGCCACTACAAGTTGTAGATAATGGATCAAACAATCAAGACACTATGTTAAACACACATTAAAGATACATGGAACTTATAGGATATGGAAATCCTCATCATTGTTTAGATTATTTACTTGTCACATCACGTCTTGTGCACACGATATATCTCAAGAACAACGAGAGGCAATGTTTTGAAATTTGGTAAAAATGTTCAGTGGGACTCAAGGATGAACTGGTTAGATTTGAACATCTCAGGAAGACCTTGAGGAAATGGTTTCATATTTGGTACCAAGGCTCACTTGGAAGCAAAGATAAACCGATTAGATTTCACTAGTTAAAGGTCACAGTGACGTATTTAGCTTGAAACTACCTTGGTTTTTGTTTTCTTTGATGCTAGACAGTATGAAACACCAACCTTTTATACACGTCCTTCAGAGACCTCAACCTCGGATTGGACACACATTCAAAAATATGTTCAGTCACTTTGTTGTGGATAAAATCTAATTTGGCTCATTTCTTCTGCAAGTTTATTATTTCAGTAACTGAAATGACTTGAAGCGCCCAGACTTAAACATTAAATCACAGTGTAAAACACTCACATCCGAGGGATCAGAGATTCCTCACAGCTTATTGTACAACCTTACATTGAACCGCTTTCCCTGCTGAACCACTGTGGAACCATCTCCCTCCTCTGTTTCTCTCTAACCCTCCATAACCGAATCCATCCCCTGTTGGTCCTCCATCCACCCTCTCCTTACCTTCCCAATCCCTCCAGTCGCCTCTCATCTGTCTTTAAATCCATCCCAATCCTCATCTGGCTGCTCGTCCTCCATTTCTCCTTCTAGCACCCCCCTCCCCTCCCCTCTCTCTTCCCCGTGTCTCTCCCCCTTCCTCCTCCTCGTCAAACAGCCATTGGGGAGTTTTTACATAGTGTTGAGCAGAGTTTAGTAGGCCAAAGACGACGGCGCGCCAGATTCTGTACAGTGTGTTAAGCAGCCATCCCCCTTGAAGGAATATCAGCATTACTCAACACAAAAATCCCTGTTTCCGTCTGCCTCCTCGGGCCTAAGCTCCCATACTGCAAAGCTGCTGTCACTGGCAGACGGCTGTGGAGAGGATTGCTTTACTCGGGGTCAATGTAGAAACAACTCTGCATCTCCTGCCTCCGAATATGCACCTGAATATGTCAAACTAAGAGGGATGAGTTGGGGGAAAAAAATGAGTTTTCACATCAAAGAGGAAGCTCCAACCTACATCTACCCTTATTTGTTTGGTTCCCCTTGTCCGTCAGTCTATTTTAGTTTGTACTTTCAAAGAAGGTGCTTTTAGTGCTTCTGCTGGTTTGGCACGATGGCCTGAGCGCTGAGTTAGGGACTCGTCAGACTCGCTCCTCTGAGTGATTTGAAGGAGGGAGACTCGGCCTCTTCTGGGCAGAGCATCCCTGGCTGTCAATCCCCTGACTTACTGGAAACCAAAAGGGGGGAATGAACTGTGCTTCCCAGCTCTCACACGCAGGGTTCAATCAGTGCGGGTGTGGAGCTTGATCCAAAAGTGAAACAATTGTGTGATAAATAAAGTGAGCACTGTCCAGGCCGCCAGCTCGAGCGAGAGACGTGAGAAATAAGGAGGGAGGAGGAGGAGGAGAGAGAGAAGAAGAAGAAGAGAGGTAACAGTGGGAGAAAGATATATAGGGGATGCAGACGTGTGCCAAAAGAGAAGAGGTGCAGTGTTGGAGTTGTCCGGACCTTGGTAGTGTGATTTATTCATGAGATAAGTCACCATGGCTGTGGAACAGGTGAGTGTAATGGTGTAATGTTTCCCTCTTGCCTGACTGCCTGCCTCAGTGACTCTGGCCTGCTGGGCTCTTGTCGGGCTGCCGGAGGAGTTTAATGCATGCAACACTTGGGCACGGTGCGGGATCACAGCCAGTTTAGATAAACACAGGCCATCTGGGTTCAAGCAGGTTAGAACAAACTCGACAGTGATACCATCGGGTTCGTCGGTATCTTCAAAGGTAGCTGAAGTCATTCATTTTGTTTTTCCTTTTCCACTTCATGGGAGGTTGACGAGAAGAAAGTCAAGGTCTACAATCTATTGATGTGCTTTTTCAGTCTGGTTTCAATGGGCATGAACGGGTAAAGAATGAGTCTCTCTTGTGATTTCCACGCCTTCACTATCTACTCACAAAGCTTTTCAGGAGGCTAATTTAACATCGACTGTACATTTCAGGAAAAGTTGTGCAATTTTCTGTTTCAAAATGCTTTGATGAGTCAAACAGGACGCTAATGGTTCCTCCCACTGATAATTGCTCAAGCGCTTTTTTATTAGGAAGTACGAGCAGCATAGTTGTTTTTCTGCTTTTGGATTTTTTATTTCCTTCCTCTTCATGATGTCACCCTCGAGTCTGATGCTCAAACTTTTTCAACGGATTTAAAAACAGTGACTGGTCCGTAGAGCCTTTTAGCTGGAGGCATTACCATGAAAATTGGTGGAAGGACATTATTGATCATGTAAAAACCAATACAATTTTTGTGTGCGGATACAGGATTTTTTTCCCATGTCCTGGAAACATTTTCTCAGATGATAATTCATGGACTAGGGATGTTTAGGGGACAGATCCACATAAAAATCTGGACATGGTGAATTTAAAGGTGGTTTCATAAGGGCACTGTTGGGCCTTAGCAGAGGTTTGTCCTCTCCTGAGTGACATTCTAGTTTCAAATGCAAATCTCGCCTGATGAAAATGATCCCACATGTGTTTTATTCACTAGCAAAAGACTCCTCTCCTTCAGAGCAAAATACAATGAGCTTCTACATTCTTGTTCCAGCCTCACATTATATTTTCAAAAGCCAGGGCAAATTGTGAGGAGACATCAAAGATGAAAATCAGCGGTGGTCTGGCCTATTGTGCTCGCTAAAAGCTTTCTAAACTATTTATTTACCCTCCATTGGAGACTTTTCACGAGATGATAGCAGCGCACTGTTATTGTTGTGGTGTGTGGCCCTCCATTCTCTGGCTGAATGTGGCTCCGAGAGAACGGCGCTCGCTCAATTGTACCGTCACACAGATTACCACATGAACAGGAAACTCCTTGGCTCGGTCGTCTGCCAGCAGCGGACCACCTCTTAAATACCAAGACAGGAGAGTCATTGTGGGGGCTGAATATGAAGGGCTCTGGCCGCAGCCATGGATGGACCATTACCATCACAATGAGCCTCACGCTGGGTTTTTAAAATTAATTTTCGGAGGCCTACCACACACAGACGGCTGTCCCCAAGCCAGGGCGGCATTCCTTCAGTTTATGGTTGAGAAAGACAAAAGTGCCGGAGACGCATAATTAATTCGATGCGGGCTGATAATAAACACTACGACGATCCCATCAGATCAGATCCTCGTCCGACGGCTCATCGATCTATTAATCTGTGCGAGTCTCCAAAGTGGAACTATAGTAAACTGTTGAGGGTTGACGCAATTAAAGTAAACACTAAGAAAAGCAGGTCAAGCGACAGACGGTCAATAGACATGTTTGATGTTTAGTTTGTGGTGAAGGTTACAGCTGGACGGCAGGTGGAGAGCAGCGAGAACAGATAATGAGGCTGAGTCACAGTTTAGACGAGTAAACAACTCACGTCAGACGAAGGAGGAAACGGTGCAGATCGGGAATGGGCGGCTTCAGGTCGAGTCTCGCCCACCAGCTCTGTTCAACTATTGTAAAAACGCAACATTTATCTATTATAGACTTATTTTTGACTCCTGATTGTGGTTCGTAAAAGAGATAAAGAGCTGATAAAAACTTTGAGAGTCTGAATCTGTAGACTTCAGCACAAGGAGCCTATTTTTACTTCCCTCAACTAATTTTAGACGATGGATTTAGCCAAAACTTTGATAACTGACAAACAGCTTTACTCGCTGGCAGACGACGCCGTCTTATTTAACTTTCTGTCCTTTTGGGAAACTGCAGTCAGTTTAATATCTTTGAGATCCCATAGGACCAGGCTGTCTGCGTCCTGCTGCATTACATCCTCATCTCTTACAGGACAAACATGCCGGCTTTCCTTATAAGGGAGTACATTTTTCTTCTTCTGTCAATTTCTACTGTTAAAGTAAAATAAATAGATATACATCTTTTCTTCATTTTCATCTAGGAAAATAAATGTTTTTTTTTCCTTATTCATGTTATTTAATCATTTATATAACCTAGACTTGTTTTGAGTTGATACAAAAATATCGTCAATGTGATGCTGAATAATTAACGCGGTAAATCTGTTGTTTATTCGTGAGCTGTCGTATTGTTGTCCTGCTGCCACAGCAGAGTCCAAACAAGCATCTTACACGCACGCAGCTTGTTGCATATTTGCTCCGACTGTGGAAATTGCTGGTTTCTCAAAACCCAGAGGGTGGAATAAAACGTTGGAGGGGGGGAAAAAGGAGAAGAGACGAGAAACCGAAGACAGTAAAGGACATCATCTCTGTGCCATATCTGTATTCAAGCTTGAGCTCAGAATTAGAAGTCATTGAATATGAGTTTGTTGTTGTTGGTTTCCAGACAGGGAGGTGCACTGATAAACGAGCAAAGCGCCGCTCTCGTACGAGCAAACTATTTCGGCCCACTGGTTTTTTTCCGGAAACAAGGGAGCGACAGAGTAGAAAACACTGGATCTAATGTCAGCTAAAGGGCACTTAGGCTATTCCGGTGACAAACGCCACCATGGCTAATGTATATTACCGAGCGGAGATTGAACCGGCCATTTCTGCGTACGAGCAAGCAGGCGAGCAGGCAGTCAGGATCTCTATTTAAAGACATCTGAGGGAGCAGCGTTCGCTCCTCGCCTCGTTCCCCGCAGCAAAACAATAAATAACTAAATCACAACACACTTAAAAGCCCCGTTGTGCCACAATATCCACATATATCCTTCTCTCCACAGTCCCACTCCTTTCTTAACTGCTCTAAATTATTTCAATTCTGCAAGAGAGAGAGAGAAATAAAAAATCATTCACATAAAACAATCAGTCTTGGTCTCGCTGCTTTTTCTCTGCAACAGACGTATTTGACAATCCGGCGACATTAAACAGCCCACTGGTGAAAAGAGAGAGCGCGGAGAAGAAGAAAAAAATAATAACAAAAGGATGCATCCAATTATTCACGCACAATGATCGCTGTGTTATCCGGTGAGGCAGGGGCTGCCGCACAAAGCAGATCCCCTTCGCCGTCTAATACATCTTCAGCACTGACAATCGCCAGGAGTCACATTTGATGGGCACCTAATTTCGCAGCACTGCTGTCACTCCTCACGAGTTATGGCCCATTGGCACCATCTCAAAGTCTTACAGTATTTATGATGAGGTGATGGTCCTGGGGACATTAACTCGTGCCCCCAACACCACACACACACACACACACACACACACACACACACACACACACACACACACACACACACACACACACACACACACACACACACACACACACACACACACACACACACACACACACACACACACACACACACACACACACACGTGTATATCGTTTAAGGCGAAGACCTACTATATAGACATGAGCTCAAGGTTCATAGCACCTCATTGCCTTAGCTACTACCAGGCAATAAATTCTACAGCAGGAATGAATTGGTTGACCTTGAGGGTAGCCAGTGTTGCAAGTTGTAATCTAATACCGTGCATTATCCTGTCTGTCTTTCTTTCACCTTTTTTTTTGGGCCTCACAAATGCATGTTTATAAAATAAAAAATCACCCACTGCATTTATCCAATTTGTAGATTGCAAATAATTAAAATCACCTTCAAAACACGGGCAGGCTTAATACTCTCAGAACCGTATATTTCTCTCTCTCTCTCTCTCTCTCTCTCTCTCTCTCTCTCTCTCTCTCTCTCTCTCTCTCTCTCTCTCTCTCTCTCTCTCTCTCTCTCTGAGAAAGAATTGACTTGCCTCTCTTTGGTTTCAAGTTAAAAGGCCCCTCCTGAAATCCAAGAAGCACCTTGGAGCACAGAGGCTTCGCGTGCGAGAGCAAACAGTACGAGGCGCTGGAACCAGGCTGCCTTCTACATGCTTTGAGAGTGCGGCGGCATATATTCACCCTTCAAAACCACCGCCGGCTCCCATTCCTGCTCCTTACCAGAGCAGGAGTGTCACTGGGCCCCCGAGGTAAGAAGGGACACCTTGAGAGTGTGTGTGTGTGTGCGCGTCGATGATGATGCTGCCACTGCATAATGCAATGACGTCTGTTCGGCAGTCAGAAATCACTGCCTGCGGGCTTTAGAGAATATGTTTTGCACTGTATTTATTATGCAAATGTGTTATACATTTATTTATTGGTGCAACATGGAGTTTGCATCAGATGCTTCATAAAAGAGAAAATGAGTAACAGGTGTCCTTGTCCTTGACCAGTTCCTGCACCGAGGTAACTATTCTTTAAAAAATATTTGGTTGCACTGGGAGTTCTGGTTGATGATATTGAGTTTAAAGCACTTATGAATCAATGTGATGAAGAGTTGTAATGTTTTAGGCAATTAATTTGATGGAATTAAATCTATTATATTCAACCAACTACTCAACTGAAGGGCTCATGAATAACAAAATAAAATCACAGACTAACAGACACACATACACATCTTAACTTTTATGTCACTTCTGTCTGCTCTCTACACCTCCTTGTTTTTTGCTAATTAAAGCAATTACCCCTTAACCACCCCCGTTTCTACTCGTTTCTCTTTTTTTTTTTACCATTTATTTTGAATCCTCAAGCCATCACAGAACAAGCATCTACTCTCAGTGGAAATATACTGAAGACGCTCAGCAGGTCGCTGATGTCTGATTGTAATCTCCGACGCTCTCTGCCCCAAGATCCAAACTAGATTTCCACACTGAATTTCATTGTGCTTGGTCTAAAATATCCTGAATGCATCTGATTTTAACTTATCTGTCAAACACTTCCAACTTCCAATCATTCAAAAAGTTACTTCAATGCTAAATCTGTTCAATTCATCTCTGCTTACAACCTTTCTATTTTTCTCATGAACAAAACATCTCTTCACGAGCCCCTCTGTTCTTTTGGATGTCTTTTTATTCATCCTAACAATTCTGCCGAGTTTTTCTGAAGAGCTTCAGGTTGAATTTGCTTTAAAAAGCTCACGTTAAATGAATGTCCAGCATCAAGCAGAGCAAGCCATGGTCTCCTAGTGCTGGAGCAGCATGCAACACGGGCTTGTTTTTCATCTATGGAGACAGCAGTGACAACGTGCTGTAGATTTTGATCATTTGTTTGTTTAACCTTCTTGTCAATTATGTCAACTGGAGCATTTGGTGTTACCTTCTCTCATAAAATCTACTTGTGTGTCTACACACTCTATTAGCCTTTCCCACACGATAATACATTACAGAGTTTAATCACCCAAACAACATGTTTTGTTTAGTTAAAATCTGACAGTCGCCTAATTGGTTGTAAAATTATTCCAGCAGGAGAAACACTAGAGAGTCTTTTATTGCACTCTCCTGTATTTATGTGAATTGTTGGGCCGATTGCAATTAGTGTCACTTATTTGTATTTATGTAAGTTGAGCCTGCGAACGCAGCTTATAACCAAATCAGATAGACTCTGTGTGAACGTGTGTGTAAGCAAGAGTATAATAAGGATTATTATTATTTATGAATGTGTGTACTGATACTGATAGCCACGATTATGTTGGTCACTATAGTTCTAATATAACATTTCGTACTGTTTCCTCTCCACTGAGGCTCAAGTAAAGAGGTGTTGCCGGGAAACAGCTGAAAAGTGGGAGACAGGAAGTATAAACGACAGTGAGAAAGACAAAAGGAAGGCGGAGAGCAAAAGAGAAAGACCTTCGACTGATGCTTTCCACCTTGAAAGTCTGCTGACGATCCACTCTCGAGCAGTTTCGGGAGTTTGCCGCCCTCCGTCCCTCCTTGGCTTTCGCTTTTATCGAATTACAGGGGGCGATCTGAAACGGCACTCAGGCATCTCAGCGTGAGACGGGGTAGCTGGTGCGTTCCAGACAATTACCACCGAAGGGGACGTAGCGAGAAAAGGCCCCAAACGGAGAGGAAACAAACAGGTGTGGAGAAGTGCTTCCTTTGGATGACTCATTAAACAACTGGGCTATCGTGTCCTGTGTGATTTCAGCTTTAATGCTTTAACAATGTCACTTGTCTGTAGCCATCGATTTCTTCCTCCCCGGCTTGTAATTGGAAGAAGAATAATCGTGATCCTAAACCGCAAGATGAGGGTCGAAAATATTAAGATGATAAAATCAACCCTCTTCAAAAGGTGCTAAATCTAAAATGGTAATTTCAATATAATGAGGTCTTATTGATTTAATTGTAATTCAGCGATTCAGAGTAGCACATTTTCCTATTGATTAACGAAAGGCTTTATGTTGTGACTAAACAAATGAGCCTCTGCTGCTACTGAGCCCAAAAAACCCTCCTAACCTGGGTCATCACGGGTGAAAACAAACCAGGCTTTATTAGAGGAATGATGGACACTCTGGAGGAGGCAGCTGGGGGGGGGGCAAAGTTATCAAACCAGACCGCTAAAACATGCATCATATCCCAGCGAGGAGATTGGATTCCAACTGCAGGTTCAGGGCAGCGCCACCGAGGTCACTCCACAATCTGCACGGGTCAGAGCCGAGGCAGCGCTACAAGCTGGTTTGACGTTCTCCATTAACTCAGCTGCTCTAAGTCGCAACACAAACCTGAGCCGCTAAACACAACGAGGGGAAAAAGACACAAAAGAGAAAATAAAAGGAGAAACGCACACAAACAGTCACACAGAAAATCTTGTTTGATAAATGGTGAGGGGAGAGAAAGACTACATTAGAATATAGGCAGAGTCTAGGATTTTTCTAGATCAGGGGCCATTAAGGGGCAGCAATTTACACAGAGCGGCCAATTACATGTCCAACATCAATTTACAATTCCTGATTGAGTAAGATGCACATTTAAGTCAGTCCTTGTTTCAATTAGCTCTGTAGCTTTGAGCAAAGCCACAAACCATTAAGTATATTTTATAAAATTGTTCCTTGTGTTCAAAAAAGCTTAGAAAATTTAAATTCTTAACAAATTGTCATATTTATTGCTAGTATTCCTAGTATTGTTTGTAAGTGACTAGTTTATTTAAAAAAAAAGACAACTGAAAGGACAGGGGTACTTCAGGGGCCAATCAGATTTCAGTTGGGACTAGTGCCCCCCCTGGGCCACCCCTGGATTCGCCCCTGACTATACGGTTGCACCAAAATCTTCAGACATCTGAAATACGGTTTGTAAAACACAAATTAACATCCTGAACACAGTGCGATTGAATGACTTTCAACAATGAAACCAAAGGTGTAGGACTGAATTTAAAATAATAAGCCCGACATATTTCAAGTTAGGATCACCTGCACTGCTGAAAGAGGCTCTTGGTGAAAGTGAATGTACTGTACGCACATGTACATGCGACGCGAGCTAACATCTGTTGTTTTCCCTCACATTCTGTGGTTGACCTTCATTTTTAGCCTGCTTTAAACATCTATATGTAGGCACCGGATCCGATGGTGAAAGCCTCCAGCGTTTCTGTTTGGAAACACGATCGCAGAGGAGCTTGTTAGCCACATGCTGTGCCCCGGCTAACGTACATACACAGAGCATATAGAGTCCGCTAGCCACCACAAGCCACAGCTTTATTTATAAAACTTCACCCCACCTCAAATGACTTGTGGAAGTGAGTTCCTGGAGGAAGGTTACTCGGGGTAGTTGAGACGCTCGAAACATTACGGCCCCCACAGAAATTTCATGCTTACAAGCAGGAAAATAAAGGCAGACATAAGCAAGCAGGTCTGGTATTGACTTGTTCCGCTTTGTGACTTGTGGGAAACAGAAAAAAAGTGAATGTTAAATACCGGTGGTTGTGTTAACGTTTCACTACACAGCTGCAATGTCATTAGAGGTGTTTTTTTCGTTTAGGTGTTAGAAAGACGGGCGAGTTCTCGCGTCAGTGCAGGTGTAGCTGTCTGTCGGTGCTTCATTTTACCACCAGAAGTGACAGGGGGAACGGTCACACTATAAAAACTACAATAAGCACTATAAAAAGTAATCTTGTGCAAATAACTGCACAACACGCATTTACCTTGGGCCCCAGAGCTACTCATTTTGCAGTATATCGCAAAAACATACGACCTGCACTTATTATACAATTACTCAAATTACATTTTATTCCTCTCTAAAACCCAAACACTCCATCTCCGCGATGGGACCGCACAGAAACAACATATTTGCGAGCGCTGCGATGTAGATTTGCGGCGGCTGCAACAAGGATCACCTCTGACGGAGTCATCATGGGGGCTGTCGATAAGCGCCAACAAAAACAACAAACCACGCCAGCGCAATTATGCGTGTCCATTTGAACATAATATGGGGAGAACATGAGATGCGTGAGAGCCGGGGGTGACTGTTGTGTCGTGTGGGGGTGGGAGGCTGGTGTGTGTTTGTGTGTGTGTGTGTGTGCGCGCTCCACAGAGGAATGCGTGCTAGTGTGTGTGTGTGTGTGCGTGTGTGTATTGGACTGATTGAATGCAGGTGTCCATGTTGCATGCTTGTGTGACAACAGAACAGGAGCCGGGATCTAAAGAACACATGTTTAGGGTCGTTTTGGGACCGGTGCTTTGACTTGACAGCATTGTTTGGGTTTGGGTGGGTATTTCAAAGAGCTGCTCGGGATAAAAGACAAGTCTCTGGGGCTTACAGTTGCAACACATTTTCCATTTTAAGATTACAATCGCTCATAGCCATCAACTTTGAGGGATTGCAGAGTGGATTGTTTTTCACACCAGACAACAGGCGAACTGCACCACAAACAATTTGCACCATTTCCAGACTCTCCAGTAAATCAGAACGCTGCGGTGAAGTTCAAAATAAGTTTTTATGTTCTTTCTTGATCGGCTTTGGACTTGTTAAACTTTCTTTTTAAAATAAGATTGAAATAAAACCTTCTCAAATATGTTTCTTTATAGAGACAAAGTGCTGCTGTAGAAAGAAAACTTCCCAAACGTTTTATTCACCAGAGGAACGGGTGCTGAGATCTGACGACATTGGAAAATTCCTACGTGGAAGTCGGACGTGGCAAGAAACACAAGCTGCCAGATGATGAGATTAAGTGTATCTGAAAAAACCTTATTTAAAAGGTGAAGAAGATGTCAAAATATCGATAATAATAAGTTTGGCTGATCTCAAGGTTTCTTTGAAATTTGTCTGGATGTTTCCATGATCCCACATCTCGACCACGAAGACGGACGACAGGACGGCGTGCCTCCTCCATGTTAGCAGATGGGACACGGACCAAACAAAAAAGTCAAAATACACATGAAAAGATGGTTTCTGTCATTTTCAGTAATTCTTCTCACATTGATAATTGGTCATTTGGGTTTTTTATTAACTGTTTGATGCTACAAAAACAGGGAGAAACATTGGATTGACAGCTGAGACTGACTGATGAATGGTCGAGCACTTTGATCACTTCTTCTGACTCGGGCTCTAAATGACATCATTGCAGCAAATGTTAGTATCGGAGATATTTTTGCTTCATTTCAGGACAGTCAGAGGAAGTGGAGACACGTCGTCCGTCTTTATAAACAGCCTATGATCTCAACATCAACTCGGTGAGTGCAGCTACTGAGGAGAATGATGCCGAAACTGAGCTGTGGCATTACGCCATGAGTTGTAATAGAGCAGGTTGTTCTTTCAGTGTCTGCACGGTCATTTAGAAAAGCTTTATTATCGTAAAGGGCTCATAAAAAGGCATCCTGCAGTTCCTGGGATGCACGAGTCCCGCAGTTGCTTGCTCAGTGATACGAGGTTTTAATCTGGCCGTATAGTGGAGGGAGGGAGGCTGGCAGGCAGGGCCAGTCAGTCAGGGTGACCTCATGTGTTTGGCACAGGGGAAGCCGATCAGGTTTCCCTCTGTGCAGATTCCAGCTTGCTCACTCCACACCAGCCCCCAGGACCCAGCCCCCTGAGGCATGTGTGTATGTGTGTGTTTGAGTGCTGAAGTAGATAATTGCATGTCTCTGTGTGTGTGTGTGTGTGTGTGTGTGTGTGTGTGTGTGTGTGTGTGTGTGTGTGTGTGTGTGAATGCGATAGAGAGGTAGAGATAAATTATAAGAGATAAATTATTCAGATCAGCTATGGTTGAGAGGGAGGGAGATTGAGAGGCTGCAGGAGGGGAAGCTATGTGTCATTCCCCTCCAGTGAACTCGGTGAACTCCAAAGGGCTCCCACCCTTCCTCACATACAACCCCCCGCCACCGCCACTACCCCTGCCTCCTTCCTCAACGATAAACGTCCTGCTCTCCTTCCTCTCAGGCTCTTATGCATGCACATGATAATGTGGGTCAGAGAGTGTGAGGTTCAAAATGTGTGTGAACTTTCTCTCACATGCTAGAAGTTTCAAGTCGTATGAATATGGAAGGAAGCACAAACACTTACTCACTAAATGATGAAATCTAGTAGCAAAAATAGTAAAGATAATAAAATGATAAAACATCCTTTGCAACACAAAAAGTTAAAATATTAGGTTAACAAAATATAATTAAAGTCCATTATTGACATCGGTTATAGTAGTTTGTACAATTATTTATTAGCATGAAAAGATATGGAAAATGTCTTAAAAGTGCTTTGGATATTATGATTTAATAACAGCTACTAGAAAACGCCTTCTGCTAATGAAGACAGTGTGCTTTGTCAAACGTAATATTTTAAGGCTAAAATCCAAAGGACTGTTTAACATGGACCCCAGGAAGAATAGCTGCACTGGATCCAAAGACAAGAAGTCGTCTCACGCCCTCTTTTCTATTAGAAATACAAACAGAGAAGAGATAGATCATTTCATAAGGGATGAGGAAACTAAACAAATCATGGTATTTCCCCAACTTGGAATTGAATCCACAGCAGCAGCCTATTGGAAGCCCACCTCACACAAGAGTTTTGGTGGTTACCCTATTGTAACCAAGTCTGACCTGCTGTGAAACAACGGGCTGGGTAAGCACACTATTGGCAACTATCGCTATGGTAACAATACAGCACACGCTGCCAGCAATCCTCTTAATAAAGCCTCAACAGGCTCAGAGGCTTCCCATTTCGCAAATCACTGTGGCAACTGCCATGCAGTCCCACCAGCAGAGAGCCGTACTACGCCAAACGCACACAAGCACACACAGGGGTTAAACAGATGCGACGTGCTAGTTAATGCTGCCACACATCAGCCGTGAGAGCCGAGCGTCCTCTAAAACCATTGAGTGGGGAACGATGGAGCTCCGCTTGGCTGTTCGACCGCTATCTACAACTAAAAACGATCAGCAGAGCATCCCGGGCTCTACGGGAAGTCTACATAACTGGGGCACAGAATTCCTAAACATTTCTGAGAGCGCGTGAGTGTCAACAGTTGTCTGAACGATTACATCGGGGTCTGTGGCGGGGAACGTTGTCTCGCTATTTCCAGAGTGTTTATCCAACGTTCGCAGGCAGGGTAATGTCAGCTTAGTGATTAATTGCAGGCCCAAAGTGCTGAGGACACAGAATCTGCTCTGAATGGCGCCGACTGCAGCTCCTACAAGGGTTTATTGCTTTATCGGCTGAATCCTAATGTGACCCTTTCTCTCCTCACTCTGATGGTTCCAGTGGTACCGGAGCATCCGAAAACACTGGGCTACGCAGTGCTGCAGTTAATTGTCCGACACAGTTTAAGTTTTCACTTTTGAGGTACGTTTTTACAGCACATCCCATCGATATACTGACAACATAAGGATTTTGGAAATGATTCAAGCTCAGCATGTCTTCACGGGGCTCGAGACAGATCTCTATGGGTTGGCATAAAGTTCCCTATACAGCATGATTCCCACCAATATGTTGGATGAAGCCTAACATATGTCGGTTACACAAGCGTGCAGCTGTTGTTTTTGGGGGCTAGAAATAAATAATGGATACAAGTCTTCCACAGGGTGCTCAAGACAGCTAATGAGAGAGAGAGAGAGCAGACAGGGAATTAGTAACTAACTGTTTTTCAAAGCCACCTTTTTTTTTTTCTCCAACATTTTCATTAAGAGCCCAAGGACAAAAAAATACCGGAAGATGAAAACATCAGCATTCATCAACTATAAAAGTGCTCAAATGCTAACATTTGCATTTATTCAAAACGTGTACCTGTAATGTTTTGCATAAAGGCACAAAGTAAGATTTGTCGTACTTGAATGCGTTTCCTCTGCCACACACACACACACACTTGCTGTCCTGCTGCTTCTCGCTGGAATGTGGGGGACCTTAATAATTTAGGGGGGAAAGGGGAGAGAGCCTCACAGTGGACTGAACAGGTAGGAACTCTTGTTCTGCATCAAACCCTCCAATGGGTTTGTCATTTTCAGGCATTCATCTGCACAAACTGAATACTTGCCCTCTCCGTGCGCGCACTGGGGATGACTGTGAGGCAACATGATTAACTATTGAAAAGGGAAAGAACCGGCATCTTGTGTGGAGACCACATATCATAATGACACTTTTTAATTCTGTTGCCAACGGCTGTTTATGTGCTACTAATTACTGGTGAAGAATAATAATCTCTCCTCCAATTGGACTCCATCACGCCGAGGGCTTTTCTGCGCTCCTCTCTTTTCCATTCATCCTGGTTTGTGACTCCACGGGCTTGGCTCGCTCTCTGCATCAGTGTCCTTGCCGTCTAATTGATGCCGCCTACCTGTCCCGCTCAGTGTTTTTCCATACACTGACTAATGCACACACGTCGGTGCCTCATAAGCGGCCGGAGCGGTGCAAGGCGCTGCCAAAGAAACCATTCAGGCAAAATCTAAGAGGGTGGCTTGAGTCATTTAACTCAAATAAAGCTGGGAGAAAGGCCTGTTTGCTCTTGGTAATCCCCCACTTGCTCGACAAGGCTTCACAAGGTTCATCTGCTGTGCTAAATTGGTGCACGTATCCTTATTTGTATAGGAGCTCATTGTGGCTGGGTAAGAGGGGGAATCTGACAGGACTGGCAGCTATTCAAGCGCTCATGCCTATTTGCTTATCCTCATTCATGGCAGAATTGGCTTTTTACTGAGCCATTTTTCAGGCTATGCGTGACACACTATTTTCATTGAGCCTGCCACTACTAATGCAACTGTGTAGACTCAATGTTGCAGGCAGCAGTATATGTTTTTAGAAGAGGGGCGACTGGGGCCTCCCACAGTAATCACAGTGGTAAGGTTACACTACCATTTGCATGTCTGTGGCCGCTGTCTCCTCCGGTTTCCACGTCTGAGTATCTAGGTGAAGACACTAGGTCATTGGTTTGTGCAGCCACAATGGAAATGAAATGCAAATTCCTGAAGATGAGATGTACACGGCAAAGGATTTTCTATGTCAGACTACTTAGTTAAATGAACAACCATTGTGAAAAAAGGATCTTTCCAGCTTTTCTCTTTTTCTCTACGCAGGTGATTTTTCCAAGTCTCTTATTCTGAACTCGATTCCTTGGTCAGACTTTTTAACTGTATCATTTACAGGACTATGAGAAAACAGCTTCATGGAAAACATAGTATCGCCTACACAGTTGATTATGAATTGT
This sequence comes from Hippoglossus stenolepis, assembly GCF_022539355.2. Classification (NCBI taxonomy): domain Eukaryota; kingdom Metazoa; phylum Chordata; class Actinopteri; order Pleuronectiformes; family Pleuronectidae; genus Hippoglossus; species Hippoglossus stenolepis. The sequence goes on from NC_061499.1 coordinate 6,562,212, forward strand.
CAGTGTGCCAGACATGTCTGGTTATGGGGCAGAGCACAGACTTGGACTATGCACCAATAATAAGCTGAAACCAGAGGACAGAGACAATACTGTCTGTGCAGCTTCCCTTTCCGAGGGCCCTCATGGGAAAATTGTCTTTACTGCACCTCACACGTGCAAAGGGCTTCACTTGGTTAACATATTCAAATAGCAACACTATTCATGATGATAAAGAGACATTTAGGGTCTGATTAGGCACGGATATATAAAGCAGGCTTTGGTCTCCCTCGGTTGCCCTCAGTCGGGAAGGTGAAAAGGCGATTCTGCTGCAGTAGGAGCCATGCGGGGATCCTCTGGTGTGCTGCTCCTCAAAGTGTACGCAGCAGCCACTCGTTAAAAATGCAGGAGCAATTACCTTGGCTGAGCCTGAGTCAGTGAACGCGAGTCAAGCTGCCATCTCCCCCACCTCCTCCTGCCTGCCTCCACTGCTGCTGTTGCTACACCAGCAACCTGAGCATTCCTCACATGGACTGGCATGCCAGAGGTAGGGCAGCAGACACCGGCAGCTTCAGTTACACGGGAAAAACAAAAGCCCTTCTCTGCCTCGCCGCCTGCCTGCCTGCCTGCCTGTCTGTCTCCCACAAGATGCAGTTACTCCCCCTCTCCCTCCGCACCTCACCACCACGTGACCTGCAGCCTAACATCCTTCTGACTTGGCCTATTTAACTTTCAAAACTATATCAATTGTTTGCATAAGTCAAGTAATGTTTGCCCTGTGCCGAGCGGTTTTATTCTCAGGCATAAAATATTGAACCGAGTGGTGAAAGGAATCAGCCTCATTCAGACGTATTATTCAGTATCTATTCAGCAGCAACAGAAGTTTCAACAAAGTTTGTAATCCGTTTATCTCTTTTTCAACAAAGCTGATAATCCCCGACTAAACATATTCACTCACACGTATCCCTCACAGTTGGAAAACACTACCTATAGTGTTGCCAAATAGATGTTAGGTAAAGTTTACATATGGACTTAACAATGATGTGTTTTCTAATAGTCTCCATGCTCACAGAACTAAAAGGAAAAGGTGATGTGCTGCATGTCCCGTCAGCCACTTGTGGCGTCCAGCACAGATGGCGGGAAACCACGGCCAGCAGACAGCAGGGTCTCCCGGAAATTGAGAAAGAAGAGCGCATGAGCAATGGAGGAAGGGAACGAGGAATAACAAAGAGGGATAACATGAAAGGGGATTTTTCAAATGAAGAGAGGTTTGGCAAAAGGGTCGAGAATTGATCTCAGAAATAGTGACATAAACAGTGGAAGATGAAAAGGGGCCAAATTCCCGAGACTGTAACCCACCATCCTCAGAGGGAAATAGGAGAGTGAAAATGCCACGACACAAGAGACCCGAGAGTGAAACAGCGGGTCAGAGCCGACAGCTCCGGGTAGGGACTGATGTTACAGAGAGAATCGCAAGTAAAAACAAGAAAGAGGGAGAAAAGCAGGTGTATTTGTAGAGTCCTGCCGCGTTGGTGGATTTTTGAAGAGCACATCATGAGTCTCTTTTCATCTGCCTCGCTCCGTCTCGCTTTATGTTGTCTCCACATTCCTATTTCTCTCACTTCAAAAAATCGAGAAAGCATAGAAATAAAATGGGTTTCATTCCAGTTCCTCAAAAGGAAAAAGCACTAAACCCTGGGACAAATAATTCTAATACACATTCTACAAAAAGAGATACTAACCCACCTCCCGGGGTTCAGAGTTAACTTCCAGGATTTATTTGAGACATGCACGATCACAGGAAGGGTTTTCAGGTGTCTCTCTCTTCACAGCAGTACGTTCGGAAGCTGGTGGGGATTCAGCTTTTCCAGTCGAAGGAAACTCGCCCCGCTCCCTCCACCACCAACCTCCCCATATGCCCCATTTCCCCGCACAGGTAGGAGCTCCTGGCTCCCGCAGCAGCACCGGCTTGGTCTTGGTGTCGCCTGTTATCTCCAGATGGTCGGGGGGGGGAGGAGAGTTCGGAGACGAGAGTCCCTGGGGCAAGAACTCCACCGCCGAGCACATCATTTTATATTTTTTGGGCATTTATCTCAGATGCTGTTTTTCACAGCGACCTCCAGAGAGTGAGCAGGTACTTTGTTCAGTGTCTCGCTCAAGGACACTTAAACAATATGACACGAGCCTGTTGTGGAGAAGCTGCATGTGACCTGGTTTTCAGACCTTCACTCTAAGCACTTGACCAATTACCAAGAAAAATGTCTCGCACATATATCGTAATATTTAAGCGGCTGTAGCTCAGGGGGTGGAGAGGGTCATGCACTAACCGGAAGGTCGGTGGTTCGATCCCAAGCTCCTCCAGCTTTCAGTTTGGAAAATCCTTGGGCAAGATCCTGAACCCCAAATTGCTGCTGACGGCTTTGCTGGCAATACATATGAATGGTGTCATAGAAAACATACTGCTGTATAAATATTCGTAATTTCATAACGTGCAAATGCATTGATAGACTTATCTTGCTCGTAAACAATTTTGTGCAATATAAGCACACATGCATTGTCATGGCTAAAGACTAGGTTTCTCCTCCCATCTTGGCAAATACAGTTTGCTGAAAAAAGAAACTGCTACTGTTCATCAACCCCCTTCTCACATATCTCCTCTGGCCTTCTATCAAAATGGATGTCGAGCGAGCAGCCCCGCAAAGCGGCCGTAATGAGATGTGGACGGCAGCATGCGGAGGGCCAGGTCTTAGCACTCTGCTCTTGTGGTGTATGAGAGGCTGTGGTAAACAGTAATGCACATGCAACCTTAAAGCATGGGTGCGCGGATAGGGGTGGGCTGCCAGTTGATAGATGAGAAGGGTTAAGAGTACCCCCTACTGCAGTGTGTGTCAGCGTGCGCTCGCAGCGAGTGCATGTTTGTGCGTGCACGCACAGTCTGAGGCAAATAAATGGAGCCGTCTGCGCCCCCCCCTGACTGACAGTTCCACATTAAGGGATTGTACGGCTGCATAAAGCCATAGGCGAAGGCAGGTAAAAAAAAAACAAGACCTATTAGTTGATTAACGATGAAAAAGCTGCCCGGCCACACGAGGATTGGCAAAACATGAAGAAAGAGCAAAAAGCAAGATGGAGCTCTCGCTAACAAGTCTGTCAATTTGATCTGGCAAAGAGGGGGTGATGGGTTGAGATTTACAGCAGAGCGGGGACAGTATTTTGTTGTGGGCAGTCAGTCGTGAAGCACGTATCAAGAATTACAAGAGGGGAAATGAGTTATGCTGCCCCTGTCTTAGTGCTAATGAGAGCATGTCGTCCCAGACTCAAACCGGGACCGGGCTTTGGTAAATGTAATAGAAGACGTGTATTTTTTTTTTTCCAGACCTAAAAGCCCTTGATAAACTCTTCAAAGCAGTTCCACATCAGCGGAGACAGAGGGGGACTAAGCTGCTAGCTGAGTTTTACGCAACTGATAACTGATATAATGAAAGACTTTGCAAACGGCTCCTTTTGCTCTGCCTTTGATTTCGCCTGCCCTCCGTGTCTATGTATATCTGTCTCTCCCTTGTTGTCTCCATTTCTCCTTCTCCTCTATCGAAGCATTAAAGGAGGATTTAGATGGCTCTGTTGTTATTTCTGTAACACAATGGACCAGCCCTGCGTAATGTAACCAAACCCTTTTCCTTGCTTTTAACTGGCCCCTCCCTGCCTACAACATCCATCCCTCTGCTCTCCGACCTTTCCTCCGCTCTCACACGCAGAGATACGCCCCGTTCCCTCCATCCCTCCCTCCATTTATTAAGAATTAGACAGGGTATAAATGGGGCCTATGGCCGGGGCAGATACAGGCACAGATCCTCTCAAAGGGCTCTATTGACTGGTGTTTATTTAAGGCCGGGGACATTAGCCGCTGCTAAATCTAACTCAGCCTGCTCCTCTGCAGCTTCTTGGGTTCTGTATGTTCGAATGGCGACTGTCCGTACCCAGATGACAACGCAAGTGCTCCTCCATATACATTAGTGAATCCTTCTTGTGTGTGTATGCTTGTGTGTGTGTGTGTGTGTGTGTGTGAGAGATTGCTGACATTAGGCATGTAATGACCCTGCCTATCGACGGTGCAGCAGCACAAGGGTAAAAGCGGCGTCCGCTACCTTCTAGTCCAGCAACGCTGAAGTCAACTATCACAACAGTAATTTGAGACTTCCTTTAGAGAGTTGTGTATGCAATAATGAAATGGAGAAGTGGAAATGCCTGTCATTGGGAGAAAATTAGATACAACGCACTCACTAACAGGCACTTAGTACGAACATTCAGTTGGAATTCATATTCCTTTCTGAACACTATCATAAAATAACAATAATTGATCCGTGCGCAGTAATCGTCCTCATGGGTGAAGGGAGGGGCCGGGCTGGGGCCGGAGTCGGGCGTTTTACTGTAATTTTCTCATTTATGATGCACATCTATTACCTGCCGTTAAAGTTGAATGCACGGCAAGCTGTGAACATCAAACCAACATGGAGCGACGCGTACAGAGCAAAGGCTGAATTTCAGCGATAGAGTCTGTGGACTGATCAGCTGGGGCCTGGACAGAAATAGGGTCTTTAAAGGATCCTCTCATCAAAGCAGAATCCTGCCTGCCAGCCCCGACCCCCCCAGCCATAAGCTCAAATAAGACACACACACACACACGAACACACACACACAAATCCTCTTTCAGCAATCAATAATTCAGCTAAAGAGAAGCACATGCTACGCCCCAGTGCATTAATCAATAGGAAGCCAAATGTTATTGTTTTATCTCATTCTCTGACTTTCACATTGTAATCTGGGCTGACGAGCACACGCCGGACAGCATCAGAGAACTCCATTAATTTGGAATATAACACACACACACACACACGCGCTCATGCAGGAGGGGGTAAGAGGGAACCCAAAGTCAGAAGGCGCCTCCAATTATTCTGCCAGGGCATTGTGAAAATGTTTAGCCCCTTTCTTTACAATAAAGTCCTCAGTTATAACCAGGCACAGATGCTCTATAAATTTCCTATGCATAGAATCTCAAATATGTGTCATAAAATGGAGGCGAGAGAAGGAGAATGGCAATACTTTGGTATGAGTTACTCCCCCTCCCTATCCCTACAAGATATTTACGCCCCCCCACCACCACCACCACCACCACCATCCGCCCACATCTCTGGGGAGAATGAGGCGATACCTTGAGAATGCAGCGATGAAGATGAACAAAAATACCTGTGATTTGAGACTGATGGCTAAATCTGAGCTGGGGAATGTGTGCAAAAAGGGGGGGCGGGCGTGTGTGTGTGTGTGTGTGTGTGTGTGTGTGTGTGTGTGTGTGTGTGTGTGTGTGTGTGTGTGTGTGCACATAAAATCAAAGTGACTGCCATGTGATTTTGTCGACTGTGAAGTGAACCTGCCAGCCAAGGCCCCTCTCCCCTCGCTGTAATCGAGCCATCAATGATCATTAATGAGAGTGTGAGATAGCCTCTCCACAGCTCTCTCGGCCACATCGCCCAACACTCTGGCCTCTCTCCACGCCTCCCCTTTCCCCCACTGACCCCGTCTCCGGCTCCATCATATCAACCCACAAGGCCACAGGCGATGCTAACTAACCATGAAAATGAATATGAATGCTGGCTGCTGATTTATAAACGGAAATGCGCGCCGCTCTCTCTCCCCCCCCCCGTGCCCCCACCGCCGCTCTCGTTTGCATGACACAGGACCCTAGCAGCTCGCTCAAGGATGCGTCAATCGCTGACTGTGGCAAGATCGGATCTGCGCTGACCTTGGGAGTGAACTGCAGCATCGGCGAAGGAGGCAGGGGCCCCTGTTGCTACAGAGCAGGGAGGCCGAAAGCAAGACGGAGGGTGGAAAAGGGGGGGGGAGTGGAAGGGAGGGAGGAAGGGGAATGGAGGGGCATACCCTGATTGAGAGGGCCCCAAGATGAGTAACTCTGCGATATGAGAAGGGGGAGGGAGAGAGAGGGGGGGGATGATGGAAGGAGTGGAGGAGGGGGAGGGAAGCCATATGGCAGCAGCACAAATGTATTAAACTATAAATCAGGGGGAGCTTGTGGACTGCCAGGTGGGGCTGCAGGAAGGTCTTCCCTGCTGGAGTCGCAGAGGTTCAAAATACAGCTCCGCATGGAGGAGTATCGATACATCAATGGTTCTATTCATAGATTATTTATTGAACTTTTCCCCTCCTCGTAAATTCCTCATTCCATGTTTGAACTTTTATAACTTGCTATCGAGTACTGTTTGCTAAGCTGCCAATACAACAAGCTGAGTTTGTAAACCAATGCTTTTTTTTCTCGATACCTTTCGCATGGGAAGATATGTTTGTTTTTTCCTCCATGATTCTGAGTTAAACAAGACATTTCCTGATTAAATATAAAGTAAAGTTTGAAATGTTTCCTAATCATGATCAGGGGTTACAGAAATAATTAAAAAAGCAACATTTTTGCATTGAACAAAAGGACAGAAATAGAAAATTTAGATAAAAGATGATTTGCAATATGTGTAAAGTTAAGTTTAGACTATTATAAGTACTAATATCATACTGAGAGGTATTTAAGTGGCTGGTTGGGACTTGACTATTATATACTGCCATATATATATATATATATATATAGGCTCGTTCAGCCTTTGCCGTATATCACCCCATCACAGTGATGGGCAGAAATGAGTGTTTCACATGTGGTAGAAAAAAAACAGAGTAATCCACCAAAAGGCTTCCCTGTTAATCCCTTGATGATGTCTGGGTAAAGTGCCCAGCCAGTGTCCTGGCAGCCACCCGGGCCCAGGCCTGAGCCTCCATCCCACAAGCACTGAAGCATAGAACAGCTCGAGCAAACACAGGCAGCGTTCCTCATGCCCGCTCTGCATCTGTCAGACACACACTGACATCACAACAGAGAAGGAAGACTTCATACCCCCGTTGTCTCCTCTTTGTAAAACATAACAATATGACATTTGTGCCTTTTGGTGAATTATCAACTTCATAAATTAATGTTTTATTTGCCTCCTCAGAAAAGTGGCACTCGAGCGTTGAAACACTGGCCTACATTCAGCCTGCAAATACTTCACGAGTAAATTAAATCTCGGCCCTAATTCTGTCATTGTTTTTATTGTATGACTGCGCACACAGAGCTGCCTGTCAGGTTATTTTTACAAAAGCCTCCAACATCCGCAAAAACATGTTTATTGACATATGAAACTACACGCCACCGCAGTGTGTAACATCAGGAGCTTATGAGTTTACAGGTGAAGGATGGATTGGACGTTACTGGACAGCTCCCAGTAACGGTCCAGTGGGTTGGACCAACAGTGGTCCAATGCCTCCAGCCTTGATCCCTGATCCCTCACTTCAGGGACACACACACACACAGACACACACACACACAAACACACACACACACACACTGACAAAGACATCTAAACTGCAACAAGGCACCTGCCATCTGAAACCATCACAGCCAAGGCCAGCTATCCATCAATTCCCATCTCCACTCAGGGATGAGAGGAGGATGAATGTAGTGCAGTGGAAGGGGAGAGGTGGGGGAGGGAGTGGTGGTGAGGGTGAGGTCGAGGGTTAGGGTGGGAGGCAGGTGGTAAAGTAGTGTGGGAGTAGATGAGTGGGTGAAGAGAGAGAGAGAGAGATGCAACGAGAGCAGAGGAGCAGCGTACCTTGGTCTGGAGATAGTGGGGGTAGTAGTAGGTGTACTGAGGGTACATTGGCTGCTGCTCCAATCGCTTGCCCATGTAGCTGGAATCCTTAGCACAGAGGCAGGGAATGGTGACACCGGGTTGGGGGTTGCCAAATTGCGAGCAAATGGGATGGAGGCAGCGGAGGAGGCTGAGCGATTCCTGTCTTCGCTGTCCGCACCACTGTGTCGCTAGCCGGTCCTCCAGGGAGAAGGCAGGGTCTGCGTGGGGAGCGGGGGACAACAGCGTGGCGATGGTCCTGGTGAACGGTCCGGGAAGCCTCGGCGCCGGGGCGGATGCTCGCTCAGTCTCTCACTGCTGGATCAATTGAAATATTTCCACAAGTGCTACGGGACCGGGCGCAGCGTCTCTGTGAGCGGCCGGTGTCGGATTGTAACGTGTGGCGAGGGTGAGGTAGAGGAAGAGGAGGAAAGAGAAGCGGTGCAGGTGGCAGTAGATCTGGCAGTCCTGTAAAATGTTGGAGAATGGGAGAGGAAGAGGAGGAGGAGAGGAGGAGGAGAGGGATGGCAAGGAAAACGGGAAGAGGACGTGTAGGTTCACTTCTCTATTTAAGCTGCTTCACTCCAGTCTTTTTTTGTTGTTGCCTGGGCTTTAATCTGCCTCTCTCTGAACCACACTGTGAATCTGACTCGCTCTCACTGCCCCTCTCTCTCTCTGTCCCTCTCTTACATACACACACTCTCCCTCTCTCTCTCTCTCTCTTCTCTCTCTCTCCTGTGTAGTCTGATCCGACAGTGGCTGCGTGCCGTCCTGTTTGACAGAGAGGGGAGATATCCTCAGCACCGGTTGCCGACAGATGCACTTTGTGCACGGAGCGGAATCGCAACACGAGAGAATATGAGCCCGGCACGGGAAGCAAATCTCAGTCTGTGGGAGAGATGTGGTCGGTCGAGCTACAGCAAGAGGACAGAGCGCACAGAGGAAAGATCCTAGTTTCTGAAGGATGTGGCAGACGCGTGTATTAAAAAGAAATCCACCGGTCGGTTAGTCAATCCACTGGGTTCCAGTTAGAAGACGAGTGAAAAAAAAGCCACAGTGACAGTGTCCCAGGTGTCCAGTGGAGAAGGAGTCCCTCGTCTGCGATCCTCCCTCTTCCTGCTCTTGTAAAATGTGTTCCTTATTTCTTCCTTGGCTCTCTCACTCCTCTAAGCAGCTTGCCTCATTCTCTTTCCCTCTGTCACACAGTTGCTCTCTCTCTCTCTCTCTCGCTCGCTCGCTCGCTCTTGTGCGTGTGCTTTCTCTATCACTCTCAGCCTCCCTCCCTCCCTCTCTCTCTCTCTCTTTTTCTCTCTCTCCTCCTCCAACACTGACAGGGTGGTAGAGGGGGCTCGTCCGAGGCGGCGAGCAGAGCAGCCGCCTCCTCCTTCCCTCTAGCCCCAGCCGGTAGGAGGGTCCTCTCAGGCAGCTCCGTGCGAGAGAGAGAGAGAGAGAGAGAGAGAGAGAGAGAGAGAGAGAGAGAGAGAGAGAGAGAGAGAGATCCAGACACAGACCAGCGGGCTGCAGTGTTTCCACAACCTGGGAGAACGCAGGGAAGAGGAGGCGAGGAGGAGAGGATGGCGGCAGCGCGAGGAATCGATTCCCCCTACTGGCTGCACACGGAGCTACCACTTGGAAAAGACTGTCCTAAAATAAAAACCTTCTCTTACAAAATATAGCCTGAATCGACCTTAAAACCAGTTAAGTTTCAAGGAGCAACTTTTCATAACCCGTGAGTTTGTGTTACTTAAAAAAAGAAAGGTAATTTATTGGTTATTTTAAAGCTATTTTTACATTTATATGTTTACGAGGAGCTTATCGTAAAAGAGAAAATTAAAGCATAAAAGAGTCATTAGGTTTTGATGTGGAACTCGTCTTTCACTGCTCACTTGTAAAGAGCAATAGTAACACTATAATAATACGAGAAGGGGATGAGCAGAAGTCTCCAGTGAAGAGAAAACCACTTCCTGTGCAACATCAAACACTGGAGACACAAATCTCTTCTGAAAGACCACGACTGTGACCGACAACATTACAGAAATGTCTTTTCTGTGAGTGTTTGCTTGATCTCAAGCGACTTTACTCATATTTCTGCAAACACATGGATGTAAAAACATAATGCTCAGAAAAGCATGATCCTTTTTTTGTCTCACACTCTCACACAAACACACACCCACGCACGTGAAGGAACTGACCTAAAGTCCTCACGGTTAACTCTGTGACGCTGAGGCCACAAGTTCAGGAGCCTCATTTTTCACTCAATTAGCATTTCAGCTTGGTTTTCATTTAAACGATCCGCTGTGAGTCCCGCAGGAAGCTGCAGCGGGAAGAAAAAAAACTACACAATGAAATTACTGGACTGAACACGATTATATTTTGGCAATTTCCACGTCTGAAAATAGAGCCGTGACTTTGACGAGTTTAGGTTTCGTATTTCATCTGTTACACTTGACAGCGTTTCACAAAAAACCCACCGAGGAGGCTGACGTCTCCTTCTGGAACAATAACAACCTAATTACACATCTCCAGTGCAATTCTCAATTTAAGTGAGTTCAGCTGTAGAAAAATACACTTTCTTTACCTCAAAGTATGTTGATAATTCTCTGAATTATAGGAAGGGCTGTACCGGCTCCATTAATCAATCACAAGGAAACTAATGAATAACATTTTTGAAAATATCGCAGGACACATTACTTTCAAACTGAAAATCCAATCCAGACTCACGACTCAGTATAAATGTCACATGCTTTTTATAAGAATTATGGGTCTAAAAGGCCCAGTGCGTAATCAATACCAGCAGAAGAATCCCAGGGACCAAAAATATACAGCACGAAGGAAAAGGGCAGCCGACAGCCTTCGAAGAGGAACGTTCGTTATCAGTAGAGAAGAAATCAGGCTGATATCTGCGGTGGATTTACCAGATTTACAACCTCAGGATCCACTAGACACACAAACCTCAGTGTGTGGGCAAAGGCAGGAAGTGAGAAAAAAGTAAAAGGGACAAAGGCCGAAGAAACAAAAGAAGAGATACAGAAAGAAAATGTAAGAAAGACACAAGGAGACAGAGGAGCAGGAAAGATCCATATGTCTTTATATCTCAGTGAGTCCACTGAGCAACTGCATAAAGTCATTTCTGTATTACTCAGATAAGAATCATCACATCTGGATACAGTAACATAAACAGAAGTAAATCTGGTTAGTTTCACCCAAATTGTGTCTACATGCAAAGTGTATTGCAACAAATACAAATAAAAAGATGACAAATACAAGAAAAGGGGAAATGAGCCACTAACAAGAATAATTACCAAAACAAACCCGTCTTTAAACAGTGTGTTTGCAAAGTGCTGTATTAATCAGATTGTAACTATTGATTTAAAAATGTCTGATTCTATCCAAATGGAGCTGCAGTGGTTCATGTATTAGTCAGTTGACAGAAAACTATTTTGATAAACATCTAAGTAATTTTTCATTTTTGTTCCTTGTCAAATGTGTTTGGATTTACGACTGCTGGTGAATAAGAAAAATGTAATTCACATTATCTGTGGTGGTAGGAAAATGTATTGGACAAATTAATTAATCAAATAATCTCCATAGTCAATAGTCTGTACAGAAAGTAATCATCAGTCGAAGTCCAAACCGATATCTTTAGTTAAAATAAAACCAAAAAGTTTCTTCCCTGATTATGGAATATTTTCTACTATGCATGACTTCTAATATTTATTCAAATGAGTCGACACAGGATGGAAACACAGGAGAGTACCGTTACAGACACTGGTCAACTAAACCATTAATATTCATTGATCCGACCATTAAGAATTAAAAGTCTGGAATTGAGACTTGACTCGGGAAACTGAAGAACTTGACCTGTGGCTCCACGGGCGACACGAGAAACTACCTGGAGGACGGGAGCTTTGAGTTCTCACCCGCGAGGTTAGTTTGGAAAGGCAATTTCACAAAAGTAGCTGGAGAGCAGTAAAGCATATTGTATATACAGACCTTGAAGACTGTGGATGTGTGGGCTTTGCGCTGGTGACGCTCTGGTCTGAATTAGTCAGAGTGTCACAGAGAGAAGTGAACTGCAGCCAGTTATATAACAAAAAGAGAGAAAGAGTCAGTGAGTTTTACCCAATTTTCTTCCATTACTTATTTTACAATGTTTTTGATTTTAAAGGACTACATCTGTATACATTGTTCACAGTAGTAGAAAAGCCACTGTAAACCTGCTGGGTAATACATTCATTACCCAATACCCATGTTACCAATTACACCCACAGACTGTACATAAAAATGGATGTAGATTCCAGGTCTGGAAAGTGAAGCCAACGTGGAAGTGTCAAATGACCAGCAGAGGGAGACTCCACTAGTTGTTTATAGTGTCAATCACTAGATTCATCAATAAAGCATAAGTCAAATAGACCTGATGAAAGCATTGTAGGTGGGCTCCACCCCCTCTCCAAATATAGTTACTTCTTGTTTCAAAAACCAAGATGGCGCTGGACCAAATGCTTCAAAACAGCAGCTCAAGGACAAGAAAACATCGGTAGCTCAATATTTGTATATTACTTTGACCTTTAACTTGAAAGTTAGCGTGTAGATTGGACGTGTTACCTCCAGACGCTGCCACCTTCAGCAGATACAGTTTGCAGATTGGCTCAATAATATTGTTACGCCAAATCCTGAGTGAAGCCTGATCTTACTTCCCAGCCGGTTCATCACCATAAAGCTAAAAACTGAGTCTCTTTGCTGTTTTGGAAAATTCAAAGACCTGCACTGAGAACTGCTCACATGCACTATCTGCAGCCGGGCCCGTCAACTATTTTCATAAAGCAAAGCTAAAGCCATCTGCTGCTCCTGTGTTCTCACGTCTCCCTCTGACGCCACAGTTGGTTCACGTTCTAAATTGAGAGCATGAGTGAGTCATTCACAGGACTTTAAAAACAAGTACTATGAAGACAGCTGAGAGTGTATCATGCCCCTGAAGGTGTAAAGTAGTTGTTATTCCTCTAAAGACCGCAAGCAACTCTACGAATAGAAAACTTCAGCATGATCACAGTGTTGAGGCTTTTTATTTTAAAAATTGCCTTTATCAGCTGATTTCTAACTGGGAAATTTAGCATAGTAGTAAAAGCTTTTTAGGTATTTCAATTATCAACGTCCATGGAGATAATAGGGAGCCGCAACAGCTGCCCTTTTATTCATTGACTGCTCCGACAACAGCAGTTACTCTGTTAATGTCCTAAATCTCTATTTAAATGGGTGAATTAATTAGAGGACAGAAATATTACTGCACAAAAACACAACAAGCTTAGAGAGAGAACTCCAAGTTGTCTTGTAAACACAAAAACAAGGATTCCACCCAAAACAGAATTCCTAGAAAGTGTACAACCATGTCGCCCCACTGCCCGACTCCTCCTGAGGGCAACTACTGCACTTCTTCCAGTTGCTGCAGAAACCAAGAGGCTTTGTTTTCTGTGGTTCGCTGTCCTGTCTCGTGTTTCCCAGAAATGACCAGATGCTTGGAATTCGAGGGAAGTCTGGCCCAGCGCCAGCGGAGGGCTGGACGGATGAAGGAAGGAAGGGAAGGGAAGGAGGGAAATGGAGTTAGGGAACAGCAGGGCCTGGTAGATTCCTGGAAAAATACTTTTGCTTTTGGTTCTGACCAAGAGATCCAGAGGGTCGTCTGACATGCGTAATGCAGAGGCAGTGACCTCTGCCTGCCTGGGGCTTTTGCTTCATGATGAAGAGAAAGATGAATCGTCTCACCAGTCCAACTATGACGTGGTAGAGCTGTGGTATGCTGCTGCAACACAGACGCAACCATCGATCCAACATCTCTGTGTTTGGATTATTACAGCAAGTAGCTCACGATCATCTGAGTTTCAACATGCTCTCCTGCAAAAATAACACATCTTCCCAGGCAACTGCCACTTTCCCATTATGCCGTCGGGACACAGGCACAAGTGGATAAGGTGCAACAGGTTCAGAAACAGACTTGCAGCCGCAGCGGCACTAAATAACACAAGGCTAACCCAGCTCTTTACTGTCCTTAAGTGTGAGACATTTATGAGACGACCTTGTTTGGTATTGTTACAGTCTAATGATCTGTACGGTTTGCTAGGTCTCGCTCTGTTAGTTTCATGGGACCTGTTTCGTGGGGGTGAGTGTGAACGTGCAGTGTTGTGAAACTGAAAATCTACGGTGGCCCTGAAAAGCAAATGACAACACAACTAAATTATAAAACACAAAATTACCTTCTAACAGAAAAGGCTGAGTGGATGGAGGCACTTCTCCATGTGTTTTGTGATTTGTTGTTGGGTTTTATTAATTGCTGTTGTGTTTTCTTATCTGCTGTTGTGTTTTTTTATTAGGTGTTCTAATTTGTTGTTGTCGTTTGTGATTTGTTCTTCAGGGTAATCACAAATATCCTATAATGGGACAATTAACAAACAAACAATAATCTTAGAAAACGTAACCGAATGTTTATGATCATTGCGATTAGGAACTTACAAACTTTGTAAGCAGTTTTTCATACAACAGAGGGTTTGTCAAATATCCTGGAAAACCCCTGATTGTAAAGTGGAGATTGAGTCTTCATACTCTTTTCTTTTTCTTTGTCCAATCCCATATACTGTGATAACTAATGTGATTATGTGTTTAACAAGAACGGAAATCAATGCACCGGCTAAATCACCGTTGAACTCCGTATAGTCACAATGACAAATTGCACGTGCTGAAAAAAATATAGTCTTGAACTTAAACGATAGCGTCAGTCTCCAATCAGTCACATGCGCTTTACGTAAAGATGTGTTATTGTGTTTGAAAATTGTGAAGCTGGGCCAAATTGCCCAGTAATGTAACTGGCATCCATTCAAGCCTTCTCCCTAAAACGCTGTAATCGGAGAGGCTGACCACACTGAACGACGCACAATGCAAAAAAGAAACACCACCCACCTCCCCCAGTTTCTAAACACTGTGAGGATCCATCTTCACATTATGTGTGTGAGCTCAGCACATCTCTGACACACAGTTTCCTAATACATTCTTATCAGGGCACTAACGGATGACAGCCTGAGGTAATTCAACACTTTCCCCCTCTGAGAGTATAATTTTACACAGTGCAAAGAGCAGGGCGATACAGACAAGATATCAGTGCAGTGCACCTCTCCTTATTTTCGTTTCTTTACACATACAATGGTCTCATCACCTGGTTTCGGGGCGTTTATCTTAGACTTTCATAATAATGTGAAAAGGGCAAATTGAATCTGGACCACCAGCTCTGCACCGAGACAGTTGATAAACACCAGGCAGATCTCCAGTGAGTCATTAGCTTCTATCACAACACAGAGGAGAGCAATGCAGGCGTAATGGGGAGGAAACATGAGAGCAGACGTGCATGAGTAAAAATGACTCACAGCACCCCTCACTACACCCAGCGAGGGACAGGCAGTAGACCTAAAAGAGTTAATTGCGCACACTTACTAGATCTCTGTACCAAATGTGAAATGTCTAAACAACAGGCCGACTCATTTCCTGATTCACGGGTTTCTGAGAAAAGACAGACGTCGTTGCAAATGATTTTGCAGAGGAAACAAGAGGCCCACACCCAGGTCGGACTTTACATATGTGTGTGTATGCTAGTGGGAGGGTTTGCATATTGCCTGTATGCATCTGCAAATGTGTGCAGCTGTGTGTTTTTGCTGATCTTAAACTACATTTAAGATCACGTGGCCTATAACTGTCAAAGTTGTACGTGTGTGTGTGTTCCTCTTTATGTGATTTTACTAAGAAAAGCAAAACATCTCAGAGGAAACTCAAGAGCTCACAGGAGGGTCAAGGTTATTCTGACACAAAGGGTGGGGAGAAAAAAAAACCCCTCAGTGGAGCGACCGAGATCAGACTTCCTGTGTGACCTCATGCGAACCCCGACAAAAAATACACCAAACTGCAACGGAAAAGCCGGCCATGTCCCTCCGTGAACCAGCTCCACTGCCACTGCCAAGGACAGCATAAATGAGGATGAGATGATGCCAAGAAAATCTCTGCATAATAAGGAATTAAGCGCTGCACAGGCAGGAGAGCGAGAGTGTGAGTTTAAACAATAGATATGTTCCGCGCGGACCCACTGAGCCAAAATATTCAAAATCCACATTCTTGTAGAATATGAGGAAGTCAGACCCCACAGAAAAATTGCAAAATGACTCAGATTTGGAAAGAGGCCTATCAAAGCTTAATCACAGTGCTCGGAGTCTATGAATGTGCATTTTGTTTTATTCATTGTGGAAATGCCCTGAACGGATCCAAGTGCAAAGTCAGTCATTCTTATCAGCTACTTTTTTGAGTGTGCTTATGCATTGGGAAATAAGAGGATCTCTGTGTGTGTGTGTGTGTGTGTGGAAGTTTTAAACAAAAATACATCTGCAACAGTCCTGAGCAGAAACTACATAAACAAGACGGAGCACAAACCTCCGTGAAGCCACAATAATCCCTTTAAATTCAATCAGGCTGCACCATATTGCTCACAGATATCATTCCCAGACGTATTCTGCTCATATTCAGGTGGATAATTTTCATTTGTGTTATTACTTTTACATGTTTACATGCTCTAATATTCAGGAAACGTATCAGTCCTCACACTGTCAATTGCTGCAGCTCCTCTTTTCAGCCCCTGTCTGAAACACTTGGTTTTACCTCCTGTCTCTTTAAGGCCCCCCCCTCCTGATAAAGCCCAGGCTACTCTGATTGGCCAACTCTGTCTGTTGTTGTGATTCGTCACATGCTTCCAACGGGTGTAGTAAATATTAGCATCTACTCTCGATTTACCTGGCTTTGTCAGACTAGCCGCTAGGAGTTCATTACACAAATGTGGGCATTGTGACATCACGTGACATCACAATGATGCAAAAGTTTAGTATTCTGTGAGGAAGAGGAGCTCCCTTCACCACAGGCTTTGGCTTTTTAACTTTGCAAAGCTTTTAAATAAATGAATAACCTAAATAACACATAAGAGCAAATGGGAAAATTGATAAAGCATCACATGTCACCTTTAAAGTAAGTGAAATATAAATTCCTGGACCCGCCCCTTTAGATCTGTGCCAGAATCTATTGGGCTCTTTCTTGGCCGATGTCCCATCCTTCCAAAAAGTTTTCTGGAAATCTGTAGTTTTTGTGTACACAACAAACAGACAGGGGCGCAAACATAACCTGCTATGCTTGTGTGTGTTTGAGTGTGTGGCAGTCCTGGTGTTCATGGACGAGCCCGTCAGAGGCACACAGGTGGGGGAGTGAAATAGTGAAGTAATAAGACCGAGGTGCTGAAGGTTCTGCCCAGAGCCGATCGAGATTGGAGGCTGGACAAAGAGTTATAGCTACTAGGAAGAGATCCGTAAAGGCCTATGAAGCTCAATGCTGCCTGCAATTGAGGAGGATGGGATGGGAGGACAGCGGCAATGTTTTAAAGCACTGCTAAGCCAACCCGGAATGAAGTGAAATGACCACATGCCACACAGAGATGAGAAGTGAAAGGGAGGGGACGGGCGGAGTGAGAAACAGTGCAGAGAGGAGAGGAGAGGAGGGAGAGAGAGAAAACAGAGTGTGTCGTTCTAAGAGGAATATTTCAGGGTGGTAAATGGAGCAGAACTCCATTCCAGCTCCTCTCTTAACCTCCCCCGGTGTCTCATCCTCTGCATGCAAAGCATGAAGCCCAGGAGACAAAGAAAACAGAGAGACCGAGCTGAGGAGACAAGCTTCAGGACAAAAAAACAAAAACAAACGCTGAATGAAAGACAAGACATTTCGCTCATGCATTTCTTCTAAAATAACAGAAAAGACACACACAGCTGCAGGTGTGAGAGTCTATTCCATTCAGAATTGATATTTTTGATTAAAGTGAAAAGGTCAAGGCTGTTGACCTCGACCACACAGTCGACCACCTGTCATGGCGCCCGCTGGGATGTGTTTCTGCTGCTTTACAGTTCACTCATTTGACTACAGCTTCTTCCTCATGATAATTAACCTTTGAAGAGACAGTAATCAATGTTTTTATATCCACAGCAGAGCACATGACTACTTTTATGTGAAAGCGGATACTCGTAGTGATGAATTGACAGAGTTATCACCCAACATTACAGTTCCGCTCGTTCTCCGGAGCTTTATATGGTTTCAGCTGCAGCCGGCAGCTCTCTTTTAAGGGCCCAGCACCACGTGGCAGACGGATAAAGTTTGTGACAAGCTGGTGGACATCGTTGAGTCTCGGGCACTTACAGATCCAGATAATTCCCTTAGGAGTTGGTGGAGAACAAAACCAGAGTCAAAAGGAGAGTGAATTACTTGAAAAACGTTCAATAACCAGAAGAAATGTCAAACAGCCTTTTGTCTTTTAAAGTACAGAAGGTGGATGGAATGCATTATTAAGGACCAGGCCGTTTTTTCGGTTTGCCAATATATTGCGTTTATATTTGCCGATATGCAACGATATGAAAATGTTTATTTTACAGGATAAACAATTCAGAAAAGATGTGCATTTATGTTTTTACGTATACGTTTATTGTCATTATTTACGTTCTACATACTTGGTTGTATTTGTTTTTTTTATTTTTAGTTATTGATAATAAAGTTAATGGCTAAGCAATAAAATATTAAACTATATTGAGTGTCTTTGCCATAAGAGTTTGATGACATCTTAGGAGTCCTTGACAAAGTATTCACACTTCGGCAGATAGTTTGGTGTGAGAAATTATTTCACCGCCTTATATCTGTAACTGCATAAGCCCCAGAGCTCCATGTCGGTCAGGCTCTGTTAAGGACTCTTGCACAGTTCGAGGAATAGAGTCATGCTCTCGGATTTGAGTCTGATAGGCCTTGATAAGCTCTTCAATTTCAGGATATGCAGTGTTCCCTCTTTAAGCACACTCGCCATGTGTTACATACATTACAGTGAAACTCAAACTTGGCAGCATATCTCCGACATACAGTTCATTCTTTGGAACATTACCATGGGATTTGTACGGCGTAATATTGCCAGATGGCACGGAGATAGTTGAAACGAATACTTGACGATTAAGAACATTATGGTGCAACTCTACCGGGTAACATTTAGTTATCAGTGAGAGTCAGACTTTCAGGGCGATATACTTTGAGTCTGCCTCCTTGGCGGCATCTCTGTAATTAGTCGTACTGAAGTCATCAAAGTGTATAAAATGTATAAACAAATAAATGGAGCAAAGAAAGCAGCTCCAGCAAACCCAGCGACTCTCACACAACCACGGCCGACTGCTGGGCCGGGATGAAAGGAGGGAGGGTGTTGTACACACGTTCTATCTTTCACACGACAAATAATTGTTTAGTGTTAGACGGAGGAGAGAACCAGCGTGACGCAGTTAGAGGGAGAGCGATAGAACGACCGCAGCAATATTAAACAACACTTTGAGCACAGGTGAAGAGACGGCTAACAAAATCTTTACACCTGTCAGCACTGAAGGTCAGATACTTTGTGATCCCCGTCCTATTAAACGACACCATTTTACAGCAGTAACAAAGTGTCCAATAACATGCGCCCTTACTTTATGTCCGTCTGTATAAGGCTTGACGGAGCCAACAGAGACGTGAACAATCAAACCCTCTCTTCAAACAAGGCTTGTTCAAGCACTACGCTGCTGCTGCCAACCCCCACGCACAGTGGAACCTTCAAAAACAACGTTGCTGTTCAATAAATCAAACGCACCCTGACGGCTTATCGCAGCGGCAAATCCAGTTACAGCAACGGATTCAGAGACATGACATAAGATTTATAGCCACACCAGCAAACTTGTGATGCTGTAATGCTCATTACGTACATTTAGTTCACTTTATATCACACTTACTGTAATTTCTACTTTCCAACTTGTAAATAGAGTTCATGTCCACATCCTAGACATCATGGGAAAGTCTGTTATCTACAATACATTTCATTTGGCCCTAAAAACTAGTCAAGTGCCAGAAAAATCATTGTTGGGGGTAATTAAATGCTGAAATCGTTTTGATATGGTGATATGTTGAGCAAGCACAAGATTTCTAACCCTCACATGTACAGTTTTGCAGTAAAACCCATCAACTTTTAACCAAGCGTTTGCTTTCTAGGCAGTGTGACAATCTTTGAAGAAAATATTGTTGTCTTATGCTTGTGTCCCTCTACTTTGTTTAGCTGTTGTGTATTTACTATGACAGCTGGACTATCCAGTATTTCATGAGGTGCACTCACTGACTGCTGCCATCTTGTGTCGTCCAATGATGTAAATGCTCCCTGTAATGTTTCCCATCATTACCTTCACCCTCACCTGATGTGAATGGAACACAAGGCCATGTTGTTACCTACATTAAAAAAGGTTCATACTCTGGTGACGGGATTCAGAGACAGAGGTATTCTTGTGGAAATGAGGATTGTTGATACTGGAAATAACTTTTTTTGGACATTAGGCATTAAGTTGGAAAAACAAGGAAGAAAAAAGCATGTGTAATGAATAACTCTACTTTCTACTGCATTGCACTGCTGCTACACAAGCTTACTGGGATACTGGGACAATAGAAACCAGTGCTAATGCTCTTATCTTTGCTTTTCCTGTTATGACAAGTGCAGCTCAAATGATCTATGGATGCTAATTGGTGCGAGAGGTGAGGAAGGCACAGCGATAAGCCACAGGTGTGTTTGAGAGGGGGGAGAAACACCAGATGTAAAATGGCAGCTCAGTCTGCTGAGGGTTGCATGCGAATCGACACAGCTAAAGTGGAAACTACCGATGCTATGCTAAGTTCAAGTAAAGCATTTGATGGTCTACCAGGCATGACTGGATTTCTCCTGGTGCTGCCAATGGCTGGTCCTTCTACAACAGTACAATGACGCAACGCTGCAAAACACTAAGTAAGTGTTTTTTAATGTTATTATTTGAAGTGCAAGTGCAAATTCCAGATCATCATGAGACTGTGACAGGACAAATTAGACCACGGCGATTCACCACAGTCTAGGTTATTAATCAGAAACACTGCGCTAAGCACGGAGTGGCCTTGAGACACGCAGTGAAAAGAATGGCAGGCACCTGTCAGAACACGGGACACAGAACAGAGCGTGACATAGTTTAAGTTTCAAACAAAAAGAAACAGCTTTGACAGGTCTGACGTGAGACAGAGTGCAGGGCAACTGAGTCCACTGGTTGAAGGTAGAGTCAGAGCAACAATGTGCTGGACTCGCTGGTGTTTATATCAAAATGTTGACTTTCTCCTGAGGTCATCGGTGGTTGTTTGTAGCGACAGCAAACAGAAAGATTCCATTTGGCTGCATCTGTGAAATCCTTATTGGTGTGAAGTCACAGTCAATTTTGTATAGTCTAACTATCTGGTAATTTTTAAGAATTCAACTGTGTCATCAACAAGACGTAAAATCAGCAAATAGGATTTTAGAACACCCAGAAAAAGAATTGTGAGGCAACGTACAAGTTTGGTGCACGAAGCTTTTCATCTGAGGACTTATATCCGGAATCTGTCTTGCACAACAACAACCTCAAGAAGAACAACGTGTGACCAATCTATTAATACACTTCTGACACACAAACAGACGGGGGAACAGCATATTAGAAACAGCTTTCAGTGCAATACAAACCTAACACACAGCAGCACACGCTGCACCGTCTGAGGGGATCACGGTGCCGAACTCGCAACCACCGTCACATCCTCAACAGCTACAGAGAATAACAAGATTGATAAAGGGGGGGTTTATTACAAAGCTCGTGGACTGCATTGAATTTAATATTGTATTGTCTGGGATTTCTGGTCAGGTGTATTTTATCATACTGTAACAGCTTGTCTATATTTATTTATTCATTGTTTTTCTAACTTCACACAGATTAATTTTTATTCATAGAAATATAAAAATGTTAGACAAACGCCGCATATAAAAACATTTATAACCTGTTGCACACACACGTTTATTTTCCTAGAAAAGGCAAATTAATTAAATAAATCAATAAGTCGGAGGGTGTGGCCGCACCATCGCCTCGTGTCAAGTCGGGAGAAGCCGTGTCCACAGTCCAGACATCTGGAATAACAGAGAGGAACTTTCACGGTTGTGTTAAGCAACTCTGACACGGCATTAATAAAATACCACGAATGATTCATTCGACCGGGGCTAAAATAGATAGTATTTCTCAGAAAAGTTCACAGCGTAAGTTTGCTTTACTTTTCCTATACTAGATAAGAATTTTAATAGGCACAACCACTTAGACACAGTCTCCGGAGTGCATTGCAAGTTAAGTGGTGTGCAAAGATGCTGACATCAGTTAAAAGAATTGTGCGTTTTCTTAAACAGTGAATTTGTGTGTGCGCTGCAACTAAGTAAAGCCTCGAAAGAAGCATTTCCTCTTTCGTTCTCTGGAAGTCGCATCAAAACCTGATATTCAAATTAACATTTCACAGCCTTTTAAACAAAGACGAGGCGACTGTGATTCACTCCTGAGATTCATCTGCTTTGTGTGAACGGACCAAGAACAAAATGGGGAATGTAATGTTCCTCGCAAAGTGGTTGCGTTCAAGTGTTTCAGGGAGAATGTTTGAGGCTGGAGTTTCGGGCTGAGGAAATAAATGTAGGGTCATCCCAAGTATGCAAATAATAAAATAGGACTGTGTGAAATGATTGTGCTGGGGTGCGATCCCGTGTGGATGTAGGCATGGGCCTCACGGCTTTATTAGAATCGTCAAGGCCTCAACGTCTCCTCCGTTCCCATGCGGTTCATGTTCAGCCGTCGCTCATGCCCATATTGCATGATTACGCCGAGGAACAAGTATAATCAGCCGTAATGCTTTACAGATGTTATGGCTGTTTTTAAAGCCAATACTACAGCCCCAGGCCTCCATACATGAAAACCCATCTGCGCACAGCTATCGATGTGCGTGTGCTAGTTGAGAACCAAGATATGATCAGAGCCAAACATTAGGAATTAAGGTCACATCCACGGCTCAGGATATGTGATTTATGTTCCCCTGCTCCACCCCGTCATTGACTAATCACCTGAAGAGAAAGAAACAGGTGCAAAGTGATTCGCTGAAGAGCGATTTCACAGATGAGATGTTTCGAATTTGCCATTGAACGTGGCCAAGAAACAGCGCTAAGCCCGCGATGACACCTAAAATATGACGGTGCACATAATCCCAACAAGAGAAGACACCCATTTAAATCCCTCTAGGATCTGCCAGCACCCTTCCTAATCCACCCTCTAACATCTCCCATTGTGTCCAACATCTCATATCAACCACCAACCGCCGCTAAAGGAAGACTGGAGGCACACCGCAGCCAGGAATCCGCATGGACCGCCCGCTCTTGTGAAATAGGAAATGAAACATGCAGAGGGCTTGGAAGCTTAGTCATATTCTGGGTATTCCTGTGGTCTGGCACTCAGGATTCTGTGGCCGAGGCCTTTAATTCCTAATGGTGGAGAACGCCAAGCTCTGGTCACGACAGGAAATGCCTGCTAGGTGAAACATCCGCCCAAGAACCACTCATTCAAAATTGTCAAATACAAAGAGTTTCCTTACAAATGTTGTGCCTTCTCATCATGACTACGTGTTTGTTGGTTAGAAACCAGTCATAGTATTGGAAAGGTAAACTCCGTGTTTTGAAACCCTGCACTAATCAGAAGTTACTAGGACACGTACAGTGCTGAAGTTTACTTTGTGTTTGTTTTGATTTACTCTGGAGTTTATGAGACACGTATGTGTGTGTGTGTGTGTGTGTGTGTGTGTGTGTGTGTGTGTGTGTGTGTGTGTGTGTGTGTGTGTGTGTGTGTGTGTGTGTGTGTGTAATTGAGGTAAAAGTTTGAAATAATCATGATATTGATTTGAAGTCTTATCGCCCAGCCCTAATTGACAACTTCAAATATGTGAGCGTGTGTGTGTGAACGTTTCCGTGCAGAATGGCCACTGGGGTGTGGGAGTTCGCGTCGGAGTGTCACAGGAAGTGAATGCATGTTCGTACACAGGAACTCAGCCCTCATTCACTCTGCCTCAATGTGCACTCTTAGAGCAAATTAGGGAAGCCTTGGCAGCCTTTTAATGGTCTGTCACAGTCTAACAGGTTTAGAGCGCTTACAATGGACCCAGGCACTAAGCCCGACAGCTCGCGCTTAATTGTTCAGATCCTGTGTGTGTGTGTGTGTGTGTGTGTGTGTGTGTGTCTGTGTGTGTGTGCGCACCATTAAAATCATTCTGCGCCTGTAACTAAAGTCATTGATTCTCATTTTGAGTCCAGATAAGATAGACACTCTCTGCCTGTCAATCTGTCGGCTGACTGGCTCACTAAAATAAACCCCACGAGTGATATGTTCGGATGAAGGTGGCGCCAAAATCTGTTTTTCCATCTGTGTTATTTTGGGGAAAGTTATATATTAAACCCAATGTATTCATGTGAAGTTACTCTCTCACTCTGCTGATTGTTGGAAATTAATTGTGTGGCCACTTCTGCACAGAGACGAATCATGAGATTTCTTAGCAATTTCAAAAGAAAACACCTCCAGACAGAGACAAAGCGGCACAAGGCCATAACTGGATTGAGTTATTGACTCGTGTAACCAATGATAAACAAAACATCAAGTGTCTCCATTTTCAAGTGGTGCCTGAAGAGATCAACACAGCAAATAAAGCCATTTGTTTTACTCTCTGTAACCCGCACTCCATCACCCGGCAAAATGGTCCATGAAGGACGAGGTGGCTGTGCCCGAAATCCCTCATAAACGGCTGGAGATTCTGAGCTGTGTGACCTAGAATATGTTTGACAATCTTCTTTTAATTAGGCCTTGAAGACTCGACTCATTCCAACTGCTGTCCCGAGAGCTAAATTAATTACTGAGACAAAGCCCCGTTCTAGCTCGTGGCAAAGATGAATCATTGCAGTATTTGGGGAGTGAGCAGTGCTCTTCAATCAAGGACTGATGAAAGAGACTCACAATTTAAAATGTGAGCTAATGTACTTCATCATAAAGCTCCTGCAGCCACACATGTATGGTACACATCGGCAGCTGCCCCTTCTGCTATCAGGAATTCATTTTAAATATTCTCTTCAGTATTTTGTATAAGAATTCATCAGTTACAGCCAAATCTCTTTTAGCCACAACGTCCTTGCCCTCCCTTCATCCCCTGCTTCCCAACCTTCTTCACTCATCTGTCTGATCCTTTTGCTTTTTCCTGGACAACCACTTGCTTCAATTCATTTGTCTCGTCCGGGTCATCAGCCGGCGGACGAGCCCTCACTTGTTGCCAGCAGGCTAGCCGCTCATTCAGCTAAACGACCGTGTCATCTGTCAGCCGGTGTGAATGGGTGTTTGTGATTTATGGCTAATTAAGCAAATCACAACACCAAGGGTTGTGCCAGAGCCTGGGCCCTCACAAAGAGAGACAGATAAGGAGGTCAGCTGGTGGAGGAAAGTGATGCGACACCTACACATAATGAATACGAGGAGATGCAAAGACGTGGAAAATTACATTTTTTAAGAGATATTCCGATACCAGCCTCGGAAATGCTTCAGATACTGACGAAAATGCTGTCGGGCATCTGCAAGTACGCAAATCTCTATTGGTCTGATACCACGTGTTTTGATTATATTAGTTTCAACTAAGATAATACTGCAATTTTCTTTTCTCTGATATCACTTCTTTGCATTTGTGCTGCACTGCCACTGGCAAGGACTGTTTTTAGAGCGGTGTGTTAGCCAGCCAAGCTTAAAATAATATGGCAATATTTCACATAATACATGCTCATTTTTCTCTTCCTCTTTCTGACTGGTTTGCTATTTCTATCTCGTCTGCTCTCTGCAATTATCACCTATTTTCTCAGACTCGAGCAATGTCCCTTTGTGCCTCTTTGAGTTTTCCGACCTTGTGAATCTGGAGATGTACTGGGAATCCCTGCTAGCAGCTTTGTATTGACTGAATGATTGGCTGCGGTGTGCTTGGCAAGTCTAATGAGGTACAAACCAGAGTTTGCTTGCACCGACACTTCCCGATTGAATTGAAGGTTTCACTGGGATGTCCATGTCCTCAGACAAAAGAGTGATAGCTCACTCCAATGTTTTTATTAGGAGAAGAACGTGTAATGTTATCAATGCTTGTGAAAATTCACCGTGATGAGTCAGAGGTTAGTGAACGGACGGTCGATGGGAGCCAGCGGTTGATGGTTAAAGTTCACACGAGTTCTTGAAAAGAAACACGAGCAAGTAAAGTTATCAATCTACAACTCCTGAAGACCTTTAGTAAAGCAAATTTGTAGTAGTATGTAGTATTTCTTGGCAGTTAGCTTTGCATATTCACAGGGAATAACATAGTCTTTCTGGCTGACTCTTTTTCCAGTCAAATTTCTTGACTTCTACACGACTTTATCCACCGCTGTTCTGTCGCACCACCTTCCTCCCTGAGGGATCTTCATCCCACCATATTAAAGAGTGGAAATGGATCTGCTTCCATTGTAATTACAAACCCACTGGAGGCAAAGCTTCTTGATCTCTGCTGGATCCTCGCTCGCGTTGCTTTTTTTCCTCTATTTACTCACCTCCCTCTGCCGAGAGGACAGACACATGCTGAGCTATCGGTTGTGTTTTTCTTCCCTTTCTGTGGGCATTTTTGTATCTAATATGCCTGAAATTACACTTGCATTTAGGGAAGAAAAGAAACGGGGGGAAAGTGGGGGGTGTTTGAGAGAAAGAGAGTACAAGACAGAGGTGGGGGGGTTGCTTTGGTTTCTTTGTTAAGTGTGGGAATTTCTATACAGTATGAGTTGTATTTGAAAAGCAGTAAAAAAGAAATGCAGGGTAGTACGACGCCTTTGTTTACTGAGTGCAACTGGATTATCCATTTCTAGGCGCTGTGAATCCTCCTTAAGGCCAAAGTGTTGACTCGTAACAGCCTGGGACGAAGACATGATAGTGGGGGAGAAATTGCTTTCTGCAGGGACGAAATGAAAATCGCTGAAAAGAAAACAGCCGCCCCTGCTGTCCCTTGAAAACGGGCCAGTTAAAGCCAGCCGAGTCTGCTACGCTTTGATTGTGGAGAGGGTCAAGATTAGGGCAATCGTTTGATAATCCTGCAGCGGCCTGCAACCAAGGCTAGCTGGCCCGGGTACTGTGAGAAGCCTGGTGCATCAACATCCCACAAAACGAAAACACACACAGGACAACAGAGAGGAAGGATCTGTTGTGAATTTGTGCTTTGTTTCCCCCCGAGTGTGTCGTCTGTTTCAAATCCATTCAGGGACTTTTTTTGGGACTGACAACGTTTTGTCTGCTGGCTCTGTGTGTACGAGCTTCCTGGAATGTCTCAGACTCAGACCGGATGTCATACACAGTGATGCAGTGGAAATCAGCCCATCAGATTCATTCACTGTTTGGTTTTTTCATTAAACTGCAACGTTGTATCGCAGGCTGCTAAAATAAGATCAGTCACTCATTCTATGTTTTCATTTCATTTAACAAATGCATCTGTTCAACTTGCATCACATCCGAAAACATCAATCATACCTCGATGATTATTACTGTATGTGAATGTAGAATATGTTAGTCATTGATTCGCGGTTCTCGGCTCAGCAGGATGTGGAGAGTGATGATAATAACTTCCTTCCTAAGTAAACAGTGAAGCTGTCGTCATGCTTGACAGACTGATCATTGCGTGCGCCAACTGTGACATCGATGTCTTCTTTTGCTGACTTGGTGAAGTCTTCTTCTGTACGTGAGGTGTCACCGCCACAAAAAGGAAAAGAAGAAGAAACACAAAGCAGTATTGACACTGGCTTTTTTCCTCCAGGCTTGCTCACATATCGTTGCCTTGACAAAGTGGTTGCGGAGGTTTTTCCATAGTTTCCAGCAGAGTGCCTTGTCTTTACCGATATCCCTCGAGGAGCCATTTGGGAATCTCTGTGCTCCCTCATTAAGGACATTGATGAAGGGTCATAGAGGGTCTGTAGTGTCTGTAGTGTCTGTAGAGCTGGTCTTTTTCTCAGATTCTTGCCTCCAGCTAAATTCAGTAGCGCTAGATTCCAGTACCAAGTTGTAACGACTCCTCGCACCAGTGGAAATGACGTAATTTCTGGAGCACGCCACTGTGTACAAGACTCAGAACGGTGGCATTAAGTGATGTAGTAGCTTTTGAGAATCCCATGTGAGTGCATTGGCAGATTTGAGAACCAGCTTGGAGACTTTGCTACTTAAAGGAAATTACCCAAAGTTCTTAAGTGTTATTGTCATTACCCATGAACAAAATTGATATATATTTAAAACTGCAAATACAGTCTGTCTGATCAGAATAAAAGTATTTTTATATTTCTTTAACATTCAGAAAACCAAGGACCATGCGAGTCCAACATTAGAAACAGTAAAGCTTAGGCCGACAGCATGAAAAACTGTTTCAGAAACTCCTGCGTCCCGTGTGTGGCTGTGGATGAAAGTTTTGCGAGACAGACACATGAGCCCCGACCACAACGAGAACCACAGCCACAGTGTTTATGTCTCTCTTGTGGAATGTTCTGTTTTTGCTTCCTGTTTATTTGTTTTTTTACAACACAGTTTAAAAGGGGCCTTGCTCCTCATTCCTTGGTGTTGGTGGAATCGGAAATGACAGTGGTAATGATGGCGTTTGTTAGTGATGGACGCAACAGTGTGAAACAAGTGAAAAACATTGATGATGACAAGAATGCTGTAACAAAATGATGCACACACAACAGCTTGAACACACAAAGATAATTTCTGTTTTTACTTTTGAATTGTACCATGATATCAATGGAATAACATAAAAGGAATGCCATGTGCAACCATTTCAGGAGCCAGCACACAATGATGCTTATCACTTCTAAATCCAATCCAATTTCTTCACTTGTTGCATGTAAGTGCTTCAGGGTAATCTCAACATGTTGGCAAAGAGGGGGCTGGAAATGCATGTGGTGCATATGTAAGATTAGGCAACATCAGAGTTTTGTAATGGGAAATAAGCAAACACATTTACAACAGGAAGAAATGCTAAAAAAAAATTAAAAAAAACTTTTCCTGCTTCACGACTGTGACAGGAACAGGACGATAATGAAATTATCGTGTCTGATTTCCAGTCACACCCCGAACGTTACATTAGAAAACCAGATCGCACCAATAAAGTCAAATCAAATGGATTGCAGCACAGCAATTAATTCCAGGGATAATGACAAGGGAAGCTGTCCAAAAGTGTCTCTACCTCAATTAGTCTCTCATTGCGCTGTTGATGCAGAGGATGGATGAAAGAAAACAAATTAAGTTGCAGAGGGGAGAGGGAGAGGGAGCGTGAAAGGAAAAGATAGCGAGAGGAAGTGATATACACAATGAGGGCTTGAACGAGAAGAGTGTGGGAAAGAGGGGAAGATTAAAGGGAAGCGATAGAAAGGGGGGAGGAGGGGGAGGCGAAGAAAGAGAATCTGCTGAGTGTATAAAAGCTTCCCTGGTAGTAACAGCCATTAATGGGCACCAGAAAGTGATTGATTAGAAATAATAAGCAAGACCGAGAGAGAATTCTTAGAGATGAGAGCGACACACAAGATAGACGAGAGTGAAACGTCACGCGTCACCGAGAGAGAGGAACTGTGTTGTACTCACAGCTGTGTGGGCCGGGCAGTAGGCGTAGCTTGTGGACTGATGGTGGTGGTGGTGCGGCTGTTGTTGGTGGGATAGGTAATGCTGCTGACTCGCATGGGTGTAGGAGGGGCCACTCCAGGCCCCTTGACCGCCACTGCTACCAGTGGTCCAGTTGGAGGCGAGGTTTGAATTCATGGCAGCTGCCTTACTGCTGTGGTAACCTCTCACCGCTGCGCTGGGCTAAAGGAAGGACAGAAGTGGATAGAGGGGACAAGGGGTTGGGAAACAGGGGGACGGAAGAGGTTAGCATGGGGCAGCGACAGAGGAGAAGACTGTGAGCGAGTGCAGTGACAAATGTTACCAACAAGAATATCATTAGCATAACTGTGAGCAGCTTGTGCTGCAGCGAGCAGGCACTGACAACTGACTGCCCGCTCACTGACCTGTATCGAAAGAGAAAGCAGGATGTGGTGTTGATCTGAAATCTCCATACCAGCATCAAGACTGAGCTCACACTTTCTCTTCACCGTCTCCCCACTCTTTCTCTCCCAGAACACCAGATGTTGTGAAAACCCCCTTCTGTCACGGTCGAGATGCGTCCTCGCTGGTGTGCTGATTGGTTTGATAAGATGCTCGGATTACAGGCTGGCAATGGGCGTCCTGGTGTGGCATTATATATTGGGTATCAACGGGGTCGGGGAAGCGCAGGGCTGAGTCTGCTGACAGGCCGGCTTACGGCGCTCGCAGATGGGTTACCTGGGCTGTCATAGCCACTGGAGTACACAGGAAATAGAGCACAAACGGGGCACACATGCCAATCTGTGGCACTTTAACAAGACCGAGGGTAAATACAGTAATATTAGCTGACTCCGCTCAGCACTGACATTTAGAGTTTGTTTAAACCTGCAATGGCTTAATATGATTTTTACAATAGTAAATATATGTTTGAATGATTAGTTATAGCTTGTGGTGCACTATCAGCAAAAGGTTTAGTTGTTATCAGTGGCTTTATCATTAGTTTTTGACTGTATGATATATATATATATATATATAAATAAAGGACAAAGCAGAAAGTAAAAGGGGATTAAGTCACTAAAGGACCTTAATGGAATTTGAAAAGCCATGAATGTTTTTGTACATTTTGGGTTTTACATTTGGGAGCAACGCACAACAGCGATTTATTCTTTTTTTTCTGTTTCCAACCCAATTAATTATTTCATCTGATAACGAGATTTTACTGACATTACATCACATATCATTTAGCTGACGCTTTTATCCAATGCAACTTAAAATAAGTGCATTCAATCATGAGGGTACAAACCCAGAACAGCAAGAATCATGTAGATTAATTGATAGTGTATTTATTTGCAGCTCTGATCCTTTAGCTTCAGTTTACTCTCCCTCAGAAGAAAAAAAAAACGATGACGCAACATAAAGAGCACTTTGCAATGATTCAATTTACATGTGCGAATGGTGTGCGGAGCAAAGACAAACACCATGAATGAAGCACAGCTGTGCATCACCAGTGAGCATTAACAGTCCCCTTTAGCCCCCGTAGAATTTTCACCGAGGTCAGGGGTCATCCCGCACAGGGGAAACCGCAGCAGAGCGATAGCAGCAATACAGACTCACAGCTGCCAGAGGGCCGGCCAGTTTTGTATTCTTCATCACGAAAAAGAACCAGAGGGGGGGGGAAGTAAGACAAAGTTCAGCCGAATATATACAGTATATATAACGACCGGTTTAGAGTTTGTGTTAATATAAAACAGAAGGAGGCAGTTTTCCCCCGAAGTAGGATCAGCTCATTTATACAGTACAGTGAAGAGTCCATAGAGGAGCATGAGAGAGGCCCACTGGTGTAATGAAACCACGGGATCTGGGGAAAAATGAGACAAATATGTGAAACACTGATTTTTGAGGGTTTGAACAGTATAAAAATCTGAAACTTTTAGCAAGAATGCAAAAAGTGAGCGATGCATTACATTTTTTTTACTTCTGCTCTTGTGAAACTCAACGAGTCGTTATTTTCTCTCGGGCCTCGACTGAAACACTTAGTCATTGGGTCAAAATCAGAGGACTATGTGTGGGCATGGGCACATGGTACTAAAAACACATGAGCATTTGCAGCTATGCCTCAGTGATGCAAGTGCTTCGCAAACAGCCTGAACTATTACACGGGCGATGTGAGAGCCAGAAGGGAATGAACGGGCCCAAGGATGGTACATTAAGCTGCACGGCCACAGCAGCAGCTTAAACACAAGTATTCACCAGTTCATAGAGTTTAAATGCAGCTGCGAGCAATGCAACAACCTCCATTGGTCTTATAAACGAGGACCATTCAGCCAATGATGAGGCATTTGGAGGTGATGCATCTGTGCAAAGGTGTTGTGTGTAAGGCCCCATTACAAGTGTATTATCTTTCATGCACATATATTCTGTGGGATAACATTTTCAGGTTGGATTGTCTGCTGCATGACTGACAAGATATTCCCTCCTTATGTCACATGTCCTAGCATGAGGCGGAGATCCGAGGGTCTTGGCATTCCTCGACTGGAATGCATGATTGGTCCCCAGACTGAGATCCATGTCACAGACTTTCAGCGGCTCGTCAGAGAGCTGCACTCGGCCCATATTTCTTCATTTTATATGAGGGCCAATCGGATCTGGTTACACAAGGCTCTACCTCCTCCGAGGGGGAATGTTTTACATGTAGGCAAACAGATGTATGTGTGTGTATGTTGGCTTGTGTCTACAAGCATTGTTTTCACTCTTCTCTGTTTTAATAGAGGTACATAATTTGATATGGGCATCATTAACATTTTTCATATTCTGATTTATGTCCTTTGAGTCTTTGTGTGAGGACCAATTGAAGTTCTACAGTTTGGCAGAAAACATCTTAGGAAAGTGGAATTTTTTTGGCTGATGACGGCTGTCGAGGTTCAAGCCCTGGTTTTCAGGATTGTCAGGTTAATTTGAATAATATAAGAACACAAATCAAGAAATTATCTAACATTGGTCTATTTTTTTTTACATTTTGATATAAAGAATCGCTACATATTAAAACTTTAAAACCAAAAAACAACATATATTTGCATTGTAGTGTAATTGCTTCAGAAGTAACCATTAAGATTATTCTAATGTATTCTGAAACCTTTAGAAACGGCAGCTTTGACCTGACCCGCAGCTGCTTCACACATTAATATCTCCTCCAGCATGTTAACCTTTGATCATAATACAGGGGTGTGGGTTATTTTCTTCATACAGGATAGTCATTTTGCTCTCCATGAAAGAGAAATGTAAGAACTCTACAGCAAGCCAGGGCATTATCAGCCCCATTTATTACTACACGTGCAAGTTGAAACGGAATAATGCTTCACTCTCAGCGATGAAAAAGTGAGGTTGTGGCTCCATTAATACCCTGAGATGAACCAAAGCATATAGCGCCTCTCCTGAGTCCATTCTTCTCTGGTTAAGTGATTTCCTTCCCTCTCACCCTGGTGACACTGCATGGTTGAAAGTGTCGGGAGATAGCCGCCGGTGAATTACAGAACTCTTGTGCGTCCCGCTCCTCCGTATGGAAGCGGTTTCTTTCTATAATGTGCTGCACTAGAGGGTATCAAACCGTGAGTCACGTCGAGCTCAGCTGAAATTAGAAGGTGCAGAAAGGTGGGTTTTCGAGTCTGCAGGTGAAATCTGTGTTCATTTACATAACTAATGCATATTTGTCATTATAATAAATCCAAGTGAATTTCAGAGAAACTTTACCTCTCTTTCTGAACACGGTTAATTAAATCTAACTTGGTTGTGGTAACAATGGAGGTGTCTTGTTCAAGTTCTTTCAAGAGGGAGTGAACAAAGTTAAACTGGTCCTATGTTTTCTGAGCTGCAAAGAAGAAAAACACCGTTTCCTCCTACACATTTCTTTGAGAACACTGTGTGACCCCATAACTGTGATGAAACCTCCCCATGAGGTTCCCTCTGAGGAATAATATGGTCACACTTAACACTTACTTGCTTTCCAGGAAATATTTCTACCATGAAATCTATAACATAATAGAACAAAAACAAGCCCCGGTGTAAGATGTTGAGGAAGCAAACTGCGGTCTTTTGCCGAGACATCAGATTGCTTTTGTATTACAGAATTTTTTCTAGCAGGAATACACTTTTTTATTGCTCTCTGTGAAATTCTACAGTTTTATGGTTTCCTCTAGGTATATTGACTTTCTCGGAGGATGAATCAAACACCCTAAGGCAACAGTTTGTTATTTTTTCCCTGACAAGTTATCTAATTTTATCTAAGGTGTAACCTTACTCTCAAGGTGTACGACTAAGCATCATGACTAATAGTCCCATGTCTGTGATCTTTTTTGCTCCTTTCTTCATGCATTTAAGAACTCGGTACTCCTGCTCTGTTATGATCTGAATGTCCTCAAGGCATCGTGCCCCACAGCTGTTGCTGGATAAATGGGTGCTGCGGGGCACAAATGGTGATTTCCCACAACATGGATCCAAATCAATATGTCCTGGTTTCCTGTTGGCCGAGCTGTCCTTCATCTTTGCTCATCCCCCTTTTCCCCCAAAGAGGCTGGAGTGCTGCCCAAAGGGGCCATTTTCCTCTCAGTGTCATCTTAATTTCCCCGTTTCATACGACACTCATGCAGAATAACACGACAACCTCCTGTGCAGTGGCGCAAAACTGAATCTCACTCAAAAACCTGTTCAATGAACAAAAATGAGGTCCTTACAACGTGGCAACAAAACCAGCGAATACCCAAGTGCCAATGCCTTTTTGACTTGACGGTTGAAGCTAATGGTTTAAGGGAGAGAGGCTTTACCACGTGGACCAGGAAAGTCATCCCAGATGGCATTAGTTAGGGGATATTGTCTTCTAGAGGGTCCTCCACGCCTGGTTGCTCTGTTTGGCCGGCTATGAAAGAGATGCAGCTTTCCTTTGGCATCTCTGATGACTGACTTCCTGGAGGCTGTGTTGCATGAAATGGCCTCCTCTGTACCAGTCGCTCCTCCTTGCCAATCCTCATCCCCTCACACAAGTCACCTTTCGACTGCCAAGCACGCAGGGTTCCACTGTCACTCCTGGCAAAATGCAGCAAACATAGGTGTGACAGTCTCTGGGGGTTACCGGCAGTTCCACCTACAATCCCAGATGGCATCTCTGTTCAGCCATCCTCATCCTCTCTTCAACGCTCACGGACCAAGATCAAGCATAACCAAGGCAACCCGGTCACAGAGCATGTCTGGATCTTGGCACGTGACAAGTCTGACAGGTTTCAGGCTGCTCTCATCTGAAAAAGGGAAGGGGGGGTACAAGTGAGGAGTTCCCCCCCCGGGCCTCCACGCTCCAGGGCAAAGCCAACACCACACATTCTTTTGCTGCGTCTCTCTTTTTCTCTTGACTTCTTCTCGTAGGGCTCAAAGAAAACCCCTCGACGATCTAAGATGAGAGCGACTGGAGGGATAGAGTAGGTGGTAACCAAGGCAACTGGGTCAGAGGGTGACATTATACCCAGGTTGGCTGACAGCTACTCATACCCGCGGTTCAGGACTGTCCTTTGGGTCAGCGTTGCCAAGTTTAGAGTGTGGGGTGTACTGTTAGGTTCTGGGAAATCTCTATTGACTGGAGTCCCTTTACAAACTGCCGTGGCCATACCTCTTCAGAGGAGTTGCTCTGGTCTCGGGAGATGAACACGATGTACCTAACCATAAGTCATGCTCTGTTTATGATTTCAAAGTACGAGATGGCACAATACTCTGTTTATATATTCCAGCTCATAGTAGACAGTGTTTGCGTTCTGTTTTCATACCAGATGCTGCTCTGAGTCTTTTGAGGTGCTGAAAGAAGGGCATAGTATGTGAAGTGGAGGTGCGGAGGGGGCACATATAAAGGACGGAAGGAAATACATTGACTGAGCCCGTCTTTGACCTGTGAGAATCTTCGCGGAAAAAATAATATGACCCTCCGACACCTGGAGTTGTAAGTAAACCTCAAAAGTTTCTGAGTCTGTTATCGTTCTCTCCAAATATTTTCCTTGGTCTGACACATGTTTATGGTCTGATGAACCGTGAGCCCGGGGGCTGCTGCTGCTGCGAACACCCAAACTTGCATCTCGCCATCTATTGCAAATAAACGGAAAAACACGACGGGGTGGGGGGGTGAGGGGGGGGTGATCAAACGAACAGTCTAACTCACTTTATTTAAGTGTCCTGACTTCGATAACCAGGAAACCACCAAAGTACTCGGTGCTCCCTTTCCCACTACCTTCTGTCGATCTCCCACTACGCTTGGACTAACAAGAAGAAGAGGCATCCACCCCCTCGGTGGAGAGGGGACATAAACATTTACACAGGGGTACTTTGGGGGGGAAGGCCTAAAGCTGCAGAGGGGGCTGATGGAAGAAGAGATTGGAAAGTGCTGATATTCTGATTTCAACCCAGGGGATAGACAGAACGTTTTTTTGTAATCAATCATAGGGTTTACTTCGATGAGTGGACGGAACAATTAATCAAAAATAAAGGCCTTCATGGGTCTGGGCTGCTTTCTTCAATCATTTAACTGGCTGTGAATCAGTATGGGTGTTCTCTCTCTATTTGGGTCCATTTGGGTAAAACCATTTCAGATGGGCGTTTATGTATGTCCACTGAGGAGGGGTTTTATTCACTGTTCCATTGGATTGTTCTTCGGCTTGTGAGCTACTGACCAATACACTGAAGGTAGAGGATAGGACTTGGGCGAAGGAAGAACCCCTAAGATCTTTGCACAGATCTGAAAGAAAAGGGCATTTTCTGTCTATCACTTTCTTTTACATTGTGAATAATCCACTTACCTTGATGAAAAAACAGGTACAAGTTAAGGCACCTATTCTAGTTTTCCTTGGGGTATATTTTGGACACTGCTGATAATCATTGGCTGCTTTTTAGATCAGGAAAATCAATGTAAGTGCATCAGGCTTAGGTAGATTTTCTAGTCGTGTGAAATGGACATAAACTGCACTGTTGAACACCACTGACACCAATTTGTTGTCTTGACTTATTTAATGTATTTTACAGTGTGTGAGTTTGTAATTGTAATTTACTACTAGACTTAAGTTTCAGTAATTTATCACCTGAATCAAAATAAGAGAACACTGTAAAAATCTTCCATTTACTCTAATAATAAGAATACCTAATATCTGTGTGTATATGTGCGTGTGTCTGTTTGAATTACTGTAATCTAGGATGTAATGCACAGTACTTCGCCTGAGAAAGGCTGTTAATGTCTGCGGCCGAACGATGATTACAGCCGTTTATCCACTGGGGCTGGAGAGCTGTGTCTGAGTGGCTCACACACCCAGACGAATGTTTTCTCACTGACATTTTAGTCCTCTCCTTATGTATGCTTTTTATACACCCACCTCTGTGGCTCCATCACTTTGTCTGTTCACCTCACTCCATCACTGTCTCCCTCTGTCGCTCTCTCTCTCTCTTTGTCTTAGCATGTCTTTCCACCTTTCACTCTCTGCCTAACGCTCTCCTTCTCCTCCCATCGCTCTGTACACCATGGGGATGATGGTTACCTCTGATTGCTTGAGGCCTCTGAGGCCCGCTCACTAAAATCCAAGTGTTATTTTGAGGTCTGTGCCATTAAAACAACACCTACATGATGCAGAAATAGCCAAACATGGTCACTTAAGTAAGAACAGATCTGTATGAATGGCGTCAGCAGTGGTAAAAGACTACAGGACATATGTAAAGTCTTCTTAATAAGCACTTCACCTATTATCAACACTTATCAACTAAAATCATACAACAATTTAGAGGCAATTTGTTGTTATCCAGGCTCCTTATTGTTACGTTCTTGTAGCTGTGGGTGGCTAATTTGGTTAAGGTGCTTTTCTAGATCATATTACTCAGACTATTGTTCAATATTCATGCACATAAGCTACGTAGAATCGCAAAATGCGGGGTGGTGGATCAGAAGGATAGAGTCCACAGATGTAGTCCTGCAGCAGGACATGGCAGCACTGAAATTTGGATGCGTTTCTGTCACTGACGCATGTGTCCCTGCAGCTCTAAGTTAGAGGAAGGGAAGCGGAGAGGGGGAGTAAGATGAGAGGACATGGCTTTGAGGTGACGTAGAGTCTTCCATGGCAGCCTGTTTGTTTGTCAGAGGCTGTTTGAGCCGCTCCGTATCTGTGAGTGCTTAATGTCTGTTTGACAGAAAGAGGGAAAGAGAGAAAGAGAGAGAGAAAGAAAGAAAGAAAGAAAGAAATGTCTTTGTTTTTCCAAACGTCCAATGACAAGGCCAATGCATAGCACCTTCCACCCCACACCCCCCACCCCCCTACTTCTGCAGTGTCCTTGGATCTGTGCTCTCTCTCCAGATGGGCTCGTGTTGCTGCAGCACCTCTCAGAATGACGTGGACCCCAGCTGCCTACTGCTGCTGCTAGTTTCTAGACCCGAACCCCCTTTTTTCATCTAAAATAAAAACCTGGTACTAAGGCTGTTACCTTTTATTCAAAATTCGAGCGTGGAGGATCTTCACATCCGATCTGTAATGACCTTTTCAGACCATCTGAAGCAGTTTGCATCGGGATCCAGCAGAGGCCGCTAAACCAGTAGTGTCACGTTGATTTGACAGGAAAATCGCGACACCAAAGCGTGTGAGAAGCAGCATGTGTTTCGTGTTCTTAACCGTAGACGCCAAAGTAACTAACGGCAGCCTGAAAGGAGCAGGATCAAAAGAAGAAGAAGAAAATGCTTTTTCCTTCCTACAGCTACTCTCTCCTCCTCTCAGGCTTGAAAATCTCTCTTGTGTTTTGTCATTTCTGTCTGCTCCCCGCGGAGGCTGGAAATTAAGAATTAAGACAAGAGCCCAAGAAAACTAAGCAAGTTGCAACCAAGTCAGAGAACACTGCGGTGCTCCAATAACAACACTTCTTGATAAAAGTCTATTTTCTCTGCACACTGTCTCCACACAATGTTATCATTTTCTTTAAATTCAATAAAGTCTTCTCTCCCCGCTTCAATGAAAAATGTATGGTTTTGACATGAGCACAGTTGTGTTCAAGCCGCCTCCTGCAGGATGACTTGCTGAAATGCTGTGCCGCTGAGAGACATCGTTATGAACACCTTTATTAAACTTTGGAGTTTTGTTTTGATTTCCACAAAGGAAGAAAAAGACAATTACGCGCTAAGTAAAGAAGACTGATTTGTTTTTTTTTTGGTGTGTGTAAAGAGTTGGATCAAGTTTTAATAACTATTTGCGTAGGTTTGTCCTCGGTGATCACAAGGGGAAAAAAATTTCTAGGACACACGTAAACATCTTTTTCATGCTCCTCAAGTATTTGCAGCTTTGGGTGCAAATGCAAAAGTGACCGTGAGGCTCAGGCAAAGAAAACATTGGAGACACATTGACCTCAGATGTTTGGGAAGAATGAGAGAAGGCCAGCTTTTCATATTAAAATACAATGGTTCGCACGGAATATAGTAAACCTGAAAATGAAGCGAGCCACATAAGTGTTTACACTCTTTTTCATGTTAGAAGAAGATTTTCCACTGAATGCATCTCAAACTCAGAACACAGCCAAAGAAAATGCTAATTTAAACTGAATCTGTTTCAATAGTTGCATTTATCTTTATACTAATATCCAACTTTTTTGTCATTTCCCTCAGTTTCTTACGTGCAAATTGAAAATGTGCATGAATACAGCTGAGGGGCAACACACATATTGTCATATTATAAGTGCACATTGAGCTTCTATATATATATACAGTATATAGCTTTGCCATGAACACCTTTGGAGTGGAAAATTATTTCACAATATGTCATATCTCATGTTCTGCCTCCTGCTCTGTTATCTGTCCATATCTCTCCTTCAGCGCAGGAATGACAGGATGTAAGGGACTGCAGTGAAAAACAGAGTGATCCCCCCCACTCTCCCTGCCAGTGGAGCATGGCCGGGTATGCATGTGGAGTCATGACCACATTCCAGCTCTTCTCCAGACCGCTGACACAGGGACATGTTAGAACAGTGGCTCCTGGCCCCCCTGTGAAAACCAGACCGCCATACTCTCACTGTTGTGAAAGGAATGTGATAGTGATGGTGGCACAGGATAAGAAAGCACCACCTCTTATTAAACAGTATGGATTTTTTTTTTTTGCAAATGCTCCATATGTCTGAGGGAGGGAATTTGCTTTTTGTCAATCGGAATGGAAGAAAGAGCTCAGACATTTAGAAGTGCTGGTATAATAAAACAAAACTTAAGGGATCTTATTTTAAAAATAGAAGTAAAAAGAGCTAGAACCACACTCAGAGCACACCCAACAGTCCCCTTTTAATTCTGCTGCACACATTCATAGTTATCAGTCCTGTAAATATGCCTGATTTTGTTCATCAAGATCCATGATCATTAAACAGTTAAAATGTGGAAAAGAAATGTTCCAGGATTTGTCCCTTTGTCTGGATCATCCCCAAAATGGAACGGGTCCTTTCTTGGCCCACGTCCCATCATTCCAACAAGTATCATGGAAACCCGTTCAGTATTTTGTGCGTAATCCTGCTGGAAAACAAATGGATAAACAAACAAGCAGACGGGAAGGAAAACACAACCTCCTTGGCAGAGGAAACAAAGTCTTGCGGAGAATATAAACTCAGATCTTCCGGCTAAAAGAGCCTTTTCTTCACACTTTAAGCTTTAAAAGGCACAAATCCCACTAAACAGTTGTGGAAGATGCAGCTAAAAGCCTTAAAAGCACTAATGTCAGGAAGTAGCTGTGGCACTTGTGTGAATTCGGTAATTAATTAAGTTAATTAATTGCAAAGCACTCGTGTGCCAGCCCTGCAGTGATGGAGTGCACGGTGAATATTTGCTGCTGGTGGCGTTGGTGATAGTGCTCTGTAGCAGGAGCGTGGTGGCTTCCTGCCTGCTGCTGCACTCATGAGAACGTGCTGCTCTGGAACAGCTAGCGACAGGGCGCCGTGCACATCACAACAGTCGCTAACACAAAAATCACAGAGGACGGGAGGATAAATCGAAGGCGAGATGTCAAGAGATGCACTTTACCATCACAGCAGAGAGATAAAATGTATAGACTGCAGCTTGTGTGCAACATCCAGGCCAGTGGCTGAGTAGCAGGTTTAGGCCAAAGCAAAGAAAAAGCTTTATCAAGATGTGTTTTAACGTCCATCACTGTCAAAATTAGACCTCGACACACATTGTGAAAAGCAACGATGTTTAAACACATGAATAAATTGTTGGGTAAGATGATAAAAGTCAAATATTGCTTCTGTTGGCAAAGGTTGTATCTGATGGTGATTCCTTACAAGACAAACACTTGTTCGACATACGTTTCTGTTCAGCACATTGTGTTCTGCATTATCAGCTGTTTGATAGATCATGTAAAGGGAGCATAATGTCATGCACAGTGAGGGAAAGGACTCACTCTCTGCTCCAGTCATCATTTCTCAGGGGCCAAATCTTTTGCCGCGCACATCGCCAACATTCAGCAAATGGTCAAACCAACAATAAATCAGAAACCAGCAGGGAGGGCACGCTCAGGAACACAGAATCAGCTCCAGAAACTTTATGATTTATAATCGTCTGACCCATCAATCGCTGTAATTTAACCAGAGAACCAGTAAAAGCTTCCAAATCCAAACTGCGAGTCTTCCCAAAGTTTCAAGGGTCTCATGAAACTATCATTTGGGGTTTTTGGTTTATGTTTGGTGGTCAAAAAGTTTTCACTGGCGAGATGCATTTCACTGCACTGCACAACACAAATCCTACAGTACACTGCAGCATGAGTCCTCTGGGGGCTGAGTGGGGTATGCAGGCAGCTGGAGATGAAGAATCACTATCTCCCCGTTTCACACCCTGCTTTTTATATAGCCTCTCAAGCTGTGAAAGAGCAGAAGCCATAGCAGGGTATGGAGTTGATGCTCAGGTGTGAATGAACGCATGTGTGAAGACCACGCATGTGCAGAAAGTAACATTAAATACTCCTGTAAGGCGTTTGACTCGAAACACATCAGAGTTTTTCTTGTTTTTACGTCTCATCTCATCGGGTCTCTGAACAGATCAATGAGGGTAACTTCATTAGACAGCTCTGGTATGGAAAGTAAGCCACAAGGTAAAGGAGGTGACATGATATGGACAACACAGTCAAGTGAAGCGAAAACTGGAACCTTGTGTGCTATCTGTGAAATTACCATAAAAAACTGACACAAAAACACCAGGCCCAAAAAATAGCGTGTTTCCCATACATTGATTTATTTTTGGCAGCATACCACAATATCAACATTGACCGCTTCATATTGATTTTCTATATTTCAAATGGGTAAAATCCTATTTGGTTGTAGAGCTGCATGCAGCACATTGATTCTCTCAGCAGCTCCTTGCCCTCTCTTCTCGTCTTTCTCTATCCCTCACTCACTCACACACACATATATACACACACACACATTAGGGCTGTCACTCTTTCCCCGAAAATCAAGTTTGAACGCATTTGACGTGACACGCAATTCGTTCAAATGTACTCCAATGCCAACACCCCACCCCCCACGCAGTCAGACGAGGTCGGACACGTCAAGTCTCTCCACTCGTCCTCCTACGCCGCCTGACTCGGGTGAAATGCTAACAGGCGAGCCCGCAGACTTGTGTTGTCGTTAAAGAGTGACACAGTTGCACGGTACAAAGTCGACAAACAGCCTTGACTTTGTTCCTTACTTTGCCGACATCGATGAAGAACACAAAATACGTAGACACACCTCTTCGTTTCTTTGGTGCCATGATAGT
Source organism: Hippoglossus stenolepis (assembly GCF_022539355.2). NCBI lineage: Eukaryota > Metazoa > Chordata > Actinopteri > Pleuronectiformes > Pleuronectidae > Hippoglossus > Hippoglossus stenolepis. The sequence continues at coordinate 6,604,292 of NC_061499.1, forward strand.
TTAGCATGGTACTGTTCAACGATATATTTAAGCCACGGGGCCAACATACAGTTTGGTTTTTGAATCATGGTTTGAAATTGATTCCGCCGTATTGGGTGAACAAACTCAGATTCTGTTTTAGGGAATAACTCCTTGACAGGTCAGAGGCTGCTATTTGACAAGGAAGTTCAGAGACGGTGCGAGAAACCGCATCCCAAAAAAATCCAGCGTGCCTTCAGCTCTGGAATGTGACCTTATGTGGCCAAATCACTTAACGCAGTGAGGCCCGCGAGTGCATTCACTTGGATCGTGGAAGCACCAGTATGGTTTTTACTAAACGTGTCCACTAGAAGGTCGTTTCCCAGGGCCACAGAGCCTCGCAGGCCGGCAACATGAGCTCGCCATCGCAGGAGGCGCTCCCCCTGAAGGGCATAGGTCAGACAGACCAGGACAGGCTACGGCGGTGTTCAAGCTAAAGGCCGAGGTCACGACATGAGGAAACCCAAGACTTCCATCTGATCTTCCCTAGCATAAATGTTCATGGTCCCCGAGAAAGTGCTTCAGCAGCAAGGAGAGCAGCATAAACATCATGAATCATTAAATGGTAGTAAACGGGTTGGGTCAGGGAAGAGGGCGAGGAAAAGGGCAGCAGTTTATTTTTATCTCTGAAATTGGAGAGAAATCGATAATCAGGAGCAAATTAAAAACAGCAGATGAGGGGAAGGTAACTACACATCCTCTGTGTTTTATAAAATAAGGTTGAGGGTTGAGACTTACACAGCAGCAAAGGCACATTAGGCCTTGACAGAACCAGTGGCTATCCGACAGACAGAAGTGAAGTTAGAGGACAGCTGTATTGGACACAGCTATGAACATTAGCCTCCCATACAGCTGTGAAGCCCATGACAGGTTGAGGGAGACGACTAAGGACGACAGGGACGCCTAATGTGACTTTCATTAACGATATGCTACAGGCCGGTGGCTGAGACAGGCCAAGCCCAAATTGAAAAGTGCTGAAGCATAACTGTGTCGGATGCCCAGTTTCCGAGACCCCTAGGCTGACTGAATTCCTGCCTCCCCCAGTGGAAGAATCCCTGAGCTTTGCTTATTCCCGTATCAAGCAAGTGGGTCGTGGCCGCTCGAGTTTCTGACTGACCTGCCATGAACTGCCACTGTCATGTAAGTAAATCTAACTGTCAAAACAGCTCATAATTAATTGAGGTCGGTACAAGTATAAACAAAAAAATGCTACTTCTATCACCATTTTGAAAGCTCATCATCATCATATCACAATCTTTTAAACATACGACCTTGATCCACCATCTGAAGTGAGAGCTTTCTGTCAAATTTTGAAATGTGCTGTTTCCTAGGATCTTTTCTGTTTCCATTCAAACATCTATATATTATAAGCTTACTCTTTGAGGGTCATGGGGGTGGAGCCATTGGACCAGTCTATCACAGGGTCTATATACAGTGACAAACAACCATTCACACTTATACAATTACACCTATGGGAAATTCAAAGTCTCTACTTCACATGAACCTGCTCGTCTTTGGACTGTGGGAGGAAACCTGGAGATGCAGGCACAGGGCAGACGTGCAAACTCAGCCGACCAGCTCAGACCCACTGTCCCACTGCACCACTGTATCGCCCTGGCTAACACTAATTTATATATCTGGGTTCTGTGCTAAGCCCTATGTTCTAGGGATTAATTACACTCAGTAATATGTAGTTTATACGTTGGCAAGCTGTTATTGTATTGATATGGTATAATCATGTTACCGTTTAAGAAAACGTTTTTGATACTCTTAAGTTTTATAGTGAAACATTTCTACTACATCAAATATCAAGTAATTATTGCTATATTTTATATTTGCTATATAGAAATATGTCCCTGCACCTCAATGCCACATACTGGAAAAACTACCTGCTACCTGCGTCTGTGCCTCTTCACATATCAGTGAAATACTGTAAAATGTTGGGTTGAGTAATGAAGATGTAGAAGAATTCAAACTGAAAGAGCCGAAATAACTGTTTGCATACATGCGATGATGGGATGACATGAGATGTCAGGCTGTTGGACTAGAGCTGCTAATTACAGCCCGATTCTAATACTCTGAGACTTCTCCTGCACGTTGTTAGGCGACAGTCGAACCTGAGTGCTCCGGCTGAGTGGGCTGGCTGGCTGCTGCAGACTTGTCTCCCTTCGCTGACATCGATAGGGGCTCCACGGGAGGGTAAGGAAACAATGGTGTTGACAAGCAGTATCAGGCCTATAGCTGCATGAAGGTAGGGCCAAACGATTCCATTTCCCAGCCAATTCCATTATCAGGACACACAGACTTTACTAATGCCTGAAAACAAACAATACACGAGCATCCTTCTAATTAAGCCCTTGAGTAGCGCTGCTTAGTGCACCGGCATATCTGTGTTGGATGCCTGCGAACAGGCTGATTGGATTCATCAGCACTTTTAATGTGCTCCTGTTTCCTCCCATAGGCCTCGAGAAGACTCCTGGCTGAATTCAATGGTCCGTCCAATATTCTACACGTTTAAAGCCCTGAGAGGCAGATTGGGAAAAACACGATCTGACATCAACCCCTGTTGCTGATAATGCAGACTAAGTGTGAGTGAGTATGTGAAAATTGAATATCTCTATGTATCGTAAAGCTTTATGTTGTACTTATGACCTGTTGCACAATTATTAATCAGCTTGCGGAAACAAAACACTGTATTTATATCTTTGTGTGTAAATAAAGATAAACAACATGACAGCTCTCAAAGGGTTTCAATCACCCCCTGGTGGCTGGCTGCAGTATAGGTCATAAATTCCACCTCCTCCATGTCAACAAATGGGACATGGAACAAATTAAAAGGACATAATACACTACAAATAATTTTTTCTCATAGAATCAGTCATTTTAAGAAGTTCTTATCACAATCATGTCTGTTCAAGTCCCCACTTTTCTGGTAAGTTAGTTTTAAATTAGGGATTTAAAAACACACTGAGACATCATGATTGACAGCTCAGACTGGCTCACAATCATCCCTTGATCTCCACCGTGCACACTCGTAACGAGAATATTTTGGCTTCATTTCTAGATAGTGGAAGGAGGTGGAGACGCGTTGTTCATCATAATATACAGTCTATGATTAATATACCTATCCTCAGTATATTCAATATCTGAGCTCATTTTAGCTGAAAACATTTTTTTTCTGTTGTAATTTTCCATCCCTTGAACCAACGAGCAGGGTAGAAAGAAAAAGAAAGAAGATTTCAAGGCCTGCGGTCCTCTCTGACCTGAGAGAGATGTGGATTCAGCCCAGTCCTACTTTAATTACATTCTGAAGAGGATGGAAATGAGAGCAACAGGTTGTCATTCTGGAGAGGCTCTCAGTGTTTTCACAAAGATAAAGATGTTAATGACCAAAGACCAAGACAGAGAGAGGGGGCAGGAAGGGAACATAAACAGAGCGAGCCACGTGGACTAAAAATGGTCATTTAACAGAAGAGAAGAGGACTCACAATACCCTGCAGTGATCACAATTAATCACATGTTGGAGGGCGACGCACATTCATACTGTCCGGACCTTTTTAGAATGAGTCTTTGCTTTTATTTTGAAGATGACAGTTCATGTTAATGGTTTAATTGATGAGACATGGAAAGATAATAACAGTGACGATGCAGCTTGTAACTCTTTCATCTTCTGTTAATGAATTTTGCGCAGCTCTTTTTGAAGGATGAAATACGGGCACTGTGCTACACACTGAAATTCATAATTTAGACACATATATTTTTTAAAAAGGAATCTCAAGCTACCAATGCAGCAGGGACCCATGATAATAGAGGACGGCCCTGAGGACAATACAGAGTTTCTATGATGCCTTTTGTCTTAATAAAATGTGAACCAGTTTATCATTTATCACTTGTTTGTTGAATCTAATTGGATATCGTCAAGCAAATATTTAGCCAAACCCAGCCTGGCCTGTTGGGTCCTTACGGGACAAAAAAAAGGAAAACCCGAAAAATGGTTCCCATTCAGTGGCAGACCTATTGGACAAAACTCTTAAGTCTATTTGTCTATTGCTAACATTTATTAATAAGAGGTACTCAAGCAGTCCAGCGTTTTGAGGATGTACTTCATATGAAAAGAGCTTCATCCTCCATTTACAGCTGTGTTGACACAAGTACTGTTGACCCACACACCAAGTAGCGGTGACTCAAGGTTCGTCCTTAAGTTCGAAACCCCTCTTCAGTGCATCTTCGCAGACGGGGCCGAGCAGTGGAGTGGACAGTGTGAGTCATCTGGAGAATCATCAAGAATAATACACACGTGCGATTAAACTGCAAAATGTATTCCGCACCACAGTCACTCACAAAGATCCATACTAACAAAATACATGACCGTGGCCTATGGAAACAACGCAGGGCAATCAAAGGGAAATACAGTGTGTGGGGAGAATAAATGTCCGGTATGCACCAGCATGTTTCAGATCTGGGGAAGCCTCTCTGCACGATCCACCGACTCTCCGCCTTATTGTTTCTGTCCTAGATATACCAATAACATCTATAGGATGGTAACCGCACATACATAGTCAGTGTGAGGTGGATGTATAATGAGAAAAATGTGTCTGAATCCCCCTCCCCTACCTTTCCCCCGCCATACACACACATTGACACGCATGTATAACGGCCTTTCACCCAGGAATGTGGGGTCGGAGCCAGAGCGTGTCCCCATCAAGGCTTCTGGGTAAATTAGAGTTCAGTGTCTTCAGGGTTATCTGAACTGCTTCCCTCTGAATATTCTGAGATAGACTGAGGAAAAAGCTGCAGATTGGAGAAGTGCAGTTGGTTTCTGCACACTGAATAAAACGCAGGGTTGGACCCAGGTTCCACGAAGGCGACCCCAACTCCGCTGCACCTCAGGTGAAACGCACACATTCAATCTTACGGCCCTAATATGTTTTATTACGTCTATTGGCTTTCCCAAGGTGCCTGTAAACTGCAGGCGGAGGAGAATATGGATACACTTGTGCTGTGTCAGATAGTGTGTGGGTTAGAGTGATTACGTTAAAAGGTCAGGGTCTTTCTGCACCTTGGTGAAGGAGGAATGTGATAACAATACTAATCCCATACAAGTCTGCACTGACCATACCGATGATGTGCGTTCCTCCTACGGACAAAGGATGAAAAAGAAGGGAAACAAGAGGAGGAACAAAGATGCTGCTCTGCACTTATGGTCAAGCATGCAAAGCTGAAAAAGACACAAATACATCCAACACATTGGATCGATTAGATCGCTGTTCACAAGGTAAACAACCCTATAGTGACAGCGGAGTGCGCTGTGTGCTGTCAGTGGGTGTCGGTCTCCTCCTCCACATAAACATCACACACATCTGAGTGCCGCTAGAAGGGATCTGGCCGGTCCTCCCTCCCCCTGCTCCTCCTCACTTCACTGGGGGAGAGATAGTGTAGATAAAAGAGGGCGTTTAAGCTCTGCCACTTGTGGAGAGGTCTCATCTCCAGCCTCAGGTGGTGTTCCAGTGCAACAGCTAAGATTGAAGGCGAATCACAGACACTGCTCGAGGCCAGGCTGCTTTCTACAGCAGTACTGGTGTTATACACTCCTATGCACCAAGGCGCACAGGGAGAAGGGGTAGGGATGGAAGGGAGAAGAGGAGGAGTAGGAGTTTAGGGAGGGAGGGAGGGAGGGAGGGAGGGAGGGGTGAACAATATCTTTATCCATCATAACAAAGGCAGAGAAAAGGCTGAGGCTTCGTGGGATGCCTCCTTGCAGGGTGAGATGTGACACGCCGCCTGCGAGCAGCAGACAGCAGAATGTCAAAGGGAAACAAGGCTGATACAAAGCACACAGGCGAAAGGCTAACTCCCTAACATTCATCAAGAGGTTTCAGATTTGATTTCAAGCCAAACACTAGTCTCGATTCCTTCCTTCCTCGCCCGTTTCCTCACAGACAGACACACAGATGGACACAGCCTATCTCTTCACTCCCAGACTCACATCCTGCCGGCCCTCTGTGCTCTCCACAAATCTCTGACCAAAAAAAATATATAATTGCCAGCAGTAATTCTTTTGCTCATTATTCTTCATTACAGAAGAGAGAAGCACCCCGGGCGAGATCATATTTGCTGTTAACTAAAGTTTCTGCGACAATTAGCTCAGGTTGTTAAAATTAATCTTTGTTACAGACATAATCTCTGAGGCCAGCAGAGGCCCCGGCATTTATGGTTTGTTTATTCGAGCGCCTCCTGTGGATATCGACCCGGCCCTGTTGTAAACAGTAGGATAAGGCCTTCAACGATCGTCGGGTGGATTTACTTTCTGCTCGGGGGATGAGCCATCCAATTGTGACCTAGATTAGACGCACAGAGGGGGGAAACACAGGCCCGGCGCATTTAATGATTACAGTAGGTTTATCTGAACAAACTGGAATCACGTGACTGTTTCCGGAAAAAATAATTTCCCAGGAATTATGAGAGATAACACGTACGGCTGGGTTCAACTTCCTCACGCTACATGGGTGGATATGACTTGGAATTTCAGTCATTTCCTTGTCCTTGCAGCAGCAGCAGCAGCAGCAGCATTCCCAGATTCTTGCAGCTTGTTGTCATTCCATCGATGAGTGACTGTAAACATCAGAGACTCCAGGAATCTGATAGGGAAGCTTCATTATGCTAATCTAAGCAGCCTCTTTTTCACAATCTTGCTGATACACGCTGAATAAAACATGCTTCAATCTACCGAAAAATGAAGACATGCTTTCTATGCATTTCTTTCTCACTTTATTCCTCCAATGCATTTTCTTTCTTCTTTTCTGCGGCGCTGCGTGCGCAACTGGATCCTATATCCGCCTTAAATTAATTGGCCAACTTCCATTTTAATAGGCCCTGTGGTCTGCCTCTCAGCAGCAACCAGAAACTCAGCCTGGGCCGTGCTGCATGAAAACCATATAAACATCGCTGGCCCGTTTCACAGGAACATACACAAAGCATTCCATCACTTTGTTTTCTTGCTCCTACTCCACATTCTCCAGTCACGTGACGTGTGCTCTCTCTTCAAAAGGTGCGGTACCACAGTTGAGATGACGATACATATTTATGCCGTCACGCTTGGCTGTTCACGGTGATGGTGATTTGCATTAAACCTTTACCTGATGTTTTGTGAAACAGAGGACACCGGAGAGACATGTGGCAGGGAGCTCTGCGGATACAAGCATGAATATCCCAACTCTACTGTACCACTCATGAACACCCCCATCCCCACACACACACACACACACACACACACACACACACACACACACACACACACACACACACACACACACACACACACACACACACACACACACACACACACAGTCTCTTTCTGGGACCTGGGTGAGGCCTCTGGGGGACCTTGGTAATACCCCACATCACTTACTGAGAGCATCTCCGACGAGCAGACTCATTTAGAATGGATGTGCTTCAGGCTGCTATAAGGAATTCTATTATTGCTCTAAATAAAACAAGTATCTATATGGAAATTTTTTCTCCGCCAAATATATGGGTCTGCTGGATGGTTACATGATAATCCCGGTGTAATTAATGGTTACTCTGGCAAGGGGCTGATTAATGCAAAAGCAGGCATTGAGCACATATGGATTCTAAGTGCCAGCTATTGGAATATTTAACAGACATGATGGCAAACACCTGATCTCCCACAGGCATCACCAAGGATTTCATTTTTTTGCAGATGCCTTAAGTTTTTATTTCCATAATTAAATTTGATTAGGATCTTAACGATCTTTTCCCGTTGTAATTATAAAAGATGTACACAACTTTAAATACTGGCCAGAATGACAGAATAGTTGATTATCTAATATTTAAAGAAGAGGAAAATGGGACAAAATGAGAAAGTAAGACAGGAACACATTAAATGCACAATATGTATATATTATATATATAATATACTCTATTGATGCAGATGCTATTAAAGGTAGTCAAAGTAAATATGGTCCTCCAAAAAACACAGAAGGATCCCCATGGGAATAACACAAACATTAAAAACATTTTTTTTTTAAATAGGGGTCAAAGGAAGGAAATGTCAATTAAGAATGAGTTGCTGAAGCTTTAACTGTATGGTTTTTACTTAAGGAACTAGGGCTGTTCCAGTATTCTAGTGTCCACCCTCTGCTTCAAACCCTGACAAAAAGCTTTCCACGTATAGCTGCATAGTAAAGGTGCTGCAGTGCAGTACAGTATGTGTATGCATATTTACGAACAAAAGAGCCTCTGCATCTTTGTTTCTCGCTGGAAATAGCACTGCCCCCCCCCACACACACACACACACACACTAACTCTCACCCAACCCCCCCACCCCCTCTCCATCACTCCACTTTTCCCGTCTGTTATTAGCAGTTTCTTTAATAATGAACCCAACAGGCGTCCTCTTCATTAGGCAGGCAGGGGGAGTGAGGCCAGCGAGCCAGGCTGACCCTGCTACTCTCTCCTCATTGGGGATCTGGCACAGGAATTTTAATAGGAGAGCAACACAGGCGCGCAGGTCAGTCCAGGAGACACACTGTGCATGCCAATCCGAGCTGACCGGCCGGCGTGAACACAGCGAGTGTGCCGCGCCGCCATAGCCTGACAGTCTGTAACGAGCGTGGAGGAAGGGAGGCGAAGACGGGGGAAGGGATGAAGGTAAGTGGGAAAGCGGTGGCGAAGGGATCAAGAGGGACAACGTCGAGGTATAGAGCAGCTATTCAGGTGAGAGGAGAGGAGGAGGATAAAGGGCCAGGGTGACAAGGACCTGGTGGCAAACTGAGACAATCCCCGTCGTGCTTCCCATACTAATCAAGCAGGTAGGCTCAGCAGTAATTGCCTTTTATTTATGCTTAACCCGACACTTTTTGTGAGAGGAAAATATGCCATGCGGATGCAACATGGGAGCTGCGATGAAGCCTGTTAATCGTAGACTCACAGTGAAAATGCTAGCGGTGGATATCTCCCCGAGGAAGCAGAATGAGCTGTAATTCATGTCCCCTAAACAAGCCTCGTGAGTGTAAGCTACATAAAAGGTGTGAGCTTGCACCGGGCTTTTAGAGCTACTCTGCTGGGCAAGGTAATAAACCATTCACTCTCTTCCTCCATGCAAAGCAGTCTGCCTTTGAGCTACACTTTATATCACCCGCTTTAAAATTTCCTCGCCCTGAACAGCACAGGTGATTTGTTGTATATTCACCGCTGGGCTGGTGGATTTTCTTTTCTAGCCTCTCCCCGCCGTGGTAATTGCCACGTCGACCTTGATGCAGATGGGATAAATGAAACATATCCACTGTCAAGACTCCGCCATTAGTAGCGCCACGGAATTACCTTATTTCCTCTGTGATCTCTGTAAACATTTCTGATTCTGGGCATGCCCACCCATTCCATCCCATATACTTTCCTCAGACTATCTGAGAGAAGGAGAGAGCTAACACCGGTGCCAAGAGATACTGAATGTGTCCCCAGCCGAATAGCTCGGCCCATTTTCACTATAAATTGTGCCCAAACAGCTTTCAGCCAAAGGGAAAACAGCTTCTTAGGGAGAAAAGCTCAGACTGTTTGATAAACTCGAATACATTTTGTAGAGATTTTATAGCTCAGGCTCTGGGAGGGAGAAAAATGAATGAATGATTGTGAGAACGTCAAAACTTTTCAACCCAACATTTGTTGTGTTATAAAATATTATATATATAACTAACTTATAGTGACACCCGTCATTTTAAACAAACTAAATGCAACTACTATTATGACTATTGATACAAGTGATAGTTCACTAAGCTTCGTCTCAGGCCATCAATCATTTTGTATGTTTCTTGGCATTAGAAATAATAATAATTGTCACTCCTGTTATGTAATATTAACCACATGTCGGAATGTCAACGTGTTGATGGACGTCGTAATTGGTTCATAGACTGTGTTTAAAAATTGAGACAAACTCTGGGGCCAAAAAGTGAAGCCAATAAGGAAGTGCCTGAAACATGTATTCTCTCAAATGACCAGCAGGGGGCGACTACACTGATTGCAAAAAGAGGTATATGAGAAAATGACTTCTCACTTTATAGCGATAAAGCATTGTATGCATTGGGGCATGTGTACTGTGTGATTGACAACTGCTACAGTCCAATGGGTGCAGGTCGCATGTTCAGGTTGTCGAGTTCAGTCAGGTTCCCCCCCGCTCCTCTAAATATGGTTCTCGTTTCAAAAAACTAAGATGGCGCCATCCCATCGAAAATACCTTTTTTATTTCGACAACAAAGGGACACCTTCCTCCAAACTTAAATTAAGTGTATCGCTCTCACTCCAGACTTGTTACGGTTGCTAAGCTGTGATTGGACACTCGCTGATCAGGGTTGTTCCGTTTCCATGACAGAAACATGTTACAGTCGCTGGGTTGTCAATTTTTCTCTTTCCAATTTCCTTCCCTCCGGCGTTAACAATCCACAGAGAAACCACACAGTCACCCAGCGCCACTGAGGGCCAACGTTTTTCTCTTTAAGAATATTCAGAATATGTCAATAAATCTGCAGCAGGAACAATAACAGCTCACAAAACCAGAAAGAGCTAATAAAAATAAATCACCCCTCCATAAGCAAATTCTCTTTGACTCTGTTCCATTACTGAGCATCGATTGTGGTTCCCATATCAGAATATGGACTAAGCAGAGTTCTGGTAATGCAGGTCTACACGGTGCATTTTTAGCACTGACAGCAGCTATATTTCAAATTGGATCACACTGAAAATCCATAAATACGTCACTTATAATTGTCCACAGCCTGTCGGTGCCACAATCAGGATCTGCTTTGTCATGTGTGGAGGACAGAGACTTTAATGAAGACCACGGCACTGGGCCTTCGCATTGTTCTCATTTCTTCCCCTGTCAGCTTTCCAAATTAAGAATGATGTTCCTATTTGCGCTGCAGTTTATTTGTTGCAAAATGGTTGATTTAGCTCGAGCTAACACACAGTTCTGCAGCTCCTCCCTGAAGTCCCAAGGCACTAAATACTGTAGAGAGAGCTGTTTTTGAAAGCGATGAATGGGAAAGTGGGAGGAAAAGAAATGAAAACATTTGAGCAACAATTCATTCTGCATGAGATATTTGACTTTAGATAAAAAATGACATCTTCCTTTTTAGCGTGACGAAAAGTACAAAACAATTCTAGTACTTTTAAATAAAATAAAAAGAGATATACCAGCCTGGTATTTTGAAATGAATGAGGTAGGATTTTACTTTGGACTCCTGTAATGGGCCTTGCACAGGTGCTGCTGAAATCCCCCCCCCCAACATATGAATCATCCAATCGACAGTGTCTGAGTGCAATCAGCAGCACGTCCCCGGTGACAGACTGCGGCGGCGGTGGGTCATCGGAGGCTTTGAAATTGTATTCCAGAAACAAACGTTGATAGCGCTGTTGATGTAACTGCAAATTATCCCTTACCGAATGACGGTGACATCACTCCAGAGTGAGCTCATGGATTCACCATCAGGACACTGAGCACATTTTGTCTTTGAATCCCAGCGATGGTCTGTAACGCTGATGGAGAAGTGTCTCGATTGCCTCCTGGTGGCTGGCAGCGGTACAGGTCATAAAGCCGGTCTCCTCCATGTTAGTGGATGGGACATGGGACATTGGTCAAATGGTTTTCTATCATTTTAACTAGTTTTTAATCACACTGATATATTTCCTAGTCTTCATTTCTCCAGGGAGTTTGGTTTTAATATGTGAATTGATCAAATAAAAACAGGTTAAACGTCACGATTGACAGCTGAGACTGACTTGCAGTGGGTTGACCATATGTAATGGGAGGACCTCGCTACGCAGCTCCTTCACCCAATCACTACTGCGCAGTCTTTGGCTCCAAATGCGCAAGATGGCGGCGTTCATATCTGGGATAAGTTAGCCTAGTTTCTGGATAATGGGAGGAAGAGGAGACGTGTCGTCCATCTTTATTTACAAAGCACAAAACCACATCTAAATAACCTTTATCATTATTTGCATTATTGGTTCATGGTGTAGGACTGTACAACCATGGCAGTCTTCACTTTAAGCAGACCGCAAATGTAAGAATGAATAACGTTTAAATGCGAGCAGGGAATCTGGAGTTATTTCTATATGCAAATATGAACACCTTTGGTACATTTATGCAGATGCATAACTTCAACTCAGCCATTGATTTCGGATGAATGCCGCAGTTTCAGGATAAACGATTCATATCTATTAGCCAGTAGCATTAAGTAGTCAAAACTCATTTCATTGATAATAGTCTTTCACCCAAAGAGACAGAGGAAGTGAAATCTCTCATCGTCTCTTTGTGTGGGAGAGAATCTGCGTTTGAACCATGTGTGTGTGTTCATGCATGTGTGGGTGCATTTAAGCGTTTGGGTGAGTATGTATTTTGTCCATGTGTCTCATCCCGGCCTCATATTGGTTCCGATGCGTCCGATTACCCCAACTGAGCTTTTTCGTCATGTGAGGCCCTCGGTCTAACACTAATCCTCCTTTGATAAGTCTAGCTTCACAGGAAAAGCAGTGACATTTCGCACTAAGGCCTTCTCCCTTTCCGTCTGCCACGCACGGCTGGACCTCGGCTCCGGTGAGATGCTCTTTCATCCCGACCTTGGTGAGATGAGGGTTTGGATTCAGAGGACTGCTGGATTAGATGGCAGCTCACAGGAGGCCAAGAGACTGATGTCTGAGAGGAAGGCTCGGGAGACACGGCCTCGAGAGCAGAGTAAGACACGGCCGAGATCCGATCCTGGGCCAGCGTTAGTCAACTCAGAATAGCTCGGGGTAAAAGGCAACTGCTTAAGTAAACTGTTTAGTCCTCAAACCTGCGACTAAAGGTTTTGACGTTTAGCTCACATCATGTCTGTGTCATTAAGAAGAATCCCATAGATCCATCGCTACATATAAACTTGTTTGGGTACAAACATCAGCAGCCTTCAAAATAAATGGTATGATCAGTGTGTTTCTAATTCTCCTTAAACATGACAGATGTGCTGCTACTAACCCAACACAGACACGAATATGTACAAAAGACAGTTGTACTTACTTGAATTACATAAACTAAATAATAATAAGTCAATAAATAATTATAAATATTAAGTAAATAGAGCCTATACCTCCAGTGAGGAGGCAAAATCCTATACACGATCGTCTAGTTCTTATAGTGGTGATATTAAAGGGAAAAAAGGAAGAGCTTTATTATAATTATTATTATAGTGTTGTTTATTTATTTTGCATGAAAATAGTTTAAAAAGAGCAACAACAACAAATAGATCAGCTGAAAATCTATTTATTAGTTTCTGAGTAGATCCAATAAATAAACCAACATAGGGCCGATACAAAATATATCCAAAATTGGAAAGAAATCAGCTGTCAATGTGAAATGAAATAAATCTATGAAACGTCACGTTGAAGGCTCAATATTGCTCAGAGTACAATTTGATTTTCCAATATATAACACAAAAGCAGCTCGCAGGGCTTCAACGTCCAACCTTGAATATTAACTCACGAGAGAGAGAAACAGAGAATTGACAACATGCTAAGATGTAGTAAGACTCCCACACCGCTGCTTTAATAGTTCACTCATGAGGATCTGTTCTCTTTGTCACTTTTTATTACTGCAGCTTTATCTTTTCATTTATTTTCCCTTCCTCAATCTACACTCAGTGTCCCATAATGACAAAGCGAAAACAAAAAGGAAAATTGTTTATATCTCACTGTTTCATGTGAGGTGCTACACCTGATAAATAATGAAGATTATTATACGTGTGTTAACTTAACTTCCTTAGTTTGTTTCCTACTGTATTGAGAGAATTACACGAGTAAACAAGGGAGTTATTTTCGACACAAACTGTTTGCCTCTCAACTGAAAATAAAAAACAACAATCCAAAACACCATTGCAAAAAAAACAATTTTAAATTAAATAAAGCTCATGACAAAATAAATAGGAAAATACTTTAACAGCCAAAACAAGAAAATAAAACAGAACTAGAAAAATAAATAAATGCTGCATTTTGTGAGGCAGCCGCACAATTTCAGCCTCAGACCGACGCACATAGATCTCCTGCTGGATTCCCAAGTATAACCAGGTGGCCCCACACTGTTCTAACCACATTACACAATAGCATCACTGCTGTGGACACTGCCATAAAAAGTGAAAACCCCCCTATTTTTTGCTTTCACGGCACAAGATCAATATCTTCATATATAGGTTTCAGAGACATTTTGGTTTTATGAACTAAAAGCTCCACTGTTGCTTCTGCCTCCACTCGGGTAACTTTGCGCCGTGGCCCCGACTGATTTAAGAAATAATAAAAACCAAACAGCTGGCCCGCTGGACGGGTATTGATTTCCCCTCAGCAGAGGCAGATCAAGAGGTACATTTATGATCAGACAGGGTGCAAGAAATTATACCATCGCACAAACCCACTATTGATTGGACGGAGCAGCGTTAAAAAGTAAACCGCGCCTACACAGTTTGTGTTGGTGGCGGCGAGAGGAGAGGTAGAGGGAGAGGAGGGGGGAAGAGAGGAGAGGAAGAGGAGGAGGGAGAGGAGAGGAAGAGGGAGAGGGAGAGGAAGAGGAGGAGAGGAGAGGAGAGGAAGAGGAAGAGAAAGGGGGAGGGGAGAGGACAGGAGAAGGGAGGAGAGTAAGGGAAAGGTGAAAGGAGAGGAGAAGGGAGGAGAGGAAGAGGAGAGGAGAGGAAGAGAAAGGGGGAGAGCTGAGGAAGAGGAAGAGAAGGGGGAGGGGAGATGACGGGAGAAGGGAGGAGAGGAAGAGAAAGAGGAAGAGAAAGGGGGAGAGGAAGAGGAAGAGGAAGAGGAGAGGAAAAAGAAGAAGAAGACAAAGAAGCAGCAGGAGAGCTGTGTTCCCGGCAAAATTAACCAAAACTCAGAAGTCAATCATTCTGTTAATGTGAACGACAGCTCATCAATCACTCATTTATCGATTGCACACGTCCGTCACCAGGGGTCATAATATTTATTCAAGCTATTCTTGATATTTTCTATCACTGCTGAAAGTTATTTGCATAAAAATGAGCAAACAAAGTATGATGTCAATCGTCAAACACATTTAATATAAAGGATTTTACTTAACTGTACATGAGTCGTTCCATGCATCCTGCTGCAAATTGCATCGGCATTGGACTTCTCTCAAATATTAGTGAGCCTGAATTTCTACATTTATTTCTAATAATAACAATAACAGTATTGTTTCTCTAATATTTCTGGCTTGTTTACTGCAGAGCTTTTATTTATAATCCCAATTCCTGGGAAAGTAATATTTCAATCAATAAGACGAGCTCTGAAACTTTTCATGAATAAATTCAGAGATCAAAATGCCATCATTGATTCGATGTTCTCTTCCCATCAAGTTAAACAGTCTCTCTCCCTGCAACAATTTCAAGTTGTTTCTCTCTCAACTTCCTGTAAAAATACATCAAACTACAGATGTTCACAAACTGTCTTTTCATTGAGGCTTTAATATTTGATGAGGCACAGGCAACAGCAGCAGGACAACGAGTACAAATCTAAATAGTTCTTCTATTTTCTTCCACCAGCATGTGAAAGATCCAACGTGATACAAAAAAAAAAATACAAAGTGATATTTCGCACAAAACAAGATTGACTTGTTTGGTTCATTAACCACATGAACAGATGAATAAGTGATTAATTGAATGAACAAATGAGTGTGTGTGTGTGTGTGTGTATGTGTGTGTGTGTGTGTGGAGGGCAAACCTCCAACACCTCCTCCTGCCACATCAAGGTATGTCACTGCCTCCCTCTGGTGCTGCAGGGAAGCACACACCTCGCTGTGGAGCAGATTGTCTCCAACACCGTCCCTGGCTCTTTATGGGTCTTTATCAAAACCTAACTGCTCTCAATTGTCACTTCAGCTGCGATTAAACACAGTGAGGAATTCCCCTTTTTGTCTTTGCAGCCGCACTAATTCACCAACGGAGGCCGGGGGAATGAAAGCGACTCTCCTGCAGGAGGTGAACTACGTGTCACGCCGAGACTTTATTTATCCAAAGCACAGTTTACAGAACCGAGGCGTGATGACGTAAACTGGATATCGAATTCACGCGGGAGGCAAAGAAAGGTTACATCAGCATAGGGCTAATCACATTTGCCTGCAAGCATCACTCTGGCTTCGACGCCATAAATATGATGTTACTCGGAACTGATCTCATAGAAAAGATTAATTAAGACGTTAAATGAGTTTCACATGCAAATGGAGTGAGGATCGGATGCGGTGGGGATTCGAACAATTGTGTTTCTCATCAGCCGAAACAAAGGGCGTATTGGTTTCACGGTATCCTGACAAAAGTCTTTTCTTCTTTTCCTTCCTGCGTCATCTTCTTCAATCCTCAGCTCCCTTCCTCTCCCTCAACCCCTCGTCCGTCCCCTGCTCTCCAGCCTCTCCATCGTCTCCATGATGACATTTGGTCACTGTAAAGAGCTGTGACTGTGCCGTTAACTGCAAGGAGGGAGGAGGTTGTCACGGTTACCTGATGCAGCATGGTGCTGGACCATCTGCCATGCAAAAGACAGCTCCCTGCTGTAATTACAGAAAAACCCCAAGCAGCCTGGAAGCCGTGGTGGACAATATTAGGACAAGAGGTGTGTGTGTGTGTGAGAAGGAAAACAGACAGAAATAACTGGGAGTGTGTGTGTGTGTGTGTGTGTCTGTGTGACAGTGCTGAAAGTGGATAAAGATATTAGCCACATAAGTTGAACTTGTGGCTTTGCTGTTCAACAACAGGATGTCCTCGACCGATCAGGGCAGATCAAGGCTTTTTTTTTTTGTTGGATCCATCCGCTCCAGCTCCAACATAATGAAACCAGTTCCTTTGCTGTTCCTTTGTTTTGTTTTTTAACCTATTGTGCATCACAGACCAGCAGCTGTCAAAACCTCCACATATTGTGCTCCTTTAAAACACTGAAACTTCCCCCACCCACACACACACACACACACACACAAACACACAGACACACAACGAGTGTAGTGAGCAAAGCTACCAGAAAGTGCACAAACTTTAGCCACAAGTTTCAAGTAATGATATCCACACATATATCACGACATTTGCAATCAAAGTGCTTAACGGTCAATTTGTTTCACGCTCAATGATGAAAACTAGATTTGACCTTCACTGTTATGTTATGGAAAAGGTATTATAGAGAAGATGTAATCTATGCAGGGCTAATTAACTAAATAACACAACTTCGGCCACACTTTGGGCTAAGTGAGACCGGTGCTGATTCATCTAATAGGTAAATATAAATATTCAGATGCTGCTCCGTATTAAAGGATAACTCAGCTTTTGGTCAAGAATTGAGTGTGGATTATAATATGGATTGTTTGGGGGCAGATGCTGATCCTGAAAATTAGCGAGTAAAGAATTTCTGATACCAATAAATCGGCACATTTTTACTTGGATGAAGAAAATATATTTTTGATGTAAAATGGAAACATGACATCACATCTTTTCTGAATTGTTTATTCTGTGAAATATTGGATCACATTGGCAAACATGAATGCTGATATACAGTATGTCGATCCGCCTCTACTTATATGATGATGTTTTTCTGTTTATATACTCTTTATACACAATGATGGACCAAAATGTGGGGTTACAACTATGAACAACATGGTATTATTATCATTATTAGTAGCAGTAGTACAATATTTCAGTACATGTTCAACTTTTACAACAAGTTTCCCCGTACAGCAGAGACAGAGGAACGTGTTCTGAACCATTCCATTTGTTTGAAATGTATTATTTTTAATTCCTTTGTAAAGAAACCATTATGTCATATGGCTCCAGCCCCAGAATTGACTGTGTTTTCATTACAGCCTGGTAGTTATGACGGATGCAGAGGGACTGAACATCGTCTCTTTCATCGCTTCATTAGACCTCCTGTTGAGCTCGGCTACAGAAGAATCCAGCTTTCACATGTTTACTCCGTTTCCTTTGTGCTAATATGAGACCAGGGTGTGTCTTTGAAACGCGGCCGCTGCATTTACAAAAGAATGAGTTTGCCATCATTTCTATTTATGACAAATCCGGGTTTGTTTGAATAATTCAGAGAAATAAAAGCTGTGTTTGAATAAAGGTGACGTGGTTTAGTTTGAGAGGTTTTTATGATTCATCAGATATTTATCCAGTGAGCTTATCGAGCCTCATTCACCACCACACCTTTTCTTTTCCAATATGTACGTGAAGAACAGAATAAGATACAGGGTTGGTATGAATTCCTTCTTTCCACAGAGATACTGATATTTCATAGTTTGGTTTTATCTACAGTTTTGAAGTCCAATACAGGCAATAACAACTATAAAAATAGGACTATAAATGTAATAATTGTGTCCTGAGGTCCAGATGTGGTCCAGAAACGCAGTATCATTAAGCCCTTAAGATTTAAGATCCAATAGGTTATTGCCAATGACACGTTTGTCAATAGGACTAACTGATTCCTGCAGTGACCCTTGACAAATGGCAATAAAAACACAGATGCTGCTATAACAATACAAAACCTAATAGACTCTAGTTTCAGTCTGGGGATGACATGTGTCTGCAAACAGCCTGGCAGTTGCAGTGAGTCTAGTTCTTTCCTCCCACGTCCCGATGTGACTGACAGATGAAACCATTTACTTCTATTTTCTCCAAATTGTAAAAGCATATGGTTTTTATTTTTGTCCCCTAAACATTGTGATCCCTGTTTGGAAAAGTTACTCAAAGTTTCCGCAGGGTCTTTAAATAGTCTTAATTTGTATCATCTCCATTTTAGGCCTCAAATGATAAATGTTTTAGCAGCGTGCATAGTTTGTAATGTCTCCGTGTGTTCTAGTTCTTTCTCAATTATACAGATATTAGCGCGCTGGAATAAAACTACAAAGAGCAACATGGAGGTAATAACTAATAACAGACGCTCCAGGTAAAGAGGGGAAAGATTCCAGATACCTCTCGTCTCTGCCTGTAGTTTGAGAGATAACGTGGTGGATCGAGGCTTTTTCTCTACTTCACCTTATCTTCAATTATAGGGAACTGGAAGTAATTGTAGGACTCTGATTTTTCCTTCATATCTGCTGCACTTGACCCGGGTCTCAAATTCCATTCATTGCAGAAACCCCTTTATTGCAAATTGAACATCACACTCAGATGACTGATACTAGATGAAAGCATACGGGGCCTTTGTCATGTGGTCGTGACTTTCTCCGCAGGTTAATGGAATCAGACCGTGAGACGTAAACACTTCAACAGGTCACACTGTTGATTAATATCCTGATTCCAGTGTGACGAGGCAGCCGGTGGATCTCACCTGCTCATCCCAGCTGCTTTTAAGTCAAGAAGCTGTTCCAGTCCACATTCCTGTGCAGTGACCTTAATGAAGCAAGTAGCAGGAGAATGTGATTTCAGCTGATGCTCAGAACCCTTGCCTCCTCGTCTGTAATCCCCCCCGGCATCAGCGCCCGGTGAGGGTGAGTGGACCGGACACTTCGGAGCAAGGATCACAAACAGTCCCTGCGGGGATGGTTACCAAGGGCAACAGCGTAGGTCACACGTGGGCATCGCTGCACGGCATTGACCGGGGCAAAGAATTTGATGAATAGCAAACTCCTGCTGCTGTACTTTTTTTATAATAAAGTGCAGAAAAAGCAATTAAGAACCAAATGTGGTTTAAATTGCTTGGTGATCCAATTAAAAGCGAAGCCCCGCAGATAGCAGTCTGCTTCTAATGAGGTAAAATTAACAGCATTGGCATTGCCTCTTCCTGACTGTCTCCCCATACAAGAACTTCCTCCTTTCTGCCTTTTCATATTTCTCTTCCTGTGGGCATGTCCTGTTCTGAATGTCTGCGGAAAATAAATATGTGTATTTGGAGTTATTATCGCTCTCTAATTTACCGTAATGAAAGTGCTAGCCCGTGCTGGCGGATGAGCCATTTTAATTTAAGCATCGAATCCAGGCATGCATATTAATGACCTTATTTGCATAAATCATGTCACTCCACTCGGGATTCCAATTAAACCCTTGATTAATTGCTAGGCTGACCCGTTAAATAGAATCCTTTAAGTGGTTCAACAGGCCACTGCCGCCTGTTGACATACAACACACACACACACACACACACACACACACACACACACACACACACACACACACACACACACACACACACACACACACACACACACACACACACACACACACACACACACACACACACACACACACACACACACACGATTCACTCGGAGTGAAATTACTCAGAAGAAAAAGATCTACTAATTTTGAAAGGTGAACAGTTGAAAACCTGCAAGATGAAACGAAGAGTCAACAACCGAACTCACTGAGTCAAAATTCAGTTCAGCGACACTTCGCTGGTCCAACGAGACAAAGATCTCACTTTTCCCAGATAATCATGAAAACCACAAAAGGTGTTGGACATTTGATTTTTTTTTTCTTCTGGTTCTCTAGGCCTCTGGTTTGAATTGAGTAAGAGAAAAACTTTATTTTATGCAAGAAAAAGCACAAAAAACTGAGATTTTTAAAGAGATTCCACTGTGAGTTAAACCACTATTATCCTTAACAAATTAAAGATAATATGAAATATGAGATATAGAAAAAACAATGACTTGTTGCACGCATGCATGTATTTTTTCACTCCTCTCAGTTTGGACAACTGTGAACTGTGTTGTTTCTTTTCTATACATCTTGATGCAAGAGGTACAAATGCAGTAAAGGTCTAATTGAACAGACAAGTTTTTAACTTTTCGCTCTCGTTTCACTTTGGTTTATTTCACTCTCCGTCTTCAAAGTCTGTGCATCTTCCAACAAAAGGGTTTTTCTTTCTCTTGCCGAATACAGTTTACATAGTTACTACACTTTTTCAACGGCCTGCATTAAAAAAAAACTACTCTTAACATAGGTAAAGACCTGCAGTCTTCATGTGGTGAGACTCAGGCAAGTCCAGTTGCCTAACTGTCCAACTCCGGCTGTTCCATCATCCTACATATACCCCTATAGGGGAAACTTTTGAAAGGTACTGGGGTGAAACAGTGTCATGATCTTATCTGTGCTGGAAATCGAGCCTTTCCTTATTGTCAAAACTTCGTACCAGTGGCAGACAGGATTGCATAGTCAAAGCGATTCAAAACACAGATGGAGTTATTGTTCGTGATCCATTCCTCCTTCCACATTTACTTTAAATTCTAAGTTAAAGCATCAGTTCATGATGGAAAAATGTGAAACATCGTGATAGTGGCACTGACTGGCCGATCAAATGCACAACAACAGCTTCCAGAGCAGTAAACCAGATTGCAATGATATGATATTCTCGGATGGCACCATCAGCTTCCTGCTGTGCACAAAATGACTGTTTACTGTCTTTACCATAACAATAACAAGTATATGGGAGTGTTGTAAACCAGCCCTCTGTCGGGTGGTGTAATCTCACTGTGGCTTGGGAAAATGATAACACTCCACTCTGCAATCCAACAGCATTTCTACATGCAAAAATATAAATGTTGAAGAGTTCTCACAACTCATGCTGTGAAATACACGGCAAAAAAATAAACATCAGATTATCTGCATGTGGAGTATTAATCTGGAGTTCAGGGTTTGATACTGAACGACACAGATCAGACGTAGCAGCGCGTCGCATCCAGCTCGGGACTGTCGGCTCTGCACGCCGGCTGTCTGTCACACTCTCAGGTCACAGAGCTGGTGTCTGGCAGCCTGACTGACACAGTGTGTGTGTGTGTGTGTGTGTGTGTGTGTGTGTGTGTGTGTGTGTGTGTGTGTGTGTGTGTGTGTGTGTGTGTGTGTGTGTGTGTGTGTGTGTGTCCGACCCAGTTTGCTGTATACAGTCACATGATATTGGCTCATCCCACATACAGTATATCAATACCAGTTTATCCGGTGCACAGCACATAAAGTAAATATTTTTGCAGGTTTCATTTTTATGTATAGTTGAGAGGGAATTTTTCCGATAGAATATTGAAATATCATTAACATTTATTTTGTTTTTATGTATTATTTTTGTATTTTTCGCATTTATTGCAAGAAAAGTATATTTTTAAGGAAAAGATCATAACATTTGTTGGTTCCAACATTTTCAAATATATATATTTTTTAATGGGAGCAATTTCAAGACATTGCATTAGCAGCCCTATATTTGTATAGTCATTTAAAAGTACTCACTACTACTTAAATAAATTATGTTGTAAAAAGAGCTATATTTTACGTGCTTGTTAAAAACAAACAAATACTGGCTGATATGGCTAAAAGTCGCCCTCTCAGGTATCACATACATTCTGTGTGTGTCCTGATAGGAGTGAGGAGTGGAAGCTCCGTGTGCCCGGCTCCATGCTGGACCCGTCAGACTTGGCAAACGCACGCTGTCATCTGACCCGATCCTCTGTCCCACTGGCCTGACGCCAGCCTGCTCAGCCACAGTGGATTAATATGTGCTGGTGTGTTTTGTGTGTCTGTCCTGACGTCACCGTCTTCTGCTGCCGACTGCTGCACAGTGAAGCTGCGGCAGCGGACGAGACGCATGTCTGACTGCACACAAACACGCCGTTGTTCGCTCCGAGGCACGTCACTGTCGCCACACTCGGAAATAAATGCATGATAAGTACTGCATGTGCAAGTTTTCCCGTATCTGCACAGTTAATTGTCAGAGACAGGATCAGGGAGAAGGAGGCTTGTGTGTGTGGAAGCTGCAAAATGAAGGCTGAAATCTAATTTACATTTTCTGTGCATTAGTAGAATATGTCTGTGCTGTGTTCTCCGCATCTGTGCCTCTATAATATGTTCTCAAAAAAAACTGTAATCCCTATTTTGGTTTTGTTTGACTCTTTCCATTTCTTCGGACACATTTGCAGGATAAAATGATTTCTTTCATAGAAGATACAGACGATTTCCCCCAAGAAAAACTGTATTATTTTGGAATTGTCTCTGAATTTGTTTTGCTTGGTCTCGATGTATCTTCAGGATCAAAAAACTCCACAGAAAATTGCCCACTCCGCAGTATTAGAGGGTTTCTGAGTTATCAGTCTACACACAGGAGCCTATAGCTTGCCAGTTTTTCTCTGGGAATTTTATCATGACAATAGCGGAGCCGCCTCCGGGCCCTCTTAAGCTTCCCTCATTTCATTTCCATCTCTATTGCTCTCCAAGTTCAGTTACATTTGGCTGTGCGTCACCATGGCAGCGGACACTGCCCCTTATGCCTGACTCAGACATCATCCGGAGCGTTTCAGCTCGGAGTGAGTCATAAATGAGTCCCACTCGCCGCTGCTGCTGAAAATAGGCTCACTTTCCTCCTTAAGATGTCTCTGGAGAGAACGTCTGTGATCATCTCTCAAAGTGCTTATTCCATTCTGCAACAAACATCTCCCAAAATAAAAAAAGGGAGCGAGGAATGTTGGGATCCAGTCGAGAGGATAAAGACGGTTTAAGGGACACACACACACACACACACACACACACACACACACACACACACACACACACACACACACACACACACACACACACACACACACACACACACACACACACACACACACACACACACACACACAAGGAAGCTGAGCGTACAAGCTCAGACAGGCTACTTTAATATATGCAAATGTAACCTATAGTAGGCAATATTTTCCATGTTACAATATGCAGTGTACAACTTGCTCGTCCATGTGCCTGTGTAGCCCACTACTCTACAAATATATGTACACAGGGGCGTTAAGTAGGGGGGCCAAGGACCCCTTACCTACTTCCTGCCCCCCTCCTTCCCGCGGCCTTGCTCAGAACCACATCCACTATGAAACGTGTCCTTCATTTTTAAATCAAATCCACAAAATACTCATAACCAACATGGTGTTCCTAGCTCCTGCTACTGTAGCTGCATCCACCACCACATTGTGCCGTGATGGTTCCCACACAGAAACACACGCAGAGAGATTCACAAGGTGCAAACAACACCAGCCCTGCTACTGCAACTGGTAAACAAGATAGAGTTTTGTGCAGAAGGACTGAAATTCATTTGGTTTGTATGCTGTGTGTGCGCGTCTATGAGCATGTGCAAGTGTGTGTGCGTGTCGTGTGTGTGTGTTCATGTGCCTCCAGGCCCCCAGTTCCTCTAAATGAGAAGCTTCCTTTTTTTTTCCCCATTGTGATGGGAGGGGAAGACAAGGGGGACGACGAGGGGGGACGAATATTTCCCCCGCCTGAAATTTGTAAATGAGATTTGCTAACCCTGGGCACGACATCCATTCTAAGTCCCCCGTCTAGGGAAAACAGTCATTTCTGTATCTCCATTTCCCGTATCTCGGAAAATCTGTACACTCCAACGAGGGCGGTTAATGCGCTGGCCTGTCACTCATCAAAAGCTGTGGTTCATTTGCCCTTTACACACCTGCTAGAGCACTGCCACCAAATACGTTTGGTGGCCAATTCTCAGAATCTGGAGGCTTAACTGCTCTACACTGGAAAAAGAATAGATATCAATTAAAATATTACCCGATTAAATTTGAAATGTTTTCCAAAAGGCATGTGTTGTTTTATTCCCTGCAGCAAAACCTTATCTAACCTCCATCTAGTACAATTAAACAAGAGGGAAGAGTTGATTCCAGTCCTGAGGATCATGATGATATTATAGTGAAAGTAAGTGTAGTGTGGTCATGTTTTAAAGAAAGTTAAATTTGCGACTATAAACATTATTAAGTGATTATGTCTTGTATCAAAAACAGAAAATACTTGATAAATGTTTATAATTGATTTAACTGCTAATCTTACGTCTTGTTAGCAGACCTGTTAATTAAATGAGTCTTTATTATTGACCTTTATGTCCTTGTACTCTGCGTGAACATTTTAAATCAATTGTAATTTCTTTTTTTTGCTTTTGGGTGAATATGGAACAACATGCTTGGAGCTAACGTCAATGTGATTCAAAGGTCAATGTGAGACTTTATACTTAAGACTGTATCATTTTCAACATCTCCATTTAACTTGTAGTAACTCACTAGTTTATCCATTATTTAATGCCACATTCCTTTATTTTATACTTTATCTTCAATTATCTCTGATAAACTCTCTGGAGATTTATGTTTTATACCTTGCTGATGTTTTTTTAAGTTTGCCCCTTTTGACACAGCCTCACATTACTGTCCTTTCCCCCTGTGGCGATCCAGCTCTGTAGAATAATGGCTTCGTAATACATCAGTTCAATATGGTCCAGGAGCCAGGGTCTCAGAGAGGTTCCACGTAGAATGGATGTGTGTAGCCACAGTCATTTAGCAAAGAGTTATCTATCTGTCCAATAAAACCTGCCTGTACGCTAAAAATAGGCCCATTCAGAGCAGAGTAGAAAGAGGATATGCTCCAGCTGTCCTGGCACAACAATCCGTGCTCTCAATCCACCACCACCACCCTTTCTATGGGATTTGTGAAGCCTGTGAAAACGTGCCAGTGACCCAGTCTCCCAGCTTTCTCCTCCAAGGCCGTTTGAGGTCTCCTAAGTCAGCGATTAACGTCATTACGGGTGTTACTTAAATCTGCTGGTGGCCAGACAAAGGGGAGAGGAGACATGTACTTGTAGACAAAGAAATACAAAAATGGAAAGCACATGGTCCGTGAGCACAACCATGGTGCAAGTTCGTGCCAAATTTCTTTGAAGGTTTGTTTGTCTCAGAGAAACGTTACCTGAGGTCACCTAACTCGTGTATTTACTCGAGTGGCACGGAGTCGAGCTCATACCTCTGCCAAGGCTCAGCAGTCCCTTTAAATTCAATCAACCCGCACCAAATTGTACACACTCACAGATATCAGTCCTCTAAATGTGCCTTTTCCATCTTGATCCATTAATTATTCATTCAGGGAAATGGTGAAAATGTATTAAAATAAGAAAAACTTATCGAGCACCACTTTGTCCAGATCAAAATCCATTGGGTTCTTTCTTGGCTTGTGTCCCATCCTCCAACCAAATTGTGTGTGCTTATAAACAAACCAACATACCCATAAGAATACAGAATACATAAAATAACACGAAAGTGCAATACAAGAGACTGAGGGAAATATTAATAAAGCACACCTGAATGAAAATAAGTGAAAATATCTTTGTTCTTTAACAAAGCAATTACAATAATTTGCATTCCACAACAGCAATTTCAAAAAACAGAAAGGGAGACTGCATGAAAACTGCAGAGAATGATGTAGTCAATGGCAGAGCGAGGAGACTGTGATCAGGATTAGGAGGCGATCTGGATTACTCCGAGGATCTGGAGCCTTCGCTGCTGCAACTGCAGGCGTCGCATGACGTGAACAAAAACGCAGAGTCAGGCCGAGAGCGCGAGTCGAGAAAATGTCTGTGCGTGCCCGTGTGACCGTACGTTTTCATTTGACGACGTCAGGCCTGCACGAGGCTTCTGCAATTCTGCAGGATGAAATCGTCCATTGTAATATTTTAATTCTATCATGGAGAAATCCCTTGAGTAGACGACTATGAGATATATTGTCATACACTAATCATGCCGTGTGTAATAGCTCTTCGCTTTAATATCTATGAAGTTAACAAAGCACAGGCATTAAGTCAAATATGTATTTTATCCTTTTCAGTACAATTGGCTCGTATAACAAGCGAACTAATAATACTTGAGAAATAACTTAATTACCGCTCGATCTCTGCAGCGCTCTAATTATAGCCTTTATAAAAGAGCAGCAGTAATGCACTTTTAAGTGTAATGGGAGTTTACCTAATTAGGCCTATCACACATAGACACACGTACACACTGACGCACTGGTGAGAAAACTGTCATTCGGTAATTAGCAGTGGTGATGAAACCCTCTATTACCATTTCATTTACACGCCATCACGGGGCACAGTCGGCTGACCCGCGCACATGCACGCGGCCCAGCTTCGCTAACAGCTTTTAAAACAGTCATATCTTTATGACACAACCTCGGCTCGGCACAGCGTGATGCATGAGCTGGTTTACCTTTTTATTTCCTCAATCTGCTCAAAGCCGGGGCGGTGTTTTTACCATTATCTACTCACAGTAATGACCTCTTATATCTCCACTGGTGGTGTTAATGAGTGGGCAGGCGCGGCGAGTCGTACGGCTGCAACTAATAGGGCCGGTCACACAGCCTAACAAGGTGTGAATATACACCGGGGCTCTTAAGTCTGAGACCGCGTTCCCGTTTACTTTAATGGTTAGGCGGTCTCAGACTTTTGGACCTGTGGCGCTGTGTGTTTTACAGGCCCCAGGGAGCATGATGGAGGTGTTTGCTCTAATTATCATGGAGCTGGTGGGGGGGCCCCGAAGATGCCCCTGTGAGCTGCACAGCTCTTTGTTTTAAATTCACATAGATGTGAAGATAATATCTTGCATGGCCTGGACTAGTTTTTCTCCAAGGTATAATGGGTTATTAAACCGGATGAATGGCACGTGCTGCTTTTGCCAAATCTCTGAACTGGATACATGAACTTCCTGATTTCCACACTTGGCCGAAACTATCATGGGACATCCTGCAGCAGTTTTCTGATTTTCAACCCTTATTCCGTGGCCGAGTCACAGGGATGGCACATCCGCAGTAAATGCCAGAGTTCACTGTGGGTGGGGGGATACCACAAGAGTCATGCTTTTGTTAATGTGGCTGTGATCTGAGATCTGACTTTCACTGAATGAATAGTTTACCAGATAACAGTTAGATTTCTGTTGTATCCCACTGATCACATATGTGGATCACTCTCCCTCCTTCTCTCTTCCTCTCTGTGTGTCAGTGGGTTGGATAAATGACATTTAAATGTCACTTTCATTTAATTAATTTCCCTTCCTGGCAGCAAGGTCAGATCAACAAAGACAGGCAGCGTCTGATCCGTGTTAGATCCCGGGCGAGAGGAGGGTCCTGAGGGAGGGTCAGCTGACATGGGTTGTGTGAGGTCACTGTGTCGGTCTGAATGGGTTAAAAAATATACAGATAAATCCCAGAGGGCAGCATAATGTCTCACTTCAGATGGGGCCGTCAGGAACCAGATGTTAGAGCCAACTGGTTGTATTAATAAACCCACTGAATACCCACCAATATTCCAATATTAACACAAGACTAAGTCTGAATAAGACACGATCATGTAACAGCATTTTCTGATTAACTTAACCGGAATAAGGTCACACTTGGAATAAGCTATAATCAATTTAAGACATGTGGAGTAGAATATATATAATACATAGACCTGTATATGTCTTGATCCCATTATAACGTCCTGTTGGAGTTTCCATAGCATTTTTTCTAAAGCATGTTGTGTTTACAACTAAATCCAAGACAAAATAATGTGATAATATGTCTTATCTGTCATTGTGTGGTGTGTAAAAATGAGCTATTTTAAATATGAGAATAATTGTTATTTTTTTACCATTCAACAATAAGAATTATATATTTCTTACACGTGTTGGGTCGTTTCGGGCCATTAAATAACATTTACATCCGAAGTGCAGCTTTTCTTTTCCAAGAGCATTTCTGCACCACACAATTATGGTGAATGGGAAATAAAATAAAAAATATTGTTGCTTACAGGACTATTTCCAGCATCACTGTTTGAACGGATCAAAAAAGAAATCCCACTAAGATTTAAGAGGTACAATTGTCACAGCTTTTTTTGTTTTATATTCATGCACATGCGTTTGAACTCCAATATTTGTCATATTAAGGGAAACCACTTTTCCGACCAATATTTCACCAACTCTCACGAGCAACACTTCTCAGTACAGTCGCGCTCATGTGTTTCTCATCATTACACCCAGTTAAACTGTTGCTTATAAGATGACAGACATGCAATCATCCAGCACAATAAATATCATAGGACAGATTTAATAAAGCATAATTTCCGTGTTGTGTGGTTTCTCTTTTTCATTTGCTTGGGTTCAACGTAAAAAAAATATTGTAAAATCCCCAATTAAAAAAGACTCAAGCAGTGACAAGAAAATCTCATATTGCTCTTTTGCTTCCTCAAGATGTTATGACGACTACGAGCCAAGGCTTCGTCTAAATCGTGGAAAATATTGATGCTAAGGGCTTGATTATAATTAATCAAACAACATTTCGGAGTGGAAACAGATTGTCCAAGTGGAAATATTTGAGCGCATGTGTCGGGGACTCGACAGTGGAGCATCTGTCACCGCAGACAGAGCCGAGCTGAGGTCATCTCCATGTGACCGCTCTCATCAAGACCACGTCCTGAAAGACACTTTTATTCCATGTCAGGACATTTAATGGAATAACAACACTGTGGCAGGACATTATCATTTTAAGTTTTGGATTTTCTTGCTCAGATTAGTGACCTTTTCATGCAGATTTATACTCATAAAGACACTAATTGTATGAGAAATTAGTTTAAATGTGAAATGGATGTATAAGAGATATGGTGGCTTCATTTCGGGGATAGAACTCGGGGCATACAATCCATTTCCATACACTGTTAAATAAAAAGTAAAATGCCCTTAGTCTCCAATTCTGAATCTGATTCACTCTATATTTCCACACTTGGGCTTGATTCAAGAACCGTGGCTCCAATTGAAGGAAACAACGGTTTGATAGCATGACGAATATATAAAAGAGCCAAGAAATCTTTTTCCTACTTTCTACAATTCGCTCCACAAGTTACTTATTCATTAAGTACTGAAATCTTTTTTTTGTTCATTAAAAACTGGAAGACAAAGGCGTATAGTTGGAAAATAAAAAACTAGCATTAGCTCCAATGATATCATTCAAAACGACATTATGAATTCCGGCCAAACAAATAAAGACAAAGTCGTAAAAATGAGACACAATAAAGAACGGCTACACTCGATGTGAAGGAAAACTCATTTTCCAGCTTTTCCAATGTTAATTAATACATTTGCCTCACGAACCAAATTTCTATCTCTTCTGATTCGTTCAGTTTGTTGAATGCAAAAAAGAAGAAGGCACTTTTTACTCTTGAAAAAAGAAACGTGACAAAGAAAGGAGTTTGCAAGTCTGAAAAATGGGGAAACTTGTAAAACCAATAACTGCGGGGCCCCTTTCTGTGTTCCCACTCCCCTAACAAGATCCCCCTCTCTGATGCAGAATGGCCACAAGCCACATACCATTGGTGTTGGACGAACATGTAATCCACTAACATTCCCTTTGAGGCAGCGAATGCCAGGCTGCATATTTTGCTTCTATAAATCCACCACAAACAATCGTCTATAAAACATGTCTTTCAATGTACATAATAGTTTTATAACTTCGAGAGCCATTATAATGAGCAGTTTATCACCAGAAATGAGAACATTAAATATAGGCTGTATATGTTTTCTGGCAGGAGGAGAGCTCCACTCCGTGAGAGCCGTGCGGGCTGGAGAATTGCTAATCTTGCACATTTGGCAATTCTGCACGAGTCTTCCTTGACCTTTGCTTCGCTGCCAAGTCATCGCAAACGGAGAGAGTGAACAGTTCCCAGCTTTGACACTGAGTCAGACACAAACCCCCCAACAACAGACATGCCTCCGCTTAAGCTTCACACACACACACACACACATCCACAGGGTGCACAATTCATTAAAAAATAAAAAATGCAAGGGGCTGATTTTTCTTTTTTCTTTTTTTTAATCACAGCTAAGGATTTTTTCCAGATGGCCTCCTAAACGGGGTGTTCTCATGCTTATATTCTCATGCCAAATTGCAGGCCAACAAATATTTTAGCATGAACCAACTAAATGCACAACAGCAGCATTTGTTTTTTTATGTTGTTTATGGCTTTAACTTTTCTCTGCAAAAAACAAATATACATTGTATTGTTTAAAAAATGGGTTTTTGTGAGCACATGTAAAAACGACCTCCACCGCGGATTCCAAATGTGACTCTCTTTCCCAGACAGCGACCCTGGACACCTGTCAACCGCAAATAAACGCTGGTTATTTGCCGTTTGAGAGCGCGGAGGCCGGAGGTCAACGGGATAGGATGTTGAAGTCGGGCCGAGCCGGAGTCATGACTGGTGACTCTGCCGAGTCCAATGAGCCTCTTAGGTCATCTGTGTCGAGGGGGGATTAGGAGCGGTCAGTGATCCCATCAAAGCAATGTGTCACCAGCACTGTGTCTTACCGCCGAGCCGCACACTCCAGCGAGCACTGATCCCCTTAACTGACTCTCAGCGGGCCCGGCAACTAAGGCGAGCTGACAGCAGGGCTATTTTCGGGCAGAAATCACCCCTGTTTCGACAGGGCTACGGATAGAGACGGCCCGGGCCCGCGCAATCGCTCTCCATTAGAGAGACTGAAAAACACAGCGGAGGAGCGCAATTTGCCACTTTGCTGCAGAGAGCAACCTTTTGCTCGCGACAGCTCCCAGAAACAGATGAGGGATAAATGTGTTGTGACAGCAGCTAATAAGGTCCCTGTCATCTGCTGGTAGTGTGTCATTGCGAGTGTGTGTTTGTGTGTGTGTGTGTCTGTGTGTGTGCACATATGAGTGCACATGTGTCATCTATGTTTACACCTAGAGTGTGCTTTAAACAGAGAAGTAAAATACACTGATGAGAGCGGAAGAGAGCAGCAGACGGAGTTTGTGTCTTGATATATGACCACATGATAAACTCGCTTGATCTTCCTCTTCGTCAGCTTTTTATGACAGAACAAAGAAGCAATGGATTAAAATAGCAAGTGGGAACAAAGAAATCGTCTCTACAAATAGCCAGAGTCGTAAAAACACAGCACAAATCCCACTGGTAAGTGTTTCCTACCATCTATACTGTTGTTGTTACTAAAGAATATTACGTTTTCTGAGCTCAGCTAAGCTAACAAGCTATAGTAAACAGTATGTGTCCATGCAGAGCTCACAAATAGAGCAAAGGATTCAAAAAATCAACGTGTAATGCTCTTTCACCTTCTCACTAATGATCATCAGTCCCTAATAGGAGATCATGGGCTGAGGCTTGACCTTGGTCACCGCACAGGGAGTTAAACCAATCACCTCCTGCTCTGAGTACTGAAGATTGTTTTCAGTGAGAGAGAGAGGCACACATTGTAAAAGTTTAAAAAGTCCAATTTAAGTCAAATCTCGCTTATCGTTTTATTCATCAGACGTGAGGTTGTTATCGGTAACATTCTGAGCTCAGTCACGGCCGACCAGTATCTGTCAGTTGTTCCAAAAATGAGTGGCTGTTGAAATGCTGCCTCACCTCGACTCCTGACTGGATCCTTCAGGTGTTCCTGCGGCGCTTCATTACGCTTCTGCCAAAGTGGCACCTTCATCATGCTGTCAGTTGAAATGTGGCTCAAAGTGCATCACTGTCAATTACCGCTGAGCAAGTAGGGGCAATTATTTCCGTTAGCAAATCAATACAGTTAGACCGGAGTCTGCATAATTTGTATATGATGCACTGCTGCAAGAAGAGAAAAATCGTACGTCAGACGTTTTGACTTGTCATTGCAGGAAAAGATCAGATGTTGCATGAGTTACATTCAAATCCTGACTGCTATAGAGGCCAATAGGCAGCTTAGTGAGTAAAACATTTCTGATATCGGCTGATATAGACAGGATTCCTAAAATGTCATTATCAAAACCTTATTATAAAGACAAATATCCCTTCTAATATAAGATTTACTGCTATTTACTAAATAGCAGGGAATTGGATTCATTAATGTAAATGTATACGTACAAAAGACGATTCAATTAAGACATTATGTCAGAATGTCAGCTTTAAAAAATGAGCTTCCAATAAAACTCAGATTAGCATTTGAGTAATGGGATTATCACATAATCTACACACATGCAGTTGCACTGTATCTGCCTGCTGTTCTCTGCCGTCGCAGTCGGGTCACATCTCACTTCCCTGCACAGCCGCCGTCTCTAAAAGGTATTTCTGTTGAAGTGCGAGGCGGCGAATATGTGGGCTGTCAAAGGATTAAGACGTCGCAGCATCTCCAAAACTATTAGAGCTGCAATTTATTTTACTTTCCTGACACAGCTCAGCAAAGAAGCCATTAATTTTCTCAACAAAATGGAGCAGTAAGGACTTCTCAAAAGGTCCCTGCCTTTGTGGAGCTGCAGCGCTGGCCGCTCCACGCCGACGAAATAATTTGGTTGTAACAGGTTCAATTTGTGTCAGTGGAAAAAAAAATTGTGTGTGTAACTGTACAGCACTTGACAAGGTACCAGTTTTCAATTTGCCTGCTTACAAAGAGCCCATTGTAATTTGTTTAATGTGCATAATACAGTCATTTGGGCATTGCGTTGCCTCCATGATCAGGGATACTGGCATATTGATTAACCTGCACTTCAGGAAACCTGCAGAGGCTCGGGGAAGACTCCTGAGCTGCTGCCTCCACTGCCCGTTCATATCCGGAGGACGGGTGCGAGATCAATGGCGAACTGGGACGCTATTAGAGCCGAGGCAGCTTCGGCAGCCAGGCAGCCTGGACTTCAAAAGCAAAGTGTGGGAGGAGAAATAACACAAGGTAATTATCTGGGCCCCGCTAGCTACCGCCGAGGCAATCTGCAGAGTGGAGGACGAAGGGGGGAGCTGTGGAGGTGGTGTTCAGGATGTCTGTCCACATTTACCTCAACTCACTGCACCCCCGCTCACTCCGGCAGCGCTGATGGAGAAGACAAAAAAACTTTCCAGTTTCTGTATATTTTACCTGACAGCTTCGTTTCAGTTTGTGTGCATGTAGCTGAACCGCTGATCACTCAATTTCAGAGTTTACCCCCCCCAAAAAAAGGTAGTAATGAAGTGAACACCCTCCCAACCTGACGCACGACTGCTGAAGCCAAATTGCATCGCGAGGTGAGAAGCCATCTGCTTTTCAGGTGAACTTTACAGTCGTGAGGAGTCGTTAGGCGAACGCTCCGAGAGCATCTGGACAACAAGTCATCGCAAAGTCAACCAGGCTCCACTTATCTGACTGCAGCACATTAAACTCATTCTTATTCTGAACATCTGCACGGATTTTAATTTTCTGATCGCTCATTTGGAAGTTGCGAAGAAAATCTTCAGTCGGGGGAATTTAATATAATTTGCTTCCTCTGTTCCTGAATGTCTCTCACATGTGTAATCAAAATAACAGCAATAGTCACCGGAACGACGATTCCGATCCGCGCTTAAAAGCTCAATCCCTGATGACTCGCTCCTAATCGTTAAGAAAAACTCAAAATTACCACAGCAAGGAAGAGATGGGTCTATTTTACATGCAGATGTATTCAGAGGTGAAACTCTTGCACTTAAAGACACTTCAAATACAGAACAATTATAAACACTGCAGCATCAGCGAGTTGACTCCTACCTGCAGCCATGGGCTTTGTGTGACGTAGTTCTGCTCCCGGTTAATGAGTGTAAAGGTCAGCAGCTTGTTATGACACCAATTACAGCGATATTTCAGATTAGCGATGTAAGTCCTCATCATCGGTGGCCCCGGCCGATGCTTCCGATTTCATCAAAGCTAATTGCGGAATAATGAGTGCAACCCAACACAGGGATGCGAGTGAGGTAATCATTCAGGTTGGTTTAGGGGTCGTGTGCTGCGCTTCAGTTAGAGTCACGGGTCAACGCAGGGGTCGGGTTACAGCGAAGTGGCCGGGGGGGCCGTGTTAAGGTCAAAGTGCAGCGACAGCTTTATGACGCACGGATCCAACCTTGAAAGGAAAACTTGACCCGATTCTTCCTTGAGGATTCTTCTATGAAACACACACCCGCAGAGGAAATAAAAAGCTGAGCCCCTTTTTCTCCAACTTTGCACAAAAGACTTTAAACATGATAATAAATAATTTTGCGAAGAAATCGATATATACAATCTCTTGGTGTCGTCTTGTTAGTATTGAATTGGGATTGTGGATTGGTGCAATATCTGTGTGGATGGACACTAAAAATAGATTGTGATAGCAATTCATTGTAAATGGGCCTTAGTTGTTAACTGTTAGTCCAATCTGTCATTTGACCACTTGCTATGAAATTCAGTGACTATACACGCCACTCAAATCAAGGAGTAAGTAGCAGTTACAGTTACGACCATAGACTCTATAAAATGATGGCGAACCTGTATCTGCTTCCTCCTGTTGTACAAAAATGCCGCCATCTTGCCCTTTTAACATCATTTGGGGCCAAAGTCCAAAGTGGAGCCACTATATCAAGGTACCTCCGATACACACACACGACCAGTCGCATTACAGTCCCTGCTGTCAATCATAACGTTTCACCTCGCTTAACTAATGAAGCACAAACATCAGTGTGAAAGCTGGAAGTGTAGAGAATCCAAAAAACTGATTCTTCTTCATTTCCTCTTCAATCTAAATGTTGCTGCCTCACTCCAATGAGTCAATGAGTGGTGTGATGTCGTTTGCATGAAAATCCAGGGAACTCAGCCGTGTCCAGTTAGCCACACTATTCTGATTGGTTGAGTGACACAAGGCTGAACCGAGTTTGAAAAGGGCATGCACGGATTCTAACACTGACAACAACAAAAAATCCCACCAAAGATCCAGTGACCAGTTTGACACGCTCTTTTTCACCACTGGCTCGCTTCAAAGGACACGAAACCCCACAGCACAACCACAATTAGCAGATAACATCACGAGCTGGAGCACTTGGGGATTAAGTGCTCACTGAAGGGTACTTCATCACTACATTACAGAGAGTGAAATGAATTTTAAACCCTGACTTTCTTTTTTCCGCCCCGGGGTATTCAGATTCTGGAAACAGTCTGAGGATTAAAACAGGCAAATTTACTTTCACCAGCTGACTTCCTTAACCTTTCCGCAACAACTGACTGCACTGTGGACGACCTCAGATGCCACAGCCGCTCCGAGCTGGAGACCGCGGGTCAGACAGTGGCACTTCATCCTCCGTGATGTATCGCTAATAAACAACAGGGCAAGCCACAGGCAAGCACCCTTTAACAAGGACAAGAACACTGGTCCACTTCCACTGATGACACCTTGATGAATAAACTGTCCGGGCTAATCGATGGCACCGCGGCTGCAGTCGCCGAACTGTCAGCCGGTTGGTCAGGCGGTGTCACAGGAAAACACACTCCCAGGGCCACCTCTAGTAAATTGCAGCGGGTGTTGACTAAAATGATAATTAACCAGCAAAAAGCACAAAAATGGAAAAAGAAACAACACACTCATACAAAAACACACAGACACACACAATGACAGGGGCAATGGCCTTCTTGCACTTAGTAGGGTGATGTCTGCCACTGAAGTGACATCCACTGTTGGATCGAGAAAAACTAATTTGTTGTTTTTAGTGTTGCCACAATAAGCTTGTTAGAAAACAATAAACTCCACAATGCATCAACACAGACACACAAGCTATTGTACGTTACAGACCTTCGGGTTTCATATGGGTTGGTGAAGTGTAAGTTACAGTTTGCACTTGTTGTAAATCAACTTGAGAATTCCAAGGTTGTCGATGAATAATCAAGATTTTTATTAGTATAAAAAGACTGATATGTGTGTTGAGGTTACACAAACACTATGTGTGAAAAGGAAGTATTTTTGTAAACATCTTTGCAAAGATAGAAATCAGAAAACTGTGTAAGTGACTCTCCGGTATTAAGTAAATTTGACCCCGTTTTCACACCTGAATCTAATGGGACAAGGTATTTAGCAGTATTACAAAGTTAAGTGAATTATTGTTGCACATCTTGACATTTAACAAGCTCAAAAATCGTATTGAACCATTTTTGAGCTCATAGTTTTGATGACAGACAAATATGTATTAGTCTGTGTGAGCTTTAAAAGCTGGAACCAGTTGCATGAAGGCAACGAGGAAATCCTACAGGAAGTCCTGCTTGAGTGTGTGTGTGTGTGCATCTCTACAGCTTCCCACAGGAAGAAAATGCATCCTGCACTTTCATCCTATACAACATCTAATTATGGAAGTCTTATTCTTATATAATTGCTCGTAGAAGCAGAATTGAATTACTATCGCCAATGTTTTAATCACACTTCCAATAACATTTCTGTGCTCACTCTAGTAAAACTAGCTGCAAGAAATAAACATAAGATAAAGATTTTCCGACACAGTGCATTCTTTACTGGTGAAAGTCTTCCCGTCTTGACAAGCCAAAAACAATTATATTATCTTAAATCTTTCAGTAGTTCTTAATGCTTTCCAAATGCCTCTGAAGCACTCGTACATCACAGAGGTGAACACCCTAAAGGATTATGTCAGTTGCTGTTTGCTCAAAAGACTCAAAGTTGATACAGCAAGCCATGACAAGCATCCCATTCACAGCTGCCAGTAGCAGTCAGTCCTGTCATCTACTGAATGTTTGGGTATATCTGTTGTGTTTATTCTGACTCTATCTCTTCTCTGCTCCGAGGCCTATGGAGCCTCCCGGGCTGATTGACAGCGAGCGTTTCTGGCTCCCGCCACAGAGCAATGATTGACATCCTTGAGATGGAAGAGAGCCAGCAAGATTTTGACTGTCACTCTCGGACGTGCAGAGGGCTCCAAGATTGCGGAGGGCTGATTATGTTTGAGAAGCAGCGTTCGCAGATGGAGGCCAGACAAGCCACATAGGGTCTGCATGTATTTATAATCAGTTCTGAACATACACCTCCTACCTGTGGTTTACAGTATGTGCACACGGTTCTCATGGCAACATCGCAAAACATTACCGACTTCCTTTAAACTGCAGAAGCTCCGAAAAGACCGAAAGTTTCAGTTTCACATTTTCTTGAAAACAGGTCCTTCCAGAGCTAGATAACCCACAAGTCTCTGCAGGTATCAGTGCTTCGGAGTCGTACGGGGAACATGCATGACATCATTTAACACAACAAAAACACACAAACCACAAAACACACAAATAGCAACTTGGATTTTCTGCATCGCATGAGACACAGTGGATGAGTATGAGTCTCTCTATGTGAAAGTAAAGGACACCCAGAGTAGTTCAACAAGCGGACAGGATCCCGTCACTCATCACACACGTACAGACACACACACACACACACACACACACACACACACACACACGTACAGACACACCCTCACAGCTGCGTGTCTGTCTCTTACCTTTGTGTCATCTCTCTGGCCTGCTGGCTGCACATCTGTACTTTGATTGTCAGAGGAGGGCCCGCCACCGGCATCCGTCTGTCTGTCATCCAGTGCATTCTGCTGATTGGCCCCTGACCGAGGAGAGCCCAGAGGGCGGGGCTCCTCCTGCTGAACGCCACTTTGGACCTCCATCTTCCTCTGCAGTGCCTGGAAAAGGTGGAGTGAGAGCGCTGGATAATAATGCAGGGGGAAAAGAACTTAATTAAAACGGGTGGACAACACACAATGGTTCCAAGGTTTGATTCCAAATACACACAGATGTGCATGAACTCCCTTCACTGCTGGTTTCTGCAGGAGAGGATAGTGATGAGAAAATGCTGGCTGAAGTTTCAGTTTATGATATAAACATGTTAAGGCTTTAAAAAGACCCCATATGCGGTTTTCCTCAGTAAAATAACTGACACACAGGTGCTTTTAAAATATTATTTATTTAAAAATCTATAAATAAATGTAAGTAGTTAGCAGGTTTAAAGTTAGATGAGAACAAATCGTGGATGAACAGATAAACAATATAATAAACAACAGAAATTATTATAATATCTATTACCCTAATATAGTACAAACAGTTATTGGCATATTTCTTTTTCTTTACTAATTCTAAGTTGAAGCTCACTCTAATATTTCAAGTTTGTGTTATCAAAATCATCGCTAAAATAACATATATTGAATAATCGAGAACAATTTCTACCCAACAACAACATCTCTGCCAAAACTTGGTCAAAGTAACTAACCAGATCAAATGAAAATCAGCTGTTCAAGTCCTTAACCATGGTATCATCTATTATTGGATAGGATGTTTATTATAATTATATTTTTGACGTCAAAGCAGCTGTAAGCATTGTTAAATAGAGGTGGTTTCAGGTTGTTGATATTGGGCAGTCATGGCTTCCTAGGATGGAACTGAGCCATTATTAAAACATTTGTCTCATCTGTTTTTCTCCTGCGATGAAAAGTCAAAACATGTCATAAAAATATCTATTAAACCCAGTGGTCACCACCTATAGCACATAGGTTGCGGTCAATTCGCTCAGTTGCAGGAGCCAGACTGGTGGACTGTGTTTATTAAGAAAGATTTGTTGTGTTCCACCAGAAGCCGGCGCATCGTGCATCCAGGTCCCCGAACAATAAAGCCGAGAGGAGAAAAGTAAAGGAAGGAGTGACCCTGTGTGAAGGACACATCAGAGCACAGCCATGTGAAATCACCAGCCAGGTGAAGTTTAGCACCCAGTCGCTTCATTCTGGGGCCATCAATAAGTTATGGGGTCGGCTGCTTGTTCCCTCGGCTGAGATGAGCTGCCTCATAAATGCAAGTCCTGAAGGAGCTTTTGACTAAACATGTCTAACACTGCAGCACGTTCACCATGGAGCCAAATCAGAGCCAATGGTGTTGTTTAATTGGAAAAACGTAAATTGTGATTGAAAAACTCAATTTTGAGACTGAAAGTTTAAATTTTGATCTTGAATCTGAAGATCACGATTGAGTAAGGTCTCCTCTGTGATAGGGCGCGTTGACATCTACGCAAATGCAGGTGAATGATAGTCACCTCACCCGCCAAGACGAACTACGTAACATCGCTTGAGCGTGGGCAGCGCGGGATGTGACGCACATGAAAATCTGTTGTTTGTTCTGTAGTATTTTTGAGATTGTGGTTGTTGGACGAGCGTTTTTTGGGGTTGCAAGAAAATGTACAGTGAAAAACAGAATAAGACGTTGGGGTTGTTCTTGGCGATGAGAAGAAGGAGGCTGGTTCGACGCAGCTAATACCAGGGTCTCCTCCATCTTGGCTCATGATGAAAACTACAGCCAATGACGCAAACGTTGCTATTGGTTGAAGCAATGACGCCGTTGGTCAAAGTTCAACTCCGAGCATCGCCACGTTGTGGATTTGCTTCGTGAACAGGAGATGAAGGTTCGCCACTGTTACAATTCCTCGTGTCTAAGTAAATAGTCTAAATTGCGTGAATTTAAATAGCTCTTTTCTATTCTTGATGAGCAGTCACAGCACTTTACAGTACAGTTCGGCTATTCACCCATACACACACATTCATAGTGCATCGGGAAGAGAGGAGACTGGGATCTATTGGCAGAAAATTAATATAAAATAATCTTTACCCTTGAATGGGCCCTTTATCTTTAAACACTTTATATTTACAGCAGGAGCGGCTCCTCTCTACGGAGGCTGCCATATTTATATTTTAGTCGTCCAAACTTGACAAACTAAACACCTTTCGATTTTTTATGACAACTGAAGGTTTCCACAGGTTCTCTGTCATGTTTGGAAGAGGAGGGTGAGGTGAGGGGCATTCAGCTGCAACGTGCAACTTCACCACTAGATGTCACTAAATTCTACATGCTGAACCTTTAACATAACAAGTTGTCAACCTGCCATAAATAAAGAAAACACTATCATCCTTTTTATTAATCATATATATTACGTCGATATAAAACTTATTTTGTGTATCGTAATTAACACATTTTTAAAATACTGATAATCGTGATGATTTTAGTCTCGATAATCGTGATACAAAATGTTTAACTATCTAATAGTTGTAACAAATAAGTTATGTATGAAACTAGCAGGAACATTTAACGCTTGAAATGAGAAACTTGAAAGTTGGCTCCTTCCTGAGTAGCTATTCTACATCCACCTGCGCTGAGTTCAGTTTTAAAGACAAAACGAAGCCGCAACATTCCCATGAAAACAGATAAAACCACATGATCCATGTCTCGTCCCGTGCACCGGGGACTCGGGGACTCGGAGGCGCGCTGAGCCGCTCGTGTGGCCGCTGACAGGGCTCCACAGTCGGGGTGGCAGCGGGAACCGGAGCAGGTGTCACAACAAAGCTGAATTACCTGTGTGAACTGTCGTCGTTATGTCGGACGCATTTCAACAGGAAGATGCGCAACTGGCTTTACATCCCTGTGGCCGGAAGCGGGAGCAGGCTGTAGTTCCTCCGGGAGAGAAGTTCATTCATCCCGGCGGAGAGAGAAGTTGAGGACCGGTGAGCAGCGCGGTGTCTCAGCCGCTGCAGACGCCGCCGCTGCAGCCGTCACAGCGGGCGTGTCCCCGGGAGCCGCCGCCGGTCCAGCCCCCCCCCTCCTTCTCCCGGTCACACGTGAGGCCTTCAGGGGCCGCTGGGAGGGAACCAGGGGGGAGAACCATGTTTTCAGGGAGGAAATCCAC
This sequence comes from Hippoglossus stenolepis, assembly GCF_022539355.2. Lineage (NCBI taxonomy): Eukaryota > Metazoa > Chordata > Actinopteri > Pleuronectiformes > Pleuronectidae > Hippoglossus > Hippoglossus stenolepis. The sequence continues at coordinate 6,645,604 of NC_061499.1, forward strand.
TTCCTCTCCTCCTCAAAAAACATGTAAAATGTGTCTGTGTTGGGTCAGAACCAACTATAAAACATTCATCTTCATCTGGACTGTCACTAAAGCAATAACACTGTCAGATAATCAGGATAAATGTCTCCAGTAAAGTTTTATTGATCAATTATTTACATGCAACACAAACCTTGTTGGAAATAACCCATTCATTTAACCTCCTAGAAATTACACACAATATATAGTCTAAGTTATGAGATGGATGTATTGCTATTCATTAAGATTATATTGCAATAATCATTGATGATTATTCCCCAGCATTAATATACAGTATATGTACACGATAACAAATATACAGTGTACTTGGTTAGTCCCAACACAGAGGCACTGAATGAGGCATTTATTTATAGTCTCATTTGCTTATTTGTTAAGATTCATTGATTTTGAATGATGAAGACTAAACAGGAATATCATTCTGTTTATTTAAAATAGTAAATGTCTAATGTTTACAGAAGCATTCTGGCACCTAAACATACCCCTGTCAGTATTTCCTACAGTCTTTGAAAGCAGCAGAAGCTCCACTACGGTAGGAGGGGCCGAGGTGAAGCCAGGACAGGAACTATTTAATGTATAGACTAATACTAGATTAACCATATATCCAAAAATAAATATACAGAAAATAATCAATAAACAATGTATCCTAATATAAATATACAAACAATAACTGATAAACTATATATACAAATATATATATACAAAACATTATTGTTATCATCATCATCAGTATCATTATAGTCATGTTGATAATAATATAACATAAAAGATCATATTTTAGCTGAATCACATCACTTTTACTTGTGTGTGTCTGTAGTTATTTTAGTGTGCATGCAAATCGATTTTCTGCCAACATACATTTATTTATAAAACTGAATTAAAGCTAATGTGGTTTAATTCAAATCAGAACTTCAATAATGCATCTAATACTTAGACTTAACAACAGTTTACATTCATTTTGTTTATGTATTTTACTTGCATTAACCTCACTGTTAACCGGGATGTCTTGTTCTTATTTTGACTCACTTTGATCCAAAGAATTGTTGTCAGTTCAATTTCTTTAATTTTTCAAATTTTCAGAAGCTTTTAAAATTGTTCAGTTAGAAGAAGAATCACAGAGAAGTAAAAAAAATGATAGAATTAGGGAATTGATAAGTAAGCCTCAATGATGACCACAAGGTGGCGATATAAACTCAGTAAACTCAAACTAGGCCTGTGTGAAGGGTTGTGTTTGGATTGTAAAAGAAATATAAATACTACAAATTACATCATGCTTTCTGAAGTAATACAATGTGACTCAGCCTTATATCTGTTTCTGCGTCCTATGGGAGGACGTATAGAGTGATGGGAAGATTCCAGCAGGTGCCACAAAGTAGTAGACTACATTTATTCTCGTTCTTTATCAATGCTGTGTGATCATTGTTAAGCTCTGTGTTTACCCTGAAGACGGGCCCTTCCATCTGCTGAGCCGAGCTCTAACACGAGGGAGCCGTCGTACGGGTGTTGGCCCAACCTGCCATCTTCACTGCCGTCCTGTCTGCCTCAGCTTAGGAGCCATCCTGGTGCTCCGGCTCGTCCAAGCAGGAGGGAATTCGCCCAAACGAGCAACTGCTCCGACAGGCGGGCTCTCGTCTGTTCTGAGGAAGGCAGACAGGAGGGAGGAGGCAGGTGGACCGACAGGCGGAGGGTGCGGCACTGCAAGGAGCAGGAGCCCGGGCCCGGTATACGCTCGGGGGCCCCTCGGCATAACCAGGCGGGCATGTGTCCTCCCTGGAAGCCAGCAGGGACACACAGTCAGGCGGCACAAGCAGATGTTTTCTGGGTATTGTTGTTCCGCCTTTCTGGTAATTGTTTTCTGCGAGGGCCAGCCGGTGGGACAAGGTGCCAGGTTGTGTTGTGGGAAGGAGTTATGGAGAGATGGAGCGACAGAGTGTATTATCAATCAGCGATGGCTTTGGAGGCTGCTTCACACAGCCTGTCCAGCTTTTTCCTTGTGCTCCATGTGGCTTGAATACCAGCGATACACATGGGAAAGGGGAGAGCGTGAATCAACTGAGGGTTTCATTAATGGTGTCAGTGCTGTAAAGGTATTCAGCGACTGAAGCAGGGGAATTAAATGATTTTGAGCAATTACAGGCCTTTATTTCCTCTTGGTTGGATTATTGTAATTCTGTGTGAGCTGGTGTAGAACAGACATCTCTTAGTACAAAAGTGCAGCAGCTCTGCTTCTCTTCACTGGGTTCCTGAGAAATTCAGGATTGATTTTGAGTTTTTAACATTTTAAATGGACTGGCACCACTTTTATTGCAGCTTCATGCTCCGTCTTGACTCCTGAGAGCTGAGGTAAAACAACCTGATGCTTCTTGGATGTCCCAGGATCTAAAAGCTCAAAAAGTTGAGGTGACCGGTTCTTAATCTCTGGAACAGTTTACCTTTTCAAATCAGAACCTCAGAAAACATTTAATTGGTTTCTAAAGACTCTTTCTTACTGGTTTTCAAGACTGAATTTGAATGACTTGATTTCATTTGCTATTGTGCAATATTTTAATTCTCAAATATGTATTTTGTATTTTCCATTCCTTCTCTGTTTTTACACACATTTTTACATCCTTTTATTTTCATATTTTATGCACTGTGATTGTTTTAAATTTGAACTTGCGTTGGGGAATCAATAACTTGTAATTCAAACTTTTTAATGATATCTAATAAAAAATGTTATACCATATATTTCTCCATTATTACCTTATTACCTTTGCATCATTTGAACTGCCTGGGTTTTTTGCCATATCTGTAAAATAGTGCGTGTGTCTTGTATTGTGAAGACAGTTTACCCTCACAGACACTTAGCAGTTTGTTATGGTACAGAAAACAGCTAATGCACTCCAACTGTGTGAGACACCGAGTGTTATCCTGTGATCCCATGCTGAAAATGTCCTCTTAATTAGCACAGTGAACTACTGAGACCTTATTACAGGGTCACATTTTTCACCAGACCTCGTTAAGAGACACAGGCAGAAAACGCCCACTAGGGGGCACTTTGAGACTTTGAATCAAAGGCACGAGGGTCTTTGGGAGTTTGGGATTTATTCAGTATAGAATCAAAATGTTTTTGAGCGTATTTAAACGCTGCTCGCTCGGATAGTCTTGCACAAAATGGTTTCATGTTCTTATTTCCTTTTTTGAGACACTTTTCAACCACTTCAAGGCTCAATCAGTCGTTGCAGTGTTCAACGTTCCTTCTCCAGGAGGAGCACCAACTCCGAGAGGGATCTTGAGGTTTCTGCAAACTCTCGGGAAGCTCCACTAAAAGCCAGTGTCGAGCTTTTTACTGACTGACGCAAGATGTAAGTCATTTGGTCCAATCGTGTTTTCATATACGTATATAAATATAGAATCGTAGGTGTTAAGTTCGCTGCTAAGAACATGTGGGGAAGGCAGACAGAAAAAGCTTCAGCTAGGAATCTGCTCTTCACACGAGGAGCATTGGACGAAGACATAATCCGTCTTCGCCGCCAGTAGAAGCAAGTGAAAACAGAACCAATGTTACATCTGCCTTTTCACCATTTTTGCCCGTGTGTGGCGTTCATCTGTGTCAAACCATTGTGAACATCCCACACGCCAGTCAGAGTGTTTAGACCTTGTTGCTTTCCCTCTGTGTGAGTGTGCCGTGTGTTCCTGTTTGCTCGGTGCTTGTCGGGCCCTCTGCTCTCGCCACTCCACCACACCTCGGAGACGTCTCACAAATGAAGAGGCGTCGGAGGCCCCCGCGGCTGCCGGGGTCACGCAGCAGCTTTGTGAAGTTGTGGCACTTACCGGCACGTCTCGCCCATGTGTATACGCTGGCAGGACGAGCCACAACAGTCCAGCCTGTTTACAGAGTAGCACCTTAGGCCTCCATATTTCTCACACCCGGGATGAAGGAGTGACAGCATCTGTGGGATAAGCCTGTGTCGGATGAGATGGATTTACACAAGAGGGAGCGGGTAGCATACCTGAGCAGGGAGGAATGTGGCTGCAGTGAGAGAAAGTTGGAAATTTAAAATGAAGTCTAGAATGATAAGGAGGAAAGACGTCTGCAGGACAACAGATCCTCCGTGATGGACGTATATCATTTATTCTAATTATCTGTGTGCACATTTTAATAATTGTGTTGCTTGGTTATGCAAATGCATGTCTGCTCCTCGCCTCTGAATCATACCTGTCAAAATCACATCAGCCATGACTCAAACTCCGCCCACTGATGGCGTGACTGACGGCTCCGGCAAAGTTCAAACACCACGCGCCAGATCATCGCCACAATACAGCTGCTGCTGCCGCCGCTGCCGCGAGAGAGAAGACACACGTCAGAGTCACAGAACATGACCTTGAAAGAATTTTAGTCACACACACACACACACACACACACACACACACACACACACACACACACACACACACACACACACACACACACACACACACACTGATTATTGTCATCATTGGTTACTTGGCGATTTTAAAGCACAGTGTAGGCCTCTAAAATTCACAATCCCTATGTTATCCAAGAACAGTGAATACAAAATGAATTGGAAGAATGAGAAACAGAGAATAAATAAAATGTAAAAGATAGAAAAAGAAAATCTTTTTTTGTTAAATTTAACGAGGGAATTTTTGGCATGTTCCTCTTACTTTAAAATTAATTTCACATCTATTTCTCTTTCTCGTAATTTGCATCAATGTTCAGGACAAAAGCACAACGTGTTCCAAGAGTGGTGCTGTTGCTAAAACTAGCAAGAGAACAAAAGAACTGCGCCTGCTGATATACCATGTGTCAACTGCCCTGTTTGTGTGTCTGTGTGTGTGTGTGTGTGTGTGTGTGTGTGTGTGTGGTGTGTGTGTGTGTGTGTGTGTGTGTGTGTGCGTGCATGTGTGTGTGTGTGTGTGTGTGTGTGGGTGCCGATGAGCAAGCACATGCATACATTTGTGTCAGCCCCTCAACCACATTGTGCATAGAGGTGGCGTTTTTTTTCTTTTTTTGTCCCCGGGTGTGAACCGCCAAACGATTGCAGCACATTTTATTTTTTTTTATAAATGTATGAAATGTAAATGAGTTTGAGTAAAACATTTTTTATGTAAATTCAATCAACGTGAAATCATCAACAAAATCTAAAAAACTTGACCAAAAATGACCTCAATGCTTCTTGGAAGTTGTCATATTTTATTTACCAGGGAAGTTTATTCTAATAAATTCTAGTTAAATATTTTTTCTTTAGCTTCACAATATTGTTTGTGCTGTTAAAATAAATCCCATCAATGACACACTTCCAGAATTTAACCTCGAATTTAAACTGACTTTTAATTTTTTTCTCGTGGCCGATCTCTCAGTTCTCATCGTGGCTGCACATCAGTGAAACCAGTCGACCGCAGCAACTGCACGTGTGTGTGTCCTCCACCGTTACTTCATGCAGAAACCGTGCGCCCAAGTGTTACTTTGTGTGTGTGTGTTGATGTTTCCAAGCTGGGTTGTATCATTAGGAAGTGATTCTCTCTAACAAGGGCTAAGAAGCTGTCAGGAGACATTCACAGGCAGGTTTCGCCATGGAGAGTGTGAGGAGTCTTATCAGGGTCTTAGCTGTTTTGCTGCGCCTGTTTATAAAGAGCCTGCTTTATTTGGAGTGAATGCATCCTAGCAAGGTCTCTACTGTTGCTGTGCGTTGATTAAAAGTGTTTTCACGATTACCCGTAGTGAGTCTATTCCAGCCTAACAGGGTTACTAGCAGTTTTAATGAAGGGGGGAATAATCACTACATGTGGAAGGGGTTTGGTTTTGTCGGGGGTCTCGTGTTGTCGTTCTCTGTCGGCTTGTTGTGAGCGTGAAGGAGAACTTTTGTCTCCGCGGGGTTAATTGCACTCGTTTGCTGATTTGTTTGCTTTGCTGACGGGTTTTATTTGCTAGAAAAAGGAGAAATATGCCAAATTATTTTAAAGATTCAATAACGACACTTCCCTTCTCTGCAAAAATGTCCTCTAATAAATCTGTACAAAAAATACAAATTCATAAACTGCCATCCATCTTTATATTTGTCTCTCTGCGTTTGTGGGCTCTGCATCTTCCTCTTCTTCGCTTGCCGTTGCCGGCTCACCACCGCGGCTTTCTCTGCTCTGCCCCTTCTGTTGGCTGTGGTCAGCTTTTTTGCATTTGCTGGTGTGAGTGAATTTCTCACAGCTTCTCGTGAATGTGTTTTTTGAAAGTCCTATTCAACATTTGGTGCAACTATAATCGGCACTAAGCCACTACGCTCATGCAGACGTGTCTGCGGATTCACACATTCGGGCCTTCAGAAGTGTTGCGTTATCGCCGCTTATTTATTTATTTATGTCCAAGTAGCCACTAAAGAAATGTTGAAAGTTGAATAAAGGAATTCTCAGAGCGGGCACGGTCAATGGATTAGAGAACATTTATTTAGAAAAGACAGAAGGACGGCTTCCCTCACGTTGTCGTCCTCGAAATATAGTAGACGTGAACGACAACTCAAAAGTGTTAATTGAAGAGAAATGTGCGTGAATATTCATTGTTTTTATTTTCCCAAATAGTCCTACTATGTTCCAGAAACATCTTTTTAAAGGTTGATAATATATATTTTTTATATTCTCCCAAACGCTTAACATTTAATTGCCAGTACAACCCATAAACCTCCTGAAAAAATACAAAGCCGATTACAAAATTCCGTATTATTCAATTTCTTGCTAAATTAAACAAATGTTTTCTACTTTCATTGCATGTACATTTGATAATAATGCTCCAAGTCTGTTTGGCACCTTTAACTCACCAATCATAGTCTCACTTCCCCTTTTGCATCAAATAAAGAACAGGCTGTTAAACGTTATAGTTCAGGCCTCATCTATTTGTGTATAAGCCTGAGAACGGGTGCTGCTCCATCCCCGGGCACATTATCCACTTCTGTTATCAAATCAAACAATTGCATCTCCGGCCCCCCCGTAGCAGAAAATTACATTTTGACACAACGGTGCATCTCTGATTATTAAATCGTAACATGCGACTCCTTTCGTTCTCCGACGGCTCCGATAGATATTAAACGTGTGACTTGTGAAGCTGTAATGAAGTGAATGTCTCGCTATTGACAGGGGAGCCTCGGATGCTTTAGTGCAGAGCAGAGCTTCCAACGGAGGCCCTCCCGGTGCACAGATTATTACACTGGCCATTAAAATGAGCTAATGTTCTGTTGCCAGTGTTCGTCTCCAAAGGGACAGAAGCTGAATTCCCAGCTCACAGCTGCAAAACAGACGTGTAAATTAAAGCCAAACAAAGTCAAAAAAAATAAAAAAAAACCAAAGCAACAACTCTGAAATCCAAGTATTTCTGCGATTTAAATGTGGGATTTCCTCTGTTTCTGGTGGAAAGTGATGTGGGTGTCAGGATTTTCTTATTGTGTTATGTATGACAGATGAGACTGCGGTTGTGTGTATTTGTACAGCGGACACGGTTTTCTAAGACACAACATTTCTAATTCGACAGTACAAAATTAAATTAGTTTGTTTTGACGCTTCTTTTTTGTGTGTGATTTCTTTATTCTTGCACTGTTTCCAGTCAGCAGTCTCGTGCTATGGAAGGCGCAGCGTTTTGTGTTGGTGTTTTTGTGTACGTATATAATTGCGGCTGATCAGTTTCAACGAACCAAGGGATAATTTATAGCTGTTATTTATTTTTCCGGTCCTGAGGTGCCACTGCCTCCCCCCCAGGTACTTATTAGCAATGACAGGGGATGTCTGATTTGATACGAGTGTGACAGGTGTAAATTTCACACACACACATAATTCAACTCCGCACATTGATCCAATTAATTTTTGCTCATGCTCACCTCTCTCGCTCTCTGCCAGCTGAACTGAGGCCTTCACGTGGTGGGCTGTGTTTCATCAAGTAGTTTAATCTGAGGTTTATGTGTATTCCCATTATGACAAATTTGAAATAACTTTGAAAATGAAGAAGATGACAAAAGCAGAAGATGCATTGTGGCTGTTTGAGGGTAAAATAAACATCATGGCTTCTTTTGAGGGGGGTGGAGAGTCGGGGGTTAGGGAGGGGTAACGGTGGAAGAAGGAAAAAAAAAACTCCACTTTGAGAATGTGCAAGATCTCATGCAGTTGCCTCTCTCTCACTTTCCATCCCTCCTCTCTGCTGGCGCTAAATCACACATTAGTACAGCCAGTGGATGTGTTGACAGTTTTACAAACAGAAATGTAAAACGCCATACTCAAGGGGGTCTAAGAGATAAGGGCGGGCGGTGCTGCTGGCGGCGGTGGGGGGGTGGGGGGGCTGCACAGGGCAGGAAACAGAACAAACAGGGCCCAGAGACGCAGAGAGAGCCGCGTTAAAAACACCTCGACTGGGTTATTTTAATTACGGCGGGTATATCGTAGCCACGAGTGGTGTCGGGCGCACGGAGAGGAAGCGCTGCTGCTCGATGCCGCTGGGATTTCCTATGGCTCGTTGCCTGTGCAGAGCGGATGTGGAAGTGTAAGAAGTGTAAGAAGAAGGGTAGAGGAACGATTACTATATTCATCCATAATCCATTCCACTCAAAACGCTTTATTAAAACGTACGATTTAAACTATACAACTCTTAGCATTTAGCGACTTAGCATGATTCCATTGTACCTGAAAGATTAAACTCTTTCCTACGACGATTCCCTGCCCAGTTTGAATATGTACAAACCATCAGAAGTGAGAGACATTCCCAATGGATTGTCGGAGGTTTGGGGACATTTAGGGGAGGACGGCGTGCCAAACAAATTACAGTTGGTTTTTTTCAAGGCGATTATAGTTTTCTTGTCGAGCTCTTTCTTGAATTCCTTTGTTCTTTGGTCTAACGTCCACTCCAAAGAGCTGCAGATAATTATTTATCACATTGCCTCCCCCTCTTCACTGATGTGGTTTATCAGGTCAAAAAAACCACTTTGTGATCACTTCACTAACTTGAATGGTAACTCAGTACCACACGACCACCAAGGCCCAGCAGTTCCCTTAAATTCAACCAAGCCGCACCAGCATGGACACACTTTACATCTGCAGGTATGTATGGATATGTTTGGATCTGTGCACATGTACATAGGTGTGTATATACGTACATTCATGTGTACGTGTATATTGGTGTATGGGTATATATGCAAATATATTTGCTTTATTATTATCATGTTTAAGATTTTAATATATGTATATTTATGTATAGTGATAACTATTGTTCCTGTTATCATCAGTATTAATACAGCTGCTTTTGGTGTTTCCAGTTTTTTCATCATAATCCTTCTATTCTAATCCATCATAAAAAGTTCATTGTCTCAAGGATGGTTTGTGTGTTTATTTTGTGACGCTATATACCTGTTGTCCTGTCTAACAAATTGTAAATCATAAAAGAGGCAGCACCAAATTTGACACACTCATTGATATTAGTTCCCTAAATATGCCAGATTAAAGAAAAATTCCCCAAGAAAACTGCGAAAATATAAAAAAACGCTCAATCTTGCAATATTAACGATGGTGGAAAAGATATAAGATAGTGTTCTTATGTAATCTTGCCTACAAACATCCGGACAGGGGTAATAAAATAACCTTCTTGGTGGAGGTATAAGCTTTAGTATACGTTCAATACCCTGTGATTTTCTAATGGTGAAATAATGGGCAGCTCATGTGGAGATTCAGGTTAGTTTTCATTATAGACGAGTGAAGAAAATTATTGGGATTAGGGACCACACATATTTGAGTGTCACAAACATAAATGCATTTTTTTTTTGTATTGGGTGTGTGTGTCTAGTGCGTGTGAGGGAGTTTGCTTGTGGCTAAATTAAAGGCTTTTTAGATCAGAAGGAGTGACGCTGGCGTGAAGACAACAATTGGCCCCAACTTGTCCTGGTGCTGGTAGGACACCGTCCCTGCCGCTCTGAAAGGCATCATTAGAAAGTGACAAAACTGCCAGGGGCAAAACTGGCCGCGCACAATGATCAATTCGGCAGACAGGATTGAATTATAGGGGGGGGGGAGGCTGGGCAGGCTTTAAAGAAGTGGGATTGGAAGGAGGTGGTATAGTACAAGGCCCCCTACTGCTTTAATTACTGATGTGTGCGTCTCCCTATTAACAGCACACCTATGGTCCACTGGCCACTCCGGGGCTCGCACAAAGCTGCAGAGGAGAAAGAACATTCTGCGGCGAGGCAGCGAGAGAGAAAGCAGGGAGACACACAAGCCGGGGCGCTCATTAGCGAATGGTAATCAGCGGTCGAGAGGTTGGGCACTCACCTCACAAAACGCCACATGTCAATTTGTCCCCTTCCATTCATGGGCCCACTCTCATTTTACCCCGCTCCCTCACGTCCCCTTGTTGAGGAGAATTGGATGGAGCGCCGTGGGGGGAAACACTCGGAGGGAAACGTAAACACGGGCCTGCGGTACGGGACTCCTGCTTCGTCAACATGAGGGGGACCACACTCCTCAGCTGGGGCCCCCTTGGCCTCTTGTCATCAGTCTGTGTCCTCGCTCACTCGTACGACATCGACATCAGTTCACTTCCATCAACTGCATCTATATGTTTTTCATCTTTCATGTTCACAGCTCTGATTTAGGATCGATAAAATCTGATTAAGACTGGAAGCAGGGGGAAACTGCTCCCCTGGCTCTGACTAAAGAAATATATCTAAAACTAGAAGGACGCAAACCTCCACCAAGGCCCAACAGTCCCTTCAAATTCAATCAAGCTGCACCAAATTTCAAATATGCTTATAGATATCAGTTCCTCAAATGTGTCAGATCCATAAATTATTATTCCCTGGGAAAAACGGTTTCTCGCAATCCTGGATCTGCCCCCTCATCTGGATACGCACCAAAATGTTGTGTAATTTTGCTTCAGAAACAAACAAACAAATGCACAAACGGACGGGGTGAAAACATAACCTCTACGTCTCGTTTGTTTCATTCTTTCAAAAAAAAAGCCCAAATGTCAAGTTGTGTTTTTCCAAGAAGTCCCAGAAAGATACTCGCCTGTGAAATAGAAAATTGCAGTTTTTGGACTTGTGGTCAAGATGCTGTATATCGAGTTAGTTAGTTAGTGAGCTTTAGAGGTGATGGAACTGTTAACTAACCGGTGCTAACCAGCTCCTGGCTGTAAGGGCGTATATTTATATCCTGAAACACAGACCCTGACCCTGACATTTTGTATTATTCATTTCCCTGATAATATTTAAAGTTTTCCAGTATCTCCAGTCTGATCTGCTGCACATGGAGCTGTACTTCAAAGTCATGGAGGTGGGTTGGGGGGGCTAAAACCAGGCCAAGGTCTGCCGTGGCATCATGTATGGGCATGCCCTCCAGCTGTGCAAGTGTGTGTAACACCCACGCTGTATTCCTTACTCCTCTCGATGTGACAAAACACTGCAGCCAGCATGGTCCAGTGGGCAGCACGAGAATATCTAATGCACCGGAGCCAATTTCATCTGAGCTGAAATTGGTGACGGGCGGGCTTACGCCTCTCACATTCAAAACTTAAATCAGATCTCCTCTCAGTCGAGTGGAATCGCTGCCACCCTCCATCTTACTTTGAAATGAGATGTAGTCGTCCTATAGTGGATTATAGGTGGCTGATGGCGGCACGACAGCAGTGGTGGATATCTCTGGAGATTCATCTCCATCCGAGCTTCCTGATCTCCATCTAGTCCACCACTCAATCTCTCCGTCCCCCTCATCCATCCCTTCCTCTCTTCCTCTGTATGTGGATGAGATGAGATGAGATGAGTGGAATGAGGTAGGATAATTCACTTTTTTAATCAGAAGCATCATCTCAAATAAAAACCTCAAGGTCTTTGCATAAATTCCTAACAAGACATTCACTCTGTGAGGCAGAAAAGGGAAATTGTGTTTCCCCGGGGGAACAGACGCACATGTTTCCTTCACTATCGCTGAATCAAGTGTTAAAAACCCATCATGACATGTTGGAAAACTATCTGCAAAAAATGTGATGCTTCCCGTAAATACGCTTGAAAAGGAGTCGCATAAATAAGAGCAGAGCCGAGCTTTGATGTGCTCAGCTATTCCACATCCTTTGCACCTCCATTTTCTCATCATGGCAGCTTCAACAAGGTTTAATTGGTATGGAAATAGAAGTGGTGAAACATGACAGAAACTACTTAAGCTCGGCTATTTAGACCCTTTATTACTGTATACTGTCCTTCAACCAATTATCGCCAATCTACTGCTCTGCAGCTCCCTGCCAACCTCCTGCCTCATGATTTAACTGAGCTCCCTGCAGCTGCAGAGAGGCAGCGCCGGGTCGATAAATACAAGTTGTAATCCAGTGTGGTGCAAATTGAGTTTCCTTTGGAGAAATATAGAGATTTCAGCCCATGTGTCTGCAGCTCACACGTTATCAAATAAGCTCAAAGAAAAGAGCAGCAGTGTCCTTTAATTATATTTTCATGATACTTGTTATGCACAAAGTAAATGTTTATCCACTCTCCTCCTTCTTGTCTTTATAAAACACAGAATTTAATTGGAAATGATGTCTCGCACAGATCCACCTCAGTCTTTGTCTGTCACAGCGTTTCTTTTTCTGTTTACTTTATTTGCACATAGCCAGGAAATGTCACCTTGCAAAGAAAATTCACAGCTCAAGCTGTGTGTGTTTGCCACATAACGGAAAATGACTGGACCTCCAAAGAAGCAGCTAAAAAGATGAGAAGTTACATCTGCATTGACAGATTACTCTTTCACCTGATGAACACATTTATTTTCAGACATGTGAAACATGGCAGAGTTTGACGAGGCAGTGCAGAAATATTTCCCTGAGGTGGAAACATGGTTATTTATCAGGTAAATCTTGACTGCACGCTTGAATTAATGCATTACTGTTACACTGCCTGCAAGAATCCATCCATGGCACACTCACTTGGCACGGCCTGCCCATGGACCAGCTTGTTGTCTGGGCCATTGTTAGCCCAGGAGGCTGGCCTGAGCCCTGAGGGCTTGGTCAGCGTTTAGGGTGTTTTGCAGGGTGGGGTGGGGAGGGAAGGGTTTGTTGGGGGGGCTATGGAGATGGGTGCAGGCCAAGGCTGGGCAGGGCTCAAAGCCAGGGTCTCAGTGAGACACCCTCCTTTCTGGGAGCCTGCTCAGCCCCCTCCTGGGGCCCCCGGCGGGGTGCAGGGATACACGGTCAGTGCAAGACAGGTCCATCTGCCCCACTACCTCTGCCCCGCTCATGCCAGCACCCTCCTATCACCTGCTCCATCGGCACCTTATGGAAATGACCTACTGCTGCCTGACCTAGCTGACACGCATGGCTCACCTTCAGCATATGCCATCATGGCCCCTGTGTCTTCTGTTCCAGGATTTATGAATGACTGATCCTGGATCAAGTCTTCTGCTGCTCTATTTCTTAATGCACAATAAAGATATTTGCTATTTTAAGTAGACAGTAGAAAGTAAAACTGTGACGTGAGGTAAGTGAGACACATCAGCCTTGAGTACAATACGGATGTTAATTGTTTTCTCTTGCACTTCATTAAAACCAGAGAAATGTCTTCTCACTTGTTTATATTCCTCAGAAACCAGTGTTTATGGCACATGCATGTATAGTATACGCTGCGAGGGGGGGGGGGTTCCTTGCACATCCTTAACGACTCTCATTTGTTGTTTGCACTAACGAGCCGAGTTGAGATTGATGCCGCACAGTCCTGCATGTGACTGCTGAGCTATTTAACTGTGAACCCACAGAAACTGTACAGCACAGACCCACCGATGTCACGAGCAACAGAAAATGTGGAGTTGAAGTCTAAAAATAAGACATCCTGTATTTGAGCAGCTAACACCTTCTTCTTCAAAAAAGCTTGAGTGTGAAAAAAAGAGCAGAGTACTTTCAACGACTAAAAAAGTTCAGAGTTGTAAAACATTAGCAGCAGATTTTAAGGATGTAAATGCAGCTTTTTTTTTTAATACGTCTTTATATTGTCGTGCAAAGTGCTTCACAAGCCAGCACTTAATACAAATAAGTCGTCAAATCATCAGTTTTAAAAGAGAATATAGTTAAAAATGTTCAGAGAAAATTCTAAATAAAGCAAAATCAGGAATGAAGGATTAAATGTTGGGGCACCACTTGCATTAGGAGCCAAAAAATATAATTTACGTCTCAAGCTAACATCTATATGAGTATTTCCCTTTCTGATCACTGTGGTGAACGTACATGGCTTTGTGACTTATATGTAATAATAATATCTGGAGGTGTCAAACGAAGCTGGGCTGAAAAGCAGAACTTTACAGCTACTTTTACGTCACCGCATACAAAGAGACGTCAGCAACATTTCATTTTTATGAGCTATTAACGAATAAATAGAGGTCAAACTTTTGTCTTCTTTTTACCAACTTCACTTTTTTTTATGCGGTCACCATTTAGATGATAAAATAAACATCTCCTCCTGATATTTAGTCATATCACTAATCAGAAATTCAAATGTCTCACCCTCCCTCGCTGGGCGGCAGATATCTGATCGAGAACTCATTTAAAACACAAACAAAATGAGGTCGTTTTCCTGCCTCCACAAAAAAACGGCACAGGCGGCGCGGCTCATTGTGCCGCAGCGGCTGCCACCGCGCTGAATGCGGTGAATGGGGAGCCGGCGTGCCCTCTGTGGAGCCCCAGCTGTCTTTGACTGATAGGACGGAGGAGGGGGGGACGCGGCGAGGTGTAAGGAAGTTCACGGAGGCCTCTGTAGGTCTACAACAGAACTGAACAGACTGTCGCGTTAGTCATCCTAACTAACCCAACCAAACCAAGCCAAGCGGTGGGCTGCTGCGTTAACACCGAGCGCCGCGGCTCGGAGAAATGCTAATTAATGCAGCCAAATGAGATCAGCGGCGGAGGCCCGGGCCAGGGCCATATTGCTAAATAGCTCGGTTCAGGCCAGGTCTGTGTGGTGTAATCACCAGCAGGCCGCTCCACAATGCCGCCTTTATGTCCCACTGAAAGTGATTTCATGTCCCTCACTCCCCCATTAGCAGCGTGTTTTTTTCAAATGTGACGAAGGGAAGGCTGTCGGTGGTTATCGTGTGTGTTTGTGAGGCGGAGAGAGAGAGAGAGTGAGAGAGAGAGAGAGAGAGAGCGCCAGTTTACTTAGAATATAATGGACAGCTCGGTGAATGTAGTGAAGTGGGCACATGTCAATAAGATACAGTGAATGTGAGGCTGCAGCGAGAAGGAATGACAGATATGAGAGTTAAACCTGTAGAGACAATGCAAACCTGTATTGTTGAGGCCTGTAAGTGAATAAAAGAATGACAGAACGTTGTCGTAGTAACACATGTGACACGTCTTCCTCATGCTGCTGCACTCAAGACGACGCATGAGACAAAAAAAACAACCTGGATCTCTGCAGCTCTTATGTTCGACAGCCCGCTTGCAGTCACTCAGTGGATTTGACTTTGTTAAAATAGGACGTAGGTATTTGACACAGAGCGTTTTGCATTGCAGAGGCTGAAATAGTGCGAGACAAGTCGTTATCACAGCATAGATCCGACCCTAAAACCCTGAGTGTGATCAGTGAGTGTGTAGATCGTCCACCATCACGTCTAACCAGGTAACGAAAGAGACAAGTAAGTGTAAAGGACCTAACCTGGCTCTTGCTTGGTTTTCCTTATTTAGGCGTTGATTAATCGAGAGCTGTGTGTCACCCTGGGATCAAGGTGTCTGTCACACGTTTCTCAATCTTCTACGAGGACGACTCCTCCTATGCTGCTGGTTGGTGGGAGACATTCGAATATTTTACATGCTGCGAAATTCAAAACTAACCCTTTCTCCTCCTCTTTTTTTGTCCTTTTTTTTAACAGTTTTCAGTCACATCATTCTTGACAATACTGAAGAAATTACACTAATGGCTTTCACCTCGATCGCAAATGATCGAGTGACAATAAAGTGTTAAAGGATATTCAGCGAATTCAAAAATAAATAAATTGCACCGTGTGTTCGCTCGTCTGCGGTTTTACACTCTCTCTCTCTCTCCTGCTCCATATGCTGCGGCTGTCTACCATTGTAATCCCCTAATTCAAGTCAGCATGAATGTAGACACCAACAACCGTTTGGTGTGTAATGTAGCAGAAGCATCTCGCTGGCCGCCGCCATAGTGCCACCCTGACACTGTCAAAGGTGCCACGTTTAGCCCCAGGCTCTACTACTCAATCACTCATGGGGGTTCGTGGGGATCCGCGCACCAGCAGGGCCCACTAATGCTTTACCAGCCCTCCCCTCCTCGACGGGTCGGGGCAATGTCGCCGTCGCCCTCCGCCCGGGGCCCCTGCGGATGGAGCTCACCCCCAAGCACTGAGGGAGACTTGTCTTCAGCTCTCTCCGCTCAGGACGGAAAGATTCAAGGCTGAAGCTCCACCAGTTGTAAGTCCCAGACCTGCAGGGTGAGATGAAACATGCCTGAAGTCCGACAGCAAAAAGAAATCTACATATTTTTACTTTATGAAGCTGAAAACACGTTAAATAAAATGATGGGGAAGTCAATTCTACGTCAGATTTTGGCTACATCCATACTCATACATTTACCTTTATGAAAAGTGTTTTAAAACTAACGATCTTCGTCCATTAGCGTGTTTAATTCCACATCAGTGATAATACCTGTCAATACGAATCACGTGACCTTTTACACCCACTGAGCCTGTGCAGACCAGTGTAAACAGGAAGTAGATTGTCTTCTACTCTGCAGGTGTTTGCTTACCTACAGAAAATTCTCCAAAAAAGAAGCAGCATAGGTGAAAAGTAAGAGCAGGGATTTATTTTCTCAGAGGAGCGACGAGGGGTTTTCACGTTTTAACGTCTTGCACCGACACCACTGCTCACATAGCAAAATAATTGGTTTGTGCCATTACCACATGGGCCACTTTAGGTTCACATGCAGATTACACCTTGCCAAGAGCATCGCATGTTTGCCAAAAACACATTCACTGTTTTACAAGTGGACCACTTTAGGCTCAGATCCATTGTGTCCAGGCCACAAGAAGTGCAGAAGTGCCGCATCACTGCCTGAAGTGGCCCACATCCGTCTGCTGTCTGGGTGGTGGTCAACTTGTGACTGAGAAGAACCAATCAGACAGTGAAATCTGTTCACAAAGACTGAGCAAATCAAAAGAAGATTTGAATTTGAAAAGAAAAATCATTACCTTGTTGTTCGGTGTAAATATTGTGATGATTAAATCAATGTACTGCGTCACATGTGGCCCAGGATGCATTGTGTCCTCACTGCCAAGACAAAATGGGGAAAAAAGAGAGAAAGGATGCTGCAGACAAATAGAAGTACAAAAATAGAGAGGAGAATCATGGCAGCATCATATAGATCTGATCCAGTATTCACAGGTCCAGCCGGGTAAGAGGTGAGAATCCAGGGTCAGGCTCCGACACGACTCCCTGACTCCTAATTTAGAGATTCTCATTTTCAGTTCCTGAACTGAGGGCAAGAAATCGTACCTGTGAGAAGCCCTCAGGCAGAACAGGGAGAGGTGTGGAAGAATCTGTTTCTGTCAGCGCGGAGGCTGCTCAGCTACCTGTCTGTGTCTCATCTCGACGTCGACACTGTCACAGCTGAGAGTCGTACTCGGAGAACTCGTGGTGGAAGAGCCGCACATTTAAGTCTTGTCTCAACGATATGATGTGCTTCTCTGCAACGTCTGCATAAGGTCCAGTAGGGATTAGGTCTGGGAGAGACTGTGGGTTTAAAATTGAAACAAATATTTATATCCTGTTTTTTAAAGATTGATTTTGTCACTATTGGGGCTGAAAGGGGATTAAATGCAACAAATATGGTGTTTTCAGTGGATTTGTGGAAAGTAACAACGCGAAATGTGATTATGAAATAATTTTTTCTTAATATTTGCTGATCAGTTCATACTTTTATATATATACCTATATATCTATATATAAAGATATATATCAAGGATCATTACCATTTTAAATATGTCAACGAAAATACTTTTACTGTTAATGTACTTTTGTAATTTATGTGTCAGTGACTCAATGCAGTGCAAAGTGAAAACATGAAGCTTTTTGTTGTGAAGAGGGAAGCACAGTCATGCCATCATCATCAAAGTGACCACACACACACACACACACACACACACACACACACACACACACTCGCTCTCTGACACACAAGCACATTTTGTCACGTTCACAATTCGACATAACACTAATTTCTCCATCATGATTAGCTGCATGTCATGACACACTGGGACACACACACACACGCACCCCCCCTCACCTCCTCTTTGTGAGAAACCCACTCACACAGTCGGCGGCGTCCTGAACCTCTCACACTGGTGTTGTCTCATGACTCCAGCACTGAGGTCACCGAGCGCGACCTTTCTCCGTCACAGACATTCACAGTCACTTGAGTTCACACATTTTTATCATTATTATTATTGTTTGGTGAATGGCAGTGTTTGATTGGGTACTTTTAGCTAAGCCTGCCGTCCATTATGTAAAATGCATTCATGAGTTTTGACCTTGAATAATACTGATAAATAAATATTCACTATGTCTAACTTGTTTTTGTATTTGTTTCTTGGTCTGGTACCAAACTCTGAACCCCTGCACATCCAGAATTTGTTCATAGAAACACAGAAGTCACGACATCAAGATCGGAAAAAGTCGACAAGCGTGGTGACGGAGTGGATGTGATGAACGGTCGAACAACACAAGCTCACATGCAGAAAATCAGGCAAAACTCAACTCAGATTACCAAAGAAAAGCCAAATAGTCAAAGGTCAAACAGGGGGCGGCTACATGAGCAGTGGAGGAGGAGGTGTGTGTGAGCAGGTGTGTATGTGGTGACTGACTGGTGACTGGCAAGGTGTGGTGAGTGCGGTGGCAGGAAACCGAACAACAGGAGGAAGTGCAGCTGAAAACGAAACCGGAAGGGGGAGGTCAGTGCGAACAGGTCGTCGCTTTAAATTTTTCGACTCTGATATTCCTTCATATCTGTCGTACTTTAAAAACGTCTTAAATTTCATCCTTTACGGTCTTAAATTGAACTTTTTGAAGCCAAAGCATGTTGCCACCACTCCAGTGTGAGCAGGAGCTGCACTAACATGAGTTTACAGCTCTGGTAAATGACATACTTACAATCAGTGCAGTGATTTTAAGTTTTCTTGTGTTTTGCTTTGCTACAGTGCACATTTGCACTTGAATAAATTGTATTTTAACTCTATTAAATTCAGTAATATAATCTTGTCAAAGTCACACAGTGCATCATCTTCCCAAAGCCTCCTTATCGTCTCTCTCTTCTGTTCGTTCTGTTTGCCTCAGTTCAAGTTGTATTTGTACGTTTCTCTTTTATTCCTGTTTTGTTCTTACCATTGGTCTTAACGCTGGGACTTATTGTCTCAGCAGGCGTCGGGGGGATTTGGTTTGTCTCACGCTTCCAGCGGACCTGCCTTCACTCTGCCTCTGTCGGCCCTTTGCTCTGCGGAGCTGCAGGGTTCACTGAAGCAGAGAGACCTCGTCTTCCCTGTCCGCAGAGAGCGCTGTGTGTGTGTCTCTGCACAACCGTGTAGCGGAGACACACACACACACACACATGCACAGTCCCCAGCCACACACTGCATGACCCCTCCACCCCTGCTCCCTGCTCCCTGTCCTCCCCGCTCCCCCTCCACCTTCTCCGAGGAGAGGAGCCGTATTGAGCGGGAGCTTGAAACCATGCTTGTATTGTCAGAGGACTTGCCGGCACTTACCTCCACTTGAACATTTAGTGCTGTCTTGCTGGGCCCGGACAGAGAATTGCACTATAGGGTCACCGATGAATTGCTATTTCTGGACAAGGGATAAACACACTGCTTTGTACGGATTATATCTCCAATCTGTGCCGCGGCAGGGCTGAGATTTCTATCTTCTGTCAGTAGAGTCGGAATCTTTTTTGTGTTTCAATGCAAATAATGTTTAAAGATATTATTTATACGTCTGTATGAGACCCAGCCCGTTAAGGCCATTGTGTCAACTGATTATTGAGATGATGAGGAGCTTAGAAGGAGAGAGTTGCACTTTCAATAGGAGCCCCTGTCGTTTTTGCCCGATTCCTGGACCTGACCTGTGCCTTGTTGTGTTGTCGTGTGATGATCAACACATTTTTCTCAGTAGAATTACTCAAAAACTACCAAATCGATTTCCATTGAAGGCCCGGTACAGGACTGAAAGAAGAAGCTATTCGGTTTTGGAGCAGATTCGAATAAATGGGAGAACCAGATATTTAACGTGGGCAAGATCAGGAAATGAGAATATGGAGATCTCTCATTCTCAATGGTGCCCTGCAAATACAAAACAGGCCATATAACAAAAATGTAGAATGTGTAAGAATCAACAGACAACTTACAAAATACAAAGTGTTAAACTGCTCTTGGGAAAAAAATTGTATTGACAAGTTGGACATATAAGGTTATAAACTGCCTCTTCTGCTCGTTCTTATTGCTTTGATCAAGTTTTATTCAGAATGCAGAATTGTCATGACGATGTTCATCATCTTTCCTGTGATTAATATTTCAAATTAAAATCAAAGCTTTTGTGCCTCATTATTTATCATTTGGAAGGAATTATATAAGGAAAATCAAAGTACACAGAGGCATAATATACAAAGGATTAACTATAAAATATTAGAATATTATAAAAAAAAATATCACTACCTGCAGATATCTAATCTAAACATGAAATTCATTTTGGGGTTTTACACTGGTAACCTATGAGAGGTTGGGAGTGTGTGAGACGCCCTAAACAGCTGTCACTGTGCATGTATGTGTGTGTGTGCACATGTGGGTGTCTCTGCATTTTAATAATAAGGTGTTGACTCTGCCCTTTAAGGCTCACCTGTGGGGATTCCCAGTGGTGTGCGTTTGGACGTGAGCTCCTGCATGCGTGTGTGTGTGTGTGTGTGTGTGTGTGTGTGTGCGTGCATGCGTGTGTCACTTTGGGAAACACATATCTGTGCACGGCAGCAACACCTGCCAGAGGCTGTGGCTGTTTATGACAGAGGCTGTGTGAGTTGGAGAGGACACGGTGGAGCGTCGCCAATCGCCGGTTCCATGCACACACACATATATACACGTGCACACACACACACACACTCACACACACACACTGAGCAAACATACAATTTGTGTGATTTCCACTGTAATAATTCAGATTGTACAAACACAAAATTCACACAAGCAAACACATCTAAATGGCCAGACATCACACCTAGGCTGTAAAAACTATGGTAAAACGCTCACATCTACACACGCACACACACACACACACACACACACACACACACACACACACACACACACACACACACACAGACACACACACGGGTAAATGTAATAACCACAGGGCTGGTGTGATCTGTGTCTCTCTCCCTAGGTCTTGCTGGCTGTGCAGGTCCCCAGCAGCTCCTATATTACTGCAGAAGGCAGGGGAGCCTGGCAGAGGCCCCGGCCTACAAAGTTCAATATAAACGAACAGTGGGAACTCCCAGGGACCTGGCAGGAAAAAGCTTAGTAAAGTTAAAGCCCCACCAGCCCTTCCTGGCTGCCCATGCCAATGGAACAACACACATGTACAGTGCATATGGGCAGACAAGCCTTTACACACTCACACACTTGTACACACACACTGACAGCCCACCTATTTGCCATGGGAGCCATTGTGGAGCTTTGGTTCTTTACCAATGTAACAGTGATTTCACTCAGGTTTTCTGCTTTGTGTTAATTTGTGCATTTAAACTTGCTGCCAGCCATTTGAAATACATAAGAACCAACATGATATGAACATATTTATGGGAGTTTGTGCAATTTGGTTCTGCTTGACTGAGTTTAAGGGAGCGCCATTCTGGTTTCAAAAAGGCTTTTTCGAATGTCACGAATGAAGAATAATTTCCTGGTTTCAGGCTATAATAAAAACATCAGATAGATTAGCAGGAGCTGTATAGAGTATAACAAGGGAAATACGTTAAGTGTTAAAGATGCAAATAAATTAACAGTATTATGTATTTACGTTAATTCATATTTAGATTATAGAAGTGTTCACAATGTAAACTAATACTTCTTGTTTCTTTTCCTAATTTAAACTGCACTTCACAAAATTTGTATTTGTAGGATTGATGAGGAGAAATCACCTCCTTTCCTGTTTGACTCATTTTACCGACCTTACAGTCAAAAGAATAATAAAACAAACCCTCCCCGACTATTCTGTCTTCCTCCTTCCCCGCTCTCCCTTCACTGAGCCTTCTCTCTCTCTGCTTCGCAGGGTTGCTCCCCTCTTCAGATGGCTGTGGACGCAATAATGACCCAACAGATGGGTTTATTAGAGGGTGGTTAAGGCAGCCAGCGGGTGGCTCGTTCAGGGGGAGTCAGGAGCTGCAGCGCCAGGAGCTCTGGGTGAAAAGGAGACTGACAGGAAGTGCAGTGACTCTGACTCTGTCTTCGGTTGTTGATCCAATAGGCTGAATCTCCTCCTCGTAACGAACACGGCTCATAAGACTGGTGTGCAGTGTGAGCGTGCGTGCGTGTGTGTGTGTGTGTGTGTGTGTGTGTGTGTGTGTGTGTGTGTGTGTGTGTGTGTGTGTGTGTGTGTTGTGTCACACCCACACATATGTGCACTCGTGCTTATGTAATGCGTCCACGCTTTGCATTGGTACATTTCGGTACATATGCCGGCCCCCTGGAGCATGTGCGTCACTTTTGACATGTAAATGAGACGGAGCCGGCTTTGTTAGCTACCTGTGTGTTAACACTAGTTTAAGATGTCATCTGTCTCTTTCTGCCTCCCCATTCAGAGAGGCAGGGGGGGGCGTGCTTTGTATCTGCAGCCCCAGGTGTCAAAGGAGGTTCTTCAAACCCTCGTTAGTGTCCTAGAGAGTGTGTGTGTGTGTGTGTGTGTGTGTGTGTGTGTGTGTGTGTGTGTGTGTGTGTGTGTGTGTGTGTGTGTGTGTGTGTGTTGGAGCAGGCCTCACATCACAGGACAATATGGGCAGCATCAGATCATACAGAGCCCTCATTATTCCCTCAGCTCTCTCCTACACTTGTTAGCTTTGTCTGGTCAATAGAGCTCAATGGAGTTGATTTAACAAGCAAAGGCAAAAACATTAACTCCGACATATGGACGAGCTCCGGACATCAATGGGAAGGAAATTAGTAAATTAGCCTGTAATTACCGAATCAAAAGAAGATTTTCTTTGCCCGGACGGTGATTAATAGTATTGATAGTTAGTTTTAAAGGCTGTATTCTGTGATTCAAAATCCGTAAATTGCTAATTACTACAAAGAAAAGCTGAATGATGGATGAATAGAAACAAATTGATCACGTAGAATTACAAAAAAACAAGGGAAGAATAAGTATAAAAGCAAATGAGTATGAAAATGATATAACATTAAAAGTATAACAGTGGTGTAATTCTACAGTAAAAACAGTAGTGGGGATTTGGATGTGTGATGAGGGACATTAGAGGGACTTCTGGTTAAAGACAACCACATGACTTCATATCTAATGAGTTGATCATTTACCTTTTAACCAAAAAGACGGGGTTAAATGGGGCTGTCGTTGACTGAGTGGCAGATCACACACACATCAGCTGATTCAGGCTGGTGCAGTCAGGCTCTGAAATGGAAGAGCTCACATGATCCAGCTCCAGCCTCTTTGCACTGGCCCCCATTGAGTTTAGAGCCACGTTTAGGCTCGTACACGACACTTGTGAGGTACTTTATGGCTTTTGAAGCACTGTCCTGTACTTTTGTTCTCACATACAGCTGCAGGCCACTTAACATCCAGCGACAAATCTCTATATAAAGAGAGGGAGATTGTGTGGAAGATTAATTTTGTACAAGTCGTATTTTCCTGTCCTGTCCCTTTCACGAGCTTTCCTGTGTCGTGAGAATCATTTCTGCTTTTTAATTACAAATATTGTATTTTTCGTATTTATTCAGTTCTGTGTCCTTGACTGAAAAAAACCAAGAGCTTGATCTTCAGCTTTCAGGACGGCAGCCATAATTACTATACAGTGTTTTAATGTAGTTCTTTGTTTATTAAAAGATAAAATCGTAATCACACCCTCTGCAATCAGATGGATTCTCTTGCTCAGCGACACGCGGGGGGAAATCGCCTCGGAGGATATCATGGCGCTGAGAGAGCACTCATCTGAGGAGTGTAAGGCACACGACACCTGAAGGGAGAAATCAAATGCTTGTTGGGGGCCTGGTGAAGAGACCCTTCACGGTCTCTCACCTCCAAAACCGTAGCCCAGAACAATCCCTCCACTCCCACCCCCCACTTTACAAAAGGTCACCCGGTCCGGGCCGCCGCCTCGCTTCACCCCTCTAACGCTTGGAGAGAGAGGGAGGAAGTGAATGAAGGGTATGAACACCGAGCTTTTAGCCTCTTTCTTTTTCTCTCAGGGGGTGAATCTGTTGTATACCAATGTACACCACACCTTCACCCCCCATCCATCTTTTATGGAGATATAAAGTAAATCGCTCTATGTTTAAGGCTTTTATTGCGCAATGGTATGTTATTCATATTGGTGGAAAGAAACTGCTTTATACCCGCATTTACTGTATTGAAATAAAGAAAATGTAACTTTGGCCATTAGGGGTCTCTCATTTAAAACAATAACCTTTACTTTGATGACTTGGTGAAGCAGCGTGGGATCATGGGAGTTGTTGTCTTCTACACCATTGCAGACTCAGATGCAAATTATATTAACGGATGAGATAATATAAGTTTTATTCATGTTACGCAGCAAACGGCAACGGAAAGTTAGAAATTAAAAGACGATCAAAATGAAATGTGACTAATTGTGGATTTTCCCCCAGAAACATGTTGAATACTGTAAATACACAAGTCAATAAAATATATAACATAGTTCTAGTTTTAATGAAGAATTTTTGAACCTATCTTTGAGTAAAACTGCACCATAATAACCCAAAGTAAATATTTGTCTGAAGGTTTTTACAAATATCTCAAGACTGTAAATCATGCAAAGAGAAAAACTTGAAGACCCTCCCTCAGAGAACATCCTCCACCACTGCACACACACACATTCACATGCATCCAGAACAACATGGCCGCCCCATGCACCGGTACACAACTCGCCC
This sequence comes from Hippoglossus stenolepis, assembly GCF_022539355.2. Classification (NCBI taxonomy): domain Eukaryota; kingdom Metazoa; phylum Chordata; class Actinopteri; order Pleuronectiformes; family Pleuronectidae; genus Hippoglossus; species Hippoglossus stenolepis. The sequence continues at coordinate 6,670,786 of NC_061499.1, forward strand.
GTGTCTGTAATCTGTCCTAATCTGTCACCAGGACCCAGGGTAACGTCACGTCACCACAAGTGTTTGGCTTTGTGTTCAGCTCAGCCATGTTGACACCCCACGTCTCCTCAGAAACTCTCCCTGACCCTGGCTGCAGCCCTCTGGCCTCCCTCCGGTGACACGGCGCGCTCCTTCTGCCCTGTCTCGAGCAGCCGCCATCGTCTCAGCCACAGCTTGGCCCGGAGCCGACACCCCCGCACGCAGCAAACCCTGAATCAGGTGGCGTAAATATAGCTCGGCCTGACACGGAGTGGACGCCACATGCACCTGAGATGTAAACAAACTTAAGCATCAAATAATACAAAAAAAAAAGACAAGGCCCCCGCAGCCAACAGCATCGCTCACAAAAGCTTACGATATCCACCCCTGACGCAAGACGATGGCAGAATCTCTCACGCCACACTCTTGCCTCTACTCTTTCCTTGCATGACACGGACGTTTGCACCGAGCACCAATTGGCATGACAGTGTGACCCCCAACCTTTTTTCTGCTTGTCCCCACATCGCATCCCCTCCCATCTCCGCACTCCTTCCTTTGCTCGTCCCCTCATCATCTGTGTCACCCCACACCCCCGCTCTTCCCTCAATGACAATATCCTGGTAATGGTGGCCTTTGTTTTTCTTGGCCCGGGCGCCTGGATTTGTCAGGACGCATTTCCTGCCCGCAGACTGAGGGGGCTGCTGCTGCGTGGCAATCTGGGCTCACTTCTCAGGCAGCTAAACCCTTTGACACTGTGCTTTTTAATTAAAATTACATTATGATTAATCAGGCAGAAGGAGGGGCCCTCCCCCTCACTTGCACTCCGTCCACCTCCTCCTCTCCCTCCTCCTGCTCAGTTTCCAGGCAGGTTTGATTACAACCTGTGACGGACGCTCCTCACTGCCAAGCCGCTAAAGATGTGCTGGCAGATGCGGCGGCCCGGCCAGCTTGTCAAGCCCCGGGGTTGCAGGCGGCCGGGGAGAGAGGGACGGAGAGACAGAGGAAGGGAGGAGAGGAAGGAGGAGCAGAGAGAGAGAGACAGAATATGGCGAGGAGAGAGTGTGCAAAGACGGAGCAGGTAAGTGACAAGAAAGAGAAAAGAGGAGTTACTCATGACAACCAGACACTCCAGAGACCGTGACAAGCCAGCGGGCTGACTGACAGGCGGCCGGGCTGAGCTGCTGCACGGTCGTATTGATCTGCGGAGCTCAAGTGGCACATGCACTCACTCACAGGAGGAGGAATCATTTCTCCCTACAGCTGTACAAGGTGCCTGGATACAAGGGCCTATACTTAACTCCAGCGTCTACACTGCTGCTCTGGCTCCTTCGTATCACAGGTGGAGAGGTCGGGGTGTAACCTGGAGCCCTGTGCCTGTGTGTGCGCGCTCACATGTTTGCTCACTCAGGCTGAAATAGTCATGTTCGAAGTATGTAGAGACATAAGAAACAAAAGGCGAAGCTGGTGGAGAGCATGTCGAAGGAAGAGGACAACAAGCACCGAGTGAGACGAGAGGAGACAGAAATACTCTACAAGGGAAATCGGAGCATTACTGTGTTCTACAAGATTCAAGAAAATTTGTTATCATTGAGCGAGCACGGAATTAAAAAAGTAAAATCAAAGTACGTCTGTCACAAAGGATATATACAAATATAAGGAAATAAGAAACTATATATATAAGGAGTATAAAAGTGTTTAAATAAGATACAAGACAATATAGTAAAGTGACTTGTAAAGAATTACATGGGGGATTTGGGTCATTTTAAATATTTTATGACTATGGGAAGATTCCTACAAGCCTGTAAATAAATACACACACACGCACACACACACAGAGCAAATTGCTACACCTTTTTATGAAAGGTTAATTGTTATATCAAGATATTTGTCACATTATAGCAAAGATATTTTCATGTTATTATGACACAAACGTATCACATTATAACGATAAAGGTTGCATGTTATAACATGATAACTCATATTTCTCCAATGTAAAGTAATATAAGATTGAATGTCATAATAAAGAGACGATTATCTTGTTATAACATGAAAAACCTTTTGTTATATGATGATGAACCTTTCCTGATCTGTTTTTCTTTATCTCTGTTCTCCATGTGAACGTAGCAACTGATCCTTTACATTAACTGTCCGTCACTTCCGATGTCTGTTAGCACATCACATATTGCATTAGGGTCGTGACCCTGCATTATGCGCAGTAGCTGTGAATGAGATGACATTTTGCAGCCGCGTCTCAAGGATTGAGTGTGTGTGACTGTGTGCGTTTAAGTGTGTAAGTGTTCGAGGATGTAAGTTCACATACTATGTTGATTTTGAGCAACGGCCAAAGGGCAAATATCAAAACTGCTTTGAAACTTTCGGCTTGGATTTAAATTTTCCCTTTATATTAATTATATTCAGGTTTTTAGTTTTGCACTTCCGATAAACTACAGGGGAATTAAATGCCTCATGGCACGTTGAAGATCATTTACAACAAATTAAAGATAAAAAAAAACGGCTCTTCAGTTCATATGTATTTTATTTTCCAGATAATTATGTAATTCCTGTTTGACATTGAAATAATTGTTTTGTTTTTCCTGTTTTTCTGTGCCTGTCTCTCTGCATAGCTCTCACCCATTCAGCCCCCTGAGCTGAAACAGGCCTGTAGTCCGTGTCCTGCGGCCACATTGACAGGCAGTATTAAAAGCCAGTAGGTGGTCTTTCACTGTCACTCGGCAGAAGCCCCTCGTCACAGCACATTAATTACACACTCTCACCAGCTCAAACAAGCCTTGTCTGTTCATGCATGGAGATGGATTAAGATCAGAGTGAAGTGTGTGTGTGTGTGCGTGTGTGTGTTTTTCTAAATCCTGAATTTACTCCTGCTCTCGTTCTTGCTGTTGCAACCAAATTTCTGCAGAGAACATGCAGTGATGATGATAATAAAGGGAAGTGAGCAGTCACTATTTTAAAATGTGAAAAAGATCCACATCAACTTCAGTGGACCCTGTGATGATTCTCGATGAGTGGGCTGGAGACAGCGTACAATCTGGCTGCATTTGCCATTTTTTATTAACTCTGTAGAGACCAGTGTTGTGGCTGTGATGAGTGGAATACTAATGTCAGTCCATCAGTCCATCCAGAGGTCCCTCTGCACACATGTATGCACACATGCTGGTGCGTGCACCTGTGTGTGTCCTGTACATGCCAATAGAGTTTGTATTTGTGTATATATTGAGCATGTGGGTGAATGCAGGTGTGCAGATGCATGTGCACATGCTTGGATTGTCACAGGATCCTGCAGGACTGCCACCTTCTTCCCTCTGACCTGACCCAGCCGTGAACCCTGTTGCCCTCGCGATCCATACGTATCATTTACCCGACGCCCTCCCTGCCGTCTCGCCTAATGCACGGAGGCGTGAAACACCTCGTAATGCTCAATCACAGCGGGGGCACGGCGTGCAAGGAGCCATCCAGAGTGACAGCACAGGGCCAGGGATGGGGCAAGGCAGCTGAGGGAAGAAAATGCCACACTGCCCTCAGGGAGAGGAAGAACGGGAGGTGGGGATGATGGAGGGGAAAGAGAGAGAGTGGCAAGGGGCTGCAGGGGTTTGTAGCATGGGGGAGAGGGGTGAGGGGAGTAGGGGTATTAGTCCGGGTTAAGGTGGTCTGGATAATACAGATAGATTTGAAAATGATGTGTTCACAGGTCATTTTAATAAAGTTTGCTGTCCACTGGCAAAAAACAGCAAAAAACAACAACAAAAAGTGCAAATTGCGTTTCTAGTGTGCACAGGCCTTTGAGCCTGATCAGCGATATTGATGTGCAACATGGACGATCACACAGAAAGTTCACTTTTGCAGAAGAGCTGAAGAGCTGACAGTTTAAAAAACTTACTGTATGTCAGCTTTTTCAAAAACCTCAGTTTACACCACAACAGTATTTTTTACATTTAAACTGTCTGCCCTAAAATTGGCCTGGCATGGATGGATTGGAGACCTGCATTCATGTGAAGAGATCTCAGGTGTTCCACAGGAAGATGTAGTGAAGAGGAAACAGTTTTACCTCAGTGTAATTTGCAAGTGAAAAACATAAAGAAAAAGAGAAGATGAGAAGGAGGAGGGAGGGAGAAAAAAAAAAAGATGGAGATGGAGAGAGAGAGAGAGAGAGAAGCAACAGACGGAAGTCACACTTGTGAAGTTGGAGGTGTGAAGGAAAAAGACTTGATCATGATTAAAGGCAGCTTTTTGGACTGCTGTTTTAAAACGCGTCCACGTGATGCTCAACTCTCTCTTCTCTTCTCCCTCTGCCAACAAACTTCGGTGCAAAAGAAGGCGTTGCTTTAAATTAAATTCAAACCGATGTAAAAAGACTGTTTCAGTAATTTCAAAAGTTGTATTTATTTTTGACGGCCTGCTCTTCATATATTCGCAAATGTTAATAATGTGTATACACTTCTCGACCATCATCCCAGACACATTTTTCTGACTCACTGGCACCTTCTCTACTTGTAAAAACCTGACTAGCTAGCATCTGAAGAATTTTACACATACATCCATAAGCCTCAGAAAGTGTGAGACACTGATGTTGGCAGAAGGATCCATCTGATGTAATTGAGAATAAAACGTCTTTTTCGCTCAAATTCAGCACAAATCGTTTTTTTTTACCCGAAACGTAAACAAGAGGAGAGATGTGCCTCCACCCTGGCAACGCCTCCCTTGTCCTTGTCCGTGCCCTGTGGACTCATGCCCAGGACCCGGGCCTCTCCCGGGCCAAGCTGCCCAATGGTCCAGTTAATCATATGCAGTGCCATGAGGAAGCTTATGTTGGCCTATGCCAGTTTCTGCCTCCGTAACCGCAGGGTGCCGAGGCCAGAACCACAGCACGAGGAGGGGCGGGGGGGCTGACAGACCGGCTTGGCATCAGAGGCCTTGGCTTGGATTTGAAGATGAGCGTATAGACCCCTCAGAACCTGAGCTGGTACATACGTGCTGCCTCCTCCTCGTCATTCTCCCGGTGTCCAGGCCCCGCTGTGCAGCCGCTGACCCCGCTGACTGTGTGGACAGAGGCCCTGCTGACCAACACAAACATTGACATTACTGCCTCTCAGCGGGGGGGCAAAAACTCTGAAGGGCAGCTCCTGTGAGTCATGCATGCATATGTGTGTCGCTTCTGAAAGTAAAGGATGCATCAGGATGTCAATGTATCCTCTGCCAGACCTTGATACCCCCCCACACTGTGATAACCATTTCATATATTCACATTCTTGAGTTTTAAAAGCGTTGAACTGATCCTCATGGGGAATAAAATGATCTGACCCACACATAATGGATTCATACTAAACAGGGCATGTATGAATTTGACGTGAAACAGAGAAAAACTGTTCCCAGTGATAAGGATGGACAACGTTCAGTCATCAGATCAGTATTCTTGGAGTGAGCCTGTAGTCACGACAATCTATGATGATGATGATGATGAATCCTCTCATGCCACAATTCGAGCTGTAAACATGATACACAAGTTAAGATCTAATACTGTTTCCTAATGGAAGCATATACAAGGTAAATAAAATTGGGCTAAGCACAGAACCCTGAGGAACTCCATAATTAACTGTGGTGTGAACAGATTAATAAGATCTAAACGTTAGTTAAATGTTCCAGTCTGTAATGTTCTGTGGTGTCAAAATGCAGCACTGAGATCTGACAAAACAGGGACTGAGACGAACCCTTTATCCGAAGCGATGTTTAATGAGTTCTCCCGTGACCGAAACCAGATCCCTCCACAAAATTTCCAATCAATCGAAATCACAGATTATATTAATCTATGCAGGAAACACTCTTGATGTCCTCCATGATCAATTTTGGGGGGATTATACGTTATATAAGTTCAAACTTATCTTGTCCACTGTGAAACTTGTGAAGTGAACTTGTGTGCTTTATTTTGTGCCGCCAATAAACACACAAGAGACGTGAGCTTTTAAATGAGGAGACACAAAGATGCATTAACTTGCCTCGAACAAACACATATTTACACTTAAGAATCACTCACTTTGTCCAGGCAAGATTAGTTCTAACCCTGATTTATCGAAACTGCTCATGAATTCACATTAATTCGTGGTATGATGTGTAAATAAAAGGTGGAGCATAAATAGGTTTCGGTAAACACAAGCGTGAGTGCATTTTATCTGTGGGTTCAATGAGTGTCGCCACAAAAGAGCAGCGTGGACTGACAGTGTGCCGGGGCCCCTGGCCGACTGTGACCTTTGACAAGTCTCTGTCACTTCTCACCTCCGCAAGACGAGCCCTGTCAGACCAACACGCACAACATCACAAGCTCCTCTCCCCTCCCCGTCCGACCGTCTCTTCAATTAAAAGCTTAATGGATGTTTTTAGCGCTCTGCCACTTTGATCACATCGCGTCCTGATCTGCCACGGCTGGAGCAGCTGAAGGAAGGGAGGAGGAGGGGAGGAGGAGGAGGAGGAGGAGGAGGGGATATCTTACAGGTTAGGAGGGCGCACTGACAATATAATCATAGTGAGACACTGCAGCAAGAGCTTTTTTCTTTTTTTTTTCTTCACACGCGGCGGACCCAAAGGGGTGGTCCTGGTCGGGGCATCTAGCCGGAGAGCCTGGTCTCACCTCAGTGACATGGAAGCCACCCTGGCTGTCACTTTGCATCTGTGACGCCCAGAGAGGGAGACCATGAGCAGCCTGACAGGGGCGGCGGAAGGTGAGGACCCAAAATGCTTGAGACACACTTGGCTCAGAGCTAAACCCTGCTCCTCGCTCACCAGCCTCTTTTTTTTTTGCTTCCCCCACGTCCCCCTGACACTTCCCCATCGTCCATGTAAACTTTTATACTTAATGATCCTTCTAACCTTTACATCTCCAGAAGAACATTTGAGAGGATCTGATTAGTTTCTCTCCTGAGAGCCAATCAGGCTGTTCTGACACGACGACAAGTGAGAGAATGTACGTTCATGTGCCATCAAAAAATTCTCCGCATTCAGCGTAATAAAAATACTTGATCGGTAACACAGGAACAAAAAATAAGGTATGTTCCACTGCAGTGAGACACAAACAAAACCCGTGTGACTTTGGGGCAACACCTCAACACTCACACAGATATAATGTGTGGGCCTTGCAGAGTGAACACCAAAACCACCAGAACGCTGTGGGTGCAACAGAAAACAGTTTCGGGTGCCGTCTTGTTTTCGTTCTGGTCTTCACAGTTCAACAATTGTTCAGTCTTAATGTCGCATGTTGTGAATTTAATAAGGATAGATGTTAGAAAAATATATATAGGTTGCAGCAGGGTTAGAAAAGAAAATACTATCATTATCTCACAAAAATATATCTGGTAAGGATAACAAATATTGAGAAGCAAAAAAATTTAAATCATTTCTCTATATTTTTCAATTTAGTTTGCTAAGTTCAGCTCTAAAACTAAAAGTTGAGACTGCCGCCCATCAAAAAGCGTTTCTCCTGTCGACAGCATCTTGTTTCCTGCATGAGACTCACTCATCTGTGAACAAAATTAATGGCAGCAGAAAGAAGTGTGACTGCTGCCGTGGCAGTAAGAGGCCTCTGGAGATCTGGAAACTTAAAGTAAAAATCAACACTGTGATACACTGATACTATATATGACATCACTGCTCAGTGTGCAGACGAGGGAGGCCGATCTTCTGCCTCATTTTCTTACAAGCTTTAACTTTCAGTTTATAATAACTCAACATTTTTGGTCTATTGGGAAAAGGATAAATTAAATCCACGTGTATTTTATATATGCTGAAAGAAGCTTTTGGTTTTAAATGAAATGAGATGACGATGCTAACATTGACACCAATAATCTGTTAATTGACCTTATTCTGAATTTATGATGTTTATATGAGTTGCAAATAGAATATTTGAGACACATTCATATTCCTGTTTACATGTTTTGGCAAATCGACGGTGACGAGGATAAAAGGCATAAATTGGTGAATAATGTTTTGCAAAATTTCCCTAATCACGTGAAGCCCGATAATATCTGTTGTAGCTGCTTCTGGTGTGACGTCGCTGTCAGTGTGAATTTACTCAGGTATGAATCTACTGGAGATTTGATTTCACAATATGTGTGATTTGATGTCAAAGAGAATCAGCCGGTTCCAACCAGCCTGTATCTGTTCATCTGTAGGTCACACAAGCCGGTTCCAGAATGACTCACTGTGCCACCTCGAGGGCTCGTCAGGCTACGTAAGCTTCACTGCTTCATTTTGATTAAACAAATTTCTGCAGGTAAAAGACATGAACTCAGATTTTCATGGTATCACACTGTACGTTCGACACCACAATTTCCAAGAGGTTTTGCAGAATTCAAATGTCGCTTGTCGGTAAAAGCGGTGAGTCATCTGCATATAGACTTGAACGTATTGCTTGTCTCTGAGGTTCACAGTGATGCATTCATGTGTCTTTTGAAATGACTCAGCTACAGGATCATCTTATTTTCCAAAACCTGGACGAAGAAATGACTTTTCTGATCTGTAACTTTAGGACCGAAACCTACTTAATCGTAGCTTTGGTTCTTCGCCATTAAGGTTAGTCGACTTTAATCATCAAAATTAAACAAATATAATCACATTTATTAAAACCCAAAGTGATGGAACCGATGTTGTCGGCTGTTGGTTGGCGACAAACCGCGATATTCAGAAAAATATTTTTACAACTATGACCACTAGAGGGCTTTGGGACATGTCCTTATATGACTGATGCTGTTACTTATTGAGGAATGCATAAACATCATTGATTTTGGCACAACTGATCATCCAATACAGTAAATAGTCCTAATTGCAGCTGCAGCATGATCCTCCTGTTTCATCCATCATCCATCCACACATTGCTGCTTTCATTCATACGCTACATGGACCCCTGCCTTCCTTCTCCCATCATTTTGTGTTTGTGCACACTTGAACTTGTGGCCCCTGCCTTCTCGTTGACCTCCTCAGTGGAGTGCCGCGAACCCACCGCTGCCCCCTCCTTCCATCCACTCGTACTCCTCCTCCTCCTCCTCCTCCTCCTCCTCCTCCTCCTCCTCCTCCCTCCTCCCCTTGTTCCAGCCCTCTCAGCGCGGCAGACTGCCGATCCCGCCTGGCCGCCCCTTGCCGTCTCACAGAAGTGCGAAAATAAGATGGCATTGGATCTATTAACACTTTGGGCTGAGTGTTAGTGAGGGGGCCCCAGACGAGACCACTCTCTCAAGGTCCACCGACCGCCATTCTGGCCCCGCTCTGGCCGGGGGCAAGGTGGAAGGATGTGTAAGGTGGTGGGGGGCGGTGGGTGGGGGGGTTGGATGTGTAGTCTATAGGCAATTAGAGACATCAGAGAACCACAGCTCCAGTGTTCTGCTCGGGGCTTGCCGACACTTGTCCACTTGAAGCTCACCTGTTCATCATGTCAATTGATGAAGTGATTGGACGGAGGATCGATAGCGACATCGTGTCAGGACTCGCGTCGTCTGACAAACGAGAAGCACTGAGCGGCAATCTGGAGAAAAAAGGGATGTCGCTGCCGTTCGTTGAAAAAAGAGAAACAAGAGTGTGATATTTGTATTAATTTCGAGGTTATCTGGAGTGTGTTTGGAATGGGGATGTGTTAGGATGTGTTAGTTTGGGCTTACCGTGCACTCGCACATGTGTATTTGTGTGTGTGTGTGTGTGTGCATGTGCGCATGTGCAAAAGCCTCCCAATCCGTCAGCATATTTTCTATTCATGAAGGTAAAACATAAACTGCCACACAAACTGCCATTTCTCGGATAACCTTGTTCCAATGTTATGATGACTTTACATGTGCTCGCATCCACGGGATTTCACTCCTGAACTTGTTGGCACGCCGAGATGTAATGTGTGTCGCTCTCTCTCTCTAAGTGTCTCTACCTCGGTGCGATTGCACGCCCACAGATCCACCAGCTCCATCACAACAGCAACCGAAAAAAATAATAATTAATGAATAAACCTCACAACTTTTTGTCACACTTCAATCACATAAAATTAACCGACCGCATGTTTGGAATTAATAGACGGTGTTTGCTGCTATTTATTCAACTTTTTTCTGTTTCACTCGAGGATGAATGGCTACACACACACACACACACACACACACACACACACACACACACACACACACACACACACACACACACACACACACACACACACACACACACACAACTGGAAGACAAAGACACAGCAATAAACATTTCTCATCCACGTTTATTTTCCTTTAATTTTACAGGATCCTCATGTCACATTATTTCATTTAGTCTCATTCTGTTGCTCATCCTGGCAATGGAAGCAAATTCCACCATCGCCCCTCTGCTGTACAGCATGTGGGCCTCCGTCAGAGGAGCTGGTTACCAAGCAGATTAGACGAGATATTTACAGGTGTGAAAAGATGCATTTTTCTAATACAGTGTGAAATTCTTCTGTTAGAGTCGATCTTTCCAATAAGCCTGTTCACAATGGGATGAGGGAGAGGAAGAGAGAGAGAGGGAGAGAGAGGGAGAGAGAGAGAATCCAAGAAGCGAGTTGTCTTGTTTTTTTTGGCTCTGTATTTCAAGAGGAGCTGAGGCGTAGCTGAGCGCAAGTCTTAAGAAAAAGTGATAAAATATACAGTGAGAAAAGCTTTCAAAGTGTCGGGAAATTAAAGCAGGGTGCAGCAGCAGGGCGGGGGACGCGGGTGGGGGGTTGTTTGTCGGGTGCCGGTGGTGGAGCAGTGTTCAAGATGACGGCAATCTGCTTATCTGACTCCACAGAGGACTTGTCCTCAGCGGCCTCAGACTTCTCCTGTGTGTCCGTGACATCATGTCTGCTGAACGATAACATGCAGGTTAACGTTTGTTCCCGAGCTTCTGAGCGAATCTGGCACAATCTGGAAGTTGTTTTTTTTTGCTGTGAGACTTGAAGTAAATCTTCTGTTTTTGTTGTTGACCCTGCTCGTACCTCCAGAAATAAAGCAAACACTCGAGACTCAAGTCAGGCTGAAGGGAGGAGGATGGGATGTTGAAGGAGCTGGTTTGGGGGCAAGGGAGTGGGGGCGGCGGCGGCGGCGGCACGATGGAGGAGTGTTGTGACCACACGCCCTCACTCAGAGAGCGTGGCTCGGAGCCCATGCAGGCGAGACTACGTTGGCCCTGCCTGCCTCTCTGCGGAGAGAGGGGCCACTCTGCAGAGGAGTCAGCAACAGCAGCACGAGAATCGAAATGCTGCTGTGCCAACTCTCCACCCTGTGAAAAACAAACAAATGATCCTAGCTGGTGAATTCCTCTGACGGGCATTCGCATCAATGGGTCTCAAGTTACAGAATGTAATACCAGAGCGAATTAAGATGTCACTCGTGACAAAAAACTGAAAAATAGGAGAAAGGATCAAATCGTGCAAGTTAGGGATCAGTTTATTATTTTATATCAAGTGCAGAATCACTTGTTAAAAAAATGCCCGTCTTCAAACAAAATATTTCCAGCTACTACTTTATGCTTTCCTCTTTTTTAGAAATCAAAAAACTCCACCTCCATCCCCTCCAACTTTAGTTTTAGCAAAGACAATATAGCGACCAGAGTTTATTTTATTGCATCACTAAATAAAACTCCTTTTCTGTCCCTTTCTGCCGGTTGCATTAGCAGTTTGTACGGCCGGTGGCCTCTCTTTCAGCCGCCCTCTCCCACCATTTAAAGTGATGTCACACGGGCTGGCCGGGCGGCGCGATGGGGCAGAGAGACCCCCTAATTAATGGTGGCAATCGAGCAGCTTTCAAGCGGCCTTACATTTCTTTTAATGAAAGGATTACCGCAGTGCATTAAGATGTATTTAACCTCCAGCACTAGCTCTGTTTCAATAAGTATTAAACAGGCCATTAAATGGAGTGGGGGGGGGGGCCCTCAATTGAAGCAGACAAAGGCCAACGTGCTGAATGTGGAGTGAGGGGTGGGTCCGGGCAGCCGGGATGGGGTTCGCTGTTAGCATCTGCCCAAACAGCTGAGCTGGATGAAAAACCATCCTGAGCGATGAAGAATTTAGAGCTTCAAAGAAATATATAAACTAAATAATACATAATATGTATAATAATTTATAAAAAACAAATATTATTTCACTTTTATTTGTTATTGTTTAAACCATAATTTGCTTCCTGCCTGCGTGGTGAGGTGGCATTTCAGCATAAAGATGTATGTAGTCTACCCACATTGGAAAAGCGGAGCCAGAAATCTCATGAATCTATTTTCTAAGTTGTTGATTTTACAAAACAATCAACTGCTACCGTGCGAGCCGTGCCAGAGCCCCTGCTGAACAATGATGGTATTGTTCACTTGGAAAAGAAACCTGGCGTGGGCTGCTGCATTTATCAATTTTCCCTTTCTCTTGTCGCCCACTTGCCTGTTTGTCATGGCATGGCGAAGGCCCGTTTTGGGCCCAGCAGGTTGTCCTGTGCGCATGGCATCACCTAAAATTAGTTCCAGTCAGCGGTGGCCTTTTTGCAGCTTTGCCACTGCGGATGTTTACGGATCCAAAAGAACTGTTTTGTCTCACTCTCTTTTCATGTTTGTGACAATCCTCGCTTTCCCTGTTTTTTTCTGTTTTCCTTGGGGGGGGGGCACATAAACATTAAATTAAACCAGTGCAAATCACAACATAAATTAGCAATTTGTCTTAAAGTTTGACAACGTATAAAAGTCGGTTGCAAATTAATCGAAATATGAAAAAGTCCATCACCATATGCAAAACATATGAGAAAAAAGAAAAATACAAATGAGGAAAATCACATCTACGGAAGTGAATTTTTAAACTCCTCAACATAACAGACATGACAGCCCTGTCATGCAGTAAAGTGTTAATTAGTTTTCAGATTCTCTGCTCCCTCCCCATCTATCTTTCCATCATGAGTGTATTGAGAATGACGTGGCTCAGTAGTTAAATACATTCCCCATCACATGTCATTAGCCCCCTCCCGCTGCAGGATGTGGCAGAACTGCTTTTCTCGGGTTGTCTTCCATTGAGATGATTAGCCTGAAACTACATTTGAAAAGTGTTTGTCAGGGCGCGTGGCATGCTACAGTGAATCCGGGTAACAGATGGATTTGCTCGTGGAGGAACAGACTGAACACGGTGTGCCTTAAACAAGCACCATGAAGCCGTGGCACAAACCTTCAGTCCGTATTACCGTGCTCTTTAAATCCCCACAACATTTATTGTAGCCTGCAGGCTCCCATCATGGTGCCCCTGTCTGGCACTGGAGAAAATGAGACCGACAAGTAGCAGTGAGAGTGAATTACAACGGCTACGGCTGAGCAAACATTGATCGGATAACTCGGAGTCATTTTAAGTGTCTCGTTGCTGCTTTTTAATGCTGGTGGGCTGTTAGAGCTCAGATGGAGCTTGTTAGAATGGATGCTCCCGTTAATACGACAAGAACAAATCCCACTGTCAAGCCGGCTGAAGAAGAGCAAAACTCTATTTCCGTTGAAACGCATCTCACGCACACCGATGATCTGCTTCCTGCACTTTCACTCAGCACATGAACAGATCCATTTCCTCTGCAGGTAAGTGTGCTCTGATTCTCCGTGAGAAATCTGCCATTACAATATCAATCCGCCAAAGTGCAACTCTGTCTGGTTTTTAAAGGAAACAGAAGTTCTCAATACCCAAAATACACCATAATTGTACTTGTGAACCATTGGCCCGGTGCAGCGACCTGTCTTTTCTGCCACTAAACTACCAAGAGTGGATTCGGACAAGCCCCGAATGCACAATGCATTTTAGACCACATGCTTTGCTGAGCAGGAATAGAGCCCTAATCATTAAATCAAGGTGTTTTTCAAACGTTGTTCTATAAAACACTCTTAGAGCTTCTTCCAAACATGAAATCACACTGACGTCAATCTACATGTACACAACAGATCCCCACAGAGGCATCAAATAATACTGTGTATTAGTAGTTTAAACACAATTTCCCTTTAAACCCCCCCCAGTAGCTGTTATTATGATCAGAGGTGTAGCTTGTAGCAATAGAACCTTTATGAGCAATAATGTTTCCTGGTTTAAAGTCATGTCCTGTCACTTAAAACATCCGAATAAGAGTTAATTCATTGCCTCTACATCCTTCAGTAGTTCATTCATGTCTATGAAATCATCTCTAGTTGTCGGCTCAAATCAGGAACCATAAAAACAAGCTTTAAAAGTTTGCTATGAAGGGGTTTTGAGAAACACTCTATAGAGAAAGTATGTTAAAGCTTGAATGGAGTTGGATGGGGACGTGCCAGGACCACTCCTGCTGGGTTCTTTGCACCCCGGTCGCAGCTCTCGGAGGTATTCCCAGCCTGTTGAGCCTGTGAGGGAAAGAGATGAGGGGGGGGGGAGCATATGAGACGGGTGAGAGGATGGGTAACGGAGAGAGGGGGGAGGTATGCAAGTGTATGTCAGAGATAAGGGTGATGAGGTGAGACACACCTTGTGTAATGTTGCCTGTCACAGAATCACAGCTTCAGTCTGAAGGCAGGATTCGTGTCAGCTCCCTCCTCCCTCCTCCCTCCCTCCCTCCATCCTCCTCCTCCTCCCCCCTCCTCCTCTCCTTCACTGAGATCTGTCATTAAGTCACATGATCGTGTTAAGTGTAAAAAAAAAGAAAAAGTGACCCACTCAGCAGAATGATGCCAACTGTGAGTGTGTGTGTGTGTGTGTGTGTGTGTGTGTGTGTGTGTGTGTGTGTGTGTGTGTGTGTGTGTGTGTGTGCGCGCGCGCTCTGGTCACACATGCACAATAGATACTCACCACTGCCAAGGAGGTTATGTTTTCATTCCTGTCCGTTGTTGTTGTTTTTTTGGCAGCAAGAAAAACAAAGAAAAAACTACAAAATTGATTCCAGGAGATTTGGTGCAGGATTTGTCAGAAGAGAGTAAATTTTGCTGTTGATCTGAACGAAGATGGATCCAGGATTTGTTTCATCACTTTGATTAACATTGCGACACGTTGACATTTTCAACAATTTCCCATGGAATGATAAAACAGGCATATAAAGGCGACTGATCTCTGTGGTTACGTCCAATTTGGTGCAGCTTGATTGAACTTAAGGCGGAGGTACCTGCATCGAGCCATTGGCGTTTTCATGCTTGTACATAAGCATGGGTGGATTCTTGTTTCTTTAAATCATGTGCAGTTTGGTGACAGGACATTTAATGGAATCAAACTTTTTGTGATTGTTAATTTCAAACACAGGAACAAAGTGATGGTCCCTCACTGGCTTCCCACCAGTAAACACTATCAGGTGTATTCTTCTGCATGCACAGTGGTATCACTGAGGCCTTTACAACAGTTGGTGAGAACTTTTCCCACTGATGCATCCGATTCAAACTCAGCGTCAGATAATACAACAGGAAATGACAACCTCCTCCATAAAGTTCTATGAACTCTGGCAAAGCCGCCTGGCTTCTCATCGTGTCACTGTGCTGAACTGTAACAAAGTTGAAGCGGCCCAAGCCAAGAGTGGAGGCCTCAGCTGTGGCTGAGTGGAGCCAACGCATGGTGAAGGCCTTTACTGGGGTGACGAGAGCAGGGAGCACGGAGCCAGTGCATGTTAGCTAGCTAGAGCGTTTGGTAAAAGTGCAGACAGCTTGGGAGGTGCTAATGAATGCCGGGCATTGCTAACCGCACTGTACCCAGGCTCCGGGCGCAGCCTGGCAGCCTCCTGTCCCTCCTGCCCGTGCGAAATGTGAAAGATCAACCGGTTGGAGGGAGCAGACGGGAGCAAACACACACACACACACACACACACGAGTGCTCGTACACTTGTACTTGCACACACACACACAAGCCTGCACGTGCGCACAAGTACACACATCACTATGCATGCACACAGACTCACAAACACACTCAGGCCTGGCTCGCTCCACTATCACATCATGAGGGCTCCAGCCAGGCCAAGCCATGAGGCCTCAGCTGAGATGATTCAAGGCTCCCCGCTGGGTCGTCACTCAATCAGCCAGGTGCAGCTCCACACCAGAATGACAGCACAACTCCAACACTCCATGCTGCAGCCTCCAAATCTGGGAATGGATTCGTGCTAATCAAAGTAAGCAGCTTTAAGAGGAATGTGTAATTTAAAGTTTTAACAAGACGACACATGATTGTATTTGTTTGAAATAATGAGGCAAAAATTATGGTTCATTTGATGAATGTCGGAGAAAGTTTATATTTAACTACTTTTTGGTTTGTTTGTTTCGGTTCTGGCCCTAAATACTGATAAAGATAATAAAAAAAAATGTCATCCTTTATTAAATTACTCCCAATTTAAAGTAAGTAATACTTTTACTTTACCCAGAAGTTAAATATGAAAATAATTCAAATGAAATAAGGAAACACATTAGCACTTAAAGGTTTCGACTTAATTTGGTTTGGTAACGAAAAGTATTAAAAACAATACAGGAGCCGCCTCTTCCACAAACATTGAAGATCTTTAATCTCCACATTTAAAAAAAGGTAAACTTTTAATGTAAAACCAAACGTGATTCCTTTTGGGGAAGAAGAAGGGGGAGGTTATCTTTCATCTATCTATCTATCTATCTATCTATCTATCTATCTATCTATCTATCTATCTATCTATCTATCTATCTATCTGTCTATCTATCTCACTCTTTCTCAGGGAAACTGACAAAATATTTTCAGACATTGACAGATAACTTTAAGAAGATATTTTAAGCCTCCATTTTATATGATAGTATTGTTTTTTTCTCAAAATCATAACCTCACATCCAGAGTAACCGTGTGTGACTGTATCACACTCTCCTTAATCTCTTGTGGTTAGTGTAACTATTAAAGTCGACCCGTCCATTGAGTGTTTTTAAATAAGAGCCGTAGAAGGAATTAGAGCTGTGAGCCTTCACATATGACCAATTTAAATCCTCTGAAAATAAACAGCCCTGAGAAGCACGTGTTAAGCAGCACGCTCACTTCCTGCAGTGACCGAGCTCTAAAGGGGATCACTGTGGAAGCTGTGAACTCTCATCAGGAACACATCCTGATAATGGAGAGATCAGCAGCTCAAATATGTAAGTACGCGGTGAGTTGGTTTTTTTTCTCTTCCCCTTCAGTCTCGCGCTCTCTCTCTTTTGACAACCTGGCAGGAAGCCTCCGCTCTATTCTACACATTGCCTCCGCGAATAATACCCAGCTGTATAAGATGAATCATATTTACCGTTTATCCCACGATGAATATTCATAGGTTAACGTTTTGCATGTAGATTATCTAAATAGAGATGGTTGAGGATTGCAGAATCGCAGTTATGACCCTGCCATCTGCAGCGTCTTCTCATATCTTCAGAAACGGACGGAGGATTTTTTTTTGAAAACTTTTTATTCAGCGTGAAAAGAAAGACACATTATCATGAAGCGTGCGAGCAGCATTGAATATGTATATCAACCACATTACGGTTAATTCCTGCATCTGTTATGTTGCAAATATCACATCAAGTTTTAATATCTGAGTCCCATCGGACTTTAAAGGTACAAAATGTAATGCCTCCGATTTTCCCTCCTCAACTTTCCTCCTCACTGTAGCAGCCGTTCTCGACTAACTTCAGTCTCATTAAACGCTCTTTGCGAGTTGTCTTGAGATGTATCTATTCATTAGCTTCAGAAGGGTGTCATGTGTATGAATTATGCTAACAGGATCTAATTAGCAGATGCAAATGAGGTTAGTCAAAATTGTACTGAAAAGACAGAAGAAAAGCTCCATGGGATAGTTGGAGCTCGACAGCTCACCAACCGCCCCCACGCTGGGCACCAAATGTGATGGTTCGCCCCTGCTGCTGCTCTGTACGGGAGGCAGGACCGAACCACAAACTCAGGAGTGGGGAGGACGGCCATTCGGAGGTGCGTTTGTCAAAATCAGCTCTTTGTTTTATTTTGAAATGCCTATCGGAGTGAAAAGTATCGGTCGGACATCGCAGAAATGACCGATTGATATGAGATTATTGTCTTGTCACTGCTGTGGATGATGGTCCGCTCATGCAGCCCCGCTCAGAGCCCAACATTATGTATCCCCCCACCCCAACCTCACAAAAAACAAGTTACACAACCAGCTGATGGAACTCCAGTATCCGGTGCAAAGAGGACTCACTAATAGCAGCCGCCCACTGGCTCCTGCCATTCTGACATCAGTGGCCCCAGACTGCGGAGAGGCTGGCAGGACTCGGGGAGCGTGCCTTCTGGCCTCGGCAGGGAGGGAGGCCAGCAGGCTGCAGTGTCGCATGCGCACAGTACACATGCGCGCACACACACACACGTGTCTCGTCCGTCCGTGGGAGTCGCAGCTAAGTTAGCTCACATGCACGCAGGGTTAGAGGAGGAAGGCGGCAATGGGTGACCCTGGTTATGGTAGAAATCACAAAGCTGTAAAAGTAGGGAGAAGAACAATGGTAACTAGCACGAGCTGGTTGATGCTGGACGACCCTTGGAGGCCCTGCCCGGACTGGCAGAAGAAACTGGGATGAGATTCTGCTCAGGTTTTCTAAACTATGACATGAATCTGATCTGCCTATCTTATCTTAAAAAGAGAAATAGAAAGTCACACAATAGAAAAATTAGGGGAAGGCTGTGCCCTGGAGTGTAATCTTTGTTGCTGTCTTTCTCGCACCCTCAAGTTCTTGTGCAAGACTTCTTATTCACTTCAGATGCAGGATTGTTGCTACACGCACATTATACTGTACCTGAGACACTCTTTTCCATGTGTGTTCTGTAATAACTTGACTAAGGTGCAGAGAGGCCAAGGTGTTTATTTAGACTTAAACCAACTATAGTCCTTATTTTGACGTCACCTGCCTCTAACACAAGAACAAAACAACAAGAATCGCTGCAACCGATATAATTGTTGTTTTTAAACCCTCAGTAAAATCAAATTTGAATGATAATAACCAGGATTTTATTTCTCAGTTAGTGGTACCACAATGTTGGCGCGCATGTCAAAGGTCATTTTGAAAGCACAAGTAAATATTGTCACTACTCACTGTCCCTTGAAAAAGGCAGGAAGCTCTGAGCAGCTAGCAGTGTGACCCCTGTGTCCAGCGATGAAGAAACCCAGACCTGGAGCTCGATCCTCCATCATCGACAAGTCCTGATCACCTCTGTCGCAGCCGCACTGTCCCTACGTGCCAGAAACTTTGTGCCTTCACACGCTCTTGCGCTTAGTCCCTTCTTGTCCTGTGGAACAAGGCGCAAAGGTAAGCAAGCAAGGAATAAGCCGTCACAGTCTACACATGGCTGAGGCATATAGGACAGCGGACGACCCTCTTCACATCCTGTTTTGCCTTTTCTGACAGTATTTGTGAGTATCAGTGGGTTGGATGTTAACTGTGGGATTCCATACAAAACAAATGTGTCATTCTTCGGGACCTCAGTCAGTGGCCTTAGTCATAATGTCTAATTATTACTTGGAATTACTGAAATAAAGCAGCTACAAATTTGACTCAGAGAAACGAACTCCCTGTCGGTGAATTTAAACAAGAGTCAGTGGATAAACTGAAAGAGAGAATAGCTGTAGGCTCCGTGTGAGACCACCTACTCACTGGCGAGTCACTGGTGACCACAGCTCACCACACAGGTGAAATCAGCCATAATCGTATCCCCAACACCCACATGAATCACATTGAAAACACCACGAAAGATTTAAAAAGTTTTCATAGGTTTTATATATTGATCTTTTCTGTATGTCCCCCTCCTCTATAGTGTAAAATCATCTCTTTATATTGAGATTATTGTGTTTATAGTTATTGTTATATCATTAAAAATGGCGGGGGTACAGTTCATGGTGCGTCCGAGCCCTTTGACATCCAACAACTTGACGACTCCATCGGGAAAACGGCAGAACCAGAAAAGCCTAACGATGAACATAATTAACTCCAGTTTTTCACAAGACCCTGAAAACAAAGCAAACGCATTTTTTTTTTTCCGTCTTTGTTCATTTTGACTGCAGCAGATCCCCTGTCTTCACACCTCCCACACTGGTTTCACGTGTTGCATTGTCCCCCACACGGCTAATTGCAAATAACACACACACACACACACACACACACACACAGAGGCACAGGGTAGATACGCGCACGAGATCCCACGCGCACAGACAAACATATATACGTGTTTAAGAAGACCACATCAGCCTGCAGCTCCCGCCCTTGTCTGCCTCTGCACTGAAGGTGTGAGGCAGTTGTTCGTTGGTGAGGAGGTGGGAGATGTCCTCTTTCTGAATCATCTTTATGATTGAACGAGGGGGATCCCCTTCATGCGTCTATCCGAGATGACGTGATGGGCAGTTTCTGTTTGAGTGTTGCAGATTATTTGACTCCTTCAGACACTTTCAGACTATTCAGGATGTACTTCAGTCCGAGTTTTCCAGTGGCTTCGATCCCTCATCACGCACCAGACTTTTAAAAAAGTGAAGTCTGGACCATTATCACCGGGTCTCGGCTGGTCTGTTCTATCAAGGTCTACAACCTCGAAACAAGCGCCCCAGTCAGACAGAATGTTTGGTCCATGTGTCTAGACCTCCACCATATCTGACCCGCCAGCACAGAAGGACACACAAACACTTGACAGATGATCATAAGGAACAAATACAGGCCGGCTCCTTCCCTCCACCATGTGACTTGGATATGCCTGCTCACTGCTGTTCGTAATTTCTTATCATTGACACCCACCCCTCCACATCCACATATACACTTGTCAAATATAACACCTCTACCCACAGGGAGGAGACCAGGTTCTTAGCCTTCTTTAAGGAAAACCTGCATGAGTGGCCCCACCAAGTTGATTTGCAAGCCGCACACGAGTGGGCTTCCCCTCGAAGGATCTTTGTCAATCTCCGGTTGTTTTGTCCTCGGGAGTGAAGGCCCTCTGATCGGTCCTCTCCATCTCTCCCCTGCTCTCCAGTCAGAGATGGAGACCAAACCATGGACCACTTCCATGCTATGTGGGAGTCCCTGCTGTTTCAGTGGCTGCCAGGCAGGCAGCCTCTTCCCTCTCCCTCCGAAGCGTTTGGCTCCATAACGGCGGGAGCCCATCTGATGTGGTCCCCCCCATCTGACTAGCAGCTCTCTTCCCCAGGCCCAGACGGCTGCAGGGACGGAGCAGACGAAAGGGGCCGCAGATTGTTGTAGACCATTTACATGTAAATACAGAGACCAGGCCTAGGTCTGGGTTCAATATTGAAGGTGTCCGCTGCACTGAGGTCCCTCATGTGTGTGCATATGTGAGCGTGTGTGCATACACGCCGGCACATGTATATGATTGTGTGCGAGCATATGTGTGCACGTTTGTGTGTTGTCGTGTATGTGCATGGCATGACCCAGTGCATCTAAATTATACAGCTGCCAAATTGCTGCAAATGTTTTAATACAAAAGCATTCTGTGGTCTCTAATTATATCTAATGGCTGCTGGATGCGTTTCTCCAGAGCAAATATATCAGCCCTTTCAGCGAATCGTTTGGCATTTTATCAATTCAATATATAATTGCACAAACCAATAAAAAGAAATGATAATATCGACTTAGATGTGTCCAATATTCACACAATTGAGGCCTTTAACTGGCCGTGATGATGTTTTCTATTGGACTGAAGGGGACGTGTGAGGGTCTTCTAGCACTGTGAATGTCTTCCTTACTCCCCGGAGGAGACTGAAGAAGCCAAGGCAACATCCCTGTTTCACTGGGTTGGGGGTCAACCTTAAACCATTAATCATGTCTACATAACCTCCCTCCCGATAGCATATGCCTCTGGTTGGTAGACAGTAAGTCAGTTAGGGCTTTCCTCCCTGTCGCTCTAGAAGCTTTCATACCAGGAGAGAGAAGTGTTAAAACTCTACATTCTCACTTCTGACTCACTGATTTAACCACATTGAGGCAGGAGCAGCAGCAGCAGAATACTCCTGTGGTGTAAATCTGTTTGAGTCCCCTGTCCAAAACAAAAAAAAAGGAAAGGGGAGAAAAAAAAACAACATAAAGGGTCCTTCTGAAATGCAGTTTCTGAGTCAGGGTTAGCGATGTGATAAAAGCCCAGCTTGTTTGGCAGTAATAGTGCTATGGGAACGGACAGCGAACCAGGGGTGTGTTTGGGTCGGGCCGTTGTGTCTTGGTTGGTCGACAAGCTCGAGCGTGGGACCATCTCCCCCACTCCCCCACCCCGGCTCACCCCGACTCTCTCTCGGCCAGGAGAGTATTTGCCTGTTAGAGAGGGCGGCGTGTTATCTTGGAGGCTTAATGCCGAGTCGATACAACTCCGCCACCCTCCCTTACACCTCACGTTCCATGGAGCACATATATCCAGTCTACGCTGTCAAACTTTTAGCACCTGCTATTTTGCTCTGGTCCCTTATGTCGATTCCTCCGGGGGTTCCCAGAGGATGGGCCGGGAGTAAGTGGGTCAACAAAGGTTGCTGCTAAAATGGGGATGAGGGTGAGACTCGGGCCAGCGGACAACCATCCACTTTTGCTGTTGTCGGCCTCGTGTTCTGCCCATGACGACACAGTGAGTGAAAGTAAAAGGGTGGATGTGTCAAAATCAGTCCAGTGATCTGCTTACCCAATTCCTAGAAATGAAAAACTGGAGTTAGCTCCCTGGTGGAGGTAATTACTTTTACTGGGAAGTTTAACAGTGATTATGTGCATTTATTTATTTATTTTTTCAACATCTGGAAAACATTTGGGGATAAAACAGTTTCAACACTGCTCTGAGCATGAAAATAGACAGAGTTCATTTCTATGTGAGAGAGGATAGAGATCAGTGAAGAAGAGGAGAACCTGAAACTCCATACTTCCATGTTCCTGCTGCTTTTCCCAGCGGCCCTGGGTGACACTTTCTGTAATGCAATAATCCAAAAATCATGTTATCATGCATTGGGGAATCAAATGCAGTGAGTGCAGCTACAATCCCATTTCCCTGAATACATCCGGTACACCTTATTCTTCTAAGATTTGTCTTAACACAGTGGATTATCATTGCCCCCTGAAAAACCTGCGCATCACAATCGCATTGGGCTCACATATCCCCCAGATACATCTCCACCGCAGTAATCCACCGCTCCTTCCGCAACGCAGACAGAAAACACAACCACGCACACACGTGCATGCATGCAGCAACATGCTGACATGGAGACTTATCTGTTGATATGACGCAAAGTAGCATTTGATGATTTTTATTCGTTCCTGGCTTATTTTAATGTATTTTTGAGGAATTCAAACATGCTGCATATAGACAGAGAATTCCCGCAGGTCTCACTCACTGACTGGTTGCAGATGGGAAAAGATTCCCCCATCTCGTGATAATTTGCTCTGCTGGAATGACATCTGAAATAGCCTCCATGACATCAAACATGAATATGCTTTACATATTCTAATGTTCTTTGAGTAGGGGAATAAAGAGAAAGAAAAAGGCAAGACGCTCTTATGTTATGCAAACACGTTTTGTCCAGGCTGAAGGGAGGAAACCTTCCGCTGCTTAAATCATGAAGAAACAGGGCCGAGGACGAGGAAATAAGAAAGGAACAAGAGAAAGTAATTGATGAGAGCAATATGAACCCCAATGGAAATTCATGAAAGCTGTCACCTTCACATCTTTGAAGACAGCAGCATGTCTGTAACATAAGCTCTCCTTGCCTAAAGACTCCGGCTTTGATTAAATGTTAGCAATTCCCACACACTGGAAAATATACTGGGGGACATCTTTGATAAACTCGCCAAATAAATTCTTTCCAATAAAAGTGTTCTTGAGGATGATGATTTGCGGAGGAGCGCGGCGCTGGCACGGTGCACATTGCACTCAGTTCTTTTCCCAGCACCCCTCCCTCCAGGGGTCTCGGTGGCGAGGATCTCTAATGAGACCTGCGTTATTAATCCTTGCAATGGGGTACATGAATTCACTCCGGAGCAAAGGCTTCAGCAGCCACCTTGGCCCATAAAACCTGGAATGTATTCCTTTCATGTGCCCTGTTGATGATCTACTCTGACAACAATATGGTTAAGACTTCCCTTCCCCCTGTCGTGCGGGCCCTGGCCCGGGGCCAAAGAGGGTCATCTCAGACACACTTGGACTTTTATAGGTGGTCAAGAAACATGCTGACAGGTCACCAGTGCGAGCTCCTCTACCAATCGGACCGAAACATCCACCTCTTTTGGAATTAGTTTATTTATAGGTGGCCTGTAAATCACATTTATTTTGTTTCCTAGCTTTAAAATGGCTACCGAGTCTTCGGGGTCACTTTGGAAAACCAACATACTTCAGACCGCGGCCGTAAAAACAATAACGTTAAAGTCGTTTTACAGGGATTTTCTCTCTCTACGGGCTTGTAATCCTCTGCAACAGAGCTGTAAAGCGCCAGATCAGCTGTGAAATCATTTGTGCAAAGGAGAATTCACATGTTTAAATGACGGACTGTAAAGGAGTCACACCGGCTGCGGCTGTGCAGGTGGAATAAAGCCCCATTTTTGCTTATAACAATACTTCATTAATCAGGAAAGTTGCTGATCATGCAAAGAAGAAAACGTACACGGCAGCATTGTACTAATGAGGCGATGACAGCGGAGGCGTGAAATGTTTTGGCTTTTAATGCAGATGCAGCTTCCTTCAAACTATAGATACATCCTCCACATGTACAGAGTGACAGCCTGTAGCAACACTGAGTCAAGAGAGCAGCACCTCTTCTGGTGTGTGTGTGTGTGTGTGTGTGTGTGTGTGTGTGTGTGTGTGTGTGTGTGTGTGTGTGTGTGTGTGTGTGTGTGTGTGTGTGTGTGTGTGTGTGTGTGTCAGGATCCTTACAACTCCTATTTTCAGTGATTTTAAATTTGCATCTCATGATTTACGTGATTTTTGGGGGGTTTTCTGGAAAATAGTCATTCACCGGAGCTGATTTAGCTGAAAAGGAATCACTGACTTATTTCACAAAGACACAAAAGCTGCTCCGAAGACGTCATTTTTACAAGTTTCCCCCTCAGGGATTCTGCATTTGCTGCAAGGAGCAGAAAAACAGTAGGTGATTGGTGAAAATCAGGATTTGGTTATTCCTCGGATAAGTGAGATCCTCTGTTGTGAGACGGGTCAGAATAAATAATGGAGCTGACTTTGAATCAAAGGAAGGATGCCTGATCTCGTGCCTGGTGTTTCCATGCGTGCGCGGTAACCTGGGAAGGGTCTGGGGCTTGATTGACAGCTCGTGTGCCGTGCGCTTGTAGCCTGTGGTCCCCTGATGGCCCAATTGCCAGCTTTACTGTCCCATTTATGACACCAGCCAATCTGCCTCCAGCCGAGACTCTCCCTCAGCTTTTCACAGATTTGTATCCCCA
Source organism: Hippoglossus stenolepis (assembly GCF_022539355.2). NCBI lineage: Eukaryota > Metazoa > Chordata > Actinopteri > Pleuronectiformes > Pleuronectidae > Hippoglossus > Hippoglossus stenolepis. The sequence goes on from NC_061499.1 coordinate 6,696,148, forward strand.
TTTTCCCCAAATTCATCTCACCCCCTACTCCCCCTCCAGCTCATGTTAGGACTCACACATGCACAGGCTGCCCACACACAGGCACGCACACACACACACACACACATACACACAGAGGCTGAGTTCACTGCAGTTGAAGATGATGTAAAGTGAGACACAAGTGGAAGAAGTGAGAGCTGAGGGCCTGCATGCAGCTGCTGGACAGTGTGAGGTGACTTCTCTGTAAACAGGGATGTGGGGAGTTGCTCGGTGGGTCACTAGAGGGCGCTGTCTCGGTGTCACTGTTGAGAAATTCCTTTATTATTGAGACAGAATCAACGACTTGTTTTTGTTTGATCGCGTTTCTGTAGCTTTCTCTCTCAGTGTGTGTGTGTGTGTGTGTGTGTGTGTGTGTGTGTGTGTGTGTGTGTGTGTGTGTGTGTGTGTGTGCATTCCTCCCACATTCTGAATTCAGAATTATGATTTTAATTATAATTACAGAAATGTTTGTCTTTGTTCAACTCTTTGATTCATTAACTTACACATGTTGGCATGTGTAGATATATTTCTTTTAGTATTTATTTTCAGGCATGTTGATTTTTTGAATCGTTAACTTACTTACTTGTGTGTGTGTGTGTGTGTGTGTGTGTGTGTGTGTGTGTGTGTCTCCCACCAATTAATCACGGTCGTTGGCACCTTTTTTCCTCACTTCATAAATTGCCTTTAAATATAATTAGAGTCTCAGTCTAATTTAAACATTTTCATTTTTTTTTTAAAGGTAAAATTAGAGTTAAATTAAATCAGATAATAAATATATTTTGGTTCCAATACAATCTATCATATTGATGGGTTTATGATTATCGTGAGTCAGTGAATAATTCAATGATCATTTAAAGGTTATACAAATTTAAACAGAAACCTCTAAAATATAGAAAAGGAGTACATATGTTTATATTTTTATTTTCAACAAAATAGAAGAAAAGATTTTATTCTAACTTGTTTTCTTAACTCCAGACGTGTACATATAATGATTAGAAAATACATAGTTTAACTTTATTTTTAAATTTATATTCAGATACAGGCAGTTTTGACAGTCGGTAGTTTTATTGGAGCCAGGGGCTGAAAACCTGGACGAGGAGGAGGCGTCGGGCTCCAATTATAGGAAACAAGGTGCACATGTGATGTTTTTTTGTGTGTGTGTCGCAGGTGGGGGGGAAGGTCTCAGCGTTTCTCAGTGTGACTGTGTGTGTGTGAGCAGACGTTACAGGACGATCTGAGAAACGCTGTGTTCGGACGAGCTGGTGACTTGAAGCCGAAGCTGAAAGTTTGGAGAGGAAACCTTGTGCGTAAAAGTAGAATTCAGGATTAATTTCTTATTTTTTTTGTTGCTTTTCTGTTTGGTCATTGGGGTAAAAATGTAAAAGAAAAACCTTATTATAAATATTTTATGTTTCACTTAAATTCTAGAACATATCGAATATAATTTACACTTGAATTTTGATGCTAAACGATATAAATTTGGAGAGGTTGTGCGTGGAGACGTGTCTAGGCCTGTTTTGTAATTCTTTTAAAAATTAAAAACAGGACTAAACGAATCAATACATATATCGATAGTCATCATCAGAGTTTCTCTATATCTACCAGACACTTTCTAATTGAATTAAACAGCAATGGTGCTCCTGCATGCTCCTCCAAAAAGCTCCTCCCCTCGGTAGTGTGTGTGTGTGGAGAAGTGCGTCTTATAAGAGCCTCTCGACATCCCACGTCCAGCCCATAATCTGATCTGAAAATCCGTAGGTGAGGAGAAGGTTGAACCTCCTTCCATCATTCGTTCAGGGAGGGAGGCGTGTAGACACAGAGAGAACCAGGGCGCACGGTGGTTGTGTCGCCTCCACGGCCGAGATTCTTCACCCTCTTGGAGCCTTTTCTGTTTTTTGAACAACTCTTTTGCTTATTTATTCGCAACGATGCAGTTAGAGAACATCCTTCCCAGCGCGAGCATCAATTTACCCAAAACCTTTTACAACCTCTCCTCGTCGGACAGTGTCAACAACAGCCCGAGGCCGTCGTCCCAGCTCGAGTATCAGGAGGTCGACCGGACGGAGTCGGAGTCCGGCAGCGCGCCCAAGAAATATCTGAGCGGGGTGGGGAACGGGATGCTGGGCGAGGCGGGGGACACTTTCACTAAATCCGGGCCCGATGGGAGGAAAGGCTCCCCGGTGCTCGAGGACGAGCTGACGAGCGCTCGGCGGTACAACATAGACGAACTTGGCTCTGACAGATACTTCATCTCGTCGTCCCAGGCGAGTACCGACATGGCAAGCCCCTGTTCCCTCTTTCCCTATGCAGGACAGACCGGCTCGGTGTACACAGGGTCCAGCAGCTCCCGGTACCCGGCGTCGCTTCACTACGGATCCGTCCTGCCGCCCACGGGCTTCTCCTCCTCGTCCGTGTGCACCGGCCGGAGCCAGTTTAGCACCGGAGGGTACCAGTTCAGCCAGGGTCCGGGCTGTTTGTACCCCTCCTATCCCGGGACGGGGACGGGCATCGGCTCCATGTCGCTGCCGGGGTCTGCCGCCGGAGCCAGGGCGCAGGTGTATCTGTGCAACCGGCCTCTGTGGCTGAAATTCCACCGGCACCAGACCGAGATGATCATCACCAAGCAGGGCAGGTAAGCAGATGCGCTGCCGGAGGATTTAAAGGCCTAATTTAAATGAATAAACCGGGCATGAAAATGGAATTATTATGTATCTCCATTTAGCACATTTATTTTTTAATGCCTTAAGACGCAGCAGTCATTTGTATTTTCACCTTTTACGCACGCGTAAAAGTTACATACACGGTCGATATCTTCCAGTGACGCATTTATTATGCGTTTTCTGTGCTTTGAATTTAAAGTTTTCGTTTCTGGTAAATTGTAAGTGCGCATTTAAGCAACGATTTGGTCATTGCACCGATACAATTTTATTTTATTTCACATTTTAACATTCGTAAAACATTCTGCCAAATAGAATAATCTCCATCGTCCCTGCTTAGTATGAGCACAGCTGTTAATTATTCCTTTCTTCTTCTTCTTCTTCTTCTTCCAGACGGATGTTTCCATTCCTGAGTTTCAACATCACCGGACTCAACCTCACGGCACATTACAACGTCTTTGTAGAAGTCATACTGGCCGATCCGAACCACTGGCGCTTTCAGGGAGGAAAGTGGGTCACCTGTGGGAAAGCGGACAACAACATGCAAGGTGAGTTAGAGCATTTCAATCAAGTACTTAGCAATGGAAAAGTTGTATATAATGTTTACAAAAATATTTTGTAAACATTAAAATCTGGGTGTAACATTTTGTGGTGGCTTTAATTCTTTAAAAAATAAATACATTTTCTCAGTTCTTTTAAAATCTTATATACGTTTTGACAGGTTGGAATTTTTAGTGTTTTATTAAAAAAAATAGAATTTAATTTGAAGTGTCATACAATTAAAATGAACCAGCTAAAGTGTGACATTGTTTTTAAATGATTGCTTTCATCATGAGTTATAATTCTAAATAAATCAATAAGTGATTCATTCTTTAAAACTGTTTTAGTCTTGATAGAAAATTATAAGGGGAATTCTTTACAAATATTTAATAATTTCTATTTTATATCAGTGGGAAAGAATGTTTTTTTAATCAGTAACATCTAATATCTATATTTAAATAATAGGAATGTGTTTTATTTTATTTTCATCTAATACACTTTTTTCAAAACCAAGCTGTTTGATGGTAAATTGTGCAAGAGAATGAGCTGCACTTAAAAATAATTATGTCAAAAAGCAGAGTGGGTTTTATTGCATCTTTAGACAGATGCTGGTTTTCTGTTTGTCACTTCACGAACTATCTATTTACAATTTCTAGGTAACAAGATGTATGTTCATCCTGAATCTCCAAACACTGGTGCTCACTGGATGAGGCAAGAAATCTCGTTTGGCAAGTTGAAGCTGACCAACAATAAAGGGGCCAACAACAACAACACACAGGTTAGATATTGATCTCTCACCTGCTTTAAGTTCAATGTTTTCCAAATTATTCTCAACGATTGTTTTATTCATTTATTTAGTTCATCTTTAAGAAAAATTATTTTGATGCAACGACACTAAAAGAACGACGGCCATCTTCTCAACAAGATATGCATCTGACGGGTTCACATGTTTCCCCTTTTTGCAGATGATAGTCTTGCAGTCGCTTCATAAATACCAGCCGCGACTGCACATTGTGGAGGTGACGGAGGACGGAGTGGAGGACATGAGCAACGAGGCCAGGACTCAAACCTTCACCTTCCCAGAGAACCAGTTTATAGCCGTCACTGCTTACCAGAACACAGATGTAAGATTCAGCATTTGGATAAAGAATTCAATAGAAAATAGGTTTTGATATTTAGATTCAACTAAATGAAATGTCTTGAATTTGTCATGTGTAGATTATTATTATTATTATTATATACAATAATCTAATAGGATTATAATGTGTTTTTCTCTTCTTCTGCTTGTTTGTTTCAGATCACACAGCTGAAGATAGATCACAACCCATTTGCAAAAGGCTTCCGGGACAATTATGACTCGTACGTACACTTTAATCACTTCTTTTTTTTTTTTTTAAATCTATGTCTTAGATGCTGAATTTCCTTTTTTCAATATTTTTTTCTTATGCATGGTATTCTTTCTGTTGGACAGGATGTACACAGCCCCAGAGAGTGACAGGTTGACTCCATCCCCTACAGATTCCCCTCGCTCCACCCAGATTGTGCCTGGGGCCCGCTACGCCATGCAGCCTTTCTTTCAGGACCAGTTTGTCAACAACCTGCCTCAGAACCGTTTCTACACTGGTGAACGGGCCGTTCCCCAAACCAACAGCCTTCTCTCCCCACAGAGTGAGGACGTCAGTGCCGCCGCCTCTGCCCAGCGCTGGTTCGTCCCACCAGTTCAGCAGCCGGGCTCCAACAAGCTGGACCTGTCCTATGACAATGACTATTCCACCAGTAGCCTCCTCTCCTATGGCATAAAGCCCCTGTCCCTTCAGACCTCCCATGCCCTCAGTTACTACCCAGACTCGGCCTTCGCCTCCATGGCTGCTGGTTGGGGAACCAGAAGCACTTACCAGCGCAAGATGACCACGGGCCTGCCCTGGTCCCCTCGTCCGAGCCCCCCGGCCTTCCCCGAGGACCAGCTGGGGGCCACTAAAGACAAGCTGCCGGACGAGAGCGCGCCCCCGGCCTCAACCTGGATCGAGACGTCCCACTCACTGAAATCTGTGGACTCTACTGATTCTGGTGTGTACTCCATGGTGTGCAAGAGGCGCAGGATGTCTCCTGGGGGCTCAAGCACAGAGAACTCCCCCACCATCAAGTGTGAGGACTTGACCACGGAGGAGTACAACAAGGACAACCCAAAAGGCATGGGTTATTATGCATTCTACACAAGCCCCTGAGACTATTTATTAAAACTATATAAAATTCTTTTTGCTTATTGAGTGCTCTCCATTCCTTGATAATGTCTTTTTTCTCTTTTCTCTAAAGGTGCCAAAGCTTAGTGTTCCCCCCCAAGCAAGCTGCACATGGTTATTTTCCCAGGCCAGCCCCTCTCACATACCTGAACATGCATAGTGATTGTTGTTTTTTGAAAAAAGCATGTCCCTTCTTATTCATTTATTTTTTACAAATATCTTTTTTTTCACAAATGTGATACATTTTTCCCCCCCCTGCGTATTTAAGTCATTTTCGTTGTACAGTATTCGTGCACTTTAGAATGTGATGTATCTTGTACAAAGTGTCTTCATGGAGGTGTTATTAAATGGATAATAAAACAGCTTTTCATAAAGCATTGTCCAAATGTCTTTCTCTGGATGTTTTATTCACAAAGGGAAGTGGCCGAGAGTTTGCAGCTGTAAATAAAAAAATCTAAAGCATTTTTTTAAATGTGCGCTAGTTGCAGCAGGAAGCGGAACATTAGGCTGTGACACGTTTAAATGGAAATTGTGCATGTCTTGTTAAGCAGTGAATGTACCCGAGTCGTGTTGACCTGTAAAGCTACTGTATTTTATGGCTTGTTAAGGAGGCCAGGAATTTGGGCCTCTGGACCGGAAGCCCCTAAGTGGTTGCTGCCATCAAGCTGACACTGCAATGAGCAGAATAAAATGTAAAACCATGCAACTGAAACATGTCTTCAGAAAGGGAGGGGGCACAAGTAAAGAGCCAGTTTGATATTTTAACTTGGTTTAACGAGATGAGGGAAGTAATCAATATTTCTCCAAGTGAGCCATGTGACTTTATGAGGCCATTACATTACAAATTAACATTTCATAAGCTTTGGCTGCTTTAAATCTATTTCCCTCTACAAATAAAGTATATTTGGTGCCATTTCTTGAAAGATTTCCAAATACAAACAAGCATGTGCATTGTAAATACCAGAAAGTGATAAAGACATGCAGTGAACGTACGTTTCTGTAGCTTTTATTTCTGGCTCGTGGACAGAAATTCTCAGAACCCCGTGCGTTTAAAAGAGCTGAGCAATCCGTCAAGCCACAAACAAGTGTTACGAGGTATAACACCAATTCAAGTGAGCGAAGTGCGATTTAAACACGAGATGTGCCGGTCTTGCCCGACTCACCACATAGGCCCATTAGGTGACAACCACACAAAAGAACCGAGCTACTATTGCTCCTGTTGTTGCCATGGCGTTTTCACACATTTTCCAATTTACCTAAGTAATCTAACTACACGTGAGGCTTGTGTACTGAGAAAATGCCAAAGCAGGGTAAACAGAAAGTGGTCCGTCATCCGTCCAACTAAGGCCGATGCACAGCTCAACACGTCTATTTATACGGCCGATCTACGGCCTCCGCGAACGTGGATTAGTGAAGATGAAATCCACAAAAAGAGAAGTCATACGATTCACACAGAGACTCGACTTGGCTCGTGTTCTCAGCACCTGTTTTTCCTGCGTGAAAATACTTCAAATCCCCCCCCCCCGTAAGCACCCCAATTTGAATTGATTTACATACTCAAATTCTAATTAATTCTGTTGTCAGACTCCTTGACAAAGTGAGGAGTCTGACTAACTCCAATTAACACCTCCTAACAAGGTAGAGTGCTTGATTGCCCCGGCCTCTCAGGAAGGCTGTAAGAAAAAAAGGCTCTTCAGGGGATTCGAGCTGGGAGAATAAAAATGTTTGCACTTGCGCGTGTCAGCGAATTGTTATTTCAGGGCCTGTGATGATGTTTTCATCCTCGTCTGTTGTGTTGACCTCTGCTCGACGGTGCTGGAGAGGTGGAGTGTGTGGGTGTGTGCTGAGATTAGGGAGTGGACGTTGGACGACCACAGCGGCCACACACATTAGAGATGCAGAGATTTGACGATAACTGATCTTCTGAAAATCGGAGAGAAAACCAGTTAGAATTTTATACACACATAACCCGTTTCTGTTAAGTGGAAATAATAGTTGCTACAACCCAGAATCTCCTAAATAACTTTTGAGTCTTCTCATGCCAACAAATATTGGCATTTTGGATTTATGTATTTGTAGTAATTACCTTCCATGCAATACTGCTAGAGTGGCACTCAGAGGAGCGCCTACCTCTGCCAAGGCCCAACAGTCCCCTTAAACCAAATTGTACACACACACATAGATATCAGTTCCCTAAATGTATCTGATTGAAAACCTCCCAAATAGAAAAAGCAGTTGCTACGACCTTTACATGTCTCCCTGTCAGAATCCTACTATATAACTTTTTGATTATTCTCATTTAATTTATTGGAGCATTTGTATAGATTATATTTATTTCACATATTGTGCAGTTTAACTTCCAACAAACACATCATGTAGGAAGATGGTAGTTGTGTAAATGTCCTCTCACATGCATGTTAGCATTGGACCCTGGACAATGACAGAAATCTCAATCATCCTCTGACTGGAATGAAATCTCCTCTTCGTGAAATAACGTGTACAACAGCATGTTTTACATTCACCGACATTTATCTTGTTTTTAAACTGCAAACCTCCTCAGTCTCCAACACTCCCCCATCACGTATTTGATGGATGTTCCACGCCTTTATGACAGATGATTCCTGAGCAACCCCTGGAAAAAAAAAAAAAATCTAGCAACAAGTCGATAGATTGTGTCTTTCTCAAGCATTCATGCAAGAAGTACAGCAATCAATAGACACCTCTACAGCATGCTTCCACAAATTCAGACCATGTTTACTTACGGGAGATATGCGCATTGGGATGAGACCTGAAAAACCGGCTGCTGTGCAGAACTGTAATAACGTCTACAAGGACCAACAAGTGGTTTTTACAGTTTATAGTATATTAGTAAAACTTCAGCGCTCTCTTCCTCCTCCGTGTCGTGTGTCTGTGCCCTTCCCCCAGGCCAATCATTGGCGAGCATGTAGAGATTTCATGTGGGAAAGGCCAAGGAGGCTACGGAGACATTGTACTCAAGGAGGGCTGACATCTAAACACAGATGAAGGCCTGAGGCTGTTTCCTCACCTTCAGTCACACACTATTACTGCTCTCACTGGCTAAATGCAGCCGCAGGCAGATGTGTGTCTGGGTCAGGATTTTTTAGACGTCTCTTTTAAAAAAAAAAAAATAAGGAAAAAGGGTCCTACACATGGGCAAGACGGAGACAGTGGTGATTATGTTTCCTCTTCACACTGTATTTCCCCTTTTCCAATGTGTTGATATATAAAGTCTTCCTCTGGGACTGTTTGAGTCTCACACAGCCTGTTTTTGCTGTTTTGTGATGCATTCGCTCGTGATCAAGTCATTCGCTTTTATTTTGAAGAGGATTTCATTTTCGCTTGAGGTTAACGACATCGATGTCAATCAGTCCAATATAGTAATTTGTAATCCTAAGGCTCACATAACCATACACCACGATTTAGTCCAACACAGTAATGCATGTACCGTCTGGCACAGATACACGTCGTGGGTCATTCTGTTGTACGTATTCCGAGCATATGTTTTTTGCATTAATAAGTGGAGGTCAGGCATTGACAGTCCTAATGATGCTGACGAGGTCGCTGCTTTTAGCTCACCCCGGGTGTTTAAGCTGCATAAAGCTTTATTTAGCCTCCTTTGGAAGCGGTTCGTCAGCACTGAGTCGGGGTTGGGGCCGACTACTGTATACGGGTGTCATGCTCACAGGTCTGTTGGAGCAGGACGCCGGTGTGAGATGAGTCTCAAGTTAGCAGGACCACAACTGTTTGGAGAAGGGCGTTGAGTGTTGGCAGAGAGCACCGAGGTGAGAGGATCCAGAGGCGCGGAAGGGGAAGGGGCCTCGTGCTGGTGCCCCCCCAGACGGTGTGTGCGGCGCGCAGGCAGGGCCCTGACTCACTGGTGCATGGATAACACTGAAGAGAGTATCCCGCGGCTAAGCTGCACTTAACAGCACATTGATTTCAAACCCCCGTGTTCCCTCTGGAGGGCAGTGGGTCGTACCTCAACAGGCCCGGACCCCTCCCTCTTCCTCCCCTGTTTCCTACTTACCCCTTCTGACCACCGCTTCCCCCTCCCACTATCTATCCACCCCTGCGTCGATTTGGGTACACCATGCTGGTCACTGGCCTCTCCACCCCCCCTCCTTGATGTGTCCCAGAGGAGTTGAGCAGGATTCAGGGGCACTAAGGCTCCCGCAAGACCCTGGTCTTGAGAGCGATGTTTGGGGTAGGGCAAGCAGGGGCAGCCAGGTGGAAAAGATCTGTGGTCAAAATCAATGCATTGGCACTTTGAGGGAGCGCTGCAACAGATTTGGGAATTTCACATTCTCCTCGTTCTCTCCTGGCGCCGTCAGAAGGCCTCACCGCTGCAGAAAAAACAACATCCATTAGATCTTCTGGGAAAAGGGAACTCTTAACCTTGGACGGCTTCTGGGACCAAACCCCACGCGGTCAATATTCATTTGGTGGCTTGTGTCTAACATGTTAAACTCTCCAATTTGTCGCTTCCTGCTGCTCATGGCTACATAAAGAATATCTGCTTTTTTGACTGGGTATTAACATGTGACACTAAGAGACAAGTCATCCTACCACAGCAAGTTTAGTGCAATTACTCTACCACCTATTTCCCTCTCTGAAGCTTCGAAAGAGAAAACTTTTTCCCCTCATCACCACCACCACACCTTGGAGTCTCTTTATGTGAATCCCAGCACAGGCGGTTGCCAGTGTGGTGCTTCTTCCACTTGTCTAACTTCTGACTCATCTCCCAGCTGCATTATGTGGATGCATGTTTTAGGAGCGATACACGGCACACGTCTTTGTGCGCTAATGGGCTCTCAGCATCTTTAAGACTCAGGGTACAATTAAGAGGTGATAGTTTGATCTCCCACCTCGCAGTTCTATTTCTGAGCCGCCGTGTGATTATGCCTGAGGTTGCTAGGGCGGGTGAGGAACAGGCTCTATTTAAAGGAAGACACACCTCTGCAAGAAACCGACTTCTTCTGCTGTTTGCACCTGTCTGATTTCTGTTCTGACTGTATTGTTTTCTGCTGCAGTTAAGTTTGGGGACATTTGATGATGCATGAATTCACATGACGGAGGGCGATGTCTGAAACTGTGGCAGAAGTTAGCTTTCTATTGGCCATGAACGTTTAGGGAACAGAGGTTTTCCTCAAATGGCTTCTTGGCCTGCGTCATTACAGGTAATTGCTAAGGCTGATATTATTCTTTAATGCACCAGAACTAACTTGGCCTTACACATTTAGTTCAAAATACAAGATTCCCACTTAAGCTCTGTTTCATCCACCAGATGTTATTTTGATGGTTTAAAAAGTAAGTTGTGTCTAAAGGCTATTTACAGCTGATTTAAAGTTGATAATTGCATGTAACCAGGTATAACAGATAAATAATTGCCTCTAAAAAGGTGAATTAATTACAGCATGTTGATTTCTCAAAGCCAACGTCCAATAGTGGAGAGAATTGGTTAGTACAGCATTGCCATCTGCTGGTGTACATTGAACATTGCACAGTTGTGGTTGCATATATTTTAATACATATAAGGGTATAAAGGAGAGATGGTTTTATGGAAGGTTCAGGTTCAGGGATCTTTATTAGTGTCTGTAGGTAGATTTGTCGAGCAGTAACAATAGAGGACGGCATCACTTCAAGGGCTAAACTATAGTCAGGACACTGCAAAACAAAAACAAGAGATACAAGGCAAATGAACAGACTTTCCATAAACTGAAGGTTGCCAGGACTCTTTAGATAAACAATTGCACCTGGAACACCCACCAATCAGCCGACTGGACCATTTAACTCTCTGGTGCAGTCTGTTTCTGTCCTTCAGAGAGAGAGAACCAAGCCATGACACCAAAGGAAAGGGGAACACAGACTCAATCAAAGCTCGATAAAACAAAATCATCGTGATTTTTTCCAATTCCTTAGGCAGAACAGAAGGTGATGAGTTAAAAGGATTTCATTTCAGGTTTTGTTCAAATATTGTGTCTAACTTTTATCTTAGTGTGGCTCATAAACCAACATAATATATCCTTGCTGAGAATAGTGATGATTGTTGGTTTCCCACTTCAAGACTAAAGTTTCAGTCAGTGTTTTATTGAGAACATCTGAAATAGCCTATACCGATGTCCATGTTTTGTGATGGAAACAACTGAAGATGTTCAGGCATCTGTATGTCAGTCCAAAAAAGTTAGGAAGCTTATATTCAGTTTGAATTCCAAAGTGTGTGTAGGCTTAGCCATACGTGCATACACAGTAAATGCATTGTATATTCTTCTCTAATGTCATTTCTAAATTAAATATACTGCGAAGTAAATAACCTCATGAACATCTTCTTACAATATACTTTTGTGTTTCTCTAAACTATTTTCACTTTAAAGGCCCAAATGGTCAATGAGTAGATAAATTGCAGATATACTTGTAAAAATGTAGGAAATCATGCCTGTTCCTTACAAATGAGAGAATGAGGAGAATTATTATGGAGGTCCTTGTTCTATTAATATTATAAACAAATGAAAATAGCTTACATTTAGTTTGTTAGTTAACCGCCAATTCATTTGGGAACAGGAGCAGATTCATATCCAGTGTTATTGAATAACAGTGGTGACTATATGGTTCACATTTCCATCACAGACTTGAACTTCAAAGTTAAAAGGGAAATATTCGATATGAAGTGTCTGTATCACCCTATCATATATGGCAGCATTGATAATTTACACATCTTGTGATTTATCGTGGCATCAAACATGGGGATATATTTAAAACGTTGGTTGAAGCATGGTTAAAGATATCGATCAGACATAACCTGATTTAAAATTTAAGTTAAATTTACACTGTTTCCGTACTTTAAAAAATATTGTCTACGCTGTTTAATGTTTGTCAATGCATCTGATATGTAGTATTATGATTCTTCTATTGTTTTAAAAACACACTGAATGATCTCTGTGTTAATAAGATAAGATTCTTTATCTTACACACATGTTTACAGTTTATTGATCCCCCCCCCAATGGGGAAATTTGCAATATTACAGCAGCAAGAGTCAAAAATAGGCATCAGTAAGTAATAATGAGTAACATGAAATACTTAGGTGTAAGGATAATAATACTTAAGTGTAAGGAAATACACAAAATATAGAAAAATAATGTATACAGTGTAAAAAGAAGAAACATATGTGCAGTGTGAGAATATGCACAAAATAAATATTGCACAGTTAAGTTATAATAATAAACTGAATAATAATAAATGTGCCTCATATTATCTGAAATGTTTCTTTAAAGAAAATCACAACACAAAAGACCCGCTCGGACTTTGAGGCGAAGGAGCCACATGCCCCGCCTCCATCACAACGTACTCTCATTGGATTGGCTGAGGACGCCGGGCGCCGAAAGCCTACTGGCCCTCCCTCGCTGTCAGTCTCTGTGGAGGCGTGTCCACAGCGCCGGGAAGCAGCCAGTCGCCTCAGCCCGGACAAGTGTCACCGGCCCCGGGGCTCACACACGCTCATCCACCGGTGAAGACGGAGAAAAGACAGCCAGCGGCAGGAAGAGGAGCGGCGGCAGGTGAAATGGACGAACCCTCGGATCAGATGAGGCCCCTCCTGAGATCAGTAAGTCCCCGCCCAGCGCGGTACAACCCGCCGCTCCGCCGTCACGTTAGCACGGCTCTTTGTCCCTTGTCTGCCCCGAGCGGCCGCTGAAGTGCGAGGGGATGCCGGGGAGGCAGAGCCCCGGGTTTGGCACCATCCGGCGGCTACTATTGTTAGCCGGCTTTCTCCCCCTGACACGTGGCAGGGACACAAAGTTGTGCCCCGGGGTCTCTTGTGGGGAAGTCGGCGGAGGAGCGGGGGGGGGGTTCATTCAAATGAGGTGTTCGCTACGTGTCCGGGCGGCTCGGTAGCTCGGTTCGTGTTCGAGGAAGTAAGTAGTGGAGGCATTAGCCGCTCGCGAGCCTCTTCCCAGAACTTTTAAACCGCATTAACGGACCTTAAGTGAACCGGACGTCCCCTGCCGTGTTTGTCCCGGCACTTACACCCACTCACAAGTAGTTTAAACACGTGTTTAGTGTCGCCCGGGTGGCTCCGAGCGGTTTGTAATATCTGTTATTGATTAACGCGACCGTTACATTTGGGTTTATTTTCATCAGCAGGTTCAGCCCAGTCGGCTCCAGTGGGGGGTGCGAGCTGCTCACATCCATGCGATCTGCACACCACGTTTAACTGGGAAAAGAATTTAAAACAAACACAAAAAAAAGTCTCATTTCCAAACTAAATGGTCCCAGAATAGCTTCTCTTTCATGTGTGCCATTTCAGAGTCAGGAGAATGCTGCTGATTCGACTGTGAAAGCTGCAGAGGAAACATGCACTTTAGAGACCTGCTGCACGATCACATGTGTTTTTGAGCTTTAAGTTATGTTCTATGAATGATCTGTGATTAAATACTTGAATTGTAGATTTAATATAGTACCGAGTTTAAAAGATAGAAGCGTTTATGTGTTGAACGTGGCTCATCACGCCACCTTGTGTTTCAAATGGTCTTGGACCGTTAATTTCATTCATCGACCAAACAAAACAATTTTAAAAGCAAAGGGGAAATCTCAAATCTTGAATGAGAAGGAGCAGAAAGAAGATTAATCTGATCTGCTCCTCGTTCACAAGACATCAGTTAAGAAGGCAAATAATTCAATCAAATTAAAAATCACAAGCCACCACAGCCCTCTCAAATTCCTCCATTAGTTCCTAAATTACATTTCATTTTACATTCCATTCAAAAGAAACTCACAAAACGATTTACCGGACACGATAAAAACTAAACAAAGAACAAAACTTAACACATTTCATTGTATTTCCTCAACATAAACTGGCTTTAATTGTTAGAATTCTTTGGTTTCTTTGTTGAGATTGTTCCATAAACTGATTCCTTTCACTGTAATGCAACATTTTTCGGGCAAATGCTTGCATAGAAGCGATCCTCCGGGATTTCTCGTCGCCATCACATTTATATATATTTTTAAAAGAAAGTTAACACCCTCTTATCAAAGGTGCTACCAGCAATCGCTCAAGAGTGGTAAATCTTCAAAGCCATGCTCGTTTTAAGATCTATGCAGAAACCATCCATATAAACCAACATATTGTCTACTATTCAGAGATGTCGCCCATCCTCTCCTGCTGTCTTTCTCACACACACATCATTTGAACTTCTGGCTGAGACAGCTGCCTGATTCAAACTCCTGTGGACGGCCATGGTCTCGGCTGTCGTGTGCTGTATCTGGAGTCGTCGCTCATAGCCGGACCGCCTAGATACCACAAGCGAGGCACCTCAGCTCAAAGTTAGGGGTGAACCTACACTGAACTGAAAGAGAAAGCATACTGCTCAATGTAGGAGCCATGAGGTGCAGTTACACCCACTACACTCTGGTATATGAGATGTTTCAAGTGAGACCCACTTCCTGTCTGCTGGGTCTGGGTGTAACTTTACAGTCATAGATGGGATGATGATGAGCATCAAACACTCGGCCGTGTGTACAAGCCCAAAAAAGAAACTGGTGGCTGAGCTAAGTTTAAAAAGGCACGCGGACTGTCTGACATCAATGCTGGTGTAGGGTTGTCTACTACTCTGTTTGTGCGCCTAGGTATGTGCTCTATGTGTGTGCATGCAACATGTGCATGTGTCAGAGGAAACTCGACCCCACGCTGTTCAATGAAAAGGAGCTGCTGGATGGCTGCCCACCTCGTCCCCCAAGCCTTGAAGTCAGTGTGACGCAGGACCCTCCGGGCAGTAAGGAAACTGCCTAATGCCTGATTAAGTCTCTGCGCTTATTAATTCTTTATCCATCAGAATGCACAACGTCAGCTTAAGCTTTGAGTGGAACATTCAGTTTTTCTAAAGAAATAGGAGGTGTTAAAAAAGAAACGGTTGATATTTTTCAGGCTTGCTGGTCGACCAGTGGTGTTGTCACACGTGTGTGTGTATAAATGTCCCTTTTGAAAGTGCAACATTGCTGTTTATTTAAGACACAGGACTTTGAGAGAACCAGAAGTTACCTTGTGTGTCGGGTAATGTGGCTGAGTCGTTTTTCTGATGCCTTTAAGACACAAAAGGTCATCTCAGGCTGTTTTTAGCATTTAGGAAAGGCTACTTGCGTGGTTTTGACTTTACATTTAACTGACGTGTGTTAGTCTAAGTGTTGATTTCATTTTTACATATTTAACCTGTACTGCGAAGAAGAGGTTTGTGTCTTTTATTCATATGACACTGAATTGTTGTCTAGTAGACCACAACTTTCCTGTTGTTGCGTTTGGTCCATGTGTCATATTTTCTTGACTACATTCATACTTTCTGTCACTGATACCCTAAAGACTCGTTATCAATTATACTATCCTGGCACTACCGTATAGGAGCTCTCATCACATTTGACGTCTGGTCATTGCCAACTTTCCAGGAGGACATTTGGGCTTCCTGCTGCCCCACTACTGAAAGAGTGTTTGAGTCCTGTTGGCCCTCTGACCTGGACTATTATTGGCTAAGCCCCTTGCTGCCAGAGTTAGTGGGTGTTTTATGAACTTTACTTCATCACTGTGTGGCACTGCTTTGAATGGGTAATTACACAGAATGAGCCTCTGTGCCAGTCTGACGGTGCTCTGATCTTTTCACCTATACTATTATTATAATACGATAAAAAGAATTAATTTCTACAGTACCCAGCCATAGGCTAATTGGTTCACACAGCACAGAGCCTGATTGTTACTCTCTGTAGGAATTAAATGTACTTTTAGGAAGTGTGATGCGATTAAAACAGTACAACAGGCCACAAGTTTAAAGGTTTTTTTTACAGGAAGGAACAAAAGATGTTCCTAACAGCAAATTTCCCTGTCGATTAAACGGAAATTTAAGTGGACGAGTCTGAAAATCAGAAAACAATTATAAAACAGACAAACTTGAGCACAGTTTAATAAGATCCACAGTGTTAACTATACCATATTGATTATTCAAGATTAGCAATGCTAGCATCAGCAGCGTTCTTTCCTTGCAGGTTGATGTCCACATGCCTGTGCTGATTGTGGTCATGCATTCTTCCAGTCGACTGGTTATATAGTTTAGTTTATCCTTACACAGCCTTTGGGGTAGGGGTCGAGTTTTTTTTATCAGTCAGTGTGAAATTATTTCTGGGGCGAGTGCTCCTTGCTTTCATGCCTTGAGTGAAATCAATCCACTACTTCCAAGTTAACCTGTCTACTCCGGTGGAGACGTCTGGCAGCTGCTGACTCAGAGTGAGTCGGAGAAAGCAACTTAATATATACAGTCTCTGGCTTTTGTTTGATATCTGGTGTCAACAAAAAATGTTGCAAATTTTCCGATCCATGTGTAGTTAGCATGCATCAGCTTAGAGATACAACTTATGTGAACTTTGCTAGCACCCTGAAAATAATGGCTTATCTGGCTGTTCAATTAACCATTACTTGAATGGTCTATGAATATAAATCATAGAACATTTGTATTGATAAATCGAGTTTGACTGACAGAATCCGTATAATGGTACAGCCCTGGCCTACTTATAAGCTTATTTTCATATTCTAGATAGAAAATACTGCCAAATTGAGCTGGTTTTGAACTCTACCTTCCACTTTTCTAGTTAACATCCATTCATTAGCATGGGGAGAGGGGGATTGCTGTTGGTTGCTTAGATGATATAGTTACTCAGCATGGAGCTGCGTGCACCAGACAGAGTCAAAGTTGTCCTGCCAGTGAGAAGCAGTTCCAGCCATCGATTATTTTGATATAAAGTATGTCTTCAACAACTTTAAGGATGTTTAAAAATTGAAAGTGGCCCTTGATGGGAGAAAGGTTTCCCACCCTGGCAGGAGTACACATGGTTTTCCTTTTAAGTTCAGTCTGATATTCTTCTCACAGAATTGTCTAATGTCTGAGCTCAGTGTAAAGTTTTGCCTTTAGATATCACTCTCTCAATTTATTTTGCTCATTTTCTATTCCTCATTACGAGAAGTACCTTCATTTAAGGTTTGGTTTGACCTTTGCCTTTGTGGTTAGTCTATTTGGAGCTGGACCTATGGGTCCCCAGTGTTTGCTTGAATTAAAAAATAGACTCTTAGGTTTCAGAAACATGTTCTTTTTGCCCTACTCATGTGACACCCCTTGTTGTTGAGAGGCAACAAATGAACCCCAGTAATTGCAGCTTGTTGAGAGACGTGTCCAACCTTGAGAATATGGGAACAGTTGTGAATGTCAAAGTGAAAGTCATTTGGATTCTTCATTAATATACGGCACTCTGTCCTTCTTCTATTCATTGCACCCTCTGAGGAATGCCGGGCCCACACGTGTGCTTGTTTCTATTTATCTGTGCTGGGGGGCGGCTCCCCATTTGTGACCTGAATACCTCGGCGGGCGAGCACTTGTGTGTCCTCCAAATATGTACGTATGTCCTCCCGTGTGGTGCTGTGTATGTGTGTGTTTTTAAGCTCTTGGCTGGGTGAATAAAATATTCATGGTGGCATGGTGGGATTGGCTGCTGAGCAAAGAGCGGGCTGACAGGGACGAGCAGAGCGCCGTGTGTTCTGAAGCGGCTCGCTCCCCCCTCTCTCTCTGTATAAAGAGATGAGCAGAGGAAGAGGTTACAGACGAGTGCGACAGCATCTCTGTTAGCGCTCAGCTCACACACACGTTTTTAACAAGAGCGATAACAATCAGAAAGAAGGAAGTGGTTCACGTCCTGTCTGCCGTTGCTTTGCGGATGTTTTAGTCTAAATGGACGAACAGAGCGACGAGGAGGCTGTGCTCACGGTACGTCTGGTCCTGTGTGTGTTCATGTTTTCCAAACTGTCGTGGCGTGCACTTGAACGGGATCCAGTGTCTGTGTGTGTGTGTGCTCTGTTACTGGTGTGATCATTTACTGTTGAGTGGAGTAGAGGTCTCTGCTAATGAACGGGGCAGGTGGTCAGTACATTCGACCAAAAAGGAAAAAGACGAGGTGAGGTGAAAGAGTCAGAAGCTGTTGCCTCATTGGACATGCTTCTTGAAATGGGAACATATCATCTCCACTCTTGAATTGCCTCAAGGAGCAGGAATGAGAGGAAACCGACAGCGACAGTTATGGCTGCTTGAAGGAGCGGGACAAGGAGAAGAGGAGAGAGACGCGGAGTGTCGGGGACAGGAGGGTGAAAAACAGGTCTGCCAAGGCAGCTGAATTCAAACAAGCTTTTATTGACTGAAGGGGAATTGAATCAAATGCTTGTTGCGTTTTCAGTCTAGCTGAACGCACACGACACAACAACATGTGCCGTGTGCTCACAGGGGGAGCTGCAAGGACGAAGGCACTGTTAAAACCAGGTACACAAATACAGAGAGGCAGATAGAGGGCATGGTTTCCATCTTCGTGTTTATGTGCGTGCGTCTCAGCGTGTTTGGGAATATTGATTACAACCAGTGGAACCTGTGATGGGGATGTGTTTGCTTGAAATATCTGAAATATCTTCCCAGTTGTTTTATGCTCAAACATCTAACTACATCTTCAGTTAGGAGGCGTTAGACACAGGAAACAATCCTTCGACTGCCTCGCTCAAACATGCAGCGACTCCAGGGATGTAAGTAATTGAATTGCTAGCAAGCAAAAGTCAGCAAAATAGAACTGGCTGATAAGATTATATAATTATCTCTGTCTTCAAGCACCTGCTGAGCACCAGCGGATGTCCGTGTCATTCTAAAAAAGACTTTGACCAGAATATCCAATGCTTATACTATATACAGTGTAGCACCTTATATGTAAGAAGTATCAATTCTTTCTTTTATCTTTCTGTTTTGAGACAATTTAATTTATAATCCTGTAATTAATTTAATCTAGTAGCATCATTTACCATTAATTGGCAGTGTATTAATGTCTATATTCTCATCTGTGCTGTGTCTTTAATAGTGCATTTGGCAATGTGAGACAGACAGATATTCAGTAATGGGAAGGGACAGGTCCCTCACTATATAACACCTCAGTTACGTCAGTCTCTGTTGGAACAGTTCCCAGCAAAGCAAGGCAAGGAAGTAAGATCAGAGGGAACCAGGCCTGTTGGCTGGTTGGGTGCCGGCTGAAGAGGTGTTTGACTGCTGCGTGGCTAAAGCACTCCCACACAAACACAGAATTGATACGCAGTGAATTATAAAATTAATTTTAAATAGAGCACGACCGATGGGGACATTTGGCAGCTGATACCAACATCGGGGAGGAAAAGATTTCTGATACCAGTATATTGACCAATATATATTCTAAAAATGGCAGTGATTCACAAGATGTCGTTATGAAACCGTTATGATGAAGAAATGTAATTGAGGCTTGATATTTTATAGCTTAACCTTCATTTATTTATTGTAAATAACTATAAATACAAGAAATCAAATACTATACTGTAGAATAAAACTGTTCTTATCCCTGCAGGATACAGGGCAGGACCACAAACTCGTACCTTGACAAATGTCATATAAGTTTGATGCCGTGTTCATGTTATGTTTCCTACTGAGGCCGTTTACAAGCAGATTTTCAGATGTAGTATGTGACACATCCTTTGTGTAATGTTTCCCTCGTGTGGACCCTTTTTTTTTCATAGGACACAAACTCTCCAAGCATCCACAGGTTTTTTTGGGGGAATTGGCTCATACACAGTTAAGGTTTTCTGTAGTTCAATAGCAAGGTCACACAGAGGTCTCCTGTGTGACCTCAGCACATTAGATTAGAGGAATGGACCCATGGTAAGCCTTGTGTTTACTCTTAAAAGTCCATGTGAACCGTAAATCCCTGTCCATGCATAAAACCCAACACAACTGTGATTTTACCACCTAAGCTGCTGTAAAGACCAGAGAAAATCCTGAAATGCAGAAACACTTACAGTAACGCTTGTACTTGCCCTTTATCCTTTCCCAGATGCAGCCTGGAAACTTAAGTATATTGTGGAACATTCTGTGTTTTGAATTGATGTGTTCATGGTGTGTTCCCTTTTATGTTATCTGCAAAGTGCACAATAGGCCTGTATGTTTTTATTGGCAGCTTTATTTATTATTAAGCGAGGGCTTTTTCTCAGATGAATGGCCACGGAAATGCTTTTTCATCGGTTCTAGCCAGCTGCATGAAATGTTGAAGTAAGATTTCCCACTGTTTGAAAACTGTAGTCGAACAACCTGATGTTATTTTTGGTATTTATTTTATCCTCAACCTAAGGTCAGTCGCTAATATTCATTTGCAAAACAGTGTAGAAAACATGCAGCTGGTGCAGAGTGTCTCTGTCCCTGTTAAAATATCAAACGTGCTGGTGGTACGTTGGATCAGCTTTAACAAATTAAGTGGATAAAGGGCCTAAATTTAGTTCCTGCACACCTCTGTCTTGTCAAACATAGCTGTGAAAAAAAACACCACCGAGTGAGACATCTTAGTGTTTTGCGACCTATCACTGTCAGGGATGGCATCCTCTAAACTGAAGATATAAATAATCTAAGATTAAAGACTCAGTGTTGTTTAACTTTGACCTTCAGTTGTGAAATGACTTGTCATAATAGGTCATGACTATGGCAGAAATTATTCTACAATCAAGAGACCACAAATTTCTGATCAGGATTCTGGGCTGAACATCATCATGACTGTCAATCAGCTGGGGACGGACGATCAGACATTATACAACCTTTAGTTATTCTAACCTCACGCCAGAGGTGAGGTTCAATCATTTCACATTCTTTCTAACACACTATCTTTCTTCCCAATTTTGTAACGGGCCCTTGAGAATATCCAGACTCTCAACCAGACGCAGCCAGAGACACATCTGCCTTCTGTCAACAGCCCTCCATTGATGTATGGTGACTTCTATCTTTTTAAGCTTCTGGTCTTCAATCCCTCCCCACTGGCACTGCCCCTGTACAGCAGCCGCAGCTGTGCTTTGTGGGTATAATGGCCGATTGCCTCCCTTGCCTGAGGACTTGCGAGTGACAGTCTGGGGTTATTATTTCGGGAACTATTTGACAGGTTGAATCGCGTGTCCCTAAATTGTACCAAGCAATGCAGGGTTGAGGGCACAACAGAGTTAAACGTGTGTATATGTCACCTAACAGGCACGACAACAGCAAATGCAGACTACATGATGTTTGTATGTAAACAGGTGTTTATACAGTAGAATTCACAGATTTGTGTAGTGGTATTTTAAGAAGCTTAGGAATAAGACGATACTCACGAAGCAGTACTAGTTTCACACCAGCTTTGTGTGGCCTGCTCGTAAACATGGGTTCATGTGATTCTTGGAGACCGGTGAGTGGGACTGATGGACCCAAATGGGTTTGCAGGAGATTGTCCAATTCAGAGGCTTTAACAACAACAGGAAAAATGTGTGAAGCTCTGGAGTCTTGTTTCCCTTCCAAGTAAACATCTTCTTCTACATGTGTGACGCCCCCTTCTTCCTCCTAAGATATTCCTATTCTCTTTTGTTTTTTTCAGTATTTGCATCCATCACGCTTTTAAAAAATATCAGTTGCGCGCCCACACACTCGTGGTGAATTCTCTGGACATTTTCCTGCTGTATTCACACATTGGGGCTCGCTGGGACATTAGCATTCTCACGTTCAGTACATGTCTGAAAGCAGTGTTGATTTCCCCTCTCTGACGTAATTGCAGCCGAAAATGTGTTGGATCTGAGCTCCTTGACAGTTTCCTGTGCTTCTCGGCTACAAATGACCACCAGTCCCCCTTGATCAGGTTTACTCACCCTCTGTCTACTGCGGGAGGAAGAACTCCAGCTACTGGTCGGATTAATTTCTCACTGCTCCTCTCCGTCTCTGCAGCCGAATTATTACCGCTCCTCATCAAGGCACTGTCACAGAACAACGCTGCTCATTATCATGCAAATCCACAAGCATCTGAAGAACGTGCACGCACACAGGCTACAGGCTAAGACAAGTGCACACACAAACACAATCACAGATGGCTTCATTCATCCTACTTCTAACGAGAGGATGTTTATGCAAATACATGTGTGGAAATCTATATGTCATTGAGGACCTATTCAGAGTTGTGAGTCACTAATGAAACAGGGAGAGGAGGAGATAGACATAGAGTACGTGCTTTCCATCAGAATGACACTTCAGTGTGGTCAGTGGAGGTGACGGCATGTTGTGGCTGAGCCTGAGACACAACTAGAGGCCGTGATATTAGCCACGTATCCTTTCATCATGTGGCGAACATCATCACCTTTTCTTTTCGCTCTCTCCTGCTTGGCAGCAGTTGCCCCTCTGTGATTGGTTGAAGGGATTGAAAGGATCCTCCAATCGGGGGATATGCTTGCCTCAATGTGTTTGTCCACAAAGCAGAAGAAGAGCAGATATGTATATTTTGAAATGAAATGATGTGTATAAAAAGACTCAATGTCACATATTTAAAAACCCACAGATGCAGACTCAGTTTGGGCTCAATTTCAAAAGGACTGCTGTTGTGGGTGGTGAAGGGAGTGGGTGAGGAAGTGCAGTGTTTTGATAGGAGAATGGATTCTGCTTTCCTCATTACTTTTGCGGTTCTGGCTGGAGTAACATCTGTGTGAATTGCTGTATTCTGGCGGTAGACCCACATGGACGTCACCCAGCACGTTCACTTCCGCGTTGGCGTATGTAGCAGTAATTGGAGACAGTGTTTCTAAATGTCGTGGCACTTAAGGACCACTAATAACAAGGACCACACGTTTGTGATTGGATTATGTGTGTGTTTGTGTGGGGGCGGGGGGGGTAGAACCAGTACGTGTTTCAAACTGGAAGCTATTTTCCGTTGATGGTTTAGTTGAAAGATTAGAGATTTGGATTACTTCAGGTTAAAGGTGTAGGTTAAGCATGTAATGTTCAAGGTTGCAGTTTTCCATACGTGTGTGTACTTATACAGATATCTTTGTGAGGACCATTTTGAGCCTACCCTACAGTGAGGACATTTTGGGAAAGTGAGGACAGTTCTCACTTTCTGACCCACTTTTAATGGGCTGTTAAGACTTGGTTTCAGGGTTAGAAAAAATGATGTTAATGCAAAAGAGGAGGCAGAGGCAGCTTGCTTACCTGGTGTGTTAGCATATGTGTGAGTCCAGCACAAAGGGTTAGGTGTGTACACGTGTGTTTGGGTATTGTAATTATTGTGTTGGGGCATTATAATTTCATAAAGAATATTAATAGTGTTGTTTTCCTTTGCTGGCGGGCATCATCCTGACGGATTTATGTCTCTTCTAATTGGATCTTTCTCTCTCTTGATGTTTCCATAACATTGATACTAAGCTAAATATTTTCACAAAGGTCACAACCTCTTTCTTTTTTTTAATGAGCATAGCAAACCTCTTGACGTTGCCATGAAACTCGACCTTTGTTGCCTGAACCTTTTACAATGGATATAGTTTCCAGTACAGACTAATTAGTTTGTGGAAACCAGCTCATAGATAAACCTTCCCGAGTCAATGTCACATTGTACAAGCACTTGAGGTTGTAGATCATTTATTCAGGTATCACATCTTCTGACAAATTGAACCAACCTGTCAGCTTGTTTTGTGCTATATTTCAAATAAGAGGTGAATTTTCACAGTAATCACTAAATCCTTTTGTTTGTTTTGTTTGTTACTCGTCTGGGCCTAACCCTAGAGCTATGGGGTAATTTGATGTGGTTGTAAATATACAAACAAACAGGGCTCAGTACTTGAGGATCGTGATGTCCGGTGTATTTGGAGAAATGTTGTCCCTCGGCCTGTGGAGCTGTCCGTGGTCCCTGTGTCTGTAGCCAGGTGGATTTTCCCACTCGACTTGATCATGAGTCATCACCAAGCAAATCTCCTCTACATTATTATAATACACACAGTCACTACATCTCTCACTGACAGATCCCGCATATGTTATTTATGTTTTGACGGGTAGGGTTGATTTAAATATTGTTTTTATTATTGTGTTTTATTACAGTGATGCTAGTCAGACCTGCTGTTAATGGGTTTTCTTTCCTAATCTTTCTCTTTCAACACTCAAGGGGGAGCAGCTGTAAAAAGCAAAAACAGAATCTTGGAGAATGGGGAGAATAGAAATTAGTATTTAACAAATATTTTCCTGTTGACCTGACCTCTTTTTTTAAATCTCTTTTGGTCTCTCCTCTGTCTCTCATCGTCATTCTCAGGGTCTAGATGAAGAGGCGATCGTTGACCATGGAAAGACCAGCTTCACCACTCACTCCAACTATGAGAAGGAAGATTTGGAAAGTAAGTTTAAAGCTAAGTTTAGAACTATGTTCTTTTTTCAGTGATTGGAATGAAGGATCCTAAGAAAGCCAACACCAGGGGGAAACACTTGCTAGTTGGCATAATGCGAAATGAATGGCAATCAGTCACTTGTTGCTGATCAGATAAAGTGAATTAAAAACACCCTTTTGTATGAGTCCACCACTTCTCATGTCCTCCTCACTCCACTCAATAATGTCTCCATTCATCCCATCTTTCCTTTTGTAACACCCATGGAGAACTCTGCTTTCCGTCCAGCTAAACTTGTCACTTTTCTTCCCTCCATCTTCTTTCATCTCCTGTATTTCCCCCCCCCCCCTCCTCTTTCCTCCTCTCCATCTCTGTTTTGCCTCATCTGTTCAGCTCATGTCTCTTACTGCCTCCTCTGAGCGCCACATCCTGGTTTCAGTCCTCCTGGGCTTCCTCTCAAATCATAGAGGGAAAAACTCATCTGTGAGGAATGAGTATTGGCAGCGTTATATAGAACAAGAATAGGGCGTTTGTATCTCAGACAACTGTTCCTGTGAGGCAGTGATGAAGGGAAGTAGATTAAACATTTGGAGGAAAACGGAAGGGTGAAAAAGTTAAATGCTGTTCTCTGGTTTCCTTCGAGTAGATATTCAATTGGACTCAAAAGAAGTTTTTTGTACTTTATCTCAAATGGTAGTGAGTCTATTTTACTTTAGTTGTTTAAGTAAAATAGACTCAAATAAACTTTAAGTTTATCCCTGGAACTTTCATAACTTTTTCATTAAGTTTGTTGTATTTCATAAGTGTATCTATTGCATTTAAAATACAATTTATATCATATTGTTTATCATTTTTTATCGCTGAACGGGAATTCTCTACAATTCAAAAAAATACGTCAAAACACTGAATACTTAACTGTATACCTTCCTCTATGCTATTCTACCTCTTAATTTTTTTGCAAAGTACTATTCCTGCTTTTCTTTTTCTCCTCTCCATTTTCATTTTTCTGGTTGTGAGAAAGCTGGTCTAGAAGGAAAGCTGTCTGAATTGTGTCTTTCTTGTCCCCCAGGCCACAGAGCAGTGTACGTAGGTGTCCATGTTCCTCTTGGAAGAGAGACCAAGCGGAGGCATCGTCACCGAGGACACAAACACCACCGGAAGAAAAGAGAGAGAGACACCGAGGAGGGGAAGGAAGATGGCCGGGAATCCCCATCTTATGGTTAGGCACTGTTTTTAACTCCAAGCATACAGTGGAAATCCCCCAGATTGTTTAACTAAAAAAACACCAGTCACTTCTTCAGATCTACTGTCTTTAGTTCAGGACTCTGGACTCGTCTCAGATAATTAACAGTAACCCTTGCAGTCCAGATTAGATAGACCTGTATCTCAGACTCTGTATACTTTTCAATGTCTTTGTATAGGTTGGGGGTTATCTTGTGCTTTTATTATACAGGACTTTGAACTGAACCAACAATTCTCTTGCAAATAGTTTTAAATAAGAAGTAATTACAGGCCCTGCAGCAAAGTTTGGGCCCCTTACTAAGTCCCCTCTTAATAAACGCAGCGTTTCTCTGCTTTCAAGCAGTTGTGAATAAAGCATTCAGCTCTAAAAGGCATTAAAGGCCACAGGGAGCCAGCCTCTGACACTGATTGAAGACTGACATTTTCAGGGACGTGTGCACGTGTTTGGGTGAGAAGTTGCTGAATCAGCTGCAGGACTCGTAGGTACCCAAACGATGCCTTGAATGATAACTGCAGTCGTACATCATCTTAAGCTCTTACTGAGGGCTCAGTGCATCATGATTTATAAGATGAATATTCAGTTCAAAGATTTTTTTTCGCCCACACAGTAAGTCCTAATGCTGGTGCCAAAATATTATCACATAGCCCAAATTTAGCGGAGACACGCACACTTATTTCTTCCAATCATTTCCATTTCTGTCTCCCTGTGGCATTTTATTGTAATATGTCATATCCATTTCCGTTTTCTCCCTGGTTCCAGATGTCCTGATATCTGCTATCTAATTCATTCAGCCATCAAAATGTGTTTACATTGACAGAATTCTCAGCTAAAAGCATTGTGTGTATTTAAGCCAACCAAACAAAATACACTTCCTCCCTTAGAAACAATTTGGAACAGGATTATTTGCGACCATTTGTATTAGTTTAACTTCTTCTATGTTGCATTTCCTGGCACTTTGCTGCATTTCTGGACTCATTACAGCATTTCTGTAAATCTGTGAAATAGCGTTAAACAATGACCTGTGTGTCATTTCGCCCAGGACTCCTCAGGATACTTTTAATAACACCTAATGCTTTGATTATTTAGCTGTTATCACTGTAAACAATGTAAATCTGATCTTTGTCCTCTGCACACACTGTGTCCAGACACACCCTCCCAAAGGGTCCAGTTCATCTTGGGTACAGAGGACGATGACCTGGAGCACGTCCCCCATGACCTCTTCACTGAGCTGGACGAGCTCTCCTTCAGAGACGGCAGCAATGCCACTGAATGGAAGGAGACTGCCAGGTCAGTAAAACAAGTTCAGACCAGATTTGGTTTGGTTTCGTAGTTCTGTTTACTGTATCTCTTCGAATATGCAGCAATACCGAAATACATTCCTTCTGCTTTTTTTCCCCACCAGCAACTCTTCACCGGAGAGCTTTTTGTTTTATTAAGAACTTTGAGTTTTATTTTGTAGATGTGTCTTGGCTGGTATTTCAGAGATTGTTCCCTTCCTGATAAAACTGGTTTGTGTGTGGTAAGGGACAGATTTGGAGGATGACTCACTCAGTTTGCAGCTTTTCACTGTGCTCTGAAAAGTGAGATTTGAATTTGTCATTTAACTGGGGAGTATGAGACGGAACGACATGTTCTTGAAAGATAATGCAAGACACGTTTATACATTTTTTTGTGTTAATTATCAACAGAAGATTGAAGAAATTCTTTTTCTCTGTTCTCTGCAGATGGCTGAAGTTTGAGGAGGATGTGGAGGATGGTGGTGAGAGGTGGAGTAAGCCCTACGTGGCTACATTGTCGCTACACAGCTTATTTGAGCTACGTAGCTGTATACTCAACGGCACTGTCATGCTGGATATGAGAGCCAACACTATCGAGGATATCGCGGGTACATCGAATGGATGAATTTATCATGTATTAATAAAAATCGAATGATTCATTAGTCTAATAATATCGTTTTCAATGCCCCATTCATGACTTCAATTTTCTCTGTGTGCATTTGTGGTCCTGCTTTTGTCCGACTCAGACATGTTGATAGACAGCATGGTGGCGTCGGGCCAGCTGAAGGAGGACCTCCGTTACCAGGTGCGAGAAGCCATGCTGAAGAAGCACCACCACCAGAACGAGAGAAAGCTCAGCAATCGCATCCCTCTGGTGCGCTCCATCGCTGACATAGGCAAGAAACACTCTGACCCGCTCTTGCTTGAGAGAAACGGTGAGATCCTTTTGACGCACTCGCATTTCTTTTTCCGCCACTCTTGTCCATCACCCCGGGAACTGTCGCTAAAAATTCCCTGTTCAAATCCCTCAATGCCAGCATTAGAAGGTGGATGGTAAAAGTGAGTAAAATCTGGAGAATGATCCGTATTGAAGCGGTCAGTTCCCTTAGCGAAAGAGAAATCTGGGTGCTAATGATTGTGCTAACCTGTATTGCTGGCCTGGCTTTGGGATTTGAAATAATGAGTGTTTTCATTACCTAAGGTGACCATGAAATATTGCTTAACCTGCATTGTGTGTTTTTTGATTGGGCATGGCCACAGTGGTGTTAATGTATGTTCTGCATTTTAAGATCTTGGGCTCCAAGAATGAAAGGAAATATCTCATTCCCCACTTCTGTGTGTGTGTGTAGTTCTCACTGGGCTTCCACTGTCACGTCATTCAACCTGAAATGCAGTTGTGAAAGGTTCTACGTTAATGGTCGGTGATGGTGGTAGTCGTAGTGTGAAAGTTGTGTGACCTGCACCGTGATTTATGACTGTCTGCAGTGGAGCACATGTTTGCTTACAGTGCACTGACATTGTGCTAAGTCATCCCCTCCTGCATGCAAGCTGAAGTCAGACCTGTGCCTCAGTTCAGTCACGCCACGCGATTGGTTTGTTTGGAGTTGAATAACACAGTGGTTTGGCCCCTTGCAGAACCTCCCACATGCATCACAAAACCAGTGTCTCCTGCTCTCAACCTCGCTTTCTGCTCACGTTTCTGCAAACACAAATCTCTCCAACTCTGCCACGCTCTTGCTGCCCACCCCTTCCGGCCCTGTCCCCAACCAGATACCATTTCTGTGATGTGTTCCTACTTCATGTGTTTTTTCTCTCGGCTCCATCCCTTATTCCTTTTCCTTCTTTCCCTCCTGTTCTCTCTCCCCTCTCCTCTCCTTTTTTTTGCCATTGTCTCCTCTGTTAGGAGAGGGCCTGTCCTCTTCCCGTCTTTCTCTCCACAAGCCAGGGGCATCCTCCTCTGTCTCCAACCTGTCCCAGAGACGAGAGTCCCGAGTCTCCGTCCTGCTCAACCACCTCCTGCCCTCTTCTTACTCCAACATTGGGTCCGCCCCAGGTCTCTCGCCCCTCACCACCCCACAAAGTACCCCTGCTTTCTTCCGGCGCTCCTCCCAAAGCCCACCACGCACCCGTGGCACAGGCCCTGGCCCTCATGGCATCCCTGAGGTGGTGGTATCGCCTCCCGAGGATGACGACCCACCAAACTCTACAGAAGACGAGGCAGCATCGCCACGGCTCAGCCGACGAGCATCCTCGGCATCCCAGGGCCTCGAGCTGCTGCCCTTAGAAGGCAAATATCTGTGTAGCCTGCCAGTGTGAGTCACGGCTTGAACAGAGAACACTAGCACTAGCATGAAAGCTCTGCTCCCCGTTAACTTGTAATGCTCCAACCATGCGGCCATCTCATCAATAACCCACAGCAAGGCTCAGTTGCTAAGACGCTCTCCCCACTGTTTATTATCCACTAAGTTTTTAACACCTCTCTCCTCCGCCTCCTGATTCTTGCTTCTCTCCCTTCTCTGTGTCTGTCTATTCCACTGTTGCTCTTGCTTTCCTGAAAACTCCTTATAGCTCCCTTTGCCATTCAAAATCAGTTCTCCCTACATATAAGACATGCCTCAGCATCTTTGCCTTGCTGGGCCCTGTCCCACGTTCCTGCCCCCTTCATTGTGATTGCATGGTCGCCTTCGAAATATTCTGGTCTGTCTGTCGTACACTTCATCATGCGTCCTGGGATGTTTTACTACTATGTTAAGCTTCTCATTCAGGTCGTTTCATGTAGGATCTGTTAGTAGGAATCACTTGATAACATTGTTCCTTTTGCCACTTGACAGTCTGAGGCATTTAAATCTTAAGTGAGGGATGGACATTTTTATAGAGGTACGTTGTCAGATGTGTTCTCTGGTTGGTTTATTGCATGTTACGCACAAAACATAGTGACGAATAATTAAAGGTCAATGTACAACAGTTTTGAAGCATTCCCCAGGTACCGTGACCCCTTTTTCTACCTTTAAAGTAGAGTGGATTTGGATACACCGTTGATGAACTTGGCCAATGCAGTTTAGACCGTTCGCTTAGATCCTTAAAACAGTCTTGAATCTCCACATTTTGCTTAAACTCCAGGAGGTTCTTTCTTCTAATGCAAAGCTACTCTGGCTTTACTTGTTGAGATTCTCTCTCACTGTAGATTATCATTAATTTGAACTACTGGTTGCTGTTTATTTTTAGTGCTGTTCTGCTGTTCACTCACAGCGTTGTGTTGTGTTCATTGGGGCCTTTTTGGTAGATTGCAAACAACAAGGCCCACTTTATTAAATATATAATTGCTGCAGATAGCAGCTCATAACATCCCTAACTGTGAAGTCGTTAAGCTTGTGTTATGATGTGTAGAGACTGATCTAAAACATCCTTTCAGTTTCATCCTCAGGTGCCTGTCTCATTTCAAGTACACACAAATACAACATTCATGCAACTTGTTCTTTTCCCATCGGATCATTTGGCTCCCCTGCTTCTTTTCTTCATCAATTCCTGAACAAACATTCTTTTACCCGACTGTTGCGACGGCATCGTGTGCCAGCAGCCCGGCTAAATAAAAGCCTGAGACCAGGGTGGGTGTGTTGCTGCTATCACAGGGGCAACTACAGTGACTTTTTGTTCTTCCCAAACCAAGCCATGTCAGTTTATAATTAGACTGTGTGCGTGTGCCTGTGCTGTCTGTTTGCTCTGCTCTGGGAATGGCTCCATTTCAAAGTGTGGGTCATTAAAAGCAGTGATCACTTGGCGGGAGTTGAATCTGAAAGGTTGGGGTGGTCTTATTATAGCTGACGAGCTTCTGTAATTGTACCCCTTCTAGGAAAATATACAGTGTTTCCCAAGAGGCATGCATCTTGACATCAGCGTGTGGGTTATTCGAGGGGGGGGGGACTTGTTAAAGCCTTCATCGTCACAGTTTAATAGTTTGCTCTGTAAGTTGTACAAATTGAACTGTTGTACAGCAATGGCGACTAGCATTTGTTAAACAGGGATAAAGTGTTTGACAGGAAAATGTCCTGAATGTGTCACTTAGAGGAATTTGCCTGGATGCCAGAAATAGCTGGCTTACCGGTTCCAAATAGACGGCCATGCAGAGACATGCTGTAGATCTTCTTAAAAGTTATTTGACGTGCACGTGAATAGGACAGAGTTGTCCATAGCTTATTTATACATAATCAGGCATTGAACACACTGACTGTGAAGTCCTGGGTAAAACAAATTTATACAGAAACTGTGGAGAACTTATTCCTAAATGAAGAGCTGTAGATTACCGGCAGTAGATCAAGCTCACTGACTAAACACATCCCTGCATCTACTAGACAGATATACTTTATCAAATGAGAATCAAAGGTCCCAGTGCAACCAGCCCCACATATATTCTGTTGTTATTTGGTTGACTCTTTTTTCGTTGCATATGAATGAGAAGTGTGACACCACTGTTTCAAGGGTTGGTATGAGGGAGCATTCCAGGGCTTAGCCTTCCTGAATGAAGTTTGTTTACGGACACAACCTTAGATAATCCCTCCCTTATTCCAAGAGGCTTTGTCGGGTATGTGAGCAATCATGCTCCTGTTCAGCAATCGCAGCTCCCCAGCATCCACAGGGTACAGTTCAAAGGTATGGCTTACTGGCCAGAATGCATGCATGGAGAAACGGCACTTTCAAATTTGGGATTATTTCTAGATGACATTGTGGCACAATACTTAAGCTGTTATAAATGTATTTAGTTTTTTTTTCTTTATGGCAAAATTTTTAAATTTGTGAACATAAATGTGGTAAAACCTGGTAAAAGAAGCGTTACTTCAGAATTTCAGAGAATAGTGTTCATATGCTATTCTTTGATTCAACACATCACTCCCTCATTTCATCTCCTGCTCTCATGTCCCCTCAAGTGCTAGCGTTTCCTGTGTCTGGTTCGGCTCAAATGATTTAAGCGGTGTTGAAGCGTGTCGGCAATTTTCGCAGTTGTCGGGAGGAAGGTGAATCGTCAGGCATATCAAACAAGTCCACTCAGATATAGGTCAAAGCTGACATAAATTCAAGCTAAGCAGGACGGACTTAAGCACCAGAGTAATGAGCTTAACAGACAGGAATCAGACGGCAACAGAGCTGAGTCAAAAATACCTTCACTGTAGCTGAGCCATCACAGTGTCCTGAGTCCCGTAGGAAATCATCACATCTAGCTTGTAACGGTAGTGGTGGAAAGAAATCATTACACTCGCAGCCAAAGTGGTAAAGTTTTAAACTACAACCTCAATAGGTATTATTTTATTTTATTTTGTTAAACAAGTATATATCAGTCTGATCACAACTGTATTTTATCTCAGTCAGCTCCTGGAATGCAGTTCACCACCTTGTACAAGAGCAAACTGGTTCTCTTCCCATTCATGTGTAAAGAAATTTGCAGGATAAAGTTTTGTCATTTGATTGTATCTCAAAGCGAATAATGGAGAAATGAACTAGATGTATCCTGGTTGGCAGAAACATTATCCAGGGCTGATAATTAACTGTACATCTTTAATATAGTCACATATCTTCACATTTTAAATGACCAAAGAATATATTAAAATAGCACGTTTTTATTTTTAAAGGTTAGTTTACCCAGAGAGATTAAACGCCTGTTAAACTGCTTCTAACTTTTTCCATTTCTTCCTGATTAAAATCTGATTAGGGAGAAAACGAAAAAGACAAATGACATTTAATAATTACGTCACTTTTGGCATTTAATCGTAAACCACACAGCTTTTCGCTGCCGGTTATTTCCTCTGAAGTCCTTACACACTGTCCAACACCGCTTTGTCTCTCCCTCTCCCCTCCCCCTGCTCCTCCCAGGACCCTTGGTGTCTCCGAACTCCGTCCCAAACAACCTGGATGGCAATAAGGCGGTGGAGAGGAGGCCATCCAAAGTAGGGGTCAGTAGAGAAAGCAGCAGTGTCGACTTCAGCAAGGTAACCTAACCACAGTACTGAGCACAGAAACTGTCTCTCATGGTGGAGGGGCCCATGACCAAGTCCATCTGTGTTTTGCTTCAGTTTCTGGACGTTCACAGTCATTTCAGTGGCCTGAGTTTGAGACCCCATGTGACATTACACATCAGCCCTTTCTTTCTGGGCTCCATGAAGAGCAGCTTCAGTCATTGCTTCGCCTGCAACAGACTAAGAATTGATAATCAGAATAAAAGTCTAAAGTGTGTTTGTGTAACTGTGTTTAGCTTTAAAAATCCATCCCTCTCATGGCCGTCATCCATCAGACCATTTTTCAGTTTGTAATCCATAAAATAATGGCATCCATTATGTGATGCGTTATGTTTTAACATGAGTCACAGGATACAAAAGAGGGATGAAGACACAGTATTTGCTACACAGAGATTTATGTTCCCCCACTCAAATCTGTATTTAGCCTTTTGAGATATTTATTCAGGGAACATGATAAGAAAAGCATCACTGCAACAGACAATCTATGCTCAGTACTATGTAGTTCTTAGGATAGCTACTAACTTTCCTCATCTCATTTGCTGTCATAGCTAACGACCTGCTGCCATCTTCTACATTCACACCTCTTCTTCTCTATCTGCATGTGTGAGCTTCTGTTGCGCTTCCCGTGACCTGAAGTCTCTTATTCTTTAGCACAACTTCCTCTTCTTGGTCTCAGTGTTTGCTCTGTTTTCTTTATTAGGGTTTGTCAGCATCTCTAATTCCTCAATTTCCTTGGTTCTTTACGGTTTAAGGTGGACATGAACTTCATGAAAAAGATTCCTCCGGGTGCCGAGGCTTCCAACGTGCTGGTGGGAGAAGTGGACTTCCTGGAGAAGCCCATTATTGCCTTTGTACGGCTGTCTCCTGCGGTCCTTATCACGGGCCTCACAGAGGTGCCTGTTCCCACGAGGTACACTGAACAGAAACTGATTGATATCATCATCAGACTTTAATGAGTTATTAGACTACTAGACTGCCAGAATGCAGGTATCCTAATATTTGAAATATCATCTTCGCACAAGTTTTACAAGAAAGAAACCTCATGAATACACACTAGGCAATTTTAGTGAGGAACAATGAAACGGATTTAACTCCACTGTGCGTCATTAAGTGAATACAGTGCATTTTGTTGTGATTCGTGTTGTAGTTACTGTGGTTTATGGTGAATTTGAATTTGACTGTGTGTCTTGTTCAAAGGTTTCTCTTCCTGCTTCTGGGTCCTCACGGCAAAGGCCCACAGTACCATGAAATTGGCAGATCAATGGCCACACTCATGACAGATGAGGTACGAGCTAGAATCTAATTGGTATTTATAAATTTTTATCTTGACAATCGCGTCATTAAACTGTGGCAAAGGAATTCTTATCAGATCTTTGGTGGATTTAAGATGCATGATGTGCTGGTGGTGTTTTATTCTTTGCTACACTGCCTTCGCTCTTGCTTTTGTTGTGAATTATTTAACTTGTAACATTCAATAACTGCTAATAATAATGATTTTGTAGATTTTCCATGATGTGGCGTACAAAGCCAAAGACCGAACGGATCTCCTCTCCGGGATTGACGAGTTCCTGGATCAAGTGACTGTCCTGCCCCCTGGAGAATGGGATCCCACGATTCGGATCGAGCCCCCCAAGAATGTCCCATCCCAGGTCAGTGGACTTCTATGTCCAACATTGTATTAAATAACCTTAAAGTGTGTAAAAGTCAATTAAATTAACATGTACAACAAACCTATAGAGATTTGCCTGGCTGGTATTGGTGCAGAAATCCTTACCCAGCTGCACACTAACCAATAACCAGCACACTAACACAATAGTTGACCTTGAATGATGTATGTAAGTCTTGTCCCAATCTAGAGGTTCACTGACTTCACTGTGTTTATTTCAGTACATATCATTTTCATTCTAACCACTATAGTCACACGCAGAGTGCCCTCTTATGGATTAAAAGCATCATGACAGCGAAGGGATTTCAATGCATTGAGCCATATTACATATATAGACGTCTTTTGATCTGCAGATGAAGAGGAAGATACCAACCCAGCTCAACGGTTCTGCGTCTCAAGCCGGAGACCTGGATAAGGATGAGGACCACGATGCAGGACCTGAGCTGCAGAGGACGGGGATGTGAGTGTTAACAACTTTAAACGATCATCTGTTAAAGCAGGAGGACCTCACTCACTTCAATAATTTATAATATCACTTGAGAATTGTGTTGACAAAGAAACATTTGATAATTAAATGCACACCCTAGTGGAATTAACAAGTTCATTATTCAGTAAGTAGACATGTGTAATACATCATGTTGATCACACTCAGACAAGTGGCTGATGACAACAAGAGCCGCAGGAAAAAGCTCATTTAAGAGACCAAAGACCTCATTTTATCTTCTTTAGTTGCAGACACTTATTTGTGGCAAGAATAATGAAGATGATGATGAGATTAATCCCAAGACATTAGCTGAAGGATTTTTGCAATATGTTTATGCCAAGCAGTAGACAGCAGTCATACTTGATCTGTAAGCACCATTTTTAAATCCGAGATTTTGGATTCCTCACACATCACGAGCCTAGAATCTGAAAATCTATGATGTGTGCAGATGTTTTTCTACCGCGCAGTACGGACCTCAGATGCTGACATTTATGGATATCTCCTGCTGGGTCTCTCGAGTCCAGGCCACACGGCGAGGACAATGTGTTTATTTTAAACCTCAGACAGACTCACGCACTCTGCACACACACACAAACACACCAGTCGAGAGGCCCTGTATTATTTACAGATTCACTCTACGTTTCACCGCTACTGTGAGAGGGAGCTATTCTGGGACAGAGGCGTGTAGGGAGTTGCAAGGAGCTAATTTAAAGAAAAGCTCAAAGAAAATCAGGGTTCACATTAAAAGGAGGGACAGAGAAAGAAGGTTGTTGAAGCAGGCGATAGAGGAATTCCAGAGGTGTCTGGTAAAAGAAAATGAAAGAAGACATCACAGCCGAGCAATTGTTCAGGTGTCACAGAAGAGGCGGGGGGGGGGAAGATATGCAAGGTGAGAAATGGATTTATTAAAAAAAAAAATCTCTTCAAGGCAAAGTAAAAAAAAAAGAAGCAGAACCAGAGAGAGGAAGTGTGGATTGGGAGTAATTCTGTAAAGCAGCAGGATCACGGTGCCGTCTAGTTTTTGGTGGTGAACATTAATAAGATCACAGTCAGAACATTGGCTGAGCTCCCAGCAAATGAAAACTATTGTTGTTCAGGGAAACGACCAGACGCAATTAACCATGTGAAAATAGTAAATAAGCATTTTTTGAATCACCTTATGTTATCAAACACGCTGCATTAAACTGATTTCAACTATAAACAGAGCAACAGGAATTTACACATCGTAAGAATGGGAATTCATTCTACTCTAATGATATGATAAATGTTTTAACCATTTACCTAATTGGTTGTGTTGTTTATGTGTCGCTTACTCTGATGTGTATATTTTCAGTGACCGTGCCGCCAATATTATGTGAACATTAAAAATCTACCTCTGTCCTCGTCAGGATATTCGGGGGTCTGATCTGGGATATCAAGCGGAAAGCACCATTCTACTGGAGCGACATCCGGGACTCCTTCAGTCTGCAGTGTCTCGCCTCCGTCCTCTTCCTCTATTGCGCCTGCATGTCCCCCGTCATCACATTTGGAGGTCTGCTGGGAGAAGCGACCAAAGGCAACATAGTGAGTCTGAAAACGTCACCATGATATTTAAACATGTATAAACACGTACATACAACACATGGGGCAGCAGTTTAATGTAGTTGTGATGATCTCCATTCTGTGTATGAAGACTGACGGCTTCTCAAAAGTCTCAATATCCCCCTGGTGGCCTTGCCTCCTTCCTGTTAGCAGATGGGACAAACTAAAAAGTCAAACAACACCAATTTTCTCAAAGAGTTTCTGTTCATTTGGGTTGTTCCACTGCTGGATGTCAAACTGTTAATTTTCCTAGTCAATTTGGTTTTAATTCGTTATTTGACCTTTTTTTCATGGCTCAATCCCCTATCCCTATCATTGCTCATCCAGGATATTTTTGCTTCATTTCTGTAAAGTGGGAGGAAGTGGAGACGTGCCCCACATCTTTATATGAAGCCTATGCACCATCCTAGTTAATAACATCCTTACGGTTTCACAACAAAGACAGTCATTTTCTGATTACCCAATTTGTCACTTTCTTTAATAAAGCAGCTCATTTAGTGTGACAAGAAGAATCGTCATTATCTTTCACCCACATCAGTGTTCTGTTATAGGCTCATCTGAGCGCATGTCTTTCACTGGGAGGTCTTTATTCACTGGCTAAAAAAAGGGTGTGATAATTATTCATCCTCCCATGCACTAATCTGTTATCACACTGTAATGTATTCCATAGGGTATCTGTCTTTTTATTACTGTCCATACTAGACCGGGGGCTGTTGGCATAGGCACGGTCTGTGTGCTGGTGTGTGTGATGCGTCTGAGTAAACTCAGCAGGCGGGAGCTCCACAGAGATATGACTTTGGACAAGTCAGCAGAGTGGAAACATCCAAACAGTCTCTATTCTCAGTCGCAGGCCGGTGTCTGTTTAATCAAAACTCGTCTCTTTAAATCATCTCTCTCTCTTTTCTCCTTCAGCCTTTCCCTCTCGATCCTCCTTTGCGTGATTTCATCTCCCCCATCCTGTGTTTCTCATTCCCTCACGCCCTCCCTCTCCTCTGTGTCGACAGAGTGCCATAGAGTCTCTGTTTGGGGCGTCGCTGACAGGAGTGGCGTACTCCCTCTTCGCGGGCCAGCCCCTCACGATTCTTGGCAGCACGGGGCCCGTTTTAGTGTTTGAGAAGATCCTCTTCAAGTTCTGCACGTATGTCCAAGCAAGTTTACCTTTGCTATGAAGATGAAATAGTAGTACAATATAATAATAATAATGGTCATCCTAGCAATGTAGTGCTGCATATGTTTACCTCTATCCATGTCGTCTTTGCCTTTCTTCCCTAGCGACTATGGCCTGTCCTACCTGTCACTGCGAACCAGCATCGGTCTGTGGACGGCCTTCCTGTGTCTCGTCCTGGTGGCGACAGATGCCAGCTCCTTGGTCTGCTACATCACCAGATTCACGGAGGAGGCCTTTGCCGCGCTCATCTGCATCATCTTCATCTACGAGGCTCTCGAGAAGCTGTTTCACTTGGGGGAACACTACCCGGTCAACATGCACAACGAGTTGGACAATCTTACTCTGTATTCGTAAGTAATACGATTTCAGTTACTGAGAAGGCCAGATTAATTTACACAGTTTTTAAATAGTTTTTTTTTCTCTGTGATTCGCAAACTAAGAACCAATAACTTATTTTGGGCAATAACTCAAAAACCAAAGATCAAACTCTCTGTAGGTGTTGATGACATTATAAACTACAATTGGTGAAACTTTTACCTGTTAAAAAAGTCCTCCTTTAACTATTATAATCACTCATAATGCTGTTAATTGTATTTGTTATAGTATACAACTTAGGTAAAATGTGGCGAAGGATAATACCTTAAAAGATATGAGAACTATTTGTCTGTGACCTATACAAAAGGAAATATGACCAGTCAAGTTCCCCCAAAAAGGAGCCCAAATCTACCTTATTTGCTAATCTGAGACGCATGCAATCTTGATTCCAAGGGTTTCTTCTATGACCAAATTAGCACCCCCCAAATCTCATTCCTATCTATTACAATATGGCATAAAAGTGTGATGATTTGAAGTGGACATACCCAAATGTGTTGGTTTAGTCATTATT
The DNA here is from genome assembly GCF_022539355.2 of Hippoglossus stenolepis. Lineage (NCBI taxonomy): Eukaryota > Metazoa > Chordata > Actinopteri > Pleuronectiformes > Pleuronectidae > Hippoglossus > Hippoglossus stenolepis. The sequence goes on from NC_061499.1 coordinate 6,735,151, forward strand.
AGTAAGGATGACATAAATGCTATCATTAGGAACACACTGCCTTTGTTGCTGAGCACTGTAATTATGTTGGCTCATGATGTTCCACAGAGCTTAAATGAAAATTACTCCCTTTCAAAATAATACATTTAAAAACACAACTAATGCTGCAGCCGTAGTTTTAAAATCAAAATGAACCTAGAAGTTTTTCTGCACAGGATCAAGGTGCAGAATTGACCTGGCATTTGTTCTCTGCTCCTCAGGTGTCAGTGCTCTCCACCAGCCAATGTCACGTACGAGCAGGAGCAGAAGTGGAATCAGTCGGGATACGACCCAGACTCTGTCCCGTGGACCAGCCTCAATGTTTCGGTGAGGGAAGCACACAGTGACCTCTAGTGTGACGGGCTGTAATTACACCCACACTGCGTCGCATGTAAAGGATTCAAACAGAACTCATCAGCCACTATTACTCAGTACGGTCATTCACACTCACTCACTGATTCATACTGATTTAATCAGGCACATGAACATACTTGTGCTGCTACTTTTTACTATGACTAAGCTCCCAAAAACTGTGAGTCTGACGTTGCTTTACAATATTTTACTTTTCAATAATTCTTCCTCTTTCTCTAGATGTGTAAAACGCTCGAGGGGGAGTTTGAGGGTCTCGCCTGTGGTCAGCATGGTCCCTACATCCCAGATGTTCTCTTCTGGTCGATCATCCTCTTCTTCACCACCTTCTTCCTCTCCTCCTTCCTCAAGCAATTCAAGACGGAGCGATATTTTCCCACCAAGGTGAGATTTGTTATGTGCACTTGTTTTATTTTACCGTCAACAACACAAATAGTGGATTTTCAACAACTTGGAGTACAGTAAGTAATGTAAATTAATATTTAAATAAGTTGTTTTCTATGTTTCTGTGACTGCAAGTGTGTGTCTGTCTAGATAAAATCCTCTCACAGTATGTAAATGTTTACAATGCATCAGTCATCAGTAGGCAGGAGCAGTCTCATGCACACAAAGAGAAGATCACGTTGCATCCTCCCACACTTCAGCAGCTTCTCTGTTATCACTCGGTGTTCTGTGTAGGCAGGTGCTGGGTTTGTCTGAGCTGCTACTGTCGACACACATGTAATGAATATGAGATTTGACACACAGTAGAAAGAAGCATATCAAATCTCTGAATGTGTTTGTAGGTGCGTTCCACCATCAGCGACTTTGCTGTGTTTATAACCATCATGGTCATGGTGCTGGTCGACTATCTAATGGGCATCCCATCTCCTAAACTGAATGTTCCTGACCGCTTCGAGGTAGGCATCTGTTCCACTTTGTCTTTCTATCTCAATCCATAGTTGTCAAAATTATAAAAACAAACATAATTGCACCCTGTATATCCTTATTCCTTCTTAAGGGGAATGTCTAACTAATGTTCACATTATCCTCAAATAAATCCTTTATGCCTTCAACACTAAAAGTAGCACATCCCTGCCTTTCTGCCTGCAGCCTACTTCAAAGAACCGAGGCTGGCTAATGGACCCGCTAGGAGACAATCCCTGGTGGACACTGCTGGTGGCTGCACTTCCTGCCCTGCTCTGCACCATCCTCATCTTTATGGACCAGCAGATCACTGCAGTCATCATAAACCGCAAGGAGCACAAACTCAAGGTCAGACCCGCCTGGGGAGATTAACTTCAGCCCGAGTTTCATCTTAAAGTCACACACAGTCCTTCTTAATCTCTGAAGTGTTCCAGGCGTCTTTTCTCATGTTGCCTCTCAAATACTGCAAAGTAAAACTCTGCCGTATGTAAAATGTATCAGGGAAGGATAAAAAAAAAGCCATCAAATATCTGCCATCTATTATTAAAAACACATTAAAGTCTTATTTTTAATGATGCCAAAAGCAAGTGGTTCCCCCATTGAAACCCCAAGACACTGCAGAATCTGAACGAGCTTACTGGGAACTGGTTTTATCCCAAAATAAATGTAAATTAATCTTGTGATGGGAGTTAAACTATATTGTTTTTACGATAGATAGTTTTGTAATAAAAGACTTTACCAACTAAACCCATTTTCCGCTCCACAAATCTGTCTGTTCACCTGTTTTTCTTTTTACATTTTCTTTTCACCTTGTGCTCATTAGTGCAGCCTCCAGCTTGTTTTCCTTCAGTCTGTTCTTTGTAACCTCTTCACCTCTCTCTTCGTCTGTGCCTTGCTCATCTCTTACCACGTCTTTCTGTCATCCTGAATTATGTTTGAAGGTAAAACATTTTCTAGTCTTGTCTCTTCCTCTGTTGTGTTCATCTCACAGAAATGAGACTTTTTAGTTTTTCAGATTTCTACAGTGCTACTGTTTTAGAAATAAACTCAACCCACCTTGAAGGTTCCAAGTAGGTTTTGGCAAATAAAATTCTGTTAACAATTTTGCTCCTTGTCCTGTGTTATTCTGTTATTGTTGTACATTTGCTCCACAGGGACAAACAACTCATCGCTGCTCTTGCATCTCTCAACTCTCGCTTGTTTCCTTGTGTGTCCTACAGAAAGGCTGTGGCTATCACCTGGACCTGCTCATCGTGGCAGTCATGCTGGGTGTGTGCTCCATTATGGGCCTGCCGTGGTTTGTGGCTGCGACCGTCCTCTCCATCTCCCACGTGAACAGCCTGAAGGTGGAGTCCGGCTGCTCCGCTCCCGGAGAGCAGCCCAAGTTCCTGGGCATCCGAGAGCAGCGCGTCACCGGGTTCATGATTTTTGTCCTCATGGGTTGTTCTGTTTTCATGACCTCAGTGCTCAAGGTGAGAAAGATCATTGCAGAAATAAATGACACCCTCCTGGGCTTCTGTTTGATTTCACTTATTGTAAATCACAAGCAGTTTTCAGACATGACCCAGTTTTCCCAGCATTTTCCACACTATGACTTTCACATAAGAAGAATGCAATAGGGTCAAGTTTCTGGAACATTCATGCAGGGGGGGGTGCCTGGGTAAAGCATGCAGGATACATTTTTGTTAGAATCTGTTTTTCCTGCTGCATCCTCACATTGGTTCCCTTGAACTTTTAACTAGGGGGCTTTCTCGAAAAAGTTCTGGAAAATGTTGGGAGTAATTGACTCCGACATATGCAGTCTCGCATACAGCCCATAGGCAAAATTTCAGGAAAATATCGGGAGTTTAGTGGACTTCTGAAAGCAGCTACAGTCATATGTCTAACATGGGACACGCATGTTTATGATCAGTTTATTTCTCCCTACGTCATGTATCCTCCTGCTATTTTTCCTTTATTTGTACCGGAAGCTGAATAATTGATCACGTCATTTGACTTCTGCTCTTTACAGTTCATTCCAATGCCAGTGTTGTACGGGGTCTTTCTCTACATGGGTGTCTCCTCCCTCAAAGGAATCCAAGTAAGGCTCTCCTCTGCTGGTCTCTGAAGATAATGCGCTCTTCAGTTCTGAACACAAGAGCAGTCACAAGCTGTTAGTAAAGATACATTTGGCCCCTGTAGCTCCAAATCCTTTGATCATAATTCAGCATCCTTAAAAGCTTTTGTTCAATGTGTTCCAGCTCCTGAATAATGTATTGAATTTTACCCGATCCTCGTCAGCCCTCATCTCTCCGGTCTTTTTTTTCATTTGCATATCTTATCTCGCTTGCTGAGTCTCTTCCTCTTCTCTCGTTTTCTCTGTAGTTCTTTGACAGAATCAAGTTGTTTGGTATGCCTGCCAAGCACCAGCCGGATCTGATCTATCTCCGCTATGTGCCGCTGTGGAAGGTCCATGTCTTCACCCTGGTGCAGCTCACCTGTCTGGTGCTGCTCTGGGTCATCAAGGCCTCTTCAGCGGCCGTTGTGTTTCCCATGATGGTAAAGACGTCTCTCGTTTATTCATCACTTCACTACAACAGGATACAACTAGTTAACAAAGACATGGATGCAGATAGTCTCACCCACTCAACTGCCAAAGAGAAACAACTGTGAGGAAAAGTGACATTGTTTTTTTTTTTTGACTGATGACAACGTGGTGGAACTGTTACTGACAGTAAGTGTTTACACTGTTTAGCCGTCAGAAATCCGTGTAACCACGTCTCTGCTCGTCCAGGTTACAATGCAGTCTCTACGTTTTCAAACACAACAACGGCAACAAGTAGTGTGTATGGCAGTGTGTCAACGTTGCAGAAGTGGTGCATTTTAAAAGTGAAGCGTAATAGTGCGGATGAAGCCTGAGTCATGGTTAGGTAGCCACCATGTGACACAATAGACCAAGGTCCCTCATCCTCTGTCACCTTCTACTCCTGTGACGTGTTCAGTGGAGCTGAGTCTAAAAACATACAAGGACGGTTTAACTTTTTTGTAAATGAGAAACTAACCATTTAATCAGTTTCCCAGTATCAGTACAAATATGTTTTATCATATTTTTGATATAAACCTGTGATAATAGTTCTTGTGCTGTCTGTGTCTCCAGGTTCTGGCGCTGGTCTTCATCCGAAAGCTTCTGGACTTCTTCTTCACCAAGAGAGAGATGAGCTGGCTGGACGACTTGATTCCAGAAAGCAAGAAGAAGAAAGAGGATGACAAGAAAAAGAAAGCTCGCGAAAAGCTGGTAAAGACTCATTTTAGTGGCCGGAGGCATTATGTTTTCAGGTTGTACATGCGTTTTTACGTACATCACATCCCCATGAATGCAATAACTCAAGAATACCTCGAGAGAATTTTTAACAGTGCCAATGAAACGTCCGAGTAATAATTATTTTTATGCTTTGTCCTGCAGTGAGACCACCTCAACCTTTGACTCCAGCTAGAAAAATCTAAACTGAACATATTCAGACTTTGCCCTTAGTCACAGATGTACACAAGCTTAAAGTCCAAACTTGAATATAGCAAAACATAACATTCAATATTCAAAGCTACAAACAAACACTGAACCATTCTATTAGACTCATTTTACTCTTTTTTTTTTTTCATCCAGCTCTCTGCCCTGTGTGATCATAAACCAGTGTTATGTCTTAATATCCAGCCACAAAGATGGTGATGCACGAGCCTGGATGCAGTAACAGCTGGTTTTTAATTCATGCTTCCGCTGCTGTTTCCCCCAGGAGGCAGAGTCCAGGCGGCAGAAAGAGGGGATGGCACTGAAGGTCGGCTTTGAAGGCTCCAACCACCTCAGCATCCCAGTGAAGTCCCTCTCAGGGAGGTGAGCAGAGCAGCACATACACAACACACAACGACACACAGTTCAAGAACGAAAAGCAGCACTTTGCAAAGACTTCACGACTCATTAAGTGTTTTCTATTTCTAATTGCACAGAAGTGTATCACTCCAAAAAATATAATCTTATTAGTTTTAATGTTTGGATCCGAATATGGCAGCGTAATGCAATTTAATCTTTTATGCTTAATGGACGACACTTAATAAACATGATTTTCCTCCTTAACTGAAGTCTGATGCAGAAAACCAGCCCAGAATCTAGAGCTGTGAACGCGTTTTCAGATGCTTCATGTCATATACAAGCTGAAATGGTTGTTCTGACTCTGGTCGTCAGCTGTGTGTTGTTATGTCCATCTTGAACAGATCATACAGAATAGGACTAGTGACCCACAGCCTTCCAATGGAAGAAGAGGTAGCAGGGCTGTGTCTGATGCAAAACATCTGACCCACACGGCTGCTCTCTAACCTCGCTCACTGATACTCAGACACTTAGCGCATGGCCACAACTGAGGAAAACGCACTGCTACGTGTGTTGTTGTTGTCGTGTGCTTTGTTTGTTTTGCGGATCAATGACCTGCGATGAGATGTTGAAGCAATTTGATTCTTGTGTGACTAAAAAGTAATGTTCACTAATACCTGGTGCTTCTAATGCAAAGGGACATTTCTTGTCAGCTCTGATTTTTAATCTGCATTCATTTGTTTTTCCTTTGCATGTTTGTGTCTGCTGATTTGATGTCTAGATGCCTGTCTTCTTCTTTTTGTGTTTGCAGTGTAGCATGTAGTCCTGAATCTGACCTCTTGGTTTTATACATCTCTGATGAAAACATGCTGAAAAAATATCAGCAAGTAAAGATGTGAACTCAATTCGTGTGCCCGACCAGAGAAGTGTAGTGGAAGGTGTCAGGGCTATCAAAAGTTTTCTTGCTCTCAGCCGCACGACTTTAACGTGATAACATGAACTAGAATGGCACATTCCTCTGCCGACGCAGTCGCCTTATGAAAATACATTTAAATTCACAAGATCTGGATTTTTATTTGGATCTGCACCGAACTGCACAAACTCATAAATATCAGTCCCCTAAACATGTCTAGTTTTTTCATCAAGATCCGCAAATCCTCCTGAGATATAAATGAAAAAGTCGCAATGTTAAAGACCCTTTAAAAATCCAGATCCGCCCCATCAGCCGGATCTTCACCCTAATTTAACAGGTTCTTTTTCTTCCTCTTCTTCTGCTTCTTTTTCTAAAGTTTCGTGGAAAATCTGTCCAGTAACAAAGATTTCTGGTCTGAAAACCTAAAATATTTATTATGTGTAGCCCTCTAAAGTTTAAATCCATAGAGAATGTAATTTTGTTCAAGCAGATATGACTTTGTTCTTGTCTCCTTCAGTTTAAAGTATCATTTAATCTCATGTGTTTAAACTATTTTATAAGGAAAACATGTAAACGCATATTTGATCTATGTTTGTCGCAGTTAAGTCACAGTCCTCTCACTCGCCCTCTCATCCCTCAGGTTTACTTTAGGTGGTAAAATCAAAGGAGTTTGCATCTTAACAGAATCTCACATCTCTCCACCCTCAGTAACGACCGAGGGATTAATCTCGTCTCTGTCTCTCCATCTCAGCCAGGAGAAGTTGGCCTGCGTTAGAGTCGACGTCAGCCCCGACTCGCCTGGAGCAGGTTCCACTTCAGAGACCTTCCTGTGATAAAAGGAAGGCCCTCCTTCCCTCCTGGTTCCTTCTCGCACACCAACACTCCATCTTAGTGGGAAAGAGGGGGCGTAAAACTGAAGCAGCACAACCTGCCTGCAGGGCTGCCACCTCCAGGGCGGCGGACGAGCTCCCTCCCCTACACCCCAGGGCTGTGAGTCCACTCGAGTCTTGAAGGGTGCAGCACATAATGTACAAATAGCTGCCATGACGTACTGTAGAGCGCACGTCTCCGAGGAACGGAGGAACCCTGCTGTCAACTGCCCACCGACGCTCACTGTTTAGGAACTCTCTCTCTAGCAAATCGGCTGTTCAAACCACAGATGCCAAAGGAAGGGGCCTCCCTAGTGGGGAATGTTGGACTGTGCGAATTTGAATTTATTTCTAACCCCTCGTGTATTTTAATTTCAATTTTACTCTCATTGTTTTAGCTGGTCACAGTCCCGTAGATGTCTGTGCGTCGTCCTGTCCCGTTCGTCTCCGTGTGTTTTAGGTCGAATTAAGACCTTTTCGCTAAACAACACCAGCTTCTAACACACATTGGATAATGAGGCCAGGTACCGTCAGTGACGGAGGGTTGTGTTTCAGAATTGGCCCGGCACACTACAGTAAATGACACAAACCAAAACCCAGGTACGTTCAGTCAGACTCCACACGACTACTGCATACATCTTTATAGACCTATTTACAAATACCTTCTCCTTCCTCCAAGGGGAGAACTCAGTGTTGATATTGCTGCTTTGAAAGTCGGTCAGTTTATTTTCACTGTAAACCTCACTGTTTATATAATATGTGCTGTTATAGAAATATCATTATATGTATGTAAACTGTGTTCTTTTCATTTGTAACATTATAGAAAACCTACTTCTGAGGCCATATAAAGTCTGTACTGTACAGTAAGCACTTTCCCAGTATAGTTTCTTACCTAAAAAATGGATTATATAGTGTGTTTAATGAAAAGGTTTCTTCTCCCACAGTATCTACAGAGCTGTTGTTCAAATGTCAGTCAAACAACTCAGGAATCTCGAAGGATTTCTGACCGTAGTCACTTGATATTTTTGTCACAAGGCGGCGATAATTAACTGTCCACTGTGTTCCTGTCATCGCTGGTACCACGACTATTTTCATAAATGCTGTAAATCATTCAAACTAGTGGGTGCAGGAGAAAAGCAACAGTATATTTGTGACCCCCCCGGTTAGTTGCACCTGTTTTTATACTGTCTGTAATAATGTTAGTAATAGTGTACGTGTGGTGTAAAGACTAGTAAACGTCTAGCGTTGCAAAATCATTTTATGCAAGTCTACAGTAAGTGTAAAAATATTCTATTCTATGAAGTTGTTCTTATTTTTGCTGAGTGCAGTCGTGTTTTAGCAATAAGTGAGTGTTCCATACTGTGCAACGTATGGACTCGTGACTCTGAGCTCGTGTTCAGGCAAAAGGATAATTAGTGAAACGATTGTCGTGTCCGTTTTCCTCGGCTCTGTCTGTGTGTAGCTGCAGTGACTATACGAACAATAGCTTATCTACGTGCCTTGTTGGAGATCTTAATGTACAAGTCTAATATAAGTGTTCAGAACAGATGTACACACATACACACACACATACATACACACACAAACAAGATGGCACACAAACGCCAAAGACTGACCATGGTCACTTTACGCGGCTCAGTGTTATGTTCGTCTAAATGTGATTCCACGTCCGTGTGAAGGTCGTAGCCTGAGCCACCGACTCGCACCATGTGACTTGTGTTATCTTCCATCTTCTGATGTAACTCTAGCTGTGCACAGTGTTTCTACTGCCACAGCACAAACGCTCTGTCATCAGTATTGAGGTACTGTGTGTTTTTAATTATCAATGAATGTCAAATAACTTTACTGGCATCATCAAACATGACGTTTACTCCAAATCTTACTTTGAAATCCTGGTTCTAGCTCTTTATACATGAAAATGTAATTTGTCCACCGACTACTAACTTATTATTTCTTAATTATATTCATTATTTTGATTTTTAAAAAAGACCCAATTTTCACATCAATCCATCTCATTAAGATTTATCAACTTAAAGAGGTGGACGAACAACATCAGCAACAAACCATCACAACGACAATGCACACGAACAGACGTGACATCAGTGACGCACACTGCCACCTGTTATCTGGAATGATGACTTCTGTGTCATGGCCGTTTGATGCAAAGCAATAAAAGTGTAAACATGGTGACTTCCTGCTGAGTCTGAGTGAACTTTCTTCACCCTCCTCATCCTCAATTCACTATCATCATCTTTCATGTAAATGTCTAATTTCCTCAGTTTATACTTTATATTTAAGTTTAGTTAGTTTTTTAACTGTTGAATTCCCGCAACCAGAATCTTGGTCACAGTTATTTGATTATTACATTTAAAGGATGTAAAAGGAAAAAACTAGATTGGCTCATACCGCTACCAAGGTCCAACAGTCCCATTAAGATCTGTTGAGCTGCACCACATTTCATACGCTCACAGATATCAGTTCCCTCAAAATGACAGATTTGTTTTTCATCAAGAGTGAATTATTCCCTGGAAAGTTGGTGACAATGTAGAAAACCTTGCAAAGTAAATAAGAAAATGAAAAAACTAATCCAGGATTTGCCTCAAACGTGTGTTCTCTCTTATCCAATGTCCAGAAATCTGTTCTGTAGTTTTTACTTCTTCCTGCTGTCAAACAAATAGAAAAACTTGACCTCTGCAGAGTTAACAAATCGTCTATATATTCTTCTTGAAAAATCTCAAATATTCATCAGTATTGGTCACAATAATTCAGTTGAGCTTTAGTCAAAACTAAATGGCCCCTCAAGGATAAGAGGTAAATACTAGATCTGAATACAGATGCAGTGATGTATAGGCTCTGTTCCCTTTATAAAAAGCCTGGGGTGTTTTTTATGTTGAGGACAATTGGGGGCAGCAGAGATCTGTTTTGTACACAACTGCTCAGCAGCACAACCGCATCACATCTCTGCATCTGCAGCCTCTGCTCCACTTACACATTTCAGGTGGGAACTTTCTGTGCTTGGATTTTCAAAAATGTTCATTTCGTGAGGCTTTTAAGACCTTGACGTTACTTGAACAGTCATAACGTGGGAGTATACTGAGAATAAGAGAATAATGACTTGTATCTTTCTGTGACTCAGGATCTGTACTCTGATCGTGTTTTGCTTTTTGCCTCAGAGAGACTCTGGAAGAAAAGATTGACACATGACATGACTGTAGGTTTAATAAACACGATTATTATTTTACAGAACATAAGTAACAGCAGCAGCCATTTCACAAACCAGAGGTTTGATGCTTTGTCCTACGTGGACTCTGCAACAGAAGGAAAATTTGACACGACCGCTCGACGCCGCTTAGAACCCGACCTTCCCGTCTGACGTTCTGTCAGCGGCGGAGGGTCGATTCCTCCGTCTCCCTCTTCTCTCTCAGGCTGTTTGAGAGGACGAACAGTGCATTGATTCACATCACTCTGTTACACATCACACACTGCACAACGTGATCAGACACATTTAGGAACTCTCAGGTCAAAATCACTCTTTATCACAAGTGCTACATGAATCAGGGTTTCCTGCTGCGGTTCAGCTTTTGCACTAATGTGGCCCAGAGAAAACAACCATCACGTAAAAAGAATCATTGCAATGCAAACAAAACTATTTCAACAAATATTGTAGCTTGAAGTTGTTAAACACAAGTAGTGTTGTGATTAGTTTTCTTTACAAACATGCCTGCTGTCCCTAGTTTATAAATCACAGAGACATTGCTTTGGCAGACACTTAGTATTTTTCACTATGTTCACAAGGCCTCACTAGGAAACCTTTGTAGAAGTTGAACTAAGAAGTTCTTGTCATTTGACAGTTTCACATGTTGGTCTTTGTGCAGACAAACAATAAAAAGTCATTATAAAGTAACTGGTTTTCTCCTTTACAGGCTCAATCAGTCATTTGTGTTCCGGCTCAAAGTCTTAAGCTCCAGAGTAAATTGTCGCACTGGGAAACTGTTAACACCTCATCGCAACAGCTTCCCTACTCGGGATATTTGTCCGCTCCGGTGGCTCTCAGCCCCCGTGTTTTCAGTTAGCAGCGTTTGGCGGCCCCTCGGGGATCAGGGACATGAAGAAGGTGACGATGAAAGACCACGTGGAGGCCAGGAAGCCTGCGTGGGGGCCGCTGTTCGGATCATCGGCTCCTTCCTCTCCGCTTTCCCCCTCATCGTCCGAGCTGTCATCCATTAGTCCTTCCTATACGGGATGAGGTCGTGATATGAGAACACGAGATATGAACCAACGACGGTAACATGCAGTGTCTCTACCACAGGTTTAACATATTTGACTGAGATAACTTCAGCAATTTACCCTTCGAGTAAAGTTATTTCAAAAATGTTTTAGGCATTTCAAATTTATCGAAATAAACTAGTTCTCTTTTTAGTCACTGATGAAGTTTCCCTGTAAACTAAAAACTGAGGGTTGTGTTTATTTTTTGAGTCTGAAAACTGAAAAAAGGTTTAAGTTGACTGCAACATCTCCTGAAATTGATTTCCACTTCTCTGAAATCATTTCCTGAACCTGGCACTTCGGTGAAAACCTTGTACCACAGATACAGATCCCCATCAGCCCCGGGGGTAATGATCTCAGTAAAGATGTGAGAAGCACTGACCATTTCTTGGAGATCGTGGTTTTGTAGCTCTCCCTCCATGTCGTCCTGATTGGCTCGGTCTCCAGGGAGCAGCAGTTCGTTCTCCAGGTTGAAAGGGAACCAGCCGGCCTGGTGCCTGCACACACACCAACACCAGAATGAAGCTCTCACAATGAAACATTCACCTATTGGGGTTTTGATTAAAAAAAAAAGAATTTTAACATTGTCCTCCACCCTTCCACCAAGTTTTAAAGGTAAAAAATAGAAGCTGTACATGCAAAATCATGGTTTGCATACAAACGTAAAGTAAAAGGCTCGCTCACAGGTAAAGCACCAGCATGGCCATCATCACCATGACGAAGCGGCTGAAGGACGAGTAGAAGTAGACTATACTGAGTAAGATGGCGGCACGTAAGAATGTGTACACCCAGTCCAGCCAGTCCCAGTTCAGATCCTCCTCGTTCAGGATCTCCCCCCCCTGGGCATTCATCTGGATCTCCGGGTTGCCACGGCGGTCGGCTTGCGGCCGCTGGCTCAGAGGGTCGGCCTGGTGGGACTGGGTCGGGGGCTGGTCGGGCCTCAGGTGCTGAGAGGAGGCGGCGGCAGCGGCTAGTAACTGACTAGAAGGAGGGGGGGGGAGGGGACAGGATGTGAGCTGAGGATGTGTGGTTTGACCAATGTTATAAAACCATTCACCAAACATGGAGGAACTTACTAATGCATGTAGTATTGTCTGGCGTAGAGCTGCTGCCACCACATCAGTGTCATGGGGCTGTAATAGGACTGTGGAGGGTGTTGATTCCAGCTGGAGGAAGAGACAGACGGTTACATTTGACCTGTCCCATGATCACAGGTACAAGATTTGACAGTTTGAAGCATTAAGAGCCGGATGAATTCAGTCGGTACATGAAGTGGACGAACAAGTTTAAATTTTCTGAAAATCTACAGAACTGATTTCCACCAAACTTGATGGAGACATGGGGCCTGAGAAGATACCATCACAGTTCAGTGTGGATTAAGGGAAAGATACAGATTTTTCACTTTCTAAGTTTTATGACAAATAAATGATTTAGGTTTTCAGACCAGTTATTTTTCTTATTTATATTTCTACTATAAGAACTAGACAATCATGTGTAGGTGGAGTTGACTCTGCTCTGATTGAGTTTCTCCAGAATCTTACCTGTGCATAAACTGTGAATACATCTGGTGGGAAGGGAAGGGTCCATCGCTGCTCTCCCCTGTAGACGACTGGGGTTGTGGACCAGTGGGGGGGCTGTTTGAGTTCGTAAAGGGCTGTAACCAGACAGATAAGTTCTGAATATACCAAACACGTCACGGCTCAAAGATGAGCAAAACATCTTGAGTCCTCGTGGAGCTGGATGATGAAAGGAAGTGTGCTGATGATGAAATGAATGGAAAGGTGTGATGCGTGTGTGTGTGGCTGACCCACCGTGGGACTGGCCGGGTTCTCCTGAGGCTTGTTACCGTGGCTTCGGGGGGGCTTTGGGGAGCTGGGAGGGGTCCGTGAGGCGCACACCAGATGGAGCATATGGTACTCGTCCTGCTGTAGAAACCAGTACAGCTCATTATCAGAGTCAAAATACTGCAGGTTCAAAGAAAACAAGAATAAACTTTGGACTGTTGTGGGTGAACGCAGCATCAATAAACAAACACAGAAAACTTATATACCACATTGATTTTCTCAGTAAAATAGAACCCAATCACAAGGACGTTTCAGTTATATAATTCTGTACATCTCAATAATACAAATGTTGCTGTGAGTTTTTGCCCTGAGGTGCGAAAGAAGCAGCAAATTAAATCAAAGCACAAAAATCAAAGCACAAAATAACTCTCTCTATGTCCCTGGTAATTTAGGTGATGTCTGTATCTGTCCACACATGAAACACAAACCCCAGTTTTTAGTGTTTACAGACATTTTTAAAACTAAAAATGTGCCTGTTTTCCTGTTTTATTACATTTTGGTTTCAAACAATTTACGCGCCTGTTTTCTTGTTGTTGTTTTTTGACAAGAAAACAGACTTTACCTTTGTACCCTGACCATCTAATGATTAAACAGGCCTGTAACTACAGAGTGAACCTACCTTTCTGAGCACATCTTTTAAGGTGAAGTGATCCAAAAGCAGCTTCCCAGAATACACCAGCCTCTGGTCTTTGGAGCTCTGAAAACGTTCATGATAATGACAGCAGGGTCAGAGGAAGGGTTCTGTATCTTAGCAACAACGCCAGGAAACGAACTGCGTTTAGCTTCGTTTGTTTTTGACCTTTTAGAAGATTTTTAATTTAACGTCGACTGAAAACTAAAAGAAAGGAAAACGGCTAATTTGCAAATGTAGGTCACAACATCAGAAGGCGGAGACTTTGTGTGAGTAAGTAATGAGGATGAGCTCATCGTAACCTCAATTGGGATAAGTAGGTCTTAACAGTGGATTAAACTGGCGGTACAACAAGGTCAGAGTCTGTCCTCTTAAGACCTACATTCACTGCGTGCCGCCATTTGGGAATTGAAAGTGCCAATTTTAAAATCTTGGCCACTTGCAACTGAGAATGTATTATTCTGGGTTGAATATGGGTTGAATCAAAACAATAGTGCAGCCTTCACAGAGAAAACACTGCAGCGTTTCGAGGGAGCAGTTTGTCCCTGTGTGTTTACAATGATTGCATCAGAACAAGTGGCAGAAAGGAAAAGGGATTAGAAGCACAAAGCAACAGGAATCTGAAAAGCTTCCTTTCACTGCGACGTCAGATCTGCAGACTCTGAGGCTCCTTCAGCTGCTGGGATTCAATATCTCTTCACAGAACAGATCAGGGTTAATGGTCTGGGTCACTTTTATGATTATTTAACACAGAAAGTTTCTCTCAAGGGGATCTCAGCAGAACGGAAACAGCAAAAAGTCCAACTGGGGATTGTTGACTGTGTAAATGCTGGCCTCTTATTCTACACTGGTGAAATACACTCCTGTCACATTGGAAATGTAAATATAATAGACCTGATCTTATCATTAACACTTTTTGAGTCTAAACGCTCAGATACACATGTGTTTGTGGGCTGGACAGTGAATACCTAATAACAGACGTTAACAGTATGCAGGGGACTGGGAACATGGTTTCCTGTCGCACTATACTGGCAAACTGCCCAGTTCACACACACAAAACTGAAAAGATGAAACTTTGTGTTTGTTTTTTTATGATTCAACGTGTGTGAGCACTTTGTACTTTGTGCTGAAAGGTGCTCCATAAATAAATTATTATTATTATTATTATTGTTATATTATTTTCATAAAAACGTACTGGTTTACTAGGGTGTTATTATTATCATAAATACTTACGGGTTTACTGGGGTATTATTAATATTATTATAAGTACTGGTTTACTTGGGTAGTAGTAGTAGTATAAATACTTACTGGTTCACTTGGTAGTATTATTAGTATAAATACTTACTGGTTTACTTGGTTATTATTATTATTATAAACACTTACTGGTTTACTCTGGTAGTATTAGCAGTATAAATACTTACTGGTTTACTCAGGTAGTATTAGCAGTATAAATACTTGGTTTCCTGGTAGTATTAGCAGTATAAATACTTACTGGTTTACTCAGGTAGTATTAGCAGTATAAATACTTACTGGTTTACTCTGGTAGTATTAGCAGTATAAATACTTTCTGGTTTTCTTGGGTGGTATTAGCAGTATAAATACTTACTGGTTTACTCGGGTAGTATTATTATTATAATTACTTACTGGTTTACTCGGTTAGTATTAGCAATATAAATACTTACTGGTTTACTCGGGTGGTATTAGTAGCATAAATACTTACTGGTTTACTCTGGTGGTATTAGTAGCATAAATACTTACTGGTTTACTCAAGTAGTAGTATTATTATTATAATTACTTGCTGGTTTACTCGGGTAGTATTAGCAGTATAAATACTTAGTGGTTTACTTGGGTAGTAGTATTATTATTATAAATACTTACTGGTTTACTGGGGTACACATCTGACAGGTGAGCTTTCAGCTTCTCCACGGTCCAGTCCTGGAAGCAGTTGATGGTCTGGTCGTCGTAGTTCTGGTTCGGAGCCTTGATGACGAGGATGACGGGACCGTCCACAACAGCTGGATCCATGACTCACAACCATCTGACATAAAGGGGGGAGGGGGGGGAGAAATCTGGAAGGTCCTCGTTTTCTAGATCTTCTCCCGGAACCATCGGTGCAAAGCTCCAGCGCCGATCATCTCCAGCCCTGAGGTTCCTCTGCAGGAGCCTGAGGTCAGAACGTGATGTTAGCATGAGACCAGTAGCTCCATAGCTTCAGACATGACGGAGGAATAATGTGTGAGTGGAAACTGATCCAGCATCTGTGATAACTTCACAATTTAATGCAGTAAATAATCCACCTGCTAACCCTGCTCAGGGGTATTTAACAGCCGGCTAAGCTAACGCTAGCTTCGGTAGAACCCTGCCTCTGCTGGGCGTTAAAACCAGCAGACAACGTTAGCCCGGATGCTAACGGAACCGAGTCGAACACTCACCTGGTTCGGTTCGGATGTTCGTCCCGCAGTGATTCTGCTTCAGCGGGTTTCTCTGCGTTGTTTACGTCTAATGATCGAACTACTGCCCTGGACCTGGGTGGAGCACTTCTTCGTTGGATGCTGTGTGGTTGTCTACCTGCTGCGATACCGTTTGCCACCGCCACCTACTGGAGAAAGTGAAGATTACAACAGAGACATTATTAAAAACCATGTTAAAAACCAATGTGGATTAAATGTATTAAATACTTATAAGAATGAACAGAGACAAACATTCTAGTTACAATAAATAGTATAATGTACCTTGTATAAAGAATCTAATTTGATTAACTGTATATTATAACATAATAAATAATAATAAATTATAAAATCTGTCTTCCACATGTCATTTTCAACACTTATCCTAAAGGGTGTGTGAGTTATTCAGTGTGTTACTTGCCAGAATATAATTTGCAGTTATGAAAGAAGTAATTGTGATTTATAACAATTAAAGTTGCAAGTAGCAGTGGTGGACCTTGAAAAGAGGAATCACACATACAACGCTTTGTAAGCAGAGAACAAAAGGCTGTGTAACTCACAGGGCTCCTCGAGTGCAGGAACAGGGTTGTGCAACGACACAGCATAAAAAGAAATTGAAATTGAATGGATAAGAAAAATAATGTTGTTTAGGGACAGAGCTCATGGTTAAAGGCTACAGGACAACTTCCATTATTACTTTCTCTTCTTAAAAGTCGTTTGAATAATAGAAATGATATAGCCCCATGATTAAGCCCTAATAATGATAATAATAATTGTATGATTTAATAATTGTTCTCTATTTGTGTGAGGGTGGCATCAAACTAGGGCCGAGGTCTATAGCAGTTAAGGGATTTAAAATTATAAACTTACGTGCTAATGCAAACATATGTACTATTTATTAAAGAAAAGAGGAGATGACATTAGATGGAAGTGAATTGTCAACAGGACAATTGAGTTTTTCACACAGATAGATATTTTATTTATATACAGTAAAACCAGAAGCCACTGGGAAGTGAATGCAGATTTGAAACTCCTGCTGAAACAGGTTTTAAACAATGTTAGTGTGGAAACTTGAACAGATGACCTCACACTCACAGCGTGCAGAATAAATCCTCACCAGAAAAAAATCTGTGCTGCAATGCAGTGCACCCAGAAAATAAGATTCAATAAAATTCTCAAGCCCAACAATAAAACGAGGAGCTACATGAAAAAATAAATCATGACCTTCAAAAAAAAAACTTGTATTTCCTGCTCTGAAAACTACATGAAAATCAATGAATGTGAGTCAGAGGATCAGTCATGTGATCGTCTGTTCTCTCTGGTGTGTAGTCCTGCTCTCACCCGCTGTGTGCTGTGATTACCTCGAGCTTTATTAAATGACCCTGAATGCGTTTTATGTCAAATTAGTTTTGCAAATAAGGCTTTAACGAATCATTTCCCACTGGAGGGTTTACACAACCATATAAGGATTTCCTGCAGTAAAATGAAAAAAAACTCTCAGAAGGAGGGAGAAGCACTTTCCCTGTGACGTCCATGGTGTTTGTGGCACCGATGATTTACAGTACAGTGGTCTGCATGTCTCTTTTAATGCATTAGAGATACCCACTCTCTTTCATTTCCCGCTCCCTGTGTGTTCATCCGTCCGTTACCCAACTTCTAAAAGGTTTATCACTCCCTGCCTCATTTGAGCAGCGGCTGAGCTCGTATTATTACACATTTCTGACCTTTTTCACAGTTTGAGACATTATGAAGGGGGTTGAAATGACGTCGCCATTAATCCAATTCATGATGTATTTTTACATCCCCTAAAATGATATTTGATATTTTTAAACATAGTAGCTGTCCAAAAGCTAATATCCATCATTTGAGCAATAAGCATGTTTTTTTTTAAAGGTGGTTTTAAAGATTGTTTTCCTGTTGTTGATTGTGTCTCTGTTGTTATCGTGTTTCTACTCTCTCTCCCCTCATGGCCAGTTTGAGGAGGCATTATGTTTTGGGGTTGTACAAACATTTGGTACGAACTCTCAGATGAACTGAATAGAATTTGGTGGTCAAAGGTCGCGGTGACCTCATGTTCTCGTGAATGCGATGTAGGGAATTTCACTCCATCTGTCACAAACAATCACTCGGCCCCGAGGAGGACCTGATGGACAAAGGAGGTCAAAGTTCAAGGTCACAGTGATCTCTCAAAAACCTTTGTGATCTTTAGAAAGCCTCAAATTTGGCACAAATGTTCACTTAGACCCAAGAATTAACTGATTAGAATTTGGTGTTCAAAGGTCAAAGTTCAAGGTCATGGTGGCCTCACAACCTGATTTTGATATTTCAAGTCTGCCTTTTGGGAGTTTCTTGCGGTATATCTATATATTTTATTATTAAAGTATGAATCTAAAATCAGAATTAGAAGAAACTGAAACATCTAATCTTATTTTGTTTTGATGAAATAGTAGCAAATCAGATTAACTGCCACACGTGTGAGCTTTGATTTGGGATAATAATCATCAGTTTTAACCTGTGGAGTTTCAAGCCACAAACTTCACATGAAAGCTCCTTTTCTCTGTCCTTTTCCTTCCATTTCTCTCATCCAGTAAAATGTCATCCTTCTCTCAGAGTCCTCAGAGAGCTTCCTGTGGCCTCTCCCGCCGCAGGAAGAGAACACTCTTTAGAATCTTTTCAGCACCACACAAACAGGATGAGTCAAATCAAAAAATACACTGAATGGATTAAATTGTGCACAGTACTTAGGGATTTCTCTACAGCAGATGTCTCTGACTGTAGGAAGCTTAATAATATTTTGATTTGGACATCAGATGGCTATCTATCTATCCATCTATCCATCCATCCATCTATCCATCTATCTTAGCTACATATATGAAATATCATACATCATAATATTCTACATGGTGAAAGAGCGAGACTGATTTATTGGTTGGCCAAAATAAAATCAGCCTACTCCTTCATATCGGAATTGGCATTATCCTCCAAATTCTCACCTGGGTCGACCTCTTTGTTAAATTACAAATACATGTAAAGAGAGTTAACATCTGTAATATATACAGTAAAGATGAGACCCCTCTCTTCCCACTTGTTTCACAATATTTCCACTTCCTACATTTCAGGTTTTCTACCAGTCCCTCTGATCTCAGCACAGTCTACTCACACCATGAAATATTTAACAAGTGAGCCAGTGTAGCCGACTTACGCAGAAGCCTTTGGAAATAAACCGAAATAAACCTGCAGTGTCGGGACTTCAGGTCAAACACCTCATTCGTTGAACAGATGATGTTCTGTACGACGGAGATTTATTTTGACGATGTCGTAAATTATACTTTGCTCGTACGTCACTTTCATATTCAGCAGAGTTCAGCAGATGTCAAGGTTTTTCTGTTCAGGACTTTCAGTGTACAGCGTCCTTCACAGGTGATGGAGCCGGTCTTAGAATGTGAGACGGATCTGTCAAATGTGTGAATGTGAAGTTCATGTGGTTGATTTTATTCATGGCGATTTATGAGCTGATTCTTGTTTATTCATCCATCCACCCGTGACCTTCTGTGAAACAAATCCTTTTCTTCTGAAGACAGTGTTGGGGCTGCTTTCCTGACATTTGAAAAAAAAACACTGTTAGTCACAACAAATAAAAGACAGCACTTGCTGAATGGATTGCGGAGCCCTTTGTGCCCCCTCAGTTTAATTCACGACGGTTGCCTACAATTAGTGAGTCACCGGTGTGGAGAACGTCACAAGCTGAGGAAGGAGGAGGTTTTAACTGCACGTCTGAACTCCGAGGTCCGACTGTGTTAAAGGCCATGTCAGGTTTGTTGATTGCCAGTGTGCCACAATAATAAGTCGACCTCATTCTACTGTTGAGGCTCATTTACACAATATTCTGCAGCCTGAATGAGTCAGAGTATCATTTCAAGTTTGACATAAACTGTATATTGTATATTGTATCTGCCTGCTGCACATTATGCACCTTATTTGTAGGTTTATAAGTATAAGATGGTATAAGATAAGAAAAGATAAACTTTATTGATTCACTTGTTACAGATAATCAGAATGAGGTAAACAAGAGAACATGTGAATGTATAGAATAGAATAAAATAGACAACAAAGTAGAAAATAAAAACTTAAATTAAATAAAAATGCAGAGAAAATAGACAGTCAGAAACATTATTTGTAAAGAAAACATCCTCGAGCAAAGTGCAGTGGCACAGGATGATGTAAACTTTGTGCATTATGTATTAGATATTGAAATAAACATATACAAATACATGTAGGCAGGTATGGTACCTACAGTCCATATATGCACATGCATGAATATGTCATATGCTATATGTAACAGCCAAAGTGACAAAAGCACTAAATACAAAGTAATTCCCAATGTTTTCATAAGGATGTTATATATTTGACATTTAGCTTTAAGTGTTGTTGCTGCTGCACCTTCAACAAGCTCCTGTCGACTCCTTTCCACAGACGTGTCGTCTCCACTGGGGGGCAGTATTCACCTTTTACACCAGAACCAAGAGGCTGATAAACCTGTGAGGAGCAGCGTCCCCTTGATTTCCTGAACCCAAACCTCCAATTTGATCACATACTTAGAAACAAGTGGCAAGTTGTGTCCTCACTTTGTATGCAAGAAGTGAACCTGCATATATGTATACACGTGTGTGTGTGTGTGTGTGTGTGTTTGCAGAAACCCTTTCATGACACAAGTGGATTTACAAAATGGATAAATCCGCTCTTATATCCAAGAATATAAAGACATGTTCAAATGGCTTGAATGGATTTCCTTGTGATATTGACAGTAATGATTGTGTCCGTGCACTTAGATCCACTCTGCAGCCTCTTGTAAGCAGCTCTACTGGTAACTGACGCTGTCGTGCTCAAATAGGCCATTTGATTAACTGGAGAGAAATTGATTGCTGTTGGGGATTCATATTACGTCAACAGGCTGCAGTATAATCGAAGCAAACTTTTAAAAGTGCACGGCTGCCTCACATGCACATATGTCTGGCGAGTTTAAAACACGGCGTCCCCATGGAAACAGGTTTCCAGTCTGCAAGAGCTCCATAAACGGATTTCCTGGCAAGAAGAAGAGAGAGAGAGAGAGAGAGAGAGAGAGAGAGAGAGAGAGAGAGAGAGAGAGAGAGAGAGAGACTCAATATTTGACTTCTGCAAAAATCCATACGGTGCACTTCAGGTGTCTGAGAGCACATCCCTGCAGGGAACACAGTATCTGCATATGAGGGAGAGATCTGTTTGTTCTGGCCGTGTTTCTTTAAGTGCTCATGACTCACCTGTTACCTTGACGCAACTGAGGTATTTTCTGTGCTCGCGCCATTAGCCTCAAGTTCTCCTTGTGCAGGAGCCTGAGTGCAGAGAGAAGGAATGAATGAAGCCATCACACAATGCCAGTGACTCAACCATTTCTGCCGCAGGAAGGAAAGATGTACAAATTAGGCAAGGTCAACTTTCAGCTGTTTGGTCCAAAGAGATCCCTCCCACCGCCGCTGAGAATGGCGACAATAAATGAAGAAGATTGGAGGGTAACTAGCTCGCACGGTTTCCATTCACATTAGTGGTATGTGTCGCCTGTATCGGGGGGGGGTCTCCACAAGGGGCCTGTGATGCACGGGCCACTCAGCAGATGTTGGGCGTGCACTGCTCGGACAGGGACCTCTTTTGGATGAGGCATTGTGATCAAAAATGGGTCCTCACGCCAGTAAATGATCAGTTCCACCACCTCAAAATAGTCCCTGGAACCCGCTCTTAGGCATTAAACATAATTACTAGTGATGCACAACCAATGGCTCATTGTCAAGACGTGTATTTATAGGACAGAGTCGTCCAAAATGGAGCCCGCTGTAGATGGAAATAGTACTTTTAGGAAATCAAGCCAGTTTTAAAAAAAGAAGCCTCGCAAGACGTTTCGTTAGAAAAAGGAAAGTATACAGTTTAACCTATACTTAGAAAGGAGGAAGGAGGCAAAGATAACCGTCGTTTCAAATAAGCTCAAGGAAATGAAATTCAGTCGCAACGATTTTCCAGCTCAGGCTCCTAAAATGATTTGTACGAGCTGTTTTTAACTTTCACAGATTCTACATCACGGTTATTAACTCAGACTGCACACCTCGTATGTATCCTGTGTTCTTTCTTATTATTTTTTCGGAATCAGCATGGGAGAGTTGTTGTTTCCCTGCTCGAAGTTAAAGACTTCTGGTGACTGAGGTTTCTGCTGTTCCGCCCCCCCACTGTGGAGGAAGTAAGGTCAGCAAGTCCTGTCAATCAAGGAGTACAAGAAATTTAGTTTTTCTGCACGACAAAGCTGCAACAAGAAAAGAAAGACGGGTGAAGAAAAAACATGATCTCCAGCTGGGTTACATCCAGATGCAGGCACATATTTTCTGATAGGGAGACAGGAAGTTTATGGGTTTGATGGGTTTGGTGTTTGTCACATCAGAGACCTGCAGAGCTGCATCCGGTGGCCTCTCTCTGCTGTTAGGTCCAGTCAACTAAACCCATTTGGTGAAAAGCTGGAGAAACCTTACTCTAAAAAGGTCTTGACAGTGATTTTTTCAAATAATTCTTTATTGTTGTCAGAAAGTTTGCCTGTGGAAATATCTATTCCCTTGCTCGCCATCTTCGCTTCTGCATTTTAAGATATTTTCTGTACACGTGAAGAGCTTTTGTGGTCTTGGATTAAAAGCAAGCGTTTGATGGCCTTCCAAAATAAAGCACAAAATAATTATCAGTGACACATGTTTAAAGATAGTGACTGGGAGGACGTTTGACAGCTCAGCCCACTGAACCACAATACATGTACTGTTCTATTTGAAGTCTTCCCACCTTTGTTGTACCACCCCCTGTAGAACAAAACCAGCAGCGGACTCTAATTTAGACAAAGTTAATGAGGACACAAAACTTTTTTCAAGAGTCATTTGGAGAGCAAATCATGAAGTAAATAACTTTTAAAAACCTTTATTGTTAGTTTGCGGTGCACAGCTCATGACACCACGTAGACATTTATTTAGTTAAAAACTTTTTACATGTGAATAAGAGGTTATCTTTGCACAGAGAGCTTTGCAAAAGGAGTGATCTGCTGATCAAATTGCATTCATACTTTTCTGATCACTACTCTGCTCCTCAATCGAGGGTCAATTTGTCTGACCTAGTTGCTCTTGTGGGGCAATCTAGCCAAATCAGGGTGTCAGACTTTAATCATGGCCGCGCAAGCATGGCCAACGTCACTCCTCAGCAGGAAGGAAGAAAATCCATCGTTCTAGAAAGTACTGTATAATGAGCAGAAGGATATGGATCACATAATCTTTATGAAACACATTTCATAACTTTCTTCAGAGTGGATTTATAACTTTTTGAGCTAATTAAATCACAAGACCAGCGACAGAAAACATAAAAAAGGTGTAAAAAAGTCATTCCAAAAGTGTGATTTTCAGCAGCCCAAGGGTTTCCAGCTCTCTCCTATTAACTTTGTTCTGTGTCATTCATCTTATCTCCCTCGCACAGTTTGATTTAATAATTACCATACTGCACAGATTTCATCCCACTGGAAGGCAAACATAAAGCTTGTTGTGCGTTGGTTGTGTGAAACATGACAACTTGTAAACCTCCCATTTCTCAGTCCTCCTCCCGCCGCCAAGCCAAGAAAACAAAAACCTGAATGGAGGCAGAGACTCAGACATGTCAGCGCTGTCAATGAGTAAAAAAAAACCACTATCCTCCCCGCCTGTGTGTACAATCTGTCAAAAATGGACTGTGTCTATCAATCAATACTGGGATGGTGGTTGCGAGGCCTGTGTAATAAGTGAGTCAAGGGGAAAACTGCACTTGTGTAAAAAGTGCTGTGCAACGCTTCCAAGTGTGTTGTATTGAACGAGTGAGCGCTCGAGGACGGGTTGCCATAGCTACGGGTTCATCAGAATGCATGACACGTGCAATCTGTCTCCACTTGAGATGTGAGAGGGGGGGACAGGCAGGAGGGATTGATGCACTACACAGACTCTCAAACGGGGCCATTTAGTTTCAATTAGCCGACGTCTGTTCGATAACTTCAGTCTTTTGGGTGGATGGTCGTCCGGATGCTGTTTTATACCTCAGACGACCACTGAGGTTCATCTGACTGAAAGTTAACTACACGTTATAACTCACTTACCTGCAGCTCAACACCTGGAGGGTTGCTTGGTTACAGACGTGCCAATCAGCCTATATAGCAAAAACCTATATTCCAAACCTATATCAGACTATAAAACTTGTTCTATTCTGCAAAAGATCAGCGGAGGAAATAACAAACGGGCGCAATAACAACTCGAGGCCACTTGGGGTCATTGTAAACAAGTTGTGAACAAAATCAAGTTCAAATCGAAAAACTTTCCAGACAACAGATGCTTTAAGTTACAAATTTTGCACTTACAGAAAAACACTATAATTTGTGTAGAGTTGTGTTTTTTACTTTCCTATAAAAAGAGTTTTTTAATTTAGTTTTTTTATCTCTGCTCTCAGTCTCTTGTGGCTCCTGATATATCTGACTCCTCAGCTGATGAATGCTTCGCTCTGCGTTCAGCAACCTGTGTCCAGTTAATGCTGAGCAGGAAACAGTGGTTTTTCAGAGTACAATAAGAAAACCTTCCCTGCTAGATTACATATTCTGAAAACAACGCCAGGGTCACAACCTGCTGAGGCACCTTTTCTAAAGAGATGGGAGCATTCGGAAGTGGCTTTATGTCTGCCGCCGTAGGGATGACCTTCAGAGATCCTGCACCACTTGACCTCGTAACCTCGCCGTCCTCGCCGCCGTTCAGGTCGGTGCGGCCCTCGGCGGCGCCCTTCTGATCTGCCGTCCCTCTCAGGGTCTGTGCAGAGAGCATGACAGGAGCCACTAGAGCCCGTCAGTGTCAGAGCGATGCATTCAGCCCCGTTCTCTCGCCTCTCTTCAAGGGCAGCCAACTTCGTGTTGCTGGGTTACACTAATTGCGGCATTAGTATTCTGCATTGAGTCGCTTCCGGAAGCCGAGTCTCCACCAGACACCGATGGCCAGTGCAAGCCACTGTGATTACAAAACCACAGCAGACACTCTGTGTAACCTTTGTCTGAGTTTTCTAAAACCCATGCCACCAACTTGGACGTGTGTTCATTTTGTTTTCTTTATCTCTTATCCAATCTTTTCTCTTCAAAGGGTGCACAGCTCCTATTTGCTATTTCATTCTTGCATCTGAGCTTTGTCCTCACTTATAAGAAATCATTACCACAAAATGAATGTTTGCAAAGTGCTGTCGACTCCGGAAATATTCAATGTCTGAACCAGGACACATCTGTGTCATCGGAAATATGAAATCAGGTCAGGTTTAAGTTCACTTCTGCACATTATTCCTTTTCCTGATTTCTGTTGACATCTCATTGATAAACCTGTTTGCTGTTGACATTATGCATTTGTGCAATATATTCTGTAATTGTTCATTTGAGCGTCCTGCTGCCTTCACAGTTCACACTCTCCTCTGACAAATGAATGCATTCGAACGGAAAGGCATCACCACAGCAACGCGGCTATCACAAGCTAAGGGTTCCTCCATATGTAAGGGCTCGGTTACCGTGACAACATGATTCACGGTGAAGTTCCAGCACAGAGGAGCTCCCTGCGTCTTGATGCAGAATATTCAGGATGTCTGTCTGAAAAAGAAAAAGTGAAATTGTACCTTTTGTGAGGAGAAAAACAACAACAACAGTATTCTAAGTTTGGTGTTAACTTCCAGCTGTGTCCCAGCATGCATCTGCTCATGCAAAGCGTGTGTTTGCATGAGCAGATGTTTACGTGGTTATTCCAAAAGTGTTTATGCTTGACCTATTCCCGGGTGGGGTATTTATAAGGAATTAAGAAACCTTTTTTAACTTGTGCTGTGCAACAAGTGCAAAGACTATTTGCTGCAGAAATCTGCTGCAGTAGAAATCTGTAAATAATCAATTTGCTTCTAGAACAAGCTCTGTGCTCCTGCATGGGGGGGAAGTGAATAAAGCTCCCCTGGTCCTGCATAGTGTGGATTTCATGTTCCTGCCTCACCGAGCATCCCTTTGTTTTGTTCACGGTGATGTGCGTCATTAGACGTGCGTGAGGAAAATCTCCCTGCAGCTGCATCTTTGCCACCAGGTGCTTATGACTGAGTCAGAGTGGTGTGAAACATATATAAACTGTAGATGAGGGACATTTGTTTTGATAAATGATATTTATCAAAGTAATAAAGGGACTGATGATCCCTTTTACCGCTTGAACAGCAATAAGCAAAGAGGAAAATACTTTTTTCCGTCTGTGTGGTGAGTTTGGCTTGTGTGAGTCCTTTCAAAGAAACCTCTTACAACCCAGTGCTCAAGAATTTCCACGGTAAGAAGGATCCCTCACAGCGTAAACATGCCTTTATCTGCAGAACACAAAGAGGAAACATGTGCTTGTGCAAGATATGTTAAGAGAGTTAGAAAACAGATTAATGAAGCTTATCACAAAAACTTATTTTCCATTTTCCATTTTCTATTTATTTATTGCACCGAAATATATCAAATTAGAATCGCTAGCAGCCTTTTACCGTCTCGTGCTATATCGAGTCATTTCCACTGAAATTAGCAATTCAAACTTATATATATATCTTCCTGGTTTGAATCCTTGTTCTGCTGGACCCTCAAGAGGATAAGCGATATAGATAATGGATGGATCCTTTAGTCAGTGTTTACTACATACTGTACCTGAACTACTCCAGCCTCTACATGTTTGTATTTCTACTTTTCCTGTGGGTAAAGGTGGAACCACTATAGACAGAAACAGCTGCTCTCAGCCCAATTTCAGAAATGGGTGATGACAGTGATTTCACAGATAAACCTCCTCGATGCGCACATGCCAGATTGTTACCATCTGCAAAGGTTCCATACCTTTGGCTGAAAACTGAAAAATATAGCTATTGGCCTGCAGCATGTAGTCATTACACAATCTGGACAAGCACGCACACACACTCCGGAGACTTTCTCCATCATCTCCACCGACGAACTTGCTGCGTAAACCCAGTTTTCTCTGCCTGGTTGTCTTTTAAAAATCAATACTCCACCAGAAATGTAATGCAGAGACGAGAGGGGGACTCGTGGAATTGCGGTGAAGGTTAAACAGCAGATGTTTGATTTTTTTTTCAGGATGGAAAGTATTCGAAATAAAATGTATTGTACTACCTGAGGCATTTTACTGTGCAGCGACATTCATCAAGATATTAAAACATATTCTTATTGGGAGAATGACATCTGTACACAATGATGATGGCACATCGCACAAATGTACACACACTTGACCTCTTCGGTGTGTTATATGAATTCAGGTGGATTATTTTCCTGAAAAGTGAAGTTGGAGTGGTTCACATATAATCAAACCAAATCACAGACGGAGACTAAAGAAGAGTTCCGTCAGATGAATTAAAAAATAATGTCGTGTGTTTCGTTGATCCCCTCGATGGGAGTTTGTCACTGTGGTTTTCAAATTAACCCTGAATTCACATCTTTCCACTTTGTTTCGCCGTCTTTGTCTTTTCACCATCTGCGCTCAATGGCGTCTTTCAGCTGTTGAGATGTTGTCATTCACATTGTCTTTGTGTTCAACAACTGCCATCAGCCCACTCACTTTGCCCTCTCTCTCTCTCTCTCTCTCTCTCTCCGTGCACGTGTGTGATTGTGCATGAGTGACCGGTAAATTTGTGTCTACAGGATTGAACAAGGTCTGTGAGAAGTTGTTGAGGCTAGCCGTTTTCTTCTTCTTCTTCTTTTTTCTTCTTCTTCTTCCTGCTACTCCGGTGACGTCAATGACATTTTAAGGGAGGCAGCAGCTACAGAAAATTAACACCAACAGCAATCACTCACTTGGAAGCACTGGCTCCGAGGCAATTAAAGTGCTGAGTGGTCAGAAGGAACAAACGTATTTTCATTTTTTTTTTTTTTCTCACTCATTGTCAGAGGGATTTTTCGGACATTGGAAACGTCCCCTGATGGATTTGCCAGTGGCGAGAAATGACTTTGTGTCTGCGGAGTGTCATTCTCTGTGGACATCCGGTGACTCAGCTTTGTGAGACCAGCATTTGACCGACTTTTCTGTTTTCCGATCAAGCCCCGGACTTTGTTGTGCACTTCTTCCTGTTTGGTTCAAATGCATTTGATTAACCTTCTTCTAACAGTTCACGGTGGCAGCTTCCTCTTGCTCCATTACTCACTTCGCATTTCAGACAACAGGTGTTAAGCAGTACTATCTGTACTTTCCTTGGCTTCACATTAAAAGCGATCCTGTATCTACGCATTCATTCCACAGACGTCTGTCAGTTGAGTCAGTCATTCTCCAACTTAAATAAAAGCCACATACGTGAACATTAATTAAGCACATTCAGTTTAATTTTATGAATTTTATGCAGATAAACCAGGTTGGATGAACGAAACATTTTCTAACTTCACTCTGCACCATAGACCGTTCATAAGAAGTTCTGCACACAGCGTCCAGCACCACAACACTTAAAAGTGTCAGTATATTTTAGTACTGTTTGAGGAGGACTCACTAATGACAAGGAATAAAGCTCCAGAGCACTAAAGCAAACAGGAAGGTTTCGAACGGGCACTGCAACTCTTCATTTTTAATGTGAAACAGCAACAAAACTAGGATATGTTTTCATGAAAAGCGCTAAATCACAACATAAATTATCTTAAGGCAATTTACAAAGTAAGGTTGAGACCTTACAAAATTATAGAGAAACCCGACAGTTCCCACGATGAGCAAACTCGTCCTGCGGTGTTTCTTTCTCCCTCTAGATTCCTCCTCCTGCTCATTTCATCCTCCAGCTCTACTCATGTCGGCTCATGACACTTGAGCCGGGCTCCCTGTCTTATTGAAAGTAATTAATATTGCAAAAAAAGGAAATAATTAGGAGATGTAGAGAAACACAAAGGAATCTCAAGTATGACAATGAGGGCAGAGTGAAAATGACCCTTGAGGGAAAAACGTCAAGTTGCATGTTCCTGGAAAACACATAATTGCACCATGCAAACGCGACCCGGGGACCAAATGTACGAGTCCATACTTCATGGGCGCACACACCTTGAGCAGCAGGTTGTCGGTTCATCTCTGAGATTGTCTCTCCACTACTCTCTAACCCTGATTCCGATCCCTCCTTCACTTTACTGTCAAACCATTGATGTGCTTTACAGTTTTCTGGATGGGCAGAGCTTTTCTCTAAATTTAAGATGTGTCGTCATTCATGGTGTTTTTTTTGGCTCAGAATTATTCTAATTTGTCACAGTTGCTGAAAAGCGAGAGCCTCGGACTTCATAGGTAAATAAAAGCTCCATTTAGACCCATGGATTTCTTTTCTACATCTTTTGTAGAAGACCAGGCAAACACAAAAACCCACCTGAGATCTTTTTTCTGCTGCGGTGTGTAATAACTTTGAAGCCTCAACCTTTGAAGGGATAAATGTGAGGTTAATAGATTTCTGAATCTTATGGGCAGAGACATTCTCGGGGGGTGAGAGCAGCGATACATGCAGCTCCTCGTGCAGAGGCTCTGTTCTCTACAGCGGAAGTGACCATTAGCGGTTCAAGGGAGCAGCTCAGTCATCAGTGTTGTTTAAAAGCAGCAGCCACTTCCTGTCGGTTACACAAACAGGCAGGTGAGCAGGGGTCAAGGAAACCTGTTCAGAGAATTGTACGCGACCAGAATGGGGAACTGAATCCTTCGAACTGCGAGCATCAACCTGTTGGCAGAACGGCCCTGAGCAATTTCCCACTGTATGAAGTCAGTGTTTAACCCATCTCAAGTTGAATATTTTCATTCATATCCTTTTGAGGCTTAGTTGTTTTCATTTTTTCATCTAGTCTTGTTTTTTTATGATTAAACGGCACCATCTCAGAGGTAACTTAAATATTACAGATGCTTTTTATTGTGTCCTAATAAAATTGAGCAAATTGTTGCTTCATTAAAAGATAAGGTTACATTTTCAAACTGCTTTTATCTTTGGATTCGTGGAGAAAAAGCACAACAGAGACAATTTCACAATGTAATAGAGAGATCGGAGCAAGGTCCTGGGGCTGGGGTTGTTAGTTTTGCATGTTTTTGCTCATAAATAAAAAATTTGGACGAATTAAGAATAAAAGATGGAAATGTCAGGAGATAGAGTTACAAATGTTAAAGCTACTAAAAAGTCAAGGATTATCCCACAGAGGACAATTAACATAGAGAACCCCTGCAGGCACGAGGAGAACATGCAAGAAAATCGGACTGGGATTTGAACTGATGACCTTTGTGCTATGAGTGCTAACCGCTTTTCCACCACTGCAAAAACAAATCAACAAAACACTGTCAGGGAGACTGGTACATTATCTTTATCCACATTTGCATTTCAGAAGTCAAAGTTCCCATCACAGTCATTATTTTCAACTCCCATGATAATAACATCAACAGTCGCTGGTTTCAGTAAATGTTGCAGTCGGGCTGTGCACGTTCATCTAATGTTGAGAGCTCCGCTGGAAGCATGTCACCGTGTAATGTCACCGTGTTAGATAAATAACTCCCAATGCAAATAAGCTCAGTTATTTACTAAAGTTGTAATTGCTATTTCCTGAAATGTGCTCGCACGTTTCCTGTTATCCCAAAGCAAATGGACGTCTCGCTGTGAGGACATCTCCATCGCTCCTCGCTCAGCTTGACTCATTCAAATTCTCAACGACTCTGTGTCAGAGAGCTGCAGCCTGAAGCGAGTCATTACCACAGCAGAGGTAAACTACTAAGTCACAGGTTCATTTTACAACAAACCACCTCGGATTCAAACATCTGCCGTCTGAGCACGGACACTGACGTCAGCAGCGTTACTGGAATAGTATGCAAGGATTTAGTGACTGTCTGGTGTCACTGCCAGTTGTTGCCTCCGCTGTCTGCCGTCACATCCTGTGAAACGTGGCCAGGTCAGAACCTGGTAAACGGCTCGAACGCATGTTGTCAATGTGTTAAAACTGAGGATGTAGTTGTGGAACCAGTGGAAACAACTGACATCTGAATTGTGTCACCGTGTTTCAACCCTTTATCTTTTGGTTTTTTCTCTCCTACTCTCTGTGCTCACATAGTATTTCACATACTAAATCCCCCACTTACATCTACTTATTCTAGAAATCTCTGTCTGTTGGTTTCTGGAATGCAAATCTCGAAAACCGTTTATCTTAGCAGCTTCACGTTTGGCCTTTTTTATTTTGTATTATTAGGGCCCGAGGACGTTGGTGCGTGACACGTTCAATATTAATGAACTTTGAATAAACAGGTGACCAGCGCTCTGTGGAACATACAACTCTATTACATCTGAGGTTTTCAGAAGGATCAAGGAAAGAAGCCCTCTATTCAAAGGGGCCTGGCTGCAGGATGTTATACATTTTCATTTTCATTTTGAAGAAGCAAATAAACACACGACCAACAACACTGAACTGTCACTTAACAGCTTATACTGTAGAATTTCTCCGGGGACCTGGAAACACATTTTGATATTCTACCTGACCGCCTTGTATTAGCATGTTTATATGAATCTGCCAAACCTCCTTGTATACGCTAATTAAAACTGTAATTAAGCATCACTAGGACCCGGTAATGAATATGGAGGAGGTGGTGCAGGGGAAGGCCTGTGCGTCATTATCTTTATCATTCTGTTTGGGTTAAATTGAGGATTTGTGAGGTTGCAACCACTTGCTGTGTACAGTTTGGATCAGTGACGCAATCACCCACCTGATGGCTGTACACAAACAACTACACACACATGCACAAATACACGCACACACACACTGACTCATTTTAAGCACCTATAAAAAAGGATATTATATCAATGGTAGTTGCTACAGCCTAAAATACGTGACGATGATGGAACATGACGCACTGTCTCATACTTGATCTGAATTGCTGCTCAGTGTCATACAAAGGTAATAGCCCCCTATAGGTCTTCTACTATCTGAGTCAATATAATAATAGGTATTCATTTTAAGATTTGCTGAAAGTTTCGACCTGTTTTTAATATTTCACAAATTGAAGGAACTACCAGATAACAGTTGACTATCACAGAAAGTTTGGATACATGATATAACAAACAATTAAAAAGAAGATGATGATGAAGGTGCATTTTCACAGGAAGCTCAGGAAGAAATCGTTGTTCAGGACGATAAAGACGATTATTCAAATCAATAACATTTCATGATACGACCGTGAGGACAGGCTGAGGTGGAGCTCTCCATGGTACTGATCCTGCCTCTGTCAGTGGCTGCTGAGGTGGTTATAGGAAGTTTCAGTTCATACCATGTGAAGTTAAGACAAAGAATAAAATCATAATGAAAAGTCTGAACTCTAAGTGTGTCTCAGCCAAATTGTAACAAGTCAATTAAATCCCTTGTAAGAAAAATGTAAGATCGGCTCATAAAAGAAGATTTTGGTGACAATTCCCGGAGAAGTCTGATGTTCTGACACTTTCTGGTGAGAATCATTTTTAATGCTCTTTCTCGTGTATAGTATTTTCTTTCATTTGAATATATTACATCAGTTTCCTCTCATTATCTCATTATAGATAGATTATAGATAGATTTTTATATTTCTGATCAATTAAGAATTAGACCAGACAAAGATCCAACAGTGGGAAAGAATCAGTTTCATTACTTTCTTTATAGTGGAAATATCTAAGTTAAGTAGCTAAAAATGCATCCATAGTGTGTGTGGACGTTAAAATCTTGTTGGTTGTTGTAATGTGAATATTTAGTCTCTGCACAGTCAGCTTCAGTTCTTAGTTGTATGATTGAAAAACAGGTTTATGATTTCTTCAATCCTCCGAGCAATTCTGCAGCTTGTTATTTTACTTATATAATGTTATTCCGTTAATTAACACAGAGGCTAACACCACATCCTCATCAGAAGTGACCGCGGAGTTCCCCTCATGAAGTTGCTGTCAATTATCCGTTAATTTGAATCAAGGTACAGAACGTGCCTGTCACCCGGCTCCACATATTAGCAGTCAGGTTATACAGGTTAACAGGGTCAGAGATGTAGAGTGCATTGAGGAAAGCACAAATTTAACCTCTGAACCTTGTCGACTGTGTTTAAACTACATGAACTAACATGAGGGCAAATGAAAACAGGCTTTATGGGCACAGAGGAAAATGAATAAAAGCTTTACAGCAAAGAGCTTTGACTCATTAAACGCTGGTATTAATTACTTCACTAAGTGCTTCGAGCATGTTGGGTGTGGGGTTGACAGGAAAGGCCTGTTGTTAATTATCCATCAAATTGGAAAGGTCCCTGAAAGCTGCATATCCACACAGACTCTTTCGTGGAATCATTTCTCTTATTTTATGTCACATTAGACTCAGATAATGGAAGAAACACGTATCAGGTGCAGCTTATGAGAAGAAACACGTGAATTGTGAGGAGGTAGAAAGGTTATGGATCTATTTGTATTCACAGCATGTGAACAAATATTACTCATTTTCATTCAGGTTTAACTTTTTCCCTGAAAGCCTGCGACTCACAACACCGGCTCACAAAACATGTGCAGCTCCAAACATGAAGACTGTGATGGTTTTGTAATGGTTCTCTAATGGTTCTGTGATGGTTATGTAATGGTTCTGTGATGGCTGCACAATAGATCAGATAATGACACCGGGTAAAAAAAACAAATCAATTTCTCCTGCTTCTCCTGTAATTGATCACAGTTTAACACAATGATGAGTCCATGACCTGAATCTCTGTCTTTGGTGACACCCTGTCTATAGCGCCACCAACAGGTTAAAATGTCAACATTTTCATGACAACATATACAAGTTCATCGAATTTTGATCATCTACAGTAAAAATATACACAGCATCAACACAATTATCATCCAAAGTTAAACCGCAAATCAATTTAAAAAGGACCCAGGGGACCCTGTTTAATTGTTGTTGCATCATCTCGAGTCTTAAAGGGGTAGTTCACCAAAAACCATTAAGAGGTCTGCACCTGGTTTACACAGAGGGAAGAGCTCTCTAACCACTTCTCCAACCAACGACAATTACAGACCAACTATGAGAAAGTAACTTTGAGTCTTATGTATTATGTCTCCAAGTTACTTTTCTATATGTGTTGTGATGTTTCCTGTTTTATTTTGACGATCACATCTGTCTCCAGTCTCCCTGAACAGCTGCACCTCCTCTTATGTCTCCCACCTGTTGTCTCCCTCCCGTAAATATTTAGTCCCCACTACTTTAATGTTTTAAAAAGTTAGTTCTATGTAGCAAACCCACAGTTGTAACTCTAATAAAAATACCCAAATATGTTTTTAATATAGAACTTTTTATAATATACATGTATTATATTTTTCCTGAATAAAAATCATAATATGTTGTGTTTGCAAAGAAATTGACATAAATATTAAACTCATAAGGAAATAAAGTGAAGCTCAAAAGGATCATATCAATATTTCTTCTGTGTTTATGAGTGTGTCTATGTATATGTGACAATAAGATAGAGAAAGGAAATATTGTTTCAATGTAAGTTTTTTATTTGTCTGTTGTTTCTCGTGGAGGATTGTTTTTAACACAGGCAACTGTGGAGAACTTCATTACTGAGCACACGTCTTGATATTCATCGTCTCGGCTCTGACCTCGTTTCTCCCTGCAGGAGTTTTATTCCGAGCAAACACATTTCGTTTGTGATCAGCAATTCTTCACCAAAGCCCGATATATATCCTGAAGGTCAAACAAATGGTGAATATACAGTATCTGTTTGTTTGTTTGCTGTTGAGAAGAGAAATACATTTAGAAAAGGTTAAAGGTTTCTGTCTACTGGGTTTTAATCGGTGACTAATATTTCTTTGAAAGAACAATAGTTTAGTTGGATGAGGGGGTTTTCGTGATTTTGAAAAATAAATTACACGATATGCATAACTTATTTTTTACTAGTATTCCCAGGATTTCTCATCAGAGATTAAGTTTTATAAATATTTTTAACAGGATGATTCATCACTTTGGAGAATATGCTTTTTGGTGTGTTCTGAGATGTTAAGCGACGTCTACGTAGATCAGATGTTTAAGTGAGAGAAGGAAATGAAGAAGATGTCACCTGGACAGTAAAATGATAATTAATGTGACTATAAAGTAGTTTTCATTGTAAGTCGTCATTGAAGTGGATGTAACTCTTTGTTTTTTCTCTCCCTCCACAATCCTTCTGCTTGCCGAGAGATAAAAAGCAATTATCCACTTCCCATCTGCCTTTGGAAACCCAACGCAATAATGACAAATCACTGAGGGATGTGGTGATTCACCGTCACCCCTGACCCCTCCTTCAACGAGGGAGAGCTCCTTTGCCGGCGGCTCCCTGCGGCAAAAGAGTGATGACATACGTCACGGGCAGAGAGACTCAGCCCCGCGGCACAACTGTGAGTTCTTACTGGCGTAGGTTTGGAAAATGTGTTTTTATTATTTTATGTCTCTTCTCTGCGGCCTGTGTGAGCAGGTGCTCATGCACAGACGGTCAAATGGTGTTTGAATTGTGTGTGTGGGGGCACTCTTAATATGTCTCAAAGCCTGTTCGTCCTCCATGTGGGGGCGTGTGCTCCATGTGCCACATGATTCACTTAATATGTGTAGTAGTTTCAGCTGCCCTGTATGGAGGCATTTGCATCACCGAGTACGTAAGCACAACGCCAAGCCAAGTGTTTCTCCACTGAAAGGCTCCTCCCACGTAATCTAAATACTGCTGGGTTCATAATCGAGTACATCCATGCTCCTGTTTCTTTTTCTTAACCAGATTTTCATCACTGAGATTTCCTTTTTGTTTTTCTTCCTCAGGCTACTTCCTGGAACGGTCCACACACGTTTGCACCACATTCTGTCACATGAGACAAAGTGATGTATCTGGCTGATTATACACAGTTTAATCAGGGGAGATAAATAAATGGGTGATTTAGAATGAAATTAAATGTATTGTGAGCAGAGGAATAGACTTTGGAGCTTAGACCCCAGCAGGAGGTTGGGCGCCATGGAAGCAGGCCAATGATGCTTCGAATAGAAGGAGACGAGACACTGGCGGTGATGATGAGGAATAGAGCGAGAGCTAGATGTCTAACGAAGGGTGAAGGGAGATGACCAGGTACAGAGATTCGAGGTGGTGGGTCACTTAATGATCACGGTACTGAACTGACAGCTGAATGACACGAGGGGGAGAGAACATTTAAAGCTTTGACAGCTTACATGTGATTGGCTCAAGGCGTGCGTGTTAGACTGTGATTGGATGAAATGAGACAATGAGCTGGTGGAGACAGAAGGAAATGTGCATGTGACTTAGGAGACATGTGCAAGAAGACAGGATTCCTTGCTATGTGAAACTTTGTTCCTTTTAGTGGAGAGCTGATCTAATTGTCCTGGTTTGAAATGGTCCTAACCCAACTTAACCAGTGCATTTGCATGTGTGGCAAATAACACACAACAATAACACACAATGCACGTTATGACCTGCTGCAATAATGTTCACGTAACGATTTGCACAAAATACATGAAAATACACAAAAAGTACATTTATCAAGTGTCTGGAGATAAATGTGTGTGTAAAGTAAGATTTTCATTGTACGATGTGACTCCTGTTTTTACTATGCATACGACCATAAAGAATCTTGTGGCAGTTGTGTAAAAGTTATAAAATTATATAGTATAAATTTCAGCATATGAGCATAAAGTTTATGTAACATGCCAAATGCATTTCCTGGATTAAGATTGAGATTGAGAGAAGAGACCAAAAACAGGCTCTGGCTCTGTCCGATGGTCAATTCTGCTCATCTGCACCTGACGAGAGGAAACATCAGATCCATGTGGACAGATACGAACTCTACAACCTTTTCAATTGAAATCGTGAAAGACACAGTAAATATTTGTGTATCTCATTAAACCCTCCTCTGACTCACATGGTTTAATGGCACCTGACTGGAAATTGTTGATGCATCAATATCTTGATAATAGTTCTAGAGAGAGATGCTCGTAAATTCATCATCTTCACATTGATTTTAAATTTGGCTGGAAAAAAGTATTTCCAGTGTGACGAGCAGAGAATACAGAGAGTTTCCTCTCACATTAGATTTTAATGAAGCAGAAGTGTCAGAAGCACATTTTGCTTTTCTGTTTTACAACTTAACTTGTAGAAAACTTTTTAAACGTTTGCTGCCAGACCCCGGCATGAAATACGTGGAAGACCAGACAAGAGCTCGGCGCACTGCACAAACCATTCATCTTAAAAGCAATATAAAAACCAAATGGTAAGAATCCTTAAGGGGGATAGGAATTTGTACCAAACTGACACATCCCTTCAACACTCATCGTCTCACAGGCGCAAAGGCGAGCGCAGGTTTGGATGAGAAACCACAGACAAAATTACTGTTGGTCCAACCACAAAGCAACAGAGAGGTTATGAAGGGAATCTGTGGGGGCGTGTTACGGTCGTGTAATGCGTCACTTCCTCGACCACAAGACTTCAGAGTGAGTAAGAGCGATGAAAATCAAGCGCCACCCACCTATTCTTCAGTTCTCAGGACATTTGCCGATGAAAATTTAACGGAGTGCAAAGTTTTTCACAGATTCTGACGCAAAAAACAAGAATCTTTGGTAAT
The DNA here is from genome assembly GCF_022539355.2 of Hippoglossus stenolepis. Lineage (NCBI taxonomy): Eukaryota > Metazoa > Chordata > Actinopteri > Pleuronectiformes > Pleuronectidae > Hippoglossus > Hippoglossus stenolepis. Next base: position 6,772,918 of record NC_061499.1, read on the forward strand.
TAGAACAATTTTGATGGATGATTCACACTAAATTACTCTGGAGGAAGGAAGTCATAGAATTTCTCTCAATGGAAATTAAGGGAATGCATGGAGGGGAATTAGGAGGAAAACAATTATACGGTTGATCATTTTTTTCCGTCCGTCCATTAAAGGGGAAACAATTATACGATGCAGTCATCGTTACCACCTCTGGGCTTCACACCGTGTGTCATCTAAAGCATGACACACGGTGTGAAGAACTTGTTCAGCTCCAGGCCGTTCACTTCTGGATACTTAGTATCTGGCTCTAAATTCAGGGGCTGCATCCTCCAGAGGACGCGGCCCAGGAAGGAGGAGGTCTTCGTTGGCTCTGTAGACAGAATTGAAATGAGGCTGTGAGATCTACTGAGAGTTTCTGTAATTGGCGTCACCAGCTCTTCCCGTTTGGAGCTAAATCTACGCCAAAGAACTTCACAAACAAATAAAACAAGTTTCACAAATTCCCCACCTTTCACTTGCAAACACAGAGTGGTTTGAAAACACAAAACACCATTAACAATCTATTGCATTTGGTTTTGCAAACAAAAACCTCATCTGACAAACAACTACTTGTTTCTAATAAATGATGCTTCAGAAACAAATGACCTTCCACGTTTTATACAAGTACAAACAGAACTCTACTCTACATTACTACTAACAAACTTCTTCTTCTTTGGTTGCAATGGCACAAACCAACATCAAAGGTGCAGGCCACCACCTGTAGTAAAGGAGGAATGTGTAAGATCATGACTTTAAGAGTTGTAGTATTTTATGTCCAAGAAACTGAATCTGTTTGGTATAAATATCTGAATTATGCCCTTTTGTCGACACTGTATTTCCTCGATTCTAATAAGAATCATCTACCGTTTACCTGCACCCACAAAACTACATAGACAACAGCTAAAGAAAATCCCTTTCCCCCCATACTGATGCAGTACTTGGTCTGGTCCGGTTTACTGGGTCTCTGTATTTAATTGGGCTCCACCCTCAGTCTCATCTTTTGGCCTAAACCAGGAAGTAGGACTGATGTAGCAGACACATGGTAAGTCAAAGAAAACTGAATTTATACAATTTATCTTTAATGTCTCTGCCTCATTCAGAATACAGATATGACCATTTGTTTAAATGAACTGTAGTTATAAGGGAAGGGAACTTTTTTATGCCCACATAGTTATAATATCTACTTCTGCCAAGGAGTTTTCATCTGAGTTTGTTTGTCAGTTAGCAGGATTACACAAAAAACTACAGGACAGATTCTCTTGAAACTTGGAAGAAGGATGTGGTATAAGTCAGGGAAGAACCCATACAATGTTGGTGCAGATTCAAATCAGAGGGTGGATACAAATTATTATTTTGACGTTTTTAATATTAAAATATGGGTCGTTTTCAACTTTTTCACATATTCGGGTTATAATGAAACTGATATTTTTGAGTCAGTGCAATTTGTTGCAGATCCAAATACACTCTGGATCTAGTGAATTAAAATATGGTTTCCTAAGCGGACTGATGGGACTCGGCTAAGGTTTCTTCTCCAATCTTGTAATGAAATGGCATTTGTTTGTCAGACGTTTAGCAGGTTCTTCAGAAGATCAGAATTGTATTTACATTTTGCTGATGATACTTTTATTGTTTACTTTCCTGGATAGTGCCTTGTTAGGTTTTGCAGGATTTTTGTGTAATTAAGTATTTTTACACAGTAATATTTCAAGTAAAAAATGCATTTTTCTGGACACTAACTTTTGAACTATTTGTGTAACCACCATACAATCTTTTACCTTTCTAATCCTAATCTGCAACTCGAATTCCATTTACTATCTGGTCCATCACGAGTCGGCACAACAAAATCCACAAATCGAATGTCAGGAGTAATTTGGTCTCAATTTGTTTGACTTCCTTGTATTTTGAAAGTGTGAATGAATCAAGATTTTCTGTTTGAGAACATGGGAACTGTCACAAATCTCAGAAAAGGAACTTGAGAGCACGACTCGGGAGGAAAGAACGAAACAAAACCTGCCACAACATGAAAACAAGCAGTTTATATAAGGGAGCAGGTGAGCAGGTGGGGTGAGGTGCAGAAGCAGGTGGATGAGGAGGAGGAGGAGGAGGTGGAGGAGCAGATGGATGAGGAGGAGAAGCACATGAGGGGATTCTCCTGACAGGTGCAGCAGGCAGGAAACTGTCTGCACAAACAGCCAGACTGAATGAATGGAAAAAGACAAATGTGCAAAATGAAAATCAAAACCACATAAAGTGAAGAAAGTTGCTGAATTTCCTCGGCGCGTGGATCAATAAAGTTTTATCTTATCTTATGAAAGTCTCAAAACGAAGTCCTTCCTACTTTGTTGTGAATCACTGAACCGTGCTGTGTCCGTTATTAACCAACTATATTTAAATTGTTAGTGTAGAAGAAAGTAGACAGAGCTTTTCTTCTGCCCATAGAAAACAACCAGAGCATCTCGTCCTCCACAGGCTTTAAATAGCCTCTCTGTGAATCACGCTCGTTTCAATAAAGACGTTCTGGAGCATGTCACCGTCTCTGTGACTGACATGACAGCAGAAAACATGAAGATTACACATTAGGGAGCGTAGGCAGTGCTGGGATATTAATAAATGTTTTTTTTTTTAATACAAGTTGTTGATCTCACTCGATGTGATGATGGACTAAAAAAAACAATTATTGAGTCTGAAAGTGTGAACTTAAAACTTTGTTGAACTACTTTAGGAGTAAAAAAATATATAATAAAACTCAGTTTCTTGCCATATGTAAGTAACTGCTGTTTGTTACTAGAAAGCAAAATAGCAGTGTATAATATTGTGTGGATAGAATCAGTGATGGATCCATTTTAAGGTCAAATTAATTGGATTCTTGCAGCAAATGGTCAATAAAACTTGGTTGAATATCACATTTCTTTTGTCTATTAATAATGCCATTGTAATATCTAGATAAGATACTGGTGAGATATACAGTACAGTACTTTAATGTAGATTTTTAATAATTTACCATCTGCCTCAGCACAGTGCTGTTGCTATGGTGTCCAGTGTCCAGTTTTGTTCTTCAAGTGGATTATGACAAAAGCATCTCATCCCTGTAAAATATTATTAATGTCTTTGTTATGACAAGTGAGTACTGCTACAGAGCGGCATGCAAAATAATATATCAAAGTGTTTAACTATTAAATAAATCAGAGGAAAAAACGACAATCTGCAGCTACAACGACTGAGAATCTAATGTTTGTATAAATTAAATTTTAACACTGTTATTGCAACGAGAGGCAAAAATACAGGAGATGGAGAATCAACAGAGCTTCCACGAGGCTGAGGAGAAGGTCATCATGAGAAAAAGCAATTATCCTGTTACTAAATCACTATTGTTATTGATACTTGGAATAGCAGCTCAGATGTTATCTTAGTATAGTACCTTTAAAAAAAATAGTCATCATAGAAAGGCCTTAATGAGAAAACTACTGAAATAGACTCTTTAACCAGGAACAAATCCTCTTTAACCAGGAAGTGGAGTTCCAGTTGAGCTGTTGTGCCTCTAGAATCTAATTAGAGCAAAAATATATTCTCTACAGATTTCGGGGGAATCTTCAAGGTTCTGGAGTGAGAGACCTGTCGTCGGTGTCTCCCTCACGTTGAGCTTAAATCTGCTCTTTAGTGCCATGAAGATTAAAAATGCGCCATTTATTAGTATTTTTTACTATAACACTTTTTAAAAAATGCCGACATTCATTTAGTGGATTCAATGAGCTGAGCTGATTGACAAGTTCTGGGAATTCAGCTGTAAGCGTCAAGCCTGGCAGTGACGAAACCTCCGGTTAAATAATAAATGGAGTAATGAAGCTGTTCCCATCGTTATACTTCTTTTGATACATGTGTCCACTTCTGAACATTTATTAATCTTTAATGAATGAAATGACGCACAGTGGAGTTTCTGAAGCGTCTTCATTCCTGATCCTCCGAGACAATTTCAGTTAAAGGTCTTGTGCAAGTATCCAGACATAACTTCAATTGCTTTAATCGGCCTCTTAGATGCCTGTTAAGTTAATGCCGTAAGCTTTGATCCTTTATCCGTTAATCACGCCCTGGCATTAAAGCTTCCTTGTGAAATGTCTTTGTGGAAGCACATTTGGATTTGAAGTATATTTGAACTTTGAATGCACATGAAAGCAGCAAGTTAGTTTGGCAGCTGGAGAGATGATCAACAGGTAGTTTCTTGATACTGTGTGTTGGTACTGACATGACCTCAACCACAGTCGGAAAAGAGAATTCAGAGGGTAAACCTGGACTAATGAATGAATCCATTCTCACAGGTTTCTCCTATTGGTGCTGAAGATCGATTATATTCATCAATGTCACATAATAAAATTGATGGAATAGATTTCTGTGTCAATAGCAGCCATTCAGACAAGCTTCGTATAGCAGTTCCTTCCTGACATTTCTGCACATGATAAAATAAGATCAACTGTGAGTCATTTATTTGAGAAATTAGAGGGAATTTTATTTCCAATGGCTTCATGCTAGTGTTCAAAGTTATTATCTTTATTAAAATAATTGTCTAATTAGGGTGCATGGCTTTTGATTTGCATTTAGTGGAAACACTTTAGTATTAATAAAATACAGGCTGACACACTTACTTACTTACTATCTTGACATTATACATAATAAACTCTGAGTCTCTGAGTAACAACCTGAACGGAGGCCAAGACGTCTCACACAAGCGCAACTACAAAAGGAAACACAATCACAATGGAAGTGAGTGACAACAGTCATTGACAATGAAATATGCAGCGTTACTTTATCCAGTTATATTCTTCCCTGCTGTTTGTGAAAACACGGAGAAGCCAGTCACCACGTTAATGTGATGCTTGAGTGTTCAATGTGTTACTGAAGAGGTTTGTGTGCAGTTCTCCAAGCACCTGCATCACGATACCACTTATAGACCAGCAACACATTAAGGTGACTGGCTCTCACAAACGATGACTTGACCACAGTACGTAACTCTGCTAGTGTCATCGTCCACATCACTCACTTCCGTTGTGGTTTGTTCCATCGTGTGGCATTTGTGTTCGTACTCTGGTTTTTGTATTTGTACTCTGGTTTTTGTATTTGTACTCTGGTTTTTGTATTTGTACTGCGGCTTTTGCACTTTTATAAGCTTGACTTTGTAGCGTTTTACCAACAAGCTCTACTTTACAGTATTTTTACTAACAAGCTAACAAGAGATAATTGGTTGAGCCTAAAGTCATGCAAATAAAAGTTTTACAACATGATCCAATAACTTGGCAGAGTTGGAGCACAACTGCCTCGTAACTCACCAGAAATATCATATTTAAAGTACATAGGTCAACAATATCGACAGTGAAAATCTGCAGGTACCAGCTTGAGTAAAGTAATTATCTGAAGCGTCATTAAGTCTGTGCTGCTCCTCACATCTCTGTATTTAATTTCATATCAGTCTCAGTATTTCTATTTGGTTGTTTTTTTCCAACATTGCAACACCATCCACCCACAGGTGTCATCTGTTTTGTTCACCATCCACAAAACAGATATCATATTTGCCTGTTTTGTTTTTTGTGCGAGAGAGAGTAGGAGTGATGCCATGATCCCGTGAGTTTCTTCTCGGCACGTGCTGCAGGGAACACGTGCACGTCAGCACCAGACAGGGCTGGTCAAGGATTCCCAAAACAGTGAGACACCACTGACACCTGTGGCCGTCCGGGCTCGGCACTGCACCTGGGAGTGCACGTACTTGGGCAGCATTCACACCTGAGGCATTGAAGAAGGGAGAGTAATCTGTACAAACTCTTTCCTCCAAGGTCTTGTTTCTTCCGCACAACACAACAAATCTTTTGTGCTTGACTCTGTGTTTGCAGAGGTCTGCTGGGGGGGAGGCGTAGAGACTGGAAACATCCACAGCACAGACGATGAGAACCAGAGTATATTCAGTCTTAGAAAACACCTCACGCCCACAATGTTAACCTGATGCAGTCATATATCGTCATCAAACAGGTCTTTTCTTTTCTTTTTTCTATTCAACAAGCACCATGGAGAGCGCTCAGTCCTCTTATGTGCACTTCCTGTGCAGAGAGTCTCATCTTTATGAGTAAATACATGAACATGCAGAAATTATACTGTGGAGCAACATCTACAAATTGTGTGCTATATACTTTATTCTCTCATTATTAAAGTTTAATTTACAAGTTTCTATGGCACCTACATGTAGATCATATTTTTACCGTTTCAAATATTAGAAATTGTTAATCTGTTAGATAAAGGATGTTAAGTTTCAAACTTTCTCATATAGTTATTATTCAGTCCATCTCATTACCTGTTCGTCCTCTGAAGGTGTCCGGTGTTCTCTGCTAAGTTAACTCTCCCTCTTTGACCTTTTCAGTTTCAATCTGATCGCTCAGCATCACAGTTTCCTGAGGAAAAGTAATAAGATGTTACCTAAAATATTTCCTTTGGCTCCTTTTCATTCTGATATGTTGACTGTCTCAAGAAAACTTCAAGGGCCCTCAAATACATTAACATCTGCATCGGGAAGTTCATGACTTCATGACAACTCTGGCTTCACTAAAATGTAAATCTATTCACGAATATGATTAAACCACACACACAATATAAGCAAGTATCTGTGTGCCTGGCTGAGCAGATGTCTCTTCAATAAAAACCGATAGAGGGAGGAGGACTGCACCATGAGCAGAATACAAAAGGTGAGGACAACCGGAAGTCCTGCTTTCCCGACTTCGACCTGAGAGGGGCAGGAGAGTGCTGGAGATGCCGGCTTCATGCCTGCTGCCTGAGGATACTAACAAACAGCTCAGCCGTTTAGTCACACAACTGCAAGTCAGGCACCGATTCTCAGTGTCCTCGGGTTTCTTCAGAAAAGATCATATAACGATGAGTCAGCCTGCAGTTAAGAAGACTCCTAATAGTATAGTAAAGTACAATTATATTTTTTACTGTACAAAGTTAGTATATATTATTGCATAAATGTAAAGTACATGCATTTTTATATCCGATGCATGTACAATACATATATGTAAATACACATCTATATGATGAGATGATGGCTATATATTTAAATCTGGAGTAAGGAAAGGGGTTTTAACTCATACATATGGTGATCACTATCAGTAGTGTAGTTATTATAGTTTTAGTATAGTTAATACAATACTACATATATTTATTTTACATTTATTTATATACATGAACTATACATGCATGTAAATAAACATCTGCATAAAGGCATGATAGCTTAACTCCAGCACACATGGTGCACGGTATGAGTATAGATAGTTTATTAGTATTACATACTGTATATGGCTTGTACATGTGTTTACGTACAAGTACAACACATGTATATAGATACAAATCTGTATACACTTGCACTGTATGCCAAATGCCACAGAGTTAAACCATCCTGTTTCTCTATAGTGAGAATGACATCACCACTTTAAACAAGTCACACACTGGTTTGACAGTGATTCATCACACCAAGGTCTTCTCAATAATGTGGACGACAACAAGTGAAAAGTAGATTTAAAACAACCTCTCAGCTCACCACACTCTCACTGAGGCCTCCCACTGTAGCTCTGAATGTTAAAGTAGTTGATAAACTTGTTTGAACAACTTTAATTGATCTAAATTTGGTATTTAATGATTATTGTATTGAGGATTGTCCTGATATTTCTTGTATTTGTTGACCGATTTGAAGTGAAATGGTCCTGTACTGTATAAATGTATTCACCAGCGTATAAACAAAGAGAGGGAGGAAACATGAAGGGGGCGAGAGCGCGTGATGGCGGACAGTGCGAGGCGGCTCCATCTTTGTGTGGAGGTGTGTGACTGTGTGTGTTGGCCGGTCAGCTGGTGGGATTCATTTTTAGCCCTGAAGCCTCGTGCCTCAAACCTGCCCGTTCCACAGCCTACACCCGGACTGAGGTGGGAGTGGGCCGCTTGTCGGTGGTTACTCATACTACGGCTTGTAATGGTGGATCACAATCGAAGAGAAACATGACTCCTGTTTGTTTTTTGTCCTTCCTCCCCACATTGCACATGTGCAATATTAGATGTCATGTTACTACACGATTTTTACTCATTACGCAGGACCCCTGCCCTCATCTATCCCCTGCTTCTGCTGTAGCAATGCAAATTTCCCCAGTGGCCGTGTAGGAATTGAACGGTGCACTAACATTGTTAGGTTCAGAGTATTCTACTTAACAGGGCCGCTCAGCAGAACGTCACAGAGGCACACACTGAAGTAATGAAGTCCTCTGTGAAGGCAGTAGCATCAAAGCCTCATAAAAGAGAGGAAGATTAAAGAAGAGGGGAACACAGCAAACTATTGGAAGGCTGAAAGGAAGTGTTTGTTTTAAAAACTGTTCGATTAAAAATTTAGAGCTAAGTGAAAGAATGGTGCAGCCATGGAAGGAGCCAGAGGAAGAAATCGATGAGCACATCTAGGCCGTTTTTGTAGATGTGTCAGACATTTGGGGGATTTATTTTTGGCATTATGTTTTTCTGTTAATATTGCAATTTGCACAGCTGAGATGAACAGACAGTTGCTTTAAAAATGTCAAGTTGTGTCCTGTTTATTGATGGTGAAGCGCAGAAGAGCACACTCCACCTTAGGTCAACACAGGTTTCACCCAAGTCTTGATAGTTGTGCAATAGATACGAATCAAACCTAATTCTGGGTCTTGGCAACTGCGATTTCATACTGGTTTTCTGTCATTTCATAATTGGAAATTTTCTTTCCATGTATTTTCAGATGTTTTTCCAGCTTCTAGGTGGACGAACCATGCAGCAGGATCCATGTGTTCCTCCACTGTCTGTGTGCATGGCTTCAAATAAACCGGGTCAGGACACTGGGTAAATCAGAAGGAGTCAAAGTGGGCCAGGAGCCTCAGTATGGGGACAGATGGCTTACGACTCCTCCAAGACATCTGCTTACTGTGAGCTTACACCCTTCGTGCCAGATGCTATAAGCGAGGGCGATGGACAACCTATCACATTCATCACTGCCCATTTTGAAGGGCAGTGATGAATGTGATAGATTCAAGCTTGAAGTGGCAGCTTCCATACAGTTCTTGAACTTTTACGTAGGATGTCTTGATGTTCTCAAACCATATGGGGTCAGAAATATGATTAAACCCATGTTCACGCTCGACTGAACGAATGTGTTTCGGTTCACATGTGTGCTGACACCTAGAAATGTCACAGTTCTGTCAATAGCTTTATTTCCAGTGATGTGTGGATTCATTCTGGCAATATTTTCATCTTGGCTTTGGTGTTTCTTGCAACCAATTTGTAAGTGGACGTTCGTGCAAGTACTGTCTATTAAACATGGATCCTATGTGTAAGTAAAGGGAGTCAACAGGATGACGCCACAGACAACTCCCTGTGTGCTTTTTTTAAGGGCCCAAAACTTTTTTTATCTCAGCCACCCACCGTATGCTACCTGTTAGCGACTAGCTGACGAACATAATTGAGTTTACAGCTACTAAAGGGCCAAATGCTTCCCTCAGGAGTTGGTTGAGAACAAAACGGTGCTAAAAAAAAACAAAGGCTTACGCAGCAGATAGCCAGAAACACAACTTGAAATGAATTCTAATGCTGCCCTTCATCTGCTTTATGTGATAACAGCTCATGTTTACAACTTCATACGATTATAACATTGTATAACATTTTTAAAGTTTCTTCTACGACCCCAAATGGTCAAAAGAATCAGTTAAAGCTGCTTTAAACACAATTTCTGAGTATGTATTGTTTGTTAGATTAGATTAGATTACATTTTATTGTCAGCATATCTTCTGAAATTTGTCTTGCATCCCAAGTAGTCCATTGCCTCACATGAAGACAAACGTATAATTTCACAACAGAACTAAAAAAAGATCTCAACCCCTTACCACTGCCAGTATTTGTTGTGCTCGCAGACCGAAATAAATAACTTGTTACTGCATGTTTGAATAACAACCATCATATGAGCAGAAAACAAACACCACCCACAAATAGAAATATGTAAACACCTGCATGTTACATAAAGAAACATTCGAAGAAATCAGTAATTTGAGTTCCCCACATGCTCCTTAATGTCTATTTACTGCACCTTAAACTCCTTGTTTTTCTGGACTTGTGCTGAAATGGCCAGTTGAGCAAGAAAATAGCTCTTAAATTACAGGCACCACTTTGTATTTCAATTTGCGGAGCACAATCAATTATGTTACATTTGTCTTGCCTGAGATTGTCTGATGCTAAATGAAAACAAACACAGATGCCAGTCAGGCTAGTGCTTCTATAAGTGGCTCAATCAATCTGTTTTTCAAAGTAAAATAAGTCCAATTGTGGTGATATACACACACACTATTTTCCTCGAGCTCCCTTTGATGACAGCTACTGTAATTGGATGTCATGAACTTGAAAACCGTCTCCCATAAAACCAGGTTCGGTAAGTGAACTCTATTTTTTGCTGTGTCTTAGCGACAGGAGCACCTGAAGTAAAATTCAATTACTGTCATCATGCAAGTCCATCTGTATCTTCCAAGAATAGTTTTTAATGATAGACTGTTTATTCTCCGATCTTAAAACACATCTACATTTACCATGCGAGGATCCTTTGGTTCCCATGAAAACCTGCGAAAAAAACTAACAACCTCTCCAAGGAATCTGATCAAAGCCGGTGGATTTGAACTAAATCCAGAGATCATTACATATATTTAATAGACAATGTGCTAAAGGGCAATTTGCTGGTGGGTTTGTAGTAGAGAAGAAGAGGCTTCTACTGTGAGTCACTTCACTTTGCTGTGAGGTCACTGGTGCACCGATAGGAGTGTCCTTTTTCCAAAATTCAAGTTAGTATGAATTCCAAATGACACAAGCATCAATCTCGCCTCTTCACGAATATTTTATTTTTGGACTGCAGGTTTATAGACCAAGGCTGGAACTGTTTTAAGTTTACAAGCATTGTGTATAGGCCTATTCTTGACATTAAGCGATATCATTTATTTTTTAAATCACACTGTATTTCTTGTCATAGACTTCATATATCTTTAACCAACTTCAAATCGCTACTAAAAACACACTAGGCTTTCTGCTCGAGTTGGGTACGTTTCATCGCAGCTGATTTTATTTATCTTATCATATATCTTTTATTTATTTATTTATTTTTATTTTATTTTACATTAATAATTGTATTTTATTTGTATTACTTGCACTATAATGTATTACCTTTTTACTGTCCTTATGTTGTACCATTAATCCTGTAAAGCACTTTGGTCAACCGAGTTGTTTTTAAATGTGCTATATAAATAAAATTGACATTGACATATAAAGATGGGAAATGTGTCTCCACTTCCCTGTTGTGTGAAAATGAAGCTAGAGCTATTGAGCATTTGATGTCATTTGGAGCCAGATTCTGCACAGTAGTGATCGTGGTGTGGAGCTTTGGTATCGAGCTTCTGATGGTACACGAGTTAAAACAATTGCAAGTCAATCTCAGCTTTTTCACCCCATTTTTACAGCATCAAAATCTTAACTGAAAACTTAGCACTTGAACAAAATAAATTCGATACAAACTACCTAAAATAACAGAAACCATTTTTGAGAACGTGTACTTTGACTAATTAGTTTGGTTCATGTCACATCTGCTAACACGGAGGAGGCAGAGTTTATAACCTGTGCTGCAGCCAGCAACCAGGGGGCAATCAAGATGTTTTGGCCTCACTTTTGGGACCTGTCTTGTCATGCGTTTTTATATACAGCACATCCTCCTCCACCTCCATAGAAATATGTTCCATCACTCTCATCATGTGCATTACCCTATGCCAAATGGGATAATCACATGACGCCGTTTCAGTCTCGTCAGTCCCTTCAGATTGAGTTGAATGTGTAGTGTGATTATAGAAGCCAGGCATTTACAGCATCACCGCGGCGCTCTAACAGCTGTTATTACCCTTTCACATGAATTCATACTGTAGGCTGCTCAATGTCTGTCGTTAGAGCCAATGGGCCAAAGAGGCACAAAGGACAGCAGCGCTTAATAGTAAACGTCAATACTTACTGAGGGTGGGTATTGGATTTGCTGTCGTGTATCGAACACTTTCTTTGCCGAGAAAATTTGCAGAAGACAGAGCTTGGATCTCTTACAGTCTTTAACCAAGCTTAGCATGTGTATGTTGATCCTGTGATGGACTGCCGACTTGTCCACGATGTATTTCCTCTCTCACCCAATGTCAGCTGGGATTTGCTCCAGCCCCTCAGGCGACATTCAGAAAGGATGAGTGGTGTCGATGATGGATGAGCGGATTGGAATTAAATAAACCACAATCTGCAAGTCTTTGGATTGGGAGATCGGAATCGGGATTCGAAACAATAATTTCTTTGCCTTCAGGCTGCCGCAAATTGCTTTTCAGATTTGGTTGAACTTTTTGAATATATTATAAAGTTAGTAAAAACTTTAGTGAACAAAAAAAAACACACAGACACAGGAAAAACACACTAACCAAGAGAAAGGCCTCCGTCAACCTGGGATTTGAACCAGGAACATTCGAGGCAACAGTGCGAACCACTGCATCACTGTGCCGTAAACAAACAACAAAACAATTTGAATGTAAAATTTGACCTAAAAAACATGAAATATTTCTTTGTTTGCTGCAATTATCCTTTTTGGTAATATCTGTTTTTTGTCAAGGTTGCAAAAAAGGGGGGTTGCCACTTCAATACTGAGTTTTAATAAGGTTAAAAAAAGAGAAATAGAAATGTTGGCAAATTTAATTGGCTGAATTGTTATGAAATACAGGACAAACAGCCCTGGGAGCACCAAACAATGGGAGGAAGTACAGCCAGTGTCAAGGTTAAACACTTGCAAAACAAAATACCTCGTGGACAAAGAAGAAACAGCAGGGAGAATTAATTAGAGTTATTAGCATTCCAGCAGGAAATGACAGTGAGCCGCTGCATATATAAATGTAAGAAGTGCTCGAGAACTAATTACAACTCGAATTTTACTGGAGTTTCTTTCCGGCTCTTTTGTCTCCTCCGTTTCCTGCGAGAGTCGATTAACCTGTCGGAAGTGGAAGACCCAGCGCTCACACAGGTCCTTGAGAATCCACCACCTGCCTGCAGAACGATTCCCTTGTCTCCATGGAAACCCAATCAGCTGAGAGCGAGTGACAGATACAGTGGTGGTGGGGGGGGAGTGTGAGACGGAACAAGATGGGGAATGAGAAGGTGTGAGGAGTGCAAAGTCATGGGTCTCTCCCCGCGTGCTTTTACTTCATTTATCATTGATTCAGACTGTCAGAGCACTGAGTTTGAAGTGGTGCACCTGTGACTGTTATGAAACCAGCTCCTCCATCTACACTCTTTGGTTAAACTAGATGATGATGACAATTTTAACTTGTGGCTGTTTCTTGTTGCAGTCATGAGTTCTTAAGTTGACACCGGACTAAAGTAAATATGATGAAAGCATAATGAAAACGAAGCCAAAGTTTTCTGCTGTAACAAAGTTATGATAAACTTTATAGTACCAAAAGTTAGAGGATAAAAAAACTAAAAATTAATTAGAGGCAAAATGAACAATTGGACAATTCACTGTCGATGCCAAATTACATCTTTAAGGATAATTTATTTGAAATGTTGACTTTTTTAGTTTGGCCCATGTCCAATCCACTAACATGGAGGTCAGGTTAATGACCTTTTCTCCAGCCAGCCATCAGGGGGCGATCAAGTGGATTTGGCTTCACTTTTGTCCAGCTGTCATGTTGTCCATCTTTACAAGCCATCTATGTCTTCCCCGGCTAATCGCTAACTTTGGCAGCAAATTAGGTGGAAAACAGTCAACTTTAAAGTCATGAAATCAAAACAGCAGCCTCATAGACACTAAAATGCTCCGCAGCCGCTGAGAGGAGCTGCTGAATCACCTAAAACAGTAAATCTGTGCAGGATTTATCAATTGTTCATATGAAACAGTAATTTGTGCAGCCTTCAGGGCAGTTAACAAACAGAGGTCGTAAACAAACTGTTGCATGTCACCTCGTGCACATTTAATTGCTCCTCCACTTGCAGGTAACGTATTCGCGTGTCCGGTGGCGCTACTATAAATATTCCTTCAAGCCACTTATTATGTAGTTTGCCAACATCAAAACCGCATATTACACTCCCCTCATTACCCTTGATTGTGTTTGGAGACGGGAAACTTCGGTGCCTGCAAGACATCCCAGTCCCTCCTCGGTTCTCCTTCACTCAACTGAACCCATCAGCTACACAGAGTGACCTCTCTCCCGTCGTACCGCTGCCTCGTCCTTGATGAGCTCTTTGTTTTCATCCCCCGACACCAAGGTCTCATCAACTCTCACAACATAGTTTTCTTTCTTTCTTTCTCTGCAGGTCTTTACCTCCTCCTCTGCAGCAGCAGCTCTCTCTCTCTATCTCTCTCTCTCTCTTTCTTGTCAGTGCTTTTCTATCATTCTCACTCAAACTCAGCACATTGTCTGCCACTGCCTCGCCCACTTACTTCCGCTCGCTCCCGGCTCCTCTCCCTCCCTCCCTCCCTCCCTCCCTCTCTGCGTATCTCTCTCTTTTTCGCTGTGGCTCTCGTCTCACAGCCAGGTTCACGTCAGCATAATGTGAGACTGTTATGTTTCTGCCCACAACTGCTTGTCCATTTTCTCCCCCCCCTCTCTCTCTGCTGCTTCTCTCCTCACCCTCCGTGTCCTTGACAGTCTCCACGTTGACATATGGATAGTTGTTGCCTGAGAAACCTCCGGCCCTGAAGCCAAAATGACTATCGAGCTGTATTCAGGTCATCAACACTGGTTCCTTTCAGCCAGAGTGACACAGATAGAAAAATGATGTGCCAGTTGTTTTGTAAATTAAATTGACATTTAATTCAATGGGAATCTTTTTTGTGAAGGACTTATTCAAACAACTATTCAAACTCCATTATAAAATATAACAGACGATAGTGAAAGAATCTGTCTCCTTGTGTCTAAACACCTTGTGTATCTCACATTTCTCTCAGCTGGGGAGAAGATTATTAGAACCTATTAGGCTAGCAAGAAAAAATGTGTTTACTTGTACTGTAAGTTCATACATGTGAAATCTCTCTGCCAGTCCGTGGCCTCAAACCAGTGACCTTCCAGTCTGATGTCTGTCTTTTCTACCACTAGTCCACCACCCCTTATCCTATAATAATCATTATGTAACACAACAGACCTTTACTACCTTTTTTTAATTGATGCTTTGTTGTGTCTGTGTCACAGTGTGATATTAACATTATTAATCCTGCAAAGCCCATCTACATCTCTGCTAATTGTGTGCAGGGGCACAAATACAGTTTATGGTCGAGGCTGTTGGGTTCAGCTTTTAAAACGAGTGGAGGACAGTGCCGGGAAAAAAATATCAGTGCATTTGCCGGTCAACCTTTTTTTTTGTGATTGCCTCAACAGGAAATGGAACAATATAGGTTTCAAAATGCTGAAGTCCCTCTGCAACAGATTGCATTATATTGCACAGGTGTTCTTGGTATTGTGTTGGTCTTGCAGGCTTTCAATTCATTCATTTCATTTCAGCTCAGCGGTTTCCTCTGTGCTGCAACACTCTACATCAGCAATTTACTTGAGGTAGGTGCTTCACATTTACAAACTCACAGAAAGCAACATTTCAGGCCTCTGCTGGAGAAACTTCTCCTTCATGCATCATGTAATTCATTTAAAAAGACTTCCGCTTTTTTCAAGATTACATTTCAAAGTGCAAATATATAATTTTACAGTTTCCAAAAAAGGAAAATCTCACCCATCTGTCAATCTATTATCTTTAAAGCTTATCCTTTGGGGGTTGAGGAGGGAGATGAAGCCAATTACGGACATTTGGCGAAAGCTCACCAGCGTATCAGAGGGCCAACACACAGAAACAACCCTTCACACCTACAGACAATTGAGAGTCACCAATTAACCCAACCACAAATCTTCATGTCTGTGAATATGCAGAATCTGAACAAGATTGTGGGGCAAGAAACCTTTTCTATCGTCTGGACCTAAAACACCTACTAAAAGTATCGCGGTTTGCGTTTTGTGGAGAGAAACTTTCAACTCATGCGATAAAGAAACTATAGTTGGACTGTAAAGTGTACGGCATCTTTTGACTGTTGTAGGAAGGGAACAAAAAAAACTTCCATAACTCTGGTGTACTAGTTGTAGCTTATATGGACATGTTTTCCATGGCCACCGGTTTTTGTGGTTTTTCATTTAAATACATGCGCCTACATGACCAATCCCCGTTATCTCTGCTCTGCACTATCTTCAGAAGTGGAATATTTTCATGTCCTAATGGATCTCAACAATGTGTGTATTTACAGAGTTACACTTCCTAAACCACTTCCCCAGGCTGCTAAAAGGGGGACAGCAAGATATGAGTTCACATGAGCTTTAATGGGTATAATGGACCCACTTGTTGGCTTGTTTTTAGTCAGGAATAGCTCCAGTACAGTATGAACAGAATGAAATGTAGGAGAAAAGGACAGGTGAGTGACACCATATCCTTTTATCTATTAATAGTTTTTATTCTTTACATCCTCTATGACTAAAAGAGGGGAAAGTATTTATTTTGGAAGTTTCTGAAAATGAGTCAGGTCTGAGTGCCACCTCCTGGTTGTTGTACTGTACATGTCTTCCTCACCGTGTTCTCCTCAAGAACAAAACCCACAGTTCTGTCTCTGTGAGTATTCACGAGTGGTAAAGTGAGCGCTGCTGACGTCAGTTAGATTTGCACCTCTATTTCTGTGCAGGCAGCCATACGACTAATTGCTGCACATTATTGAAAGAATTTAATTTTGTTAAGTTACTTATAGAGCAGGATAATTTTAACGTCTTGTCACTCTACGGCCATAGCATGTCACAACATATGATTCAATTCCAACACCCGGACATAAACTGTACAGGTGTGAAAATGTGTGCCGCACATGCGATGACCTGTTTGTGAGGCTGACATACTCATGTGGCCGAGTGACGCTGTCGCAGTTCCCCTGCTGTTAGCCATTCTTCGGGGTAGGCGTGTTTGGCTAAGGCGTAAGCAGTTTAAATCTAGAGAAAGGACCTTCAATTGTACAAAGATAAGTGGTAAATGGACCAAGGTAAAATAAACTTTAATAGAACATTTTCAGGGATTGAGAAACTGGTCTACTCTCCTGAAATGGAATGAGAAAGAAGAAAGTTAGTGCAGACATGTTGATGGGTTACAAACCCACTGAGTATAATGAAGACAGTGTCTGAACAAACTGTGTTATTACACCATCAGGTTGCCTACTTTGACAGTACTCTCGGGCAGGAAGCAGTACTGTATATTACCAGTAATTCAATTGTATTTGTACAGTGCTTGATTATAATATACATTATCTCAAGGCACTTTACATAGAAGGTCAAGACGTTAAAATGGTATAACCCAGGAGGAGAGAGATACTAGGAACAGTTGTCTATCAGGTTTCAGCTCTGACGAGTTATTATAATTAAAAACCATTAGAATGGTTAAAGAAAAAAAAACACACGTAACAAAGGAAGACAGACAAAAAGATAATGGCCCGAAATCATCAGGAGAAAAGTGGCTTAAAATGATTGAAGAGCAGAGTCAGGACCTGGAACAGAACCTTTGGCGAGATAATGTTCAAATTACGAGGACGTTCATTTAGCTGCTTTAAAACAATAACGGTGTAACAGTGGTGATGAAACTAACAAAGTGAACCGGTTGATCCATTCTCTCCATTTAAACGCTATTTTTGTCTATATACTTAGTTAAATGTGAACAGAAACAATAGAAAAATTGTAGAAAAATCAGATTGTACAAACCAATACATTTTAAGAATTGGTAGATGCAGGACAGGATGATGACGACAGGACGTGTCTATTTCACACAAAATCATTTTGTCCGCTCCCTAAATGACAATGTGAAACCAAAACTAGTCAAAGACATGAGCATTGGTTCAGAGCTTCAGCTGTGAAAACGTGGATTTGGTTTAGGAGGAACTGGACAGAAAGGTGTTTTGCTGTTTTTTCCAAATAACGCTTTGAGTGTATTGGCAAGTCAAACATTGGGATTAAATTTAGGTTTTGTGATATCGTGAGGCCTTTTTATAAAACACGTTTGTTTGTTTGTTTGTTATACACTTTTTTTCGAGTACAATGAGACATTACACTATGTGATGACGCACAGTGAAATTTACACCCTCCATTTAAATTTGCAAAATCTGTGCCTGTTGTCTCAGTTCCCCCTTAAGATGAAAATAACCCTGTGTGAATTTCAAAGGCTGGGACACCCACACCTATTATCCTGTAGTATTAAACACTGACTATAATTATTTAAATTCAAAAAATAACTTGTCAAACTAATAATAAACCGATTCTGAAAACGCCTCTCCACTTTCAGCATGTAGTGCAGTTTGAAGGTAATAATTACAGTTATCTATGGCCTGCAGGTCGAAGGAAGGGCTGAGGAATGACATTTAATAATGAAACGGTGTCTTTAAAGTGGAAAGTTAAGCCTGTGAACACTGTCGTACAGTAAGAACATAGTAAAGGACAAATACCAGTTATTGAACAAAAGTAAATGCCACTGACATCTAATCAAAAACACACCTTCTGTCTTTTACTTGCTTACTCGGGTTTTAGTTTTACCTACAAAAGGTGAAATGGATATAAACCAATGAGTAAAATGTTCAAAATGTGAGCACACGTGATTATTCAAGCTGAATTTTTCTGGCTTTTTCAAAAGCTAAATCTAATTTAGACAAAAATTCTCAATACTCATACACAACTGACTCAGTGTAGATTAGTTGGTCAAATTATTCCAGTGTGAGGGCGACACTTTGTCTTGTTTTTTAGTTGTTTTTTTTAAGAATGACGTACCATATATTCATGTCCTTTGCTGTCAGCAGACAGGCGTGAACAAGTGAGTCTGACTGAAGTTTAATTGCGTGTGTTAAACTGTGTAAACAATGTCACCGGCACATGCCAGTGAAATGATGCTGCATGGATAAAAAACAACTTGAGATCTTCTTGCTCTTTGTCAAACACCCACATGTAAAAAACGCTGACATGATGACTAAATCCACCTCTGACGGGATGAGGCTGTTGCTAAGGATGACTAATCAGCAGATAAATGAGCTGGTGTTCTGACCTTAGTGATGCATTGTGATGTGAAGGCTCCCGTGTTCAGTGCATCAGAAGTTTGTGTTGTTTTGCAATTTTCCATTCTCATCTTTCTAGAGGAATTTAACTTCAATTTGAATCTCGTGCTGATGGATTGAAAGTTAACTTGGAATCTTTGTTTGCTGAATGGAACCGCAGCTCTTCTATTCAGAGCAGGAGGTGTAGTTAGCAGAAAAGACTTTCAACATATGATCCATCTGAACCTTTAGATGGGGAGAGTGTGGCACCGCCAGAGATCTGCTAGGCATTACTCACCGGGAGCAGATTGGGTTTGGGGGTAGTGTGTCTCTGTGGGTGCGAACATGCTTGTCTGCACACATGCATGTTTACACACGAGGGGCTGGACGGGCATAAATCATACTTTCTTTCAAAAATTTTACATTATACCAGCCATACAGTTGTGCAGAGCTTTCAGGGGCATGTCATGTTATCTCTTAATTCTTTGGGCAAACAACTTTAAAACTTATCAGAAAAAGTTCTGGTGTCTGATTGAGAAGTGTCATGATAAATAATAATGTCTCTGTGAGGGAGAAGTAGGGTGTGAATGCGTTTGGAAAAGAAACACAATGTAAACTTCGTTGAAGAACTCACAGGAAACCATGAACCATCAAGGACGGAGGTTTTACTGAACAAAATTGGTTCAAATCCTCAACTCGTTCATGCGGTACAGATTTCCTTGAAGCAAAGCCCCTCAAATGTCTGATAGCAACATTTTGGCTGCAGTCAACACTTAAGAATCCAGCCGCAGTGGCTTTTAAGGATCATTAAATATCAACAACAGCCCGTTGCCACAATTTGTCTGACCATTAAAAAATGTAAGAGATCCAGGGACTAAAATGTGTCTCAGGAGGTCTCTAAAAAAGGTCTAAACAGAGTTAAGTGTGTAGAATTGGTGGGCAGAGTGGTCATGGGTGTCATCAAGTAATTACCCCGGGCTGTGAGAATGTACGGTACTATGTGTGTGACATGGTGTGAAAGTATGACTTGACCCAGACAAGTTCTCATATCCACGCATGAGAACTGGCAAACTGTCATGTCGTCCATCTTTATATTCAGTCTGTGGATGGAACCTTAATGTGCATATGAATGCACACGAGAGGCATATGTCTCTTGTTCACATGCATCAAAAGACAGGAATGTCCACACACCAGTCGATGCTAACACAAAATTCTTTCTTTCTTTCTTCCGATTCTATCCAGCACCTAACGTTTATCAAGTTGTGTTCTTGTATAATATGCACTCATTCTCAAGGGAGATAGAGAAAGAAACACCAGAGCCATTTAGTGCTATTCAATGAGGGATTGGTAGAAAATGAGAATCGCAGGTTCTAATGGCCATTTCAAAAATGGTTTTGTTGTGGCATGTTCATTATTTAGTGTGACGAATTCTTACAAAACTATGGCACAGAGATTTCCTACCATCTCCAATTGTCACCTTTACAACTGCAGCCTCAGATGTTGGTCTTACAGAGCCAGATGGCTTTAGAACACAGAATCTTCTCCATCAACACAGCACAAGAACAACAGTGACTGAGCATGTCTCAATCCATATTCTCTGTTGACGCAAGTAGCATTAACCTCCCCAGAATACTCCGGCCTGCACAGCGTTCCAAACCTCTGCACATGCGGGTTCTAGCTACTATTGGCACGACTGTTTTGACATTTCAGAGGCTGCATCACTAGCATTTCACGCTGTCAGCTACATCCAGTTCCTTTCTATGTAATTTTAGAAGCCATGACAATGGGGAAATCTACCGTATCCCACTCACTGAGTGATGCGTGCGTATTTATGCATATTTATGAGGGAGTGATCCCATTATACGTGGCAGTATATCTCTGCTGAGGACTATTTTAAATGTATAACAACAAAAAAAGCTGCTTTTCTCCAAAATATGCAACCTTTATTTGTGATGAGAGACATATTTATCAGGCTGGGAAATGACACACGGCAGACATTATATTAATGGGTATAGATTACCAAACAAACTGTGGCAATGTTAGATAAAGATTTACTTCTCAACTCAATCACAACTCCAGATTGATGACAAGCTAGTCTCTACAGGGAACATTTGATCAACCCTATTTAATGAGTTATTAATACTATTATCATGATTGTTATTATTTTCTCTATGATGACTCACCATGTCAGTGATTGAAAGCACTTTACTGCCCTGCAGCAGTTAGCTCTGCCTAATGTAGTGTGTCCCGCACATAATATCTGTATATCTGATAAGACTGTGAATTATTCTCACATTCTTACATTTGTTCATTTCCAAATCTTATAAGGTCGGAGGGAAGGAATTTTTGGACACCGAAAAAGTAAATGTGATTTTAGATGTTAATCACAGTCCACTATACCTTATACTTGCGTGATGGATTGGGGCTGTGTAGGAGGAGAAAGTGCAACTGTGACAACTTTGTCGAGTGGTCTGGCTGAATATCTGCATATTGAAATAATTAGGTTGAATAAAAGTGTTTATTATGAGTCATAACAGCTGTACAGGCAGCACGGCCATTTGAAAGTGCATTCCAAAACGGAGATACAACAAGATCAGCCAACTCCAACATGCACCTTCGAATTTTTTTGGCCTTTTGAACCAATCAAAAACAACATATCTTGAACTAAGTTGTCTGTAGTCATTAAAACGTCTCAGTCCAATTGTATCTCAACAAGGTTGGTGCCTCACACTACTTCGCATAAGCTCTTAAAGGGGCTAAGTCACATAACCGCCAACCACTACCGCCCATTAATGCTTCTCAGATCAACCAAGTAAACCTTAAACCTTATTCGAAAACTTGACAAACTAAAATGACCTTTATCTGTAGAAACTGAAGTGTAAAGTGCATTTAAAGAATGAGGTATAATGTCTCACTTGTCTTTTTCTTTGGATTATTCCTATTGCCTAGATGCTTGCCAGCGCTT
Organism: Hippoglossus stenolepis; assembly: GCF_022539355.2. Taxonomy (NCBI): domain Eukaryota; kingdom Metazoa; phylum Chordata; class Actinopteri; order Pleuronectiformes; family Pleuronectidae; genus Hippoglossus; species Hippoglossus stenolepis. The sequence goes on from NC_061499.1 coordinate 6,795,063, forward strand.
GCAATGACGCACGTAAGCTTCATGGACCAGTGGGGGGTTGGCAGGCTGATGGCTCCCAGGCTGTAAGTGGTAGCCTGTTTTCCAAATTCCACTCGAGTTATTTCCAGTCACCACCGTAGACCGTGTGCGTACATGTGAAAATTTAAGGGAAATGATGTAAAAACGTGGGCTGTAATTCAACAGGTTCTTGGCAAAAAACTAAATCGTCTTGGCTGCAAAGAGACACTAGATAGTAAATAAGATGGTTCCTCAGTGAGGTAGATGATACACAAAAGTATAGAGAGGATCGACTTGTTTCACAGCTAAAACGGCTATTTAACTTGTGAAACGGCTATTTAATTAGTTTGCATTGTTGAATTTCCTTTTGTACCTTTGGCTTGTTATGTGACGTCTTCGTAACATTAGTTGGTAAACATGAAATATGTCATGCTATCCTATAGTGGGGCTAACGAGTTAGGTAGCAAACACAATTAAATCCAAATACAAGCCTGGTAACAGACAAACTTAATGCAAGCTAATGAATGTAGCAGATTGACATTAATTAGCATTAGCATAAGCGTTCACATTCCTTGCACTCAGTTTACGATAGCTATGTCCAAGTTCAAGCGCTGATGGCGGTAATGCACCTTGACGTTGTTTGCCACCCGCCATTAATCTTCTTATGTTTCTCTTCTCAGCAAGCTGCTCATTAGTATGTTGGGGGCATAGCGCTTTGGAAAAGTAACTTTGGGGAGTCTTCTATTTTCACGTTTGCGGTCAGTATGCTAGCTAGACAGTTAGCATATACAGACACAAGAGTGGTATCAATCTTGTCATTAACATTTTCCCCCAAAATGTTAAACTATTAATTTAACCAAGTTACATCCATCTCCAGGACCTTTTCAAGACGACATTAGTCATCATACTGTCCATGTGTATCACATTACCTCTTGATGGTTGTCCGAATGCTAATGATGAGGAAATGCTAACTGACCTTTTTTTTTTTCGATCAACCATTCAGACTCCTCTGGTTTGATCTCGATGACGCTGACCCTCCCTCTCCTAATTGTGGTTGATCTTGCAGCTTCCCCGGTCTCGTCGCCTCCAGTCCTCCACTCCGAGTACTTCACCCACACTGAGGGCACTGTGTTTCCCCCGCTTCTGACTCATCACGTGTGTGAGTGTGTACGAGGAGAGAGCATGCATATGAAGTGTCTGCCAGGAGACGGATCAACACTGTCCACATGGCTGCCCACTCTTTGTTATCAGGTCGCTTGTTGACCCTTTGGCAGCCACACAACTGAAGGGTCCCCTATGACGGAGGCTCGGCCACAACAAGTGAAAATGCAAAAATGAGAGAGACCAACAAAACAAAGCAGGAAAGAATGAAAAGATTGGTAGAAATTAGATGCCACATTGAAATTGAAAGGGCTAGAGAAAGAGATGGATTGTGAAAGAAGGTGTTATTCATTCTGTCTACCCTCTGCCACAATCATAATTAGCTAGGAAAATGGCATAATGCATATAAATTGCAGGGGAAATAATTAAGGAAGCGCATCTGTTCCACACACACTGTTTGCTGAGCAGAGACATACTCAATGATGACAAAGAGACAAAGGTAGTGGCCTCTTTGACAGTGGGTGTGGGACGGTAAGGTTGTTGAACAGCACTTCCTTGGATAATAAAGCACAATTTTAAAGTGTAACATTGTATTTTTGTAAATTATAGTATGGACAATCCCTGGATTGGATTGGATTTGAGTTTGGCTCAGACTTCCCCCAGATGTGATTACATTGATATAACGGGGAGTTATGAGAAAATATCTTTGACCCCCCCATTTTTAAAACCCTCCTGTGTCTCAGCTGAGTATCAGCATCTGCAATTCAGTTTTCATTTGTGTGGGTAGTAACCTGAAGTTTGACAAAAATGCCCCTGAGGAACAAATCAACTTTTTATCAACATGTTTTATTCCCTTGTCCATTTGCCTGTGACGTCCAACATTTTATTACTGTTCATACAACTCAGCTTGTTGCTTTCCATGCTCTCTCCTCTTCTGCAGACGCCATATGTTTTTCTTTTCCTCCACCAAACCCTGACAGTGTGAGCAGCAGGCTTTGCACGATTAACATAGGTTAAAAAAGTTAACAGGTCTTGCGTGGATGAGCTGGTGTAACTCAGTTCGAAAGTGTGAGTACGTGCGTTTGTGCATGCACGGCTGACTGAGGTCAAGTGAGTCAGACGCGAGGTGAGGAGATGAAGAAGCTCTGACAGTTAACAATTCGGAAGATCACATTTGCATGTGTCCACAGTTGAGTATGAGGTTTAAAGCTCAGAGTGTTAGTCTGAGGGTGGGAAGGGTGTTGGTTCTACGAGTGAGTGTGAGGGGTGAGTACACAGAATATGCAGTAATGATCTTGTCCCCGGGCGCAGTGTGAAGGTCTTGTGGGAGTGTCCAGATGTTACTGTAAGAGACTCGAGCCAGCCGCCCCCCCACCATGCCTTGACATTCTCTAAAAATCTTGCCTTGCATGACATTCAAAGAACCAATAAGCCTTTCTCAAAAGAAGATGATTAAAATGCATCTTTTATGCAAACTCTACGTACAAACTATTACCACCAAACAGCAATAACCAATGTGAATGGCAAATGGCTTTCTTTAATAGAGGACCTTTATAGTTTTAATGACCGTGTAAAGCCATTAGCACTGTGAGTCACATTCCGACACATTCATGCAGTACTTCTGAACTTCATATAATCTCCCAGAAGTTGCTGTGGACATTCTCTGTATTTTCTCTGGAGAGCGAGTGGGCGAGTTAATGGCGTTTCTTACAGACGCAAAACTCCTGCTTGCACTAATCAGGCGCCCAACCCTCTCCAGAATGCTTGAGAGGTTTTCTTATTGTGAACATTCGTCACATGTAAAAGGCAAAGTGCAGAAAATGTTCAGATCTAATCGTGCAGACATTCATGTCTGAAAATGACTATTGTTAGTAAAGCAGCGTGTGGCCCCCATGCAGGACCACTGAGTGTGCTGCACTTTTAAAAAACACATTTTTCGCTCAAAGCATCTCACATGCTCGTACAGTGACCGGAGCGTAATCCTCACAGGGGACAGATCTGATTTACTAGTCTGCAAAACAGCGAGCTGGCTCTCATTCACGGAGTAGCTTTATTCAGTTGCTGTTCCTGCTGTTTGTGTTATAAGGGCAATTCACTGGGCTTTGCAACAACCATATGCTTAGATAAACATAGAGGGGGATGGAAGGAAGCATTAGTGTTAATCTAAGATGCTAGTGTGACATCCAGCAAAAATTAATAATGTAGATAAATCTACATTTTGACAATATCTAACTTGTTAACTGATGATCAGTGTCTGAATAAAGCTTAAACTGACATTTACATAAAAGTAATGTGGGCGTTACAAAGAGCAATTTCTTCAGTTTGAAAAATGTTACATGTACCGTGTCAGAAAAGGACTAAAGACGTAACGGACAATCATGTTCAAGAAAAGTTTTCACCACAAAAACCAACGGTAGCAGCTCTGAGCAGAAAACAGTTTGTATCCGAGTTTGTTGAGATTACGGCCCGAGTCTCAAAGTACAAAGTGAATAAGAGTTGATGTCTCTTCATGGTGAGTCTAATGGAGAGGGACCCACTGGAGGACGTAGGTTACTGAAGAGGAGGTATCAAAGAGGCTCTTGTCCACCTCCAGGCTCCCTGACACTCCACTGTCAGACCACAGCTCTCATCAGAGAGTCTCTCATTACACTTTCAAATGTACTGAAGAGTGGTGATCGCATGTCCAAGGAGGAAAGACAAGAGAGACTTGCTCGTTTCATGAAGTTCTGTTTGAACGGATGGAAACGCCATCGTAACAAGTGAAGGGTCCCTCTGACGGAGGCTTGTGCACAACAAGTGATAATGAGAGAGACCAACAAAACCAAGCAAGAAACGTAACGTCAATCTCACTTTAACCATCTATAGACCAAGCAAGTATTGAACAGGGGCTCAGAATAAGGGATTATGGGAGAATATGAGACATTTTCTTCCAGGATTAGTTCATGAAGGAGAATGACAAGTCTTTCCAGTTTTGTCCGAGTGTAACTGAGTTATTTGTTATTGATTGGGATTGCGTTTGTAGATCGTAAAATTCCCGGCCACAGTCATTCCACGAGACGTCCAATGAGTGGTCCGACATGAGCGCCAGAGAGCCTGTTCCTGTCATATCCTGTTCCTCACACTAATATCATAACATGACTCAGGCTGAAGGGCAAGCTTTCCTTTGATTTACAGGGGGGGAAGTATTGCTCTGAGGCTCAGGGACTCGGTTGACGCAATTCCGACGCAGGTGAATGGCGTTGTCATGGCGATGGAGGGATTTCCTGTCCACCACTCAGAGCAAAGCACATATTACCATTTGATTAGTTCTGCACCTCCACAGGTGATCCCCTGAAAAAGTCACCACTTACGTTCTGAGGCAAAAAAGGAACACGCCAGCACACGGGACGATCACAGGTCGTTGCCAAGGATGTGACAACTATTTTTTTGGAGTGCATAATACTTAAACCTCCTCCTACAGTCCTGTGTTTGAAAATTAATTTCATTCACCTCCCTGCTTCAAACGCCATCTCTCAAACAAACAAACTAACATTTGGAGCAGCAATTTAGTCTTTCTTCTCTCGCTAATCATCTCACATTATTATCTCTCTCACTGATCCATTAGAATAAACTATCTCATTATCAAATTTATAACTAGGATGTCACTCTGAGAGCACAAACCTCCGCCAGGGCTAATGTCCCATCTCACCACATCTTCTACTTGTGACACATGGATACCAGTCCCCTTAATATGCCAGATATTCTTTTCCTTAAGATCCATTAATTATTCTCTGGGATATTGTGGTGAGAATGTTGACAAATGCCCCATCTTGCGTCCCCCCCATTCCTGGATCCGCCCCCTGATCGACATAAGAGCAAATCTGTTTTTGTGTAATCTTGGTGAAAGATTTTTAATGGTGTATTTTTAGATTTTTGTAAAACCACAGCATGCTCCCTCCCCTGCTGGTATAGTGCCGGCCACCTCACAGCAAAACATTTGATCTTATTGCATCACATTAATGTAGAACATTATCCAAGTTTAGTCGACTAAACTCACTGAGGGAGCTCAAACCGTTTTTTCTTAGGAGTCAAACTATTTTTAGAATCAGAATCTTTTTTAACTTGAAAAATTAGAAATGTCCGAGAACCTTTTTCAGAGAAATTCTTATTGCAGTTAAAATGTGACAGGAAGTGACTTAATAAACTGGATGATTCAACCAGTCTTTTTTTTTTTTCTCTCTATTGTAGCAGTGGGTCATTCTGAATACTCACATTAGAAATTCAGTATTCAAATCCATCTGTTGGTTCATGCCACGTTTGATAACCAGGCCTTATATCATTTGTCTGTGCGGTGTCACATCTTCTGTCACTGTCCCTATTTCATAATGTGCATTACAATTCATGACAATTCTGACATTTGGAAGAGTTGTGTATGGCCAGGGGAGGGGGCTGTCATGGATCTGATCAAAGGTGTTGACTTTGTGTGTCGGGACAATGTTTTTGTTAGCAGGACGCCCGCTGCCAGAACACCAGAAATGCTGAAATCCAATTTAGGAGACAATTTATGCTACAAAAACAGGAGCAGCTAATGACCTGGCAGAGACACCGGTCTGGTGTTCTCATTACAGGTCTTCTCACTTTGCCTTTGCTTATGTCTCTAACACATTCCTCTCTCTCAGTAAACAAGTGTTTTTCCTTTTACCCCCCCACCGAGCTTCGCTTTCCTTTAACTAACGTTTTGAGGTTTCTGCAGCCACAACAAAATAGAAATGCATGAAATATTATTTTATAGCTCCAAGCTCTGAACTCAACTGTACAGTATATCAGAAAACCATATCCGGGTTAATTGAAATTCCACATTTGTCCATCGTATTGGTTTGGAAGCAGAAATCCGTGGATGAAAACAGGAAGATGGAAGTAGTCGTTTGTGACTTTGGTGAATTGAGCCTGTGACTATTACTGCACGATGGAAACTGCGCGTGACTCCCTGTGGAAAGTTTGGTCGCAAGTTAAATGTTGTTATATTAACGATAAATCACATGACTCAGTCCAACTGCACAGTTTCTCCCCAGAGTTAAGGAGCATTTCAGCATCTGTCAGCTCAATATTGTCCAACCTGCATCTACACTGTTTTTGATTCATTCTCGCTGCAGCAGGCGGCTGTTTTCACCTCTGATGAAAACACTGTACAGCAACAGCAGACAAATTAAAACTGGATCGTTTAGCAGCTAAAGAGCCAGAGCTTCCCCTCAGGTGCTGGTGGAGAACAAATATGGAGCTAAAAGTCGATTAAATGTGTAATTAGGCAAATGTCTGATAATATGTTAGCTTTATCAACTTTAAAAGGTGATAATATGTTATGTTCTCAGCTTGTAAATTTATGTAGATTTAGGTTATTTCGTTATTTATACGTCTACACACCTTAACTATTCGCTTAGAGAACTACCAAACTGAGCTTATATGAAAATTGCTCCATATTGTAAGAATGTAGTTAATAGTTGCCAATTTTACCAAATCGCAAGCTGGATAAGTCCTTTGTTGTTTTGACATGACACAGCAGCCACCATGTTGAGTTTATTCATCATTTATTTTATTAAGTGATCGACTACAAGAGCCATATGATCCTGTCGTGTTTTTCAGAAGTTAACTTTCCTGTTCTAGGATGCTCTCCTGCTGATTCATCTCGTCATCAATTTTTATTTTTGCAATATTTTAGTCCCGGTTGGCTATGCAACTGAATTATGAATAACATCCCAGCAGTTATTTTTAATAGACTTACCCCAATGGCACTATCACGTTGCCTAGTGAGGGCTTCATAAAAGGGCCAGCGAATCATTTTCGCTCACCAAATGAGATCTCTCAAGAGCCTCAAGTTTCCAACTGATAAATCTTTTGTGTCTACACATGCATCTAACAAGCTCTGTGAATGGAAAAGCCTTGTTCAAAGAACTTTGAGTGCCTCGTTTTTAAGACCAATACATCTATTTCTACGCCAAAGACAGTCTATATTTAATCATGACAAATAAAATTGCATCGATGACTCACTGCTGTTCCAATGACCTTTACTGGAGTTGGGGGAGACGGAAGTTGAAGCTCCTCAGTCCTGTCGGAGGACGTTTGGCTGGACTGTGGCTGAACACTGATTATAACGAGTAAACATGGGTGAAATCCATCCATTCATTCATTCATTCATGATCTAAACTGCTTGAATGTAGACGATACATTTACACATGGGGGTTTACAATTTTGAAAAAAGTTTTAAAGCTTCACTAGTATTTATAAGAATGGATTAAAATATTAAATATAATGTAAAAAGGCTCTTTTCTCACCCAAATCTGTCCAGAGCTTTTTAGCCCCTTTTATAATTTGTTTATGTTACATTTCATGACTCTACCTTTGGTTCAGTCTCACAACTCTCAACTCTCTTTCCAAACACAGGTAGCTGTTCAAATATGCAATGATAGAGAAATGATGTTTGATTGTTTTCTTTACCATCCATCCATCAGTTATCCCATTTATCCTTTGAGGGTTACAGGGAAAGCTGGAGCTAATCCCAGCCGACACTGGGTGGGGAGCGGGGTACGCAGATCGCAGAGCCAGAGATAAACAACCATTCACACTCACATTCACACTTATTCACAGATTTTCTGTGAATGTAACTTCTCCCTTCTGGCACAAGCTGCCACAAAAGAACAGAAAATATCAACTCCTACTGTAAACTTCCCAGTTCCTTCCAATTCGTGAGAACTTGCAAAGTTGCCATGGAGATGTACTAGAGACATAAAACAATTAGCTTTTATAGACGTCAGTGCATTTATTGCTGTTCCACATATGGACCACTGATAACAGATATTAGATGGTAGCGAAGGAGGCTGATATGAATGAATCACCAGGAAGCTCCTGTCGTGTTGCTAGGCATAATGTTGCTGAGAGGGACTACGCTGTGATGTCATTACTGGGGATGACATCACCAGGAGATTCCACGACACACACTGCAGAAGGTCGCCGTCCCCGCCCACAGCCTCTCGCTCGCTCTCCTTCCTTGTTTCCAGTGGACCTCCGCTCTCCTTCTGCTCCTGACGGCTGCAGTCCCTTTATTTGCTGATGATTCTCAGCAGAAAGATGAGACAGTTTCCAGATATTGAAAATCTGGGGGAGGGAGAAGATACAGTAGATTCCAAATTCCGAGTCTTCCAGCTTGTGCCAACTGACCGCGTCACCTGCCCTCTCTCCTCCGCCCACCGCCAAGCAGAAACCCTCTTCCTGCCCTAACGCAGCGTAGTGGGCATCACATGAAGGGAACCCACACACCAGCACAGATATAGTTAGAACACATCAGTGACGAAAGAGCTGAAAACACCTCATGATAAATGCATGAATGGAGGAGTGTGAGAGAGAGAGAGAGAGAGAGGACATGTATCACCCTGGTATTGTGGAATTGCTAAGAATTTTGTGTGAGCCGGAAATTTCTTTGTATGGTTGAGTCTCCTACACACACAGAAGAGATATGACTCGCATGCGTCTGTGAGTGTGGAGGGATTCCTGAGTGACTATTTCAGGTACCAGATGAATCCCTCCGCCCCCTCACATGAAGTTAGACCCAAAAAAACAATGTTATGTAAATGCCCTGGTGATTTACAGCATGTAGGATGTCCTGGTGCAGATGGTTGTGACTCAGGAAATTCGAACAATCTTCTCCTTTTTCGAGGATAAGTACTTTGTGCACGACTTAGACGACGTCGTTAAGACGACATCATTCACAACTTTTTGGTTAATTCTTTATGAGTAATGGCGACAATCACACGCATCCGTTGTTGAATTGGCCGACGGAAGTTATATTGAACTCCAGACTCTCGAAGGAATGTGACGCATCCCGTTCTCATTACTCTGCACAGTCTGTTTCCAACTAAAGGTAACTGGGTAATTGTGCATTCGATGCTCATTGTAAAAATTCAAAGTGTGATGAACTTTCAAACTTTCCAGAAGACAGAGATTATTTCTCCAGTGCTGCTTAATTCAGCTTCACAGTAAAGTCCAGGTGTGATCTGACTTTTCACTCTTCACCTTTCACCCAGTCAACAGGTGTGTCATTATCTGGTCGTATGACAGTAAGAGAAACACCTCTAGATATTACTTCATGAAAATGAACTAATGGGCAGGGTGAAGGGAAAGAGTCGGGTAAGATATCATTTTAGAATTGTAGTAAATTGTACATATTGTAGTATATATATGCCAACTGAATTTTAATTAACATGTTTATTTGGGTAAGATCACATTAATATGCTTCTGGATATTTACTGTATCAGTATATATGTATATATATATAAATTTGCTGAGTTTCTGGGTTTTTTATTTTTATTTATGTGAATGTATATTATTTATTTTGTAACATCCTTCATAATGAAGGTAAAAAGGAAAAAAGAAAACATGAACTACAACACATGTTCATCAGTGATTTTGGTAAAAGAGTGGACACAATAGCACTGAATACAGAAAAGATTCTAAGTGTTTGGGTGTTTATCCTGCTGTGTCAACGTGTGTATAAAGTCACTGTAACTTCGGTCGCCGTGGTGCATTGATAAAAGAATACAAAAGGTATAATTACAAAATAATTTCAGCCTCAAGCTTGAATGGTATTTGAGTTTCTGATAAATAAAACCGAGTAATGAGCTTGGAGGAGATATTGTTGTGAATGGAGATTGACTGAGCCACACATTAAACCTTCAGTTCAGTGAAGCCATTTATAAAAACCAGAGGAAAAACAGATTGAATTTTCTGTCTTTGTTGCAGATTGTTTTTTGCCTGCGGATCAACTTGGATTCATCTCAAGCTCGGTGGTTTATTTATCCTTGAATCTGGTGGCCGCAGATGTGAGTGAGTCACAGGCAGCGCCAATCAATGGCACATTATCATGTTTGCTACATTTGGTCTCTTCATTAGCTCCTGTGAGGTCGGACTTGACCGCACCAATCACAGCACAGCCCAATTACAGGGCTTTACGTCACACATTAAGGCTTGGCAGTTGTTTTGCTGGGGCACCGATGACAAATATGGAAACAAGCACAGCAGTGTCATAAGGCTGGACTGTCAACCACAACATGTACACCCAATTATTCGATGCATCATGTTGACGACCGCTTGATCAAATTTTAGATCGTGATTCCCGTTCAGATATAAATGCGTCCACCACAAAAGGAACGTGTGGGCGCCACAAGGAAGACCGAAGTCACGAGTCGGGGGAGAGAGGAGGTAGCCGGGTTTCATTTCATTACAGGTTTTGGTATCAGCGCCACGACCTGTGATTCAAACACACAAAAGCTCAAATCATTACAGGTAATCTGAGGCGGTCACTCCAGCGCAAAGTCCTATATCCGTCGATTTATCTGCCTGGAAAAATACAGGAAATTATGGTTGCTTATTGGTTATTTGGAGCATCATTTACTTTGTGCTGCTGAATATTCTCAGAAAAGATGTGTTTTCTGGATAAGTTTTAAACACAGGCTGGTTTCACAGACACTGTGTATTATCTCTACTAAAGCTCCTCAGCGTTTTTTTAATCCATCCACGTATCCGCCCTATGATTCCAGCAAATGTGATTCCCTCTCGTTTAACGGAGCAGTTAGGAGACTCAACACACATCCACAGCGGAATTGACATTTTTTTGTTGAGCGAGGGGAGCAGAGAAAAGACAAGAAACGGAGACGGAGCAGAGTAAATAAGGGCAGCAAGCTGTGGAAGAAGCCGACAGGATTAAAGCGATTATATTACTAAGCAGAGTCCAAATGGCTCTCTGCAGCGACAGCCTTAGAATCACTGCTTCAGTGCTTGTGTGACTTTCATTTGTGTGAGGCTGGGTGCACAGGTGGGTGAAGGTGCAGGGATGGAGGTGTGTGGCCGGGTGCATTTCAAATTTGGTGTGGATCCGGATCAGGGGGCAGATGCCGAAACTTTTCCCTCACTTTCTTTAATATTGCCATAAAGGGTGTTGTTTATTTAGCATTTTCCTTGATTTCTCAGAGAATAATTCATGGCTCTTAATGAGGCATGAGGCAAAAATTAGATCCCTTTCACCCAAGTCTTACACACTGAATTGTTAACTTTCTCTAGTATTACACCGTCTCTGAGGGTTTACATCCTACATCCTGCTCGTGTCCCATGGGTCAAACAGTGGGTGCTACATGGAAAAACCTCCTCCAGGTCCCTAGAAGACGTCAAGTCCTCATACAAACAACATGACGATAAACTGTAGGAAATACAGTAGGTGGCTCCTTGTGACGTATTGTCTCCTCAAGTCCATAGTGGGGCCGCTCATAGTGGCAGAGCGGGTGGGAAGGCCCTGCCACAGTATGCCAAACCCACTGATGATTCAACCCTCATGGCGCCTTCTACAAGGAGGAAGACGAAGTAGGGAGTCCTGGACCTTCCATCAGGGAGACGCCAGTCGTCACCAGCCCGTTCTGGGCCAAATGCCCAGAACGGGCACAAACCACGTGCTCGGACTGATGGGTGCTATGAGATGTGTCATCCGAGTGGTATTCTGGCTGAGAAGGACCACGGCAGTTAGGCCCGAGGCCTGAGCTGTGTGGGAAGAGCTGTGAACGAAATCATCATCAACTCCCCACTGTGGTGTTTCATCAGCACGCACAGCTTGCGAAGCAGACTCCTTCGTCACTGGCCGTCTGAACAACATGGGCATGGGCATGTTGTTATTTTGGGCAGTGATAGGAGGAAATTCCATTTACATACTGCACAAACAATAACAGCAGAGAGGAGGAGGGACACGAAGGTGGGACAATGATGCAAAAGCATCGCAGCAACCCAGGAACCTAGGGAAGACAGACCCAACCCAGGGACCCTGGAGAATGACAAATAAAGTTTCTCTATTGGTCTGAAGTAGGTTTGGTCCATTGGGTTGGATTCGTGCTGGTGAATATGTTTGTTGGACTTAGGTCTAGGGTTAAAATCAGGGTTTTCTAAGGTCAGGGTCAAGGATAGGGATTTTTTTTGTGTTGGTTAAATTCAGGGTTCGGAGCTGGGGAATGTTTGACGCCAATGTATGGTCCCCCCCCATGAGGACACTTACACTCGTCTGTAGAGTTATATGAATAAAGAATTGATTAAAACGGAAGAGAGTATGTGCAAATAAAATGGTTTGTGAAGGACTTCTGAGGGAGTGTACCGTGAACCACAGAAATAGTCCAAAGTACTCAACCCCCGACTGAGCTCAGAGTAGTTTTTCCTTGTCCCTGCAGAGAGTAGATGGTGGAGTCCGCTGATTGGAAACACTGGAGCAATTGAAACAACTTAAGACTTCTTCTTTTTTTCAGATTGTGACTGAAAATATCCTGTGAAGAAATGTTGGTCCAGAGAAAGTAAAGGTTTGAATTGATTGATTCAATTTACTTCACATTACAAGTCATGTTTTTTTAGCAATAAAATACATATGTTGAGCCTTTTTGGGGGAAACGTGACATATTCGCCGTCTTAAAAATATATCACCACGTAAATGTGCACGTTTATTATGAAGCTAAAGCCAACACGTACAAAGTCAGTAACCATTAAAGGTATTTGGAGGGAATAAATATCCCTTCTGGCCTGGGAGGGCTGATCATATCTGCAGCGATGGTTTCGGCGTCACCGCGAGCAGATCGGGCCAGAAAAGACACAGAAAATTGATTTTAAACGATATAAATGATGTCTTATATATGATATAAATGATCAAATATGCATATCATACTTTTGATTTTTTAGTGCTGTTCTCCTGGAGTTTCAATTTCTCAGATTTTTCCCCCACATGATGAAATTTCCCCGTCTGCCCATCCACTGTAATTGTTTATTTTAATTATGTATTTATTCCACACATTTGTCAGTTGTTTCTAAACAGACAGACACACACAAGCACACAAGCAGACAGACAGACTTATAAAGTATTAAGTTATTTCTTACCCGTGACAAATATCAGCTATATGTGGGATTACAAAGTAGCAGAAGAAGTAGAACCGCGGGCTGACCGGCGCGGAGAAATGCGCTTCCAATGCTCGCACGAGAATTGGCCCTTCGCGGCGCTTTCGCCTCCGGTGTGGCCCCGGCGTAAACCTGCTGCCTCCAACACTCAATCTTGGATAATCAGAATATAATCGATGGATGGATGCATTGATTTGCTTCTAAATTCAGATTTGATGTAAATTCACCAGGTAATTTCCTGTGAGAGGTCTGATGTTGTTAAATCACTTAGTTCCCAATAAAGTCATGTCTCATCAAATTACCACAAACTAACACAAAGGTTTGCTACATTGGTGGTTTTACTGGACTAACAAGTTGTTGTTGTTGGTTCGAGATCTGCTTCTAAATATCTTCATTCATTGGATATTTGTTCAGACTTTCCTGTTTGGTCATGTCCGTTCCTGCTCTTTTCCTCCGTTTCTTCTCGCCGTTTTTTAATGCAAGCGGTGATGCATCCTGTGTGATGAAAGGCTGTATTGAAATTAGCGCAACAGTGGTCTAATAAAAGCAATTACTTATTTTGACAGAAAGTACAGTGAAACATGGTGGCACTGAGGATTTCCGAGGAGCTCTGACGCGAGCGGGTTTTGTTTGATTAAAACATGAGTCCAGTATTTATTCATTCATTCATTTCTTTCATTAACTTGTGTCTGAAGGAGAACATGAGCTCAGTGTGTTTCTTGTGTTTCTTTTTTGTGCATAATGGAAAAAGGTGCTGTCACATTGTGAGGGGTGTTATTCACCATTGTTCACAGAGAATGTGCTGAGGCAGAGAAACTGAGATAAAATTCATTTGTTGGAATTGTTCAAACTCTCTGTCTCACATCCTTTTCACATCCTGTGCTGCTGGTGGAACAGACACCTGTCTTGTTTCTTTCTCTGCCAGCGGACCCCTCTGTGTTTGTTTTCTTGTTCTTGTTCTTTCGCTGTTTTGATCCTGACAGCTTTGCCGTATTGTTGCGTTTGCATAAACTAAACCATATTATCTAGAGTACCAGTTTCAAGGAGAATGGCTTTTGGCTCAGAGAAATAAGTGTAACAAAATAACCCAATTGCCGCCACTTTCCGCCGTCGGGAATAATGTCAGTTTTTTTGCTTCTGAAAATAGTCCATTTAAATTATCAAGTAGAGCGTGATGGAGGGTTACTGCCTCCTCGTAAGTCAAGTTCATTTAGACCAAACTGACCTCGGTTCAGACATTCGGAGACAAACAGGTCAAAACCACAGTGGCACTCAGTGGAGCTCAAACCTTAGCCGAGACCCAACAGTCCCTTTAAATTCAAATCAAGCTTTACCAGATTTTGCACACTCATAGATATCAGTCCCCCAAACATGCTTGTTTTATTTTCATCAAGATCCATGAATTATTCCCTGGACAAACGATGAAAATGTTGAAAAATCCAACCGGGTCCTGGTGCTATGTTTGCATCTTGCTCATGAGGCTCAAACGATATTTCTTGAAGTAAGATTTTCATATTTAAATGGCACCAACAGTTATTATATTACATATTTAACTTTAAAAGTGAAAATTAAATGAAACCAACAAGGGCGCCATTCCTCTTATTTTAGAACACTGTTGCTTTTCATTTCATCAGAAAACAGACAAAGTACAAACAATCCAAAGACGAATAAAACCCAGATTTTAATTGTTTGCTTAACTGCATTTTTATTACATGCATATATTTTTCTCCCACATTCAAAGGCAATCACGTCTAAACACTTAAGCGCCGTAGTTTATTTCCATCTTTGTAAATATAAATGAATTGCACGGAGACCCCCAGTTCTATAAAGCCACTTGGAGCCTGCTGTTTAAAAACATGTGATGTCAAACAAACCAAGAAGTCACGATGACAATAAAGCAGCAGAAGGTAATGATAAGGAAAACGCAGCAGTGACGGGTGGGGGGGGGATGAGAAAACACCAACTGGGAGCATTTCTAAATAAACAGTCGAGCTTCGTCTCCAGTCTTTTCTTCTTCTTCAGCCTCTTCACACCAGGATGTGTGAGTGGGTTCAGCAGCAGACCTGCCAACCAAGTGATGTCTTTCCCACACAGAGGATCAGATGACTAAATGTGACATAATCCCATGGAAGGAAATTATGAATGAAATTCCGTCATCAAGTTTTTTTACTTTGTAGATTTGTTTGTAGGTTATACTAGTCAAAAAGTGTTGAATATACGATAACCTATAATCGTATACACTATAAGCACTACACGGATACTATATGTGACTTGTGAATAAAAAGGTGCAGCCATCTTGTGCTACTGACGTTATTTAGAGCGGGAGTTTGCGTAGTAGTGATCGGGATGTGGAGCCGCGGTATCGAGGACCTGCCAACACATGCACTCGACCAATCAGTCGAGTCCGTCTCATTAGTCAATCGTGATGTCTCACCCTTTTTTATAGCATCTAATTACCAATTAAAACCAAACTTTGTGGAAAAATGAACACTTGAACGTTCATCGGTGAAAAAAGAACTATAACAGAAACCATATTTGAGGAAAATGTATTTAACATCTATACAAGGACCTTTTAATTTGGCCTGTGTCCCATCTACTAACATGGAGGAGGCAGGGTTTATGACCTATACTGCAGCCGGCCATCAAGATGATCTGGCTTAACGTTTGGGGAGCGGTTATGTCAAGAACTATTAACTGTGCCGTTCCCTGCTGTTTTAAAACCACAGACACGTTCAGCAACACAACATTTAGCAGCTAAAGAATCAGATATTTCCCACAGACTTCGGTTACAGACCAAAAAGCAGAGCTTAAAGAAGAGTTTATAATGGACAGGACTCGTCTTCATTGTTCTCCTTGGTCTTCACTGATAATCCGAGTGTGTCCATTGACAGACAGTGTTAATCTGCCTCCTTTTAGAGGACTAATTTAAATTCATAATTAGTCCTGTAGTGAGTTTTCCTCAGGAAATCCCGTGAGTTAATTAAAGATGAGGCTGAATGTTGGACCGTCTACGAAAACCTATTTGCGCTAATCTATTATTGTAAAACCACTTTATGCTTAAACCAGGATTAATCCTCCTCTCCTGGAGAATTATTATATATTTGAGTGAAAGATGAAATGAAAGTATATAAGGGCCAACTGCCTCCCTCTCTTTAAATTAGCTGATTCATTTTCCACTTCAACTTCGGGTGACAGGGCGGGTGGAGCCTTTTTTGCACCTGGTGTTCAGCAAACCAAGCAGAGGAGGGTTGGACGAATCAATACGATTCAAGAGAGAAGTTTTCATTTTGATTTTGTGTCGCTTTAATTCGCAGCAGATCTCAACACTGATCTTTAACCGGAGCTCTTTAGACAACAGTGTGCGTCTGACTGGCCAGAATAATAAGCATCATTATGTCACATGCCATTCGTTTATAGTCAGAATGAATCTCTGCCACAGTCAGTATCTCGTCCCCATGTGGCTGCACGTTGAGGATAACTGAAAGCACCAGGAGCGGATGACCTGCAGGAATTAGGGCAAAACCTGCAGAGACCCTGCATCCTACATATCCACCGTATTTCCTACTTCTTCATACCAATGCAAAAATGTGTCCTTTCTCTGAAATGTGACCTACAATGAACAACCACTACAAAATGATAAGATAAACAATATCATTTTATATGGATCCATCAAGCAGTGACACCGACGACAAAGACAACCTGTATAAATAACGAGACCATGTGCTGTATAAACGTGCACGTGTGTGTGTGCATCTGCGCGAGAAAGAAACACTTAAGAATATGTGTATATCCGTGCTTCATTCATCGTACAAGATAAATCAAGACATCTTCCCTGAATAAAGAAAACCCTGCAGCGCCCAGCACAACACGTATGGTGTCTTTATGATGTTGAAGACACACCACAGAGCTGGAATTAGAGGGTCTTTGATGTGGAAAATAGCACAGAGCGAAAAAGAGAAAGTCAGAGCGCTCATCATGTTGTCGCTACATTGTCTGTTCCTCTCCACTTCACAAGCAAGGAGAGAAAAGAAAAAAAAGGATTTCCGGGCAGCCCAAATATGGCCAGGCGACGATGAGGTGTGCAACAGATGAGTCATCGTTCAGACTCCCACACTCCGCAGCCTTACAAGACAGAGAGGCAGAGACAACAGAGCGAAACAGCAAGAGAGGACATGAAGGCACTGCAAAATCTGTGTAGAGCCAGCCTGCAGAAGCAAGTAATGATGTTCACATTATAACATCCACACATTTCCACTGAAATAATGAGACCACGGCAATGAATGTGCATTGTATTGATCTCTGCAGCCTGTGGTAGAAGACTTTTTCATTTCCTCAGATCCCTGCACTGGTTTACCCACAAGCAGACGATGCAGTAAAATGCATGTAGACATACACTGAGTCTGCACATTTCTGGTGTCAATGCAACGCTCTTTACACAGTGGACAACGAAATAGTCACAGGGATGAAAAATTAAGAGATTTACTTTGAATAAATGTCCCCATGTGATGCAAGAGTTAAGCTCATTTCTTCTTGGCTGTAGCCTGAGTGTTAAATCGTGCTTGTTCACATGTTAACAATACGCCAACTCCCAACTTTGAGCAGTTTTAATTGAATAATTCTACAAGGAAAATTCAATCTGATTTATTGGCCTGGAACTGGAACGTCTTGGAGTCTCGCTGGTTGCCTGAAACCCTCACAGAGATTGGATAGAGCCAGGCTCGCTGTTTCACATTCAAGATTAAGATTCAATACTTTATTACCGGGACCATTACTGATGGAATTTGTCTTGGCAGGCAAACCCAAACATAGACAAGAAACTCTAAATACATCATATGGAACATGAAACATCCAAATAAAATCCAAGCCCTTTAAACAATCCCAGAGCCAGTAGCTCATGTGAAGATCTCCAGATTAAGTACATCAGAATAATACCTAACTATACAATAATATAACAATAATTAAATGTTATATCATCTTTTTAAAATATTTTAAATACAATCCTTAACATTACAAAATCATCACTAATCACGCTGTGCGGCTCAGAGCCACACAATGTAACTTTGTGGGCCTCTCATTTGGGAGGGATTCAGTATAATCCCATTTCGAGCCAGAACAGCCCGTCTCTTTGTCTCTCTCTTTGTCTGCCAGGAGACGGGATTTATACTGTTACCACAATGTTAACAAACCGGGATATTCGTCTGTCGCTGGGCTTTTCTCCTTGAGCAAGATTCGAAGAACACATTGTCACGTGGGCTGTTGCGACCTCTTGAAATCAGGTCATATACTGACACCGCAATATCAGGCATTAGAAGTCAGTTCTGTTTTTCTGTTCTTCAACTATATTCTGCTAATTAGCTTAGCTTAAAGACTGAAAGCCACTGACGGTAGGCTACATAAAGATGGACGACATGACAGCTCATTAAAAGGGAAGCCGCTGGTTGCTGGTCGCAGTATAGATCATAAACCTCCTCCCTCCTCCATGTTAGTGGATGGGACCAAACTAAAAAGTCATCTTTTTCTCAAAGATGGCTTCTGTCATTTTAAGATATTCTTATCACGCTGATGTTTGTACGTGTTTTTATGTTTCCGATAAGTGGTCGAGCGCTACCGTGCAGACTCTCGGTGCAAGATGGCAGCGCTAACATAAGAGATATTTTGGCTTCATATCTGTAAAGTAGGAGGAAGTGGAGGTGGGGTATATATCTTCTTATACAGTCTACACTGCAAACAGAAAAAAAACGACCTGGTTCTATTCAAAGGTTTTAAAAAATCGGCCTAGAAGAACCTTTAAAAGATCAGAAACCAACATGAAACATGAAAAAAAAAACAATCGAGAACTGAGAAAAAGTCATAATCCTCAGTCTCTCTGTAAAGCAGGAATTTGTCTATGTACGAATGAGATGTACTCTGGTAGCAGATTTTATTTACCTTTGGACAGAAGGAAAGTGAATCTTTGTTTACGAATCTTGGGCTAAGCCTCGCAGCTGCCGGCCAGAGCATTGAAGTTAATGGGCAGATATGACATGAGAGTGGTTTCTGTCTTCTCTTCTGAGTGTGCAACTATTTATTCAAACGTTTAGATGTATAACTTGTCAATTTTCAATTGTTAGTTTTCCCATTTTCTTGTATGTTATTGGTGTATTTAACATTTAAGAGTCATATTTCTTTCACTGACAAAATATATGGTTTTCCAGCTTTAGAAAATACTTTATTGTTAACACAGAGATGAATTAAGCTTTCTTCAAATTAAAGTTAAGAATTGAGTTCACTTCCTTTAAATTCAAACATACTTGATTAATTCAAGTGTTAAATAATGAAGAGGTTCTTTTAAGTGTCTCCTTTATTCCCCCAAACTCTGTGTCACTCTTTTCAAATGCAAATCAATAAACAGCATGAAGGCTACTGTGGCTGAGCTCTCTCCATTAGTCTGGGATTTACCAGACAGTTAACACCATGTATGTGTTTCCTGTAGCTGTATCACTGTCTTCAACGGGAACCTGTCGCGAAGAGGCCTTCCTCTGGCACCGAGTGTGGAAGAAGTCCTGTGACTCATCCTGCCAGATGCCTACATCTCCCGCTCTCTGCTGTCCATTAAATTCACACCACCTGCCCCATCGATTCCTAAATGAATCATGGCTTCTTCATATGAGTAAGTGCAGTTCGGGGCTCGCTGCCAGTTCTCCACTGTTGGTTTTCTTTCTCTAAAGCGATGAACAGCAGGGAAGCATCAGCCGGATTAAAATGGGCTTTGTGTTCTTGGCGAAAAACCGGCACCTTCCTGGTATCGAACAACTCAAACATGTGGCAAAACTTTGTGTTTCTTGTACTTCACGTGCTCCGTCCACCTCAGTTTGATGGGGTTGGTTTTTGGAGTCAGCCGCAGGGCTCAGGTGAGCTCCGCTGGATGTTGCATTAAAGAGAATCGACCCACCTCGAATCAAGTGGCAGCATTTCAGGCCCCTCTTTTCTTCACCGTGTCCATATTGATCCACCCAAACAAATCTTACAGCCACACACAGAATGTACAGTGGACGCAGCACAAAATGTGAATCAGATACAATGGCGGAGTTTATCACCAGCTGATGAGCCCAGTGAGTGAGACCACATCTTAGTGTCCGACCCGCTGAGGCTGAACCTTGAGATGTTTGAACAGTTCCCCTGATTCATCCAAACCAGACTCTGAGACATTCTTTCTAAATAACTGAGATTATGGTTTTATCAACATAATGAGAAAAACGTTTTTTTATTAATATTTCTGGCAGGTTACTCACAGCATTTTGTTAACATTCGGGGATTAATTCAACGAGCAAATTAAATCTACTGTGTTTCCTTTACCTCAACCTTCTTTTATAACCCCGGCACAGTCTGCTAAGAGACTTTTATAAAGTTATGTTTGAGACAGTGATGTGTGAAGAGAGGTGTGTACAGGTGAAAAGACTGGCCTCACACGTCAGACTGCGACGGCTCTTCTTCTCTTGTCAATCAAGGGGGGGGGGACATAAAGGCCAGATGTGGAGAGGGAAACACAGCAGGACGGCAGCTGGATTCACTGAGATGAAGAGCGAAGGTGTCGAAATGTAATTAAAAGAGACTTTTGAAGATATTCTTTTCTCACCCGCTCTCTCGGCTTCAGTTATTAAGAGCTTACCTACTTGTCCCTTTTTTGTCTCCCTTATAAAAAATTACTTATTTAGCTTGTATTTGTAAAAGCATGGGACCTCGCCCCTTTTATTTGTACGCATAAGGTAAATTATCTAATCGGGTGACTCCCCTTTTCTCACGTTCACTTTCAGAAGGGCTCTCATCTGGGAATGAAGAGACAAGGCAGCCTGTACTCTCAATAATACTCATAAAGCTATTACTGTGACTTATGCCACATTAAGAAGTTGGGTGAGTGTGGGTGAACGGAGGAAGAAGGAGCACAAGCCGGTCATTGCAACTCAAATTAGGCGGTTTCCTCGGGTGCATGGTGTAACAGGCAGAGTTGCCCGACGCTGGAGATTCAAAACTGTCACCAGTTAGAGCAAATGACGTCTTTCGTTCGTGTCATTCATTATCAAAAGTAAATGATGCATTTTAAAAAAAAAATGAGAGAGATTTATCTGCGATTTAAATCCATGCCAAGCGAAGCAGTTGGACGACCGCGGCATCGTTCACGCCTGCGAACGCCCACAAACAGTTCTGTTCTGTTTTTGTCTATTTGTTTCACGCCCTCTGTCATAAATGGTTGCTATGATATCTTGGCCAGGACTTATATTAAACACACACACACACACACACACACACACACACACACACACACACACACACACACACACACACACACACACACACACACACACACACACATATAGAGAAAACACAGTGAATAAAATAGAAACCTTGTTAGCTCACGGACGGCACGTCCCAACACTTCAGGTACACAAAGTTAGGATATTCTAAAAAGGATGGTGTTATATTTGCCAGTTTTGAAAGAGGAGATGTTGGGTGAATCTTTCTTTTTTAGGGCTGTTGAAATGTAACTGGCGAGTGGTCATTATGCAGCAGTGTCTAGGAAGCATTAGACACGGGTTCACTGCTGTTATATTTTAAGTGTTTTATCATGAACTATGTATATAGAGTTCTCAATTTGGAGGATTTCAGGAATTGCTTGTTTAGTTTTTCAACATTCAGCCACTAAATAAGTTCATTCTTTCACTGTAGCACCTCATAGTTGTACTGTTAAGTGTTGCTGAGCTCTTTTTACCCAAGTTGCATTCACTCTTCACATGATGGTGCCTTCAGGAGATGATAACATCTGTAGTTCACCTATCTCAGCGCTGAGACCACTTTAACAGAGTCGTAGTTTGCAGGCACAGGTCATGATACACATGGTTATTTAGGCAAACACCAACCTGACGCACTTTCTCCTCTAAAACATCTGCCCTACTACTGTTGGGTTTTGCACTTCAGGGCCACCGGAAGTGAAAGCGTCTGAAACTGAAAATGTTGTAAAAAAAAAAATTAAACCATGAATCCGGCATGAATCAGTATTTCTTTCTGTTTCAGAGCTTCAGTCGTATTTCAGCTGTGGCAGGTGCACAGAAACAGACAACACCTCATTCAACTGGACTTTAAACAACCTGCTCATTGTTCACTTCATCACAGACAACATAGAGCTGCAGCCGACGTAGTCACACAGGTGCCTGAGGGACACATCTGATGCTCCACTGTACCATCACAATGTGTGTGTGTGTGTGTGTGTGTGTGTGTGTGTGTGTGTGTGTGTGTGTGTGTGTGTGTGTGTGAGAGAGACATTAGCATGAACATCAATTACATCATATGAGGCATCAGCCTGTTCAAGCCTTTTCCTGATCTCACCCAAAATGCGGCGGGGACACGTTCAAGTGCTCTTCAACACGTGCAGCCGTCAGACCGACATGTGCCAACACAGAAATCCAGTTTATTGCACCGTGACCTCAATGCACCAAACACACAAACCATGTTCAACCTGCAACCTGCAAGTGAATCAGCGCATGTCATGTTATTCAAGATTCATTTTCATTGCATTCACTTCACTTCCATTGTCTGTGCACACAACCTTGAAGCGGCAAATGCTAAAATTTATTGTTCAGCTATTTATTTATCTATTTATTCGTTGTTTACACCATAATTTGCTCTCTCTGATTAAATAAACCCCCCTCCTTTGCCAGCTGGTTTATACAGGAACACACTTACACACACACTTACACACACACACACACACACACACACACACACAAACACAGACACACACAACCTGCTGCAGCCTCTTCACTTTGGAGCCTCCTAAAACAGCACCATCTAGGGGCCAGATGGACTCATAACTGCAAGCAGCATAGTCCATGAAGGCACAGAGGGAATGACATCAGTCATTTCAGTGGGAACAACTTTGGCGGAAAAATCTGAAAAAAAAAAAAAACTTTTCATCGTCTCTGCTATGACTTTAACAATCATCATAAATGTTGCCCGTAATGGATTTGATACTAAAATCTAATTATCTACAAAAAGGCTTCACACATAAAAGAACCCGTGATTCATCTTTGCAGGGATTTGCTTCTCTCGGTGAACGAGGGCACCAACACCTCTCTCTCTCTCTCTCTCTCTCTCTCTCTCTGGGCCTCTGAGTGCTTCATGCCTCAGTGAGGAGAGGGTTGTCCTGACTCCTGTGAAGAACAGTGTGGAGGCGACAGGGGTGGAGGTGCAGTGGGGATTCCTACAACACTCCCCAAACTCCCAGTGGTTTATATAACTGTGCCTTCAGCCGGCCCACGTCTCCCTTTATTTTAAACCAGCCCTGGCAAACCAGCAGGAATCCAACTTTCAAATGAGCAGGTTCAACCACACGTTTAGAATTTGATTGTTGTTTATTAGCCTATAATGTTTGTTGTTGATGCCCCCCCCGCTGTTAGCTACATGCATGGATTAGTTCTGGCCACTGAGCCGCTCGGCCTCCGTGTACTGAAGCTTAAATGTACTCGTTTAAGAGCAGCAGACGGAGAACAGAGAGACTCAAACAGTCTGTGGGTTTTCCACCACACCGACAGCCACGCTTTGTCCAGATTGTTCTAATCGACATCAGATCAGCATCACAACTCATCACATCTCCTGTTCCCTGGTGCCCAGCATCCTCACCTCACATGCAGAGGGAGGGAGGGAGGACGGTGGGAGGTTGAGCATCAGGTCAAAACCCGGCTCCTCACATGCCGGGCGTCTAATGGTTCATTTGATTACACAGTCTGACAGGAATTTGGTCAATGGATTGAGAAGCTCCCTGCTCAGACAGCAGACTAATGGGGAAGATTGTTTATCTATAATTAAACCTACTGCTGCTTTACTGGTGATATAGGAACTCTTACGTGATGATAATAATAATAATTATAATTATTATTGGTTGTCATTATTATTATAAAAAAGTATAAAACAAAACCACACCTTTACATTCATTCACTCCTATAACAAAGATGGACTTCAGTAACTTTTAAACTTTTGATTTTAAATAATTAGACCAACAGGGAATAGAATTGTAAACTATAGCAACACCGTTTTAGATGAGAATAGAATCGACTGAGCGGTGACAGGTAACAGAGCTCAGGACAATCTGTAATAACAACCTGAAAGTGTGTGTCACATTATGCTGCTGAAAATAGAGAACGTTTTCCGCTTCACATGAACAGACACACTTCAGTCCCGCAGGTCACCTCAACCTGTGCCTGTGAGGTCGAGACAGTCCCCTGACTCAGAAACTGCATTCCACACGTGCTGTCTATTTGTCTTGTACTGTTTTCTGCTGTTAGGTTTATTGTAATTTCCGCTCGATGGAGACGTGGGAATCTAAAAATTCCCATGCCACCAAAACAGAGCCCAGCGTGACTCCTCACTCCCACCAGGCCCTGATTGCGTGATTGAACCGCAACCAGGGGACAATGATACTGAAGAAGACGGACAAGGACTGATGACTTTGAATCAGTTGCCGTTGTTTTCTTGACTCATGATGTTTGGAGAGGGTTGGTGCATTAGTTAATTCTTTTTTTTTTTAAATCACACTTTTTCAAGTAGAGCAGAGGAACCGAGCCAACATCTCACCAACAGGCGAACTCCCACATTAGGTTATCCCTGTCACACTTTGAGAAGCACCCAGAACCACCCACATCCCAGGAGAGAGAGTGTGAGTTAGAGGAGGAGGAGGAGGCTGCACAGGCCAGGGAGGGAGGGAGGGAGGGGTGGGGGACTCCTATTCCTGTGTGCATGTGTGCGTGTGTGTGTGAGTCTAGGTGAGTGTGTGTTTCTTTGAGATAGACAGGGGGAGGGAGGCTGGGGGTGTGTGTTTCCTCTCCTGTATTACCGCACCGTCTGCGCCTCACCTCTCACTTTTAATTGGCTGTGGATGCGCTGTCACTACGACAGCCGCCGGAAAGGTGCGCGCACATCACGCTTTCTGCACAGCTGAGTTTACAAAGCACCTGCACATGAGCGCGCGTGAACTTTGGTGCCTTACCCCCCACACACACACACACACACACACACACACACACACACACACACACACACACACACAGAGAATGGATGAATGAGTCCAAATCATAAATGCACAGAATTAAAAAAAAACATTATTGATTATTCATTACCACGTTAATTATCATAATTAATATACCACTGGAACCTGTCTGTGCGTATTGATGTGTTCACTGAAGACAGTTAATGTGTCGATTTCATCCCTCTCACGCATGCACATTGATTTTGCTGATCCTCTTTCCGGTACCTTTGGCTCTGCGTTGATATCTGCGTAGTTTGGTGTAAACCTAATGCTTCTCTCTCTCTCTCTCTCTCTCTCTCCGTGCACAGATCCCTCCCTCCTTCTCTCCCTCCCTCCTCCGTGCGCTGACACAGTCACTCTCACACTCGCACACGCCGGCGTGCGCGCACACAGACACACTCTCCCCCGCGCCCTCCCCTCGTCTCGGTGCTGTCTCATTCACTCCAGTGCGCCATCCACGCACTGACTCCCAGCTCGAAGGAAGGGAGGGGGGGCGGGGTTGGATATATACCTCCGAGAGGAGGCCACGAGCTTCACTGAGACTGGACCCACTTGCAGCGCAAGGACCACAAGCAAGAAGACTCCGAAGCCGGGAGTAGAAGTACCAACAGATTTTATCGTGGAGCATAGAAAAGAAAAGACCAGCGAAACCTCAACGTTTTTTGGACTGTCTGCTGGAGCTCCGATTCAACCAATTTGCCTCTTCGCTACACGCCGGTTCCTCTGGATAGGCTGTAGCCGCTAAACAAAGTTGGTAGTAAACTCTTTGGAGTTTGGTAAGAGTCACTTTATATTTCTTCGCTTGTGAGAGTGGACTGCACTGGAGCTTGGGATCGAACCCCTCCGCACACGCTGGTCGGGCTTGGACCAAGCGCTTCATCCTTTTTACGCACGGTTTCCCGACGCTGCAAAAGTTTGTGTCCAGATCTGAAGACTCGTGAGATCAAGTCAGCAGCTGCTTCCTGAGCCCAGCTCCAACATACCTGGGTCCCCGGACAGAGAGCCACTGACCAGAGCTGAGAGAAGACTCGTATCGAGGTGAGGAAACTTACTTTTAAACGCGTGTTTTCTATGAATGAATGAATGTTTGATAAAGAGACAGATTGATGATGAGTGTCGTGTGTGAGAGTTTCTGAGTTTCATCTCGCTTTCTCAACTTTCTCAAGCTGCTGCTGCAATTTTCCAACAACATGCACCTGTTGAATCGACTTTTACGCACATTTTACGCACATTTTACGCAGCGTCTGTACCATTAAATACTTTTTCCTTACAGAGATTTTGATTTTACTTTTGATTGATTTGAACTCTAGTGCTGCTACATTGCTGCTTATGCTGCCTATAGGTGCAGTAATACAGCCTGAAGAGTGCAGCCATGCTGGATGAGGCGAGGTGAACGATCAGCAGGCGAAAGTTAGACTCTGGCAACAGGTTGCTCCAAAGCAGTCTCTGATGTGCTTGTGCTGCAGGATAGGTTCGGGTGCTCTTGTAGAAGATGTTACACTGATTTCAATCATATCGTTCAATTAATGGACACATTTCTAGTGCAGATGCTTCTACATTTATATAAACCCAAATGTCATTTTGTTGATTTTCAAATCAAACATTTTCTTCTTTAATCAAGGTTCTGACAAACGTTCAAAGCAAACAGTGACCAGTCTGGATTTTATTTGCTCTGCTTGTCACACTTTTCTTTAAGAACAGGTTTTGAGCATCATATATCACTATGATACCTGTAGGGCAATGTAAATACATCCTGTCTTGAATCTGAACAAACACAGATGCTCAGGAGTTTAAGTCAGCATCTGTTTCCCTTTTCCCGCTTGTTGTTTTTGCTGTCACACGGTTTTGCAACGAAGCTGCCGAGCACAGTTTCTTGCACACGTGTGCAGCTACTTGCCACCGGGTGTACAGCAAAAGAGGGAGCGTGTGCAGTTTATGGATGAAGGATGACTTGTATAATGGCCACATATCTCCTGAGTTTGCCTCAACTAAACAGAGCGACTTGCAAAGGAAAAGAACGAGGTCAGGAAACTGTGAACATCAGTCTATCTCTCTCTACCTGTTGCACACAAATCACATCTTGAACAGAAGACTGAAGCTTAAAAGCAACTATTTAGTTATAGTCTGGCTGGAAAATCATAAGATGAACTAATAATCAGTTTGTCTAAATTTATTTCAGTTTCTATCTGATTTATCTTTTCATAGCTTCCTATTGTTAAATGTTAAATGACTTGCTTTATGCTGCAGACATTCATTCAGTCTAGCTTCTTTTGGGTTTATACCCTTAATGAATTCTGCAAAGCTTTCTGTGTCTGTGACAGGCGGCTACATAACTGTTTGTACGGGCAAAAATAGAGAGCATGTCGCTGACGGTTATTTTCATGCTCGTTGCTTTCTTTTCACACCGATCTGCAGAAAATAAATGCTGTCTCCATAACAACAATCTGCTCTTTAGGACGCCTGCTTTGCAGAAATGTTGTTGACGACAGCAAATACACAAGGAAGAGAAAGGGCCAGAATGGTCGCAGAGAGGGGGGGGCAGGTAGAATAACAGCAAGATACACACTGAGTTCTCCTACGACAGCTGGACCTCCTTTCTCTTGTCGCTGTGTGCCTCATCAGATGCCCATTCATGGAGCTTCCGGTTGTTGGGACGCAGGAGGGAGGCAGGAGGGAGGCAGCCACCTACACAAAGCAGAGGTCTTTGCTGTGTTGCTCACAGAGAGGAGAGGGGAGGGAGGGATGGTGAGAGACAGAGAGGGAGGGAGAGATGTGAAAAGAAATGCGAGGAACGTAATTATGAGTTCTTCCTGCCTGAAAAGTGCAGGTGCTCCTCAAAGCGAATGTCACCACAGGCGTCAATCATCTGCCTCCCTGCACTGCCCCACTTCTTTATGATTATTGACTCAGTCACACACAGGCTGTCACTGGTAAATCTTAGATAACACATTCAGCTTTCTTCATGCAAACACTATCCAATGATCATACTTTTACTATTTCAGTTGACGATGACTGTGGCCTGTTCTACTGACAAAGGAAAAAATAAGTAGAAAAACATGAAAAGGCAGAAGAACATCCCTGAATGCCTGAGAAACTTGTTGCTGAGCAACAGTGTTTCCTCCCCTCGTCTGGGCTGCAAGGAGCATCTCCCGTTATTTGAGCCGGTCCAGTCGAGCACTGACACCTTAATGTCGACTCTGCGCTCTTTCTCCAGGTTCTATTAGTCATGCAGTGGCACAGGTTCGAGTCAAATCCACATTAAGCATGTTTGCAAGATGAGTCAAATATGAATTATCCAGAGAACTGTGGATGCTTCATTTGACTGCATGTTGCCCATTTGCAGAGCAGCATCAATTCCTGATTAGAGAAGCTATAAGTGATTCACACGTTTAAAACATGCATGCATCTGCATTAACTTTCATGCATTTGCAAGAGTGGCTGTCATTTGTCATTCTGGGAGCATATTTCATTGCACTTCATGCTCTGGTATGTAACGCAGGACATATTTCCGGAGCACAGATGCCACAGCAGGATATGTAATCACACTTCACCGTGGACCCAGACCAACCATTTCTCTTGTTTACCACTCGAGTGAAGAGTGCATTGTACGAATAACAGAACTAATAAGCGTCTGTGGTTGCCAGTGGCAATGCTTCTATGAACGTCAGACTGACGCACATGATTCACGGATCAGTTCAGTGTGTGGGAGGAAAGAGCAAGAGCTCGGAGATACCAGCCTGCTGTGAAGGACTGTAATTGCAGTGGCAGAGCAATTATGTCCCGAAGAACTGGGCATTTAGATCATCGAATCTGCCCTGAAACACAATGATACTGATCAGTGGCAAATCCCTGATGAATAAATATCATTTCCACAGCGGGTCCTATTAAAATGCATTCCGCGAATATTGTGAAAATTACACATTTGATTTTGGAGAAAGCTCTTCTCCTGCATACTGATGTTTGTTCTGATGATTTAGATGTTGGGGCACGCTAACAGAATTTTTTTCCTGTTTTTCATTCCATGTTTCTCTGCAGCTCCTTTTCTAAAAGAGACATGACAGATTGTCTGAAGCACTAAAACCTACAAATCCGTCGATTCTTCAGAGAGGTTTTGAAGAGAAGTCAGAAGATCTGAAACAAGTGCAGTAACTTGCAACAAAGAAGTTAAAAATCATCTTGCCTAAACCAGCAATTACAGAAACGAGTACATCAGCATCCCATATCTGAGCCGACACAATGGCGTGGTCAGCTCTTACCGGCCCCTGTGTGGCCCTCGTCCTTCTCTGTTTTGGTTTGGCCTCTTGCACCCCCTCCGGCCCCGCCTCGGCCACCTGCGCCACCCTGGAGCAGAGTCGCTTCTTTGGCGTGTTCTCCTCGATGACCACATTGCCTTCAACACCGTGCTCCTGGACCCTGCAGAACCCCGATCCTCGCCGCTACACCGTCTACATGAAAATCACAAAGCCCACCGACTCCTGCGTGCCCCGCCAGATCAGAACCTTCCAGTTCGACTCCTTCATCGAGACCTCCCGCACCTACCTGGGCATGGAGAGCTTCGACGAGGTCGTTCGGCTGTGTGACGCTTCAACCACTGTCACCTACCTGGAGTCCAGCAAGCAGTTTCTGCAGATCCGCAAAGTGGCGCCAAGGAACGGGCTGGAGATCGTGGAGGGGGAGAGTGACGGCAGCGACTTCAAGGCTGAATTTCTGGTCGTGGGGAAGAGGAACCCAAGTATGCCTGCCTGCCAGATGCTGTGCCAGTGGCTGGAGAAGTGTCTGTCCAGCAGCACCCATGATTATCCCTGTGGCATCATGAACACCCCCTGCCAGTGCTGGGAGGCACCAAAGAGGAAACCAGGAAGCTGTTACAGAGGCGGTGTCTACGTCGAGAACTGTGTTGCTGTTCCCAAAGACAACCGACGCGATGCTGAGATTATCAGTAAGTTCATAGTTTGTTTAGTTTGGTTTCCTAAACTTTTTTTCAATGGGGAAAGAAGGAAAAACAAAAAATAATCAATAGGTCAGAATCAAACAATAACAGAGTGATTCTCCAGGTTTGTTGTGTTGTTTTATAATGACCCCTGCTGGACCTGACTATCGATCGAGGGAGGTCATGTTCTCCAAGATCCCACTTCTCTGTGGACCAGGCAATCACTAATTGTTTGTCTGCCGAGGTTAATGATCCGTGTTCGTAGGACAGGGGCACAGGCGGAGGATGTGCACTCCACCGCCACAAAGCAATGAGAAGTAAATCAAAGGTGTTGGAGTAATTTGCCGCAGCGTCTTAAGGCTTAAGTGGCAGAACCACCTGAACCGCACACATCACCGGCGCTCCCTTTCTCTTAGGGAGACATGATAGGTTTAATGCTTGGCAAGGTCAGGGGGTTTGGGGAGAGATAGAGAGGACATTTTTTGTGCGATTAGGGTTCTGGGGGGGGCAGAAAAGAGCACAGAGACCTCAGTCAGCTGGCAGCGGTAATCGAAGTGCAGCAATTCCGGTCGTCACGGCAACCCGCCGGTCGGCCTTACACGCCGCTCTGCCGTGGTTCACACGGTGAGTGGTTAAAAGCAGACAATCACCATTTCAAATGGAACATCTATCGGCTTGAGTGCTCGCGTCTGCTCGCAAAGAGCCTTACTTGCTCATTCGCTGTGTATAAAACAAATATTACTCACTTCCTGTTCGCTTTTGTGAGTCAAAGTTTTACAAAACCTAGTTTTAACCAGTTGAATGAACCAGTGTGGACCTTTGCCTAAGTATCTGTTCTCATGTCTTCCTTGCAGAAGGCTGGGCTGGATGGGGACGCTGGTCCGTGTGCAGCCAGGAGTGTGGCGGTGGAGTCCAGGTGCGCAGCAGGACCTGCCAGCCCGAGGACAGCGTGTGCCACGGAACTGTTGAAGAAGGACGCGCCTGCAACCCTCAGGCCTGCATTGGTAAGCCCACCTGTCAATTAGCTGGGGAGCACTCGGCTGCAGGTGCCTCAAGTTCAGTGGAATAATCTGTGCAATTTTCTAATTCCCTCAGGCACAGAGCGATCCAGGAGCCAGGGTCTGCGGGCCATCGTCGGTCTGAAGAGGGACAGTGCTGCTGATTCCAGCCAGGGAGTTGTTGCAACCCAAACAGGTGAGATAACAAGGACCCTCTGAAAGCTGTGCTGTAGTTATGGATTACTAATTCATACATATTTTGCAGATGTCCCTCTAATACATGTTTTCTCCACAGTGGATGCTAAGACCGATGAGTGGTCCTCCTGGAGCGCATGCTCCATCACCTGTGGGGAGGGCTGGCAGAGTCGCACCCGCGTCTGTGCTACTTCCTCCTTCACCACCCAGTGCACCGGCCCCCTGCGTGAGAACCGCCCCTGCAACAACACCGTCGTCTGCCCCGGTGAGTGCCCGCTTCCTCTTCTGTGCTGTGAACGTAACGGGGGGGGGGATTCAGGGACCACACTTGGCCCCGTCTTTTGAAGTTACACAATGATGGTTAAAGTTGTTGCTCAATTATTTGCCTTCACGCAGCCACAAAGGAAAAGTAGACAAAGAAAAGCAAGCGGGCAAAAGATGCTTTCACACAATTTGGATTGTGGGGAAGAGACAGCAAATTCAATATTTAATACATTTCCATGACAGTGTTTACATAGAGTGCTGTGTACAAGGGATTATGTGGAGGACTGCACCATCTAGTGGAGATTTTAAAGTTTTCCTCTACTGTAGATTCTCTCTTCTACCTTCCTGTATTAAACTAAACCCGTCTGTGACCCGTGTGCAGTGAATGGTGCTTGGGAGGAGTGGACCCCCTGGAGCCTGTGCTCATCCACCTGCGGCCGTGGTTACCGTGACCGCACCCGCACATGCAAGCTGCCCCAGAACGGAGGAGAGCCTTGCCGCGGCCCCACAAGACAAACCAAGTTCTGCAACATCGCCGTCTGCCCAGGTGAGTCATCTCGAGATCTTGAGAATGTGTCATGGTATTTCTTCTACTTAAAAAAAAGTCTATTCATCTGCTACCAAATACCAGAATTCCTGACTCTGGCAGTGATGCTTGACTCCTGACTTCACTGATTCATGCTGTTTTGAGAGATAATTAGACGAATTATTGGCATCACCCCCGTCACAATCAGCGAGCACAGTGGCAGGTTGACATTACATCTGACACATCAACACAATAAAAAGCCTCTGTTGGAATTAGTCACTGGCTAATAAGGAACGGCCGGTGACTCACGCTGTGCTCATGGTCACTGAATGCGTTAGAAGCTCAGTTCTTTCCCATTCAGCCTCCTACACGTGTGCTGAAAGGATTTCATGGCCTCAGTTCGTACAGCTACTTCTTCTTCCACATGACGTTTGGCTGTGAGCAGTTATTTGATCTCTGCGTTGCAACTGCACGCTGCCATCAGCAGATGTCTCTGTGCACCGCGGCTCGGTCGCTGCCAGTTCCTCAAACGGCATCTGTTCGGGCAAAGTCATTATTTCTCTTTTGAAAATTGAAAGTCGTGGCAAATTGAGTCATCCCTTCATTGTCCATTTAGAGTGATAGAAACGTTATTTTGGCCAATCCAACCCTTTTAAGGCCACGTGATCTGCCTCGCCGTGTTAAAGGGCAACATTTAGCAGCAATTACCATTGATTTCTGTCTCTGTTCTATTTCTAAAGTGCTTCAATATTTCAAGGCAGTTCTTCTCCCAACTTTTAAACTGGAGCATGAAAAGTGTTTTGCTGCAGTGAATCAATATTCCTTTTCCTTTATGTGTCTATACCCTTTGTTACAAATGCCCAGTATTGAATTTTTAGCAAAGTTCTGCTTCTATGTAAGAAGAAAAAATTGTCTTCTCAGCCAAGTGAAAAATGCTTTAAACAACGGTCATATTGTCCATCAAGAGGTAAACTGGATAGGAAGGCACATACAGTCATGTTTGAAGGTTTCACTTGAACTGAAGTAGGTCATGTGAATTCTTAATGGCATCAGTGAGTTTGCCTCGATGCCTCTGGCCTGTGGGTCTGCCTCGTCCTTGCTGACTCTCCTGCACGTGTACCATCCTCTGTCTCCCTCCAGTGGACGGATCCTGGAACGAGTGGTCCGGCTGGAGCGCGTGTTCCGCCTCCTGCTCCAACGGCACCATGCAGAGGACAAGGGAATGCAACGGACCATCCTATGGCGGCTCTGAGTGCCACGGCGGCTGGAAAGAGACCAACAACTGCTTCCTGAAAGACTGTCCCGGTAAAAAGAAAAAACTAAATTCCCATATTCAACAATCCCTGTGTAAATAAAGGACACATGAATTAGACATATCACATTGTTCATGGTGGGAAATGTCCTCTGTCTGTAGTTAATGGACGCTGGAATTCGTGGACCACATGGAGCAGCTGCAGCAGGACGTGCGGTGGAGGCGCTCAGCAGAGACAGAGAGCGTGTGAGGGCCCTTTCTTTGGTGGAGAATCTTGCCCCGGTGAGAAGGGAGAGCAGAGACGCTGCAGTGAGAAGAGATGCCCTGGTGAGTGACTTCAATACATCACAATGAATTAGTGTAACTTCACCATAACGCAGTCCAATCAGGAAATAAATTAGTCACCATATAATGCATTGTTCTCGTCACCTTTCAGAGCCCCATGAGATCTGCCCCGAGCAGAACACTGGAGAAGTTGTGTGGAAGCAAACCCCCGCAGGAGACATGGCTGCCATCGCTTGCCCTGCTGATGCCTCAGGTACAGTGACATTACAGACAGCGATGTGTTGTACGTGCATTGATTGGATATACGTTAAACTGTTTGTCATGCCCGTCACGCCAACTTCAAGCACTCTCTCCCATCAACAGGTATGATTCTGCGCCGGTGCACCCTGGACGCTGTAGGTCTCGCCTCCTGGGAGACCCCAACTCACATCAAGTGCGTCTCCAAGAACTACGAGAACATTCAGATGCTGGTAAGCCCTGAGAAGACGCCCTTATTAAGATGTTAAACAGCGGTGTAGACAAACCGGCAAAGGTCAGAACATTCAGATTAACCTCCTGTCTCCTCTCCTGCAGTCAAGGGACTACATCTCCAAAGCACAGGTCGGACAGAGCATGGACGGAGTCGCTGAGGTTATTTCTCGTCTGAGATTCTCCTCTGATGAGGGCACCAAGTACAGCGGCGACCTCATGGCCATCATGGAGATCCTGAAGAACACAACTGAGCTGTACAAGGGAACCAGGCTGAGACTGAGCAGCGCTGATGTCGCGGTAAATTGAAATCTTCACATTAAAATAACCAAAAGTGTTATTTTATCTTCTTGAAATGTGTCTCTCGTGCTTCTCTGACCAAAAATAGTTTGTGATTAAGCCGGATTTGGTTTCTTCTTACACCTGTGCCTCCGCTTTATGATCCACAGAACTACGTCCAGACCATTAGCGACTTACTGAAGGAGGAACATCGGGACAAATGGGAAGAAGCACAACTGGTACGTGATAAGAGGGTGTGTTTATGAGAAAGGGGAGAAGAGGGAATGAAAAGTTTGTTACGTCATCATTCTGTAGCCTTTTGATTAACACTCCCAAATGCAGGAGGGCTGGAAACGTATCTCAGATTAGACTGTTGTGAGAAAAAGTGAATTCAATGTCCAGAGGCTGACTTATTATCTATCAGTAGCTTTTATCACAAAAAATGTCCTATGATATTCTTACAACAAAACATACAGGAGTTGTTTGACCACCTGTCGACATATTCCCCTCCCTACTCTCATGGCAGTGTTCAGGCTATGAAGCCAGTTCTTTCTAATCCAGTTCCCTGGGAAAGATAAGAGTTGCACAAACACTGCAGAGAGCAAAACGCACATTAGTGCACATGGGGACTAGTGGGAGAAAAAGTGAACGCTTGAAGGTGACAGTAAACATAGAGGGAGACTGAATCAGGGAGAATCACTACGCCCACTTTGCAATCTGCGAGTCTCTGCGCCGTCCTACATACCGATGGCATTTGTGAGGGGACACAGACGAGCACATCGCACACGAGTGCGCACACACACACGCAAACACACACCTTGCGCCCACATCAATGCAGTTCTGCGTCAGAGACACGCAAGTCATGCAGCCCTCCCTTCCACCGAGCGAGAGGACAGGAAAAAAACCTCAGTATGAATCAACAGCCTGCCCATTTATGGCCTTCAGGAAGTTCTGGGGTTGCATAGCAGCAAGAAGTGTGTTCTTTTTCTTCCTTTTTTTTTCTCAGCTCCACTGCTGAGCGCTGTGAAAGAATAAGCACAAGCCGCACTGACATGAGAATAGAAAATCTAGATAAGGAATTGTAATTATAAAAGAGCGGCCTCGTGCCTAATTAAACCAGTTGTGTCAACAGCCCTTTTTCTAACCTTTCCCTCCTTTTTCTCTTATTTTTCAAAATCCAGATGGGCGCCAGCATTAAAGAGTTCTTCCGCCTGGTTGAGGACTTTGTGAACATGATGGGTACGCAGATGAGCAGCTTCGAGGACGTCTATGAAGTCACAGAGAATTTCGGTGAGCCTTGAATTCCCCTCCGCCAGCTGCCCCGTGTCTCGTCAGGATGATGTGTCCTTTAGTCCGGCCCCAGTGCATCAATCTTAATCTGGGGCCCGTGTGTCTGAGTCCGTACAAGCAGCAGCACAAAGCATCACTTATCACCCTGACAGAGTCCATCGGCCGCACTACATCAGTATCAGTGTCATCTCCAAAGATGTTCTGCATCTAATCACAAGTGTATTGCACATAACACATGGCTTTTTGCAGAAACTTACCAATCCTGTTAAAAACACTGTGAGAGTAACTGTAACTGTCTTATCGGTGACTCGTGTAACTGTTGTGATGAAGGTGACATTATCACAGGACTTAGTGGGAAGTGACACACATGACGCATGAAACAAAAAAATGTCCCTGGCATCGTTTGCTTCAGTTCATTGAGATAAAAAAAAAAAAATGTGTAGAAGTGGATGACGTCTAAGACAAAGTCTGTGAATCTGTGTCCTCCTGCAGTGCTGAGCATCCACAAGCGCCCGGCGACCACAAACTCCAACTTCACCTTCCCCGTGAAGGGCTGGAGGGGCATGCTGGACTGGGTCAGGAACTCCGAGGAGAAGATCTCAGTGTCCCGTGATGCTTTGTCCATTAAGCAATCTGGTGAGTTCCTACACGCATCATTTATTCTGCAGATCAACTGGTGCTCCGTCTTATGGAATTGGCTCTAAAATCAGATGTTTTGTTCTTTGCAGACGGCAACAGCACTTTTGTGACCGGCATCGTCCTCTACAGAAACCTGACGTCTATCCTGTCCTTCCAGAGGTAGGCCACAGCTCTTCTGCTTTTATCAAACTGACCATTGACCATATTCATTCTTCTATGAAGCCCCATGTGCACCAACGCTGACCGTGTAACCTCCTCCCTCTCCGCAGCAACTCCACCCTGCTCAACTCCAAAGTGGTGACGGTGATCGTCAACCCCACGACGACTCTCCTGTCGTCCCCCGTTGAGATCGAGTTCCCCCACCTCCACAATGTAAGTTACCCAATCTAATGTGGTAGTATCCGCCCCCCTGCCCCCTCTGGGTGTTTGCTCACGTACACAGCCTGACATTTTGTTGACATTTACAGCGACACTGTGACTTTTTACGTACGACTGGTCAGTGATGATGATGATAAATCACAAATCACGTGCAAGTAATTAATCTCCGCAGCCGGCGAGACGCTGTTTTTAGTTTTGTACTTGTATTACGTGGGAGGGTGGCGAGAAATGTCGGCGGGTGGGCGGTGGCAAGCTGTTGCATCTCACACGTTTTGTAGTACAGTGTCCCAGCCTACGTGTGTCCCCTTTTTTATTTTCTGTGGAGATCCCTCACTCACTTCTTCTTCTTCCTCTCCTTTCGCAGGGCACCATGAATGAGACGTGCCTCTCGTGGGACGAGAGCGAAACGTAAGTGTCGACCGAGGTCTCTTCTTAATCATCACCCCACATGTTTTGTCCTGCGCGTCAGCTGATCTGAGGCCTGGTGTTGTTCATCGTCTGCCAGTCATGCATCTGTCACCGCTACCAAACATTCAACCGCCCCTGTAGTGAGAGACAGAGCAATAACGCTTCAGCCATTTTGAAAATGCAAGTCATTTCGGACAAAGAGGATAGAGGAACGCCCCGATGTGTTGGCTCCCCGGTCTGTCTGACATGCTGACTGCCTGACACACCACGTTGATCGCACGCCTCCCTGTGCGTTGCCCCAAACATCCCGAGGAGGGGGGGGGATAGATACACGGGCAACACTAATAACCTCATTACATACATCAGTGAGTAAATTCACCGCCAGCATCCCTACAGCACCACAGAGTGTCAACCCGACAGACAATGGCCCCTCTCCCTCCCTCGGCTCTCCGCCATGTTCATATGTCACCGCCGCACTTAATGACTGTGGCAGCTCGGGAGTTTTTAAGGACGCTTACACGCATTCGAATGACTTACGAAAGCAGCTCCTGGTGGCCGGGGGATCAATCAGCCCCCGGGCCCACCCTGCCCTCCTCAAGAACACACAGGTGGACCATTTGCATATAGATAGACTTGTCCCCCCCCCCCACCTCTCTCCCACACACACACACACTTTTCCACATAAACTATAACAACCAGAGTGGAAGCATAAGCAAAGGCAAGAATGAATCAAAGGAGAAGATGTAATTAACTCATACACTTTCAGAGGGAGGGCCATGTGCCTCCAGTCAAATTATGTTCATTCTTGACAGCGGATGTGATTAATGGCTGGATAGGGACAGCGGAAATGACAGAGGAGGAAGCTCTGGCTGAGGGGGAACAGTTCGGGGTCAGTGCTTGTTTGCGGAGCTGCTTATGTTTGAGGCCGTCGCAGGAAGCGGTCGATCATCTCCTCCGATCAGCATCTTTCTTTTGTAACATAAGAACAAAAGATGGACCACGCCTGCTTCTTTTTTTTTAAAGGCCCAGTTTGCATCACACACATCTGCATGATGTGACGGCCTGAAAGCTGCACGCATTAAACGCTGCAGCCGAGCTTGTTTAAGACGCCATTCCAGTTAACTGGCTTGATGATATTCCCCCCCCCACCTTGCGGCTGTCCGACCATGACGCTCTGTACCAGGCTGGACCTGCTGGCTATGATGCCCCTTTGTATTCACCAGTCAGTCAGTCAGCGAGAGCCCGAGGGCGCAGTCTCAACCTCCTCTGTGCTCGCTGCTCTCTGGCATTTGCTGCTCACACACGAAGGCTGGAGCTTGATTTTTCTCTGGCTTAAAGTCGAGATCTGCACAAAAAGCACTGGAGATTAAAGAACTTGATCTGAAATCAGACAAGTGCAACTCCTTTGAAGGGGCCATAACGAAGCACTCACTGCTTTCACACTTTCTGTTTCTCATGTTTTCATCTCTGTTTTGTGATTATCGTGGTAAAAACAGGAGCAAATATTCCATGTATATTAAGTTGTTTGAGAAAAAATGAAGTTCAGTGTCGAGTCCCTCGTCTTCACACTCCCTCCTCCTTGTTTCTCAAAAGAGGGAACACATTGTCCTTTGTCGCCCCTGTGCACCGGCCAAGTGTTGCCAATAATCTGGTGTCAAGCGAGGAAAGATGAGCCTTAACGGGGAACGATACAGATTATGCTAATATTGAGATTTATGAAGGGGCCTATCATCATTAATCCCGGCAAAGATGGCCATTAATCACATAAACGTGAAAGCCATTATCAAAGCAGCCTGAGATGCAAGCGAGCGCCTCAGGTTACAGAAAGATAATATTTGTCTTTATCACACCGGAGCACAGAAGGAATGTCTGTGCATTAAAACGGTTTATATAAAAAAAAAGTATATTCATATGCATGTGTGCTGCTTGAAATTCAAATCACACTGGTCTATCATAAGCAGAATATACCAAGTGTGTGTGTGTGTGTGTGTTTTTTGTTATGGGAATTATGAGACCTTCCCTTCACATGAGGGGTTCGTCAGATGCCTCCTCTCCTCCTAACCCTGTTCCCTCTCTCCTTCCCTGTGCAGTTCCTCGCTGCTCGGCTCGTGGTCGGCTCGGAGCTGCAGATCGGTGCCCGTTCATTCATTCAGAACCAAATGCGTGTGTGACAGCCCCTCCACCTTCGCCATTTTAGCGCGCATCAACTTCGACTCGGTAAGTCTCCCGGTCTGCTCGCGAAAATCTGCGGCCGTTTTATCTTCTGTGTCCGACGTGCATCTGAAGTGTTTTTCCGTGCACGGTGTGAATGCGGTGCAGTGTGAACGGTGGGACTTGTTGTTGTGTCATCCTAGCGGGGTGTTTTTTGTGTGTTTCTTTCTTTGCTGTAGCGCAGCCTCTTTGTCTCCGTGCAGGTGCCGCTGCTCGGAGACGGATCGATTTTATTCTAATTAATCTGATCATCGGGTGGAAATAAACCGTGCAACGTGTTGATATGCGGGAAATTGGCATGTGTGGGATTTCAAAACTAAAGCGCTGACGATTTGCACATTTGACGTGTCTTTTCGTGCAGGAGCG
Organism: Hippoglossus stenolepis; assembly: GCF_022539355.2. Classification (NCBI taxonomy): domain Eukaryota; kingdom Metazoa; phylum Chordata; class Actinopteri; order Pleuronectiformes; family Pleuronectidae; genus Hippoglossus; species Hippoglossus stenolepis. The sequence goes on from NC_061499.1 coordinate 6,834,648, forward strand.
AGTCAATGTGATTCTTGCAATCAGCTGCATAATTGAAGAAGAAGAAGAAGAAGAAAAAAAGGATAATAGCGTATTGCAGCAATAGTAGGGGGTCGCTTATGCATTTTTAAATTTTGCTTGTGCATGAAAATATATAAACACAGACATTATTATTGATCGTTGTGTAATCAGAGGTAACATTTAATGCCCGATTATGCAGTTTTTTTAATTTATTATTCGTGTTCAGAGTTTGAGCACCTGATGTTTCCATCATTGAAATCTGCCAATACATATTAGCTTTTCTTCTTTTTTTTCATGCATGCGCAAAGACAATGTGTAACCCCCCCACTCCCCCCACCCCCATAGACTGTGTTGCCTGTAAAGCTGCTCCATCTCCAGTTGCCTTGGTAACGGCTTCTGCAGGCAAACTCGGCCTGTGTGATTTTTTGATAACTGAGGTGCTGAGGGAACACACACACACACACACACACACACACACACACACATAGAGCCCCCCCATCTCCCTCCTCCTCTCTCCTCTGAACAGCCCCCCCCCAGGACAGAGGAAATGGCCTGTCCATCTCTGCTGTGCATCTGACTGCTGCTGCACAGTCGGGAGTCGGGGGGGGGGCAAGCAACAGATATTTATCAGTTTGAGGAGATTCATATTTGAAGTTTGAATCTCTTAATTTCCTCCTTTTTTCACGTTATTCATCGAGCAGTCGGAGCAAAACAGCTCACGACGGCTCCGGACTGCAGTGTTTTTCTGCTGCTGAATCAATTCCCTCTCCAACCTGTTGTTTACACCCCAGATTTGATTTGTCCTGCAGTTGCCAGTCTGAACAGCGCCGCCCATATTTTTGTTATAGGGCTGCACATGCCCCCCCAACCTCCCGAGACAGTAAAAAAGGCAGCTGCGCCAATCATTCCCTCTGCCAATATCTCTGAATTCTCGATTACATCCACCTCCCTCCTCCTCCTACTCCTCTTCCTCCTGCTTCTTCCTCTTCCTCTTCGGCCACAGCAGCGAGTCTTAAAATGCCAGCCAGGCGGACCAATGAGAGACAGACGTCTGGTCATGCATTGATGGCTCCCCCCACCCCCCAACCCCCACCCACCTCTCCATCCACCCTTTGATGTGAGCCATGGACGTTTTCAATAACATCTTCCTGCGAGACATATGAGGGAGAGAAGGGGAGCGAGGAGAATACGGGCAGATACCGCAGTGTGTGTGTGTGTTGCAGCTCTCGCTCACTGTGGTCTGGCTTCAAGACTCATGTGCGTTGGACACATGATGGTCCAGAGGGAGCCTTTTATATAGTTAGTACAGCAGAGGCTCTTAACCACAGGGGTGATTGAATAGAAAAATCAAAAACGTGAATGTTTAAAGGTTTTTTTTATTCCTTTACGTGCCTCGTCTGTGCTCGAAAATCAGAACATGTGATTCAGTCAAGGGCAGGCAGAAGACCTTCTCCATATTTAGGTCAATCTGGCTGTCTGGATTTCACTCAGAGGCCCACGGTGCAAGCGTCAACCCAGATATAGAGATTGTGAAGCGAGGGAGCAGAACACACTGTATCACCCGTTCTTTTTCCTTCCCCCCCCAGATATGGTAAAAGCAACAAAAAAAAGACACTCTGACTCTATATCTACCATCTGTTTTGGGGCGCTTCTGATGAAGTTGGATAGATTCTGAAGCAAATTTGCCACACTAAATTAGTCTTTGGCTGCCGTAGGCCGGCCTTCACCAGCTGTGCTTCTTCAATATCACCCCAGAGAGGAACAATCCTTCATGGCTCAGTGTTGTGCCATTTAAATGTTCTGCAACACTATCAACAGTGGTAGAAGTATTAGGAGGCGCGCGTCACATACGCTCGCAAAATGAGAATTTATGGACGTCATAAATCAAATGAAGGCCAAAGCAGCGTCTATTTCTTTCCCCTCTCGCTGTGCTAATTTGAAACCTGCAGATTTATTACATCTCATTTTCTCACTTACCTTTGTGGAGCCACTTGGCCCTTTCTCACCCGTTTCCCTCTCAGCTCATTATCAAAAAATACAATCACACCATTTGCCGACGACGACTTCTCCATTCCGAGCCCGAGCAATTTATACTTCACACGCTTTGTGGTGATGACAACTTGATCCGATGTGTTAAATTAACTTATTACAGCCACGAGTAGGTGTGAGACAGACAGAGATTATAGATGCATTGAAACCACACAAATGGGGGTTCGTAGGTTTTTTTTTTGTCAGGCGGCAGATTCTCAAGGAGCTGTGAGATTTGTGTGTGCAGCCGTGACCCGTCAGCGCTCCGGGTCAACGAGCAGCAGGGACGACAGGCGAGAAGTCGGCCCCTTCTCCGTTTCCTCCACCAGAGGTTCGGTGCCAGGGCCGTTTGAAACATGGGACAGTCACCGCCGCTGGCAGTGGCAGGCGCTAAGCTGCTGTCAAGAGATCAGAAGGGCAGGTGGTGGCAGATTAATGCACAGGTGATAATGGTCCACCTGTTCACTCCAGCAGGGGCGGGGGGGGGGGAGCTGCGGCTCGGCACCGACGCAGTGAGAAGATGATAAAAAGGCGAGAGGAGAGAGAATAGCTCGGGATGTCTGTCAGTGATGAGAAGGTTGCCACTGCAGCTCAGACTAATGATTCAATACAGCGCCCCCTCCTGAACTGCCCCTGGGACTCGGACAACCCCCCACACACCGAGATGTATGTGCAGCATCCTCCTCGCCTCATTTGCTGACTCAAAAGCTCAATGGAGGAACGCAGTGACCCTGACCATTTGTTTAGTTTGCCGCTCCATCTTTCTGACATGTTCACCTTGGGGTCACCTTGCCTCATCCGTGGCCTGATTGTGCCATTCAGCTGTTTGCCTACAGGGAGCTGTCTGCCGTTCCAGATAGCACACCCAGAGGCTTCACTAGTGTGTGTGTGCGAGTGTGAGCGTGTGTGTGTATATTTCAGTGCTGCTTTGCCTCAGTGTGAATGCAATCAGCTCTAAGTCTTTTCATGTCTCCTCTCTGCAGATCATGGACAAGGCACTGCTCCCGTCCGTGACTCTCATCGTTGGCTGTGGGGTCTCCTCTCTCACCCTGCTGCTCCTCATCATCATCTATGTCTCTGTGTGGAAGTAAGTAACCCCCCCACGAACAAAGCCTGACTCCAACTATGCACACTGCACGTTTTTGCTCTCTCTCTCCTCTACCCCTGTACTCACTCTTTCCTTCTCCCTCTTCCAAAACTCCAGGTACATCCGCTCCGAGCGCTCCGTCATCCTCATCAACTTCTGCCTCTCCATCATCTGCTCCAATGCCCTCATTCTCATCGGACAAACCCAGGCTCGCAACAAGGTAAGGCCCGCTCCTCCAGCCAATCCGAACCTCTCGTTAAACCTCTCTGAGACTCACCGCTTTGGGGACCTTTGCAAGTAGCAGCGCCACTGACACAGATTTCTCCTCTGTCCCCCTCCACCTTCCCTTCCTTCCCACAGGTGGTGTGCACTCTCGTAGCTGCTCTGCTGCACTTCTTTTTCCTCTCCTCTTTCTGCTGGGTGCTGACAGAAGCTTGGCAGTCCTACATGGCTGTCACCGGCCGTCTGCGCAACCGCATTATCCGCAAGCGCTTCTTGTGCTTAGGCTGGGGTAAGAGCACCTGTCTTTAGCTTCCTCTCGGCCCTCTCTCTGTTTTTCCTCCCCTATTGCACTTTCCTCAATAGCTTTTTTTTAATCCTTTCAAGCTCTAACGTTTCCTTCTGTCTTTTTGCGTTATCTTGCAGGCCTTCCCGCGCTGGTGGTGGCTGTGTCAGTGGGTTTCACAAAAGCTAAGGGATACGGCACCGTCAACTAGTAAGTGCAGTCTCAACCTGCCAGCTTTGCATCTTCCCTTTTCTCTGCCTTCATCCTAAAAAAACTCCTCCTTTAGTTCACACATTAATATTCTCCCTCCCTTGTTTCTCTAGCTGCTGGCTCTCCCTCGAGGGCGGACTCCTCTACTCCTTTGTCGGCCCGGCTGCAGCTGTCGTTCTGGTGTGTATTCTGACTTTGACGTCCCACTCCATCACAATCACACACAGTGTATTTCTAAATGCATTACCCACTATTACATTTTCTCATCCAATTTTTTTCCCCTCTTCTTCTTGCAAACAGGTGAATATGGTCATTGGTATTCTGGTCTTCAACAAGCTGGTATCCAAGGACGGCATCACCGACGTGAAGCTGAAGGAGAGAGCTGGGTAGGTCCTATTGATCCTCTCTTGTAGAGTGTTGCTCTTATCACCCCCCCCCATCAGTCCCATTACAGGTATATTGATGATGTGCTTTGATATCAAGGCTTACAATCAAAAAAGAGGAGGGGAATAGATCTGAGCCAGTAGAGATCAGTCCTGTGTATGAGCCTGTTGAGTTGAACCCGTTCCTTTTCCCCCTGCAGGGCGTCACTGTGGAGCTCCTGCGTGGTTCTGCCTCTCCTGGCCCTCACCTGGATGTCCGCCGTCCTCGCCATCACCGACCGCCGCTCGGCCCTCTTCCAGATCCTCTTTGCCGTGTTCGACTCGCTGGAGGGTTTCATCATCGTCATGGTTCACTGCATCCTGCGCAGAGAGGTAAGAGACCCCCAAACAAAACATGCAGATGAGATAAAGTGAAAGGAAAGTTGTTTCTCTTGCTGGTCGTATTTATGAAGTTACATGAGCTGACTTTTTTTTCCCACCCTTCATCCATTAGGTTCAAGAAGCTGTAAAGTGCAGAGTAGTTGACCGCAAGGACGATGGCAATGGAGACTCTGGCAGTTCCCTTCACAATGGCCACACCCAGCATATGGTACGTTTCTTGGCTTATTGCCTTTTTAATGTCTTGAGTGCCTTTTGTGTTTTACCTCTAAATGGATATGTGCATACATTAGGCACTGATAGAACATCTGTTATTCTTTTATCAGCAGTCTGATAACGAAAAGGATGGAGATTCGAGCAGACAAGGTAAGCCCTTTTTCTTGCTCTTAACCAATTTTCCATTTGCATTTCCATTTCTCTTAGCCTTGCACTTAAAACATCTGATCATGCATAAAAAGAGGACACATTTATTGAGCCAATATTTCAGATGTGGTTCTTTATTATCATTTAACTCTAAAACCATTTATCCTAAAAGGAATGAAGAGCTCCTCTGAAGAAAAGATGCCCCCTCCTCAGATGCCTCTTCCCATGGGCTCCAACTTCCACACTCTGCCGTCCAACCCCAGCAAGGGCCACATGCATGCGCTCCCTGAATACTCCAGCCACACCCTCACCCTGAAGAGAGAGAAGACCCGGCTGGTCGGTGGAGTCGACCCCTGCGGAAAGCCAGTGTACGTCTGCGAGGGGGAGATCTTCCAGCAACTGGACGCAGATCTCGCTCGTGTTCAGGCCGAGGGAAGTGGCTCCGACGGCAGCGGCTACGTCCTCATGCCCAACACCACCTCCACGCTCAGGATGAAGCCCAAAGACGACCCAACAAAATACAACATCAGCGTGGAGCAGATGCCGCAGGCCAGGCTGATGCACCTCGGCGGGCCCTTTGCCGAGCCCCAGGCCGCTTTCGGGATGAAGTCGATCCCCTCAGACCAGGTCAGCGTGTCGTACTCGGAGAGAGACTCGCCCATCCAGAACATCCACAACATGTCCAGCGAGTCTCACATCACCCACAGCAGCCTGGAGAACACCTTTGAGTCCATGAACTCCATGATGTCCAAGAGCGAAACCATCTCCACGCTCTCCATGAGCTCCTTGGAGGTAAGATCCACGGAGCAATGTGACCTGCGGCAGAATACACGCTTGATGAATTCTTGTGCACTATATTTTATCTGATATTAAACCAACTTTCTCCGTCTTTTCTCTGCAGAGACAGAAATCCCGATATGCTGAGCTGGACTTTGAGGTGAATATTGTTTGGTTACCGTTTGCTGTATAGATAATAAATGACACGTATTATATATGAAATGTACAACACGAGATATGAATTTTAAATGTTTTTGTCTTTGCTTCCTGTAGAAAATAATGCACACGAAGAAACGCCACCAGAACATGTTCCAGGACCTAAACAGGAAGCTCCATCATGCTGAGAAAGACCGAGAGTCGCCTGCTTCTGACAGCAAGGTAACGCATCGTGATGATATGCTCATCTTCCATTTCCATAGACATTCATTTCCAGGAAAATGAAAAAGCAAAAAAAGGAAAAACACAACAGAGGCAATTATAATGTTAAAATGATTCTTTGATATAAAATGACCTTTTAAAACCACCGGTGATTTGTGTATTGAACTGTGGTTGTCATTACTTTGAGGTCATTTGAATAAGGATTTATTTTCTTCCTTCCTTCTTACAGTCTGTGAGATGGAGTGTGTCCTCAGGAGGAAGTGACAAAACGAACCACAGCGTGAGTGTTTATATACAACCTCACACAAATCTCTAATTTACTGCCTGTAGATGAGACACAGATATTACACTTGCCTCAAGGAGGAATGATTTCCTCCCCCCTCCAAATGACAATATGACTTTCATTATTAGAAAATCACTTTGGCCGTAATGAAACCCATCACATTTTTGATTAAATCAGGAATTTGCTCGGGGCTTGATGAGCGACACTTGTGCTAACGTGCCTCCTCTTTCTGCTCCAACAGGACAAACAGCAGGCTCCTCTGGAGAGGCCGTGGGAGGGAGTCCGTGGAATACCGCAGTCGCCCCCTGCTTGGGTGCGCAAAGACCTAGAGCCCCTCGCCGCCTCGCCTCTGGAACTGCACTCTGTGGATTGGGAGAAAACCAGCACCACCATCCCCTTAGTCGGGCAGGACATCATCGACCTGCAGACAGAGGTCTGAGGGGGAGGAGGGGGGCGAGCGAAGCCACCTGATTTCACCTTGGTCACCTTTTTGGTTTGGGAACGCGATCCTGCAAGGATAGAGTAGAGGAAACCAGGAAAGGGAGGAAGTAGGCCCCAGAATCAATGTCTTCAAACCCTCAGCCAGAGCAGAGAGGGACGGAAGAGTGGAGTTGGTGATGATGGGATGTTTATGTAGCTTCTCTGTGTGGACTTAAAGTATCTCGTGTCAGAGTGCTCTGGTGGGCGTAGGGTTAATGGAGTTTCCAGTGATTTCCATGGACCAGGACTGGCTGTGGTTCCACCGGGGGTTTCCTGAACCCCTCCAGCCTGGGCTCAGAAGATGTGGTCGACATGTCTGTGCTTCTTTTTTCCTTCAACTCGACTTTGGAGAAAAATGTTATGACATTAAAAACAAACGGCGGGTCCTCCCTGCTTCTTGGGAGGAGCGACCGGAACTCCTGGCTGCTTCTCGAACAGCCGGGTTAACTGTCCAAAACAAGGCGTGAGAGCAGAAGGGACCAGTTTCATGTTTGGAGTCCAACACTCATTTTGGCTTTTTTTTTGCAGTTTTTGTGTTTATTTGTTCTGCTTCATACCAGGAACTGCTACAACAGATCTGAATATGAGACTCTGAACTGAGAAAACTAAAATGAAGCAGATAATATTTTTCTCCACTTTGACCACCATGGTTATTATTATTATTACAATGATTATCATTGTTATTGCCATTATTGAGTTAATAGCCTCCATTTTAATTTTTCATTCCCCACATGACTGTCAGGCACAAGTTTTATTGTTTTTTAACAGTCATATACAACATTAGGCTCAAAAGATCAGTAGAATGTTCTGAGCCCACGTGGACTGCATCGGGACAACGAGCGGTGGTGATGGAGGTGGCGTTTAAGTTACCCAACACGTCCTGGTTTCTCCAGCATTCCTCTTCTTTACCAGAACACCAGCACCAGGATGAACACAGACTCTCACACAGGAAGAGCAGTGCACTCTCGGAAAATGCTGGTCGGATATAAGAGGAGGCGTTGCAGTAGGGGGGGGGATGGGGGTAGCAAACCTCCGCCCTCTCTCAGCTGGCACAAGATGCAGGCTCTTCCATGTGGCACATATATAAACGGATCCGAGGATTCAGCGAGACCTTTCATCAACGCCCTTTTGTTTCTCAGCCTTGCAGGACTCTTGGACAGAGCAGAGGCTCCTGGCGCTGATGGCCACTTCCAGCCCAGCGTCAGGTCCTCAAGACTTTAACACATTAGTGTTTTCAGCCATCAGTGTGAAAAAGTGCAATATGATGGGCGCTTGATGCTCAAGCAGGACTGATATTATAATTTTAGGCAGGAGTTTTTTCTTACCGATGTTTTAAGAAGTTTTATACCATCTTCCGCATATTTACAGGGCATATAGATGCTTTATGAGAATATTGTATGACAAATCTGTATTAGTAATTCAAGGAATTTATTCGCTAGAGATTTGTTAGCACAAGACTCCATATTTGGAGCTGTGACAGGTAGATAATTGTACTTCTATAAAGTAAACATTATACTATAGAATGAACGATATGAATATCTCTAAACTGTGCTTCAGGATATTTGTTATTACTCGCCGCTGTATAGCAACGAGTAATTGATCCTCATGTCTTCTGTACCAGTGTGTTTTTAATAACCGTCAGTAACTCAACAGTATGCATTACCAGCCAATTCCCATGTCCCTTCCAATTAGTCCGTCCTGGGCACAGCCTGATTCATACCTCGAGTTACTCGTATTGAAGACCCATTTGTATTTCCTTGTCTCGACTTTGTTTTTTTATGTTCTGTTCTACCTTCTGTAAATGTACAGTTTTCACAGCACAAAATGAATGTGACTTATTTCTAATAAAAAACTAATATATATTACATGAAGACTGTGGTCCTCAATTATTCAGCAGTGGTTTAAATACGACTTTAAATCTCATATTCTCCTGAGGACTTTCAGGAATCTGAACAAACCACTCCTGCAGAGTCACGTTGGCATGACAGCTCCATCTGAAGCCTAAAAATAAAGTTCAAACGCGGGATAAGGAACAAACTGCAGCGTGTAGAGAGCGAGGCAGAACATGAAGAAACGCATTTTGAACTCCTGCCACATTAAAGCCTCTGGCAAACATGCCACTCTAAATATAGACGTGATATCTCTGATGATAGAAGTGCAATTCTCAGTTCTATTTTCATGCCTTGCAAGGAGACGAAAATCATTAAAGCGAAGAAAAAAAAGATCTGAAAAGTTGAGTAATGAGAAAACAAACACATTTGACAGGGGACAGAATGTGACTCTGGCCTCTTTAGAAAAAAGGAAATCTACCCGGTGTAAATTTAGTTTTGCCGACTTTGTCCACGGTAATGAGACTGCGCATTCTCTTCTCCATAATCCCTTCTTCGTTTCAATTCAACAGTGTGCTGTAATTCTGCTGCAAGGCATCAGCAATAGGAGATTTACATCATCCGTTTGTCGAGCTCTGCTAATTTGGTGGGGTCAGCTGGAGAGCAGGCTGGTTTCTGTGCGAACGGCGCCTCACTATGGGTGACATTTTTCATATTTGTTAGCACGTCACGGGACACGCTCCATTTTTCTCAGTGGCTCCTGAATAATTTTTTGCTTTGTGGAACATTTTGTGCTAATTTATTTTCACGGCCCAAACGTCATCTGGGTCTCGTCTGCACAGTCTGTCGGTGACAATTCACTGCTGTGATTGTGGAATCCAAAATAAGACTCTGAAAATATACAATATGACTCACTGTGGCCCCTCGTTATTTGCATTTCTTTCATGCCCTGACCTGCATACAGTTGCAATCACTGGGCAAGAAGGAAGAAAGAACAAGATGCTCACACATTTAGATTCTATAATTTCTATTAATATTAAATATACATGAATGTTGAATGACACAAACTTCTGCCTGATGCACAACTTCATCCAAGTGTGCGAGTAATATAGCAGCAACTGTCTCCACAAACACACCTACAGGCAGTTTATATGCTCTAGAAAGCCCTAAACTGTTACATGCTTATGAATATTTATGGTGATACAGCCTCTCTCTCTTGTTCAATAATTAGTATATGTAGATGTGTATGTGTGTGGTGGTTGGGGGTCCCAATAACAACATCCTACAGCTGTCAATGTCTACCCATCCCCCACCCTCTTCTTCTCAGCTCAACCCCCCACCCCTCCCAACATGGAATCCAGTATCAATTAGCACCTTGCTGGCAGCAACAGCAGGGTCCTGGCAGTCTCTTAATTGGAGGCTGTTGCTATAGAAACAACAGATGCTAATCAGAATGGGCAAAGATAAGAAAGTCTTTAAATTCCCAAAAGAGAAGAGAAATAAAAGTTACTGCAGCTAATACAATGTATTTCCAATGATTGTCAGCAGCACATTGAATTATTCTAATTATCAAGTGTGAGGCAACAGAAAAAGAAAAATCTTGTGCGACTAATATTTGTATTAAGCTCAAGGGAATCAAATATATTTTAAAAAATCATCTTTAACTTTTAAATGTATCTTTATATCTATACATCCATATTACAATATTATTATATATTATTTGTTAATTTGGATATATTTGTAAAACAAATTCTGCAAGAACTATGCCACAAATGATCGGGTACTTCAGCCAGAGGGTTAGGACACAAGTTGTGCTGGCAAAAAGATTTACAAGCAAACTATCTCCACAATAATCTCCAGCACTTCCTGTCGTCCTGCTCTGCAGTCGGCAAAGCAGCTCTGATTTCCCAGTGGAGGGAATTAGAGAAACCTAATTTCCCGATCATGATGACGATGATACCAACCACTCCATCTCGACATCAGCGGATTTGCAAAACTCTGCATCTTGTCAGTGATTCTCTTTGCAGAGCTCATACGGTGATACTGCAACACAAAGGAGGAAAGACACAGCTGAGACTAAACACAGGCGATTTCATGCTGTTTATGCATGAAATCATTCATGGTGATGTAGTTGGCACGTTGCACTTCAGTGTTTATCAGAGATACTGAAAAGTGGTGATTAGAGAAACAGTTTCACATTAAAATATTGGTGCATGGATTAGATCTTTGTTAGTGTATTTGCAGTAATGCTGCTTGTTGTTCTGTATTATAATGTTACTGCAATGATATGCAAACCAGCTCCAACAATAATATTGAGATTCAAAATCCATTCTTGAACTTGGAAACAGCAGGTGAGAGAACAAACTCCCCTGGTAGCTGTTCAGAAGATTTCTATCAAGTACGTATTTTATTTAACTCTTAAAAAATAATTTATTGGTAAAATAATAATAAAACTTACAAATAGTGAGATTTTTCTCTTGATGTCAACAATTTGAAGCAAGTTTTTCAGTTTTTGTGACTGATCCAAACCCTAATTTTAGTCTGTTTGAACCAAAACGTGGATTTTATAGTTACAATATTTATATTGAGTTTAATGATGACAAAATGAATACTTAAACACAAAAAAGGGGCTAAACATATTGTTTGGGATGGTAACATGTGTTCTGTATTTTGTGTTGTTGTTGTTGTTTTGGAGTAGGTCTTTGTGTTGTGATGTTTTGCTACAACACTGCTCTACTTGGGGAACCAAACTTTGGCTCTGAAGATAAGCTGCATCCATTGTTTTTTGAGCCGCAGCACAGCGTGTCCTTCAGCTCAAATCACACTCTTGTCTCCCCGAGCGAAACAGATCCGAGAGCGAGACTCTGAGCGGCTTAACCCTCGGGCTTGTGTTGTTTCCGATGGCAGAAATTTTCTTGAACGTAAATACGTAGTTAAAGTCCAATCAGCGTCCACTCATATAATCAGCACAGGAATCAACAAGACGGGAGTGGAGGTTGATATTACATATGGTCTGTGATTTAACTTAAATAAGCACTCACGCATGTCTGCCCAAACACTATATGCGTCTCGCTCTCTTTCTTTCCTCCTCCTAATTGGGGTTGATAAAGGATCTGTCATCCATGAAAAAAGCCCCCCCACTGTGTGGCTGCCTTACCTATGAATGACCAAGACCCAGATGTGGCGGATTATAGCTGTGAATGTGCGTCACAGCGAAATGCCAGCAGTCACTTGAGAGTGGTTTCATAAGGGGGTGTTTGCACTTGTCTTACTTTTCAGACGGTCTGCTAACCCCGGGGGTGGAATGGACCGGGTGAGGCTAATGATCAGCTTCGGTGCTGATGGAACGCGGAGGGCTGAAGTGAATGGTTCAATAAAATCAGTCATAAACCTGGACAGAGGTGACATGTGGTCACAAGCGAGTGACTCAATAGAAAGGGTTCCTGAGCAGCTCAATGGAACTGTTGGTGACACATGAATAATTGATATTCCTTTATGAAGAGAGGATGTATTACTCATGGTGGGGGTGGTAACGTTGGTCTGTCAGGTCACTTAGTCCGTCTTGATAGATCTGTACATACCGGATGGATTGCCTTTATGTTTTGTACAGTTTCACGCTCCTGAGAGGAGGAATCCAACTGATTTGAGGATACCTCCACAATTTATCAAACAGCAGCAGCAGTTCAGCCAAGTTTCGACGCATCCTTCAAAGTATCTCGACATCTAGAGGATGAACTTCATTTCATACAGATATTCGTGGTCAACCCTGATTGTACACCCTGACTTCCTGCAGCGCCATCGTGAGGTTGATCTTCAGTCAAATACCTCAACAACTATCTGGCAACTACTAACATCGGTTACTGCATCAGTTTGACGACACACATGCTGCAGAAAGTCCCGGAAAAGTTTCCAGGGGACCCAGAAAAGTGACGAACCTGGCTGTAGTTCAATGCTTTGTGAAGTTATTGAAGTCTGCTACTCGTCAGTGGTGATGGAACTTCACAGAGTAAATTGATGAAGATGTTTTCTTTAATGTGTTTAATTTGCTGTGCGTTGAGCTCTCTCAGCCGTATTGTCGGATGACCTGTGAGGACTTTGTCGATCACTTAACCTTTTAATTTGCGTGATCTTTAAGTCAAGACTTTCATTTGTCCAGTATTTGAACCAAAAACCTGCGAAAGCAATGTTTATAGTGTCTGTTGGCCAATGTTAACACAACATAACAAAGACGCCGAACAACGGAAACATTACTCCCGCTAGCATGTTAGCACACTGACATTTGCTAAAGGGCACTAAACACCGAGTACAATTTCCAGTCATTGCCTTGAAAGTTGGTAGAGAATGTCCTCATCTGGATGACTTTATATTTTTTACAATATTTTTATCGATCCCCTTAAATTTTCATTCGATGCCATCCTCAGGTCAAGACTTACATTTTTCCAGTGTTTGTTTTTTTAATGATCAAATATCTGCAAAATTAATAACATTCTGATTAACTTCAATTAGGTGTTTGGTGCAAGTTTAGAAATGTTAGCATGCAGACACAATCCCGATTACATAGATGTGTGTCTGGCCTTTTCGCCTTTATTTGACATTATAATGCAGCTTTTATTGAAAGCCGCAACCATCCTGCGAGAGAGTGAAATAAGTCCAGCAAATGTACGATTTGCAAAGGCTGTTTTGAGAGAACTGATTGGCTGCTTCTCGTTTTGTAATCAGTGTGCAAAATGAGTCAATTCCCCCCTTTTAATTATTGCCAGGCTGGTTGTCAATCGTCCCTGCGAATGTTCCTTGTCCAAAAGACCTTGTACAGAACATTGCGGATCTGATCCACTTTATCAACCCTGATGGTCGCCATGGCAACAGTGGCAACATCCAGGCAGCTCATGAGGGGCCATTAGCAACACAAGGACTTTCAGCAGCAGCAAAACAATGAGAAATATACGAGGTGAACGCACGTAGATAAAACCCCTAGAAGTGTAAATACTTCTGATGAACCAGTCAGGGTGCGTGCTGCCAAAGAACATTGCATATAATTCCTGCATTGTAATTCTGATATGATTTACTGCCTGTTTCATGGATAAACATGTTTTTAGTACCTTATATTTAAGTGACTCCATGCACACATAATGCAAACTACATCAACGTGCTTTTTTCCAACAGGTACGCATCAATTTCACATTTGAGTTCAATTTCATGCAATTATTGATAATGCACATGAGAAAAGGGGGCAGATTATTATGCAGGGAATCTGAATGTGGATTTTAAAAGGACTGCAACAAAAGAAATCTGAAAGGATATTATCGCGTACATCTGCAATGAACGTCCTTCCGAGCAGAGGTTATGAAAATGGGCTGTTCATACAGGAGCGCTGTGCCACATCTCGTTGTCCGCATGACCTTATTTTGTCTTTGCTCAGGTTAGTGCCGTTGCCAGGATACTATTTCCTATGGCAACACTTGAGACGGCAAGGTGAGCAGCTCTGAAAAGATTTAGGTAACTGGCTGCTCTGTATCCTGCAGACCGGAAGTCCGTACATGACCATACAAAAGCCCAACATGCACAGACACACACACAGACACACAAGCAGCCCTCAAATTTGTGTTTGGCTCAGTGCTGTAGCTGATACAAACACAACAAAACGACTTCCTGTTCAATTCAGCCATGATTGATTTTAACCTCAGAGGTTATTTCATGTTAGGTTTTCACATAGAAGTGACACAGTGTGACTATCTCTTTAGATATAGTCACAGTAGAACATACTGTTCAACAATGATTACTTCCCTGCAATATTCATTCTTCTGCATGAAACTCAAGTTCCATCTCTATTAAAAGTAAAGTGAGAACAGCACTTACTGACGTCCATTACAGCTATGGAAGAAAGACTTGTTTTTAACATATGTTATGTGAATGGTAGCAATTTCCGATTCCATATTCATTGCTGCACACAGCGGACGCCATCTGCATGAGACCACACTGCCACCATTTGATGCAAGAGTGTTACTACCTCAGTTTCACCATTTCCTCTCCCTGTTGAGAAGTACACTCAAAAACCACTTTGTTGGAAACACCTCTGGTTTCACTCCTGTCAGCTCAGAGCAGAGATCTGAGGCTGCAGTGGACACAGGCTCATCGAAACTAGACAGTTGACAACTGCTGAGGCTGCAGATGGTCGGGTCAGACAACATGAATTCAAACACCCAAAGTGCCTTAGACCATGCAGGCTGCTGCTGGTGGTGCTGTGATGGTGTGGAGGTTTTTTTTCTTTCCAGAAGCTTTAATACCACAGCCCATTTGAGTATTGTTTCGGACCATGTGCATCTCTTTCTGTCCACTGTTTTCAACTACTTTCTGCACCATGTCACAAAGATCCAGTCACCAGATCTGGATCCAGTGGAAAAAGAGATTGGCAGAATAAATGTGCAGCTGACAGATCTGCAGAAATCTTGCACAATGCATGCCACGGAGAATTATGTTTGTCATGTTTTAAGCGCTGTTAGTATGGTGTTCCTAATAAAGTGTGGCTGAGTCTATAAAGAAATGCCTGCATGTGTCTCTTGGTGCTCAAATCAAAACCTGAAAAGCATATATCTCATTTATCCCTGACCCTGCTCCCATTCAGACCCTACAATCTAAGACTTTCTGTCCCACTTCCATATTGCACACAGACCAAGGATGTTGGAATTACAGAACAAAGTGGGCCAACATGGACGGCTTTCTTCTCGCAGGAGCTTGCATATCGCCAGGGTCATTGCTGGACTTAAACAGCTTGACAGGATGCAGGGACGTCATCGGAGCAGCGCCGCGCCTACACTCGCTCATTGACCATCAACTCTGCCGAATTCAGACAATGAAAGGAGAATGTCAGGGATGAAGGCTCTTCATCAGTGGGACTCCATTATGACTCATTTGTACGATACACCCACTGTCTCTCTTTACTGTGCAAAGCTTCCCATTGTGCGGCTGAATGTGTCTCACCCAGCACTCGAGAGATGAGCACCGGGTCTCATCCTTTTGAGTAATGGGTCCACAACACAAGGATGTCAGCAGTCTGTGAACAGCGGTTACAAAATATGAGCGCGAAATTAATTAGACTGCCCGTGCAGCTCGGTGGGGGTGATCGATTTATGAAGATAGCTGAGCACAAAAGAGGAGGAAGCAGGGGAAATCTGTCTTTTTATTATTGTTGCTGACAAACCTGAGTGAGCTTAAGTATCACTGCATCAGAAGTGAGGCACGTTTGTGTGTTTTCTCCAAGTTCGCATGATGCTACACTCGGACTTGAGACCTGCAGCGTGAATTTGTTGTGTAGCCTGCTGCAGGGTTCAAGGCCCCACTGACCTAAGATAGGAATCGTTAGTTGAAAAAGAGGATGAATAAATGAATTTAGTGCAAAAAGAGCACAATTTCCCTTTCATGCAACTTCGCAGAATAGTGGAGAAAGTACTCAAACATAATAACACAACAACAAAAAATCTATTTAAGAAAAGATACATGAGAAATTCACTTAAGTACAGTAATGAAGGTAATGTACTTTGTTACATCACACCACTGCTAATTAGTTCTGCAGGAGACACATAATCAAAATCATATATTGCCTTTATTTCATTCTATGGACTATTCACACTGTGTTTGGTCACATACAGCAGACACAAGAAACACGTCTATGAAATATTGCATTAAAAAAAACAAAGTAATGCTTTATTTTCTGGGTTCATGGTTAAAAACATGGTGTAAATGATGCTGTTTCAAGTGGAATTTGAATGCTGTTTACCCTGAAACTACTACAGTGTTTTGTGGACTCAAACACTTCACCCACCTTTCCATCGGCATAGTGGTGAGTAAAATAAAATGTGATTGATTGATTGATTGATTGTTTGATTGATTGATTGATGATCCAGTAACATTCCACACACACACACACACACGAACACACAAATACACACACACACACACACACAGATTAGACTTCGCTGTGTTTTTGTTTACATGTTGCTGCAGCTCCAGCACTGACGGCCCCTCACCACATGGTGGCAGCAGCCGGACCCTCACATTCCAGAGGTGGGCGCTTCTCTGTCCACGCCCAGTCGCCGACGTCCTCCTCAAATTTCCGCATAGTGGGTCTCGGACCTGTGGAGCTGAACTTCCCTCCGTCTTCACTGTCCCGTCCTGCGCCTCCAGTGACACAGCCGCGGGCACCATGGCCCGGTATCTGCTGAGGTTGAGCCTGAGGAGATGCATCGCCTCTCAGATCAGGATGGCATCTGATCAGGTAGAAGAAAAACGTGCTGCTCCGCTGACAGGAGACGCTTTCCCCCTGTTAGCATGTAGCTAAGATCTGCAACTTGGCATTGGTCGCAGCCTTGATGAAGCTAGCGACGCTAAGCTAGCTGCTAACCTGTGAGTGTTTGCCACTAGATGACGACGTGTGCATGTGAAGTTTGCATCAGTTTTGCTCATGGCTGCAGGTTCATGTGAATTGTTTTTGCAACCATCCACTGTGAACTTGAGTAAAGCAGCTGTGTCACTGCAGAGGTGCAGCCCTGCTGTTATGTCATGTCCCAGACAATGACATGTGTGCATGTTTATGTCGAACATATGGAAAAAGTCTGCCTAGACAGTAATTCATGTAAAGCACAAGGCGATATGTTCCCTAGTATTTACAGGTGTGTCTCTTATTGCAGAGTCAGCATGAAAAAGCAATATATTTAAATACACTTACAATCGGCTTCAAAATGTCTTCAAATGAGAATTGAGATTTGTTCTATTTATAATAACTTTAATTATAGAGCACTTTTCAAAAAAGTACTTTACTGCAAAGGTTAAGGAATCACCTTTTATTAAAAGAGAATATTCATTTGAAAGAATTCAAAAAGACATGAAATTCTTTTAAATTAATTTTAAAAAATACAATTCTACAAAATATGAGTAAAATCAGGAAAGGCTCTCTGATGAGTGTTTTAACAAGGGATTTAAAAGATTTTAGTTTTTATTTGTTGTGACAGAGACTGTTTTTGTTGTTTGTTTGTTTATTTCATACCGATTTGAGAAAGTTAGGTTCACATCATATGACATTTTATTCAACAGGCGGATATTTAAGACAATGGTCTGCTGTTGTGTAGTCAGTCTGAGCAGATAGCGTGTACTCAGATAAGTGAGAGTTAACGTCAGGTCCAATGTACAAACTGCTTTGGAGTCCTAGCAATTCAAATGCAAGTGAAATGCTGATTCTATTTCTGATTTACAACTTGAGACTACTTCTACTTTATTGTCCCAGAGGGGAAAGTTGTTTTGCAGCGTGGCAAAAGTACAAAAACTCAAGAAAGAAACATTAAAATACATCAATACATCAATAAAACTGTTGTTAAAACAAAAAATAAGACAGTCATCAGGAAACAGGAAATAAACTAGGTCATCGGCTTGAGTTATGAAATAATATTTCCACCTGTTGGTCTTTGGTAATCTGTATCTTCTGCCTGAGGGACGCTGTAAGATTTCTCAAGTCTTGGCTGTAGCTCTCTTACCAAAGGTGAGAGACGGGTCAGGTAACTTAACACCGATGATCTTACAGGCAACCTGGAGTGTGTGCTGCAACTTATCTTGTTCCCGAAACAGAGATTACCAGTAAAAGGATAAACATATTCACTAGCTTGTAATATGATTCCAATTTGCACAATGGTAAATGAACCTCTTGTACTTTATGGGGTTAGAAGAATTGGACAGGTTCTTTGCACATGTAGAATCTTTGTGTAACAAATGAAATCTAACGAATTTCCTCTGCTTATTCCAGCTTGGTGAGTTAGGCAAGGGAGCGGGCAAAGGTGGGGGTGGAGGAGGCTCTGTGAGGGAGGCGGGCGGTGCCTTCGGGAAGAGGGGAGCAGCGGAGGAGGAGCGGTACTTCAGGTGAGTTGTAGCTGCTTTCAGACGTGCACTGACGTCCAGACATTTTCCTGCAATCTTTTGGAGGGGCTGTGTGTGAGAACGCAAATGTCACATATAAAAAAAACAATGCAATTTCATTTCCACCTGCAGGCAGAAGGAGAAGGAGCAGATGGAGGCGCTGAGGAAACATCACGTGGAGGAAATCGAACACCACAAAAAGGAGATCGAGCGCCTGCAGAAGGAGATCGACCGCCACAAGGGCAAAATCCGAAAGCTGAATCACGACGACTGAGGCGGAGCGGGAGGCCCATCGTCTGTGCTCCTACAAGCTGTCCCAGACCCATAGTCATTGATAAACATATCGATTGATTTTTTTGTTTGTTTTTACTGCTGGTCAAGGCAGGTCCTGTATCAGACATGATACTGGCGGCATGGACATTTTAAAGAAAAACAATAAAGCACTTCCATATACACATGCAATGAAAGCTGTGAAACATGTGTGATTTATTATATTTAATCCTCATGTGCTCTGACAAAATGTCGGTTGTTTATTATGCATTGAAGAAAAACTCCTAAAGTGCAGATTGTGCGGAAAGGTGCATTGTTATTGGCGGGAAGTCGCGTCAGTCAGAGTTCAAGCTCCGCGGTTGGGTGGTTGCAAATGAAGCGCTCGTTTTGATTCCCAGCGCCGCCCGCTGACACGTCTCTTCGGTGCCACTCGGCTTGAGGAGCAAATCCACACACGGTAGGGATTAAACCGCGGTTGTATTCCACCCAAGGATTTAAAATGTCTTCCTCTATTGAATCGAACCAACCCCTCGAGCCTTGTGTAAAAGATATAACTTAAAAAAAACACTCCTATGCATCTAACGGGACAAACCAGGACGCGTGTCCGGACAGTGAAAACAAACGCACCCGCTTCGCTCCGCGGTATTTTCGCCCCTCTCGTCCAACTCTCGCGATGTTTGCGGAGCGGTGGCGTTGTTCGGGCGAGCCGACGACGAGACCGTAGCTGTC
The DNA here is from genome assembly GCF_022539355.2 of Hippoglossus stenolepis. Taxonomy (NCBI): domain Eukaryota; kingdom Metazoa; phylum Chordata; class Actinopteri; order Pleuronectiformes; family Pleuronectidae; genus Hippoglossus; species Hippoglossus stenolepis. Next base: position 6,854,248 of record NC_061499.1, read on the forward strand.
TGGAAATCAGTCCTGTGGCTCCGACTCAAACATCTGCTCCACACTACACTTTCCCCCCGCGTCCCACGGTGCAATCGCCCCGCGTCGAACCCGCGCCCCGCTCACTTTTCGGAATCAAACCGGTGAGTCGCGCTAACTGTCTGATCGCGGGCGTGTGCGTTTGATTTGCGAAATGTGTCCGCACGGCGAGGCCCTGCGCGTCAGCCCGTTAGCCTAGCCTGCAAGCTAACACCCCGCACCAGCGGGTTTTACTGGAGACACTTCAGATAGATTTTGTTCTGGGAAACTGGGAAACGCGTTTTAAATGATAGCGGAAGTCACGAGGAAACGCGCTGTACGTGCCGATGTGTAAATGTAACGCGTCCTCGTTAGCTAGCTACATAGCCGCATGTGAAGGGGGCGGGACGGTGGAGGTTTATTTAGTTGTTAGCTTCATGTCTTTTTCACTTCTATTGTTATGATCTTCATAATTCTAATATCATTATTTATAGCGTTTTCTTTTTTAACTCTGCGCAAACCCGATACTTCGGTTAAAAAGAACAGGCAAAGCGGGTTTATTTATGAAGCACCTTCCACACAGAGGTGAGTCCCTGGTGATCCACTGGGAGATTAAAAAAAACACACTCAAATTTAATAAGCGGTAAAAAGGATTAATCTGTCAAAATTGTATAATATATAATAAAATAGAGACTGGAGAATAATAATTAAATTAGCATAGAGATGCAATGATGGTGTGACCTAAAAGTTGTTCACCTGGTTTTATGTACAGTGATATTTTTGCCATATTTGATAATTGGAGAAATATACAATCAAAGTGTAAACACAAGGAACTTTAGAAATGGAAGGCAATAAGTACAATGTAATGAGAATATTTATGCTGTAACAACATTGCACGTGTGTGCAGTTGAAATCGCACTGATAGAAATGTGTTATTGTCGAGCGACAGTAGTTGAAAAGCCAGATACACAAGTTGTGTGTAGTCGACTGGGAGCAGTGCTGGTTCTACAGTCTGCAGGACGTCAATAACATCCTAATGAATGTTGTCTTAATGAAAACAGTTTGAAATAATGTCTGCAGGATTAACTTGTTCTTAATGCGTTGTTTTTCTTGGATTCTGTGCGATAGGAGAATGGCTGCCGCCGAGGTGAACGGTAGTTCTGCCCCGGCAAAGGAGGAGGAGGAGCCGATGGATGTGACAACAACACACACAGAGAACTACCAGACGCTCATTGATGCTGGGCTGCCCCAGAAAGTGGCTGAAAGTCTAGACAACATCTTTCAGACAGGTGGGTGGTGGCTGCTTTGGCTCCTACAGTAAAGATTGGTGACTGTGACTTGGCAGCAAAATTGACCGTGCCTTGCTCCTGTAGGCTTGGTGGCGTATCTCGACTTGGACGAGAGGGCCATCGATGCTCTGAGGGAGTTCAACGAGGAGGGAGCGCTTACTGTGCTCCAGCAGTTCAGAGAGAGCGACCTGTCCCATGTACAGGTAGCCACATGGATGGATTACAATGTTGTTGTTTTTTTGTATTTCTGTGCTGTTTAGTTTCATGGAAAGTGTTGTCTCATTTCTTCTTAATGTAGAATAAGAGTGCTTTCCTGTGTGGAGTCATGAAGACATACAGACAGAGAGAAAAACAAGGAAGTAAAGTACAGGAGTCCACAAAGGGCCCGGATGAGGCGAAAATTAAGGTAAACAAACTCATGTAGTTGAACTTTGTTGTTTAAAATGTCATATAATAGAAGCCTCTCGAACCATGGAGCTCAGTTCATGTTTTTGTGTGTGTTTTCAGGCTCTGCTGGAGCGGACAGGATACACTCTGGATGTCACAACAGGGCAGAGAAAGTATGGCGGTCCCCCACCGGAGGATGTATTCAAAGGAGTGCAACCAGGGATTGGAACTGAGGTAGATGACTAGATAAATTCTGAAATCTGTCAAACCTAATTTCAAGGCTTTACTGCCTTTTAAACGGGTGATGTTAATTCTCTGCTGCTTTATATCATCCACTGAGAATACTTAATATCACGCTGTACAATTTGCATTGCAAATCCTTGAACTTCTCCACCGCATTATCTCTTCTTCATCAGGTGTTTGTTGGAAAAATCCCACGAGACTTGTACGAGGATGAGCTGGTGCCACTCTTTGAGTCCGCTGGTGCAATCTGGGACCTCAGGTTAATGATGGACCCTCTCTCTGGGCAGAACAGGGGTTATGCCTTCATCACATACTGCAACAAGGACGATGCACAAAAGGCTGTGAAGCTTGTAAGTGATCTGGGAGGGTAGTTGAAAAACTACATCGGTGTAAAATACAAACATGAAGAACAAAAAAAAGAGTTTGTTTGTCTTTCCATTTTGTTTTCAGTGTGATAATCATGAAATCCGCCCTGGCAAGTACTTGGGAGTATGTATATCTGTTGCAAACAATCGCCTGTTTGTCGGATCAATTCCAAAGAACAAGACAAGGGAAAGTATATTGGAAGACTTCGGCAAAGTTACAGGTCAGGTCCAAATACACAGAGATCCTATGCCATGCAGGATATGTGGGGCTTGATTCTTTGCCTTAATATGAAATCAAAGACGCTGTATTCATCTTACAGAGGGTCTCCAGGAGGTGATACTGTACCACCAGCCTGACGACAAGAAGAAGAACCGTGGCTTCTGTTTCCTGGAGTACGAGGATCACAAGTCCGCAGCACAGGCTCGCCGCCGCCTGATGAGTGGCAAGGTCAAGGTGTGGGGGAACGCCGTCACTGTGGAGTGGGCTGACCCTGTTGCTGAGCCAGACCCAGAGGTCATGGCCAAGGTTAGCAATGTTCATGTCTTATTGCTATGCGCTTGAGAAGACTGCAACCACACTCTGTATGACAATCTTTTTTTTGAATCTACATAGGTGAAGGTGCTCTTTGTGAGGAAGCTCGCCACCGCGGTGACTGAAGAACTTCTTGAAATGGCGTTCTCTCAGTTTGGAAAGCTGGAGCGAGTAAAGAAACTCAAAGACTATGCTTTTGTTCACTTTGAAGAAAGGGATGCTGCTGTTAAGGTGTTTTTTTAAATTTTGTATTCCTTTGACAAGATATCATCTCATGATGATGTGTCTTTAACTAACCCCTAACTCTTCTGCTATGTTAAGGCAATGGATGATATGAACGGTAGGGAGCTTGGAGGAGAGTCAATTGAGATTGTTTTGGCAAAGCCTCCAGACAAGAAGAGGAAAGAGCGTCAAGCAGCTCGGCAGACCACCAGGAATTCAGGGTGAGTTAAACCGTGACACATGGCTTGTTCTGTTTGACCTGTTTACATAATAAGGAATCAATAAATGTTACACTGTCCTTACCGCTGCAGGTATGACGACTACTACTACTACCCACCTCCACGCATGCCACCACCAGGCCGAGGTAGGGGTCGTGGGGGCCGAGGGGGCTATGCTTACCCACCAGATTATTATGGATATGATGACTACTATGATGACTACTATGGTTACGACTATCATGACTACCGTGGTGGCTATGAAGATCCTTACTATGGCTACGATGATGTGTACAGCATGAGGGGCCGTGGTACACGTCCCAGCAGGGGAGGTCCTCCTCCACCTAGGGCTCGTGGAGCACCACCAGCTCGTGGCCGCGGTGGCTACGCCCAAAGAGGCCCACCCCTAGGTGGTCCCAGGGGTGGCCGCGGGGGGCGCGGAGCCCCTTTCCAGCCACAGAGGGGCCGTGGTCCTCGTGGGGCCAGAGGCAATCGTGGGGGAAATGTCGGTGGAAAAAGGAAGGCAGACGTGTTTAACCAGCCTGACTCCAAGCGCCGCCAGACCAACAACCAACAGAACTGGGGGTCCCAGCCCATCGCCCAGCAGCCCCTGCAGCAGGGGGCCGACTATTCTGGTAACTATGGTTACAGTAATGACACCCTGGAGTTTTCACAGGATTCTTATGGGCAGCAGTGGAAGTAGATGCACCCAAAGGTATTTGGCAAAGTGGCAACAAAAAAAGAGAAAAACAACAAAAAGGAAAAAAAATCAGGAGATTGGCGACAATTTTTTGAATCACTTTTTATTCATCATCCCTCATGAAAAAATGTCTGTATATATCTCAGAAAAACGGACAGACCCCAGAATTGGCTCAAGATGATTGGCTGGAAAGCCTTTTGGCTGAAGAAATGAGCGTAACCGTTGTGGTGAATCATTTGTTACTTCTACGGTTACATTGGGACATGTGTCTTTAGAAAACACACAAAATCCTTTTATTGTTACTTTTTGTTCCTGATTCTTTTAAAGCCAACAATGAACATTTTCAAAAAAGTGGACATTCATTTCGAAAAAAGTCTGAAAGGACATTAAATAATGATATTGCCTTGCAGGAGTTTTTGTCCATGCCCCCTTCCCCCCCCCTCTCCTTCTTGTACTCCCTTTATTTGTGGTTTCTCATAGTTGCTTAGGGACTTGCTTGTAAATAAATGCTTATGGTTAGAGCTTCATATTTCATTTTTTGCAATGGTGGAGAAAAGAATCCACAGGAAGGAAGAAAACAAAGGTTTTGTAATGTTCAAAGTGTATGCCTAGCATTTCTAGAGATAGGAAAAAAAATTGTGTTTTTTTTTTTAAACTGATACCATAACTTCCTATGTTTTCTTTGAACTTTCCCAATAGGATTTGGTTTGGCTTACCTTAAGAGCCATAGCAGTTTGTTCTCTGATGGTCTTTGTATTTATAACTTTTACGTTTGTTCCGTTTCAATAAAACTCAGCTGAGCATCAGTCAATTGTCAGATACTCAAATTCAGTGTTGTCATTCAGTAATTGATTTGATTATTTTTATTTTTTTACCTCAATTCTCACATTTGGATGAAGATCTTCTTTTCCCGCTCAAATTTTCTTTTCCTCAAAGGATAAACCCAAAAGGCTGAAATTGTGCAGTCAGACAACGGGACAAGAGAACTTGGAAGGTGTTTGGAGGACACAATGATTAAACAGGATTTTAACCTTTTATTTTTCAGTGCATGTTACATCTCAGAATCTGCACTCAGAATTTATACAGTGATACCAACAACCATTAAAGGACTAAACAGTGACCAGTGTGACTCCTTGCCATTGTCCAAGATTGTGCCCATCTTTGTCCTTTAGCCTACCGTCACTAAATGCTGCTCTAACTCATGATTATTTAATTATAAGTACATTTTTGCCAAAAATTCTACTATTGGAAATCCTTCATTTTACAGTTTGCCTCAAATGGTTCCTCCCTGTTTTTCACCTCATCCTTGATTGTATCTCCACTCAGATTCAGCCAGAGAAACGTTTTGGCCAAGGAAGTGCTTTTCAAGTTAAGAAGTATAGTCGAGGAATGTTGTGTTGTTATACAATAGAAGTAATCTCGTAAAAAGTAAGTGTTTTAAAACAATTTCCTGTGTGAATTTGGTGTTTGTACGGAAACATCTACTGAAACATATACTGTGTTCGCCTGTCTGAATAAACATAAGATGAGGACAATCTTGGACACTGGTGAGATGGTACTCACACTGGTATGGACCTGAAACACCTTGACAACACATTTGAATGGATTTGTTTGCCGAGTTGTCTCCCAATTCAGTTTTAGTTCCAAAATCTGCGCCTCGTCTCAGCTTTTGAAGACACCAAGGATCTGACCATCCAAAGGGTTAAAACTCTTGAGACAATTTCACCTGTTAAAATGTTTTTAGCAACTGCCTTTTGGTACCATGGTATCATTGTATTTTGTTTCATGTGTCTGTCCTCTTATTCCAACCTGCCTAGGTGGAGAAGCATTGAGGGCGGCACCACTAGCATGAGGGACTCACCTGAACGGTACTCAAGGGTGAGCTCGCCTTGCACAGAGTACTGTCTCCTCTCCTGTAGCTAATTGTTATCTCTGGAGAAACACTAGCTATAATTATACTTTGTTCTTTTATTTATTTATTTTTTATTGTTTCCTCACCTACTTTACTGTAATGCGAATCAAGCTTTTTTTTTTATTTTGGAGGGGTGTGATTTTTCTTTTTTCCCCAGGATATGAAGATTAAAAGTCACTAAAGTTGACTGAAGAATCATTGAAAAATATTAAATTAATTGTCTCGTCAGCATTTTTCTGGGAGAAAAGTGCACATTTCCCTCACATAGTGCATATTGTTCCAAGTTAAAGAGCCAAAAAGCATTTATCTTTAGACTGGATTTAACAGCCAAAAGGCACAGTCAAGGATTTGGTAAGCGTTACAAACCCTGCAAGCACCTGTTGCCTGTCTTGGCTCACTGCACCAAAATGACCTCGGCTGTCTTCCCAGTGCACACACACACACTCACTCACACTCAGTGAATAGAGGTGGGGTGGATGTTTCCTCTCCTACGCCACTAGAGGAAGCTGTTCGTCATCAGCACGGCCGCTGCTCCATTGTCCCAATAAACGATGCTGCATTTTTGGCCATTTTGACAGTTGTAAATGTGTTAATTAATACACAAATAATTACTATTTGAGCTGCTTGTAAAATGTATTGAGATCTCAGTGGGGACAGTGGGCTAAAAATAGATGCAATTGGCAGATTTCAGAACAATGGATTTCCCTCAAAACTGGTGTATGTACCTTTTAACACCACCAGATGGTAGTAGGAGAGCCACATTATTTATAGTACACAGGTAAGACGGGGGTGTGGGGACCACAGCAGCTTCTTGTATCATGTCACACACATTTTGGTTTGTATTCAAGTGCCATCAAATGCTGGAGTGTCTTTAAAACAGCGTCTCATATCAGAACTGTCTTTATATGTTGCCTCTTGTCACCAGGCAGTAAAGGAGCTGCCCCCATCCATGTGAATGAGTTCACACTAATGGAAGGGACTGATTGGTAAGATTGTTCATTATCTGAACTCATTCTCAGAAAAGTCTCATGTTTCTGTTTTTTGGCTCTTTTGTTCTATTTGAAAACAAAGTTTGGTGTCCTAGTTGTCTCTTTATGACGTGCTTACTTCCCAGAGTAAGTTCTGAAAGTCACAAAACTGGCACATATATTTTTCTAATCTAACATATTACAAACTTTAGAGATTTTTCAATGTTTTCGTCTGTGTGGCCTTTTTTCTTTTTAGCTCTGAGCTTGGAGATGGTTCTCCACAAGGTGCACCTTGAGAATGATGTACCTGAGGTCCAGAGCAACCGCACAAGCACGAGCCGGCTTCGCTGTGTACAGAACAGCAGGCGACTGAGGTGAGAGGTAATTGCGGATAAGTTTCCACCTTCAGTCTCTTTTTCAATGAAAATGGGAACAAAAGTTACCTTCATAACTATTCAATCAAACCTAATTGCTAAGCCAAAAAAACCTTGAGATCACAAAATCATCATCTCCCTTTCAGAAGAACAATGAATCAGAGTGAAAAAAAACAAATCAAAGCCTGTCCCTCATTGTTCCCACATTAAAATCTGATAGATCCAGATTATTTTTTATCAGCACCAAATTGCCCACACCTGAAGAGATCTGTCCATGAAAAATGCCTGATATCTTTCAACAAGATCCATTAATTATTTCCTGGGAATGTTAAAGAAAATCCTGGATCTGTCCCTTTGTCCGGATCTGCTCCAAAACATAATGGGTTCTGCCTTGGCCCATCTCCCATCCTTCCAAGTTTTGTGGAAATCTGTTCAGCAGTTTGTGTTTAATCCGGCTGACAGACAGGTGAAAACCTCCACAACCTCGGTGGAGTTAATTTATAGTGATGAGAGAGTTAATTTACAACAGTAATTATGCAGTAAATTAGTCCTGAGAAATCCATTCTAATGTGTTCTGTTATCTTTCACTGCAGAGGCCTGGGAGGACGCAGCCGATGGTGGTGTCAGGATCCAGAGCTCGGTCCAGCAGACTGCTGCGCCCTCGTCCAGCTCAAAGAATCTGAACTGTAAAAAGAAATCATGTTTGTTTCTTGATTGTTCAATACATTTATTTCCAAAGTGAACCTGTGTGTTTGTATTTTTTTACAAAGGCTTTTTAATATGTGATATTTAATTTACAGCATTTTAACATCTTTAACTTTGACTTGTGTGGATCTTATTGGAAAGTTATTCAAAAGTTGTGCGCTCCACATTCAGAGCAGTTGGATGAATGATGGGTGAACAAACCTAATCAGTGCTGGACTAGAACTCGCTGACCCTGGATACACCGGGTTTAAAGGGCCAGTCCTGATGGAAAGGGCGGGAAGTGATAAATGTCTGCCCCATGCGCTCCTCGGGTTTGACCTTTTTTATTCCAGAAAAATCCAGACCAATCTCTAGTTTCCTCTGGAGGCGTGTTGATGTGAAATCCGGCTGTACTGTAGTTTGAAAACACGCTGACGTGTTCCAGTGTCTGACTCCTGCTCATGAATCAGTCTGCTCTTTAAATAACACGTTTATTTTAAACTCCTGGAAATGTAGCGGGACTTACAAACAGAACGTTTGAGCTAACCCGGAAGCGAATTCTCATTCAGTTCCGGCCTTTTCGAAATAAAGCACAATGCAGTATTTTAATTAGATAGCAAACAAATAAGTTTTGTAAAAGCTTCGCAGCCTTCGTCCTCATATTTACTGCAAGTTTTAAACCATCTCCGTGAGCTACAATTCATTTCACGTTTTTAAACCTTGCTCTTTTTCTTTTCTTTAAAAAATAAATAAATACCGATTCAAATATATAATTTAATATTTCCACAGAGTAAACGGCCCGTGTATAAATAAACCTAAAGTATTAGAAGAACTATTTTAAACAAAGTTCACACAAAAAAGTTTTCGATCAAATTAGCTCTGGGGTCACGTGGCGCCGCTACGTCAGATGTAAACCAGGGGCAAGATGGCGGCCGCCGGAGGAGAGCCTTCTGAGATTGTATCGGATGAATTATTTCAAAACTTCTACACGGAGGTACCAGGAAGCTCGCGTGGATTCGTGTGTGTTGAAAGTTGTTGTCGCTCCGCATTCGTCGGCTGACGTGTGTTTCTCAGCCGCGTTCGGGATTGTCGTGTACGAGGCCTCGCAGACGTGAGCATCGGCTAACGACAACAAGCTAACGTGTTCCTACCCAATGCTAGCAGCCGCACCACTGGAGATATGTCTTGATACACGTTCCCTGTAACTTACACAGACCCACAAAGTTTAAATTGTACCTAAATGTGAGGCGTTGTTTGCTCCCCCTTTAAAGTGACTGTATCCGGGGAACCCTCATGCTACATTCAATTCATATTTAGCAAACAAACCAGGTGACACATCCAGGAGAGAAACAGACTTCCATGACCGTTAGTCCCTGGTGTGGGGGGGGTGGGATAATGAGCAGTGACAGTGCAGCTTCAGACACAGTGTGTGGTTGTGTGTTTTATCTGTCAAACAGGTGAAGCAGATCGAGAAGAGAGACTCTGTGTTGACCAACAAGCAGCAGATAGAGAGGCTGCTCCGACCTGGAGCCTCCTACTTCAACCTCAACCCGTTTGAGGTGAGTCCACAGGGGGAGAAGTTCCACTGCTACTGGGAACTACTGCTCAGACTCTGTAGGGAACTAAGTAACGAGAGAGGGCTTTTAAACACAAGGCCATGAATAGTTTGTTTTATCCTACAACGTCCAGTAAACAAAAATAAACTAAATCAAATCAGTGTTTCACAAATACATTTGTAGGTTTTTCCTGATCAACAACAAGAAGAACTTTCCCCACAGTTAATCTGCCTCAGTTTCTTTAAAGGGATGGTTCACTGAAAAATGAAAATTCACTCATCTACTCAGCACTATGCCGATGGAGGGTGGGGGAAGTGTTTGAGTCCACAAGACAACAGCGTTACAGCAGAATCTGATACACTTGAAGTCGATGGTGACGGAGACTTCAGACGTAATAAAACAACAGGAAAAAAACCCCACAACATGCCCTCATGTTGCTCGTGTGGTGTCATCCAAGTGTCCGCAAGCCCCGACATTCAAATTCCACTCGAAACGAGGTCATTTCCACCGTGTTTGAAGTCTAACTGCCTCTGATAGCTTCCTCCGAGGTGCGTTCACAGAACCTGGGACACACCATCTTGTGGTTACGTCCGCTAGCTTAGCCACTTCCAGTAGTGGACTTTTAGGCTTTAAACACGGTGTAAATGACCTCGTCTTGAGTCGAATTTGAATGTCTTGCAGACACTTGGGTGACACCACACGAGCAGTATGGAGGCATGTTGTGTTTTTTCTGTTTTAATATGCCTGAAGAAGATGTCGCCTGGGCTAAAACACTGTTCACCCCTGAAACTGAAAGTGTTTTGTGGACTCAAACACTCCATCCACCCCTCCATCGGCATAGTGGTGAGTAGATAATGAATGAATTTTCATTTTTGAGTGAACTATCCCTGTAATGTCTTCATGCAATCACAGAGTGACTCTATGAGCTGAACCATCAGTTGCAGGAGTATCTTCTTTTCTGCTGAAGATACATGTGGCTCCTCATCATTCATGACGTTTGTTTGGTGTCGTTTAAGACAAGAACTCAAACAGCTCAAGTCCCTTAAACTTCTGCATATTACTTTGTGTTTTAATGAAAGTTTTTTTAGAATTCAGAAGAACAGCTTTTTGCTCAAAACATCACCTTGGTTTCGTGTCTTATTTGGGGAAAAGAATCTGTCAGTAAAATGCTGTTGTATTTTCCAGGTGCTGCAAATTGACCCCGAGGCAACAGATGATGAATTGAAGAAAAGATTTCGGGCGGTAAGCAGAAGAAGAGAAGTGTTGGAATAAATCATTTCAGTGTTTCTTCGTCGTTTTTGTTCCTAATTTCCTTTTTGTCTCTTCACTATGCAGTTGTCCATTCTGGTCCATCCGGACAAAAATCAGGGGGATCAAGATAGAGCACAGAAGTCCTTTGAAGGTAAATCCCTTCCACTTGTTTTTGACTTTTTATGTCAACAGTGAAATAGTAGATCCTGAAAGTACGTAGTGAGTTTAAGTTCTCCTGGTTATCTCCCTGTGTTCTAGCTGTGGACAAGGCATATAAACTCCTACTGGACCCCGAACAGAAAAAAAGAGCCTTAGACGTGATCCATGCAGGAAAGGAATATGTGGAGCATATGGTGAGTGTTCATCACATCCCCTCACTGTTCATCCTCTCATTCTCTAGCTTCTTGTTACTTCTGACTGGTATCTACATTTGCTTTATTTTCTGCCGCTTTTCAACAGGTAAAAGAGAAAAGGAAACAGCTGAAGAAAGAAGGGAAGTCGCAGGATATGGAAGAGGATGATCCTGAAATGGTGAGACAGTCATAACATGTTTTAACGAGATGGGATTGAAAATAGAATGACCTAAATCAAAACTGAACTGAAAGAGACACAGAACATTAAATTGAACAATTTAAAATTTGAAAAGGATTTAAAAACAAAAGGTTTTTATATTAAAAAACTATACTTCATATTTAAATAATGCCTTATCATACAGGTCCAGAATCTTAGTTCTAATTCTGTAGAAACTTCCCACATAATAATAAGCGGTTATTTAGCTGTTCATTTCTAGGATGTTCACTACCTAATATTTATTGACCAGTGTTTGTCATGTTCATGTCCACATTAAGTGTCTCTGACTCAATTTGTCCTTTTCCAGTTCAAGCAAGCCGTGTACAAACAGACAATGAAGCTTTTCGCAGAGCTTGAAATCAAGAGGAAGGAAAGGGAAACAAAGGACATGCATGAAAGGTAAATGACATGTGGAGTAATTCCCATCTGATCCGATGATTTCCCCTTTAAAACAAAAAAGCATGTTTATTCTGAACATCATGGATTTATTTTGATTTTTCTTAACTCACCAGGAAACGGGCGAGAGAGGAAGAAATCGAGGCAGCAGAGAAAACAAAGCGAGAGCGAGAATGGCAGAAAAACTTTGAGGTGCCTTCCTCGCCTTCCCGGTTACTCATTAATAAAAAAACAAATCACGATGATCTTGCTTTTGGCATTTCTTTTTTTCACCCCAGGAAACAAGAGATGGGCGTGTGGACAGCTGGAGGACCTTCCAGGCCAAAGGCAAGCGCAAGGAGAAGAAGAACAACAGATCCTTCCTCAAGCCTCCAAAAGTCAAGATGGAGCAGAGAGAATGATGACGTAAAACTGGACTGCAGTAGATTAAAAACCCACTTGTACTAAAAGAAAAAACTCACTTCTGTGTATCCTCACCTCGTCGTCTGCAGTTTAGCTGTGTAGTCGCCATAAGGATACTTGTCATGCCCTCTTAGTTTTGTACTTGGGGTTTCTAATGTACATATTTGTGATCTGGACCCAGAGATCATACCTTCCTCGTGTCAGAGAGATAAATGATGCATCTTCCATTTCTGTAACTGACGAGAAAAATGCGTGGTTTGTCCTTATGTTTGCTTTTTGTCCTTTATTTTTAAAAAAATTAAATAAAGCTTGGTGTTAACAAGCCAAACGTTCAAAGCTGAGCCTAAAATTTGTCTGAAGTTAAAAGGTTCAGGAGACTGTTATCAGATATATATGATTATTACAGATCACTTCACAAGTCAATACAATACAATACTGATCCGATTTACTCACACTCCCTTGAATATGCTGTAACAGCACAACAGGTAAATATCTCTGGACCTTCTACTTGTTCAGTTTTTATTTCCTGTCTTGATGCACCCGTCGGTTCTGCATGTTTTAAAACTATTCAATGAAATACTGTCAATAAAAACAAACATCTGACTGGTGTTTGTTGTACATACTTTTTCTATTTATGTTGCTTTTTGGGGGAAAAACTGCATAAAAATCATTTTACCTGCTTAGTTTCTGATTTGGATTTCAAATGATTCCACTAAATGAAACAAGCTCAGTAGTGAGGGAACTGGAAGAAGAAAACAATGACTACAAATCCAATGTATAACAGTTTAATACCTTATTATTTCATAGAACCATACACAAACAAAGAGTGATAGTGTACAGTCTGTAAATTATCAAGGAATCATGAAGAAGCACTCCAGTTTTTATGAATCAATGCTTTGTTTACAGGAGAATAAAGACAGGAATCCAAACAATTCAGGGAATCTGTCCTCGAAACTCTTGCTCTCACATGAGTGAACACTGATCTCCACCTGGGCCATGAGCAGGGTGAGCTCCTCCCATCCGTCCGTCCAGACTCAGGCCCTGAAAGGCCCCGAAGAAGGAGTTGTCCTTGGCTGGGCCCGATTTTCTGGCTGAGGTTTGCTGTAGGAGGAAGGATGAGGGATTTAGAGGCTGCTGAGTAAAAATCCTATTATTATTTTGTTTTAACTTTGAGGTCAGTGTGCACGTACCCTCGGAAGGCAGTGGTGGCTCCTGAAGTGAGTCCCCCTCACAGCCCTCTCAGTGTTCTTCTTGGCGAGAACAGCTTGTTGTCGTTTCCTTTAACACAAAGCACAGGACACCCTCAGTCAGTCACACGTGCAAGCAGCTTATTCCTGTGAGGAACAGTCTTATCCTCATTAAGTCTGATGCCAAGAGACTCAGCTGGACAACAAGACAGCGACTGAAATCATTCATCCCCTAAAAAATAGGTAGAGCAACAAATCTGAAAGTAAAACAGCAACGTAGCAGAAGAAAATACCAGTTGGAGCATGTTGATCCTCACCTTTCTCTCTTCAGCTCGGCCTGGTACACCCTGAGCCAGGAGTCGGGGACTTTCTGGCTGCTGCAGGGGAGGCTTCTCCTCCTGCTGATGCTCGACCTGCGGGTGAAGCTGCTCCTGCGGACGGACTCGCTCCTCTTGGCCCCTCTCTTGTTGGGGGAGCTTTTCCCCGACACGCAGCTGGTGAACTGTTTCAGGGGAGCACCCAGAGACATGAAGGAATCCATTCTCACAGTGTCGAGGCTTCTTTTATTTTGTGTGGGTCTTTTGAGGTCCCAGACAAATGTGGGTGTTGATGCTCTTCTTCAGTTTACAACAGGAATGAGGCTTCAATCTGAAAACACAAAGAACAAGAGCTGGAATGAACTGTGTCATTTTCTCATGCTGTTTCATTTCCAGTTTCCAAATAATGATAAAGAAAAACAACCTGAGCTTAATACTTAATTCAGCTTTATTACCTCAACCAAGGTCTTATCTCTTTGTTTGTTGGTTTGTTCGAATATAAGCAAGATTACACAAAAACTAATAAACCGATTTCCACAAAACTTGGTGGAAAGATGCGATTCTGGTCAAGTAAGAAAGACTTTAAGGATTCGGATCCAGGATTAATTCTTTTCCAAATACCCAGAGAATAATTAATGGACCTTGATTAAAACAGGCACATCTAGGGAACTAATATCAATCAGCCCTGATTCAATTTAAGGAGACTGTTGGGCCTTAGCATGGTTCTAGTTCTTGTTTAGGTCCATATCAGTGTAAAAAGTCAACAAATAACTAAATAGAGAACAATAATATAGAAATTAACACCGACAGACATTTGTTCCATTGTCTCCAAAAAGTAAAATAATTCTAAATCCTCCACATAGGTGGGTTCCTGCCACTTATTGCTGCCATATTTCAAAGGTGCAAATAAACACACACGCCTTAAAGAATCCGTGGGACTCACCTTGTTGTCTCTCGGGGACACAATCTGCTGCTCGTCTCATTTTGTTCTGTGTGCAACTCTGCTCTGCCACCGTTTAATCTGATGGGGATTTGACTGATGACACCACTGGTCCCTCAAACAGGATTATCTGCAGACGCAGGAGTCGCTCATCTCATTAACAGCAGAGCAGCGACAAACCTGCTCTGGAAAGGAAACAACAGCACCTGCATGTTCCCATTTGAGGCCTGGAAGAGCTCCCAGGCCATTGCATGTGCAGCAGGGGTTTGGATCTGAAACATGAGGGAAAGATGGGACAAGTCACATTGGAGGTTTCAGCAGTAAGCACCTGACTTGCTGAGGTAACAGCTGATGAGATCATGGGACAGAAGAGTCCAGACAGATGGAGCGTGGACGGGACGGAAGGTGGACGGTGACGCTTTTAGTGACGCACAGAGGTTTTCTTGCTTTCTCCCCAGGAAGACAGGAACAGAGGCCCTTCATTGACTGGGAACATGAAGCAGCTGAGTCACAACACTGAACAAATGACTCAGTTCATTCATTGTAGTGAGACCTGAATCAAGGTTAGAAAACATGTCACAGAGCCGGATGACTCAGCTTCTACCTATAACTGTGAATTTACACTTTTATAAAAGACTCCAGAGTGGTGACATCAAGTTGTGTGCTTTTCAGTGTAAAAGCAGCGTCATCGTGGTGCTTACTTACTTCTTGTTAACTTTCCTTTCTGTCTTTTTTTGATTTCTACTTATTTTACTCACAGAGTTGGATTAAAAATGAATTACCAAACAATCCAACTGTACAACTACCAGGTCACTAGTTAAATCAAGTTAAACTCCACAGTAGAGGCCCTAGTTTATATTATTGTTATTGAGGAGCCTTATTGCAGAGCTGTACAACAGTGACGTAGTAGGAAAGAAGTCCCACAGTGGTAGAGCGGCGTGTTACTGACAGATGGGGAAGCTTGTGTGACGAAGCGTCTGAGCACCTGTCGCAGCAGATCCTCTGAGTCAGTCTCTGCCTGACGGGGCGACAGCTGAGCTCAGGGTTTAGAAGGGAATGAATGAAGGTTAGTTGGGAACAACAAATAAACTATTTTGAAAAGTCACGGTCAGTGTCAGGGTCCCTGCAAAGTTTAGATTAAAAAGTGGAGACTTAAAGACACTTCAGGCTCCTGCAGAGCAGAGATTAGATCTCCACTATATTAACTTCAATTCTGTTTTCAAATCTTCTCTCTAAACTTAGTTTTACTGAATGATTTGGTTCTTTTAAAAGCTATTTTTGTTTCTTTTCCATTAATTTCAAGCAATGTTGAACTATTTTATTTATTGTCCTTTATTTAAAATGGTGTTATATCTTTTAACGTCTCTGATTCTAAATGCTACTGTATTATTTTCCTTGTCACTGATGATTTGTATTATTGTTTGTATCTGTCTTCTTTGTGGAGCACTTTGCTGTGGCTGTTTGGAAAGTTGATATACAAATAAAATGATTACTCAAAAATATAGAGTGACATCAAGTTGCATTAATATAATTTGTATAGAAAATATATACAAAAAAAAAGTTGTTGTTCACCTATCATTGTTAATATAATATATATATATACACGTTTTATTATATATTCTTCAGTCACTGCTCATTATCTCAGTGGGACTTTACCTTATCTCTCCTCTGTACTTCCTACAGTTCTGTCATTATAATTTAACATGTTGCATGTCCTTAAAAATCCATTAAAGATATTTGATATGTACATTACATTTATATTAGCCTATATTTAAACAGGATTTATTTAGGCAGCAGACTTTTCTTTCACTTTGATCTTTCTGGAAACCATCCAGCAGGAAGTGTTAGTCAGCGAAGACTCGGAGAGGAACCCAGACACAGCGGAGGTATTTAAAGACAGGACGCCTCCTTTTAGCAACCAGAGGCCTGAACCGATACTCAGAACACGTAAGCCTCTGGCAAGGAGGACTTTACTTTATTTCTACACAATGGTACATATATACAGTTTTATACGCTTTAATTTCTTACAAAAAAAACAATTCATTTACAGGTGGAGGTGGGGGGGGGCGGGGACTGACCTATTGGAACTCAAAATAAATACGTCGACAGGAGTTGTGTGTGTGTGTGTGTGTGTGTGTGTCTGTGGCTCCCACCAGGAGCTGTGTGCTTCACCTCGACCGGAATCACACATGGAAACAAAAGGCAGGTTCTTTTTTTGTTGTTGTGAGAAAACTCCCATGACTAATGCTGAACTATTAAAAAGACTCTGAGCAGAACATTAACATGGACGTGTCAACCACTCCATCCACACTTAGTCACACCCACACCCACACCCAGAAGAGCATTGCATAACATAAACAGATATCAATAAGACAGGCGTCAGAGGCCCGTGTGTGAGTGTGGAGTGTCCTTCACCATTATCATCTCATCGGCAAATAATAACTGGGACATTAAGAGCAATAGTCTCCATATAGGGAATAAACCTTTTATACATAAAAAAATAAACATGGAAAGTGATCTACGATGGAAGTGCTCACCTTTCAAAAACAAAAACTTCAGACACTTGCTTCTGCTGAAGATTCTTGCAATTTCCAAGGAAACGTGATATTTAACCATCACTGGTCTGCTGTTGGCATAATAGAGTTTTTTTTCTATGTAACTGCTCACATTTATCTGGGTGGAGACTCGTGCTGCATTTACAGCTCCGTCTCCTTCTGACCCTTTCCTTACACCTCAGAGTCGGAAGACATTTCTTTTTGGAGTCTTGCTTCTTTCCTTTAGAGAGCGGAATTATTGTCTTTACATGCTGATGGAATTGAAAGACGGACGGAGGGCGGGGTCGAAGGTGGTTCAGAAATCTAAAGGAAGACAGGAGCTGCATAGAGGGCTACTGTGGGTGCAAACATTCTTCCATGATTTTTGACCTCGACTGAGGCTGCAACCACGACAAAAGATTTGGTTTTTTTAAGTCTTTTGTGGGTTATTTTGGTCTCTGCAGCGAAATGAAAACATGCCTCTCGTGGCTGCAGAGGTGGACGTCACAGGGACGGGATGGAGGAGCAGGAAGTAACAGCGTCCATGCTCTTAATGACAAAACCGCATCATCTGAAGCCCCCAGTTCCTTCAACAGTTCACCTGTTCCACATTTATAGAACATGATCTCCTCTGTCATTCAGTCTCTGGAGACCCCAGGGTCACCGGCTGATGTCTCTGTTGCCCTCCCAGCTCTTGCTGCCCGTTGCCTCGCTGCTGCCGCCGTTCTCGAAGAAGGGGTGCTTGAGCGAGTCGGCGAGCGCCAGCCTCTTCGTGGGCTCGTACTCCAACATGCTCTCAATGAGGTCAAACAACTGGTGGTGCTCCTCTGCCTCCGACAGCAGATACCGCTGATGAAAGGACAGAGAGGAACACAAAAGAGAAAAAAAAGAGGTGGAGGGTGGAATATTGAGTGAATGTCAAGAGAAGAACAGTCGCACAAAACAAAGACACTTTTGTTCTTTCAGTACAAAGCACGTTTGTCACTTATCATCCCCGCTAATTATTCTTTTTATTCATTTCCCACTCGTCTTACCCGAAGAGGTTTGCAGTTTTCTCTGACGTATTTCCCCGCTGACGAGCTCTCGTCCCAGTCCAGACGACCCCGATAGAAATATTTCTGCTTCCTGAGAGGGAACGGACGTCAGTATGAGCAGCGTTCCATTGTGTGTGTGTGTGTTGATTTAAAAAGGTATGTTAAAGTGTGTGTTTTCTCACCTCGTCTTACGAATCATCCTAGAGGGCACTGGTCCGAGGATTCTCTCCATCATGGCCAAATGCTCCCTGTTGTCGTGAGTCTGTCAGGAGATGGA
The DNA here is from genome assembly GCF_022539355.2 of Hippoglossus stenolepis. Classification (NCBI taxonomy): domain Eukaryota; kingdom Metazoa; phylum Chordata; class Actinopteri; order Pleuronectiformes; family Pleuronectidae; genus Hippoglossus; species Hippoglossus stenolepis. The sequence continues at coordinate 6,872,600 of NC_061499.1, forward strand.
GAAAAAAGGTTCAGCAAACCAGATTCAGTAGCACAGAGGAAAAGACAGAACGAGACTTGATTTAGAAGATAATCAGGTTTAACTGCTGCTTCAGCTGCTACGAATAATTTGAGACAGTCAGAGCTCACAAATAACTCAAAGGACTTATTCTTACTGGGCTGAACCAACTGCTGCTACAATTACTATGTATGTGTATTTATTGTAGTATTGCACAGTATACATGTACAAGAGCGGTTTTGCAATACCCCGCGGTCAAGTCCGAGATTTTAAGCTGCTTCTCTGCTTCCTCTCATCTTGAAAATAAGAGCCGACACAAGTGTTCTTGCCAACCACTCAATGGCTTGTCCACAAAGCCTGCCAGAGTGGAAAGTGGGTGCTAGTATTTTTGGGTTAAGCTGTCTTTACCTCTGATATTACTCTGGTACACTCCAGGAATAAAGAAGAGCTGCAGAGCTACACTAAGATGTGAGGATCTCCCGGCAGGTGGATGCTTGGATGGTGTTTATTTGATAAATATGGGCCCAGATCCTTTTATTTTACCTACTATCTTAAAACATGGGTGAGGCCGTGGTGTTGGAGGTAACCTGCTGGCAGAAATAGAAAGTTGTTGTACCTGAAACAAGGTGAAGCCCAGGTAGTATTCGAACAGGATACACCCAATGCTCCACACGTCACAGGGATGGCTCCAGCCCAGCTCTGACGGACACAAACACACAATGAAAACATACAAAAATGTCATGTATGGAGGGTGCACCTGTCTGGGTTCAACGCTTATGGACTAATTTCCTTAAATTAATTTGGATCAGAGGAATCAGGGTGGGGGTGCTGAGCTGTGCTGGTTTCCACTGATAGGACGCAGCCTGTTGCTACAAAAAGTTCCAGGTCGTGCCAACTGAGCTGCTTATCTGGAAACTGGTTTCCCCGAAGAAACCTGTGGTTAGTAGAAATAACCGCTCGTGTCCTCCTGGTATTTGGTGTTTTCAATGACAACAGCTCGCAGTCGTTCTCACCTAGTATGACCTCAGGGGCACGGTAATGCCGCGTGGACACAATGGTGCTGTGGTGCTCGTGGTCAAACGTGGCACTGCCGAAGTCCACCACGCGTACGGCCGTGCTCTTCACCGTCCGCTCTTCACGTTTCTGCAGGCAACAAAACACAAGTTTCTACCACAACTACTGACTTTCATACAAATTCTTGAGCAAACTGTTTTTAGGTGTGTAACAGAAAACAACAATGTTTGTTTCCTTTGCATTCCTCTTCCGCGTACCTTCTCTACATTGTAGGACATGGTGAAGTCTGAGTTGACGAACAGGATGTTCTCAGGCTTCAGGTCTGTGTGCGTCAGCTTGTTGTCATGGAGAACTGTGGAGGACAATGTTGCTTATTTAGTATTTTGCAGTGAACTGTAAATGCACTTAAAGCTATAACCCATCTTCTAATCACTTAATGAGCTTATCTTAATTCCTTTCAGATCAAATGAAATGTTGTTACAACACAAAGTATATTAATAAAATATGTTTAAAAAAATACTCCAATGAGAAAGACCATGACAACAACATTTAAAAAAGTAAAAGAACATAATCTGTAAAGATAATGACATTTTAAACAGTAACTCAACAGCTTAATACACTGGGGCAGGATTTACTCAGTATCGTTTGTTCCTGAGAAGTTATTCAAGTTAAGAATCAGAGATCACTTTGAAGCTGTGATGCCCTCATGTGGTTACAGGCCGTCTATTGCAAACAGCTGTTTCTACTCCAGTCACTTCCATGCAGTCAAATGATGAAAAGACTTCACTGAATGAGGGCGTGTTTGTTTTTGAGACATTAAAGTTTCATTACATGAGCCTTAAAATGCTCTGTTTGTTATTTAAACTGCACAGCAATATGTTAATAGTTCTATTTGTTGGATTTTTATTCCCCTATGGTCTTTATGTCCTAAAATCAAATAGAGGACATTAAAAAAACGTACACTTCACAGCGAGACAGATCTGGTAGGCCATGTGTCGGACCTGGCCGATAGAGTACGGCAGGTAGTTGTTTTCCTTTAGGAAGTCGAAGGTGCTGAGAGCGAGCAGCTCAAAGGAGATACACATGTGACCGTGGTAGTCGAACCAGTCGTACATCTGTACACACAGGCTGCAGGGAACAGAGAAAACAAAGGTTAATGGCTGCACACACTTTTTACCTTAGATGTTTACATAGCACTTTGCAACTGAAATAACTTGGGGCTTAATGTCTAGCCCAAAGACACTGCGGTAACCAGACAGGAGGAGGAGCAAGGCACTGAACCGTCAGCCCTGCCATTAGTGTACAACCCGTTCTACCACCTGAGCCAGAGAGGCCCGCAGCAACACAAGAGGTTTGGCAGTGATGAAGTGGATCATTTATACCAAACAGCAATAAACTGGTACAGCAGCTAAATTTAAGATTTTTTAAAGAGGCTGATGTCGCACAACATTTCTTGTAAACTCTCAAAGGTTTCTAGGAGAGAGAGAGAGAGAGGCCTTTACCGAAGCCAATGACATGGACAAAACTAGATTGTCAATATTGGCAAATTTCAGTTTTATCACCAAGTTTTAATAAGTGAAATAAAGTTAGTTCTAGCAGTGTTAGTTACTTGTAAAGATCCTTCATTTGCAGCAGCAATGTACTCAGTCGAAACTCACAATTTGTTATCAGGGTCCTTCTCGTTGATCTTCTCCAGGACATTGATCTCCAGACGAGCGGCTTCCTTGTACTTCTCCACATTTTTGATAATTTTCAGAGCAACACGGGCTCCTCCCCTGTAAGAGGTAATTAAACACAAAGTTACATTACGTTTGTATCAAAACCGCACTTAGAGAAGATGCAGTTCATAGAAAAGAGCCTGGATTTCAGACCAGAAAGTAATAATGATTTGTTTGCCTCCACGGTTGAAACATAAAAGCTAATAGCTTGGCAGCAAAATGAAGGAGTAACTCCCTTCAGCAGCTCCAATTGGTGAAAAGATATTATCCTGGAATCTGTGTATGTGTCAATATCTGAAGACTCTGACCATGAAAATAAACTAATTTCTAGCTCTGTCAGGAGACAATATATCTTTTAATAGTTAATATATCAAAAAGAGAAGCACAGAATAACTCATTTGGGGAACTGATGTGAAGATTTTACATAAACGACAACAGACCGGAACAGTGAACCACAGTGGTAAACTATAGTAAACATGGATAAAATATATATCTATTCCAGTCATGTTGCTAAAGTCTAACCCCTGACAAACACAACACAGCCCAGTGAGCAAATATTCCCTACTGGAGTTCATGGAAGTAGGACCCCAGAGACTTGACAACTGTTGATTTCCACCTTTAACTGACACACAAACACACATACACACCTGCGATGGTCAATGCACTGCATCACCCTCCCAAAGGTGCCTTCCCCCAAAGTGCTGACAATCTCATCTGCAACACCACACAGAGAGAAAAGGAATAGAGGGGGAGAGCAGGGAAAGAGAGAACAGGAGCATTAGACATGTGGACTTGAGCAGAAAAACAAAATGCAAAAGTGTAGACAGGCGTATCCATGCTAGCGCCCATCCCCTTTTCAAACGGCTGCCTACTCAAATCTGGCAGACTGGACACACTTGGAGGTAAATCTATGATAATCGGATGCGTTGCTCTACGACAAGGGGGCAAATGTAAAGCGCTCCCTTTCTTTGATGACCAATTTGCAGCCATCGAAAACGAGAACACATCCTTTCGAGATGTGGTCGTCTCTGTAACATTGTGCATGTGTGTGAAACTGGGAAAATAATTAATACTCAACAATGATCCTGCAAATAACCAAAGTGTTAGTATATATGTTCTGTCTGATATGTGCACTGGTTATACTAGAAACAGGCTAAATAGGTGATGTGCATGTTAGAAAGACCAAAATAAACCAAACCCTGAAACCTTCATGGCTAGCTGAAGTTAAAGACCTAAGCTTTAATCTAAAACACATCAGAGGCAAACAGCTGCGAATGGAATTCTACGTTTAGGGAAATCAAGTAACCTGTGAAACATAGGAGATGCTCCACAGCTTAAAATCCTACAACGAAAAGGGGAAAAGTATCTAACATCCCTCCTTAAACCTTCTTGCAATCCACCCTGCTATTTCAGCTATTAGAGCGAAGAGCATTCTAGCAAGGCATCATCATCAGGCACTCCCATGTCATGTAAATGCTCTATGCTTTAATACTCATATGGAGAAGGGTTACGATAGAGTAGTGGCAGTGAGTACATCTCTCTTGCAGGACGTCCCCACTCCGACAGATCAGGTGCCCTTCCTCGTCGTCCCTCACACTCAGTGCCCGCGTCCGGCTGTCGCTCCGCTGTTTTCACACCCAAACCGCCATCAGCAGGTCACGACACGACCAAAGGGAACAGGGGGGGTTTCAGGGACAGCCGCAGCCATGGCGTCAGGCGGCACAGGCAGACGAGGAGGGAAGAGGAGGGTGGTGTAGTTGATGTAGTTGTGGTTGTAGGTGGGTTTGGTGGTCATGGGGCGATTCACGCATGACACCACGTGAAGGAAATATATAACGATAGGGATATAGTGCAAGGGAACAAGTCAAAGATCACATGTTGTCCTCTGCTCTCCACCCACCGCCCTCTACCTTTAACCCACAGCTGCTTACAAACAAGGAAGCAACTGGCACATCCATTCATCAACGCAGACACCAATTAAGACAGAGAAATAACTTACTCAAAAACTTATCAGGCTGACTTTTCAGATTAAAACAAGATGGAAAAGAAAATGAGAGGACCAAATGTAATCAAGCAGGAAACAGAGAGAGATAACACCAACATTTATACTATATCTAAGTCAACCCCTTGCTCACGTTAATGTTTACGACCTAATAAGCAGATGTGGTCAAATATAAACCACACAGAAACTGCATTTCAGTAAATCAATGACATTTTAAATGCCAAAATCTACTTTCAGTTTAAATCCGAATTTAAGCACGATGTTTGGTAGAACATTTTCACTTTTTTCAGGCTATCTGCACTGGAATTCACTGGTGGCCATGGACTGACGGGACAGGCCTCTTCTAATTCATCTTCTAAATCCAGTGTTACCAAAGGTGGGGCCACAGATTCTGGATTGAGTGGAACGAAAGATGCGATAAGAAAGCTACGGTGGGTGTGTGTCTGAGGAGCGGCAAGAGTTAATGGTTGATCATTAATAATGAAAAAAGTGTTTGCACAAAAATGAAAATGCTCTGCCAAAAAGAAACGCCAATTTAAGCAAAACCCACTTGGGGGGAGAAAAAAGAAAAAAAAAATACATAAAATAAGACAAAATAGAACAAAAAACAAATCATAAAGATTGTACTACTTACCGATTCCAGGAGCTGCGGAGTAGAAATAGTTAGGGAGAGAAAGAGACAGAAAGAGCTGAGTGAAAACAGACAGGAGAGGTGGACAGAGAGAGGATGAGGAGAGTCAAGACACAATCTCAGGGCTGGCTGTACTCACCGAGGAGGACGGGCTATAGGACCTGGTTCTACGCCGCCTTCGTTTGTGCTTACGCCTGCTGCCTTTCCGCCTGTACGACTCTTCCCGTTCCCGCTCTCGGCCGCGTCGGTAGTCGTACATGTTCGGGGTGAAGACGCGTGGATAGTAAGTTTCGGCTGCTCCATGTGGCTCCCGTTCTCTTTCGCGGTCCCGTTCGCAGAATCTTCTGTCAAATGGCCGTTGCTCCGTTGAGCGATTGTCAAAACTACGACTGAAAGAGACAGTCACATATTTAAAAACATACAGACCAACCAAAGCTAAAAAAAAAATGTCAACATAACACACATACCTCCTTGATCGTACAAAGCTTCCCTCCGGTCTGTTTCCCCGCCCTCTTCTGTCTCTGTCACTGCTGGAGGAGTATGTCGGTGATCTTCTGTGTCGGTGTCTTCGCCCTCTGTCTCTGTCCCTGTCTCTTTCTCGGTCTCTGTCTCGGTCTCTGTAGCGGTCCTGGTAGCTGCTTCGACTGTCCCTGTCCGAAGACGAGTATCGTCTTGTGTGAGGCATCTAGAGGATCATTGGAGATGGACATTTAAAAAAAAGCATTATTAAGAATATTAAAAAAGAAAGAAGACTGACAGCCAAAATGAAAATGAAAATGATAGCTGCAGGGAACACCTGCTGTCAACGGCACTTTACATTTACTCCTGTTCACATCTTTGTTTTTGCCAAGTAATCACAGAGATAACGACAAACACAAAACACATGAGAAACAGCAAAACGTTTTAAAATCTGATTTAAATCAATTATGTATCGAACCTTCTCACTGTGCTTCCACAAAGCACAAGCAATACATCGGTGTATATATCAGACTTTGGCTAATATCACCATTGTTGAAAGTTATATTGTGATGATTATTAATAGTGTCTTTTACTAAGACTGTATTTAAATAGATCCCATTGAAACCAGGGGGCTGACTTGATGACAGCAGCTTAGTAAACACACAGTCTGAGTGGGAGACGTGGTTGTGCAGGAGGCCTGACACACATGTGAATCCAGGAGAACCCACACAACGTGAATCCAGAGGAAGCCATTGACACTCAGAGACAGTCGCAGGTAAACAGACAACTGTTGAGGTGCAGGCGGACACGCACGAAGCGACGCCACACACACACACACACCGATCACATGCGAGGGAGGGGGGGACACATCCCAACAACACTGTGGCGTGATCATGATGAAACACCGACAACACAACTGGCACAGATGCGACTGTAAACAACGAGTTGACCTGAGCTCAACGAGCAGCTAGCAGTTAGCTTAGCTGGATCCCCCCCAGCCACAACAACACGTTACAGCTTCACAACACACTTCTGTGCGGGTCTGTCTTCATCACCAGGAAAACACTGGCGTATCAGAATCACAGCCACTTACGTTGTTGACCTCACGGAACCCCTTCGTTGTTAAGTATTACAATCAGATATTCCCCCAGTTTACAAACAACACGTTCACTGCGAGCGTCCGTATAAAGTCTAAGTAGTTCCCTAACTCTCCAACAAGCGAGTCGTAGCTAGCAGGTCCCGCTAGCAGCACCGATTGATGTAAATAATTTGACCGCCATCTTAGCCACACAGCTAGCTGCTCACGCTAGCCCCGCTGAGCTAGCTGTTAGCGCGGGGGTGGGGGGGAGGTACCGTGGCCCTCGCTCGACGGCACGAAGCGGCTCCCGCGCGTCGTTATTCACCGTTTTAGCAGCGAGACCCGTGCGTTTGTCCCACAAGAAATCCGTGATGGCGATCCACGTTTCCCCTGCTATGTCGCTGCTCGGACGGTTGGAAGCTGTGTCGCTAACAGGCGGGCAGCCTCTCCCCCTCCGGTCCGCTCGGTGCAGCTGATCCTGGATCAGAGGAGCTGACGTCTCCCTGCAGCCGGAGGACCGCGCACTTAGCTCCCGATTTATAATTCATACAAAGTTCGAGAATTAAAACCCACGTTGGAATGTTGTTGTTCAAACACGAGTCCAAAATTTTAATTTGATTAAATGTGATTTGGATAAAATTTGACTATTTGTCTTTTTTCAATTTGCAGATAATAACTTTGAGTGATTATCTGATATATTTTATTATTCATTCATTTTGTTATTTCCTTTTAAAATGTTATTATCATCACCACCATATTTTTTAGATTATTTAGAAATTGCCCTCCGGAGACAAGTAAAGTTGTTATGAATTGAATGGACAGGTCATTAAAACAATAATAATAATACTCTGTTTATTTGGCACATTTCAAAACGGTTAAGGGGATATTCAAGTTAAAATAATTGAAGGCAAACAATAGGAAACAAACGCAATTTGAAGATTACATAACAAATAAAACTGAAATATAAAAATACAGTTATTGCAGATTTAAATAAAGAAAGAGTAAAAAAACAAGTAAAACTGTAAACGCAGTGGTAGGATTAAGATGGAGGATCTGTCAATACTTTTTACGTGATGCAAAATTTGTATCAACTTTTCCCCTAAGCTGTCTTGAATTTTACTTGTCTGTAAAAAGTTTGGTCTTTCAATAATTTAGAAAAAGAAACTCAACATTTTGGCAGATCGTTTTTTTACGTAGTAGGTCACAATGTTAAATTCATAACACAAGATATGTTCCAACATTTTAATTTCTTGGTAAAAATAAGCTTCCGCAGTTTTTTATGTACATGTACATGTAAAACAGCCGATGCTTTCCTCATAACATTAAAACAATCAAATTAACTTAAATAAAATAAAACAATTTTTATTAAGGCAGAAACACAAACACACACACAAAAACACAAATTAAATACAAAAACACTTCATGTTTGACAGTTTCCGGACATTACAGCCAGTGAGGAACCTTTAGCACCTGTGAGTCCAGTGAGGCAACGTACATGAGACCAATACGGCCTGGTTTGTTTTAGAGGAAGAAGTTCATTTATGGTTGGATGAGGTAGATTGTTTACTTGTCACCTTTTCCGACTCCAACTGCTTCCTCATATTAATCATGTGTTTCAAGCGCATGGAGCCTCGGTAGATCCACTCCTTGTGTTGATCTTCCTGAGCATGAGAACACATAAACCCCGTAAGTGACACAATCTAAACGACAACAGATGGACAACAAATATATAAAGAATCCAGCTGAAAATTACCTGAAAAAGGACATGGATCAAGCTGCTGTCGACCATCACCACCTCACACTTCTTCTGGACGCCGTTGTGTTCCGCTTGGACGATCTCTCCCTGCGGATAGTGGGTCAGCAGCGGGTTTGGCCAGCTATTCAAATAGCCCTTCATGAAATTCTTGTGGGTCGCGTCTGGAATATCGTCCAGAGGGTGGGACACTGTGAAAAAAACAACAACAACACGTGTCACATAAAAACATTTGGTGTGACTGAAGGGACAGATTTCTGCTGAATGTACAAGAAGTATAAGCTCTTCAGTGCATGGGTGACCATTCGTGGGAGCTGTGTATCAGACTCTGAGTAAAGAAACTAAGCCGATTGATTGTCCTGAATCATAACCCAGATCAGCCAAAGTGCTTCTTCACCAACAGACCCAGCTTTCCAACAACAGCTGTCACACTGGACCGAGCGCACCTCACCAGCGTCACTGAAATAAATCCACAATGACAACTTTAATAGGTATGGACCTAAACTCACATGGTCGGCACACTAGGTGAATACCATGTAAGGGAACGTAGATCGGAGTGTGATCGTCAATAAAGACCAGGAACCTGGAAAATGGAAGAAAAAAGGAAATTAAACAGTCAAAACCAAAGTTAAATAGAAAAACTGAATCATCTCTATTAATCACACTCACACACAGACCGAGACACAGACAGAAACGCCGACACACACACACCTCATTTTGTTTTTCCTGCTTGGCAGCTCTGCCAGGACTCCAGGGGAGTAGGAGTTCTGGTCAACTTTACACTTGATGACCACACGAGCGCCGACAAACAGCTGCTCAACACTTGGCACTTGTTCCAAGGCGATGTGGTGAGCAGACACGAGGCTCTTCCCCTTCTCTACAAAGTTAACCTTGTATTTCATCTTCCCATCTTCTGCCAAGACAAAAATAAAAAAATTTAAAGCACAGAACAAACGTGATGCACTGTATTCCACGTCGAGCTGCTGAATAGATTAAAAAAATATTATAAAAATTCGAACCCTTTGTTTGTATTTCCGCGATTTTGCCGGGTTGCCAGATCATGGGCCTCCTCCTGGCCAGGACTTTCATGTTCACACTGAGCTCTGCTTGGGGAACACTGGGAGGGTCCTTAGTGATGTCATCAGATTGGCAAAATGCTGTTACTACGCACGCAGAGCTTACTCCTGTCAGTACCAAAGGGAACAAGTGATTAAACAGACCGGTGCAATATAGATGCAACAAACCCACATGTTTTCGTTTGTTGTGTTATTTACCTTTGGTGTTTGCAGGCGGTGACGATTCTTTGGTTGGGGTTTTCTCCCCTTGCTCATGTTCCGTATTCTCTGGTTCCTTAGCTTGGGGTTTCAATGTTTTTGCTGCATCGCTATCGGCATCAGTTTTAGTGTCGGCTTGGTCCCTTTCATGCCCTGTCACTTGTTTTTTCTTGGACACTTGATCAATTTTCCTCCTCTTTTTTGACCCAGAGTTATAACTTTGACATTGTGAATCGCTGGATTCTATTTCTGGTTCCCATTGGTCATCAGAATCTGAATCGCTCAAGCTTTCATCATCACTGGTGGACATTGGAGGTGTTGGAGGACGTAAATCACGGATCTGCCATTCAGGCAGTCTGGTCAAGACCACCACTGGTTCCTTCATTTGAAAACGCTTTCTGCTTCTTTGCGGATTCTTACTGCCCCGTTGCTTTGGTAACAGAGGACTATGGCCGGTAACAGCTGGAGAAAGACGGGCTTGAGTCCCAGATTGAACTGACTCACAGGGAGATGGAGGAATATGTCCTACAAACATAAAAAGCACAGGTTAAACAAAAAAGGACACTAAAATAAGCCAGTTTGCCTGATTGAAAACAAATGACGTGCATCTTACCACTACCACCACTGCTGCTCTCGTCATCATCAGAATCTGTGTCTCTGTACTCCCATCCCAGCAACGAGTACTGTTTCCTCACAATCGCTTCACATGATGCCACAGACCTGCAGGACATCAGGACATTAACCCAAAGACAATATGAATCAGGAAAAGTACATAGAAAGTACTTAAAAATAAAAAAAAATGTTTTAAATGCAAATACATTCAAATATTTCCATGCAGAACTTAATGTCTTGTACGCAAAGGAGTTATGTTTATGTCTGCGTTTGTTTGTTTGTCAGCAGGATTGAATAAACATAAACACAAATATAAACATGAAATGCTGCAAAGACATGAACAGTGGTTGTAATAGTAGAGTGTGTGTGTGGCTCTTAACTTAGCGGATACTAAATTATGAAAGTCCTTGAGGGTAGACATTACAATGTACCACTAGTTTGCTCTTTATCTATAACCTTGGGTATTGCTTGGAGGGACGGTTGTACGTGTGCAACACATAGGAGATAAAGTCAAACTTTCCTCCACAGCAGGCACAATGCAAACACAATGTAAATATTATAAATGTAGTGAATTAGCTTTATAGTGTAGATACAGCACTCACTCTTGGAGCTTCAGTAGATTGGCGTCCATCGTCTGTCTCCTCTCCAGCAGCGACTGCAGCTCGTAGCGTTTCTGCAGCATGTCTGGGGGGAGCAGCCCGTTCTTTTTTACCTTCGCTCTGATCCACTGTCGGAGTTCCTCTTTGCTCATCATCGTCTCGTCCTCCTCCATTCTCACTGCAACACACACACACGTAAAGAAAAAACAAACTAATAAAATATAAAATCCTTTTATACAGTCTATGGCACAAGAGGAGAATTAATACCACCAAATAATATGTTCTGTTCCAATGTTCTCTGCCAATAATGTGATATGGTATGAAATAGGGCTTTTGCATTGCATTCCCTGATTTGACCTAATTCTACTTTTATGACTATCTTTTTATTATTCTCTGATATTTTCAAGTATTCTAATGTGTTTGTCTTATATTCGTACGGGACTCTGTAACTTTGTTTTGAAAAGAGCTATGTGAATGAAGATATTATTAAGTATATGTTATGATATGACATGATTTTCCATTGCACATATTGATATTTTTTCTTACGTTGATATATATTTTGTATTTTGTATTTTTATTTCAAAACTCTTAAAGCACGGTACTTGTAGCGGAAGGCAAAGTAAGAAGTTCATGTACAGGACTGTATATGACAAATAAAACACTTTGAACTTTATAATCTATTAAAGTGGTCTAGTCCTTTTTGGCTCCATTGTTTTTATGGCCCTTTGTGTGTTTTACTGACTGTTACTTCCTGTTTTTATCTTAATGTTGGCTTTGTAAAGCACCTCGTAACGTTGGTTTTTAAAGATGCTTCATGAATAGAATTTACTTACTCGCATAAATAAAGTAGCAGTGGACCAGGGACATAAAGACAAAGAAGAATCCCTGTGTTTTCTAGAACCTGACAGATAAACTGCCCTTGATATATTATCAGATGCTTTTAAAACACATTTTATTTGTTGGAAATCTTGAGTTGATTTTCGAAGTGAGCGTACAATCAAATATAAATGAACACACACATACTTAAGCATCACCTGAGCGCGCCCCCCCCCACACACACAATCACAATCCCAATCTTGATGAAACACGTTTGAGAGCCGCTCCTCGTCTGTCAGTGACGAAGATCCGGGATTAGACAACCCGAACCACCGCTTCCTCTTCATCCATGACGGGCTCGCTGATGTAGAAGTTGTGAGTTTTTGTCGAAAGAGCAATAAAGTGAAACTTACCTTCGTCCAGCTTCCCGTGTTTTCAATGGCGGCGTCTTCTTCGCCTTATCCTGGCGCTGCACCACAACGGGATAGGCTCACTGCTGCCCACTAGTGGCTGAACACATGACCAACCATGTGTAGTCATGTGTTTGTGAGCAGATTGACCTCTGTGTGTATTCAGCAGTGGTGGAGGTAGTACTCAAACATTTCAACTAAGTAAACAAACAAATAAATAGACAAAAATGCACTTAAGTAAAAGTACCAATTTAACTTTTCAGTAAAAGCACTTGCCGATACATAGTGGGCCTGAACCACCTGGTTGGACCCGGGGCGAGGTCCCTACAGCACTTCTCTACCCTGACATGAGGAGTGTGTGTGTGCCCTAAGGTCGTCAGTAATGTTGCTGTGGTGTGGATACGCTGGAGATCACCTTCTGGGGCGTAGCGGTGTCGTCTTCGTGAAGAAAACTACGTGTTGGTGCTTGGTGCGTTGCCACAGAAAACTCAACAACACATGATGCTATCAAACGACGCTTTTTATTAACGAAAAACCTTACATAACGGATAACAGGGGTTTTCCTATAAGGAAATACACGGAAAATAAAAGCGGTTGACATCAAAAGTCAAAGGGTGTCATTCGTCACAGGTTTTTCCTGATACTATTCCTCACGCTCACTTGCCATGTACGCTCTGGTTTGATGCCTTAAAAGCGAGTAGCCATCTAGCCTCCTATGGTATAAATAGCCTATTTACCAATTTCTCCGAACTGGTAATGAACATCAACTCATGCACGTGTTGGATTCTGTGGCAGACGGCCAGAGTCTGCTGAAACAGCTCGATTTTTGACTGTGCTGCACTGAAACCGGAACCGCCCGTAATAAAACCACAACAGTTTTGCTCTGAGAGGCCCCGACCCCAGAGGAACGTTAGGGGAACTCCGGTTAGAGAACTTGTCATGGGCCTTAAGTAGAACTGTGAGGGACTTTTCCAGTAGAGACTCTTTGACACCCTTCTCACAACATTACGAGTAAATAATAATAAAAAATGATCAATACAACAATAAAAACGAATATAAAATTATAAAAGAGATTGTTAAACATATTCAAAATAAAACATAAATTATTAAGTGACTAAATGTAATAAAAATAGATTTAAAAAAAGGATTAAATGATTGATTAACAAATGAGCTAATACTTCATCTAGATAAGCAATAAACAAATCGTTATTTTTCTGTCATCACAACACATACTTGTTATGAGCTTAATGCCACTGGTGTCTTCACTTAAGGATGGAAACCTTCATCAATTCCAGGATTTTCAAACAAACACATGATTATGGACTCTGATATTATCTTAACACAAGAATACAAATAAAGGAGAACACACTTTCAGTCTTAATCCTATTTGGATACTTATATAGTGAAAGTGATAGAAGAAAGCTCAATATAAGAAGTTGATTGCAAATGAACGCATTTCATCCTTCTTTGGTCAGACAACTTCCTGTCGGTGCTGCTTTGGAGATTTTCCTCCTTTAGTTTTTGTTTTTGGTCTTTCTAGCTTTGTTTTCTATTCATATGAGCAAAGACGTAACCGCCGGTCATACGATAAATAGGTCAGGTCCTGAGACCAACCCACTATATTTAATACAAGTAAAGTGACAAAGCAAATGAAATGGTTGCATATAATCCTATTCTTCCAACAAGCGACAGGTAACTGAAGGCTTGTAGACTGTAGCACATATTAAGTAAAGTGTCGGACATGTTTACGGACACAGCAGAAAAGAACACATTTGAATAAGGTTTGAAAAAATGGTATGTTTAATACATTTCTTTAAATGGGGCTGACAATTGAGCCAATAAACAATGTAGAATTTTGTAACAAACAATAATACTACTACTAATTTAAATAAAATGCAATATTAAATAGTGCAAATCCACTTGAATGGGTTCTTTCTTGACACACGTCCCACCATTCCACCAAATTTAATGGGAATTCATTGAATTCTTTTGCAAAATTTAGCTGGAAACAATTTACCAAACAAAAAAAATTACAGGAGTGAAAACATGATCTCCTTATTAAGGATATTTAGAGCCAACAAAATAGCGATGCCTAATTCTGTTTTTCCAGCTTCCCAAAAACTTGCAGCACGAGTGGAAAAATGTATAATTTTATGTAAAATTGCTCAGGATGCATCCCATTTATTTTCCCGTTTCTTGCGGCTTTTATTCAGAAATCACTTCCCTTCATTCTCTTTCGATTCCAATATCCTACCCATGTGTTGCTGCAGTCTTACAGAGCCACGGTAGATCCACTCCTCGAGTTGACTCTTCTGAGTATGAGACATAGACACCACATTAAGTCAAAACATGTCACATCGAAACGACAGGACATTATAAGAGCACCAGCCGTCTTCAGTGATACTGACCTCAAAAAGGACCAGTATCAAGCTGCAGTCGACCTCTTGCACCTCACAACTCTGTTGGACTCCATTCAGCTCGACATGCATGGTCTGTCCCGCTTTGTACTGGGTTGAATGTGGGAAGGGCCAGTCCCTCAGGTACCGCTTCATGAAACACTTGTGATGGTCGTCAGGAAGGCTCTCGAGGACGTCCTCCACTGTCGCAAAACAAACAGTCCGTCACTCTGGATGGACGTCATCCCAAAAAACATTATGTTCGCCTGATGTAAACCAAACAGGGAGCTACTCTTTGCTGCAGAGTTACATGAGGACAGAAACTCCATAAGGTTCCTTAAAAGCACCATTTCACACACACACATGATGAGACAACAACAGGGTGAATGACTTGTACTCTTCAGAGCTCACATGATTCATTTTGCACGATGGACATCATGAGTTTTTCTCCAATCATATTTAATCACCTCTGCTTTTCTGTTTATTTCAATCAAGCTCTTCTCAGGGAAATGCATCACTTCCTTTCCAGCTGTTTCACAATAAAATGTTTCAAGCAGCTCAAGGGACATCATTTCTTCCTGACTTCACTTTTAATGTGAAACATAAGCCGGAAAAAGTGAAAAATATTTCTGTTAGAGAAAACAAGCCCAGAGAAAAAAAAAAGAGTAATGACAATGACATGATTTTGGATTTTGTGATGTTGACATTAATGAAACACTGAATTTATCAAAACATCATGGAGGGGGATTTAAGTTCCCATTGACAAAAAACAGCATTAACATCCAATTAAAACTGCAGCAAATCAGAAAGTAGGGAAGCTTCTAACCAAAATACAATGAAATAAAACAGAGTTAACACTTACATGGTCGGCACACCAAGTGAAGAAGAGGTAAACTAACATAGGCCGGTGTGTGGTCATCCATAAAGACCAAGAACCTGGAACGTAAAATGTGTTTAAATCAAATCAAACCTTTACAAAAGCATTTGAGTTTCCTGAGATTGTGAGGTGTTAGTGTAAGGAGACACACACCTTAAGTGGTTCTTTCTACTTGGGAGTTCTGCTAAAATACCAGGCTGGAACAGGAGCTTGTTGGTTTGACACTGGATCGCCACAGGAGCGCCGATATACAGCTGCTCCAGCGTCGGTGTTCGGTCAAAGGCGATGTGGTGTCCAGAGACGAGGCTCTTCCCCCTTTCTTCAAAACTAACTTTGTACTTTAACCGTCCATCTTCTGCAAAGAAAAGAAAAAAAGTCAGGGGATGTTATTGGTAATTTTTTGGGATTAATTGTGTTTTGAAATTAATTATAAAGGTGAAAAGCACAGTTCTCTTAAAATAAGGAAAGGAAAATGAGGTAAATACATTTTATATATTACATATTTAGTCTTCAATGTGTCAGAATATTGTTTCATCTTCAAACTGCATTGTTGCTGAGCCAAGAATCAAAACAAAATATACTTTGATTTTATAGATTTATTTAGTTTTACTGCTGTTTTAAAAGGTTTATGATCATTTCCCACAGTAACATATATCTTTTTTTTACCCTTTGTCACTATTTCCACTATTTTCCCCCGCTGCCACGTCATGGGCCTCCTCCTGGCCAGTACCACCATGTCCACTTTGACCTCTTCCTGTGGCAAGTTAGGACAGACCTTTGTGTCAGGGTCAAAGCCTGTGGTGGGCATCATTTCGCTCCCTGTGGAAAATTATTTTCATGAGTGTGGAGTCACCTAAAACTAAGAATCAATGTGTGTTTTCATCTGTGAGTGGTCGCAGTGATGTTTGAGAGCTTACCGTTGTTGTTGCTGCTTGTTGACGCTGCGTGTGCTCTCGTTGCTTCGCTCTTTACCGTGTTCAGTTTGTGGTTTGACACGGAATTATCTGAATCACTATCATCTCCGGGCTCCCACTGCATATCAGAGTCTGAGCTGCTGAGGGACTCGTCTTCACTGTAGAACTGCAGAGGCGTCGGAGGCCGTAGAGCGCTGATCTTATAATCTGGGAGTCTGGTCAACACCACCACTGCTTTTTTCATCCGATTATCACAGCCGTTCCCCCAATGTGTCGCCTCACTCAAAGTCTCATTCATGGTCTCACACAGAGAGTCGGACATTTTCTGCAATGAAAAAGGATTTAGTGAAATTGGGACTTGCAAGAAAATAAATAAAAAAACCTAGAGTAGAGAACTGCAACAATTTTGATAATAGATTAAATTGAAAGAAAAGTAGCAAATTTTGAAATAATAAAATCAACAGCTTATAGCTAACGTCTTTGTTCTTCTCTGGAGTTAGTAACTGTAGTTTAACTCTCACGATTTATACCTTAATGATATATATATACACATGCATATACTGTACATATCATTGACTGTATATAAACATGGTCCATTTTGCTGGTCTTATGTCTGAAGAATGTGTTGAAGGTCTGAACATCTCATCTCTGCTTTTATTCTGTGACACACTTTGTGTTGCTTGTTTGTACGAACAGTGTCAAACAAATAAAGTCTGATTGATTGATTGATTGATCTCTGTAGCAACAAAATATTTATTTTATCATCGTATGTTGTGACACATTTTACCTTTATCATTACAGTGACTAACTTTGAATAATGGTGATTTGAAGTTATGTGTTAATAACAGCAGACAGTTGAGCAGGTGCAGCAGGAAACTGATGATAAAAGATAAAGGATGTAAATGTGTCTTGCAGTTTTTGTCCTGCACAGTTTTTGAGTTGCACAGTTTTTGTCTCACACTGTTTTTGTCTCACACAGTTTTTTGTCTCACAGTTTTTTGTCTTGCACAGTTTTAACTCATATTAACAAATAAACGACTCGCACCAGGTGTCATAAGGTTCAGGTTTACGCTGATCGCTAATCGCTAACAATGGGTAACGACTCGGTATCGTTCATTTTAGCTGCACGTTTCACTTACAACACTGGAGCAGCTCACCTGTTCTTGCTTCCTGGTTTTCCGCTTCAAAACAACAAACAGCTGTGGTCACATCACAGTATTGTGTGTTGTGATATCGTGATGGTAAACACGCGCTACATTAGCTACTGGGCTAATATAGCATGCTAGCATTGAAACAGTGTCAAGAAGAAGCGTCCTCTCGTTGTTGTGTGGGAGGAATGGCGCTGTTCTTCTGCTCTGATGGATTATACGTGTGTCAAATAATATACAAAATAAAAAATACACAACTTCCTTCAACACATCCTTGCTTCCGCCATTTTACCTTTCTGTTGCCATGGTTGTTGTCTTCTTCGCGCTCCACCGCCACCTAGCGGCGTGGCGCGGTACTGGGAGCCAGTCACACTCCAGGAAATAGTTTATTTAGAATAAAAACTAAAAACATGTCATTTGCTAATTGTTTATTCCCTGAACAAAACTTTAATCCTCATGGTTTCTCTTTTACAAAATATTGATATTGTTTTGAGTTAATTATTTTATCTGAGCACTATCCAAAAAAGATAAGATAAGATAAGATAAGATAAGATAAGATAAGATAAGATAAGATAAGATAAGATAAGCGTAAGAGTCAAGCGTAGTAAGCTTTAAGTTATAATAAGTAACATGCAATACTTAAGTGTAAGGATATTAAAAGTTAAGCGTAAGGAAAATATAGAAAAATGTGAAGGGAATAAAAATGAATATATACAGTGTGAAAAAAACTTCTGTACAATGAAAACTAAAGATAGAATAAGAGAAGATACAGAACAAAGTCACAGAATAGTAAGAGCCACCCAGTAAAGTCCACAATTCCAATCCTTTGGCAAACAAACAGACCAAACAGGCTTAAAACAAGTCGGTATATAGATAAGTAAACAAGACTCAGTCTGTCTGAGTGTCCATATATACAAATCTACTCCCCTGCAGCAGTAAATGCAATATTAAACCGTCACTTTTGACTGAGCTCTTTGACTTTGCAAAAAAATACTTTAGATCTTATCATTGCCATTTGAAACAGAGGCACTGGGTTAACGTCCCTGACGCTCTAGGCCGGTTGCAGTCAGGAATCCAGCCACAGGCAACAGAAATGCACCGTGGGGTCTTTTCAATGAATATTTAATGTCATGTAACATCTCAGTAGCAGACACATTCAGATGGAAAAGGTTGTGCTGAAAAAATATCATTCATACATCACAGATCTGGATTTCTTTACAAAGATTAATATAGTAAGAGATATAAAAGGGAAATTGGCTTCCTGTTAGTTCTTAAGTGGCCTGACTCCTGTGAGAGATAAAAACATCATGTCCACTGAGAACTGCACGGTCAGAAAACACACCGCAAAAAGAGTGCATGAGCAAATCTGGATTCCACAGCGTCCTGCAGAGTCATTTCACTCTGCTCCCCCTCAGGTGATCTGCTCCTCCTGGTAGGTGGAGGTGGAGATGGAGCCATAAGGATCCACCACCGTTTGGGCACATCGCACCACCGTCGCCAGCAGGAAGAAACAGAGGAGGACGAGGAAGAAGAGAGCGAAGCCCAGGTCCACGTCCACCTCAAACTGTGTCGCAGGGCGAGGAGCCTGGTCCATGTGGGCTGTGGTGACGGTGGATTCTCCTGTCAGCCTCTGCTTTGTTAGAGTGTGCACGTGGGTGATGACTTAATGGCAGAAATATAAATCAGAGAGACACACACAGATGAAGAAAGTTAAACCAGTGCTGTTAAAAGCAGAGACACTAACTACATAACTCCATCTAAGGGGTCGTGAGATTATTACAAGAGGAATAAACTGAATTAAAGTTCTGCTGCACACATTTGCTTTTTCCTTATCATTGCTTTTTGGGAATTATTATAGAAAGTTGATAAGCTATACATATTTCAATTTCTCAAATTTTACGTCATTTAATTCTTAACTTGTCTTGACATCTGAAATGTGACAAGGGGCCAAAACTAGATGGTCTACTTCTCAAAAAGTTTGAAAAGGCACTGTTTTACTGTAATGGTTTTATCATATGTTTGTTTTAATATAAGTAACTCGAAGTACAAAATAACATAAACACTAAAGGGGGTACATACACACACACACCGTAATTTCTCATTATGAATTCTCCTCTGTACTTAAACGGCATCGTACAACTTATTTCATGTGATTTAGAATTTCAGATTGTTGATTGTTACCTGAAATTTGAGGGATTCAGTCATTTTCTTAGTCGGTTAATTGCAGATAAATTCCTAATAATTATGGCTGTAAGATACATTACAAAAATAAAACTGCAATATTCTGGAAAGCCTGGATGTTGATTTCAAATTTCTTGTTTAGTGTGACCAGCAGCTCTAATCCCTAAAAGCACATAAAATGAAGAAAAGACAAACCAGAGAGATTCTCTGCGGTTTTGCTTAGAGATAAAAAACATAATAAAAAAAAAGCAATTGCAGAATATCCATCTGAATAATAATCTCAACTAATCTTTTCAGCTTTACTGTGAAAACATGTTGTTCTTTCTGTTTATTTCTGTGAATAAACCACAATCCCTTTCAGGCTTGTTAACCGGAACAGACAGATAAACTCAAACTATAATCAAAGCTTTCAGGGAAGCAACAGTTTACAACAAGATAAAGATACAAGTTTAACCTCACCATCCTTCCTGTGCTGCTGCAGAGTCTCTGCATCAAAACTCTCCTGTTCTTTCCCTCAAGGTCCCTTATTGCTTAGTGACATAAGACGCTCATCGGTTACCAAAGTCTTAACAGTTCCCCGGTAATCATCATCCCAGGAAAAATGAGCAGCCCGTGAGTTAGCTCCTGCACACACACACACCCGCATAAACACAGCACACACACTTGCACCTAGCAGCCTCCCCCTGGCGCGTAAAGCCTTTATTAATACTTAAGCAGGAATTGAATAACGGTCTGCAAAGTTCACAAGCGAATCAAACACCCTGCGCCTTTTGTTCTCCTGTCAAGACGACCCATCATCCCTGTCACCAATTAGACTTCACACCACCACAACTCAGGCACCCGAGGCGACACTGAGTCTTATTCATTACAAGAGCTAACAACAACAACAACAGGAAAGAGGAGGAAGGGGAACTTTATTACAGAGGAAGGGAAAAGATTTAAAGAGGAGGGGTGAGATGGGACTCAGGAGGGGGGGGCGAGGAGAGGAAAGCCCAGACGTCGGAGCTGGAGAAACTGGAGATGCATTAGCAATTAAATTGTGGAGCCAGATGCGAGAGCAGGGTGGAAATTGACCCTGCCACTTTAAAATGGAGATTGTTACAGTGGAGCTGCCAGTGACAAGAACAGTGTGGAGGCTGAAGAGCAGGGCACAGGGGTAAAGTGATCCTGCTCCATACATGCAATTAACCAAGGAGGCCTTTCAGGCTGCAGCCAACTGGAGGGGAGAGTGGCACCGAAACAGGAACTGGTTTCTTTTCATGGATGGAAGAGAAAGTTCTCCAAGTTCCAGGCTGCATGAAAACAACATCTCCATCACCTGCAAACTCTGAGATGATTTTTTCCACAATCACTTGAGACATTTTTGGCAACATCATCCCGAGAAGCGTGCCAGCCAGGTGCATGCTCAGCGTGTCGCCACCACACTTTGCCATCTGATAGTGTAATCGCTCCACGGTGCCTTCAGGTCCAATCTGCAAAAGTGGAAGCAGTGACTGACGGGGGGGGTGGGAATCAACTCGATTTACGCAGCGGCAGACAAGTGTTTTTACGAAGGTTCCAACATTTGTCAGCTACCGAATCATGGATGTTTTTCTCTCTCTACAAAATAAACGACTTTACACAAAACTATATTTGTTTTGAAATTAATGACAGAATCAAAATAAGATATTTTCATCTCATAAAAGGAGCTGAGCTAGATTGGACGACATATCTAAATTAAAACGGTGAAATAGCTCTGCAGTTACTTTTGGTGATTTTAAGGCTTAATTGCAGGTGAAAAATCCTGAAAGATAAAATGAGAATTTTCAGTTAGGACATTTTTGTTTTATAGATGAAGACACAGTTAACACATAACTGAAATAATTATTAAGGGCTGTATTTGTTTATATTACAGATACATTAAGAATTCATTTTATTGTGCTTTGGCAATTGATTATTTGATCAATCGATTAAAATCTAGTTTGTTAACATCCATTTTATTCATATTTTTAAATAAAACAATACAAATATAAGTTATTTTTAATTTTATTTAAAATTATTCAAGTCATTTTTTAAGGAAGACCTCTGTCTCCAGCTTTTAAAATCATTATGCATTATTTTGCTGCGGTTTATTTAAATATTGGGGTTTTGGACTGTGGT
Organism: Hippoglossus stenolepis; assembly: GCF_022539355.2. Classification (NCBI taxonomy): domain Eukaryota; kingdom Metazoa; phylum Chordata; class Actinopteri; order Pleuronectiformes; family Pleuronectidae; genus Hippoglossus; species Hippoglossus stenolepis. The sequence continues at coordinate 6,894,618 of NC_061499.1, forward strand.
GGACATTTCCACTTTTCTATCTCAATCTATAAAAGTAAACTTTTCATCATTTAATAAAAACAAAACAACAGATTAGGGGGAAGGTTTAATCTTTTAAAGGGAATTCACAATTTCCAACTGTCTTTCAGGGACTTTTCTTTCTACCCATTCACTTGCATTTATTTGGCACTTTTGTTTGATTTTCACACCTTACACACAATTTCATCATTAAACACCTGAAACCAGATCTTTACATCAAAGTCAAACTGTCATTTAAGATTAAAGAACGAGACGAGTATGCACAGAAGTTCTCCACAGTTATCTTTATCATTCATAATTATGATTTTACATCTCAGCAACACAAAATGCAGAATAAAAACACATTCTGTAGTAGCAAGGCACTTTAAAAAGGTAGCTACAGGTGAGAGGTGGTTTGTGAGCTGAGCCGTACAGAGGTGTTAGAGGCCCGGAGCGTTACAGTGCACAGGGTGTTGAACATGTCGGGCACAGAGATGGCAGAAATAATGACAGAATGTACAGAAATTGTGTTTTTTATTTTTGTCTTTACAACTGACACTTGAAATGATGAAGGCACTTGAAATGACGAGGTCGTACAAAATGATGTAAACCATACTTTGGTCTTTTCATTTTTTAGATTTCATTAAACTTTCTTTTTAGACAAAATGATCCAAAACACAAACAAAGAGGAAGAACTTGGGTAAATAATAACAATAAATATTAAACTAAATTGAAATCATATTCGTAAAAGTCTCTAAACTAAAACTGAGTTAAGTTTGAGTTTAAATCAAACACGTTTACCACGCTTGTTTTTCTAGATAATTAGTCAAAGCTGATCCATAGAAGAAACCATAAAGTGCATCTTTGGATGGGTGGGAGAAACAACACTGAATGGAAATGCTATTGACTCTTCCAGCCCATAAAGAATTCATGAACAGTTACCGATTGGTTTGGGTTACACTTAAACAAATTGCTCCAAAATTTTACTGGACGAAAAAAAAAAAAGAAAAAAAAAGAAAAAGACACGAATCATAAACACAAATAAACATTTAAAAAGGACCTCTGTGCGTTCGTCTGCCGATGAGGCGATGCACATTAAGACAAACTCTAGGCACTTTTCAACACACCTGGCAGATGTAGCACCTTCTCGTACGGTTAAAAAAATATTATTTATCACCAATTATCTCGTTTTAAACATCACCGGAACACACACATATATATTTTTTTGCAACACTGACTCAAAATCATTGTCAAGAACCGAAGTGACGAAACGGCATGTGCAAAAACCAACATGCACAAATGATCGATGCTGGACACTTCAGTAAAAAGACTTACATCAGCTCATGGTCCATCGAAAGACAAAGGCCTCGTTCACCGTCGTGCTCCTCACAATGTCACTGACTTCAGTGTGGTTACTACGAGCGAAAAGAAAATCAGTCCTCTTTCAGAGTAATACTTAGAAGAGTGTTAACTGACTGTGCAGGAGGGCAATGCCCGTCCTAACCACTGTGTCTTCCAGTAACAAAACATAAAGCTACAAGCAGGCAACTTGGTCAACAGCAGAAAATCTTCAAAAAAAGCAAATTACACTTCAGTGGAAGGAAAAGAGGAGAAGGCGCGTGGAGCGAGAAAAACCACTCTGCTGCTGCTGTACTAGAAAAACATCACCGTGGTTCTCCAGTGACGTCGTCCTCTCTCCGTTTACTTTAGTGTGATCCACAGAGGTGAAATTATCCACATTAGATTGCCAGGGTTTCAGAAAGGAGGGTGTAGCTATACAAATGTGTGTGTGTGGGTGTGTGGTTGTGTGTAAGTGTGTGGGTGTGCTGCCTGCTGCCCCATTCAACATGCCCGTTCTTTGGCTTTCAGGTGAGGGCCACATGCCAGGGCCCTTCGTCACACGGCCTCATCTCCACCCTCTCACTGTCTGATCAGTTCCTCTTCCTGAGGTTGTTGTTGAGTGGCGTGTGGCCATTCTGAATGTGGCCGTTTTTAGACTTTTCCTTCGCCTCGCTGTCTTCATCTTCATCTTCTGACTCCGTCTCCTCCTTGTCGCTGCGCTCATCCTCAACAATGTCCTGTCGGGGGAATAAAACAACAAGACACTTAGACTTTGTGCAGTAACTGGTGTGAGGTGACAAAATGATCGAAAAGTGGCGGTTCCTACATTTCCTGGCAGGAATTTGACGACCATCCGCAAGATGAGCACGGCCCAGAAGATATGAAGGACCTGCAGCACCAGCAGCAGCCCGTTGAAGAAGTAAAAGCCGAGGAAGGCGGGGTAGAGCGTCAGGGGGTACACCCACGTCGTGTGTATGATCCTGTACAATAGAACAAAGACAGAGAACAGAGGGTCCAGTGAGAGCCACCTTCAGTCACATTCCAAAGCCCATTGAGAGGCGTCAGAGGGGGACAATGTGTCTGTTGTATTTCCAGAAGAACACATTCATAAAATTACTGCTAAATAAAACAAAGGAATCAGGGTTTTTACAGTCTGATCAACCCCCCGCCCTAAAAGTGAGGATGGTGTGCGAGGGATTGGCTCAAAACTTGTGTCCATCTTCATCACACGCTCACATATTCCTCATTGAGGCGAATGACAATCAAACGCACAGGAATAGACCACATAAAAAATAACCTTATCGTTAAAGGTTTTATTTAGAAATCTGAATATTTCAACCTTTATTTTAAAATGCCTTATTTTCCAATCCAAGCCAATCATAGAAGCAATTACCTGAACATATTTTTTTAGTACCAGCTAAAACATGGTATGGCAGCTCATAGAGAGAAAGCCCCAAAAGTGTCAGTGTTGCACTAATTTACTCTGTTGTTAGCAGTGACTTTCACAGTAAATCTGATGTAAGAAATATGTATTTTACCAGAAGGGGAGGATGACGAGGCGCGTGACGATGAAAACCGCAGCAAACATAGTGAAGATGAAGTTGCAGGTTTTCCTCCAGCCTGCGTAGTTGAACATTTTGGCCGACTGGAAAGAGAGAGGAGAGCGTGAACCTTTCGTGTTTTCACCTCTAGAGGGCAGACAGTGAACTGTATGAGGAGGACAGCTCTCTGATCTAAATACTGTTATCATGAAACCTATATGACAGTTACAAGGTATATGAAACAATTATCGTAATTTGATGATTATATTTTTCTGCCGTGTTGGCATCTTGTCGTACCTCCATGAGATAATCGGAGGAATCATGCACCAACATGATCAAAGTCCCTGCTCGGATGTAGTTGACCAGCCAGGAGAAGCTGATAAGGAGGATGGTGGCCACGTGGTGAACTATCTGCTCTTTGAAATCCTGCAGTGAGTGAATCAGAGAGATAGTGTAAAAACAAGATGCAACATTGTTTTGTCACTTATTGATCAAGTTATAAAGATCGGTCACTAATCGACAGTCTGTATCAGACTGCTGCCGGTTTAACAAATGATTAACTCTCCGCTCACAGCTGATTATACGACTTTACAGCCATAAAAAGACACTAAATCCACACACAGAGCCAAAAAACTGAATTAAAAAAGTTAAAAAAAACACTTCCTTGAATAGGAGACAGATTTCAACATCGTGGCTCTACAGTAAATTCCTGCCGTTTTGGTTTTAAAAGATTAATTTGTTGCATTTGTGAACTCGGTTATAAGACGAGCACTGGAATCGAGGCCTTGTGATTTGCTGACAGGCTTGAACGTCTGCCACCAGTTACAACATCAACCTGAGCTGTGGATAAAATGGTCAGTCGGTGTGACTTCCCACTGATTTCCAGTCACACATTAACTGAACACCCTGACCTGGGAGCCACAGTTCAGTTTGTGAAGTTAAAGTAGAAGCAATGAGCAGAAATGACGATACCTTTAACGGCTCTGTGAATTCTGAAAGCTTCACTCGATCCAATCCATAAAGTCCGGATTTATTAGTAGGGAAGTCAATATCCAAACCTCAAAATACACTACCAACACCACAGATCATTGATTCTGATCATTTCATGCACTTAGTCAGTGAGTGATCGCTCTTGATGGAGGGCTGCTGAGGGGCTTCACGGCACAGGGAGCTAACAAAGTTCAGGAAGCATTGCTGCATCACTTACCTTTCGTTTGATATCTGATGCTACGCTAAAAAGCAGCGAGAGGTAGAAGCCTAGTTCCAAATTGTAGTACCAGTACTGAGAAGGCACCAGTGGCTGGAACAAAGGAAAAGAAGGATCTGATGTAAGAGCATGATGCCAATAATGTTCTATCCATTAGTCAGTTCAGGAAATTGGTAAACAAATAGAAGTAATGCACATTTTGTGATTAATACATGTGATCAAATTAAAATGAAAGTATTCAAATATGAAATGAGCTGAATAGTCGTTTCAGGCCGTCGCAGTTGGCTCACCATTTTGGGGAAGTCTTCCCACATCTGTTCCAAATCATAGAACCATGGTTTCTGAGGGGAGGTAGATATTTAATATTAATGACAACGTCCAACACAAAACCACAAGCACTTGAAAGCAGCAAGCAAGAATACAGAGGGAAACCAGGTTTGCGTGAAACATCCAACAGTATGATTATGCTGAAGAAGACAAACTAAAATATCGTTCAATAAAAAAGTTTCTAGTTATGACCAGAGTGGGTTTCACGTTCCTAAATTACACATATATACTGATTTTCATTAGCTATGAATGACAGATTATGACAGGGTACTCACATCAACAAGGACTGCCAGGCCAGCAAAGAAAGCAAGAAGGTAAAAGGTAAATCTCCAACTGTAAGAGAATGCACAGCGATCTCAGAAATGCCACAACACTGTAGAACTTCGGACAAAGCACAAACCAGTACACATAAACTAAGAAACAACTAACGGACAACACAAAAGGCACAAAGTAAATTAAGGTTTCAGACTTGAAAGTGAATACAACAAACATCTTTATCTGAAATCACCCAAGAGTCCACAATTTGACAAGCCTCCAAAAATCACACATGAAATGACGAAACAGATATTTAATAATCATCCTTATCACGTCTTGTATTATATTTCCAATATTTAATAAATACCACAGGGATTTAAACCCTTAATCACACTGGTCAAAATAAATCCTTCTGACATCTGTTGCGAAACAGCCTGTTTTGCAACAGCTTTCGCGAAATACCGCGCTTGCTCCCTGTTTCTGGGAGTTGTCGGGGTTAAATGGATGAAATAATCCATTAGCAGACCATGGGCCATTAAACACTGCACATTTAAATAATTTTGATGTTCTGTAAGAGCAGTTAGTGCCGTGGCTTCACAGCAGCACATTCACTGCACGTGCACGTTTCTGGTCCAGTTACTTGGTGACTCTCTTGAACTAACCCGTCTCCTCCTCCTGCAGAGACTAAATCATAATAATATGATTCCCTGTTACATTCCCTCATTCATACTGTTGATAGCAAAGCACATTGGATTAACACGTCTTGTCTTTTACTAACTTGAGTTGGACCTAAGGTTACAAACAAAGGACTTGTGAATAAACTTGTATCTCATCTGTTCCATTGTATCTTCGGCTGCCAGCAGTATTTCTGTTTACAGCTAAATTGATCTACTTTACATAAAATGCATACGTTAAAATAAGCAACAAACAGCAGTGGTTAAAGCACTTCTGCTAGTTGTTTTAACTAAACCTCTGTGTTTGAGGTTAGTTCCAGTTTGTTAAACTTACTTTCTGGAGCCAGTTGTTATTCTTTATAGCACTGCTTCTTAACAGTCAAACCTTTTGCACCCTCACAAACACAAGGGGGGAAAAGTTACTAAGTAATTCACAAGAAAATAGAAAAACCATACAGGGAAGATTGTCCTGACCACTGTCAAAGTGACAAAAAATCTAAAAAGCACACTATGACCTCTTCAAAATCCTGTTAAATACACAAAGCACAGCTTCGTCAGGCTGCATTAACTACGCCAACTTCATGATGCAACGACAGTTCAGCATGAAAATTCAACACTGTGAGAAAGATGCTTATCTACCATGCTTCCCGAAACTTTTTGTGCTTGTTGGGCCGGTCCTGGTTTCTCCGCCGCCTGAACCACCTCTGAACCTGCCGCACCGAACAGCCCGACGTTTTACTTAAACTCTCTATGGCGCTCTGGCAACAAGAGAAGGAGAGAAGGACAGTGCTGTCATGAAGTTATGGTAGTTAACTGGTCTGGGATTATTTACACCATCCTGTCATTCTTGTCCATTTACACCTCAAACAACATCTCTGTCATTAGACACACAGTGAGTCTTAAAGCAGTTGGTTTCCTGAAGTACGCGAGATGAATACCTGTGTGGGATGCTTTGATGTGCTGCAGAAATAGGATTCTAGGGTGGGATTTGAAGGAGCATAAACACGCTGTTTGTTGCTCACTCCCAGCAGAGAGGCCAGAGGTGTCGCTACCGTCCTGGAAAGAGGAAAACACGCAGGATGAGAAGACGCAGCTTACGAGTCACGTCAGGAAGAATCACTCAAAACACACATGTAGGAAGAGGTGGACTAACAAATGTTGACTCACCTCTCGAATATCTGTCTGATGACCAGGAAGCAGAGGGCGATGGGGACAGTAGCCCAGAGGTCCTGCATTTTAGGGAAGACTTTGCCATCGTGGTCATTCAGGTCCGCCCAGCCGTGGCCTACTGGAAACCAAATCCAGTCGGCCCATATCTTCTCGCTCAGCTGAGACATCCTAAAGAAAATAATAGAATGAGAGATTTTTCTTTTTTACCGCATGGAAGGAAATTAAGATGGGTATTAAAAAGACGGGTTTGTCTCCTCTGCGATCTTCACTCATTTTCCATTAGATAGATATAGAAAAGTCACTCTGCCGTGACAATATCCTGAGAGGAAGGAGAGGAAACAGAGAGGAGAGTGAGTATTGATTGGAGGTGATTAATCTCACTGGGCCTCGGGCAGCACGCTCAGTATCTGAGCACTTCCTGCTCCACATGTAGGGCGGACTTTGTTAAGCTACACACACACACTTGGTTAGTTCGTTCCGGGACACAACACCATGCTCAAATTTGGCAGTGATTTTTTGAACAAGGCTTAAAAATGTGTCACATGTCTCTGTCATTGACATGAGCAGATATGTACAGAAAACAGTGTTTGTATAGTAATGCCTCGCAATAATGAAGAGTTTACATAGAGTGGTAATTCCTCATTCATATACCTCACTGTGTGTTTGAGCTATGCAAAGGAAATTGCACAATGAACCCATCATGGGCTGATAATCTCTTGAGCAAGATGAGTCATGATATTCCATCCTGTTAACTGACAGTTAATCATTTCCAATACAACCTCTCACAGAACGGGGAAAAAACCTTTGTTATATCGAGTTCCTGCGAAAAAGTCTCAGGTGTCAATCATAAGGTTTCACACCTTTTTGTAACATCGAATAAATGACTAATTGCGGGACAAAAGAGCAATTGATCATATATGAGAGTGGTACAATTTTTTGTTTTGTCCATGTCCCATCCATTAACATTGAGGTTTTAAGCCTTTACTGCAGCCAGCCAGCAAATCCAGACACTTTTGTTGGCATCACATTTGTTGACGCTGTCATTTAGTCCTTCTTTATATCCGGTCTGCGGTCGATACCCATTGGATGAACTGCCATGACATTCAGCACAGACATCCATGATTTTTTAATGGTCCTCATGTGGAGTCCAGAACAACAACGTTTCTCTCTTGTTTTATGGTTTTTAATTTTCGGGACTCAAGTTGGACACGGACAGGTGAAAATGAGCCGCGTCACAAACCTCAACACAGTCCCACCGCTCTGTTATTAGAGTCCAGGGAGCAGCAGTTAAACTAACTGGGATAACATCAGCGTCACAGCAATAATTAGAGGCGACTCCTCCGCGGGGCACTCATTTACCTGTGAGCAGCAACTTTTCAGGCTGACCATCACTTTATACAGCTGAACCTTTGTGCCAAAGCTGTGTGTCAATGAGCAGAGAGGAAAATCCAGCTTGTCACACACACCACCTGACAGATCTTGTTACAAGGAAACTGTGTGTGTGTGGACTTTAACACGTTAGAAGCTTACTATAAATGCACTGTACCTCATGCAGGCAGCATTTTGTAGCAGTAGTTCTACTTCTGCATGAGGCAGTGAACCACAGCAGTGCAATATCAACCATCCTGTCTGTTAACCAATGTGTGGATTTCAATGTAACAGCTGCCTTCTGTCAGATATCGACCTTTAACGGGTCTTATTTTCACTCCATGAAACTCTGACTGAAATTAACATGTGTACTTACTCTCTGAGCACAATACTGAGCGGACCGCAGATCATGTTAAGTCTTTTAAATGCTTCAAACAGAGAGAATGGGCTCTCTGTGGATTGTGTGTGTTACTGGTGGGAGGATTGTATTCAGTCCTGGAGTGAATTATGGGATTTAGGTGAACGTGCAGAACGTCTTTCTGTCTGAAAGGGGGAAGTGGTAACTCTCATGCTGCTTCTTATCAAAGTACACATCTAGCTCTGTGTCTGAACCACACTTTATCAGTTCAGTTTCACTGTTCAGGACAGCAGCTGAGGCTAAATTCCAAAACAGGAAACATTATCAGGGAAGAGTGCACCGGCTACATTCAGTAAAAATCCCCTGTGTTCCCCTGTGTTGTGTAAAAACTGAAAGACGACAGCAGCACCAGCATTTGTGCAGCGGTCAGAGTTAAACAGTATGTCTGCTGCTGTATGCGTTTGATTTCCATTAGGGTTAATTGATTGGAGAGGATCAATAGTTGGTAGGAGCACAAATGTGGCACCACCGGTTTTAGCAGGTGCAACTGCTGCAGGCTAAAGTAAACTTTATTTTGTTAGCCAGTCTATATTGACACACCATCCAGTATGAAGTATACCCAACATGTAGAGTCATTGAAACAGATTTTAGATTGAAAATGGCCACACTCTGGACTCCAATTATTCTATTCCACTTAGAAACAAACAGGCCTCTGCGAACTGTATTTGTGCATCTATCACTGAAGGTGCTGTGTGTATTAATTGGTTAGTTGTATTTCACTCCATCTGTTATAACACCCGCTGACTCTTCTCTGGTGCTAGTACATTTAATCTAGACCCAGAGTTCACCTCTCACCTACAAGTTCTTTGGAGGGTCCATGGTGCAACATGCCACTTTGCAACCTACGGTTTGGAGTCCAGGAACTATCTTCACTTTAGAGATTAATACACATTTCAGTGCACAAAGTTCAGCAACATTAACAGCTGAACTAGAAAGACATCTACCCCTTGTAATAGTGTTATCTTTACCATTAAAAAAAATAAATACTGTACATTGGTTGATATATTGGTATCAGAACTTCTTTTACTCCCATATTTGTTAAGTTTTTCCCCTTTTAACCGATGTATTGTATACACAAGCAACATAGTAATATCCATAAAGAAAATAGAGAGTTCACAAATGGTTGATTAAAAATCAGTGATCAAAATACTGTATATGAATCAGCTTTGCAGGGATATATTGACTTTTAGCCAAAATGTATCAAACCCCAGATCCTACACTTCCCACATTAAAGCTCAAAAGCATCTTTCATTATTCCCCTGCTGTCTTCTTGTAAAGACAGGCTTTCTTTTCATAATTTCCTTGTACACAAACACAAATTGTGAATGAGACAGACCTGTAAAAACTGAAGGTCTCATACTCAGGTTATGAAAACCCATCAGACTTAAGAAAACTGTCTCCAAGGCCAAGAGAGACTTTATACATCTGTTTTCACAAGTTCCTAATGACAAGTGAAATAAGTTTTGCATGTAAAAAAAACAGCCGAATGCCCCTTTGCCATAGTTTCTCTATGTGTGTTGTCTTTAAGATAACCATGAAGGACGGAGTCTGTGTTATCCTGCAGAGATAGTTAAAGAATCAGTCACCAGTTACTTCAATTGTATTGGATTTGGCTGTAAAGCTGTTTACTCCTGAAAGTCCAAAAGTGTTTGTTGGACTCTAACACTTCACCCACCCCCCCACCAGCATAGTGCTGAGTAGATAATGAGTGAATAATCATTTTGGGTTGAACTATGCCCCTTTAAGAAAACTGTCTTTACAAAGCCAAGAGGAGACTTTATACATTTGTTTTCACAAGCTCCTAATGACAATTTAAATACGTTTTGCATGTTAACACTAAGCAGCGTGTCCCTTTGCCATAGTTTCTCTACGTGTTTTCTTTATGATAACCTTGGAGTGGGGAGTCTGTGTTACCCTGCAGAGACAGTTGAGTCCTTCAGAGGGGAAATGATGTGTGAATAATGCTGATCAGACACAAGCCTCACATCATAACATCTAAACCCACATTGTGTCTGTGTCTGCAGAGCTGCTGAACTTTCCTCACTTCTTGTGTCTGTCACTGCGGTCTACGCCGTTTGCGTAAACTCTCGCAGGGAGTGGCAGCGAGTGCGCAAGCGGGGAGTCTCCCGGACATAGCGGGTCTCAGGCTGAGATGGAGCTTCGAGCAAAAAGTTAACAACACAAAAAAACTATAACTCAAACACTTTCACGTGCGTCCGCCACACACGGGCCCGGGGGGGCTGGTAGTTTGAATCCCCCCCCCACCCACCCACCACCCGCCTGTGTGGAGAGAGGAGACGGGGGCGAACTTAGCGTAGCGACATCTCCAGTTGCCTCCAGTTGAAAACTTTTTCGAGCGTAAACCCACAATTGCACCACAAACGGCTCAAAAACATGGCGACTAACGCTGCGCCTGGCACTTCTGCGTTCCCCCCTCCCTCCTCCAGGAATGAACTGTTGCGTTTTTATTGTAATATACTTGAATAGTATCGCGACCTTCTCTTATCGCGGTTGTTGCTAAACAAACACCCCGGACATGAGGCCTGTTTGCTGGCTAACGTTCGCTTAATAACGGCCGGGGAGTGGAGCGGAGCGGAGCGGAGGGGGGAGTTCGGTGGCTATTCCTCCCCCCCGGGTATAACTTCACCGAAACCCCCTGTATGGAGTCTGATCGCCCCCCCCTCCCCTCCCGCCGGTGGTGTCTAAAAATAGCGGCGGTGTGCGTGTGACAGGCGGCTTCCACGGAGCCGAAGCGGCGGAGTAACGGTGCGGTGAACTCACCTCTGCTCCGTGTCGCCAGGTAGTGAGATGAGGTCCGGCTGCTCTTCCTGGTGTCGGGGCTTTAAGTGCTTTTCGCCATTTTTTTCCCTCTACAAACTGAAAGTTGCACTCATTCAAACAACCGTGTCGCAGTTTCCCCCCCCCCTCCTGAGTTTTCGTTTCGGAGGAGCACGGGGCGGGCGGGTGTGCGGGCTGGGTGTCCGGCTGGTGGCTCGCCGGGTCGTCGGTGCTTCTCTCCCAGTTGAGCCCGGTTGGATGAAGCGGCCGCGGACACTGGGATGTTATGGTTCTACGTTAAGAGAGACCAGGCGTGGGCGGGTGGAGGCTGCTAAAGTGACGCACGCTTCCGCTGGGTATGAGGGGAGGTTAGTGCCACACAGGGAGGGACGACGAGGCAGGAGTGTGGCCCATTAGATAATAATATTTTCTCGTACAATGCTCCTGGTAGACTGTAAGTGCCTGTGAGCATTCAATAAAAATTGTTTTTTAAAATTGCATTTAGTTCATTTCCGTCCAACTACATATACTTCCTGGTGCGGGGCGCCAGCCAAATAAGAGTGAATATAAGTTCTTCAACCTGTTGGCAACCATGGGACCTGAGGCTGCTCTTTAATTGGTTGTTGCAGATTTTCCCCGGGATGCAGCTCTCTGCGCCCCAGACACCCAGCCAATTGGTATTAATTTACGTTTTTTAAAAATCTAATGTGATGTCGACGCCTCGATGTCGTCTCAGGTACATCCGCCGTCACTAAGTTACTTCCGCTTCCGCAGAAATGGTGCCTTCTAGTGAAACTGCTGCAAATCCGGTTAATTCTTTTAAAAAACACCCCAACAAAATAAAAAGGAGGATAAAGGAGCTTGGACTGACCCGATTTACAGATTCAGCAGGTGATCGAGGACGAGCTTACACATTCTCTCACTCTTGTTACGAGAAACAGAGTTGACTAACTGGATGTGGCGTAAGTTATGTATTTTATTGCTTCCCCCTGTTTGCGAGACCACAAACATCTCTCTGAAAAATGCAAACGGCATGGAAGTTGCCAAAGTCATTTGGCCACAATGAGGCTACATTTTTGCGGCAGGCTTAGCATTGCTCAACAGCTCGATGAAGGCTACAGGACGGGCATATTGTGTGTTGTGTTGTTATTGTTGATGTTTGTTGTCAGTTTGTTTGTCCTGCCTCTTGCAAGGCGTCACTCCACACCAGACCATTAAAGACATGTTCTTGTTGTTTTGTATGCGTCTGACCCGTAGAACCTCCTGCTGCCGGCTACAGAAAATGTCCGCACACAATATTCCGGACATTTTCTGGACAGTTCATGTCTGTAGCAGTTGGTTCATTAAGTGTTTTTTGTGAATCCGTGGGACCTCGATACGTCTCCATGATCACTACTCTGCAGATACTTGCTCCAAATGACGTCAAAAGCTATTCATCATTGTCCCGAATGTCCCAGAAGGTGATTTAATGTGCAAAACCCTGACAGCTTTTATCGTTGTCTTTATTGGGCCGTAAAGGTTAACTTAACCTCAGTGTATTCTTATTAGATACAGATGCATTCTGTCACAGGTCTGTCAACATCACGTGGGCTCCCTGATGCTCCTCCTTATCCACACATTGGCTAAGTTTCCAAATATGAGCTTACATTTGTGTATGTTCACCCGACAGTCTTGTGCAGCTGTTTGCTCCTCAAATTGCAGCTGCAGTGTCAACAGCACAGCTAACCCCCCACCCCAGCCAAAGTCTACGTGTGGCATTAATCAGCCGTCCTAACACTGAAGCATGCTGAGGAGGGAAGAGGCATGTTTGAACGGATCAGACCAAACCCAACATGCTGTGACACAGGGATTCTCTGAGCACCTCAGACTTTTCCATCCTGAGTGGATCCACATGCACACAGTAAATCATGGTGGTAGCTTTACAAGTGGGATTATCAATAGCTAAACATATATATGTCCTAACTATAATGGCATTGTCTATTTCTAACTTAGTGAAATTATATAGCGTAAATAAACACAACAATATTTCAATTATTTCCCTCATTGGGTTTTGGTCCAGAGGTTTAGATACAACCAGGATTCATGTATAGATGTTTTTCACTTTACACAATACCTCTTCAGGCCTGTAGAGGGCAGCAAACTCCCCTATGTTCAAACACTCTTTAAACAAATGAAATAAAAACAGTTCTAAATTGTAACTCTGAAAAAAAGGGCAACATTATTTGTTAAATGACACGACATCAAGACATTTTTTTCTAAATTGTACTTTATTTTCTTTTAAAGACATATGTTTTAAAACAGCGATTGTAGAGAATAAATAAAGAAACATTATGTTTGTTTTTTGTTTTTTTTTACTTCCATAGGTACATTTATGTAATTAAAAACTCTATAAGTGTGTTCATTGTCTTGTAGACCACAGGAATCCTCTTTTTTTTTTCTCCCTCTTAAATTAAAAAAGAAATTTTCACATCTTTCCCCCCCCCCCTTTCATCAAATTGATTACCAAATAAATTAAAACGTAAAAAATCAAGATAGAAAAATTCTCAGCCCTTCCTTCCGCTTTGTTAATTTTGAAAAGTTGTGGCAGCAGAGAATCTTAACTCGTGACGTTTTTAAGTCCTTTTACCTCCATTTTGAAAACCAAGGTATGTACACTGAGAGGACATCCATTTCTCTTCCAGCATCATTACCCCATGATTTTTTTTAATTTACGTATAAATAATAAAACTAACTCTACATAACAATATTACCAATGGTAATCATACAGAATAGTATTTTCTTTAGCCTCTGACTGTAGACTGGCCTTCTGTTGACGCCATAGACCACAAATCACACTATACAGTAGAACCCTGTTCAGTAGAATAACATCAGTGATATGCTTTTTCTTAACATGTAGATCTTGTTGCCGACAATAGAGTATGTACATAATATAAATGAATCCAGCTGTGGAATGATACAGTAGGAACATCTGGAGCACTTCTGATAGTGTGGATTCTGGAGATCGTTGCTGATATTACTGCTGTATTTTTTGTAAGCGCATACATGTGATACTGCTTTTTGTGTTGCTCCTGTGCTATACGGTTGGTCAAACAACCAAAAAAGGCTGGGACATCCCAAGTGGTTTTTCTTGATTGAACTCTTAGGTTTTCCTGGAGGTGGAGAAGAGATGAAAGAGAGAAAAAGAAGAGCACAAAGTATTTTAAATCAAATCACAGAGAGGGAACACAAACATTTAAGACTTTGGAAGTGGAGTGGTGTCTGGAATACACACTGCTTGCACTGAGGCCTCAGGGGGAGTCTCAGTGAACAACTAGTGTCCATGCAACTCAAATGGTGACAGTCATACTGCTGCAGTGTTATGCACGTTCTTAGAAAAGTACTTGGTCATGTCTTTTGGCAGGCAAATTAATTCAGAACATGCACAATAGGAATTCTGGTAGGAGATAAACTCTCCAAATTTCGGGAAAATATTTTCTAATAATATTCAGAACCTTGCCATTGACCAAACTTGAGTTCCTCAGGGAGGTTCAGTATTTCAAATCATCCACCAGTTTCTCTGTGATGCAGGTTGCAGCAAACTGGGCATCTGCAGGTACCAGAAACAGCTAATTAAGATTTTTAATACATTATTTTAATGCCAGATTATCAATTAAAAAACCCTTAACAAACAGTGCAGTCGTTATTTGGTTCAAACCCACTATATATTATATATATTGACATTTGTAAGGGTTTCAAATAGGTCTCTGCAAATTTGGGGGATGCTGGAATAAAATTATGCACAAATAAAGCACATGTAGTGTAAAGTTGAATCCTTAAGTACATGGAGTGTGGGGTTTGAATATTTCACTGCGTGCAAACAATATTTAGCTTCAATAATGCAGAATAGGTGTGGGTAGGGGGGCACTGTATGTTAAGGGGTGTTTAATACCCCTTAATATAGAGTGTTTATTTGATGTATTAAAGAGAAACTTTAGCCTGAGCCTTTAGTTTTCAGCCTAAACCTGATTTAAAACATCCTTGAGTTTTGATATATATCAGAAGGAAAAGATTCAATCTCATTAGATAGTGAATTTGAAACATTCAAAGGGTTTATAATTAATTCTTGTTGCCAATAACCTGCAGATACCCTGAACAAAAGACACCCTGAATTAATGTTTGCTTTTGATATGAAGTGGATATTTGAGTTATAATATTTAAATAATATGCTTATATTTGCTGATTCTTTCTTTGTTTTTTGTTGATCCAGAATTCCTACAGAGGAATGCAGTTCCTC
This sequence comes from Hippoglossus stenolepis, assembly GCF_022539355.2. Taxonomy (NCBI): domain Eukaryota; kingdom Metazoa; phylum Chordata; class Actinopteri; order Pleuronectiformes; family Pleuronectidae; genus Hippoglossus; species Hippoglossus stenolepis. The sequence continues at coordinate 6,909,967 of NC_061499.1, forward strand.
AGCCAGCAGCACGTGTCACAGGAACCAAACAGCTTTACCCAAAACCTTCTAGAGTAAGGTTAGTGTCTCAGTTGGTACAACACACACACACACACACAAACACACACACACTTACACACAAATATTTTTTCACATCTACTCAATACAGAACACTCCCGCAAATATGAACGCACAACGAACGTCTTCTTTGTCTCACGCACGCACACGCCACTCAAACACAGATACTATGTTGTCGACCATATACAGGGGCACATTCAGTACATTTTCAGTCGCACAAAAACCAAACAAAGTTCAGGCACAAAGTCACGTGGATTTGAGTTACAACCAAACAAAAACCCCGCATCACCGAAAACTACCACACCAACCAACTAAACAGAGGGGATGTGTAAGAATGATAATCATGACAGACAACAAAAAGGAAAGTAATCAAAAGCAAAAAAGTCTAAAAGGAAGTAATTCTATCCATATTTGATGGACATGCTGTTTTTTTTCTAAAAGCCTCAGTGCTAAGAGCTAAATTAACCTCTGCTGTCATGATAATCAATTACTTACAGATGCTGAGGTAAAGTGACAGTTATTGATCAGTGTTTGCAAGGATTAAAAACCAGGACAAAATAATAAGAGGAAACTCACAACGCACCAAACACAGTTCATGGTCGCCACAGTAACCCGCCATGCAGTTGAGCATGGTGAATCAAGGCAACGGCCCAAAATAAAAATTGCTAATGGCAACCATCACAGGCAATATCGCCACAGCAACCAACACAGGCCAATTAACTTACAACGCAGTGAGAAGGAAGGGGGGAGGTTTTAGCGGTTGCTAGGCAACCGTAGCCATAGCGACGCACGTCTCCACGATATATGTATGGACGGGACAGTCTTGAGAGTGGTGTGATGTTTTTTTTCAGGAAAAATGGCATATGGCACAGCACAAAAACAATAAATGAAAAGTAAAACAAAAAATTAATGACGAACAGTAGTTGGCATTCAACCCTGCGACAGAACACTGGTTAGACAAAACATTTGAGCCGAGGTTAAGTCTCTAAATCTCTCTGTAAAACTGTCCCTGTGTACAGAGCAATAAAGGAGGAGCCACGTTTACACAACATATCTTCTGATCCTTCAAATGTATTCAAAATGGATGTTTCTCTAAGAGTCCTACCACCTCAGTAATGTTGATCAACTGTAGACTTATTGACTTCCTCAGTTCCACATGAAAGATAACCATTAAAGTACTGAGCCCCCAATTACATCCACTCTGTCTCTTCAACTTCCGGACCCATTTCTAGCTGTCTATCAGCCCCTCCCCGAGCCACTTCTCAGTCAATATGCAGTGACGCACCTCGCTCAGTAAGGTCTGTTGGCATCCTTGGGCCTCTTCAGCTGCACCTTCAGTCTCTTCATGCCGATCTGGAAGCCATTCATGGCCTGGATGGCAGTCTGGGCACTGGACGGGTTGTCAAAACTCACAAAACCTGGGGAGGAAAAGAGGAAATGAAAGAAGTGAACACAAACGTTCATACTGCGGCACAGCAGCAGCATTTATAGGTAAAATTACATGGTGAAAATGTTGTTCCCTGTCACATAAAAGAGACAGATGCTAAAAGCCACAAGGTAAAAATAAACCATCACTGACGTTACCGTTCCTATTAGCATCGCTGTGACTCACCGAAGCATTTGCTCTGGTTGGTGGCTCGGTCAACAAACACCTTTGCAGAGATGACGTTTCCAAAGGGCAGGAACATCTGCAGTATCTCAGAGTCAGTGAACTCCTGAGGCAGGTGGTAGATGAAGATGTTACAGCCCTCGGGTCCTGTGAGCAGAGACGGGAGAGAGACAAGGACGCGGACATGGCGCGACAAGACAGGACGGATTCAGAGAGGAGTTAGAAACTGCAGCGTTCAGGAAGCGCTTGGAATGTTAGGTTGATGAAAAAAATAAAACTACAAAACCAAAACACAAGAGCAGGGGAATAAATCAAATATTAAAAGACATTGCAGTCATTTGTTTGCCAAATAATTGTAACACCTCTGTATCTGCATGTAACTATAGTAACTTAAGGACATATTAACAGTGGAAACTTCACAGAATGGATTTTCTCTCTTTTTGCAAAGTTTACTAATTATGGATGATTTATATTTCACTGTTTTCAAATGTATGTAAAACAGGGTTCGATTTCTGGAAGTATTGCTCCTCCAGTTCTAGATAGCCACTGATTTCAGGTCAGTGTTATGTTGTTATGTTCAGGTCAGTGTTATGTAGACTGAGGATCAGGAATCAGACGGTTGTACTAATCAGTGCAGTGAGGATTAAATCTGGATTCATTTTCGTTGTCTTTGAGTTGCATCACAGTTGTTGGTTAAATCTGAATAAATAGAAAAGGCTGCACTACATTTTGCCATTGTCGGCATGAAGATAATATAATTTTGATAAGAGCTTTTTTTATGAGTGATTTCATCAATTCATCAAATCTGCAACAATTTTAAAAACATAGAAACTGAAGTTGTTGTCAAATATATGCTGGACAGATTAGTCAAAAATGGAAATAATTGTGCAGCCCTAACATTTGATCTTAATTGTGGTGTAAATTATATAATTTAATAAAGTTGTACAAGTCTGTGCAAGTTATTGAATGAAAATCATCAGAGGGGAGCGTGGTTTGAAAACTGTGATGTAAAGCAAGTGTGGTTTGTGGTTAAAGGATTCAAATGCGTAAAACCACTAGAATGTGCCTCTAAAGACATGATTATCTGTAAGTTTACCTTCCCGTTGCTGCAGCTGCTGCGGCTGCTGCGGCTGCTGGGCCACCAGGGTGGGCTGGTGGGGGAAGGGCTGTCCCACCAGGCTGTAGGCAGCAGGGTAGGTGGCTGTCGGAGAGGAGGAACAGGTGAGCCGAGCAAACAGAACACTGCAAACTAATCTTTTTTTTTTTCAACTTAAAACAACATCTGACTGAGCTGAACTCCCACCCACTGACCTGCTGTGTTTTTGCATCTAGTTTGTTATGTATGACTCATTCTATAGAGATAAGGGGTTATTTACATTTCGTAATATATGTGCATGCAGTGCTGCGTAGTCGGGGAGTGCAAAGGTAGCTGTAATCCATTAGGTTGCATAAATCTGTTTTTGCATTCCGGTTACACAAAAGTCGTTTCCAGGGAACAAATCTGAGGCCGCGCAGTTAAACTCCATGTAAAATGAAACAAAAGAATAATATTTGGGGGATGATTTGTTTGTCTGTATCAGTCGCGGCAGCAGGACGCGTACAAGGCAATGCATTTCTATAAATAAATAAATGTCAGTTTTCATTACATCTTATAGCTTTACACTGAGGCTCACCTGTGTAGTGCTGCATGCCTGTATACGCTTGCTGTAGAGGGTCCAGGACAGGACTCTGAGCTGTGACACAATAAATAAATACCGTCACCAACTGCTGTATAGCACACACACACACACACACACACACACACAAATAATCCTCAACGCTATCTGGAGCACATCGGCACGCTCCAAATAACATTCAGAGCTTTAGTTTCATTTCATTTCCTCTTAATTAGAACCTCACTGTCAAAGTAGGAAGCCTGTGAATCTATGGAAGAGGCAACACGATTATTCTTTACTTCTATGATGTGATGGATGTACCTTGATAAGCGTGAACTCCATTGGTGTACAGGGCTTCGGTTGCTGATTGGCCGTTGGGAGCTGGCAAGGAGGCGTAGCTGTTCAATGCAATTGGTGGAGGCAGAGCGGGCACAGGTGTGCCTGCCATGGAGGGCGGAGTGCTGGTACCTGCACATATGTTTGCCCACACTTCAACACTTACTTACAATAAATTCCAAGACAGGACACAGTTAGATTCAAACTTGCGCTGAAATCATAAACTGAAATGAATGACATTAGTTTATTACAGATTCACACTGTTCCCAATGTCACCCTTTTTAAATTAGAGATCAACATTATTTATTGGGAATTGAACAGTGTGTCGTCCAACTCTTTTGCATTCAGTGGTGAATCACTTTTTGTGCTGCACCTTTATGTTCTGCCCGGATGTTCACACTCTACTGAGATATTAGTTTATTACAGATATATGAGTCGTATAGAAAAGCCAAAGCAATGTTTAAGGTACTTAAACTCAAATGTAACAGATCCTTATCAAAATATATGAAAAGAACAATTAATATAAGTCACAATATTTGCTTCAAACCCTGCATGTAGTTGAATAGAATATAAACTATTCCACTACATAGGGGTTCATGTTTCCCCAACTCAACAACAATCTTACTGGTTTTTATAACTTAAAATAAAACACAACCAACATCATGACAGAAAGATTTTTTTTTCAAAACAACATAATATATGTTTGTTATTTCGTCCGCTTGGCTCCACCTCTCCTTGTGTAACTGTCCTCATATTTCAGGCGCAAATCTAATCAAGGCCGGCCGGAGCCAGACATCCCTGCCTCTCATTACCTGAGGAGGGGGTGATGGATGCGATCGGCGTGGCAATGATGCTGCTGGGGTTGAGGGCGGCGAGCTGCTGCATCTGAACCGCCGCCACCGTGGCAACAGGAGAGAGGTAGGCCGACTGCGCCACCAGGGCCTGCTGCTGCATCAACTGGAGAAGAGGGAGAGGATGTGTTTTTGTGAGTGTGTGAGTCTAAACTCAGGACAGTAAAGTAAAAAACTTCAAATATATTGTGACAGGACTCAACATCAGATGTTTACTGAGTGATTTCCGTAGATTAACAGAGATTTTCCTCGTCAACCAGCTCAAATAACTGTCTCCAGCCATAAAAAACCAACATGTTTCATAACGGTGCGACGGCTCCAGACTGAACCTCAATCAGGAGTCACAATATATCCGAAGGCCACATTTCTTTACACAACCTACTACAGAGCAGCTTTCCTTGGTGACCTTCTCTGCTTGTGAAAACCATTGCAGACGCTTCACTGTATTTTATAATCAGCCATTGAGGCCGAATCAAGGTAATAATCTGACTTCAAATCATGTAGCGTGTTCCTGCTCTAAACCGGGAGGGTAAAAATACCCGACTACATTTCTGCTGCAGGGCAGTTTCCAAAAGGACCCAGAAATTTTACCTACTGTTCAATATTCATGTGTCTGTCTGTGTTTTGTGTGACGGACAGCATTCTGTGGACAAATGCACTGCAGAGTAAAGATGCTGTCAGGCCTCTTTAAGCATCACAAATTGAACAAATGTTCATGAGCCAGATCTAAAACCATTTGCACTAAACGCTCAATTAGCAAAGAAGAGAGCGGTAATGCCGTCTTTTGACGTTGTGGCGTTAAAACTCCTCTTCTTACATCACAGGGAACATGGCACGTTGAGCGAGGTTTGCTTTTGCCCAAAAATTGGGTTTTGTACATCTTTTCTTTGAGGATATTTTCAGTCGTGTAATTTCAGCTTTATGTCACATCAGCTTTTACTTACGTCTACATAAGGAAAACCACTGCCAGCCTTTTGTTACCGAATCATGCATGGTCTCTTTCTGATTATTTAAATAAGGGTTGATACTGAGTTGGAGACGAAAGGAGTCGGACGAGGATAAAAACAAACATGGGTTTCTTTGCTCTGCGTTTCTGTCCTGGTGAAAGGTAAAGTGTGTGCGTTGCTCACCGCCTGTGTGTAGGCGTTGTATGCCCCGAGGTGCAGGGTCATGGGACTGATGACGCCCAGCTGAGAGGCCACCTGCTGCATCCGCCTGAGCCCTCGCTCCTTCTCCGAATCGGCGAACTTAACCACCAGGCTGGACGAGGCGCCCTGTGGAGGTAACGTGGATATCGTAACTCCTTTGGTCTGGTGCTAAACGTCAAGAAAGAAACATCAACGCTCAGTAAAGGTGAAACAAGGAATAATGTACGGCATGTTGTGGGGGGGGGTTAGGGGATAACGTCTCTGGTTCAGGTCCGACCAGAGACCTCTGAATTCTGCATCACTTCCATAATAACTGGTTATAATGTTAAAATCTAAAGGAAATCTGCAGTTTCTATGACATATTAGCTATTAGACAACAGTGAAGCTAAAATTAAGCTAAAATGATCAAAAAAATACTGAGATAAATATGAATTTTCCACATAAAATCAGTTGCTCTTTTGAATTTAGAGAACCTGCACAAACAGCACAGAAAAAATCACCTCCAGCAGAAGAGAAAAAAAAACAAAACCAGATGAGCACATTTTACAAAGACTTTGTCCTCGATTCAGTGTGTGGAGGAGGGGGACAGAAACGAGAAGTGGTGACTGTGGGCTGAGTCACCGTGTTCAGCGTCTAAACGCCTGGATGTGGAGCATGTGAGTGTGTCAGCCATGTAGATTCTGTGCATGTGTGTGTGTGTGGGGGGACTTACAGGTAAAGTACGACTCCCGTGCAGAGCGTTGATGGCGGCCTGGGCCTCTGCGTTGTTCTGGAACTTTACAAATGCGCAGCCTACGAGAAAATGACACACCATTAAACGTGGCCTCACACAAACGCGCACACACTCTCTCACGCGGACCCGGTATGAAGAAACGACTTTGCTTTAAAAATACATTAGGAGCCGTCTTACATCTAGTGCTTCATCAGTTATTAAGGCATCATTACACATGGTCCACAAAACATTCATTGCTTCATCAATCACAGGCCGTAAACCTCCAAACGCATCATTAGCCATGACCCATAAAACCTATTGCACCATTAGTCATGGCTCATGCAACAAACGCAGAAAGATCTAGCATCTGTGTTTGAACTGTCGCCGGACGTTGATCTACACGACAAATATTATGAGCATTGTTGTTCGTGACGATTGTAATTTTACGTTCACGTGATGGCAACGTGGCTCGGGTTTGACTCTCAGGGCTGGAGGAGGAAAAGGCAAATATTTAAATGAAGGCAGCATCATGTTGACAGTCGTGATCTGGAGCCGATCGTTGGAATCAGGGGAGAGAAAAGCTCAAGGACACGTGAGGAACAGGTGTTTGGGAAATTGTGGAGAAAGGGAAAGTTTCCAAAAACATCTTAGTGCTGCATCTTTTTAAAAAGAGGGACAAATATGAATTTATTGTTTTAAAGATGGATTTTTTGGCTAATATTAATACATTTTGTGTTTGTTGGTTGGTTGGTTGAGTTGTTAGCAAGATTACACAAAAACAAATGAGCTGATTTCCACGAGATGCAGTCCGGGCCAGTAAAATTCTTTAAATGTTTTGTGAGAATCCGGAAAAAAGGGGCGGGTCCAAGAATGTATTTATTACTTTGCTAATATTGTATTGATATAATATTTCAAAAATTGTCATTATTTTCTCAGGTAATAATTCATGGATTCTGATGGGGAAAAAAATTGCATATTTAGGAGGTGGGTATCCATGACTGTGTATAATATGGTACGAATCAGAATAAAAATCTAGATCTAAGGAATTTAAATGTCATTTCATAAGGGAACTGTTAAGTGCTTTTCTTGCATCCACTTAAAATTTCATATTATAAAAGGGATGAAACAGGGTTCAGGATTTTGCAGGAAGTTGTGGGTATAAATTCCTAAAGGCCAAGGCACTACACGCTCATACGTCAGGCCAACATGGGAATAAAACAAAGTGTAGTCTTGTTTTGGACATACTTTGGAACGGGTAAAGATTTGGAACAGATGACCAGCTGAGGAGAGCATCTCTGTTACCATTTTGTAAAAACAGTTGGCTCTATTCAAAGAAATGGGTGGAGGACAGAAGATTGAGTCTCTAATGTAGTAGAGACACAACAATCCATGATGTTGACATGATTTGGGGCTGTGGTTTTATTTCTCATTGTTTTTATTCCGTGCCGTGCTTCCATTTCATGCTTTGTGTCATATGCTGCTGATACAGTAGCCTGTTCTATCCTGTATCTTGTGCCCATGACGTTACCTTTGCTGGTACCGTCGGGCCCGCGGAGCACCGTGCACTCCTCTATGCTGCCGAACGGCTCGAACATCTTCCTCACGTCGGTGTCCGTCTGCTGCTTTCCCAGCATGCCCACAAACAGCTTCCTGTCTTCTAAGGAAAAGGAGATCACCAGGATGGGAGGGGAGGATAGTGTGAGTGAGAATAGAAAACCAAGGGAGAAAAATGGGAGTGGGTGTTGTTATGAGGGAGGCGATGCAGGCAATGAGAGAGGAGGCGGGGAGGGGGGGCGACAAAAGGGGGAGAAGTGCCATGTCACCACTACATGCATGCAGGAGTATCAAGGAAGCAACAGTGTGATGAGCAGTGACAAAGCAGGGTGGATGCAGGGGCCTGCCGTACTTCGGAACTACCACCAGAGTGCAGTAAACGTGAAAATCTGCCACAAACAAACAGCATCTGGCCGTGACTCAAATGTTTGTCACCCTCTGTGTTGTCAGAGAAGCTGCTCCGTCTGTCCACGTCTGTGAGGGATCAGACCAGCGCTTCTGCATGTTTGAGCCCATCCACTACAAATATATGTGCTTGTTATAATTCTGCAAAACACGGCGGATGGAGAAAACCACCGCAGGAAAATCATCTGCTGCAGACCTGAGGCTTGAGCTTCACTCAGGGTGATTCACCGCCGTTGTTGTTTTGTTATATTTATGCAAATGTTACACAAGATAGAGGTCGAACATGTGGTCTTATTAAAAAAAGGTGTGTAGATGTGGTTTCCATCATCAGTCAGTCCTTCACGATACCAGGATGCTGAAAATGAAGCTACTAAGGGAAATTCAGCCTTCATTCATTTTATTTACACCTGCATTTTTCCTGTTGTGTCGTATAAAAATGTCCTCAGACACTGTAATCAATCTTTTACCTCTACGGACAAAAACCCTGCATGTGTGATGAAGCAGCTACTGTATCTCCACCAGAGTTTCCTGTTTTCAAATAGGTTCTTATGCCTTTTACAACAAAATGATCGCATTCAATGTTAAATGGCCGACAACAATGCAACGTACGTATGAACTGTAGTAAATGAGAGAAAAAGAACACACAACAGAAACAGCTGAAATGTGTAATAATGTGTTTTACGATTGCTGGAAGCAGCGTGAATCTAATCCTGACTGATTAGGCGACTGATTGATTACATGTTGGAAGAAGGGGCGTCAGTGAAAACAGCTGAACTAATCCAGCACTGAAGAACACTTGTGGCTGTCCAAGAGGGCGGCTTTGAAGGTGTTGAGATTTGGGAGATGTGCCATTCACAACACACTCATTATCAACAGGTCATCGAATCCAACACTGACTCTTGAAATCCTTGTTTTATTGAAGCTTAAACTGATGGTTTTGGTTCTTGTGTCGTCATCAGTGTCATTTTAATATATTGTTAAAATAAATCAGGTTTTTTTTCCACTTTCTGCATGAAAAGCAAGTGTTTGAAGGTGCTGTTATTTGAACAGGTGCTGTGTGTGTGTGTGTGTGTGTGTGTGTGTGTGTGTGTGTGTGTGTGTGTGTGTGTGTGTGTGTCTGTGCATGGGGGGGGGCAGGTGTCTCTTACCCCCTCTGCTCTCGCTGTCCGCCGGCTTCACTTGGATCGGACGGTTCATCTGGAAAGACAGAGGCCACACAGCGCAGGGAGTTTAAATATAGGACGGGGGCAGTGACCATGAACAAGAGGTAGAATAGAGAATTTATACCACTGGAAAAAAAAACAAAAACCTGACAAACTAGAAATAACTGGCAGGTGCTGGTGCTCGTAACGAGATTTGGTCGCTGTTGTCTGGTAAGCTGCGGGAGAAGACGTACAGATGTCATGTAACACGGGCTATTAATGGTGTAACGTGACGTCACAGTGACACATGTATGTAAGTCTGTGCTCTGTCAGTCGGCCTCCTATGTTTCCTCCAGTAATTTTCTCTTCTCCTTTTTTTTTTTCTGCCAACTCTGCTTCACTAGACCACGACTGACACTGATATGTGGGATATTACATTCACAGCCGCTCTCTCTCTCTCTTCTTTTCTCCACCTCTTCTCTCCGAGTCTCTCAGAATCGTCTCTTATGCCGATTGCCTCCCGTTCCTTCTCCCCCCCCCCCCTATCACACCAAACCAGGAAAAGCACACACCCACGCGGGATTGGGGAAGTGATAAGATTAAGAACACTCGCCGGCTAATCTGGATTACAGAAGCATGCATCGTCAGAGTAGATTCTGAGCCTGACAGGAAGGCAGAAACAGACGGGGGGGTATACAGGGTTAGAAAGAAAGGCATCATATCTAGAAAAAAAAAGGAAAAGAATAAAAGAATGACAAAGAAAAAGTAGAGCGCACACAACAGAGGAGGATTAAGTGACCTTTTCATAATTCATCAAAAGACAAGTTGCTGAAATCCCATTTCTTTCTTCACAATTGTCCTCCCATTTACTTAACACAGCCTCCTATATGAAAATGTGCTCACATCAGTTCCCCGGCGCCTCGTCTTTGAAATGTAAAGAGCAAGGAAACGGTGAAAAGAAGGTATTGAGTGGAATAAAGGAGAGAGAATAGGGCAAAGAGGTGTAAGAAGGGTGGGATTGAGAGGGATCGAGGGGGAAGGAGAGGAGCATATGGAGGAGAGGATGGAGGTGGGGGGGCGATGTGTGTGAGGGAGGGGATGGGTGAGGTGAGGAGTCGAGGTGCGAGCGGCAGAGTGACACTCTGTTAACTGTGGCTTAATGAAGGTCTTAATTATGGAGCTGGTGACATTTCGGCCAGTCACTGTTCCCGTGTCACTGATTGATCGGCTGTGATCGGTCACCAGGAGACACTATTGATCGCTGCTGTGGTCGCGCTCGGCCGGGCCGCATGCACAAACACCGTCGTCTCCACGCCGCCCCCGCCGCCACTGAAGTGAACCAGCAGCTGAAACACCTGCTGCAGAGGGCCCCCTCGCCCCCTCGTCCCCTCACTGAGGGCGTCCAATTGATTGCACCAATTAGGCGGGTGATAGAGGAGATGGAGGGCCAAAGTCTCAAAACCATCTTCCAATCACTCAGGCAAATGGAGGTCTGCTCCTGCAATCACTGAATAGTAATTTCATCTTAAATCACAGTTTCAGTTTTGTTCCTTATACATATAATTACATGTATTTGTATTTTTGTAGAGATCATTCTGACTCGGCCCTTGTGCTAAACATCCGTGTGCTCGCGGCGCTTTGCATGAAAGCTCTCGACAAATAACACCTTTGTCGTTATAAGCGGCTCCATTCATTTGCCTTTTGTCTTGTTTGCCACTATTCCAATCACTTCTCATGTTGTTTTGCACTTGTACACCCACAGTACAGAATACATCAGTGAAGCGGCCTGTGCAGAACTCACTGTTATTTACCTCTGTGCAAGATTATATATTTACTCTTTTCTTAGCTGATTTAATTTGATTTGTTTTATGTTTTTGTCTCAGGGTGTTAAATATTAAACAGCATGTAACTTAATTCTCATTTTTCTTTTAACACTCTTTTATTTAAATGTGTATTTTCAAAGAAGTGGATCTCTCCATTATTTTGTTTATGTTTTAGGCTGGTTTTCACAAAAGGAAATATTAATAATAGGCCTGTTGTTACTATTTGATCATTTTCAGACTGTTTCTCTTAATGTCACATTGGTTTTAATCATTATGCCTTTTCAGCTTTTTTCATTTACTAAATAAAAAGATATACTCAACATTGTATAAAAACTTAATGAGAAAATAAATTCAAGGATTCAGATTTTACATGGACGCAAAGGAAGCAGCTTTAAACAACAACAACTAAATAATAGATGATATAAAACAGAAAAGGATACATCATATTTCTTTCTGTTACAGATAGGATGTGGCGGTTTCTTTTTTATTGCACCAAAAATACACGGCCACACGTATCAAGGGATGTGACATATACCTGAATTCAAATAAATATGAGCCCGTCCATTTTTCATACTTAAGTAAAAGTTAGTAGATGTCCAGTTGCTGAAATGTCCTTAGAGCCACTAGGAACAAGACCTTGGTATCGAGACCTCAGTGGTTGCTACAGTTCTGTGAACATGCAACATAAACATGAGAAATCTATAATAAAACCAGACTCAGATTAGATCAGTGCAAAGATAAAATATAATCTACAGTGAAATGAACCTAAGAGTTGATTTGAGGATTTACAGATGATGCTCCGACCTCACGGCAGCAGTTGAATGTGACGTCTTTGTGACCGATCACATGTTTGACTGACGCCTGTAAAAAAAATCCCATGTCCCATATTTCAGTGCAGGAAGACAAACAGCGAAGGCCGCGGTGGTGGCGCTGATAAGGAGAAGCGGCAGATGGCTCAGGAGATTGGAATTAGAATATACAAGAGGGAAAACAGCAAGAAGTGGAGGCATCAACGCCGTGCCACTCCAGATCAGCACGGCAACACGGCCCCGCCGCCTCTGACGAAGGCCGCGCTCGCATGGCCATCGTCATGACAACCCCCGGTGATGAGAACCCCACATCAGGTAAACAAGGTTGCCCTGAACGACGTGCAGAGGAGAGACAGGGTGAAAAACAAATGAGGAGGACAAAGGGTGCTTCTAGGTCGAGAGATAGAAGGATTAGATGGGCGAGGGAGGAGGGGGAAGGAAAAATGAAAGATTCTGAACACACACACACGCACACACACACAAAAAAAAAAGAAAGAGGGATGATGGAGGGAGCGTTCGTGCCTGTTGAATGTTGGCGCTGCCTCGAGAGCAGATGCAGAAGCAGGGAGGAAAATATCTCCCTCTAAGCCTAAACCACTAACAAACACTTTACAGTAATTTGCTCTCTCCCCTCCTCCTCCTGTTGCTCCCCTCCTCCCATCCCCTTCTCTCTCTTAGGCTTGTTTACAAAAACAGTCCCATACTGTGCACAGACAACACACAGGCACAACCTGCCTGATCAACAGCCCCATTTTATCTGCGTGCTTCTGCTGTTTGATTTTTCTCTCCCTCCGCGCACCGTCTCCAAACACACACAGTTATTATATAAAGTCACATTAAACACACATGCATTATTACTGCCACACACACACACACACACACACACACACACACACACACACACACACACACACACACACACACACACACACACACACACACACACACACACACACACACACACACACACACACACACACACACACACACACACACACACACACACGCTTTGTCTGCTCCTGTCGGTCCCAGCAACATGAGCACACATCTACACATACTTAATCTTTTTCGCTCTGTGATGCCGCCGGGGATTTTGCAAAGGATTATGAGATATTAAATCCATAGATTATCCAATCAAATCACGGCTCGACCCCTTCCCACATAATGCATGACCCCCATGCCATCGACTACCAAATACGCACACCCCAACGTGAATGCGTTCGTCAGCTACAGCAACAGGGACATGTTTTAGATGGAGGGCTGTTTACAGTCGCGGTGAGTGAAGCATATTGATGGTGGGATATTTTTCTCGCCTTTCGATTTTGAGCAGATGATAATCTCTATACTCTCAACTGGCTCAACGCAAGCCAGTGGGGTTGAGTCTATATAGCAGGCGGCTGCGGCTGCGGCTGCTGCTGCTGCTGCTGCTGCTGCTGCTGCTGCTGCTGCCACATTTCTGTCGCCTGTTTTCTTGTACAATTTGCCGGTCCGCCCTGAAAAGCAGCCACTCTGAATGGTAAATATCAGCAGAGACCATCTCCCCTGCTCTTTGAAGAACGTTTACAGCAGGGAGAGTTGGAGGTCTGCGTGTGTGTGTGTGTGTGTGTGTGTGTGTGTGTGTGTGTGTGTGTGTGTGTGTATGTAAGGGAGAATTGGGGGTGGGGGGCACAAAGACAATTTACCGTCTTCGCCTCCCCTCCGCTCCATCACACAGCGCTGGTCATTGCATCGCGCCGGTCGCCAGGCAACCTGGCATCCCTCGTCCCCGCCGTCTCCAAGCAACGAGACCTGCGACCGTAATCAACCTGCCACCCCCTCCTCATCTCTCCGCCCTGTTCTGTTCCTCTCCAGTCTCTGATGCTTTCGCTCCCTCGCTTCTCCATCACAAATGCACTTACGCTGGGACACACTTGTGAATTCACCCAGGGGAAAAAGAAGTGGAAGAAGAAGCACAGGTGGAAATTGGTATATTCACAGGGCGAAAAATAAAAGGAGGAGGATAAAAAACAGACTTTGAAAAAAAAAAGGAGATTAACAGACACAGATGATTGTGAGCTCGGAACAAAGAGTCGGAACAAAGCAGCAGAGGCAGGGACGAAAAGCAGAGATACACAAGTAGGGTCTGTTAATGTTGCCACACGTGGATGCACACACAGATGCGCACACACATGGGTGGGTAGGCACACAAAGCCGAGAGAGAAACCTTCTCCTGAATCCAGCCTGTAGCTAAATCAATCAAACACAAAGAGACTGACAGCACCATGCTAGCACAGTTCAATAATATTTATTCAATGATTTGCTCTTCAATGTCAAATCTGCTTCCCAGTGTTGTCTCCGACTCCTTACAGGGTTCAATAGTCTGTCCGGTGTCAAGCCGAAGCCGTTTTGTCCGACCAGAGCCGACAGAAATCCTCCAAAAGTGGAGAAATTGAATATCAAAGAGTAAATTTCTAACAACGCTGGAGTCGACTCTCAATTGTTTTGTCTTCTCCGACTGTTAAATATTCATGTCAAGTGTTGTTTGACTCGAGTCAGTGGAGCAGAGGGAGAAAAGAACTGAATTACGGACAGATATTTGTGTGTAAGTGTGTGTAAGTGTGTGTGAGTGTGTGTGTGTGTGTGGATTGGGCTCATGTCCTACTTTTCTTTCTTCTTTTTTTAATTTGCTCATGCCTTACACACTTGGGTTTACATGCTACGCTATGACCAGTCCTACGAGTTCAAAAAGCCTAATGAGTTTTGTAACAGCCACACACACAGCACACACTCACACACACACACACACTCACACACACACACACAAACCCCCCGAAACACACTATTTCTCAGTAACAGATGTCTGCATTTAAGCTGATAAACACACTGCCTCAATGCACCTCCAAACACCCCCCCCCACCCACCCTTGCTGCCACCCACTGTTCATTATGTCAAACTTTCATTCATTTCTTCCTGCCCTCCCCCCACCCTCGCTTATTGTCCCACCCCTCCTTCATTTATCCAATTCCTCTCTCATTCACACGCATTTACTACGTCTGTAAATCCAATCTGCGTTTATCATTACTGTCGACACAGAGTGACGCGCAAAAAAAGAAAAATGGGCCCTTTCTTTTTTTTGTTGCCTGCCGACGCCGCCTGTCCTGCATCGTCCCTGATGCACGTTCGTATGCATGCATATGTAAATGACCCAATGCCAGATACATTGATTGAGAGAGCACATTTGCTCTGAGACACGCTAATTGCTATCATCTTCATCATCATCCCACGCACCCGACCGACGTCACGACACAGGCTACACATGGAGGCCCTGCTTCATCGGCCTATTGTCAGGGAACATAAAACAACATGTTCACTGTGACCCGGTGAATAAAATCTAATTCTGGTAGCAACCTTACAAAATAAAACAACACACGGGGAGGGACAGGAGAATTCGCTGGTAAATGTACCTTTAGGGAACATGTCAACTTGTCCATTATATACATATGATGAACTGTGTCAATCCAGTCGTCGATCCAGAGCTCGGGACCTTGGGGCTTCAGCCACTTAAGCTCTAGCTTTTTTCACATAAAGCCAGCAGGATTTTCATAAAGGCTCTGTCTCTGAAGTATGTCTTTTGTGGGATCTTGAATGGGTATAGAACATTGAATCTAAAATGGTTAGCAGTTCTGACCATCTGCTCTGAAGTCTGATGGATGCTCTTCCAGTGGGCATTTAGAAAATATATATAAATGATCAGCATAGTTGACCTGGCATTGTAACCAGGAGTTCTGGATTTTTAATACGTCTTTCTCCATGTATCTGTCTCCACTATGCAAAGATGGAGTAAGTCTACAATGCTAACAGGTAAAACCACCTCCATAAGTCCATATGTATCTGAAGCGGAGTGTTTGCTCAGACACGAGGGGCACAAATTAACATTCTGGCACGACAACTTCCCATCTCATATCCTGCGTAAAAAGCCTGGGCTATATTTAGCATATGCATTTATTTCCGACTATTGATAAAACCCCTCTGTCTGCTCCGTCTGAGTCCTTATGGCTGAGTAAATGTCAGGCTTAGTCAGATGTTCCACTCACAGAGGGATCTTTCCTCTCGTATATAGGCAGCTTAAACACAGAAGGCCTCACGGCACAGATTTCACTCTCTCTCCCTCTCACACACTCACACACATCACACACACACACACACACACACACACACACACACACACACACACACACACACACACACACACACACACACACACACACACACACACACACACACACACACACACACACACACACACACACACACACACACACACACACACACACACACACACACACACGGCAGATAGTGAATAAAGAAACCTGAGAGGAGCTCATAATAAAGCCAACAACTTCCATCCATCCATCCATCCATGCATCCGTCCAAGTCTTTGTATGTGTACCCTCCACGGAAACGCACAAACACAAAAGCAAACACACACTCACACACACACACCCGTCATTAAACCCAGTTAGTGTTAACACCTGCCCTCCCTTGCCCTGCTGCAAATGCAAACACGCACCAAACACACACAGCTACTATCTCACTTGGGCACAGTCGCACTATTAAATAGTAATATTTAGTAGTGAAATTAACAGTGAGGCCTTGTGGCAAATATTAATTCAAGTAAGTGATGAGGAGAAATTTATTGTGTCTCTACTCAAGCAGATGAAGAGATTTAGAGCTGCAACTTACAATCTCCTCCTCATTGATTACAGGAGTGAAAGTCTGACATTTTAGGAAATATATATATATATATATATATATATATATATTTATATATATATACACAAGTTGCTGGTACCATTAGACAGAGCTAGGCTAACTGTTTCCCCTTGTTTCCAGTCTTTATGCTAAGCTATTTATGCTAGCTACTAGCTGCAGCTTCACATTTACCAAACAGACATGAGCGTGTAATCTCATTTAACTGCAAGAATCCAATTATACATACTTACAAAACTTCAAGGCTTTTTCTTGAATCTAGCGACGGTTTTCCACCGATAATGATTTTGTCATTTGGCCTAAAATGTCAGGAAATAACAAAACATGCTCATAACAGGCTCACGCCGCCTGTGGAAATGTCTTAAATCACCTAAGAGACCAAAAACTAAACATAATCAGTCTATTAACATCGAGAACCACAACAAGTACACCAGTGAGATTTTGCCATTTGCTCTTGAAAAAGTACTTGACGTATTTCTGTCTAGTAATTTCAGCTCTAATGATCTCCAACGGCAACCAGAGACGTAATTTAGCTCATTCAACAGATATTTATATAAAGTTGTTGAAATCTACGTTGGGTTTTGCAGGTCGCAGTGTAAAATGGCTTCTTTTAATGTGGCATAACCGGATGTGATGGTCTCAAACTGTGGGGACAAGAGAACAAGATGTCCAAACAGGACAGGACCAGAGAACCGCTCACGAAATCTTCTCTCCTCCCAAACTCCATTTTCACACTGTTCCTGCCTCTTTTTTTTCTCTATTCTCTTCTCTCCATCTACCAACTCCGCCATTCTCTCACTTTCTTTCCCTGCTTTCGGCCGACTGTGCCTTAGACACTCCTCCTCCTCCTCCTCCTCCTCCTCCTCCTCCTCCTCGGAGACGGACCCTCTCTCACCTGAAGAGAAACCCAAGGCCAGGTGCCACTCCGATATAAAACCATCTGTTCGACCCTGCCTGACTTCTTTCTTATTCCACCCTCCCCATCTCCTTTCTTTCTCCGTTTCCATTGTTGGCTAAGAGAAAGAAAAAAATCGGTGAAATAGCAACGTGGAGAAAAAAAGAAGCAGC
This sequence comes from Hippoglossus stenolepis, assembly GCF_022539355.2. NCBI lineage: Eukaryota > Metazoa > Chordata > Actinopteri > Pleuronectiformes > Pleuronectidae > Hippoglossus > Hippoglossus stenolepis. Next base: position 6,927,885 of record NC_061499.1, read on the forward strand.
AAGTCTGACTCTCACTTCCCGGAGAGAAGAAATGCTAGGAAAAAAAAAAGGAAAAGCTGTGATGAGTGTTAATGACATCCTTCAGCTTTCTCTACATTCAGGTGAGCTTTCATTTCAGCTCCCTCCTCTCAGTCCTATAATTGCCTTCATGTTATTTCTTTTGTATCACCCCCCGCCCCCCCCCCACCCCCCACCCCACGACCATGAGATGCCAAAGTTAATTATTCTTTGGCAGTGCAGGTGCAATTAGATGACAATTACACCACAGCTGGTAGCAGGGGTGGGAAGCCGTTCTTGTCCGCGTGGGCGTGCATGGAGCTAATAAGATGGTTTTCGTCGTCGTCTTTTTTTTTTTTTTTTTCTCTTTCTTTCTTTGGCGAAGGAAAGGGGCAGGAGGAGAACACAGGAGGGTTTAGCTTGTTCCACTCGGCTTAGAGGTAAGAGGTTGTGAGGAGGAGAGCCGCTGGGGGAGAAACACAGGGGGGAAGAGGGCTTTAGCCGTGGGGCATTGGGTCCTGCTGATCCCCCCTACGAGAGGTCAGGGAGGTCACGCTACTGTCACGCTAACAAAAGGATTTCATTTGTTGCCACCCTAATACCAGCCGGCTCTTTCAAATTGTCCCCGCGACCCGCAGTGTCCCGCCCCCCGGCTGCCATTACAACACTGATCTACTGCTGAAATTATTGCAATCAATGAGTGATTATCAGGAGAAAACACAAATGATTTCTGTTTAAAGCAACACAGGAGGGTTCGGCGGCTTTTTTCGGTTTCAGGGCTTCAACCAAATGTTATTTTCACCATCATTTCATTTCTCAATCAACTCTTTTGGCTGAAAAATGGACTAAAGTAGTGAAAAATGTCCAATATGATTTCAGCAGCCTAAAATTCACCTCACATTGAATATTAGATTCAAATATTTAGGGTTTGGAATGTTTGTCGGCAATTTCACAACATCATCTTCTTTGATTATTATCTTTTTCAATTAACTATTTTGTCATTAAGATATCCACAAGAAGATAAAAATGCCCATCACAAGCCCAACAACCTAAAATCCACTTTACTGTCACATCAGACACAGAAAACCAGCTAATCTTCACGTTGAAGAAGCTGTAATCAGACAATGTTTTGCATTTTTGCTTCAAAAATCAATCGATTATTAAAATACTGGCTCTTTAGATGTTTTGAGCAAAGATTGTTTCTGTCTTTTCAAATGTTGATATTTGTTGGTTTTATTAGGTCGGGCAAAAAAAAAAATCAATTTGACCGCATCATCATCAGTCAGTTTAATGATTATCTTCTTGATAAATAGTTTTGTCTGTAAAACTAATTATTGTTTTGCCAACAACAATTTCAAATTCCCTGTATTTATCACATCAGACAAAGAAAACCAGCAAATCCTCACATTGAAGAAGCTGTAATCAGACAGTGTTTTGCATTTTTGCTAAAAAAATTACTCAAGCTAATAATCGATTATCAAAATACTCGCTCTTCAGATGTTTTGAGCAAAAATGACCAAAAAAGAATTGTCTGTTTCTTTTCAAATGTTAATATTTGCTGGTTTTCTTCATCTTCTATGAAACTAAATTTAAAATCTTTTGCGTTTGGATTGTTGGTCGCACAAAGAAAAAGCAATTTGACCACATCAGAATCTCTTATGGACAAATTCTACCTGCCAATCAATAGATTATTAAAAAAAAAAACACTGTTCTCCTGCTTCCTCACTCTTCCCTTTAGAATCTGCAGCCATTAGCTGCCATTCAGGAGAGGGAGAGAGAGAGAGAGAGAGAGAGAGAGAGAGAGAGAGAGAGAGAGAGAGAGAGAGAGAGAGAGAAGAAAAAGAAGTGAATGATGATGAATGTAGATTTCAACAAAAATAACCAAAAGGAAACGGGGTTAAAGCCTTGTTAGTATAAAAGAGGAAGCGGCAGCGAGTCTGGGAGCACACTCTGTCTCAGTAATTCCTTGCCTTGTCGCCTTGTCTCTCATAGACTCGGTTATTATGGAGACGTGGCTGTCATGTCATATTTAGCTCTGGAAATGTCATTTGGCAGCACACCTGCTGCCTGGCTATGCTAATAAAGCTAGGTTTAACTTTGATTAGGACTCACGGGGAGAGATGGATGGAAAGACAAGAGAGGAAGGGGAAGATGTATATATATATATGTATGTGTGTGTGTGTGTGTGTGTGTGTTTGTATAAAGGGAGAAAGACATAGATACATAAAAGAAAAGAAACATCAGAGAGAATGAGGAGCGGCAAAGTCCCTCCAGAAGCGAACCTCCTAGCTGTCTCTTTCGTCTCTCTCGACCCATGACATGTAGCGAGATGACTCATGCCTTAACTGGATGGATATGTCTGGATGCATCACATATGAAACATAAGAGGGAGAGCAGCCCCTGACCTTTATTGGAGCATATCAGCTAAAGGGAGAAGACGGGGCTGACATGTCAAACTCTGTTAATTTCTCTCGTGTCACTGTGCGTCCACGTTTGTGCACGTGCGGCGTGTGTTCAGATGCCCTCGCCTGCCAGTTATTGCCTCCCTCCATTTTTTTTTTTTTACACACATGTGAGCCGCTGAGGACTCGAGAAGACGACGACGACGACGACGACGCACTCACCCCTGGTAGCGTCTTCTGCTCGTGCAGTGCATTCTGGGCTTTGAGGGCGGACTCGCGTGCACAGTATGTCAGGAAGGCACATCCTGGGAAACAAAGCCAAACGGGAGAAGATCAGCCAAATATAAGTGCATGTATTTTTAATGTCAGATTTGTCAACATTGTCAACCCATGGTGCCGTTCGCCCCGAGGGCCTGTAGGCAGTGCCATCAAATAAATAATATAAATATGCACATTTGATATTGAGTACGTGCTTTGGTTTTATTTAACAGTTCGGGGATTGCATGGGTTTAAAATTTATTTAAAAAAAATGCTTCCAGCCTTTAATCAGGCCCCAATTATAAATATGTATTTAAAGCTGCATAAAAAAAAGTGGCATGAAAACAATGACCAACTGTCATTTTGTTAAATAGTTTTCCCAACAGCGCAGGAGATCGGCTTGGATTATTAAATCATAATACCTGGAGACAATTCAGACGCAGGCTGTCTGAATGAGTGGTTAATATCATGCTGTTCAAGCAAAATGTATGCAGTCCCACATAATAGAGAAAGGCCTTCATTAACCTTTAGGGCTCCCACAAATCATGAATATGTAAATGTATGCAGAATAGGTGTTGTAGGTGTTAGAGGACTGGTACCACCTGGCCCTATACGTCTCCCAAATGACTGATGCTTTATGTGGATTTATAAAAGCCTTTGTTTCCCCTGCTCATATTTGCATTAGGAATGACAGGAGGGATCAGTGTTTTCGCTCAGATCACTTTTACCAACTTAACTCCATCTGTCCACCAGGATTCTGACAGTGGAGAGTTTTTAAAAATCCAAATTATGAGAAGCCTTTTTTCATCATTTGACAAACATCACTTTCGAGTTGACTATTGTCATCATATGAAAGAGATTATGGACGAACAAAATAGTTTTATATGGTTGAATTTAGACAACTACCTCTGTGGTTATAGTAAATTATATCCAGAGATAGTTGTGCTACATTCTACACTGTAAAATGTACAACAATGCTATTTATCATCTCCACCAGGGATGTCATGTTTTCACCCCTCCGTGTCCATTTGTTTGTTGGATTGTGGGTTTGTTTGTTGTCAGCAGATTTACACAAAAAAACCCTGAAAGGATTTGCACGAGACTGAAGGATGGTACACGAGCCAAAAAAGAACTCAATAAATTCTGGGATCCAGACAAAAGGGGCTGAACCCGTACACTTTTTATCAGTGTCTTTAACATTGAGAGTGAGAGGGCGTTTTTTTTTTTTATGTTGGACATTTCCACCAATTTCCCAGGAAGTAATTCATGGATCTTGATTTAAAAATAATTAGACACAGTGAGGGAACTGATATCTTTGAGTGTGTGAAATTTAGTGCAGCTTGATTGAGTTTAAGGGGACTGTTGGGCCTCGGTGGTATTTGCTCAAGTGAAAGTCATTCTAGTTCTGTATAATCTCTTAATTCTAACAGATGACAGGTATTTATTCATTCTTGAGGTCTATGATTTTTTGATTTTAAAGTGTGGAAGTCTTATTTTAATCAAATTATGTTGATGGTGAAGAACAACTACTGACAAATTTTAAAATCTCTGGTGTAGCATCATGAGACGTGACATGAAATCTCCCAGGATGCACTGCGGCGTTTAACTTTGTACTGTTTTCCCATTTGCTCAACATAAACTCAACATGCTCTTGATGAGCAGAATGTAGATTTAAAAACACCATCACTTGAAAATCCAATGCTGCAGAATTAAATTTATTTGCCCAAATAACCTCGACTCCTTTTTCCAGGGAAATAAATGAAATGTTGTCAACTCAGCTTGAAAATACTCTGCATGAATCACTACCTCAGTCTGAGTCAAAGCTCAAAATCTTTTTCCACTGTAATCCAAAACAGAAAGCCTGACTAAAAGATTTGTGAAGTGCGAGGATGCAAACTTTCCACCAGCTGTGCATCAAACACCAGGTTTTTAGCCTCACAGCGACGCTCAAGGAGGCCTCAGAGGGACAAGTGCCAAATGAGGAAGAGCCACACTGATATTTACAGGGAATCCAGTCATGAGAATAAACTATCGTAACTAAATATCTTACTCTCGTGCTGAAATTAACATTATTCCCCAATAGGAAGCTCTGTGAGCCAAGATGGGAGTTTCTCCTTCCTTACCTTTGTGCATCCCCGTGTATTTGTCCTTTATCACCGTCAACTCGTAGATCTTGCCAAACTGCTCGAAGATGGGCTTCAGGTCCTTCTCCTCCAGGTTTCGGGGTATCTGCCCGATGAAGAGCTTGATTGCGTCAGGCTCCTTCATTGAGAAGTCTGGGGAGGAATAAGAGCACACACACACACACAGAGAGATAGAGAGAGAGAGAGAGAGAGAGAGAGAGAGAGAGAGAGGAGAGAGAGAGAGAGAGAGAGTGGAGGCGGTCAGGAGGAGCAGACAGGAGCCTGCAGGCTTAAATTCACACTGCACAGGAGGTGCAAACAGGAGGCCGGGGATGGAGGTGCAGATGGGAACGATCAGTGGGACTGAGATGCTGAAATTATGGTTTCTACACCCTCGGAGAGATGTTGGAGCAAATCCTCAAGTCGATTTTAGAGAGAATATCCCAAATAAATCACACTAAACCACATGTGATCACAAGAACACACGCAAATAACATTAAGATTAACATATAGAATATGATATTGATGTATTAATAGATAAAAATGCTTAGTGCTTAAATATCCTGAATGCACTGTTGTCTACATGACAGACACGTTGTGAGAGCTGTAAGAACTATATCCAATGGGAATAGTGATGTAATGTTATTTTAGAAAGGATCAAAATCAACCAAACACATTTTTTGACCCGATTTCAAACAGCCGGAGCCACGATTTCGTGTGAAATTGTAAAAAAAATGCTAATTTTCTAAAACAAATATACAAGAAAATTAAATTCTAATGTCATAACTTGCATATTCATAGGTTTATATCCACATCTGGATCTACAGATAGGTAAGTTACAACCTGTCCTCTTCGTCAGGGTAAAGATAAAAAAAATAAAAATTGGAAGTCACATCGCAGCAAATGATAGTAAACAGCTCGATTCGTCGATGTTCGCGACAGAAACATCATGTGTCTGTCAACACAGCTGGAGACCTGCTCGCTCTTTGTCAAGACGTGGGTGACAACAACAATGACCCCGACACGATTCTACACATTTCACCCAAAAAAATAAAACACAAAACACACAAACACACACACACACACACACACACACACACGGGGAGAATAAACGAAAAATAACAACCCTCCTCCTACCTGTGGTGCTGTTGGTGGCAGAGAATCGATGGAACCCGCGGACGTCTTTCTTCTTTACTTATTAAAACCTCTGTTATTCAGCTCATCTGTCGGTGGGAGCGTGTCTGAAATCCCGCTACAAGTTCGGCCTGTTCGCCCCTGAAACAACACAACTCACATCCAGCGACGCTCCTTTATTCGGCATGAGCGTCTTTTTCTAGATCTGCTTGGGCTTTTTTTTTCTCCTCCTCGCTGCTCGTGAATTCCTGGATTATTTTTGTTTTCTTTGCTCTCTCCCTAGAATGAATCAGACCTAGAGAATAAACAGTTCTCCCTGCCTGGCTCCGCTGGATGAGTGTGGAGATCAATTGATATTTAGGCTTCCGTCAGTGGACCGTGGGGAATAGTCGGTCTGGTTGGTCGGTCCTCTCCCCTCTGAGTGTGTGAGTGTGTGTGAGGGTGTGTGTGTGTGTGTGTGTGTGTACTCCTTTGACGTCGTAAGCCGGTGTCTCCCTCCCTGTCCATCTCAGCTCCATCCCTCCCCTGGGCTGTACGAGCCGTGATGTCTGCCGCCAGGGACCGTCCGCAAGCTACCGGCCCCGCGACAGCCGCACAGAGTACATTAAATATACATTAAAGGGTTAGTTCAACGAAAAATGAAAATCCACTCATTATCTATGCTGATGAAGGGGTGGGTGAAGTGTTTGAGTCCACATTACACTTTTCAGTGGTGACGTTTCAGTGGTGAAGTTGCATGTTGCAGCTGAACACCCCCTCACCTCACCCTCCCCTTCCAAACCATGATAGAGAACCTGTGGTAGCCTTCAGTTGTCATAAAAACTCAAAAGGTGATTAGTTTGTCCAGTTTGGACGACTGTAAAAAACATGTCTGCTTCCATAGAGAGGACCCGCTCCTAATGTAAATATAAAGTATTTGAATCTAAAGGGCCAATTCTAGGGTAGAGAAAAGAACAATTTGTACAATTTAAATGAAAAACACTTGTAAAACACCAGTAGGTTTATTTTATATAAGATTTCTGCCAATAGATCCCTTTCGCTACTTCCGGCAGCATCGCTACTTCCGGGAGCTGACATTTAGGCTAAAAACAACATTTCGAGTCGACTTTAAATGTTGGGCTTATGGACACTTGGATGACACCACCCGTTCCTTAAATTGTATTGGATTTGGTTGAAACGCTGTTTACCCCTGAAATTTCAAAAGTGTTTTGTGGACACAAACACCTCACCCACCCCTCCATCGGCAAAGTGGTGAGTAGATAATGTGTGCATTTTCATTTTCGGTGAACTATCCCTTTAAGTCTGGAGATCAGAGAAAGGATCCAACACAGTTTTGCACAACATGACCTCACCTGTGACTGAGATCAGAACATTCTGTGGCTAATAAAGGTCACGCTGTACAAAGGCTAGGTTCACATCCTACATATCTTTTTCCTAGTGTTTATAATATTTCTTTACTATTTTTAAATTCATGCTTATTCACAAACACATCAAATTTCTTGTAACCTACTTGGCAATAAATTCGGATTCTGTCCTTGACTAAACAAACACGGCCTGAATCAGACTGAGAGGCGCTTTGGACGATGGTAATCAAACGTCAGAGGAAATGTTTTCCCCTCAGAAATCAAATGATATGGGACATAAGAGCAGGAGGCGTTCGCTCGGAGGGATTTGTCGTTTTTCTTGCAGGGGGTGAAATAGCAGACGGTCCCTGACATCAAAGATGTAAATCCGCCTTTTGTTCTCGTGGCGCTGACCGTGGTCCTGAATATGGTTCGACTCCGCTCGTGACTCTGAGCAGTAACATCGCGTCTTAGAGGAAAAACTCCTTATTTCAAATAGAGTCAAATGTAGTAACCTTCATTTCACACCACACGCTCACACGCTCACACGCACACACACAGTGAAATCTCGACAGCATGTAAACAATGAGCCCACATGACAGCGGGCTGCACACACCCACGACTCTTCAACAGGAGTCACGATCTGGTTCTGATCCGTGTCACCGACGTTATAAACACAGTAAACAGCCTCAGTGCACAAATCTCAACGTGACACGTTCGATGCTGTTCCCACCAGAACAACATCTCCTCCGCTCGTCTCAGTGTTAACGCCGCCATCTGTCATTCGCCATTAAATCCCGCCTCCCGCCCTTCACCCCACAATAAGAGACACACACACACACGCACGCACGCACACGCTCGCACGCACACGCACACGCGCACACTGCAGGCGTGGCAGACTGACTTCATCTGGTTCTGATCCATAAGGTCGAAACACAACGATAAACGTTATATCACTTTGATTTGAGTGACAATAGATGAACGTTTTTTTAATTTCAAAGTGTAACCAACAACGACATCTGGTGACGAGCTGCCAACACACATGATGCTGTGGTGACTTTATACATGATACTGACTTCTACTGCATGTGGGGATTTCAATGTGTTTCTGTGCTTTCAATGAGAAGTGCACGTTCAATTCAATTCAAGTAACGATAAAACATAAAGCCATGTGGTAAAATCTGTCTTGACTCTTTTCCGCAAAAATTACTTCAAGTATTGTGAAAAATACTGGCCGTTTCATAGTGTTAGATATTTTTCTACATCATTTCTTATATATTATTGTACAAACAGCATTTTACTGCAGCAACTTGTTGGTGTGTTATTACTTTTTACTGTTGGGCAGCTCAAACTCAAATCTAACTGTTTTTCTAAAGACATTTCTGCTTTTAACTAGGTCCTAAAAGTTATTTTCAGAAGATTAAAAAAGCTGAAATATAATTATATATAATGAAGGCCTCAACGTTGCAGGAGAACTTAAATTTAGAAAAAAATATATATAAAAAGGCTGGAATAGTTGAATGCACTGGTTTTTAGCGCGAGTTTAAAAATGTAGGCGTCACAACCGATTTATAGACTGTATGTAAAAAAAATGTAAAGTATAGTTACCTAAAGATATACTTAAGTACATTAGTTAAGTAAATATACTTAGTTAGATTTCACCACTGGCTTTAAATAAAAGGACATTTATTAAGGCCAAAGGTCATCAGTTAGTCCTCTGTAGTAAAAACCATGCAATATTAAATTTGGGGATTTGGGGATTAACTTTCCTTTTATTAGAACAAAATTACTCACTATCCCATTTGAGCAAAGTTTTTCTAAAGTCCACTGAAATGGATCTTTTTGAGATACAGGAGTTTTCACAGGATAAAAAGCAGCTGATGATACACTTGACTAAAATACTGTAAATAAACTGACAACACCACCTTACTTTGATATAAACAATTCTTTATTTCACAGTAAAAATGCATTTAGTGGAGTTTTTACATAAAAAGGCATCTGAATACCTGGTTCTGTTGACGGCAGCTTGTGTGTGAGTGACAGAGACGAGGAAAAGGGAAGTATTTAATAATCCTGGTTATACTCACTTCACATGGGCCTCAGTCCAAACTTCCTGTTCTTCTGTGATTCATCGTCTGAAGAGAAAAGACAGAGAAACATTTTCAGCATTTTGATTTTCTCCCTGCCTGTTTTTCTTTTTTTGATTTCCTGCTGGTGGCCCTCGGCCTCTGATGTGTTTAAGCGGAGTCTTACTCAGCTGCGTTCATGTCAGACCATGAAGAGACATCACTGGCAGCGGTGCAGGGATTCAAAGAGGAGAGTCACAGCAGCAGCAGCAGCAGCGAACCTCCACCTCCCCCACTTCTATCAGTCAGGTTGTGTGAAGAAGTTAACATCACATCAGACACATCAAAGTGTGGCTCTGCTTCCCTGAGGAGGAGAGCAGGAGGAGGGAAAGAGGGATGAAACAGGAGGAAAATGGGTTAAAAGTCAAGGGATGGAGGAAAGTAAACATTATTTATCACTCAGGATGAATTAAACAAAAGGTTTTATTTATCACGCAGCAATGAAAGACACTGACAATCTCCCTGACTCACATGGAGAAGTCCAGATTCTAAAGGTAGAAACACATCTTGTATAATTATTTCAATGGCTGCTCCTACATGAATCTAATAAAGAAAGTGTGAGTGCTGCTGGAAACACGCTGACATCTGTCCACAGCTGTCTCACCTGTTCTGACTATACACCGTTTTAAAACCTGCTTCACCTGCCCATTCAATTATGAACTAACTATTAATCGACCTGAACTTTTAGCTTCACTTTCTGTTTTCATTGTTTCACCAAACGCTGCATGGACGAAATGAAACCATCAGACAGAAGCTACATGTGTTCAAATGAATCATGTTAAGAGTTAAGCTTATTTTCTATTGCTATAAAGTAACGGAATATTTATTTATTATTATCGTTATAGAATTAAAATTTGGAAGTGTTGGATTATATAGTATTAGAATAATTTAGCAAAAGTGTTTCAATGGTTTAATTGGTTTAGTGACTATTTTCATATAAGTGATATAAACCAATTTATTTTTAATTTTAAAACAAAGATAAAAATGTTTATTTATTGTTTAACAAGGTACTAACCAGTCCACAGGTCTAATTAACTACATTTGATTATTTTCCAAATGAATGAATCATGTAAGGACCTTGTTTTGTAGTCATCTAATCAATTGGACTAATTACTGCTTTGTCTTTAAACTTGTTTTCACACTGACGTCCGGTGCAGACACAGTTTGACCTCAGAATTAAATTCCTCTCACATTCTCTTCATCTATTCATGAAGCAAAGAGCCAAACGCCTGATTTTCCAGAGGGAGACGATAAAAGCCTCGACCGGAAAAGAGTCCATCACAACACCAGCACTGAGAACAGTGAAGTGGACGTGTGGTGGGAGAACCTGAATCACACGAACAAATCAAAACGTTTCGAGGCCAATTTGAAACCTGATGGATTTAAATAGTAAAACCAAAACAAACAGGATTGGAAAAACTGATTTAAGGTTAAGTTTCGTTACCTGTGTTCTGAGAAACCACCTGAAAAACATGTTTTAAATGATCTTATTGGGATTAATGGAAAAACACATTTGCAGGAATGTCCACACAGGCTGAAATGTGCAGCCTCAGTGTTGACATTCCTTCATCATGAATAATACTTAATCTTATGTCTATAGTTTAATTGCTTTATTTTAGAAAATATTAAATATTTAGAGCATATTTTAAGGTTTTGGATTTCACAAAATGGCTGCACCTTTTTTGCAATAACAGAGTAGGCAAATAAATAAAACATGATACATGTCGTCAACTAGTTACTATTTACTAATTATTATCATTAAGTAGTTTGTCTGTTACATTACTTTAACCTTTCTGGATTAAAGTTACATCAACAACCTAAAGGAAACGTGCTCTTTTTACAAAACAGTTTTTAGCAGTAATAAACACTGATTAAATCCTGCCCTCAAATTGCAACGCCTGCCTCTATAAAATTCAGTAAATTATATTAACATTTTAATTAACTTTGATGATCTTCTAAGAGTCTCTGGTTATCACTATAATGACAATGTTCTAGTTGAGGCACAACCTGATGTTATATAAAGATGGTTGCTGGTAGTTAGAGGCGGTGGTGCGACAGTCCATCGAGCAGAGGAAAGAAAAAGAACAACACAGTTTTTAAACTCAGATTTTTATTAGTCAATACAAGTAAAACGAAACTGAAGCCGAGAATCTTCATCCTCTCCAAAAATGCATTTCTTCTGCGTCGGTGTTGGCGGGTGAAAAAAAAAAAGGAACTCTCACACCTCTCTCTCTCTCTCCTTCAATCTCTGACTTGTGCCGCTCTCCTTCAAGGAACTCAACGAGACGTGAAACTGTCGCCGAAGGGAACTTAACGCTTTGGTGGAGAAAGCAGTTCTTCACAAATATATAACATTTGCAGTTTGGAAAAAAGTGAAAGTAATCTTGCCCCAAATCTCTTCCGTTGTAGGACAAACAGGAACTCTATATAAATACACTGTGTTTTTGTTTATAAAGTGAAATTCAAATTGATGTTTTACCAAAAGCTACTGGGAAACTGCTGATATGGAAGAGAAGCAGTCAAAACTGCTCGGTGACGAACTAAACAGCAGCGGAATCGTTCTACGTTATTTTCTTATTCTCTTAGCAAAAATAACTATCTGCGGATTCGATGGAAGAATATGAGAACGGCCTTTCACAAGAGGACATAAGCTTGACCGCATGCACACCCTCATACCATGCACACACACTGACCTATATCAAACTGACGCTCCGTTACATATTTAAAGAATTGCTTGATTTCTGGAGCAAATAAAACAAAAAGTGAATTATATATATCCACCTCTTTTTTTCTTGGATCTTCTGTCTTCCCTCTTCAGCCCAGCAGCCCTCTCAGAGCCTCCGTTTGCCGGCACCTCTCTGGGTGTTGAATCTCCTCAACCCTCTAATCGTCCTTTACACATCCCCGTTTGCACTTTTCTTCTGGCAGCTGCTGAATTTTGTTCTTCAGCATCACCTCCCTCCGTCCTCCGACTCCCACCTCAGTATCTGCGACATTCGCGGTTTCAGATTTTGACTTGTAAGCTACTGAACATTCTTTAAAGTCTTGCCCCCCCACCTTCACGTCATCCACAGTGATTTAAGAGAGCTCGGAACAAAGTCTCCGGTCAGTACCGGGGAGGTGGAAAGGGTCTTTTTGGTGGAAACATTGGACCAGGATTTCCCCCGCCACCTCTTGGACCTGGACGTTTGCCTCTTAACCTTGGATTGGGGCCGTGGAACCGAGGAAAGGGCGCACGTGGGGGTCCCCTGGGGTGGGGGTGGTGTGCAGGGTGGGGAGGCTGATGTGGATGTCGTAGACCAAGATGAGGCGGTGGGGGCCCTCTTGGAGTGTAGTGGTGAGGAGGAGGGGGGCTGTGCCGCTGGTAGTCGTGGCTAAAGTAAGGGTCTTCTGAGGGTGAGGGATTGATGCCTTGGCCTCTAGGGTAGTGGTGCGGGGGACTGCCTGGCCTGTGGTACGGGTCCTCTGGGTGGTGGAACGGGTCTTCCTGAAAGTGATTGAAATCTTGACGGTGGTGGTCGTCCTGATACCACTCCTGCTCCTCCTGGTAACGCAAGCTGTCTCGGTGGTGGTGTAGATCCTCAGGGTGATGAGGGTGATCGAGCTTTGACTCGTCTGAATGGAACATGGACTTGTGCTGATGGTCATGCACCACCATCCCACTGAAGGTACTGTCCGGTCGGGCCCCAGGTCCCTCCCCATGGCGGTTCATCCCCTGATGATCAGGGGGAATCATCGGACTGCTGGTCACAAGGGGGGGGGCGTCGTAGGCGCGAGGAGGCGGAGGTAACTTTGGGACAGGAGGGAGGTTGCCTCTGAAGAAACCAGGGGGCATGGTGGCTCCCTGCTGGGAAGCTAACCCTTGAGGTTCCCCAGTCTGCTCTGTTTGGTACTGATAAAGTCCTGATGTCTTATTTTCTCCAGGCCCCCCAGGCACTGCTACGTTGTACCCTCTGGGTTGCTGAGAGCTCCCCTCTGGGAAAATGTCACTGTACCAGCTCCTGTCGTTCATCCCCTGAAAGCCTTCGACTGCCTGGGAGCCACCGGTGCTGCCTGGGGCTCTCTCTCCAGGCCCTAGCCCTCCTGTTTGTGCAGAAAACTGCTGGAAATGTGCTACAGATGCAGTAATCCCATGATCTGACATCTCCTGTTTGCCACTAGGGGGCTGCTGGTACGCCTGCCCGTTCTGAGCCACGCCTTGCTGAAAGTGAGCCTGTTGTTGGGAGCTGCTGAGGTTCTTCTGAGTTCTGCTCTGGCTCGCAACGGGAGCCGTTTCAACAGTTTCCCCAACTTTCAACTGATTTGAGCTAGAAGTAAACGGGACCACAGGCTTGTCCATGATCTCATCTTGAGTCGGGGTGCCTCCTCCCTCGTCCCGCACTGGAGTCCCACCCCGGGTGTCTGTGCCCGTTACTGGGCTGACGTTTTCAACTCCTACTGGGTTTGCAGCAAACCCCAAGTCAAATGCAGTAAAAGCAGAGTTCCCCCGCAGGAAGCGGTGGATTTTAGACTCTAAACTCTTAGAGGACTTGGACGGCTCAGGGTCTGTTGTCAAATCCATGTCTCTATGGAGAGCCTGCACCAGGGCGGAGGCTCGGTTAGAAGTCTGGGGGGGGACTTGGGAGATTGTGCTTTGTTTAACAGAAGAGCTGGGTGTTGAAGGCACGGGTGCAACAGAGGAGAGAGACGGACTCTGAGGGGGTGCTGCTAATGCAGCTGTGGACGAAGGAGGAATCTTGCCTGTACTGGAGGACGCTGAGGAGACATTTGCAGCTGGGCTGCTCAGAGTCGAGGAGATGCCTAAGAGACGAAAAGAAGAATGAAGAAATGTATTTTAAGCAAGCTGCTTTTGTTGTATATCATAAAATAGAAACATAATATAAAGTTTTTGTTTTAAAACTAAAAACAGAGGACTCTTTAGTCTCACCCGCAAAGCTGCTTTGGCCCTGCACTTTGGACAGAGCACCAAGGAGATCTGAAGGAATCACGTCCACCTTGGAAAGAAGGTTTACCAGTGAACTGGCATCCTGAGAGGCCACAGAGATCGCAGGTGTGGCAGCAGGAACAGCTGCAGGAGGACTCTCCACCAAAGGTCCTGCAAGACAGAGAGGAACACTCACAGTAAATCACTGTCAAGAACACATGAAGTCTGCAGTGAAATGAGAACAATTACAGGAGGATTCAGTCTGGCAGAAAATGTAGGGGTTGCGCCACATTATATATTTGCAAAGGTAGTTAGTTGGTTCATAGAGGACTTCAAGATACACCAATCATCAGTGCACAGAGTTTATTGATACTCTCCATGTATTCTTATACCTTTTTAGTTTAATTTTATTTTGGAAAAGAGGAATATTACGACTACAAAAGTGCATAAAGGAATTGTAGATGTTCATATTATGTCACATGCTGTGAGGTTCAGACACAGAAACAGTTGTTACAATGGTACGGTTCAGAGTTTCATTCAATTTTATTATGTTATAAATCCGCCTGTTTTTACGACATTAGAACAGCCAGCAGCACTCACCTGTGTTCTTTATGACTGAGCTTAAACTGTTGAGGATGGAGCCAATTTTACCCAGGTCAACGCTTTCAACACTGGCTGCGGGAGCGACCACAGGGGGCGTGACCTGTGCCACAGGCTGCTCTGTGGCTGCCGGTGGTTCCTTGTTTGCAGGCGCTGGAGTGGCCACCTCCTGGGGGGTGGGACGTTCTGTCTGCTGCTCGACTGAGGAGAAACATACGGCAGGAAGAGAGAGTTTAGTGACGCCAGATAAATCCAGTTATTTCATATTTAGTTTTAAGGCCATACAGTTATTGTCATCAATTTTCTACTAGCCAGGATTTCCAGGCAAAAAGAAGTCATCCCATTAACACGCAACAAAAAATATTGTTTACAGTTTTCCTTAAATAATAATAATAACGAATGATGAAGAGGTTAAACTGTTAGAGACGACTGTAGCAGTTGACGTCTTTTATGGCCTCCTGCAGGTGTAAAACGTGTAATTGCCAATAAAATGAAAAACTGGATATAAAAGTGTAAAGTGTCACATTTACAACCAAGTATAGTTCTTTAAATTCATATAATTTTCATTAAATGGATCTGTGGCTGCTAAAATGTGATCCAGAGAAACTGCCACGAACCAGGGTCGGAAGAAAAATACTTGGAACTTCTCCAATAACATGTGATACGAGTCTCTTCAGATTTTTCTGCATAATTTAGCGACTTCACTCCTCAGCTGCTGCTCATTTTCATTATTTCAACACATTTTGAACTGAATTCCAGGAATCCAGAAGGAATAATCATAATTATCTTTTAATTATTTTAAAAAGCTTTCACTGCCCACTCCCTCACCTATAATGCCCCCGCTCTCAATTTCCTCCTCAGAGAGCTCCATGTCTTCCACTTCACGATTGTCCTTCTGTCCAACAGTCTCTGGGTCTCTGGGGGAACCTCCTCCCAGTGAGGACAGAGGGCTCGGGGCTGGTGGCTCTGCTTCATCATCCATGGCAGAGCCATCAAGATCTGGATCAGGGTCAGCCAGGTCCATCCCGTGGAAAGGGGACTCGGACCCGGTTGGAGACGGTGCGTCTGCAGAGGGTGAGGGGATGGGCGACTCGTCCAGGTCGGGTAAGGTGGCCTTCAGGGAGTCCAGCTTACGCTTGAGGTGCAGCACCCGGTTAGCAAACGTCTGGTAGGCCTGGAGAGAAATGTAAAGATGGACGAGATTGATGATGTGTTAATAAATAGTAGTTTTATCACTTTAAATTTCTAGTGGTGTGTACTTTTCTGTCATTTCAGTTAATGTGAAGTACCATCAATAATACATAAACTGCATCTATTAAATAAATGCTAATACTGCCATAAAACAAGGGTTGCATTATACGCTACTATAAAACACTATATTTATTTCTTATTGATTGAAAATTAAGGTTGGAACAATAAACAACAGATGTTTGTCTCTTACATTAGCGACAATCTTGACCTCCTTGTACTGCATCTCATAGAAGATGTCTGCGTTGGTGAGGGCCTCCAGGAGAGGAGGGCCTGTTTTGCTTTGTTTGTCAAAATACTTGACAAACTCCTGTAGCTGTGTATTTCCTTCCTCAAAGTCCTTGGAGAACTTCTTTCCTCCGGCCTTATCTGTCAGAATGAATGCATATAGGTATTATAAAAGGTAAACTATGAGGTTTTAAGGTTATGTTGAAAAGAGACAGAGACACAGACGCCATTACTCAGGCAGTACAGACAGTATGAGAAGTCTTAATCAGGCACCTTTGAGCTTCTTGAGCGCCTCAGAGCTGCAGATGTCAACTCTCATAGCTGCCTGCTGTTTTTCTCTCAGGTCCAGATCCGCCAGAGATTTCTTGTACTTGGCCAGTTGGTCTATTAGTGCCTGGGGCTAAAGCAGATGGAGCAGTCAGTAACACTGTCAGACGTACACAACATTTGAATAAAAATAAACTATGTGCAGAGCCGTCTTTTGTTACCTTCATTCATAATATGTGAATGTTACAGTTTAATTAAGATTTTTTGGTTTGAATTAGAATTAAAATGTCTTCCTTACCACAAACTCTGCAACAATCTTGGATTGTAGATCTGCTTTGGACTCGACTGGAGCTTTAAAAAAAATAAAAATAAAAATAAATTGGAGATCACATCAAACAGGCAAATAAAATATGTGTGTGTGCAACATACAGTATTGAAAAATAAAAAGATTTACATAAAAACTTCAGCCAGTTAAATATAAATAAATAAAAAAGACTCAAAACAACATTACACAAAATGTATGCAAAATCTGCATATGAAGTGTTACAATTACAATAAAAACTTTGTACAGTTGGAGTTGAGCTGAAATATTCAAATTCTATATATTTGGCTGTATTTTTGTTTTCTTTTTATTTAGAATAAAATGTATGGTAAAACTGTAAAACATCAAGGCTCAATTACATTTCTTTCTCTTAAGGGTTTAATAACATCATCTTAGGAATCAATGACAATTTGTTTAAAATACAGCTTATATATTGTGTTAGAATTTTTTTAATTCCCCAATATCTGTATCGGCCCCAAAAATCCATATCTGTCGGGCTCTATAAAAATTAATAAGCCAACACACTTACTTTTCTGCTCCACGGGCGTCTCAGGCGGGGACTCCTCCTTGATTAAGCCACTCCTGAGCTCGGAGATGAGCGTCCCTGCATACACTCCTCTCTCCTCCCAGATGGACAGTATCCTTTCCAATGATTTAATCACCTTGGCGTCACCTTCTTGGCTGGAGAGAGGAGACGGGACGACAGAATAAGAACAAGGGAGGCCAGAGATTTATGTTGCTGTAATGACGTTTGCTTTATTTATGTATGAGGAGTTTCCATGAATGGATAAAACCCAGACAAGGACGAAGTGAGACAGAGAAAAGACAAAGGATAAGGTTGACAGGACGGAGAGGATAAACAGGACATCCTACACAAAGATCATCACTGCATCTAATAAGCTCTAAATCAGAGCTGAGTAACGACACGTTCCACCGCCAGATAAAACTACATTTCCACAAACGACTTACTTGACCAGCGAGAAGGCCTCGGGAAGCACCTCGGCGAATTCCGCTCGATAGACGGTGGCATTTTTCCTTTTACAGTTCTGGATGACATCGTTAGCGAGGTAAAACAGGTTGAGTCTGTGCGGGGCATCAGCTGACAGAGGACAGAGGAGACAGTCTCATTAGTTTGACTGGCAGATCGGCAACTGACAATTATCGGATATTTGCAGACATCATTGATTATTGTCATGATTAACTAATTAATCATCTACTCTCTGTCTGCAAGGTGCCCATCACCTACAACCAGATCCTAACAAAGGACAAGTAACTTGACAAGTAAAGTCAATTAATTATTGTGATTAATTTAATGGCTGATTAAGATGTCCAAAATCATAAATTCATTATAAAAATAGCGACCAATTATCTCTCAATCAATAAAATTGTTTCTTTACAGATCTACTCTGATCCAAAGGGCAAGAGGAAGAGAAAACTTACAACAAATCAATATTGTCTTCATACTTCACATACAGAGTTCACCTTTCCCATCAACCCCTTCCTTTAATTGACCATAAGAAGCAACCACTCAAATACATAATGCAATTATCTCATTAGAGAATAAGTGCCACATGCTCTGTGCCACTTTAAGTTACTTGAGAATGTTAGAAGCTTTGTTAAAGACATCATTTCATCAGAACTTTGAAAGTGTAGGAACCAGTCGTACAAATACAAAACAACTACATCAATGAATCTTATTTTGACAAATAAAAAGAATTACAGGAAAGTGATTATTGTGTTTAAAATGTAAACACTGTGATTAGGGTGCAAATCATTTAAAACATAATATCTTTAAATACAACAAAGCCAATTAACTTGCACTCAAAGGTAAAAACACAAACAGATTTGCTGTATTTCTCTTACTTGCTCAAAGCTCAAACTTTCGTTTTCAGAGTTACAACTTTCTGACAACAGAGCAAATACAAAAATGTTAAACCCTTTAAGAGTGAAATAAATATGTACATATAAGCCATGTTTGTACTCGTGTCTCCACACTGTCAGTCAGTTGTATTCAAGTGTTCACCACAAAACAATAATGATAATAATAAGTCCTCAAGTTGCTTCAAGGCAAACTGACTGACGTGTGTGATCTCATTAGCAGAACAACAGATCATAATGTTTCCCTAACAGAAAGCTATTTGTTCTCATTTCAAATGTGACGCACAATAAACAAACAACCACATGAGACAAAGAGCAATTGACAGTGAGCCACGGCCTGATTGTAACATGTGACAAACTTCATTAAAACAAAGATCTACCAGGTAACCTTGGCATAAAAGTCAGTGATTAAACACACAAAAGAAAAATAATCACCAGAAATGCAAGTGTGTATTGTATGTAATTAATTATCTGTCCATTCATTTCATTAAAAACCCAAGAATGTTACTATGACAGAAACAAAACAGAAACTAGGACCTTTTCAGGTCAGCATAGTAAACACAATAAACCTTGTAACATCAAACTGGTGCAACAGGTTTACAAATCACCTTATTTTTGAGGTTATTAAATTGTAAAATCCACAGGTTTGTTATCGATTAAATCTGTAACTTGCTTTTTCTACTGTTAAGTCTAAAAATACCAACTATAGGACATTACATTTATAATGATATAAAAAAGTGGCATTGTATTTAAAAGTAAAATGGTCAAGATCATTTCTTAATAAATAACTATCAAAGTTGTAGAAAATAACAGTTTTGCACTCAATTAATATTCAAATTGATTTATATATTCAGGTGTTTATATTCTTTAAGTAAATGCATAATCCATGCGATTCTATGCAGTTAGTCAGCATGTTGAATATATTCAATAAATCCATATTAATGTTTTCAGTGCTAAAGACTTAAACATCTCAGTTGTGGCCTTGTCTTGGACAATGATGACTGCAGCACCAGGCCTCGTGAATATGTGTGTTGTTTTTAAAGGGCTTTGAAAACTCAGGTTTATAAGTCACATGTTGTCAGATCTCGTAGCCAAAGCTCATGCAATACATTTGGGTTATGAAATACAGCAATTAGAAGACATTAGCAGATGAAAAACCAAAGCCCATTACTGTTAATCCACAGATACTGATTATAAAACCAGAGGCAAACTTTACAACTAATGATGGCACAGAAAAAACGAACCTAAAAACAGACGTACAAAGACAATAAATGCTTCAAAACCTCAGCTCAAAAGAAACAGCTTACATGAATAACATACAAGGTGCAAAGGTAGTTTAAGTTGTATTTTGATCATCTTTTATGAAACATCATGTGTTTGATTTTGGCTTTAATATTTTAATTAAGCATAAAAGCTCTCGATGTTAAAAATAGTTCTACTTTGACCGCTCCAGCAGTGATAATCGCAATTTCATTATTACATTCTGAAAGTTGAGAATAACAATTTCTAGTTTATGTCCAGATACACCATCGCTCTAAGGCATCTACAAATCTATTTCCGATGTAGTGTGCAAAGTACTCGGAGGGATCATTTTCATGCCTCAGTCTATTTGAGCAGATAAAGTTTATTTAATGGCTTCTCTTTGCGTTTGCACCCTGTCACACACTCGGATACATCATCAACAAAAGCATCAGCAGTCAGGTTGCAAGATATTTATGGCCTATCGACCCATTTGTCAATTAGAAAATACCAGAAAATAATGACAAATGGGGATCACTGGTGACAGGCATGGGTGATCGGCATTTATCAATATTTATATTGGTGAGATTTCCTTCAAGATCAGCAAATGATTTTATTTATAGTTTAATCACTTGATTATCAAAATTGGATCTGACATCAACTGCAGCCCTTTGGCAAGATGTTTTTTACAACCAGTATTATTATAGTTCTATTGAAAACCAGTTTATCATGATATGACATAGTTTGTTTCAAATCCAGCAGCCGAGCCTACCATCCTCAAATGTCAACTGTAAAAAAAATACAGTAATACTGAACAGAGCAACTTCATCGCCGAAATAACCTGTTCAGTTTTCTGATCTCCCCTCAATGACTCAAACTTGACTCATCAAGTATAGTGCACATCACAAACGAAGGAAGCTTTGGTTTATTCTTAACTCATTTTGACACAAGATAATGGGATAATATTGGACCCTGTAGATACTTCCCAACAAATTTGTATATAATCAATCAAAAATTATATCTATGAGCTGGTTAATCAAAGCTCTGGCTGCTGCGCTGTGGGTCGGATTTCTTAAAATTTTTGGTGGGAGGTCTACAATGCAAAGATCTGAACAACAATTGTACGTAACCTATTTTGCCAAATAACTAATGCACTGTTAAGCTGAGACTTTTAGGGGGCCCCTGGAGGTGGGGCCCCGGGAGCTTTGCCCAGCTCCAGATCTGAATAGCATAACAACACAAAAAACAAATATCCACATTAACAAGATCATTAGCAGGCAAACAAGTTTGTCTTGTCAAAGCATGAGGCAGCGTGAGTTTAGGAACTCGTTCATCAAGGGGGAAATAATCCAATTTAAACTCCACCGAGCAGAGTCGGGTGCCAACTTATTAAACTGAGAGGAGAGCTCGTTTTAAACTCAGTTTCCCCGGTGGACAGAAGTAGGAGTTAAAACAGCAAATATCTCATAGGATTGGACATTAAAACAATATCAATATTTACTGCAATCTATCTATCTAAAGAACCTTATAACTGTATTTTGAAAGGTGCTGCACAAATAAAGATCTTTATTATTATGCATTGAGCACATGGAGATGTAATATATGTCTGATCAAACTCAGATTCCTGAACTATTTTGCTGTTTATCAAGTGTTTAAACCACAAACTTCACTCAGGAACAAAAATCTTCTCCAGATTATTACAGAAATAATAATGTGGCATTGATCCTGATGATTACCAACAGTGACAGGTGGGAGGTCTACAATGCAAACATCTTTTAAAATGAATGAAAACTTTACAACTCACAGTCACAAGTGTTTGTCATTATCTGCACAAACAGAGGAGTTTAAAGCACAACATGTGGAGTAAACATCTGTCTCTAAACTTATATAATAATAAGTTGACATTTATCCTGCGGTATTGACTGACGTGTAGAAGTTGAACCTGCAGCTCTGTCTCGTGTTTGCTTCACGTTAGTCGCTCTGTCATCACTTTTCTGGTTGTAACGTTTACTCACATTTCTTCAGAAACCTCATCCAGTGGCGCACGATCACGCTGTGGTACTTCTTGTTGTCGATGCACCACGTCGACAGCCCCTGGATCGAGTCCATCGTGCTGGTGAGACCTTGGAACTTCCGGGCCAACGTCGCCTCCAGAGATCCGCCGTACGCGGCTCCTGCTCCCGCTGCCATGACCGCGGGAGCCCGCTCGCATTTCCCGACACCGACTGAAAGTTAGCACTTAGCCTAGCATGCTAGCTCAACGCAGCGCTCGGCGGCCGCTCTGCCGCCATTGTTATGTAACGAAGCCTTAAATGTGTAGTCTGCTGATTTTTTAATCAAATTCTCGTCTCTATCGCCGCTGGGAGTTTATATCATTTCATATTTTAAAGCTGGAGTTTAGCGCCTTGCGACATCCTGCACGTCTGTTTACTCGCTGCTGGCGGAGCAGTGAAGGACACTTCCGCACACACGACGTGATTATAGCGCCACCCCGCGTCGCGGAGGGCAAGTGCCTTACGAGCGCCACCTGCTGCGTGCTACCGACGACGACTTTGTGCGCGTGTTACATAAACGTGTGTGCAACAGTTCGAGCTGCAACGTGTTACACAACAATGATCTAATGGTCCGCAACAAGAAACACTGCATTTCTACACGTTACCCAGGAGTGTGTGGTGTCATCAGATACTTTAATTTCTCTTTAGATGTTCAAATCAGGCCCTGTTAGACATGTTAAGTTGTATTGCAATGTGCAGTATAAGTTCTAACAATAAAGCTTTGAAAAATAATGCCGCAAGTGAATACATTTTAAAAGAATGACATTATTATTTGCTGTGACCACATTTTAACTTTATAACAGCGCGTCTTAATTACACTCACGCGTTGTTTTTCTTCTGTTTTATTAATTGTATATGGACTGTTAGTGGTTTATTAATACTGATACATGAATGTGGAATCAATTATAATAATTCAAATTGTTGGGGTTTATAGCCTATAATCCATATTTTTGTAAAGTGTCTACCAACCACAGCTGTCAAACACATGTACGGAAATAAAAGAATATTTCCTTATGAAATATGGGGGCATATAAGAAGTAAAGGAGATTGAGATACTCTTAATATTTCAGTTCAGTACAGATATGTATCCGAGTTACTGATTAAGAGTGTTAGATTAAAAATAACAAGACTTTAACGATGTTATAATAAAATAATAAAGTTATCAAAGCTGAATATTACCATTATTAAGCAATTGGTTAATTTTGTATTTAACTCATGGATTATGAAAAAAATTAAAACAATAGCATCTTTAATAAAAGAAAAACTTTAAATTGCAATTGAAATAAATTCAATGTATTTTAATTAATTTCTTTATATTAAAGAAAAAAAGAAACTAAACAGAAGAAGACTTAAGGACACATAACTGGGGAATAAGATCTTTACTTCCAACAACTTTCAGAATTCTCATATTACAAATGTTGTTTGAAACAGACGTGTAACCCAGCACAGCAAAACCTGTACTGTAGGACATGATGACATTTTACAGACCAAAACAACACAACGCTGAACTATTGTTCTTTACCACATGCTTAACATTAGGATTTTTAACAGCCTAATTCCAAGCCAATGAAAATGACTAATGGTGAAGCCTGAGGGACGTCTACACAGCATTTGGTTTGCAATGACATGAGAGGTTACGTGATGATTTTACCATCGTTAGTTACATAACACAAGTTTAGTAGAAGTGTTTATGTAACTTCAGGCAAGTTCATGGTTACCGTTAAGGCTGACTGGTGACAAACTCAGAGATGAAATGCCATTCAACATGAATGATATCAGTTTTCAAATATGGTGGAACAACACCCAAATTCTATCAAAAATACCTGATGTGCTCAGGAATGAAGTTTTCTTTACCTCAACGACATAATTCCTTATTAAATAAAATAAAATGATCAATCATAAAGCACTTTGAGTGATAAAAACTAATTCCACAAGAACAATTCAGTGATACAATTCCATTTAGAATGGGACACGGAAGCTGTTCTCAACCCTCGTAGTAACAGTAAAATTGGGGCATTTAATGTGTACAATGAGCAACATTTTTACTTTTATTACACCTTTCAAATTCCATCCAAAGTGCCAAAATTAAATTAAATAAAACACAAAATATGAAAAGTTTGCCGATAAAACTTCTCATTCAAGCACACAAAAAGAACTCATCTGGTGTAACACACGTCTGGTTATTGTGTAACCAATCTGCCAATAGAAACTCTTCTGATGTGCAACACTTCCTTATTGGGTCACAAAGTCAAATTGCATCAGTTCTAATTCACACAGGATCAAATAAAATAGGTCTCTTGAATCTTCTATGAAAAAGTCACTCAAAGCTCACGTGTTTATCAAATACTACATTTTCTACATCTTCCTCACCAAACTCAGGTTGTGGTTTTCCTGTGCAGTATTTTTGCACTTTGCCGTTCTTATTTACACAGAAGCAAAGATGTACGCATGTGTTAAATATATAAATAGGTAGCGACTGTGTAGTGGTGTGTTTGATATGATAAAGTTCTGAACTATCATATCAAACTACTTTTGTTTGGCAGTTACATTCTTCTTACGCTACAATCAAGATGCAAGAAAAAAAACTTGTAACTTTCTCAAATGGCTTCTTTTTTTTTTTTAAATGTGCATGTAAAAGGGCTGTAAGTTATTTTGACTATGTATTAAGCTATAAATAATTTTCTCTATTCATCATTTTAGTGTTTGGTCTGTAATATATTCCAAAATTTTGACAAATGCCCATAAAAAGGTGCCATGAGTTCAATTTAGAACCAATAGATAATCAGTTTACCAACATATGTGACAAATACAGGCAATAAAATAAAGCTCATTTAATTTTTTGTTTCTTAATTTATTGTATAGACGACTGTCTTTAACTGTTACAGCTTTAAACTGTGCCAGCAATGATCCTCTTTGTTCACTCTCATTAAAGTGATATGTGCTATTTCTGTTTTTCCACCAGTGGCATGAAATCCTATCCTGTTACTGTTTGGGCTGAGCTCCATGATATGAATAAAATATAAAACAGAGCACAGATTGCTTTAACTCATTACACTTGTGAAGTATTCCCTACATCGTTTGACTTCAATGTATATAAAAGCGATTCTCTTAAAGACAAATAATACACAATTCCTAGTAATAATGTTCAACAACTCTGGGGTCATCAAAATCCACATTGGATAGTTGGAGGTTGGAGAGTGTCTATCTGCATTTCTCCCCTTCCTCCGGGGGTATTAAGTGACTTGCACCCAGTAATGCCTTTGCATTACACTAAGTCATTGCTTATGTAATCGAGTCCGCCCTGTAGCCTCACTCTGGCCGGCATGTTGTGGCACCTCCATGTGGTAGGAAGGTCAGTTGAGTCCAGCTAAGGTGAGTCATTTGTGGTAATGGTGTCACTGGAGGACACCGAGTTGTCTTGCGTAGCCGGGCTGCCACAGTGTGAAGGTGGAGAAGTCTTGAGCTGCTTCCGATTATCATTTTCTCTCGTGCTGCACGAGTACGACTGCCTGCTCAAAGTGCCAGTGCTGTCTGTGGACTCGTGTCCGGCTCTGCAGCTGCACCCAACTGCTACAACTGTTTCCTTCTCGGGAGATTTCAGGTTCTTAGGTGGTTCGGGGAGACGTGTGGTTACGGTGTTGAGTGTAGTTGAGGTCTGGAAGCTCCACTGTTCTTTGTGTTGGTGATGGTGCTTGTGTTTGGTTGGGATTTGAGGATCTGACCAGCTCAGCTTTCTCTTCTGGAAAAGAAAAGTAGAACAATAAACAACTACAGCAAACTGGGTTCTTTGAGATATGAAAGAAAACTGAAATCGTCAGAAAATACTATGTAATAATACTATTACGAAACTAATAAAAAAAACATTATAGTAATTATATTTTTGCATTATCAGATACACAATAAGCTTATGTAGTTTTTCCTGCTCTTTAACACCAACTTATCTCTTTTTTTTTTACTCAATACTCCATATTTTTTAATATCTAAAAGTCTTGTAATACTTTCACACATTTTTAAAGACATAAAGTTTAGGATTATAGTATGAATCTTACCTTGACTGGCATGTGGAGCTGATTTTGGCGCCAGTGTGGTGGATATCGGGGAGTGATGGTCGGGTTCGGTGTAACTATTGTTTGAAACGCCAACTGAGGGAACCAGATTTTTAACATCATCTCTATCTGTAGCAGATTTTGGAGGTATTTCTCACTGCAGAAAAAAAAGGAAAACGCATTAATGACAATACTGAGCACTGATTACAAGACCACTGTCCCTACTTTCGTAATGTTAGGCTGCTTTGTCATGGTCCCCTTACCCCATATCAGGCTTCTGCAGAATCCCAAGAATCCTCTGCAATCTGTCTATGGCAACGCTCTGCTGGAAACTGGTTAGACCTGCCAAGGTTAAAACATCAAGGTAATTAGACACTGGGGGGGATAATTGTAGGCTGGGAAGAACTAAAAGTTGAAAAGAAATAATCAGTCATGTTCAATATTGCTCAGCAGCTTACCTTTGTCAAATCGCCCTGTCTTCAGTCCGTGCAGGAGTCCAAGCAAAGGACGGGTAAACCTGTGCAAATCTGCGCACTGGGAAAATAAAGAGAAAGTCAAGGTTAACTACTGGGACTGTTCTGCTATTTGGATGAAACAAACACTGAAAGATAGACGCAGGAATTAGGTTGAGGTTGCTCACCTTCTGAGCAAAGGCCAGATCCCCTGGTGTCGCTGATGATGAGCCTAATGTGGCAGCTCCAGGAGAGGAGGCGGAGTTTGGATGTATACTTCCGTCGGCGCAGCGTTTGGACTGTTCTCTCCTGGACCTTGCGCACCGCTGATCCGGATAAGGTCGAAAATCGAGGTAACCACCAGAAAATGTGAGTCCGTCCCCGGCTGAGGGGGACTTTCCTTTGCCACTGTCTCCCTCTCCCTCTGAAAAGACATCTGCCTCATCCTCAGTCTGCTCGCTCTCACTCAGGACAAAGGTCAAGGTGGAGGGTAGCGGGTTGTAGGACGGCCATTTGGAAGAGCTGCCCAGTGAATTCATCTGTGGACACAGTAGAGGAAAAAAAGAGTTGAGTGGAAATAACCTTAAAAAATATATTAAACAGGAATGAAATAATCTAAGGAGTTACCCAAACTGTGCAATATCAGTGAATTACTAGAAATAAATTGGTGTCATTGGTTGAAATTTAGCAAGTATTTCAGTATTGCTGCTTTTGGGAATGACTCATTACCTACTAGAAGATTCTGAGGTAAAAAGATCATTGATAATGTTGCAATAGAACAAGCTGAGACATCCAGTCCTCATGCTGGCCAGTTGTGCACTTAATTGTGCAATGTTTGATTTGAAGCTATTACTCCAATAAGTCTTATCTCTTCCTGTACCACAATAATTACACAACAACGATACGTCAACCCATCCTTATTGCACAATAAAGGATTGTAAACACATCTGAAGTTATTTATAATCACAATCTTGATGTGCTGCAAACGGGAAGTCAGAGACAAGCCCCTTCAACTAATGGGTGAGCAAGTAGAAAATAATAAATATCAGGACAGAAGAGCCAGTAAAGCTGGAGTGGGCCTCGTTACTGATTCTACAAGTGAGTGGAAGTCTGCAGGAGAGAGAGAGAGAGAGAGAGAGAGAGAGAGAGAGAGAGAGAGAGAGAGAGCATGTTGTGAATCCCACTGCCTCCTTGTGTTGTTGTGATGGGCGAGAGCTGAAGTGTCGGTGCACGATGTTCAGCTGCGTTCACATAGTATCTCCTATCACCTATCATGTGGCAGGCGTGTGCGTGTGCGTTTGTGAGAGTGTGTTTGAGAGAGAGAGTGTGTTTGAGAGAGTGTGTAAGATTACTTATGAGAGAGAGAGAGAGAGAGAGAGAGAGAGAGAGAGAGAGAGAGAGTGTGTGAGCATGTGTGAGAGAGTGTGGGAGAGAAAGAGTGTGAGAGAAAAAGAGGGCGTGTGAGAGAGTGAGTGTGTGTGAGAGAGAAAGAGGGTGTGTGAGAGGGCGTGAGAGTGTGTGCCAGAGAGAGTGAGAGAGAGAGAGAGTGAGAGAGTGTGTGTGTTTGTGTGAGATTGTCTTCATTAGTGTGTGTGTGAGTTTGTGTGAGATTGTCTGTGTTAGTGAGTGTGTGTGTGTCTGTGAGAGAGAGTGAGAGAGTGAGAGAGTGAGATTGTCTGTGTTAGTGAGTGTGTGTGAGAGTGTGTGTGTGTGTGTCATCTAAGGACAGTGTTGTCTCAATAATAAACACACACTGTTGTGACTGGTGCACCCCGCACGTGAACAGCACATCTACCGCAGGAGGAGAAACGTCTCCGGCCAAAACAACACACGTGTGATAAAAAAGAAAAACAAAGAAAACACGAGACCCGGAGACGTTCTGACGCAGCACAAAGTTCGAATCCCAAGTTACTGGAGAGATTAAAAAGAAATAAAAGAGCTTCTTACCTTCCACCCGGAGCAGAAGCGGCTTCACAAAACTGCGGACGATAAACGGGAACCTCTCGATAAGGCACCGGAGCGTCACTGGAGCGGCTCAAAGCAATCCCGGGTCTCGGAGAGGAGACGGTCGCGGAGCTCTCGACGGACGCGTGCGGACTCGGGAGTGATCGGTGGCGCCTGTGCTCCCGGTGGTTCGAGCTCCTGTGGTCGGGGTGGATCGTGCTCCTTTGTGGGCGGCTCGTTTCGCTCCGTCACATGTGCAGCGTCTGAGGCAGGAGGACCCGCGGCGCGCAGCAGACGGTACACGTGCCGGTGGAAGGAACAACCGCCGCGATTGGCTGCGCGGCGGTTCGATCCCCGCACACGGGGCCCGGGGGCCTGGCCAATCGGAGGCGTCCGCGGCGCCGGTTGGCTGGCGGCGCGCGTTGGTCCCGCCGCGTTTCGAGCGGCCGCACGTGCAGGTGGTGTGGCTGAGAAACGAGGAGACGAGCACGCGGCCGCTCCGAACTAAATACGCAAATGGATCTATTTTAATGGCGCTACTGTACTTTACTTAATCATCACTCTGAACTGCGCAATCACACGCTGCTGGGGACATTGGCTGCTTGTTGTTTGAATCCCTTTTGTTTTTGTTGTTTGTTCCTTTCCTCGAAGAACACTCCTGAGAGAGATAGATGATAAGATAAGATAAGATAAAATAAGATGAGGTAAGATAAGACTCTATGAGGGAGACAAGGAAATAAAAATATATATATTTTTTAAAAAGGCAATAGAATAAAATAAAAAAATGCAGAATATGTACATCATATACACCTTAGTGGTTTGTGTAGAAATGTTATAAAGTAAAGTGCAGGGTGGTTGCAGGAGCAAGTATAGAAAAAAAAAAATATGCAAACAACTATTTTGCACATTGTAAATAATAGGAGTGGAGTCACATGAGAAGATGGAAATGTACAGCATCTATAATACGTGCGTACGCTCTTTAATAAGCAGATCAGTTCATCTGTACAATTATAAAGAGGCTCAGCGACCTCCCATGGCTGTATTCACCTAAAGGCCATTGGGCAACGATTTCCCATTGGGCCCCAGGTGACACCCAAAAAAAAATAAAACACACAAACACACACACACAGACACACACACACACATAATACATAAGATAAGATAAGATAAAAACTTTATTGATCAACACACCGGGGAAATTCAGATTTTACAGCAGCAGGCAAGTAAGAATGAGGAAGACAAGACAATACATATGAAAAGGCGCAGCTGTAATGACTAACTGCCACTACTGCGCCATCTTGTATTAAATGATGTCGACCACGTGGAGTAGACCTGGGTCTTCTGACGCTCTCTGGGCAGTTGTGTAAGACAACGAACTTGATTTAACTATTATCAGAACCTCATGACAGGTATAACAAAAACATTTTTTTTATTAAGATTTCTGAATAGACATTTAGACAATATGCCTGTAAACACATGTAAATTAAATAGAATACACATAATAGCGGTTTCTGCAACCACCTACCAAGTCATATCCACTCACTATATTATTCTAACACGCAGGACAAGTTTGTTTGATTTGTGGATAAATACCATGTGCTGGATAAATGGAAGGTGTGTCTGTCAATGCATGACATGGGGCCAGAAGGTGTGGAGGAGTCTGTTTCAGTCTGTGCCAGGGGATTTATCTTTGAAAACGTGCATGAAACTCAATTATACTCTACGAACAAAAGCAGCGAATTACCATTGTCGGTGCGGTTATTACAAAAGGATTTAATTAAAGTTGAAGGAGCTCTAACAGATAGTTGAGTCTCTAGGCTCCATGGTTAAACCTGTGTCAGTCTCACGGGCCCTTTGGCATCTTATGATGAAAGGCTTAATGCGCGATCCTGGAGTTTACACAGGGACATTTAGTTCCAGATTACTTTGTATTGCAATACAGACACTAAGCAAACAGCTTCAGCCAATAACGTCAGCTGATTGAGAAACCATGTAACCAATGGAGTCCAACCGAAACCTCTCTCGGCAGAACAGTGAGACGGCTCCGATATGAAGCCGACACGTGCATTGAAAGATGGAGATACGCTGAATCGCAGATAAATGTTAACACGTTGTGGGAACCATCCAAATATTTCACAATTTCAAGATTAACAACAGCTACGCAGCAGCGGTCGTGTTGTGACCAAGCTTGTGGTGCAACACGTGACAGAATAGAAAGATATCTGAGCGGGGACATGTTTGCAATTTGGCCCATCCTGTTGTTGATGTCTGTCGTGAGGAGGAAGGTGACAGTGTGTGTGAATGTTGGGAAAGGGCCAGTAAAAATATTTGCACATTTCACAATGTGCACACTAACACAACTGCACAACCTGTTACACAAACTGCAACTGAATCCCACTGAACCAGTAAAATGTGCTTCATTATCTCGTAAAAATCTAATGATAGTGATAAAAGGTAAATAAAAACCACATGAGGACATTCAAACCCAGAGAAAACAGATGGGGCTTCAATTTACCCTTTAATGGGTCTGAAATATGAATACCTTTATTTATTTACATCACTTATCTAAACAAGGTTACAAGTGCTTCACAAAATCCATGGCAAAAAAATTACTAAAATAAAAGGTATTCAATTCAGTTACATTTTAATTTGAAGGGGAACACTTTACCCTCTATTGTATGAATTAATAGCAACAGACAATTTGAACCGTCTGATTATTTATTACTTATATGTCAAACATAATCTGTTCAGTGCTTAAAAGGTTATTATGCATATTTCTTTACATCTCTATCTAGTGTGGAAAAATTACCCCCCAAAAAATGCATCATCATCCTTGTTACACAGCAGTTTTCCTTGGAACTATTTCTTCTACCAGAGGCTTCAGAGAAACTTGATGAAATAAAATCAAGATCTACATTTTCAACAGCAGAAATAAAGCCTTTTTTTTTTTATTGCGAGTGAACCTTTGAAGTTGTCAGACAGGAGTAAATATTTTCAGTATAAAGTACACAGTGAGTAATCCATTGTCCTGCTCCCTCATTCCTTACAACACACCCCAGTGCCTGTAGCCACACGGCCTGGATCAACATGACCTAGTAACTTCTCAGACAAGTGGGCCCGCTGCACATGTTTACCTTTCCTTTTGTGAAAAAGTGCACACGTTACCAACCCATGCAGGGAAGGCTTGGGTCTGACAGATATGCGTGGCTGGTTTGTGTGTCACATGTGTGTGTGTGTGTGGGGGGGGGGGGGGGTTTGTGTGAGGTGGCACAAACCAGCAGAAGGCATTAGCGCCCCACTGTGTAGCAGCGACACTGAATTAATTTTCAGAGAGCTGCTGCTGGGTGGAGAACCAGATTCACACAAAGAAGGATCTCCAGCATCGTTTCAATTTTCTCCAGAAAATCGTGTCACATCAGATGATTTACACGAGCAGAATATCCCTTCATACTGTACCTTGTACACATCTGGGTTTAGAGAATAAACCAGTTGTTTAAACAGAAGTTTCACCAACTTAAATGTTTTTTTATTAGCATTTTCATCAGCAAGATTTTGAAGGAAGGTTCAAAACACAAATTAAGTGTTTGATAACCTGCTCATTACAGCAAAGAACAAGTACAAATGTTTTTTTCACTCCTAACATGAGAAATGCTGTTAACATTTAAACTGGAAAACAAGGAAAAACAACTCAGTTTTAACACATTTAAAAGAAGTCTGTTTTACTGTGTGTGACACCACAAACGCCATTATTTTCTCTATTTCTAAAGTTCATATAGACGTCTCATTGGAATTGCGTCTGTAACATTTGCTTCCTCCACTTTGCTGGCTGGTCCATTGATAAAGTCCGATTCCATCACACTCCCATTCCTCTAGCAGCCGAGCCAGGGATCCTCTCTGTTTGTCCTGGAGATGAAGTTAATTTTCCTCGCCATTTCCGAGTGGTAGATTCGCTTGCAGTTCTCAAAGTTCTTCCTCTGCCTCTCTCGGCAGGGCTTCTCGAAGTAACGCTTGCGCTTGACGTCTTCGATAATCCCTTCCTGACTGAGGACCCTGGAATATGTAGAGAGAGAAATGTGTGAATAGCTTTGGACTTCTGTTGCATTTAAGAAACTAAACTCAACTGGAAGTAGCAGCACAAGTGACCCCAACAGACAAATTCCTCCACATTTCTGGATTCTTCGACATTTCTGGTCAGGGAGATCACAGACAATTTACTGCTTTAATTCACAGATTCATAATGGAGCACTCAAAGTCAATTCATAAACTTTTAACTTTAAGACTTCAAACACCCAGTCACACATTTAGATCCTTTCACACTTTGATGATCAGGTTTATAAAGTACTTTTTTTACTTGAGATTTACAAACTTAACAAACACATTATAACCAAATCATAGAAACAACTGAGAGATCACATTCACCTAATAATGCTTTGCAGTCCTATTTATCTCTTAGTTTAATTTTACATTATCATTACTGCACTGGCACATTTAACAGTCTGGTTTTAGGTTTGAATCCTTTATGAGTTATTTCCTTTTACTGTCTTTTCATTATAAATGTTTTTAGGGCAGGGGCAATCAGAATAAAGTACATTTGATTTGATTTGATTGTAACTGGTGGCGTTTGAATACAAAAAACACATGATACAGTACCTGCACTAGATTTATTGTTAGATTTTGCTATAATAATCATGGACTAGGTGAAATAAGTATTTGATAGAATCCTTGTTCTGGATAGAAAATCGTTTTTCTTATTCTAGAGTGTCAAGAGTCAAGCAAAACAAAGCATCAGACTAAGCATTGATAATAAAACAATGTTTACTTATGCAGACACAGAGCTGATCACATTACACTAGATGATAGATGACATTTATATTTAATCACTTTATCCTGTTTGGGTTTCTAGGCACAGATGGACGCTGTTGGACTAAAATGATGATTTACAGATTTCAAACTGTGATCAGATGTTCCAACATTGTAAAGATTGTTGTGCAGCTGCAGACGTTCACACATTTTTATTCCAGACTTTGTTATTATTTCATCAATTTTGGGTTTTTAATCACAAACTCCACTGCGCAGCCGCAGCTTTGTGACATTGAGCGGAAGGCTAACGCTAACGCAGCTAACGTTAGCTCGTCTTTTCTCCAACACAATAATAAATCATAGTCCAACATATTATCTCCAACACGAGACTGTTACTTGTTCAGATTCTTGTAAGCCGCGTCCACGTTCCCGTCCTGAACCATCACTGTCCGCGCGATGAAGCGAAGGTGTCTCGCCATGATGACACCGGTGCTTGCTTTTAAAAACGACCGTCTGGAAACACCAAACTATAAAAGGTTCCGGAGGCAAGAAGCCCTGGTGCACAACTCAACGCTAGGTGGCGCTTCACTCAAGCTTTCTGGTAAATGACCTGTGTTCGGTCCTGGGCTTGGATTTGTACACAGATACATTTTTTGTATTTTATACCTTTATATTACAATTATTTGAGTATTTTATTCATTCATTTAATGTCCATATTTTATTTAATCATATGCTGTATAACAAGGAAACATTATGACCTTATTCTTTCTGTCAATTAGAAGAGATTTAATATGAATTAAGTTGAAAACATACACAAGTATCCAGCATCATAGTATTACATGCAAAATCATTTATACGTAAAAACTCAGAACTGCAGAAATCTGTTTGTTTTTATTCTTCCCTAAACTCTCAGTTATTGATTGTTGTGTATGCATGTGAGGGAATTACAATTATAACCAAACTGTCTTTTGTACACACTCAAACCTCACAAATTGTATCCATGGCAACCCAAATGAGTAAATGTAAGGGAAGATAATAATAATTACATGTTTTTATTCATCATTTAACTTAATATTAAAGGTTCAGTGTGTGGAATTTAGTGACATCTAGTGGTGAAGTGTCATATTCATCCCAGACTGACTCCATAATGCTGAGATCAGGACTCATGTGATGGCCTCTGTTGCCCTTGTTGCTGAAGATGGTTCTTTATGACTCTGGTCTTATGTTCGGGTCGCTATCTCGCCTCAGAATGAATTGAGTCCAACCACACACATTCCTGCTGGTGATGGATAAGAATCTAAAACTTTTGCACAGTCTTGTATATGAGTGAGTAAGTGAGAAATCTCTCAGCACAGAGGACCATGCAGCAACTGTCTTCATAAAGGGAATCACAGATTTATTAAACTACATCCGTTGTCATGGCAACAGGCCTAGCAGTGTCTAGTGTTAACCTTTCATCGCTGCCATTCTCTTCTTCTTCTTCTTCTTCTCCTCCCCGAGCTTCTGTTGTCCTCTGTTATTCTGAGGTCAGTCAGCGGTGAACGCTGGATGGTGTGTCAGTACCCTGCATTCAAAGGTGCTTCTATATGTCCTTCCCTCTGTATTAATGAATCCACAAGGTTTATTCCCATGTTGCTGTAGCTCAGCATAGGGCACTGAATCTGTGTGGTGCCACACAGAGGAATGCTGAGACGACCTGCACAGATAACATCATGATGCATGAATGCAATGCATCATGTTTCCAGAGGCATCCTCTCTGATCAAGACCTGATGAAATGTTCCTGGCAGCGAGTGAACGTGTGTGTGAGAAAGAGGGAAGAGAAAGAGTGTAACACAGAAAAAGTTAAGTTGCATCAAGACGTTTTATTCCAGCTATGATCAAATACATCGTCCTTACAAATCTTCAATGTATTAATTTACTCAAACTTTTTTTATTTATACTACTGTTTTATTTATCTTTACTACTTTTATCAACTAAAGTTATAACATTGTATTTAGGCAAAAATTTGAGGTTATGCTTTAATAAAAATGCAAATAAAGAATAATTGACATTTTTAAATTCACATTTTTTTGTTGCTAAGAATCTTTCATCCACTTTTTGACGATTTTCCTAGCTTTACTCTTTTGTTGGTGATTTGATGCAGTAACAATGTCGGGTTTCTCTAACATGTTGTAAGATGTTTATGTAAAGTGCCTTGAGATAAGGTTTGCTGTGATCTGGTGCCTTACAAATAAAACTGAATTGAAATTAAAAAAAATTTCAAAATATTCCTGTATTTCTCAGAACAGTGATTCCGAGTTCCTGACTAAAGAGGTAAACAGTGTCATGTGTCTGTTTGTTTCCAAACATCCCAACTAATGTAACCCACCACTGTCCAGTCCAGATAAAGACTGAATGAGATGGCAACATGAGTCGGTGTCAGGTAAATGAAATCTGATACCGGATGGTTCCATCTGACTGTGATGGTTGAATGAGACAATGTGCCCCGTCTCCTAAATCTTAAATTGTAAAGTGAAAAATGCTGATGGCACTTTCCTGGATGGATGCCTCCAGCTGGATGTCTTATCTTCTGCTCTTTCATTACCAGTTCTCCCCCCCCTCTGGAACTTAACACGTTAACCCTGATATCTGATTTCACATTCCAGCATCTTAGAAATCACAAGGTTTTAAGTTGCATTTTTAATTACAAACAAAAAAAATCCACACTTTAATTGCCAAGTTGTTGACTCACTTTAGTTCTGTTCACTTCACTTCTTGTCAGATACCTGAGAATGGAACGGCACCAGCCTACAACACTCTTCACACTTTTCCTTATTGTACCACATCAAAAGAATTTACTGGAAGTGCGTTTTCCAGCTCGTATCCAAATCTTTCACCATGCTGACAGGGGTGGAGGGTAGGTACACTCACACACTCAGAATGAGGGGGGGAAAGTCCCTCCCTGCCACCGTCATCTGCATTGGCTGGATCAGCATCAGATGCAGGCGAGCTGTCAGCCAATGAACGCAGGAGAGGCAGGAGATGCAGCCAGAGGAGAGGGGAGAGTTTGCAGACTGGGTAACGGAGAGTGGGGACAGACATCTTCTGGAGAGTGTGCAGCCACAGTCGACTTCTTAATCTGCAAAAAAAATTTAAAATAATAATAACTTCTGCAACCACTTCTGCATCAAGATGGAGGATAAAGTCACCGATTTCTCTGGAAAATGGAAAATGAAGTCATCGCAGAATTTTGAGGATCTTTTGAGAGCTCTGGGTGAGTACGAGTACGAGGAACATCTCCAGTGAAGCTTTTTTTCTGCTCTAAAAACTTTCCCACTAAATTGCATCCTGTTTTTTTAAATAATCTTTGTAACAAAAAGGTTTTCTTTACTTGTGTTGCCTTAACCTTATTCAAAGGTTGATGCCCCTTTGGAGCCAAGCTGCACATTGTTATCTAGTTTATCATCAACCACCGAGGCCCATTGTTAAAATGCAAAAGAAATACAGAAAGGAAAGAGATGCGTCTTCCTTTACAAAGACCTGTCAATCATTTTGTGGCATTGTCAGCGGGAAATCCACTTTGGCTTCCAGGTCAACTGGTAAAAACCAAAGTGGTCTGAAGTGAAGTCTGTGGTTGAATTGATTCGCCCCTGCCGGGCTCACCCATGTTCCAGCTGCGGAAAAGGACTTGTTCAGGTACATGAGGCCGAGTGGAAGAAGTCCTCTGTGGGGAGAACAGGAGAGGAAGGTCAGACGAGGGCCAGCCAGTGGCATCCATTAAAAATCTGAAGACAAATAGCCTGTGGAGGAATGTTAGATTAGACTCATCTGAAGCAGGGTCCTCCTCATGCGGTTGTAATTAGAGCCAGTGTAAACGGAACTAAGCCTCGACATGGGCCCCAGCAGCCAGCCGGCTCTGAGATTGACTTTCCTTCTCTACCCTGGGCCTCTCCGACCCAGTCTGGAACTGTGTGTGTGTGTGTGTGTGTGTGTGTGTGTGTGTGTGTGTGTGTGTGTGTGTGTGTGTGTGTGTGTGTGTGTGTGTGTGTGTGTGTGTGTGTGTGTGTGTGCTGCCTCTTTTAGTACCACTCCATGATCCAATAAGGTCTGACTTCAATCAGATTTGTTGGGTAGTCCTGATCTCTCTGAAGCCAGTCCAGCTCGCACACACAAAAAAACGGCAATAACTTAAGGGTCAACGGGCCGTTTACATTTGTTGTACTTTTTTTTATTAAACATCACATCACATCTCTACTGACCTGGACCTCAGATGAAAACACAAGCTGTGAGTTTCGTCCTGGTTGTACTTTGCGCGTCAGTGAGTCAGTAAATTTTTCCCGACAGGTTATAGCTCCCTGTATTAAATCCTGTTAAATATTTCCTGTTGCTGAACAAATCCACGGGTGAATTGGCCTGTCACAAGCCCACTGACTTGACACATCTTGCTATATTAATTAAATGGTTACACAAAGGCAAAAATGACTCAAAAAGACCCTAATGAGATGCAGAACAAGCACAAAGAGACACAAAATGACAATAAAGAGATGCAAGACAAGTACAAAGACATGCAGAAGGACTAGCGCAAAATGAACACAAAGGAACTCGAAAACAACAAAAAGATGCAAAACAACCACAAAGAGATGCCAAATTAACATACATTTGCATCTCTTTCACAAAGAGACCATGCAAGGGTCCACCAAGGAGGTTGTGTTTTCACCCCTGTCCATTTGTGTGTTTGTAAGCATGGTTACACAAAAAGTACTGCATAGTTTCCACAAAACTGTGGTGGAAGAATATGATATGAGTCAAGGAAGAACTTATAAAATTTTCCAGGAATCCAGGAATATGTTTTAGGCCGTTTTTTCAACATTTTGAATTTAAGGGGACTATTGGGCCTTGGTGGAGGTACGTGCTTTACTGAAAACCACTCCAGTCTGTAGCCATCTTCCAAAGTTTCATCCCCAACTGAAGGAAGTGGAATCGATATCTTTCCACCTCGATGTCAGACAGAAACAGGGCTGAAGTTTATCGGACCAGTGAATTCAAAGTTTCTATTGTTCCATTTTTAGCTTTTGCGGAGCCGTCATCTTCAATCTCCGTCTCTTTGTGAAATCAAACAAATCAAGCTGTGAAAAGATGAACCTCCTGAACCTGGTTGTTGAAGCAGCGTCAGTAAATATTTGGCAGCAATTTGAGTCGATAATCACAGATTTTTGTTCTAGGGTAAACTATTATGTTTTGCAGCTTTGGGGG
The DNA here is from genome assembly GCF_022539355.2 of Hippoglossus stenolepis. Lineage (NCBI taxonomy): Eukaryota > Metazoa > Chordata > Actinopteri > Pleuronectiformes > Pleuronectidae > Hippoglossus > Hippoglossus stenolepis. The sequence goes on from NC_061499.1 coordinate 6,966,502, forward strand.
TTCTTGTTCCTGCACGTTTTGAAGAATGCACTACTTCTGTCTTTCTGCAAACTTTGCCTTGTATCACTTATTACAGTTATTAGTGGTTTGAAGGAATATACCTGTGGATTTGCATGTTGTAACTCATCCATCCATCCATTAGCTATACAGCTTATCCTATGAGAGTCGCTGGGGGGGGGGACTGGAGTCTATCCCAGCTGACATTACGCTAACAAGCTCAAATCACATGTGCTTTACATTACTGGCAACAGTTTGCCGGAGCATACCATAAATTCTGTCTCGTAACCAAGGAATTAATCACAATGAGATTTTTATTGCCTCGTGGTTTCGGTCAGAAAGAAAATATGTTATTGTTGTGTGGTAACGCAGCAGCACAGACTGTTTTTATGGGCGGCAAAAAAAAAAAAAAGCATTCATAACTTTTGTTTTCCTAAAACCAAACCGGGGAGATAAATTAGGAGAAGACAACATGTGCATTGTGAAAAAGAAGATTGAATTAGGTTGTTTCTTTGTTTTATTGAACAACAAGCAGAGAAAGAAATTTCATGCTTGTAGCTTCTCTGGTAACACTTTCAAAAAGTCTTAATCTTAAAGTGCTGAAAGTTTCATAGTGATGGATCAGCTTCCTAAAGCAAACAGCAGATGTCTGCACATTTACACTGCTCATAATACACAGTCGTTTTGGGCTATAACATCATTCACAGCTGTATGTTCTTTCCTCTCATCACAAACCTGTGAGGTTTTCACCACAGCTGCCAGTTCAATATCTCCTCTGTTTGCATGTGTCCAGGTGTGAATGTGTTCCTGAGGAAGATCGCAGTGACGGCCGCCTCCAGCCCAGCGGTGGAGATCACCCAGCAGGGCGAGAGTCTGTCCATCAAGACCTCCACCAGCGTCCGCACCACCAATGTCTCCTTCACCGTGGGTCAGTCCTTCAATGAGGCCACAGTGGACGGACGTCCCTGCACGGTACGCAGCCCTTTCACTTCCTGTATAATGTCAATACATGCATACCAGCATTTGGCCAAGGTAATAACTAGCCACAGTTCTGCACAGACGGAACATATGGGAATAATTTCAGTGCAACTGCCGAGTCGTTGTTGGTGATAGTGCATGGATCTGTTCTTCATTTCTTTATGCCGAGTTAGTGGTGAAGTGCTTTGTTTCCTTAGAGACAGTAGAAATGTTCTGAGGTGCAGTTACGATGAAAACCAATGTTTTTCCATCTCATCTGTGTCCAAAGCACATGAATGATGTCAGGTGTTATTATTCTCCCTGCAGAGTTTTCCCAAGTGGGAAACAGAAAGCAAGATCAGCTGCGAACAGACTTTACAGAAAGGCGACGGGCCCAAGACGGCGTGGACCCGAGAGCTGACCAATGACGGAGAGCTGATACTGGTAATCATTAAACTAGAATTAAACTAGAATCACGGTCTAGTCTGAGAGCTTCACAGTTAACATTTGTATAAACATGACTTTATCCAGATTTAAAAACTAATCATTTAGATGTTCCAAAGAAATGAATCAGAGAGGTTTTTAGTTTGCAAAGTTATTAGGCCAAGACTGCAGTCATACTCACTGCTATAAATATATATATTAGCTCCAATAAATCAAAACATCAGGGCAATAACAAAGTCGGTGTATCATCTGTGGGTCATGAATAGCTGTACAAAAGTTCACAATATTTTTTGAGGAATGCAAACCTGGACTGAAATGGATCAACCGTGCCACTGGCGTGGCAATAAATTATCAGGCTGTTGTTTATCATCCATTTGCATGATACTCAAACTTTCTTTAAGGTTTTACCACTTACCTTCTGCAAAAGCTCTACAGAGAATTAATTAAAATGGCAAAACAAGTGTCATGTTGAAGGAGGAATATCCACAATACGAACAATATTTATGTTTATTTTAATATTTAATGAAGCATAATATTCCAATAGGTTCAACTGTCCTTTTGTTGCTTTTTTTTTTCAGACGATGACCGCCGGGGATGTTGTCTGCACCAGAGTTTATGAAAGGGAATGAGGACATCTTTCAAAATCTTCATCCAACGCTTCTCTTTTGTGTCTCCACCATCACTTCGCTTTCCTCGCCTAGATTTCTTCTTGTCGTCCTCACAGCCAATCAGATGTCGGGACCAGTCCACTGTGTAGAAAAGGCTTCAGTTTTATTGAATGTATGTAGATGCGATTGCCTTTTAACACCAAAGCTGAATTCACTCTCACATAAATGCCACATATTCCGCTTCAAAAGCTGCATCCCAGTGTCTGAATCCATTCTCACGTTGTTATTAAACTGTTTTATATGAATTTACTGTTTTGACAACTTCTTTTCAAACATTCGTTCTTTATGCGGCCTCCTCCCTGCACCTCCTATTCCCCTGTCGTCCGTCTCCATATCCCTTTACATCACTTTCTGCCATTTGTTCGTTCTCTGGACACGCAGATTATTCCGCACCCTTTCCCCCCACCCCCCCTCCGTCTTTCCATTTGCAATCCAGTCCCCTGTCCTTTGTTTGCTCTCTGTCACCATAGCTCACTACAATATGCGATTAGTTTAAAAAGGCCCAAAGACAATTCATATTTCATAAACTCTGCTTTGAGAGATGCTTTGGCAAAGGCAAGGAAGGAAATGGGGAGTGGAAAGGAAAATGAGCGAGAGCGTGGCCATGAGAAAATCATTTCATGACATCAGGAGGAGGTTATACTTCTTATTCTCCCCCTCTCCAGCTGAACCTATTTACAGAATGAGCTCAGTAAAATCTCCCCCAATCGTTCTCTCTGGCTTTGCACCCAGGTACAAAGTGTTAAGTGACTTCCTCTTGCACTCTGTGCTGATATTTCCAGCTGCTCTCTCTCAAAACCCACTTTTCAACGTAATGGATGCAAAGAAAAACATGCAAACCTGAGCTGGAAAATGAAGCGAGAGCTCCACCAGTTAAAAATTATAGATCTACTGTTTCTCAACGTCCCCAAAGTCCGTCCTGTCATCAACTACAACTCAACACCAGTGAGTGTGTGAGACTGACTTAACCTTGCCCTAAAACATGTGTCGTTCACAGTCTCCTTCCTGAGGAGAGCTGCTTGGTTCACGGGCCAGTGATGGTTTTTCCAGGTTTTCAAGCAGTGTGGAGACAAGCGCCCCTGTGAAGTGCTTCCCAGTTTACACACACAGCGCCAAGCAAACAGCAGCAGGAGGACTGGGCCGCCTCAGGATGAACCTTCTCAATATGCTCAATGAGTCAATGAGTGTGTGGTGGGAAAGTGCCAATGCAAAAATGCTCAACTGCAAGTGAAAGTCCTGCATTTAAGTTCTTTAAGTAAAAGTGATGTTTATGTTTGTGCAATTTGGTGCAGATCCACATAAGAACACAGTTAATTTGAATGTGGTTTCATCAGAGGACTGTTTGGCCTCGGCGGAGGTTTGTGCTCTCTGAGTGCTCGTCTAGTCAAACTGTGTATTCATGAGGCATCATGAAATGATTACTGAGGTAAAAAAGAGGAAAGAAAACTTCTACGACACAAAACTACTTGTTCTTTGCTGTGTGAAGTATTGGTTTATTTGACTTTAGAACGGAAATCACCTGAAAAGCAACAAAGGGAAATCTCTTTCGGTGAAACATCTCATAAACATCTGAACGTGACAAAGAGCCCAAACCAGACTCTGAGTTTTTCTGAGGGATCATGAGACAAAAGTTGGGAACTACTGGTTTAATCTTTAACATTGCATTATATTTTATAATCTCTTTATAAAGGTGTTTTTTAATGTACAGTTTTTTATCTGTAAACTAAAATACATGTACTGCAGTAAAACGTACATTATTTGCATCTAAAATCAGCTGAAGTGTAAATAAAATGGGAAGTAAGCACCTCAGAGTTTTTATATTTGACTAAACCCTCATAGTTTCTTTCCTCTGCTGATCCTCAGTGTGTGTCTGCATGAAAGAAGGAGAGTGAAAAGATTATGTGTGACTAGGTATGTGTGGATTACACAACCTCAGCCGTCATGTACATGCTTTTATGTCTCCCAGGCAGAAAGTACATGTATGGATGTTTTGTCAGTTGTCTCAGTGAAACCCAATTTATTGTGTAAGCGCCCATCTGAACCGCAGAGGCTTTTACTGCACTCTGGAGGGCACGGAAAGTTCCTGGCTATTTGCACAATGAGAAAATGGGCATTGCACACACACACACACACACACACACACACACACACACACACACACACACACACACACACACACACACACACACACACACACACACACACACAAACAGACAAGATGCCTGATTCTGTCTAAATGACCCCTTTGACTCAAGCTTGTTAGAAACCACCCAGTCCCTCCTTGTTAGCCGGGTCACTTTCCACACACAACTGTGATGCCAGTTCATTCCTCAGGCAGTGATGTCATGGAGCACTTGCGCTGCTCGATTGGCTGAGGAATGCTGTGGTTTTGGGACGGGGAGGCACCCAACTCCTGCGTTTGAGTCTGGGCCATCTGGACCAATCGTGACAGGGCCCATTAGAGGATGAGTCACAGGAGTCGGCCGACAGACGAGGCCTGTGAGCAGGTCCTGGCAGATCAGTGCTCACTCAGCTGCGACAGCCAAACTGAAAAAGCCTTCATCAATAATTGTTATATATATTATATAATAATCTGTGAAGGCTTTTAAAAAAGCCGCTCATTCTTTGCTGTTCAGGCCACATCCGTTTCCACCCTGTCCTGCACATCTCCACATTCTCTATGCTTTTTCATTTAACCTGTGGTTGCATTGATCTTTAAATTACAGTTTCTTAGTTGTGATATGAAAAAAGAGAGCCAACTTGTTATCCACCACTTGTCACGTCAACAACGTAAAGTTTTAGATTCACTCTAAACTCTGTATATGTATAAAATCAGTGTTTTGCAGGGAAAAGGTGCTAAAGATTTGAAAAATACTATTTGCATATAATTTTTTACTGTATTATCTTAATATTGCCTTGTCTTGCACATTACCCTTCCTGCACATTTTCATGTGATGAATACAAGTCCCTGAATTCTTGAATATCATGACATAAATTACCATATACAGTACATACTGTAACAAGGTGTCACAAACAAGAATAAGTGACACCTTGTTACAGTATGTACTGTATATGGTTAGCTTAGGATAGGTTCTTATATTGAACATGTTTAAAATAAAAATATCAATATATGCAAGAAAGTAAGGCCCAGCAAGTTAAACATCAAATGTTCAGAATAAACGATCAATGTCCGAAAATTTATGATTTTGTGAAATGCTGCAATATTCCAACTTTCCTCATAAGGAGCTCAGAGCTCTGAGCAGTTTGAATAAGATAAGTTTATATATTCTTTAAGATTGTTTCAGAGGCATAAAAAGGCTGTTTTCCTCTTTCCTATTCCACTGAATCCGATTCGTCTCGCTCGGCCTCACCGCTCCACTTGGACAGTCAGTACAAGCTCAAGCTGTGGAGTTAAACCAGCAGGACTTTATATTGAAGTCTAGAGGAAAACCAAACATTTCCAATGATACTAAATATGTCAAGTTGAATTCTGGAATTTTTAAAACATCCAGAAGGTTTCCATCTGAGGAAAAGGTGCGGCCATAAAAAAACAAGGAGGACTGGATTAGAAAATTCAAGGCTACTTGAAGGGGAAATTAAAGCATACAGGATATAAATCCACTGATATGGACAGTATTTTCCGTTATATCCAGTTTGCATATGTATGGATTTCTTAATTAATAGGTGCGTGTTCAATAGAAACTCTGAATGTGTGGGGGGTCCAGTGAAAGGGATTTACAGTATGTACATGAACAGGTCTGTGTGCGTGAGAGACACAGTCCAGCCTGTGTGTTTAAATCAAAATCATCTGACTGCCCTCACACATGTGACTTGTATGAGAATGAAAAGAGACCAGGATGGATTGTACATGGGCATTAGGCCAGGAAATGTGTATACGTTAGTGGAGCTGAACATGTAATCCTTCCTGCTGCTGCAGGGTCATACAGAGGCACAAAGGAAAAACTGTACATGCATGACATATGATTCATCCGTAGTTTCTACAAGTTGCCACCTCGATGGATATCGGCTAATTGTATTGTCTGTCCTGCACAGATGGAAATGAATGTTGACGGTTATGAATCTATTGCACTGTTGTTGCATCGATTGAAGACCCACAATGCAATTCGGCGCAACTCAGAGTCAACTTTGTTCCTTCTTCCTTGGAGCTTCTCTTTCCTCCTCTTCATCACATCAACATCTCTCCTTGTGCTTTATCGTCACAGATCCAGGATCTCAGCTGGGACCATATCGTGGATCGTGATTATGAATCGGGACCGTGATGGTGGATCATGGTTGTGAATTATGATCGTGGAGGCAGCTGACCGTGGATTATGATTACAACTAGATTGGATATACAATAGAACGACTCACATACACATTACAGGCAATATCATTACAATTGTCACTACTGCTCGCTTCATCTCTGACAGACTTTATCTTTTATATTAATACTTTAAACATTGAAACACTTCTCAAGTTACGTTAGACCTGGCCTTTTCTCATGAATGTTGTAAGTATTGTTATTTTAATCACATGTTCTGTTACACACAACATCTATTGCACTTCTGTCCATCCTGGAAAAATAATCCCTCACTCGTGACTCTCTCTGAGGTTTCTATGTTTTTTTTCTTTCGATTATTTTTCCAGTAGTTTCTCCTCAGTATAGTTGAGGGTTAAGGGCAGAGGATGACACACCTTGATAAGTCCTATACATGTATATCTGCAGTTTGACAATTAAACTTAAAAGTGCTCAGCAGTAATATCAAGCAAATCAGGCATGTATTATGGTCTGTCCCCAGGTAGCATATGGCTGTGGGCCACTTCAGGAAATGATGTGGCACTTCTGGACTTCTTGTGGCCTGAAAATAGCAAAAGTGGCCCAAATATCCCAAAATAAATGTGGGCAAACATGCGGTGCACTTGGCATGGTGTAATCTGGACATGAACTTTAAGTGAACCTTGTGGTAAATGGTGACTATGGCCAAAATAGCACAAAACAAATTAGGTGGCCATGTTTGGCACCTTTGGTTGACATGTGGTTTTGCTGTGGCTCACATGTGGCTCCAAGTGCCGTCATTCCACGCGGTATGTGTGCCAGATGACAATGTGGCAGAGTAACAGTGCGTGCCAAATCTGGGCCACAACAATTTTGCAATGTAGGATTGCCTTTGTGAAATTGCATGACCCGAGGTGCAATGTTTTTCCTTGCAGAAAAGTGAACAGAGTCGATTCAGGAGTCTTACATTTAAAGGTTCAGTGTGTAGAATCTAGTGACATCTAGTGGTGAAGTTGCACGTTGAGGGTGTGTGGGTCGAAACAAAAAATGAATGCATGGACCCAAACAAGAGCTGTGACGATGACTGTGTCACGTGGTTAACTTTGGGAAACTCATCAAATACTCATCAAAATAAGTTTCATCAACAATGCTCAGATAAACTCTACAGTCATGTTAAAGTATTTGGATGTGAATGAAATATAATTTTAAAACTAATATATTTCGCTTTAACTGAGCCACCTCACAGTTCTCACTGTCTGTTCAAGCCCAGGAGCGAGAGATTGATTATCACCTCAATGCACAAGAGGGACATCTACTGGAGGAGGAGGGAAACGTCCCTTAAAAACAGAATAAAACGAAAGGAAAAGGACTGTTGATTTAGAAATGACGTTATACATATGCTATAGGTATTCTATATCATTTTTATGAGTGAATATAAATGTAGTGTAAAGTGTAAAGTGTGAAGTCTGTTTTAGTTCTTCCCCTAAAGAAAATGTATCAAGACTTTATATCACTAAATGAATTGTAATACTGATGAATGATACTGATAAAGAGAATTGTACAATGTTAATAAAATAAATAATAATAATAATAAAATAGTAGTAATATAAAATGAAATAAAACAAAAGACATTAATCAAATAAAAAATATACAAATAAAGAAAAAACTATAATAAAATGTTAATAAAGAAATAATAATAAAATAGTAGTAAAAAAAACAAAAATACATTAATCAAATAAAACAAACCAATAATAATAATCATAATCATAATCATAACTAAAATGACGTCCAGCGGTGGCCACGCCCCCGTCGGGCCCACGTGTCTCCGTGCCGCAGCAGCAGTCACATGACCTCGCTGGCTGGCTACTTCCTGATCGTCGCTTGTTTTCCTGCAGGACAGAAAAATGTCGGATGTGTGTTGATGTCTCGCTGCAGCCTGGATCCTGACCGCCGGGACTGAAGAGGACAAACATCCGGGTGATAGCACCTCCAGCCTGCCTGTGGCGTCCACCGCGTTCACCTGACATCTTTTTGTTTGCAGAGACATGGTCGCCGGAGGAGGGGCGGGTAGCTAGCTCGGAGGATAACACCCCCTTCCCTAACACCGCCCGGCTGTCGATTTCCCACAACAAAACAAACCCGTCGTCTGATTGAAGACGATTGATTTGTCTCAGCCCTTCTTCTATTCACTGTAAGTGGTGGCTGCTTCGCGTTAGCTCGGATTTCTCAGAACCCGCAGCCGTCATCATGTCCAAGTACACCAGCTTCCCAGACCCGGCCGAGGACCACAACCCATTCCAGGTGGGTGCAGGGAAATCAAAGGCCCCCATCACGGTATCCCAGTGTCTCTAACATGTTGTGTGTGTGTGATGCGTGGAAGTCAGGGATGCTGGTGTAATAGCAGGCGTGTTGCTGCTCATGTGACTGTGTGTGTGTGGGGCCTGGGGGTTCTCCGGGCCTGGTTGTTGCTCCTGATCTGTCTATCTGTTGTTTTTATTTCATTCTACAGCAACATCACAACAAAAAAAAGAGACCAATTGTTAAACCTTCATGTTCCAGTACTTGCTCATTGAATAGTATGTTTCTGCCACAGGACCCTGCAGTGACTCAACACAGCAGCAACACAGGATATGCCACACTGGACCTCTACAACCCATTTGACAACACGACCACTGGAGTGAGCAATTATGTTATTATGCTATAATATAATTATATGTGAGGTAATAACAAGGCAATCAAAAATAACCAGGGCTGAAGTTTTAATTCAATATTTTTAGTGCCTGAGCAATATGGATTTCCAGCCCCATGTCGATGTCAACATGAGGGAGTAAGAAAATGTCCGATATAGACTGAGACATAGGCCGATGTATTTATAAAAGATGCCATTGATTCCTAAGATGTTGTTATTAAACCCTTATGACAAAGAAATGGATCTGAGGCTTGCTATTTAAACAGTTTAACCACAATCTTCTTTAAATGACTATAAACACAAATACACAAAACTCAAATTAAGAGAATAACCAATTTGTTTTTGTAGAATTCAAACATAAATGAATAATTTTTTCTGCATTGTTTATTCTGTTATGGTATAATAATAATAATACAATGAAACTGAAATAATACATTTTAACATAAATAAGACAGATTGGCCCTGAAAGCAGAAGGCAGACACAACAGTGCTATAACATACATTACAGATTGGCACACTTCAGTTTTTATGTTATGGAATTTATTGATGTTGTTTCTAGGAAACAGCTTGAGTCTAAGTGGTGAACCGTCAAATTGGGGTTTGTTGCTAGGAAACAGCCTGAGTCTACTTCCTGTTGGTTTGTTAGTAAACACACCAGCCTCATGCCCACTCCCACAATCACCCACAGTTCTCTGACTTGTGGCCCCCGAGATGCAGGTTGGGTTTGCTAATTTTTATCTTTTACAAAATATTTTCCAGCCTCCGCCACCGTACGAGGCCACTTCCCCCTCTGCTCCATCTGTGCCTGCGCAGACCCCACCCAGCAGGACAACGCCCACTGAGCCACGCAACTATGGCTCCTACACCTCCCAGGTAAACATGCTGCACCTGTTGTCACCTTCACGTCAGCACTTTCAGTGGCAGTAGGATGCTCCAAAATGGGATCTCACTTGAAATTTGCACAGAGTCCATTAAGGTTTGGCTCAAATAAAGTTTTTACATGAAGCTTCCTAATTTCATTCTTGTAGGTGACATCTTTAATGCTCTGTTACTTGTAGTAGGGGGCGCTATGGAGCCATATTTGCCACAACCAAAGCTGAGACCCATAAAATGTGTGCATTTTCACCAGGTCTGACACAAGAGCTTTTAAGAATGTTTAACCCTTGAAATAAGCAGTTTTAGGAGTTTCAGGAAAAATTTGAATGATAATAATTCCCTTGCAATGGTTGGTGCACGGCCCCAAATTAACCTTCTCAATTATACTTTGTGTAGCTTAATCAGTTGAATGATTTATTTATACTCAAAACCAAATTCTACCAGATTTTAATAATTGTACCTACATTGAGTCATCTACACTTAACAGAAAACACTTGACGTTTGTACGCTTGGTAGCGTCTCCTCCGGGAATCTCTTAACCATCAGATACCTTTTACATAATCCTTTTCATTATTTATAAGACAAACACGACCTCTGACACACAGTCCTGAAGCATCATTTCCCCCGTGTCTCACTGTGTTAAGACTGCGGTGAATGCCACCACGGCGGAGCTGCTGAGGAAGCAGGAGGAGCTGGAGAAGAAAGCCCGGGAGCTGGAGAGGAGGGAGCGGGAGCTGGAGTCGCACAGCCTGGGACCTGGAGCCTGTAAGATGGGGAGGATATGAGGGATTCAGAGTTGAAAACCATAGTTTAACATTTTAATTCTATATATAGAATTGGTAGTTTAAAAAAAGTCCATTCATTAGCATTTCTAAACATATAATAAATGTGTTATAACCCACTAAAATGTCATTGAAACAGTAATAAGGAAATTTAAAGTATTAGTCAACAGGTACAAATCTCATATTAAAGGCATATTTTCTATTTTAACCCCCGTGTTTTTAATATACTTTCCTTCATTATCTTTCCTCGCTCTCTTCTCCAGCCCGTCAGAATAACTGGCCCCCGCTGCCCTCATTCTGCCCCGTGGGCCCCTGCTTCTACCAGGACATCAACGTGGAGATCACCCAGCGTTTCCAGCGCACTGTCACCATTATGTACTACTTCTGGATGTGTGAGTTCATGTCCTCCTTTCTAAGCATTTACTTTCGGAACATTCGTTTCATTTCTAAGCGCTACAAATGACTTGTCGCAGCTCTCACAGGGGTTGGGTTGCGTTGGGAGTGTGTTTTCGTTTCCTGTCTGGAGTATGAGCATGTATGAGTATGAGTATGAGCCTGCGTGTTTGCACAAAGACTCTGACACATAGCTGCTAGACAGAGGACTGTAGCAGGAACCAGCTCATTGACCCACACACAGCCTCTGATAGGGATTGTTCTCCACACCCTGTCAGTATGCACACTGGGAAAAGATAAAGGCAAACTTATATCAGTCTGTTTCCAGATTGATGCTAATGTTCATAAGATAAACTCTGGGTTCTGGTTTGACTTTGACCAATTCTGAAAACGATAGAGATAAAGTGAGACCACAGGAAGAGCAGACTATAATTAAAAAGCAAAACTTCCCAGGAATCAAAATGTAACGTTTTCTCTATTTCTCTATCACTGAAAGGCAGTGATGGTGGACTGGTTACCTTCCATACGCATGACCTAACAGCCTATAATGGCTTATTAATCACATAGTCACATGATCTTAGCAACAATTCCCAGGATGTTGTTATCAAACTCTTATGACAAAGAAATGTAATTGGGGTTTGATATTTTCCAGCTAAACCGTATCTTTTTATAAGTAAAATAACAAAACAAAAGGAAAACACACTAACTTGAACATAACATAGAAATTAACCGTACCGATATGTCTGGACTCATTTTTATCGGCCAACCAATCGGTCGGTCAGGCTCAAACTAAGAGTGAGAAGTCAGAATGCACAACGGTTCACTGTTGCTCATCCACTTCTCTTCATTCTTCTGTTTAGTCTCCGCTTGCACGCTGCTCTTCAACCTGATCTCCTCCCTGGCCATGTTCTGCGTGGACCCCTCTGGCGGTGTGGGCCTGGGCCTCGCCATCCTGTGGGGGCTCCTCTTCACCCCCTGCTCCTTCGTCTGTTGGTACCGACCTATGTACAAAGCCTTCAGGTTTGTGGCTAAATCCTATCGAAACAGCCTGTGGGCCGAAAACCTTAACCTTTACTTGCCATTTAAAGTTTTTGGTTTTGGTTTCATTTTGACCTGTGCGTGTCAAGTATGTGTCACATGTCACACATGGGACATTCTTCAAGGTTCACCTCAGTCCTTTCTTTAGAAGTATTAATACTGAGCCCTGATATGTGTCATTCACGTGATGGATGACACCATGTTTTACTAGGAGCTGAATTTGAGAGCCAAAGCAGCGGAAGTGGAACTTAACATCAGCAAAAGAGGCCCGTAAAGGGAAGAGCCAACACAGAGAATTCATTTCATGGCATCTCTTTTGCTTTAAACTTTGTTGTTGTCCAGATTTCATTTATCATTTCTCCAGTTTCTCATGTGAGCTTCTGCTTTTAAAGGTCCGTGTGGACATCTGCTTCAATTTCCTGTCTGTGTTCTCGCAGCTGGTCGGAAATGACAGCTTCCAATCTTTATCATTTTTTTTTAGTAGGTGGACTTCAATGATCTCACGCAACTTTCCAGCACAGAGTCTAATCGACTAGAACCAGTGAAGTTATGCACCCTGTTGGATTGTTGTCGCTTCGTTTTACTGACTAATCATATTTTCCCTCTCTTCCAGGAGTGACAGCTCCTTCAACTTCTTCGTCTTCTTCTTCATTTTCTTTGCCCAAGTGGTCACCTCCGTCATCATGACTATCGGCATCCCAGGATGGGGTTTCAGGTGGGACTCATAAACTTTACACTGATGCAAGCCTCTTTCCAATTCATGTTTTTAACGTTTAAACCTGTGTGAAGACAATCTGCATCCAGTTGCCTTGTCCTGTGAAGAAATTTGAATTCAGATTTCCCAGTGGCAGTTTGGCACTTCTTCTTTCATCCTGCAGCTAATAATTTTATGTGTGTATAACTAAGTACTCACTGTCCTTACTTGACCTGACAGTGCTGACAGAACAGAGATAACGAGAGTATAATTAATACTGAGCGTGAGTCACATTGTCTGGATAATTCATTCACATCTAGACTGTCCATTATTTCCTGGTGCAAAAGAGGATATTAACTGACTTCCCTGGCTGTTCTTCTGTTGTTCTCTCTTCTTCTTCTTCTTCTTCTTTCTCTCGTGTCTTTCTCTCAGCGGGTGGATCGTGAGTCTGGCTGCTCTGAATACCAGCGTCCCCGTCGGAGTGATCATGATGATAAATGCCATCTGCTTTACTGCCCAAGCCGCCATGGGGGTCGTCATGCTGAAGAAGGTGAATAAAACAGTTGAGCTGGAGGGAAAATTCAAAGGTTGTGACTCACATGAAGGGGCCATCTTTGACAAGGCATCAGTCACACTATCCCTGCATGGACTGATTAACAGGATATTTAGAGTAGTACCATAAAAAACAGTGTCTCCACAGTGTCTAATGTCTTTTAATGCATTTACACGAATGTTATTATTAGGTTTAATCATAGATTTTATATAAAGACGGATGGCGCATTTACGCTACATCTCGTTGTACAGAAATTAAGATAAAATAGCCAGAGACTGTGCAGTAGTGATCGTGGTGTCGAGCTGCTGTATCGAGGTCCCTCTGATGTACGAGCGCAGACGATTTTTATTACTCGTCAATCATTAAATTACACCCTCACATACAATTAACACTTCACATATATCAAGGTGATGAGAACTAGCTAAAATCACAGAAACCATCTTTGAGAAAAAAATGTATGTGTCTGTATGTATATGTATGTCTAATCTGCCAACATGGAGGAGGTAGGGTTTATGACCTATACTACAGCCAGCCACCAGGGGGCAGTCAAGATGATTTGGTTTCTCTTTAGGGGAGCTGTCAATTTTATTTACAGTATATTGTTTAGATCTTCGACTTAAGCAGATCGTGAGAAACCTGATTAGTTTTCAATAAACGAGAGTGAAAACTGTAGATGCACTTTCTACCTGCTCCGTGTAAACACCCCGCGCTCGCCTTGTCCAGGTGGTCCACCCACCATCAAGCCGTCCGTAGATAACAAACAGTCTGAAGAATGGCCTCGATATCAGGTTCTGCGTATCATTTTCACCCTCACAATGTGCGTGATGTGATGATGAATTGCTGCGTGTATCGGGTGTCAGCGTTCTCTGCTCCTTCCCCGCTCCAGGTCCACAGTCTGTACAGGCAGACCGATGCCAGCTTCCAAAAGGCCCAGGCTGAGTTCGCCACCGGAGTCATGTCCAATCAGGCTGTACGCCAGGCCGCCACCAGCGCTGCCACCAATGCCGCCCAGGGGGCCTTCACCGCGCCTCGGTAGAGAGGCACAAGAGGGGCCAGGAGGGTGAGAAGATGGAGGAACAGTTCAGTATTAATTTCCCCACAGATGATTAGAATTTGATTGGGGGGAGGCTGTGTCTTTACAATTACCCCGGGACACCTAAACTTTAGGGCACTTGCATGAGACAGAGGTGGGGTTGTCTAACTTCAAAATACAGTCATTTAAATGTACAGGACAAGTTAGCTATATTGCCAAAACATGAGTCAGCATATCACACATGTTGATCGAAAGAAATAGAAAAATTATGTGAAAACGATAAGATGTCGATGCTGTAAGAAACCTGTATCACTGAATGCTTTTTATATGAAGACGACGAGCTGCGTGTGCCAAGTGGGATAGTACTAACGTGCATATGTCCAAAATCTAAATGGCCTGGATGTACATTGTGTTTACGAGGAGTCATGTTTCACGACAGATGTGAGAGTTGGAGCTGAACACTGAAACGCTGCCAGTCTAACACGTGATCCATATCTGAGCGGATCAGCTTCAGCCATCCCTACTTTCTGTTGCTTCACTGTAAAACTAACACGTTGTTTTTGTTGTTGTTGTTCCAATTGAGAATGCCTATTTGCCGTGTTTGCCAAAACCTCTCATACTATCAGGTTATGAATATGCGTTGTTTTTGGTTACATTATACTGTACCTGTCACTGGTCTGTTTGTGCAACTTGTGGTTCTTATGATTATTATAATTCACTGTCTTGGTTTAATAAAAAAATTAATTGTCTTGCTTATACAGTCAACTGCGGTTATTGCTGTCTTATGTTATTGATCATGCAAATCACAAGGTTTGCTAATTAGCTGCTCTCGGGCTTTCAATTGCATCTTCATCAGCAGATGGAGCCACCCAGTTGCCATGGAAACAGTTGCTATGAAAACAGTATAAACTCGCATCTCGAGTTTATACTGTTTAACAACAGACAACATTGAAAACCGAGTTGAATTTAAGTGTATTTTAATATTGTATTTATATAGTAATTGATACAGGTGAAGATAGTCACTGCAGGGAGGGGCAATAAATCTAAAAATAAATAGCTCAATGTCATCTTCATCAATAAGAATGTAACTGAAGTCCAGTATATGTTGATTTAATGTGTTGTGCAAACAGTGACGAGGTTTAACACAACTTCAGATTTGTAAAATGTTGCCTTTTAATAAGTGTTTCAAAAGTGTCCACTAACCAGAGGGTCAGTGGTTTGATCCCAGTCCGCGTGCCAAAGTGTCCTTGAGCAAGGTACTGAACACAAAACTGCCCCCGATGACTGTGCTGGCAGCGTTTGAGGGTTTTGAGTCGTAATCAAGACTAGAAAAGTGCTACAGACTGTTACTTAGAAGCAAAAATCTGTATTTAAACTTAAAACAATACCCAAATAATAATGTTAAAATATATTGATAAATATTGATATTTACTCATGAAGATTTTAATCTTGATATAATTTTTGGCTGTACTGCAATTGGGTTGCTAGGAAACCACTCGGGTTAACTTTCTGCGCTGTAAAACCAACCCACTGAAAAATAAGCTTAGATTTAAGGCTGTGACTCAGGCACCATGTTCACTAAAATAGAGTCTTTGAAGAGCGATGACTCCCCTTAAAGATGTTTAAACTCTGGCGACACCCAACAGTCTTCAGAGGAGCTGCAGCCTGATGTCACCATGACATCTTGTTGCTTCTTATACAAACTCTGAGCTTCTTTTTGCAACTTCATATTTTTTGTAGCATTGACCAAAGGAAATATCATCATTAACCAGATAACAGGTAAATAATTTGGGTGGAAAAATGATCAAAATAAAAAATCTTGCATTTCTAATCTGTATTTATAAGCACGTTAAAGTGAGGGTTGTGTTTCATGCTTGTTATTAGAGTGATAAGTGTGTTTCCGGTGCTCTGACACCACTCGTCCCGGGCACCAGACCCTCCTGCCCTGCTCTGACCCGTGGGACAGACCACTGAGACTTTTATGGGCTTCCACTGGGACGTCGGGCTCTGCGCTGCACCGTGAAGATGGCGGAGGCTGCGGAGGCACCACAACACCGGTTTTTCTGTCACTGCTGTAAATGTGAAACTAACCCAAAACTCCCGGTGAGTCACCTTCTGGAGAGTTTTGTGTTTTTTTATTCCACACTTGCCGAACCTGGGAATCCTCCACGCGCACACGGACGGAGGGATTACGAATTGTTAGATCACTTTGTTTTTTTAACGCGCAAAGATTGATTTCTTTAAATAACTATTGGCTGTAAAGTGACAGTTATTATCTCCACGACAGAACACGTGTGATGGCACGATGGTGGTTTTTATTCGCGCTCTGTATGAACCAGGATCTTACATTCGAGAGAGAAGGGGGAGTCAAATCTGGCGACTCACGTTGCCATTTTTAGAAACACCACTGTGTCCAGTTGGCTTCTGTCAACTGCGTGTCAGGGACGTCACAGGGGCAGGTCATGTGTCCCCACATGTAGCAGCAGCATGTAGAGCTCCATGCACCACATGAGCAGTTTAATATCCACAGTGGAGCCTCCTTCGTTTAGTCTCAGTGACAGTTTGACTTGTATTTATTCTGCTGGACGTGCGTAAAGGAGCGCCCTTGTAGCTTTTACGCATGGCACCTTTACGCACTGGCATTGTTATGATGGACCAGATGCTAAACAGAGAGAGAGCTGTGTTTAATGTGCAACAAATGGACACAAATATCTGGACACCACTGCTCACTCTCTGTAAGCAATAGTATTATGAGTTTTGCATTTTATTTATTTTTACCCAACAATATATTGATTAACATTTGGGTCACTTTCCATTTTACAGTAAAATGCTGCCAATGCACCAGTAAACCAGTTTTATAATTTCTATTTTCCACAACAATATAAAGTTCTAAAAGTTGCATCAAGTACTAAAAATGTAGGACATTTTATTGTTTTACCTCTGTTCTTTTGCAAAAGTAATATTTTGAATTCAGATATTGGGGATGACAATAAACAGGTTCCCAGCCAGAATAAAATGTGGACATTGCAACTACGTGCCTCACCTCCAGGTCACAGGGATGGTTTGCCCCATATGCACCTTAGTTCTAAATCGTAACGCTACAGCTGCATACAATAACAGTGAGGATAGAAGTGTGCTTCTGGTTTTGTGGCAGTCCCTGTCACATGATTAGGATACAAACCATCTAACCACAATGTGCCCAGTTATATTCTCAATGGGATCCTTTTTGCATGTTATACCCCTTGATCCTTTCACTTGTTTCCTGTCTGTTTTTATGCAAAATGGCAAAAAAACCTCAACATGACTGTCACCCTGTGCGTAAACCGAGATCCGGAAAGTAATATCTTTGTGAGTTTGGTGTGGAAGAACTGGACTGGCCTGCACAGATCCCAGAGCTCAGCCTCAGCTAACACTGGAACAGTGAACGTATCCCCCATCAGTGGCGACCTCACTAATGCCCCTGTGGCTGAATGAGTTCTGATCTCTGCAGCCAGGTTCTGAAATCTATTGAAAGCATTCCCTGAAGAACTGAGATGGAAACATCAGTGTCCATAATTTTGGAATGAGATGAGAAATTTGAGAGTGTAATGCATATTTATTTTCCTTCTCAAAGGATCTTGTCTGTCCCAGATGTGACTCTGGCTTCATTGAGGAGGTGACAGAAGACTCCAGGTACACTTTAGTTTAACTTTTCCCAAAAGTTGGGAATCATTCCTCTCTGGTTTATTAAACAAACCACAGTTCTAAAGGTTACCGAGGAGCCAGGTCTAATACTTTTGAAAACATCAGCTTTTCTCACTTTATAAAGGCCCTTCAAAGTTTTGTTTTTCATTTTACAACCCTGATATGAAGTTGACTTTTATTTTTGCTGTCCAGTCTCCTGCAGGACAGCACGTCCGCAGCCAGTGAAGACTCAAACTCGTTGTTCTCAGAGGTATGTCCTTACAGATGGTGTTTTATTAAGAGCACTCCTCTTTCTCGCAGGCTTTGTTTGACACATTGCTTCTCTGGTCTCTCTCCAAGTTATGGCAGCTGCTGTTTATGGAACGCTCTGCTCTGCTGTCGCATCCGCCCTCCTCAGAGTCCCACCCAGATGACAGCGAGCAGGTATCTGCAGGTCAGAGCCGTCCGTCTCTGGTGTCACCAGCTGCCTCCGCCGACGCCGCCGCCGAGGCCCAAGAACCAGAGTCTCCCTCCCAGCCCGAACAAGAGAGGTCGTCCAGGCCGGAGCAAAGGCCTGCAGTGGAAGGGTGTGTGGACATGGTACACAGCAACATCACCAGTGTGTGCTGAGCTCTGAGAGTATAAAGATCCTTTAGTAGATATTTATTTCTATTTATTTAACATCAACTTCAAAAGGTGACTAGCCCTTTAGATTACAACCTGCAAGTTACTGTCTATATATTCATGGAGTACATGGGGGATATCAGGAGGAAATCTCACGGAGCTCACACCTACTCTGGGAAGAATGTGTAAGAAGAAGGTAGAGGAAGAGCGATGTAGGTCTAACAACCTAAGAGGAACTTCAATTCCCTATTTCCTCATATTTGACAGTAAAAGAGGAAAATGGGTACATTTGAGATACAATAAGTAATTTAAAATTAGTTGAAATTACTATGTAATTGGGTTGTAAAAGTATATTAGGTTCATCATTTTGACACATTATTAATATAGTGTGCTTATTATTCTTGTTGGGGAACAAATACTTCAATAAGCCTGCGAAGAAGAGTGGACCTTTATAGTTAAAGCTATAAAATACTGATATATCTGTTTTTTAAATGACGATAAAATAATTATGAAGTTTTAAGATCCAATGTCTGGTCCATCTGATCATCAGGGTTGATGTCAGAGAAGAATTTTGATAGTGTTTATTTCCCGTTACAACCACAGATCACAAATAATTTATACTCATAAACAACATATACAGAAAAAGGGATAGTGTAGTATGTTATTCAGGACTCACACATCACAGGTCGGTCTTATCTTTGACTCATGCATGTTTTATAAGAAGTGATTCCAGCCGAGGTAATGGCTGTTTCCTTATAGCAGCAGAACACTGACCATCACAGCACAGTTATTACTAAGTACTCGGGAATGTGGGGCCTTCAATTGACCAGTGACTGGAAGAGACCTTCACCCACTCATTTTTGAGTAATTTCCTTATCTGACACACATATGGTTTCCACAGCTGTTCAATAAAACTGCCATAATGTATAAAAACCTCTGTAATCATTTGATATCAAAACTGAAAATCCTTATGACTCAACAGATCAGTTGCGTGCAGAATGAATGAGTATAAACTGTCACTGTTGAAGTCTGTGTTTCTAAATCACACACACTAAGACAGGTTTGCTCTCTTGTTTTTCTTTTTACCTTTCAAGGATCGTGCAGCAGTTCTTGGCCGACCTCTTCGCCAGCAACGGGAACCCCGGTGCAGCACCAGCTGCATTGTAAATCGCTTTTTTGGAATTTCGATTCACATCATTTACTTTTGATTTCGTGTAATTTGATGTGACACCCCCAACCCCCTTTCACTCCCCCACTTTCTCTGTGTTTGTCCTTAAGATCCAGCATGCTACAGTTGCACTCAAACCCTGGAGACTATGCGTGGGGTCAGGGAGGTCTGGACGCTGTCATCACGGAGGTCAGTGATGTCCGAGTGGTGAGGTTGAAAAACTGTAGCTACATTATTGATCGTAATGTTTTATGTCTTGACCCCCACATCTTTCTTTGTCTTCATCCCCAAGAACTCAAGATATAAAGTGTTTAAGTGTTGTCTTTCTCTGTCCCCCGTCCATCTACCATTTCATCCACTTTATCCATTTCTTCTCGCGCTCCCACAGTTGTTAGGACAGCTGGAGAGCACCGGTCCACCTCCTGCTGAAAAGGAGATGATCTCGTCCCTGCCGAAAGTTTGCGTCTCCCAGGAGCAGATAGGTGGGAATCCCAACATCACTGTATGCTGAGGCGTGTGATTAGAACAATACAGTTCATATGAGGAGAGAATCTGAGATGTGGCTACTTTACATTATGATCAGACTGTTTCCTCTATCGCTCCCCTTCCGCCTCCTATCTCTACTTCTCCAATAATTAATTTCCTCCTTTTATCTTTCCACTCTCCCTTCTTATCTAACCCTCCCTCTTATAGTTCTCCTTCTTTTCACCCCCATCTTCCCTTTCTTCCTCATATCTCTCCTTCGCCTCCACTAATCGTTCCTTTCCTTTCATTCCCTCCCTCTATCTTTCCATCCCTCCTCTTATCTTACCTTCCCTCTCCTATCTTTCCTTCTCTTCTCTCCTTTCTTTCGCCAGTCTCTCCTTCTAACCTCCTATCTTCCCTTCCATTCTCAGACCTTCTCTGTCTGTCCTCTTATCGCTCCTTACCTTCTCCAACCTTTCATTTCCTCATTCTATCTTTCTCCATCCCCATCTTGCCTTACCCTACCTCTTCTACCCATCCATCTCATCTCCCCTTTCATTCACCTATCCCTCCTTCTTTCCTCCTATCTTCCATTTTTCACATCTCTCCTTTTCTCCTCTTATCTTTCCTTTCCTCCTATCAATCCATCCTCCATCTTATCTTACCATTGTCTTCTATCCTTCCTTTTCTTCATCTATCTCTTCTTCCCTCCATCTTTCATATCCCACCCTAATCATAAGAAAGTATCACTCACAGACTTGCTTTGTGCATCTGCTTGATCCGTGAAGTTTACTTTCTGTTAATCTTTTTCTTATTTTTCCTCTCAGACTGCAGACTGGAGTGTCCAGTTTGCAGGGAGGAGTATTCACTAGGGGAATCTGTCAGGAAGCTTCCCTGCCTCCATTACTTCCACGGTCATTGTATAGTGCCTTGGCTGGAGCTGGTAAGGACAAGGAGTGCTTGTGGTTAGTTGGTTGAAGGGCTTGAAGGTCTGTTTAGAGTATTTGCCCACATCCTGACTTCAGGGATTAGAATATCAACCCAAAGATGAACTGTTCTGACATTTTTCCCCTTCAGATGCGTGACCATGTTCTCTCTCCTCTCCCAGCATGACACCTGCCCGGTGTGCCGCAAAAGCCTGGATGGCGTCGACAACAGCCTCCCGCCCACGGCAGAGCCCCCGGAAGACCACTCCGTCAGGACAGAGCAACCAGAGAGGCAGGTGATCTGAAAAAACGGGACAAAACATCTCTGCCTCCTCTGCTGTTTTCAAAGAGACACACTGCTTACCTCAAACCTGTCCCTCCGACACCAACTCCAAAATAATTTTAAAAAGTTGCCGCTTCAGCTCTCACTTGATTCATGCCTCCCCGCTAAGGATTTTTATATTTTCCACACCAACATCTTTTAAGACACACTGCACACAGAAAGGACGCGGCAGTTTGCAGAGAAGATGTGGAGGTGATGTGTCCTTCTCGCTACACTGGCCTCCTAAGTGTTTTTCTGAATGACTGACTTTGATTTCATGAACTAATCACCACTGAGCTGCCGGTGGTTGTTAAAATGATGGGGGATTCACAGAGTTATGAAGTAACGTTTTTGCATTTTAAGGCTCTCCGTAAGACAGTTTGGTAATTCAGCATTTTATCGACCTTTTTTCCACTCAGTCTGATTCAGAATTGATCTCATCTATACACGAAGCTGTTATTAAAGTCTAACCCTGTTACCCTCAACCTCTGCTCCGTCTGTCTGTTTGTTGATTGTCTGTTGAGGTCATTCACTGTCCCTCAGGTTGTGGCATGTTGATGCAGTATATGATATGATAAGATAAGATAAGATAAGATATGATAAGCTATGCCCCGTCTCCTTATATAATTTTCATTTTAAGACGCCATTCAGTCTATTGAAATTTAGTAGGCCTGTTACATAATTGGTAAAAGTAAGTGTTCCTTGTTTCATTGAATGATTTACAGTGTAGGAGGAAGTACATCTCTGTCTCAACCTGTGGAACAGCGACCACACATTCTGTTTACTTTTGGCGGCCGTAATTCCTGTCTACCTTGTTTATAATAGCTGGCTATGATGCAGAATAGAGCAGCAGACAATAGAAACAAAATGTCAGTTGAGCGAATAGATGACAGACAATCAATCATCACCTATTTAGATAATCAAGTTGAACTTATACTGTTTGTTTTTTTAATCAAACATGAGGATTTACTGTTTTATAATATTGTAAATTGAATTCTTTGGGAGGTTTTGGACTGTTGGTCAAACTGAGTGATAAAAAATGAATAGATTAACCATCAATGAAAACAAACAACACCCTAAAATGAATTATATAAAATACGATGCTGAGAACTTCACGTTTTTAAAGTTTGTTCTTAAAACCACAAACAGATGTCCTTAGAAACATTGTAAATCTCCTTCCAATCAAGATCCACCGTAACATTCCTGTGCAAAAAATGTATTTATGCACTGTTTATAGAAGCTTTAATAAGTCTGAGTAAATAAGTTGTATATATATATAAGATTCCCTCTTTGGACTGCTCATGTGCAATAAAGGGCAAGGAAATTAGCCGATTTTGCACCAAAATGACAAACGTTGGAGTAAAACTAACTTATTTGGACAAACTTTGAATAATGTCCGTGCAGAAAACAAGGATTGAACAGGTTATGTCCATCACTTCCACGTGCATTAGGCAGGGAACTCTCTCATGGTCCCATTTGTTTGTTTGTTTGTCTGAAAAGTGCTTTAACACAGACTGGTATCTCTACTTTAATGTTGATGGTTTGATTGACTGGTTAATGGCCTCATCCCCGAGTCCCAACACAGGAACCACATCCTGATGGAGCGGGATGTTTTATTCATGGGGCTCCCGGTGCCTTCTCCCCTCGCAGCGCCGCGTCACGTCGTGTTGACACCGCGGGGATTTGACAGTGGACCGTGGACCGGCGGGGCTCGAACACACCTCCTCCTCCTCCTCCTGCAGCCGAACGTCCTGAAAACACACAAATAATGAAAGTCAGGCGTGGGTTTCTTTAAATGAGCGCAGGAGCCAGCGCACACAACCGACATTTGCTCTCCTCTCCTCTCCTCCCCTCCGCCCTCCTCGGTCCGTCCTCCTCCCTCCCTCCCTCCCTGGGAGCGAGAATGCCCGTGTTGTACTGACACTGTACGAGCGATACGGGCTGAGCAGACATGGAGGCCCGACTAACGAGGGAGGCCCGTGCCGACACGTCCCGGCCCAGCTAACGGCGACCCGGGAGCGGATTTTCGCAGCGCCGGCGGGAGACACCACGGACACCAGTCGCTGTAAGGACCGGGGATTTTCAGCTTTTCCAGAAGGAATTACCGGGGGGAGATCCATTTCGGGTCTCTGTTGATTCAACGCAGCCGCCATTTTGTTGACAGTTAGTGTTTTTTTTTTTTATAATAACCTACACGGCGCTGCATCTGTCACTTTACACCGCTGGAATATATCCCACCGCCTTTTTTTTTTTTTTAAACCTCACGGGCGTGTTTCCCTCGGCGGAATTGTGCGTTTGTCCTGTTTTTTCAAACCCGACATTTGGAGATAATAATTTTTTTTTCCGGTGGGGGGGGGGTGGTTAGCTGACTTTTAAGCTAGTGCATCGTTAGCCGCCGTAGCCGAGATGTGGTAACACGAGTGCCCCTGCGAGAGTGTGACGGAGGTGTGGGATCGCGGGCATCACTCGTCCCGGGTCGAGGCTTCACGCATTCACCCGCTTTCTAGTGTCTGCCTCTCGCGTGTAAGCCCACCGCTGGAGCTGTGCACGGCGGAATTAGCCCAAATCGCCCTCCTGGCAGATGCTAGTTAGCCGCTGCCGTTGATGCACAAATGTAGCACAGCCTGTCTATTATTGGACGGATGGAGGCTGCTAGCTTGTTACCAAATAAACACAAACCTCTCGCAGTGCACGGGGGGGTGGCATTAAGAAGCGCCCTCCATGCTTATGTCAACGCACCTGGGGCTTGTTGTTAGCTTAAAATGCTACGAAACGGCATTTGTGGGGCTGCTGCCTGACACGCCGTGGTAACTTTGTGTTTTGGAGGTGGCAAGGTTAATCCGATTTCCCCCGAGCCGCGTGCATTGATTTCTGATTGAGATTTGTGGCCCCTGGTCACTGCGATCGCCTCGTTATAACCCATTTGGCAGGTCTGGAAACAGCACAAACATTTGTTATGCAATTGCAGCTCGGATACGAAGGAGGAGGAGGAGGGGAGGGGGGGAATGTAGTACTTCCAGGCAGCTGAAGTGTGGTTAGATTAGATTTAGATTTGTATCAGCTGTAATCAAAACACATTTTTGACATTTTGCATGTTTCTTTTGGCAATGCAGCACTTGGAAGATTAAATATGTGGCCACCACGTTGATACACACGAAGGGAGGACACAGAGCTAAATAATGTGAACACCGTTTCTGGACAATCACAGAGGTGAGTGTATTTAATATTAATACGATGTATGTTTCTATAGCTACATTTATTTATTCCTGATCCAACAGTGTAGATCCACTGAATGAGATCGAGCCCTGCTTCTGTTTTTTGCAGAGTTTAATTAATCGGATGTTGACACATGAGCAGATGTTTGCAAAACGCATTTCTCCACCGCCGCATGCAGTGTCAACCTAATGGCTGTCAAGCTCGTCTCCGAGGCTGGGTCTATTTCCAGTAATTATGAGTCTGACTAAACACTGGTGGATTTGCTGAGGCACTTGCAGTAAAGCAGAAAATGACTGGGATCCGTCCTCATTATCATGAGTTATGACAGTGTTGACTGTACTGGAAACCCCCCCGAAAGCAGATAACGTTATTCGGTGGCAACCACGTTTTTTTGCACGACACGTGGGGAAGCGTGGCTAAATTAACATGTTTTACCTCTGCACTTAAATGCATTTAATAACACAGCCTGCAGAGGAAGCCCGTGTTTGCATGGTGCTGGTGCTGACTGACACCTGTCATTCCCACCCGAGATTTATTGAAGCTTCTGCCGCGGTTTCCTTTATCTTCCACATCACACCCGCCTCTTCCATTCAAGTGTTTGAACGCTGCTGCTGTTAGATGATACAAACCAATCGTAGTAGTAAAGGAATTTGCCTGCCCCCCTCTCCCCAGCCACACGGCTCTGTGTTAGTACCAGTGGTGTAAAAGCCCCGCAAATGACACCGCGCTCCGAGGGCAGACGCCAGCCCTCATGTGAATGATGTGGGGGTGGGTGGGTTGGATACTATTGCTATGGCCAAAGGGAAATCAGCAGTTATGAACAACGTGTGCAAAAGTGAGGAGGGAGGGAGCAAGGGGAGGAAAGAAATGGGAGGGGGCGCGGGAAGTTGTTTACTACGTTCCTGCCTGCCCTGAATCTTTCTAGATTTTTGACCAGGTATTGATCGTTGATTCTTTGTTCGTCACATTCATATTTATCATAATCGGACGTTTGTTCTTGTGTTATATACGATTATGTCAACTGTAACTCTCTGGCAGTGGCTCTGAAAGTAAAAGCAAACAACAGACAGACATGAGTAGTGTTGTTATTCTGTTGTGTTGCAGGTTGACTCAAAAAGCCCAGACTATAATGTAGTCCTACTGCTTTGTAAATAAAAAAGTACCTCGATGCCAAATGTGACAATGATGAGTTTTGGTCTTACGGCTTATTAATCAAAAGTATCAGATCATTTACAGGAGAGCAAGTGCCAGTAAACCACCCGACTTGGCCGGTCAGAGGTGAGAGGAATGTTTTGACTCTCCAGAAGGCTTTTCTCCTCTAGCCTCTTACTGAGTTTGGTACTACACTGGCTTATTTTTGGCACGGTTGCTATCAGGCAGCGGAAGCAGCTAGTATCACTCCAAGCGTTAACTATAAAAGAACGGGGAGAACATTTGTCACTCTGCGTAAAAAAGAAAAAAAGGACATGGGGAATGGAGTTTGGGGGTGGGTGAAATGTGTTTTTGGTTAAAGTAGGAACACAGCGACTTTAGATTGTTAGTACTGCTTTTCCAAGTTAGCGAAATAGAGGTGGAAAAGCTTTAGGAAAGCGGTGAAAGAATACAGAGATTGATGGAGTGTTAAAGAAAGGAGGGAGGTGTGATTTGAGTGTGGTATGTGTAGTGAGGGGGAGTCTGCAGTTTTGAGGCGAAATGGAGTGAGTAATTGAAGCAAACACAGAAAGAGGGCGTGGGGGAAGTACAGGCCAGACTCTAAAAATTGGGCTGCGCGTACTTTGTGGTTCAACAAAAAATAATCTTCACTACTGTTTTCCACAGTCATAACCCAAAACAAACACGGTGTAAGATGCTGTGTTGGGTATATTCTGTTTTTTATTTCTCTTTCTGTGCCTTAATGATGACGACTTGTATGACTTTCCTGAGGCTCCATTAAGTGGCTCCTTTAGTGCTCTCTACTAATGTAGGGCGCAGAGAAACCGCCGGCACATTGACGCTCTATCACTCACTCTCATTTGCTGCTGGCGAAGGCTGGGAAAGGCGGCCGGATCCTCTGTCTAGTCCCAGAGGGCCCAATGTGCTGAGGTCACAGTTCTGAATTGCCTCCAAATGACTCCACACAGAGAAAGCACCTGCTTGGGGGCGAATCCGCATTAAATCACTCAGTGGCCATGGGGAGCTGTAGACAACTTCATTGAATTGGGCTGTGCTCTAAGGAGCACAATTAAGAAACATGCTGCACTCTGCTGCTGCTCTGCAAACATAGGGTATGTGCAGCATAACACAATAACAATCATGTTTTCACTTCAACTAATGAAGGAACTTGAGGGATTGCTCATTTGACATCTTATCTCGCGACATCTTAGAAGGATGTGACAACACTGTGGGATTAACTATTGACTATGGATGTGTTGGGTTTTGTAGTTCTCACATTGACTACCTAAAGTCCTTGAGCCTAAGGTTACCTTTCTAAGGTAGACGATCCTTGGCTGTGTAAATAGGTCACAGATTGTTATAGGCTGTGAGGATGAACAAACCATAAAAAGTCACCCAGACAGGATGAAGGACAGCCTCTAACCAAATAGATGATAAAAAATTGTTGCCCTCCATCTGCTTTGCACCATCATTCATTGAAAGACATTTTATACTTCTCGGTTGTAGGGCACTGTTTAAAACTGTCAGTGTTTGGTTGATGTTCTGTGTTGCAGTGACTGATGGAATTTTCTTTTTTGTCCTCTCCATCCTTGCTCTCCTTCCCTCCCCCTTCTCTACCTAATTTTCTTCCAACAGTTGAAGGACGGAGAAAGAGGGCTGGACAGCCGAGGAAGGGAGCGAAGCCGCCTCAAATCAAGGAGAGCTTCACCCTCACCGTTATCCCCCCTCCCCCCTTTCCCCCTTCACCCCCATCCCATCCCATCCCCTGAGAAAAACTCTACCTGGTAACCACAACATCCCCTCCCTAGTCAACTTGTACACCCCCTAAAGTTCTGATGGATCAGAAGATGCAGGGGGGAACTGCAACTCCTCCCCCTCTTAACTCAGGTGCTCCCACGGGGGAGCGAGAGAAGGATGGAGGAGGTGGAAAGAAAGAAGAAGAGGAGGAAAAGAAGAGGGACAGAGAGAAGGAGGGAGCTGCCACTGGCTCAGCTGGTACTGGAGGGGAAGGTGCAGGTGGTCCAGGAGGTGGCGACCAGTCACATTTCTCCATCAAAGAGAGCAGCCTGTCCGAGGGTAATGTCAAACTTAAGATTGGCCTTCAAGCAAAACGCATGAAGAAGCCACCTAAAATCCTGGAGAATTATGTGTGCCGTCCAGCCTTCAGGGCCACTGTGAGGCATACAGGGCGTGGAGGCGGTGCCCGTGGAAACCGTGCAGGGGCTACAGGTGATGGGCCAGGCACTCAAAACCAGTGTCCTTCAAATGGCAGGGAAAAAGAGAAGGAGAAGAGTCCCAGTGTCAACAGACCACCCCCATCATCTTTATCAACCCCCTCTTCTAAAGCTCCTACTCCACCTCCTCCTGCTCCTCCTCCTGCTGTCACCACCACCCTGTCACCCTCCCAAGTAAATGGGAGTGCTCCAGCAAAAAGGGTAAGGAGGGAAAACATAATCAATTTATGTACTTTGACTCAATGTTGGATTCATGCTTTGCCAAAAGCAAGCATTTAAGATTGACAGCCTGCATGTTCACCAAAGCGTTATATTTGTTTTGTGTATATACACTACATGTTTATTTACCTCAGTTTCTTTAGCTGTTATCAGTCACTCACTGGTAAGGCAGTGGCCCGCAACACGGTTACTGAAGTAATCACCATGTTATTGCACAGATAAAGAGCAGAACATAAATTGTTCTTTAGTATTCTTTGTGTTCTCTGTTAGCCTGTCTCTATTCATCAAGTACCGCCTCCTCCGGTCTCCCTCCGTCTGTGCCGCCTATCCTCTGTCTCTGCCTGGCCATGTCCTCTCCACCCCCTCCCCTGCTTGACCCTTCTCTCTAGCTCTCCCCCTCTGTCCCCAGTCTGACCCTGATTAAATGTTATTGAGTTGAGTGTAACAACCCCCCCCCCTGGATATGCCCAGAAAACAGCTTTGGACAGAAAAATCTCAACAATGAATTGAAATTTTAGAAAGGGGTAAAAAACCTATTGTTTATTGATAGTTTATACTTGCAGCTGAGAGTGTCTCTGGCCGGATGTGTTAGCACCACCCTCTCTAATGTGTCATTAGATATTAGCTTTGACAGCTTATGACTTGAGTGTGTTTAGAGTCTTTTTAGATACATCCGTCTAATAAGTGTATTTCTAAATACAAAAGTTATTCATCAGTTACCACTTATTAGTTTTAATTATTCACTTGCTATCTTGTTGTGTCTTTTTTTCCAGGGTTCACCAAAGATAGATAGCAAGGCTGACACAAAGCCAGACTCAAAAGCAGCAGCCACCACATCTGAGAGACCCCTCAACCTTCACCGCTCTCCTCCAGACAGTAAAACGCATTCCTCTTCGAAGAAAGCA
This sequence comes from Hippoglossus stenolepis, assembly GCF_022539355.2. Taxonomy (NCBI): domain Eukaryota; kingdom Metazoa; phylum Chordata; class Actinopteri; order Pleuronectiformes; family Pleuronectidae; genus Hippoglossus; species Hippoglossus stenolepis. The sequence continues at coordinate 6,995,796 of NC_061499.1, forward strand.
CCGAATCCACAACTCAACCCCAGGACATCCTCACCTTCTCCACCACTACCTGCATCAAAAGAACCCAGTTTTGAAGGTGCAAAACTGCCCCAATACGCCTACAGTACTGAAAGTCAGAGAGACAAGGACAAGAATCTCCAAAGCTGGGGAGCACCCACAGTCACTGAGAAATTAGCTCAACTCATAGCGACATGTCCACCAACAAAGACCCCAAAGCCAGCCAAACCCACAAAGACTGACTCCACTCCTCCTCTCCCAAACTCAGGCTTCATGGCCCCCACAGCCAAACAGCGAGACAGGGCTATGGCCAATAGGAACACGTACTCAAGAATGGTCCACCTTTCTCCACCACCTCCCGTATCACGACCACCTGGTCGGCCGTATGGTTCTAGGAACAAAGACAGTGTTATGGAAAATTCACCGCTGAGAAAGGAGGACACAGATGGGGCTGGGAAAGCAAGTAGCAGCAGCGGTAACCACATCAGCAACAGCATGAGCAGCAGCAACAGCAGTAGTCGCAGCAGCAGCCCAGCACTCACGTATGGCAATAATCGCCTGTCAGCCATTTCAAAAGACAGTATCAGTGACAACAGCAACAGTAGCATTTCTAAGGCCCAGTCGCGTCCTGCTCACTGCCAACCCCACGCAGCATCCTTGCCATCCTGTCCTATTTCATCCTCTTCCACCACCTCAGCCGAGCAGAGGACAGTGAGTGCAGTGAGTCACCTGGGATCCCCGGTTCCCTCGCAAGGACACCATGCGCGTGAGAGTCCTGCACTAGCAGAGGAAAGCAGTGCAAGTGAACTGGAGCAGGACAGGGACAGCCCCAGAGACTTAACCAAGTGCCCTCCCCAAACAGGAACAGGAAAGCCAGAAGGGAAGGACAAGGGGGGTAATAATCAGTCACTGCGGGTTGAGAGGGGGAAGAGCTCTAGTCCAAGTAAGCGCAGTCCCAACCGGGATGGTAGTCGACCTGGCCGGACTATCAGTCTCCCTGAGCCTGTGAGACAAAGGGCACCTTCTCCATTAGATCCAGATGGTGATGAAGGTCCACAGACGCCGCTTAGAGACGACTCTCCTGATTCCTCCATAGACTCTCCTGCAGAGCAGGACAGCAAACCCCTTAAAAAACGCAGGGGAAGGAAACCCCGCTGGTCCCGTCTTATGAACAAGACGCACAGTCAAAGAACAGGCCACGACAGTCCCTTCGACCAGAGCAAAACCACCATGCCTTTATGTTCAAGCTTGGAAACAGTGTTGCCACCTGTTAAAAGACCAGTGGGCCGGCCTCCCAACCCAAATAAGGTCAAACCAAATCCTGTGCCACAAAGTCCAGTGTCACAGCTTTTCCCATGTCAGCCTAAGAAAAGGGGAAGGCCAAAGTCCAAAATGCCAAGGCTTGATGCCCTGGCCCATGGGCACCCACCTAACAAGCTAGCCCCCTCCAAGGTCTTTTCATCTCTACTAAAGTCCAAAGAAGAGCAGGACCCACCTGTTCTTCACCCAGAGGTGGACTTCAACCCCCCTAAGCCCATGCCTAGAAAACGTGGACGTCCCAAGCGCCTTCCCCCTACCTTACCACAGGAGGGTCAGCCTCCCACATTGGCTCCAGAGTCAGGAGACATGGGAGAGAAACGGTTCCGCAGTAAAGGAAATGGGCAGCTCATCATGAAAACTATTATAGGCAAGATCAATAAGATGAAAAGTGTGAAAAGGAAACGCATTCTCAGTCAAATCCTGTTAGGCCCAAGACCAGAGGAACCCCCCAAAGGCCCTCCCAGTGGGGTGGTTGGTTCGGTGGAAGCTACGACCCAATCGTTGTCCTCTCTGGCAGCTTCTTTTGGGGGAAAACTAGGGCCACAAATTAATGTCAGTAAAAAGGGCACAATATATATGGGTAAGAGGAGAGGCCGTAAACCAAAAGCAGCGTCAAATTCCTCAGCTACGCCTCCACAAGAACCTTTCCTCTCCCCAAACACCACTTCCCCTCTCCATCACCATCAACAGCACCCGCTCTCTTCAGAAGTCTTCCCCTCTCCTTCCCTTTCGCAGTCTAGTGGAGGTCACAGTCCCATCAGTGATGCCAGCTTTGTGGAGCCGGGCTCAGTGCACTTTGCAGGTCATGCTCACTATGCTAACTCCCATCATAGCCACAACACATTCTCCTTCTCCCCCCCAACTTTTTCTGCCCCTAATCCTCGTAACACAGGGCTGGGCTCGACATCGTCATCTATGGCCACAGCAGCTTCCCAGAAAAAGGCATCTTACAGAGGATACCATCATCACCACCACCATTATAGGCAGCACTACCATTATCGTAAGCTTTCCCCTCCTCGGCCGCTTCATCCCACCTCCCCTGCCCCCCTCAGTGAGCTAAAAGAAGCCACTCCATCACCAGTCAGTGAGTCACACAGCGAGGAGACAGTGCCTAGTGACAGTGGTATAGGAACGGATAATAACAGCACTTCTGACCGTGGTGAGAAAGTGGGAGGAGCGGGTGGCTTGGGTGCAATTGGCTTGCCACCTGGGATGGGCAGTGGATTATTAATGCCAGGGGTCATCAGTTCAGCCATGGGTCCAGGAGTGGGACTTAATTCTAGAGGCAGGCGGCGACACTCTGCTGTGCTCATGGAACATCCCTCACCCTCTCCATCACCTCATGGGGCGAGGTCATCACCTGATCCCCGGAGACCTCACCCAGCAGCCCCCGCCGCTTCTTTATTGGGACACAAGGAGAAACATAAGCACAAATGTAAACGCCGCAGCCACGGGTGTCCTGGCTACGACAAGCTAAAAAGACAAAAGAGGAAACGCAAGAAGAAGTATCTGCAACTGCGCTCCCGCCGACATGACCCAGACTTTCTTGCTGAGTTGGATGACATTGTTGTGAGACTGAGTGAAATACGGATAGCACACCGTACCACAGGGCACCGGCTCGGCAGTGGAATAGGCATAGGTGCGGGAACAAGTAGAGGGCCAGGGGTGGGGAGCAGGGCCGGCGGGGGCATAGGAGGCACAGGTGGCCCACCTCCACATCATTATGTCCACAGGGACCTCCTGCCTACAATCTTCAGAGTAAACTTTGGTAGCTTCTACTCCCATCCTGCATACTCTTGTGACCCATTGCACTATGTTCGAAAACCAGACATGAAGAAGAAACGGGGACGGCCTCCAAAACTGAGGGAGTCCATGTCTGAGGTTCCTTTTTTACCTGGGCTTGGATTCCCACTGTCCAGTGGAGGCTTCTATCACCCCTCCTACAGCGTTCCTTACTCCTCTGGGCCCCTGGGGTTGGGCTATTACAGAGGCTATCCTGCAGCTAGTGCTCTTTATCCCCACCCACACCACCAGGCACCCCACACAGCCCAATCCCATCACTCTCACCACTCACCATCTTTCCCTCCTCCTCCCCCAACATCTTATATGCATCATCATCACCCCTCACATCTCCTGCTGAACCCCTCCAAATTTCACAAGAAAAAACACAAGCTGCTTAGGCAGGAGTTCCTTGGAGGAGCGAGGTCCCCTGTCCTTTACCCACCCATGTCCTCTGAGCTTTCCTTCAACTGGCACCACAAACACAAACACAGACACAAACACAGAGAGCGCTGTGCAGAGGAGGACAGAGAGGAAGCGTCAAGAAGTGGATCAGGGAGCCGGGCTAATGCAGGGATATCTGACAGTGGAGCATCAGGGAAAGGAGAGCGAGTTGGCAGTTTAGGAATGGCCGAGTCTTTACAAAGATGCCGCTTTGGACGAGACACCTCCAGCACCAGCACCAGTGCCAGCAAGCCAACTGCTTCCACCTCTGCCAACTCCCCTTCTTCTTCCTCAACCTCATCTGCAGAAAGGTACAAGCGCAAAGAGAGCTCAATGTCCTGTCTAGGCCCTTCCAGGCTCGCATTGGGTAGTAGCTCAAAAGGCCACCACCCAGTGGAGTCCTGGTTCAGGATGGGCAGCTCTGAGGCAGACTACTCTAAGCTTTCACGGGGTCATGTGATGCCTGGCCAGGGTCCCTTCTCAGAGGGACGGGCTGAAGACCCAGCGGGCTGCTCGGACAGCGAAGACGAGGAGCCTCTCACGCCCACAGAGGATGTCGAGCCTGGAGCCCATGATTCTCCAAACTTCACAAATCTCTTTGCATCTGCTCTCACCCGCACTACGCTGAAGGGGGGCAGGAGCAGGAAGACTGAGGTTGTCCCGGAGAGCTCCAGCTTTTCCCGCATGGACCGGCCAATGAGGAAAGACCGCTCAACATCAGCAGAAAGGAGAGAGATGGGTAAGTCAAATTTGATTGTGTTAAGTTGTATATGTATGAATAACAATTAGCTGTGAACATTCACTCTTAAACTGATATTCCATACACAGCATAATCTGCAGAGCTAATCTGTAATGAAAAAGAACATGCAAAGTAAACAAGAAGCAGCTACATGCAATTATTTGCATTTATTTGTTCTTTGACCTTCTTCACACTTTATTAAATTCCATATAATTCATGTAGCTCGATGCACTTTTGAGCTTGATAATCTCTTCAGTGCATAACATTATTTGATCCCTAAAATAAATTTGACATTGTGAAAGGTTATTGGAGTCAATTATGCACCAACTTCATTTTCCAAATATAGTTCAGATGTTGTTGTATCAAGAATCCTGTGGCTGAATGTGATTGGCTAATGAGCTTTATGGCTGGGTACAGCTATGGTGAGACCGGCACAGGTAGAAATCCGATAGATCCAGCCCTGATTCCAGGACTATTTATGTGGGCAATGTGCCAGATGGCTCTGAAATCTTGCTTGATCTTTGCTCAGGGAACGCTCTATGTCTCTTGAAAATCCCTCCGAGTGTTGAGAATTACCACGGAAACCATCTATACCTCAGTTGTGGTTGGATCAAACATCACTGGAAAATGATCAGCTCTGTCTCTGTAGCTCTCTCAGCTGTCCCCCATCTGAACAAAGAAATTACTCAGTGGAATATGCTACTTAATGCTACTGAAAAGTATCCCTTTTGAAAGAAACAGTGACGACCCCTGTGCATGCGCAGTCTGACATTTGGTAGCTCTTACGAGTGGTTACAGTTCTGGCAAAAATAAAGAAAACATGTGTAATGATTTGAACTGACTCCACTATGAGTGTGGATGGCCAGAGCAGATGTAGCGTTTCTGCCTGTGCTCATCTTACTGCAGGGGTGGAGTGTTTTGTTAACATGCTATATTTAGTAGACATTTCCCTCAAAAACCCACAATGTGAGGCCTAGTCCTCAGCTTCAGCCAGCACCTTGACTGAGCTACTGCCGCTGTAAGACCATCAGTGTCCCCCTGACTAACAGTGATGTGTCTGTCTTTGAGTTTAAATGTGAGTATTGAGTTATATTTAAGTTCATGGCTCAGAGGGAGATGGGAGGCAGTAAGAGGCTGTATAGTGCAGTTTAAACCAAGACAGGGTAATCCTGGATTATAGCTCAGGACTTGGGGTCAGTCAGAAGTCGCAGACTGCATCATGGAGATAGTGGAGGTCAAAGGTGGACTGGGACACCAGACAAGTGGGGAATGATGGAGGCTGATGGATGCACACTAACAGAAGAGGTTGGGAAGAGAGTGATGTGGGGGAAAAAGGGAGTAAAGGTGAAAGGGAGATGGGGACATGGGGGAACCCTCTTTCACTGAGCAAGGACTAAACAATACGAATGGTCTTGATCTACTTACTACACTAATATTTAAGTATGTATTAATCCCAAAACATTATTTTTAATGATTTAACTATTTCTTTAACAGTTTTCCCTTTGCTTCCTTGTATCAATATAATATATTTTTTCAAGGACAGAAAAGGGAGAGATTTAAAGAAAGATTTTTGAGGATGGAAGGTGATGGCGTGAGTCAGAGAAAATTAAGAGAAGCTAAAGTAAATAATGAAAAGGCTGCTCTCGTTCATTTACCACTGAATGCCTGTCTAAAATGTCAGCCAAGTAGGGATAATATGATCTGTTATGCTGTGTTAACCAATTACCTGATGTTTGGCTCTGTCAAACAAATCTTACTGTTGACTTTGTGGTTTGGATGAGACACAGCTGAGACAGTCATGGGACATTATCACACAGTTTCCTGACTGTTGACTGTGTCAGCAGTGCTAGTGTCACTCATAAATCCTAAGAATGTGTGCTGAGTGCTTTTATATATTCTTAGCATTAGTTTGCTGTGTTTTTTTTCCCACAGGGTCATCAAGTATTCAGGCAAGAGGTGTTGCCCTCCCGACCCCTGAAGGTCCCGAAGGATCCCTGCACCACCGGCAGCAGCACCATCACCAGCCTTCTCTGTTTCACTCCCACAGCTCGGCCTCCTCCTCCTGCCTCTCTCCCTCTCAGGACTGCTGCCTGGATGCCTCCCTGCCCCACCACTCCCACCGGGCACAGCCATCCAAACACAGCCTGCACCATGTCAACAAAATCCTACGTGCCAAGAAACTGCAGAGACAGGCTCGTACAGGAAACAATGTGGTGAAGAAGAGGGGCCCCGGACGTCCCAGGAAACACCCGTTACCCTCCCCACCGCCATCACCACCCCCTGTCGTTGAGTTGAACCCGACCCGGCAAAGGGACAGAGGGGGAGAACGGCCTGCCGGGGTCAGGGGCTGGGAGGGGGACACTGTGACTGATGCTATTGAGGCAGTAGTTCAGGGACAGCGTAGAAAAGGCCAGAAAAGGAAGCACTGGGAGAGAGACGGGGATGAGGAGGAAGAAGAAGAGGAAGAAGAGGACGGGGAGGTAGAAGAGACTGAGGAGCGCCTGCCAGACAGAGAGGAGAACCTGGGAAACCTGGTGGCAAGGGCCAAAACTGGGACAGGAAGAAGCTGGCTTACTCAGGAGGAGCTCCAGCATTTTCGTGGGTAAGCAACTGTTCACTATTCTGCGTGTTAACCTTTACAGCTCAGAGTTTCAGCTCTGGTACACAGACAGTGATTCACAGTAAATACTAATGTGTGGATTCAATGCTGGTATATATAGGAACATTTATTGCATCCAATTGCCACTAGAAACCAAGTCATGGTTCTATTTTTAGCTCAATGGAAAGCAAGCCAGATGGCCCCGTCTCCCCAGAATGCCCAGGCACTGTCTCAAGGGAACAAGCTCCACCCATTTCCATACCCAGCCAACGGGAGAAGAGACCAGCGAGACCTCCAAAAAAGAAGTTCCAGAAGGCGGGTCTTTACTCTGACGTGTACAAGACACAAGAGTGAGTGCCAAGGAAATCAAAATCAAAATATCTCATTGGTTTTAAGATACTAGCACAATATATATAGTAGGTCTGGACAGCATCAAATCTCTCTTTACATTGCCCTCTTTTTCTCCTCACCCTTTAGTCCCCGGAGTCAACTTCTGCAGCTAAAGAAAGAGAAGCTAGAATACATACCTGGGGAACATGACTATGGGTTGTTTCCAGCTCCTATACATGTTGGTGAGTCTGGGTCACATTTTGCACTGCATTTCTTATGTGTAAAACACAGGATTTGACCATGTAATTAATACCAGATTGAAATATCAGTCTAAAACTAATGTTTCTAATCATGCAAACTTTGTTGAGTAAAACCTGTAAATACTTTTTTACTTCAGTGCATGAGAACACTTCTTCTTCAGTTACCGCAAATGTATATTTTCAGCCATTACAAGATGTCAAAATTTACATCAACAGGTCAAACTTCTTATTTACATACAGTATGTCAATACAGCTGTGATAAATGTACAGTATGTGGTCAAAAATGACTTCCTCCTTCTACATTTCCCCTGCTTTTCTTTTACAGGGAAGTACCTGCGACAGAAGCGTATTGATTTCCAGTTGCCTTACGACATCTTATGGCTGTGGAAACACGATCAGGTGATCCATCAAATTGAGTACTAATTGTTTTTTAGGGTTTTTCCATTCTCGGAGTGAGCAACTGATGGCTAGTTTAAAAAGTCCCAACCCGCTCGTCATTAAACGCCCTTGTGTTCACTCTTCTGTTGTTGTGTTTCAGCTTTACAAGAGGCCCGATGTCCCCCTGTATAAAAAGATCAGATCAAGTGAGTATCTGGCTTGTCCCTTGGTCAGTTCTGTTGCCACTTCTCTGTTGATCCCTCCCTCGGTTGCTTTGACTCTTGTTGTCATGAGTTACATGCGCGTTGTTTACAAAACAGGAATTAAAAATACTTAATGCTCTCACTGCTGGCCACAACTTTAAATGTGAAGTGGTAATCTTCTGTTTGTGTCACAGATGTCTATGTGGACGTGAAGCCTCTCTCTGGATATGAAACAACGACGTGCAGCTGTAGGGGTCCTGAGGGCTCAGCTGAGAAAGGCTGCCTGGATGAATGCCTGAATAGGTAAAGACACATGCAGAAATTGTTATTCTATTTATTATCAAAAACCAAGATGCTTTTTCATACACAATGACGCTTTGGAGTTCTTTTGTTTAGTTAAAATTTAACTTGTGTTCAATTGTGTTTTTCCCAGGATGAGCTTTGCAGAGTGCTCTCAAAGCACCTGTCCGTGTGGCGAGTACTGTGACAACCAGCATATCCAGAAACACGACTGGGTCCAGTGTCTGGAGCGGTTCCGCGCTGAGGGCAAGGGCTGGGGCATCCGCACCAAGGAGTCTCTCCGCTCTGGACAATTTATCATTGAGTACCTGGGAGAGGTTGTTAGCGAACAGGAGTTCAGGTGAGATATATTATGCAAGATATTCTTGTTTAAAAATGTATGTGGACGTCAGATGATTTAGCATATTCTCGTACTCTTGTTTTGCCTGTTTCACTTTTTCCTTTCAGTACTTATTTAGAAATGGGTGAAAACCTCTCTTTTAATCTTCTTCTTCTTTGTTCTTTCCGTGATTTAGGAGCCGAATGATGGAGCAGTACTTCTCCCACAGTGGCAACTACTGTCTGAACCTGGATAGCGGCATGGTGATCGACAGCTATCGAATGGGCAATGAGGCGCGCTTCATAAACCACAGCTGTGATCCCAACTGTGAGATGCAGAAGTGGTGGGTGTCTTGTCAGCTTTACACCAGTTCCCGACTTGTGTCCTTGTGGTGCCTTTGGGTTCTTAACAGAAACACAGATTTGGTCTAAGCCATTTCAGGCACAAGCATTAGCCATAAGTTGTTACTGATGGATAATTGAGCCAATATATACAAACATACTGCGTTCACTCACACTATGTAAATGGTAAAGCCGACCATTAGGAGTCCGATAAGAGAAGGGTTTATGATTTAAGGGCTGCCTGGTGCATCAACATAAGCTGCTTTTAGACATGCACTTACATTTTCTGGAGAGGCTGAGTGTAAGTACGCAAATGTCTGAGTCAGTAGCTCCAGGCATTTTCTGGAACTTCTCCTGCCGGCCCCCAAGTATAATGTCCATGTGATAATATGGCAGGAAAAACTCAGGAAAAATGATGATTCTAATATGCAGCAGACGCAAAACTGTAAGAATACACATAACTCCGAATGGAAAAGAGGTGCCATACACGTAGAAGCTGCCAGCAAATGTGTCAACTTGGACAGACGACGAGACTCGAGAGCTTTTGGCAATAAAGGCAGATGTTGGTGTCGATATACTGCAAACAAACACATTTTTCTATTATGAACATGTAGGACCCAGACAATGTGCTGCTGTGTTCTTCATATGTGAATGTTAAAAGAAAGAGACAGAAAGTGTCAGTGAGACATTTGCTGAATCGTTGTTGTGGGAGAAGCTGAGTATTTTGTTTTCCAAATTCTTCTGGCGTTTAAAGTTAATGAACTGGAAAATAAACTAGCCCATTAACTAGATAGTTTCTCTTAATTGCTCTCCGTTTGTGGGCTTGATGATTTGGATGAGATGGGTAATTTCATATTCACGCTGCAAGAGGCAAACTCACTATACTGGAAGTACCAGAATTAAACCAGTAAGATATTCAGCATAGAACTAATGATGAATCAAAATAGAGACAAGGCCATCTAAACCACAAAATGTATCGTGTGTATTTCATATTTTCAGCACCTCACTCGTGTAGTTTAAGAACTGAGCATGTGTACTTTAATTCATGTAAATGGCCTTATTTGTATCAGTTTTATATTCCCTTATTATTGCAGGAATTCTTTGTTATGTTTAGAAGTTTTTGGAAGTTGTGTGGATTTGTCACAGCGATGCAGCAAAATCCCTTTATCCTTGGACACGGTTGAGTCGTCACAGTGGATGCTGGTGAATATGGTGTTGTCCTAGTTTAGGTATCATACACAAGCTCTAAAAGGGACACGTGTAGCAGGTGCACTTGGTTGTAAATGAGAACGCTGTGCCTGGAAACCCTAACCTTATTAATGTGGTTTTGTGGTGGTAATCTGATGAGATCACCTCTGTCACACTCTGCCAGTGTTCAAAGACCTAAATGGCTTAAAGGCCTTGCACCACGCCAAAACAATTCACTGGTTTCCTGAGGGATTGTTCTCACAGCATGGCTAAATCCACTGCAATCAGAGCCCTGGCAGAACAGGCTTCGCTGTGCACGATGTTATGAAGTGAAACCTGCTTGGTTTTGCTTTCGTCGCGGTTTGCCTGTGTTTGGTGAATCTGCGCCACGTGTCACTGGAGAGGATTTGATTTTGGACTGCTAACGACCTTGAGAGTCAACTATCAAACCGTACCCTCTACCCTCCAGCGTAGACCTGCTCATAATCTAGGCCACTGGTCTGTGCAAGTCTGTGTGTGTAATGTATAGTGGCTGGGCTGAAATAAAAGGCACCACAAGGATGGAGGATTTTCAGCACAAAGCCTGACGAGTCATCCATCTTGTCACAGAAGAGAGATTACATGCAGCGGGGCCTTAGATACAGCTGTAGTGCCTGAAGACAATGCGCTGAACCAGCTTTTTACCCCTATAGAAGGAATAAATTATGAAGTGGCTGGCAGGCAGAATAGTGCACTTTATTCTTAGAAGAAAGGCTAAAACCTGGAGCACTGCTTGGTTTGGAAAGGAGGAAAAAAAGGGGGGGGATTCCGATGTGTTGAGAGGTTGCCAATTCGAGCAAATGAAAACCTGGCTGTCCTTTTCTCTTTTTGTTCCAATTTTAAAATGGCTTAACTTAAATTGTCTCTCTGACATCAATATTTAAACATTAACTTTCAAGTTGGGACAGAAACTTGAAAACCTGACTTGAGGGAGAGGATGTAACCTCTTTGGTACAAGACCCAGTTGCTTCCTGACAGTTCAAAACTTTAGCCCTTTGCACCACAGCCAGAAGGGGAATGTATAAAAATATCTCTTATTTATTGAGTTTTCTTTGACTTCATATTGTCATATACACAGTAGTTTGTAGTAGTTTTACGCATGTACTTATTCTGTGTGTCTGTGCCTCCTCTCTTAGGTCCGTGAACGGGGTTTACAGAATCGGTCTCTTTGCCCTCAAGGAGATCAGCAGCGGCACTGAGCTCACCTACGACTACAACTTCCATTCCTTCAACACAGAAGAGCAGGTGAAGCACCAACGACCACTTTGACCTCTTCACGGAATAACACTTTGTTCAGAGCTGTACTCGCAGCAGCTTCAATTTCAGACCCTTTTCCCGCTTAGTACAACTCTGTCCTTTTCTCTGCCCTACAGCAAGTGTGTAACTGTGGCTCAGAGACCTGCCGCGGCATCATCGGTGGGAAAAGCCAACGCATTAACGGCCTGCCTCCGAAGACGGGAGGGACTCGGCGGCTGGGTCGACTTAAGGAGAAAAGGAAATCCAAACACCAGCTCAAGAAACGAGTAAGTAATGAATGTACGAACAAATACTAAGAACTTTTGTTTATATCAGTTCACGTGTAGAACATTTGAGTCTTTCATAGCAAAATTTCACACAGTTTTTGAATTAAAGTAAAACTTCTTTTCATCTGTAGTTGCTAGTTGATAAAAGATCAGGTGTCGTGTCTTTATAGGGCATGAATGTGTCTGTGTCTCAGAGGTACTCGTAGTGGACCCAAGGTGTCTGAGAAAGTAACTCAGAACACCATAAAGGGTATACTTCTGAATTAAGGTTGAATTGTGTGACCTAAAATGTATTTTATGGTCTTTTTTTAAATATAGGTTTTCAGTCATACTCATTTTAGGTTTGAGCAAGAAACTTAAAAAGGAGTTGTAAAAGTAATCAAGAGTAATGCTTTAGTACAACTGTCTTTTTTATCAGGAGGAAGAGTCGAGTGACAGCAACAAGTTTTACCCTCATCTCATGAAGCCCATGTCCAACAGAGAGAGGTAAGCACATGCACACACACACACACACAAACTGACACCAAAGTGACACACAGGAGAAACAGAACTCACAACATGTGCACATGTGATCATTAACATGTTTTGTCTGTATTGCATTCCTGCAAAGCTTAAATGCAAACTATGACTTATTGAAATATGTCAGTATAAAACAGCACTTGGTTAAATATCTGAAATTGCATTTAGTGCTGCCTTCCTTGATAGAATTGTGGTCTTTAAAGTGTCCAATTTATCAAACCAAATTTCACCAGAGAGCAATCTGTATATTTGCTATTTCAAGTATGAGGTGTGAGCGCACATTCACAAGCTGTCTTCTTCACACTGTTTTCTCTCCCTCGCTCACCAGAAACTTTGTGCTGAAGCACCGAGTGTTTCTCCTGAGGAACTGGGAGAAGATGAGGGAAAAACAGGAGCTGCTGAAGAGAGAGGGCGAGAGAGAGCGGGACTCCAGCAGCCTTTCCATATACACACGCTGGGGAGGAGTCATCCGCGACGACGGCAACATTAAGTCGGGTGAGTTTAAAGGTGTGCAGAGGCTTGTGAAGAAAAATGTTTTAGTGGCTACAATTGAGATGTGATAGACGTGTTATAGCAATAAAGCTGCACACAATTTGCAGAGAATGTAACTACATGTTGGAGCAGATCAGTATTTCAATTTTAAATCACAAAATAAGTGATAAGTTATGTTTCAGATTGAATTCTTTCAACACAGGCTGCAGATATTCACTGATCAGCGTATGTGATCTGAAATGAGGTGACTGAACTGTAATAAAAAAAGCCTGATGTGCTCTGTTCATCCCTGGTTTCCAGATGTGTTCCTGACGCAGTTCTCAGCTCTGCAGACGTCACGGTCGGTTCGTACGCGGAGACTCGCCGCTGCCGAGGAAAACACAGAAGTCACGCGCACTGCTCGCCTCGCACACATCTTCAAAGAGATTTGTGACATGATCACCAGCTACAAGGGTCAGTTACTTTAGTGGAGGAATATACAGAGTGATAATATGTATAGATAACCAAAGAAATTCACAGCTGTGTCTGTTTATTCTGGTGCCCTCTGTGAAGTTTCCCCTTTGTTTCAATCGCTGGCACACATGCACAAGCAATGTCCAGAAACGGATGGTTTTCTCTTACTTTGAAACAAGTGATAATAACAACCAGGTGCCACACAGAGAAGGTAGAGTTTGATTCTAGAACAGTTAATGGTGCTGAATATGTGACCCCACTTTCCACCTCAACAGGCCTTTAAAACTCATCTGTCTCTTTGGTAATGTAGTGAAAGAAAAGATGTTGACATTAATGTGGTTCTGTCCCTCAGATTCCGCCGGTCAGACGCTTGCTGCTCCACTGGTGAATCTTCCTTCACGGAAGAGGTACGAGTTTAAACCCGCATGTCACCTGGTTCATTCATAATGTTTGACTGTTTTCCAGACAGCACAGTGTTATCTGGTCCATCAGTGTACAACGCCCACATAGTCTAACACTTTATCTTTCTCCGCACGCTTTGAGCCATGACATCCTCTGCTTTGATTTCTCATCCAGTATTGATATAATCACGTCTGTGTCGAAACAATAACAGCCCATACACCGTTGTGGTTGGGAGTTTGATTTCCACTGTGCCGCTCATGTCATCTGTAGACCCATTGTCTTATTGTTGCTCTACCTGACGTGTATTTCATATTAAAGCCACATTTGCAGAGGCTAACACCACTGTGTTTGTATCATCAGGAACAGCCAGTACTATGAGAAGGTGTCTGACCCTCTGGACCTGAGCACCATCGAGAAGCAGATCCTCACGGGCCACTACAAGACCGTTGAAGCGTTCGACATGGACATGCTTAAAGTGTTCCGCAATGCCGAGGTAGGCTGCGTTGACGATCCCCTTCTATTTACAGTGAAAACTGCAGAAAGAGCATTTGCTTCTGCATTCATACATAATTTAAATCGTTCTGTCAGTTGAGCCGCACACGTTGCTGCCAGAAGATGAGTATTTAAGGGAAGTTTTGTTCCTCCTTTAACTTACTTTGTTCTCTCATTCACTGATCCCTTTCTCCCACTCTCGCTCTGTCTCTCTCTATTTATTTTACTCTTTAATTAACAGCAACAACAAATGTCTACCCCCAATTCTAGTTGCACTCAGTGTGTCTTTGTTTTGTAAAGTGACACATATTAGGTTCGGAAGAAGTGTGTTTTAAATGATGTGCGGGTTCAGGTCGGGTTCGGCCACATTGGTTGAGCTACCCTCTTGATATTTTATGCTGCACATGCCTGTGATTTGTGACACCACAACAAAACCATAAAGACAGAATGCCTGTCAAGTTGGGGTTGGACTTTTTTTCTACCAGACAGAAACTTGCGGCCCAAGCTGCACTCTAGGGTTTTTTGATCCGTGCTATTAAACCACATAATCATCATGTTGATAGTTCCTAAATGTTACAAGAATACTTTCTTCGGAGCAGGGATTTATTTTACATTTGGAGCTGTTTTACATGAACAACATTTAGTTCTTGGTTCTTCTAGGCAGGTTGAGATCTTCAAGAGGATTTTCTTCTCCTGGGAAAGGATTAAGAAACTATAAGCTGGTGATAACAGACAAACAAACTAAAAATCTGTTTTTTAATGAATTTGTACCAGCATCGTTATATTTGTCATGTTGATCATAATTTACACTATTTTTCTTTTAACTCAACGCTCAATGTGTTACATATCTGTGTGTTTTTTAACCAACAATCATTAGAAACAAATGTGTGATGAATGCATAAAAGCTAAAGCTGCTGCGGAATCCAGTTTTCATCATCACTAACTCCCGAGTATGATCCCAGATTCTTTGCTCAATCAAAATCAAGAGGCCTCATCAGAATGATAATTTAAGCTGTTTCTGTGCAGCTCCGAGGCGTTCGTCCTCCCACTCAGTCATCGCTTCCCTCTCTTCTTTCCCACACAAAAACCTCCCTAATGGGATGTAACTGCATGACTCCTGACGCGTAGCAGGTCCTTTCTATTTACATCTGTATAGCGTAGCAGTTAAAACGAGTGCCACTTGAAACCTCTCAGAGGCGCTTACGTTCCCATTCATAGAAGTTTGATGGGGACGTCTAAATTAGATTGACCCCAGGGTCCCGGGGCCTTTTTTTTTGGCAGACTGAAAAATGTGTGAGTGGAATGTGGTTTATTGTTAAGTTGAAAGCCGCTGGGTGTTGCCCCTGTAGGTGAAATTTTGGCAGTTGCAGAGGAAATGCTACTTTCTGAGTCAATGACCTTTGTTCTGCAGCAAATTGTCTGTTGCTCTGCACAGAGAAGTCTGGTCTGACTGTTTGAACAATGAGGGTGTAATTCTGGAGTCAAATGTACATTATTCTAGTAAGATTTATCTCATCTCTTCATGCTGTCTGCCAGATCCTGCTGTGTGTCCGAACACACCTTCAGTAGCAGATTCACAATGATTTCCTGACAATTTATTGTTTTTGGCAGAGAAAGGAAGTAGCTGCTCTTTTACGATCGTCTTGTTTTCCCACCAGAAATATTACGGCAGGAAGTCATCAGTGGGCAGGGACGTGTGTCGGTTGCGGAAAGCCTACTACAGCGCTCGCCATGAAGCCGCCGTCCAGATTGATGAGATCGTGGGCGAGACTGCCAGCGAGGCCGACAGCTCGGATTCACTGGAGCGGGACCACGGCCACGGAGGAGGAGGGCCGGGGTCCCACGACAAGGACGACGACATCATCCGTTGCATCTGTGGAATGTACAAGGACGAGGGACTGATGATCCAGTGTGAAAAGTGCATGGTAAGAAGCAACGGGTCAAACACATACAACTGAAAAAATCTATAGTTTTACTTTTCCCTTTTTTGTTTCAGTGAGTGTGTTTCTCCTGAGACTTAACACCTAACTATGAAGCACTTTGTCAAGAGATTTTGTGCAGTCGGTCCTTTTGTGTATATTTATTTTTAGACAAAGAAAACAAGGCTGGTAACAAATATCGATGGAACAACCACAGTCGTGAATCACCAACTCTTAGGAGAGCACAAACGCTTCTGTCCTTGTCAGTGATGCAGAACTCTTGAGTGTTAACTGAGTCAGCCGGAGAGTAATCAAGTCAGCCACCCATTTTTTACAACATGTGATTTCAGCTATTTTTTTTTATCATTGCAGGTATGGCAGCACTTTGACTGTATGCGGCTGGAGACCGAGGTAGAGCACTACCTGTGTGAGCAGTGTGACCCTCGGCCTGTAGACGGGGTACGTTTATCTCTGCAAAAAACTGCCATGAATACCGAACTGGATCACCGACCTCTTCTAATCTCACTTACTGTACATCATTACAGGAAGTTCCCATGATTCCCCAGCCCAGCTACGCTCAGGCCGGCTCTATCTACTACATCTGCCTCCTGAGAGACGAACTGCTGCTACATCAAGGTAAAGAAACGCTTGAAACCTGCAGTCATGAACTCATAAATGCTGAAAAAGGTTGGCTCTCAACTTTTAGAGCATTTTAACAGCTCTTGAAAATCTTGAGTTTGCTGACCTCCAGTGGTTTAACTCCTAACGTTGCTGCAGTGATGTAACATGACATCACTCCATGTGAGGTTGCGGGTGTGTTGCATGTGGTCAGAGGTTAAACTGGTTCAAAACATTTAACCAGAAATGTCAGAAACAGAGTTTCATTCTGATGCTTTCATGACAAAGCAATCCTCTCCAAAGTACTGAACTGAGTTGTCAAACTATCTGTCAAGTGACTTGGGTGTTAAGCAGTCAATTTCCTGTGAAATGTACCGTTGCAGACAAGTAACAAGTCAGTGTGTGTCTGTTGTGCAGGCGACTGTGTGTATCTGATGAGAGACAGCAGACGCACACCTGAGGGCCAGCCTGTCAGACAGTCTTACCGTCTCCTGTCCCACATCAACCGAGATAAGCTTGACATCTTCCGAATTGAGAAACTCTGGAAGAATGAAAAGTAAGTTCAACCAGATGATGCCCTACACATGTCTGACTGTGAGAAAGATAAAGTTGTAATTGCTTGTCATTGTTGGGTGTTGAGTTGTGTCAAAGTGTTTAATATTCTGTCCCTGTCTGCTCCATCTCTAAAGGGGTGAGAGGTTTGCCTTTGGCCACCACTACTTCCGTCCCCACGAGACACATCATTCTCCATCACGACGGTTCTACCAGAATGAGCTTTTCCGGATGCCGCTCTACGAGATCATCCCCCTGGAGTCAGTGGTGGGAACCTGCTGTGTCCTCGATCTCTACACTTACTGCAAGGGTGAGGGGGAAAAAAAACACACACACACAAACCTTCATCATATGTATGACTCACTGCATCTTCTGTGACGGACTAATTCTTTGAAGAGCTACTGCTCAGGCTCCTGTGTTGCTTGATTAAAGCTCCTTACAGGCTGAATGTGTGTAATTATGGATAAGAAGTAGGACAGTGCTGATAAAGAAAAAGTATTTTAAAATGACATAAACTGCAGCAGTTCTTTGCTAATAAAAATGTCCTTTTCTTCATACAGGTCGGCCAAAGGGCGTGAAAGAGCAGGATGTTTACATCTGCGATTACCGCCTGGACAAGTCGGCTCACCTGTTCTACAAGATCCATCGTAACCGCTACCCAGTCTGCACCAAGCTATACGCCTTCAACCATTTCCCCAAGCGGCTGGCGCCTAAAAGAGACTTCTCGGTGAGCGTAATGGGGGTTGGGGGGTTGGGGGGTTTGTTCCTGACAGGGCGGGTAGCTGCTGTGTTGGCATCTGTAGCTGATTACTAAACACTGAAGGATATTTTAAGAGCGGAGGTAATATTACAGCCCCGGGCACATTTGCAAGGGCGGCTCATCTTGCTGACAGTGTTTAGACTTCCTGTAACACAATAACAGGTGAAGGTATTTCTAACCAGAAAAAACGGAGAAAAACCTCAAGAGCTTGCAGGGAACCGCATCAAAAACCTGTTCTGTAATTTTTTCACTGCTGTTGGTATGTTGACGACATTGTGTCCAGTGTAATTTGTATCTAAAAGACGAAAAAGACATTAAAATTATTTTAGATCTGTGTCAGGAAACTTTAACTGTTCAAAACTCCTCTGTGGTTTCTTTACTGTGTTGCATTGATTTCATTCATTATTCACAAATTGCCACTATCTGAAATCTAAATCAGCTGCATGAAACTTTTTACAAACATTATTTGAACCGAGTGTAATTCTGACTTTTCTGCAGCCTCATTATGTTCCTGACAACTACAAGAGGAACGGGGGCCGCTCGGCCTGGAAGAGCGAACGACCGAAAGGAGCTGGAGGCGGCGAGGACGACGGCTCTTCCTGCGAGCGGGGTGACGACTTCCCACCGGAGACGGAAGAAGGGAGAGGAGTGGAGGACGACATGGACATGGCTACGGAGGATCCTGAAGTGAACTCAGCGAAGCCCAGGAGAACGGAGCAGGAAGGGGAGGGAGAGGAGGATGAAGATGATGAGGATGAGGAAGAGGAAGGACAGGAGGCTGCGGAGCGCAAGGAGCTGGAAGAGGCTACTGCCGAGAGGATCGGAGAGATGCTTGAACTCCCGTCCTCCTCAGCATCCTCGCCGTTACACCACCCAGTGCTGGGCAGGAGGGAGGCCCAGAGGGACCGACTGAACAAAATTCTGTTGGATCTGCTGCACAAAACTCCCAGCAAGAATGGTGAGGGACCGGGAACAAAGCAGGGGGGTAGGTCAACGAATGAATGAGGGTTAAATACTCAAATCATTTGCTGTGACATCATTTATCATTTTAAACATGTTGGATAATGCATTTTATCACCATTTTCTGAATGATCAAGTTTTTCGATTTAAAAGGAATGTGGGATGACAAGGAATCAAAATCAGATTTAGCTTTCATTCATTTTTATGTTGCACATCTTTCACTCTAACAGATGTCTGCTGCTTCGTCCAAGTCCTTTCCTCCTGTACTTTGTTAGAGGAAGTTGTTTTCATTTACTGATACTGTTACTAAAAAGATCCTTTATCTATTTTTTCACGTATAATGTAGATGGTAACAAAGCTGTTGAAAATCCCCATTCTTACCATTTAAACGTTACACAAGGTACCAATACCAGACCAATATGCCGTTAAACGTTACAGTACCCAAGTATTTACTAGTATTGGTAGTTTTTGAATACAAGCTGTGTTTCCTATGAGTTGATGTTACATAGAAGCATCTGATGAGAGGCATCGCTGCTAACACAAGTTTTTAACTGTCTACGTTGACAAAGCAGAAGTAAGAAGCGAAAAATAGCATCGTTTTGTCTACAAAGCCGAAAGTCCACCAATACCACAAAGCTAAGTTTTAAACCTATGCAGACAAATGGAGGCTACACATCAAACCAAGCAAAACTTCTCACAGGTTAGGGAATGTGATACATACATCATGACATCATGGCCTCAAACATAGGTCAAGTGTTTGTTGTCTGACAGGCAAACTATTTGTTTAAGGAGGAGATTAAGGGCAGTGAACTTTTTAATTGGGCTTCATGTTTTTAGTTTACTCACCAATGTGGCAAACAGGTTTATATGCAAACAACATTCGTTTGTGGATGAAAAATTGCAACAAGAACAAATAAATATTTCAATTCTGGATTCGGGGAGTTAAAAACAACTCCAGGAACAGTTTCCAGAGGCTTCCTGGATGTTGCTGACTCTGTCAGACTTTTGAGCACTTGAATTTTAAAGTAGGAATAACAGAAAAGTCACCTTTACCTTTTCTTTGCTTTGATACAACACCCTGTGTCAGTTGTTTCTGTCCAAGCTCCTAATCCCCCCTCTCTTTCTCTGTCTGTTCTTCCAACAGCCATAGATGTCAGCTATCTCTTGGAGGAGGGCGCAGGGCGGCGGCTACGGCGACGGACGCTTGGTTTCGGTGATTTCGTGGGGAGGAAATAACGTTGCTACGTGCCTGTCAAGCACACTGCTTTTAACCTTGTGAGCAAGTGCAGAAAATGGAGCGAAAGCAAGAGGGAGAGATGAGCAGTGCTGGTTCCTGACCATTAAGGACCACATTGCATCCCTCGGGGGCCTCTTCCGGTTTACCTCTTCCAAGACTGTCATCTCTAATCTGAGAGCGTGGAGGGGGTTTGGAAGCGCTGACTCCGTGGCAGTTCTAGCTTTTCCGAAGTTCTCCAGGAGCACGAAGAGAGAGCTAACCCAGACTTCTTGCTTATTTAAGTAGTTTGATGCAAAACCTGTTTTTCAAGAAAAAAACCGAACATAGGAGAAAAACCCATGCACTTAAATGCATTGAAACGTGACAGACGTGGGCGGATGAATTGAAACAAGTGGTACGGAGTTCGGGGGGGCGGAGAGAGGGAGAGGGACGGTTCTTCCTTTCATTCAGTGGTGATGTGAATGCTGGAGAATCGGTTCAATGCTGCAATGACTAAATGCAAACAAGCGAGAGAAGAGAAGATCAGCGCCGGGAAGGGGGGGGTGGGGGGGGCGTGGCTTCGTAGAAATGTAAGTTGAGCAGCGTGCTCAGATGCTGCTCATGAGAAAGAGAACAAGGGCGGTGGAACTGCACTTTTGGTACCATGGATATTGTGAAGCTCTGTGTAATGTATCTATAATGAAAACACACTAACACTCTCACAGTATTTGATGATGCAGTCTGAAAAAAAGAAAAAAAATGAAATGCGAGTTAAAAAAGTCTATTATCTTTTCCCTGTTATACTGTAGTTGCTCATTTAGGAACAGAAGAGGCCGGGTGGCGTGTTTATTAACGGGGCGGGGGGGGGAGATTGAGTGTGCGCTTTAGTCAGTCAAAGTGTCTTGTTGAGGTTTTATTTTATTTTTTATTTTCTTGTGAGGCAGTCAGCTCGGCCCCTCTCTTTTTTTGAAGTAACATGATTCACCAGCTTAACTAAATCAGGCATGCGTGGGGGACACTGGCTTTAACAGTAACGCCTTACACAGCTGTGCTCTCCGGCGGCCTTGCGTGCGAGTGTGTGCGTGCGTACACACTTTTATTGTGTGTCTGTACTCTGCCAGATTTCTTGAAAATATACCTTTTTAAAAAAAAAGAAAAAAAAATTAAGGGCTCGATGGCAATTAACAGTTTTAAGAAAACTATGGAAAACAATACTTAACATGAAATGTATCGTGATGGTCATATTTTCTTATATTCTGTGAGACGGGTGGGGCGGTGTATACTGTATATTGGGAGGGGACGGGGACTTAGCATCTTTTCTTGTCTTTAGACTATGTTCCTGGTTGCCATGGAGAATGTTTCAAAAAGGAAATTGTGATATTTGATGAGATTTCTTTTTTTTTCCCCAAATGCCTCTGCTAAAAAGGGACAAGCCTGCAATGTCCCCGTGCGGTAAACTGACAAGAGACGTGACAGGAATGAGACACTGAGGGAGAGGCGGTCGAGAGGGAACGGGAAGCTGTACAGTGCCAAGTTATGTAAATATATACACTTTACATTGAGGAGTGTCTCCAAAAAGCAATATCTTGAAAATGGATTTTGTTTATTATTGTACTGTACAGGACTCAGCCCTAAATGTATTATTATAATAATGATAATATTATAATTTCTTCCGTTTGTATTACTATAATGAAGACACTTAAGCTCGGAGGAAAAATGATTTTTTTAAATGTCCAGAAAATCTCACCGTAAATTTCCTGACGACGTAAAAACTGAAGCAGAGTTTTCGTTGCCTATAAATGAAATTCATCTATGTACTGCATGAACAAGAGGAATGTCGGAACGGACACGAAGGCATTGGGACATGACAGTGACTCAGCAAGACACCTTGTCACTGAATATTGTTAATAATATTTACTTTTAAGGAGAAATGTACTCCTTGTTTTTTTGCTGCAAAGTGTTGAACACTAAAAAAACAAACCAACATAAAAATGTTATGATATTTTTAAAACGGCGACAGAAACAAAAGTAACGCTGTCTGCCCGATATCATGTTATTATTTTTTGTTTTTCCGTTTTTCTTTCAAATAGGAAATGGTTCCGTTTCGTGATAGCGGTCATTGTATGATGCTTGTACTTGTATTTGTGTGTTTTTTGTGTGATTCGTTTAGTTATTTTTAGACAATCACAAAATAAGATGCAAGCATTGTAAATGGCAGACTGGCGGACATTTTGTGATGTGTACAGTTTGTCAAAAAAAAATACTTCTTCCACTCGTTTAAAAGTTTGTAATTATGATTCTTAAGTCATGAAAAATGCTGTTGGTTTTTACTTTTTGTTTTATATTTGTTTTTTTGTTTGTTTGTTTTTTTAATAAAAAGCACTACATTATTGTGAATACACCTGATGTTGTTGTACTTTTATTACTATAGAGAACATCACAGAAATGCAGATAGACAACTTGTGTTTGAGAGTAAGCTAAAGACATTTATATTTTATTTTAATCCTGACGTTAAGTAGCGTCATGACATAGATACTTTACATGTTCGTTGGTTGATCAAAGCCATTGGACTTTGTAGAGGGAAACATTTAGGAATCAAAAAGTCTAAGAAATTCTAAATATGAGGCTGATAATCAGATTGAATTATCATACACGCAGTTTTCATCTTGCTGAAAAACTCCCCTATAATTCTACTTTATCTATTATGTCACAATCAACCTTTTTAGACACAATTCATTGATGAAACATGTATAATTTATCTGACAGAGCCTCTGTGAAAGTGAAGATACACGACAGATAGACGTTTCCCTCCGTCTGGTGTTTACTGTCCCGTCTCCTGAAAGTTCAGCCTCGTGTTATGTGAAATGAAAACTTGATCTCCTCTGTGACGAATGAGTAAACCTTCCCCCTCCACCAGCTCCCAGCCTGGAAAACTACAACTGTTGGTCAACTTTCTGTCTGTGACTAAATGATCCAACGATTCACAAACAAATTAGTCAACAGTTTTACATAAATTCTGAATAATAATAATAAATAAGCCTCAAAACAGCTATAAATTTATAAGAAGCTGATTTTCAAGACCATATGTTGGTTAAATATATTTTCTAATAATTCTTAACAAACCCACGTGCACTACTAGTTAAACTCAACCTGTGAAAAGGAAAACCATGAATGAATGAAAGAGAAGGGGGCGTGACCTCCCCTCAACTCTCGCGTGAACTCGTAGCTGGTTGCCATAGCGACGTCCCAGCGGTTCATGTTGTTAGCAAACGATCCTCAACGAGTTCAACTTCACACTGAGACCAAACAATGTCCAGAAGGAAGCAAGTGAAGGACAGAACGGACAAGACGAGTCCAGAGGAGGAGAAAACTACAGGTTTGATAAACAGTCTGTCATCTGCAGCCTGTGTTAGTTAGAACTGTGTGTTAGCCTGGAGCTAACTGCCTGTGTGTCCGTGTGTAGGGGGACAGCAGGTTCAGTACATGACACTTTCATTTTTTAATAAATACGGATTTCCCTGTGAAAAGTAGCATAAAAAATAAATAATTTAAGTGCTGTAAAGTGCAAATGAAAGTACCACAAACATGGTTAAACAGATGAAATGTACACTGATAGAAAAACAAAATATGTAAAATAATGATAATAATAATCGTTATAATAATGATAGTAACAACAATAAATTTATTTACAAGGTGCTTTTCAAGTTTAAAATGAAAAACTGAAGGAAACCAACAGGAGACGATCAAAAGCAAATCTGAAGATCACACGACAACATAAGAACACAAATGCACGTTTGACAATTGTACACATGAGAAAAGAGTAACAACAAAGTAATATAAAACATTATGAAATGATGACAATGGTCAGAACTAGATTAAAAGTCAATAAATACAAATAACAAAACGTGAATTCAGAACCCAAGGCCAGAGAAGGCACAGGCACATTGTTGCAAAGAGTAAAGAGAGGACAAACATAAAGAATATAAGTTATAAAGAATGGATGCATAAATAAAAATAAAGTAACGAATGGCTTTAACAGAAGATCGTATTCGGTAAGTGCAATAATACTCATAAATACTCCCACCTATGGAAATAATTAGTTGTGTTTAAATAATCACAACAAAGTCATCTTAATAGCATTATTACATGACTTGTATCATTGTCACGGGATTAAATACCAGTCTCATTCATTTTCTATTCTGTTACATGTAAGTGGTTGATAAAAGGATTAAGTGTAAACTCTAGTCTTCCTGTTGTTTTCAGGACAGACTCCATCTGAAACATTACCTGCTCAGACCTTTGGTAAGTGACGTTATCAGTCTGTCTCTGGAGACGCTAAGTGTTGTGTTGTTAAAGCTGTAAACCCTCCATCCCACAGATGAATATCAGTGCACAGGCAACGTGGAGATCGACTTCCCTGGGCTTTGTGCTCTTCTGGACCTGAGGTGTATCCCAGCTGTCGGCACCAAGCAACCAGCCTCCTCCTCCTCCACGGCTGAAACTGAAGGAGAGGATGCAAGTAAATAACAGCTTTGAATGAGAAGACCTTAAAAAACCAGGAGCATTCATTACACTGGAAATACAATTTAATGTATTGTACCTAATAGATTGTTATATAGGAAGTCTGAAAGTATAATAAACTGTTCCTTCAGTGGACATCCCCTCCCAGATAAAGGACACGTCTTACTGGTCTAAGCCACGTCTTCAAGTGGAGCTGGAAAACGACGACCCCCTCTGTGCCAAGAGCGTGAAGGTTTCAGGTAAGAATCAAACACGGCAAAAAAAATACTCATAACCATATTTCACGCTTGCTTTGACATATGATGTATGCATTTTCATAAAAGTCTCATTTGAGTTTCTAAATATGGTAGTGACCTGTCCAGGGTGTTGCCCCACCTCTCGGCCCTTATCAGCAGGGATTGGCTCCAGCTCTCCCTGCGACCCTCAGGCGATATAGATGATGGACGGATATAATATAATATAATATATGTTTTAATATGCACAGGATGGAAGGTGGATGAGCAGATCGCCAGAGTGCTACAGAAGATGCTTCCCTCCCTGAGCCACCTCCAGAGCCTGCAGTGAGTAATGAGCTGCTGCAGACAGGTGTCCTCTTGTCACATGGAACAAGGTTACAGCTTTCACTGTTGTCTTCTTGTTTTTCGTGTGCTCACAGGTTTTGGCAGGCGGGACTGACGGATCCAGTGGTCACCTCCCTCGTGAACACAGCGTCACTGTGCTCCAGCCTCAGGTGAGTGGACTCTGTTGTCGTTCACTGGGTGAGTCCTTGTTTTGTCGCTCCCTGAATCACGGTGTTGTTGTACTTGTTTCTTTTTTAGGGTGGTGTCATTAGAAGGGAACACTCTGCCTGAACACTGCTTCCACTGTCTTCTCTCTGAAGACAGCGTGTGAGTCACCAAGCAGTTACACACGCAAATAAACCTCGATGTGCATTCACACACACACGCACACAAACAGAAGCACAAACACGCCTGATTCCTCTGTGTGTGTCTCTTTGGTCAAGCCTCACCCACTTGTCCCTGAGAAACAACCGGATGGGAGATACCAGCGCTCGTCTGATTGGGTCTTTGCTCTCAACAACCAGAACGTCTAACAAGAACCTGCTGTCACTCAACCTGGCATTCAATTCTATTGGTGATGCAGGTGCTGCTCATATCGCTCAGGTATAATAACCCAGAACTGGCTCCTTAGTCCCTCCACGTGTTCCCCTCATGACCAGTGAGGTTCTGTCTTTGTCCTGTCGTCCCTCTCAGGGCCTGCGCTTGAATCGTGCTTTGCTCTTCCTCTCACTGTGCAACAATCAGATTGGAGACTCGGGAGCTGCTCATCTGGCTGCGGTATCCTTTTACATTAAAGTCTTGAAACCCGAGAGATAATGCAGTTAGATCGGTAGTTAAGTTGTTTTAAATTCAGCTTATCGGGCCATTATCATGTAAGTTAATAAGCATCCACTGCTCACCACTTCTCTTTGCAGGTACTTGGCGACTTTGCTCTGACTCATGACGAAGTTGTGGAGAGAAGGAAGATGCTTCTGGAAAGATCTCAGTCTGTAAGTGTTGTAGTGACAAACATTGATAACTTACCTACCCTAAAATTCATAGTCATCGAGAGAAATGGTCATAGTGAGGAGTTTACACAAATCACATAATCCTGTGGAGGTATTTTTTTGAGTCGCTTTTCAGTTCTTTGAGCTCCACAACTGAAAGTTGCATAAATGCCAATACTGATCTAAGCACCTCTATTATGTCCTTGAATACAGTACTTGAGTAAATGTACTTAGCTACTATCCAACACTGGCCACGTTTCACTAAGAGTGAGTGAGAAAATATGTTGTTTCTGTCTTTATGAACCTTTTAAACACTTTGTAATTATTTTTATTGCTTTATATCTGCAGACATCTCTAAGGGTCAATTCTGACCAAACGCCCACTGACCAACTTCCCTTGGTTCCCAGCAGCACTTCACTGAAAGAGGACAACAAAGGCACGTCCAAAAAAAAGGTAACACGTCAACATTGGTTTAATTCCAAAGTATTTGAATTGCTACCTTCTGTAAATCTTGTACTATTGATTATTGATATCTGTTGAATTGTAGGAGGCACCCAAAAAAGAGGAGAAACCCGCAACCAGCAAAGAGAAGTCTAACAAGAAATGTAACAGAGAAACACTTGTTTTATTATTCTATGACCTAAGGGGTGATTATCGCTTCAAGGCTGTTTCTCTGAATCTCTCTTAGCCTCTGATGTGAAGGCACCTCCGAGTAAAGGTGGGAAGCCCGGGGACAGAGAGAAACAACCGAGTGCACAGGAGGTATCACACTCATGCTTTCTGAATCTGTGGATCAAGTCATAACGGGAACATGTACAATACAGTCAAAACAGCTTTTAATAACTTCACTTTGGCTTTTTTTCTGCAGGTTCAATCAAGCACAGCCCTGAATGAGGTTTGTTTCCTCTGAGCCAAAATGTCGGTGTTGATAATGACTCAGGTTTGAGCAGATTGCTGTTGTTTATTTATTCTGCTCCTCCTCCAGCAGCAGGTGGAGTCGATGGAGATGGGGAACCCCCTGCTGGACGAGTCGCTGCAGCACAGGGACGGGCAGCTCTTTCTGCCTGGAAACACAACTCTCGCCTCCCTCAACCTGACAGGTCGGTCAGTGACTGTGACTGTGTTACTGCCACAGTCAAAACAGACAAATCTTATCTTATGACATCTCACATCAGGAATATTTTCAATTGAGATTATTGTGGATCATCAATTTTGCTCTGAATTCCACAAACTCTATTTGCAACAACTTCCTTTTCAAGGCCATGGTAATATTACATTTTCTACTATATATATATATATATATATATACAACGTTTAATAATGACACTTTTCTTATTGTAATGTGTTCAGATAAAAACAAAACAAGATATAGGAAGTTAAAACTTGGAGATTTATTATTTACAGTTCACATTAGGTTCATTAAATTATTAATTGATAAAGGGTTTTAATGCAAGCTGGTTGCTCACGTGCAGCTACTTCCCACATGGCTCTGAGGAAAATAAATAATGAAACCTCAACAGGACTTTTAACACTCCGTTTCTGAAAGGTCTTAAAAGGTGTAAAATCGAATCATCTGAATTTTAGCCCTTAAAAAGTCTTAAATACTTTAAAATGTTTTAGTGGATCTTAAATATGTTCATAGGTCCTAATTATAATAACGTTTATTTAACACTGCTTCTGCCATGCTTCAAAATTAACGTAGATTGTAATGTAATAAGCACGCTGTAATAAAACTACAAACAAGACCAACATGGAACTGAGAACTGAGTCTACAAACAAGGGTTGTTCTCTACGTGGCTCCTTCACCTTATCTTCAGCTATGGGGAAGTGTAAGTAATCCTGGGACTCTTCACTTTCCTTCATATCTGTAGGAAACAGAATCACAGAGCGGTCGCTGCCTCAGTTCCTGACGTCAGTGGGGATGCAGGGTGAGGATGGAGGCCTGCTGCGTCTCTGTCTGCAGGTGTGTTGCTTTCACCCGACTCAACGTCTTCTTTATCTATTATCAATTAAAGTAGGGGGTTTTTTTCATGACAGTATAATTTTTTTATGTGATTCAAGTAAATGTGATCCGTGCGTTCTGGAGCAGTGATTCATAATCTGGGGATCGCAATATATTCTGTGGGTGTCACCAGAGGTTGTAAAGAAAAAATATGTAACATGTTCAAAAATAGTTTTTACATATCTCTCTCTCTCTCTCTCTCTCTCTCTCTCTCAGAGAAACAGCTTCCCACCAGAGTGTGAGACCTATGTGAAGATAAAGGAGGTGATGACACTCAGATACCAGAGAAGAAATGGTTGTGAAGAGAGAGAAGAGGAGGGACAGGGGCCACTTGTGGTTTAAATTTGCTACGTCGCATACAGCAGTCTTGTGGGGAATAAAAGGCCGGTGGCTGAACAGCAGGACAATGTTATTATAATTAAAATCCAGATGCCTGTTTACGGATCCATTTTACTGCTTGGTTTTGCTGATGGTCAGAATTTACACCAAGGACAAAGACTGAGAACAGTCAAATACCAAGTTCTGAATATATAAAAAGTAACACGCACTGATTTTTGAATGGGTCTGTTTTTATTTGTTCATTTTCCCAGTTTTGTACGATAGAAAAGTCGTGATTTTATGTTTTTGGCCACTGCTCAGACAAAAGATGACGTTGTATTGTACTTGTTGTTACCTTGGTAACCATGCCTTTGATCCTATCTTTAGACTCTAGACTTTGCCTATGTAGTTTTGATCACCAAAGACCTCCAAAACTAACTGTATAGCACCTGCCTATGAACCAAAAGAATAATCCAACACTTTAGAGAAGAAGGAGGCCCCGATCAGTCCAGTGTAAAATAATCACTTCACTGCAGTCAGCTACAGGCAGCTAGAGACAGTCTACAAAGACCACAGCACCAACACTGTCCTTTAGAGTCTTCATTTCTCAGTGCCATGGCTGGAAGTGAGACGTCATTTAAAGTCAATGCCCATGAGGGCTATGTAGATTTCAATAAAAGGCAGTCTACCTTCAGGGAGAGGCAGTCTACCTTCAGGGAGAGGCAGTCTGTCTTCAGGGAGAGGCAGTCTGTCTTCAGGGAGAGGCAGTTCAAGGAAGAATATGCAAAGTGCTACCAGGCCATCTCAAAACATGGAATTGAAGACTTCAACCTCAAGCCCATTCTCGAGTTCAGTGAGGAAGAGGGCAAGGTCACAGAGCTCATCAACCATCAGAGCGGGGATCAGTTGACAAAGCTGCTCCATCAGTGGGAAAATGAAATTGTGACGCTCAAGAAGCAGCTCGCAGAGGCCAAAAACAAGCTGAGGGACAAAGATGCAGAAAAACTCTCACACCTGAAAGCTCTGGAGACAAAATACACCTCTATGGCGGAGAACACCAAGGCAGACATCACCAGTCTAACACAGCGCTGGGGAAGGGAATTAAAAAAGTTGAAGGAGGAGACAAAAGACCTTGACCACAACAAGGAACAGCTGGTCAAGGAGAGGAAACAGCTGGACAAGAAGAGTGAACAGCTGGACCAGGAAAGGAAACAGCTGGACCAGGAGAGGAAACAGCTGGACGAGAAGATTAAACAGCTGGACCAGGAGAGGAAACAGCTGGACGAGGAGAGTAACCAGCTGGACACGGAGAGGACACAGCTGGACGAGGAGAATAAACAGCTGGAAGAGAAGAGTAAACAACTGGACCAGGAGAGGAAACAGCTGGATGAGGAGAGGAAACAGCTGGACGAGAAGGGTAAACAGCTGGACCAGGAGAGTAAACAGCTGGAAGAGGAGAGTAAACAGCTGGACCAGGAGAGGAAACAGCTGCCCCTGAAGAATTTGGGCAAGAAGGAGGAGAAGAAGAAGAAGAGTATTTTGAGTTGGTACAGAAAGTTATTTAATCGTTCGGCTCAGGCTGGACAACAGTAGCTAGCTCCCCCTCTCTCTATGACATTGCTCTTCCATATTTCGATATATTTTTTTATATTCCTTACACTTAGGTATTGCATGTTACTTATTACTTGTTGATGTATTTTTGACTCTTTCTGCTGTAACACTGCAAAACTCCCCATAGTGGGACTAATAAAGGACTTTTTATCTTAGCTCCGTTGTAGAAAAATACAAAACAGTTTTTACCGCAGTCACATACCAAGTTCTGAATATAAAAAAGTAACACGCACTGATTTTTTGAATGGGTCTGTTTTTATTTGTTCATTTTCCCAGTTTTGTACGATAGCAAAGTTGTGATTTTATGTTTTGGGCCGCTGCTCAGACAAAAGACAACGTTAACTCGGGCTTCATGCAATAATGAAGGGCTTTTAAAAAAAACAATTTTCTAGTTTCTATAAACTGTCATTTGACCTCATACCAGGTCTACAAAGGGTATAAAAAAAAAAGTCATTCTGAAATGTCTTGCTTCTATTTTCCTGGAAGAAATGGAACTAATTTAAACACAGGGACTCTCACATAGTGATATAATGAAAAAGCTCATATTTAATATTGCTCATTATTCCATTAGTGTTATTCAGTCACATAAGCCTCTTCTTCTACTTCTTAGTTCAGTTAATCGGCGGCTGGCAACCAACGTCAAGGTGCATTACTGCCATCTACTGTATCTCTTATTACCGACGAGACTCGACAGAACCAGCCGAGCACCTTCTCTTCCTCCTCTTCCCCATACTCGGCCCACTACTCGGTAAACAGAATTGTACGTGTTGTTACCATGGTAACCATGCCTTTGATCCTATCTTTAGACTCTAGACTTTGCCTATGTCAGTTTTGATCATCAAAGACCTCCAAAACCAACTGTATAGCACCTGCCTATGAACCAAAAGAATAATCCAACACTTTAGAGAAGAAGGAGGCCCCGATCAGTCCAGTGTAAAATAATCACTTCACTGCAGTCGGCTACAGGCAGCTAGAGACAGTCTACAAAGACCACAGCACCAACACTTCCCTGAAGAGTCTTCATTTCTCAGTGCCATGGCTGGAAGTGAGAACACAAAAAACTGGGTATCATTTAACACCGACAATGAACACTCTTGTGTGCAGACTGCCTTTGGGCAAATCGGGCAAATCGAAAATAACAACATGGGCAATCACATCACTCAGCCGGAAGCTGGAAGGTCGTGGTTCAACTACAAGATTAGTAAAGATAGAGTGAGGGTCAGAAGACTCGAGCAACTTCTATCGATCAGGGAGAGGCAGTTCAAGGAAGAATATGCAAAGTGCTACCAGGCCATCTCAAAACATGGAATTGAAGACTTCAACCTCAAGCCCATTCTCGAGTTCAGTGAGGAAGAGGGCAAGGTCACAGAGCTCATCAACCATCAGAGCGGGGATCAGTTGACAAAGCCGCTCCATCAGTGGGAAAATGAAATTGTGACGCTCAAGAAGCAGCTCGCAGAGGCCAAAAACAAGCTGAGGGACAAAGATGCAGAAAAACTCTCACACCTGAAAGCTCTGGAGACAAAATACACCTCTCTGGCGGAGAACACCAAGGCAGACATCACCAGTCTAACACAGCGCTGGGGAAGGGAATTAAAAAAGTTGAAGGAGGAGACGAAAGACCTTGACCACAACAAGGAACAGCTGGTCAAGGAGAGAAAACAGCTGGACAAGAAGAGTGAACAGCTGGACCAGGAGAGGAAACAGCTGGACCAGGAGAATAAACAGCTGGACGAGAAGAGTAAACAGCTGGACCAGGAGAGGAAACAGCTGGACAAGGAGAGTAACCAGCTGGACACGGAGAGGACACAGCTGGACGAGGAGAATAAACAGCTGGAAGAGAAGAGTAAACAACTGGACCAGGAGAGGAAACAGCTGGACCAGGAGAGGAAACAGCTGGACGAGAAGGGTAAACAGCTGGACCAGGAGAGGAAACAGCTGGACGAGGAGAGTAAACAGCTGGACCAGGAGAGGGAACAGCTGCCCCTGAAGAATTTGGGCAAGAAGGAGGAGAAGAAGACGAAAAGTATTTTGAGTTGGTACAGAAAGTTATTTAATCGTTCGGCTCAGGCTGGACAACAGTAGCTAGCTCCCCCTCTCTCTATGACATTGCTCTTCCAGCAATGGACGTCACACCCGAATAGTTGATAGCGTTCCAGTTGCACAGGAACAATGGTTACGTTAGCCATTGTTAGCAAAACAGTTCATAATAAAGAATTACGCTGCATTTCACGCACAACACCGTAGTAAAACATCCACAGACAGTATTTGGACACATTTAATAAGAGAAGTGATAATAAACATTAAAAACTACTGTTGATATACAGAGGGGCCATCTTGGATTTCGAAGTCGATGGTGGTGAGGTTCCTCCGACCTTCTGAGTGGAAATTCCGTCTTGAGGGGGCGCTGCAGATGCAAATGACAAAATCTGAGGTTTATTGGAACGCGGCATTACTGTTTATCAGTGATTGTACTGTCCAATCTAGTATGTCTGTGAATGCGATTCTATGGTAAAGAACTGGTGGTGGATTTCCACAGGCGCAGACACTCTCCCCTGACACTGGTGAACATCCAGGGAATGGACATAGAGTTAGTGACTTCTTACAAGTACCTGGGTGTTCACCTGAAAAATAAACTGGATTGGACTGATCATGCCAGTGCACTCTTTAAGAAGGGCTGGGATACCCGCTTGACTCAGTGGAGGTGCTGGGACAGAGGAGGATGATGGCGAGGCTGTCTTCTCTGATGGACAACCAGTCCCCCCCCCTGCAGGACACCATCACAGCACTGGGCAGCTCCTTCGGGGACATACTGATACACCCTAAGTGTCTGAAGGAGAGGTATCGCAGGTCGTTCGTTCCTGCAGCAGTAAGACTATACAACCAGCTCTGCTCCCAGTAAAAAACACATTCAGCACCATTGGATTGCAGTTTAAAAAATGTTTTGTCTCAACTGTGCAATATTCATCTGTCTGTGGAATATAAACGGTTCATGTGCAATTCATTCACTTTAAATTATTTATTCCCGTCTTTACACTAGTTTAATTACATTCATGTGTTTCTATATTTCGATATATTTTTTTATATTCCTTACATTTAGGTATTGCATGTTACTTATTACTTGTTGATGTATTTTTGACTCTTTCTGCTGTAACACTGCAAAACTCCCCATAGTGGGACTAATAAAGGACTTTTTATCTTAGCTCCGATGTAGAAAAATACAAAACCGTTTTTACCACTGGAAAACGTTCTAATACAAAGCAGATAGCTAAACAGAGAGTTTAGAAACATATAAGTCACATCTTAAAAATAATTATTATGTACAATGAAGTAAAAAAAAAAACCGGTTTGACCTCACCAATATGGCCGTTGAGTATGAAGCCGTCACTTCCGCTCTGGGCTCAAAGGAAACACCGATATGAAGCCCTCGCTTCCGGTGAAGCCTCCTTTTCGGCAGCGGCTATTTCCTCGCCAACATGCCAGTGAGTATCTTAGCCCGCGGTACTTTGCTTTTTCTCCACTTTAACCCCGTGTTGTGCGTTCGCCGCTCGGCTCGACGTGTGCGTAACAAGCTAGCGACGGACCTGGAGCCGGTTCCGGAGGCTTTCGTTGAGTTTCCGTCCCAGTTTTTGAACAAAATAAATGTGCACATTGCGAGCGCGTTGTGACACAAGATGGCCGCGCACACACCGCGGACATGGAGCCAGCTACCCGGGCTGAGCCGACCCGAGCGCGAACAGTCAGGATCCGCTGGGTTCAGGTCCCGGTCGTGATTTACGTACGTTTCTACAGATTAGTGATGCGTTTTTAAAACAAAATCCCCCCCCACCAGGGTCGGTGAAAGTGCGCAGCCCGCGTTGGCTCATCAGAGGACACGGGCCAGAGCAGCAGCCCTAGCGGTTAGCATCTAAGCTAACACGACTTGGCGTGAATTTAATCTAAAATATACAATTATACACAACCACAACACAACTGGGTTACGTTTTTGTTGTTAGAAAATGTGCCCGATCTCCAGTTTGAGATAGATGTGTACTGTATTGATCCCAAATTGGAAAATATTTGAGCTGACATAAGACTGATACGAAATTGGAAATTAATTTCCGTTAATATTATGAACTCCTTTTGCTAACTATAGCTAGCCGGCTAATGTTAACATTTGTTACAGTTGCACGGAATAACTCGGGTTATTCGGGCGAGACGCCATTTCGAGCTCCGAGGTAGAAAAATATAAAACATGGGCAGTGAGTGTGGGTGAAGTAATACTTGTATCTGAGTTGTTACTACTGGAGAACCCCGAAAACTTCCAGTTTTAGATATACATGTACTTTATTGATGCCAAATTGGGACATCTTTAAACCTACTGATCAGAGTTTAAAATGTTCACATCAGTCTCCTTGACGTTTCCTTTGTTTTTCCTTGAATCCAGCTCGCAAAGGACTTGTTGCATCCATCCCCTGAGGAGGAGAAGAGGAGGCACAAGAAGAAGCGTCTCGTCCAGAGTCCAAACTCCTACTTTATGGATGTGAAGTGTCCAGGTACAGATCTGCAGATGCACTGACACTTGTGCTGTCATTGTGATGTGTTGATTCACCTCAGATTGAGTTGGTAACCGGTGTCTTTTGGTTTCTTCCAGGATGTTACAAGATCACGACGGTGTTCAGCCATGCTCAGACAGTGGTGCTGTGTGTGGGCTGCTCAACAGTTCTCTGTCAGCCCACTGGAGGCAAAGCGCGTCTCACAGAGGGTCAGTACTGTCCTGCAGTGAATGTGTCGGCACAGACTCGCACCGACAAAGACACAAGTTGTTGTCATGTGCTGCATTTGAACTCGGAAGTCAGGCCAGTTTCTATCAGCTGCTGAGACACAGTATATTTATCTAAAGGGACGTGAGATTCACTCTACAGTGTTAATCTTGAATAAGCAGGCCTCAAAAAGTGTTTACAGTACCTTTTTATAAAGAAGATACTCTGGGCCGATTGTAAAAGTGCATTTACGACCTTCAACGACAACATCATCTTGATCTTTGGCCCCAAAAGTCCTAAAATGTGCTTTTGTGTGGAGATCATCCAGCGTCAGGACACTCAGTCCTTTTCTCAGTCCATCAACTGGTGTAAACTGAAGGCAGTTGGTGATCTGAGCCCAAACGCATCCAATTCAGGAGTCTCCTTTCTGGGTTACAATAATTATAATCCCGTATATAATCCAATGTAATGTTAAAACTGTGGAAGGAGATACAAAAACAGGATTAAACTGTACATTACATCCGGATACTATAATTAAGCACATCAACCAATCAGGACCTTCACTTGACTTCCATTGATAGAGGAATAATTGACTTGACGTCACCTAATTATCTCATCACAACAGGTAACACTCAGATTTATTTTAACGTAGCTCAAAGCCCACCTGTTTCTTTGTCTGGTGCTTTTAGACCCTTAAATATTATGTCAGATAAAAGTGTATTTAACGTGTGTGACGTTGGCCGCACTGCCAAGTGACTGGACTTCCTCTCTCGTGGTCTTCCAATCTCATTCCAGTGCCAGATTGACCTCAGCTTGCAGAAGGGTTGAGCTAGACCATTGGCTCCCCCCTTTCGAAGGCTGAGAACATTAACACTAGTTACTGTACAGGTCTGATGTTGCTGATGGAGGAAGTCAGTGTGACTCGTTTCATCTTCATCACATAATAGTTTTCAGTTTAGATTCTGTGTAGATTCTGCTGTCGCTTCAGTGACTTTCTCTCCGTGCACAGTAAAGTCAGTCAGTCGCAGGAAGAGGTGTCGACCTAATCAGTCACATGACGCAGCATTATGTGACACAATAGTGTGCGTGTGCAGCTTTTCTGTACTGTACGGCTTCTCTTTTGTGAGTCTGACTGTCATTGTCTCCTCTTGCAGGGTGCTCATTCAGGAGGAAGCAGCACTAGCTGTTGTCCCTGGCGCTGAAAAGGGAGAGGAGGGGATGGACCGGTGGATATCAGCATCTTGACCCAGCTGTCTGATCCGAACTGATAAGAACGAGGCACGGAGACGAATCGGACGGCAGATGAACTTCCAATGTTCATGTTGACAGATCGGTTGTGGCTGTAACTCCACCCTCCAACCCGGTCTCTCTTTAATAAATTGTTTTGGCTAAAAGAGCAGCTCGTATGTGGTGACTTCACTGTTCATGTGCAAGAATCTGTTAGACGAAGACAGTATTTTAACAACTTTATTAGAAAGTACAACAGGTGTAGAATCTGGATTTGAGGACATAACTCCGAGAGGTGCATCTTTTGTTTTTAATACTAAACTGTTATTCATTTCATAAGTTATTTATTAAATCAGGTTAAAAAGACTGATCGATTTGAGTTAAACCATTTAATCTTTTTGAGTTTTTCTTACTTTGGGCTTTAATTAACAAATATTTATAGTCATGACTAATCTGACCTTCATTCAATTTCTGTTGGACTAAACCCCAAAGCCCTTCACAATGTCCTTAAGAGTTCATCAAATTGGGACCTGTAGACCCCAGGAAGACCGTGGTGCATTGCCAGGGTCTATGAAGTTTCCAGATTCATCCATTAAATAGATATACTGGTATTCTGAGTTGACATGGTGAAAATACTTTTTAACAAGTTAATGTCTATTAATCTTTCTTTGACAACTAAGTGTAAAAAAACATTCCACACATGAGTGGGTCCCTGGAATATTTACCATCTTTTCGAGGTCCTTGCTTAGAAAAAACAGTTGTTGGATAACATGTCCACAATTTAAAATATTACTCATTCGAGAAACTGAACCTTGAATTATAATGTTCGACACCTAAGTGGTTGATCTGTCAGAGCAGATGCACGTTGACAGATGTTCAGTTTGGTTGCACATCTTGTTTTTCAGTTACTCCAGGGGTGATTTAAAAAACCTTCATGAAAAGTGATTTATGACTAATGTCTAAATTTAGATTTTGTGATATTACTACAGAAAATGGTCTACCTATGTTTTTTTTCAACAATTTAACATGCCTTACACCTTGAGAAGCCTCCAGCTCAGCGCCGCCTCCCTCGGCCTCTTCTCTACCTGTCGCTGCCACTCACGCTGGCCGCCTCGGCCTTCATCTCCCTCTCCCTGAGCAGGTGGCGGATGGAGGAGTTCTGCGTGGACAGGGTGTTGGACAGGAGCGGCATCAGGCCCCTAAAGCCCTCCCTCAGCTCCTCCACGTGCTTCTCCAGGCTGTGGATGTGCGAGTCCAGCTCCCCCCTGCAGCCCTGCACCTCGGACAGCACGTCGTACATCAGGCTCTGCATCTGTGTTGGGGTTTGACGTCCACAGTGGTGCGGAGTAGGGCGGAGAAAGAGAAAAGGATATTAGATGCTACTTTGTTGAGGTTTTCACAGGATGGGATTTAAAGTGATGTTTTCACTTGCCTCTCTCACCTTGCCGAGGTCCAATAATGAGTTGCTTTGGTCTGCAAGTGTCCTCTTCTCCATCTTTACACGACGCAGCCTGGAGACAAAGGTATCTTATATAGCTGCTGCAGGAGGTTAATGTGATATCTGATTAACTTTCATTTATTAGCAAACATTAGTTGCCACTATCTACTGTTCATACCATTTAGTGAAGTGGTGAGTTTAACTTTCTATTTCTAAGAGGAAGAACTTTTCATTTCTTTTAAATTTGACAAAATCTCACTTTAAAATTCTGATATAGCCAGGAGCGTCTCAAGGGACTTTGGGGGCCCCCGGGGCAAAAGGGCCCCAAAGTACTGCACGGCTACATAAAGTGTCTTTATCGAGGTTGTTCAATCTGTGATTTGGGTGAACTGACCCTTTAAAGTGTCGGGTCAATAAATTACTTCACTTTGAATTTAAAATATCACGATCATTTAAAAATCATAAATCAGTCAAATCGACGTGAGAGAAAAATGTAGGCAGGAGGCGGAGCTACGTCAAAAAGTGTTTTCACACGCTGACCCTGCAAACTGCAGCACATGCATTAGAAATACACTGTTTTCTAAGATGTAAAACCAAACACAACTTGATGTCAAAAGCACCTATACATGTTTCATTGCTAACATAGGGCGTGTTAAGTGAAAAGGCCGTTGCAGCCTGACACCAGGGTTCAGTGTCTTACTGGTGGATGGCCAGAAGCAGCTTCCTCTGGTGCATGCGGACTCGGCTGTTGTCTCTTTCTCTGGACAGCTTGGTGTGTTTGTAGATGAGCCAAGTCTCTCTCAGCACATTCGCCGCAGCAATTTTTTGCTAGTGAGAGGAAGCAGAAGAAGAAAATACCCACGGGGGAATCGTTTTAGGTTCATTCACATAACCTCATTGGTTTGTTATTTACTGCACACGCTGAACAACAACGACAGGACTGATGTGTACTACAGCGAGTTTGTCTCATTCTCGGCTCACGGGCTCGTGAGGTGAGATAATTCTGCTGTTTTTCATTAGTGAAGTGTCAGTGTCAATATCGCACAGCAGGACAAAGTTATACAGATCAATAAGACAGGCTGCTCGGAAAAAACAACTTCATATGCGATGGAACTATTCCTTTCTAGCTGTGGAATTTCCATCTCATGAATGTGCAATCCTGTTACATTGTATATATTCTGTTTAAGTTGTATACATTATTTTCCACTTTTTATATTTCCTAGCATTGTTTTGATTTGATGAACTGAACTGAATTGTGTTTATATTGCATATTATATTGTATACTTACCCGTCTTATCTTATCTTATCTAGCCTTATCTAACCTTACCTTCCCTTACTGTATTTTATCGTACCTTATCTTATCTCATCTTATCTTGTCTTATCTTATATTATATTATATTATATTATGTTATATTATATTATATTATATTATATTATATTATATTATATATGTGGTGACTAAAGTCTCCTCCTTAAGGCTGATGCTGTGCTCTTCAAGCTGTTAAGGTGAACAATACAAATCAAATCAAATTTATTTGTTAGTCCGTATTGACAAATCACAATTTAGGACCTAACATGGTGCGACATCCTCTGACCTTAAGGAAAAACTACCAAAAAACCCCACAAGCCTTTTAACAGGGGGAAGACAACCTTAGGGAGAAAGAAGTGAGGGATCCGTCTCTCAGGATGGAGCGCAACAAAATAACATTAATTATAACATTCATGAGAAAAGACAGTGTCTAACAACAAAAAGAAGAAACCTGCTGAGTTCATATAGTGTCTGCAGGATCTCTGTTTCTTTGGGTTATATTTAGTTGAAATAATAATGCACAGCACAGACACACTCATGCACATTGGTATTCACCCTCTTCGAGATGTGTGAGTCCATCATGAAGTTGTGAACGTGCTTCTCTGCTCGCGTCAGCTCCAGCTTCCTGGCAACCACCGCCACCACCAGCACCGTGCAGCCGGCTCCCTGGAAGAGACGGACTCAGACGTTTAAATTGTGATTATTCACAATCTGGATTTATCCACGTCGCCACGTGCTTACCATTATACCAGTGAGGAGGCAGATGCTGCGTCCACAGTAGGTGTGAGGAACCACGTCTCCGTACCCGATGGACAGGAATGTGACGGAGACCATCCACAGCGCCTCCATGTAGTTGCTGCTGAGGTCTCTGTAGTTGTGGTGTCTGAAGGAACAATAAATGAACTCATGTGATCACACTGAGCAGCAGCTCCACCACTTTACTGCACTGATTTCAAAAAGTTCAATCTTATACTGCAGTAAAACCATGTTCTGAATACAATGAGACTGTTATCTGTGTGTAGTGTGCAGCTGATTGATTAAATATAGGAGAACTATACTGATTTCTAGTTTTTAGCTGTATTTATTCTGTACCAGTTCTGCTGTAACACCCAAAATTCCCCCCATGTGGATCAATTAACTATTATCTGACCTTGTTAAAATAAAGACAATTGATTTTGACAAAGGATTTTAATTCATCGTAATGAGCTTAATTAGAGCTTAATTTTCTTCTTTTCTGAATTTATTGAATGTTTTACTTTCACCTTTCTGCAGTAACCGCTCCTCTCCTGTGCAGATTCATACCTCTCACACACGTGTAAGCCCCACGCTGCCACGAGCCACAGAGAAACGCTGAAAATCATCAGCACGGTGCCGGGGTACGTCGTCATCAGAGTTTTCCCCACGAATCGGGTGTTGAAGTGAATCTGAGGATCACAGAGGAGGGGAGGTTTGACGTCAGCACTTTGACAGTAGGGCTCCTACTTAGCCAGGTTATTTAGGCTAGTACCTGTCAGATTATCATTATATAACAGAGAGGAGATATGGGATGAGAGAAACTTGTTCTCAATCTGGCCGGATATGTGCATAGCAGGTTTGGAACTGGAGGGGGGGACAAAGGTCATTTTCATCACTGTTAAATGGTATTAATAAAGGAGGGGATCAGCCGGGTGGATATTATCATCTGTGGAAAATAAAGTAGACAAGCGAAGGAGACGTAGTGAGGGACGTAATCAACATAAACCACAAGGATTCTTTGGGAGTAAAATTTTGATATCCACATCTCAGGTGTCACATGTCTGCATTAACACTCATAGAGGAAGCACAGCCCTAAATATTGGCCCCATTTCGTCCCCTCCTCTCTGTGTCATAATCTCCTCCCTGCACCATCCGAGCCAGTTAAGCCCACAGCCAGACTCTGCGTGGAGCCCACTGGTGACCTCTGACCTTGTTGAGCGCTCCGATGCTGCGGGACGCGGTGTCGGTGAAGAGGCGGCTGTGCAGCATCATGGCGCGTCCCAGCAGGTAGAGCCGGAAGAACATGGGCAGAGCCAACACGATCTCCAGCTCCGTCTCCGACAGCGACATGCGGGACGTGGTCTGCTGGAAGTACGACAGCAGGCCCACGGGATAGGGATGTATGGCCACCACCGCCAGCTCCAGGCCGATCAGAGCCAAGCGGTCGGTCGTCATGGCAATGCGCCAATCCTCCGAGCCAATATCGTGGACGTAGAGCTGTACCAGAGCAGGGGGGGGGGGGGCAGAGCATCACAGTGCTGTAAAGATCTGGTTTACATAAATCTGTGAGGTCAGAAGATGATTAAAGGGAAAAAAAACCCCCCAAAAATATATACAGACACTTTCATCTCTTTAGACCTTTAAAAACCCTTCAACGCTCAGAGTCATGTCCCCATGGGGACTTTAAACTGTCCCCAGGACACTTTGCTTCAATTGAATGAGCCACAGAACAAAAAGAGTTGGAACTGCTGATATTTATTGATAATAATTCGCCCCCATTTTTTAAATCTGTGGAGAAATCCCTGGAGGAGGAAAAACTACTACTACTACTATTACTACTACTACTACTACTAAGAATAATACATTTTATTTGTAAAGCACTTTTAACAATGCTCAAAGACACTTTAGACTGGATTAAAAAACAGAAAGCAGATAAAATCGAATAACTGAAATACACATTATAATCACAGTCAAATATAAAATACATGGTTTTGAATACTGTTTTGAAGGTGGACAGAAAAAAAGAAAAGAAGTGT
The DNA here is from genome assembly GCF_022539355.2 of Hippoglossus stenolepis. Lineage (NCBI taxonomy): Eukaryota > Metazoa > Chordata > Actinopteri > Pleuronectiformes > Pleuronectidae > Hippoglossus > Hippoglossus stenolepis. The sequence goes on from NC_061499.1 coordinate 7,037,423, forward strand.
TGTTATTAAAACCGCCAGTGAGCAGATACCTGCACCTCACAGCAGTGGAACGCCACGATGAAGCCGAGCAGGATCAACGTGGACAAACTGATGATCGACTTGAGTGCGAGGGAGTAAATGGAGCTCTGTAGGAGACACACACACACACACACACACACACACACACACACACACACACACACACACACACACACACACACACACACACACACACACACACACACACACACACACACACGACACAACATCACATTGTCAGCTGAAGGCACAATGTAAAAAATGGCACCAGTGATCCTGTGTAATCACATAATCCACTATTGATATAATGAACATCATCTCATGAACGTACTGTGCATTTTCCCGAGGCTGCTGTTGCATCAGTTCTGCCACTGACTCAACACATTTTATACGACACAGCTCGTGATTAACAGGTTTTATGTTTTTCCACAGAACACAGAGGAAGAAAATCTAAATGAAATGTGATTTTCTCAGGCAGTAAAACTAATGCTGGGCTTTTGTCGTAAAAAAAGAAAATAACTGCAATTCTACAGTGAGATTTCTTCTCTTTAAAAATCTTTACAGCCCAGCATCACGTTCACATCTCTCAGCGTTTCCTTCTGTTTCCCCTCTGACCCTCTGACCTTGCTGTACACGCTCCAGGAGAGCTCCGTCTCCGTCACCATCAACACTACCCCGAATATCCCCACCGCCACGGCGCAGTCGCTCAGCTGCTGCCTCCTCAGGAACAGAGCCCTCCTGCGGACCAGCCGCCAGCCGATGCTGTGGGTCTTCCAGTAGTGGTCGTCCTTGCCGTCCACCTTGTTCTTTGGGCTGGACGGAGGACTGGTGCTGGTGCTGGAGCCGGAGCTGGAGCTGGGACTGGGACACTCGGCCCCCGGCAGCCTGCCTTTAGTGTGAGACAGGTCCTGATGGTACCGGGACATCTCGTTTTGTGGCTGGAGGTCGTCATCTTTGCTGGTGATGATGATCTCGGGGAGAATCTGGCGGTCGTGCATCTCCAAACAGACGCTGCCTCGGCCCTCAACCTCCGTGATCTCTAAATGGGACCTGCAGGGGCCCCTGAAGGGGGACCGGCAGGGAGAAGCGTGGACGTCAGTGAAAGAAGTGACTTGTTCTTGGAGTCTGTTTGAACCTACGTTTTTGGCTTTGCACTGTTGATTCCTCTCCTTGTGTCCCAGAGTTTGTTTGCTCCCCCCTGATCTTTTCCCACATTTCTTCTCTTTGCCTTTAGCTTTGCATCCTCTCTGTTTGGAGCGAGGGGAAGACGTGACGTACAGGTGGCCGTTGTACAGAGGTGTGGTGGCCATGGCCTGGGTTCGGTCCAGCCACACGGTGTGATCGGCCGACATCTGGATCGTGTGGTGGATCCCACACTGCGGAGAGCAGGCCTGAGGTGGAGGGACTATCCTGGGCGGGAGGAGGGGTCGCTGGTCCTCCACCTCGTTTCCACTCACCACCGACAGGTTCATAGAGGGGGAGTGGTCCATGATGATTCAATGGATCTCTTTAAAAGGGTTGGAGCAAAGATGGTGAGATAGAAAGACAGATGTTAGACAATGTAGTGTAAATGTCATTGTAAAAGAAAACTGCTTTGCAAGTTCTACTCACCAGAAAAGTTGAATCTCTAATGTTTATTTTTCTTAATTTTGTCCTTTCTTTATCTGTAATGTGTTTTTGGAAATAATTCAGATTATGTGAAATGCAAATATTGTTTAATTTGCCCAATCACATATTTTTAGGGCTCAGTCATCAAGATTTAGACATAGATTTTCCTTAGTTTAACATACTTTACTCTTAATTTACTTTTCAATCACTATCCCATAAGTTACTAATATTAAAACATCTTAAAGTCATTTAAAAACATCTCTTTTTATCTCTATTCTTACCTTTTCACTCAGATTTTCAGGCCGTGAGGATGAAAACAGGCCAGACAACAGTTTTATCTATTTCAATATTCAGTCTCCTGTTGGTCTCATCTGCCTGAATCACAAAAGGATCCTCCGAGTGACGTCCTGCTGCAGCTTCGACTCAACCAAAACATCACTTTCATCGAGGAAGAATTCAAATTTGAAAACAAATCGAGCTGCAGCACCGAAGAAACCTCCGATGTGATCAGATCCAAATATTCCAGTCGTCCTCAGTCTGCATGTATGAACTTTCCAGTAATCCATTAGCAGCCTCAGCACCGCAGAGCCCCTCCCATACATTCAGGCCGAGGTTATGAACTCATCCTGCGTATGACGACACACGAGGTAAATACCCACAAGTATCAATGACATCTTCTGGCCATTTATCCCCTTGTTTGGCCGTGTTTCCTGCTTCATGACTGTCAGCCATCAGGGCATCTTCCTTAAAGCTGCAGCGGCTTAATGACTGCACGGACTCTCAGTTGCAGATGTTGCGTGGAGCCAAGGCAAAGAATGTGTCATCTGTCAGGAGTTTTTTTTAGCCGGGATTGGCAGATTTCCTCTTCCATGCATGTGTGTGTGTGCATGAGTTTGAATGTGTGAGTGAGGGGAGGGGGTTGCCTGCTTATATATGGGTGCCTTGGTGTCATTCATCACCCTGAAAAGTCACGGCCTGATCAGAAATGACAATAAATCACTTTTCATTTGTACCTTCAGCAGCTGATGTCATTATTCTGGGGGAGAATTCTCAATGGGTTATACAAACTTTAAATAAATCTAATCTTCAAAGGAAAACAACGCTCCTCAGTATCAATTCAGCAGATTAGTATCCCAGATTAATCAAGTGAGACAGCGAGCTGATGCTTATGAGCTTATGAAATATCAAATATGTCACTTCTTAAGCGAACAATATGCACAGACCCGGAGAGGAGTATTAAGCATTAAAGCCATAACAATGACATTCAGCATCATTTATTTATCCAAATCCTCGTGACAGATGGGTCCACAGATAATAGATCTCCCTCCAAATGGAGAGGCCCAAGGAGCAATGGGTGGGCGGAGAGTGCATCCGGATCGTAGCAGGATAAAGGACGGCACGATTTAATCTGAAGACAGCGCAGAGTTAAAGATGGTGACTGAGTCCAGTGGGAGAGAGCAGCACAACAGTCTGATCAGCCGGTGTGTGATTTCTGCCTCCTCAGAAGTCCCTCCAGATCTAAAGCAGATTCATTACGCTGAAATTGACTCAGTCCTACTGCGAGACTTAGCCAGATGCTGCTGTCTGGATTTTGTTTTGTGTTGACATTCTGCAGACGGGGAAGCTCCCGACTGTTTGTGTCTCAGAGCCCGACTGTCAACACCGAACCCCTTTGAGGATGATGCTCTCTGGTAAAAACAGACAGTATCTCACATTTTGAATACATAACTTTGCAGGAATATAAAGCCGAACTGACTCCACTGAGGCTGAAATGCTCCTAAGTTATGTTGTCGTTTTGATAACAAGATGCTGACGGGATATATGCACATCTGCAGGGCTTCAAATTAATTCAAGCCTCCAGCCAAGTGCTTGTAAATCCTGGCTGTTGTAGCGGCACAGGAGCTAAGTATGTCAATTTGTTGTTTGCCTCTGTGGCTGTTTGCCAGTGCATCTTCAATTAGTCTCTTCCATTGCAAATCATCCTTTGGCTGCTATAAGCAAGTGGAATTAAATATTTTTGAGTCCACTAATTGCTGCGGCTGGTAAATGGCAGACGGCTCCGAGCCCTGAATCTTAAGCGAGGGTCAGTTTATCCTCTGGTCAGGATGATTGCTTCAGACTCATCGGCAGAGAAGTACTGGTCACAAGATGAAGAAGTTCTATTAGAACACAAACAGTGGTAACTCGGTTTTACTTTGAAAAGGTTAAAGGCCCAGATAAGAAATAAAGTTTGAAAGTTTTTAGAAATAACCTTATTTACTTTCTCGCAAAAACTCAGGTGAAAAAATTGGTGCCTCTTTCATATCTCTGTGTTCCCATTAAGTTCACTTCATGGATTAACGTTACATTCAAGTCACTGAGTTTTGTATGTAAACCCCCAAATATTAGAAAGCATCATCAGTATAGAAACAATATGCAAATAGGCTATGAATAAATAATATTAAGACATGTGTATCTTTGTTCGTATGGTTTATACAAACTCTTCTGACTCTAGCTTCATATAGCTCAAAGCTACATTAGCCGCTATTAGCATAACATACTTGAATCTTGATCCAGAACTAGAATTAAATGTCCTTTGAACAAACCTGTTCAGATTATTTCTTGAGAAATTAAAAAAGAAAAGTAAGAAAATAAAAACCTTATCCAACAATTTTAAAGAAAGTGAAAAAAAAAAGAATCCTGGATCTGTTCCCTTAAACTAATCTGCTCCAAAAGCCAACGGGTTCTTTTGGCCCACCCCCATCCTTCCACCAAGTTCCACTAAGATTGGTTGAGTAGTTTTTGCGTAATCCTGCAAACAAACAGACAAACAGCGTTGAAAACACTGAAATGACACATGAGCAAACCGCCAAGTCCCAACAGTCCCCTAATGAAACCAAGTTTAAATTCACTTAATCCAGATTTTCATCAAATCAACAAAATTTCATGGAAATCGAGCTGCATGGAACTGTCCAGCTGTAGAGGTGCGATGCTGCACTGCTGGAGCGAACTTTTATCATTTCACACCATTACGTTTTATTGGATGACTTCTGCCCAGCTGCTCTGGGTTTGCTGGGGCCAGGACGTAATTGTCCACTAGAAGAGAACTTCATCCACTCAACTCCATTCAGGACTAAAGAAAAGGCCACTCTGACAAATCAGACGTCACAGGCCAGTGGATGTATGTGCTGGGTTTGTCGATAACACCCTATTAAGTGGAGGGGACGTGTCAGCGTCGGAGAAGGCCCAATCTAATCAGCAGAGTAATTAAAAGCACACAGCACAGCAGCCCTGATGGCTGCACTGTCAGGGGCCGGCGTTCAGCATTTAGCACAGAGAGGGGGTATTAATGCCAGGACGGAGCTGCTGCCGTGCAATTAAAATCACAATCAGGATCAGGAGGACCAATAAAAGAGACACATCAAATGTCAGCTGTGCAGAGAGTGATGTGTGGAGCTACAAGCAGAATATAATTGTCCACATGATTTTAATAATCCTGATCATTGATGCGGCTCTAATTCACACCGGCTCTGTGTTTCCACTCATTTACCTGCATTGTTTCCTAATTAGCTTTCTCTTTATAGCATCGCCCACTCATCAACTCATCATCTCAGTTAACTTTGTTTCCACCTGGTTAATTAACACCATCACCTTCCCTCCACCTTCCCTCCAATTCAAATAAAAACCCCTCCTCCTGCTGCTACCAGCGTGCAGTTGGAGAACAGTCCACCAGATGTCACCCACGCCTCAGTGGCTCCTCGGGTGCATTTTTATGAAGCCAGTAAATGAATTTTGCTTCTGGCACCGAGCAGCACAAGGAGCTTTTTATGTGCAAAGTCAATTTGGCATAGTTAAGTAGCAGCGTTGCAGGGGATGCAGCAGCAACAGGATGCTCCTCCTGCCATGACACATTGCTGACGCCCCACACACCGTGGCCTCCTCGCTCCTCCACGCCTGGTGCAGTTTTTCTGCTCTAACCGGTGACCTGGTCGTCCCCTCCTCTCTCCTCCGAGGGCCACTTTCCATCCGGTGGGTGCAGCCGAGCATGAATCTGTGGCTCGGGAGCGCTCTGGATGTGTGACAGGCTGCCGAGCAGAGGGGGTAATTCCGAAGGGCAGAAGAAGTAATAGGGTAATCTATTATACAGTCCAGCTCTTTCTTCCTCCTCTCTTCCCCTCCTCCTCCTCCTCCTCCTCCTCCTCCTCCTCCTCCTCTTTCTCAGTCTTTCAGCCTCTCGCTGCCTCTGCCCTTGCATCAGCATTTCGTGAGGACAAATGAGAGGAAGAGTTTAACTGTGCACATTTCCATTGCATGTCCAGCACTTTCTCAATTAAACTGGAGTCCATCTGCCCTGCTGATTCAAAGCTGACCCCTCTGCGTGTGTGTGTGTGTGTGTGTGTGTGTGTGTGTGTGTGTGTGTGTGTGTGTGTGTGTGTGTGTGTGTGTGTGTGTGGGTGGTGGTGGGGCGCAGCTCACACACACTCGCAGACCCGTACGCTTTCCACTCCAGCAGTGCATGACCATAACCACTGTGGTGTGTTATCATATGTGCACACACCAACATCCTTAGAAAGAAGAAAACGAGTGTCTCCATGCAAGGAACAGATTTTTCTCTTTTTCTAAATAAAGCCTGTGTTCGTGCATGAAAATTGACACAAAAGAGGAAAAAGGAGCTTTAACTTGCAGCTCTAGTTAAAGCAGGCGAGTCAAAGTATCTCTTCAGTGCATGTGTTTGTGCACGTTTCAAACTGGGTCCTCTCCTTTGGTTTGGCTGCAGATAAGTCGCATGTTTTCCACTCTTCCTACACTTAACCTTCTTCAATCAATTCTCCATTACGGGCAACAATCGTTGGAAATTGTGTGCATCATCTCTTTCTTTTGTGTTAAAAAAGGTCAACCTTGTGGCGACGGACCAATTAAACAACCTCCCCTTCCTCCACCGCTCCCTCCATCTTCAACCCTTCCAAACCCCCATCGCTGCCTCCCCCCTTTCGCCCTCTCTCTCTCTTGTGCTCTCCATTTTAGTCACACCTCCCGGAGAGACAAGGAGGCAGGGAGGCAGAGGGAGAGAGAGAGAGAGAGAGAGAGAGAGAGAGAGAGAGAGCAAGAGAGAGAGTGACCATCTCTTCCTTCTCCTCCTCCTCCTCCTCTTGCGCTGCCTCTCTTCCCTGACACACGCTCCATCCCTCTGATGCTGACTGGATGCAGACTAGGGGATTTCCAGCAGCCTCCTGAGTGTGTGTCCTCCCTCTCCTCTCCTCCCTACCCTCCTCCTCCTCCTCCACCTACCTTCTCCTCCAGCATCCGGAGCTTCTTCCTCCTCTTCCCTCCTGCTCCTCACCACCAGGATGTGGCGCTCGGTGGCTCTGCTCCTCTCTGGATTCTGCGCTCTGATCCACGGTGAGCTCGGCCGCCCGCCTCTCTCTTTGCCTCTGCTTTCAGGAATCAGATTGCAGCTGCAGCACTTAATTCATCCAATTGTCACAGGAATTCAGGAGTGGGAGTCTGTGGTCATGACGACTGAGCTGGGAACACTGGAATAAGATTTTAAACTAGAAATAGAAAAATACAGTAGAAAAACCTAAAAGTGAGGATGTGACTCACCTGTTTGCTCACTTGTTTACGGCTTTGGGATTTTTCATACCTGTGCTCTTATTTTTAGGGGGATGCACACGTTGTGCTGACCTGAGGGTCGGAGCTTCTGCATGAGATGCTTGAACGGGCAGGTTGACATCTAGTCTGTGCAGCGAGGCAGATTGAAGAAACTATGTGAAGGAATCAGAGGCAGCATGCATAACATCTCATACGCTCATCTCTCCTCCATAATGCTAAAGTCTGTGTGTGCACGCGGGGGATGGGGGGACTGGACCCCGTAGAAAAAACAGGTCACAGATCAATTGAGTTGCACATTTTTTGGAAAACGTCTCTTCCATCTCGCCTCCCCTGTCGTGCGGTGGACATGCTGCTGCAGCCGAGCTGTCGGGGCCCTGAGCAGCAGAATGTAGAGGATGACAGAGGATGACAGAGCTGAGAGGAGAGCGTGTGAACTTTCCCCACAGGCAGAAGCACCAGCAAGGATTGGCAGTTTGTTTGTGTGTGCTTTCAAAAAGAGAGAGAACTGTGAATAAACAGCACAGAGGGCAAAATGCTTAGACGTTATGTCTGTAGACTGAATTTTAAAAGCACTGGGATTTCCATAAAACATCCAGAGCTCCACCATCTGCCTGGAGCGCGTGCACCCTCATGCTGCAGAGGGACTCAAACCACCTCCACCACCCTTTAAACCCCGACGCTCCCTTTAAACGGTCCCTGAAATAGCTTCAAAATCAGAAACAAAAACACGTTTCGGCACTTTTCATCAACGACCCGAACACAGAACATCCTGCATCTGCTCCTCTAGCACTTTATTGAGGTTATATAACACCAGGCGGTGAAATTTCCAAACCAAGAGACACATTTCTAATTGCACGGACCGAGGAAATCCCTTTATAGTAATTCCATCAGCGTGATATAAAACTTTGAGAAATTGGATTAGACCATTAAATTAAATTCAATATTGTGTGGCTTTTATCCAGATTGGGATTAGAGTTAATTGGACACTTGGGCAAGAATCACAGAAGAAGAAGCTACAGTTCCAAAAACGTCCTTGATATGTTAAACTATTTGAATTCCACCGTGTCGAACATCTATACCGAACATTTTCTTTCTTACCCCAGAAACCACAACGACGCTATTCTACATTTATGATTGGCGGTTGTGCTCTGATAATGTTTCTCACTATTTCTAATTAGATTCTGTTTAATCTTTAAACTCTCTCAAAATGTTTTGTTATCCATAAATTTGCGTCTGTATTTTCAGTATTAATGTTTCATATTTCCGTCTGGACCTAAACTCCAAGTCTCACTTGCCTAAGCTCAAGATAAGCCTAATGAATTATTAAATAACCACTTTTTATTTCTGCTTGTTTCATCACATGTCCGGTTCCGAGGACTTTTCCTTTTTCCTCTGTGTCCTGTCCTTTCAGTCGTCTGGATTATTTATGGATGAGGAAGTTCCGTACCTGCCGGCGACATTTTATGATTTGATCAGCAACGTGTTTTTCTTCTTTTTTATATATATTCAGTCTGTACTTTCATTCCCAAAGTCTCATTTGGTTCCCTAGTGAGATTGTTACTGGAGGTTTTTCCTTGAAGATTGGTGTCATTTGGATTCACTTCCCAGGAAACAGACTCAATCAGCCATTGGAGGTGCACAGAATCTCAAGGATTTGAAGTGAGCCTTGCTTTTCACCACGTGGAGATTTAATCAGATATTTGCCTGTGTAGTGTCGCTGCAGGGTCCTCACCAGAGGAACCTGCTGAAGAATCTCCTGAAGGACTACAACCGGATGGAGCGGCCGGTGGGGAACGACTCGCACCCGCTCACCATTTACTTCTCCCTCAGTCTGATACAGATCATGGACGTGGTAGGTGTGAAAATAAACTGTGTTTCTACTGTGCATGTTTTTAATCCATGTGATGAAGCTTTTTCTCTCGGGGAACAAGAAGCATTTGCAGCCTTTAGTCTCTTGTTGTGCTAATTATTATGGAGATTAGCCCGAAATTAGAAAATTGTACATATGATTTGATGCCAAGTTTAGTATTCAAGTCAATATCAGAAGCCTTCTGATGAGGACGTTCTACTCTCAAATGTGCTGAAAGTGTTTTAATGTTTCGTAGGATGAGAAGAACCAGGTGTTGACTTCCAACATGTGGCTCCGGATGGTAAGAACCATGAATGTTTGAGGAGATAATGATGTTTCAGGTTTAGGTGTTTTTTAAAAATGTTTCTACATGACCTAGCAAATTCGAATAACTGTGAATCACATGGATTTGATGTTGTTTTCAAGGAACGCTCACATTTTTCACACTAAAACCTACAACAGTATTATTTTACTTGTGTTATTTCTACTGAATGATTTATTTATGTTGCATCTAAACTGAAATCCAGAAGGGATTGGTGAAAATGAAGATACAAATCAAATATGTGCTTGTGTGTGTTTAAGAGTTGGTTCGACCACTATCTCCAGTGGAACCAGAGCGAACACCCGGGCGTTAAAAACCTCCGCTTCACCACCGATCAGGTGTGGACGCCGGACATCCTGCTCTACAACAGGTAAAACATGTACACACACACACACCTCACACACACACACACACACCTCTCACACCCGTTATCTCTGAATCAAATAGTGTCACTCCCTCTCCTCTCCTTCCTCAGTGCAGATGACGACTTTGACTCCACCTTTAAGACCAACGTTCTGGTAAACTCCAGTGGCTACGCCGAGTATCTGCCCCCAGGTGAGTCTCTCCTCCTCATCCTCTCATCCCATCACATCCCCTCGCTCTTCTCCCTGTGGAACCTCATCCCGCTTTCTCTGTCCCCCCCCCCGTTGTAACACTTCATATTAATATTCTATTAGTTTAAGACAACATCCCTGGTTACTCATTGGCTACAGACTCCCAGTGATGTATCACCTATAAATAGGAGATGCTCGCTTCCTCCACTTCCCCTCGACTCAAACGCAAGACCCGTGCAAACTCGAGCAAGCAACAGCTCCCCTGCGTTTTTCCTTTCAGGTCTTCACTGTGGATTTTCTCAGTAATTCCTTTTGCCAGCAGGTGACGTGGACAAAGCTGACGTTGAATCCGAACGTGGCTCAGGAAGCCGCCCCATCAGTTCTTTCTCAGTGATCCATGTTTATTAATAGGCTCAGGCTGAATGTAAATACAGATCCCTAATGCTGCGATTTGGATGAAAGCCAATTAGGGGGAGGAATAATAAATAGATCTGGTTAGAGGAGGAGAAGTTTTATCCCAAAACACGAGGAGAAAGACAGCAGGGGGGGGGTGGAATTGGAGGGAAAATTCGGAGAAAAGAGGAGAAGAATAAGCTTGAAACTTTTTATACTCCCTCGCAAAAGCCTGGTTGCAGCTGCTGGGGTCTTTTCCAGCTCGTTATTGTCAGTCGCTAAAAAGGCAACAGGTCTGTGGGTGGCAGGCACAGAGCTTCACACGACGTGAATCATTTAACGCTGCCGTATCCCAGGTGTCTGCTGCTGCATACCATCAGCTGCAGAATACGCCTCGCAGCCGCCGCCGCAGAGGTGGTGGAACAGGAGATAAGGTGGAAGAAGGGGTTTTAGCTCAAATCTACGTCAGGTGACATTTGCAACAAGGTAATCTCGTCTCCGGGCCTCGTGACACCTTCCTGGAAGACGATTTTTCAGAGTGATGAGGTTTATTTTGGGAGCTGCGATGAGGAGATAGTTTTAAGTTGCAGAGAGAAGAAATTGAGGTGTGTTGTTTGTTAAGAGGGTTTCAAGGTTAGAGGCAGGTTTCAAAACTGCGATGAAGGTGCACGGAGCAGTGGATTACTTCTGCCTGAGTTAGTCTGAAATCCATTTGCATGATCTCCCAAGTGTCCACGTGGGTTTTCTCCGGGTACGTCTGCTTTCGTAGAGCCTGCGACATAATTAAAATGCTTATCTGTAGTCATAGTCTTAATTATATTAAACTGGCTGTAAAGGGAGCATCTTTACATCTTAAAATTGGTTCCATTAAAAGGAAGTAGTTTCAGAGAGTATATATATTTCAACATAAGCAGCCCTGTTGCCTCACAGGATCCCTGTTTGAATCCTGACCTGTCTGGGTGGAGTTTGCTTGTTCTCCCTGTGTCTCTGTGGGTTTTCTCTGTGTTCACCAGCTTCCCCCCACAGTCTATAGACATGCAAATTGGGAACAGATTGATCGGGGACTCTAATTTGACGTAAGAGTAAATGTGAATGGATGTCTGTTTGCCTGAGATTGGCGATCGGCTCCAGTTCAGCCCCACATCCCTCAAAGGATAAACGGTGTGGATATTGGATAGATGGGTGGATGATGTGAGAATTATACAGACGTCATTCCCATGACACAAATTCAAGAAGCTATAACTTAATCTCAAGTGTCATTTTTTTAAATCAGCCTCAGCTTTAAAGGCAACAATCAACCCGCTAACCCCCCCCCACACACATCTTCCATCCCTCCACTCTGAAGGATGAAGCCTCATGATGACTTCCTCTGAGATATGTTAGGCTTCACTGGCGTTTTGGTCCTGAGCGCCTCGACGGGCTTGATTCATTTATTTCAGCAATTACTTTAAGGGCTGGAGTTTGCCAGCGACCACTGCCAGGATCACTGCGTTCACCGGTATCCAGCGTGCAACAGGATTCTCGATGATTTTGTGCCTGAGGCTGCTCATGTGCCTGTAGGTGCATTTATTCTTTGCATAGTAAAAGTGATAATCTGATTAGGGCGACAATCTCATTTTATAGTGTCACCGTCGATGTTGCTTTCTAGGAGGATTAGTTCAAACCTGTGATTGACAAAACCGCAGCCACATTTTTTGATGCAGGCTTTTCTTTGATGGGATGTTGTTCCTCATCTATTCCTTGCTTTCACTTCTCCAGACCCTGAACTCAATTTGCACGATGTTAATAAAAATCCTATTGCACCGTGCAGCACTTTCCTCAACGTTTTCAGAGCTGGTCACATTGAAATGAATGAACTGCTCATGTCGGACATAAAACTATATATTTGTATTCCAAACAGGCTTCCTGCACAACACAAGTGGCTTCCCAATACATCTCTCCCATGTCCACTCTGCCCAAAAAACTGAAGGGGTCAATAATGCCAATTTAGACAATTGATTGCTGAGCGTCTGTGTCTTTCTGTGTTCCTTTGTCTTCTTCTCAGGAATATTTATGAGCACATGCAACGTGGACGTCCGCTGGTTCCCCTTCGACGTCCAGAAATGCGAGCTGAAGTTCGGCTCTTGGACGTATGACGGTTGGCTGCTGGACCTTCAAATGACTGATGCTGATATTTCGGGCTTCATGCCCAACGGAGAGTGGGACCTAATGGGTGAGTGGGGTGGGGTCAAAATCTAGTCACAGAGCAAGAAGAGACAGAATCTCTCTCTGCTTCTTTCCAGGGGTTCCCGGCAGCAGAAATGAGGTCTTCTATGATTGCTGTAAGGAGCCCTACCCGGATGTCACATTTGTTGTGACAATACGCCGGCGAACGCTCTACTATGCCCTGAATCTGCTCATCCCCTGTGTGCTGCTTTCTTCAATGACTCTGCTCATCTTTGTGCTGCCAGCTGACTCTGGGGAGAAGATCTCGCTGGGTGAGTGGATCAATCGCAGCTATCAGCGATGAAACAGGTGCCTGAAGGCCACACAGGGGAAAGTGGCCTTGTTAGTTTGATATCTTGGTTTCTTTCTTTGAGAATGTGAGAAAAAAACAACGTGGTGCAAAGCTTCAATGCAACTCAGTCAAAAGGAAAACATGTTGCACAGCGTTTCTGTTGACGTTGCCTTCATCAGAACATTTTCCCCCTAATACCATATTTACTCCTCAAGGTATCCTTTGGAGATTTTAACCGCTAATATCAGTTATAGGAGCATAGACTGTGTATAAAAATGGATTCAGACTCCAGGTCCTGAAAGTGAAGCCAATGTGGAAGTTGCCATGTTTTTGTGCAATGTAATTTGGATGTAAAAAATTGAGTTTTAAGGCTCGTATATACTTTTTCTAAAAGTTTCTTAGAGAAGGAAATGCATTTAAACACAATGTGAGTAACAGTGACTGCAAACAGGAAGTACGTTGATAAGAAACAACAGGGGACCTTTAATGGATACAGAAATATATGAGTATACGTGACAATAAATTCACATAGTAATTATTTGACATTTTCTATATAAGGGTTATGTATCCCGCATTCATATCTGTATCCACTCCAAACCTTCCCTCTATAAAGGCGAAAAATTGCAGGAGTGGCACTGAGAACTATGGGGAGGCATGAAAGAGGCGAGGAGGAGAGTGTGTGGAGCTGAGGGAGGAGACGGATTACATAGAGAAAACAGAAAGATGAGAAATGTGAGGAGGAGGAACAGAGATGGATGGATGTGGGGAAGGTAGAGAAAGGGAAACACAGACAGGGGGAGAATTTGAAAAAATAAAAAATGATGAGAGGGGACGGCACAAAAGAGAGAGAGACGGAGGAATGATAAGGAGGGAAAGGTGGGAGACAATCAAATCACACAACAATAGGCTGGAAGAGAGGAAGAGAGAGAGAGAGAGAGAGAGAGAGAGAGAGAGAGAGAGAGAGAGAGAGAGAGAGAGAGAGAGAGAGGCAGAGCTACAGCCAAACAGCAGCTTGGAATACATCTGCTTGGACTTGAATAGAGATGAATGATGTTCACCCCATCAGGACAATAAGGCCTCTTTTCCCTTCTGACTGGAGCTGCATGGAAATATCAGTCGATTAATCAAATACTTTATAGAAAAATTACATTTGATTAGTTATTTTTCAACCCTTTGAACTCTGGTCCGTTATAGTTATAGTACAGCCTAAACTAAAAGATTAATAAGTAAGATAATAAACCATAATAAATGATAAAAGTACTGACATTTTCTTTCAAAGCTTTTATTTCATGAAATTGGCTTAATAAAGACATAAAACATATTGATCCAAAGATATTTTAAATATAGAAACATGAACAAAATATTTCTTAACATTAGTTCTTTTGTCCTTTTTGAGATTTGCCAATTTTTCTCTGCGTGTTATCAACATGCACATCGTTGAACTTAAGGAAATGTAATGACATCATCAGGAGTGTACAACTTGATGATGTGGAAAACAAAACCTTAGCTTTCTGCTGCACAAAGAATTAATGCTGTAACGATTTAAACAAGTTTATGAAAACAACAATCTCTCAGGGCGAGTAGCTATTTCACTATTTCGAGAAGGAGTTGATCTTTGACATTTCACTGTCTTGGTACCCGTCCGCTCACACATCAATACACTAACAAAAATCCGATGTCTGCTTATGCTTTTAGGTAAATATGAAGTGACTCGTGTCTGAGATGCAGCGACAGCGTTGTCAAATTATCCTCAGCATCAATACAGATGCATTACGCAGCATTTCTCCACTGGACAAAAAAAAAAGCCAACTCCTTTGCACGCAGCCAATTAACCTATTGATGTAATTAAGGCTAGTGAATTGATTAGAGGCAGCGAGCTCACACAATGCCTTCCAGGAAAACCCTCTGTCACTCTGCATGATGGAGGAGACACAGGGATCAGGTGACTGGGCCCTTTAGGGTCCTTTAAGGACTTGGTCATTCCTGAGACAAAAGAAAAGAAAAACAGGTTCATTTTTGGGAGCTTTTAATTTTCTTAATATCCTTAAAGGGCATTCCTATTTTATCTCTCGGCCTAATTGAATTCCTCCGAACGGGGGACAGTTATGCCAGCAAAGCACTCCTTAAATTCTGAGTGCAGGAAGGAGTGAGACAGATCGCTCGGAGGTGGATAAATGAGGAGGAAGACGAGGTGCAGGAGTGTAAGCGATGCGCGTTCAAAAAATTGCTATTTGCTGCGTGGAAGGGCTTTTCTGCTGTAGAGGTAGAGAACGTCAAAAACCACTTCAGCGTATGAGCATTAGTTTGTCATTTACATTAATCAAACCTGATCTCATCCGGAGCGAGATCATTTATCAAAAACCAAACGCACCAATTTACTCACGAGAGACGACCGCCGCCCAGGGGACGAGACTAAACCACAATATTGACTGCTTGACAAAATGTACTTACGGCATCATAAACTCACATTTATCTATCTATCTATCTATCTATCTATCTATCTATCTATCTATCTATCTATCTATCTTTGCAGGTATCACTGTCTTGCTGTCTCTCACTGTTTTCATGTTGCTGGTCGCAGAGATCATGCCGGCCACGTCTGACTCCGTCCCTCTCATAGGTACGTAACACTCAACATTTGTGTGTATATATTTTCAATAGCGCATCTCGTGACCCTTTTAACCAGCAAGTTGCTCCCCCGCCGTACATAAAGATGTTTCACTCATTAGAAAAAGAGCCGGAGCATTTGACCGTGATGGTCAATACTTCGTCTCTGGCGTGTTTTGTCTCTTCAGTAGTGATTTCAGGGGGTTTGGGAAAAGCTTATGCTTGAGCTCTATAGTGGTTTTGAAGTCAGGTTTATTCATAAATCAACAAAAATCAATGTACAGCCGCACCAGAGGCTCTGTGAAGCCGTTCTTATGAGCAAGCTGGTGCTTTGAGCTAAATGTAAACAGCAGCATGCTAACACGCCCGTTTTAAAGGTGCTATATGAATAAACTTGACCTGACCATGCTGAAAAGCTTGAGATTATATATATTCACCACCTTTGTTTAGTCTGTTAACATGCTGACATTTGCTAAGTGGCTCTAAACACAAGCGGAGGCTGGTTTGAATGTCATCACTTTTCGGCATTTTCAGTCTGATTGTTTCCATTCGGCCACATAATGTTTTATTCACAGATTTATTCACTCTGCCTTGTGAAGTAACCTTGGGTGCTGTGAAAGGCGCCCATAAATTGAATGTATTATTATTAGTTTTCATAGAGAGTTGGACATAAAGCCACTTTAGCATATGAAAATGTATAAAATATGATATGATTTTTGGACCACACTGAAAAAATGGTGTACTTGCATTCATCCTCTGGGGACCACAAACATGTGTACTATCTGATGGTTGCGGAGATAATTCAGTCTGGACCAAAGTGGGGGACCTCCCGCTGTTCATCATGGAGGTCACGTCCTGTTAACACCTCCTTAAACTCAGACTATTAATTCAGATGGGTAAAAAACTAAATACACCTGAGGCTATTTGAATGTCATTAGTTTTGCAGATATTTAGACATAAACCAAATTTAGCATATTGAAGATTTGCCTAGAGAAGATGACGCTAGACAGTACAGAGGTACCTAGGGTTAATCCTCTGGGGAACACAAACGTTTGTGCGCCATCACAACAGTGGTGGAGCTAACAAACCCCAAAAAGTCTTTATTAAAGCCATCTGCTCGCCTTCAAGTTTAATTGGCTGAACTGATTGTGGGCACATTAGAGGAAATGATGTATAATGTAGTAAGATAAGAGCCAGAGACTGATGCAAGGCAGCGTTTGCCCAAAGACACAAATCCTGGCGATTAAATAATTAAAAAAACACAAGCTTTCAGCAGTTTTTTTGCCATTAAGAATACACACTCAGACTTGTCTTGATTTCTCTGATGATTTGCGAACACAATATAGCAACAAGCAGAGCGGGGGTGCTGGCAGCGGGTCTCAGGTTGGAATAAAATGAGAATAAAACAGGAAAGAAGAAACTACTAGTGAGAGTCTCGGAGCTGGTCTCAGTGACCTTGCAGTGATTGACACGGAAGCGAAGCAAACAACTCATAGACGCTGAGGAAACTGGTGAACACAAGGACATTTTGTTTATATGATAACCTTCAGTTTTTGTCTCTAGTTTTTCAAAAAATAATGACGTTTATCGGCCTCGGTGCAAAATCACAGCCTGCATTTGGCAAATAGGAAATGAAATCTCACACTGTTCGATACTCTTCTCTTCCAAAGGTCAATACTTTGCCAGTATAATGATAATCGTTGGGATGTCGGTCATCGCCACAGTGGTGGTTCTGCAGTATCATCACCACGATCCAAACGGAGGAACCATGCCAAAATGGGTGAGCTCACACTCTCCGTCATCACGTCAAATAAATAATCAGTCACATACATCATGCTTTTTAAAATCGTTTTTTAAAATTGCTCCTCTCCATATATTCAGACATGATGAATTCCCTCTGTTGATCTCTACATCAGCATTATAGTGCCACTCCTCTCCTCTGCAATTTTCAATATCATTTATTTTCATTCTTCTCCACATCTTCGCTGTTTAGTCTCATCTGTTACTCATCGTCCGACTTCATCAAGTGCCTCGCCAATCAGCTTCAACTGGAGAGTGTTTCATGAGCACTCTGGATACGTCACAGACTGACAAAGGTGGTTTACAATCTGATACACTTGCCACTTCATACAAAAACTCCATCAAGACTTTATTTTTTTCACAAAAGTTTTCCTCTAATGTGACTGTATCAAAAAAAGTGAGTCATGAAAGACACAAATCACACATTAAATATGGCAAGAACATTTGGAACTGATCATATTATACATTTCTTATGGACGTTTGACAACACAAATGTTGGGACTGCAAAGACAAATTGACAAGGCTTCGTTACCCGATAAAAGTTTGGTTGTGTGAGGGTATAGATGCTGTGTATAGACAAACTGCAAGGACTTCCTGTTCTGTTGATGAATGGCCTGTTAATCACAAACATCAAGGACGATAACCTGATCAGACGAAGCGCACAATCAAGACAAATCACGGTGGACGAGACGCGAACACGATACAACAATGATGACACACAACATCACAAACAGGTCCGTAAACACACTCGGTGGAGACTAATTGAGCCGTCATCTGGGCATTAGCTTCTCATTAGATGCCAGACACCCATCTGGATGCTGTTGGGACAATATGGCATTAAGAGAGGAGAAGAGGAAAGGTAACAAGGCACAGAGAGGGGATGAAAAAATACAAGAGAAGGGACAAGGAAACAGAGAGGAGAGATGAAAGGAGGCAAAGAGAGGAGAGTAGGAAATGAGGAAATGAGGAAATGGGATGGAAAAAGGAGTGAAGGAGAGGAGAATAGGATAGAGGACCAAACAGAGTGGAGTGGAAATAAGGAGGAGACCAAAGATTAGGAAAAACAGGAGAGGAAAAAGGAAACAGAGATGTGGAGAGGAAAGAGGGAGCAGGGAGACAATAGAGGAGGAGAGGTAACAAGGATGGAGGAAAAGGGAGAAGAGGAAAGGAGAAGGAGAAGAGAAGAGCAAATATGGTGGAATGGAAATAAGGAGGAGACCAAAGAGGAGGAAAAAGGGGGACTAGGAAACGCAGAGACAATAAAAGAGGAGAGGATACAAGGAAATGAGTGGAAAAAGGAGAGCAGGAAAAGAGAGGAGAGAAGAGGAGATGAAACAAGGAGAGGAGAGAAGAAGAAATATATAGTGGATATATTGGAAGTAAGGAGGAGCGATGGGAGACAATAGATGAGGAGAGGATACAAGGAGCCGAAGCAGTATAGAATACAGTCAAAGAGAATCAAGGTTTAAATTCGTACCAACTTGCGAGCAGCATCTTCTTTTTATCTTAATGCCGCAGTTGACGGAAACATTACTGCTCAGCTCATTACGGTCATGAAACAGTAAGCCGAGAGTCCATCGCAGCGATTCCACAGTTTGAATTTAAAGCTGCCTCCGCGAGTATTGTGTCTGCTGGGAATCCACTTAAAGCAAAAAAGATCTCCTTTGCCTCAGGCTCTCTCACTGGGTGTCTGTAGTGAGGATCCCGCTCTGCTGCTCAGAGAAGTGCAGCAGCGTCTCAACACAAAACGCAATGTTGGAAACAGCACCGACGCCAGTGTGCAACAAAGAGGCTGTTTTACAAGCTTAACTAGTGATTTGTGAAAGTCAAAAGGTCAAAAGTTCCAATGCTTTCAAGCTTTCTAATATTTTCTCATATCTAATATGTTTCTCAGCTTCTCCCCGTCCGCCATCCTCATCTTTAAATCTCTATTTCCCTCCACAGGTGCAGCTCGTCTTGCTGCAGTGGGTAGCATGGTTCCTGCGTATGAAGCGGCCCGGAGAGAATGACGACCCAGAGCGGCCCCCGTGCGCCCCCCATCTGCGCCGCTGCTCCTCGGGCTCCCAGAGCGGCAGCCTCCCCAACCCTCCGGACCCCGTCCTCCATCCGCTGCACCCGCAGAACCTGGCTCCTCTCCAGACGGGGCCCCTCCACGCGGGACACCCCCACCTCCACCTCCACTCCCAGTCCAGTGCCAACAACGGGAACCTTCTTTACATGGGCTACCAGAGCATGGAGGACCCTGCGATGCTCTCGGAGCCCCTCCAGAGGAATAACATCTCAGTGGGGCTCTCTCGAGTAGCAGGAAGCCCGCCTCCGCACCTGCCAGCTCAGTTCTGCAGCTCCCCACCGCCTCCCACCCCCAACATGGATAATGTCGGCTGTCCCAGCACTGTCTCCAGCGGTGGGGGGTTTGGAGGGGGACCAGGAGGACTTGGAGGGTGTTCGACTGCGGGGATAGGAGACCTCCAGCTCCAGTCCATCCTAGAGGAGGTGCGTTACATGGCAGACCGTTACCGGGAGCAGGACGAGGCCGAGAGCGTGGCCGACCAGTGGAAGTTTGCCGGCGCTGTGATCGACCGTCTTTGTCTGGTGGCGTTCAGCGTTTTCAACATCATATGCACCATTTCTATCCTCATGTCTGCCCCCAACTTTGCGGACGCTATTTCGAAGGACTTTGTTTGAAAGCAAAGAGGGAAAAAAAGTGTGACGGGATGGATGAGGGGAATTAAATGTAAGATGACGGATGGAGTGGAACCTGGAAACACAATTTCCAGCCGACTGTGGGCTTTGTGATTTGTGATTGCGAGGGACTGGGAAATAGAAAAGAAAAAAAAAGGAAATGGTTTTCTTTGCAATACTTTCTGTTTTGTAACTGAAATCTAAGAAGAAAACAGACGAGGAGGGAGATACAGAGTGAAGGTAGAATGAGATTAGGCTGATGCAGGGTGCTTTATCAGATCCTCGACAGGGTGAAACGGATTGTGGTTAATTCAGAGACTTTTCCTTAACAATTAGGGGAGAGGTGGGTCGGAAAGGGAAAAGGGAAGAGAAGATATCAATCCTGTGCAACCTCAAATAACACCGGCTCTTAAAGCAAGGAGGAGATTGAGAGGAGACGAGAGGAAAAGAGACAGGGCAGAGATAGATAGGGACAGATAAATAAGACAGTCATTTGGCTGTTTTATTTTCTCAAGGAGGGAAAGACAGGCCTTCACTCCCACACAATGAGAGGAGACTGCATCGGTTCAAGTGAAGTGAGGAGGAGAGAGTGCCCGAGGAGAGAGAAAGAGACTTTTACAAGGACAGACAACAAAGAGCGGTCAAGGAGGAATGAAACTTCATCCCTCGCGTCATTGGCACATTTGAGCGGAGTAAGCAGCTTGATGCTCGGGTATACAAACATGGACCGAAAGATCAAGATCGAGAACGCTGCGGCGAGGACGAACAGACGAAGATCTCATCTATTATTCAATCACATCTATCTAATGACCGTCAAATTGAAAGACCTGGGATAATCTTTAAGACTAATAAAGCTTCCAAAAGATGAAGTCCCCTTCTCCCTTTGCAGACCACTTTAAAATTCCAAGGCCTTATCTCTTTGAGACGATTGCCAATCTGCAGCAATCAGTGGCGATCAAAAGCCCCTCGGCTGCGGGCACGCTTTGAAGCGCTTATCACGACTGAGCTAAACTGAATTAACTGGTCATCAACAAGGCAGTGGCCGGTGGCTGCACCACAGTGGAGGCTTGAACCGTTAATAACTCATGAAGCAGATACCTAATTGTGTCTGGCAGGATCCTAACTGATCAAACATTGGATTTCATACAAAAGGTTTAATAGCTCAAACAGGAGTTCAGGTCTTTAAATCAGCACAAATGGGGTTAAGATCATTCAAAATCCTCAAGTTAATGTGGAGTATAAGTAGCATCCCATCAAATTACTGTCAAATCCCCTCAGGGGTTTAGAGCTCCAGTACTTCCCTGCACAGTGTGTAGCACACAGCCCGATGCCCAATTTGTTCCCTAATAAAGTGGTAACTCTTAAAATTGGACCTCAATTATATATCCATTCTTTCCATCATCCAGCTTATCTTTTAAGGGTCGCAAGGGAGCTGGAGTCAAGCCCAGCAGACATAAGGCGAGAGGCGGGGTACAACCCGGACAGTTCAGTCCATCACAGGACCAACATTCACTCTCACGCTCACCTTCAATTCAGATTTTCCGATCAACCTAACCCCAAACTGCATGTCTCTGGACTGTGGGAGGAAGCTGGAGCACGAAACCCACACATACTCCACACTTGCAAACTCCACACAGAGAAACACTGGCCTAACAGGGATTCAAACCAAGAACCTTCATGCTGTGAAGTGATGCTGCCCGACAACTATAGTTTCATTTGATTCCTAGAAAAAGCCTCAGTCACCTCCTAAAACAGCAGCTCCTGTTTGGGTCAAATATCACTCAAACAGGAGCAAATAGGGATCAGATGTGGATTAACACACATTTGGTCCTGAATTGATCATCTATTGTTGTTGATATTATTATTTCATTTCAATAAGGAACATATTGACAGTGACAGTTGTGTTTTCACCACCATCTCTTATGTTGAAGAGTATATTTACCACATCCCTAACAAGAGCCCAGGGGGTCGATGCCAATACAGATATTAGGGAGTAAATAATTTCTTAAACCGATATATAAAGTTTGGCAATGAAATCCTAAGACGTTGTTATTAAACACTTATGACAAAGACGTAAACTAAGCTTGAATAAAATAAATACAATCAAATATATAAAACTTGAATTGAGAAATGTTTTAAATTTTTTTCAAGTACAACGTAGACATAACAGACTGTTCTGCATTGTGTGTTCTGTACAATAAAACTTTTCATATCAGCGTAAATATAAACTGCTCGTATCGGACGATGTTATCAACCAGCTGATAAATCAGTCGGGCTCTTTTCCTACAATCGCTGTCATCTGTGGCTGTAAACGTGCATTTTCTCACTGTGAACTGCGACAGTGAGTGAGGGGACAGATCTCTTATCTCTACACCTTCCTTCATCTCCTGTCGGCTCTCACTTCCTCTCTACAGTCAAGTCCCCTAGCAGGCGGAAAGTCAACTTCCTGTCGGAGGGGAGGGGGGGTTGGCAGAGGGATCTTCTCCTTCCTGCACATACTCCACCATACTCACACCGTCACAAACAGTCTCATCTGTACAGAGCCTTTCTCATCCTGAAAATGAAGGATTCTCTCTCCTTATATATATATTTTGTCTCCCACCTTTGGTCTGCTGTGCTCCCCATCTCTCTGTGTTGACAGTGGCTGGCACGGCCCCCGGAAAGAGGAGAAAAATGACAGGGCGAGGGCATAGGAGGAGGAGAGAAAGTGCTGACGCGCAGGCAGAGCTGGACAGGGCCTTAATTGATCACTCGTTCAGGAAGAAGAGAAGGGGGTGGGGGGGGGGTGGGGGAGGGTTAATGGGGGAAAGAGGGGGCATACTGGGTAATTCATCGGATTTATGAGGGACAGAGGCGGGGGAGATGGGCGCTGCAGACAGGCATAACTCAGTCACAGACATCAAATGAAAGGCCACCGCAGTATATCACACCGCAAGGGAAAATACTGCAAGAAATAAACTGAAATTACAGAAACATTTTCGTGCAACCATTTGTCCATCATGTGTGTGTGTGTGGGGGGTCGTGGCCTCCAGTGTGTCACTCAGTCAGTGTGTCAGACTCAGGGCCGTATTTACAGTCATGTGCTGGTTCCTTGTTCCCTGTTTGATGGGCTGACTCCTTTTCTCTCTGAGGTAGAAAAATGTGCAGTGGCAGCAATCTAGCAGCACTTAGATTTACTGTGTTCACTCAGATGGAATAAAAGAATGTGTGTAAAGACGGTGTGTGTGTGTGTGTGTGTGTGTGTGTGTGTGTGTGTGTGTACGGGGAAGATGAGCTGCAGGGTTTACACATATACAGATGTACAGAATCAATCAGTGGTTGTTGTTTTTTCTCCCCACCCAATTCTCCTTTAATAATAAAGCCTCAGATATATTTTAGCAGATGGGTAATTCCACCGAACCTCACTGGAGGCACATTAGGCCGCACGCAGCTCCATGGCTGTGTAAACCGGGCGGTGATATGGAAGCTAAAAAAAGATGGAGTCACTGCAAAGCATACAAATGAACCAGAAAGAAACCCACGGGTTAAACAAGACTAAACACACCAGGGAAAAACATTTCGTGGCAAATGTTCTGCATAAAAACATGAATTCATATTAATATTTACACAGCACACTAGTTACATGCATGTGCATGCACACCTGTTATCTCGACGGCTCCCAGCGTGCTGTGCTGCATGATTACGTCCCGACATCTTGCGGTTGAGGCCGATCAATGCCTTTTAATTACCAAGGGCCCAAAGCGCTGGTCGATGCGGCTGATGAGAAGCACGGAGGGAGAGAGAGAGGGACAGAGGGAGGGAGAGAGAGAGAGAGGGAGAGAGAGGGAGAGAGAGAGAGAGAGGGGGGGGAGCTCCAGACGGTGATTGATGCTCACTCCTCCCAGCGAGCCTACCTACACATGTGTTGTTAGGCTTGATTAATCCTGCCAAGCCACGTTCACTCAGTTTACAGACCGCCGTTTAACCAGCCCAGGTGGTCATATAAGGTTAAGTCGACAGGAGGTGACCTGCCTGAGGAACACAGGCCCCTCAACCAATAAGTCAAGGGTGGCTGGCTGGTCGGTACAGTTCTGATCTGGTGAACGTTACCATTAGGTTTCAAGTTGACTGAGTTTTTATTTCTTTGCTGGACTGGTGGAAGATTAAGGAATAAAATGCTATCAACAAGCCAAAGTAAAATACAAACTGTCAACTACTTTCAATAAATACTCAGTGACCATCTGGCAAAGGCATGAATTCGATGTTGATGAGGATTTTCACTCTATGTCTAATATGAGGAGAAAAGTTTTATGTGCACAGCTTGCATCACAAATCAAGAACTGAAGACGTATCTGTTAGTTCCTTTTATTTATTCCACAGAGCCGAAGTTCACTGGTGGAAGAAAAAAAAATGTCTTTCATCACCATCTCTGAATGAGAGGAAATTAATTCCTTCACCATTATAGAACCCCAGTAAATTGGAGCTTTTCTTGTCTTGATGACCACTAACAACACTGTCTCGATCACCTTTCATACACACACTGCCGGCACAGACACTTGGGCACGCAGAATGGTGGAGCCGGGGATCGAAACACTGATGTTTTGGTTCGTGGCCAACCCGCTCTATCTCCCTCCAAAAGAACAACAGAAATAGAAACTGCATTTTGTTGCACTTCACTAACCGTGTCTAAATATTAAATTGTGTTTAGAACTCATGATGGTGCAGTTTGTGCCACAAATTTAAAACCCGTCTTTAGTTGCCCGTCTCTGGAGGATGTTGCAATTCCTGAAATGGGTTTACGCAAAACAAACAGGGATAATCTGGAGCTTCTGTGCATGGCGGGTGTTAGAGAGGAGTCTTGATTTAAAACTGTTGTGCCTTTTAATTACACCTTATATAACTTGCTTGGGATGTAATGTAATTAGAGATTGCAGACCGGTCCTTCCATTCGGAGACGCAAACAAGGAACAGACAAAAATAAATAAGCTGTTTACTTGTCTTGTGCGTCAGAAGAGACAAGCACTAAATCCAGCTGTCTATAAAACCTTAAAGACTTAATTACATGTTGAAATATCCATCCACCTTATCTTTTGAGGGTCCCGGGACGAGCGGGAGCCAATCAGATGACATTGCCGACATACAGAGACAAATAATGTTGAAACAAACTCCCTGAATCTATTCCCTTGTTATGGAACCAAGACTAAGATTTAGTTTTAAGATAATTTAGACTATGACTACAGGTTGGCATTTTAATTTCCTAGCAGGCTATGGTGAAGCAAATGCTATTTTATGTACTGCTGCATAGTTTCATATGTAGATGCGTTACAAATGTATAACATAATAAACTTAATATACAAAGGTTAGTTTTTTTTAGAGTGAAAATTTCTTGGAGTTAGAGGTAGTAATAATAATAATAATAATAATAATATAATAATACTGTGGTTATGACTGTTAAATGACTAGGATATTAGCTGCTAATGTTGGCTACAGGCAGTTATAATGTGAATATACTTGTACAGGCAGTATTGTGTGATAATTATTTACGATCCATGCAATTTAAATATCACATACTGTTACAATGTATATATTCTGCCTACATTGTACATTTTACTTTGTACTTTTATATTGTGTCATTACTTGTTTATTACTTTTCTGAGTGGGGATTTTAATATCCTCTCCTGGTTCTGTTCCAAGGCACATTTCTCCGTAGTGGGACTAAAGGATCATATTAATTTATGGACTAACAGTAGTTTGTAGAGTCTTAATTAAGATGAACAATGAGACAATTCAAATGAGTATAAGCACAGCAGTTTAAATTCTACCTTCTCCCTGAGTTGGACATGAAAAAAAGAAGTGAGCGCAGGCGGAGACAAGTCTGAAGAGAGGATTTCTCTCACGCCAGCGGTGCCAGCGAGGTTTGGTTCCACAGGGGGCATTAAGAGGTCCTGTATTTTGGGCTTGAATAATGCTTCGGCTCAGTGTCCCACTATAACCCCACCATGGACTTTAACAGCCCCTGAGTCCAGAGAACATAAAGATCTGTGCAGCATGTGACCATCAAAATGTCACAGAGCTTGTTCCAATGCTAGAATAATGTGCCTCTGGACCTTTTATTAGCTGCTGCGCTCCCTGCTGTGGGACTTGTAACGAACGGGACAGCACTTCTCTCTTTCCTGCAGAGAGGAGAGTGCTTTCAGGCAGGAAATGTGACATTTTAAAAAGGAGACTGGACATTAACACAATTTGTGTAGCACGGCACAGACGGACATAATTAAGATATCTGCTAATCGATCTGAAACATGGGGCGTTTGTTAATATGTGTTCTTCCCTGTACTTGTGTTCTCATTAATTCTTAGGTTTGCAGTCTATATAAAGATGGACGACGTGTCTCCACTTCCTCCCACCATCCAAAAATGAAGCTAAAATATCTGCCGGAGACGAACGCTGCCATCTTACGCATTTGCGCAAGTAGTGATCGGGAGATGGAGCCGCAGTGGCGAGGTCCCACCGATTCACACGCTCGACCAATCAGGAGACAATCATGATGTTTCATCCAGTTTCCACAGCATCAAATAATGAATCAAAACCCCAATGAGCAGTTGAACTAGTTTGGTCCACATCCCACAGTGGGTGGGATTGATGACCTATACTGCAGCTGGCCTTCAGGGGGCAGTCGAGATGCTTTGGCTTCACTTCAAGTCGTCCAGCTTTAAATACGGTCTATGAGCTGAAAGTCTTCTTTGGTCCGTTCAGTCACTTGTTGAGCTCTAATTGGACACACTGCATGTTCTGTTCGTCTTCCTCGTCGTCGTCAAGCTACTGAACTGGAGATGAGCGATAGTGAAATGTTTCCCACCAGCAAACTGTCACCTTCGCTCCTCGTCATGATCATCCCGTCTTCGCTTCTCATCCAGCCGACTGTGCCAAACAATTTTGCTCTGAAGATTTACCACCAGGCAACTCAATAAGAGCTGCATTTGCATAAACGCCTCCCACGCAGACACAAATTACAGGACTTATCTCCTCTAAAGGGAAGTGGTTAGAGTAAACCTTCAGACCGACAAACAGCGCATGAATGACACTTCTTGCTCGGCAGCCGACGAAAGAAAAACTAATTGAAAAAATATATTCACGGCCGTAGCATTTTGACCAATTCAAATTTCAAGACATTAAAACAAGTTAATTGGTCCCAGAGGAGCGCTCGCTGTTGCTTTACGTCTTGATGTTGGCCTGGTCTCACTGGACAGGAGGTGAATCCATACATTGATAAAACACAACCCGAGTGTTTTAGCATTTAACCGATGGTAAAAAAAAAGAAAGAAAGAAACTCCTCCTGGAAGCCAATTCAGATTACTGCCAACGTTAGGAAAACGACCTCCGCAGTTCATCTCATGTCCTGCAGGGAGAGAGGGTGAATAAATGAAGACCAGCAGCATTTTTTCCCCAATATATAACTTTATTTAAAATATTGTTACAATTTATTACTCTACACAACATTTTCAAATCTTTTTGTCCTTTTTCTTATATTGGTTAGTAAACCTTTGTGTTTTTTTTTTTTTAAGATATAAAACTCTCCATGTTGTAGCGTAGTTCAGCATCAGGTGTTAATCAACGTCTTAGTAAATGCAACACCGCTTCTCTTTTGAACAGCTTGTTACACTGTGTGGTTTAGCTAATCCTCCATCTGTTGCCCACACACTAAATTAATGATTTGACGGTGGCTCGAGCATTGGACACTAAAATTTCCCCAATAGTTAAAATTTCTGCTTAAATAAATAAAAAGTTTTGAGTTGGGAGAAACAAGAGTGCATTTTGTCCAAAAGGATATCATTTTTTCTTTTCTTTTTTTAAAACAGCTATTTACAGGTTATGCTGAAGACAGACAAACAAGACTTAGGTTTTTTAAACTGATGCCTACTCGTCATGGAAAAGCCCTGTTTCAAAGCAACGGACAGAAAGTAATTACATAAAAGGTTAACACTTTTCAAACAGCACTTAGATCCACCCTTCATTTTAGTAATCGGTGGGGCACGTCAGCTGAAAGTAGAAGGCCGGCAGCTAATGCCCCTCCGAGCTGGACGTGCGTTCCAGAGGTCGACAAACATCAAGTCTACACAGAAGCGCTGTTGATGAGACTGACGCGGCAGCTCTGACTGACAAGGACAGTGTCAAAAGCGAGAACGCCGCTTCGCACACTGGAGTCCGAGAGCCCTGTGAAATGGGTTTTTTTGAACTATCAGAAAAGATCTAGTATGTTATCTGCAGCTGAATGAGGTTGGATGGAAATCTGTGATGATTTGGCACATGAGACTCGGAAAAACTGACGTGTTTCCATAGCAACTGCATCATTTCGACGTGCATTTCAACAGCGGGTTTTGACAAACACAAAGTTTCTGAGTTCCATGTGCAGTCCTCACATGAAGTGACGTTTTTTCTCCACTCTCCTGCCTCCATGTTTGTTTAACCGTGAAACATTCTTTATATCTGTAAAGTTCAATCATTTTTCATAAATAATCTTTCTCTTACGAGCTCAGCCTGTCCAGCATTTCAGACACAAACACAGGTGGCCCACAGCACAGTGCACACTGACGAACAAGAACTATCAAACACAGGCCAACCGAACAAAGACGTGCTTCTTAACATTCCTGTCATCTCTCCGCTTTCACTTAAAAAAACATTACCATGACATTTATCTCACTGATGGCCCGAGACGGACGACAACTGACAGTACGCACGCTGCCAGCCAATGACGGCGAGCGGAGGATGGCACCTGGCGTGGACGAGACGAGCCGAAAAAACCCGAAATAATTTTTTTTAAAACAGCAGTTTTCTAAACGCTTATTCACAGCAGCACGAGCCACGGGGACGTACAACAAATATCAAACGGTTAAAAAAAAACAACACTGTTTTGAATACATCGTTGGGAGGAGTGAGTCAGTCGGCTGACAGGAATAAAAGGAACACCGGGTGTGTTGAGCCAACGTGGTGCTGCCACGGCAACCACATCCCCCTGTGATGACGGGAGACCAACCTGGAGTAAGAGCAGAGGACAGGACAGACCAACACACACACAAACAGACACACACACACACACAAACAAACACAATCTAACCGACTCTCCCTCTACAGCTTATAAAAGGAAAAAAACCTCATGGTTGAACAGCTTTAATTCTCGTCATCCATCTCTAAATTGGCCATTACTTGAGCTGTCAAAATGACCATCCAGCAATTTGCACATTGCAGTCTCCCTCTCAATCCAGCCGTCTCTGGGGTGAGTGTAAAACATACATCATTCTGCCACAGTTTGGTACGTACATGTATTGCTATAGGCTGCTGTGTAACCGACGCCTGTCCTCAAGAGGCAACAACGGGGAAAAAACAAAATAGCTTTGTGAGGCTGCATTTAGCAATTTTGTCAAACCAAAAACATGGAGCGCCAGGGCGACGGGGACATGTGTGTGTGTGTTTGTGTGTCTGTGAATCCGAGCTTGACAATAGGAGACGCCTCCTATTTGTCTCCATCTGTCTGGCATCTCCACTCTCGCATAGATAGAAAAACCCCATCTTCATTTACTGGCTCTCACACCGACAGCTCATCAGACACGTCCAATCAGAGCTTGAAAGCTTATCAGCAATGTCATTGATAGACATAGAGGACACAAAACACAGCCACACACACACACACACACACACACACACACACAAGCCTGCTCCAAGATGAGGGACTGAAAAGCAAATTGTGACTAAACCTTGACGTGAAATAGACGTTTTTATCCAACCAGAAGCTAAAAGCTCGACTGTGCGAAACAAGAGACCTATAAAGTTGAACCTGCTCTACAATTCAGAGTGATTAAATAAAAACATCACTCTCCGTTTCAGGTTTTTTTGGTTGCTGCCAGAAGGTTGAGTGAGGGACAAGAGCGAGTCAGTAATGGAATTGGCCTGGAAAAAACTACCAGCCCTTCGTTGGATAAACAACGAGATATCTGCGCACACCGTCTCTGTTCGGATGCTATTTCCCCGGAAAAATTTAAAAACACAAATAAACCTTCGTTTTTGAGAAGAAAAACTAAATAAAATGACGTTTCACAATAAAAATCAATCTGTGTAAACCATATAATCATTTCATATGCACACACGGCTAATACTGTATCAATTTTTAAGAGGCAGACAGATGCCTGCGTTGCTCTGTATGCTGATGGCCATGGTTGCAGTCGCACAACTTCATGCACCATCTACGCTCAGTTCAACATACACACACACACACGCGCACACCATCTGTCCTCCTGACGTGGTTAATGGACAAACTGCAGCGAAGGAATACTTTTGGGTGAGTTACAGAGCCCGAGGGACCACTTCATGAGATTTCTACTTCTTCAAAGACCCACAACTACATTTGTCTTACACTCTGCTGCCCCCTGCTGTACGTTCAGAAAAACAGCAGCTCACCAACTCAAAACCTCTCCATTCCCCGCACTTATATTCATATTCTGTCGGCCTGATTGCTTGTGCAGAACACGTGACATTTCAACATCATCAAAGCTTTGGCCCATCAACCCTTTTTGTTCAAGACATCACTCTTGCACAGAGCTGAGAAGGAGAAAGCCTTTTCCTCTCAACTCCGCAAAAATCACCACAATAAAACACTTGCGAGCGGGGGTGAATACCCATACTGACATTAATGGTTGACGTGGTTTTCAAGTAATGAAGGTTAGACCAGAAGACGCGACGAATGGAGATTAGAAAGAGCAGCTCGAATGCAATTCAGTTAGTGTTTCATTGTGTTAAGTCAATAAACCAATTATTAGAGGTCTTACATTAATCTATCAGATTGTTAACCAAACATAGAATTAAAAAACGTGTTCCCTCCCGTCAGTTTTTGTTTAGTTGTTTTAGTTACATTTGTGTCGCTGATGTTTTCGGACAAAGACAGAATACTTCTGACCTCGCGGATAGAAAACATCATTGTTGTGTTAATGTCCAGCATCAGTGTGAAAGCATGACTTTGCCTTCTTTGTCACTAACTGACGGAAGTGAAAACCCTGTTTGTCTGTATCTCTCCCTTATTGTTTTCTCCTCCGTCGACACAGCCTCGGTTCATCAGCAGACAGCGGCCTCGTCGAGGGGCCTCAGGCGGAGTCTATCCAAGTGGGAGACCCAGGCGTCGGGATCCCACCCCAGGTGTCGGCTCCCTCGTCACGTTGCTTTGAGCTAACGCTGCGGTTGACGCTGACCAGTCACACACACTGTAGATATGTGTTAGATCTCAACCGCTGGTGGGAATTTTGCTTGTGTCCTGCCACATCTCAGGGAGATTGTATGGAGGAAAACAACAGACACACTATGGAGATCTAGTAAATGACATGAAAGCTGACTTGTGTTGACTTTCATTGCTCTTCTTGCTGTGTGTATCCCTGGGTTCGGTTACGTGTGACTATTCCAATTGCCCACATTCGTCACTTCCAGATTTTGGGGCGCGTGGATCGCCCCCAGTCCGTCACTCAGTCCTGTGTTTGTTGATGGGCGCTCTCAGGGGTGGCTGTAATGATGCAAGTGGACCAGTTCTAGTTTGTGTGGTGACCGATGGTTTTAGGAAGTTGCAATCTCCCCCCCTAGGTGGCGCCATCCCTTTTGCTGCGTCTCCAGAGGAGGCAGAATCTCTGGAAAGGAGAGACAGTTCAGGGGAGGAAGTCTAAATGATGGGCTGTTTTTGAACATCATGCGACTTATGAGAAGGTTTCCACAATACAACATCGATTTCAGTGTGTCTGAGTCTGTCCCTTTGCAGCAGGATGTTGCCCTCACCTTGTTTCTGAATGTCTCTGACTTCCTTTCCCTTCTCTGCTTATCTGTCTTTAGCGGTTCACTATTTCCTCCGTCGTACAACTCAAAATGTTCTCCTCATTCTTGTGATTCGCACTTGCTCGTCCACATACTTGTTTCGCTTGTCTTGTTTATTTCGTTAGCCAAGGGGGAAATAGTTTCCACTTCCCCCTGATGACTCTGACAGTGAGTCACATGCCCCAATGTGCATCTATTCTGAATTCCTACTTCACTTCACCAGGATGTGTCTTCTCTCAGCAACCTGATAGCCTCGGAGGAGAATTTACTCTCCTAAGTTGTTAAGTGCTCTGCGAGGCTCTGCTGAACAGTCTATAAAATGTCCCTGCAGTTTCTGCTCCACTTTGTTTAGTTCCTTATAATGAAATAGTAGCAGCAGAAAAGAGATAAAAACAATACAAGCGTTTCTGAATGTGCCTCTTCTAGGGCCAGGTGTAATTTAATGTCACTGAACTTAAAATGCTCATAAACCTGTTAAGGATTCCCATATATTTTGTCTCACACTGTACTTGCCTGTATCCTCTCCCTGTCCTTGCCCTTTTAGTTTTTGCCAGACAGGAAACGTTTGCATAATTCATTGAGCTTGATGAGTCCTGTCACTCTAATCGCCGCTCAGCATCACATCTGAATACATATTTCTTCGTGATTTGCTCCAGATATAAATCAAGCCTCTTAGTGTCCGTTCTTTCAATTTGTATTTAGGGGGGAAAAAAAACACTTGCTGCTCACCAGTGTTACTGCAGTTTTTGTTGTCTTTGTCAGATGCCTCTTCCTCAACCTGAAAGCCAAGAGATTAATACACAAGAAATAAAAAGAAAACAGGTTAGTGGCTGAGTGTATTCCTGAAGGAAAATGCTATAATAAGCTAAGTTTAGAGTTTCAAACTTGGCACGGAGTCATGTGCTTCCCAGAATGAAAGAGGAAAGGAGTGGTCCTTACCTGTTTCCTCCACTTCAGCTCACAAAAGACCCGCTCAAAGCACTCGTGCATGTAGTTAAACTGGGAGAAAGAAGCAAACACAATTGTTATTCAGCCTTTAATACACAAATCAGTCGGCAAAGTAAGAAGAATAAATTGTATTTCTATCCATTGTGTTCGCTTCTCCTTACTGCAGCTTTGATTACATGTGGAAGTAAGTGTGTAGACTATTAAATCACACAATTATTCCGTATGAACTCTTCTAGACTGGTCACTCTAAAACGTTAAATACCAACAAAGTGAATACATAGATACATAAACACAATGAAATGACAAAAAGCAGATCACTCACATATGGAGTGAAGATCTTGACCCAGCGAGGTTTCTTCTCCCCTCTGGCATACTCGAAGCAGAAAGCCATCCCCTCCTCGTCAGTGTCCCAGCGCTGCATCTCCCCCCACTCAAACGCTATCACCTGGTTCTGAGGAAAAGACAGTGGGTGGACACTAGATAAGTCTCGTGCATATGTATGGTTCATCTTAAGGTTTGATTGACAAGTCAATTTGGAGGAAATGCTTTGATCAAATGATGCAGGTATATCCATATTTTTACTGAGACTTAGACACACACTCACCTCCAGCGTGCCGTCCTCCGTGCAGGCGTGCAGCTTGAAGTGATGGATGCTGATCGCTGTGATGACATGTCCCTTCCTCCTGGAGTCGCAGGAGCAGTGTGGGAACGCGACCTCGTTGTAGCCCTCACACGTCCGCAACAGGCTCAGGTACTAAAAGATAAGAAGTATAGAGCATTATAGATCAGTCACTATTACTGGGAGTAACCTGGTTTACCTCAAAGTCAAATTACTCTAAAACCCTAGTTAATGGTAAAAGGTGATTTCCATCTTGATAAACTCTCAATGTTACAGAAAAAATGTGTTTATTTCTAAAATTTAAAGTGGCTGTAGTAAATTATCTGTAATGTATGTAAAAAAAATTAAGTGAAATTTAGTGCAGGCTGTATATTTCATTTATATATATTTATTTGTATAGAAATATGATCTATCTGTACACATAAGAACCCAAAAGTCCAACAGAGGCAGCCTTGTTGTTAAAGTGTCTAATAAAACATTTATTTATCATGTGTTCAGCTTTTCCTTCAAACATACTGGTGGGAAAAAAACATTATATTTCAACTCTGAGACCAAATCTCATCTTCCAAAAGGAATTAGAACATATTTCAAAACACCAGAGCCTGCAGTAAATTATCAGTGGGCTTGGCGAGCCTCCTCAGGACGAGGGTGCACACTATCTCACCTGGAAGAAAAGTCACACTATCTCACCTGGATAAACTGATGACATATTCAAAGTCTAAATGGTAAATAAATAACTTTCTCACTTAAAAAACATATATAAAAACTTAATAAAGGTTAGGTACATACAGGGAAGTCTGATGGCTGGGCAAAGGTATCTACAATGCTGCTATCATTCTGAATCGAGCCCAGCACTCACCATTCCCTTCCCAAAGCCCCTCTGGTGTAGCCTTAATATCTCTGCTTTCATTCTTGTATGTGTTTTGCCCTCACCATATACATAACCTACTGCTTATGAGAATACCAGCTCATTAAAACTGTGTCTCATGCTTGAATGTGCAAAAAGACTCCTACATTTTAATGAACCACTTTGGAAACGGGATTCACAGCTCTGAGTATTAATTTCTTGCCTTTCATTCCTCTACATTCACCTTCCTGTGTCTTTATCATGCAAATCCAGACGTTTTTGTGCAAATTTGGACTTCATCAACAAATAAGCTCACTGAAATACTCACTGATGTAAATGAGGGTTGATTTTATATTCATTTTTCTAAGGTTTCCCTTCAAAAGTTTGGAAATGTGCTCGGTGGCTACATAGTTATGAATTGCACTTTGATTAAATTTTCTACAAACATCAATACATATTCTGACATGTAAAAACTGTGTTATCCCATTCCGTCAATTATTAATAAGTTAAGGTTTGGTGATGGCTCTGGTCAGCAGGCAAAAAGTGCAGTGATCCCAATCCCCTCCCCAAACAAAGACTGGTTTGTTGGACTGACCGTGGCCATCTTGCGCTGCTCTGCCAGTTTCTGCAGCTGGTAGGATTTGTCCTCTGTTTTTATGAATCCCTTCTTCACATCATCCAATGCCTGGTCAGACAGGGGGGGTGGGGTGGATGGTGGGTTAGGGTGGCATGAAGAGATACAACACCATTTACATTTTAGAAGTAGATATTCTGGTTCAAGTTAGTGAGTTCGTCCATTTATAGCATTAAGCCCTTGTAAGTTCAGCTATAATTGATATTCCCATAATAAAAATCAATCAAATGACAATGTGAAAACAAGGTGAGCAGTGATTTCCATTATTTAGACAGGACTGTGACGGCCCACTCTAATTTGTCCTGCCAGTTCCTTAATGAACTGAAAATAATAACATAAAAGATATTTAACGTGGTGTTTTGCTCTCTCTGTCTCCTCTATATTTCTGAAATACTAAAATCGGACTGATCATGGAAAGCATGAGCAGAAATCCTGCCTTGTTTGTTGCCTTGTGGACTGAAAGTTTTTATCGTCTACAGCAGAACTCAGCATGACTGTGAACTGGGCTCATTAGCCAATCACAATAAGCCCCCACCCCCCAGTTTGGCATCAATTATTACAGGTGGTGAACCCAATGCTGGTAAACACAATGCAACATTTAGTGGCATAAGAACCAGATATTTCCCTTTGGAGTTGGTGGACTGAATACTGTTACAATCACCAGGTGGCAGAACCCAGGTATCCATTGCAGGTTTAAATATTCTAGTTGGGCTCGTTGTCTTGTTTCTCAGGAATGTAAGAACTGTGCTGACTTTCCTCGCAGAAATCTTCTTACCACGTCACGTCCGAACCTCACGTGCCTAACAGGCTCCAGGTAGTGACCTTTATTGGTCAGCGGCCAGCCTGAAGGCTGCTGCCACAGCTACGGCTATTTTTAGTGCATTTGCATTAGAGGATTATTTTTTCCACTTCGCACTTATGATTCAAAAATTGTGGCAACTGGCTTCAACTGGCTTTTAGAATATCATGTTACTCTGGCTTCCTAAATAAATCCACAGGAGGTGGCCTTTCACAGCAATGGGCTCTTTGTTTTACATTCATTACGTAATTCGTGGGACTTTGAGATAGTGGCTTAATATTTTGTTTAGGATGTGAGTTGTTAGAATGTCAGTGGCAGATAAGGGTAAACCTTTGTGTCCATAACTGACATCATATTGGGAAAATAGCCTGAGAAAATGGAAATTGTTATTATGGTTGGTCTAATTATCTTTTTAGTAACAAGATTCTATGATTATATTATGTTTTGATTGTATAAAACAACAGATATACACAGATCCTGGATGATTTAACCTATATGTGTTTACACTGATTAAAATGCAAGAGCCATAGCTGGAAGTTTGAGGCCAGCTTAGATGGTTAAAAGTAAGAGAGTAAACTTATTCAGTAAATTTCCATGATAATGGCAGAAATTATTCATTAACAAAAGTGCTCAAATTTCCGACATGTTTAAATTCAGAAAGAAGTATACAAACTATTTGGGGAGACAGAAGAATAAATTAGAAAATTGTGCCCAGCTCCCATCATTTCATGGCAAACGAGATTCAATTATCCTCATTACCTGGTGAAAGCAGTAGTGCAGTGCCAGCGGATTGTCTCTTAGTAACTCCTCCTCCTGGAAGCTGAACAACCATTTGCGGAGCGCCAAGCAAGTCCCCGGCACCGCCGACGTGTAGTTCTGCACGTAAAGCTTGTGGGGAAACTCGTTGGGCGCCAGCTTCCGTACTGTGAGAATAAAAAGGAAGCAGGAGAGGGATATTGATGTGGACAGCGTGGGGGTGGTCTGTTTAGTCATTAAAAAGATAATTCATAATAACCTGTATTAAATTACCCTTGCTGTCCAAATCTGTAGACATACCCTGAGGCCCATTGAATCAAACCAGTGGGATGATGCAGGTCTTTATTTAGACCTGTAGCATCCCATCTTTATTTAGTGGTCATGTGATGAAGTCAGAGTAAAATTTGAAATGAAGCGTGTAAAACATACTCAGTGAATTTTTCCTTTGAAACATCAGAAACATGAAACACACACAAGGTTCTTACCAAAGGTATGGTTGATGACCTCAAAAAGGGCAAAGTAGCTCGCCATAATACTGTCCATTCCAACCTTCAACACTAACGCCTAAAGGAAGAGCAATACAGTCAGTTATGTAAGAAAAACATTGTTTGGGAATTTGTTTTCACACTCCAACTGCAAATGTTGTTTTCTTCCAGTGTAAACATATGTTTGCAGCAATGGAATATCAAGTATTTAGAGTATATTTGACTTTGTAATCCTCTGAGCCACAACAGAAGCTAAAAACTGAATGCAAAGTCCAATTTACACTTTCAAACTATGGGGGCAATAACGTGTAAAAGAAAGGTGAATGACTTGTTTCAGCAGATGTCATGTGACCTCACCTGGTACACCTGGTCTGTGGTGCTGTTCTTGCGGACTCTGACGGAGATGGTGGTCTTGTCTGGCAGGGCTATCCGCAGTTCTACATCTGTCACTCCATTGTAGTTCTGCACAGAGGAGCAAAACATTATGGGGACAAAAGTCGAGCTGCACTAACTCATGTGTGGATTAACTAAAGGTGTGTTTGTGGATTTAAAACAAAAACATAGCAAAAACCAGAAAGTCCTTTTGCTAAGAAGTCCTAATCCTTTAAAGTTTTTCTGTAAGTACAAATAGTTTTAATAGGACTTTATTTGTTTTGCTACAGTAACTTCTCCAAACACTAGTAAGCCTATGTACTTAACTGATGTCCAGATTGGTTGGCAGGGTGGCCGTACAAAGAATGAAACTAAACTGCCATAAGTGTTGTTGAAAGTAGACGGGGGAAGGTTAAATAAATACATTTAAAAAGTAATTTAAGTGCCTACGATTCTCTTGAATGGCCCCATTAGAGTTTCTAAACTGAAAGCTAGCTTGACCTTGCTCTAACTGGGAAAGGCACATCAGATAATGTAATAAACAACAAGTATTGTGGAAGTTATACACCTGAGAAAGTTTTGGAAAATTTGCCGTAAAAAAAAAATCTCAGAAA
Source organism: Hippoglossus stenolepis (assembly GCF_022539355.2). Taxonomy (NCBI): domain Eukaryota; kingdom Metazoa; phylum Chordata; class Actinopteri; order Pleuronectiformes; family Pleuronectidae; genus Hippoglossus; species Hippoglossus stenolepis. The sequence goes on from NC_061499.1 coordinate 7,075,239, forward strand.
GAGATAGATCCAAATCTTGTATTGCTGTTTATTCAGTCGCCACAGTCTTTAGACAGGAAATAATGGGAAACAGTGATATACAAACAGTGTAATAATCAGAGATGCATACCTCGTCTGATTCAGAGAGAAACTCCTGCATGATGTCGCTCTCCCCGATCACCCGCACAGAGCAAACTGGAGACACACAACACAGACAAGGATGAAGAGAAAGAGAGTGGGGGGTGGGGGGTCCACAATAAATTAAATAAACAAAAAGGACGGCTCATTTTGCTTGTATCCTGTGATCAGGTTCACAATATTCTCCATTTAAAAGGGAAAAACTGACCACAGCCAGAGCTCTGACTATTGTCTTTCCTCACAAAATGATTTCAGCACATATACAATTCATCATTCCTTCTTTTGTTATTATTGATATTATGGATATTGGTGGAGGGTCTAAATACAATTTCGTACTTTAACATCAACCTTTGACAATGGAGCTGTAATTCCTCTCGATTGACGTATGGATCAGTAAGAGAAAAGCCTTTTGTCTTTGCTCGAACTGAAGATGAACACAAGCCTTTCTTTACACTAGTGACATTTCCATATCAGCCTACCTCGCTCAAGATATTCCTCCAAGCCTCTACGCCGAGCATCCAGCTGCTGTTCAGAAAGGGAGAAGGGCCATTTCCCTGGAATCTTTGGGAAGATGAAGTTGGAATACTCTCTCTTTAGGTTCTGGTGCAGGATGGCGAACTCCCGGTAGCGCTTTGAGCACAGCTGCCTACCTGACATGTACACATTGTACACCTACAGCCATTGAAGCAAGAACAGAAAGGCTTTAGAGGGAAACATGTTTTATTCACTGTGCGATCATGTATTTTCAACCTATATGGGACAGGTTTTAGGAGCAGCCACGAGGCTATTTCCAGAATGAAAGATGTTTCGGTCACCGTGTCAAATGAGCACTCACCACAAACCTCTCGGAGTGCTGCTCTACATGTTTGTATGTGGGAACGGAAATGGGCACAGCCTGCTTGTCGCTGTAGTCATAGTTTAGTTGGACTTCCTCTCCTCCTTCCAACCCATCGGACTCCTGAGGTGGAACGGAGAGCACAGCCAGAACCAGCTCCTTCTCCCCTGCACGGATCAGGTCCACGACCTGCTTGTGGGTGGCACCTTCCACGCTCACCCCATTACTGGAAGAAATGTGAGAGCAAGAGAACCACAAAGTGAGAAAAGAAAGTGAGATGGGACTTATTAAGAGCCTTTTTCACATGCTCAATTATTAATGTTTCAACATGGCAGATTCTCTAAATATCAAGACAACAGATCGAGTATCCAGAATTGACCACAGCAGAACTTGACCGGATTTTCCGATCAAATATGCAATTGTTAAATTGAAGTGTAGTGTATTTTCTAATACCGCTTCTTAAAATAATTCAAATGGGTAATAACAAATACTGTCCTGATAGCAGTGCCCTTGATTCCCCACGTTAAAATCCAGAGAGTAGTCCGTTTTATGTAAGGTAACCTGAGGCCAACCTGTGGCACTAAAAACTGAGTCGTTGGCCTGATGTCACTGAAGGAATGAAACTGATAGCAGAGACACTTACATTTTATAACGGCTCTGGTAAAGAAATGGCATCTGGGGCAGATTGGTGATGTCACAGTCGATAAGAAATTCACTTAATAAATAATACAGACTTCAGCATCTGTAATAATCATAAAAATGGCACTTGAATCCCTTACCTTCAGCACAACAATATAATAGATTAGTATTAATGGTGCAAATATGTGTCCTTTGTATGTCTTTTTATGTTGTGGCAGTGTTTCATTTTTTGCCATTCATTGACAAACACAATGTTGGGAGGGAGCTGAGTAACCAGGTCAGCTCTAATGTCTCCCTCTCCTTTGGTGCCGTGAGACACCTCCCTCCTTGGCTTTACCGAGGCCAGATGGCACGGGCATCAGGTGTCTCTGTTAATCTTCAAATGAGAAACAGCGGGACGGAAACATGAAAGGAGGGAGTGAGCAGGAGCACAAGCAGAGGTCTGTCAACTCTATATGCCATGTCTCCATCCCTGTGTAAAATGTGTAGGAAAAGTCTGTCGTGAAAAACAAAAGGAAACATCGGGAGATGAGAAGAGCTGGTTTGCGTTGTGAGAAAAGGGATTAAAGTGACTGAGAGCTAAATTTGAGGTGTGAGACCCGGGAAGACGAAGATAAAGGTGTTTCGGTCACGCGACTGTTATCCAATCATCCTTGTGTCAGACAAAACAGAAGCAGAGATGCCGAGCAGACAGGTGTCTCAGTAGCTGATCTGCAACTAGAGATGTTCAGATATCGGTATCAGAACATCTCTAAGAGCAAGAAAGAGGGTTGGTAGCAGGTGAATTTGGCTAAGATTAGAATTAAGCAACATTACACTAAAGTAGGACTGAAACCATTTAGTTATCAGCTATTTCTCGCCTTGATTTATCAGTGAATATACTGTGAAGACGAGAAATAAACAAAATCTCATCATGAGATAAACAAGCTGCTCTTCATTGTTCGCTAGGAGATAAGTTGTGTTTTCAAGGTCATCGAGTTTCAAGGCATCACATTTGGATCAAAGTTGAAATTGTGATAATCATTGAGCAAAACTGATTAACTGAAAAGTAATCAGGTTCACTGATGGCCGACTGACTGATAAGCTTATCACTGATGTGAAGCGTTACAGGACCTTGTAGCATTACTGCCTCCTCTATATACACAGGAGAGCACAGACTTTTTATATCTATTATTTATTTTAAGTTGACTAAGAAATATGTAACATTCTACACAAACTGCACTCAGGCAGTTGTCAGAGTCTAGAAATACAACCCGTTAGCAGCTGAACATGGATGAAGTCAACCCTTTCACTTGGTCATAAAACTTTGAAGCAAAACGCTGACATATGACATACTTCAGGGGATGATGCTTTTGTGTTTTTGCGAAATAGCCCAGCTGGTTAATATATCACATGATAACAACCAGTCCTGTCACGTGACCCAGAGAGCGATTTAGCAGCAAAGTCTAGAGAATGCATAGGTTGGGTAGATGCCGCAGCAACTTAAAATAAGGTCATTGTTCCTTGTTTTCAGTTTCTCTTCTCCATTACATGCTCGGTTTAATAAAGTGCATTGTAATATAGGATCATGTTTTCACTGCACACACTGGGACTGAGCCAGAAAAACACATGGACCTATGAGAAACATATATAACAAGTATATAGGAACTGCACATATTTACTACTAACATATTACTAATTTGCAGTATTTAGCCCTTATTGGTCAGATCACGGATAACAGCCATGGTTTAATGGTGTATTATTAGAAGTCTGAATATATAATAGGAGCTGATGGAGGCTCTATTGAGATGTAATTTCTCTTTTATACAACAACAATAATAAAAGCTTTATTTATATATCACTGCAGGAATCTGCAGGATGCAATGTGACAAGGAGGCCAGACAACCACAGAAAAACTTGAACACATAAAAGCAGTAATATGAATATAATACAATAAAATAAATGGTGAAAAGAAGTCTATAAAAATGGGTTTTAAGAAGTGATTTAAAAGAAGTCACTGACTCTGGGAGTCTTATCTCCTCAGGTAGTTTGTTCCCAAGCCGAGGGGCCGAGGAGCCGAGGGGCCGAGGGGCCGAGGGGGCCGGGGGGGGATCTGATCAGTAGAATCTTAAAATCAATTCTAAACCGGACAGGGAGCCAATGGATAGAAGCAAAAGATCTTGGTGAGGTGATGTTGCCCTTTAAGACCAGTGAGAAGCCAATAGCTGCTGCTAAACGTCTATTACACATCTATTAACGGCGAGAGGAAGTGCAGAACAAGTTATTTCCACCCAGAACTCTTCTGTGGGGGAGTCTGACAGCCCGCCTGACTTTTCCTACTGCTACCAGAAGTCTGTCCGGGATCCAGCCATGTGTGTCACAACCACTCAAGGACACTGATAAAGACATGTAAACAATGAGAGAGATCTAAAAACTGCCCCATGTAAACAACACGGTTGATCAAGAGATGTCTCCTCCAGACATGACACACACAGACACACACACACACACACACACACAGACAGACAGACAGACAGACACACATCCTCCATATGATGTGGAATGTGAGTAGTGGCATCGCACTCTTCTTGCTCCAGGCTCAAAACACACATCCGCACCATTAGACAACACAATGTCAACAAGGCTGTCATGTAGCTTCTCTGCACTAGCTGCACAGGACGTTAGCTACCTGGCTCCTCGGCTAGCTGAAGCTAATCAACATGCACAGGCTGTGGTGTAACTTATGTAAGCTGGTTAGCCTCCTGGTTAAGTCACTAGCGTTAGCATTGGTGAAGCTACATCCCCCCCCCACCACAAACCTGCTCAGACACGCGCAGTTAACCGGGTAAATAACTAGTTGTGCTGCGTAAACGACCCGTTTCGTTGTCATAACACACAAGTGACGTCGCCGTGTAGCCCCGAGGACGGCTAACGTTAACACATGCCTGCCGGAGCGGGCTGCAGCTAGCCTCGCATGCTAGCTCCCAGGCGGACTTACACTTCCAGGATCCGGTCACCCTTAGCTATCCCGGCTCGGTCCGCCGCTCCTCCGGGCAGAACGGCGCTGACATGCTGCAGCGGAGCGTACAGTTCCCCGTTGATGCTCCGGAGCTGCCCTCCTTCGCTGACTTGACCGCGAACGTTGAACCCGTACCCGGACTCCGACTTGACGATCCTCACCGAACGCGGACCCGACGTTACCGTGGTGGCGGTCTGGCCCGCGGTGTCCGCCGCCGCCGCCGCCGCCGCAGCCGAGGAACCGGCGGCCGGACCGTTGCGGGATGCCGAAGGCTGAGCCGACCGAGTTTCATCGCCTCCTACATCCGCCATCTTATCCACAGACCGTACCCCCCCTCCTGTCGGTGTCTTGTGCTGAATTCAAAACAACACTCGGGCTCTGTCCCTCGGTCACGTCAGCTCCACAGACCCGCTCTGTTGTTGATGACCCGCCCCCAGGAAGCGTCACGAGACCCGGCCACTCAACGTGACCTCCCGGGGGCGGCACCGGGACTCAGGTCTTCTCTTTTTTAAAAACCTTCTAATCTGTCATCTTGTCTCTGATGAGTATTTATCAACTGTATCATCATCAGATCTGTTCACGTGACAGTGGAGGAACAGCTCCATTGATCTGAGTGGGTTGTTAATTACTTTATTCTAGTTCTTTAATCTGAAAGCATCTTGTCAACATGTTGTACAAACGCAGCAAAACAGAGTAAATTAAACACATAAGAAATAAGTAATAATCAAAGTCGTACAGAAGTTTATAGAAAAACACGAAAATATTATGAGGAACAACAGCAACAACCATAAAAATGATAATTTTTGATTACCAGAAAATCAGTTTCTCTCGAACACTCACTTTCATCAAAGAAATCATTCATCACTGAGACACTTTGACACTTAAACTCCACGTGGAAAATGACAGACTAATTGTACATATTCCAAAATCCCTCCCCTGGTGCTTATTGTATCCCCCCACCATATTTTTCTTATTTTATACTTCCACAAATACACCACAGCAAATTCCTTGTATCCGTAAACCTGCTTGGCTATAAAAGCCGATTCTGATATTTCATAATTATAGGTTCTCAAAGGTTTCAGCCAATTGTAGCTTTAGTTTATTTTTTTGCTTCCCCGAGTCTCTCAACCTATTCTTGTCACACTCACTGATTTGCTGCCCCGTGACAACATTTAAAGCTGATGCCAACCACTGATATTATTGTGCCTTGTGTGAAATTATGCAACACGTGGTGGTGAGTGTTGATGTTGATTAAAGTTGGAGTAATCTGTGAAATTACCTCCTCTGTATTCGCTCAAAATGAAACTTGTAGGTTAGCTGTTAAAAATAATCTTGGTCGTAAAGCTTATCACTGCTGCAGAACACAATGTTCCCAATGTGGATGCTTCCAAAGAAATTAAATGAAAGCTTATATATATATATATATATATATATATAATACTTTATTTGTAAGACAGGAAGCGTTTTATTTCTTGTTTTAAAAGCTGCCTGTGCTTGTGATAAATGTATCATATACTAAAATATGAGCAACTAGGGCCGGGCAATAAAGCAATATCAATGATATGATTATTGCAATATAATTTTCATCAATAGCAATATAACAAAGGTTGAACATTAATGTGCTGCTTGTGCATGGTGGAAGCACAGTGATCCACCTCTTACTTGTTAAATCAAGTGTTTACCATTCCCTGATCATAAACAAGAGTTTAAAACCACAACCTTTCGAGCAAAAATCAGTGTTTGAACTTAATAATTTGACATTTAAAACATGATGTAAATGATGCTGTTTCAAGTTGGAATTTTTTCATAGTGGTGAGTAGATAATGAGTGAATTCACATTTTGGGGTGAACTATCCCTGTAAACTTTGTACATCCCTCCTGTCATATCCTACGGTTGTGCTGTTCCTACACTGACGTAAATCCAGTTGTATGAGTTAAAGACTTGGAGACAGAATGACTGAAAGCGTTTAGGTCAGACCTCATAAACCTGCTCAGATTGTGGTGCTGACCTGTTTGTGCAACCGTCCAATATAAGCACACGCAGTAACAAAGTTCACAACTCAGAGTTTCAAAGAAGAAAAAGAAACATTTATTTCATTTTGCATTATGACATACTTTTGAAATATTTTTTTTTTACGTTAGTGCCTTCAAGCAGTAGTAAATATTTATTCTTTTATCAGAACAGCTTGCTAGAGAAACCTTTTTCACAGAAAGGCACCTCTCTGTGTTGGCCTCCAGGTGGCGCTCGGGTCCCTATTTCTTCCTGTTCACGAAGAACTCGTGGCACAGCTGGGTGAGGCTGCACACCAGGGCCACATACTCCCTGAAGTCAACTTTGTTGTCCTTGTTTGCATCCAGTTCCTTGAAGATTTTATCAACTGCGGCCTGGTCACTGGTTTTCTGCGGGTGAGAATAAATGTCAGGAAACATGTTGCTTCTGGAAGACATTAGTTGTAGTGAAGTTCTCAGTATCGCCCCCTACTGGTCATAAAACAGGGATGGATTATCGCTGGACTCTCAGAAATCACTCACCCCCAGCATTTCTTTGAGTTCATTCTCAAGCAGGTCTTTCAGCTCGCCCCTACTCAGGTAGAGGTCGTCCCCCTCTTTGCCAGAGTATCTATGAAAGGCGCTGATGAGGTGGACCATGGCTTGCTGGACTTCAGACATGATGACACCTGGTTCAAGAGGACAGAAATACGTTATGTCTCTGTGAAGATTGCACTGTCAGCTCAGATTATTATATGTCCTCAGAATGGACCCAACAGGAGAACCGTGATCTCGTTCAAAGCTCCTGTTGCTCCATCTAGAGGTCGAGTCCAGACCTGTTCTCTTTCACCCACACAAATTAAAATGGATCATGAGATATTGTGGTCCAATTTGATTTGCTAACAGAGAGCGCTGTTTATTTCCATAGCTGGAGGGAGTGTTGGCAGGGGGAGAGGAATGCAGGAAATGAACAGATCGTTTGAGTTAAGATACTTTTTCCAAAGTCTGCTTCACTATTATGCCAGTACTCCCTTTTCCTCCTGCTACAACATTAGTGGCTCTATATCTATATGTATAAATGATATGGAATGCATGCTAGTTTCCTTTGTTGACATCATTGCTTTTGTCTCTGCCAGTGTTTTTCCCCTGACTTTTCCATGGGGCTGGATAAAAATAAACCCTGAGTTTCCACCAGGGGCCGAACCACATTTATTTGCCTATGTCAACGGTCTCTATCACAGAATCTCTGGCGAGTGACACAGGACATTGTTATGGCAACAGTTGATTCTCTCCAGGTAACTACCTTGAACTAGGTAAAGAAGCAGGTCTAGACTTGATTAAAGTCCCTGTGGTGATGTAGGACATCTGTTTTCTTCATGCCTGAAAAGTGTTTTGTTTTTTCCACAGACTCCACGAACCCAAGAGAATCAGTTCTGGTTGCAGTTCTGACTCACACTGTGCTGCTTTGTCTCCAGGGAAGGACTTGTGGCATTGGAGGTTTTTTTAAACAGATGGGAGTTGTGGAGGAAGACAAACTGCGCCACTGTTCAGATGTTTGATTTGGTTGCAACTAAAGCATTTGCAATCAAAATGCAACAAGGTTCTGAACGTGCAATGCAACAGTTAAAGGACATTTGAAGCCAAGTAACTGCCACTGAAGCCAAAATGAGCCGTGTCTGTTGCATCGTTCCAAAGACGAGGAGTCATAGCTCAAAAGTATTCACGGAGCTGGTAGTTAATGGATTTTAGAATTTCACACAAATAACCAACAAAACAACAATCAAAAGAACATTGTTTAGATTTTCTACTCACCGAGTTTGAGGTTTATGGAGATTGGAGAGTGAAAATCAGTCTTGGAGGCGCTGGAGTGATGAGGAAATGGAAGCAGAGGAGGTTTTATACATCACCACACCCATCGTCCCTCCCTCCATGGTGCTCCATAAGGTCCCTCTCATCCTCAACCACACCCCAGCCCCTGGTGTCCTGTGACACGTCTTCTCTGTTAGAAACAATTGTTGCTTGGAAATCATCAACAGATGATGTTTATGTCAATTGTTAGGGAAACTCATATGAATCATTTTTATTTATGTTAACAACAGAACTGCATCTCATGTGTGCATTCGGGAAGGAAATGCCTCAATAAAAAGTATATTGTAGTTTATCACAGTAACTTCATCGATGTTTTGATCTCAGGATCATTTGAATCTAAAATTAGTGCGGTTAGCACAGCTGACTGTGGAATAAAGAGCAGCAGTGTAATGCAACATTAAGGCTGACTTTCTTCAAAGCACATATTTTTCAATGCTTGTTACAGTGGCAATAAAACTTCATATAACAGTCTGAAAACGTTTTTTATGTTCTTTAGTGGAATGCATTTGAGGAGTTTTATTTTTATTTTATTGAAATAGATATTATTTCTATGTTTTAAAACTTTTTGTTATGTTATACTTTATTTAGGTTTTTATAGCATTGCTCTTACTGCTGACCTGTCCTCTTGTTTTCATTGTACAGTTGACTGTGTGGTAACGTACATATGACAATAAACTTGAAACTTGAGTTATAGATTTAATATTTACTTTTCGTTACTGGGAACGTTACAGCTTGCAGCTGTTCATTCTTTATTCATTCTTTTTATCCTTGACCTTTGAAAACCAGGGAGGTCATGAGACAACAAACCACAAAAAATTAAGGTTAAGTTTCCTCCTAAGAACCTATTATTGTTATATTTACTTATCAACACAGGGCTTGAATCATGACCTCACCTGCACATATTCGTTTTTCAGTTTGCAGTGTTGTCATATACATTATCTGTGTGCAACAAACCCGATATAAAATGTTCTTCCTTATTTTAAGACTGCTTTACCACATAAGCAGTTATGCATGTTGGTTTTAAATCAAATGCATTGTTTTTCACAGTTTTGTTTTACAAGACATTTCAATTATATGTTGTGCCAACTAATTCCTGGTGTTTTGTGTGTATAACGGCCTTTTCTGCTATTTCTTTATTGGATTGTTTGTGATAAACAGGATTCTGAAATAAAAACCGTTAGGCCTGGTGACTCAGTGAGCCTGGATTGTTGCGGTCGTCAGTGGGTCCCATCCTCCTTGCAATTTTGTGGTCGAGGCTGTGACTCACAGTCATGTCCGTGACGCGAGTGAATCATGCTGCAGAGACCTGAAATAAGAGAGGACAAAAATCAACACTGGCGACTCTGTGTGTATGTTTACTTGTGTGTGTGTGTGTGTGTGTGTGTGTGTGTGTGTGCTCTCCTCTTTGCTCAGGGTGCTGTTACTCTGGTCTCTAATTAACAACTTTAAATTAAAGTACAGATCATAGATGACCACCATTCATGTTTTCTATGAACAGACTTTGTAGTGCAAACACAATTTGAGATTTGTTTTTCCATTGCACTACTTTTTTCATTGTGTGGAAATGAAACTCCTTCCGTCGTCCTCCTTCAGCTTCCTCAATAACACAGAGAAGGCATCTCCATGGAGACCACAAACCTTATTATTTCCTGCTGTGATTCACATGAGACTGTTTACAGTATACAGCTGCAGCGGATTTAACAACGGATCAAATATCCAAGTCCAATAATTAGGGACACAACTACACCATCTAGTGGTGAAGCAGACACACAGCAGTCTGCCCTCCCAGAAAATAATTCCTCTGAAGATTTTGACGAAAAAAACAATTGTTAGAGTTGCTAATTTAAATATATATATTTAATATTTGTTAAAACATTTACACATATATACTTTTTACGTGTACTTGCAATTCATACCACTTATCCTATAGGGTCAAGGGGGAAGCCGGAGCCATAATGATAATATATCGTAATTATAATACTAATCCTGAAGGTTTTTCATATCCTTTAAGCTGTGAATATACTGTATCTGTTATCTCACATCCAAGCAACAGCAAAAGAGAAACAAATAAAAGGACATGACGCACTCCAACATTTTTTTAATGTAGTCAGATGACAGATCCAATGGAAACAGCTACAAGCCTCCCATTCAGGGCTGATGTGTTCAGAACATTGGCGCAGAATGTCCACTGAGAGGGGCTGTTCCGTCCGTCTGCACATGTCCAAGGAAGGTGTGGTGTGGGTTGGCGAATGTGTGCTTATCTTGGAATTTAAATCAGTACACGTCTCTGCTAGTAACGACTTGAGAAACGGATGCAGCAGTAATCATGTGGTGACAGAGGTCTTGATCACAGTATTAGTAGGTGTGCTCACTAAGGGAGCAGGTTTTGGCCCTTTCATTGTCGTCACAGCTCAACGCCTGGTCTCTTGCTTCATGCTTCGAGAAATGAATTCATCTAATCAAATAATGCTTGTGTTGTTTTAGGCTACATGACAAACACGCAGCATATATATCTACTGTGTGAATCATACTTCTGTGAATGCTGTGAATAGAGAAGCTGCACAAGAGGGGTATTGAGAAAACAGTCAGCAAAAGTAGGAATTCCCGGCTCTGTACTCATGGGTCACATGGGCGTGGTGCTTGTGTAAAGTGGGGGCTGAATACAAACTGCGCACACACAAACACACACACACACACACACACACACACACACACACACACACACACACACACACACACACACACACACACACACACAGGTTTGCAAAGCTATCCATTTTAGGACTTTGCATTGATCTCTATTCATTGTAGACAGCCGAACCCTAACCTTAACCTAACCACAGTTCACATCTTACCCCTGACCTCAGAAATTAAGTTTTGCCTCGTCTGGTCCTCACAAGAATAGTGTTTATACTGGAAAAAGGTCTTAAAGAGGTAGTGAAAACAAGTACAGTGTGTTGTAGCCTAGCAACTTGTCTGTTTGCCCTGTTACCATGAACATTGGTCAGCCACAAACTCAGACTCTGCCCAAGGATGTGTGCAGAAGGCTCATGAGACTCATGAGACTTTGTATGCCCTGAGCTTTGCCTCATAGGCAGCCCTTCCACAGGCAGTGGAAAGTCTGCCTACTTGATTGGCAGGTGATCAACCAGAATCCAACCCTTTACATCTGGCATGGAGGCATTTGATTGGTTCAGCTCAGTGGGCGTCAGCCTGAGGAGAAGTGCTGCCTGCAAGACTTTATTTTAGAGCAAAATGAGTCATATTGCAGCGCAGAGAGTTAGGAGGCGTGTGTGGGGGGGGCCTTTCTCCTGTTCCTCTCTCTGGTGTTATCCAACTTTCCGCCGACATGAAACACAATGAAAAGAATTTAGTGGAAAAAATAACAGAGTGGTGATCCTGATGCCCTGTGACTCAGACGCTCCACTTTTATTCGTCCTGCTCGAATGGCCCAAACTATAACGCAGCAAACTTTTACTCAGTTAGCACCAAGACACCTAATCTATCTGTTTATGTGTCTATCAAGTTATGACATCACCTTCACAGAGAGGTGTGTGCACATCTAGAACATTCTGCAGATTCCTCAGAGCGGTGATAAGCGGGGGCTTTATCGAACAGAGAGGGAGAGGTCTGTCTTACTGTTCATACAATGGAAGTCATAAAATACAGGTGGGAATCACATCATCACACTCAGTGTTGTCTATACACTATGTAAGTACGAGATGATCTCTGTGATGAGATTCACCCGGGAGGGAAATCAACACAAAACAAAGGTTGGGAAAGAGCTATAATGCAGCTTAGTGTCCATTTTTTTACATTTATTTAAACTGAGAAGAGACACGTGGCTTCATATTCAGAGAAATATGTTCAAAGACAAACACATCAGCCCAACAGACAAAAGACACAAGAGGTTTGAAAATGTTCAGCATATTTAATGGACAAAAATATCGTTACAAAAACTGAGATGCTTTTTGTGGCTTCTTCTCCTCTCGCCCTTTTACTTCTTCGTCTTCTTGCACATGTGCGACTGGTAGCACTGCTCACAGGCAATGGAAAGTCCGACAACCAGAGAAACAAACTCCTCAAAGTCCACCTGGCCGTCGCCGTTGGTGTCCAGGTCCTTCATGATCTTGTCGACAGCAGCGGGGTCCTTCTGACTCTGGAGGGGGGCATCAACGAGAAAACAGCAATGAAGGGATATGATAACAAAGGAATGCGTTAGAATCTTGAACACCGTCGGTCGTCTCTCTCACCTTAAGGAAGTTGGACAGCTCGTTTTCCATCAACTCTCTGAGCTCTCGCCGGTTCAGTGTGGTGGTATTTTTTTCCTTTGAGGCGTAACGGTGGAACACTTTGATGAGTGACTCCATCGCTGTTTCCAGTTCTGAAGGCATGGTTTCTGAAGGGTCTTTAGGCTGAAAAAACAAGTTGAAATAAAGTGGAGGTGATGATCAGGATCACTGATGGCATACAGTTAACCTTCAATGGCCAATCTTAAAAACAAGACCTCAGGGAACTTTGGAAAATGACTGACGGCTGATTGAAAAAAAAACTTGTTTTAGCCTAAACTTTCTCAAATGACTCTCAGAGAGGAAAGTGTTCTCTGATGAAGTAAATTAAATACAATTTTAACTTGTTTATGTGTGGATTTGTTTGATTCTTTGTCTTTTGCTCCGTCCTGTTGGGGGAAAAAGGAGTGCTCCATTGTTTTTGATGCATGAAGGGGAAGCACAATACTTTGCCCTCACCCTTCCCACTGCATGAGTAATGCTCAGCAGAGACTGAGATAAGACCTGTTATTAAGTTGTTAGAAAAAGGCCCGGATAACCACAGCAGTACTGACACACGATTTAAAAAAACCAACCGCAAATCACTGTGTCTCGTTTCTGTAGAGTTTAACTTGTTAAAAAGAAGCGAGAGAATGGGAGTGGAGAACTTTAGAAAAATAAAATTCCTCAAAAATGTGAAGTTTGATGCAGAAAATGATTCAGTCCAACCACGCCCTTAGGGTAGATGGACTAACAGAACAACAAGGAGTGTGTTCACTAGAGTCCAATAAAGTAAAACTGGAGAAAATAAGATTTGTATCCAATGAGCGATTAATGTATTATCCTACTGTTTGAATCGTATACATATCTTATAGCAATTATTAGATAAAGTTAGTGTTAGCCTCATGCAAGAATCTTATACATATCTTATAATATTCTTAGATAGCATTTGTCCTAAAGTCCTTAAAAAGAAGTCGGTGTGAGTTGAAATCTGAAAAAAAAAACTAAGAATGAATTCCACAGATGGGAAATGTTTCCCTTTAGAAAACTTGAGACTGGTGGACACGGATAACTAGTGCAACACATTCCTTCCACAAACTAACTGTCCCTGAAAGCATTTCAGTGTTTATGAAAATCCTCTGAAAGCATCGGAGCTCAGAGAGGAGCAGCAGTGTTAGATCTTACCGTGCAGAGCTGGGACGTGGTCACTCAAGAGGAGGTGGGAATGTAAAGAAGTTTGGAAAGTTAAGCAATGAATTTATAGTGAGGCGACGCCCAGACTGCAGTGTGTGAGTGTGTGTGTGTGAGTCTGAGTGTGAGTCAGACTCAGATACGAACGGTTCGCTCTGACTGTAACGGTGTTGGGCGGCAACAACACAAACAGCAAAGTATTAACTTAAGAACAGTGTAGATTTACTATTCTAATAAAAATGTGTGATTTATAAAATTACGTAATTGAGTAAACTTGGGATTTTAGCTAATGAATAATCAAAGAGGGGGATTTATCATAAGAGAAGAGTGGGGGAGTGAGTGGGAGACAATGTGGGAAAGTCAATCAACAGCATTTTAACACACAATACGAGAGGACTTCACTAATCAGCAGCTATTGTCCCTCATTGAGTGATTAACGACACATGTGATCAAAGGATTTACACCAAAACAGAACACAATACATTTCTTATGAAAGTTGCAATGAGAGATTTTAATTATCGATATGATTTTAATTTATTATTTTATGTTTTCTGAATCGATGGAGGCTGCTTCAGTACTTTAGTTACATCATATATACTTTACTGACACTGTCCATTATAATAGAGCCTGAAATAAACAAATTACATTCCAGAACATTCTCCTCCATTTTGACAATGATTTGGAAATCGACAAAAGATGTTGAAATGAAAGAATATTCGTTTTGGGGACATTTTATTTTTTTACTATTATCATTAAATACATGTTCTTCTTTGTTTCACTCATTCTGTTCAACTCTCTGGTGGAGCGCCATCTTGTGGTGAAAACATGGCATTACAACCTGACTGTGTGTCAACCTTGAGAAAAGACAAGTGCATATTTGAATATAAAAGCTACAAGTGTCCTTCGTCTGCTTTGTTTATTAATGTCAAGAGCACGTGTAGTGACAGATGGGACAGATTTCTATTGGATTTGATGTGTGTAAAGTGAAGCACTTATATTTGTGTGCTGCAGCTATGATGTAATTATGTGTATATACTTATACACAGACCTGTCCCATAATTTTCTTGTTAGAGCATTTGATTATGCTGTGTCTTTTATGCAATTATCAATACGTTTCTACTGTAATTGATTGAATTCGATTGAGCCCTATATATGCGACGCCATGTGGAATTGACTGGTATTACACATGATGCTCTGCATGCATAATAAACACAACTGGCTGCACACACAGATTATTATTATTACCAGAACACAACAAAAATTAACTTGTTAACTTGTTGTTGCTACAGAGTTGGGAGTTTGATGTATTGTACTTAAATATTTAGGTACTTGTACATAATTTGAGTATTTT
This sequence comes from Hippoglossus stenolepis, assembly GCF_022539355.2. NCBI lineage: Eukaryota > Metazoa > Chordata > Actinopteri > Pleuronectiformes > Pleuronectidae > Hippoglossus > Hippoglossus stenolepis. The sequence goes on from NC_061499.1 coordinate 7,090,496, forward strand.
CATTTGAAGCTACTTCATACTTCTACTAGAAAATGTACTTTTTTCCATTTACTTATTCTCTGAGTCTGACTTTTTGATACATTATATAATAAGATGCATTGTCAAAGATCAAACAACCCAAAAGTACATAAAGTTGTCAGAAGAGCTTCTACCTGTTACTATCATTCAGTGATACAATACAATCAATAAAATCACAATCTGCTGTCAGGAGTCTTGTGCTTCTTCTCAACCCAGAACAGATTTATTGCCAAAACCAGGCTTCTATCTTTGAAGTCGGATTAGATCCAGGTAAGATCAATCAAACCCAAGAGCCAAAGCTTCAGGTTCACCAGATAGAGGAAGAAATGTAAGTTACACCTGGAACATGTTACTGGAGCTGTAGCAGCCTGACGTTCTCCTTTCTTCTGCCTCCATGCAGCCTATGAATCACTATAAACGGCTGCTGATGTCGGTCTGCGTTACATTCTGCCTGGAGATCCACGTTTCCTCTCTGATGGAAGACTCAGATCGCTTCTCCCATCCGATGACATCAATCTGTCACCCTGCTGTGTGTCTGTGTGTGTGTGCCACATAATTTGAACGCATCCGGTGCGTGATGGTAAGGGTGGGGGGCGGGTTGTCTGGGTGAGGAACACAGCTACAGGCATCTGTTAATATTCAGCGTGGACACACTGACATTCACATCACATTTATCCATCTGCGCCTTCTTCTCTGTATTTTTATTCCCAGAAGCTGATGTTTATCAGCCCCTTTTTTCCTCCCCCCGTGCGTAAAAATGGGTAAAGATGGATAAACCGACCGATCCTTATTATCTAGCGGATCAAAGCTGCACATTTTCGGAGTTATTAATATGTTCCTCATGGCCTGTGGCCTAGATACGTCTCGGTTTGTATCCAGATGATGAAAACGGGGGAGCTGTTTTCTTAAAATGGCAGAGATGGATTTAAAAACAGTCACGTCGACGATGGAAGCTTTGGTTCGAATCAGTGTGAGTACAACGTGTTTTTTCTCTGTTGTCGCTGTGCATAGACTACACATCTAAAATAGACCTTTATGGTCATAATGGCTGCATCCTGTATTTTTAAGCGGAGAACGGCATTAACGGTGTGTGGATGTAACGTCTCCGGGTTTCACGTTCCGGAAAAGAAGGGCCTATATTCCGGCTATTTTTTAAATTCTGCACCCAGAATAAAGAGATAGTAAAAACAAACGGAATAGGCTTTGATATAAATACCGATTTAAATACTGGCTATCCCCTACCCTTGGTGTAGAAAATGAATGGTTGTGTTTCCTGGTGTAATGGAGGTCCAGCATGGAGCGCCTCTTTCAGTGGGCTACACCAGAGGCGAGCAAAAATCATCTGCTCTCTTTGATTAGATACACGAGGGTGTTTTGAAGTGTTATAAATTAATAAAGCATTAAAGAAGCAGACTTGAAATCACAGGTTTTTAGTTTTTTTGTTCTTCTTTTCACTGGATGCTCGTTTCCATGGAGACGGGATGCAGGAGCTTTGGCTGCTGGTGCTGATGCAGGGAGGGAGGAGACGTGTGTGTGTGTGTGTGTGGATTCGTGCGTAAAAAGCATCGGTCGTTATTTGGTGAAGTGATATGAATAATTGGCAGAGGTGGTGTGTGGTGGGGTCGACTACAGGTTTCCACTCGCGCACATGCACCAGAGCAGCTTCTCTTCATGCTGCTGCTTTCACAGGGAGGGAGGAGGGGGTGGCTAAAAACCCCTCCCATCGTTTTTTTTTTTTCCTCATCCAAGAGGCAGCGCTCTCTTGATGCTGGGGAAACGTGCACGTAGTCTGCTCTGCTGCCATGGCGCCCAGATTCCAGGTGAAGGTAAGGATGCGCTGTCCGCTGCGGCGCGTTTTTACGCCGGCCTCGGCTTTTAGCAGTGCGCAACCACCCGGTTTCAGACGCATAACGCGGGCCTGCAGTGCGCGGTGGTGTTTGCAGTTTGCTGGAGGTGCAGTTGTCGCCTGAATTTGCGACAGGAGGAGGAAAAAGACAGGCCGGAGTTGACATTGGAGAATGACACAGAGGGAGCAGCCTCATGCAGCCCCACTGGGAAACTGGGTTATTGAATATAACGTGCCTATGTAAACTGGGAAGACATTGCTTGTTCGCTCAATTACCTTGTGTGTATCAGTCTCATCATTCTGCTGCATTAGGTGCGAGTTCTTCTCCTTCTGAAATTGAGATGCAGCGATTTTACTGTGCATGATCTCGTGCACATTATCCTGATTCTGCAAAGCCCCATGCAGAGCCAGTGGTGGTCTGTGTTGCTGATGCTGCATCACTTCACATCACATCACAGCAGTGACAGAATCTCCAAATCCCCTCTGCAGCACAGTCTGTCACTTTGTCTCATCCGGGTTTCTGAAGTCAACTCATTGTGTCAGAGGTGCTGCAACAGTTTAGGTTTCAGGTTGAGGTTGTGTGTCAAGGGCACAAAATAAAACAATATGTCAAACTGTCAAAAATCAATAAGAAATGTAACTTGTAACTGCACTGGGAAATATTGGCTCAACACAAAATCTGAATGCACACTCGAAGAAATTTGAGTGGTTTCACCATCTTGTTTCTCTGTGACATACAGAAGTTGTAGTTGTGAAGTCACAGGCTTCTGCAACAGCCACTGTGTCCTCTCCTGTCAAACCCGTGTCCTTGAGCGGGGCAGGGACACGCTAGCTGCTCTCGAGTCGCAGCCTTTGACTCGTCCCATCAGCTCTGACCCCTGTGGTTACATAAAGGGAAGGCGCTGGTTCAGCATTGAGGTAAAAAAAACTAACTCACCATCATCAAACTGTGCTAACTGATTAATGTCCTGTTTCATGACAATACATCGCACCAACTTTACATTCAACAGAGCATGAATAGAGCTGAGTATGAGATCTTTGTTTGTGTGTCTTTCAGTTTAAGAGGAGGACTTATCGATTCAGATTTTGTAATGCTGCTCAAATCCCCGTGCTTGCACTCACATAGTACCTGCTTGTGCTCAGATTTGCTCTGCTTGTGCTCAAACTGTGCGCTTGCACTCAGACGTTTTGTATTTGCAGAGGAAATCTAAGCACAAGGAGGGTCTAACTGAGGTTTTGAGTGAGAACTTGAAGTCAATAAATCCTGCTCTCAAACTGAAAGACCACACTCTTAAAGAAAGATTGGAACCCCCCCCCCATACGGATGTTGCAGTGTGGTGATGGAAGGGATGGACTATGTGCAGTGGTTGAATAATTAACGTCTTTATCTATATTTAAGAAGTCTGATGCGTGCTGTCAAGTTGTCCGAGACACGTTTTCCCTTTGCCCCGTCCCTCTCTCTCAATTCATCTCTTCTATGACCCTGAATCTATAGTTCAGCAGTAAGTAGGCTGGATAGGGACCTCTGTACTTTTCTGGTTCTGTTGAGCTCAAAACCTTCGAGTTCTTGGCTTTAAGTGCCTGGTCAGATTGAATATTCTTTAATTAGAGGGATTCAGATTAAAATCACCAATTTCCCAGGGCATAATGCAAGATAAAAAAAAAAACGGCATATTTAAGGGACTCATATCTATGAGTGTGTGCACTTTGGTGTGGCTTAATTCAATTTAAGGGGACTCGTATGGAGGTATGCACTCAGCTGACATTTGCATAGGAGGTAAAATGTGGTTTAGTCTAACTTTGTCTCCTCTTTTCCTCCCACAGTCTAACATGAGGAGCCTGGAGCAAGAGCTGCATTGTCCCGTGTGTAAGGACATCGTCAAACAGCCCGTGGTCCTGCCATGCCAGCACAGCGTCTGCCTCATGTGTGCCTCCGAGGTGTTGGTGGCAAGTGGCTACCCGCTTCCCGAGCTTCCCCCAGAGCCCAACTCCCCAGCCTCCACACCCAACACCCGCTCGCCCCGCCAGGCACGCCGGCCTACGCCTAAAGCTGAGCAGCGACCCATTGACCGCGTGCTGCGATCAGGTGAGGTCACAGGCGGAGATATCTGAACCTTGGGTTGATTAAACATGCTAACCCATGCTATTAAAAAGCATTTTTTGTTGTGACTGCATTGAGTTTTAATTTGGATTTTAAAACATCATTTTCTGTCATTTCCTGTCTGCCTCTGCTCATAACTTGCTTTCCTTATCCTTGGATTAAGGTCCCCACCCACCGTCGCCATCCATGCCTCGGTCTCCGGGATACGGGACGCATGGAGGGCGACGCCGCAAGGAGGGCCCAGCCCTGGTGATGATGTTCCCCTGTGTCCCCTGCGGCCGGGACGTGGAGCTGGGAGAGAAGGGTCTCACCGACTGTCTGCGCAACCTCACTTTGGAGCGTATAGTTGAGAGGTGGGTACCGCACACACACATACACAAAGGCACGCACGCACACACACACACACACGCACACACACACACACACACACACACACACACAGCAGTATTGACAGTGCTGATGATGTTTGGGGCCAAATTACTTGATCCAAACACCAGAAGGTGTGAGTTCAGTCCTGAGCTGAGTTGCTCATTAATCCTGCAGAGCATGCACTGCAACACACTGTAGCTAAACCCGCTGACTGTGCATTTCCCCTGTCTTGTAGCTTTGTGGTCACTTTATCACCTATTCAATACTGTTTGTCTCATTCTTTCACACTGGACATTTTGCCCTCTTGTGTTATACATTTTCACACCATTACATTTGGCTTTTTACATATTTTTCCTCATGAAACATTTCAATTTATACTCTTTTGCTGTTTTTGTTTCCAAAAATATGTTTAGCAGTCCTCTCCTGATAAAATAAGTAATTTAATCACAGCTGCATGTCTAAAGAAAAAATTATATTTGTGTTATTTCTTCCTCCACCAGATACAGACACACAGTAAGCCTGGGCAGCGTGGCCGTGATGTGCCAGTTCTGTAAGCCTCCTCAGGCTCTGGAGGCCACGAAGGGCTGCGCCGACTGCAGGTCCAATTTCTGCAACGAGTGTTTCAAGCTGTATCACCCATGGGGGACGCCACGGGCACAGCACGAGCACATCCAGCCTACACTCAACTTCAGACCAAAGGTTAGACAGGGAGGCACTCACTGTTCATCCACATGAATAATGGGATGAGAGACATTTTATTTTACAATAAAAAAGAATCTGAAAAGGCACTATTTACAAAAGTTATAACTATTAACTTTATTCATTATTAAATTTACCTATACTAAGGTTTTTATAGATGTAGGCGACTGTGTAGTCCATAAAAAAAGTCATTATCATTGTCATTATTATTATTAGGCAATATAACATCAGCAAAACATGCAACATTCGTGCACGTTGAACCTGTCTCTCCTCCTCAGGTTCTGACTTGTCCGGAGCACGACCAGGAGAAGCTGCACTTCTACTGTCGGACGTGTCAGCGGCTGCTCTGCCCTCTCTGCAAACTGCGCCGCATCCACACCGGACACAAAGTTCTCCCTGTGGTCCAGGCTTACCAAGCCCTGAAGGTACGACGCTCAACCAAACTCGTTTTCACTCAATATCCTGCAAAATGAATAAAACGCATAAATAAAATGTGAGATTGAAGTTCGTAGTCATATGAATGATCCATAGGAAAATCTTTGCAGCTTTCAGTGTATCGGAGACAAACAGTCGAGATCAGAGATTGTAGATCAGTAAAGTACAATGGTTCAATGCAGAGTTCATGTAATGATGTGTGTGACAATTAAGCTGTCTGCTGTGTACTTGTCGTTTGACAGGAGAAGATTACAAAAGAGATGAACTACATTCTGTCCAACCAGGACACAGTTCTGGCTCAGATTACCCAGCTGGAGAGCGGCATCACCCAGACCGAGGTGATTAATACTTATAGGGCTGACGAAATGTTGATGAACGTGGAGGTGACACCAGTCATCAGAAAGATATACACAAATTACAGAGGTTCCTGTCTGTTGATTTACACCAGTCACCCTTTGTGTCAAACTAAATTTCAGTAACTTGGAGAGATCATCACAAAAAAATCCTTGCTCTGCACATTTTTATTAAACCCAGATGAACTCTAAATTTGATGCCTTCCTGATTTGGTTCAGGAGTTTCGAGTAATCCTTGTAACTGACAAGCAAACTAGATTGGCACAAACCTCCACCAAGGCCAAACAGTCCCCTTAGATTCAATCAAGCTACATGAAATTACACACTCACAGAAATCATACCAATCACCATAGTTCCCAAAACAGGCCTGATGATTTCCATTAAGATCCATGAAATATTCCCTCGGAAATGGGTGAAAATGTTAAAAACAACATCTTACTTGCTTATGTCTGGTTGACCCATCAGTCCACATTTGTGCCAAACCTTCATGACGCCATGTTCAATCCTTCCACCAAGTTTCGTGGAAATCCATTCAGTTGGTTTCATGTCATCGTGACAAACATAAAACTAAACAGCCATCAAACAAACTAACGGGGAGCGGTGAAAACACAACCTCCTTGGCAGAGATAATTCATTTCATCTGTTTCGGTGCACTTCAAACACTGAATGTTTTGGCGAATCTTCTCACAGAAAAAAGCCTCGAATGAATCAACATCACTCAAGTGCATCAGTTAGCCTCCGCTGGCTGTTACAGTCCTCAGATGCTTGAGCTCCGTCCGTCTGTGTCATTCATCACCAGGTAAACAGCGTGTCCGCCCGAGAGCAGCTGGCTCAGAGCATCAGGGATCTGACCGCCGCTCTGGCTGAGCGCCACGCTTCCCTCACCCAGGCTCTGGAGATGGCCCGGCAGAAACGAGGCGAGGCGCTGTCTGCTCAAGTGGCGGAGAGACGGGGGCTGATGGAGCACGCGGGGCTCATGGCGTTCACCCAGGAGCTACTGAAAGAGTCAGACCAGCCCTGCTTTGTGCAGGCTGCTCGCCAGACTCATAACAGGTCCTCCATTCGTATATCTTTGGCGTTGCTCTCTGTCTTGATTGAACAGTCCATTTATGTCTTGTTTTTTGAAAGTGTTCCTGATAACAGAAAGTGCAGAGATACAGGAAATGTAGGAAAGAGGAGGGAAACAGGGTTTTTGCTATATTATTTAGTAATATCAATTATAATAAACTTAACTCCTAAACCAATGACCTAAACCAAAATTGAACTGATAAAAATATCGCAAGTGTTTTTTTGCTAAAACTATTAAAAGCCATGAACACAGGATATTATTAAGTGTCAATCCAACTCACATTATGTTGTCCTGTTCCCTTTAAAACTCACTAGTACACCAAGTATTCATCCGCAGCTGAAAATAGCACAACTTACTTTTGTTTGTTGTTCTGTTTTTTTCTGAACCCGACAGCTCTACAGGTTTCAGGGAATCACTTTGCACCTTTACAAAAATAAAACAATATTTCTATAACCTGTCTTCAGGAGAAATGAAGAGACTGGAAGTTGGAAAGAACTGAGAGAAATATTTATGTGTTGTTATTTTATGAAATTTGATAATGTTGAGATAAATACAGAATGATGTCAGCCTTATCTTTTAGAAATAATCCTACTCCACTGCCTCCTTATCAATCTGTCTTCCTCCCACACAGCCTGATGGAAGCATCATGTGAACATCCCCCTCTATTCTTCTAACACTGCTTCCCCTGTTTCCCTCCGCACCAGGTTGAGTAAAGCTATTGAGAATCTCCAGCATTTCAGTCTGGCTGCCGATCCATCATTCAGACACTTCCAGCTGGACGTCTCCAAAGAACTCAAACTCCTGACGGAGCTGAACTTCATCCAGGGTGAGGAGGGGAGGGTGCAGGGATGGAGACAGTAGAAGGAGACAAGATAAGAAAAGAAGCGAGGAAAGAAGCGAGTGAATAGGCAGAGAAGGAGGGAGAGACAAGCTTTTAATGACGTCCTATCTCTACGATGTTTTTGTTCGAAATAGCATCAAATCTGCTACGAACACGCCTGGCGTTTGCACTACTCTGGAGTTTTAGAGCTTCTAAAACTGAGACCTGTGGAAACGCTGCTGGCCTCGTTTTAGTCTGAAAACTCCGAGCAGCGTTTTAGTCTGAACGGGCGGAAACAGAGAAGTTTGGAAACGATGACGTAGACGCTCACAACCACTTGCTGATTGGGTCTTTTAGATTAGATCCGTCACATGACCTAAATTCTGCATTTTACAATGTTACTGTTAAATGTTACTGATTACGTGCACAGGAGACGAGCACATGCCCCGTTTATGTGAGTCGTCACGTGATATGCGTGTTCAGGCGCATTGTTATTGACGTAAACTCATGTGGAGCCAAAACACTCACGTGGACTGAGAGATGAAAATGCCGTTTTACAAATTAAAACGTAATAGTATGGGTGTAGCCTCACTCTGTGTAATAAAGCTGCAATGCCGTGAAATATAGTGAGCGAATGTGATAAAAATGAAGCTGGTTGTACAACACTGACACCTTTATTTCAGCCTTTTTACTAACAGAGACTCAATGTACTTATCACAGCGCCCTTGGCTCCAGTGATTGACACCCAGCGTACTTTGGCCTACGACCAGCTCTTTCTGTGCTGGCGACTGCCCCAAGACTCTGCGCCGGCCTGGCACTTCTCCGTGGAGTATCGGCGCCGGGGCGTGGTGCCGGGAGGGGCGTCCCGAGGCGGGTTCAGAGGAGGGTTGGCCGCCGCCCGCTGGGGCTGGCAGCGACTGGACGAAGTGAGCGGCACCAGCGCTGTGATTGACAGGCTGGAGATGGACAGCGTGTACGTGCTGCGCGTGAGAGGCTGCAACAAGGCGGGATACGGGGAGTACAGCGAGGAGGTGTACCTGCACACCCCACCTGCACCAGGTGAGCGTGCACGCTGAACTCTTCTCATTAACAAGTTGACAGAGAGAGTTTGACTTTGCCACAGGGGAGGCCGCACCCAACGCACAGACGGGTAAAACAAAAGGTCAAACTCTGCCCTAGTTTGTCAGTTCCCCTGGTAACAAGAAGTGAAGAGCACTTTTAGACATGAAATATTGATGTGAAAAGAAAAAATCAAAATAATAAAGAGTAGAATGATTCGTAACATTATGAAATCAAATTATTACAATTTAAAAAGTCATGAATATTGGGTGTGTATAGAGTCGCCAATTTGTTATTTACATGCGAGAAATCTTCCACACATGGGACAGGTTTCAAAAGCAGCAACACATGAGGCCAACAAACAGCCTGGTTCACCTGAATCCTCTCATTCCTCAAGGGAAGTGTAGTCTCTGTTTCAAAAGAACTACAGACAAAAGTTTGGTAAGTTAAAGACCATAATGTAAAATGTCGTGGATGATTACAGCTTGGGCAAGTTTTCATTACTCTTTAAAATAATAACTTTTTATTTATTTATTTGCACCTGTTTATTACCTCAATAGACTTATTTTTTAGTAGTGTTGTATTTAATTTTGTGAATTTTTTTGAAAGATGGACCTAAAAAGTTGGGATGAACTATGATTACACCTCAACATGTCAGAAGATTCATTCCTCACCTGCATCAAGTATTGAGTCTTCCAAAACAAATATGGAGGAATCTTCGGTTATTTCTGGTTGATGACGTAAAACCACTTAAATCAAAGTGTATGAGAGCTCCGGGAAAAAAAGAGAGAGATATCCACACAGCGAGCTGCAGTCGCTGTCATCCAGGAGCCATTCATCTCCTCACACCTGCAATTATTTACCAGTCACAATAAAAAGCATTGTGAAAGTCTTAATAATTCATTCTCTTTCTTTTCTACCCATCCCCATCTTCTTTTTCAGTTGTTTCCCCACCTGTCCTCACATCTCCTCACTTTCTTACTCTCTGTTCCCTCATCTCTCTCTCATGCACCATTTCCATCTCACAGCTTTGTACTTGTCATCCTCTTCTGCGCTACATCCACGCTGCCAACCTACACACCTCCTATGGAACGTAAGAAGTGCATTCATGTCCCTCGACCCCCCCCCATGATTCTCTGCTCCTCTCTCAGTCTGTGGTCATCCCATCATGCATCCTCCGCCCACTCACCCCTCTGTCTCCCGATAACGAGATCTGTGCGAACACTGATGATGAGGTTTGCACTTTGTTAAGACCTGAGGCTTAACAACCTGGATCGGATTGAGATCCAGGGCTTTTTAAATGGTGAAGTTGTTGAATTCCTCCCGTCTCTGTATTCCAAGGCCATTTGTTTCCTTCCTGCTGTTGCGAATGTTCCCTCTGTACCTCTCTGTTGAAGGAGAGTGCTGTTTCTTTGCTATACCTTCTCTGTTTTACTCCCTGAGTCATCATTGTATAGGTCAGTGTGCTTGTCTCTTGCAGTGCTGGTGGGAGGACGTGCATGCCTGCTCTCCGTTTCCTCTCTCCTCTCCCATTGGCTGTAAATAAAGATGGACGACGCTCCTCTGTTTCCTCCCGAAATCAAGCTAATATAACCCGGATACAGGTTTTGTCATATTTAGCTTTTTGCTTTCTCGGGAAAGTAAAAGTCTTTATATCATCCTTTTTTATGTACTAGCTAGTTCTCTGTAAGAAGTGTCATCTGAGCAATTCGGATTTCTTCAGAAAGAAACACATTTCGGTTTGGCTCATTTTTTACCCATACCTGTGAATTCATACAGATATATTTTTTACCCATTACACCACCTTTTTGCGGGGTTACTCCACCCGGTGCCGGACTCTACATCAGGGAGTGATCTAGGTGACGTGGCGTGACTTTTGGGGATCAGTCATGTCGTCTCTCTCTTTATTTACAGTCTATGGTCTTTCCTCTCAATCGTTTATTATTCTCCTTGTTTCTCCTCGCTGCTTTCTGACTGTTAATCTGCAGCACTTTCCCTCCACTGCCTCCTAAACCTCATTTCTGAATGCACCTGTGTCTTCTCCTTGACCTCACGTCTTCTTCCCTTCTTTCCTGTTTCTGTGGCGTCCCCCATCACAGTGCTCAACTTCTATCTGGATTCTCGTTGGGGTCTCCATGCCGACCGGCTGGTGGTCAGTAAAGAGCAGCGTGGGGCTCGTAGCGTCCCTGGCCTCTCTCTGCTGCAGGCCGCTGACCACGCCCTCACTTCCTGTCACCTGACTTCGGACCTTCTGGTCGGGGATGTGGCGATCACACAGGGGCGTCACTACTGGGCATGCTCAGTGGAGCCGGGCTCTTACTTAGTGAAGGTAAGTCAATTCTAGTTCAATATTTTACATGTTCATGAATGTTTTAGTGATTAGTCAAAAAGAAGATTTCCTATAAAACAATTAAATTATGAATTTCCAATTGACTGATTGATTGATTTTCTCCTTTGAACAGGTGGGAGTTGGTTTAGAATCCAAACTGCAGGAGTGGTTTCACCTCCCTCAAGACATGGCCAGTCCACGGTGAGTAGCCGTAATTTGAATAATGAACACAAGTAAAGGAAATAGCAGAATGTTATAGTCCAGTCAATCCCAGTGGAGGTGCAGTCTCTTTTCTGTATCATGTGGAAAGTGGAGTGTGGAGTAGCTTGGATGATTTGGGAACATTAAAATTATAATTTGGTGTAAAGTAAAATCACATTTGTGTTTAAGTGGAAAATAAAGGCACAAATAGGATTATAAATTGGTTTGGAACTGATCTTTAGTTTATTTAATTGTCACAATAACTAATAATCCAGCTATAGACTGCAAAGAACACTGCTTCCATCAACCCAGGTCACATGAGAGCGAGTGCATGAAAACAAGTTAAAAAAAATGACCAAAAACATCAAAATAGAAAGATCCCAATACTTGATAAATGTTTGAAACGACCACCTTCTGCTGATGGTACAATAGTCATGTGAAAGCAAACCTGACAGAACTGTTTGTATAAAGGAGACCAAGCGTTATTTGTCTCTCTGCAGCTACGACCCAGACAGTGGTCATGACAGTGGAGCAGAGGACGCCTTGGACTCCGCTCCACCCTTCTGCTTCCTCACCATGGGGATGGGTAAGATCTACCTGCCTCAGCACAGCTACCACCACCACAGCAACCACGGCAACGGTATCCGAGACCCCATCACCAACGGCAACAGCCCCTCCTCACCCACAGGCCTCACCTACCCGCTGCCGCCCCGGCTGGGTGTGTGCCTTGACTTTGAGAAGGGTCGCGTCACCTTCTACGACGCCCATTCCCTGCGTCCCCTGTGGGAGGGTCACGTGGATTGCTCCGGCCCGGTGTGTCCAGCGTTCTGTTTCATTGGTGGAGGGGCCCTGCAGCTGCAGGAGCTGGTGGCCAATCGCAACGCAGATCAGACTCCGGTCAGAAGGGTGACCATCCAACCCCGTGTCCCCACCTTAAACAACAATTGATGCCTGATCTGAGGTTATATATGGTTATTTGGAATGTAATTGGTAATTGTGAAGTATTTACTCAGCTAGAGCGAAAGGTTAGACATCTCAGCGATTTTCTTTGGTATTTAATTTTCTTTCTACGAGAAAATGTTTCTATAGCAACAAATATGCAATGTAATTAAGTTTCTTACATTTTTGTTATGAGCGGTTTTGCAAGAAGTATTGCTTAAGTAGTGTTGGAATATCCAGCACTTGATATGTAATTATATCTTTGATGCTTGCACTTAGCGGCTATGTTGCGTATGTTTATAAAGCTAATGTAGATACAGCACCTCACTATCTGTTATCTTTACTATAGAAGCTTTTACTCTGTCACTTCATGTCCTTAACGCTTAAAGCTTCACATATGTTCGATTTATATATATATATGATTCAATTGTGAGTAGAAAAAGGTCCTGAATATTTTATTGCAGCCGTGACTTAACTTTCACAGTCGTGAAACCAAAGTTGTATTGTCTTCATGAGATGTAAATGTGGTAAATTAGAGGTAGAGAGGAACAATGAGGCAATACTGTAATTAGAAGCAATTATACCTCTGCTGCATATAATCACTAGTTTCCACAGTCCTGTTTGTGCATCGCTATTTTGCTTTTTTAAATTAACGAGTGCGTGTGTGCGTGTGTGTGCGTGTGTGCGTGTGTGGGTGTGTGGTTGGACTGATTCATTGTCTGGCAGTAAAAAGTTGTTTCCTTTTATTTTTTTTAAACTTGCTTGATTCTAAGTTAATGAGCAGCGCTTCTTTTGGTCAGCAGAATAAATCCATGTAAACTTCACCTGCTGGCAGAATGTTTGCAAAAGAAAAACAGATCAAGGAAATAAACACTGAATAAAAACAAACTGTTTAAATTACAAAAAACACCTTCTGTTTCTTTTTGTTGTTTGTTGAAATTCAATCTGCTTCATCCAGTGTTTCACCTGTTGTTTCACCACTAGGGTGCAGCAACACATCGCCACAGCATCTCCAACCTCCTCTTAACCCACTGCAGCTACTGTGATGCTCAGGATATTTGTATTCAGACAGATTCATAATTGAGCCAATTCATCAATTAAACATATTAGTTTGTTAGAGGAAATTGACAAACATAGATTTTAAAATTTGCTTTTAAAGATTTGAGCTGGAAAAAATGCCATTATTTTCCAGATTTCTTTTATAAAACGTTACAGATTAGATTTGATGGATTTCTTGCTTTGATGCTTTTTTTCGTGCTGTTTTTTGTTTCCAAAAGTTTATTTCGGTTTTGTTTACATACGTTTTTTTCATGTACTTTTCTTTAACGTACTTGAACATACAATGATACGATAATGATAAGTACAGTCCTTGAATACACACATACATATATACTACATTAAACATACACTACAGACATACATATGTTACGTAACTAAGATATACATATATTATATATATTTATAATATTAATACATATGTGTGTGAGCATGTAGCCCATATATAGATATATATACACACATGCATATATAGTATTATATTTGGATATATAGTTATATATACATACTATTTTTTATTCCTTTTGTCCTACATGCCCCGATGGCTTAATGAAGTGCCCAGAGCCCCACCTATCAGTTAACTACAACTTAATAATAATAATCATAATAATAAAACACACGATACAACCTTCACGTATGAAAAATCATGTCTGGTTATGAGATTCATGCTCAATGAAACACCTTGGGTGAGGGAATGATGAATAGTAACGACCATCTGCTTGTGATCGAGATGCTCACACCTCACACGTGTAGTTACTTAGCATTCCTTATGTAAATGTAATGTAAATCGCCTGAGTTTACCTTTTATGAGCTTCGATATGAGAAAATCCACATATGTGTTTAATTGGACCCACATTCAAGGGGAAACTGTAGAGGGATTTGGGTTTGCCTCGACCACAGAGGGAAAATAAAAAAAATGCTGAAAAAAGAGCAGAGAATCAAGAGAAGAGAAATGGAGCTCACAGCCTTGACACAAGCCAAGGTTCTTTTTTTAACGTCCTAATACGCATAGATAAAAATACTGTGTCCAAAGGGAGGTTTAGCTCTGATCCTTCATGATATAGATGCAGTGGAATGTACAGTAAAGCATGGACACAGGTCTGCACAGCGCTCCGCCCACCCCCTCATGCTCGCTGCACCTCTCTTCTTTAGTCCAAATCTGTAACAGATTGGGTTTAGTCTGACTGGAGGTATGCAGCCACAACACCACATGTAGGGGTCTGCATAATCCCTCCGCTGAGCATTAAGCGCACAGCATGGGCATTCTTTTAAAGACCTGGCAGGAATTACCAATGCATAATCTCCGTGATCATCATTTAGTTTAGTTCAGAGGGAGAGGATCGGGGAAGGGAATCGTCCGAACCTCATGAAGGATCTCAGAGATATATACATTCAATCTGGGAGAAGCAGTGTGTGGTGCCATCTGCAGAACACATAGGACAGAGTCGTTCAGGACTCAACTGTCTTAAACAACATGAAGCTAAACCACATGTTTAAAAAAAGCTGATTTGTCTCTTAAACGGCCTTTATAGCCTGAAGGGGAATATACTTTTATTATGGGGAACCTGCTTGATCGTATTTTCCTGAGTTGAAACTATCATCATGGATCTGTGTGGTGGAGGCCGGCAGTAGGAATTAAAAAAGGCAGGGGGCGAAATTAACATTGTGTTTGTATTGTAAATTCAATGTCCGACAGATGCTCCCCACACTTATATCATATCTGTGGAGCTTTTATTTGATTGAAGACGCCGACACATTATTAATCTTCATGAGAACAATCCTCGAGATCACGCTCACAAGAAACGACAAGTCTAATTTCCCTGTAATCCGCTGCTCCTCCATGTGTAACAGGTTATTTGCTCAAGGGATTGAATCACATCCACATCATTCTTTTCTTTTTCACTCGGTTTGCTCTGCTTTTAAATGTAATAACGTCACGTTGAAATCATTCCTCTGGACAACGCTGAAACATTTATGCGTCTCTCTCTCGTCCATCCATCCAACCCACGAGCAACATCAATAATATACAACTTCCTGCTTTTATCGCATTGATAATCTGAATCGAGGTAGACGGCGGGGAAAAAAAATCAATCAGCTAAATGTTGACTAAGAGGATTTGAGGGGCATAGCAGGGCCATCTTCCCTCACGATAATAAATGAGGGGTGACAGTAATGCTAGACTGAGCCCATATGGCCGCATACGTACAGTAACCCGGTGCACTGCATTGTGGGAGAAGACACAGGGATAATTCAGTTTCAAATTTACACTCCAGTGGCATGTCCTCTTCTACCGCTCTTTGTTTCTCTCTGTTTACTGATGCAACGAGTGCTGCGCATTGATCGGCCAGTTAATTATCGTATAAATCAAACTGGATCTACAGTTCATAATTAGACAAGTGTCCTGTGACATCAAAAGATCATTTGAAATACCCGTGTTTGCTTTCTTGCCAAGATAAGAAGATTTCCCCCACTCTACTGTCTGTTCATTAAATAGAGCACATTTACAGCCTGCTGCTAGGTAGCTTAGCTTAGCATAAAGACATGAAACAATAGGTAACAGCTAGCTTACCCGCACCTCTGAAGCTTATTAATTTACATGCTATATCTCATTGGTCTAATCTGTGCAAGAACAATGCAGACATGTACAATTTTAACATATAATATTAAACAATTCTTCATTAAAATGTCTGGAAAACAACTCGACCTATGTTGACTTGTTTACACACATTATCCAAAATGTTTCCAACAGTGTTCAAACCCAGAGAAATCCACAATTTTATTTACTGGACGTTTCATTTCGATCGCCTTTTAATTGTGTCGTATTCTATTTATGCGCGGCTTTGTCCGTCTCTGCTATAACTTCAAGGGTTAACGACGTATCACGTTTATTTATTTGCCATTTGCTGCGTAACGTGAATAAAACTTTAGCACATCCGTGAACATAATCTGCATCTTCAGTTGCTTCAGGTCGATTTTCATTGGCAATGGTGGTGAAGCCAACAACTTCCTGATAACATCGTACTAGGTCTTTTCTGATTGTTTCGATTTAGAGACCCCAAGTGGCCGGAGTTATATATTGTGCGTTTCATTGAAAGTTGTGATTATTTCCCGGTTGTTTCACATTTACTGAACAGTCATGGCAGTGGTGTCCTTTTTTTCAAACTGAATTTTGGCAAGAGAGCAAATAAGCATAACTTCCAAAATGTCACAATACCACTTTAAACCAGCCATAATTAATCATTTTGAAAACATTAAGGTAATTACTATTGTAAATCATCACCTGAATCTGTTGCCACCCACTGCTTTTATGAGCTGATAGTGAGTAATAGTTTTTCAGTGCATGATGCAGCAGGTGGCTGTAAAGGTATGTACACAACCTGCTTTGCACTTAATGGCTAGTTATTAAAGTGGAGCCTTTAGCAGCCTGATCTTTCTGTCAGGAGTTGGCAGAGAATGAAAGCGGATCCAAAACAGGGTGGACGTTGCACTTACATTTGACAAGTAGCGGAAACTCGACTCCCAATGAATCGATGTTGTACTGAATGTGTAAATATGCAACTGCAAGTTAACACGTTCACATATTGACTTAAAAGGTGACGATATTTTGTGTTGAAAACTTGTTTCCACTGCTCCTGAGAGGCTAGAAACTGTTCAGGTTTAACGACGGTGAAAAAACCAAGACTGTGGACATCCCATCGTTTGTGGAATGATTTCATTCTGAACCCAAAGGAACGATTCGCTGGTTCAAAACAATAAAATCCTTCTTTCGGATCATGTGAAGTCGGCAGAAAATGTATTATATAACTTTTGGTCTTGAGGTGTAACTTTAAAGCTGGCGTAACTTCAGATATACTGTATGTTTTTACACTCTGCCTGTAACTTAACAACTAGGATATTATTGTTTCCATAAAACCCAGTGTGGAATAACATTTCAGCGAAAACTAATGATAGAAAGTTCTTTGTACGGAGCACTGTGAGCAGGTGTGGGGCGGCTGCATGTGTGGTCAGAAACCATGATTTTTGATGGAGCTTTACGTCGTATGTGACATATCCAGTCAGTCAGTCAGGAAGGCGGCGTATTTTTGAGTGGTTTTCCTCCCTGGTCAGACATGCTGAGTCAATAACCCCTGCACAGTTAAAATTCCAGGTCTCAGAGAAGTGAAAGGAAAGTAAAATCAGAATGTCAACAGGGGATCCGTAAACCACACGTTTCCTGGACGCCTCTGTCAGGCCCAGCTGTGCATACATCATAGCCGGCATGATATGTGTGTACAGTTAGAGAAAGAAATAAAAGACAGAACGAGTGAAGGAAAGAAATAAATTAAGACGAGTATGGACCTGCAACAGATACCAGCAGATGTACACATGGAGAGGGGGGGGGGAGTTGGTATTTGATCTATGACGAGAGAAGACCAGTCCAAACAGCCCTCTGAAGTCTGACGAGGCTGTGGTCCTCTCCGTTACCGTGTCAGTGCTTCCCGACGGCCCACCCTGGCCTCCTCGTCTGTCTCTCCTCACCTTCCAGATGCTCGCCCAGTGAAGGGGTGAAAGGTTGGCAGGTGCCTGGGGGAGCAGCGAGGAGCCCTGGGGGTCAGATTTCTGAGAGGTCAAGCAGTTGCAGTCTCGGGGTGGGAGGAGTGAGGAGGGGGGGCACAATATGGCTTGTTGTCCAGGGCAGACTCGGAGACAGACAGGACCACAGAGCAGCAGTCTCACCTAATCAACTTCATTTAAATGGCAATGACAGCCTGTCTGAGGTGGCCACAATCAGCTTTCAGGGTATTACCCACTGCCCACCACAAAGCCATAATCCTTGAGTCCTTGACCTTTTTTCATTTTCAACGTAAAGCCGCCGACGGTCGCAAAAGCATCAACAAATCTACACCGAATCTGAATTCAATCCCAGAACTGATCTGCAATCACAGAATAGAAAAGTTGCTCCACTTTCAACTGACAATATGTGACATCCAGCACAATAGTTCAACTCTGTAGCTTGTGAAAATATAAAGTGGAATGAAATGATTTTGTAGATTGAAATCATATTGATGTGTGTCTAGTTGACTGAACCTGCAACATGACCCTGAAGTGCAAAACACAAAAGGCATGAACTTCTAATGGAAACTAAAAATTCCTACTTTGTGTTTTTTGATTTATTGTTGTGTTATATTTTTCGCCGTAGTGTTTTATGGTTTATTGGTCTTTTGTAATTTGTCGTTTTGTTTTCTTATCCGTCGTTTTCTTATTTCGCATCGTGGTTTATAATTTTTTCTTCTCTTATTTGCCGTTGTGTATTGTGATTTGTCTTATTTATTTTTTTGCCGTTGTGATTGGTCGTGTTTTCTTATGTGGTGTTGCATTTTCTAATTTGCCGTTGTGGTTTGTAAATCGTCGTCGTCTCCTCTTCTTTGCCGTCTGATTGTGTTCTGTACTTCAGGGCCACTGTACTTCATCCCCCGAATGCCAAGTCTAATCTGGTGGAACAACAAAGCATGTTGTCTATATAATGAGCGACCGAAGGCAACATCTTGTATGGACCCAGTGATGCATTCACTGGTTGACCTAATGAGTTTTTACATGTGACTCAATGTTCAGTTTGGCGTGTTTGGCTTCCTAATGCATGTCCCCGCTTCTCCATAGCTCCCTCATTGCATCGCTGGAATGAATCAATGAAGTTTTCAATGTGGACGCTGAAATCAATGTGTCATTGTCGAGCGATGCTGTTTACAGCTCCAGTGATCAGATTTAATGCACCCGTACTGTAGCTACCTCTCCCTACGACCTGTGTGCCAGAGATCTATCAAAGCAAAATGATGCACTGAGCAGATAAGATTAGGAGACAGAATTTCCCATCTTCCCCTCCCATTACCATCCATTATGTACACACAGGATGAGGTCAGTTTGTTCTAGTCTAGACGCGCAGCGCTACATCATCCGCCCCTCGCTGAGTACACGGCGCTGACCCACATTAATACGTTTATAATCGATACCTCCGCGGGTCCCGTGCGAGGACTCGCTTATCTGATGTTGGGAGGAAGTTCTGCAGTCCAATTTAAAATGGCCCCGGGGAAACTTCATAACCGTGTGCCAATTAGTTCCACTGTCAATAATGCTAATGCTAAAGGACATTGTGTTCTGGGGTGAGAGGAGCGGAGGGACAGATGGAGGAGGGAGACATCATCAAGCTCGTGCCATTGTTAATGGCTGTTACACTGACAAGAAGCATTTGATCAGACAGACACACACACACACACACACACTCATATACATTATGGCTCCGTGGATATGAGGGGGGGGCTGTGTTACGGGGGCAGCATTACACAACCCATGAAGATAATAAGTAATGACGTCTTCTAAAGGTCAACAAACAAAGCACTAGTGGGACAAATGCAGGCCGTGTGATGAGATTCATTAGGACAGCATTGAGAGCATGGAGAGCGAGGAAGACGGGGGTGAGGAGGGGTGAGGGCGAGGGGGGGGGGGCGCATTCCTCTGCTGTTGCACCGCGGCCGTCACAGCCGCACACGAAACAGGTGTGTGTCTGTACTCCGGGGCGCGGAGAGCAAGACAAGTGCTACTCTCACATGGTTCAGACTGGTCACACTTGACCACACTCCGACCTCCAAACCCCATTGAGTGGCCCAAGACTTCATTAAGCTCGCCCTGAAGTAGCACAGGGGCCCCGCAACTATTATCTTGGCAATTTAACACAAGCTCGCCGTCCCGAAATGATCTTGACTCGAGGATATTTATGAGCTGCGCCCACGTCAACGTCAAAAGCTTCAGGGGCCCTGCCTGGAATTCAGGAACCCCCCGTTGAGAAGCATGAACAGACTCCTCCGCCCTGATGCATCTACTTTGATACGCACTCACCTCACCTGTCTGAGGAGCGTCTTACTAAACTTACAAAGTCATCCCGCAAGCACAACACAACTCAGAGTCGTACATATGAGCACAGAGAGCATTTTAAAAGGGGCCGGTGACTTTTAAACTTGGAGGTGCAATTGATTATTGAAAATGTGTTTCTTTATTCTGAGACACCGACATTAACCCTAATTCCTGAATGGGTGAAAATGCAACTTGCTGGGCACAGAAGTGAATTCAAAGTTACAAAGATCAACACTTGAGACCTGACTTTGACTTGACTTCCCTCTAATTTAACTCCCTTAAGGCTGGAAACATTCAACAATTAGTCGTCATGTCCTTCCTCCTGCATGATCCAACCAAACGTCACCCCTCACCTATTTGTTGGCTGCTTCATTGTGTACCTGAATAATGTTTGCACCTTGTTTATTGTCTTTGTAGAGTGCCAGGTCTAATCAGTAACCTTTTATTACCTCGGCCAAGGAGGCTGGTTTCACCTCTGTCCGTTGGTTTGCAGGATTATACTGAAACTACTGAATGGCTTTCCACAAAACCTGCCAGAAAGATGGGACAGGCTAAGAGGGAACCTGTTCGATTGTAACGTGGTTCTGGAAAACAGGCTGCATCCTGAATGACCTTAAGAGGACTGATGGACCTTGGTGGAGGTGTGCGCTCTACTGAGTGCCATTCTAGTTATTTGTGCCTTGTTGTGAGGTTGAATCAGGCTGTTGTGTTATCGCTCGACCGGACACTTCAACAGGACTTCCCCCCAAAATATTTCAAAACAGCTCGGCGACTGGTAAATTCTTCAGATTTTTTAGAAAACCCAGGAAATTCTTGAGAGCTACATTTTCAAATTTCTTCTGAATTCCCTGAAATTAGTTTTTGAATAACTCCGAGGTGAGCTCAGGTTGACAAGCTTGAAATGTTTGCGCGGTCGTTTCATCACCTGAAACCACTCCTCACGGTTCTGGCAGTAAACGTCCACACTGGTGCTTTTCCAGGCCCAACTCTCAAAACAAAGCCTGAGCGTGAAAGATCTCGTGCTGCAGGCTCGTTCCTCTCAGACGAGTATCAGATCTTTCTCTTCCACCAGCGATATCCTGGAAGCTGTGGGACACGGTGACGCACTTTTAGTCACCCTTTCCTTTTCCCAAACACACACTCACACACATCTAATGACAACATTGCACACAGCTCTGTTCTGCGGCTCAGGAAACAGAGGGTTCCTGTTTTTGAGTCCAAGCTCTATTGTTATCTTAAACAGCGTTTTTACAGTACATGCTCTCTCTCTCTCTCTCTCTCTCTCTCTCTCTCTCTCTCTCTCTCTCTCTCTCTCTCTCTCTCTCTCTCTCTCTCTCTCTCCCTCCCTCCTTATGTCTGGCTCTGTCCCTCTCTCACCCTCTTATGATATTACACAATAATTATCTCGTATAGCTCTTTAGTAGCACACATTCTTATCTGCACTTTTCACTCTGCTAATATTGACAAAGCCAGAGAGATAAGAGTCAACACAACTGTCCATTACCACTTTTCCCTTGTTCTATCTCTGCCTCTTATCTGTGCTCTCTGGCCGGAGTCACACACAGTCACTCCCATTGCTGCACTCGAGGATGAAGCATCTTCTCTTCTGCCATCGCACTCTGTCTTTGTCAATCCCTCTCACACACACTCGGCCTTCGTGAGTTTCTCCACCGCTCTGCAGACTCTGTGCTGTGGGAACCGAGGTGCTGCACGCAGTGGAAGGTGCTGAGGTGGGGGGGATTGAAGAAAAGTCTGGATAAGCAACAGCTGGATTTAACACACCATTAAGGTCATTGGTTGTTCAAGCTGCACCTGCAAATCCCTCGATTGCACCCCCCCCCCTGCGTAAACCTCTCTCTGCTCCCCTCCCTCTTCTCCTCTTTTCTCTGTTGCCATCTCTTCTTTCGTCCACATACTCAATCACCCCTTCATTTTTTATTCCTGGTCCTCTCAGCTTTCTCTCTCTCTCTTTCTTGCCCTCAACCATGAACCACAGATTAAATGGTGTAAACATTATAAATTACGATTAGAGATCATAGTGACCAAATATTATCATGGTTGTCAGGTTTATGGCAGAATTCTTAAAATGTAAAATGCTCAAAACGTACGTTAACTCATATATTAATTGGAAATAAAACATTATGTGAAAGGTGTATATTATGTACAAACTCTTTTATATTCGTATGCTCTTGTCTACCTCATTCTGACCTGCCTGCTGCTGTAACAATTGAATTTCCCCGCTGTGTGGATCAATAAAGTTTTATCTTATCTTATCTTAATATAGCAACATTATCATTGAGGAAGGAAGGGAAAAAAGCTAAAGGCAAACTCCTTTACTGGCAATGGGAAAGAAGTTGATCACTTTTTAGTGGGTTTACCTGTGTTTAAAAGAAATTGGTATAAAGAGGTATTTCTCCCCCCCCCCCCGGTCCCTCTACCTCTCTCATACTTCTGACTTTGTCCGCTCAGACAGGTGAAATACATCTGTAGCTCGGACACCGCCTATCGCTCCTTCTGCTACGTTTTCACAACAAACAACAAGTACACGTTGCTTGCTGCCCCCGTGTCTTAAGAGACTTGCTAACTTTGGTCGATGCTAGACAGTACCAACCAAATCACCACGCTAATTAAGGTCATTCTGGATTGAAACACTAATACCAAATGTTGGAAATTTTGCCACAGTACATCATGAAACTAGTAAATGTTTCATCCCTATGAACCCTCTGCACAGCCATTTTTATGGTTCTTCATGAAAAATAACTGTTCCCACATCTTTCCTTATTCCCTCCTTCCCTGTCTCCTTTCTTGTCACAACCTGCTTCTTTCTCTTTTACTCACTCTCTCTCTCAGTCTGGTTTCCTCCCTCTCATTCTCTCCATTCCAGTGACCCCACCCGCTCACAGGCTGTTGTGTTGTGTCTGCCAGGCCTTCTCGGGCTGGAGCGCAGGTTTCCTGAGTTCTGGAACGGAACAGGTGCTGGCAGGGAGACGCACTGAGAAAAGCCAGCTCCACTGTTCCCACTGAGTGTTTCTCACACACACACAGACACACACACACACATACACACTACTGCTCATACCGATACAACACAGGCAGGACACAGCACACATGCTGAGCTTATGATGCAGTGTGTCACATGTGAGCTCACCTGGATTCGGTTTGTTTTATGGAGACAGTGGAGCAGCCTGACCTTGACAGTCTGATATGTATCACATCACATCTTATTAAGTTCAGAGCTTCATAGAAATGTATTAAAACCAGTACAGGTGTTTTTTGTTGTGACGTTTTAGTAGGAGAAGTTGTAAATATTGAAATGAATCACTTCGACTCTTGACTCGAACGCGATGTTATGAGGAGCACCTGGATTTCTCCTACTCCGACAAGTCAAAATGTCCCGCCATAAAAACAGCCTGTTATGATTCAAATGTTTTTTTATTTATTGGAATAATAATAGAGCTCCATAATAGAGTTTAGCACTGTTGCTTAACAGCAAGACAGGTTTTCCACAACTGAAAATAATCCAAACTACAGCTGCTGTTTCAGGGAGTGAAAATTAAACTATATGATTGTAGGGCATAGTCTCGTCTCAACAACACGAAGGTACTTGGTTTGAATCCCTGTTCGGCCTTTCTGTGTGGAGTTGGCATGTTCTCCATGTGTCTGCATGGATTTTTTCCAGGTATTCATGCTTCCTCCTAAAATCCAAACACGCAGATTGGGGTTAGGTTAACTAGAGAAAATGATTCATGAATATGGGCAATACAAATAAAATTTGATTGATTGAAAAGGCCTATTGTGATTTGTTTAAATTAAATTTACCATTATGTTCCTTCCTTTATGGACACATTAAGATTTCCCAGATTCATAGTATTAACAGAAAATGACCTGACCACAAATATGTCCTGGTTTCTGTTCAACAAATACTGGGATCTACAGCTGGTCTTTCTTTTATGACAGTAGATTGAACATGGATTTCTCTGAATGTTAACATGCAACGTAGAAGATGGACGTAGTTAACGTATTAAAAGTTATTATCATAGCTGCATCTACCTGTCGGCTGTGATTTTCTGATCACAGCCCTTTTCCAAAATCACGACGCCATTCAGAAGATAAAATAACCTCAAATGACGCTGCAAAGATAAGATCAATTTTGATTTCAGGATTTAAATATTTACATTTTCAGCAAACAGACATAAACCATTCCTACATAAAGAGAAAACACATGCTGCAATGCTCTTGCAGGCACAGAGATCATCACTCGAACTATTAACACTTGTGCAGACGAACATAAACACCACAGCCCTAAGAATAACTCTCCATTTTTCCCCAAAGAATGATGTTTATCTCTCAGTGGCTCCTTAAGATGCCCCTCCCCCCAGTTAAGTGAATGGTGTTTACGTCCCAGCCCTCATGATTTCACCCTGGAGAGGTCTGTGCCCTCTGCACCTGGACAGTTCACCGCCCCGAGTGCAAGGACATGCACCATAGCACCTAAAGAGACATAAAGATCTAGCAACTGTCGGCTCCCAGGGGCCCCTAATGAAACTGTTGCTGGATTCCTCGCTTCGGAACAACATTAGCGTTTATAGATAGCTTTCAGCCGGCGTTAATGGTGAGGTAATTTTCAAAATGGCTTCTCTAAATTAAGAGGATGACACAGAGAAACAGTTAGAGGTCTAATGTGTGTTAAAGTCGAAGTGGGGGCCTCTTAAAGACTCAGTGGAAACAAATCGTTTTCTCTCGCTCAGCTGACAGGCTACTGGTGTTGTTAATACATCAGACAACAGTGTAGTGCAGTGTGTTCATGAAAAACATAGTCAGCAACAACATTGAGATTTATTGAGAAGTGAAACCCGAAGAAGTGACTGCAATTCATCTTTCTCTCTGTCTTCTCGCTCCTCTCTAGATAGATGGAAAGATAGATAAGATACTTTATTGATCCCGAGGGAAATCTAGTGGCTAATTACCACAAAACAACAGGAAATATAGACTTTAATATGAATTTAATGGCGACCTGTCCAGGCTGTATCCTGCTTCTCATCCGGTTATACTGGGATTGGCTCCAGCGCCCCCCACCCCACCCCACCCCACCACCCTCTAAATGGATAAGTGGTATACGGTTTGGAGGTGTGGATGGAATAAGAATTTAAAAAACAATTATGACAAGGGTGTATTATAAATAATTAAATAACATGTTAGAAAACAATAATTAATACATTCATAAATCATAAGGGTTTGCATGGGGAAATAATCAAAAGATGTTTTTCATTCTGAGGTTATAAAGAATGTGAATTTAATAAACAAGTTAAACAAGGATGTCTTGTAAATAATTTAGTCACATACGTACAAATAATAATAATGACAATTAACAGTTATAAATACATTCAGAAATGATAGGGTTTGCATATAAAAATGATAAAAATATGTAAAAACGTATAAAAATGAATTTTATGGTCTCATTAGTATGATATTTTATATAGTTATCATTGTGAATAATATAAGATGCAACAAATATAATGTAAACTCACCAAAAATTCAGTTTTTCTGTTGTAACACATCGTCACTACATTTCCCATGAGGCGTCGCGGTTTGCTGCGTCATTGACGTGCGCAGAGCTGAGGTGTCATTAGACAGGAGGTAAACACGTCGGGTTTGGGGGGATTATTGCTTCTAAATCAGATGATTGGACGAAGTAATCTGTAAAAGATCGATTGATTTGATCGAATATGTTTATTTAGTGAGACTGTGACGTATCTGCTGTTTATCTGCTCTCAGTGTTGTAGCAGCAGAGCTAACACGAAAGTGCTGCTACTGCGCTAAGCTAATGCTAAGCTAATCAAATGACTCTTACCTGCTGCCTCTCTCTCCTCCAGGT
Organism: Hippoglossus stenolepis; assembly: GCF_022539355.2. Classification (NCBI taxonomy): domain Eukaryota; kingdom Metazoa; phylum Chordata; class Actinopteri; order Pleuronectiformes; family Pleuronectidae; genus Hippoglossus; species Hippoglossus stenolepis. The sequence continues at coordinate 7,116,550 of NC_061499.1, forward strand.
CGGTTCCCGGCGGGCTCTCATCATGACGAAGCTCCTGCAGTGGCTGCTCGGCGTGTCGCTGGTGGTCGCGGCCTGGGCGGTGGTCTCCTTCGACCTGTTGGACCTGCGCCTGCCGCACACGTACCGGGAGGTGGCCTGGCCGATGCCCCTCTACCTGCTGGTGTCGTTCGGCTGCTACTCGCTGGCCACCGTGGGCTACAGGCTGACCACCTTCAATGACTGCGAGGAGGCGGCGAGGGAGCTGCAGGAGCAGATCAGAGAAGCCAGAGAGGACCTGAGGAGAAAGGGCCTGAAGATGTAAATCCTGAGGACCGTGTAGAGACATTGTGATGGATCCATGACTGTTGCACACAACCTGGTGTCTGCACTCGAGAGGCTGGAGTCTCTACAGTGAAAGATGCTGGATGGACTTCCTGTTTACCATTCATTCATGCAGCCATGTTTGTTTTCATTCATGTGTTCACTGGCACGTCTTTAAGACAAATTAGAAATTAGCCCAACTGACTGTTTTTGTTTTGACTTTAAGACTCAACTCTGTTTATAAACTGAATATTTTTGTCCATTCAAAGACGTGTCTGAAGTAAAACATTTATATTTTGCAACATCCAGTTCTGTTCAAATCGGCCTGTGGTTCCACTGATGTATAAATAGCTTTTCTTGGAGAAAACGCACACATTAGTGTTTAGTTATCATCTGTGACCAGATATTCATCACTGGAAGAATCCAGCTTTCAGACATGCACTGAACTCCAGACATGTTCCTGAAATGTTCTGTGGGGTGGAGGTGGGGTGGCTTAATAAGATCGCAAATGTGTCCAATCGGAAACCTAAACCGAAACATTTGTTTATGTCACGTCCTACATCCTCCATGTTCCCATCCCTCGCCTGAATGTTACCGGAAATGTTTCTGTTGTTTAGATCACGTCTGACCTGGACAATCTCCTGCCGCGTTCTTCATATGTGAAAGTTCAAAGTTCATGTCTGAAAACGGCCTCTGACCTGATTCTCGACTGGGATTTTTTTACATTCTTTCAATCTGCGTCAGCACCGCACAGGGTCGGCCTTGTCGTGCCTGTCTGGAGGTTGCTGCTTGTCAGAAAACATGGAGTAGATTGTTATCTGTAGTGTACATTCCATTGTCCGGTTTCAGACTGGTTCCCTGTGGCTATTGCTGCGATGTAATTAAAATGGAGTCTATTTTCTTCAGATTTTCTGCCTACGAGTGTTTATGTGTCATTGCTGGTGGTTCAGAATGTGTGTGAGTATGTGCATGAATGCTTGCATATATGATGCATATAACCCACATGGCCTGAGGGCTTCACATCAACTGGCCAATGTCTCCTTCTCTGCGAGAGACCGATCTCCTTTGTCCCATTATGCAGCTAACGACGTGGAGCATACATTAAACAGCGCTTCCTTTGTTCCAATCAGAAAATGCAAGATAAATATGAAGAAATCCGATGTTGGCAAGTGCAGGTCTTTTGTGTGAGCCTCAAAAGGCTGCCTCTGCTCATTTCCACTGAGTCCCTGCTGTGCATAAACAAAGCATAGCCCGGCTAAAGGCGTCATTATAGGGTTTCAAAAGCTCCCATAACTTCAGAACAAATGCAAAAGAGTTGGCAGTTCTCTGTGCAAGCTCTGCCTGTTGTGCCTTTTGGCTGCAGCCCCATCGTGCCTCGCAACGTCACCCCCCATGAATGTCTGCAAGCTGTTGCTCGAGCAGACTGGATGAAAGGCAACCTGTTATTTACCAGAAAATCTTCGACTCTGGCAATTACACCAAAGGCTCCCCTCTGCAGGCAGTTATGCTCGTACTCGTAGCCACATGTGAAATAGTTGATCACTTTCTCTTTGTCATCATTCTCCCCCAAAATCTAACTTTGAAGACGTCCATCTGTTACCTTCTCTTTCTGCATGCTATCAGACAAAAGCATGTATCAGAGCAGGCCAGACGTTTTACAGCCCATTTACAGTGCATGTGAACAGGCTTTTTCCTTTTAATCCCTTATTCCAAACATGCAGCACATAAGCATTATCCCAGACATAGCTGCGAGCGTTTACATTATAGAAAATGTGATGAAGTGTAATCTCACGCATAGACAGAAAAGTGTATGAAAGCTTCACCAACACAAATCACCTTAGATACTAAAGCTTTTTTGTCTTTGCATTTCATTACCCGGGCCAAGGAGGTCATGTTTTCACTCCTGTCCATTTGTTTGTATATTTTTTGTGTAGGATTACACAAAACTGCAGGACAGGTTCCCACGAAAACTTGGTGGAAGGATGTGGTTTGGGTCAGAGTAGAACCAATAAAATCTTGGTGCGGCTGTGGATCAGATGGTGGAGCCAGGGTTTTTATTCACTTTCTTTAACATAAGGTGTTTTTCAACATTTTCGCCTGATTCTTTACATCAAGATTCGAAATCGGTGAAAATGTTGAAAAATGCAACGTTAAAGAAAGAGCAAAGAAATTCCTGTATCCACCCCTTTGTCTGGATCTGCACTAAAATACATTGGGTTCTTCCCTGATCCACACCACATCAATCCACCACAGTAATTCACCCTCTAGTTCTTGTGTAATGCTGCTGAATGTGAGACAAACTAACACTGATAAAACATAGTTTCCTTGTCAAATGTAACAATGATTCATAAGAGAGGAATCACCTGATAGAGTCGCTGCAGTAACTTGAAACACTGAGAAAAATCCATAATAACGACTGGAAAGTAACTTTATATCTCTTGCCTGCTCTCGGGGCTCGGAGGTGAGAGTTCTGCTCCTCCGATGAGAAAGCTGCAGAGAGCTGGCTTTGCATTTCAATGGACGTCTTGAAGATTCAGTGTCGTCGACTTTGAGAGCTGTTATTAGGGTGCATCATTTCAGCAGTGCAGCACTAACGGGCCCTGATTCGGTGCTTGGTCATTTCAGCTGCCGGCTGATTATCCTCTGTTGTTGGTTTGAAGTTACTTCAACAGTCCAGGTCCCTTTTTTCTCTGTTCTTCTTTCTTGGGAAATGAATCAGTGAAAACTTACAGGCAATTGGATGCTTCATTTTCTTTAAAAATAAACTAAAAGGACGTTTTATTCTCTGCTAAATTGCTTCGCCGTGCTTCACGTGCGTAGTAAGACCATTTCTACCAGGACAATAATAAGATGGATGAAAGTTTTGCATGGGAGAAATGAAAACACTCATAGTGAGTCCAAATTACGACATAAGTCGGGATTCAGATTCACTAAATCACAATAATGAGACATTTACTTTGTCGAAATCCAGCAGGAATGTAGGTTTATGCTTTCATGTCTGTTGTTCGCCAACTCAGCGTCTTGCCACAAGACATCATGTTACTCTGTGGCAAAAGTTGAGTCAGGTTCAATTTTTCTCCCGTCGACCTGTCGTTTTGTGTGTGTGTATGTGTGTGTATGTGTGAGTTTGCTGGCACCGTTGCTGTTCTGTCAGACTGAATTAAGGAGCTGTGTTGTTTTTAATTATGGGCCAAAGTTGTTCTGAATGTAGCTTTAATACGATTTTTGGCTTACAGTCAGTGTTTTGTTTTTTTATGCTACAATAAAACACAACCGTACAGTACTTTATTTTACTGTACCTAATATATTTCATCCTTTTACTGGTGACTTTATACATAACTTCATTATATCATTGACTGTAGCAGGTCAATTTGCCTTAGATTTGACCTGAAACTAGAAGTGACATAGGCATAGTTGAAAGAAATATTACCATACAGTAACTAAATAAAGATCAACCCCCTAAAAATGTTTATTTTGATTCACTAAATCCAGTCAATCATTATCCAGTCACACAGAAATGCACAGAAATGTCCGAAAATGCAGAATCCCACGATGTTAAGGAAAGTGGGAAAAAAAAGTCTGGAACCACACCCTGATCCGGATCTGTACCAACATTTTATGGGTTCTTCTCTGACAAATACCACAACCTAGTTTTTGCGTAATCCTGCTAAATAACAGGCAAATTAACTAAACGAAAACATAACCTCCTTGGTGAAGGTAATAACACAAAAGCAGAGTTGAGTTTCAGTTGCTTTTCATGTTAAAATAAGAATTATCATAATTATTTATTGATTCTTGTATCACAAAGTGAGAAGTTCTGCACAGATGTCAGTGTGATCTAAAATCTCTTGGTGATGGAACACGTCTTCATGGTGATTTCAAAACACTCAGTTTTTGTGAATGTTTTCTTTTTTTGTGAGTGGTTCTCAGGGGATGACAGCCACTTCCCTGCTTCTCAGAATTGCTCTTCTCTTGACACTGAGCGAGGCTGAGAAAGACGATAAACGTGCACAGAATGTTCTTCACCTTCTTGTCCCAAAGTGTCACGGTGAGAAGCGTCAGTTAAATTGGGAAAAGAGCCGGAGAAACAGGAGGAAATCTAATGGGTGTTGAGCGGACGGCGGGGTTGTGCCCGCAGCTTGGCCCCACTCAGACCTTGAGACACTATAAAAAAACATTTCTAGAGACACTAAAGTGACACTGCTGGGAGCAAATCCATCCAGACAGGCTGAGAACCAAGACTGTAAAATGATAGGTTATCATTTCTGTGCACAGAAAATACTTCTCTTTTCTCCCACCCACACGTTTCACAGCAAAACCTCAAACCCGTCCAGAGACGGGCAGAAGGAGAGACGGAGAGCTGGTAATCGAGGCCCAGAGCAGAAGGAGATGGAGGTCAGATGCGTCTGATACAGATAGAGAGAGGGCGAACCACACTGGCAGGTTGAAAGAGCGACGTGAGCTGGAAACAGACAGATGCAGAGAGAGTGAATGAAAAGAAAAACAGTGGAAGTGAGAGTGAATGAAAAGGTTTGAGTGACTAAGTGACACCAACAGGAAACCAAAAGCATGAGCTGGAACAAGACAGATGAGCCCGGCAGCAGCCAAGAGTGTATGACAGGACTTTTTCAGGAAGAGAAGACCACACCCTGACCGCCGGCAATGGCAGCCGACCAAAATGTGTGAACCCAGAGGCTCTGACTCTCCATATGTAACTGAGGTGTTTCCTCCACACCCGCCCCCACTGACCCTGACTTAGAGCTTTTAAAGGCAGAAGAGGGAATAAAGGAGCTTCGGAACAGGCTGGAACAAGATTTAATCCCAGCATGCAGTGCATCATCACTGCATAAAACAACGATGTGAAGAGTCACTCAGGGGTCAGCCTATTGTTCTTTCCTAGCTCATAAACAGCTGCTCTGATACTTACAGGACACCGGGTTCCCATTCCGAGGCGGCGACGAGGCTTATAAATGCCACAAATAGCTACACTAACATTAGGTAACCTCCCAGAGGCCCTGTGAGGCAGATACACTCCTGGCTCCTCTGAGGAGTAACATACGCTCGCAGGCAGACAGGGACCGGTCATCACGCGTCCCGCTGATAGCGATGGCGCGACCCAGTGTGGAGATGCGGAGACGGACCAGCTGCCCACGCCAAACCCGCTCTGAATCATGGATCTTTCTCGCTGCGTCTCGTGGCCTCCTCCCAGTTTGTAGTGTCACACACTGTTAGCTCACTCCTCGCTCTGTTTAACACCGATGACTGATAAATTGATAAAAGCCCAGGTTTTTTTTGGAGCTTGTTGGTAAATGTTTGATTTAATTTAGCTCCAGTCATGTTGACTTTAAATCACACATTTGTCTTTCGGAAAAATAAATACTCAGCGGTCTTTAAAAGAAAAAAGCTTTCCTCAGTCCCGAATGACTCTTCTAACCATCGGGATGAAAAATATTTCAACTCAAATGTAAAAATGGTTTATCATCAGTTAGAGTCGACACTGCTACGTCTGCCAACGAGGTTTTGGTTTCACCCTCGTCCGTCCGTTTGTTTGTAAGAAAGATTACATAGAAACTACTGGACGGATTTCCACGAAACTTGATGGAAGAATGCGATATGGGTCAGGGAAGAAGTCATTCGTTTTTTGGTGTGGATCCAGGAATTTTATTCTCTTGCAAGATCGGGAGTATTTCAACCTTTACAATTTTCCCAGGGAACAATTTCTGGAGCCAGACGAAAATAAGCGTGTGCCATTTGGTGAAGCTTGATTGAATTCAAGGGGATTGTTGGGTCTTGGTGGGGGGGTTAGCTCGACTGAGAGCCATTCTAGAGCACATACCTCCTCCAAGGCCCGACAGTCTCCCTATGAAACGACATTTAAAATCAGAACATCCAGATTTTTATTTGGATCTGAACCAAATGTCACACATTCATAAACATCAGTAGATTTTTTTCATAAAGATTCATAAATTATTATCTCATTAAGCAAAGGAAATGTTAAAAAAGTCAATGTTAAAGAAAGGAGGAGAACAATTCCTGGAACTTCCCTCTGATCCGGATCCACAGCAAAATGTAATAGGTTGTTTCCTCATTTCCAGCCTCCTGGGTAGAAGTCTCAGCTTCTTTTTTAATTATCTTGCAAAAATAAAATCAACAAGTGTCAAAAAAGCAGTTGGTGCAAACTGAATCTCCAAAGATCAACTGCTGTGACTCAAAAGTAAAGAGTTACACATGAGAGGCACAAGCTGAGGCTACATACACTGAACTGAGAACTTTGATCAACAGCCTTGCAGAGAGTTTGATTCATGATCACTTTCCAGCTATGAAATGAGGCTTTAAAATCTGATGCAAACATTTTACGTGTTCCCCCCCCCCCTTGCTAAGATTGTGTTCACAGGGTGTTCTTGATTTCCGTGTTTACTCCGTGTTTATCCCTTGACTGCCCTTTACATTTATTACCGCGTTAAAGGTTTCACACTTGCCACTCACGTTTACTCAAGCTGGTCCGTCAAACGAGCGAGTAAATAAAAAGAATTGTCTCTTCTTGACGAGCGGCTACTCGGCGGAGCCTCTTCTTAGGGTCGGGCGGTTAAGGGGCCTGTCCGCCAGCCTTAATTTATGGCCGTCTCTTTGAAAACACTGGGGAGTTGTGAGGCTGCGGCACCAGTTTTTGGTGCTACAGCTGTTTTTACTGTCACGGCCGTAAAGCTCCCCTGGGAAGAGGGAGACAGGAGAAGGAGAGATGAGAACAATGGCTTGTCATGCAACTTGCACATGAGCAAAGTATCCGAGGAGGTGTGTGTGTGTGCTTGTACTTAGATATTTGTGAGGACCATTTTAAGCATAGACCTGACAGAGTGAGGACATTTTGGATGGTCCTCACTTTTTCAAAGGCTTGTCTGAGGGTGAAGACTTGCTTTTAGGGTTAGGGTTAGAATTCTGGTTAGAATTTAGTTGTGATGGTTAGAGTAAGGGGCTGTCAAATGCATCACGCCAATGAGTGTCCTCACTAAGATAAAAGTACAAGAATGTGTTATGACGGGTGTTGAGGTCATGGTAGAAGATTTACAGAAGCGTGAGATAAAAGAAAAAGCGTCACGCCTGTGTTTTCATGCCAAAAGGCAAACCTGATGGTGAAAGTGTAATAAAGAGAGCTCTGCTTGTTTTTCTTTCATCTCTGCACTGGAGCCTTTTCCCGTCTTGGCCATGATTTGGTTCACCTCTGTCACATTAGTGTGCGTGAGCCATTATCTGTGTTATTGGCTCCTCTGATGAGATCTTCCTGTTGTAAATGGAAGGAGAAATGGTTTGGGTATTTTCCAAAAATCCTTATAGCACCAAAATCCCCTTATAGCCGGGTTCCAGAGGGAACAATCGATCTTTCATTTACAGGAGGATGATTGTGTTAGGAAGCTGGATTATTGGGTTGAATTTAGGGTAGATAATTACACATTTATCCCAAAACATGTGTAGTGAAGAGCAAGAACCTACAGTTGTTGCCTTGAGCTAAATGCTAAAGCCAGCATGGTTTAATGTTTACCATTGTCATGTTATGTCATGCTTACATATGCTAATTGATAAACACAGCACTGCTGGAGTTGATCAGATAAGGTATCACACAAGTTAACTTTATGACCTGATCATGGCACCAGATGAAAAGATAAAGGGTGAGTCATAGACTTTATATTAAAAAGGACAAAAAGTTAAGCCAAAGCCTCCTGATTGCCCCCTGGTGGCTGGCTGCAGTATAAAGCCTGCCTCATCCATGTTAGTGGATGTGACATGGACAAAGTCACATGTCAAACAAATGTTTCTCAAAGATGTTTTTTCTCATTACACTGACGTATGTTCAAGTGTTCATCTCTTTTTGTTACGTTTGGTTTTCATTAATTATATGATTATATAAAAAGATGGTCGAGAGTGCGCATCGCCTTGATACCATGACTCTATCCCTCGTTCGCTAGCCCGGCTGGCTCCAAATGTGCAAGATGCTAGCGTCACTAACCTGGTTATTTTGGCTTCATTTCTGGACTGTGAGAGGTCGTCCATCTTTATTCACACTCTTCAGGATAAATCATGATTGCCTGCACAATGTTATTCATGCTTAAGATACGTACAGGCTGACCAACTCAGTAACAAGTCCCAAAGCTAGACACAACTTGGACATCCGCCTCTCCTGGGTGGGCACTTTCTTTTGTTTTTAGATCATTAAAAACCATAATAGGATTATTACAGTTACAGCATTAAAGTTACATTATTATGCAAATGTATACTTTTGCATTGGCCTTGCATCATAGTAACTCACATCTCGACAACATCATGACATCAAAATATGAGGGTATAAACACTGTGTGAGAAAAATTACCGTAACACACTTTAACTGTTGCTCCTGGTTGAAAGCTGCATTTAAACTTTATTTTGTTGATGCTGGAGAGGCAGTCTGACTGATTCAAACCCTCTGACACAACAGATCAATAGGCCTTCAGACAAATTACTTCAGGACAGGCCACAGAATGCAGGAAACCACCTTGAAAACCTTCACCGCTTGCAAGAATACAACAAAACAAGGAATAATGTGCTCTTGGTCACACAGGAAGCGTTGCCCACCCTTGACCCATGCCAGCCGTACTATGCTCCAGTAATCACGCCTCATGTTTCAGTAAAATAATCACAAGAAAGCTGATCTGGTTTTCCAAAAATATCTTTTTTTATTTCACATGAAATGTTCACATTTAGAATATTTATCAAACAGGTCTTTCATATAATCTTCTATATATATATTTATATATGTACATATCATACACGTCTTTTTACTTACAGATGTACAAAATCAGGTAACAAGGATTCGGATAAAAAAAGACTTGACTTCAATGGTAGTCATACACTGTTGTGCTTCGTTGATCAAGCTAGCCTGTCAGGTGAAGATGTGCTCGGCGTCTCGCTTGGAGGCCTTGTCTTGTCGTCTGCGAACTGGTGACTCTAACATTTTTAAAATCATACAAAAAAATTGTGATGTTATTACAAAAGTCTAAATAGCTGATTGCTTCACCTTGTGTGTGTGTGTTTTGTTTTTTTGCCTACTTTTTGCCTGGTGTTGGTTACATGAAGGGCAGCACCGTGATAGACAGGTAAAAAAAAAAAGTGAAAATGATACCAGCTCTTCGTGTCAGACGGTTGAACCAATACAGGAGCAAGATCCAGCACACAGAAAAGTCCGGCCTCTCTGTGATACGCACAACATCTCAGTGTTTGCTTTTGGCAGAAAAAACATTTTGTCTCGTCATGCTTACGATCGATCGCTCCGCAGCTCGCACACACTCTCTTCCTCTCACCTCAATACGCACGTTTTTTCCTTTCACACAAGTACAAACTCTACCAGGAGAAAGAGAGAGACGACGCCTCACTCCTCTCCCCCTCGCTGGCGACAGTAAACATTTCCTTTCATAAGATCATGGTATTTACAGTAAAACGTCCCAGCTGCAAATGCTATAAATTATCTTCACAGAATGTACAAGTAACACAGCTCAATGTTGTGTGTTTCCATGTGTTACAGAGCGTCAGTGTGTGGTGTGTGTCAGTACTGTGCAGAATTAGTGCTACAGTATAGAAGCACATGGTCGAGTGTACAAAAAAAAAGGATGGTTGTGATGAGAGCAGCCCCCGTGTGTCAATGCTACATTTAGAGAAAGTAATCACCCGGGACGTCAATGCAACTCCATACCGCTACAGAACAATACAACAAATAGTACAGGACACTAAAGGGTGGAATAGTGTACAAGTTGGAGAGATGACTGATCTTTGGCTCAAAAGGGTAAGAGATTACTTTTCCGTTAAATGTCCATCTGAAGTTTTATCTAACGGGTTGGTGTCTTTGTGCTTGATTGTTTTTCGGCATCTCCTCCACTTCTTCATATTTTCTTCTGGGATTATCATCCAAAGAGGTGCATGTGACCAAAAGTACAAATCAAGGAGAGCTTGGTTTTTTCCAAGAAAAAACAAAAAAACATTCAGTCACCTTTTGAAAAATAAGACAAAGCACATGTACTTTGTCTCAAATGCTTTAGAGTTTCTCGGCACATGTTGCGCAAGTCTGCGATGTCCATGCTTTGCAAGCACAAAAAACAAAAGAAACTACCCCTGTGGCCAGCACTGGGCATGAAAAACTGTTTTTTGAGTCAGTGGTTTCATCCCCACGGACTTTCTTCATTGTAGTCCCTGAAAGAAAAAAAAAAAGGTCCGCCAACAGCAGTCGTTTCATGTCCCCTCAGTGCAACAATAGCAGTAATGAAAATGGGACTAGCAATGAGAGGATTGAGAGGGATGAAGCTGCCACTGCAGAGTTCGTCCGTACGCTCTTCTGGACATCTGGTAGGATTACCACCGGGTCATCTGCTTCAAGATGGGAGATAAAGAAGACACATTACTACCACATATTTTACACCCCGACGTTAATCCTGAATGTACCTGCATTGTTCTGAGGTCAGGTATAATTAGAAAGGAGGCAGGGGTGGTCAACATACCTGCAGGCAATCTGTTGGAGGGGTTGTGAACCCCACCCCCGGCTCCAACTGTGGCCCCACCTGTGCCTCCTTTAGCAACTCTGGCCTCCTGGGAGCCTGGAAGAAAAGAAGAATGCCATCAGTTATCATGCTTGCAAAAGCCGGACATTAGAGGTGACTGTGCAGTTCGCCTCACAGCCAGGGGGTTGGTTACACTTACCATCAGCAGCTACGACGTCCACACGGAGCCTGAGGCACTCTTGTCCGTGGTGATGCAAAGGCTTGGCTGCAGGGACGGGAAACAAACAACACAAGTGTTAACATCCTAACTTATGCACTTATCCTACCCTGGCCCCTTAATCCACCTTCATGCACACACAGACACACAAACACACACACTTGGCAGCAGACACAGGCACAAAGATTCAGGACGCCATCTGTGACCAGGCGAAGTGTGTCTTGTCCTGCCGTTTAGCTAATTACAGCCATGGTCAGGGTGACAACATTACTAACTCTCTGTGGTCACATTCTAGCAAGATGAGTGTTGCATAAAGTTGGCAAACTGAGGCGGCACCCCGGTTTATGTCCGTGAGAAGCTTCAAAGAGACGACCGAGGAAATCTAGAATCCAAAAACCACCCAACTCCGCTGTGCTTAAGACTTGTTCAGAGTGGAGACTTTCAGAAGCATGGATGTAGGGATGGCAATTACGAAAGGTCGCCGATCGGTCAGTGTCAAGCCCCTTTTCCACTGTCAAACTACCCACTAACATCTGGATTTTGGGAATGGATACAATCGGCATTCACTCCAGGGACAAATTCCCAAATTATGAATTGTTGCCCCCTTTTCCTCTTATGCCACCATTGAGTTGTGGTTTTGTCTGAAATGTCTTGGATTGATTGCCCTTAAATTTAGTATTTGGCTGAATTGTAATATTTCAAGTCATCATTAGGTCAAACCTTTTATTTGTTCAACACTTTGGTTTATGACCAATCTCCAAAACTTATGGCATTGCCATCAGCAAATGAGATCATTCTAAACTAAAATGTTGAATATGGGAAACTTTGGAAACATTAGCATTTATCTCAGAGCTGCAACTGGGGCTGCAGACTCTCATGCAAACATTGGAAAACCGTGAAGGCAGTGAAGATCTGAGTGAAAGCTATACTTACAGATATAATAGTAGCTTTCTCCTTGGCGGAACTCTTTTCCCAGAGTAAACGGAGTAAAACGCTGGAACTTTTCAGAGAACTTCTCAGGGGCGTGAGGGGCAAACGGGTGGCCGCACTCCCAACGCATCTGGTCGTACGATTGGGGTTTGCAGGATTCGTAGTCCTCGAGCTCCACCATGTAGAGCACGTACCGCTCAGCGTCCAGCGACGGCACCTCGCCCTCGGGGTAATGGGGGCAGACAATGTCCAGGTAGTCATTGAGCTTCACCTCCACAGCGTAGTCGTCCCATAGGAACCTGGAGGGAGGAGGCAGAGCGGGGTTACGCAGGTGGCAGGAGACTGATAACCATGGTTATAGCATTGGAGCGGTAATAAATATAAGCCTCAAAACCTGTGATTATATATTGATCGGCTGCACGCCGGTGTACAACAGGGAAATCAGAGGAAAGACTTAGAGGTCTGGGAATGTGAGATAGAACAAGATAGAGAGAGAGAGGTTGTGTGTGAGGTACATGTGTGTCGGAGAGGAATAAAGAGGGAAAACGCAATAAGGCGAAGAGTGAGCTGAAGAGAACATGCGCATAAATATGGATGAACGTGTGACCAGTGTAGCTGCTGCTGCTGCTGCTGCTGAGAGTTAGCAGTGAGTGCACATTGATCCCTTGTCCCACAGGAGTTGATTGATGTTTACAGAGAAACATTAGCAGTCAGTTAGCCCGGCAAGACAGGAGATGAGTATCGACAACTGCAGGGCTACACACACACACACCCACCATTACCCACACCCACCCAAAGAGAGGGAGGCAGATTCCTTAATGACAACTGCGTCTCCAGAGAAGCAGTAACACACCTGAGTTTACTCGACACAGGGTTAAAAATAAAAGGTCATATACGTTTTAACCCATTCATTAGGGTCAGAGTGACACGCAGACAAACACAACACGAGTGTGCAACCGCCTCCTCCCAAACTCCCTCTCATTACAAATACAGAGAGACAGTCAGACTGTCTGCCTCCCCTCCGTCCCTCCCTCCCTTTGCTCCTCCACCCTCTTTACGACGGTCTTTAAGTAAACTACACTTCCTCCCTCTCGTCTTCAGACCCGAGTGCAAAGAGTCACTCACAGAAAACCGTTGATACGGCCGAGTTAACCCGCACTCGAGGCAGGTTAAATTGGCTGTATCCCAACGGCCCATAATTCCTTCTCCCCCTTTGGATTTTTCTTTCAGCGATATTATGAGTTTATCTCCAGGGAATCGTCACTTAAAGGTATTTCAAGCTTTGTCCCCTTCCTCCGGACTGAGTGACCGCTCCGTGGGCGGCTCACAGCTAATGCTCTCCTCTCAGCCAAAGCCATCTATCACTGGCTTGGAGCTCTAGCTGGCCGCTGGCCACTAGCAACACACACACACACACACACACACACACACACACACACACACACACACACACACACACACACACACACACACACACACACACACACACACACACACACACACACACACACACACACACACACACACACACACACACACACACACACACACACACACACACACACACACACAATTCCCAGTAATTCCCATCTATCAACAACCAAGAGACACACACACCTCCTCTGGTACTGGGCTCCCATGCGATGACTATCACTTTACTATCTCCTACTGTTTTGGATCACCAGGGGTTCCCTGGGAATGGATGACGTTTGACAGCCTTAAATATTTTCACAACACACCAGGAGAATGTGTGTCCAATATAAGGTTTTGTTGCTTTTGCAATCAATACATGCACGGGGCAGCAAAGCTTTCAGCAGTTCAACAAAAAAAAGAGGCGGCCAGAACAGTGCGAGTTAAGTTACTGGCTGCTCTTTAATCAGAGCTACAGATCTCACCGAGTTAGTTCTGTGTTGTGCTAAACTGACATTTCTTTCCCTTTTCTGAGAGGAAGCGGGTGTTTTCTCATAAAATCCAACAAGGAAACATTTGGGGGAGTTTGAGTTTGTTTGACAAGGTCCATATGTGTGACTAACGATCAAAGTGAACAGGCGCAGGCCCCCGTCTCTCGTTAGCCGGTGTTGTTGTTTGTTGCCAGGGGTCTCCCTGGTACCCCCCCGGTGAAAGGACAGACGCTGTGGCTCCAAACCACCGGGGCCTGACTCCTGCTCCCCCCTCCCCTTCCCCTTTACCCCTCTCCGCCTGACTGCATTCCCTCAATACTGATGACCCGATTAGCCGGCAACACCGTTACAACAGCAACGCGGCCCTGTCGGAAAACAAGCGCCTTTTTTTATTGCACTGATGAAACTTCCATCTAAACTGTGCTGATAGTAGCGGAGCTCCAGCCAACTTTATGGGGGTCGAGAGCAATAATTATAATTTCGCAGAGGTCTAGACGGCTTAGTGCTTATCTGCCGTTTGCCTGCCACGCTCTGTTTACCAGAATGGTGCTGAAGTGTTTTTTCCCCCCCTGCCACTTTCAATTCTAGTCGAATCGACAACACTATTGAACAAACACTGTTGTCTGCCTTTTGCCTGACAGAGTTATCATCCCCCTGCAAACCCCCGACACCCGAGTCCCCTCCCTCACCCTGAGCCCTGATTACAAACTGGTCGTGGTATGGTCCCAATGTGTTCATCAAAAGGGGGTCGAAGGGGGGCCCAATTAAAACACAAAAAAGGGTATTAAAGTTGCCCTGGAGGGGGGTAATTATGTTCTCCTGCTACCCACTTCCCAGCCCCTTTAGGCCGAGAGTTTGGGAGGGGTGCAGAGGGCATGAATAGGTGTGGGAGGGGTGGGTGGGTTTTTTTTGGGAGGGCGGGGAGGGGGGGTCAAAGGCCTTGAGTTGGGAATGGCTTTTGAAGTTTCTCTCAGTGAGTGTTTCTGTTTGAGTGCTACAGTTGCTTCATCAATGCCACCGTTTCATACAGCGTCTCTATTCACGGCGCTGATGGAATACCTCACTTAGCGGAGAGGACGGCGGCTGAATACGCACCCGAGGAGGCCGGCTAGCGCCTTTTTTTTTTTATTAATGGCAAATAGTTTTAATTATCCCGCTGCCTTTTGTTCCCCTCTAACACCCCGCCATTGAAACGCTCCACATCATCGGCTTAATTAACTGATTGCAGCGACGCGGTTCAAAGAGACGCTCCGGCCCTTGGTGTGAGAAGGTTTAGCTAACAAAGTCAAATCATGCCACCACCACTTTAGCGGACAAAATCCTCTCTGTCTCCCTCAGTGTGCGTCCTTTGTCATTTCCCTCACTGCAAACTGTTTCTCTCTCTGCGTCAATAGGCCGTGTTGATTTATGCCCGTCGTTTATCCCAGAATGCTCTATTTCGGTGACAGTGACGCAGCTTGAAGTAACAGCGTTGAGGAGTTGTCGTATTCTCTTGTCGAGGATGATTTGTGGAACTATGGCAGGTATGCGGAGAGGTTTGTGTGTCTGTGTCTCTGAGATATTTAAATTGTTTATGTTGGAGTGTGCGTGTGTGTGTGTGTTTGTGTTGTGTCTGTAGAGCTCTGAGGAATCTGGGAGTGTGTTTCGGTTGTGATAAGGTAGATAATGAATGTCAATAATGAACTGTGTGTGTGTGAGAGTACACAATCTGGTGAAAACTCGCCTACAGACTGTTCCCGGTCCCTCTTCCTCCTCTCCTAAGAAGGAATTCCTGATTTATTGAAGCCTCTTCAGGAGCAAGAGTCTAATCTCCCTTCTTTAATCTCTCCGGCCAGCGTTTTGCTTTCTTCTCCACCTCTGCCCCCTCCTTTCATCCATCCATCATCCTCTCATCTCTGCACTCTATCGCCCTGTGGAATGCTGGACCTCAGAAGCGAAAGGGGCCGCGATGTGGATCAAAAGGTCGGACTACCGCCAAGTCAGCACCGGAGAATTTTTGTGCGACGGCAGTCAGCAAGGAGCGGCCTTGTGCATTTTTTAATCTACAGACGGGAATGATTCTCTCTAAAGATCGATAAAAATCTATTTAAAAGTCCATAAAGGCCGTCGCAGGACAAACTGCACATATCTGACCACTGCATCTAAAAACAGGGGCTCGGGTCTAACTCACCTGGAGCACACATGCTACTAATGTGACCCACAAGGTGACCGGCCGACGTCACAGATGGGTGAACGGGAATGTGGGGACCACCTAATCGGCTGGTTCAAGCCCGGATTATTGGGTTGACCAGAAGCTGAGCTTGGGTCCATTCATCAGCACCAGACCCTGCTTAATACAGGGGCTTAGAGTGGACAGCGAGGCCCAGAGCAGGGGCCCTGGGTACAGATTGAGGGGTGAGACAGGCAGGGTGGTGCTGTTTTTTCTCTATTGTTCTGGGGTATTACTCCTTTACACTGGAGTTTTGGAGTTGAAAGAGACACAGTGACTATGACTGTGTGTGTGTGTGTGTGTGTGTGTGTGTGTGTGTGTGTGTGTGTGTGTGTGTGTGTGGTGTGTGTGTGTAAGTGTGTAAGTGTGTCCATTGTCGCAGAGGGGAAAGTGAGATGTGTTGACAGTATAATTAACGACACTGGACGTAAAGGGAGCTGTTTCTTTCTACATGGGTCTGTGAAAGCTACGTGACTCCACGAGGGCGGTGGCACATCAGAGCTCATCTGAGGCTCATCGCCAGCCAAGTTAAGCAGCGCTGTTTAACGTTACTGCTCAAACTCGCTTTGTTTCATCCGTCCGTCCATTCATCCATCAATGTCGGCCGCCCCCCTCCCACTCTCTGTCCGTCTTTCATCGCTCAATAAGCAAACCAGATCCTCATGTCAACTCTGTCCCTCCCTCCCCCCTCATCCCAAACTTGCTGAACCAATCGGAACCTTTCCCGGTGGTATTCCAAATATGCAACTTCCTGACCCACTGTTTGCAGATCCGAGCACAAAGCGGTGTGGGTATGCCGGGGGTCGCCATAGAAACAAATATGGTCTAACTCTTTTAGCTCCTCCCTTTTTACACAATATTCCAGCCTTTCATTCATCGCACCGTGTGACTTTTCGTCATCCGTCTCAATCAGCTTTCCCCCCGTCCCGCCATTCAACCTTTGTCTCTCTGGATCATTGGTCATTCCGCTAGCAATCCTGACTGAACTCGCCAGGCTCCTTTTTTTTTGCCAAAATGACAAAGCTTTAAGTCCAGCAGAGAAATAATTGGCTGAGTCCACTGCACTAAGGAGGCTTAGATGAATACATATGCTCTTTCCAACTGTCCCACACCGTCCCATGAGCCATTTGTATCTTATAAGGGCCGGAGCAGAAAGGTCACCAATGACATCACATTCCTCAGAAGGCAAATTTCTGCGCACAAAAATCAATTTCTCTGGATTTTGCTGTTGTGCCCCGTGTTCTTCTCCCCCCACAAACATAGTCCGAGTTTGTTGCCTAATGAATCCCATGGGGAATTTACTCTATGCTGGCGCAGGCCTCGGTTAAATTAAATTGATTTCCAAATGTAGGAAGAAGTAGCAGCAGCAGCTCTTGCTTACAGATATCTGGTCCTCAAAATGGTTTAAATAAAACCGGCCTCTAGGGGGAAGCAGTATTTGCTGTGCGGTGCATGTGTACACACTAGACTTTCAACAAACATATCCCAAAAAAAGGCGAGAGCAAAAACAAATGTTACACAATGGCCCTTATTTAAACAACACAACAAACACAATGCTTCGTTTTCAGAGATATTATCTGACTTTAGCTGGCTGATTCTTCCTCATCTAAACACATGACATTGAATGTCACCAGGACTCGACAAACAAGTCTGGAGGACACACACACACACTCTGTACGTCTCCCCTCACACACACTATGAGAACGATTGTGCAGGCTCTCCTCATAATTGTAGTGTGATCTTAAATCTGTGTGCTCTTCCTTTCTGCTTTTAAGTGTGATTGAAGCAGGGAAGAGAGGAGGGGAAGAGTGGGAAGGAGCAGGGGAAGTCTGCAGCGTAGATAAGGAAGAGGCACGAGGATGGGCAGGGGTCAGAGAAACGCTGGCGGGGTTGACATTGATCAGAGGGGAATCTGAAATAGAGACAGAGAGAGATTTGACAGAGTGGCATGTGTGATCCAAAATCCTCCTCCGGGCTCGACGGTTCAGCACACCCCTCATAAGAAAACCCACTTCTCACTAATAATGACTCCTAATCCACTCACTTCAAGTTCTTCACTCCTCAAAACGAGTCTGGGAAATTCAATCGACCCCTGCGGGAGTCCAGGCGTTTTTACGGTCTTGCGTGTGTTGGTGTGTGAGAACTGTATTGTTTATTGTGCAGACAGGATACGCTGTTTTCCCGGGAAAAGACGTAGCCAGGAAGAGCCGCACTTCACAGGGAAACACACAGCAGACAGCGTGCAGACTTTGCTAACACCACCAGCACGCCTTCGGGAAGTTAAGACCTTTGGCCTGGATTCACTGTCTAGTGCAGTCGATAAGTACTGCGGCGCTACAACACCTTGCAGGGATATTGAACCAGGTGAAGATATCCTCTGGTCAATACTGTCACCGAGGTAAACAGACACAAGAAAGATCATAAACACACTGCAGTGATCATTGAGCCGATTATCATCCGTTTGGAAATCTCTCCGACTATTTTTCCCCCCAGATTGAATTCACCAGACAGATTACAAAACAGATTAAGTGTGGTGGGAGGAGAGGGGGCACAGATGATTCGAGAGAAAGATGGAAACAGATTTAAAGAGTTCACTGAAGAGAATGACGACCGAGCGGAGGAGGGGGAAGGGGCTGCGGTGGGTTTAGAGCGAAGGCTGGATTAATAGGTGAAGTGGGAAACCTGGCTGCTTTTCCCAGGAAAGTAGCTTCGGTTCAGATTACTCGGAGATCACAGTGAGACGACCCAGTCTTATCTCTCATCTCTCCGGCATCCACACGCTCAAATACGTGGAATGCAAACAGACATTTGAACCTACTCCTACACGTTTGTTTTTCCTTCATTTAATTTCTGTCCTGCGTTTTTTTTTCACACTGGCTCAACCTCTTTTCACTGCTTCAGCGATGGCACTCCAGAGCGGAGAAGAATACGCTGGAGGACAGGCGGACAAGTGAAAGGACCAGGAAGAGGGGAAAAGGTTTGCTGAGAAGACTGGAGTGTCTTTTCATGGGGATGTAGGAGAAGAAAGCTTTAGGCGAGGGAGAGAAAGCGTGAAGGAAAGGGCAAAGTGCCTTGTGACGGATTGCCATGGGTGCCAAGGACGATAAAAAAATTCCACACCTCTTAGCCTGCTTCCCTCCTTTCCCAAGAGCCAGAGTTGGAGGTGAGGAAATAATAGACTGAAAAGGGACAGCTTGTAAAGTTGAGATAAAAGCTGGTGAAGGAGGGAATGGGGAAAGACAGTTTCCCAGAGGCAGAGCCACAGCCGTGTGAAGAGGGGCCGGCCTGAGTGGCAGCCAGTATTCAGGCACCGCCGGCGTGACAGAATGACTGACAGACTGATAGAGGCTGTGCCACTTCATCACATAGTGAACTCCGACCCCCAATCAGTCACACCAGTTACTATTCTCTTTCTGTGGCTCGCTGTAAAGACCCTTCCCCAATTTGTATAGGAAGTATCCTAAAAACACCCATACTGGTCGGATAAAGACCGAGAAAATGCTCCATGTGGGTGAAACATAGCTCCAATACCTCCCCGATTTGAGGCAGAACAGCACAATTCGTCCCCTTAAATTCAATCAAGCTGCACTAAATTGCAAACACGCATCAGTCTCATAAATATGTCTGATTTGTTTTCATCAAGATCTATGAATTCCAATGGGAAATCAGTAAAACTGTCAAAAAGATGCCTTATCTAGCAATGTTAGAAAGAGGGATTAAAAAAATTCCTGGATCCGCCCTGAATTTAAATGGGTTCCTCCCCGACCCATATGGCATTCTTTCAGCAAGATTTGCGCTAATTAGTCCAGTAGTTTTTGAGCAATATTGCTCACAAACAAACTGGGGGGGTATAACCTCTTTGGAAAAGGTAATCAAATAAAATCACTGTTCCAGAAATGGTGGGCTAAAACAACCTGCAAGTGAATGCTGCATTTTTATCAGAATCAAAGAGCTCATGGAAAAAACAGCAAAGTTAAGACTTGGGAATTAGATTGGATTCGTTTTTTAAAAAATGTGGTACGATAACAGAGACGGTGGTTACGAAGACGAAGAGATAAAGAAGTGAAAATAAACAGACGTTCTATCAGATGTGCGTGTGTGTGAGCATGAGCCATGAAACAGTTAACAGATTCACCGAGCTGCAGACCACGGAACCAAGTTGAGAAAAGGGAACCTGGCCAAGAGGAGGGGGAGGGAGGTGCTGGAGAGAGGGAGAGACAGGTACAAAGAGGAGGAGGTGAAGGAGCAGGAAGAGGAGGGGGTGGTGGTGGTCGACTCATGCTCTGTCAGCGAGGAGAAGAGGGAAAGGAGTGAAAGAGCAAATTATTTCCTCACGTTAGAGTTGTAGAGTCCATAGGGCTCCTGGGACGATGTTAACATCAATCACAACTGTGTGGCTCATGTGTGTGTGTGTGTGGATGTGGGGTAATGTGTATCAGAGCGTGTGAGTCACTTGAATGCATTGTTGCACATGTGAGCGAGCTCCGGCACAGTCACTCCCTTCACAACAAGACACGTACGCACACTGGCACGCCGGGACCCCAGCTGACTAGGCAACGCCGGTGAGCCTCTTTCTCTGGGAATCAATCTGTGCACGCAGTTAATCAGACACTAAAGGTTACAAACACAACAGCAACGCAAAAGGTCAGGAAGCACTGAAACCCACACACACACACTGTTGGGAATATATTTCACTCGCGCTGAAACAAAGCAGTCGTTAAAGTGCAGGCAGATACGACCTTGGGAGTCAGCAGGCCCCAAGGCGAGCGAGCACACACACACACACACACACACACACACACACTGAAGTGAGTGGTGAGCAGGGCAGCTGCGCATGTGTCGACACAGTGAGGAAAAAGGAAATGAGCCTGCGCCACAAGTGATCAATCTGTGATCGATTTGATTAACGGCAGCTTCCTGACCAGTGGGATGGAAGAGGCTGAAGAAACAAAAGGGAGGGAGAGAGATCTCGGGAGGGACGTCTGTCGAGTAACAGGTCGAGGGGGAGAGCAGCTTGCCGGGAAAGATGAAAAGTACCGAATTAGAAAGAGAAAAACATCTCAGAATGTCGGTGCTTTTTCTGGGAATACAGGATTAAGAGTAGCCAAAGGGAGAGATTTAGCACAGTCATCCGTAAAAAAATAGCAAGTGCAAAGGGACGGATTACAAGTATATATACAGGAATGATTACTGTCGTTCCGCAGCAGGGACACAGCAAAACGCCTTTTCCATCTGGGGACTTTGACTTCATTCTGATTTTCAGTGAAAGGCTTTGTCGCTGTAATTACGGCCTTTCTGAGAACAGTAAATGCTGTAGTTTTAACCGCACTGGAGCTCGGGAGAGGAGAGATGGCGCTCGAGTGTGAGCGTCTGAGAGAATACTTTGCGTATCTAGGTGTTTCAAAACCAAGACCAGACATGTGTTTGCACACACTGATTGAGTTGGACGGTGTCAGTGTGTGTGTGTGTGTGTGTGTGTGTGTGTGTGTGTGTGTGTGTGTGTGTGTGTGTGTGTGTGTGTGTGTGTGTGTGTGTGTGATTGAGCGTCCTGGCTGGTGATTGTGTGCCAGGAGTCTCTGTTTGTGCTTGCCCGTCTGTGTGTGGGTGCGTGTAGAAGTTCATCTGTGGTGTGTAAACCTAACCCTTCCCCTACCGTGAGCCTTTTTGCCCCAGCCATCATCAACCATAATTCTAATTGACCCCCACTTATGCCGAATGGCCCCTAACCCCGACAATTTCAGCTCCAATTTCTCCTCCCTGAGCAATCCATCTCTCTCCCACAGCGTGACCTACTGGGCAGCTCTCAAGTTACCTCCTCTGTCTCTGTCAAACGCCATTATTACTCGTCTTACCACCTGAAATATGAACACTCTATGTCTCCCCGACAGCCACGTTGAAACCCCCAATGCAATATCTCTTGATTTAGTGGATGCGGCAACCTCCCACCTCTCCACACAGAGGTTCCAGGCCTCTTGGTCAGATGTGGAGGATATTGCAACAGATATTTCAACATGTTGTGCAGTGATTCAGGTCTGTAAAATCCACTCTTCCCAAAAAAAACATTGCCAGGAAGAAATGTAAGCCCTCCCCTGTTGAAATTAATCTCATGAATGAAGGCGCAACTGCAGAAAAATAGCACAAATTCCCAGACTTGTAGCAAATGATGAAAAATGATTACATGCCGTACGTGAGTCAAGAGGAGGAAATAGAAATCATAGATCATACCCCCCCCCCCTTAAAATGAACAAGTGAGCTCCACAGAAAAAAGAAAAAACACCCAAATTAAAGTCCCTGCATTTCTCTTCCTTCCCTCCAGAGAGTGAGCTGCTCCTCCAGCTCACTGTCACTTCAGCAAGATAAACAGATCACAAAAACCTGATGTAACTCATCCTGTAGTACAGCTGCAGCCACACACACACACACACACACACACACACACACACACACACACACACAGAGAGAGAGAGAGAGATTGCGAAATGGATAAAATCTGAACAGGTTAGACAAAGTATTGCAGGTAAACAGAAGCATAATAACAGGTTCGAGCCCTGAGAGGCAGGGATGGGGAGGTGGGGGAGGGAGAGAGAGAGAGAGAGAGAGACTCCCATGCAACTATTCTGAATTATCATCACAACAACAGGCAGTTGCCTCCATCACAAATTTATCATCACCACAGCCTTGAATATGCATGAAGCTGCAACCGCACAAACGCATCTGAATAGTGATCCTCACCGATTGTCTTTGATTCATATTAGACGTGTTAGTTTTGCAACGATGCGTAAAGAAGTGGCTGCAGGGGTTGGGTTCGAATGCACGGGATTAAAATCAGAAAAAACGCAGATTCAACAGATGCTTACTTTGGGTTCGTGCTGTTCCAGTAGACGCTGTGCCGCTCCGCTGACGCACACCAGGCGCACACGCTCACTGCGAAGCCCACAATCCAAACCCAATCCATGGTGGAGGAGAGGAAGCGTGCACGAGAGGAAACGCAACTCAGCTGGGGGGGGGGGGGTTTGTATTAAAAGCAAAGAAAACTAAAAGTTGAACCGAGAAGAGGTTGATCCGCGCGCCTGGAGCACTGCGCGCACTTTACGCACAAAAACAAAAATAAAAAGCAAGTCAACTCTTTGGAGAAGTGAAAAACTGCAGAGAGGTCGCGACAACTCGTCAAATCCGTAGTGAATGAAGCTGGAGGTGCGTGGAGCCTGGTTTTGTGAAACGCCCACAGTCGCGAGCCCCGCCCCCCGTGCCGCAGAGGACCAATCAGAGGGCTGTCCGAGAGACGCGAGCTCCTGTTCACAACATTACAGCGTCATGTATTCATGAGCCTCGAAAATATATTTAACACGTGTTTACTGTGATTTACAGAATTTAGAAATATTACATCCCAGGCACTTGTTGAAGGTGTTTACAGTCACCTCATCACACTGCGTGGTGGATTTATTTAAATTGAATAAACATTAAGCAGATCCCTAAGTATGAATGTTGTCCTATAATAAGCTATAATGTATTACACGTTTTCTACAAATAACTCTAGAAGCAGCTTTAATTTTTAAATAAAGTGTTGATCAATTGTTCATCATTTCCTCATATTATCATTTTTTATCTTGTTTGCTTACATGTAAATCAAACTCCCACAGGAAGTAAAAAAAAACCTGTTCAACCATATACTGCAATCCAAAAAACATTTTAAAAAACAAGACAATTAGAAATTATTTCTATCTTGCACTTTTCGAAACAAAGTTGCAAAATGCTGTAAAACGTACACAGGGAATGAAACAAAACAAGAAATTTCAAAGATAACATGAAAGAAAACAAACAACATCCATAGAAACCAGTTTAAAAACCAGGCATTAAAACCCTTCCCTGTAATATGCCTGAAGCCTTTATAAAAAAAAACAGACTAAATACATATAGAGTTAATAAATCAGCTCACTGGTACTTTACAAATGAGCCCTGAACGTTACAAGCCGCAAAAAAAACTAACTTCACAGTATTTGCAAAGCGATAACATTATGCTGTTTCTCCAGATTCTGTCATCCGCCCATGAGCGAGTTAAGTTTTTCTCCACACTCCTTATCTATCATTCAAGTGCACCCCCCTCGCTCGAGTACTGGTTGGGCAACATCCTGTGTGTTTGCACAGTGATTTCTTGCACTGAAGGTGGTGTTTTTATCCAACAGGTTTTCAATGAGGCCTTTGTGCGAGCGCAGGCATTTAGCGGCCACTGTCACAGTATGCAAATCTTTGCGTTTAATCAAAGGGCTTTACACTGTTAAAAAATGTAAAGAAAAGATGATCACACATGTAAAGACTGTTCATTCAACTAGGAGCATATTAGCTTCTGAAATTCAAACCCTGATTCTCATTTTCTCTTCCACTGACATGAGTAATCTGGACCCCGAGCTGCCCGTTCAGCCTGGTGAGCCATTCTGCCGGAGGGGGTTTTCAGGCCTGCTTCTGCTTGACATGGCACTTCATTTGCTATGCCTGCTTAGCAGTGTAACAGCTCCAAAGGTATCACAGTAAACAAGAAAAAACAAGCAGGAAGAAGGAAAAGCTTTCTGCATATTGAATGTAATAGCACAGAGTCTGCGGGCATGTGGCTGCAGGGATGTGATCAGGTGAACGCTGCAGGGACAATAGTGTTGGTCCATGTTGAAGAAAGACATTGATGGATTGTGCAAGTTTCTCCTGATGTAACCACAATGTAAGACTTCATCTGAAAAGTAAAAGTGGAGTGAAATGCATTTAGCGGTGAACTCAATCAATCATGATTTATCTTTCAACAGAACACACCTCGATTGGATTAAACCACCAGAACATGGATGAAACTTTAGAAGGTCAAGGCTTTCACAGTCGGTCTGATAGATTCACCGGATAATTAAAGTGTCAGGTGAGGCTGCTGATTGCACGTCAACACACGTTATCCGACAATTTAATTGTCACGCCGCCGTCACTCCCACTCACCCGGTGCTCCGAGCAGATAAAGCGACGAATAATGTCGGTTTGCAATTCTTGTTAACCCGGGTCTGACGCTGCGGTGCTCTGTTGTCCTTATCTTTGAATAATCACCTGGAGTGAGACGCCCACACGTCCATTTCACCGAGCTCTTTATGTACAAACTCTTTTTTTTGGTTATCTGCTGCAGGAGAACCAGACTCAAGAGGACCTACATGCATTTCAGTATTGACGGTATTACGCAATCTGCATTTAAGAATTCTCTCCAAACCGACAAACCATTACAGATCCAACAGTGCAAATACAGAAAGGCACATATACATGGTAATTGTGTGCTATTCGGTGTCAAGCGGGTCATCCCAAATGATGTGCTCTGTATTCATGAAGAGTGCTCGTCCCGGTGGATCCAGTTTTTTTTTTTTCTCGTTCAGTTCCCGATTGTTTTCTCTGGTTCTGTGGGAAGATAAGAAGGTGAGAGGGACGGACGACATAATTGTCATTTGCATCGCAATTGAAAATTTGTTGTGGAAAAGCTTCCACCGCACCGCAGACATTTATGTCAAAACTCCATCAGGAAACGCGCAGACCTTTAATTTCATACCAACCTGAAATAATGCATGAGTAAATAGAAAGATGGAGTGAATCCGCCCTGATGTATGTATTCTTTTTTACATGCATGGATCTCTGTTGGCTTGGACGACTGCATAGACGCAAATATAGACACACATGCACATAAACACAACCCTATTCACCTCAAACCCTGACGGAATTTGCACCGAGCCTGTTCCGCGGCACGAAAATACGATATAGGAAAATGATAGGGAAAACCATCTAATGTCTGCATGGGAACTCGACCGTCCATAATTTGTTTTCTTCCACCATCTCAACCAGAGTAATTAGATGATGTCATGGAGTTGCACTTTCCGTGATCCTGAAAGGAGAAATCACAACACAGGATTTTGTTTCCCAGTAAAATCTACGAAAAAAATCTCCGCCTCTGTTCAGGAACAACCTGCACGCTACACTCTTACACCGAACAAAAACAATAACTGTGTTTAACACGTTCTCAGACCAAGTCTAATCTGCTCTTTCCAGTTCGCCTCCACCTGAGCAGGTTTCCACAGAGGCATCGAGTTGCCTACTTATCTTCGGCTGAAGCCTTTTGCCACTTTCTTCCTCCTTCCTCTCGAATGTGGCCATTACAGGAGAAGTGTTTGGGCCCTTTGCTGTGAATACAAATGAGAGGTTTAATGACAGACTGTCATAATGTTCCCATCCCCAAACAGAATCCCCCAACCCACCGGTGCTCGGTGCAGCGTGTCGCTCACTGCGCTGGCCTCCCTAGTTTGTGTCCTCTATTGTGAGTCAATGCACCTCCTCTGCAGGAGTCGTTCCTGAACCTATGAGCTCTTTCTTCGCAAACAATGGAAGTGAAGTGTTTCCTGTAATTAGCATTGCACAGGTCTACCTCCGCTTATGAAATAGAGCGACTCTGTAAAGACAGCATAACCCTCCTTCCCTCAGTTGTCTGCCAGCGAAGAACAAGTTTGTTCATGGTCTTGTTTTTGCCTTCATGCGCTGGTGCAACTGTTGATATTTCTTTTTCTTTGCCTTTCCCAAGGCGACAGAAAGCACAGTTAATGATTAGGTGGAGCAATTTTAAAGCAAAACAAAGCTAATTAGTGAGTAACTCTAGCGTTGCTGTGAAGAGATGAAGTGGTAAGTGCCAGTTCCTAATTAGCTGTGGTTAATTATCAGAGGTAAACAAAGAGGTGGTTGATTATGCGTGGCCACATTCACCGATCAGTGTGTCACCCGAGAGATCGGAGTTCAGAGACTGAATTCTGTGACATGTCACGCTGGGAGACAGGCAGCCGCAGTGCTTAGACATTTGGGAAAGCACACACACATACACACACACAGAGACGCACCCACACACACAGACACAAATACGTTCGCCTGCTTAACCACCATACACGCCAAACTGGGAGACAAAGAGCAGCTGAGAAGGAGGCGGAAGAGGAAGAGGAGGCTCGAGGAGAAATGCAAACACAATGTTAGATAACAGGAGTGTAAGAACCAAGAATGAAAGCAAAAGTGAGGAGGCGTGCGAGATGAGAGTGAGGGGCTTAAAAAAAAGATGTTCTTATAAGGGACAATATGCAAAGTAGCAGGATGCAGGAGAAAAGAGGAAAGAAGAGGTATAACACAACAACATATAATATAACATAGCACAACACAACAGGACAAAACATAACATAAAACAACACAACATAACATAACATAACATAACACGACTTAACATAGCATAATTTAGCACAACACAGCATAACATAACAGCCCATAACATAGCATAGCATCACATAACATAGCACATCATAACATAACATAACAACATAGCAATGCACAACCCAACATAGCATAGCATAGCATAGCATAGCATAGCATAGCATAGCATAGCAAAATAGAACACAACAAAGCATAGTATAGCACAGCATAACATAGCATAGCACAGCATAGCATAGCATAGCATAGCACAGCATAGCATAAAACAACATAGCATAGCACAGCACAGCACAGCACATCACAACATAACATAATACACGTCAACCCTAATCCATAACACAATGTTTGAATTGAGTAGTGATAATCACATGTTTTAGTTTACAGCACATCGATATCGGTGTCTGTCCTAATCGTCAAAAGATCTTTAATCTCGTTGTCTTTCCAAGTTTACATATTCATCAGCGTTTCTTTCATTCTGCCATTTTGTTTTCTTTTTTGTAAGTTAGCAACTTTTGTCTGAGTCACATTCAGCCCCTCCTGAAAACTTCAGGAAAATGTCCGGCCTTCAATGCATGTCTGTAAGTAGCTACACTCACAATAAACCCGTTTTCACAGATTTAATATGCATGGAAACCTCTGGGCCAGTAATTAGAAAAACATGGCACATTTACTGACCCGTAAACGTGGCTCCCTCCCTTGAGCAAACTGAAAATTTCTGAGGTGTGATGCATCATTTCCCCCTCACACATTTACAATCTAGTTAGTGCTGTCAGAGAAAGTCTATTGCAGGTGACTGGCAAACAACAGAAACATGCAGTGTTTCCTCTCTGGGGAAATGCAGGAAAAGGTTGGAAGGAGTGAGTCCACCTCACACATCCCTGAAATGCAAAATCTGCATTCGAGACGGAAATCCACAGGAAGTTTAATAACGAGGAGGAGATATGAAGGAGGAAAAGAAGTGTAAAAAAAATAAAGGTGAAAAGAGACTCGGTGTGTAAACATAAATATACTTGAGGCGAGAGTGAGTGCAGAGGAGAAACGGAAGGATGCCAAATGAATAAGAGGGAGAGTGAGAACGATGGAAATAGACAGGAAACAAACAAGAAGGACGGAGGGAGCGCAGAGAGGCACAAGAAGTAATAAGATGTTAAGATGAGGAGTAACTTGCAAACACAAAGATCAGGGAGCAGGACACGAGAGCAAGGCCGGAGAAGACGATGGGCCAAAGTAATAAAGAAGGACAGATGTGAGGGAAAGTATGATTAGAACGGCAGAAATAGATTATTACTGTATTTACTGGAGCGGAATTTGGAGCAGGAGTGACAGTCTGAGGAAAAATAGCTGAGAGATCAGAAAGGAAAGGTTTGAAAAATTCATTAAAGGTATAATTTCAAGCAAGGAGACAGTGAGAAAAACAGAAACGCACCAAAATAAACATT
This sequence comes from Hippoglossus stenolepis, assembly GCF_022539355.2. Lineage (NCBI taxonomy): Eukaryota > Metazoa > Chordata > Actinopteri > Pleuronectiformes > Pleuronectidae > Hippoglossus > Hippoglossus stenolepis. The sequence continues at coordinate 7,145,310 of NC_061499.1, forward strand.
TGGAGTGGGGGAGAAAGACCGAGGAGTTTGAGTTGAGGTGGGAAAGCTTTGAGAGATGAGAGGCCTTTTTTCATCTACAAAACAAAAGCTAAAAAAAAAAAAACATGCAGAGAAAAATTTGGAGCTAAGTGGTGTGAGAACGGGAGGGGGGCTAACACCGAAGTGGGCAGGTGGAAGAGAGTGAGAAAGACGGAAATTGAATAGTGGAATGAAAAAGTACAGACAGACGCGGGGAGAATGAGAGCGGGGGACTGACACTCAAATTTAAATAGGGAGAGGAGGAGGGAAAAAAAGAAGCTGCACACTGGTGGATTCCTCAAAAAGCCCCTTCAATATGTATGAGGGGCAGCTCCATAGAGCCGCCACAAACAAGCGACAGAAGGAGAGGAGAGCGGCGACGCAGGTTGTTGCTGAAAAGAAAGAGCTCTTCCCTCCTGTCAGCAGACTTTACAGCGTGTCCGGGGAGTCTGAAGGGACCACCCAGACGCTGTGTTTACCGTCCCCTGCCTTTCCCTGACACAACAACACAAACAGCCCTGGGAGCAGCGTCGAGGGCTCGGCGTGAATAACCTGCCCGCTAGATTACGACGTAGGCACAGAGGCACAATTATATCATTACGACAACGTACAAGGCCGCAGTGAAAGGGAAACCAGAATCATGTCGCTCGGTAAACAACACGTTCCACTTGCACAGTGGGGGTTTTTAAACGGAGAGCTCTGACAATCTCACGGAGCCCAGCTGAGCACCTTCCTCCAGAGGAAATGGGTAAGAGGAGAGCGGAATAGTGATGATGCTGGTTTTTTGGGGGGAAGAAGCCGTAGGCGGGATGCACCTGATCCCACAGGGTAGTCAACATAACCAGATTAGAGAGAGAACTCGCGCTGTCAAGGATGCCGAAGAGGTTCACACTGGCTCATTACCAGAAATATGTTGAAATGAATGTGACACGCTCTGCCTTTACCCCCGAAGAGCGGCGATCTGTCCAGAGTGTCCGGACCTTCCCAGCAATCATAGGCCCCGGGGAGCCTTGAGGGAAAGAAGGGATGTCGGCAGTTGGCATATACCCAGAATAGTGCCATCCAGACTGTCCCGGTGACGGCTACAGCAAGCGACACCACTAACAAGAGGTTATACTTCACATGCATGTACAGTCGACAGATACAGAGACATCGCTGCCTCCTGCCAACACATTGGAGGTGGCACTGGTGCAACCTTCCAACTGCATTCTGCTGATTTTACTGATACTAGTGCAGGGGCCATTTTAAACATGCCTGTGTATGGTTTGGCCTTTCACACATGAAGAACGTAGCAGGAAAACACAGAAATCTCTGGAGCATCCAGGTGAGGGGGCGTACAACAGGACATAACGTATAGATTCCCCTGCAGTGTTTTCCTTTACAGCACATCGACAAAACCTATTTTTACATCTATGTCTGTGTCCTCTACATGTATAGCACCACTTTTTCATCCTGTGACCTTTGTGTTCTTTAGATTTTTGCTTCTTTCACGTGTTGGAAACGTCATCAACATGCCCGAAGGTGAATTCTCTGCAGGATCTCTTGCTGCTTTCTCACATCAGCTTCTCATTCGGACATTCTCTGGAGTTCTCACTAGGGGGCTGGCAAGAGGAACTGTCATTCAGACATTTGCGTTCTCACGTACAGCCCCTCCTGAGATTGTCAGGAGATTGTCAGGAGTTCAGTACATGTCATCTGTTTAGTCAAAGTTGATTGATATATCACTTGTCCAGATAGTATCGAATTAGACACTGCACTTCCTTGGGCTCTAAACAAACAAAAACGTGTGAAGCTGATAAGATGAGAGCTTCTCCAGATATGTGAGCCACATACAGACAGAGATTTCGATGTGTTATATAATTGAACACGGTTCAGGGGCTTTGCAGCTGAAACGTTTGCAAGAGATGGTGTGAAAAATATGCAGTGCAGAGGTCTGGATGTATACACACACTGAGAGACGGCGTGGTAAATAGATGGCTCGGGGCTTTTTTCGGCTAAAACAAGATAGTGTGTGAAAAAGAAAATCTGCCGCTCCGAAGTCTGGAGGAGCACGGAGATAGCGGTAAATCCATCTGACACGAACGGTGTCTCTGTGTGCATGCTGAAGATGTGTTTACATAAGCCTGTTTATGAATGAGCAGAGAGGATGCATGTGTGGTCCCGGGGCTGCGAAAAGGAGGAGCAGCCTCTTTCTCTCTGTGTGCAAGTGCGCCAGGCTCAAAATCAGCTTAATAGCAATTACTCCTCCCTCCATTCAACCAGGCACATGCTACCACTCTTCCTTATTACTCCAGGCAATAAGAGGAAGACTTTTACAGCCTCTGACCTGGCTTCCGTTTTTCCATATGAACAGGCGTCCCTCTGCCACGGCACACTCCGCGAGTCAAACCTCTCTTTCTTTAAGAAAATACGGAATAAGGGCTGAGGAAATGAATTTTATGGCCCCGTCTTCTTTCCCTCTGCTTATTGACAAAGGCACGACGCCCCCCCCCCAATGACTCCTGCTCTCCCGTTACCTAAAGAGAGGAAGGGAAAATGAATTTTACAGCCTTTGGTACTATCTGTCTCCTCAAACACCCCCCTGCCTCCCATCTGAAGTGGCACACTCTCCTTCTCATTACTTAACACAAAGATTGGAAATGAATTTTACTGCCCGTGCCCTTTCTTCTCTCCACAGCACAACCCTATAGTTACTCATCTACATTGCTCTTGTTGTTTCTCTCCTTTGCCGCCTTAAAGAAGGAGAAAATCAATTTTACAGCATCTTCTCCTCCTGTAAAGTGGCCCACTTCGGATTTTGCTTGTTTCTTCTCTTTCTAGTTCACAAAAAAAGAGGCTCCAAGAATCAATTTCTGCCCTCTGCTTCCATTTTACAGCCCCCCCGGCGTTCCCCCGCTCAAAGGATCGGCACACTTCATCCTCCTGCTTCTGCCGCGCCGTCGCCTCTGAAAGCCTTACGATGCATTAGCATACAGGTGGTGTCTTTTGTCCCCTCCTGGGACACACTTCTGCTCCGGGGACGGCCCATGTGTCCACTTTGAACGCCTGCCAGTGGGGGCATTGTGAAAAGGCCGAGGGTATTAAAAGGTCACTTAAGATAACTGGCCCTTCTGTTGCCACACCTCCTCCAACACCTCCCATAGATAAGGTGAAGTCATTAGTCTGTGGCCGAGCTGCCCCTCCCCTGCAGATCTGTTGCTCTATGAGGGTTTATTGAGTTTATCTGACTTTTTGATCTTGGCAACACAACATTTAACATTTGAGTTTAAAATGTGAGCACTCACGTTCGAGACATTATTATGATTATGGGCGTTATTTTCATTTGCTTCACTCGTACAGGGCATTTTCTAGCAGGCAGGTCACAGAGAGCACTGGCTTCCAAACAGACCTTTTGATTCCTCCCCCCAAGATGTGCACTCTCACCACAACTTCTTTTACATGACTACACACATATCTGCAGCCCAGATGCTAACCCCCCTGCTCTCCCTGCCTCCTCCCTCCTCCACGCTCCACTTGTGGCTGCTGCTCCTGCACCCTATTCATTAACAGCTTCTTAATGCTCCCAGATGGGATGACTGTAATTTATGGTGGCCTCAGTGTGTTTACGCTTGGGTGTGTGTGCATGTGCATGGGTAGGTGTGTTTCTCCATAAAATCTATGCATAGCAAGCAGATTTGTTTATATGTGTAACTGATTAGAACTCGCTGAGAAAAAAAAAAGAGCATTATCTTAATTAGACTGCACCTACGATTATTTGGATCCATTTTCCACACAACGTTTGCACTCGCTCATGAGCAAACTGTGAGCATATGCAAATATGTTTGTGCTGATTTCCCTCTGCGTCCTTTACTTGACTCAGGCGGGAGCACGTATCGCTGGAGGGCAGAGCGAGGACAGCCATTAAGGCACATTTTTCAGGTTTTTACTTTGCTCACTCAATGTGGGTTTTGACTGCAAAACTGACCTCAGCTGGAGCCGTACAGTTTTTCCATTCCGTTTTTTCCCTCCGCTCTACACCACTTTGCACTCGGTGCTGCAGAATTAAGATGTCATGAGCTTGTGTGGGAAGTCCCCACGTCCACGCAAACATTAACATGTGTGCGCAGTATGTGCGCGTGCGTGTGTTTACGTGTAATTGTTTGTATGCACACGTGCGCGTGCATCCGACTGATGTTCCTTGCCCAAAACCTCAGCATACGGATGCTGGCACGCTCACTCCCCCAGATTGTGCAGTATCGATTCCCAGCTTCTCTCCTGGAGGGTGAGGAAGGGTGGAGGTGGTGGAGGATGCTGGTGGTGCTGGTGGCGGCTGTGGTGGGTGGGGGTTACAGAGGTTACAGCAGATTTGTTGGCCGCTTTGCCAAGGAAAGCCTGTTTCCTAGGAATGGGGAGACAAACACACAACATTCGTACAAACAAGACACGCGGACGGTTCTCTTCATCTAAACACACTGTACAAGCCCACCCGCATTTGGTTATAGTGTTACGTCCACACACACACCCACTCAGAGTGATACACAGACATGACAAACTGCTGCGTTCAGAGGGAACTTTCCCCTCCTCGACTCTTTGACCATGCTGCATTTCCTCTCTCCTCTGCCAGTCCTACGGAACTACACACAATGCTTGGTAAAAATAATCCATGCGAGGGCCAGTCAGCACATGGGGCCCGCTCTGAAAACACAGGGTGCCCACATCGCCTGTTAGCAGCACCGTTTCTATTTGCGGAGACGTGCGTGTTGGGCAACAGGCAGGCTCCAGCAGTGGGAACGGCGGCCTCACAATGCGGCAAAGCATTGTGGGAAGGGATCTCTGGGAGGTTTCGGGGTCCAACGGTTGCACCTTTGAGCACTTATTCCTAATTACTCCGTTTGTGTTCGCCGTCGTTAATGGTTCGCAGACGCGACACACATGTGCAGACAGGGAGAAGAGGCTGAGATGATGGAGTGCTACATGGGGACACACTACACACCAATATCCTGCCCGCTCGAGCTGCCGAGCAAGAAAAACAGATGGAAATGAGCAGCAGCACACTCCAGCAGACGTGTAAATATACGTGTACACACACACGGACAGATGTGCATACAGGTTCGGGGATACGAACACAAAGGCACAAAGGCTGGAGGGAAAACAAACACAGACGGGAGGATTTTTGGTAGCGTTCGCACTCTCTTTAGCACGCATGGATGGGCTGTCACATCCAAACACTAATTCAAACACACACACATGCGTACAGGCCAAGTATGTCCTCATCGCCAGCATGCGTAGATAAGTATATGTGTGTGCGAGTGTGTCCTCTGCGAGTTGACCACAATGCACAGCTGGCAGGGAGAGAGAGACCCGAGTGTGTCAGTGTGGTCAGGTCAGGGGCCCCGTCTCTCTCCACTTTCTCCACCGTCCAACGTCTCCCTGCTCTTTCTTCCTCTCGTCCTCCCTTGTTTTTGAACGTCGCCTTCCTCTCTCTCGGTCACATCTTGGCAGGTTCGTCCGTCTGTCCGCCCGGTCTGTCCAGACGCCGGCCCTTCCCAGGTTTCTCCCCAATGCAAATATACAAACACATGCAGATGGAAGTTTAAGAGAAAAAAAAAAAAAAGCAGCGAGAATTCCAAGAACTGCCCAGACACATTTTTTTTTTAGAAATGAGGAGACATATGTTTTTTGACAATGCTAAACACATATTGCAGATATTTTCATTCAGTATTTTTTGCGAAGTGCACAGTTTTAGCCAGCGATGTTCACACGCTCACACATATCGCACATCCGCCCTGCGCTGGACATGACTCTCATGTGAGTCCTGACCACATTAGAAATGTTAAAACAAAACATTCGCTGTGTAATACCAAACACAAAAGACCACAAAAAGGCTGAAAACCATCCTATTTAAATACAATCATGGGTCAGGACTGGGCGGCTTGGTTTATCTTCAACAACAAAGACCTGTGGGTGTCTCTAAGAGGCAAAACACAAACTGATTCATCACTGGAGAGTCCGTGTTCAGTTTTCTCAGGAAAAATACTGGAAATTCTGGACATATTTTAAGAACGAGGCATCAGCTAAAAGCTTTTTTGGGCAATTGGATCCCTAGTTTTTGCCCCAAGGGGGGAAACCAGGATGTTATTTATTCTTTAAAACTTCATTGATGTGACACAGGAAAAGTCAATCACATTAAAAGTACTCAGCAGGGAGTCAGCCAAAGTGAAATCGATGGAAAAGAGTGTCCCAAAAAGCGGCTCAATTCATCGGTTAATTCATCAACTTTGATTGGGTGTGAGTGTTGTGAGGTGACAGCCGCTTGCAGCAGGACACGAATAACCCACATAACCTTGGAGCGCAGTTTAGAAATGAGGCATCGGGATCTGTCCTGTGGAAAAATGAGGGAAGCTTCACTGTTTTGCGTTTAATTTCACGATGGTTTCGAATTTCAACCAGCAAAGCGGTTTGTTGCAAAAGTGACTTTAAACTGAAAAGTAAAATTATCGGTACAATCACGAGAGCAGATGATAAATCGTCTGTTCTCATGTAATGAATACAAAGAGAGTGTGTGTGTGTAGAGCTATGTGTATGTATGATTAAACGTTACTCTGATGACAGGTGTGTGAACGGCCTCCGGCGGCTTCGCAGGCAGAACAAACACACCTGAGCACATTCAGCTCGATGATAACAATCTCTCCATCAAACCCTGTTCACCATTTCTTAAAGAGCACCGAGGAACGTGTGATGAGGAGATCCCTGGATCAAATACAATTATCCTGAGCTCAAAGCTGCACAAAGCCACTAAAAGATACTAACTGTCATGTGTGCACTACCGGAATGATTTATTTGCATCCAAGCGTGGATCGGGGCTTGCCAGGAAAGTCTTTATATCTGGACTGAAGAGTTAAAAGACATTGGGAACTGAAATAATTGCTCGTGTATGGGGGACTTGTATTAGAACTGTCGCTGAATTCACAGACAGTAAAACGATGTGGTCAAATCTGCAAGAACAGAAAAATGTCCCACATGGAAACAAAGTGTCCCAGTAACAATGAGGCTAGATGTCAACATCTATTTAACGCATTGCACTGAATCCCCTCCCCGACGTTGGCATCATGGCCAAAGAGCAATCTTCGTGGAAATTCAGAACCAAACGGAGGATTAAAATAACCGCGTATTGTTTTTCTTCCTGCCAACATTTGCGCTGATGCCCGATGCGACGAGCAAAACAATGCCATCAAACCCATCTCCATGACTTGTCCTGACAGCCAAAGTTTTTTTTTCGTCTCCCTCCAGATGTCAAGTGTGCCCTCCAGCTTGTTTACTGCTCATAAGAAATCCAATCTCAAATCAAATCAGACCAAACAAGTGAAGCCATATCTGGCTCATCTTTGCGGTTTAGCCCTGGTGCTCCACTTCTGCTTTATTTGCTTTACCTAATGGAGAATGAAAATCACAGATGTGTCGAATGTCTTTCAAAAATCTGGAAACACCACGAGGACAGCTGCAGAGCTGCGACAGGGAGGTTCAGGGAATATTTAATGACACATGCCTGGTGGTGATACTGGTTTCCTCTGATGGGTTGAATCATCTCTGCAGCGACTACAGCTCCCGAGGCTGCTTTTACAGAAACCATAGAGAAGAACACTGTGGTAATAACACACACACGGAGCCAATAAAATCACAACTGCGTTTCAGCAAGTGAGTACTATCCCACAGGAAGGAAGGTTTTCCTCTGTGGCTGAATTAATGAGGTAGGACATCTGAACGACGACCTGCACTACGGAGAAAATATTGAGCTGTTAGAGGCACCGTCCGGATTCTTTACACGCATTCTTTCAGCATTAGGGGTTAAAAGTTAAGCATTTTATGAAATATGTGCATTCACTAGGGAATTCTAAGGCCGTTACACACAGTGACACCTCAGCAGCACATGACCTCACTCACTCAACGGACAGCTACAGGTCAGTGAGGTGCAACAGGCCACGTTTACGCAAAACCCCAGTAACCATTCATCATCCAAACAAACCAACCAACCAACCATCGGTAAATATAAAGCTATTGACTCCAGCTTAGTAGCTAAATTAAGCTAACTGGAGAAGATGAGGACATTAGCTGTAGCGAATAAGACAGGAAACAGACAGAATTAGTCAGCTTTGCTTTGTCCAATATAAAATATAATTTGTTCAATTTGTAAAACAATGGTTTTTAACAGCTTGTAGTGACATTTGGACGGAACCAGGCTAGATGTTTCCTGGCTAAGTTAAGCTAATTGAGTTTTGGCTGTAGCTCCATATTAAGCCTGTAACGCACAGACACGAAAATGGCAAATGAAGTGAAGTTGTCTTCAAAACTATATTTCTTGAACGTATTTTCCGTACCAGATAAAAGATATTTGTATTTCAGCACAATCCCTTTGTCAGACCACAGATAATTTCAATGGATTTGACCATTTTTACAGAGCTGTAAGTGGAGTTAAATGAAAATCCACATATTGGGATGCATTCAAAGTAATTTTATATAGACATGAATTCATTTTAAAGCAAAAACAAGCAAAACAAAGAAGAAGAAGATGATTCTAGTGATTCACTCTTCTGTGATCTTCCGTTTAAAATCCAAAACTGTAAATAAAACCGAATCTCTCTCTATCCGTGAGCGAGTCGTCAGTTTTCACACTCTAAGCGACACTTTAAGTCGTCAAGCAGAATCAGAGGGTGATACTGCAGCAGTGGAAATGATTGTTTGTTAATGAGGGCAGTGTACACTTAATACCCACACTGCCTGGCCTTAAGGGCCTTCAGCAATACGCCGATGTGACCCAGTTTAAATCAACAGCTGACCTACTTCTTCCACTTGACCTGCTGAAACAGGATGTAGCGCGAGGGGCCGATGGCATCGCCACGGTCGCCACGAGCTTTGTTCGCTGTTTTCATTCCCCGTCCAAACTAGTGATTCGATGTTAATGCACAATAAGGCAGACAAGGTGAAAATAAATAAAAGGTTGTGTTCCAGTGCAGTAAGAGCACAGCACGGACTGGGTAAATACACCGTAGTACGTGAAGCCAACACAAACAGAGGATATAGATAAGAAGGCCTCGTATTTCTCTTAATGAATGTGGGTGATAATATTTATGGTACGAATGTAGAGATCAAGATAACATCACATTTAAGGTTTTACTCAGGAAATGGATCTTCAGAGTTTGTCATGATAAGTTTTTTACTACAACTAATTAAGACTGACTTTGGTTTTGAAAAATGTATTTAATTATAATATAAATATAATTATATTAATCGTAGTCATTGTTTGAAGTTATATTGATGTGAACATGTTCCAAATGAAGGTTACAAGAATCATTCTCATTGTCTTGGTTTCGATGATGGAGAATCAATACTTTAAACAATACTGTTAATTTGGATGAATTACTCAACAACAATAAGAAATCAAAAAGTGGCCTCGTTCATTAATTTAAACAGTGATGACATGTGTTGTTTCCCTGATTGTATATTTGCTTGCTCTTACCTTTCATTCTCTCAATCTTTTGTATTTGGCCATTAAATTAGTTTTTTCCACTTTCTTCTTCCTGCAGTATGTCACTGTACATACGAGGGATCATTTTGGAATAAAGACAAATCTAAAAATCAAACTGTATTCACAGTCATAATATTTTAGTTTGACCCCTTTATCTGTGTGAGCACTGATAAACCTTGCCACTGTTTCCCTGCCCTACTTCAAGTACCCAGCTGCTATTCGCCCTCAATACACCACTGTTAAGTGTTAATAATGTCAACAATATCTTGCTCAAGGGCACTTTAGCAGCAGTTACTGGAATTACACTGAGCAATTTTTATCAGTATATGTTTTTGCTTATTCAATTTTCAGAGCAGGGCCACAATTGAAAGCAGTTATCTTCCAGTCCGTGCCATCATAACCTCCGCTCCCTACACGGTAATCAAATAAAGCTGCTTTTAAAACATACATGGAAAGACTTGATATATTAGAAGTGATTTTGAAATGTTTTTTCAATTCCCTGCGATGAAGGACACTTTGTTTATACTCCTCTGCAATCCATGCTGTCTCAGACAACATGTCAGATCCTGCAGAGATTTTCACAACATCTGGGTCCAGTTATCCCGAATGCCTGTATATCTAAAACTAACTGCACGTTTGATAGACAGCCGCTGCAAGCCACGCATGTCTGTGCATTGTCTGGGCGACTGACGTGCAGCTGAGAGTGTTCTGACGAGGACATAACCTCCACAGAGATGGATATCTAGATCTCACTGTGTGGTGCGTAGAAGTGTTAAATGCAAAGTCATAAATCTGCCCGTGACACTACTGCTGCTGATGAGAATATTGCTTTCAGATGTTTTGGGATGGATCAGAAGAATTACTTTCCTCGCAGGAATGTGCAGATACGGAGACAGATTTGTGTAAGAAAAGAAAACAAGACCAGAAAATAGAGGAAAAGTGAAGAATTGAAGATTGTATCGAGAGTGCTGTTAGCATTAAAACAACCGTCAGTGGAAACTCTGAGGCTGGGATTATGGTTCTCTGAAGAAACATGCAGATGTCTCTAGGGTTCTTCGCGGAGAGGAGTGATCCGGGTTTAACTGTATCAGGTTGCTGCGGAGAAACTGAAGAAAGAAAACACCTAAGTGTTAGAGGAATTGACATTTAAAAAAAACATGCTTCATCATTTTCTTGACAGGAAAATGATGATGTCGCTCTAATATCTTCACAGAAACTGAAGCCATTCCAGAAGCTTATTGTAATGAGTGGGAAATGCATAATTGTTCTTGTTTACTTACATGTGAACATTACTTTCTGATTGGGGGTTGAGTGCAGGGATATTTCATTGAATGGAAAACTAATATAATCTTATATTTATACATATATATATATATAACATTTATTTAATTACATGTATTACGATTTATACTGCAGATTTTGCACAGATTAAACAAATGCATTAACAGTAAGTGTAAGTCAGAGTCAGGCTAGGTGTTTCCATTTGTTTACAGTCTTTATGCTAAGCTAAGCTAACCAACTGATGGCTGATGAGAGTGATATCGATCTTCTCATCAAACGTTCTGCAAGTAAAAAGTCTAAAACACACTCGATAGATTTAAAGTTTTCAACCCGTTAGCGAATATGTTCCATTTTGTCTCAGCACATGCAGTCTACATATAACTCTGCAATGCTTGTCCATGTGGGTTGTGTGTATACATATAAGTACAGTGTGTGTGCCTGGTGTGTGTTGGTGAGATGTGATGACTGTCCCGTGCAGTGTGTTGTTGTGTGTGTTGCGTGCTGCTGCAGAGTTTATGTTATTCTGTCCCTCCTCTCTCCCTCGTTTACTGGCTATTCTGGGAGAATCCAAATTACAGTGTTTCAGCGTGTGGTTGGCTTGTGTGGTTCCAAATTTGTACTTAACCCTTCTGCTCCGTCCCTCCGCCTTCCATAACCTCCCCCATCTCCCTATATACCTCCCTTACACTCCAATGACACTAATCTCTCTGTGTCTTTGCTTTCGTTAATGGAATGTTTGAAATGGTTTAATTCGGTTGAACATAATTTGATTTGAATCCACACGGGACCTTAAGTATCAGGATGACATGTTCGAAGTCACATGAGTTCCTCCAAACTCTTCTTTGTCTTTTCCTCTTTTCACTCTCACTCTGACTTTCTTTCCTCTCCTCCTCCTCCTCCCTCCACATTTCTTGTTTTCTCCCCTTGTTGTTTTGTCCCGGTGCCTGTTGCTGTGCGGGATGGAAGTCCTGAAAACATCCATGTCTCCTCTAAAAACATGTCCTCCCTGCGGCTTTGCTCGCCGCTCAGTTTCTTCGCTTCCTGTCACCCCCACTCGCCCGCCTGTAATTACCGCCTTAACCTATAGGATCTGCAACCCCCCTCTCCCTCCATTCACAAAACGGGTATTTGTATCCGAGTCTGAGCGACAGAGTTTTTCTTCCCCCCCCCTTTTTTTATTTTTATACATCATGTCTATTTGTGTAAGGATTTATGCAAATGCTCATTTAGTGGGTCTCTTTGCTTACATAATTGCTCAGCTCTATTCCTGATACCTGTTAAATCTATTCTGTCCCTCGGAGTGACCCTGCACACGCACGCCAAGCTGTGAGATATCGGACGTGTAATGGGCACAGTCGCTGGATTAAAATGACAAAACGAAAATTAAAACTCCACGGACACTGCACCTCTGTAATGGCTCATTGCGTCGGCTTACTAATGTGCCCCCGGCGGCTTTTTGACAGCGCTTATAATCACAGCTGAATATTTCTTCCCTTTTCGAAAGTTCACTTTTTAAAATTTGACCCGAAATGCCACAACGCACCGAGCGTGCGTCGAGTTCCCTCTGATGCAGATCTGCAAAGCAATTTGTTAGTTTTCTCTCACAGATGTGGTGAACGTTTAAGGTTTTTTGAAGAAAAAAAAAAGAAGCCCCAATGAGAGTGCGGGAGTTGTCAAACTGAGTCGCCACCGCTTTTGATTTATCTTTCACCCGATCCGCAATCGCGTCTTCATCTCGTGTGTCAGAACCAGACCTGCTCGCTCTCAGCAGACTCCTCCACCACTCCTGTTTTGCATTTTGCACAGAGGGTGTGTTTATGCAGCCAGACACATGCATTAATGCGTGAAGCTGCGATTCGAGCCGTTGCACTTTGATAGGGAGCACTCTGGATGGGCTCAGTACAGATTATGTTATGATGACCACCTCCGCTGAAGTGCATCACGTCAAAAGGCTTTAACCAAAAATAGTACGCAGAATGTGTCGGACATGTTCTCGAGGTCGGGGGCTATTTTGGGATTATTGCTTTTCACTGCAGATTAATGAACTTCTTGATGAGGGAAAGATCTCATTAAATCTTCGGGACAAATCTGCTTTAATATCTCTCTCAGCGCAAATCTGTTATTTCTGCTCCCTTGCTCTTCAGCCGGCGAGCGAACAGCAACCGGATCATTAACCATCTGAGGTGACCAGCTGCCTCGCTCTATCCTTGTCCTTCCATGGCCTGTGCGGCCCCAATCCATGTCTTCCTGTGTCGCTTGGCTACTGTTGACCACTTTTGACTGCTTTCTGCTTGTGCGTTCTTCCCCAGTGGAAAGAAAACACATGACCACGATGAGTGCTCCTTTAATCCTGCGGAGGAGAGAGGGGAGCGGCTGCTCCGAGGCCGAGCCCTGTTGGTATGACCGAACGCTGGGTGACATTCTCAGCAGCATCCCCTCCGGCTCTTGCATGACAACAACGGCGGTCATTTTTTTGTTTGTTTGCCTTCTCTTCCAGCTCCTTCCCTCCCTTTCTGGGTAAAAAAAAAAAGAAGGGTTCCGTCGCATGGTTACACACAATAAATAAATAAATCTGCATAATTACGTAAGCAGTGTTTTGCTGAACCGCAGAGAGAGAGTTTTGTGAGTCAAGCGGCGATGTTTGCTCTCATCCAGGGTGGCACCAAGCGCTGCTCAAAGTTAAGAAAAAAGGTGCTATCATCATCAAATGCAGTTTTTTTCCTCTGGGGAGCTTTTTGGTTTTCATGCAATGATGGGAAAACATTTCGGGTCACGAATGCTCGCTGGAGGTGTGCTGGTTTAGACTGTGTGTGATCAAGCCGCCTGGAAACAACCGGAGAGACGAGAGCTTCTGTTCGACTGATGGCTCATCTCAGATCAGCAGATGAGGAGCCGGTGAGGGAAATGAGCGAAACCGTCTTTTATCCACCTTGAAACACCCAACTTCAATCCTGTTATTCTTTTGTTCTTTTCTTCTCCTAACTTTGATTCTTTTTTTTCTTTCTCCACCCTCCAAAAATCTCACTAGTCTCGCTCAGACTCTCTCTTCCATCCCAGGCCTTTCTCTGCTATACCTTTAAACCTATCTGCTTCTTGTTAAAGTTTGTCCACCCCATCTCCTTTGCCTTTCCACACTTCCATCACTGCCTTTCTCTCACTCTTTCCCACCTTCTTCCCCTGCTTTGGTTTTGTGAAAGGGGGCTTTATCAGCGGGCCTGAATGGTGCAGGTCCACTGGAAGCAACGGACAATGGGCCCATCATCAGAGGGAAGCAGAGCCTATGAAAGAGGAACAAAGGCCCTGAGCCCAAGAGGGGCCCCACTCTGCACCTCACACCACCACAGCAACAGCCTCCACTGGCCCTGCTCACTGTGTGTGTGAGCGCTTGGGGGAAAAAAAAAAACGTGTGTGTTCTTGCCTGTATAAGAAGGCAGGTGCTGCCCCTTGGGATTTCTTACATTATGGATCTGCCCCACTAAAAAGCCGTGGCTTTCAGCTATCATTCTTAAACAGGCTGCATTCTCCTGCTGGCACCCTGCATCCATTATTGTCCAATCTATCTCGCTGCACGGCCGCCTGTGCACTCTCCCCACTATGCATCGTGCACTTGTGTCTGTGAGCATGTGGGAGTTAGTGGGTACGCGTTTTCCTGTCGCTGTAACATCACAATGCATGCACCCGTCATGAATATGCACGCTCACTTACGTGCTGTCTCCTCAGGGGAGTTGGAGACTCCTTAAACGGAAACATGTTTGCACAGGGAAAGCTGTTTTTCTGAGCCAAGTGTGAGACAAGTCCTGTCTGTCGAGCAGGTTTTACAGCACAAAGTGACTGGACAGGACAGAGTTGACAAAGAGCTCGTCTATGTCTGCATGTGTCACGGATGTTGACGCGGTGAAGTCCCTGATGTTGTGAAACCTTTCAGGAAACAAACATCGTCTTTTTTTTTGTCAAACAGCTACTCCCAAGGTCAGAATGAACTTTGATATTTGACTTTTAAGCCAACAAGGACAAAGTGCTGCTGGAGAAATCATGTCAACAAATCCATCACCATTAAATTCCAGTAAACTCCTCCTGTTTAGACTGAAACAAGGCTTGTGTGGGCCCATTTCTTTCTCATAAAATGATGAAGAGTTTGTATCAGTAACAGAAAATCAACTCAGGGTGAACTGCGGCTCTGTAACGTTGTGGGACTATGAATGGTTATGTGATTTTTCCTGAAATATGATATGACATATTTGAATGTGCTGCACTTAGCTTAATAACAGTGATATCTCATTTCTATTGCTACAGCATTCCTACTAAAGTTATTTTTCATGCTGCCTTTACTTATGAAAAGAGATATGTCCATTTCTGGTCTGTCACTGCCCACACACGTCAATGCAAAGGATGCATGTTGGCATGGTTGTCAAGCAACACATCCACTAGAGGGCAGCGCAGAGCCAAGAGTTTCTGATAACAACAAACATCGCAACAGTAAACGTTAAAGTAAACGTTTGTCATCATATAGACTCCTGTAGTTTTCTTACCAACAACCACCGGCTTAGACGACCAAGTGTCTCCACAAAAAGTTCTGCGATTGTTCCACGTGTCTTAAGGTTATCTCGCTTGAACGCTAGGCTACACTGCCCTCCTGAAATTTTCTGTGGTACTGCGCATCCGTATCCGAAAAACATTCAGAAGACGAGTGAGAATCTTAAACTGTGAAGATGTGGTCCAATAACAGTTTTATTATCATGTGAACCTAAACCTCTAACCTGCTGTAGTTTTTTGAATATATGTAATATTATGACATTAGGTTTATCATTCATGCCTTTCTAACATCTGCAGCTCTTCATGACTTTGAACTCCAAAGGTACATTATATAGTTATATGGATTTCTCCGAGCTCATAACCGGTAGAATTTCACTGTGAATATACTCAATAACTACAGCTCCTGCTGCCACTGCAGTGAGCGATTATTCTTTCGGCTCTGTTAATACACTGCAATCAGATTTAATATTTGAGGCGAGTTAAGGTCATATTCATCAGTTGACCTTAATGGCTTCAGCTGTACTCATACGTCGGAGCTCTCATTAATGTCTATTATGCAAGTTAAGACCTCTCATGACCTTGTGTGAATTGTCGACTTCATCCAGAGGTTCAGAGTCTTCCTGAGGTCACTCTGAGACTCTCTCTCTCATCATAACACAGTGAATTGTGCAAATTAATGTACATATGCAGTTTTATGTGAGTGCTTGATTGCTTGTGCGTGCAACCTGCACCATACCTATTCGTTTTCCAGCTCCGCATCTCAAAACGCCCAAATGAGCCCGGAAGTTGCGGTGTGACGGCGAATGCTTGGGAGCCCGACCCCGACCACAGGTCTTTCTATTTCTGAAAACAGACAGGATACGTGGAGCATATTATTCCGCCCACAGAACAGGAAACATGCAATCGACCTCTGACCCCGGACCATTTCGAATCATTATCTCCGAGCTTAAGAGCAGGGGCTAATCCTTGCTGTGTTTACCACACAACTGGCACAACAGCTGGATGGTCTGTTTGCAGCCTCTCCTGGACCTCTTGGTGGGCCGATGCATATGGATGCTCTCCGGGATGATGTGTCCTCATTTGGATTTCCACCAATAGGCTTCAAGGAGGCATTAGTGCACATACAGTAAGCTACGGTCATCTTAAGAGATATGAGGGGCTCAGCCCAGTCTGGTGCTCTAAATCACCACATAGCCATTGGCAAATTTCACTGTTCCACTGAAAAATCGTATTAGTGCGGGATTAATCGGTGTCCAGTGGGATAGCGGGTTCCAGTGGTGCTGGTGATCTGCTATTAACGGACTGGTGATCTCTCTGTTCAGCAGAGGCTGTTGTCTGGAGCACTGGGTTAAAGGCACGTAGGGAGCAGAGAAACTACCAAGTGAGATTTAAAAGGTCTTGTCAAGAAATGGATTCGCATGTGCCCATGAAACAGGCAGCGCTGGAAGCTTGGTGATGTAGTGACGTCTTGTGGGTCAACGGACACAACATGGTGGCTTCTCTTCAATTCACTGCGTTCCCTCTATGAGCAGTGAGAAGTAAAATGTGGTTGTAGTTGCGCAAAGTCCGCTCACCAGACTTTAAGTGATAGCTGGCCTTTGCTTTCTTGTTGTGAGTTGGATGAGAAGGTTGATACCATACTCGTATCTGAACGCTAAATACAAGGCTACCACTTGCAGTTGGTTTGCTTAGCTTGGCATAGAAGCCATAATGTAAAACTATGATGGAAGCAGCAGGCACTTTATAAATACTGGTACAACTGAGATCTAAAGCTACAGGACCAGAGCGCCTGTCCTCAAGCAGCAAAGTCTTCCTCCTCTTGATGGGTCATGAATATCGTTTTGTAGTTAAAGCCAATCTTATTGCCTTTGAACGAGATGGAGATCTGTCCATGTGGTCTCAGTCATGAAAAGCCTCTAGTTCTAGGAGAACTGTTTTTTTAACATCATGTTCAGGAGCAATAAACGTGTGTAAATAGAATCCAAAAAGAGGGTTGAACTCCAACTTCGATGGACTTCGATGGAAAAACACTGATCATGAAATTGAAGCTATCGGAAATTTTCCGTTGACAAAATTGCAAAATGCCACGACAGTGAGTCATTTCAATGTGAAGTGAAGTCATGCGAGTGATTTTGTAAACACAACAAACCCCACATGACAAACCCTGCTGACCCTGTGGGCGGGGGGGTTTCAACTGTATGACACACACACCTCAAAAAGACAAACAATCTATGACAGGGCGCAGGCAAGGAGGGGCATTTGTTATACAAGGCTTAAACACAGTTGTAGTTACAACTGCTAACTCTAATTAAGATATAATTACATGAAAGCAACAGAGCTAATAATTTGAGCTGAATATCAGCTGAAAGTCGGGGGTTATTTATTTTCTGTTTCTCTGAGGTGCGCCTTGAGCCGAGCAGGTATTGTGTAACAGCGCTGCCAAGACAGGTGAACCATGTAACTATGTTCTGACTTGTTTTCATTCTGTTGAATAAGTTCTGCCTTGAGCATGTCTCCACACACACACACACACACACACACGCACACATGCACAACGGCACTCAGCTCCCTCAGACGAGTCCTCGCTGACACAGACGCACCACACGCGTCATTCTCTTTTCACTCATCCTGCATCTGCTTCATTTACCATTGCAATCACCTCCCATAGATTGTCATGCATCGCACAGTGAGTGTTTTACCTCCATTGGATACCACTCAGTGCAATCAATGCTCTTTCATAACACATCATGATGGCCTAAGAAGGCTTAGCCTCATGCATGTCTGGTTAGCGGTCCCGACTGTTTACTTCCCTCGTCCGGGCCATTTGATTATGGATAAAAGGCCAGCTAAGGTCTTTTAACTACTCTCTACATCTAGCTTTCCATTTGAAACTCTTGTTAATAGGGTGTATCTGAGGACATGAGCATTAGCAGTACAGGGATAAACTGAGGTTGTGCCTCCAAGTCATTACTGTGTGTCACTACTGGGACCTCGTGTCCATTCTGGGACCTCGATGCCACAGTGGGACTGAGGTTTGTTCCAGGTCGTTTAAAGAGGAACAGGGAAGCTCAATGTTTTCTGTGAGCAGTGTCTTTTATTGAAATCGCATTGAAACATTACGGAGGAGAAAATACTTGAAAATCATTATCATCCTTCATAAAAACGAAATAAGAAGTTGGATCCATTAGAGAATGCCAGCTCTGTAATTAAAAGTGCAAAGTAGCATTTTCACATGAATTCATCTTTGAAATTGCTTTTCAAGATGACAGTTTTCCATTGTTAGGGGAAGAGTTGCCTCAATTTCAACCATTTTCATAAGACACACGCTGGTATCACCTCCTCCATGAAATAAGATTCAAGATTCTTATCATCATACTGGTTATAACAAGTATAACAATGTGAAAAACATTAGTTAGGTAAGTATAAAATATATTAAAAATGATAAGATACATCTATAGAATAGACTAAAATGAATATTTACTAAATAAATATACAGTGATAAAATACTGATATAATGAAAAAGTCATTATAAGAACAAATAATATGTAATTAAATGAAGGGGTCGCAATTAATGTTAATTAAAATCAATATTTTGAGAGCACAGGCACAATAAAACATTACTGCTAACGAGTGGTTAGATATACAAAAATAAAATCCATTGAGCGTGAAGGAGACAAATATCTGGTGCAGCTGTATCAATGCTCACTGGAGGGGATTGGAAATACGACCCATTTCAACGACTATTAATATGGATCTGACACTAAAACACGCTGTGACCTGCAGCCAAGCAGAGGAACCAGGCCAAGAAAGCAGGTTTTTCTGATAAGCTGGTTGATCAGTGTGTGTGTGTGTGTGTGTGTGTGTGTGTGTGTGTGTGTTGTTGTGTGTGTGTGTGTGTGCATGGAGTGTTCAAAATACCAAATGATGACAGTGTAACACACCCCAATGAACTTGCACTGTGATATGTGGCATTAATCCACAGCAGCTCATTGTTTTTGGGTCTCTGGCCTGTAACTTTACTGTTTTCCTTCTCTCTTACAAATCGCAAAGTGCAGGTTGTGGCTGCGGGCAGATGTTTGCATATAAAAAGCTCAGATAAACCGGCTGTTTGCTGCTCGCCCACAAGACACTGAGCTACAGGAGCATGCTTCTCAGAAAAGTGCTTACCTTCAGATCTGGTGAATCTGGATTTTTATTGCTGCACCAAATTGGACATGTTCATAACTCTCAGTCCCCCTAAACAAGCCGGATCCATGAATTCCCCTGATCTGAATCTGGATCATGCCCCACACAACATCTCATGGAAATTGATCGAGCACTTTTTGTGTAATCCTGCCAACAAACAAATAAACAAACGCAGACAAATACACAACCTCTTGGCGGAGGTGAGAAATGTTGTGATGCCAGGAAAAGGTCTGTGTTCTTGTTGTGCATGAGGGTAAAGTCACACATACGAGAAGGCAGGGGGTCAAAGTTCACCAAAGTTAAACTCAGCACGAAGCAAAATTTCCCACTGATTGAAGAGGATCCATCTTCAGAAAGTGTAAATCAGTAGGATATCAGTTACAGGGTTGGATCATACGATGTGAAAGTTAAATGTCAGTCATGATTGACCGTTTTCTGTTAAATATACGCTCTCTGCTGCACAGTGGCTGTGTTTGGATCGTTTTACAATAAAATCCACATGTGGTAGATATAAAGGCAGAGGTTTGATCAGATGCAGGGGAGGCTTCTTAATAGTTGGACCTCTAATGGTTTCCTACCAACAGTCAAGCTGCGTTCATGTCACGTTGGCAGCTGGGGAAGAACTTTTTTTTTTTTTAAGCACGCAACACGGCCTGTAAACACGGCAAACCCTGCAAACAGTATTCACTCAGTCCAGATGTTGCCGGTCCGACTTTACACTGTGAAGAAAAACAGCCCAACTGATGAAAGGACTGTTCATTTTACAGCTGATTAATAAAGAAAAAAGAAAAATCCAGTTTGAACATTTCCAACACTTCACGAGGTTCCTGCAATGAGATGTCCCAGTCTGTGTTAACGTCCCATCTATCATCGGGGCTGTTAACACTTTGCCGGCCGCTGGTGTCATGTGGCACCCACACAAGACTCGTGTGCTGCGAATGTGGCTTCAACCCTACGAGATTATTTATGCTCCGGAATGAGAAATAGCTTTGTGTTGAAGTCAACGCACAACTGTCGGCGATACACAATGAAAACAAAGACAATTCATAAACACTGAAGTCAAGACTGTTTTCATGACGTCGGTTTTCGTGTTTCGGTTTCAGTTCGAATGTGTATTTTTAACGTCAAAACAACATGTCCGTCTGACTTTGCATCAAAGTCTGTGAAAAAAAACTGAAAAAAACAGAAACTGAAAGACATTTGCAAAATTAGTTTGTCAATATGACATTTGGGAAAACATTCCCCGAGGGGACGTGAGTCACGATACCTTGTGACATCTGAAGCAGTCAGCTGGAGTAAGTGGATCTGACACATGCTCGCACAAGGTACAAAATATAGTTTGAAGTACAACAAGATTTACTTTGAATCAGTGATGAATCAGTTTCACAGCTGAAATGTGTCACGCAGCCAAAGACTTCTCAGGAAATAAACATGTATGATACATGATCTGATGGAGTTTCAGTCATAACTGTGAACTTATAAAACATCATTAGACATTAGACAGATTTGATTTGGTCACACTAGTAGTGTGGCTCTCGGGATGAAACCATCACTCTATCCCTCTATCCATCATCCATCTATCCTTACCTCCTTCCCTCCCTCTCTCTCTCCCTCCCTCCATCCCTCCATCCATCCCTCCATCCATCCATCCATCCATCCCTCCCTCCCTCCTCCCTCCCTCCCTCCATCCATCCCTCCCTCCCTCCTTACCTCCCTCCCTCCCTCCTTACCTCCCTCCCTCGTTCCCTCTCTCTCTTCATCCATCCATCCCTCTCTTCCTCCCTCCCTCCCCCCCTCCATTCAACATCCATCTATCCTTCCCTCCCTCCCTCCCTCCAACCATCCCTCCCTCCACCCATCCATTCATCATCTATACTGCTTATCCTTTATGGGCTACAGGGGACTGGAACCAATGTATTGAAATATTTCATCAGCTATTGGATAAATGGTCATAAAATCGGACACAAACCTCTATGATGCTCAGAGGATGAATCCTATTGGCTTTGGTGAAAAGACTTTCTCTCTGGTGTCACCATGACTGGCACCAGCTTAGCATTTGGCTTAGCAACTGGACTGGCATGAAATCTGCTACTGACATTCATGACCATCCCTTGATTTTCATCATTGCGCCATCATCAGGCAGGAATTTAGATTTGTGCAATACTTTGATGACTCACGATTGGTCGAGCATGTGTATTGGTCTGACTTAGATACCGCAGCTCCACCTCCTAATGACGTCATCGGTGCAAGATAGCAACGTCGGCATCTGGGATATTTTGGCCTCATTTCTGGATAGTGGGGAAACGTAAAGACGGGTCATCCATCTTTATTATACAGTCTCGGATGCTAATGCACTCATCGTTTTTCATAGAATGATTCTATCAGATTTGAGCTCAAAGCACTGTTGCTAATCACATCCTCACAGAGCTGCTAGCATGTCTGCAGACTTTGACTTGATTTGGTATTTTACGGACTTTTATGCTGGATTTAATTTGGTAAAACAAAGTGTGTAATTGGCATCAAACCCTTTGGCAACTCCCATCTAATCTACATACTCTCTCATGTTATCTGCGAGTGAAGAAGCTCCAGAATGTGTCTTTTGATAGCATTAGGAGCCGCTATCAGCTCTTCTATTTTCAACTTTAAAAGAGCAATTTATAGACGCAGATCACAGAGAGAAAAATCCAAGTTCCAGCTTATAAAAGTTATTCTCCTCTTTAGGGCTGGGTGTCCTTTTTAAAAATGTGTTTACAGAGTACACAAGATTTCTTTCTTTCCTGTACGTCTTTATAGGATTATTTATTTCCTTTCATAGTTATTTGTGTAAATCTGCAACATACTGAATCCTTCGTCTTCACTAAGACACTTTCTTTTTGGAGACAAGCATTAGCTGTTCCTGGGCTTAAGTTCTGATCCAGTGCCCAAAGTGTGGGCACATGTACATAGATGCACACGCACGCACGCACGCACGCACGCACGCACGCACGCACGCACACACACACACACACACCGCATAAGGTCCATGCCTGTTTATGTGAGTAGGTCCCCAGCTGTTGAGTGCTGTGCAGATGTGGCAACCAGAAATGAGGGATTACAGCTAAATCTGGAGGGAAAGAGGAAGAGAAGGAGGGTTGGGGGGGAGTGATTGGGCGAATAGTGCGGAGACCGGAGCAATTGACTAAAATGAAGACAGGGGTTAAGAGGGGTTAGAGGAAATGCAACCTGATGATAGAAAGATTAGACACCGACGACGAGAGTGCAGGACGAGAAAATTAGAGAATATGCGAAAAGTGAAAGAAAGCGGGAAGGAATAAGATGGTAGAGAAGAGAGGCATGTTTTTTAACAAGCTAAAGCTGGAGGGAAGAAGAAAAAAAAAGAAAAGAGACTGCTGTTTGAAAAAACCATCCCGTTGTGGGAATTGCTGAGGCTGTCACACAGTCCATTTCTTTTTCCTACCATTTGATTACAAATTCACTGATTTCTTCGACTCCACACAGAGTCTGAGGAGAAGGCTGCGTTACTGCAGGCGAGAAGAAGCTGCAGCTAAAGCATCCTAAGACTCACATTCATTAAAGCGCTCACACTTGGGAAAGGGCCAGGATGTTGTTTTTTTATTTTGTGCGAACAGCTTTCAGCAGAGTTCACATGTGTTTTTCTATAATTCATAAGAGCAGTTAGCCTCCTTAAATGGAGAGAACAGAATGGTTTACATTAGGAGATTAAGGCGGGTTGCAGGAGTGTGAATCCACTTATCTGTTTGTGAATGTGAACATGTGGTGAATACCTCGATTTGGGGAATGAAATCTTTGTCGTTGTGCAGCCTCACATGCACAGCCACCGTTTCTTCTAGCCCAGGGTTACAGTCAAATCGTGCCCTCTTTAATATTCACCACGTTTTCACACACACGCTGTTGCTGCTGGTACTAGAGGCTGCCGCAGATGGCAAATGTGGTCTGCTTGATATTCCGCGATAACTTTCCTCCACTTGTCAACACATTAGCCGACTGATCTGCAGAGGATTGGCAAGAGCCCAAATTAATGTGCGCAAAAGCAAAGCCCTCTAGGAAGCTTAACTCCTTTCTAATTAAAATGCACATTCACATCTTCCTGCCTCTTAACAACATGTCCAAGAAAGTCTGTCTCATCAAACCCCTAAATTAGTGGGCTGTCGTTTTTAAAATCTGAAGTTGTTCATTTCATTTAGGGTCATTGCAATGTGGATATTCAGTCATTTAGAATCTGCGTTGTTCTCTCTGTCAGATTTCACATCCAGGTCTGTTTGAGATCATTTGATGAAGGGAATTAATACAATGGTGCAATATATGGTACATTTACTCAAGTGCTGCGCTTAAAGGAATAATTTGACATTATTTAAAATACATTTACACATTTTTCTGATCAGAAGATTGATAAAAATCCATCTCTCTGAGTGACACGGAAAACTGATGATTCAGAACTCTGCAGACCGAGTGCTGACCAGAACCAGAAAAAGAAGAAACAGTAGGCTTAAAAATGGTTAAGAGTTAAGAGATATACACAGAGAGGGGTACACAAGTATAGGGAAAGAGGATTGGTTAGTGGTTTCAAGGGAAATAGTGTTGCAGATACAGAAAAACCCAAAACACGAAGGTCACGACCTCAGTGTCCTCAGTCATGAGGGCTGAACTGAACGATGAATCAGAGAGAGAGAGAGAGAAACATGTGAACTGTGAAAACAACCTTCTGTTTGTCAGAGGAGCAAAACATCAACATGACCTGAGTGATCTCAGGTTAAGATTAGAATAAAGTTATATTTCTGTGCAAAACGAAAATAGTTGACCTTATAATACGGTCGAGAAATAAATGTCGGTATCGTAGGTCAGCTCATCCTTTCAACTCTTACATAAGATACAATTTTCTATCAAGCTATTTTTATTTGGTTTCCTTGTGGCCGCAGATGTTCTTATTAAATCCTGATTTATTTTACTTAATTCTTTTCCCCACTGGTTCCTCATGCTGATGTTAATACTGAATGTCCCTGCCCGGCCTCACTGGCACCAATTTTGACCACGAATCAAACCAGGGTTGTCATGATGTCACGCTAAACTTCCCTGAATGAGTTTTTGGGGGCGATATTAAATTTTGGTCCCACTGAACTTCAGCAGCTTAACCCATAATTCAGCTATGCTTAGATGAGCAAATACAGCTAAATCTATCCAGACTGCACAGACCACATATATTATATAAATCAACTCTGTGTTGCTGAATTCAATCTTTATCTTATGGGCAGATATACTTCGTAAATCTCTTGCATAATGTTTTTCACATGTCCTGTCGCTGTCTGTTTCATTCTGTTTCACCAGCACAGAGGGGAAGAAAGCTTTGGCGACCCCTATGGGGGGAAAGCAGAATATTTGGTTACACATCTCTGAGTGAAATATTCTATCTGCTATTTGCCAGCATGTAACCTGGTGGTGATGTTTCCCATGCTACCATATTTTTGTCTTGAAGGGAGGGAGAAAATCAATGCATGGTCGCACATGATATTTAGGTGTGCCACAATAAAGTGCAGTTGAGAAATCCATGAAAAAAGTGTGGAAACAGGCTTCCAACAACAGGTCAGAGATAATAAGATAAGAGAAAGAAGCGAGACGGCATAATAAAAAAAGACTTGAGCACAGGCAGAAAAGGGCCTCGTCTCTGCAGGCGACTTTGGGTTTCAAGCTTTCCAAGAAAAACTAATGTCACAAATACAATCTGAGCACCGGTGAATGGATTGTGAAGTGAGGAGCATTTAGTGTCAATCTTGACATCTGTTTTCAAGCAAATGTCATAAATGTACAACTTCTGCCACGAAGGGTTGCACAGGTTGGTCATCAATCAGCGGGTGGGTGGTTCCGCTCCTCCTGCCTCAGAGTATTCACTGTTGAGCAATCCCTGATTTGAGGGCATGTGAAGGCAAATAAGTTGCTTCTGGACAAAAACGTCTCACATTTCTTTGGGGATAATTCTTACAAAAGTAAAACACAAAAGAAAAATAAATGAACAGGTTTTGATTTGAATATCATTTTCCGGCCAGAGGCGTTTTTAATGAGCCACAACTCATTTTGAAAACTCCCAACCTGGAATTGGAAGTTTCGGAGGAGCACTCGAAGGCAGCACTTGTCTCAGTGATTGTCTCGGTGATTGTCTCATTGATGTCGTGAGCTGTAACAAGTTCTCAGAGGAGAAAGCATCTGTTTCATTGTTTGGGCCAGACGGTGCTGCTTGTCAGGGGAATTCTTCTCAGCGGCGCGGGCCTGCTCATGCTACAGATGGCTTATCTCACAGTGAATGATTCAGAAAATGATAATATGTCTCCAAACGTAGAGGAGGTCATCTCCTTTGCCTAATGGAATGTCTTCCTCGGTTAGAGCGCTGGACGAGGCACTTGGATATCTCTTTCCCGGTGGAGTCCGTGTGTCAGAGGCTCAGGGAGCGGTACCGTCAACTCTCTCCGGTGCCATCATTTGAATAATAAGCAGACCAATTAATGATTCATTTGGGCCCAAGCAAAACGTGAACTTTCCCAGACAGGGAGTTTTAGGTATAATGTTGTTTAATCCCTTGCATAACATCCTCACTGCCAAAAACTCAGCAGGCCCCATTTTCTGCAGACATTTTTTTTATTAAAAAGCCTGTTTAAGTTGTCAACTCACGCCCGGGAGCAGAAGCTAAAACCCTTCCACTGTTTCCCGGTGTCAGAACCCTGAGACGTTTAAGTGCAAGTCCAAACCTATAAGTTGGCAAAGGGACTGTAAGCCAAGACCTAATGTAATACTCAGCAATTATCAGACTGTCGGCTAAATGCACGAATGTCAGAGAGAATCAGGAGCTGCTGCCTCACAGAGGAGCCAAACAGCTGTGAAACAGACATTAATGGACGTTATCACTTCGCTGGTGAAGTGCGACTCACATTATGTCAAGTAAGTAGTCAATCACGTAAGAATACATTTAATTAACTCAGAAAGTTTCTTGGCACTAGCCCTCTGCTTACACACACAAACACACACACACACACACTTCCTGTTAGAATTTGACCCGGGTCTGGAAGTGAAAAACCTCAGGCCAGCAGCCGAATCACCTCGACCGTTCTTTGAGATTTCAGGCCCGATCATCAAAGACATCAAAGACAAAATCTTATCTGGCCCCTGTGTCTCCTCCTGACATGGACTTTAGTGCATCTGAGACCCTTGTCCCTCCCCATTGTCAGCTTCTTTCTGTTCCGCCTACAGAGATCAGAAGGAAGCTGACAGGGGCAAAGGGAAAGCAGAGCGACGTGGAGAGACAGATTTGTGGAGACATGAATGGCTCGCAGGTGTTTTCTCTTCTCTTTCTTTGGGGAAAGAGAAGGGCAGAATGTGAGATGTGGAGCAGCGACTTTCCCCCCACGCTGTCATTAGGTTTTACGGCAGAGGAGGTGTTTGTGACTCCGAAGCGAGGGGCTTTGAGGATGGGCTGTGTAAGAAAGGGTGATAGTTTTACTCTGAGAATATGTGCAGCACGATTACTGTCTGTTTGCATGTCTGCTCACGACCGACGTGTCTAAAAGTGGAGTGTGAGAGAAGGAGGGAGAGAGCTGCTCTCAAGTAGTGTTCAGGAAAAACAAACAACAGTTCCAGGGCGAGTGAAGGTGAAGGAGTCAGTGTTGAGATAAAGAAAAGGGCAGACGGAGGAAGGAAGAGTGCAAAGAAACACTTTCTCGTGCAAATAATAAATAAACACACACAATTAAATTTGCAAAAACATTTTAATTGGCATCGTTTTTAATCATTCTTGGTTCAATTTACAGTTTTTTTTTTTTTTTAATTCATTCTTGTCGAAGGTAAACACATTTCTTGTGGTTGTCTCCAACGTCAGTAAATGCTTTTCATCCGCTTCCCGAACCCCCGTGAACTAACATTACAGCAGAGCACATCCTCTCATACACACTTGCATATTCAGATCCTACAGACGACTCCTTGACGGGTCCAAAATGTCTAAATGCCACATACTTGAAAAAGCGCGGACAAACACATTCTACATACATACGCACACGACTGTGCACACATGTTTGTTTTTTTTCTTGCTTGCACTCCTACACACACACACACACACACACATACACACTTGTGCACACACACACGCACATTCCACAACCGGCATGTATTATAAATGTACATTACAATGCAGACTCCTTCGTTTCACAAGAGCAGCACTCGAGTTAACGCTGCCCTTCCATCACCAATCGTCTGTCTGGTGCGTTCACAGTTGGGTTGTGACATGGTCTTCAGCAACATGATGTGGTTTGCAGTATCTGTTACATGAGAGTAGTGTAACTGAGTGTATGTCCCCACTGATTAGTCAAAACCAATAACCCTCCTCTTTCCGTCAGGCTGAATTACATCCGACTATTTATCTACACAAGCAAAAAATGCTGCAGTAAAAATTCCACCGTTTAAAAAAATTAAATAAAAGAATAAAAAAATGGCACGAGAGCTTATTGAGCAAAGGCCTACAAATGCACACTAATAAATTAGGTAGATAAATAATATATCTTAATGTTAAAATAAATACATTTGTAAAGGAAATCAATTTAAAAAGCACAACATTGTAATCTGATTACTGCCAGCCTACATTGTCCTGTATTACAATATAAAAAAGTGAAACTCTATTTGCACATTCACACGTGTTTGTTTTGTTTTTTTGCTTTGTTTTTTTTCCCGTTATATTATTATAAAATGGCGGCAGCGTTACTTTGAGACTCAAAGCACTATTTCTCCTCAGGCACCTGCCGCACTCTGGCGACTGTATGGGGTCGTTTCCATGGTGACCGCGACTGCTGTAATGGCCATCAGCGCCAGCTATGGCTGGGAACCTCCGATCTGGAAAAGGGACTGGATGGGGGTTTGTCTGCGGATTGAAAGGGAACTTGCTACCTAGAGAGGTTTTTTAAGGATTGTAAATTAGCGGCGCGTTCTGAGTGACTGGCTGCGAGGAGAAGACGTCTGACATCTGGAGAATCTACGGCGAGTGCTGAGGGTAAATGCGTCAGAACAAAACACACATCTAATACAGCTACCACATCGAAGTGCCGTCGAATTACTAGTCCAGGGTCTGCCTTTTTCTCGGGGGTTGTGTGAAGGCAGGAAACGCAGACAAAGGACTAGTTCTCAGAGGGCACTCGCTATCTTCTAAGAAACGCAGGCTTTGCATCGGCACCTATCACAAAGCCGGGGGTATTTCTGGTGTCTGGAGAAAATGGATTCTTGAAAGGCCTGTGGAAATCCTCGCAAAGTCTCTCCCTTTTCTATTTTTTTTTTTTATTTTAAGAAACACCTCGGGCTTCTTATTACCAACACCTCCCTCGCTCCGGTGTGAAAACATTCCTCTGTGTCCGGGACAGTGGCGGCAGTTCTCATCACTCACTGATTATATGAATATCCTGTAAAGTCCAGGTGAGATCAGCACAGTTCCACAGAGTCCAGCTCGCTCCTCGCCACATCAAAGCGGAGTTTAAATCCGTCGGCACACGTGGTCCCGAGGTCCAAGGCCCTGAAGATCCACCGCAAAGTCAGCTCCTGTTACATTTGCCACCTTCTTAAAATTCCTCAGGTGGTTTGATATCCACGCTACAATAAGAGAGTGTAGTCTACATCCAACTCATTAGAAGTCCAATCTCTCCCTCGCCTGTCGGGCACAACAGCAGCAGAGAAGTCCTGTTTCTGAATCTCCAATGTTGTGGCACCTGCATGGAAAATGCTGTGGTATTCATATGATAATAACGTCCAACAACACACGGAGAGTAAATATGACAGCAAAAAAAAGGCCTCTCCTGTCTCTTTTGAGTTCCGTAAGTTAAATTCAAGGGTTGATATTTTTTTTTTCTGTTCTTTCAATTGTGGTTCTGTTCTAGATTCACGTCTGTGTTCCATGTAAAAACTCGCAGTATAGGTGGATACAAAGCCCTTTGGACAAGGCTGTGCGTGAAGCGTCACTCCGCGCGACGGTCGCTAGGACAAGAGCGCGGACGACAAGAGCAGCATCGCCATCGTGAGAAGAAGGCGGTCACGTGATTGGCTGCTGCCGCTGACGCTTTTCTCCAGCTTGGGAACTTCAGGATTAAATTCATCTGGAGAGAAAGAAAGAGAGAGAGAGGGAGAGAGACACAGATGGAGGAAAAAAAACAAGAAGGAAGTGAGAAAATGAAGTGAGCGTGAAAGAGCCAGAGAGAAAGTGAGTGCGCGCCAGACAGAAGGAAACCAACCATTACTCCATTATTAATTCATCAATCTAAAAGGCAGTGTGTGATGCATGCAAATCCTCTTTTAACATATGCAGAGAAAGAGACATGATGCAATTATCAACAAACCACCAATTATCATCAGCACTGCCACATATGGCCATTTCCCCCCTGTGGGAAGGAAAATTAAAAATGTTTCTCTTCCCCCTCATGTACTCCTCTATTCACACCAGCAATGTTTTTATCCTAGAGGGATTTCAATCAAACCAAATTACTGCGGCCGTGCCATTGATTAGACACAACAGAACATTAGCTGTGAGGGGGAAGATGGAGAAAGAGCAGCGAGGACACATTTTGTAATATTGGGTAAAAAAAAAAAGTGGATTAAACCGAGTCATTATGTTCTGTTTGGACGTAATCTTACCCATTATATCTAGAGGGTTATTACGCGCCAAAATAAAACACAAAAACAACCACTCTGAGCTGTGTTGCTTACAAATACATCAGAGTTTCTAGGACAGGCTGGGCTAACTGCAGCGAGACGTTAAGAGTAAAACCTGTTTTCTTCCTCCATCAAGTAATCGAACTAAGTGCAGAAGAAAGCTGCAATTTTCCTTCTGATGCCAGACACACACAAAAGAGATGGAAGTGAAAGGCTTGGATGATGGAGGAGTTTTAAGCCTCGAGATGCGACACAGTGATGTTAAAAATGGTGTTTTTAGGGAATGGTTTCGTTTTAACATCTTAAAATGACACCGGAGAGAGGAGAACATTCTCGAAAATACTTTTTGATACAGGAAAGGATATATATCTCCTGAGAAAAACTTTTACTGCAATGTTTTCATTGGGAATCCTGAATTGACCAGGGTCTTTCTATGGGGAGTTTGCATGTTCTCCTCGCTCCTCCTGGCTCTGTCAACCTCCAGTTTTCTTTCTGAAGTGTCCCTGGCAACATACTGAGCCCCACCGAAATGTGTGTGACAGAAAAAGTGCTGCAGGAATGAATGGGTGAATACAACTTGTACTGTAAAGAGCTTTGAGTGGTCGATGGCACTAGAAAGTGCTACATAATTACTGCGCATTTATTTAAATACAGTCCATTTAGAGTCCAAAGACATGCAGATTGGGTTAATTGGAGACTTTAAATTGTCACTCTCTTGGCCCTGGGATACGCTGGGATAAGTTGTGACCCTCAAAGGATAAACGGTATATTATATATGAATTAATGGATTTTATTAAAACTCTAGCTAACATTTTGTCAACAACAAAATTACTGGGATGTTTTATTCTTCTGTCCTTTATTTGTGAGCTGCCGTGGAGGATGGACAGGAAATGAGGGCGAGACAGTGGTCAAACCAGGGACCTTTTGCTCAAGGCATGTGCACCCTCACCATTCAGCCACCAGGCTTACAAGTGAACGCATCAAATTAAGGGAGCAGGGTGTGAACATGATTCAGTTTCACTATGAAGTTAAAGCCTTGTTTGTAATTTGCAAAATATAATGAGACTAATGGGCGACAAGAAAATACAAGGAAGGTGATAAAAGATAACAGACAGAGACAGCAACCACATGACAGCTGATGTTTGGCGAATGTACGGAATTTTGTTTTCCTCCGTCTCAGAGTGAACCGTCTGGTACGTCTGGTTTGTCCTGGTCGCGTGCGACTGGAGCCCACGTCACTGTCGTTCTCAAGGAACACAAGGCGTCTGTCTGTCAGCCGTCACACGACACTGACATTCACACCGGCCTGATGACATCCAACAGAAAACACTGAGTGAAGGCAGGAGGGACGATACAAAACAGCACTGACTCACGTGGCACCTACAGGTCATTCGGTGCATTTCTCCAAGAGGTCGCGTCAAATATAAAATGTACAGACTCTGACCAGACACTGTCCCTGCAAAGGAAGCTGCCTCTTCTTTATCTTTGCACAAACAACTCCACAGCTCCGTGCACAGACTCTTCCACACTTGTTTTTGTCAGTGCCAACAGCTTTGACAATCACAAAGCTGCACAACATGCACCTCTTCAAAGCCCTTGTTATTTAGGGAGGCTGCCCTTGCAAGATGAATATGGAGGACGTCGGGCGCCTCAGGCCATAACGAGCTATCAAAAGGTCCTCGGTTCCACACTTAACATCACAGCACAATCGTGGGATACAGCAATCAATTTCCGAACACACTCTGTATAGCGCACAACAACAGACGAGCATGCTAGGGCAGCCCTCCTGTCCACGGTGAAACCGCCCAAGGCGTTTACAGTGAGATAAAAAAGCCTCGGCGCTAGACTGTCGATGAGAGGGAGAAGAGTGTCTGGTCGGATAAACACTTGTGCCAACCGCGCCGCAATGATGGCCGACTCTGCAGTGAGGTGTAAACAACACGAGGCGAAGGACCCATCATGTACCATTACAGCTCCACAGGTCAGTGGGAGAGATGGGAGGATTTTCAGCCGGATTACTTTCTGTCCCTTAATGCCTGCAGATCGATAACGTAATGCCAGAGCAAACCTTTACATGGCACTTCCATGACCATCGAGCACAGAGACGATGCTCTCAGTTACAGTGGGAGATTTGTCCTGGAGTGGTTTAGGAAACATTCAGGCGAAGTCACAATTCACTGGTATTTTATTCCATTACAAGCACAGTGTGTCTGGAAAGGAACATCCACTCGTAAAAAAATCTGTAGAAAGCACTGATGTTAAGTTTAAAATTGAAGTTTTATTTGTCATATATAAGTCAAACGTTTTCGGACGAGAAGGACAGGTCAGCTCAGTGTCATTGAAACATATAAAATAAGAAAAAGCTTGAATAAAATATAGCAAAATATAATTTAAATTATAAATCAAACACAATACTATATACATTAAGACTGGGAGGATGCAAGTGTGAAAGCCAAAGTGGCAAGTGTGCTTTGTTCTGAATCTAGTGACTGACGATGCTGGTTTGAACAATACGAGGCTACTAGACTGGTTTCAGGCGTCTGATTCAACGCCCACATCTACAATATGTTCAGAAACTTAAATAGATCAATGCTCAGTGGTGCTGACTTCCACCAGTAAGAGAAAGAGTTCATCAAAACTGGTCTGTTGGGTATAAAAATCAAGATGCCATGGATACGTCACTTTCTATTGAGTGGTTCAAACAAAACAGAATGAAATAACCTCCCTCATCTCAAAAATAACTTCAACATGAACACAATTTATTGAATTAAGTGAAAATGTAGATTAGCAGAGACTAGAAATCTGTTTTATTTTGGAAACTGTTTCGTTTCTCCATAATATTTAACTTCTTGACCTTATGTAAAGTGCTATACAAATAATATTGAATTAAAAATGTTATAATCAGCACCCGATATCTTTTTGTCTTTTAGATTTTTTGGGCATTTGGCCTTTATTGATGGAGCATTCGTCCAGGTGGGGAAGACATGCAGCAAAGGGCCGAGTCAGAATCGAACCTGTGGCCCCTACAGGACGGCTCCAGCCTCTGTGTGCACTTCAGTTCCTCTGGTCACTGAATATGTCGGCTGCACATATTGAAATAATATTACCTAGTCTTTGGTTTTCTTGTTGAATTATGACGGATTCTGATCAAATCTTCTCATAACAAGGCACCAATCATGCTAATGTCTGTTTCTGCATCTTAAATCTGTTTCCAGTTGTGTTTGCTGGTCCGATGCCTGATTTATGTTTCAGGCTTCAACCTGAACACGGCTGCAGAAGACATTCAATATAGGAGGCCGGTGTCTGAGGGCGAATATGTCACAGATGGAAAAACGTGCAGTATACTAAGCTTTGCTGCAGGAAACAATCAAGCCATGATTAATTCAAGCAGGAAGCAGCAGGACACATTCTGAATCCACGTTTTCTGGATACGCTGTGAGCAGTTTGCTAGAAGATGCTCAGCCGTAACTAATCTCTGCTGTTCGTAATTTATGTTGAAAACAGCTACAAGCACAATAGAGTTGTGTAGTAAAAGGAAAATAAAAAAACAAAGAGACAAGTCAAGTCACACTTAAACTTTGACTCCAGTTTATTATGACTCCACGCCGCTGACACCCGGTGGCAGCCGACATGTGTTCGAGCTGCCGGTCCGTCTTGCGAACACAATATCTTGAGAACCCCTAAAGGGAATTTCTTCCAATTTGATACAAACCTTCAGTTGGACTCAAGGATGAAGTGATACGATTTTGGTGGTCAGGGGTCAAAGGTTAAGGTTGCTGTAACCTTCCAAACCACAACTAGTTCAACTTCTCAGGAGCTCCGACGATTTACAATTAAGTGCACATGTTCACATCTTCTGGCCTCTCGAACATGATATCTAAAATCTGCCTTTAGGGAATTCCTTCAAAGTTTGGCTTGAAGATGAACTGATTAGATCTCAAAACGTCAAAGGTCACGGTGAGCTCAAATGCATCTGTATGTGACTCAAACTGTCCGGCGGAGGAACACAACTGCAGGGCGGTGATTCAGGAGAAGAAATATCTGAGGACATTTAGGCTAGTTTGAAGAAGTGGTTCCCAGTTACTTAAATTTTATTAGTTTTGGCCGCAACACCGTTTACCCCTGAAACTCCAAAAGTGTTTTGTGGACTCAAACACTTCATCGTCATAGTGGTGGGTAGATAATGAGTGAATTTTCCTTTTTGCGTGAACTATCCCTTTAACTCAGTGAGAAAACATCTAGGAATCATCCTCAACGCTGTGTTAATGTGAAATGTGACGTAGGTGCAAAGCTAATAATAAAGTTACGAGGACGACAGCGAGTCCAAACATGCGCGGAGAGAGAGAGAGGGAAGCTTTGTTGATGCTCAGCCAGTCTGTGGGCTGGTCTGGTCCTGAGGGTGAGTCAGAGAGTGGGTGTCCAGCGGTCAGTGGGGCCATCAGGTTCTTTGTGTGTGTGTGTGTGTGTGTGTGTGTGTGTGTGTGTGTGTGTGTGTGTGTGTGTGTGTGTGTCCTGGTTTTGTTATCCCTCCAAATGTATTCAGCAAAATGCATCACAACGCTAGAGGCTATGCTTTTTTATGATTCCCTGCCCGTGTGTGTGGTTTTTAAGTTCTACGTAAGCTCCAGCCTGAGTTACTGCTGAGCAATTCGCCCACCACTGAGCTCCTCTTTCTTCCTCTGCCTCCTCTCTCCCCTTTTCTCTGCCCCCACTCTCACTTTTATATCGGTTTTCCGGCCCGTCTCTCTCTCTTTCTCTCTGCCTTATCTGTCCCTCTTTCTGTCAGACTGTCTCCCGCCGCATTTCTCTTTCACGGCCCCCTTCCTCTCTTTTATCTCTCCGACTCTCTCTATCTCACTTT
Source organism: Hippoglossus stenolepis (assembly GCF_022539355.2). Classification (NCBI taxonomy): domain Eukaryota; kingdom Metazoa; phylum Chordata; class Actinopteri; order Pleuronectiformes; family Pleuronectidae; genus Hippoglossus; species Hippoglossus stenolepis. The sequence goes on from NC_061499.1 coordinate 7,180,373, forward strand.
CTCTATCTCTGCCTGCCTACGTCTCCCCCCTTCAGTCCCTCTCTTCTATTTTCTCACTTTCCTTCTCTCTCTCTCTGCAGGTACTCGTGGCTGACGGCTCGAGAGCTCCCTTCGCTCTGACTCTGCTGGTCTCAGTTTCCATCTCAGACAGGTCACACTCTCTTAGCCCTCGTCACACGCTGCCTACAGCTCCCACAAACAAGCGTGCTAAATGATTCCCGGCAAGAGGCTTTTGTTTGAGAGGAGGATGGGGGAAGACAAAGAGAAATAGAGGGTTTATGTAACCACTCAGCTGCACAATTGACTCTCTGGCTGACATGCTTTCTCCCTTGGTAAACATGGACCATTCATTCCTGAAAAGACCTCTTCTGACCTTGTGGCATGTGTGTGGAGGAAAAGGAATGTATGTGTGTGTGTAAGTGTGCTGCACTTTGGAGAAGATTGCATTTAAAAGGATCATTCTGGTTTGTTATTGCTTATCTACTTAGTTGGACTGTAGTTTTGCATCCTCCTTATCACTAATGAGACTATACTCACCTCAGGTTAATGTCTGAGATCAGGGATGGTAGTTACATCACTAAAGTCTGATGGATAATAAAAGATGTTAGATAAAGGTCTTAAAAAAAACCCACAGGACATTTAAGAGAAAACAAAGGTGAACAACACGCTGCTGATCCTGATGGTTTACAGACCATAGTCTTTGTTCGACTGCCTCAGTGTGTGAAACTCATTCAAAACAGCTCGAAAATGCATTTCCTGCTGAAAGTACAGAGTGAACGCTGAGATGCTGAAATGCTTTTTGCTGAATCAAGCAGAAAACGCATGACGTGACATTGTCAGAGCGCCAGGATCATGATGATGTATTCACCACGTCCTGGTGTGACGTCTGTGTGATGTCCCCACTCTACGCCCCCCCCCATAGACACCCATTATAAATCCAAAAATTGCATAATTTCAAAGAGTACGAGGAGTTGGACAAAGAAAAAAGTAGGAAATAGGAAGGTCGTTGGTGACCAAATCCCGAAAATTTACACTAATCATTTGTATGTACGCTTACATGAGATACAACATGGGACGACTGGGGCACTGAAGTACTCAAGCATTTTACTTAAAAGTACAAATAAATACATAAAAATATACTCAAGTAAAACACTAACCTTTCTACATGAGTAAATGTACGTTTGCTTTTACCTAAAAGTATTAAAAGTAAAAGTACTTGCCGAGTGCAACCTTGATCTACTACATCATTAACCCTAACCCATCATTAACTGTGCCTACTGTACATACACAAATCTACTCAAGTACTCAAGTACTCAAGTACAGACACAGGAAAATGTAATAATCTAAGTAAATGTACTTTGTTACATCACACCACTGCACACAGTCGTGAATTAAATAATGCAACTCACAGAGGAAACACTGAATTTTATGATGAAACTGACAAACTGCATAATAACGTTGGTATCAGAACCAAAACTGCTTTAGAGTAAATATAAAATAAGACCCCAGTTGTAATAAACTGAAATTAGACTTTAATGTTGTACAATGGACGTTTTATCTATTGTGTTTAGTTCATTTGAGGATGTAAGTGTGTGTCTGTGCTGCTGAATCACTACATTTGCAGTGTTCATGATCCTCCTCCTTATTGCACAACTCACAGAGCAGAAAATAAAGGCTCTGCTCATCAATCAGCTATGGCCTGAGGATTTTATTTTTCCGGCCATACAAAAAATAGAAACTAACAAATGGTTGGTTCCTTTCCACAATGATTGGTGCACAAATCAAGCTTTGCAGCCACAGCCAAATATTGACCAGCATCCGGCAATTGGCTGCAGCTCCTTTTTCAGCAACACAGAAACAAATGTCCAGTCACTCACCGAGGTTGTGTATTTTGATGTTCGGCCTGACCGTGTAGTCGGGAGAAGTCTGACTGGAGTCGTCATCTGCCTGGGAGACTGAGAGACGCATCACATATATACACAGGAAGACAGAGACAGAGAGAAATAAAAGCAAAGAGGAGGGAGAAATAAAAGCAAAGGAGAGAAACAAAGTCAGCGAAAACCCCATTTAAATAAAATGTATATTTCAGGCACAGTTAAATAATGTACAGTTATAGCAGAACACAGGAGTGAGTGTGTCCCTGCCACTGAGAGTCTGGACTGTGAAACCAGGCCTCCAGCTGAAGATAGAAACCATTGTTACATTTACTGTTCGTCTCGATGCAGAATTACATTCAGTCTGCGCTGCCACATTACACATGAATGAATGACGCGTGGGTTTGCTGATGGGCATGTGTCTCCGCCTTTGTGTATTTTGGTAACTAAACGTGTCTGCCTGTGATTCTGCTGCAGAGTGAGACGGCATTTAAAGAGATTTTACATTGTCAGCAATTAATTAACCACGCAAGAGAGGTTAGGGTTTCATCCTTCAAAAAGGTTATGTTTACATCTGTGTTTGTTTTGACTGTTAGGGCCAATTTCAGACATAAAGGTTTTCTGGAGTTCGTCCACGTGTAAATCCATTAGGAGATTCTCCGGTCAGGCACGTTCATAAAAAGAAAAATCTCCAGAGCGTTCAGGCAGGAGAATCTCCAGAAAACATCCAAAATGTCTCACTTGGATATTTACGTTCTCACGTGCAGCCCCTCCGGAGAAGGTGAGGAGATTATCCGGAGTTCAGTGCATGTCTAAAATCTGCTTTAGCTTCCAGGATTACACAAAAACTACTGGACACACGGAATTTTGAGGAAGGACGACGATCGGGTCAGGAAAGAACCCGTTATTTTACTGCACTTTATTTAACTTTTCAGCACTTTGGTTAATTTCTCAGATAATAATTCAGGACATCAGACATCTTCAGGGGACTGATATTCATGAGTGTGTGCAATTTGTTGCACATCCAGATAAAAAAAAAATCTGGATCCAGTGAATGTAAATGTGGTTTCTTGAGGAGACTGTTGGGCCTTGCCGGAGGAGGATGAGGACTGAGTGATGAAAAGCATGTGTCATGAATATTCACATCTCTTTCTTATCTTGTGAGGTTCGAGGTGCGAGACGCGCGGAGAGAATGAAAAAAGGTTTCCGGGGGCGGCAGAAATCAACAGCGTCCCTGACGGCAAGCTGTTAAACTGACCTTGCTGGGCAGAGGCTGGGAACGGTAAACCGACTGAATGCACACGTAGCCATTCATGCGCGTACACATGCACGCATTGAATCTACAGCTGACAAAGTAGCACAGACACATACACACATGGTCAAGCTCCAACACACCCACACACACGGCGATTGCACACAAACACACACGAAAGCAAAACGTGGCAGACACATCAATAGATTAGCCGTGACACTGGCATTGGGGGTGTTGGTGTTAAGGTGATGTGTACACAGGGGCTGACACTAGCCTAAGTGTGGGATGTATTAGTGCTGACAAGGTTAGAGGAGAGGGGGAGGCTTTCAGCGCCGAGCTCTCCGATCAAAGGGCTGCAGGGGAGAGAGCAGGCTACCAGGGTAAAAATAACACACACTCTATACAGAGCAGCAGGCATCAGGAGAGCCAGAACAAGAGGAGAGGAGATAGACAGCGAGGGAGGAGGAGGAGGAGGAGGGGGGAGATGGTCAAGAGAGCAGAGGAAGAGGAGGATGGAGAGTGACAGAGGGAGAGATAAAGGGAAGGTGGGCCCGAAAGGAGCTGCATCTCTCAAGCGCTACCTGTTGTTGTCTTTTCTACGTCTTCACAAGAGCGTGTCATTCACAGAGAGAGATAGAGCATTACTGTAATAGCGCCGAGACAGAGCAACATTAAGCCATCACGCTCAAAGCGCCGCTGCCAGGGAGAAGATGCCATCATCAAAACCTTGCCGAGAGAGAGAGAGAGAGAGAGAGAGAGAGAGAGAGAGAGAGAGAGAGAGAGAGAGAGAGAGAGAGAGAGAGCGAGCGAGCAGCATCTCTCTGAGACACGACTGTCAGATCTTGGTTCTTACTCTCTCTACCTCTTTGTCTTTGTTTCTCTGTGTGTTTGTGCGCTTGGGAGACATAAAGAGAGCAGGGGGGGAGGAAAATGGAGATAAAGTGGCACAGAAAGAAGAGGAAATTGTGCTAAATGAGTGGGAGAAACCAGGGGAGGGGGGGGCAGAGTTATCAGGTCTCACCGGTGGAGCAGCAGACGTAGACCCTCAGTCTCAGGCAGCTGTGGCCATGGTGGTGGGTGGGCGTGGCTGCAACACAGACACACACACACACACACACACACACACACACACACACACAGGTCAACCTTGTGCCCTCTGCAGGAAACAACGCCCTCGACGATCAGCTGTGAAAACTGCAGCGCTGCAAATCAGCAACAGCCTGTCCTCAGCTGAACTCTCACAATCCATTAGAAACACTCACACTCTGACAATGTGGGTGACAGCAGCTGAGGAGACATTATCCTCATTATTATCTCAGATTTAAAGGCCCAGAGTGCAGGAATCATCTATTTATATTAAAAATAATGTTCATAATCATGTTTTCATTAGTGTACAATCACCTGTAATTAAGACTTGTTGTGTTTGCTACTTGAGAAGGAGGATTAGAAAGATTTATATGCAATTGGAAGAGGTTCTTCTACACAAAGTCATGTTTTTAGGGGTTTGGTCCAGAATGGACACCGGTTCACCTGAGGGCCAGTGAAGTTTTTCCAACACACACAAGCCATTTTCAGACATGAACTCCCAATTTTTTATACATTTTCTGAAGTAAGTTTGCATTTCACATATGAAGCTGCAGGAGATTGTCCAAGTCAGTCGTGTGTTTACAACAAGAAGGAAAATGTCCAGAAGATTCAGGAGAGCAGTGGTATCTGCGGTTTACAGAACACCAGCACTGGCATTGGCCCTTATCACCAAAAGTTTTCGAGATTTCATTGTGACTGACTCAGACATTTGTGTTCCCACATACAGCCCTTCTGGAATATTTCAGGAAAATGTCCAAACTTCAATGCATGTCTGAAAGCGTCTTCGGAAAGGGAGGGGCCGAAAGAAGAGGTATTATATACCAATAAATCCTACACACTGAACATTTAAAATATTAAATGTGCAGCACACTCTTCTATGCATTATCCTAACTGGCTGACTCACAGATGTAGTAGTACTCCTGGCCCACGGTGAACTCGTAGCCCAGCGAGAAGGCGCTGTAGCGCTGGAACTTCTCAGAGAACTTGATGGGTGCGTGAGGCGCGTGGGGCCGGTTGCACTCCCAGCGTTTGAAGCCCAGCTGGGGGTCACAGGTGCGGTAGCCACGGTAGCTGACCATGTAGAGGATGTACTGCTCGGCTATGACGCGCTCGAGCGTCCCTCGCTGGCTGGTGTTGTAGTGCGGGCAGTAGATGTCCAGGTAGTCGTTGACGCTGACCTGCACCGTGTATCCCTCCCTTCGTAGCCTGGTTTAAAAATACACAGGAAAGATTGAGAATTAAGTAGGTGGAACAAAATAAGAATGGATATTAAGGGATGCAAATAATCATTTGTTTGTTATTCAAAGGAATATGTTTTTTTCAATCTTTCAGTTTCATCATCAGCATGAGATTAGTTCAGCAACCAGAGTTAAGGAAATCACTACTACTGCAACTGGTCATTTCAACACATTACAAACAAACATGTTCACAGGTAAACCTTCGGCAGCTATCGAACTGGAATCTATCTCCAGTTTCAGCTCTCCTAAGACAGTGTGTTGTGATGATTGGACCAAGGACAGAGACTCAGAACAGGAATCAGGCCAAAACTCAAGAGTTCAAATCAACAATGTAAGTTTTAATGCAGACAGACGTCACACACAGGAATCAACAGGCAAAAATAAAAAAAAATCCAGAACAAAGCAACAAAACTTGCAGGACAAAAACAGTTTATTGTCATATACATGGGAGGGCTTCATGAGGAGTGAATGCTGGAAAGTACAGAGATGACTGGAGTCTCAATTCAGGGAGGAGCTGGAAGGAAGTGGTCTTCGTGGGCCGCGTAGACCGAACCGAAATGAGGCCGTCTGGTCTACAGAGGCTTCAGAGCTGAAGAGAACGTTTCAGTGCCCCCTTGGTTTTGGACTATTAGCTGTTCGGTTTGGTTGAAACATGGAACTGAAGCATTGGATGTCTCTCCACTTGCCTTCTTTGAAACTCGTCAGCAAGGCGCAATAAAAAGGATCCCCCCCCTTTAGAGCCTTAGTTTCCTTAGACTCAATCGTCGGCTGCATTTAAAGCCTTTGAAACGGGACGGCACAGTTTCACCGCTGTGACACAATCGGTCTTCAAATGCAGCCTCAGAAGGATGCAGTCCCTGAAAGGAGACACGGCTCATCTGGCAGCGAGCGCTGTGTGAGCAGGTGTATTTATACTGGGTGAGCGATGACGGGCAGGTGTGGTGAGAGAAGTGGCGGGAAGCTGAACAATGGGAGGAAGCTGGAGAGTGAGTGAAAAACTAAATAAAACAGGAAGTGGGAGTTCAGTCCAGACGGATCATCACATGTATATTCAAATTGAAATATTTCTTTAAATCTATCTTTATGGTTGGAAAAACAATTTTTCCATCAGTATAATATCAAAATGGACAAAATTAACAATTCAAGCTCTATTTACTTTATAATGCTCTTAAAGAAAAAAGCTGCAAATCCTCACATTTTGAGACAGAATCACTACATGTGAAAAACATCATAAATTACTAAAACACACATATTGACCAGCTGATCGATGAAGTGACCTTTTCACCTCGACAGAAATAACAACAGCAACACAACGAGGCCAGAGAGCTGTAATCCTTTTTCTTCAAGCGATAAACTCATACACCTTCATCCCCCCCCTTATATAAAAACACACAGTCTCACTCCAGCCTGCGGCGCTGAGAGCGATAATCTGCACTCTTGTCTTTCCCCCCCTGAGCCCGCTGCAGGCCAGGTCACTGAGGCGGAAGGAGAACCTGTCAGTGGCGATGTATGCTCGGGCCGCAGGGGAAGTGGGCCTGCACAGGGGCGCACATGATGATGGACCAAGCCACAACCCCCCCTCCTTCCTCCTCCTGGAAAACCACCGCTGATGGACGAGGAGGCCGTGAGTATTAACAGGTACAGGCCAAGTTGAGTGTGTTTGTGTGTGTGTGTGTGTGTGTGTGTGTGTGTGTGTGTGTGTGTGTGTGTGTGTGTGTGTGACGTACATGACGGCACAGTATAACCCTGAGACGATGATGTGGTATGATTTCCCTTTCAAGACCCCCCACTGTGATCCTCACTGTTTTCAATACTGAGTATACTTATTATGTTCATTACACAATCAGTAATTAGACAAAGTAGAAGTCATTAGAAGGGCTCCTGCAGGTGAGCTGATGAGATGGGAATTGTCCTTGGCTGCAGTGATGCGTAACCTGCACCAACCAGCTGTAATGACTCGTACGCACCAGTAGGTGGAGGTATTGTGCTGTAGTAAGTTTAAAGAGCAAATCTCCCTTCTCTTTCCTCTGCACTCATTTTTGTTCCTCCTCTTCCTGATTGTCTCCTCTCTCTCTTACACATTTTTCTGTTACACACATACAAAGGGGTACACACACATACACACACTCACAACCACCCCTCACTGTGTACACACTCTGCCAGCACACACACACACGTATACACACACAGCTCATGCAAACCTATACGTAACAATACCTTACTAGGTCAGGCCTCCAGAGGGATTACTATTCAATTACAAAATGAGGATCATAAATGTCATAACACCTCTCCGGCTTTCTCGCTCTCTCTCTCCCTCTCTCTTTCCGTCTCGCCATCTTTATCACCGTAGCGTTACAACTGCTCCTTTTTCTGGATCCTCTCCTCCGCTCCTGTCCTCCTTTTCATCTGCACCTCTTCCCTTCATTTACACACATGCTGAGGCAGATGAATATCAGTTCTCTTAACCAGGGCTCTTTTTTTCTGGGCCATCAATCTTATCTGCGCTCTCTATCCCCGCTGCTCAGATGTGAGATGACAGACTTTTGTCTTGCAGTGTTGCGAGAAGAGACAACACAGCTACCGCTTCAAAGGGACTATATTTAGAGAGGGGGGTTGGTTGGTGGTAGGGAAGGGGAGGAAGTTTGAGATCGGGGAGGAGAGGTAGGGCTAGATAAAGAGGTGCAATGGCTGTGGAATGGTAAATAGATAGGAGATGGAATATGGAAACGTGTGACGAGGACAATCCTGGATGTGGAAAGTCGGAGAGTGACACAGTCAATGAGAAATGGGTGAGAGGACGTGCTATACGCAAGGAAGCAGGGTGTGTGTGTGTGTGCATGTAGTATAATTTATGGAAGAAACGCACTGAGACAGTAAAACAAATGCAGCTAATCCACCATCACTGCATTTGTTCTCAAGATTTATTGGCTGTTGAGACAGGACCATGTAACAGTGAACATGTACACGAGGCCTCTGTAATGGGCAATCATGGATTATTTGGTGCATCCACGTGCCTTGAATGTACGAGCAGGGAATGAGTGCAGGCCTGCAACAATTATATATATATATTCTTTAGGTTTATTTATTCATCAGTGAGTGAAAGGATGTTTTCAGACATGACCTGCGGGTAAAGTCCAGAGAACTGGCTACTTTTCACACTTGCCTTTCGCACACAGAGGTTCTCTGCACAGACACGTTCACAACAGCAACAAATCCTCTTCATTATTCAGGCGAGAGGTGGAGCAGCCGGGCGCAGGGGACGGAGGCAGGAAGTGACATATTAACTCCGCTGCGGAGATCATGTGATTTTCTTGACAACACACAGACACCAGCGTCGGCTGTTATCAACACAAACTCTCTTCGTCTGAGTCTTCTACGTGTGTGACACTGCGTTTTCTTTTCTTTTTTTACATTTTTGCATCTGTTGTGTGTTTCAAGCGTCATCAAATCCCCCCCACTCACTCACTGTGAATCCAGCGGGGATCCCCTGCCGTGATCTCTAATCGACTTATCCTTAATTTCTACATATTTTTTTTTACTATAGGAGGCCAGGCTTAGAAAGTCCGGAGCTTCTCACTCGGAAATTTTTGTTCACATCTTCTGGTGAAAAGAGGTGAAAAAGGGTAGCTCACATACAGTAGCTAGTGGCGACATCTTCAGTTTGCTTCTTGTAGTGAATCCACTGTCCAAAAATCTACAAAATTCAATCTACAACATTATGTCTTTTAATAAAGAATCACATTTGGACACATGTTCATGTCCGTCATGTTAGGTTCTTTGGACTGGTTGATTCAGATTAATTGGAGACTATTGCCAGTAGGTGTGAATATGATGGTTGTTTGTCTCTGTGTGTTGACCCTACGATTCACTGGCGACCTGTCCAGGGTGTACGCCTCCTCACGCCCAATGTCTGCCTGGGTTGGCTCCTGCTAACTCCCTCTATCCTCTATAGATTATGGATGGGTGGAAATAACCCAAATAATAAGGTAAATGTCAGCGCTAGGGGAACCAGGAGAGACAATTTTATTTTGCAGGAAAAAGAGGAGGTAAGATGGTGCAGGAGGAAAGACGACTAATAGGGTGGAGTGAGAAGAACAGGCTGGCAGGGTGAGAAGAGGCGGGGAGTCCCGCTAGGTGTATACTGTTATATAAGCAGTCCACTTAGTGGGACAAGACAGAGAGGTTGCAGGGCAGAGAGGGATGGAAGGAGAGCAGAGGAGAAGAGAAACAGAGGAAGAGGGTGAGAGGAGATTTAATAAGTGACGGTGGAGGGAGGAGGGGAGGAGGGGAGGAGAGGAAAATGCACTGAATGATGACAATGAAGAAAGGGATGGAAAAGGAGGCAGAGGGCGAGACAGAGACATAGTGCTCCCCCCGGGATGAACACATATGTGGTAAAAGTGCATAAAAAAGACTGATGGCTCTCATTCTCCTGTTGTCTCTCTATTCCTGCAGCCCTCCGACTCGCTCCCCCCCTCTTTCCGCCGTGCATTGTCTCTGTTGTGTTTTTTTCGCTGTCTCATCATCATTTTCCTATGAGTGGGAGTGCACAGCTAGTTAGCAAAGGCTGCACAAGCTGTCGAAGACTGCCAGGGGAGGCCGAGAGAAAGAGGGGGAGAGAGGAAGAGCGAGTGAGGGAGACTGAGACAAAGATAGCACCGCTGCACCTTTCACATCAGCGCTAAAAAGAGTCTTTGGAGAATACTGCCGGTATCAATAAATAACAATGGTAACGTAGCGCTACAGCTAAAAACACTTAGAAACATGCAGCAGACAGAAACAGAGCATTTTTTACAACCTGCGGTAAATCTATAAAAAGTAAAAACATCATGATGCAGTCGTTTGAAACCACGAAAATGAAAAAAGTTTCCCTCACTTTTCCCACGACTGATGTCAATCAAAGCCTAAAATGAAACCGAACCAATGTACTTTGTAGAATAAGAATCCATGTCCTGTGTAATAGGTTCTGTTTGCTTTAAAGTGAAATCAGACACATGGGCTGACTTATAAGGAAAAATAAAACTAGTACAACTGTATTTGTTTTATTTTTTTTTCTTCCGACATGAATGGATATGAGGAGTCTGAATCCACAGAGGTATCCCTCAGTCTGAAGTTAGTGCTGTTTCTTCTGCTGTGGGTTCGCCTCACATTACTGCCACAGGCTCCAACTGTTCTCAAGAAAATCCATTAAAAGCAGCTGAGAGAGACAAGTTGTTGCTTTTGACGAACATCGTCCAACCTTGCTGCAGAAAACACCGAAATAACTTCTGACTGTGGAGAAGAAGACACTTGTGGCTTTCAGCTCTTCGTGGGTCTTGGTGCTGATGTGAATCTATATATCAGCAGCTGTCAGTGGCTCATTTTTACAGAATAACATCAGTGGAAAATGAAAATGTTATCTTCTGACATTCTCTGCTTTATTTGAGCAGATTTTCTTTCTGGATTTAATTTTCTTGCAAAGATTTCCTGAGCTTTTCTTCCCCCCTCTTGGTTTATGTGCTCAAATATCTACAAAGCAATTTTGAACAGAGCTTTTCTGTGTCAAAAATAGCAGCGCGGAGTCAGGATAATTTAATTGAAAGAATCGACTTCTGCATAAATGCTCTTGTCGCTGCTCAGACTATCTCACTCCCTACACCCACAGTAAGTAATCTCGGTCTAATTGACACTACGATGTTGGTTTTTTGTGCGTGTGTATTGTTTGTTATTTTTTTCTTCCTCAATGGCTCAGATGAAAACATAATTTGTTGAACTTTTAATCGAATTACAATCTTGTACAGGTACCTCGGTCGCCGTGCTTTTATTGTTGTCTCTCATTAGAGATGAGGTCAGCATGGCTTTGTCATTGATGCCCCTTAAAAAAACACTCTCTGGGGTAATCAACATCAGCCTCATCAGGACGATAAGCCAACGATGCGCGAAATGGCGTGACTTAAAATGCTATTTACCAGTCGTCTGTTTCCCATCGACAAGACTCATCCTCTCGGGTCCCCTGGCAGGGGACAAGCTAAGCTATGCTGTTTTTCTCTTTACCTCAGCACCTAAACTCATTACTCGAGGATGCACGCATGCACACAAAAGACACCGGCACCCATTACACATGCACATGCATTCACACACACACACACACACACACACACACACACACACACACACACACACACACACACACACACACACAAACACAATATCTCCTGCGAGTCGCCACTGATTGAGTTAACGCTGCAATCAACGGCCCGATTTACAGCGTTTCGATCCAAAATGGAGGAGTGAGGGTGAAACAAGTGCTGAGCCAGTTTGTGTGAAGAGGCAGACACTGCAACTCTCCTCTATCGCTATTACACCACTGGGACTCATCCACCGGTTTCCTCCACAACCTCTGTCCTCCCTGGCCGCAGACAAATTGAAGAGGATCACCTTTTTCATATTTACCCATTTCTCTATAAACCTCTCCACGGTTTATCCACAGACCTTCCACCTTTACTCCCATCACTTGAAAAGTTCTGCCATGTTTCTTCCCCCTGCTTTTATTACTGTGGGAAATGCTTTGCAACCGCGTTTTTACATTTACGGACATCTGCACCTTGAATCCGTCCTGTAAATCCACAGTGTCGTCTCCTGACCCCTGCATCACCCACAGAATACACTATACTGCTGATGCAATTACAAGTCTTGCCTAAGGACACCTTGACGGCAATCACCTTCTCGAACCAATCACGGTAACGGCAGGTTATCAATTCAAACCAATCACAGGTCAGCTTTTCTGTGGCCTGGACGGCGTGTGTTTCCTATAGCTTCTGTTCAATGCACAGAATATGAAGCTGAGGCCGGTTCATCAAACTTGAACGCAATGATAAAAAACGATGTTTTCTAATGAATATTGATCGTCATTATGTGCGTTAAGATTAAATGCTGAATAATTACCGAGTACACAAACTCCACTGTGCTGCAGAGAAACACCAAATTAATTAATCACTTCGGGTAATTAATACATTTTTGTTGATGTTGCCCGGTCGTGGCATTTACACGCCAGCATCAATGAGTTCAAACAACCTCATGAGTGAAACACTAAATGTTTGCTGCTGTAGTTTGAACATGCAGAAAGTTTAAAGTGATATTTTTGTGATTTTCTATAAACGCTCTGCTCCCCCCCTCCTCTCAGTAGGAGGTCACAGAGCAGTTTTCGGCTGAAGAACAGCTTCCAGCAGCTTGTGGGGCCAATTCCTGCCGACACAGGGGCTGCGAAATGGAGCTTTCACTTAATGGATGGTCTCTCCGCTCGCTGTTCCACCCTGCGGTCTGGTCGCCCGGTGTCTTTGTCTCTCGCAGCCTCACTCCCGGCGTATATATCTTTAGTAAAGTGGGCGGCGCTGGAGGGAGCTGCTTCAAACATATAAAGCACTAACCAACTTAACTGAGGCAAATGTCCCTTTGTGACAAACATGCAGTGTCACATATTAACTCAGGATTTCTGGTTGCACCACTGGATTTATTAGCCGGGTGGAGGAAATGATGCAGGGATGAGTCAGGAGCCAGGAGGAGCCATTCAGGAGAAAAAAATGAAAGTGTCTGTTACAAGGGCTGCCTGTCAGTTATTCTGATGAATCCCTTTGTTTACGGAACACCAGAATATGGTGAGAGATCCCGATCACTATTCCTCACAGCCCCAGGGAAGATCTTCAGATGGCTTTGTCTAACCAGCCGGCCAGATAAATTCAATTTACAGTGATGCACAACAGAGAAAAACTTCTCACACTTCAGAAGCTGCTGCAAATGTTAGATTTTTGTGCACAAAAAAGCTCCTACACTACTTCTCACATGACTACTCGACGAGGCGTTTCAGGTGCTTCAGTGTTTTCTCTTTGAGTTTCTTTGGACTTTGAGCTTTTTAACAATGCAGACTTAGAGAAAAGATAAAAACTAAAAACAGAAACATTTAAAAGTCATTGAATAAAACAAGTCACAAAGAAAAAACTTCCCCTTTGGTTGAACTGTTCACATTTATATCGTTGTAAAGAAATAGATCCATCGTAAGAAGTCAAGCAGAAACTTTGGGAGACAGTGCACTTCTTATTTGTTCGCAGGCTCGGTGGTCGTGCTTATTTGAATAGCGGCAGGGAGGGAAACAAAACCGATCACGATCGGCATAATAACGCCATTTCCACAGCTCTGACCTATGATTAAATCCCCAGCAAAGCATTATGGGTTGCCGCCGGCTCGTTCGGGAGAAACATGAACAGGCGTAAATTTCCCTGATTAATCTATGTGACTTAAGCTGCTCTTTACTTTCTAGACATCCACAGAGGAAGTTTAAATATCAAACAGAAATATGGATGACACAGTTGAATATTAAACGGTGGCTCTCCTCCAACTAGACTCTTTGCATAAAATAAATATAAGAGAGGCCACTGGGCATCTTTTCTACTTTTATTACAGTGGAATCTCTCCAAGGGCCTCTTGGGAAGGTTTTTCTGGATATAATTGGCCCCTCGGCTTAGGGCTTTGCATCGGTGTGGCAACTCAGACTGGCAGCACATATGACTTACACTTTAGTGAGCACTCAAATCCCGCTATAAAACTCCCAGTTTTAATGAGCAGGGTTTAGTTTAATGCAACTGAGATTTTTGAAAATATCAAAGCTGTGTGTCCCAAAAATTCTGGTGATAATTAAAATGTCAGAATGGAAGAAGAAAATTGGGAATTCCTTCCATGAAACCCCCCGGAGGTCTCATGAGGCGATGCCTGTCCCCGAATACTCATCCGAACCGGTGCCTCTGCTGTGTTGTTATATCCTGCGACACGCCGCGATAACAAGAGTCCGTCTCTCTCAAGGTGACGCTCTAATTGTACCTCACTATTAAAGGCTTGATCACCCACATCTGCTCTCTGCACGAGCCCACTCCTCATTTAATGTCACTAACATCAAACCTTCTGCCGCTCGCTCGCCACTTGTCGGCTTCGCGGAGCCGTGTTGTCGAATAACGAGGAGCACAACTCATTCTCTTCTTCCCTGCGTCCCGTGTCGCCTGTTCTCCCGCAAAGGTCACACATTCGTACGTGAAGATGACTGTCCAACCCTGAGCTAAATAATTGTGTGTGTTTTTATGTATATGTTCAGGTGAGGATGCAGTATAATCCAAACAATTTGTTTAACATGGCCTCGGGTTGTTGAATGTGGCCGAAAGATTGTGTATTTATTTATTTATCTTACATTTAGTTAAATAGGAATCCTAAACTATAATTTAGAGGAGGATTAATTTAGGGGATCTGAGAGAACTGAATAGAGGGTCATAGTAGATGATGATTGAAAGCGAATTCCCACTCCAACGGTTTATTACACTCCGTAAAACTTCTTTGTTCCTAAAAGTGACATATTAAAAAGGTTTGTTATGAAAAATCTACATCCTCCTTCTTTTTGTGACTGGGATCTATGAATATGTTAATATGACCCCGCCCATACTCTCCGTCTCCCCACCCTCACAGCTCACCTGCAGTCGAGGAGCCTTTTGAGCTCCACCCACAAGCTGACAGGATTGGTTTCTTAAATTTGCGACATCATCTGCTTTTGGCATTTGTTTCCTGCAGTGTTGAGGTGGAGAAACTCAGCCCCGGCACAGACTGTTGCTTATTTCACACTAAATATGTCCTTTATCCATCTCCACTCTTGGCATGTAGGAAGTGCAGTTTCTAATTTGGTGCGATTTGGACACGAGATATTCAGTATTTATAAATTTTTTAAAAACAGAAGACCAGCGCTCTGTGGCAGCGGCGGCGTGGACTCGATCACGACACAGGCAACGACAACTGATTCTCCAGTTTTTGGTTCTGCTTCACTGACCTTTGAATAAACAGGTGAACAGCTCTTTGTGCAGCAGCTTCAGAGTTCCAGCAGCACGTCTTTATTTTTGCTGCAGCTCAATTACTGCAGATCACTTTTTCACAGTTTCAGAAAAAGAAAAGCTTCGACCAGCATCACCACAGGCCGAACAAACAGGCCGTTCCCATTCCAACGCACAGCAGCTTAGCATTCACGCATCCAAAGAATAAACAGAGAAAAAACACCACATGTGAGAAAATATGAGGGAAATATGACGCAAGGGTGAAACCGCAGAGAGGCTCATGAACTTCTAGGCTACAGCAGCGCCTCTGTTATCTTTATAAAGTGCAATATGCAAAGCTTTGAAGCTCAGTGTGCGAGGGACCCGGCTCCTCTCACAGGAAGTCAACCGCAGTAGGGTGTTCACTTTCAAAAATAAAATAAAAAAAACCTCTGTCTTTAAGCCACGACTTTGGGCTGGCACACGGAGGAGAGGAACAAAGAACAGGAGAGAGGGAGTCGGGGAGAGGTGGAAAAGAAAGAAAGAAAGAAAGAAAGAAAGAAAGAAAGAAAGAAAGAAAGAAAGAAAGAAAGATGAAGGAAAGTAGTTCTGGGTCAGATTAACACTGGATGATATTCAGGCAGTGCCAGCCCAAAGGATGCCAAGAAGAATAATCTGCTCTTTTATCTGCGAGCCATGGCAACTGCATGGTCTCATGTAGGTACGTAACCCCCCCCATAGAGACCACCACACACACACACACACACACACACACACACACACACACACACACACACACACACACACGCATGTACGCACACATTTTTAAAACCATAAAAGAAACCTCTAAGCAAAGCGACCCTGCTCCCTGATTGCAGGGGCCTAACATAATTAACTTAAACAGATAAACATCCTCGTATGATGTCATTTGCCGTTTGATATCCCCCGTAACACACCGAACATTAAGAGGCACAAACACTTCCTCGCAGGGCCCCCATAAATAATTCACCCATTTTCTTAAAATAACCCATAGCCCCTTTTTAAAATATATTCTCCTTTCTTTGTGCAAACAAGCCTCCAGCTCGCACAGCAGAGTGGTCATGGAGTAATTATTTACACGTTGTGGCAGAGAGCGCTGATAAGAGCCCGTACAGGAGGAGGGAGGAGGGAGGAGGGTGAGGGGAGTCTGCTCAGGTATAGCATGTCAATCTGCGGCCCATTAGCAGGTGATGCCAGACGGGCATTTTCAAAGCATTATCCGAGCCACGCCGGTCGTTTCTCTTTCCAATAATTGACAGAGCGCGTTTTTTCTCGTTCCCCTCCATTCTTCTCCGTCTCCTCTGCGTCACCTGCACAGTTCATCCCCTTCTTTTGTTCTTTTTTTCCCCATCCACCTTCTATCTCTCTGGCCTTTTGTGTCTTCTTTCATACCTTCCTCGCCTACCGCTCTATCTCGCCTCTCCCTTCCATCACTCTTCTTCTCCCAAGGCTATGAATTGTGAAGGTTGCCGCCGGTACATATAGGCACTTATGTAAGCGAGGAGATAAAGAGAGGAGCATTCTGAAAGCAGTTGGTGTGAGACATCCTCGGAGAGGCGATGCATCTCCCAGCATGTTTACTTCTTCGGGACAGTTTCTAACAGCACAGCTGCTGCTTGGTGATGCACGCAGACAGGGGAGGAAGAGCGGGGACTGGGAGGACTGGGTTCAGGAGGCTGGGATGCTACGGCTTCCTGTTAAATCATTTCCAGTAGATGGAGAGATTTGAGTGGACGACGGAGAGCCTTGAATACTGAGCAGGGCTCAGGTGAGGCTCCACAGAGATAGACCTGGAACAGAGCGAGGGATGGGAGCGAGGTCGTTACAGTGTACAATAATACTCCTGCTCTCTCAATAGTCACAATACCTCCTCCTGAATATAGAACACCCCCCTTTCTGGAACAACTTTGTGATGAGGCACAATACATTATCCTGAGGAATCAAATTCAATCACCCCTCCCCTCCCCAGCCCACACACACACACACTTGCTTCCCTTCAGTGCAGTGCAGCATCTGGCCTGGGCCACTAATGAATGCCGCCTCATGCCATCTCCTAATGGAATTGCCTTGTCTTGGAGTTCACTGCTGTGACACCGGCTCAGCGGCGGCAGAGAGATTACTGGAAAGATTAAAAGACAGAATAAACCGGCGACTGCGTGTGACAGGCAGCCAGGCGCCAATATCACACATTAGATAATTGGCGTAAAAAGGGAAAAAATAAATCATCCCCCATGTTTTCGCTGGGTTTTTTCCGCTGGGGTCTGGAAATGGTGGGCAGCAGATCCCCGCCTGGCGCGCTGCTGCCACCTCTGCAGTGTAAACTGTTTGAAGAGGCTGGAACAAAGCCTGCATGGGGCATGTCATGTCTGTGTGAAAATGTTGCATCTGTGGACCCAGTGATGAGTCTAAATCCAATTGCATGGGTAACAATTCGTCACGCAGCTGGTTAGATTCGGGGACGATGCAGCGTCGACACACACACACACACACAACCACACACACACACACACACGATCAGTCAGTCACAAATTCACGCAGAGACAAACACACACACACTTTCTTCCCCACTCCATAACAAACACCCTCTCACTCCACTACACACACGCGTTATCTCCCTCTCTCTCATTGTGCCATCTCTCTCCCTCCTTTATTTTTTTCCCCACTTTGCTTCGCTCTGCACTATCTCTCCGGCCATCTACGATACTCACTTATCTCTGCCTCCATCTCTTCCCCTCTCAGAGCAGCCCAGCGAAGGGCTTGTGCCCTTTCATAATTCATGGAGTTGTTCTTATGGCTCAGGCAGCCATGTCGGATGTGAATCTGTGCGCCTCAAAGGCTCAGTCAGGAGGGTTAGTGCTCGGGCCGCTGTGCTCAGGTACCGTACGAGACCGTATCAACACGCTCAATCACACACGGGTCACGTGGCATATGTAGATTCTCTGCTTTTGTTTCAACGTGCACACACAACATCACTGTTGAGGGAAATCAATTTGGTGTGTTTTTATGTTGCTGAAAACACTGCGGGGCTAAAATGTTATATTAGATAAAGATATGATGTTATGATTTACCAATCAATCAAACTTTATTCATACAGCACTTTTCAAACTTATAAAAATACAAATCAAACTTTGATGTTTGAGACCGATAGAAAGGGGAACAATAAAATAAAAGTTGATGTAAGATAATAATATAAATATAAAGTACTACATAAAATAAATTATACTAAGATAGTAAAACGTCAATAAAGTTAAACACAGGAAAGTAAATAATAATGATCAACTCTAAAATTTGACTAAAAGATTTGAATGTGTCGCGTTATTGTTTTCTCAGTTTTATTAGGTCATAAAACTGTAATTAAAATAAAGAATATGAGTCTAAATGTATTTTAAACATATAAAGAGTTTGATGATTCAATTGAGTTTTACTCGTTCCACATCTGATTGTATTTTCATGCTTTTTCTATATTGTGATCTGCATAATATTACATTTTTTTGTGAATCAAATATATAATATATGAGAGTCATATTCAAACAAAGCCATATAAGCACGGAACATCTGTGTAGTTACCAATGTGGTACACATGCTGTGAGCAAGAAAAGAAAAACCCTTACGTGAACACATACATGCACACATACAGTAAAAAATACAAAGATTGGTCACATAAAGAAACACAATGATGCACATGCTGCTCTCGAGGTAAAATAATGGATTTGATTGGTCACTTGGGGCGGTTTGGTTCTCGTCATTTCAAATCTGCAAATGAAAGGTTCCATGTGGCAAGAAAACAAAGGTTGAGTCTCTGCTCAACAGGCAACTGAATTTGTATGTGCATGTAGTATGTAGGATGTATACTACACACACACACACACACACACACACACACACACACACACACACACACACACACACACACACACACACACACACAGACACACACACTTGCCTGTGCACAATCCCATTAAATACACAGGTCCCTCCACTGCTAAGCACTCACAGCTGGGCTTTTCTTTCTCCGCACCGCCAGCCCAGATGAGTGACAGCTTTATGGACACAAAAACACACTCACAGAAGTGCATACACTTAACACACACACTCTCACACCAACAATCACACACACACTCTCACACACACACATAGAACCCACGCCAACAGAATGAAAAGGAGACTCGTTAGCTGCTTTAATCGATGTTAATCACTGCAGGCTCGCCTCACTGTCAAGACTGCGACAACGTCTGTCTGAGGAAGAAGGGAAGGGAAAGAAAGACGAGGCAGAACGGACAGAGGGGG
Source organism: Hippoglossus stenolepis (assembly GCF_022539355.2). Classification (NCBI taxonomy): domain Eukaryota; kingdom Metazoa; phylum Chordata; class Actinopteri; order Pleuronectiformes; family Pleuronectidae; genus Hippoglossus; species Hippoglossus stenolepis. The sequence goes on from NC_061499.1 coordinate 7,199,967, forward strand.
GAGACACACACACAGACTGGGAGGAGCAGGGCGGGGAGAGTGTAAAAATGTGAAATGGTATCCAAAAATATACACTGCCCATGGAGCGGTGAACCCATTGCAGTTTTGATGTACTTTATCTTGTTTTTCAAGGTCTGTTTCTTGGGCCCGTGCGGCAGAGCCTCGGTGGGAGACGTGGTCGGGCCAGGCTCACGCCGACAGGGTTTAATTTCAGCCGAGGGGCCGGGAGGACGGGAGAGGGAGAGGGAGAGGGCGCGGAGAGGGAGGATGCAAAGAGGTAGCTGGGCAGAGAGATAGAGAACGAGGATCGGAAAAGAGGAGATGAAGGAATATAGAGCAGGAGATAAGAATTGAGTCGAATGGAGGAAGTGTGCCCAGGCATGCAGATAGTGGAGAGGTGAAATGCTTTAAGCGAAGGCAGAAGAAAGGATGCAGGAGCGGGGGGCGGCAAAAGAGGGAAAATTGAAAGATGAGAGGAGAGATTATTAAGAAAAGATGTGTAGTGCATAAATAACTTGTGACAAAGGGAAGGAATCTGCTGAAAGCACCGTGAATGTGGAGAATAAAAAAAGAGAAAACACTGTTTTGAAGTTGTAACGGGGACCGGGGGGAGACCAAGGTGAAGAGACACCGGCGAAGGAGGGAGGGAGACGGCAGATTGGGGGCAGAAAGCAACAGACAGATAGTGTTTATCAATATGTAATACAAATGTGGGTGTTATGAAATGGGCTTTGGCCTTCACGGTTTAACCAAAACTTTAGTGCAAAGCTTAGCCGCCGTGCAGGCAGCCGGCGGGAGCACAGGCTGAATAGTAATGTCTGCGAGTGGTGATTAGAATTTCAGATAGAGACGAGCGAGCTGCTTTGCCATGATTCCTGGGCCTAATGCGGCCGGCCTGTGTAGCGAGGCATACAGGAGCGCTGAATGTGACCTTACAGGCGTAAAGATAGAATAGTCTAACTGCCGTATGTACCTGTGTGTGTGTGTGTGTGTGTGTGTGTGTGTGTGTGTGTGTGTGTGTGTGTGTGTGTGTGTGTGTGTGTGTGTGTGTGTGTGCATTCATATGTACTGAAGCATGACAGAGAAAGATGATCTGACCGTATTAAAAATGCAAAAATCAAACTGTAAACACACGCTGCTCAGAGTGGTAAAGCAAACACAGGGTTAATTGACCTCGTGCACACACACACACACACACACACACACACACACACACACACACACACACACACACACACACACACACACACACTCACTCACTCACTCACTCACTCACACACACACTTCCCATGCTGTTTCTGTGAAGTGTGTCCGTCTGTCTGAAATTGACGGCTGTCAGTACGGAGGGAGCAGCGGGAGGAGGAGAGGGAGGGAGAGGTGAGCGTAGTCAGGGTAGCGATGACAGGAAGGAGCAGATGGAGGGGCAGAGATCAGGAGAGGAGGAAGAGAGAGGGAGGAGAATGAAAGAAAGACAAAGAAAAGGAAGAAGACAGGGGCAGAAAAAGAGAGAGAGAGAGAGAGATAAGAGGAGGATAGCCCCCTCCCTCCCTCCCTCCCCCTGTCAGTCTTTATGATCGTCTACTCCTCGTCTCCTCTCTATCAGCGACTCGGTAACCTTCAGCACAAGACCCAAGTAGAGATGATGAATTGAGACGGAGAGCAGAGAAAGGACGGAGATTAGCAAACATGGGCAGATGATGAAAAATGACAAACAGAGAAAGGGTGAGAGGGGAAGGAAGGGGGTGAGGGAGAGAGAGAGAGCGAGAGAGAGAAAGAGGGGAAGAAGAGAGGAGAAGTTCGAGGAGGAGAAAGTGAAAAGTGGATGGAGGAAAGGTGACATTGGGGGGAGGAGGAGTGTAGAGGAGAACAAGCCGCTGGCTTTTAGCTGGAGGACGGCCACAGGATGACATTAGAGGAACGCACTTTGGCTGCTCCTGCTGGGAGGTTCTGCACACACACACACACACACACACACACACACACACACACACACACACACACACACACACACACACACACACACACACACACACACTCAAGTGCGTAAGCGCTCACAAACACACAAGGACGGGCGGATAAACAGACACATGGATGGACAGCTCTGTACACACACACACACACACACACACACACAGGTAAAAATAAGCGCCTAACTGGTGCTGCATACTTATGCCTCCTAACCAGTGGGGAGGCCGCCCCACCTCCCCTCCACCTCCCGTCTAGTTTGTGCACTGGCCTGATAACCTTCATGGCAACTGGGCTGAACACACACTCAGGGTGGCGGCTCTGCCTACCTGCAAAAACAATGATAACTTCCTCTGGAGGGGGTGGGGGGGTTGGGGGGGGGGCTTCGGCGGCCGCTGCCAGTCCGTAAAAATACTGATACAATTATTCGCACCCAAAAATTTAACGTTTTTTTGACATGTTGTAATTTCAGCCAAATTAACTCATTATCGCAGTGAAACAGATCTGTAGTTCAGTGTTCATTTTTACGACGAGCCGGATATTACCTGTTGCCTGTGTTGGACAGATAAATCAGCTCGCTAGCATATTTGACTGATACTGGCCTTTAATTAAATATCAGGTGTGGGCCAGTCACGATTATACAATAAAATACTGGAGTTGCGTCGCGCCACGGATACTTAAAACACGGACTATAAAACCTGCAGTGACATTTATTTCATTTTTATTCATTAATTTAGTCTTTTAATACATTTTGCGAATTAAAAGCAGTGACGTCTCTCAGGCTTTTCAGTGGTTCTGCCGATTCTGGTGATCTCATTAGTGAATGATTGTAAGGTAGCAGCAGGGGGAGTGGATCATCACCATCATTACCTGCATTTTAAAAAACAACTTATTTTTAACTTGAATAAAACTTTTGTGCTCATTCCTGGATCACAGGAAGAGTAGAAAGTGTTTAAACACCATAAATTCAGAATGAATGAGAAACAACTATCAACTGATTCAATTTTAATACAAGTGAAATGATTTTGACTTCAATTACATTTGCGCAGTTTCTTTTCCCTGTACAGAACCTCAGTGTATCAACATTATTAGCTGTTGTTCTGTTGTCGGCCAAACTCATAGAGACCAAGACGGCAGCCAGACTGAAATTAGTGCTGATTAATTGATTAGTCAACTTGACAGAAAATTAATTGAAAACAATTGAGGTGATTGGAGTCGTTCATCAAACAAAGAGCTTGACAAGCTGAACCAGTGAATGTTTTACTAAGGATCTGCTACTTTTCCTCTGTCTTACACGATTGAAAAATGTAATTGGTTCATGTTTTGGACTTTAAGAAACTGTGATGGCCCCTTTTTCTCTGACCTTTAATGGACTGGATGATTTATTGGTTATTGGGGAAAAATAATCAATGAATTCATATCATAGTTAATAATATTTAGGTTAATAGATAAGTAAAATGATCATTAGTTGCAGCCTGAAATCCAACTAGTGGTCATTCAAACCTTGAAATCTGGACTGAAATAACAGGATATGAACATATAGGTTTCAAGAATAAAAGACGATGTGCAACAACACGAGCTGGAAGACGAGTACAACCTGTATTGGTGTAGCGATGGTGTTGCAAGGGCGGCGGAGGGAGGAAAAACAAACTAATGAAAGGAAGGCTGACTCATTCACTGATGAAAGGAGCACAACACTCCTTCTCTGAATTGCCCCCATTTTCACATGAGCCACACACACACACACACACACACACACACACGTATCCCTCCGTCTTCGTAAGGACACCCATTGTCGTCATGCGTTTCCCATTAGGGCTCATTTATGTTGCATTTCAGGACATAAATAAATACTTCCGCTTCGAAGGATGTACGTCATCGTCATCATGCTTCCATACATCCTTTATGTTTGGCATGGTTGTGAAGCTATACATCCCCTGACGACAACAAACATGGCAAAGGTGGAGGAGGTTCTGATAATCTGTTTTCTTACAAACTCGCAAAGTCTCTCCTCAAAAAGTTCTGCCCATTTTTGCCAATTTTTTCCACGTGTTCTACGGTCGTCTCGCTGGAACGAGAGACGTACACAATGACAGACAAAATGAAACGCAGAGTACGGCCAGAGGAAGCATAAATCAGCGTTAACCTGTCCCAGCTCTTATCCCAATTATAACCCATAGACCTAAACATAACCCTAAAATCAAGTCTTAACCCTTTATCTCATCCTCACGATGCATATAGCCCCACAACAAACACACAAAACGACTCAGCGCCCTTTACCTCTCCCTCAGAGCGAGGCATAAATGAGTGGAGTGACAGACACAGAGAGCCGATGGGCCCCGTCCCCAGAGAGGGGAAACGCACTCATCCGTACTGATCTTAAAACAACAACCTCCCTCCTTCCCTTTCTCCCTCTCCAGCTTCATCTCTCCCTCCATCTCTTTTCACCCTGACTCTCAACCTCCCTCCGGCCTCTCCCCCTGTAGCCTCCTCACGTATCTCACAAGCCTCCTCTTCACTTCCTCATCCCACGTTCGTTTCCATTCCCCACTCCTTATACATGGTCCCTTTTTGTTTGAGTGTTTTTTTGTTGCGATTGCTCGGTAGTTGCTCGCTGTTTGTTCCTGTTCTCTCTAATGCTGCAACCCCACATCAGTTCTCAGCTCCTCATCAGTAAACGCTGCTCGTTCAAACATTCATCTCCCGCTCTCCTTCATTTGATCACATTTTCATGTCGCACTTAATGTCTCATAAATATCCAAGCTGCATCTCTGACCCTCTTCTGGTTTCTAGTACAATCCCCTTCTCTTTTCTCCTCTCTCATATTTCCTCTACCTTCTTCAGTCTTTACTTGAGCCGAGCGATTGAAAGAAAATGTCATATTTCCATGCAGATTATAAATCAAACCCTGTGTCTGTATCTGTGGTTTATGTAAAATAACAAAAGTAGATTTTGACTTCACTACTGCAGACATTTTTTGGAATATATATTTTACCTTGCCTTTAAAAAAAGAAATCTCTGTCGACCAGACTTTTGCTTTATAAAATATGTCAGTTTTAGTGATTTAAAAATGTAGAGGAAAAAGTTTGATTTGCTGAATATATGCATTGGTGTGGACAGGGCGTAACTTTACTTACTTTATTTTAAGGATACTGAGTCTTGAATGTCATTACCCGACATGAATATAATCAGGTAAAATGATGCAGTTACTTGCTGTGCTAAATGCAGTTGAAAGCTCAGAGAACTTCTATGCGGACGATGAACCCTAATATTTTCATACTGGTTGAGCTCAAACCCTAATTTGATAAGATAACAATTTAGGCCACATTTACTTCCTCCACCAAGGAGGTAGTACCAAACCAACCCCCCATAATGGATTATGTAATGGATTTCCATGAAACTTGTGGAAAATATTTGGCACAGATCAAGACAAAGCGGCAGATTCATGAATATTTTAAATTATTCATCACTTTCTTAAACATTTTCACTGATTTCCGAGAAAACGTTGCAGAGATGTTGATGAAAAATGCAATAATTCTTCCACTATGGAGATTATTTATTCATAATCTTCATTGTTTTGTTGTCTTACAAAGCTGGATTGAAATGAAAGGGACTGTTCTCTACTTTCTACCATTACACTTTATAAATTATGGCAGTGATATATGTGACATCAATGATTAATGTTTACATTTGTATCTTTATATTTAAATCTGGCGTTATCTGCATTATAATGAGAACGGACTTGGCCAGTTATCTTGGTATTAATGTGAAGCTGCTCACACGTTGGGTCCGATCATGTTTTGAAATGAGCCTCAATGGTTTCAGCTGTCACTGCTGGGCCGATAACTTCAGTCACTGACATGATGAACTGCTTCACAGTCTTAAATCCTGGAGGTCAGCTTAAAATTATGCTATGATATGCTTTTACTGCACCACTTACAATAAACGTCTCATGTATGAAATATAAATGAGGTGGATCTTCAGTGTTGCTATGGCGATTCAGATTGAAATCCCCTTTTGGGTGAAGCAAAAACTATCAGGGGTCAAACAAATGGTTAATTAAAATTAAATTGTGCCACATTTACACCCATTAACTACCAGCAGCTACAGGGAACTGACTGAAGCTGACATGACGTGGTCGGCCACATTCACCAATCCATTTTTTTTACTGAATTAAAACTAAACAGTGGTGATTCATCCTGGAGAAAAAACAACTTTAAACCGTGTACACAAAGCACGCAGCTAATCAATCACACAGTAATCACCGAGAAGCAGTTGTTGGTTGTTTGGTCAACTCTCAGAGTGAAAGTCAAGGAGCTCCAGCTGAGTCAATCTGCCACCAACGGTCGTCGTCGGGGTTTGAGATGAATGTTTGTGAAGTAAAAACTTTCCCCTCGAAGACGCACGAGGGTTATTGATTCAAATATGCTCAATTTAAAACTATTACTTGTTGTTCAGCTGCGGCTCTACATACTGTATCCTGCAATCATTCTTTTCTCTCTCTCTCTCTTTACCTCCTCCCTCACTCACGCTGCCCTCTTCCACTTAAGAATCAATTTGGGACAGAGGTTCTCTGCCGGTGCCCTTAGCTTTCATTGTTTTCCCATCCACATATAAAATGGTGCGCAGGCAATCTGCACGAGCCCGCTTCCCATCTCCACTCCAGCTGAGTGAGAGAGCTTTTCTCCGCTCCACGACACCGCTGAGATGCCACTGACGCAGTCCAGCGTTTGACAAATGAGCCAGCAAATTGACTTCTCTGAGCATTCCCAACAACAAAGGCAAAACAAAACAAATCTCGCTTAACTAAATGCCGGATGAAATGGCGCAATAGAGCGCGCAGGCTATTACAAATGATTCCACTCGTGCACTCCATCTCGGTGCTCGCACCATCTTTTTCTCTTAATCTCCTCTTCTTTTCTTTTCCTCTCTCTCTCGCCCTCCTTCCTCCTCACATTTATTTTCTTCCTGTTTTCTGGTGGTTTGTGCCCCAGACGCACATTGACCCACGCGCTCTGGACCCAGTTGGGGGCCTTGTTCCTCTGCATCGCTCCGCTGCACATGACTGACGTTCCCCTTACGGGAGGAGGAGGAGGAGGAGGAGGAGGAGGAGGAGGAGAAGGGGAGAAAAAGGAGTAAGTCAGTCAGTGGAAAACAGAGCTGCCCCTGAGTTCAGGGAAGGAGAGAGACGGAGCTGAATGTGATTCATGATCAATGGTGCTTCTCCAATTACATTCCAATTAAAGGCGAGTCTCAAGCAGGGCTCTAGTACGCCGCACCGCAGAGGAGCTCCTGACAGGCTTGTATGCTGTCCTCATAACAATGGCCGTCTACGCAGGGACCAGCTCTCTCCCTCACACACCAACTCTCAACGTGCACACACTTTCTTTATCCATCCATCCATCCGCAAACATTTATGTGCCTGCAGACAAAAAAAAATGCCCCTGCCACTGAAATGAATGTGGCTTTATTACAGTCAGATTAAGAGCAGTTCAAAGGGCTAATGCCCACTATTACATCAATGCTGGTTTAACACCGCCTTACACTCAACAGTCAATAAAGAGCAAGGGAGATGGAGGGAGAGCAGTGGAGCAGAACCACTGGGGATAAAGACAGCGACGGGAACGAGGGAGGAAGGAGAACGGGAAAAATAAAAGAAATGTTCGAGGGAGGAGTGAAGCGTGGCTAACGTGGACCACAGCATTAAGCTTCAAATGATTCCAATTACACTCGTGTGATTGATTAGATTGTTGCATTGGTTAAATTAAGGCTGGCAGAATATAAATCACAATGAGAGTGTGAGTGTGGATCTAAACAACAGCAGCTGGACGTGAAGAAAGAGACACATCCAGTACAAGGAAAACAACACAGAGAGCTGAGAGCCACGGAAAAGACACATCAACAATCAGTCTGTGCACTGGGGGAAGAGAACGCTATGATACAGAGCTATAGAGCTGTGCAGCAACCCTCGGTGCGTTGCTGAGTAATACGTGTTTTTAACGTGTCACAAACTGTCAGGTGCTAATAATCCCGTCGTTCACATTTTCAGGTTTAGTTATCAGACAGATCCTGATACGAGGAAACGGGAAACGCTGCTCGTTTTGCTTTATTTTTAATTCAAAGTTCCTATGAACATCAAATATGAAAATGAAATCTGACAGTTTTAGAAATAATGAAATAAACTAGTTCAACCACACCTCATGTTATATGTGGATGAAAGGTAGTAAAGGTAGTGCTTGTGAAATTATTATTTCCACTAAAATGAACGTTCACAGAAGGTTGCAGCTAATGATTATTTTTATCATCAGTTTATCTTTTGATGATTGTTTGATTAATCGATGATAGACGAGTCAATCAAATATCATAAAGTATAAAGATACTATCTAGAGCCTGGCAATACATCAGTTGGATTGGTCAATATGAGCTTTTCACCTTCATACCATTACGTATGTTTGCTGATGTTAAAACTTAAAAAACGATGCAGAAAAGATGTTTATTTTTTGAGAAATAATACAGATTTTCTTCTACTTATATTCAAAAAGTTCTTAATTGAAGTTCTCTCTCTATATTGGGTTGAATTTTCATTTTCTTTTCATTAACTTTGTTTATAATGAAGTTTATGATTGAATTATAAAATATATAGCCTCAATTACATTTTATTGACATAATCAATATTTTACTCTCCTTTATCCTTATCAGCATCAGCCACCAAAAATCCATATTATATGACAGGAGGTGAAAATAACATTTTTTAAATAGCTTTAACATTTGTTCAATCATCAAAAATCAATAGTCATCCATACAGTTGCTGATTGTTTTCCTGCAATTTATAAATTTTAATGTTTGAGCTCGTCTTTCAGTGATAAAAATCGACACAATTTTAGTATCAGCGGTGAAACTAGATTATCGTTTTGTCACCTTTAGCTAGAGATTAATATGAGGGAGGTGTAGTAATAACACACACACTGTAATTTTGCACTTGGACTGAATATCGTTGGATTCTGAGGATTTAATGTTCTGCCTGCTTCACAACTGAGCCGGTGATTAATATCCAAATTGTTGGGCTTCTCATTGATTTAATGACGAAACCTGAAACCTATAATCATTCACAACAAAGATGGACGTCTGAGTCGTCGTCACCCCTCCGCTTCCTCGCTCTCAGTAAACGGCGTCGTGGCAGAACGGCACAGCCGACTGAAATTGTATATAGCAGCAGAGTTAATTATCCCGTGCTACATGGGACGATGCATTATTAACGTGTGCGCGCAACATGAGTCAGTGTTCTCCGGCCCTCTGGGGCATTTGGCTCAAACGGCTCCGTCGTTGCTGATGAGAAACATGGACCGAGGCGGCGTTGGGGAGGAAATCGCAGCCGGTTGCAGCCGGTTGGTTGCAGTTTTGGACCCGTATTGATTCGCCAGGAAAGTTAGGAGACTTCTGACGAGCCCCGGTGTAAAACCAGTTCGATCAGTCTGCTCTCCTGCGGCCCCTGGGCACCCTTCACGCTGGGCGAAGGGCCTTGAACCACCCAGACTCGCGGCTGAGAGCGAGCCGGACATGTTCCACTCTGTCGAGCCTCACACTTCACAGAACAGGTGTCAATCTCCACTAACCCTGACAAACAGCAGGCAACAGTCTCTCTACCCGACCTGTACGATAATAACCTGTAGCTCCATCTCCACAGATAAGTGCATTGATCTGGGATTATTAGACACATCTTGTGCAGCACATGCATGAGCAGCCAGACGTGCTGGAGCTGCCCTGTCGTTACAGGATTCTACCTCCAGACGAATGGACACCACATGTGGCAACCTAATTCATGAATTAAGAACCAGCCTACTTAATATGGTAATTGTGTCCTTTTAAATGAATAATCCATCACTTTCTGTCAGTGCGTTAGTTAAAACAGTGTCCGTGTAGCCTGGAATAACAACTAAAACAGTATTAATTTTACATCTGCTCCTTTGCTTTACTTGTTTCCTGCAGGTGCCTCTTCATTCCCCCCTCATCCCTTCACTCCTGCTCTTCCTCCGCTCTCCTTAAATTAAATTAAATCCAATTGCCTTGAACACAAATCGCTCGGTGGGCATGACGTACGTTCGTGTGAACACAAACAAAACAAATTGAGCACGGAAACAATACGTGTGAGCAATACACAGTGAATATGAAGCGGAATTAAACCTGTAATCCTTTAAATGTGCATAGAACAATTAAAGATTTTTGACGAGCAGGTGCCGTTTTTTTTTTTCTGCCCTCCCTGCTGTTTTGAGGGTTACGACAGGTGGCGACAGGCTTTTCCTCGCACCTCGGTGTCACTCTCCAGAGGGGCCGGGAATTACCGTAAGACCCGTGTTCCCATTTAGCGGCGGTTTGTGCACAGCCAGTGTTTCTCCGGCGAGGGCCAAATCATCCTCTCTGACAGAGACAAACAAATATACGCCCACGTTCTAATGGCTACATGTAAATACGGTGACACTAACCCCCAGCAACTCGCCGCGCAGAACAATGGAGGCATACATAAACACGGCAGCCTCTTCAATTGACATCTTTTGGTGCATCCCACAATGCAATTTGCACCCCACGCACTTGCTCCATTCTTTGCAAATAATTACCTGTTGTACCGAGGCTGTCCATGTGTGTGTGTGTGTGTGTGTGTGTGTGTGTGTGTGTGTGTGTGTGTGTGTGTGTGTGTGTGTGTGTGTAAAAACTAAACTCCCAGCAGCACAGAGAGAGGCTCACTTTAGGCATAATGCTGAAAGCAGCAAAAAAAAAAAAAGAAACTGCACACATAATGGGGGCAGATGGACATTTTGAGTCATATGCAATACTGCAATCTGTTCCACTTGCTCGCAGCGTGCACAGCAGTCACTCTCCACAGACAAAGCTGCTAAGTACATTACATTGCATTGTAGTGACTCCCTACTAACAAGGAGCAGATCTTCTCTTACAACCGAGGGGAGAGTGAAGCTTCAAAAACTACAACGAGCGGAGTTTGCCTTTTATTCAACTAACAGTTTGAGACTATTGATTATTTTTTTTTGGGTCCATGTAGTGTTTCCCCGCGTGTCTCCAACTTAGCTGCGTGTAGATTAATTGGAGGTGCTGCTCTGCGGTGGTACTCGACTCCATCCCTCACGTTTGCAAACCCCTCGTTTCTCTCCGGCACGAGCTAGATGCTGTATCTTCATATTCAGCCGTCCACATAGATCTTAGATTTTACACATGCACGACCCGTTTGATCAGTGGAGAGATGCTCCATCAGCACGTACCCTGAACGTCGCGCTGCTGTTTTATTTAACCCTACTGCCAGACACAACATTAATAAGACAAGAGTCAGACTGCATTCACACTCCAATAATTCAATTATTGATTTCCATTCCTTTCAAATGCGTCTGTCAAAAGACATTTATATATATTTTTTCTCTGCATTCATACAGGCACAGGCAGTGTGTTTGTGTGTTATGTGTTTGTGTGTGTGTGTGTGTGTGTGTGTGTGTGTATGTGTGATAGAAATGTGTGTCTAGTTTTGAATGGTTTAATAAAGTTTGCTATCAAGTTGCATTATGGGCAATGTAGGACCCAGTTGTTTTGCATATTGAGTTTGATGGTAAATACACCTATGCTCATTCCTTCAACTATAGTAGTTGTGTATTAATTTGAAGGGTTTATCTCTGCAATACAATTTGGAGATGAGCTCATCGAGTCCATCCTCACCTCCTCCATCACCGTGTGACACGCCGCTGCCACAGCCAAGGACCAGGCCTGGCTGCAGATCGGCTGCAACCTGCCTCCATGAGCGAACAGGAGCGTACTTCCTAAGGATACCGAGCTGTTTTATGTTATTCCCAGAACTGCTTGCCTCAATTCTAAATGGGGCCCTATCCACCCACCATGAAAAATTAACCAAATACCCAGATCATTTATCATAATTTATACCGTCAGACAGCTGCGGCGAATACAGATGTTGCGTTTGAACATCTTCATTTGCTGGAGTGTAGTTCTGTGGCAATCTGTGATGGCGAGTAAAGGGATCAATTAAGTCATTGTATAGCGAGTCTGCACGCACAGACACGCACAGACACACACAGACACATACAGACACACACACAAACGCACTGCGGTTAAATATATTCTGTTCCAGTTGAACAGGCTTTCAGGCAAAAGCAGGTGATGCAACGTGTCTGTCTGACAGGTTCTGTGTGGTGCACAGCTTGTGTTCATGTATGGTACAGAATGGCCTATAAACTGTCAACTTGTGGCAGGGCGGCGTGTGAGGCCGACAACATGTGCTGTTGATTTTTCCCCAGCCACCTTCAACTTCCCGAGGCACGGTGCAGTTTTGAAGGCAGGGCTGAAAGAGGGCAGAGAAATGCAATTACTGGTAAATAGAGACTCCCTGCTACTGCAAATTTATCCAGGGTCCAGAAATTATTCCTCACAAGGCTGCGAGAGGTGTGTGTGTTTCTGTGTGTGTGTGTGTGTGTGTGTGTGTGTGTGTGTGTGTGTGTGTGTGTGTGTCTGTGTGTGTGTGTGTCTCACATGGTGTGAATCATTGTGGCGGTGCCATTAAAGCTTATCAAACTCCAATGGAGCTGCCAAGCTGTGGTCGGCTCTCTCCTCTCCCCCCTTCCAGGGTGTCTCTGAGTGGCTGTGACTGCCGGCTGTTGCCCACTCACGCACTCCCGCTGACCCTCGCTGGGCGTCGGGCAGAATGGTAAAAAGCCTCTGGCAGCTTGATTCTCTAGCCTTTACGGACAAGTCAGTCTAATCCAATTCTCCCAATTCAGCGCTAATAACAGCTGGATAGGGTGTCCGAGTCGCAGGCTTTGATAATGGCACTGGTACATTTTGTACCACGTCCTCCTGCCATCTCCTGAAACCTTGTGCCCTTTTTTTTTTTACCAACTATTTTTCTTACTGCCGCAGCAAGTCCCCGTTCAGAGTAACCGCTTTCCTTTTTAACACTCGCAAGAGAGTGACTTGTAATGACTTGTGGCAATTTTGACAATCTTTTCAGTTTCAGGCAATGTACACCTTCGACTATATTGTGCTCGGTGACAGTTTTCTCAAGGACAGAACAATAAGAATGAAACTGCAAAGAGGTGTGCAGGCAGTCGAGGGATTCACTAGTTATCAATGCATTTCTGCTGTTGAGCATTTTTCGACTGACGAATATTAATCAACTGTCACTTTGCTCTGTCTTGTGATTGATTAAAGCTGCCTCTTATTTCCCACAAGCATCCGGGGATACTGGAAACATCCATTCTATACTCGCAGTAGCATCATTTTAATTTATACTCCATTACAAATCCTACATCGTTATCTAACTTAATAATTTGGTGATTGCTACACATCCTACAAGTTCATCCTGAAACACAGACACAGATTCACCTCGTCCACAAATTACAACAAGAGACTGTGATGTGTCTCAGTGTCTCTGGAGCAGAAACACATCAACAACATCTCATATCAAAGCACCGAGCTCTGTCACATCTACAGTCAATACTTAACTGCAATTACCGGGAATCCAAAACCTGTGCATATTTATTCCAGACACGCACTCTTTACTAAAACAAGTACTTTTATACCTTTGTTATTTTGAATCTTATCTCAGCATGTTTGTGTAAAATTAAAATGTAAAATTAAAATTGTAAAACTAAGATGTCAGCAAGGAAAACGGTGAAGCGTACCATATGCAAGATGTCAGTTTCGAGGGGTGGCACTACTTAAATTAAATTGTATAAACTACAGCTGCACATTAAAAGCTATTTTACAGAAGTTATTATTGTGTATTCCTAGATTGATTTATGTACTTGTGTTCTTTTTCAGTTATGACTTTAAACTAGATCGCAAACGAAGTTCTATATTATTTATCCTCTGAATATACAGGACAGGGTTAGTAGCATACAGCTGTTAAATTACATTACATACATTTCAGGGGGTTATTTCAACTGGTATCAGATTGGTTCTCGATATCAGAATCGATATAAGGAGTGAAAATGGTGTCAGAACATCTCTAGTGTAAAATATTCATGAAAGCAAAATGCAGTCTTGTTTATAAGTCACCTATAAAATAAGTAATGAATAAAATGTGCAAATGAATGAAGTTTATATTTAAACGTTGCATGGGACATATTGTATATAGCGATTTCAGCGAGGTGCCTGTAATGACAACAAATGGCCATAAGGTGTTTCACAACCTGTTTTTCAATCACAGATGTGAGATGTGCAGGGAGCGTGGTTGCCAGTTCTGCTAATGAAAGCCGAAACCTGCCCGGCGTATTTCTCCAAGTGCTGAAAAATGGTTTTGTTCAGGTGCAAAACAATCCTGCTTCCATCTGTTCTCGATAGATTTCACATTGATTTTTCATCCCTAACAAATCCCAAACAGCTGCATGACATGTGCACAAAGCCATTCCTTTGAATAGATTTTTATGTATATTGTTTTTATCAGTGAGATAAAGTACCGTAAAGAAATAACTAAATTTGGTTTTAGCAGCGCTCACAATCAATACAGGGGGATCGTTAGAGACAGAATGGAAGTCCAATGTCTATTTTATGTTGTTCAAAAATACAGTTATAGCTTCATCTCTTTCTCTCAGGACTTAGACTTTCTAATAGATTTTCAAGGAAACTGTTCAATCCAAGAACAAAAGCTTCTCATTCCTCAAACCTCTACATTCTGCAACCCTCAACAAGACAAAAGCGATAAAAGAAAATCAAAGAATAGATCCAAATCGCTGATAAAATATTTTCCAATTAAGTTTCCTAATCCCAGCAGTCTGAGCTGTAATATGTCTATTTCTACCGGGAGAATTCCCCTGGTGGCGTCAGCTCCTTCTTGGTTACTGTACTGTACCACCTCCAAAGAACATAAGCCGTTTAACAGTCTTTCAAAAGACTAAATTCCCTCTTTCATTAGTGAACCTGCTCGCTCAGCCACCATCACTCTGACTGGGGAGTCAACATGATGCGTCCCCCTTGGCTCATCACACACATTCATCAGATGTCTGCCAAAAGTCTGCGTACGTACGAGATGTGCTCCATGCATTATTAATTATTGTGTGTGTGTGTGTGTGTGTGTGTGTGTGTGTGTGTGTGTGTGTGTGTGTGTGTACAGTATGTGGGGTGTTTTTCCTCGTGTGCAGAATCAAATCATTCTGCACACGTTCATCGATGGTGAGGTCCATCCATCTTTATTGAAAACCAGTTATATTTGTATTTTGCTGAATTTGAAAATATTTCTCACTGTATCCGAAGTAGACGTGCAGCTGATGGACAAGTACAAGTTGCAAAGTGCAAGTCTTTAACTATTCGTGGACAAACCGTGATGAATAATGAATAACGCAGTAAAACCAAGATAGTTTTTAGACTTGAACTCAAGGAAAATGTGCAGAAAATTGGGTCTGTGTGGCACGCAACAGGAACTTGTGTTTACAGGAAGATGTCGGCATTCAGGTGAGGTGTGGCACCGCGGTAGAGCATGAAGGAGGCAGACGTGACGTATAAATCCCATTGAGAATGTTCGACATTGCTTCACCAACAGCTGTTAAATCTCCTTTTCTTTTCAAGTTACAACATCTTAGTCTGCATCTTGAAGTTTGGCGCCTCTTTTCCATCCTGAGATATTTGTATTCTCGAGTCTGTCGCGTGTTAGGAACATACATTTCATTTTCCTGCTGAATTCTCACACGGGCTCACTCTGACATTTTCCAAGGCAGCTGGCAGGGAAAGTTCTGGAAAATGTCCAGAGCAGCTGACTGGGATATTTGCTTTCTAACATACAGTCCCTCTGGAAAATGTCAGGAAAATGTCAGGATTTAAGTACATTTCTAGTATTGCTTACAACCAAATGTCTTTATAACGTTTTTGTTGTGGCATTTTAATGAAAGAATAAATAAGGAGATGTATATTTGAAATCATGACGAAGGCGGGTTTGTTTCCTTTAGTTGCCACTGGTGGAAACAGGATGTTGTCGAGGGCGGAATTTAGATCAGAGCATCAATCGATCCGTCGCTCCTCTGATTAATTAATCTTTTCTCGCAGACATTCTCATTCATTACTTTAAGTGCCACTAGCTGCTTCCACTGTGTCTCCATCGTTAATTAAATAAGAATGAATATCTCAACCATCTACGACAGCGCAGGTTCAAATCAGGCTCAAATTAAACCATAAATGCAAATCCCATACTCCATATTACAGCCAGGTATTCAATCACTATAATCAATACTCTGAATGGCTGAATTAATACAATGTTAGTGTTTGATTGGCAACATTATGGTAAAGACACGGCCCCTTGAAGCGGAGTCTTTCCTGAGCAGCAAGTGTGAATGAGCTAATTTTTCATATTACCTTGACTGTCAGCATCAGGCCGTACATGCCACACGTCACTGACGGGGTCATGCATTTTTCATAAGGTTGTACATGTATTTTAATGAGCAGGGCTGATGAGGTGTGCCACATCGGCATGAAGGAAAGCCTTCAACCCTCCCTCTCATTCAGCGCGTTGCTCACAACCTGTCAGTCAACCACTCCAAGGCCTCCAACTGCTTGTCTCTCGCAGTATCCTCCAATATCAATCACACCGAAATCTTTGCATATTTTCGCGGAATAATTAAGAGGAGATTGCAACGTGGTGCAGACGATCAATCTGCAAATCAGCGGACCAGATTAAATCCAAATTCCGACTCTGTTTCGCAGATGGCAAACTAAACAGCCTAAACTGACAGAGACGCGTTTGGATGGCAAGCTGGATACCCCCCTGCCGTGTGGAGGAGCCCATGTCAGTGCCTGTGTGTAATTTGAAATTAATGGGACGGTAAAACTTTTAATTCAAAATCCCAGCCTTGGGGACAAACACATTTGCATACAAATGAACACAATTTCCTGTTTGTTCGGTATGCAAATACAAAAGAAGGAACTTACGGAGGCGCTGCCAGAGTCAAACAAGCGCCGCGACTCTCGCCCAAGTGCAGAAAGCGCAGGCACCCAACCGAGCACTTCAAACACAGCTCTGTTTGAGATATCAGACTTTGGTAGGGCTGAGCCAAGACCATCCTGAAGGACTGCACAGTCTTGGGGGACTCAGAGTAACCTTTCTTTCCTCATCTCATTTACACCTGGAAATAACAAGTGAGGTGAGTCTTCCTGCAAACACTGGAGGCAATTAAACGCTGCTGATCTGAGGTGGAGGAAGGAGCGAAAGACGCCCATCCCAGGGGCGGAACGCGGCTGAAATGCAAAAGGACAAAAAAATGTGGTGTAATTAACAAATTACACCACTTTTAGACCTTTCTTTGGGAAATGCTGCGAGAGCTCAGAGAGAAATATTAGTATTAATTGCAGGTTTTTCCGCACAAAAGGGCTGAGATAAGCTTTTCTGAATAATGCAAAGAATTCAAGGAATCTGTCCTCTGTGGTTTTTCAATAGAGGTTTGCGGAGATGCTCTGAATGTCAATGACACTCAGGATATGAGGCTTCGATCTGATAGCGCACAATTCATCACTGTAAACATTAAGTAGACAGAGAATGGAGGGGACTTGTTTGCATTAACATAAATGACTGGCGTGCGGGATGAGGAACAAACCTCCAGCTTGTTAATTCCAGCGTCCAGGGCCATGTGCTTGCCAGGTTGGATTTGGTTCAGATGCTAAACAGTGCACTTAATGCCACAGTGTGTTATGTTTGCGTTGCATTGGACGAGGCTAACTGAGGCAGGCATTACTCATTTGCCGATACACATTCCAGTCCCGGCCAGAATCTGCTTTTTTTTTCCCGGGGATATCTGGTCACAGAGACGGTCGCACAGCCGCACCACCGCACGCTAAATAGCAGGATTTGTAATTAAGTCTTGGGTCATAACTGAAATGACCCCAGACATCGGGCGATGTTGAAAAAACAAGCCATTTCCCAATGAATTCTCATTAGTAGGCGCTGCAGCAGCTCCCCATGTACAATTCTCCCTTGGAACTCTGAAGGTGACACAGCAGTTACAGTGGACTTTGATGGGGCACTGGGGAGCTGTACTTCATATCACAGGACTGCTTCCTCTGCAGAGTAAAAGGTTTCAACAATCAGCAGCTGCAGCCTTTTGGGAGGGAGGAAGGAAAATCTTCCTTCTCTGGCAGGGGCAGGTGTTTTTTTGTTTTTTTTCCCGTCGTGATTTTTACACACGGCCGATTGGTAGATAGGCGCCGCTTCTCCGCCGTTAAAGGAAAGATAAACCTCCTCCAGATCATTCCTGCTTGCCGCAGATATAATCCAGTCCCTAAATCATTAATTAATAGAGTTTGCATCAACAGTAAATTTTGCAGGAGCCTCTGTCACCGCCGCCTCGGTGTCTCACAGCGCCACTAAATCTGCGGGTTAAGGAGTCTTCGGCACTGAGGACACTGCAGAGAAGTAAGGAACAGCTTCAACGTGTCATCAGCTTATTAAAAGTGAAAAACCAAATGTGCCTGCAGATATGTGGAACGTGCTCGACTGACGGGTCAGACGCGATCCAGGAGCCTTTCGATCGTCCGGCCCCGGGATGGAAACCGGTGTCCGCGCTGCTGGGCCTCTAGTTACCAACCGGCCTGATCACATTTCGTATTCACTCGCCGACTGTGGGGCTGATTAAATCTGTATTTAATTGGATCAGATCTAGTCGTGATGGAGCGCTCCCCCCGGCGTTTAACCCACGGTCCTCTGTCAAGTGAGAGGGGAAAAAAATACTGTGGGGGAATTAGGAGCGGGAAATGAATACCAATGATAGGCTGTGCTAATAGTCAGAGCAGGAGGGACGGACCACACCTGCAGGGCTGTACAGTGAGGAATCAGAGATACCGGCTTTTCTGTCTGTGCATATGTCCGTGTGTGTGTGTGTGTGTGTGTGTGTGTGTGTGTGTGTGTGCACAGCGCCTTTCTTCCTTGATTAGTTAGACATTGTCTTATTCAGGTCACACAAATACTTTTCTGTTTGATTAGCTCCTTCATAAAAGCACATTAGGGATAATAACTCGACAGCATTTCCAAAACTCGCCCCCAATCAAAAACGATAATCAATTTGTCACGATTACTCTACATGTGTTTAGAGGGAGAGAAAAACAAAGCGGAACAAGCAAATTTGGCATAATTTCTCAACAGCCAACGCAATCTTCACAATTATTCCTCGACGATCTGAGTCTAAACTAACTATACTGTGTGTGCATGTGTGCGCTGGACGATGTAAAGTATCCTCAAGGTGTTTTAATGATCCTTAATGATGTGTGGCTTTGCTCAGAGCTACAGAGCAAAGAGTAAACAAGAAATGACTTAAATGGGAACCTTACTGCATCAGGAATTGTGCATGGGTGTTATAATTGGCCCCTCTGCGTAAATTGTGGCCCCTTAACGGCCCCCCGATTCAGAAAAATCCTAGTCCCGCCACTGTTTCAGAGCCATCATATAAACTGCAGGACATTTAACCCTTTGGTGTCTCAACTTGTTTACACAGATCACTCTTGTATTTACAGCAGTGGCACAAAGTCCCAGGGAAGCAGGGTTACACACACAGTAAAAAACAGGCCTGTATCACTGGCCATCAAACAGCCTCATATGTATGATTAAAAGTTTATCGCCTTGCTCAAGGGCGACTTGATGGTAAACGTTGAAAGATGGTGAAACGTCTCGATTTCAAGGCTTCGCACGCTGAGGTGTCGACACTGTTACTAGACGAGAACATCGGTGATGGATCGTTCTGCCAAGTTATTTTAAAGGATAAATTCTTTTAACTTTTAATGCTAATATTGTGAAAAGTTTTCTACGATGGTTGACGTGAGAGAAAAACTGTAGCTATGACAAACGAAATATGGTTATGGTATTAGATTAAAGATGTGGAGGCCTGTGACAGGACCCAGACTCTGAGCGTTGGTAATGGATGACAAAAGATTTGGTCTTTATGACATTACGTTCATGCGGATCCATTTTTCTACTCAAAAAGTATTGATTTTAAATCCTTAATTTCCACCGTGTTTGATAATCATCCTGATGATCCTGGAGGCTGTTCAGGAGGTTTGAGAACGGCTCTGTAACCCCTCAGATAACCTGGGCCGAACATCGTAACCAACCAAGACCAAGGTTCAAGGCTAAATCGCCCCCGAAAATTCCTGTCGTCTGAGCCCAGCGTGACTGTTGGAGAAACTCTTGCACCGACTGTTTCATCATATCACATTCGTCAGTGGTGCTGCCACGACTCCGCTACACTTTACATCACCACCACTATCTGCTCCACAAAGTTTCGTTTCACTGACCTCCTTCCACCGCTCGTCTCTGTCGAGGCCCTGAACACTGAGTGGAGGTCCCTGATTAAAGGTGTCATTCTGCCAGGTGACCTTGGAGGTCAAAGGAATCCTGGGTAAATTACCTTGCACAAGGCCAGACCTATATTGAACGCCTGAGAATGAACCACAAGGTTGATTGAAAAATGGATTTGCATACAAGACTCTGAGCAGGGGGCGGCAGAGCAGCAGAGCCTGGCTCCCCCGCTCAGGAGGACGAGGCAGCGCTGGAGTTTCGGAGCGCTCCCCTCCCCCTCTATATAAATACAATAATAACAGAAACCTAAATAACCGAAAGAAACCAGTGCCGGGTGTTTAGAACGAACTGGGCTCTGCTCATAAATAATACATGTGATGATAGATTGCTGATGAACTGTCTAATGAAGAGGAGGCAGAGGGGGTGGGGGGGGGGGGAGCAAGGTTTTTGCTGACGAACAGCAATTTATTTTTATAGATTTAAAAACTGGGACCTCGCACACACACACGCAGCTCGATGCAGGAATGCTAATGTCCCTGGCATTTTTGAAACTGCTGTTATCTTCCTGGCACTGCGCATTAGCTGGAGATATGGTTTCCTTGGCACTAATTCACCCCCACACTGCAGGTGCCGGAGGTTGGAATCAAACCTTAATGGAAGCTCTAATTTGGCCAAAAGTTCCTTCCAGTTTAGGGGAATTAAAACCTGATAATTAAGGATTACAACCTGTTTTATGAATCGCAAAATGACAAGTGAGAGTGTGGAGGCAGACATTAGGAAATTGCAACAAACGCTAGAACAAGTTTCTTTCACCAGAGACAGGATTTATGTTGACAGAAATGAGAAGAAGCGAGCTTGATGTTCCAATTTACATTACTCCAGATCAAATAGAACAAAAAAAATAACAAGCGGAGATGTGAATTTGATTATACACTCTCTCTCTCTCTCTCCTCCAAGCACAACCCAGTGTTTTTAACGACAGTCGAGGCTCCCAGGGAATAAGCCTCCTGGTATTAGATCAATTTCCACAGGAGGAATCCATCTTCTGCAGTCGCAGAGTGTCACACTTGCTTTTCCCATCATAAACAACGACCCCGGGCTGTATATGTTATTCTCTTCTCTACATCATTTAACTCTTAACAATGTACTCTCCTGTTGTTCTCCACTGCCACTGTACGCCCATACCCACTCTGCATCTCTCTGTCATTTGCTATATGAGGAATACCACATTCGTTTCCCATGATTCCTCCCCTCTTTGGTTCCCGTGTCGGTGACGGGCCTGTTCTCGGTGCTGTCACTGACTGTCACCTGTGACACAGGCTTCCACGGAACGACAGCGTGCATGTTTCTCTCCTTGCATCATGTGGTAAATGAGCATCACCTCCTTCTCGCTCTCTCACACTCCTCTCACGCTGGATTTCGTTCCTCTCCCGTACATTTGCAATTTACACAGACACACACACACAGAGACACACAGACACACACACGCATGCACGCACACACACACACAAACCTCTAATTCCCGCTGCAGAACCCTGCACTGACAGGTGCTGGGAGGTATTTCAGTCCTGACACAGCAACAACTCAAAAATCAGTGAGTGTGTTTGAGTATGTGCATAGAAATAAAGAAATAAAGATAGATAGATAGATAGATAGATAGATAGATAGATAGATAGATAGATAGATAGATAGATAGATAGATAGATAGATAGATAGATAGATAGATAGATAGATAGATAGATGGGAGGAAAGAAGATGGATGGATGAATGAAAGGAAGGAAGGAAAGAAGGAAAGGATCTAGACAGATAGATAGATAGATAGATAGATAGATAGATAGATAGATAGATAGATAGATAGATAGATAGATAGATAGATAGATAGATAGATAGATAGATAGATAGATAGATGGATGTTTGCTGTGTCTTAATCAGTACATCTCTTGCTCCAGGCATCATCTTGAGAAAGAATAAATATGTTATTTCCAGTTGTTACATGTTACACACACTCTATCTGGTAATGAATGTGTGTATATCTGTATATCCAGTGTGTAGAGTAGAACTGAGCCGGTGCTGCCTGTGTTTCTGCTCTGTCTCCTGGTTGTACAGCTGCGCCTCCAGGCTGCCTGTTCTCATACAGTACGCATGAGCAGCAGAGGAAAGGTTGAGGTCTTTAAAGATACTCCACTTCCTGACACACCATTAATATTCTCCATACGCTCTTCCTCCCCTCTACATACGAAAACCCCCCCCCTTCCATCTCCTCCTCCTCCCCTATCCCCACTTTACGTGTCTTTACTACCTTATATCTCCTTCCTGCGTCTCCTTCGTTTTGAAACGCTTCCCTCCCCCCAACCTCACTTTTCTTCTTCTTCTTCTTCTTCCTTTGGTTACACTTTCTCTTCCACTTCCTCCTGGGAAGTGGCACAGAATCCTTTTAAGTGCTGCAAAAGCAAATCTATTTATCATAACCATCTATCTCTTACTGTACATACACTTTATACTTTACTGAAACACACAGTTTCACACACGCACACGCACACAAACAGACTGCAGAGAAAAGGGGAAAAGCTTCTCTCATGGTACTTACACACTGTACTAGAAAGACAAGTGCACGTGCAGCGAGTGAAGGATTTCTAAATAATGATATGTGATTCACTCTCTCAACAGCAATAGGGAGATAAATTAAAGGGAGGTAAACGGGTGCTGGTGCCCACTCTCCTCCCACGCACAGCAATGCGGTTGAGCGGACCGGTCTGCCGGGACTTCCCATTGACTCGGCACAAGGTGAGAATGGAGCAGGGACAGACGGCTGAGCGAAAACACTTCAAAATGACACGGCAGAGAGACGGAGAGAGAGAGTGGGGGGGGCTGCCGCTGCGGCGAGGCGAACGCCGCGGACTCAGAGGAAACACAGAGGCGAGGGAGAGACTGACCGAAAGAGACAGAGAGGGCCAGGACAAGGAGACAGAATCATTACTGTGCCTTCACCTGCAATCAATAAAACAAGCATGTATGCACAGACACAAACACACACACAAATAACCAGAACAAAGAGACATGGACACAACTTAAAGGACACATAATGACACACACACACACACACACACATGGTGAGGGAGCACAGCAGGACATTGATATTCTATACACCCACACACAGCATGGTAAGGATCTGGGCTCATCTCAGTGTGTCTCCCAGTTACTACGCCGGTCTAGACACATACTAATACGTGTTGGTTTTAAAATCAATCTCTGTCCACATGAGCATTTTGGCCCAGAATTAGTAACTATAGTTTTACCTCCGCCAAGGTCCAACAGTCCCCTTATGACACCAGATCTGAACTCACTAGATTTTTATCTGGATATGCACCAAATTTCTTAAATATCAAAAACACAAGTTTTTCAAGATCAAGATCAATGAATCTCAATCAATCAATCAAATTTTATTTGTATAGCCCATATTCACAAATCACAATTTGTCTCACAAACCATCTCCCAATGAAAATTATGGATTCACCCCCTGATGTGGATCTGCACAGAATTATAATGGGTTCTTCCTTGGGTCATGTCCCACCACTCCACATGGTTTCATGGATATCAGTAGAGTAGATTTAGCAAAATCCCCCAAAGAACATAAAAAATAAACACTGAATAAATAATCATAACCTACTTGGTGGAGGTAATAATACCCGTCCATACTAACACACCTGTAAACTGGAAGCAGATTGCAGGTTGCTTAGTTACGGACAAAACTACCAACTTCAAACAACAAAGGTGAAAAGTAAGATAAGAGATTTCTGGTCTTGTTCCTGTTGGGCGAGTCGATAGGAACCGTTCAGGAAGAGAGTGCGAGTGACCGCCTCATCGTTTCCAAATATCTTTGTTTTTGCACGTCCTACAAACTAAATCAGGGACACTAGCGTTTCCAAACCTCTTCAGTTTTAGGCGATCAAAAATTCCCAAAACATAGCGAAAGTGATGTGCTTTAAAATTAAACTGTAGCTGTGTGGATGTAGCCTGCAGCGTTAAACAAGTTGTTACCATGAGAAAACACCTTGTGGAGACATTTTCTGACATCTACTGAAAGCAAACGTACATACAAAGTACACAGGAAGCCCACAGCTACTGAAAAGCAGCTGAACAAAGCGAAGAAACAACTTTACAAACAAAACACTGCGACAGATATCGCAGCCAGAGGAGAATCTGCAGCATCTTAACAGGGGGGCTCGGCAAACAGGTAGACTTCTGACACTGCGGTAGTTTTCCTCTATAATCATTCATAATAAAGCGTTCAAAATGTAGTGATAACACGCAGGGCGCCACCCCTTCTCGTGCCTCTTCAAATCACCCCCGGCTGTAACACATGCAAATAACAGACTGCACCGTGGGGATGTGTCTCAAAGGAACAGCACACACTGATCCAGGGGGAAAGGCAAGGGGAGAGGAAGTTGTCCATATTAATCAATGAGCGAAAAATACCAGGAAGCCCCCAAAAAAATGCATGTATGAGTAGACAGACATGATTATGCATGTGCCGTAGCTCATGTATTAACCATAACTGAATTTACACATCAAGGCAGCAAATGAATTCCAAATAGATTTTTGATCCAGACCAACACGAGACCTGATTAAATGATGAGGTTGAAGATATGGCAACACGCACGGGGGGGGAGAAAGAGAGAGTGAGGTGCTCCCGGTGCTGTGCGACTCTGATCTGATGACTTTTTATCACGTACTCAGGGCTGGAGCCCGAGCGTGCCATTGTGACAATGACCCCTTTAAAACATAAAATGTTTCATCACTGCAACCTCCCTGCACCCACTTGTTCGCCATAAAACCAAGGGCAAAATCAAAGCTGTCAGCAGGCGGCTCGTTTTTACACTTTATGAGCTGCGCCGCGTATTTGTAACACTTACTTTGTGAGTTAGCCAAACTGCAAAATGAATCTACATATGATTTTGACATTTTAAAGGTTAGTGGGCTCAGGATGTTTGTAGCTGAGCAGCAGTCGAGCATTAACCAAAAGGTAAATCTTGTTCTTCTTTTACACGTAAATTGAAGATAGTCTCTTTTCTCATTGCCAGTAAAAGGAGTTCTCCTTTGGGTTTTTTCCCCCAGTGAGTCACGTTCACTGTCTAACCACTGTTGCATCTTGCACAACACGGAGGAAAATATCACAATTGTTCATAGTTCCCAAGATGTTGGGTTTAATTTACCTACAATGCAATGGCTAGAATACTGAAGAGGAAATGTTAGGTTTCCTGTAAATGTGAACTACACAATATACTGTTCTGGATTTCTTTTTTTAAACGATGAACTAGGAAGTTGACTGCAAGTAAAATGCTGATAAAACATTTGTCAGAGCCTCAGACAAGGGCTGATGAAAGGGGGGATTTTGACCCTATTCCATTTTTCGTCAATCTGATTTTACAACATCTGATTTCTTTATTTTATAATCAAAAAGAAAATTGGAGAAATTAGTTAAATATCTATCATAACATGTCCATATAATTACCTCTACTTGACCTTGTGTCTGTTAGCGGGAACATGCAAAAACTACAGATGAGATTTATAATGACACTTGGTGGAAGTGTGGTTTATGAGACAAGGAAGAACCCATTAACCTTTGAGGCAGATTTGATTAAGGGGGAGATTCCCCTTTTTTAAAACATTGCGTTTTCCCACATTTTTGTGAATTTCTGAAGAGATAGAGGCGAGGTCCTTACGAAAGTGGCTTTGATATAGATATCTCATCTCATATGTGCTTGCCGACTGCCCCTCTAGTTACAATATATTTTGTTGAACTCACAACACAGTTTATTGCTCCCATTGGATGGAAAAGTACTAATGGGCCAGTTGACCCCCTCCTAGTCACTGTGTAATAGCTTGTGTGCACAGGCCATAATGTACAGTATACGCCAACAGTTACATGCCCTCTCCAAAATAGTGTTTTATTTCATAACCTCACCTCACCCAGCAGAGTTTTTATATCTGCAAATGTAAAAATCCAAGCAGCACAGCCCTCCAGCTTCCTCGCAAGAATATAACTTTCATTTTTTTTCAGTAGGTAGCTTCCCATCCAATCCAATTACATCTCACTTTCAAGCTCTAAAGACTTTGCTATCATATTTGTAATAGAACAGTTTCGCTTGAAGATGTACTGATTTAAATGCTCACTCTAACAATATAAGAGGGATACATTAAGCCACCGGAGGTGGTGGCCGCTGCTGCTGAAGGGCCAAATTACTTTCAGTCATTCTGGATGCACAGAACACTTGAGAGAGATTTCAATTTTCTTCAAATATTCTCATTACAGACATGACGACTGCCAAAGGGTCTCAGACCTTCATATAATTACATCTTCAATAGGAAAAATCTCAATTATACCATAATACCTAATTATTAAGCAGCCCATATTTGAAATTGCCCTCGCATGAAAGGGAAAATGGAGCCATATCATCCACTAAGCTGAGAGGACAGTTTCCACTTCTCGTAACACCGCTGTTGTTAAGCACCCAAGAGCATTAGAGGGAAGACCTGTCACGGCTTAGGACCTGTAGGGAATGAACAGAGAACAAGATATGACAGAGCACAAACCTGTGTCCTCACTTGCTGCCTTTTTTATGAAGGGACACTGATAACTCTGAGGGTGCCTGTCGCTGCAAAACACCACCTCAATTGCCCACACCTCTGAAGTGGCCTTCTGCTTCAATAGCACACCAAATTATTTTTGACCAACTGCTGTGGCTGCCTTATCGTTTTCTAGGCCGTGCGCGGCAACAACGCCCATTTCCCGAGTAATCAGACTTCAACCAGTGACCCTCCACCCATCAACAGCTCTGATCTTTTTCCTACATGGCAGCCATTTCCATCAAAGCAGCAATGTAATTTCCCAGTGGGTGACGGGCACGGCAGTGCACACTCCCAGTGTAATGTACTGTGGCGCTACCATTCAGAAGTTGGAAAGCCTTCTTTGTAGAAAGCATTTGCATTCAAATCATTAAGTCTGAAATTGGTTCTACCTGTCTGGGATCAGGACTATCTCCTGTGGGTTCCCACCGCCAGTTAAGTGCAGTTTTTATAACCTTGGAGCGTGAGGAATCCAAATGGGTTTTGATGGCATATGAGGAGCCTATCTATGTTTTTTTTGGACTCTGCCGATGAAAGTAGCGCTCCCTCTTGCCCGAGGTTGCTCTTGGATGAGTCCCGTGGCACCGTCCCATCAGAGCCCATGAACAGGTTATGATGGTCCGCCAAACCTGCCAATGCCTCATCATGATGAGGCAGAGCAGGCTTGGGGTGCTTTGGACCTCCAGAGGTGACAGGGAGGGATAACAAAGTAGAAACACCTAGATTGGAGATTTTACTGGGACAGAGTTGAAGTATAAATGAAGTTTATATTTCCCTTTGGTTCATAACTGTTGAATTCCAGGTTGATTAAAAACCTCCTCCTGTGGTTTTATCTGTATCCCCCACCCACCTTTTAATTCATCTCGTGTTCACTGCACTGTGAATAGGAGTTATCAAGAAAATGCCTAGAATGAACTTTTTTTCCTAACATATAACACACAACCCTGAACCATATAACACAAAACACTAATGTAGTTTTAAAAATTTTTCTTTAAAATGTTATGCAGATGAATCGTGAGACATTTGGCAAAAACAGGCGTACACTGAATCTGTAAGGAGAACATAAACTAAAAGTATGCTCAAATGATAAACTCTCACTTTTAACAAGAGATGTCCAATACTCGATATCGATTACCAATGGTATCGAAATCGGTGTCTGGAAGGGACAAATGGCAATGGAACATCTCTTTTATATTCTACAGGTATTAATTACACTTTATTTGGTGCAATAAACATTTTTAAAGACGTTTTCTTCTCTTGTTTATATTTTTCGGAGGAATTAATTAGATTTTGTTCAGGTCTCAAGCTAACTCTAACTTTTCTTTCTTTCATTTGTGCCCATTGCAGCCACTTTGTCTCCTCGGAATCCGCCGCTGCAGGAATACCAAGGCTTTGTGAAACGTGGACTTAGGTAAGGCCTCTGTGTGTGTGTAGCATGAACCCCGGAGCAGTGACTGACAACCCTGTAATAATCAATTCTCAAGCATGCTGTTCCAAGGCATTACTCGATGTGAGCTTCCCGAGCCGAGCTCCGAAACACTTCACGGCAATTTACGGACACTGTGAAATCAAATTAAAAATGCATTTGGACATTGATCACCTGATGCACCCAGATTGATTGCTGCTCAGAAAGCAAGGCTGTTGTGTTTTTGTTCAGCCAGGGTCCACTCACCTCCACATACCATATAAATGCATCGATCCGCACACCCACTCTTGGATCCATGCAAACCA
Source organism: Hippoglossus stenolepis (assembly GCF_022539355.2). Taxonomy (NCBI): domain Eukaryota; kingdom Metazoa; phylum Chordata; class Actinopteri; order Pleuronectiformes; family Pleuronectidae; genus Hippoglossus; species Hippoglossus stenolepis. The sequence goes on from NC_061499.1 coordinate 7,228,567, forward strand.
TTAAACATCCTTTCAGTGTTTCTCCCTCCATTTATGCTCCTCATAGCAGATTTGAATTTTGCTAAAAATGGACAGCGTGCCACTTAGCAGACCGACGTGCTTCGAGACAACACTGCACATCAGCATAATGGAGCCAGGTGATAATTCAATCAAGTCAACTATCTGTTCAACGGCGCTGTTCTTCAAACAAATCTTCTGGATTTCTTTCATTAGTGACGGGGAGATGTGTTTCATTCAAAAACCCTCACTTTTCAATCACTCATTTCCAAATCTCATTCAACGCAACTGCGAAGAGGAAGAAAAAAAAAGATGCACGCAATCTTATGCTGTTTGGAGACGCTTGTTTGGCACAATGACTATGAAAGAACAAACTGAATGCCGGTGAATGAGATGCATTTGTATGCAAAATTGGCGAGGCAGCCCAGAGACGGAGCTGCGGGCGGACGGACACGCACGTAATCAGGTAGCAAATCTGCGTGTCTGCTGTACGCTGCGTCGCGTTGCCTGGGGCAGGGGGCCAGGTGAAAGGCGGGTTGCTATTGTCTCTGAGCACTGGTCCACATGAATGACCCAGCCTATGTCCACATTAGCACGGATCAACTCCCGTGAGTATCATCTCCTCGGGGAAAAAAAACAGCGGCTACAGCACATTCGGCCAAATGACCTAACTTCCACAACCGGTAAAACCCATGCTCTCTCTCAACCTTCCTGACTTTTGGCCAACTCAATCAATCTTTTCCCTCGCTTTCGTCTCCTGAAAGACTGACCCGCTTTCCACCTCTCTAGTGTGTCCTCCCTCCATCACGCCCACCTCTTCCCTACAGTTATATTCTTCACTTTGCATCCTTCTCTTCCATCTATTTTCTGATTTATCCTTCCCCATCACCTTCTCCATCACTCACTCTCTATTTTCGTCATTTCCCAGCAAAGATTGCCTTTACTGCAACTAAATATCTGCAAACTTTTTCCCTGCAGGGCGCCGCGGTTCTCCTCAGCTCCGCAGGGAGCCACCTCCGAGTCTAGCTGGGCCTGCACACACCCACGCAGACCAGCCTGGCAGTTAATGAGCCTGTTGAGTACGACTGCAACCAGACTCAACATTGATCACCAGGCCTCCGTACCTCCAACTCTCCGGGAAGCTATTTGTCGAGGTGATAATTTATTTCGTAGCACGAGATATGGTGTGCCTGGGATTGGGTTGTTTTTTCTTGATGTGGTCCAAGCGCCTGACAGACACTATTTCACGTCCAATCCAGGGTCATAATGTGCAGCATGAAACATACGGAGATGTATCTCAACGAGGATCAGACACAAACAGCAAAAGAAAACTTCTATCATGCCGTAGCAGGCGAACGTGATTAGCCGAGAGATGTGTGATGATTTTCAAACAAAAATTCCTTCCCTCGAATGCGCAAAAGGTTTTTGCTCCGGTGTCCAGCTAAGTTATAAGCATTAGTAGAGACATTGTGTGAGTTAGGAAAGAGGTGGGAGAGTGAATGAAAGCCGTGCTGTTGTTTTGATCATGCGGACATGGGGTGCCCAATTATGGAGATGCAGCCCGTCTGACCAGCGAGGCCAAACACCTGATGGGAAGAGGTGGCGGGAGCATGGGACGCTGCTTGTAGGTAGGCGAGGCTACTGCAGTGCACCGCTGCTCCCGCGTGCTCTCAAGATGTTCCGCATCTCCCCCCTCTAATTGGCAGATGGCCTCAGATGCGAGATGATTTAATGGCCTGCGTGTGTTTTTTCCTGCCTCAGTCAGCCATTAGCAGGGACATCTGTAACGAGTTGGCCAGGCGCACTGCTGAGGCAGGAAGCTGAGAGCAACACTTTCTAATGGGGGGTAGTGCAGTCATGACGGACTTGGGCGGTAATCAAAGCACTCTGAGCTATTTCTTTGGGTAATGATAATCGAGATAACTCATTTGCAATCGTCCGAGGCCGAGGAAAATGCTATAATAAATGGTCTGATGTCGTTTACCTCAGAAAAAGTGCAGAAAATCAAACCGCAGTGTTACCGGGTAACAACTGTGTGACAGTCCCCTTTTGACCTTCAATACCAGAGGAAGACATTACTGGCTGAGCGTTATCATTAAAAGCCATTTTCATGGCTTTGGCACAAACAGCTTAGCTTCCAAGTGATCCCATCGCTTGCAGCTGGGCCGTAACCATCTGCGCTGAATGCCGCGCTCAAGGGTAAAACATTAGGGCCTCAACGAGAGTTTGGCCCTATAGGCCTCTGGTCCCTGGCTCCGTCGATGCATTCGTCTCTCACTGCTCCCTCCTGAGCTCGTCTCTATAACCAGCGCCGGACGAGGGAAGGAGCTGCCTCAATGAACAAGCGAGGCCCTCAGCATGTGGACAGAGAGGTGGAGAAGTTGCCCAGAGCATAAGGCCTTTTAAAGCTTGATGGCCATCAGTATTCTTGCAATAGCCTCCGAGGATTTGTCTGCTACCTGCAAACTGGGTCAATTTTTGCATTATTTTAGAGATTTGTATCCCACTGTGGAGAAAGGAGAGGTTCTGCACACGCAGGCATGTAGACCCACACCTGCACTTTGTCTCGCTCTATGTTTCCCCCCCTCTCCACCACTCTCTCTCTCTCTCTCTCACACACACACACACACACACACACACACACACACACACACACACACACACACACACACACACACACACACACAAACACACAGTATTCTGAATTCATTAATATGAGCACATATTTGTCACTTTAACAAATAAATGTCAATTTAAAGCTACAAAATGTGGTAACAGTGTAATGAATGACAACATTAAACAGTGATGCCCATGCTGGGAAAATAATTTAAGCACACACACACACAAACACACACACACGCACACACACACAAATACAAAGACTAATTAAAACTGATAGATAGGACTAATACTGATGATGACATTCAAAAACCTGTGCACTATTAAGCGCTTTAACACAACTCAGTCTCGGTTAATATACCCCTTCTCTATTCATGTCACACTGACAGGATTAACTGCAGTCATAAATCTACAATCTTTTTGAATGTGCCATTCAAACATTAACATTAATGAGGAGGTGTCAGTGCTGCGGCAGCGTCTTGACTGTTTCCCTCAGTTTTTAAAGCAGTTTCCTCACTGTTTGACTCAAGGAAACCTTCAAATATTTGAATTATCCCACATCTGCATACCTTCAAATAACTTAAATTCAATTTTTAATTCCAATCATCTACTATATGTGATCTCGCAGCCGAGAGCTTGGGAGGTGAGTGAGGGACCAGGAGCAGATGGGGGGCGGCAATGAGATGCAGAAAAAGGGAATTGAGGGGGACAAGCCCGGCTGGTGGGACACAGGCAGAAAAAATAAGAGAAGGAAGAAAATAACCAAGTATGAGATCGAGAGAGGCGATAGGAGAGACCCGCATCTGAGGTGAATACAAATGGACGGAGGAGGAACACAGATAGAGGAGAGGGAGGAGGGGTCGGGGGCGAAGGAGGAGGTTGTGTGAAGAGAGGAGATAAAAGAATGTGAGAAAGATGGATTCACTGTTGCCTAATGAGAAGACAAAGGCAGTAGAATTCACATCGATCTCTGCCCCACAGCAAGCTGGCTTTAAACCTCACAGGTAGAGAGCCGTAGGAGAGCCTGGGGAAGCTTACCTGAGGTAAGCAACCTGACTGTGGCCGGCAGAATCTGAGTGCAAGGGTAGGCCCACTGTGTGTGTGTGTGTGTGTGTGTGTGTGTGTGTGTGTGTGTGTGTGTGTGTGTGTGTGTGTGTGTGTGTGTGTGTTTGTATGTGTGTGGGCCAGCATACTTATTTATAGTGAGTGCACATGCTCATGCAGATTTATGGAAGTTTGAGCTGTGTGTATGAATTATGTAGACTCTCTGTGGTGCACGGCAGCAGGTAGGATGATCGACAACACAGGACCGAAAGTGTCTAGATGGAGAGATGACTGCTTAAATGAGTCATTATTGTGAAGCAGGAGATGGACTAAATGTGAGATAGAAATCAAATATTTATACAGTAACCACTCTGCATGCAGGGTGGAGCGGAGGAGCAGTGTAGAAACAGTTTCCACCTGGAGATGCATTACTGAACTCGGCTGAGGGTAAACTGGGGTAAGACAACGGATGTGATGTCATAAAAGTTAATGTAAAAATCATGTTAGGAGGCATGTTCAACCATAACCCCCCCCCACACACACACACACACACACTTCATACACACACATACATGCACATCAACACGTATGCTTAGAATGCATTAGCAAGGAATTGAAGCAGAGCCTGTCAACGGAGATCCTATTAATCCCATTATACCAAAATTGGCTGTAATTCACCCAGAGGGCGGTCATGAGGCAGTCCTCAATGAATTGGAGTGAATGGAGCAGGTACTCCTGCTTCTAGACAAGAAGACACAATTTTGGTAAAATTTGTTATCGATTTTATGTGAGAATTGAAATGAAAAAATAGCAACATCCCTATGGGTTTTTTACACGGAGCATTACCACGCTCTTATCATGCTAACATTCTGCTAACGTATGCTGATTGGTCAGTTAATTATTTACGACTGCGACCGAACAACTTCCTCGATTAAAAACACAGAAAATTGGCTGATTTAACATTTTTTAAGTTTATTAGAAATGTACTAATGGAAGCTAGTAAGCTCGTGCTACAAAAACACGGTAATAATGTTAGCTATAGCGTTTTTATCGTAACATAACTTCAGCTATTTAGACTTTTAGAATATTGGTCCATTGGTTTGCGATCATATGTTTTAGTTAGATGACGGTGTACATAGGCTACTTCCTCAGGAAGCTAAAATTAACAAGGCTGAACTATTCAAAATCATTCACACCGAAAGGCAGAGGGGGCGTCTTTCATCACTTTCACACGCATATATAAACTGTTGAGAAATTAGCAAATAAAAAAGCCGAAATGTCAACACACCAACGTCTGACACACGCCCGTCAACAAACCAATCAATGTCAAGTGTCCGGTCCCTAAATTAAAATGTGAAACCAAAACTACGTAGATCAAATGTGAACAATGTAAGACATGAACCTTGGTTCTGACTTTCAGGTGTGAAAACGCCCTCTGCCATTTTGTGTTCATATTAATGGATCCACATGATTCTCAGGTTAATTACATGAACAATTACAAAGAGTTTGTTCATGTACATCCTCACAAATAAATTGGAGCTACTCTCAAAATACTATTACAACAACTTACCGAAAAAAAAAAAAAAACATTTAATTTCTCTCCCATCAGAAATTATTTTTGGGCAAAATACCAGCAATTCCAGCAAGAAAAGAGCTGGGATGAAAATTTGCTCCATCTCGTGGTCAATGGGGGAGTTTGGGAGATGGGGGCGATTTTTACCTGGGGGGGTGGGTACCCTGAATTACCGGAAAACAAAGACAATGGAGGTTTTGAGATGAAAAGAAGACCAAAATCAATATTTCCCCACACAGGCTCTCAGTTTGATTATATGATGCCTCCTTAAAAACTGTAAAAAAAATAAATAAATAAGTAGAATCATTATTTGTAGCCTATCAAATGTATTTGAGTCTGTAAACAAAAGGAGCACGTTGCAGCAGAGGATTCTCTTCTTAACAAGTTACCATCAGCACTGGTGCGCATTGACAAAGAGAAAACACAAGTTGATGAGCTGAACGCACGGCTCTGCGTAAAGGCTGCAGACACACACACACACACACACACACTCACAGTATGTTGGAGCTGTTCCAGTACACCGCATGCCGGTTGCTGGCTCTCGACAGGTGCAAGTTTGTAAGCGCCAGCGTGGTGAGGCTGAGAAAAACCGTTGCGAGAGCCATAATCCCTCCGGTGCTCGTCCAGCCCTGGTGCGCCTCTCTTCCTTCTGCGTCCCCCGCTCCTTCTGTCCCGGCGACGCGTCCGTTCACAACATCCCAGCGGTGACAGAATAAAGAAGAAGAAAAAAAAACGCCTTTTCAACTTCCCGGTTACCTTAACAACGGCTTGGATCAGGGTGACTTCGGTGGGATTACGTGTTCGTCAACTCAAACCCCATCGCGACCATTTGGGGGACGTCTTCACTTCACTTGTGCCAAGACAGATAAACCTCTGCGCGCACTTTCAAGTCACTCCTGCTTTTGTTTGGCAAGTCCGCGGTCGTTAAAGAGGAACAATACCCGGAGGGTTAGAGGTGATAAGGCAACGCAGGCGGCCACATTCAAAGCTGACAGCTGAGGTCGGTGTTTTCTCGTCTTTACGCAGCGTCAAAGTCGCATCCAGGACGCAGGATCTCCGTGGAAAGGTCTGTGTGTGTGCCGCTCCTCTCATCCTCCTCATCCTCATCACCATCCTCATCCTCAGCAGCAGCAGCAGCAGCAGCAGCATCCACACACACCGCGCACACCACGCCACAAACCCGCCCTCTGATGGCCGAGATGCACTCACATGTCCATCTATTCTGCTGCCCCGCCCCCTCAAAGCATGCACTGTGCGCGTGAGGGTGTGTGCGTGTGTGTGTGTGTGTGCGTTTAATAACTGTCTGCAGGCAACGTTTACATCTTGATTAAGAGGTGATAAAAAAAAGTAGGAAGCATCCTTCAGGCTGCAGAGTTAGAATTTGGGTTTAAGACTAAAATAAGAAAAGTAGCTTATAATTTTCAGTTTATGGTTTTATTGAGTTTGTTGGAAATCAGTTCTCTTAACGTGTCCAATTTTTTTTCATCAAGAACCATGAATTATTCACTGAGAAAATCAACAACTAATGTTTAAAAACACCTTATCTAGTTAAAGGAAGTGAAAAAAAAACTCCTGGATCCGCACCAACGTTTAATGGGCTCTTTCTTGGGTCATGACCCCACCTCTCATTTTTCTCACAATTCCATAGAAATCAGTTGCGTAATCCTTTCAACTACCACATAAACATAACCTCCTTGGAAGAGGAAAAACATATATACACAGAGTTATGTTTTCTATATATAAGAAGTATGTGAGGTTCAAGGTTTTTACCTCGGTATAAAGCTGGGAAAACACCAAAAGACTCAAATCCTCAGCGGCTGTGAAATGACTCATTATCACACATTCAATCATTATCATAGTTAATTACACACACTGTTCAAATTTCTGCCAACAACCGGAAAAAATGGAAAGTGTTTGATACAAACGGGTGACGAATTAAAGGGAAAAGCAACATGATGCTGGTGGAGTGCACGCTGTCTAATACTAGATATCCACAGGCCCAACCTGAGACTGTGAAAGATGTCAAGCTGTGATTGGTCAGGGTCCAACATTTTGCCAACCACATCTCTGTATGCACAAAATAAAGAGTCGGTCCAAAGTCTCCTATAGGCGTCAGTCTCCGCTGTCAATCATGATGTTATTGCATCGTATTACTCATTTCTTGCACATACACCAGTGTGATAAGGACTAAAATGGCAGAAACAATATTTTCACGGTCTTATCATCTCAAGAGTTTTTATTCTGGCCCATGTCCCATCCACTAACACGGAGGAGGCAGATTTTTATAAGCCACTAGGGGGCGATTGAGATGCTTTGGCTTCAGTTTGGGAGCTGGATGGATCGAGGGGATCGATGAATGCACCTATTAATAATTTAGCTTTTCCCTCCAATGCATCACCTGACTGTGGCATTTACCTGAAACACATTACACAAGAAGGTGTGAGTGTGATTTATTTTTGTGGAAATTACGTTTTAGGTCAGTGGTGTGAAAGAGTTTTGAAAAATAAAAATGATATTGGATTCACAACACAACATAGGTTATGGGTTAAGGTTAGAATTATGATTAATATTTGAAAATTAATACAGTTTGCTGAAGGCCACCGCAGGCCAGTATAATAATGATTCATGTGTGTGTGTGTGTGTGTGTGTGTGTGTGTGTGTGTGTGTGTGTGTGTGTGTGTGTGTGTGTGTGTGTGTGTGTGTGTGTGTGTTTTACATTGAACCAAGTGTATGACAATTTGGAGACTTTAATTAACCTGTTTAATTTCGCCGCTGGTGGTTTAACCACACTATCTAGACTACCGGCAGCCCGCAGTATTAATGGCTCCGTTAATTCCAAATATTAGGTATTAGCCTCAGTTTGATTAACTCTGCCAATTTCCTATCTTATAATAATGTCCTATTTGGAGAGGATATCATGATGTTCACACCCATCCAACGTGGTTATAGATGCTGCTGGTGAAACTTAAGCGTCGACATCCGAACATTAATATGAATGACCCGCAGAGATGAATGAATGTTCATTAAACTTCTAGCCGAGTCCCTGAAGGTCAAATTCACACTTGTTTGAATGAGGAGAAGTCGCTGGAGTCGGTTGTGGATCTGCTGTCGACTTTCTACTCTCCCCGCTCTCATTCATACACACAGTCTGTCTGGTTTGCTCTCATTTGCTCTCACTCACTTTCTGCTTCTCTGTTGTTTTTGTCAGTGATGACGCCTCTCATGAGTACCCTCCAGGCATGTTGCCGTAGTGACTGGAGTAAAGGGGCGGATGAAAGAACAAGCACCATCACCCTACCCACGACACACACACACACACACACACAACTCTCCCTCTTACTGTCCCACCACCCCTGTATCTGTGCGGCTCCACTGGATCACTCACCTCCGCTCATTCTGCCATTTGTCTTCCTTTTGTCGCCCTCGCACTCAGGAGGAAAGCGCCTCTCATGAGGAGCACGCTTCCTCCTTTTCTTCCTAAACTGATGATCCCTGGCTTCCTGTTGCACACGCCAGCCACACAGCGCCAAATGAAGGCGAGATGAGAATATAGACGGTGACATTTAATATGTTTCCGAGACCCGTCTCAAACAGCAGCGGTACACATGCATATTTATGATGTGCTTTGTGTGTATGAGTGTGTTTTGAACGGGCGACTGAGTGAAGCTTCCCAGTGTCATAAGTTATTGAACGTATTTGTTCTTTCGACTTTGCACCATGTGATGTTTATGTATGCGGTTTGCCTCCTGCAGCCTCTGCAGCTGCACAGTTTTTTAGAGTAACAGTAACTAGGGCTCATTACCTTGACTCTGACATTTTTTATTTTGGTGTTTTCTTCTTGATTAATTCATGAACAGCAGCTATGGGCATATTGATTATTCTGATAATTTGCTATCATCAATCAGCCTCTACACTTTCATATATCCTTGTTGGCTTCATATTGATTTCCTAAGTGACTTCATTGCCAGTGTGAGCAATATTCCAGTAGAAAATGTGCTGGTCGCTCCCTCAGTGGGATTCCTTTATTTTTCCAGCTGGCCTCTATCTGAGCTATCTCTAATTTCCTGCACCGCATCTGGTCCTCGTTTCCCTGCCCGTCTCATTCGGGACTTATCTCCGCTTTAAAGTAAACGGATTAAAATTAGGTTGTCTCGATTGAGTTTAACGTCCGGACGGTAAACAACGATTCATTTGATCAATCAGCTAATCTAGCGAAATGTCAGACTTTGAATATTAAGCCACCGGGACGAAAATAACAACAGAAGAAGCCTTTTTGAGCTCGGAGACACAGACAAATAAAAAATCTCAGCGTGACAGTTAGAGTGTGTAAAAATGTGTCTCTGGCCGGCTGCCTGAGCTCAGCGCGGCGTTGGCGAGCCGTGCAGACACTGTCACCTCCCAACCTCCGTCATCCTCCTTCCCTTATTTCTTTCTATTCGGTGCGGATGTGCATTTTGCAGTCCCTTAACTCTACTGGAGTGAGGTATGGATACAAAAAATGAGAGTGTGAGAGAAAACAAAGGAAGAAATATAGAAAGCCTGGGGGTGGGGATAATTCGAGGTTGGCGGCAGGGAGAAACAGCAGTGCAGGAATCAAGGGAGAGGTAGATGAGGTTAAAGAAGACTCACTGTTACTATACACTGAGAAATTGAGGTGTGTGTGTGTGCAGGGGGAAGATGTAGAGGGAGATATGGAGGCATTAGTTAAATGGAAGAGAGGCCAACTGTGTTTTTTGGTAATGGTGGTGGTGCTGAGGAACGGCCAGACCCTAATCTCCAGGTGGGCCTCCATCATTTTGTCCCCTCAAGTGCAACGCTTAACCTGCCTTGCTTCAGTAAGTACCCAGCTGTGCAAATGGCTAATGCGATTGTGAAGATATAAACCCAGGATAATGGCATCTGCCAAGCAATCAAGAACAATGTTCCTCAGCGTCGGGCTGTGATGAAAAAGGGAGAACTGGGGAATGGAGGGCTGAGCCTTTAGGGAAGGGAGCGACGTGTTGGTAAATGGTCGTAAAAGGACGGAGGGTTGGAGGAGATGTACTGTGAAGGCAATCGGTTTAGAGGAGCAGATAGCAGGATAATGTTGGGAGAGAACCGGCATGGATTAAGGGCACAATACTTCTTAATAAATCAAAACATGGAGACCTGGCATGAAGCTCAGTAGAGCGCAAATACCTCACAAGCCCCAACAGTCCCCTTAAATTCAATCAAGCTGCACCACATTACACACACTCGTATGGTTACTAAATATGCCAGATTTTCTTTTTTTTTCATTAAGATTCATGTATTATTCAAAAGGAATTAGTGAAAATGTCAATAAACTGATATAATCTGCTCCTGTGAAGGACAAATGTTATGTGGACTTTCTTTGTGTTGTACTTGTTTTTGCATTACAGAGTTTAGTCATGGACGTTGGGTTCATTAATTCCAGTTCTACTTCAAAATCATTTTCCTTGTGTGTCCTTAATCAATTCACTTCCTGTGTTAGTCCTGTTTCAATGCCACTGTAGTATCGTTATGGTTTTGCTGCCTCCCTTTTCTTTTTCTTCTCCTTCTGTTCAATGCTGTCTCAACTTAATGCAATGGTCTGAAAGTCTGAACCATCCAAAAGAAAAGCTGCAAACGAGCCGCACCAGTTTGATCCAGACCGGGACCCCCTCTTTTGGTCTGGACCACGGTTTCAAGGCACCTTTCACTTTGTTTTTGTTCGGATTGAACTTACAAGTCAGAAGGTCTGGACCAAAAACTGCAGGTGTGAAAGCGCCTTTAGAAAATATCAACTAGAACTCACATGGCTCTGGTCTGATATTAACCCCAGATACACTATTGAGAACAGTTCTGCACAGAAGAAGGACTGTAGGATTCTGTCCGCCATCACTTACACCAAAAGCGCTTTAAGAAGGAGAAGGATTTTTCCCCGGCAGACATTCTGACACGACACAGTAGGAGAAGCACAGGTGTTACTGATAACATTAACAATGGCTCTGCTCGGCTCTAGTAAGACACGAGCGTGTGGAAAGTGAGCCAGCATGCAAAACACCAGGACCCTGAAACTGAGGCAGATTAATGGAATTCAGCCGTCACTCATTTTATTATCTACACCTGTGATTTCCCTACTGTGACATGTCAAAATGTGACTGATGTGAAAAAGGGGCCTTTCAATGGAAGGATTACAGAATAAAAACCTGCTCATAAAGCCACCTGACTGCTGTCGTAGTAACGGAAAAGCTAATTTTGTCCACCTGCGATCAGCCCAGTGCACATGACGGCCTCCGCTCTGAAGACCAGGAGGCAGAGCGAGGGTTGAAAAGGTGGAGGGGTGTCGAATGATAGAAAATTATGTTTTGACAGGAGGCAGCAGGGCACGGGGAGCGCCGAGAATAGATGCACTTCCAATGGCATGAAATATTGAGGAGAGGAGAGAGGAAAACAAGAGACGAGCAGCATGTGTCTGATGAGCAAACAAAAAGAGGAGAAAATTATTAGCATGACTGTTGCAGGGAGGAGGATTATTTTCCGCCGCACGCAGCCGCCGGGAGGATGAACCGGAGCAACGTGTGGGACATCTGTGTTTCCAGCGAACCTCATAACATCCAAGTAGAAGAAGGAGAAGACGACGCACAGCAGCAGCAATGTTTCCAGTGTTCAGATGCTGCAAACAATGGCCAGACAATGAGATTATGTTTTTATAAGTAATCAAAAACAAAGGAAGTCAGATTTCTTATTTTGCTTTGGTGTTTTTGTACGAGAGGTGAATATTAGATGCCACTACAAAGACACAATATGCAAACAGAAATGGGAGGTGAGGCTTCAGTCGCAGATTTTCATGATCATAGAACGGAATTACTCTGTTGATCCTTTGTTCACATAACAAATCATGAATAAATCTTTGAAAACAGTGACTTTAATATTGAATCCCTAATAGAAACAGGTACAACTCAGTGAACTGATCTGATGGTTTGATCTGCATGAAAACAATCTGCTGCCAATATACAGCACAGAATAACTCATTAATATGAGCTCGGCCATTAATAACAGATTCATATTAACTGTTTATCGTGGATGGATGGACAGATGGACAGAGAGACCGATCTGCGGATGGACAGATTAATAGATGGATGGATAAATAGATAAATAATGTACAGATGGATGGATAGATGGATAGATGGATAGATATATACTTAAGAGTTGATGATGAATAAATAGAATTAATGTAAACTCCATGTTGTTGTTTTGTCCTCTGCAGCTGCGTCTTTTAAATCATTATAGAACACCATGTCTTTAAAATGCCAACACGAGCTCTGACAAGCAGGAACATATTGACAGAGCTGATCGCCTGCTGAGAGCTACAAGAGTCGTAAAAACAAGAGAACGGAAATCAGGCCGACAGGTGGTGATGTTTATCGTACACTTTTTCTATCTGGTTAAAAGGCTTTTATTTCCGTCCTCGCTGGGGCCTGTTCTTAGTGAAGCTCAGAGAATTGGTTCTGTACAACAAATCAAACAACAGCTGAGTCAATAACCGGGCTTAAAATCAGCAGCCACAACTGACCGCGGGATGAGCATCGATCGAGGAAGCAATTAAGTAAACCTGGCAATGTATTCACAAAGAAACGTTCCTCTCTTCCTCTCTGTGTGTCCTCGTGGCTGTAAGTAAAGGTAGTGTCTCTGAAATCCTGTAATGGTCAGTAATTGGCTGGTAGGAGGGCAAACATCGGCAAACACGGCTTCCCTCATTGCCGGCGCGCACGCAGCCTGAATGGCAGGAATTTCACTCTGCATCTCGTCGCTGCGCTCGCTCGCCGCTCTAATGCGAATCTATGGAGGGAGGAGTGAAACTGCACTGACAGAGAGAACCGACTGACAGAGTGAATCACAGTCAAACGGCAGCGTTAGTCACTGACGTCGCAGACTCCGGGTCGGCTGCATCCTGCATGTACAGGCCCCCATAATGTACAAGAAGTACAGTTATTATTAGCATAGAAATTACTCTGGATGTGTCATAACGGCATGTACAGCACATGTGGCTGGAACACTCAGATCAATGTCCGACCTTTTAGCCCTCTCAGCCGCGTCCTCACTTGTCTCTATAAAGAGACTTAGCCCCGTGTTGTCAAACAATGATAATCCTGACCCCGCTCACCTCATCCGTCCATCCTTCATCCAGAAATATTCAGCCACGCTAAACCTGCTGCGTCCTCACATCGACAGCTATTTTTTCGCCTCCTGTGTAAATGTTAGGTCGAAAGTTCACTTTGAAATAATGGAGCATGTGACCTTTTTCTCGGCGAGCAGAAGATATTGCTCCGGAGGAATCGGAGCGTTTTGAGCGGGGCGCTCCGCGGAGCCCCAGAGGGAGAAGGAGAAATGTCACAATCACTACTGGAGCAAGGCATGGCGTGGACATCAACCTTTCCCTCTGTGTGTGTGTGTGCTTTGTGGAGAGTTAACAACGAAGAACCCTACAGCCGTCGGAATAAAGTTTCAAATTCTGGAACGCGAACACATGGAGCGATGATAGAGGTTCAAGGTTTAAGGTCGATGGTATCTTTATTATCCCCGGGGGGCAATAAGGTTGTCTAGCCAGCAATAATGATCAAACCCCATTCTAACGATTACTACATCAATAATACAAATCAATCACAGTGACATATTTTAAAAGGCAGATGGCCGCAGGGATGAATTACTTTTTTAATATGTCAATTCTGCATCGTGGCAGATTGAATCGAAGAGTGACATAAACATAGCAAATAGTGGGAGGCTAGTTTCCTGTGGGGCTGTAAACTGACCTGCTGCACTCATCTGTCCTCAGTGGAAAATCAGAAGGCTGATGATTATTTTTATTGTTTATTGTTTATTTTACTTGTTTTTTGGGGGTTTAAGTTTTGGGCTTTTGGAACAAACAGGGCCAAATTATGATATTAAGAATTGTACATTGTATTCAGTTTCTGTTAACCATCCTGGTCCCTCTGTGTCTCACGTTCCCCCCCCGGAGGCTCCCAACCTTTAGTTTGGGAACCACTGATTTACAGTGTACAAAAGTGCAGAGACTATGACTCAGCCAGTGCTGTAGTGCAGTGCTGTGGACTGCTGTTTTCACCAAATGATCTATATGAACCTACTGTAGCTCAGCCCTGATTATCTCACACATTCATTATGCATGCTATCATTCTGCCCTATCCTCCTTTTCCTTTTAATGGTATTGTTCAGCTTGCACACTCGCACACTCTCCAGCAGTGCAACGCTTGTGGTCGCAGCTTATTTTCATTTCTCCAACATGCAAGACATCATTGCTTCATCTGAAAGTGGTTGAAAATACATCTTTTACACCAAAATTAGCAGATAAATGCAAGTTTTTTAAACGTGGGTGAATCCATTTTGGACTCTTTTCCCATGTCTAGCAGCCTTTCTGTCTTTTTACCTCGGTGAGTCATGTTCAGGAGCGTGTCGTAAACCAACGCATCGGAAACCTTGCTGAAAATCGCTGTTGCAATGGTTCCCAAGATGTAAAAAACAAGTACATAAATGTTCATGGCTGTTTACGCCCAGAAGTTCAATGCACGTCTTAACGTTGCGCCCGCAGCCTGTAGACTGCCAAAATTAAGGAGAGGAAGAAATTAGCATGTTTACCCTGGTGTCCTGTCACTGCCAATCCAAGCCAGAGCCCATTGAGTTAATGTGGATTGTATCCATTCCCATTGCAGACAAACGCCAGACGTTAGCGGGTGTTAGTGTTTTGACCGGTGTAAAGGGGCCAAACAAAAGCCACTAAATTCGGTTGTATCTGAATCCACTGAGAGCATCAGTTTGACTTTCTGAAACAATTTAAAAACTAAGATAAAAAACTAAGAAAACATTCATAGTTTATCTTTTTTGTGTTGTCTCTCTAACACTTTGCACCGTGGTGGGAACTCCATCTGGTATTTTATGCAAGTTCAAATAAAAACAAGGAAGTATTTGTAACTACATTCCAACCATTGTCTTGGTTAATCTGTGCACAGACGCTTTGTGAATGGTCTGTGTTTATCTCCTTAAATCAATCGCTGTTTCAAGGTTTTGTCTTCTTGGTGGAGAATGAAACCCTGTTCAACTGTTGACGAGGAAAAGCCCTCGTGGTTGTCTTGCATCCGTAGAGTAAAGTATCACAGCGACACATGGCAAGACGCCCAGATGGCCCGCGTCTCATGCTCAGGATTTCAATCATGAGTACAACTGATGCTCGGGTCATTCATCCCTTTGGCTTTGGACCAATCCCAACTAGTCGTGCCCGGGCAAGCCATCCCGAGGTCACTGTGTCAGGCCGGACCATCTTGCACAACCCTCCCGCCTGCCGGGCCGAAGGAGCCGACTGACCTAATTAGCTGTTTGAATAATTGCCATACTTCCTGGCATGGGGCTGATTTGGATGTATATTTTGTGTGTGTGTGTGTAACAGAGGAGGTGACAGTCAGAACAGAGGGTCAATTGCGGGGCTAAATTGAAACATTTCATTACCTTGCATTTATTGCTATAGACCAATGACTGTAAATAAAGATGAACAACATGACAGCTTCCAAAAGTAAAGCTTAAACATCTGGATCCCCCAGCAGGGGGCGATCTATCAACTGGAGGCTGGCTGCTGTAAAGGTCATAAACCTTACCACGTTCATGTTAGTGGATGGGACATGGACCAAACTGACCATATCCAAATCCATGCCTATTACGCATAGACTGTGTATAAAGACGGATGTTGCATCTCCTCTTCCTCCCACTATCCAGAAAGGAAGGCAAAATATCTCAGATACAAACACTATACCATGAAAAATGGCTCCTGAACATACATGAAAAAATGTATTTAATAGATACTTTGACTTTTAGTTTGGTCCATATCCCATCCGTTAACATGGAGGAGGCAGGATTTTAGGCCTATACTGCAACCAGCCACCAGGTGGCGATCGAGATGCTTTGGCTTCACTTTGGAGAGCAGTCATCTCGTCTGTTTTTATATTCAGCCTATGCCCTGACCCAAATAACACAATGTGATATAAAAAGGAAAAAAACTAACAGAGTTCACTTTTTAAGAGCTTTCATCAGAAAATACTGAAAGTCTATCAAAGATTATTCAGTTCACTTTTATTGTATAACACTAAAGTCACAGCAAACATTATCTCATGGCCCTTTACAGAATAAGGTCGAGACCTTAGAACATAATGGAACAACACCTAACAATGAGAAAGGACTTGGCGACAGTGAAGAGAAATGAAGAGAGAAACTTCATTTCAACAGGAGGAAACCTCTCACCAGCCTCAAACATAGAGAAAGGTTATGATCAAAAAACGCTCTTCAACACAATGTTGTGCAGTTTTCTCACACTGATAGATGTTGTTTTTCTTCTGATCCGTTATCAGCTGCTCCGGCAGGACACTCCAACTCCATTAAATCCATTTCACTTCCATAAATCTCCATTAAAAGCTCATCTGAGGGACCACGGACCACAAAGCCACCACCCTTCTCCTGCTAGATGGTAATGCAACATGTTTCCGGACTGAAATATAACTTTTACTGTGTTGAATGTTTCCAATTTGTACTAAACCTACAGTGTGTAACTTTGGCCAATAGGGGTCCCTCAATCAAAACGATGACAAAATACCTGGTTTGATGACGTAATGAATCAACCTGGGAAAATAATTTTCCAAGAATATTAACAAAACTAACAATTAATATGAAATGTGTTATGAATTTTTATTTTCTAAGCTTTTTTGAAGAACACATTATGCTATAACAGGGAGCAATTTTCAGAATATATTCAATGACGAGTGGCTTTGCTCAAAGCTATAGAGCTAACAGTAAATAAGTAAAGACTTAAATATCTATTTTACTGAATCAGGAATTGAGGATAGATGTTTGACATATAATTGGCCCCTTACTGTAAACTGTGGCCCCTTTATATTTAAACACAGTTTTTAAGACGTTTTAATGAGGAATTGTTACACATTGTATCTTTAAATGCTGCTTGGTCAGTGTTTGGACAATCGATAGGCGCATTACCTCAGGTGATAATGCAGGAGACCACAGAGTTTGATGAATTAAATCGTGTGTCAGTGCAGTAATTCCTGCTGGGTTTAATTAGCGAGCTGTTCCTCCATCTAGCTGTTAGGTTGGACAGAAGCAAAGCCTGTGACATGAAATAAATTGAGAGTAGTGCTTTGAGACTAATAACTTCTGCAATCACACGGTCTACCTTCATCCGTCAGAGGCTGTAAACGCATTCAAACAATGCCAACATAGTAATAAAGGTGTTGCTCCAGAGGACAACACATAAAACGTCCAGGACGCAAGTCGCCAAAAATATTAGGACGTCTCTCACGTTTGTTCCTACTGACAGCATTTCCCACTGAGAGTCACAAAGCAATATCTTCCTCTATTTAAATCCCTCCAGCCTCACCTGGCTACATCCCGGCTCTTCTCCCTCTCTTTTTTCCTGTGAACGTCAGTATGAGCCACAGGGGAATCAGCTGATGCTCGGCGAGCGATTGCAGCGAGCCACACAGTCCGCTCTGTAAGCACTCGCACAAAGGCCAAGTGCAGCGCCTCAGAGGATTATTGTTAGTCAGTAGTCCAGCGAGGCGTAATGAGCCGAGCAATCAGTGTTACTTGTTCATAGCCCAGTGACACACAGCTGACACGGTCTTATATGGAGTTCAGATGAACGGCAACCATTTTAGAAGAATAAGCCCCCCCACTCGCTCCTTGTCCTCTCAGATTGGCTGATAATTGACAGGGGTGACACTTGTCCAGAAGCGGTCGTCAGGACTTTATTGTTCTACTTTCGTCTGCACTTTTACTGAGTTATTCGCGCCCTGATGATTTCTCCATATGGTAATTGATCTCGCCACTCAAACCCGGGAGAGGAGCGGAGGGAAGTAAGGGGGGGGAGAGTGAACGACTGAGTGGGATTTAAAACCCCGGAGAGGCTCGGAGAGAAAGTTGTTTAGCTACATTAATGTTGAACTTTGCAGAGAGAGAGGGAGAGAGAGGGAGAGATGGAGGGAAAGAGGGAAAGAGAAAGAGAGGTGGAGAAGGTAATGGCGTTCTCTCGATTGAGGATGCCTCATTACTCGTGGTTATGTGAATTGCATCAAAGCAGCTTATTATGATCATCAGTGCTCGATAGTGGAGACGGAGGTGATCCACTCCTGGGCCGAGGGCACAGCCATAGTGTGCTATTGATTTGGCTGTTAAGAGGTGCTTGTGTTACAAAGGGCACGCATCTCAGTCTTCCATTAAGATAATTATGCTTTCTGTTGCCTTTCGCGCACCTCTCTGGCCCATTGAATGAATACATTTGCAGATAATTAAGTTGCTCTTTATGGGTTATTTTTTTGCAGAACTCGAGAAACTCGGCAGCCATGTGCCATGTGCAGGGTTTGGCAGGTGCAACGAGGAGGGAAATAAATACTTTCTCGGCGGAGAAATGAAACTGACAGAATCCTAAACAGCAGGCTGCAGGGAGATATCATAACTGTTCCATAAAATTATAAATTGGCCCTTCAGATGTTGAAATTTTTGAGAGGGGGGACAGTTTTGTTTTTTGCGCGTGAACTTAATTAGTTGCTGAAAAGTTGCTCTGGCATGAAGGAGAGCCGTCTGTAATAATGAATGCAGCCAGTGTCACGTCACATAAAGCTTTAACCCCCCCCCGCAACTTGACACAGTGCCCTCTGAACACACACCGCTCGTGGTCGTCTTCCTTCCTTTTTATTCGACACGCCGAGGGCCTTCTCAGAGGACCTGTTTTGTAGAGAACCATTTGGTATTAGCATTTTCGAAAGGGCAACCGAGTCAGCGCGTCAGAAAACAGGGAAAGGTCACCAGGTTTCCTGCCGCTTAAAACCTCCACACTCTATCAAGTTCTGGCCTTGCTGCCACGGACCGGCTCATGCCAAATTGAAAGATTGCCTATTTCCCCCCCACCCGTGACATTAAGGGGGTCATTTAGCACTGCAGCTTGGAAAACTCTGATCGGGCTAAACAAGGCCTCTCCCCCCCGGAACCAGAGCAGACGCAGGAGTCAGTGGAATGTGGGAGCGAGATCTCAGGTGGTTCAGGGTTTGGCTGCGACATGACTGGCAGTGAACCTCTGAGGGACAAACCAGCATGCTGGTTTGGGAAAGGGCTGAGAGCACGGGAGGGTGGTTGCAGGGGGATTTCTCCATGAATGTCTGTCTGGCTTCCAGTGAAACCGGCGGTGCGTGCCCGGTGCACGCTGTGTGGCAAAGCAAGCGAGGGCCCCCACGAAGCCTGGTTCCAGCGGAGGGGGAGATGTGCTTACACGGTTGAGTTAGCTAAGCCAGCAGAACCAGAGGGGACAGAGAGGGTGGCATAGGGAGGAGCGGCAGAGCTCCAGGGAGCAGCGAGGGTCTTGGCGGTGGATAAAAGTGTTGCCTCACAGGCACCGATATCTCTGTGTACCCTGGGGTTGACCTTGGCAGGCCTGCGCTCCCTGCCACCCCCATCTGCTTTAATAGAGATGTACTGGTTAGGATGGGGAGGAAGGTAACTTCTGCAGGTCTATCATTCAAAGTCTGTTTAGTACCAAACTAATGTGAAACACATACTTAAAAATAAAACGCTGATATTGTCTCAGGTAGTTTGACATTTACATCCACAAATTAAATATACACCCACTTATTGTGTGCGAGTTCAAAGAGACTTTATATTAGTTTTGATTAACCGTGATTCAGCTGCACCAATACAATGGAGTGCACTTCATACATATAAATAAACATGTAATTATACATATGAAGATGAATGAAACACAAATTTATGTGTTTATTTTATATGTACACTATCAATTGTTTTTTGTATGGACAATAAACCAATTAATGATATAGTAGGAGGAGTAAATGTATCTGTGACCTGTGTCCAATACAAACAATAACTAACATACACACTATATTGAATTTAATTATGATATATGAGACAATAAGCTGGTATGTGCACTGTAATATGAAGTCGTTATTTACACTTAAGATATAAATGAGTTAAAGACCTTTATCATGAACTATGAGGTTAAATTTACTGCCTACGTGGCAGATTTATGTATTTTTGTCGACGATTGAATCAGATTCTCATGATCGTTTTTTGGTTGTTTAGTCGCCGTCAATCAAATCTGATCAAACCACATTCTCACAGTTCTGATGAAGCAGATCAGAGGGTCTGAGGGTGAAACCCTGATTAAATCAAAACTGAATACTTACTCATAATATATATATTGGTCTGAATGTTATTTATGGCTTTCTGAAAACCTTTTTGTTGTTTTTATTGTGGAACTTGTCACTAAAATGTAATCATCCTTCAGTGTATGTCAACATATGCAAACAAACTAATTCATTATTGTGGAGTTTCTTGACACATCCACTCACTGTTCGCTGGCTAATACCTTGTGTGTCCCACCACCTGGTGTCTCAGCTGCTGGTGTCTTCTCAGTGGCGACAGGGTCCAGACTAACGTGAAGTGGCGTCCTTACAGATTTTATTTGCCTAAAATCAAATCTCCCCATTAGAGGTAAGCGTGGCGCACGACGCACATTGACTTTAGTAAATCTCACTCATGTCATTTTCATTTCCTCCTCTCGCCAGCTCCCTCATTGGCTCCTGTCAGCCTGTAAACGACGACTGAATGTGTCTCTCCACCTGCTCCTTCCATCGTCTGCGTGTTATCATCTCCCCAACACTCTCTCTCTCTCTCTCTCTCTCATTGCCTCCTTTCTCTCCCCTCTCCTGCGTCTCTCGTCACCTGTCCCCTCATCACCTGTCCTCTCCCTCCCTCGGTCTCTTTCCCTCCATTTTCTCTCCCCTTGTCCTTTTTTTTATTCTGCCTGAGCGGCATTTGGCGAGCGGGTAAATAAATCACTAAGCAGCTCTGGAGAAGATAACGAGGCAACGGGGGATAGTGTGCACTCTGCAGATGTGTGCAGATGCTTCGCCGGGGGCCACATGGAAGAGGACCATGCAACTTGATATATATATATATATACACACACCAGATACGTGCTATATACGCCCCTAGAAAAACACATGGACTCTAATCAGATGCTGTGAATAAACACAGTTTCCGTGCTGGAGGCGTAATATTTTGCTGGCCTGTCTTTGCTGTAGCCTGAGTAAGTATTCGGAGGGGCAGAGAAAGGGTGTGATACAAATTTGCCTTTTTCAGCCTTTCCCTTCGTGCTGTCTAAATTTACCACTCATCCAGAATCATTCATCGTCTCCCAACAGGGAGCCACGCGAGCCATGAGGGAAGGTTAAGAGACGGTGAAAATAAGCCCAGGGTGAAATTTCCCTCCTCGTGATTTTACATGCAGTGGATACAGAGGCAATCACCAACACGCAAAGGCCCAATTACACTTTCTGAAAAGGAGAAGAAAGAGACAAAATTGTGACATTAGGGTAATGAAGGGAAAACTTGGCTAATGAGAGAGAGAGAGAGAGACCCAGACGGAGACAGAGGGAGAGTTGACTTCAGTGGTGGTGTGGTGACAGACAAAGGAGCACAGTTCAAGAACGGTGACAGACTCAGAAGAGGACTTTTAACTTGCAATTAAATCCCTGCTTTGGAGGGGAAAAAAAGAAGATTATTCCAGCCCTGAGAGAAAGAAAACTAGCTTTTCATCATCCAGAGGGAGGGGGAAAAAAACAGTTAAGTGGAGGAGATGAGGAGCGAGGAGGGGGAGCAGAGAGATATCCTCTCACCAAACCACACTAATAAGCAACACAGAGAGCCGAGGAACACAGGGACAAATACGTCCATTGTCCAAACACTGACAAAATGTTGGGCAAGGAGAGGAAATAAAGGAGTGAGAAAATATTATCACAGCGCATTATACAACACGTAGTGTGCTGTGATTTCATTATACTTCTATAATTAATGTTGGTGTGGGTCTCCAAAATGAAAAGGATGTAATTATTGCAGAAAAATTGCCAGGGTGTGGGTTGTGCACGTGTGTGGCTCAGACATGCATGAGCGTGCATGTGTGTGTGTGTTTGTGTGCATGTGTGTGTGCTGCATGTAGAAGTTTATGACATTGAGGAGTTTTCCTGGTGCTGATTAGGCAGGTGAAGTGCTACAGTATATTAGGATTTGCTCGGCTAAATGCTTCATGGCATCGAGACAATGGCTTATTTATTAACACTTCTGCCAACCACTGGCAAAGCAAATGGAAGCTCAATTAAGGCGAATAAATTAGGATTAACGCAGAAATGCGGCACATTTTCATTTTAATTAAATGTGTTTATTATTTATTTCCACAGTGGTTGCAGGGGGGGGGGAATCAGACAGCTCAGTGCCTCCTTTAAGGATGACACAACCTGAAGGAGAGTGGCTCAGGTAGACGTCTGTGCAATCAAAGTGTGACACACGTTGTGCACTTTCACATTTTATGACAAGCTGATATGGTGGCCATTAGCTCTGATAGGAGTTCACAGAAAATCCTGGTCCCGCAGCCTGATTTTAAACACATTTACGATCCCTGCAATGCGACAGAGGGAGCCGAATCAACACGGCCCTTCCATTTCATTCTTTTAAAGTTACGCTTGGCGAGGTTTTATGAGCTCCTACACAAATCATATTAGATGAGTTGCCACCGAGTCATTTCTTTTATATTACTGCACCTCATCACATCCACGAGAAGGAGAGAAGGCAAGAAATACAGCAGGGGCCCCCACCACATGGAGCACCACGCCGCTAAATGACAGAGAGACGGCGGTGGGGTGACACACGTCGTGTCATCGATGTCACGGCGCCGCGTCCCGCTGTCTTGTACAGTATAATCTAACCAGCCTGGGTGTTAGACAGGCTTTTTATGCCGTGCCAATATGGATTCTTGGAACGGCGGAGCAATGACAAGACGGACTAAATCATGGACATGATGCAGGCAGATGCACAAACAGACAGACATTACTCCCCCTGCACACAGTTATATCCACTGAATTATGGATCTCTGCTGAACGGGCCCCATTATGTAGTTGTGGGTTTACTTGCACATGCATGGCAACTGTGTGTAAAATTTACTTTGTCACTGTACTTTACTTTCTACTACAAACAAAGTATCACGTTTCATGTTCACATATTGATCCACGTTGATCCAATTAGAGTAGAGCAACAATATTAGAGTCCACCTGACAAATACTATTCTTTTATTTAACAAAATATGCAGTGGGCGAAGTTAATGATGTACTACTACTTAAAAGTGAGTACTTACTTACTTTTACTCAAGTAAAAAGTTAATGTGGAACATTTTTGTCCATTTTTTTTGTCCATTTACTTCAGTAAAATGTTTGAGTACTTCCTCCATTACTGATTAAATCATTCTGAGATAATTTGCAGTGCAGCTTCAATTAAAGTTGACAGCGAAAAATCTTTTAAGTTATTCTACAACTTGGCAAACATTTTTGGAATTAATTAACAGCCCGAGAGAATGAAACAAGGGGCTTTTTTTTAATTACATCTACGACTTTGATTATGGGCGCGTGGATTTGGAAATAATAAACAGATTTTACAGAATAATCTAAACACACCAGAATTCTGAGAAAAGTCCATCTCTTTATAGGAGAGAAAGGATTCACTCTTTTATTACCACGTTTCAACATTTCCTTTCAACACCGATTTCCCCCCCAGCTACATATAAATATAGATACAAGTATAAAAACCAAAATGAGGAGATGATTAAGGGTGAGTGTGCTCAATGAGAATCGTAAAAATCCAATCCATGAAATAATGAAAGTAAAAAGTGAAGAAAAGGCTCGTAGGAGGAGGACGGATTCACCATGAAGGTAAATTAAAATATCTAATCAAACACAGCGATACATAAATAAAACAATACTAACGAAAGTGAAAATCAAAGCATCTGCTGAAAGGATATTCTCATATTTCTTGATGGTGCTGTAAGGAGACAGCCGAGACCCAGACTGTGTGTGTGTGTGACGTTGCCAGAAAGAAAGAACTTTTAGAGTCGGACCGACAGAAGGAGTCATCGCAAACTTCCGAGCCTGAAGAGACGAGTGACATTATACTGAAATGACCGGAAACCGAGACAATCACCCTCAGTGAAGAAAGTCTGTCGGCCACTTCAACATCCGTAACAGGTGTGGACCCCTCAGGTTGGCATAGTTTAGGTAAATTGTCTTTCTTTATTGTTTTTTCTTTCTTTTATGGGAGAAGTTCTTATAAATGTTAAATTTAAATCCTCATCGTGACTTTCACCGCAAGACCAGCAAATGTGTTTTTAAAACAAAGCGCTTGGAACTTGAAAACTCAAACTGCAGCCTGGTGGAGGTAGGCTGCTCATTGCGTAATTACACGAAGCCTAACCCTTTGTTGTGCATTAGTTCCCCCTCCACACATGAACCCAGTAGGAGTGAAGCTGTAGCCTCAGCAGCACTTTACTTTGAGTGGTATAAATACACCTATATGTCCATTGTCTTCTCGGATAGACACAAGAATGAATCAGCGCTCCATTAGACTTTCATGAGGGAGCACAGGGACAACCCACACCTTTTATTTCCTTCACGTTACTTCTCCGGTCACAAAGGTACGAGGGTGCTCGGCAAACAAGGATGTATGGCACATACCCACACAAATGCATTATCATAAAGAAGAGCACCTACACTTACTTATCATAGCAGAAGAGGAGCGTGCGGGGCCGAGCCAGACAAAGATGGACGCCCGATGGGTTTGTAAACACCTTGGATTTGGAGGCTGTTTGAATTGAGGCCGTTTGAGCGTTGGGCTAAATTAGGTTTTAATTCTGTGCAATGAGACTCGCATATTAAGTCAGGTTGAGGGAGGCCGGCGACGAAATTAACAAAATAATGAGATTTCAACAAAGAGAGAGAGAGAGAGAGAGAGAGAGAGAGAGAGAGAGAGAGAGAGAGAGGTCAAAAGAAGTGGATGGAAGGGACGGGTGAAGGAGGAAGCAGCGAGGAAGATGAAGAAAGCAGACAAGAAAGAAAGAAAGAATGAAAGAAAGAAAGAAAGAAAGAAAGAAGATAGATAGATAGATGGATGGATGGATAAATAGATGGATGGAGAGAAAGACGGCTAGATGGATGGATGGAAGGACAGATATCATCCATCCATCCATTTCTCTGTCCATCTATCCATCTGTCTGTCAGTCCAACCACCCTTTCTATCTATCCATCTATCAATCGATCCATCTGTCTGTCCATGTGCACATTTGTTTGTCTGTCCTTCTATCTTTCTCTCTGTCTGTCCATCAACTCTTGTCCATCCCTTTGTCTGTCAGTCCATACATGAATGGATGGCAGGTGAAGGAACAAACCAACAACCAGACAGAGAGACAGACAGACAGACAGGAAAGAAAGAAAGAAAGAAAGAAAGAAAGAAAGAAAGAAAGAAAGAAAGAAAAAGACATAGATCGATGGATAAATAGATGGATGGAAGGACAGATGGATGGACTGACGGACAGACGAATAGACGGACGGAAAAATGGATGGATGGATTGATGGATAGGCAGGTGAAGGGACAAACCAACAAATGGACAGACAGAGAGACAGACAGGAAAGAAAGGAAGAAAGAAAGAAGGAAAGAAAGATGTTACAGGAAAAGGGGGATGTGGGGAACGAGGAGGTAAAAGCCGTGAAAGAAAGGCAGGAAGGGAGCTGTAAACTGCATTTATAAACACGTCTCTATAGTAACCGACTGGTAATTTCACTGGCGGGAGCGCGGGGGCGGAGGACGGGGGGACAAACTGGGCCACCATTTACCAGCACCACTAGATTGAGGCTACTCATTACAGGAGAGAGACGGAGCAGGAGAACACGGCTGGACATAAAAATTTAAAAGAAATAAAAAGCGAGTTGGAGGTTGTTTATGAACAAGAGGTAAATCTCAGTCGCCTCTTCTGTAAACAGGAGCAGGAAGCAGGTCGTGATCCCCAGGGCTCTGTAATTCTCTGATTGGCCTGTTTAGTTTTCACCCTGCTGCGGGAGTGATTCCATGCCTTCCCATTTTTTTTTTTCCCCACCTCTGAGCGGCTTTCAGGGTGCTCCGAGCCGCGCTGTGTAAAATAACAAGCGCTTACAGCTCGCCGTCACTTCAGTAGGCAGGTGATAATGTTGGCAGAGTAAAGACAAAAAGAGGTGAGGGTGAACATGGAGCGTAGAGGTCATTTTTCCTGTATCAGTACGTGCTTCACATACGGTACAGAGCCGCAGCACTTTCCTCTTCCTATGTGCAATTACCCTTTAGCTGTGTGATTGCTATGTGATTACACTGTGTGTGTGTGTGTGTGTGTGTGTGTGTGTGTGTGTGTGTGCAAATGTACAAGTGTGTCTTTCGCTGTTGTTCTTTCATCGCCGTGGCTCTGATAGCTGAGCCGTGATGTTTTCTAATGTACTGTAACAAACAGCCATTCTCTATTAATGTACGACTCTTTTCTCCTCCCCTGTGGCTTTGTCTTTGTCTCCCTGCAACACATATGCACATACACACACCACACATACACACACAAACACACACAAACACACACAAACACAGCTCATGTCAGAAAGCATGAAGGCATGGGTGGGAAGGCTCACTTCCAGGAGTGAGTGTCAATAATGTGTCTGTATGAAATCTACCCGCAGAACCACTGACATGCATTCAGCAGGGCATTGCATCTGGAGGGTGTGATATACTGTTTCATCAAGTTGTCATCCAAGACACTCAGACAGCCAGACATTTCTTTTTTTAATCTGCATTCAAATTTATGGCAGTTTCCATTAACCGGGAGAATTTGAGCCGAGGGATGAGACGCTGCTCCTTTATTTTCAATCTCTCTTCGCAAAAACTGGAGTGAAGACAATCTGGGTAAAGCCCTGCCCCTCGCTGCCCCTTCCCTCCCTCCACCTCCTCCCCCTCTTCCCTTGCTCCCTCTGTCTTTCCTGACAGGACTGCAGATAAGACAGCGCCGAACAACAATAAGACCACGGTCTTGAGGAGACCACGGTGTAACCAGGGACCAAAGGGGGAGCCCTCCCGGGGAATAACCGGGGGAGCAGATAAATAACGGAGCCTGCTTGACTCCTCGGACACCAAGCAGGCTGGAGAATTAATCACGAGCCGCAGCGGCCGCTCCTCGATTCCTGCAGACCGGCTGAGGCCTGCATGCAGGAGCTGCTCCTCCGTGGCCGTGACCCTCGACCCGCACCACATTCATGCGCAGACACACATTGTCAACAGCGGGGACGGAGATGAATGCACGCAAGCTGCACAAACACATGCGTGCACAGTGGTAACAGTAGGCCCAACAGCATTAGTCTCGCCGCATGACTGTCCTTGTGAATGATGGCAGCGGTATACGGCCTCAGGTGAGAGTTATCTCGCCACTTTACAAACTCCGCGGTGCTGTAATGTGACACCAGCATGGCTAATAACATGCAATTCCCCCTCCTTCTTCACAGTTCCACGTGTCCCTCACTCTCACTTTCCCACTTTGGCTCGCTCCCACACTCGTTTAATTGCTCCCCTCCCTTCCTTCCTTTCGCCGTTCTCGTTCTCTTTCTGCTCCCTGTGTTTTGTTCTCTTTTCTCCCCCACTTCTGTGATTTCTGTATACAGTACAGTAAATATATTCCGCAGGGAACCCTGGAGGCAACATGCAGAGAAACGAATGCCAAGACTGTATCACACGAGACGCGTATAGATATACAGTACTTAAGTTGTGCAGTGTTCAGCGCACATGCTGCTGTAGAGGACGTATGGGAATTGTGCCTGCAACAAAGCATCTGCACTGTAAATGCCAGTGTAAAAAATATACATTATGCAGAAAGAAGAGAAGAGAGGTAAAAACAAGGGAAATGGAATGTCCTGAGCAGGAAACACTGTGTTCAATCAGAGGAGTGTGGGGTGCAATGCCAGTGCATAATTAATGCAGTCTCACAAGGCTGATCAACCAAATAAATGACTGGTTTGTGTTAAGGTCACCAACTTTATTCATTATTTATCCTCACATACATTTCCAATAATTCAGTGAGTAATAGCAGTGTTTCCTCTCCGTATCTGGACTGCCTGTTGAGAATCGGATTATGCAAAGCAAATTCATAACACGTTACCAGCAGGAACCAATAAAGCAGTGGAGCTGAAAACAGGAAGGAAGAGGAGGCGAACGGCCGACTCGTGAACCCGAAACTAGAAATCGTTGCAGCCGACAGGGAAAGCTTGTCCTTTCTATCATCGATAACGAAACACGAGGAGGAGAGAAATAACAGATGTAGGCCCCTCGGAGCTGAACCCAGTCAATTCTGGGCCCCGTTCATCTGGCTCCTGCACACAGGCCCAGCTGCCAGGATTTGCCTGTCTGTCCAGGGAGGGCCCTGCACTACCACCGGTGCATTTGGGCTAATCCAGCTAATCCTGCCTCTCCCCACGGACTCCTCATGTCTCCTGGCTCCCCTCCTTTGATTCAAAGTCGCAGGAGGAGAAAAAAAAAAAAAAACCTCCTGTCTTGTCCACGTTTCTCTTTTGCACTTCCTCTCCACACACAGGTCCAGTGGGAGAAGCAGGAGGAAACTTGGCAGTGCAGCTTCTCTCTCTCTCACACACACACACACACACTTCCAAAACTACCCTGCTCCCTAATCCAGCTGGAGATGCAGGTTCTTCCAAGGTGGAATATTGGACTGTGCCTGTTGCCAATCTCCGTCCTGCAGGGAGCAACCATGTGTGATGAGTAATGAAGACCGAACAGAGAGGAGGTTCCCTGCTCCAGCGCTGCACAGTTATTGATAAACACAATAAACTGAGACAATGGCACTACAGCGGTGTTACCACTATACTCTCATGTGCAGCCCACGTATTCACAGCCTGGGATCTTTTTTTTTTTCTCTGCAAAATAGAAAAGAAAAACTGTCCTTGAGGACTAAACACAGGGGCAAGTGATTACTGGAGACACACAGATATGTTTCGTATAAACCAACACCACAGAAATGTCATGTCCGCCATGGGAGTAATTGCCTGTTTGTGTTACCTCACCTATTTTATTTGTCTAGATCAATGCTTACAAATATAGATGAGGCGAGCTCGCATTCGCCGTCCATTCTGACAGATGAATTTAATGAGGAGAACTCTGTCATCATTCAAGGATCAAAGTGCAAAATCTAATTTTGTTCACACTATGAAAACTGTAAATCCAATCAATAGCATTTTGTCTCCCGCGGTATTGTGCTGTTTTTTTTGTTTTTTTTATGTTTGCATACATTACCGTCAATCAGCGAACTTTAAGAGCCTCGATGTGTATTTGTGGATGCTTTTAAATGTGTCTGTCAGCGCAAATTAAATATATTTGCCGGCTTACGTCGGGTTTGTATGTGTGGGCTTGTGAGGGACAGTGCGTGGAACCGTGGGTGTTCTGCATGAGATGTCATTCAAATAGCTCGCTGTAAAGTGCTGCGAGTGCTGCGCGGCTGCGATAAGCGTTAAAGATCTGATTTCACTTCTCAGTGTGCCTGCCGCTCCGGCTAATTTTCATAATTAATTAAAAAGCCGGTAAACATTACATCACGCTGCTGATAAGGTTCCCTGTTGTTCTCCTTTCTTCCCATTAACCGTGAATTATCAGTGTGCAATGCATTTCCCCCTCTTTATCTCACTATTGAACTTCAATAGAGTGATAGTTTGGACTCTAAACCACGGTGAACTCCCAGCGTGGCCCCTGTCAACCTGTCAATCCCTGTGACGAGACTGAAGTCGCCACCAAAGACTTGAGAATATGTCTTATATAGACGGTAAATATATGCTCAACAATTATACAGATAAGTCAACTTGTTTTCCATCAGGATTAATATTCCTTCAAAAAAAAATTTACTTTTAAAAGCTTGTAATTGGTTCAAATTCTTCATTACAAAGTCTAAAATGATAAAAGACCTTTGGAAGATATTTTCATGAGTTGTGTTATGTTCAAACCCAGAGAGATCCCCAATTTTATTCAAGATAACAGGAAGATATCAGGGTCACGTCCGCTTTACCTGTGGGTTTGCCCTTCTCAGCTATAACGTCCGGAATCGAACGACGTAGGAAAAACACACAGTTAACCAGACTGTGGTCACTCATTGACACGTGATGTAGACATTAGCTCAACAAACAATCGTCCACGCGTTACCTTTTCATTTGATACTTGTTTTATTGCTCCCGCACAGCCAGCGTGCATCAGGACATCAGACACAATCCATCATGTGTCGCACTCATCCATCAAACAGTTCAGTAAGCAAGGTCCACCGTGTCTGTTTTTAACCTCTGATCCACAGACGCCATGAACACGGTCAAAATCATCCAAAACCTGGCTAGTGTCGCCCAGTGGATAAACTTCATACAGCCACAGTAAATAAAAGACAACGGTATAGATAAAAAGGTGGATAAACAAATGCATAAATTGCTCTTATAACGATTATTCTTGAATAATGATAATAAAAAGGTGGATTTTCATTGGTAACGCTGTGGTGAACAACTCCCATGATCCTACGCTGCTTCACAACACCATCATAAGAGGTATTTTAGTGTTGTTTTGATTTAGAGACCCCTAGCGGCTCAAGTTACATATTGTATAATTCAATTTTAATCTTCCCCCGAGAAATATTTTCAGAAATTGTGTTATTCTTGGTTTCCTTCGCATCTCTTCATTGACGAGCGGGAGGAGGAGACCCCCCCACCCCTCTACATCCTGCCAGACACAGATGGACCGAAAAGAAGAGGAGGAGGATTTTATGTTTTTTATCTTAATTACCTTTTTTATCCAAGTTACTCCCACTGCGATCCAGAGTCTCCTTTACAACCCAAGTCAGCAGCCTCACATCGAGCCACTAAGAGACCAACAATAAAACAAATAAAATAAACTATTTATAATAAGTGACATGCAATCTAAGCAAAAGGAAGTGGGGGCAGGAAAGGCAGGGGGAAGAGGGATGTGAGGGAGGTTTCAAAATGATGTGCTAGCAGCTGCCTGCTGTGAACAAGCCCCCTCAGCATCCAGGTCCTCATTGGTTAGGATGACTTAGAGTGGCGCCACGGGCCCTTCACTCCACTCCACCACCATCTTCCATCTCCGTCTTCTCCCTATTAATCTTTCACTCGTATTTCTTCTCTTTCTTCCCCTTCCTCCCACTTCTCTCTCTCTCGCTCTTCTTTTTTTCCCCTGTGCTGTTCTCCTTAGCTTCCTCTTTCGGAGTCTTTTCTCCTCGCACAACACTCTTCTTCCCTCTCCTCCTCAGCCAAGCATCCTCTTCACATCTTCCCTTCCCTTCCCTTCTCTCCTCGCGTCTGCGTCTCTCTCGTTCCGTGTACATCAGTAGGCTGGATATTAATCTAGCACCAATATACTAATATGTACACACATGTATAATCACATATATCGCTTGTCCCTCTCCCTGTACAGTAGATCTGTGGATGCCTCTCCTTGTCTGAAGCTCCCACGCTCTGCTCTAGCTGTCAGCATCACCCACCCGTAGCAGCTGCAGTGTTTGCTTTGGGCTCTCTGTGAATAATCAAGGTCTCCTGTCGTTCGTCTGTCTCCTCGCCGCCCTGTGTGTGGAGTGTCGCCGTCAGGATTACGGCCTCGTAATGAAGAGCAGAGGGAGAGCCACCGACCCCGACGTGGGGTTAGAACACTACTCCAACGGATTAACGCAGCACATAAGTGTTTGGTTGCACCGCAGTGCGTGATGTGCCAAACTCATTCCCAGGGAAATGTTCTCTGCGGGTTTCGGCGAAGTGAGCAATGAACACAGCGGGCCTGAGTAAGATTGGCACATCAGGAAAGCACATGAAAGTCTGAATGATTAGGTTGATGTGGGCTCTTGTTTTAATGCAAAAAAAAAAAGAAGGCTTTACAGCATCAAGAAATCCTGCGTCACCTAATTGTTTATAGGCCATATGCTCGCAATACTATTTCATCCATTAGTGGGAATCCCTACAGAGAAACCGGCTGGGGAAATAAAATCTGCTAATTCCCCCAAGATGTCCCTCACACGTACCTAAAGGAGACAAAGAAGATGGCACGGCGCGTCGGAAAAAAAACCCTCCTGAGCCCCGGAAGTCAGGTGTAACCCCAATAAATAAGGAGCCACACGGCGCGGAGTAACTGTCCACTTTAATTGCACATTTTCCCACAGTAATTGACGGAATAATTAAGACTCAGAGGAGTCACCGAAACCATCTGTGCAGGTAAAGAGAGGAGGTCCAAGAGGGGCGACAGAGAAGAGGAGCCAACGAGAAACATGAAGAGAGGCAGTGTGCTCGAGGGAAAAGACAGAGGGCAGGACTGGGGGGGAGGGAGGGGGAGAGGGAGAGGGGGGGGGAGAGAGAGAGAGAGAGAGTCAGAGAGAGAGAGAGAGAGAGAGAGAGAGAGAGAGAGAGAGAGTGCAAATGCGAGCGGTGGAGAAGAGGGGGATGAAGGGAAAGAGCAGTGGAAGATGAACTCATTAGTTTCAGAGTTATTCGTCATGGAGATGCTGCTCTGCCAAATCCAACTTCTGCCAAACAGATTTACCCGAGATACTAAAAGCTGGGGAAACTTTCACTGTAGGTGTGTGTGTGTGTGTCATCGCATCAGTGTGTGTGTATTCTTCCAGGAAATAAGTTCAAATACTTTGTTTCTGTACTTAATTAGATTTTTCACAAAGCAGTACTATTACTTGAGTATTTACTTTTTACTTAAACTACCTATATCTGTACTTTCTACTCCTTATATTTTGAAAACAGGCTCATTACTTTCATTTTAATGCATAACTCATGAGGCTTAAGTATCTGTACTTCTACTTGAGTACTTTTGCCACCTCTGCACTCACTTAAGTACATAACAAGTGTGTGTGTGTGCATGTGTATCTTTGTTTACTTACTGTACATGCATGTGTATGTTTCAGGTACAGTTACTTATCGGTGCATCAGTGTGATCGTTCACTTTAGAGGACAAACACTGGGACACAGCCGACAGCGAGGGAACACCAACAAGAGATATGAAGAGAATAAAGACGGGGGGTAAAGACACCGGCATTACTCTTCACATGCCTCCTCTTCTGTGCAAACATTTATTCTTTGTCTAACATAGATACACACGGACCATCTGGATGCTTGCGTGCTGCAGCTACTGGCTACAAACGTGACCGTGTTCTCTTTGTGCGTGTTAGTATCACAGACTGTTGTCAGGCAGCTGATCATGTCGCAGCAGACGTGACTAACACGGTGACTGGCCGACGAGAAAAG
This sequence comes from Hippoglossus stenolepis, assembly GCF_022539355.2. Lineage (NCBI taxonomy): Eukaryota > Metazoa > Chordata > Actinopteri > Pleuronectiformes > Pleuronectidae > Hippoglossus > Hippoglossus stenolepis. The sequence goes on from NC_061499.1 coordinate 7,262,035, forward strand.
ATGAAATACAGTAGATGAGCTCTGCCACGCGGCCGTGTTTGTTCTCTGTTGTTTTTCTCCTCTGTAGGGCCGACACCTCTGTGCATCTGTGGCTGCCTTCATACCGTCGGTGTCTGAGATTGACAAGTTGTCCACTAATGAGTGAGTTTCAATAGGTGGTGCAAAACAGAACTGACTGAAATGAGAGAGAGAGAGAGCAGGGAAACAAACTTAGTTCCATCAGCCAATGAATAATACCTCAGCTGTATTTAGTCCTATTTTCAGACAGGAACTCTACGGGTTGGAAGCTTCCACAACAGGTAGAGCAGCAGGAGGCAGGACACGAAATATAAATTCTGCTGTGGAAAACACAGGTTTTTGATTACAGCCCAAATCGCCCAAAGTGCTCAAAATCGTCGGCGTCCTCCACATGTATCGCTCCTCATTTTCCTCCTGAAATATTTGTATTCTTCCACTTTTGTGTCCATAGAAACGTGATCAAAACAGCCCCTCGCTCACGGTGAGTTTTCCTGCTGTATTCTAACACGGGCTTGACAGGAAACGTTTCTGGAAAATTACTGGAGCAAATGACTTTCGTTTCCAAAGTCCCTTTGGAAGGTTTTAGTCAAATTGTCCGGATTTCAGTGCATTTCTGATATCGTACAAACAAAAGATGGTGAATTCAATATTTACACCTCATCTGAGGAGCCAAACATGAAGTAATTTACGTGTGTAGAACCCACAAACCAGGCGGCGACAAATATGGAGGAACAACAAATCTGTGTGTAAAGTGAGAATGTCACTCTCTTATCTCCACGCTACCTGAATGTGAGACTACTGACTGTCTCGTTCAGATCCGACACACTTTGCAAGCATCAAGTCTTCAATCCCATTTGATCGTAAATACCTGGAAACTTCAGGTAGGATGAAGTTGTCACTCATCGTGTCACCGCGAAAACAGGCTTTGAACTGAGTTTAGCACAGAATCAGAGTGACAACTTCATTTAGCCGTGGTGTCAATGTACTGTTTACAGGCAGGAGATTGAGATATTTAAAAAAGAGAATTTTCAATTTGTATTGTTTTGCTTGCTGAGTCTGATACGAATCCTAATCAATGTTATTAAAGTTACATTCATCCAGCTTTTCATGGGACACAGTAAAAAAGGCTCATCCAATTTGTGCCACTTTTTGCATAATCCAAATGGTTCTGTTGTAAAATAATCAATTTTTTGGCACAGAAATCGAATCATCGTGAGTATTATTCGGATCCAGAGCTCATAATCTTCATTTCACTTTTATGAGACTCTATTGTGCTGTGTCCTCTCTCTCTCTCCCTGTTTCTCTGCCTCCTGATTTCTCTCTTACAGCGATCCTGTTCGCCGGGTCTGGGAAAAGACGACATTAACCCATAATAAAGGCAGGAAGAGGGAATCAACAGGGGAGGAAACACATTCTAAAAGGATGGGTGGGGAGGTAGTCAACAGGCCTCAGCTCCCACAACATCAAGGACGTCCCAGGAGGAAAAGAAGAGGAAGGGAGCCAGGTCCACGGGGGCCTGCACGGAGGGCCAGAATACATTACTGTCATCGTCGGTGCAGTTCCCCAGACTCACAGAGCTAGAAAATAGCATTGAGAGCGAGGGGAGCGCAGAACACAACCCATTCTATAGAAGTACAAAGTGCTGTTGCTGTCAGCGCGGCTGTGAACGATGAACGGGATGAGCGTCGCAGGCGTATTCATGTGTGAATGTGAGCGTGTACGATACAATAACAGCCGCGTTCACACTGATGAATTAATGGTTTAATATTTTAATAGCTCTCATTTACGAGTGGCTGCCTCATTTCTACAGCATGAAAAATGCAAGTGGAGAATCTGATGAGCAGCGGTTTGACAGAGACACACAGATGAACTCTCTTCTGCTCACAAGAGTTTATCATGACCACGGACCCCCACATACACAGCACATACAACTTTAAAATTACATGTTAATAACAGGGCAGGAAGCGTCAGATAAAATCTTAACGCAGTGGATACCTTAAAACATCACGTGGCCTTCATACTAGTTTGTAACCATGCAACATTTTCAAAAGGTACATCTACGCCAATATTTTAAAAGCAAAAATACTAAACCCATTTCATTATTGGCTCCCGGGCCCTCGGCTTGTGTCCACTTCGCCCATGCAGTAATCCGTCATTGGACCCTTGAGCAGAATGTAGAATCCATACAAGCCTTGGTGGTGCTTAGAGGAATAGTTAAACATTTGGGATTAGATAATAGCATTTTCATATCTGTGTGTTAAATATCAGGATTAATGGTTAGAAGGAATATTTACTGAGGCTGCATCCACACCACATGGTTTTAGTTTTAAAACTCATCACTGTTGCTATGTTCATGTCTTCCATTAAAACTCAGAAGTTTGGAAATGCTGCTGGTCCTGATTTTCTTTTAAAACTACGGGGCTGAGATGTTTGGGAACGATGACTCAGTCACCGGTGTTTGCTTCTTCTGATTGGTTCTTATCATGGTCATGTTTATATGTCTTTTACAGGTGTGTTGGTGCGGATGAGGATTATTACTGATACATATTTTTGTTTAGAATATAGGACAAGATGTTGAATATCCCTTTTTGTACGTTTGAAGGTCTTCTACACAATAAACGGAGAGTATAATTTCAAAATGAAAGAGTTTTAGCCTTGAAGTCTCTGTTGGTTGCTTGGCAAACACAGGGCAACAACAACATGTTGGTTTTACACTTAGGTTAAATCAATTAAAATAAAACAAGATGATAATTTTATCAATAATTAAGAGTTTAAGGGGGAGCAGCGGGACCAGTGATTTTTATTCCACATCTTCCAAATCCTTGTCACGAAGAACCGACACTATCCAAAATGAGCTTTGAGTGTCACATAAGTATTAATTTGAGAGGGAATAACGGAAATCTACAAGTTGTGACTCCGCAGTATAAATGTCCTTCGTGCCGACTTGACTTTAACGCACTGATGAAAGTGACACTTTGATGGAGAATATATTCTTACAATTGTTATTCCTCTCAGCAGGTATTTCAAGATAGCACACATATATATAATTACATTACAAACTCATTTTAAAGCTGAAAAGATGAAAGAGACGGAGCTGCGTCAACGTTCACGTCCTTGTGCAGCGATCGCTAACACGCGTAAAATGAATATAAAACTTGAGATGAATAGGATCAGTGTCTTGATGCTGCTCTTTTCAAACATTAGCTCTATCCGACAGTCCCTGCCCTCTTCAGGTTATTAAATTGCCCATTAAGGGCATCCATCTCTTTTGATAATTACGAGCTGCCGGGGAAGATCTTCCTTTTATCCAACAATTACGTGTCTCGGAGACAGTTGAAGTGTAAAACTGTGTTTTCTCGTGCATATGCCTGATTCTATCTGGCCCAGTTTCCCTCTGCCGGCTCGTCCAAGATCTAAAAAGCTACGGCGACAGAGACCAGGAGCTGCAACGTCTTTTTTAAGCAACTCTCAGTATGTGTATTGAAGGAAGGAGCAAGTAAAGAGGGATAAAGTAAAGGAGGAGTGAACAAGAATAAAAGGAGTTTGTCGATACAGAGACACAAAAACTAAGTGTCTCCATGAAAGATGGAGGGAGCGGAGGGAGGGAGGGGAGAGCCGGTCGTGCGACACACTGGGAGCAGGGAGCAGTGACTGTGAAACTGCTTAAATAAACACTGCGAAGGAGCAGGAGGTGGAGGAAGTGAGGGATTGGGCCCCCGAAGGAGAAAAGAGCAAAAGAATAAAGGGGAAGAGAGTGGACCCTGGCTATTTTTTTTAACATAAGCCAGAAGATTCAGAGAGGCATAAGGAGATAGACACTAAAGGTTAAAAAAAAAGTGAGGCAGATGTGTCAGAAAAAGCAAAAACAGATGAAATTCCTGATTATCAACCAGACTGTGGAATTGGACTCAGAGGTGGAGCGATTTTAAAAGATGGAGGCAATGGAGGTGAAATGCGGTTAGTATGAAAGGTGGCAAAATAGAGGGGGAAGATTGCGAGTGACTGAGGGGAGTGAATCGATGGAAACAGAAGCGATGACTGCCGGAGGGGAAAAAATGCCTCAGGGAGCGCTTCAGCCCTAACTCACATAATGCTCCTGTGACAGAAAAACCTTTTACCTTCAATCCCCGACATTTCCATATTCACTCCAGCCGACGTCGGCCCGGGCGGCTACGTGAGGAGCCGGTGTCATGGCTCCGCTGGGATTACACAACCTATTAAAACCAACTGACATTTACAAAAACAAATGGTAGTTTAACAGAGAGCGCTGTAGTTAAGATGTGAGCTTTTTATCCAGCAGCTCGTCTCTTTCTAACATCGAGTGAGTCTCTTTATGCCGAACGGCTTTTCAGCGCAGAGATAATTGGCTTCTGCACTGGCATCTGTAGATACATGGTCATATATTCTGTGGATTATTAATGTAGGTTTTATAATATTACAGATGATTTGAAGTATGTTGTTCTACCTCATGCAACTTTCAGTGGATTTTCTTTTTCCAAATCCCAGAGAGAAGTTGCAGATGCAGGGTGACACATTTCATCATTTCCAATTAACTGTGGTGCGATCTTCATGTTGCTCGTACAATTAAACTAAATATTACAAAAATATTCTGAACAATGGCCTATTTTGAATCACATTTCATATTAATCATATGAATGTGGATCACCATTTTTGGTAACTAGCCCACATTAAGATACTTTCCTGCCAGTTAGCTGAATGATAGAATGGAAACGTTCGAGTGAGTAACTCTGGAGATTCTCCGGAGTTCTTCCTGCCAGCTCCCCTGGTAACATGTCCAGAGAGTGAGCTCATGTCAGAATGTGGCAGGATAACGTCCAGAGGATTCACACTAAGCGAGTGGGTGTGTTGATGATTCCAACACACAGCAAACGCAAAACTAAACATCTATATCTCAGGATGAAGATGTCCACGAGAATTGATTATACTCAACCCAGATGCCGCCCCTCGCCTTAATGTTCGGGACGTTTTCCTTTTATTGTGAATGCATCTGATCTATAACGTTGTTCATATGTGAAAGGAAAAGTCCGGAGAGAGTCCAGATGCAATTGTCTAGACATCTTCTGGCTTCCGTGTCTGAATCTGGCCACGTTGTGATTGACGCTGGTGCCAGGAGGAGATTATCATAAGAAAAACTAATCTTACTCCTTCCAAAGTTAAAAAATACGCAACAATAAATTTAAAAGCTCACTAATCAAATATCGCAACTTCTTTGTTTAGTCTATACACGTATTTAAAAAAATTAAAAAAAAGAACAAAAACTGCCAGGAGCAGAAACTTTTAAACGTCTTGTTATAATCATGAGGCTGCCAGGCAACTGGCGGCGAAGTGCTGGGAGGGAGCGATAAACTGTTCTTTGTCGAGAAATAGTCACAGTGCATGACTGCCTGTAACATCACAGACTGTTTTTATTATTCTGTTGTGTTCTGATTAAACTCAGGAGATATAACAAGTTAATTAGTGAGCCTCAGAGATGTCGATGGGTGGATTCTGTTGAACTTCGGTTTCCCCCCCCCCGCTCCACGTCTGAATGCTAATCTGAGCTAATCTCTGTCGCCTCGCTTTGGCTTCAAACTTAATATACACATCAACAGTAGCATCGGTGTCATCGAAACTCACAGAGTACACAAATAAACATAATTTCCAAAATGTCAAACTATGCCTTTCATTTGTATTTGCACTTGTGGGAAGAGAAGAGCTTTTCCTTTTTTGAGTATTGTTGCCACCATTTAAAGGAAAAGGCCTTTTTCATTGTTATAATGGGAAATATTTCCATTTTACAGTAGGTCTGTTTTATTTTACTAAGTTACGCCGTACATTTTAACACAGCTTTATTATTATAGTAAAATTTCATCCCAACAGGTGAGAACGGCTCATTTGATAAAAATGTAAGTAGAAAAATGTATAACAATAGTCGAATAAAGAGCTAATACAGAAACTTGATTAATTGATAGTTTGTGCAAACCTTAATTATAATTATTCTCACATCTCTTAATTACTAATTCTGTTCTTATGTTTTCCGCCCACACAAGCCTGTACTGCAGAGCTAAAACACACTGCGTCTTTTACAACCATAATTCGAGGCACAAATGGGAGATGTTTTTTTAACATTGTCAGAATTTGAAATGCTATTATTCATCGAGATGCCTGTATACACACACATTTATTTCACACTACATTGTTGCACCTGGTGCACTTACCCCAACACGTCAACAACAAAACATATGGGTGTTGATGCATTTTTTTGTGTTGACAGGATGAATGAGAGAATTGAACGTACATTCATAATGCATGCGCCTTCTGTGGGGTTTTCGTTATGTATGAAGTACCCATGTGTGCACGGGCGCCGCCGCTCCGGCTCCTGTCTGTTGTCTCCGGACCAAAGGTCGGCAACTCAACTGTCACATTTGGTCCGTCACAGGATCTGCTCTGTCTTACAACAATGGTGTGAGGTTCAGGCTCCGCTGACGACACACTCGACCTTCCAGCGTGGGCGGCATGCGAGCCGGGAGAAGAGTGACAGGGCCGGGCTGAGAAAGGGCTGCCAACACAGGGGTCACGGAGCCAAAGGGCCATGAAGGGAGTCGCAGGGATGGAGCGAACACAGGCAGGGTGATGGAGGATAACCTGAGGAGAGGACAACTTCTCCGGGTAGCATTTGCGTCTCTCTCATGCTCTCATGCTCTGACTCACACTCTCCTCCACACCTGGGTCTACTTTTCTCTGCTTCCACTCCCTTTGTTTTCTTACTTCCACTTCCTCTCTCTCTTTCTCTCTCTCTCTCTCTCTCTGCTGCTCGCTCTATTGCTCTGTTGGCTTCAGGCAAGGCTGTCCGTTCCCCTCTCTCACTCTGTGATGGAGGGATGGGCTGTGGAGTGAAGGGGCGATGGAGCGATGGAGGCCTTCAACACGGAGGGGAAGACACTCCCTTTCTTCGTGTGCCATCTATTGTTGACCCTTAACATCCACCCAATTAATAATTTATTGTCTGTCAACCTTCGGAGCATCACAGCTGGTGTGCTTGTTTACATTAAAGAGTGAGTTCACCCAAATTAAAAGCAGACATATTGTCTTTCTCACCTCTGGTAGTGTTGAGCCATGGAGACAAATATTGGTTTTATCTGCCTGGGTTTGAGATTTTGAGCCTTTGTGGAGGTTCATAAAACAGAAACCATCTCTGAGAAAACATTGTTTATTTTGACTTTTTATTTCTGTCCATGTTACATCCACTAACATGGAGGAGGCAGGGTTTAGTACGTATACTGCAGGTGGCGACTGAGACGCTACGGCTTCACTTCCAGGAAGCTGTCATGTCGTCCATCTGCATGTTCAGTCTATACAATTAAACTGCAGAAGTACTTTCTAAACAAACTAAGTTTTAAAGAATGTGGTTAATTTAAATGAAATAAAGACAGTATATGTCTTCCCTGACCAATATGATTTTTCATTAGTGAGTTTAACCATTTAAACATTTTATTATCCGTTGGTTGCTCGGACAGGATGCTGTATTTAAAGAGTAAATATTAAAGGGGACAAAAATATTGTCAGGGAATATATTACTGTTACATTCAGTGCCGACGTTTTATTACTTCCAAAATATTAAATGAACATTATTTCCACATTATGTAAATGAAGAAATTCTAATCAATGCCTCATTGTGTCACTGGAAAAAGTAAGAGGCGGAGATGAATGTTTTCTGCATGACAAGATACTTAAGGGGTTAATGAGGGAAATAGATGATTGTACTTTGGGTGAAGTGAGAACTTATACATGCTGAGCCATTTTATAAATAAATATTATCGGAAAGCTGCAGGTGCATGTTTACCACTGTGCTGTTTGCATCTGCGTAATTCAAACATTGCCTCTGCAGTGTGTAGCACGCTTCGTTATCTCCTCACACACATTAATGAGCCAGGTCTGCAGGATTGGACCAATTAGTCTCAGTAATCTGGTCAATTTAGCCATTCGGCTTTCTCCTCAGGGTTTTCAGCTCCTGGAAATCAGGCTAACGGTCTCCCATTCGATGGGAGCATTGAATGGGGCGGGAGGAGGAGGGGGAGGTAGGTGGTGGTGGGCGGAGGGAGAAGTGGGGGGGGAGCTATCGGCCGTTCGATATCATAATGGTGCATTACAGCTCGGAAAGCTCCCCATGCGGCGCAGCCAGCTACACCGGAGGTCAGACAGAGTATCATTTAGCTGTGATAGAAGCATCTGTGCTTCGAGCGGCGGACCTCTCTCTCGCTCTCTCTCCCACAGGCATTATCGTTTAATTGCAGGTATAGCGGATACACAGGGTGAGCAGAGGTTATCCGTAATGCGGAGCAGCGTGGTTATAGCCGTGTATCACCATCGCTCTTCCCCCCCATCAGACATAGCCAAGTGTCGGCGTATCGATTCTCAGGCCTCATTTACATCCAATGGCAAGCGCGATTATCAACGCTTTAATGAAGATTTTTTTAAATCCGAGTGTGGATCTCCTTCGACCTCTGCATCACGATATGTGGTCCTTGTGTACCTCCTCCGCGACCCTTGTTCCACTCCGTCTCATTATGTGGTGACATCTGTGCAGCGAGTATAACTTCAATCGAGCATAATTAGCTCCTACCTATAATTAAGGCACGTCTCATGGCTCCTCGCTATCTGATTGTTTCACTGTGGTGTGCGGTATTAACTTTGCAAGGGGAGAAAAAAAAACTCCCCGGCTCCTGTCTCCTCAGTACGGCGCTCACCTGGACTTAAATGCTTCATGTGTATGTTTTGACTATACTTTATTAAACAGTTTATGCTAATTTACTCTTTCTTCCCCTGTGCACGAAAGGAGAAACAGAGCGTGGAAGCTTAATTTGCAATATTTCTTGCCTGAGTAAAGGTATAAAAGTAGACATAATACACCGATATTAAGAATAAGATTAAAGTCGCTTTTGCAATCGTTTTCCTCAGTGATTGCTCCAACACGTCATCTTTCACTCTGTTGCTTTTAGATGTGCATAAATGACTCTCTTCATCAAAGTATGCTCCGGCAAGGGGAGCAGTTAATTGAGATACACAGTGTTTGTCTTGGTCTGAATACACTAACATCATATCGATCGAGAGGCCTTGTTTATGTCACATTTGACTGAGCATTATCAATTCGGTCCTGGCACTTTGATTGATCACCAATATGCTGTCACGGGTATTGATTGGGGCTATGGTTAGAATAATGCCACCATCCTAAATGGAGTGGTTGAAGGGGAACGTGCTGAGCTGGCCTGATTTGTCTCAAGAGGGTTCCTTCTCTGGCTAGACTCCTTATTTTAGAACGTCTCTGCACACGTCTCTTCCTCTGCACTGCAAATTCTCTCCAGTAAACTTGACTTTTTTTTTTTTTCTTCACGTCTCCCTCTTGGCCTCGGCCTCTCCCTTTCTTACACAAATACACACTCCCTCTTCTGTGTCTTTGCTCATTATCCCTCCTTCACCCAACTTCTTGACTTGTCATTTTTTTCTCCAAAGCCTCTCCCAGATCTCCTCTGTGCATCTGTGAATTGTGTCTCTCTGTTGCTGTGCCCCTGTATAGCCAGACTCTTCACTCCATCCATCTCTGTCTCTCTCAAGCCTCTCCCCACTCCCCTCATCCATCTCTCCTGCTCCCTTATTCATATCCTCTGAGCTTTCTCTCCTCTCCTCTTTGTTACGGGATCACGGCAACCAAGTTTCTCCTTGACCCTGTGCAGCAAAAACACACACACATTGCCCTGAAACACGGCAATACATTAGTGTACATTTTTAGAAAGTTATGTATTTTGTTATGGCTCTGCACGTGTGACAGTATGCCAACGACATCTATATGTATATCTACAATCTGTACTTCACGGATAAAAATATTTAGACAATCAGACATTACACGCATGTCTTTGAAACATTCATTCATTCACAGGAGAATTAGTGAGGTCGATCACTGATGCTGGGAGTTCCAGTTTATCCCAGTGGTGTTGAATGGGGTTGAGCAGGCCAGTCAAGTGCTTCCATATCAGACTGGGAGAAAACCAATTCCTTACAAACCTCACTTTGCACTTGGGGGAAGTGCCGTATTGAAACAACTTTGGAAACACAATACTGCGTAAAAAACAGGGATGGGTAATTGTGTTTTTCCTGAGGGGCCACATATATACAGATATTGTGCATTTGCTCTTATTCTTCAGGATTTATCATATTGAAAATTCCAAACAGCATTTTATTAAGAATATTAAATAATGTAGGAGTCTCTGAATATACACAACAGGGATGCTTTCATAGTTAAAACCCATTCCGTGTTTCTGTTTTATCTTTGACGGGAAGGAATATTAAACTTAAAGCACTGGTCTGGCTTTTTGGGAAATACGCTACACTAATTCAGAAGATTAATTAGTTTGTATGATAAGTATGAAGCTAATGCCGTTATATTAAAGGGACAGTCCACCCAAATGTTCAGCTGGTTAGCTTAGAGCAGAAAGAAACTAGGTAGCCTACCATCCCCCCCTACAGCTCATGGATAATCACATTTGTTTAATCTAACATTTTCAGTTTCCCTTATGCAAAGCTAACCTGTCTACTGGTTCCAGATCCATATATAACGGACATAATTGAGCATTAGTTTGCACTCTGCTGCAATTCACTTAAATACCAAACATAAACAATAATTATAGTTATAGGGCAATAAATGGTGAAATAATACCTATTCAATGAAGTGTATAAAATAACAGTGGCATTACATGGTACAGTGTATTACATATAGCTCAATTACACAACATAAATGAGTAAGGTAAACTGGAGTGAGATCTAATGAGTGCAGTGACTGTGGGTGCATATCTCTTTTGACACATGCATCCACACTCCTCATATAGACGCGCAGCCATGCAGACAAAAGTCCAGTCATTCCTCCTCCGTTTCATCTCCTCCCTCTTGTGTCTGTCTCCTCTCTTTCTCGCTTCCCCTCCTTCCCTCCCTCTCCACAGAGCAGGGCCAATTAGAGAACATCCCATGTTTCTTCTTGGCTCAACCAAGACTCTCCAGGGCTGCTAATTAAACACAAGCCTTCCCCCTTTCTGTCTCTTCCTTTCTCTCTCTCTTTCTCTCTCTTTTGCTCTCTCCCTGCTCTGTCACCTCTCTCCATCTGCCTCACATCCCCTCTCTCCATCTCCCACCCGCCCTCCCTCCCTCCCTGCCAGCAACCTCTTTCCATCAATTTGCTCATGCTTCCCTCTTTTCACAACTCTCGCCTGGCTCTTCATCCCCTGCCCTCTTTGCCTATTTGTCACGGTCGAGGTTTGATATTCACATTGGGACAGTCCTCAGAGTCAATCTGTACAAAGCGCTGGACTTGTTATTCTCCTCTGCCAGTGTTAACCATGCGCCCTGTGACCTGGGCCGTGTACACTTTAGGAGAATGTCCAGATCTGACAGTGCTGCTGCCTCTTAACAATGTTCCTCTGCAGCATACTGCAGCCCGCTGTCCGCAGCTGAGCCCGCTGACACTGACAACCTAGCCCTGTTAATGGGTCAGTCATAGTTACTCCCTGTACTCCTGCTTTCTCTTGCCGCCTCATTTTCTCCCCTCTCTCTCTCCCTGCACCACTTCCTGTCAGGGCGCAGCATGAAGGAAATATATGCAGCTTGATAGAAACATTCACCTGGCTTGGCAACATGTCAGTCAGCTATCGCTACATGTAAATCCTGGCAAAGAAAAACAGGAAAATGTCCCAGTCACATTTTTATTCAGGGGATATCATCCAGGAAAACTTGATTAGTCGTAGGTATAATCCAGCCGTGATGTTTATTCCCATTACGAGCATCTATTTGTTCTTTTTTTGGCTGCCATGCAGATTCATGTAACGACCAGGGAGCTAGTTAGCAGTCTTTCTTGTTATCTCCTTTTTTTCCCTCTTATATCTATACAACTTTGAAGAAAACTTCAGAATACACAAATGCTTTGTTACTGCATCGTTTTCATACCCTCTATCACAGGAAATTAGACCCCGTTGAGCACTATTTCTGTGTTAAAGGCTCCCCTGATGGCATCAGTAAAGAGAAAAAATATCTCACAAGCATATCTTTCATTTCCAAGGCAAAATAGGAGCAACAAGAGATTCCTGCCAACTGAAAAAGGAACAGCTTTAGCTGCTCATTCTGAGTCATGTGCTGAAACTAGTGTCTTGTTTTGCACTGACGGATCTATCAGGGTAATGTTTGAGGATAGACTAGCTCCAGGAAACAGGAAATATTAGAATACAAAAACAAGGTGATGTGATCCATCTTCTGCTGCTTATACCCACTGGTTCACATGCAGATGCAGAATTAACATAATGGTGGCCAGCAGCAGGTGTTGCTCCATAGATCCGTGTGGTCATAAGATGGTTGTAGCTGCTATACAACATTTGGCGAGAAGCTCTTCTGATGGAGTGAACTGGCAGCTTACGTTTCCACAGCCATGCAAGCAGCTTAGAGGCTGCACAGTAGTTGAGCCAAAAGCTAATCAGCATGTAAAACATGCTCACAGTGATAATGTTAACATGCTGATACTAAGAAGTTGTGATGTTTGTCATGATCACAGGCTTTGTTGCACAAATCAGTCATCATATATACCGGGGGGGTTCACAGCCAAACCGGTAAAGGTTGGGAGTGGGATTCATCATTGGGATTCAACCACTGGGTACCATGGTACCCAATGGCTTTAACAAATTTAAAGGCAATCCATCCTAAAGTTGTCAAGATATTTCACTAAATGCCCAAAATGTCAATCTTCTGGTGCTAAAAGTCAAGGAATCACTGTCAGTATGATATATTTTCTTAAATAAATGTGCAAATTTATACTTGTCTTCTTGCAGTTCAACTTATTATATTTTTTTATTTTTTTAACCACTGCATCTTTAGTTATAAAAGTTTGCTGCCACTCTTGTCCAGTAGATAAACACATCCCAGAGGGCTGGGAGTGCAGGGTGAGTGGAGAGAGAGAGAGATTGCTTTGCGTCTCACTTTGTCAACAATTGATTGATAAGAGGTTTTGTTTTCATGACGCCACCCAGATCAGCCAACTCGCTCTCCCTCCCTTCAATCCCCAGTCCCTGGAGCAAAACTAATCCTAACTAAACTCCCAGGATTCCTCCCTGTTCCCATCCCACTCCCCTCGCTTTCTTACTCCCCCATGTTCTGTCATTCCTGAATTGGCACTAATCCTCCCCCCTTCTCTCTTTTTCATCTCCTCTTTCCTCCCCTTTGTGTTTTTATGATCTGTCGTTACCGGAGCAAAACTAATCTTCCCCCCTGCTCTTTCTCTTCTTGCTATGGCTGCAGTCCTCCTTACGCCAGCTCCCACTTCTTCCCTCTGACACCCAGCTGTTATTCACCTCAGACCATAAATGTATTTACCTCTCCCCCTGCCACAGTGCATCTCTCCTACTCTCTACGGGCAAAGTTGTATTGACAGGTAAGCCGTCGGAAAAAATGGCTCAGGTGAAATCGGCCGTCATGTATGTGATGGTCCTCCCTGAAACATCCTACAAATAGGCTTCATCTGACACTTTGTATTCAAAAGCTGTACTAGAAGGAGGAAGATGTACCATGTAATAGCGTTCCTCCACCTTTCAAAGAGGAGGCGGTGAGAGTGCAGCACGAATAAAAGCAAAAGCAAAGACTTTTCGCAGAAATACCTGCAGCCTCGCTAGATTCAGACATCTTCTGACGTCTCTTTCATACACCAAGAAACACTCATCGGTCCTGTCATGTGCGCACACACACAAATACCCGTGTACTTGTATTGAAAGAGGCAGTGCAATTTCAACTTTATCTCAACATCCACTGAGGAGGAGTGGACGCAGAGAGCACGAGGCTGTCGGCTCATTCTTCGCAGCTCTGCCTCAAATGCGTATATCTGCTGTAGCCGCATAATTACAGAGTTATCAGAGCCTTTCTTGGGCTCTCGGCTGCCGACAGCATATGAAAAGACCCCAATTAAGCAATTATCTTTAAAGGTAGAGCCTAATTCAGTCATTTGAGCTGCAAAGAAGCATTGAGACGGAGACCACAGCGGCTGACAGCTAATTCGGAGAGTGGGGCTGAAAACATTAAGGTTCAGATAAAAAACGGAAGAGGGCTTGTCAACACGCAAATGGCGGCAGCGAAATGTCACACTCTCAGTCCAGGAGAGATAACAGGTTTTATATGCAGGCTGTGGACATTCATGCCACTTTATCATACATGTCCATTCTTTGTCTTCTCATAACACTGCAGCTCTTAGTAGTAGAGTTCAGTTCACTTCAATCCCTGGATATGCCACTGAGCAGTTGAGGACATCTTTTGCTCTGCGATGGCTATAACGACTCAATAATACACCCTGTTCTCCAGCATGGCACCTCCTGGCTCTGCTGTTTAACAGTGGCTAAATGCTGTTCTCATTAGTTCCTCACACTTTCACTCTCCGTCTTTGTCACTCAGGCTGATGTGAGAAGTCCTCCTACTAAACACTGGCCTCTCGCTGTAATGATCCTCACAAATCACCACACCACTCCACACACCATTCTACGCCCAGTGAATCAGAAGAATAAATTGCTGCAAATGGGTGCGTTTTTACACCCATCTGCCATTTTGGATGTAATAATTAAGGACGTAATAATTTGTACCTGAAAAATCGCAGCGTTTCACCTCTTCGGCGCTCTGCATAGTTCTGACATTTCTCTTTTGCTTGATCTTTTGATTCTGAACTCAGTTGTGCAGAGATGTACTTTGTGAGAAAAACACATTTGCTGCTGTAGTCTGCTCTGTTATGTCCGGAGCTTTCCGAGCGTCTCTGCGGCTGTATCAATCTCAATTGTCTGCATTATACCGTTTGTCAATGTGTCTACACTACTGGGGCAAAGTGAAGTGATGGACGACTTAACTACCCATCTTATCGCCTCTTGAGCTTACGATATATGGAGAAGGTTGTGACAATTACAGTTCTGACTTTTTGGAACTTTCTGGTATCATGCTTCAGTTTTCTATCACTAGTTCAGTGCCTGATGAAAACCTGCCTGATTGGAATGGGCCGTTTGCTTGGCTTGCTCTGTTTGCAGCTTTCTTTCTGAAATTCTATAAGTGACCTGCAGTAATTGAGCTGCGGCTGCAGTAATTAGTACATAGATATGTATCATATACTACAAGGTAAAGAGACAGAGTGTATATGAATGTATGTACATTTCACTGCTGGACGTAGAGCTTGAGCTGTACTGAATCTCTTCCTCAACAACAGAGCTCTAGCTCATTCTAACAATAATCAACACAATGATAGCCAGACATATTGAGATGCATTATTCATTTTTGTCTGTGTCTGATTACCCGCTACCATTTGACAACTATCACACCCAAATGTGTTTGGATTATAAGCAGTGAGGAGTGAAAAGGGGGAAACGGCTCATCCATTGCCCATCTATCATGCAAAGAGGGTATTTTTGCAGCAGCGAGGGAAGGGAGGTAAACATTCACTGATTCATTGGGGGTGTAGTTCATAAACACTAAGCTCCAGTTTGACACAATGTCTATCCTCTGGGAGGATAAGTAGTCTCACGAGTGGTCAATAAGTCAGACAGTGCTCCATAATCCACGGAAATAAATGCACGGCGCCGAGGCAATTCATAACGTGTCAGTTGTGTGAGGTCATTTAACTATTTCCATTGATTGCTGTTGTTATTGAAGTGCGTTGCTGTCAAGGGGTCTGAATGAAGAGGCTCCCTAGGACTCAACATGCTGATCGATAGCGCAGTCTCCAGGTCCAGACGGCATCTCACACATCAAGGCCATGTGGAAGTCCTCCCCCAGCTCCCCTCCCGCTGGATCGATACCCTGGGCACAATCATACGCACTCCATTGCTCCCAACAGGTGCAGTTTAATATGCCTCATTTAAAAGAATGAGTCACTGAATCAGCCCACATTGAGTCGCCTTGTTCTACATAAAGAGAGCAGTCAGACGCTTCGACCGCCACTCGCCAGTGCAAGAAATATACTAATGTTTAAAAGACCCGTAAAGGATCTGCCAAGGTTGAAAATCAAGATAAAGTGCTCGGTCGATCCCGAACTTGATTCATAACCTTCCTCTCGCGAAGAATATGCGAGTCAGGGCCACAGTCTTTGAGGCGGATTTCAATTTGAACGAAAGTCTCTTTAAATAGAGTCTCAGGACATAATCCAAAAATACTGTTGGATGATGTTTCTGTCAGCCTTGAGGTTAGCTCCGGGGAGTGATGGAGAGGAAACTGAGTGACTAAAACGCTGTGTCATGTGTTTACAGTGCAGCATTATAAGTACAGGCAGCTTGACCCCTGCGGCTCATATCGACAGCCATTACTGATTTTTTTCTGCTATAGGCCCAAGTGTGCCGCTAGCAATCCCGACGGGCCGACTCATGAAAGAACTGCCAATCTCGACGTCCTTTTCAATAGACCAACTCATAGAACAACTCTTACACAAACACGCCATAAAGTCCAATGAGCAAGTGGGATCAATGCAGCACAGCGCCCTGGACCAAACACCAAAAATCGGTATCGCCAGAGGTGCCAGTCCCTCCTGAGACCAGATCGATGGCTGACCGGCTGACTCCATTAGAGGCCCTTGTTATCAACAGAAGTGATTGGTAGGGGCGGATGAATTAATGCCCGTGCAGGCGCTGCCTCAGCCTTTCACCTTGTGCTGTAGGTTTCAGTTGCACTTAAGTGGATGAACTCATTTGAGATCTTAGATGAAACTCCTGCTTGTTTACTGACGAAGCTTTGACTCGGTGAAAACAAGGACACGGTGAGAATTTGAAGGTAAAGATGCAGTGCATTCAAAACACTACATCAAGCCGGAGAGACTGGAGCGTGGATACCCAGGCCAGGTCCAGACTAAAATTCTAAAATGATACACGGGTGCTGTCATGTTGGCTGGGCTAATTATTCGATTTTTTTTACACCGCACGTGCCGGAAATCAGGGAAAACCCACCGGCTCAGTTCGGGTTAAGACACAAAAAAGAAGAATGCCTGTTGGATTTAGGTCGGCATCGTTTAGTTTTCCCTGATTTGGGCAGTAAATTGCATCCCGAGCCCCACTCTAGGAGAGACTGTGCATTCGGCACAACCTCAACCATTATTCGCTTTTCTGCCAAATCGGCTGCCATTTACCGAGCAGTCTGATGGCGGTGGGGGTCACAACGTCTGATTAATTGCCTGAACAAATCAACAATCTGGCTGTCGAACGCTCAGATGGATCTCCGGTAGGTTCAAAAAAAAAAATGTGTCGGCTGATTTCACACATGGCTGCTACAAAAACATCTCGTATAAACTGTAGTGAGCTTGTGTTAGAATAAATAAAGTAGTATTTTCAAAGTTGTGGTTGATTGTGCACGGAAAAAAGAAAATTGTTGGATCAACTTAAAAAGTTAAGTTATACGAACAGGATCAATAATTTCCATTTGGGAAAAATCTATTTAATTTGTGTTACCAATTGAAAGAGTAGTTTCAGGTTTGTACAATAATTATTTATGTGTTCAGTGTCGTCTTGAATGCTCGACTATGCAGGGACATAAAATGGAACAGTTGCAGAATGTCTGAATATACGAGGCTCTTTTTATTGTAATTTTACTTTCCATTCATAATAGTAAAAAGTAATGATATTTTCTCTGGGTTTTATTTCTTCCTTATTGTTGAGGACCCAATCATCATGTTTGACCAAACTTTATTGATCCTGTTACTAGACAAAACTGACCCGAGGTTCAGAGCTGACTTTCATCCACATCGTACGGGCGCTCATTGACTTTCTACTCTTGTTTTTTTTTCGTGGTTATTCCCGTCGCTCCATTTTATGACACCGCCACGGTTCAACGGCGTTAATGCGATATTAAACACGGCTCCTTGGAAGTTTAATTTATGTCCTCATTTGGTCTTGCAGAACTAATTACCTGTAAAATTGGAAACTGTTAAACACTAGACTGGATGTATGATTATTTTAAATCGTACCTGAGAAAAACAGTATGATTGATTGATTATAACAAAAGTGTGTTAGTCTTACAAGCTATTTCAGACAGTAATTAACGGTGAAAGTTGAGCAATACTTTAAATCTGTAATTATGTAGCTTAATATAGATTACAAGTTGATTTATTATGTTCTTAGGAGACAGTGACCTGAACAGCCGACTCATATCATGTTTTAATACAGCACTTAATTACATTTATTGAAACTTATTCTGTGAGACATTTGGACACTTACGTATATATTTTTTCTCTTATACATCAAAGTACACCAAATGTACACAGTATTCAAGTCCATTGAGAAAACTGAAGCACTGATAGTTAGGTAAAACAAGCCCTCACAGCGAGTGACAGTCACTCTTCTTTTCGTTCATTTTGCATGAGAAAACCTGTCATGTGAGAAACTCAGTGGGGAATTTTCATAGATTGTATTAGAAGTTGAAAGGGGTTATTTTCCACCTTTCTGTCGTCTGTAATGTGCTCGGCAGTGCGCCTTTGCCTCTGGACAGATCCCCACCAGCTTTAATTTAATATACGACACTCGTTTTTGCCAGATTTGCCCTTGTGGCCCCAAGGTCTCACATCATGCGTCTTAGTGGCCGGTGGATCATTTAATTTTTTTCGTGACAGTATCAGTCTGAGGTGAATCAGTGAATCACATTAACTGAATTATACATTTTCCCGAAATGTATTATTCAAAGATTAATTTATCACAGACAGTTTGTTGTTTCACACAATATTAACCTTAGAATGAATCGGCGGGGTTTTGTATACTTTGATAGATTAGGCCTATAAATTATTTGGTGCCCGTCCGGAGATGTATTTTTAGAACACGGGTCTCTGGACAGTCTAATGGAGCAATTTGGAGCTCTTTGTTCCATCAGCTGTCTTTCAAACAGCCGCTCCCTCTCCTCTCGCACTCTGTATCAAACTTGGCTTCCTTTTAGGAGGCGTCCCGCTGCGCCAGCGACACTAGACGTAAATACCCCCTCTCGCCAGAGCACTCTCCCATCTTTGTCTGACCTTCTTTCTCTCGCCTCTCTTATCCCTCTCGCTGACTCTCCCTCATTTCTTTTCCATTCACATCTCTCTCCTACCTGCTCCTGTAAAGACCTTCTGCTCGGCTCGGCTCTCTTTGAATCTCGACTCTTTTTCCCCCCAAATGTAAAACGTTCCTCTTATTTCTCTCGTCTCTGAGCACATCTTCACACCACATCATTCTCCATCACACTTTCCTCTCACGGCTTTTACTTTTGCTTTATTCATATACATGGTTAACTCTAATGACACTTGGACATTTTGGAGATAGAATGGCAATTTCCAATGGCAATATTGAAAGGTAATACAGATCCAAACCATGATTCAATGCCATGTTGTATAAAAGTAGCTGTCATGTCTCAAAGTCAACAAAATGTAAACTGAAATGTCTTATTAGGCTTTTTTCACTTTTTAATCTGAAGGAAAAAAACTAATTTGTGCATTTAGTACATTTTATTCATCAGTAACTTCAAAGAGCATGGTTAAAAAATGTAAGTACATTTTTTTGTTTTGTTCTGTGGGTGGATGGAGCGATGGGGTATTGTTTCTATTGCTTTTATTGTGTAAAGCATTAAAGTGCTTTACACAATAAAAGCAATAGAAACCTCAAAACTGTCACATTTATTGATCTGGGGGAATTAGGTCATCTCCTATAAACACTAACCAAAGTAGACATCATACTAAAAGGCCAGCAAGGCTCATGTTAATTCAGACAATAGAATTTGACATGTGAATATAAAAGACAGATAAATGAGATGTCATTACGCAAAAACACATTCTCCAGTGGGTGTATTTTGTTTGAATCTTAAAGAGAACCTATAAAGAGAATTACACATTGAAAAGCAACAGAGGGATTCAGTTCATACTGACATGTTTCACCTCTCAACTAAGAGTCTCACCCTTCCTCAGCAGAACCGTCTTTGATGATCTGGATGAAAACCTCAGACACGAAGGCTATGATCTGGCTTTTGACTCTGAGGTAAAAACAATGAGTGGTTGTGAAACCAGTTGTGTGGTCATGAGACCAAACTTAGAGGTGAGCAAGTTACCCTCACAGTATTATATAGTATTTCAAAAGGAAAGCAATGATTGGAGAAAGAGACCAAAAAGTTATTTTTTATCTTCCAACCCCGATGTGACAGCATCTGGGATGGGAACCAATAATCTCTGGGTAATGTTATTTCCAAAGCTCAACTTTACCAGTGTTGTTATTGTTCCCTCAGTAGTTTGAGATTTTTTACAATGGTGCACATGGGGCAAAATACTTTTCAGTTTCCAAAGGGGGCCATGACCGAGGTGGTAGGACAACCATTAACAAACAGCAATACACCAACATATAAGCAAGCCTTTAAACTATTTTTCAAGCAAACATGTCAAATATTCCCAAAGTCAACACATTGATTCTTTGTTTCAACAAAATAAGCCATTTGATGACTGGAATCTGGCAGTTTCACAATTTTCTACATTTTTTGGCCAAAAAAAAGAATGGATAGTTTAAAACAATAATCCAGAGCTTAATGATGAAAATAAGTGATAGTTTCAGCTCAAACCTCAACCACACTTCCCCCTTAAACTTGCTCTCATGTAATCTCTGAACACCATTAAACCTCGTCTTTGAAAACTGAGCAGTGATATTGGTAATAACATTATAAGGGAAGAATGCTGACTGGTAGATATTCAATAGAAGGTCATCGCCCTGATAAACTGGTTCAGCATCTTGCTGCACCAAGCTATTCTGTAAATAATGTTCCAGATTCAGGTTCGTTTACCTTGAGGCTTCCTATAGGAAACTAATTTCAGCACAATTCAGAGGATTCTTCTGGCAGATGCTCAAGCAATTTTTTTTCTTATTCCACCTTAAGGCGTCTTTCTCTGCCCACGGCACATCTCTGGATCTCAGCGAGAGGCTCAGATTGCGGACCATCACAGACTTGTGATTATACCTGGGCAAGGTTTTCCAGAAATCGTCATCTCCCTGTGACTTGCAGAATATTTTCTTTCCTCCATTACCAATGACTTTCAAAAGTTGTGTGGATAATATCTACAATGTTGACTGTTGCAACGAGCTGTTTGCATCGAATCAGTCTGAATGCATGTGGGACAAAGACTAACAGATAAAGATCAGAGCAGCAAAACATCACAGAAATGTGACAAATAGAAGCTGATGATTCTGTCTAAATAACACTCAGTGAGCAGCCTCTGTGTTTACATTGTGATCAATGCAGCATATATGAAAAAAAAAAGAGCCAGTTGAATTAATGTAGTCTCCCTGTTTATCATAGTTGTGTAGTACTGCCCTCCACAGTCCAATGTGTGAAACTGCATCACAGCAGAGACATCGTTGAGGCTCCGTTTTTCACATCCTGCTCTTTTGAGAATTTCATTATTGCATTGAATCGGTGAATGGGTTATATTTAGTCTCAATTTGATTATTATGCGCTGACCAGGAGAATTAAGTCTAATGAAACTGAGCATGATGAGAAATAGGAAGTTTTCTTTGTTTTTAAATGTAATACGAACACAAAAGACGACAACAATCCCTTCCAGGGATTGGGTCCTTAAATAAAAATGAGTGATTGCCAAACATTTGTGTAACAAAGTCATTTTCGTCAGACGAGGATTTCGTCATGACTGTTGTCATATTTCTGTTAGTTCAGGATTAAAATTCTCACATGGGAATAAAGTGCTTTTTATCACAGGCTCTTAGAGAAGACAACTTAATTTACAAAGAGCTGAATCCTCTTAAAATGAACAACAAATCCTCTGAATGATCCAGTCTGTTCATTAAAACCTCTGTTCAGCAATAATCCACAGCATGTATAAATGCTAAATGGCCAGCAGATGCTGCGTCTGCCTCTCCCATTATGACAGCGCACTGTAACGACTTGCCCATTCAGTAAAATATTGTCCATTACGCTCACAAAGACGTTTACCCGTAAATGAGACCCAGATTACACATGGAGGAATTGGAATTGAATTACAGGCAACTAATAAGTAAAACAAGAGTCCGGTCACAGTGCCAGACAACAGATGCCGTATCACTGTGCCACTGGAAAACCACCAACTGTACACACCATAATATCACATATTCACAGAGAGCGCCATCTGGCACACACGCCTGCACATTTTGTCAGATCACAGCTTTATAGCAGCAGGGCTCATCCCATTATACTACAATAGGTAGAGTGAGGAGATGTGTCGCAACACCCGATTATCATACACATGGAAACTTTACAGCACAGTTAGAGCTGCCACGTATTCCACTAACACACAAATTGAGTCAGACAGAAGCTTTGAATTTACTGGAAGTCGTTGACAGAAAACCATGTCAGTGTAAATACATAACAGGGTTTATGCAGGTTTCAACAACCTTTTTATATAATTATAATAAATGGAATTCAAGATTTATGTAAAGTTCAACAGATATGAATATCAGTCCCAGAATTACTTACACTTCCCCATAATTGAAGATGCAGTGAGGTAGCAGAGTAGAGAATAAGCCTGAAATGACACGTTATCCCTCAAACTGCAGGCAGAGACAGTACAGTAGGTATCGAGTCTTTCCCACAGCTAGGCTGAGTGTAATGAGGTAAATTCAGACCTAGTGTTTGTAGACTCAGTTGTTAGTTCCACATGCATCTTGTTTGTAGTCTTACAACGTTCCAATATCTGGATCGTTGAGAAAGAATGCCACCAAAACAGCTCTCTTGGAAAACTCATTTTAAAGCATGATTGAAGTAGCGTTAAAATAATCAATACCTACCTAAACATATTTAAGACCTATTATATAATATTCTAATGTACTTACACAGCTGTATTAGAAAACATTTTGCATTAAACCAGGTTTACATTTATTTTCTGAGCGGTATAAGCACAAAGAGATGTTAAAATAAGCCTGATTGATTTCCCTGTGCTATTGCGGGTGTGCCCTGTGCACATTACATTTGCATGAAATGAATGCAATACAACAATGTGACAGGTTTCCACTGGCAGAGGAGGTGCACATCATTGTCTTTGTGGTTTTCAAATGTCTGGTGTGACACCGTTACGTGCAGTTAACAGAAGTTTGTCGGCTGTTGGAAAGGACATTAAAATCACCTGATACTGCCCAAATGTGAGCTTCCTTTATTTTACATTTGACAGAGACAGGAAACAGATGAGAAATAAGAGCGTAGTCAAAAGAATTTCATGCTGTTGTCTGGCTGATTTTACCAAACACGACATGATTGGATAAAAGCTAAGAGATTAAAGTGAAGATACTTGTAGATATTCCAGCACCGACTATTCAAAAACATTTTTGCAAAACAGACGAGTACATTTTTTTCATTTCAATGCAGCTGCAACATGTTACAATGCAAAGTGAGGCATGATCCATTCTACACTTCATCTGTAGTAATCCAGTAGTCTGGTGTTAACAGACCGGGTCAATCCCCTACGTACACTAAATCCAAAGATATGAGATTTCAGTTGTTTCAGAGAATACATCACAACTTTCCCCATATATAGATTTTATGACCCTGAAAAAGAAAAGCAGCTCTGTGCCTACACGTGTTTCAGACTCAACAAAATGTACAACGTCACTGAAGAACGTTAAGGCAAAAATCACCACATGACAGCAGAGCAGCTCAGTGAGTGGAAGTAAGGCATCGACAGATCAGTACTTATAGGTGGGTGCAAGTATTCAAAAGGAGAAATGTCACGGCCTCAAACGATCTCATGCAACACCAAACAAATAAATGCGGCAGCCTTTCCAACATCTGTGATCTCCACTTATTCTATAAGAGCATTGTAGGGTCGCGTTTGCCATTAAAGCCGCCAACTGCCGGTATTTTATCTTTTTGAGTATTTATCTTACGAGTCGAGTGGTCCAGCATAACCACACAGTAGCTGTGAACTCCAAATACTGTCGAGACACACGTCGGAACTAATGAGATTTTAAAGTTTACATTTATTTCAGAGATGTCAAAACATTCATAAATACCGAGCAGCTCACTAGTACAATCACCCATCAACAAAAGTGTGTTTTAAATAGGCCTCAATCTGATGAACGCTCTTCTGGAAAAAGTGATCAGAACTAGTTTCTAGGTGACAACTATAGATGCAGCTTTTCATGTATATTACAAATTGTTAAATGCTGATTGACAGCGTCATTTAAACGGAGCAGCAATACGTCACTTAAAACCCCAGTTTGACATTTCAAAGTTGAGTGAAACTGAATTTAGGATCCAACTTTCCTACCTGG
Source organism: Hippoglossus stenolepis (assembly GCF_022539355.2). NCBI lineage: Eukaryota > Metazoa > Chordata > Actinopteri > Pleuronectiformes > Pleuronectidae > Hippoglossus > Hippoglossus stenolepis. The sequence continues at coordinate 7,286,343 of NC_061499.1, forward strand.
CTTGTGCTGTGACCGGAGCTTTACCCAGAATGTACTCTGTTAGAATAACTCACATGTTTGATTCCCCACATCTTTTAACAATTGTTCTAAAAAGCTCAAATGTCCAGGCAGGTTTGGCAAGTTGGACGGACAGATTCAGACAAAGGGACAGTGTTGGCTGATCTGAATGGTTCTGGCAAACAGTGTGTTGCTGTTAACACGTGCACAAGTCTTTTCCCCCACGAGAATGGTGATGATTTTGTTCCTTCAACGCAAACTCCGTTCCACAACCATTGTTCATAAGTGTGAAAGTCCTTATCCAGGTCCACCGTGATCAGGCCCAAATTACAAGTCACCTACCACAAGAGACCTTGGTAGTCTGACAGCATGATCCCTATTTTGATGCGTTGATCTGTAGCACATAAGTGGGGCTGATCTTCTGAGGACCCAGAGCATCGCTCACTTATGCTTTTTGGTTTGGCAGAGGGCGTCGGAACAGCAAGATGTGCGGCTCTGGAGGCGGACGAAAAAAAGAAAAGGGCAATATGTCAGCAGAGATAACCATACTTGAACATCTGTGATGCTTTCTTAGTGGGGAAACTCGACTCTTGGAACTGCCATTAAACCTTTTTTGGTTTTAATGGAAGGTGTGACTTCACATCTGTTGTCCATATGCTTGTGGGCACCAAACCTATTGAAATGTTAACCAATAACTGGCACACCTCTTCAACAAGGTGTAAAAGTGCACGTTTGAATGCAAGACACCCGACAAGAGTCATTAAAGGATTTATTTTGTCATAAAACAAAAAAGCCAATCATTTGCTCAGCTGATCAAACTAGACAAAATAATCTTCCGACCAACGTGACAAATATAAATAGCCACGTTGGCATCTTGGAACTGTGGCATTCATGTTCCTCTTTTTTCCTGAGTAGCCTAAAGATCAGTTGAATAAAAAACACATTATTAAACATAATGAATAGCTCTAGTCTTCTATACTGTGTCATGTGCCTAGTTTCAGTTTATAAATCAGTCAAAACAATTTCTCTTAGAACATACAGAAACATTTTATAGATATGTGACAGTAAAATAAACTTTAACCCTGTGTCATCCTTTACTTTGGTAAAGACTCAAATCCTTTTTCACATATTATTAGAGCCAAAACCTAGTGACAGCTCATTTATTACAGTATTATACTTTAGGGAAAATATATTGAAACACTTTCAATCCAACAGCTTCAGATTGCAGGTTGGCCCCTTCAGGTGTCTTTGCACAGTTTGTTAATGTCATAACTTGTACAAACTTTAGTGCAAAACAAATCCCAATGATATTTACTAACAAAAACCAAGACTTGTCTCAAACAGTCTGGTGATGGTCTGCTACTAGCTCCAGCAGCAGACTTCTAATAATAAACTATTTATACAGCCCCTTTTTTAAAAAAAAACAGTAACAAGGTGCTTTACACGTTAAAAATGAAAAATGTAAGGCAGACAATGGGAGGCGGTTAATAACAAATACTAAGAACCAATTAAAAAAACAATAGAGCACAGATACAGAAATACAAATTATTACAGATGAGGAAAGAGTGAAAAGATAAAAATAGGGCGATTTGACTACAAATCAATATCACTACTATCAAAAGTTGTACCTCGATTACAATTAATGAACAATAGGAGTAAAGAGAGAGGACATGCAGCAGTAATACGACAGAACGTAGGGGAAACCCGACCGTTTGTTTGGGGGAAAATATAAACCGAATTAACCGATATGAGCAAAATTAAGTCAGTCCTTGTCCCTAGATACAAACAAAACATTATTTAAAGTTAAAATTACACTAATATCAGGGTTAGGAAAAAGCAGACCTATAAAAATATGTCTTTAGGGCATTTAAAAAGAGATTTTCTCAGGGAGATTGTTCCAAAGCGTGGGGGCCCTGACAGGAAACGCGACCAGGTCAAAAGTTTACCAACAAAATCAGGCTCATATCAACATGGGATATTTAGGGCAGCTTTTTAATTCCTGGTACATCTTCAGCTAAGTTGTTGTGACGCGCTCGGTGTCCCAGCATCGAGAGGACATACCTGGCTGGTGAATCATGTAATGCACCCATCCTTGGCTCTGTTGGACACCCAGGTTCCTCCACTCGGTCTCAGACATCAAGTGGGTTTTGGGAACACGCTTTGCGATGTCTTTGGGCAGCATTACATGTCTGTGGAGGGAACACACAGATGTTCAACAGAAATGTTAAAGCAGTGCATCATAAACCATGACAGTCTCAGTACAATGTTACCTTGGGTGTACTTATATTTGTTGTGGAATAACAGTGACACACTGACACAGTTAAAGTACATGTGGTGCTCACCTGTACTCGTATTTCTCATCGTCGTACTTGTCCGAGTAGTAGATCTGTTTGTGAGACATGATGGGATCTGCTGGAGGGGTTTTATTCACAGTTAGTCAACATTCACAGTCACACACGTAAAACACATTAGCGACACAGTTTAGCGTGGAGCGTGACAGCGAGCTTCAGGTCGTCATGCTAGGCGAGCCGTGCTAAGCTAACGTCGCTAAAGTTAGCCCGAGAAGAACTAGAGTTTTACCTCCTGGCAACTTCCGAGGATGTAAACAGTAAATCGGACGTTTCTGCGGACGCGCGACGCAAACATACGTGTGGAGAAGTTACCTTGTTGGTTGACAGCTTCTCCTGACGCGGGTACAGTTAGTTATTCCAGCTTCTTTCTTTTTTTTTGACGCGCTGCAGATGCGGGATGTTTCCGCCTCCTTTGTTTCCCTCTCGAATGTCGGCGAGCCCGCTTCTCACCGTTCAAATACACTTCGCCTCACCCCATTGGCCAATCGAAGCGAGCAGCTCTCCTGCCATTGGTCAGTTCGGTCAGTCGCAGGAAATTGACGCCATCACCCCACCGCCTTGCGATTGGCTGGAGAAAACATCCCCCAGGTTTTTTGATAGGGAGCCACGAGGCCAAATTCGAATAGTTTAATGTTATTGCACCAGACAGACAGACAGACAGAGAGAGAGAGAGAGAGAGAGAGAGAGAGAGAGAGAGAGAGAGAGAGAGAGAGAGAGAGGAGGACGGACGGACGGACGGACGGAGGGAGGGAGGGAGGGAGGGAGAGAGAGAGAGAGAGAGAGACAGACAGACAGACAGACAGACAGACAGAGGGAGAGAGAGAGCGCTAGATAAACAGACAGACAGAGAGAGAGAGAGAGAGAGAGACAGACAGACAGACAGACAGCAAGATAAACAGACAGACAGACAGACAGACAGAGGGAGAGAGAGAGAGCGATAGATAAACAGACAGACAGAAAGAGAGAGAGATAGATAAAGAGACAGAGAGAGAGATAGATAAACAAAGAGAGAGAGAGACAGAAAGACAAACAGAAAAGGAGCGAGAGAGAGCGATAGATAAACAGACAGAGAGCAAGAGAGAGATAGACAGACAGACAGACAGACAGAGAGAGCGAGAGAGATACATAATGGATAGATAGATAGATAGATTGACATGAAAAACTATGAACAATAGACAAGTGTGCAGTAGTTGTTTGCATTTAAAGACAATGTAATGAGGTAGGTAGGAACATGACATACAAAATACAATATGTATATAACGTGCAAATTCACAGTTATTGCAGGAGTGAGCTGAGAGTTTTGCTGTGGAGAGGAACTATATATCAGGGTTTTGAGAGTTCACCTTTCGACAGAGGTGAAGAGTTGCACAGTGTTATTGTTATTGAAAGATTTCCTGGATCTGTCCTTGCAGCAGCAGAGCTGAACCAGTCTGTTAGAGAAAGTGATCCGATGTCTGTCCGCTATGAAGATCTGGTAGCAGCTGCAGTAGGATCTGCAGAGTGATGACAACAAGTTTACAAAGTTATCATTCTGTCACCATATTACCAATAAAATTGCATATTTCCAGGTCCAATTCCATGATACTCATATCAAATTGTAGGTGCAAGCCCCCACCACCATCACATACACATCAGACGTTCTAGTCTTCAACCAAAATTGTAAAGTTTTAAACAAAAGTTAGTGGCATGTAGATTCATTTTGACCCCAGGCATTTTCCTTGTTGCAACACCTAGTCTGCAACACTATAAGGTCTTCCCATATTTTTGCATTTAAGTACATTAACCTGATCAAACTTTACTTTATTTATGTATTTATTCATATATCAACTTGCCTATTTATTTATTTGTATCGAATAGTGTTGTCACTTATATTAAAATAATAACCAACTGAAACCTTCTGGTTAAGCACATCATTTTAATGGCAGTGATTTGTTTGGGTTCTCATTGCATACATGCAGAGGCATGACTGTATTCACACCCTCAAGCGCCTGTAAAAACACCTATAGACGCCCATTATATATGACAGTTTCAGTTAATTAAACATGGGGCTCTTGGGTGGCCCCTGCGAAGTTGTCTGCTTCATTTGATTGCTGTCAGCTAATCCAGTCATGTGCAGACATGTAGGTTTCAAGTTTCAAGATTTATTTGTCATATGCAGTTAACACACGGTCGACAGTACAATGAAAGTTGTTGGACAAGAAGAAACCACTCAGCTCAGCAGTGCAATAGTTAAATTAGAATCAAAGCAAGGTATAAAGAGCTTACAATACAATACAAAACTAAAAGTGCAGTGTGTCATTCGCTGCAAATGAAGTAACAACTTTAACTGTATGGAGTGTGTGTGAATAGTTAATGCACATGTGTATGTACAGTTATTGCACTGTGTGTGTCTCGGTTGTTCTTCCAAATAAAGTGCAAACAGGCAGGAAAACAGATGGTTGTTCGTCTTATGAGTTTAGGAACACGATGGCCTGAAGGTATAGACACGTGTACATTTGCTTATCAAAGAAAAAAACAGTTCACAGACTAATAATAGAGAAGGAGTCAGATGATGAAATGGACGTCCACACAGGAGCAACAGGAGCGGAGGGGATGTCCATGTGGTAAAGTCCCTCAGTGTAAATATAACTCTGCAGACGTGTCAGTGTGTGGCTGGTGCAGGCAGCCTCTCCCTGCAGTATATATATACCATGTGTGTGTGTGTGTGAGTGTGAACGCTGTGTGTGTGTGCATGGGTCACACATGAAGCTGCATTATCAACACACTCAGGGCCTCCGTCACCTGCAGCTGTCAATCAACCAGAGCCCTGTCTCTTTACCCTGACGCGACACTTCTCCCCCGATTGGTCCAGCCTCGCTGCGGGGGCGGGCGCCGCGGGGGCTTTGCCGGGATCCCATTGGACGAGACGGCGCATTGGTCGACGTGACGCAGCGTGGAATTCCCAAAGTTCCCAAGTTCAGCGGAAGAGAGAAGCGGAGAAAATAAACCCAAACAAAACGGCGACGCGGAGGAAAACAGCGGCGAGGCAGCTCCGGTAAATAAAACCGTGTGCGTGTTGTTCGTGCGACGCGGGGGGCAGCGGGTGTTGTTTGAGGCGAGGTGCCGGCGGCGGGGGCCCGACTGGGAACGCGGAAGAGTGGGAGTGGGAGTGGGAGATAGAGCCCCGTCCACCATCCTTTGTTTACCATCACGTCTCCACCTTGAATTCGGTTGCTACAACAACCACAGACCGTCATTTGTGCCCCCTACTCGCTGCAGCCGAGTAGACGAGCGTCAGGTGAGTGTGACTCGTCCCCGCATCACGGGTGGTTCTCGCCATGTTTGGTGGTTTGAACGGACAACGGGGCTCTGAATCAATGGAGGATCCTCTTTTTGGCTGGAAGTGAATGTGATCAGCTGGTTCTGGTTCCATCTGACTGGAAGCTGCTGTGTAACTGCGCAGCTCTATCGTGTGGGCGCCACCATATTGTTGCATAACAACGGCAATCTGCTCCTAGTTCCATGTGTGCGACGATTTAGCTCCCAAATTGTCCCGTAAATGCATAATCCCTTCCTCCTAGACTGTCTTTTATGTAACAACCAGCAGAATACTGCAGGTGAGAAGACACAATGTGACTCTCACGTGTAAGACAATGCCTATGCTGCTTGTTGTGTCTGTAATAACCAAGCTGCAGTCAGATCAATGCATGCAGGAGATAGTTGTAACCCCAACAGTGCATGTGTCGTATGCATCAGGCGTGTTCACCATGTTTCTGTCTGCAGAATATCACTGAGCCGAATCTGCAACCGTGCTGTGCCGAAGTGAGCCTGCAGGCGGCGATGTCTGACCACAGCAACAGCACAGGGAGCAGTGCGTCCTCGACCAACAGCTGGACCCTCCTCTCCCCCGAGGTAAGACCCCAGATCCAGGGCACACATCAGGGGGAAGTGCCTGGAGATCCGTGGGCCTGGATATAACTGTGGAGCGTTGGTTGTATGATTCTGTCTCGTGTAACATGTCTGAACCTGCAGCCTTGAGACGCCCACGCTGAGGAAATCACAGCGAAAGTTGTGGCCAATTGATTAGATTCTGTCCAGGTCCAATGTACAATCATGAAATGTGTGTGTATTTATTAATCTGTTTGCCACTGACTTTATTTTGTTAGTTTTTTTTATGGTGTATTTATGTGCAGGTATTTTTGTCTAAGTGTGACTGTGTTAAATCAGATAATTCATGACAAACTTATTGATATCAACCAAAGATCCTCCTCAGAATATATATTAAATTACATAAATTTAATTAAGAACACCTCATTGAAACTAAATGAGGCTAATACAGCAGCCCTTCAAAAATAATTCTGCCCTCATGATGGTTAGAGTGCTCAGTTTTTGTTGTAGTATGTGGTGATGTTGAATTACAGAGGGGGAATAGTTTGTATAAGTTCCATTTATATCAGTGAGAGTAAAGGACTAAACAAGACACATTTGAATCCATTAATATGAGTGTTTACTTCACAGTGTAGAATTATATAGGAGCATGTATAATGTTTAATTTGACAATAAGTCAAACGAACTGTAGTTTGTAGCAGCAGTTGTCAGAAATCATTATGGAAGTAATCTGATTACCTATCGTTAATCAAGACAACAACATGACACGTCACAAGTTACAAAATATAACTGTGATCTACTAGAATTATCACTACATCCCTCAGTCCGGGCATTTATGTGTGTAGGGCGAGCTCGCACCCTTTTAACGGTTGTGCTGTAAATGTCAAGGTCAACATTGCCAATACGTGTACTATAGGTGTTAATGTTAATACTTGTAGGAAGCCTGACCTTTTTGGATCGTCTTACTCCACAGGAAGCTGCTGTTGAGAATGTCGGGCCTGTGGATGACGGCACCGAGAGCCTGGGCGACGTCCCCAGTCTCTCCGAGGAGTTGGCAGGTAACTGACAGCGAACGGAGCTGGAGCAAGATCTGCGGTTATGGGTTGTGACATCATACATTTCAAATTATAGTCTGACACTGTGTTGATCTCCGTTCAGGAGCTGCTGTGGAGTTCAAACCAAGTGACATTCCAGTCGAGACTGTCCTGTCAGAGGAAGGCCATCAGGTTAGTACACAATAAACAACGTAATAATCTTACTTAGTACAGATGTTAATTTGTTTTTTATTATCATGCCAATACCAAAAAATGTATCAAGAACAAATCCTAGCCCGGAGCATATTTGCATATACAACTGTGAGGTTTTTTTGTTCCGTGTAATTTCTTGTTTGATTGTGTAATCTGACCACATTTACATACCTACTCTCCAGCATATTGTAACTGCAGTGGAGTTTTAACAGTTCAGCACAGGCCAGATCTTTAATATAATTACATTGGAACTCAGTAGAGTGTTTATCTCCACCAAAGCCCAATACTCCCCTTAAGTTCAATCAAGCCACACTAATTTGCACATATTTATAGAAACCAGTCTAATTAAATGTTTTCAGTCACGCTCGGTGCTCAATTGAGTGTGATGCTCGATCAAATGCTGGTTTTTAACTTGGTTAACTTTCTCAGGCGTATATGCAACTGCCTATGCTCAATATACATTTAACACTTGAGAACTTTTCTCTTGAAATTGTCACTTGGAGCCACATAGGAATCCATTAAATGGTAGAGACATACTTTATACAATGTAGGGTTAAGGAGACAGGTGCACGTTAAACTAAATCATATGACTTTATTGCAAAATAGACACCTTGATGGCAACAAATGTCTCTCTCTCTACTTGTAGGTTTGTCAGGAGACGTCTCCAGTGTCCAGTGAAGGTCCCATCCCTTCTAGTCCGGCCCAGATGAGTCCTATTCCAGACGACCCCATGGACCCCCCAGACCTCGACATGGAGAGCCAGGCTCCAGTTATTCATGAGATTGACACCAGCTCGCCCTGCAGTGACAATGAACTCCTAGGGGCCACACCCTTTGTTACCAACATTGATATGGAGGATCAACTTGATATTTCTGCTGCTGAACTACTCCCATCTGAGTTTGAGGAGTCCTGCTCTGCTCCCGTGACTGATCTCCCTGTCTCTGCAAACCCAACATTTGACACGCCTGCTGATGTAGAGCAGGATCTTGCGAGCCCCGCTGAGGAGAGTCCTGTGTTCGACGTTGAACCTGAGGTTAACGTTGCCACAGAGACCATTACAGCCATCAATCCTCCCTCTCATGTCGATGCTGATGTTAGCTTTGCTCCAGTAAGCACCGAGCGGCCAAGCCCTGCCCCAGAGAGCCTGGTGCCAGAGGAGCCCGTCGATGAAAGTCCTGCACCAGAGACTGTTGGTTCAGTAGAGGCAGAGGAGGAGGCAGCGGTAGAGGAAGAGGCAACAGAGACATGGGAGACAGGGGAGCAGGACGAGCGAGAAGAAGAGGAAGAAGATGGTATGGAATGGATGCTGCATGAAAGATATGTCAAGGCTAGAATAACCTGAGGGCTTTGTGTACAGTTTGTCCATGCTGGAATATGTGTTTGCTGTGGGATACTTTTAAGCACTAGCTAATGTAAAAACATGCACAATATGAAACCAGATTGTGACTCAGGGAATCAAGACCAAGTAACAAAGCCGGACTCATCTTAAGGTCGATGACACGTCAGTTCATTGTGTAGTTTTCAAAGTCGTATAACCAAGTTATATGATATTTGGTTCCATCTCTATAAACCAGCTGCCACACAGAGAACATGGGGCCTTCATTTGAGAAATGAAATGAGAGTCTTCATGCAGATTTGATTAACGTGTTTCTTCTCTGTGTCACACCAACGGCTGGAGAGAGATTTATCAGTATTACAGAGAGGCATACACCCAGCTAAGAAAATAAGAAACTCCCATGCATGAAATTACTGTTGTTGTAATTTAGTGGGTAAATGTCACGAGCAGCACTAACTTTTCTTCTTTTTTTACACAGTGTTTACACACTGTTGAGTTTTACAGCACATGTGTTCACATACTTCTGAGTGTTTTGTGTGAGACAGTCTGCCTGTAGATGATTATGATTTTGGAATTAAGTCTAGTTTTTCTTCTGCTGTTGCCAAATACGTGGAGATGATTTGTTGAAGTCACTCATTGCTTCCTCTTTGTCATGTTTCTACTTTTCTCAGAGCCATCCACTAGTTTTGGCGACACAAGCGGCTTCGATGATGGCGTGAGGAGGAGGAACATCCCGCCTTTTGAGGGGCCGAGATCAAGAACGTCAGACGAGGACGACGAGGACGAGGAAGTGGAGTTCAAGCTGCCTGTGAAGGAGGAGAAGCCATGGTTGTCCATGAACAAGTGCATTGTGGGAGCCCTGATCCTGCTCTTTTTAGGTTCCCTCTTCCTCTCAGGTGAGTTCCTCTTACGTCTAACAAAGCTTGCCAGTGTGTTTCTGCTTTTATGGTCAGATAAAGGGAAAGTTGCTACCGTATCAACAATAAAAAGACATGATTAAGATAATTATTACCCAATCTCAGAGCCCATCGGCTTTCATCTGAACACAAAGTAGCCTCTGGGGGCAACGGGCAATTTTGTGTCTTCCGGTTTAGACAGTGAATAATCAGGCTCTTTCAGTCTCTTCCGTTCACTGTTTACAGTCAGACAAGTTTCTTTTATTGCACAAATCTCTTATTACCTAACCCTTAATAATGCTTTTTGACAGTTTTTGCTTTCTGTGTATCGCCTGCTTGTACCTGTTGCAAGAGATTTGACAGTTTTAGGGTTTATTGTAATTCTTTTTATTTCGCATTACCTTATTTGACAATGCCAGTATTTAAAAAATACATGAGCATGTTTTCAGCAGCAGTACGGTGTCTGTTCTCAGACCTTGTTGACTATAATGAACTGTGTCAACAGGTTTCCCCTCTGACCTGGATTATGGTACGTCTAGTACTAGATTAGTCAGCAGTGTAAGCTTCTGCACCAGCTGGCTGATACTCAGTAGCTTCTCCGAGCACTTATCCAGCCTAACACTTCGTGCAGTGGTTAATAACACGCATTTCTAACTGTACCATAACACTCTTTGTCACTTTGGAAGGGCTCACTGGATGATAAGAGTGCTTAAATTGAGGTGCAGGCCATTAGCTTGGTAAAGTAAATATATTACACCATTCAAAAGTAATTTCAAATAATCAGTCTAAATAAATAGTTTCTGTGTAGCTGTGGCCTGGCCTCAGAAAATGCACTTCACAACAAAAGAAGCTTATGTTGCTGTAGGACTGCCTGGAAGCTGTGTCAACAAATCAGTCTGTTGTCAGACTTGTGTGAAAGATGTGTTTTCTTATCTGACAGGTGATTTTGACGCCTCTGAACTGAGCGATGGAGAAAAAAGCCAGGTCTGTTCCACTGTCTCTCTTTCCATTTACTCAACCTCAGTGGTATATGTTGTCCGTGTGTGTCCATACAGTGCTGCCTTTAAAGAAAACTCACAACTTTCAGACAAATGATAAGATAAAAAGACGGGATTATTTTTGAAATATTTGTATTATTCATTTGCCAATGATTTTCCATCCAGGACTGGCTTAGCGGTGATCCACAGGATATGAAAGAGTTATTGGATAAACTGACACAGGAAAACCAACACATTGCTCTGCTAGAGGCTCAACTGCAGGTCAGTGTACAGTCATATTCATGCAAATTATGTTGTTTTATGTGGCCATGATGTCTCAATTCATTGCCACGGCATATTTACATTTAACACTTTTCCAAATTGTGTATTGTGTGATTAAGGCACTAGGCTTTAACCGTCTATTTTTCTTTCTCTTTCAGTCTCAGAAAGAAGAAATGGAGTCGGCACTTAAATCAGTGTCAGAAAGCGGAGATGAGAAAGGAAAAGCAGATCTGGAACAAGAAAATGCAAATTTGAAGGAGGAGCTGTCGTCTCTGCCAGAACTGAAGAAAGAGCTGGAGAGTCTGAGGGCCAGAGTGACGGAACTCAACCAGCTCACAGGTATGATGTGAAGTAAATCAAGTGATTTAATCGTCTTTTCTGCTGTATTTTTTAAGTCATTTACTATTTATTGAAATGAAAATGCAAAAAGGAGGGTACTGTGCAATAATAACTGTTCTCAGTGATATTTTTTTTTACTTTAACTTTAATATCTTATACTTACTTTACAGTTGATCAAAAAATGCCTCCAGCAACTCCTGGTCCAGCTCCTCAGCCCGGTGTCAAAGATGGTCAGAGTGACCAGAAAGCAGCTGAGCCCGAGAGGAGAAAGGAAAAGAACGAGGGAGTCAAGCTGAAGCAGGAACTCCAGAGACAGAAGGTGCTTTTGGAGGAGAGCAGACAGAGACTGGAGGGGATGAAAAAACATGGCGGCAGCAGGAAACGCGTCACCGACAGTTTGGAGGAGATCCAGAAGAAGCTCTCTGAACAAGTCGAGAGGTGGGGGAAGAAGAAACCACAGGATTCCAAATGGAAAGGGAACAAAGGTAAAAACGTTGAGCGGGACCACTGGAAGAAAGAAGAAAAGAAGGAGTGGAGAGGAGAGAAAGAGTGGAAGCACGGCAAAGAGGGAGGATGGAAGGAGAAAGACGAGAAGAGGAAGGAGGAGTGGAAGCCCCAGAAGCAAAACTCGCACAAAGAGGCATGGAGGAAACACCAGGACGAGTGGGAGAAGAAGAAGGACGAGCGCAGGGTGGACAGAGAGGACCGGAGGAAGGAGAAGCCGTGGCACACCCAGCCAAGTAAAAAATCCCACAACCACAACCATAACCACCAGAATCAGCAGAATCAGCATCACCAGTCCCGCCAGACTCACCAGTACAACCACAACGACTTCTGGAGAGACCAGGAGCAGAAGCTCAGACGAAACTTCAAACCCCAGCTGGGCTGCACCTCTGTGGACGACTGCGCCAGCAAGGAGGGGCTCTACGCCGTGGAGCTGCCCGAGTTTGAGGAACTGCTGGAGGGCTACCTGAGCAAGCTCGAAGGGTCTGTGTCCGAGAACAAGGACAAAATTCGAAAGCTGACCGCGGAGTTCTTTGAGGACGGCGTGTTTGTCCACGACAGGGTTCGCTTCGGCGACTTTGCTGAGGACGTAGCGGACATTCTGGAGGACATGGTGGACGTCCTGGAAGGCGACGGGCAGAAGGACAATGACTCCTTGGAGGAGGAGATGGAGGAGTTTGAACGAGAAGCCCTCTGGAAGTTTGCCGCCACAGCTTGAATTGAGTGTCGTTTGGGAAAAGAAGTAAAATACAACACTAGGATGCAGCACAAGTGGTGGTTTGGTAGGACTTCTCTCGCCTACCCTCTCCTCTTCAGAGCTGTAATTGTAGTAGCTTCTGGCGTAGAGTGGTTGTGCCTCTCATAAATGTGACCCTCCGAGTCTTTAATTATAAGCTTGACTCGTACGTGTCATTCTGGACTTAGGTGTTGTCAGCTACCTCTGTCAGGTCTTGCTTTCCTAAGTCTTTCAGTCATGTGTTGTGTGGGTTTTCCTCTGCTATATAGTGTTTTCTCAGTAACTAGTGCATGTTGCAGCTCATAATGTAAATTCAAACTGATAATATTCACATCACACTAAAACCTAGGGTTGTAAGGAGATGGTATTTGCAAATAATTCTGTTCAGCACCAGTGGAAACAGGTTGAATCTATTCATGCAGTTCATATCATATTAGATAAGTTGTCAAATACAGAAGGTCGTGTTAAATTGACCCTGAAATTTGACGTTCTCTCCCTTATCACGTGATCTCTGCTCCAAACAGGTTAAAACAAAGGCTCAGAGGTTTTCTGTTGATACTATCTGTGTGTAGTCAAGTTGGGTGTAACTGTTTGATCCCAGAGGATGAGATCCCGGTTCTTTCAGTGATAGGAATAAGATCAAGTCAGACCTGTTTTGTGAGAGCAGCACACAACACACAGACACACACACACACACAGAGACAGACAAAGAGCACTGTTTTAGAGCCCCAAGTGTTTGGCCTCTAGATTTGTTGGAGGTTTTTCCAACTGCCAGTTGACAGCAGATGTCTGGAACAACCAGGAACCAGTTTGCGAAGCTGCTCAAAGAACACAGCAATAGGACAAACCGATTTAGAAATGTACAGCCACGGATGAAGTGAAGACTGCTAAACCGCTTGAGCACTTTTCTCAAACATTCACATTTACAGCAACGTTTTAATTTCTCACGATTTACATTTCATGTACTTGTTTTAGTCCACCGGTTTTCTTTAATACTCTCTTTGCAATGTAGCCATGAGGACGTCCATCCCAAGATCTGTTTCAGTATTTTAATTTCATTTTCCTTTTTTTGTTGATGCAAATTGACATTTAGTCAAAAGAAAAATAAGGAAGCTGCTACATTTTATTTTGAATGAGTTGAATAAACGTGGCAAAGGTACGAGAATGGTACACAACATTGTCTATAAGGTATCGTAGCATTACGCTTTAACAGAAATATTTCTTTTTCTTTCTTTTTATTTCGTAGTAATGTTTGATATCCTGAAAGTTTCCCTCCTTCGGGGGATGTGAAGTGAAAAGCGACAGATTGTGATTGTTATTTCTCATTTTTCGGCTATTTTTTTTAGATTGAAAGAAGCTTTGAAGAGTAAAATGTTTATTTATTCTGTCAACTACACTGCAACACTTTTCCTTATTCGACAGAATTGCCACACTCTGTTGCAGATCATAAACTTTTAATGTGAAAATGTTGACGTTTTCCTTTAGTTTACAGAAATTTAGTTTGCCAGCTACTGCGTATGTGCCTTTATCATCACAAATAAGGTTAGACTGAAAAAGGACTTTGATTTATTTTTGCTTCTGCGAGGATGAGAAGAAAACAGGTTTACACTACTTGCAATTATAGGGCAGAGAATGAATGTCAAAGGCTTTATTTATGATGTGTTGAACAGATTTTTATTTTATCTGCTGTGAGGAGTGTTTTTTCTTTTCCTTTTTCTTTTTTTAGACCGAAAGGGATCAAGAGAAAGTTTAACCAGAACAGATGAATCCTTTAATGAAACACATTTATGGAAGCAATATTTAAGACGTATGTTTGTCTTTGTGGGACAACAGTAGGTCTGTGTGTTTACTGACAATGTGGTCCATGATGTGCATGTTATTGATCACTGGACAGATGTATTGTTCAATTTGGATCATTTCTAGTTTTTCCTCATCATGAGTCTTGTCCTCTTTTAGGAAGTTCAGTGTTAAGTTCAATAAAAAAAATTCACCATCATGTTAACAGTGTCTGTTATTTAATTGAATTCATCCATTATGTGTGTGTGGGGGGGGGGGGTTCAATGATGATATAACAGAATATATCGTCTGCCTCAGAGTCAGAGAGAGTTGTGTTAATGACTGTTTTAGTTGTGAAAGATTTACTCAGCAATAAGTGACGTGTGACATCTGACTCAGTCTCAGGTAGAAAGTGAAAGTGATGGTATGACAAGTATTTATTATCACAGCTATGATCATGAACTAATTGAAGAGCATCAGAGGTCAGACGTATAACCTGCACTCGCTGTACATAACCCCATTCGGCAATGCTACGTTGTTTACATTGACCTCAATTCATAATTATGTCATTTTATACCATATGATACATTGATAGGAATGATTGGTTAATATAAACAAGCTGTAGATTGTGTCTCTAATCTTATTGGTGGCATAAATGTATGCACTATATGACATCATTTTCTGACTTAAGAGTGACGCCCTACTTCTCTCATTCCAAACATATGATCAGATTATTTTAGCATCTCTATAAGATTCAGGTCATGTCGTTCAGCCCTTTAAGTTTTGAAATATGCATTATACCATTTTCTGATTATCACTTCATATCCAATAATTTGCGGAGAATCTTGGAAAATGTGTTTTTCCGACCATATTTTTGTTGACCTTCGACTAATCAGCTCCAAACGGTAATCATCTGGAGATCCCCTCTCAAGTGATATTCTCACCAAGTTTGGTGTAAATCCGCCCATGTGTTGTTGAGTTATCTTGTACACTCACACACGTACATGGGGGGGCGAAAACGATACCTTGTTCACAGCTATGCACACGAGGCAAATATTTACAACCAGATTAAATCCTCTGAACAGGAACTCAGACATTCACAGACACAAAGTCACTTCCAGTCCGTCGCCACACAGGAACAGAGATGCAGATGAAGGAGAATGTGAGCAATGATTGAGAACGACTCATTCTCTTTGAACGTGCGCGGGATTCTTGTCATTCTTCGACTTCTTCGGACAAGTCAGCATGCAGGCGTCTCTGCATGTTTCTGTACTTTATTCTCTTCGAGAGAGAGAGAGAGCATTTTCTCTCAATGACCTCCAGGTACATGGCTGAAGAGGAAACTGAACTACGTTTAAAGTGCACGTCGATCTCCAACTACAAAATATCAAACAGACAATGTAGAGAGGAGAAATGAGAGAGGGGTTGAATGCTTACACTCACATTTCCTCCTGAGCGATGTAGCCTATATGTCACAGTGCGTGTTCCTCCTGTCGTGTTTTGTATAAACTAATTCCTGCTGAGGCGTACACGATTCTGTCTCTTGATTGCAATGGCCTGACAAGGATGAAATCACCAAATCCTTTGCTCTGTAAACACACTTAAATGGGTTTTGTGCTACCATCAGTACAAATTTGTCCTTAGCAGGTCGAAGTGGGCAGTTTTGTGATGTGTACCCCCGAGGCCAGTGGAAATCAGGCAGATAAGGGCGGTCGGCTGGATGAGGGACAAGAGGGAAGGTCGAGTGTTTTCCGCTGATGTGAGCATCAGTATGAAGCATATATATTCAGAGAGGTGATCTCAGAGTGGAGTGGACGAGGTTCTTGGCATCTGCTGAAACACACCAGACCGTATCTCAACACAACAGGTGAGACCTCAGCCGCCGGTTTACGACAATATTTCACTTATTTCTTCTGTGAATGATTGTTTCACTCCTTCATTTATCTCAGGCCTTCGCACAGTCCACCATGGAAGCTGCAATCTGCACCCTGGTCACCCAGTTCAAGTCGTTCGCTGGGAAGGATGGATCCACCAGCACCCTGAGCAAAGATGAGTTCCAGAACCTGCTGACCTCCCAGCTTCCGAGCTACGCCAAGGTACGACGCAGATAGATCTCAGACGATCTTCCTGCTGATTTCTTGTCGTCTTTGCTTCCTGATCACAGACAGACAAAAAAAAACTGGTTTATTAAGCAACATTAAGGTGACGTCTCTCAACTGTTATTCAGACGTATTACTGAGGAAAATTGCTTTTCCATGTAACTGTACTGTTATCTGTCTTCAGAAATGCATTAGCAGCCCACAGGAATGAAATGTTTGCAATTGCACAATGTAGCATTTCTCTTTTAAGACTCTTCACTTAGGTTTTATACGACACATTTATTATATTTGTTGCACAAACTGAGTAGATGCTTTTAGTACTAAATGATTTGTGTAACATATGAGGGACTCTGCCTCCATTTAATGTCTTATTGTCATACAATCAGTGAATAACTCTTTATTGAAAATAACCTAATGTCCAATGTCTCATTTTCAAAATATTAGCATCTCCTCCATAAGATGATACGATTAGTTGATGTCTTACAAATGTTCACTTTCTCTGTCTGACAGAATAAAGCTTTTCAGTTTGAAATGCATGTTAATAATAGATTTACTTGAGATCTGCTTAAATGATTAATTACCGATAATCAAATTTGTCACCAGTTATTTCCAAATTTGTGTAAAGTGTAATTTGGATCTACATGAAAGTTGAGCACTGTTTATCCACACATTTCAAAAATACTGCAAAATATTCATCTTTTATAACAGTTATAATAACATAGTAGGTTTGATTTATATTTCCAGCTGCAGTCTGCCAATATATACAGAATATGTCTTAACAGGAAAAATACAATACAACAGATTAAATATAATTATAAGGATTTCATCATGAGGAAACTTTCTTATTTTTTCTTTCATCAGTTGTATTTGTTACTTCACTCAACCATTAGGTGGCAGGACAGTCTTCCAGAGGAGCTGATGCTGCAGCTCACTGTGCATTAATTCAAGTGTCTCTGATCACCCACAGAACTACAGCAGCCCGGCGGCCGTCGACCAGCTCATGGGCTCGCTGGACGAAAACAACGACGGCGAGCTGACCTTCTCCGAGTTCTGGCAGCTGATTGGAAAACTGGCGAGCCAACAGGGCGGCTTCGGCCAGTAGAGATCGGATTGTGCAACAACCAATCACCCCAATTGAAGCTGTCCAGCTGTAAACTCGAAAGGCATTTGAAGTTGTTTATCTCATGTGTAACTCTTTAGTTAACCATTTGGGAACCATGAATTAAAGGCTTCATTGTCTTGAACCCGAGGCCACCAACACTCCGTCCCCTGTCATTCATTCACCACACTGCATGATGTTCAGCCGCACAGTGAATTACAGCCTTGATTTAGAGGCCTGTAACCCTATACGTGTCACTGCTGTCACTGCTGCAGCATGCGGACAATATCATGTTCCATAGAGGGTCATAACGCCTCTAGAAAGTTACCCATCCATGTATTACAGCAGCAGTGATGCTAAGGCTCCTGGCTGTAATGGAGACCAGGGAACCCAATGCATCCTGTCATGTTTGGGAGGACATCTTGTGTCTTGAAGTCAAAATTGCATTTTTGCTTGTTTCGCTGATAATTCTCGGAGTTAGGCTCACTTTGTATTAATGCTGATGTCTAGACAGAGTTATGTGTGCTGGCAAGCTCCCCAGCTGTTTTATGGCCCATAGGCCTGTTTTAATTTTGCAAAAAGAGAAAGGGAAAAAATGCCGCTAAGTGAGAATGCGGATCTTTCGGCGAGATAAGAAAATGTGACCTTTGTCTCCAAATTGCACACGGTAAGGTGCCAGTGTGGGAGGAGTGGTGACGGGCAAATGAGTTAGCAGCCGCAAAGTGAAGGACTAAATGAGCAGGGCACCCGTCGACTGGGCGCTGTGTGTATATCTGTGGCATAGACTGTATGTGCCCTGTGGCTTCTAGGTAAGGCCTCTTGGTCAGGAGCATGGAGACAGCATGGAGACTTCCACAGAAAGACACAGTGAGATGTTATCCGTGCTGGGACTTAAAAGCAATACGAAGTTCTCCAAAGAACTGTTAAGAATCTGGCAAGGCTGCTTTAGGTCTTGCACCACTTTTCTTACCACCCACACCGGCTCTCCAGTGAGGAATAAAAAAATTTTCTCACATTGCCAAAGTGACCTTTGGGAAAGGATCATGGCCACAGACTAATTCTGATGATAAAATAAAGTTTTGTTCATGTTTAGAAGTTTTTGTGTAAAAAGGGGGGATATTTCAAATGTGTGTCCCCACTAGTGACATAAGAGAAGAGGCACCTCCTCAATAAACAGGATTGTAAGGGTCTGATAACTAAAGGAGTGGCACCCACTGTAGTGTCTGTGGCTACAGGGAAGGCCTGTTTGTCAGCAAGTCAGGAGGCTTATATCTCATCCATCCATAGAAAGAATCCGTGAGCTAGTATCTGTGCGGGGAATCTAAAAACAATATAAAGTTCTTGAAAACACTGTTAAGAATCTGGCAAGGCTGCCTAAGGTCTTAAACTCCTTTTGACACCCACACTGTCTCTCCAGTGAAGAGTCCTTTTATTCTCACGTGTCCTGTGGGAAACGTTAATCACTGAGGTGACGCTTCAACTGTCATCTGTGGTTGAAAATGTGGTTTTGTTCATGTTGGGAAGTTTTGGTGCAAACAAATTGTTTGGCTGAAACGTGTCATGACATACAGTAGAAGAACAGGCACCTCCTCCATAGACAGGATAGTAAATCTGTTTTTTTTTAAAGTTTGGTTTTTCTACTTTTAATAAGTGAAATCGTTTTGCGAGAGACTGAGACTTTGTGCAGATGAAGTAATCCCACCCGCCCCGTCTCCTCGTCCCTGCACATGACGCCGCTCCAAAGCCACAAGCCTGGCGAGCAGGCGTGAAACTGCGCAAATCACGCATGACGTGCAACAGCTGGCCACACGAGCCAAAGACAAATCCAGTTTTAAAAAAACAAAAAAAAGAGTTAAATAAGTTTCTGATCCCACTTTTCTATGCGTTTTGGCTGAAGCGTAAAAGCTCCTCCACATTCCCAGCTCTGCCTCTCACTCACTCGCTCTTCCAGGTACACGCCCTTTGACTTGTCAGGGGGAAAAGTTTTAAGGAAAGAAAAAAAAAGAAAAGCCAAATCACGGAAGAGATTCTGTAGTCCTACTAGTTTGGCAAGTTCCGTGCGCGCAAAGCAGCGTTAAAAAGGCGGAGAAGAAAGCAGAAACTCACAACTGTGCGCATTTATTACACTGCCCTTGTCCCGCAGACGAGTTTACGGTGAGTTGAATGCGTCTTTCCTGGATTTCAAATTTTTTTGGGGAAGTTTCTCCTCCGCTGGGTTTGCTCGTGGGGTGTTTTGCCACGTTTCGGTGGAGGCGGCTTTGCAAAGAGCCGTCCCATGAAACTCGGTGTGGCTGCGGCAGGGTTTCACTGTGGCTTGGCTCAAGTTACACTTTGGTAAAAGAAGTAAATGATGATAGTTTCTGGGTGGATTTTGTGCTTTTAACGCACTGGTCCCCACAGTGTTTGATCACCATATGCTCCCTCTCTCTGCCTCTCGGAAAGATATTTGATATTTTGATGTAGATCCGTTGTCAAGTTGCCGATCAAATGTGAGGGAGCTTATCAAAAATTGAAGTGGCTGCACTGGAGGTGACAGAATGCGCTAACACGGTCTTTCCAGTTGGCATCCGGGCCGCGCGTAAAAGCCACATTTTGCGCTAAATGAGCCTTTTGCGCACAGTATGCTTTTTATTAAGGGGGCCCCACCGGAGTGACAGCTTGGCTCTCTGACCGGGTGGATTTATTTATTCATTTATTTATTAGCACAGCAATGTCACTTGTGTCAGCTTTCTTTCAATACTGCCTTTCAACATTTATCTACGCGTCCTGGCACACCTTGTTGATGGGGTGGCGCACGCGTCTCAGCCAGCGTCCAGTCGTCTGCGTTTTTGAAACCCAGCTGGATGAGAGACAGCCACCCCGCTCGTCTGCTCACCGCAATCTACAGCCACAACCTAACTTGTTCCTCTGTTAATATTTCATGACACACGAGCGGTAGTATTGTCATTACTCTGCGCACGTACCGTATCACATTCGCCCATTTGGAAACGGAACACTCAATCTTCTCCGGGCTCTGGAGGGAAACGGGAAACCTCTGGTTGTAGGCCTGTATGTTTAATTATTTGCGCAGGGTGTTTTTTTGGGTGGGGGGGGCCCTTTAAGGCAAATACCGGTGATTAGTTCGTGTCCTGAGTTGGACAAGACGAAGTTCTGACGTGGGACGCATGTCTTGAACAATTTTGTCGAAATTAGGACACATGCCTTTGCTCCAAACAAGCACCTTGAGGCAGCTGATGGAGTAAATAATGGATGTGAGAATGGACAGAAACGTCTTTGCTGGGTGTGTTTTTTTGAGTCAGGACGCACAGAGAGCCGTTAAGGCCCCTGTGTAGGCTTCTACCTCTGCAGAGGGTGTGTCACTGGGCCAGGAAGAAGTGAAGAAGTCCCCTAAAGTTCCTGCAAACTGTGTCTATAACATGATCTATCAAAAGACATGATCCAGGGATGGAAATTTTATATAAAATGTGCCAAATTTATCAGTTTTATACTCAAAACATTATTATTTCCTCAATAACGGCTGCATTGACAATCAGATGAGATTTGCTCACTCTACTACTTGCAAACTTGTGGTTTGTGTAATGTTAACATGGCGTCAGACAGTTAGAGATCGTTATGTCACATTGCAAAATCCGAAAGGGGGTCGAGTGAAATTGTAGATGTTAATGGCCCCATATACGCCACACCTATCAGCGCTCCCTGTGTCTCGTGTTATAATGAGACTAGCAGGCACATGCTCTCGGCCTCTGTATGCTCCTGGTGACTGCTCGAGTGTGACATGCACTCCAGCGGCGGAGATATAAATTTGCAGTTTACAAATGACCATTTAGCTGATGCGAGCAGGAAGCCGCCGGAGTCCTCGGCGTGTGTCGTCTGTGTCGCACCGCTGTGTGCTCTGCTGAAGCTGACAGACGAGTACAGTCAGCTTTAACGTATCGTGCCCCTGCTCGGTGTTAGCCTGTAAATTCCTGTCTAAGTGAGCTCCACGGACAGCAATGAATGGAATTCCTGCAAAATTGTGTCACCCCCTGGCATGTTCTGTCATCTGTAGATTATCTATACATCTGTCGAAACCCAAATTTCTGATTGTGTCTCTTTATCTAAGTCAGGTAACGTCTAAATTCACTTTAAAATGTCTGCGTGTTTACAACTGCGGATGTGTAATCCATACCGGGCCCTGGCTGTCTAATTCATTAGGTTGTGTATTTGTGCAAAATAGTCTGAAGGCTCAGAGGCTTGAGGAGAAGAAAGGGCCGACAGAGTGAAAACAAGGATGAGATAGTGAAAGAGAGAGGCAGGTACAGCTGGCCAGAGAGGGAGAGAGAGAAAGAAGGACGGGGAGAGAGAGCGGAACAGACAGGGACTAGGTAATCCCTCAGGTAATCTGAAGCCCAGTCCCCTCGGTTACTTCACCAGATCAGATGACCTATCAAAGATCAGAACTTCCATTGTGCATCAGAACCTGTCTCTCAGTCAGACTCCCCCTCTCCCTCTCCATGTATCTCACCTCACCATCACGCCGTCATCGCCGCTCTGGACTTAACACCTGAAACGGGGGAAAAGGCCCTGTGGGGACACGAGGAGATCCTCTGTTTCATTTTCCACTAGCTGTGTCTGTAGTCTGAATGTGGTTTATATGGCAAGCAACAGCAGTCAAATGACTATAAATGACGATCTATCTACCTACCTACCTACCTACCTACCTTCCTTCCTTCCTACCTACCTACCTACCTACCTACCTACCTACCTACCTACCTACCTACCTACCTCTATCCCTATCCTCCTACCTTCCTACCTCCCTACCTACCTACCTACCTTCCTACCTTCCTACCTCACCTACCTACCACCTACCTACCTACCTACCTACCTACCTATCCTTTATCCTTCTACCTACCTGCCTCCCTATCTTTTATCCTCCTACCTTCCTACCTACCTACATATAATTTATCCTCCTACCTACCTACCTACCTATCCTTTATCCTCCTACCTTCCTACCTACATACCTACCTTCCTACCTATCCTTTATCCTCCTACCTACCTACCTACCTACCTACCTACCTACCTACCTACCTACCTACCTACCGCCCTCTCCATGTATCTAACGTCACCATCACGCTGTCATCGCCGCTCTGGATTTAACCTGAAACGGGAAAAGGCCTTGTCCACTAGATGTTTCCATTGTGTGGTTTACACTGCATGCAACAGAAGTCAAATGAATTATCTATCTATCTATCTATCTATCTATCTATCTATCTATCTATCTATCTATCTATCTATCTATCTATCTATCTATCTATCTATCTATCTATCTATCTATATGTTTATAAGTATATATCTCATATCAGTGTCTTCCCCACAGAGAGGAGTCATGGAGGATGCTATTCAGACCCTGGTGAAGGTCTTCCTGAAGTCGACCAAGGGAAAGGAGAATCTAGGGAAGAAAGAATTCCATGGTCTCGTCAAGTCCCAGCTCAGCAACATCCTGTTGGTTAGGAAATGTTCATTCAACTATTCTGAAACTTTACCAGCACTTACATTATGTAACTGCCGCACAGAAAAGCACTAGCACAGTTTTCATCATAAGGGGCAAGTCTGAACCTTTTTAACATGAGCATTGAGACCAAATTGGGGTGAAATATACAGTAGATGAATTGGAACAATATGATAGAATAACATAAATCAGCATGATAATGTAAATAGAGCCACTGATAGAGACATTTATTAAAAGTGTATTGTGATTTCACCAGTGAGTGTCCAGTTAGAATTACCCATCATCATGCTTGGTTGTCTCATGGTTGTGTGTGCCCACTACCCAGGACGCAGGGAAGAAGAAGGCGGTCAACAACATGGCTCAGGAACTGGATGAAAACCACGACGGCAAGGTCGGCTTTGAGGAGTACATGAAGCTGGTCGGCTACCTGGCGGTCTCGCTCAGTGACCAGCGAACCCTCGCTAAAGAGGAACCAGCCCAAAATGCTGCTTCCGGACAAGTGGCACAAAGCGCCCCCGACAAAGAGGAGGAGAAGCCGGAGGCGACCGCAGAGGCTACGGAGGAGGCCAAGCCTGTAGCAAATGAAGAGGCAAAGGCAGGTGCAGCTGCTGAAGTGAAGGTAGAAGCAAACGCGGATGCAAACCTAGAAGTAAAGGTAGCAGTAAAAGAAGAGGGAGAGACGCAGCCTGATGTCGCAAAGGAGGAGCCAGCGGTGGTGGTTGGGCCTGCGGCTGCGGTGCCGGCAGTGGCGGCGGCTGGGCCTGCGGCTGCGGCTGCGGCGGTGGCAGCGGCGGTGACAGAAGCAGGAGAGGCTCCAGCTGCAGAGGTGGCAGCAGCTGCCGTGGAGGTGGTGGTGAAAGAAGAGGGGAAGATGGAGGAAACGGTGAAGGTGGGAGAGGTTGTAGAAAAGGTTGCTGCAGCAGTGGAGGAGGAAGTGGAGAAGAAGACAGAGGAGGCGACCTCATAGGGGACAATCCACAACAAAAAACACAACACACACATACACAAAACATAGCATTAACGTTGCCAAAAATAAGTTTATAAGCCACTAATGATTTTTTTTAAATACTCACAACTTTGAAATACAAAAGTTGTAGTTCAAACACTACCCACCCAACTCTGAAGAAACCCCCTCCCTATTCATGATAAATAACACATGTACATGAAAGAGTAGAATTATTGCTTTATATTCCTAGTTACCACTATGTTCCTATGTACAGCATGTGCATCCCACTATATTAAAGCACATTTACCTCATCATGACAATATACTATGTTTGCATGCAGACGTACATGATCTTGTGCATGCCAGATCCCTGTGAAAACTTTACTGAAAGTATGAATTTCCCTGCACATGAACGCACCGCTGCAGACAAGAGGCTCAGTTTAGATCACGTCCTCTCCTCACTTATGACTCTTCTTCCACAGTTGTGTCATGCAGCCCTACATCAATTTCTGTTCAGTCTTCCGGGTATAATATCACAAGTATACATCTTGCTAGGTACTAATGGCTTAAAGAAATAGTTTGACATTTTTGGGAATGGTGCTTATTAGCTTTCTTACCCAGGCTATTGCATACGAAGTTACAGCCAGCCGCTGCTTAGCCTAACCTAGCATACAGGCTGGAAACAGAGGGAATCCGCTACTGAATCGATAAATCTTTCTTATACTTTGGAATTTCTCTACGATTTAACCAAACACGATATTGTGAGCTCCACAGCTGCTGGAGGGCAGCACGCTGTTTCCCACTGTTTCCATTCTTTATGCTAAGCTAAGCTATCTAGCTACTAAGCACAGTTTCATATTTACTGGACAGATATGAGTGTGAGGTATCAATCTTCTCGTCTAACGCTGGGCAAGAACGCAAACCCCAAAATCTTAAACTATTCTCATATTGGTTGCATGAAAATCTGTCAGTAACGCTTAATCATTTTTTTAACGTTCCCATCTTTTAACTCACAGTGCTATGGAACTGATTTGGCATGACAATAAACATATTGTTTTGCTGAAGCTTTGCTCATCTTAATTGTGTACTCCATCACACCCTCTTCTTTCTCTCTCTCTTTTATTCTACTTTACGGGCTCTTTGTCTCTTTTCATTTTTACTCTGTAAGAGTTTAGCTTCATCTGGAGCCGACGGTATATTCCCCTCACTCGTAGTCGGCCATCGATTAGGAACTGGAAGATCAGGCGTGGCCCCCTGGCTAAATAATTAAGGTTCGAGGGATAGAATACATATCAAAGAACCATTAGGGTCAAAAAGGAGCCTAAGCTGGTCCCATGGGAGTGAGCTGGTCACTGGAGGAGCAGGTCAGAGAAGGTGTTCATGCAACTTAATCCACATTGGTTAGAGCTAGTGGAGAAGAAAAAGATAACAAACACCAAGAAGAAAAGAAACCCTTATCAGTTGTCACCTAATGGCACTTTTTACCTTTATGATATAGTGCATATGTGGTTATTGTAGCGCTATTATGGTCATATTCTACTTCCTGACCTGTAAAGGTGCTGGTCTGTAGAGGTGTAGCACTGGATTGGGAGTCTTCTCTTTAGGCTCTGTTCAAAATAGTTGCTGCTTGTTTTCCACTGGCCGTTCAGGCTTGTGTGTTTATCAGCCACGCCCTGCAACAGTGTAGAGACCCTGTCTGACAAAAGCAACTGGATCCTTTAGTCTGACACGTTGGGAAACTGCTGGATTAGGCATTTGATGTGAAACACACCCTGTGACACAATTATTTCTCCACTGATCCTGCCCATTAGACGAGGTGCTAAGTGTCAGAGGTGGGGCTGTTTGTGTGAGTAAAACAGAATACTGAGCCATCAGTCTGATTCGATGTGGTGTTATCTTTTGTACGGCAGCCTAATGATAAGATGTTGCATGCTATCAGAAATTAAATATTACCATTGTATTTACCATTACTGGGGCCATTATTTAAGTTCTACATGGCCGCTTTATATTTAACTTTTTAATCTAATTCTTTCTTGTTTGGACCACTATGGAGATCACTGGAAACATAGATCTATGTCACATTACATGCAATTTGTTAATTACAATTTAATGATTTGTAAATTGTCCCCTCATCAATAATGCAGTCATGAGAAAAAGGCTCGTGTTGCAGGATTGCTATATCATAGGTCTACCTGGCCAGCCACGTAGTGGCACACACACGTTTTTGTCACACCAACGGATGTGGTAACAGCAGCAGACACTTCAAACTGTTCGGCAGCAAAATGGTCAAGACAAATAAAGTGAGTCATGTGATTTGCCTGCTTCGCTGCGACACTCCCATTGTAAATACTCTTTTGTTTACACTCGCTCTGCTCAGCCTGTATACACTCGTACTGTAGTTTGCTATGTTTCCTGCATGATCTGCTACTAACAAACTTATTAAGACATTTGGGGCAATTTAGTCTTTATCATTAGTTATTTTTTTATTAAAAGCTATATTCTTTTTTATATAAAAACATTTTCTAATCATGGTACTTCCTGTGAATTATGGAGACATATCACTCTCTTGCACCATCTACAGCCAGTTTCCTGTTCAGCATGTATATGGTCCTCGGCCGTTGCATGTTTAAGTCATACGTGTATAGACACATTGCCAAGCTGCACACATTGTTTTCTGCTTCCCAGCTCAGGCCAGGCACATTTAGGCAGATTGTATCACTTCTCTACTAGTTTAAAATGTGATCTTTGCCTTCTTTCTAAGCCAAAACCATGATAAGACGAAACTGGATCAAGCGAAATTCACTTGACTAATGACTTGCACTAACAACAGACCTGGGTTAAACATCATCTGGAAATTGTTTTATGTCGGCAAATGTTTTCTTTGAATCGGAGACGGAGTGAGCCCTGAGCGCCGCAGCTCTGAACCGTCTCCATTGGCAGTTTTGCTGCTTGTCCCTTAGTGTAAACCGCACCCAGCTTTAACTCCATGCAGATTAAAAACATGCTGGAACCAAACACAGCAGACTTGCGGCAGGGAGTGTTCGCAGCCAGATTTCTCATTGCTGCACAATACGTCTCATTCATCGAGACACAGTAGATGAACATAAAAGCCCTTGCTGATAATCCCCCCATTGGATATAATAAGTGTACATACAAGTATATTGACGTGCTCTTCAGGCTCATTTGTTTGGAATGTTTGTGACTATGGGACCATTCCCAGGATGTTGTGCAGGCTTTCATCATTGTACTTCGATTTACTCGTGTTTATTTGCTGCCAAGCATGAGAGGGCGTGTGTGTTTAGCAATTGGACTCGTTTCAGTCCACTTGTCAATTCCAGCAAAGTCCACTCTGCTCGTATTTCATCTTCATATGTAACGCTGTATCATTTTTTTGCTTATTCTCTGTAACATGTAATGGCTAAAATTGAATAAAACTGTGACAACTATATACTTTTCATCAGTGGCCTCCTATTTGTGCTCGCATCCCGTTATTGTGTGTGTGCACGTTTGTGTGAGTGTGATGGAGAGAAAGCACCTTGAGAGAGAGGAAGAGGGTGGGGGGGGGGGTGCAGAGAAACAAATGTGGCGGGTATGTACGTTAAGAGGGTGAAGGAGTTTGAGGGGGAGACGGAGGGGGAGGAGGGAGGGAGGCAGGTGATATTTAAGCCACAGGCAAACTCTCTCCCACATCCATCTCTAGCTTGGCTCCGTCCGCTGCACCTCTTCAGAGACAAAGGAGGCCCTCCATCAACACTCAGGTGAGACACACACCTTGCTTCGCTGTACTTTCTCCTGTGTATCTGATGATGGCTGCCATGTAAAGTAGTGTATCATCTGCGTAACTTGAAAATCCTCCTAGAGGGTTAAGATGCTGGGATGTGGACGCTCATCGAGAGACTCGGGAAGCAAAACTGTGCGATTCATTTGTAGACTTTTACTTTTTTGTTGCTTCTGCTCTCTGAGTTTTTTGAGATGAGCATGACAAGAAATATAGATAAATGAAATGTGGAAACAAGCAAAGCCAATAGGGATTTGTTGCAAAGTCATATCATGAAATAACAATATAATGGCATTAGTATATTTCACATATTAATGCCACATTATTATTATTCACGTGTGTATAGATAATATAAGCATGACATGGACTTAGCCTTTATTTACATGTACTGTCATTGAGCATCCCTCTTTTGTTCATTGACATAGTGCATATGCATTATTACCATACTCAATATTGTGTTACTGTTGGCATTTTTTGTCTCCATGGTTTCCCATTGTGTTGCGTCAGCCAGTGAGACTAATGACCCCTATAGATTTTCCAGTTATCCAGCTTTGGTGTCCGCTCGCCTCCTCTTTTGTCTCGGCCGCCTACATCTCTGACCTCTGCGGCACGATGCACGGCAGCATGACGAGAGGCAATAACCGGTGACTGGCATGAGCATCCCCGTCTCCTGTTGTAACAGCTGATTGGTTAATGAATCATGCACGGAGGGAAGGAGGGGATTGACTGACGGATTGGATGATTCCCTCTGTTTATGTTTTGTGTGTGTGGTTGTGGATTAAGCTCCAAATAATGCTGCAGACTTTTAATTTGGAACTTGAGGTTTTAAGCTGAAGTTTCTTAGGTTTCTTGAGCGTGGAAGTGAATGAGCGCAGTTATCCGTACGCACACATTAGTGTGCACGCCAGCACCTCAGGTTGCTCGGGCCTGTAGATTTTGAATGTGACTTTTATGTTTCACTTCTGTTTTTTCGAAAAATTTAAATGACAAAGCTTTTGTGGAATCAGACAGAGAAGATTTTTACAGGGAACCTCTCACCAATGCACAACGCTCATCAATACTATTAAAACAGCTCAACTGTTCAAAGTACAGTTTTCATGCAGCAGGTGGTGACACGAAGGTGCATTTATTGTTCCCACTCAAACTCTGCATTGTTGACAGTGACTTGTCTGTGTCTGTGTGTGCACAGTCTCTCCAGAGTCCAGCAGAGAAGCACCACCATGCCGGACACAATGTGTGTAAGATTGTTCAGAAAAAAAACAACTTTCCAACGCTATCCTCCGACCTTTCTCTCCAAACCTCTGAAATGTAGCACCCAGTAAGGTCACACACACACACACACACACGCACGCACACACGCAGTGACCACACTTCCTAAATTAGGGTCAGTAATAGCCTCTGCATTACACACAGAGTGTTATTCAACCCCTTTCTCTGTGGAAATGGGAAAATCTCTCTGTTTTTTGTTTCCTTCCACCCTTTTGCCTTTCCAACTATCACTTTGTCTCGGAGGTGGCTTCAGCCCCTGTTTGCTATGTGGCCGCACATGCAGCTGGGGCCTGGAGCGGGCATTTTGTGAAGGAGTCTGACCTTTTGACCCGATTCCTTCCCCAGCATGTCCAAGGAGCCCAGTTCCAACCTGGAGAGTGCCATGCAGATGCTCATAAAGACCTTCCACAAGTACTCGGGGAAGGAGGGCGACAAGTACACACTGAGTCGGGGCGAGCTGAAGGAGCTGCTAGTAGAGGAGCTGGGGAGCTACTTAGGGGTAAGAGGAGAAGTGTGTGAAGAGGCGCATATTTGGTTGCACAATAACACACTGATGCAGTTTGCAGATATGTGACACAGAAGTGAAGGTATGCGCTCAAATACTCTGACGGCACAAGCTGGAACAAGCCTGTGCAGTGATGTATGCCCCCCCCCCCCACGCACACACACACACACATAACAGGGAACACATTCTTAACTCTCTCTTCCTCTGTGTTCCCCACTGACAGAGCTCCAAAGATAATGAAGGAGTCGAGAAGGTGATGAACGACTTGGACGCCAACAACGACGGGGAGGTGGACTTCACCGAGTTCATCATCCTGATGGGCGCCCTCACGGTCGCCTGCAACGACTTCTTCCTGGAGTACAAAACAGACGAGAAGCCGAAAGAGTCGGCGGAGAAGAAAGATTGAAGCCGTGCAAGAGGAGAAGAGTGGAGGGAGGGAGAGGGGTGGAAGGGAAGTGGGGGAGAAGAAGAGAGGGAGGTAGATGAGGAGGAGGAGGGGAGAGAGCTGTAAATCAGGAGACATAGAGGACAGAGTTGGAATGGATATTTGTCTTGTGCAATTCGTAAACACTCCGGCTACACATAAGGGAAGCGTTCCAGCAGATAGTTTGTGGGTTCACAGAGCACGGGGGCATTCAGCAGGAGTAGAGTGTTTTTCCCTGCAACACTGTTTCATACCAAAAGCACATCCGGAGCTTGTTTCACATGCAGCACGAGGAATATTCCAACTTCTTCCAGCTCACATCCAGCAGCAGTTTAGACAGTTTCTTGCATGTTCTGAATAAAGGCACTGGGGGGGGGGAAGAGGACGTTTTGTTGCAGAACGCACACTGGGCTTGTTTGAGCATTTCTTGCACATGAATAACTTCTGATCACATATAAATATAAATTAAAGATGATCATATCGTTGTATGTACTCAGTGTTTTAACAACAGAATATGAATTACCCACTTTCCTGCACCTATTTTGTAATCTTTTTTGGGGTAATAACTAATGCATTCTTCAAAGATATTAAACATTGCATTTAACCAACAACCAACTGTGTTGTGTGTTTGTGTGTGTGTGTGGGGGATTGGTTTCACATTCACTTCCTTTCAATGCTGCACAAATATTCCTCAACATGTCGGGAATGAATCGCCGCACCTGGAAATCAAGTTGAATGGTGCACGGAGAAACTATGTCAGCAAAAAAGCAAGTGTGTTCCTTTGTGTGAGCGTCCATCAGTGTGTGTGTGTGTGTGTGTGTGTGTGTATTGGGGATTCCCACAGAGTAAACTGCTCCAGTTCATGCATCCTGCCAACAATATCCTGCAAGTCTTGTTCCACTAGATATAAGCTGACCCAGATGTTTGACTTGGATCTGCATGGAAAACTTCTTCAAAAGAGGGCAACAGAGAAGGAAAGAAGGAGAGAGACGGGCTGAGGGTGTGAGGGGAAGATAAGGGGAGAGAGTGTTTGTGTGTGTGTAAGTGTGCGTCTCTGCAAGTGTGTGTGTGTGTGTGTGTGTGTGTGTGTGTGTGTGTGTGTGTGTGTGTGTTTGTGAATGAAGGAAGAGCAGCGCAGGCGGGGAGTGAATCCAATTTATGGAGTACATCAGTCAAGTATGTAACTTGGAAAGTGGTGGTATAATCACAGAGGAATGTTGGAGTTGCTGTGACTGTTAGCACACATGTCCCTCAGTGTTTCACACACACAAACACACACACAGAAACACACACACAGACACACACAGATAAGTAAATCAACATGTCCTCTCCCACCCTGTTGGCTTTTACCGCAGCTTGTCATTTGAAAACTTGAGCAGCTGAGGGATATCTTCATTTTTTTGGGGGATGTAATGTGCTTGAACGTTTTATGAGCTCAACCGCCTCCTCTTCCTCTTACCTAGAATTGAAAAAAAAAAAAAACAGGTCAGTTAGTGTCGACAGGCGGAGTTCACCCTATTTGCTTTCATTCCTCGCGCCCCTGTGTTCTCCGAGGGCGTCCTCTGATTGGCTGGTTTGAATATTTGAGTTCAACATGCACGGCCTGCAGATAGGTAAACAATTCAAAACAAGACGGCGTTTACGACTGTTAACCCTGCTGCAGCCCGGAGGGAAACAAACAACGTGTTTGCTGCCAGGCTCATTCCACAGGACCAATTAATCAACCGTTCTTTAAAGGGGGTGGACAGAATAATGTGACCTGAAGTCAGGTCATCTGTTCCCTAATGTGCAGGTGCATGGGTGGGAAAAAGGAGAATTATTTAATATGTTAAGAGGAAGTGGAAGTATGTTAAAAGAGTGTCAATGTGCAGTAAACCAGATCATTTAAAGCACCAATGCAACAATACTACAAGTATTATCAGCAATATATATACTTGAAGTAGCAAAAGGTAATTCTAACATTTGACTTTTATATCAGGTCAAAGTGGAGCTTAAATGCAGCAGTGGTTTCCAGTCTGGGGGTTGGGGCATTTCCAAAGGGTCACAGGATAAATCTCAGGGGTCGTGAAGTCGTCAGTTGGACAAGAAAGAAGAAAATAAAACAAATTTAGACTTTGACACAATATGATACTGAGCCACAACCCTAAATCTTCCAACCATCATGTATGCTGTTTTATCTGAGCCAATCCCAGCTAACATTGGGCAAGAGACACCCTGAGAAAACTCACGTAGACAACATGCAAACGTCCAACAGGGATTCCAACTGGGATTTGAACCAGGAACCACCTTTCTGTGTGAGAGCTAACCATTGTACCACCGTGCTTCCCCCTAAGATAAACCACTGACAAGTTATAGTCATCTGAATAGGGACAAGGGACCAACAACACTCTGTATTGTGTTTTATAAGCGTATTGACTGTTTTGTAAAACATAAATCTTAAAAGTAAGTAGTTCCTCTAGTTGTAATGAGTAGTTGTCCAATAAATATTGTGCAGTAAAACTACTAATTTCCCTTTGAAAATGTAGTAAAGAATCGTCAAATGAAAATACTTAAGTACAACGACCTAGCCATTGTACCTAAATGCAGTAAATGTACATGTAAATGTACTTAGTTAGATTCCAACACAGTAAATGAGGTTTTTATATGATGTTAACTGGTGTAATTTAAAAGTAGCAGCAGTGGCAACAGGAATGATGTGGGAATTTTACTTTCTTTCATAGGGAACAAGAGTTATTTAGTGTTTGAGACTGAACATTTCTTCTGGCATCGGGTTGAGAGCAGAGGGGAATTTCAACAGTTCATAGGCTTGTTCAGTGAATTATGGGAATTAAGTGCTTGTAAATGTGTTGCATCAGTTGGGATCCACAGGGAGACATGAGTGATTCCAGTTACTTAACACTCAATCAAATGGCCTTTCCAACCGTACTCAGACAGACAAAGGCTGGAAGACGTCCTGCAAACAGTATCTAAAACACGGCTGACCTCACCAGACAATTCAAACTGAAAGACAAGCGTCTCCGCTGATGGATCACACGTGGCAGGCGTCACCTTCACGGGGAAAGGAGATGAGCAACACAGAGCCAGGGCCGTGTCACTGCCGCCGAGTCTGAAGCATCTGATAACGATGGCAGGGGCACTTCGATTACCAGCGGAGCAGGTCAAGCGACACCCTGGATTCCAGTCGCCACGTCCATCAGGTGCAGTCAGCCGGCGATCATGTCAGGCTGCCACGAGAAGCCTGAGAGGCCGGCTGTTGTGAGAGTAGGATGGCACACACACACACGAGAACAAAATGAAATTATTCATTCAAGTATACAGCAGCATAGGTGGATCCAGGTTTATAATCATCTGATGATTAATTCCTCTCCAGGTGGAGCTCACTCCCTCTCGGGGAGAACTTGAGAAGGCCCGCGTTCCTCAGCTTCATGAAATCCATCTCGACGGACGGCTGCAGGGAAACCTTATGGCTGCAGCTCGCTGCCAAGGAGGAGCCGGGACACTTATGAATTACAAAGCTTCATACGCTATACTCGTACTGCACTACATTTCACAGGGAAATACTGCACTTTGTACACTGACAGGGGAAGTTTCCAGTTACTGTCCAGTGCAAGAGTCAGCTACTTTGAGCTTAGACATACAACCGATTGTCAAAGAACCATTCAACCATTAGTTTCCAATCTTTTTGTGGCCACTTACAATAAAGCACTTGTTGTTGGGGCCCCGTGTCACATGTCAATTGTTTATGTGTCATTAGCAGCTTCACCAAAGAGCCAAAAATAGTAAAGTAAATAATTTAAGTTAATGGAATAATTCAATTTTAATGATAAACCAGTCACATGGACCATTGTTTTGCTGAGAGAGTAATTTGACTTATGACCCTTTTAATATATTTAGCTACGTCTGTATTTTTACCTCCACCGAAGAGGTTATGTTTCACCACTATTGTTTGTTTGTGTGTTTGTGAGCAAGTTTACACAAAAACTACTGGACGGATTACCACAAAACCCGGGGGAAGGATGTGATATGGGTCCGGAAAGAATCTATTAAATTCTGGTGAGGATCCACATTTTAACACTTTCTGTAACATGATGAGATGTGGCGTTTTTTTTTACATGTTAACTGATCTTGATGCAAATAATCATGCATATTTACTGGACTGATATCTGTGAGTGTGAGTGATTTGGTGCAGCTTGGTTGAATTTAAGGGGACGATTGGGCCTTGGCTGAGATTTGCGTTCAAGTGCCAATCTACTTTGTTTGTTTGTGAGCAAGATTATGCAAAAACAACCAAAGGGATTGCCACAAAATTTGGTGGAAGGGAGGGACATGAAGCCATTAAATGTTTTTGCCATTTTCATTGATGTTTCAGAGAAGAATTCATGGATCTTGATGTTAAAAAAAAAAATCTGGTACATTTAGAATATCTATGAGTGTGTGTAACTTGGTACAGATCCAAATAAAAATCCAGATCTATTAAATTTAAAAGTGTTTTTATAGAGGGACAGTTGGGCCTTGGCAGAGGTATGTGCTCTACTGAATTCTAGTTTAGGCGAATGTAATAATGTCATTTTAATGATAAACCAGTCATGTGGACAATGTTTTTGTTGACACTTATGTATTAATGTGTATTAAGTATTAATACTAAAGAAACCTTTGAATCTATAGCTTTTACTTGTAATGTTGTATTTTCACAGAGTGACATCGGTACTTTTACTTTATTTCAACCTCGGTCTACCTCAGAAGGTAACAGCAAACAGTTATTTATGAGGTAACGCAACGTTGATGGGAGGACTTAACGTTATCTCTGGTTTTAGAGAAAACGAGACGCCTTCATGAATTAAAGCCCAAACTCTTGGCACCAAACGGCGATGGCGTCCCGTCTCGGTGAGTCAAGGAGAAACAGTTGACAGACAGATATCAGCCTCGGATGACACCGGCGGTGAGGAAGGTAAAGGAGAGGGGCGAATGATATGTAAGAAAAGGAGGGAAGGAGAGAGGGATGGTGTCAATTGCTCCTTTTTCCCCCCTCCCTGACATTAAGCGTCCTTGACATGCGTGTAATGATACTACTCTTACTATTTATCCTTTTTTTAGCACCGCCTTTACCTTAGACGTACACACAGCACAAACTGCAGTGCTCATTGCAAGTAATCCGTTTGTGCTCAACATGATCCTCGGCTTAAACCTAATCTCCTCCACTGGACCTTTCCCCCCTCAACCTTTTCACTCCAACCTGGCATATTCAGTGATCCCCCCCCGCCTCCCTTTTAGCAGCATGGAGAACTAAACTTCCAGACAAACGAGCAAACTGCCGAAACCACAATCAAGCTCTCATGGTTAAAAGATTCATCACGCTCAAAAAATGCCCCCATTCAGTCATCCCAGGATGTGCAAGGAGGCCGGTTCCGCGGGGAGGAGGTGGCGCTTTGATCATTGACACAAACACCCTCACATTTTGCTGTTTACACTGTTGATTTATTTGGGATCAGAGAGAAGCTGCACCGGGGATCTCCAGCACCGAGACTCAGGGCCTTTTTTTTCTTATTAGCGTTTGTTTTACAATGTCTCAACATCAGGTCTCCACATATCAAAAGACAACGGTGAAAAATGTATAACAGGTGTGTCTCCTTGGATTACCTCTTTGTGAGCGCGGCTGCCAAAAACCACAAACCGACTTCCTTAAATCACAGAGAAGACCCAGCGGTGTCAGGCTGCCAAGATATGTGGGATACAAGACAAAACCTTGACCTTATTTATGGCACTTAGGGCTTGAATCCCTCTGTGTTGCAGACCAAATGATTTCCAGCACATCACCAAATCAAGACAAACCATGTCAGATGTCTGCGTTATATTTAGAATACACAAAGAAAGAGAAGACAGGGAATATAATACATTCACAAATTCTCATTTTGCTGATCGGCTTCATTTCACTTTGAGGGGGAGAAACAACAGGGGCCTGATACAGAATTTGTATTTTGTTTTTTGTTTCCATTATTTCAATATCTGTTAATTTCTTGTCTATAAATCATACAGAAGTTTGACATTCACTTAACACTGTGTATCTCGTCATTTGTTCCACTGGCTTTTGCGATGTTATTTATCCGAAAATCCCAAATGAAACACAGCCACAGTCCTTGTCCTAAAAAGCTCCAACTATATCGTGCAGTGCATTTTTCCCTCCTGCACATTACATCAGGGTGAATCACTCACTCTTCACAGTTCAGAGTAGAAACAACTCCCTCATTCACAGTAAGACAGAGGAAAACCTCAGGGGGCAGCGGTTGCAGAAAACTAACAAGTATAAGGAGCATGAATTTGAAATCTGCTGCGCGTATTAAGATAAAGTAGCTGGCGTTTATCTGTATCTTGATAAGTGGAAAGATACGCATGATACATGTGCATGGGTTTTACCAACTGGGAAGTTCAAGAAAAGACTTATTGTGCTGGTAAAGCTGGTGTAGTGTACCAGCACATCCACCAGAGAGAAGCAGAGAGACACAAAACAATTATCTAAGTCTGAAGCACTTCCTGCGTCACAATAAATTTTAATTTGCAGAAATTAGCACATCTTTCCTTATCTTTTAATAATGATTAAAACAATGCAGCTATGTATGAGTCACTTTCAACAACAACTTCAAGTCACATTTAATCAATAAAAGTGCCTCTTGGTCTCCGCTGAGCCTTCACATGCAAAACATCAGCCTGTGTGTTTTGCATCAGAGTAAAGTAAAGAAAGGTGAAGACGTCCAGAGTTTCAAGACTAAGGCTGAGCTGCAAAAACGTGTTCACGATCACACAGTTAAAATAAAAAACACACGTAAAGTCTGGTGATACAGTTGAGTCATACAGTGGGACCTGTAGAAAAGGGACATAGCAACAGAAGTACACGTTGAGCTTCACTGTGACTGATGTCAGGAAACGTTGCGTCCGAGCAGGCCCAGAGGTGTGTTTGTTTTGTATACCTAACGTGGTGCTAGGGCGGAGTCGTCAGTGGGTGCGAGGCACCGGGTGCAGCAGGGTCATGTGCTCGGCCCCGTTGAAAGGCAGACGCTGAGTGCAGTAATGGTGCACCACCTCTGGGATGCTGGGGAACACACAGCTGCTCTGGTCCAGGGTGTAGCCGCTCTCTTTGGTCTGAGCAACCATGATGTGAACGCAGCCCTGGCTCGTCCTGAGGAGAGTTCACCCAAAATAAATGTTATTGATTCATACATCATTCATGCATGTTTTTAAGCTTTCACCTACAAGTATGCAACGTTTCTACTCATGTAACATCCTGTGATACCCTCTCACATGTCTGTGATACTCAGCTCAACACATTCACGACAACTGAGGATGTAAATATTTAAAAATACTTTATTAATGTTTTATTAAAGTGTAAATATTTCCAAAACAGCTCGACTCTGTAGAAAATATTCTCAGACAGGAGTAAACTTTATCAGGCAATACTTTTAGCATCAGATTAATCATTTTTTTACTGCAATGATGATGTGAGTTGTATAAAACTGAAGAATATGCTGTATCAGGCTTTGAATACATGGCATTCTCCTTTTGAGAAAACCTTAAGAAACCACATTTAAATTCACAAGATTCTAAGTTATATTTTGGTCTGCAGTCATAAATGTCAGAACCCTAAACATGTCTGATATTTTCACAAAGATTCTCGAACTATTCTCTATGAAAAAAACGTCCTATCTTGCAATGTTAACGAATGTGAAAAAGAAATTCCCAGATTTGAAGTTTTGTGTTAATCCATCCAGTAGTTTTTGTGTATTCCTACTAACTAACAAATGAACAAATGCGGAAAAACACAAACTTCTTGACTGAGATAACGTTGGGCTTTTAAGACACTTTGAACATGACAAAAACAAGCTCAGTAGCAAAATCCCTACTGCACTGGATCACTACAAAAGAGCAGATACACCTCCACACATGCAATCACCATCTGCAATAACAAAAGCACTGAATAGTAACAGCCTTAGAATCTAAAATGTTAAAGTAAATGTTTCCGGACCTATGTAATTCCTTTCATACGCTGCAGGATGAGACCAATGTGAGTTCACAGTTATTATCTCAGCCCTTTGGACACTACCCATGCACTGTCCTCTTACACTCACTTGAGGGCGATGGAGTACTTGCTGTTGTCCGACTCGCTGTTCCTGACCAGGAAGCTGGCCTCTTTGCAGGACTGCAGCTGAAACTCGGCCTCCTGGCGGGTCACGCAGCCGTGGTACCAGCTGAGACAGGGGGATGATGAAGTTACATTTAATTTGCTAT
This sequence comes from Hippoglossus stenolepis, assembly GCF_022539355.2. Lineage (NCBI taxonomy): Eukaryota > Metazoa > Chordata > Actinopteri > Pleuronectiformes > Pleuronectidae > Hippoglossus > Hippoglossus stenolepis. The sequence continues at coordinate 7,324,535 of NC_061499.1, forward strand.
GGATCAAGTGTAGAAAACGACACTCAAAGCAACACTGTGTAACGTTTTAAACCTATAACAGTAGCTTTAATGAGTTTGATGGTTCAGTGTAGGAAGAATGGAGTCACTTTCCATCCCACTCCTCACCCTGAACGCCTGTAACTTTGGTGAGTGGGTACAGATCTCCTGTGAGAAGTGTGGAACTGACAAATAGTCGCAGCTTAGCTTGTCAGAATCCGGTGCAGCAAGAGTAATGCTTAACTTCAGATCAGTTAAAAAGACTTATGAGTCATATTCATCTCTAATAATAGGAAAATATGAAGGATTCTCGACAGAGTTTGGTGGATTTGTTACAGTGGCACATTTTCTGGTCCAGGAAGCTAGGGATCATGGGTAATATCCGCCCTCCAGTCGTGTTTCAGTTCAGTGAGTGGGATTATACGCAGGCTTTTTTTTTCTCTACATGAAAACTATTTAATTGGTTGGACGTGGAGCCAAACAGGATTAATCACCATGTGTGGCTGCAGGGGGGCGCTGTTGCTCAGTAAAAGTTACATAGTGATACTTTAATGTGACTAAATAACGTGTGTATTAATATTCGGGAGTGAGGTTTATTGCAAAAAGGAAAAATACATGGAAACACACTCTAACACATTCCATACAAATAACATTTACAGCGAAAAGGATTGAGCTACAATCAATACCTCTGCTTTTCCAGGGGCAGTGAGGGGTCCACCCAGCAGACCTCGGCGTCAGGGCCGCTGCCCGGCGTGGAGGAAGGCGTCAGGGTCGGCGGCGACGATCGCAGGATCTTCTGGGTCCAGCTTTTCTGCCTCAGATGCTGATGCTGAGACAGCGGCTGGGTGGGCGGATGCTGCGGCTGCCTGGTGAGTGTCGGGTGAGGCGTCTCATCTTTGGCTGGGCGCTCAGGGCTGTCAAACTGTGCTGGGGGAAGAAGAGTCAGGAGAGAAGATATGAATTCATGTAGAGAAATACACAGCATCTCTGCTGCCCAAGTTTGAACTGGATGCCGGCGCCTCCAGTAAATATAGAATAAGAAGACAGCACTTTGATGTCTCATGCAAAATATTATTTAGTATGCTGTTGGTCTGTGCAGCATATGAAATATAAATGTGAGCGCAGGCCTGACTTGTTTTTTGACCAAATATTTTTCATATGGATCTAAGGCAGAGAGGAGGCAGGGTTGGTGCTGCATTGGATGAACCAGTATCACAATTGAAAATGTGACAGCCTGAAATCAGCAATGCACTTTTATTACCTCTGCCAAGGAGGATGGAACAAGGGACAACAAAGAACCCATTGAATTCTGACGTGGATCCGCACAAAGGGACGGATCCAGGAATTTATTTATCACTTTCTTTAACTTTCCAAGATTTGCATGAGCTTTTTGACATTTTCAGTAATTTCCCAGATCTTGGATCTTGATGAAAAAAGGCGGGAAGTGATATCAATGAGTGTGAGCAATTTGGTGCAGCTTGATTGAGTTTAAGGAGACTGTTGGAGATATGCCCTCTTTCTGGTTTCTTGTAGCTACTTACGCAAACAAGTGGATTGTTGATTTAAAAAGGTGCAGGAAGTTCAGTTCAGGTGTTTTCAGAGGGAAAAATCCCCTCACTTTCAAATTAAAAGTATTCGTAGAATTGGCGCCAACTCTTTTCTCGGGTATCAGTCTGTGTGCGATCTATTTACCGGACAGAGTTCTGACGATATGATCCTTCTTCCTCTCCCACGGCAGCTCGTACTCGGTGGAGGGACGAGGATCCAGCTCCGGCCGTGTGACCACCGGCTTGTCACCATCACCTCCCCCCTCGTACGGGACGTCATAGATCTGAAGGGGCGCGGACTGGCCCTCCTCTACTATCCCCTCACTCAGCACGCAGACCTTCAGCAGGTCCTTGGACCCCCGACGTCTGATCTCTGGCAGGTGGAACACATGAGATTAAAGATTAAGATGATGATTGATGGTATGAGTGGGGCCAGTCTGCGCCCCACTCAAATCACTTCTGTATGATTCTTCAGTTTTTTATTATTATTAAGTTCACAGAGAAAACTTTGGATTTCATGTGCAACAAACTCATGCGCATCAGGAATCTTCATGTCACATTTTTTGTACATTTTATTGTATGAGTTTAAAAAGTCTGTACCTCTCCAATAAACCATGGATTTAAAGAAATATATTCCTCACACAGTGGACAACCTTGGTCATCTATTGATCAGCCAGCTGCCATCAACTTTTGTATATTTTTGGATAGATTTTCATGTTTACAAATCCAGCTTATCTAAAATTGCCAACTGACAAAAGGAGAACAAGGATTTTTGAATTAAAATAAATTGATATTTTCTTTCAGTTCTGTGGGTGGGAATATCCATTTCAACTACCACAATATCGGTTTAGTTTCTGGTATCTGATGTTAAAGTGTTAATAATGATCTCATGGCTTTGCTGATTGAATCACAGTGACATCAGACCCTTGCCGACTTCCTCGCTGTGATTTAAACCTCGTAAATTGACTGAGTCACATCATCACATCCTCTGCAGACTTCTTTGAGGAGGCCTGGAAGTGGCACTGATTGAAGTGACAGCTACTCGAAAGCACCGCAATAAAACATTCTCACATTCACAGCAGGCTATTGTGTAACCCTCTTTTTAGTTAAAACAATGGAGCGATGGAAGGAAAGGTCGGGGGGGTGTGTGATTGGACGACGGACCACCAGTCATCCTGGATGCTGGGAAGTTTTGATAAATGGGCAGACGGGTCCATGTAGGGGTTTACACAGAGCTGCATCCGAGAGGAGAGGAGGGGAGGGGGGGCACTGAGGGCCAACTTCCTTTTTAGAGAATAGTACCAGGAAACAGAGACAGGAAAGAGGAAGCAGGGGCAGGAAACTGCACCCATTGTCCGAATGCAGCGGAGTTGCTGTGGCAACCCCATGGGGTGCAGAGAGCACTGGGGGAGTGAGTTCACGTTCTCACTGCTCGGCCCGGAGAGACTGAAAAGGAGAATCCTGTCGTTGAGGATACGTGGTCCGACGCAGATTGTCTTCCTAGTGTTACTGGAACAACAAGGCAGTGAGATCATATCAATGTAAACGTAAGTCTCACCAGTGATCATCTGCTGGGCATCATAAGGCTCCATGTATCCATCATTCTCCCCAACACGCTCTGCCTCTCTTTGCTCTCTGGTCTTCTGAGCGTCAAATGGATCGGCATAATCCTCAAGAATTATCACCTGCAAAAACAAAACACACACACAGGGAAATCAATATGTTTCATGCATAGTTTAGACACTAAAAAGACAAACACTTTCAGATTGGAATTGAGGGAAATAAACAAAGAAATAAGATTAGAAATGCTGTCATGTAAATATTTTGCATATTGTGGAATCTATCAGACACGTCGATGGAGTTGGCAGAAGTAGAGATATTGAACAAAATATATTGTTCCATATATGAAAATATGGCAGCAAATTCTGAAGCTGGAACTGGAAAATATTTGATATTTTACATGAAAATGAAAATTGGAACATGAGGTGTTTATGAAGAGGTGGAAGACTGAGGCTGATCCGACAGGGATGAAGGGTTTTGTCAGACAAAAAAAAAGTACTTCAATAAACTACATGTCAGACTTCAGTGAGAAGAATATCTTCTTGTCTCCTCATATACATTGTTTTCTGAAGAGTGTCTCTTTGCTTAAAAGCCCATTCTCCTCACATTCATATCTTTAAGTTAACAACCTCTTTTACCAGTTACGCTTCTCTGTCTCATCATCTTATCGTTGTCACATCATTACTTGTTTATTTTACAAGCCGCTAACCAACCAGAGATAAGACCAGGCCGTAAAGTGAAGCCGTCTCTCTCACTCATTTGTCTGCGTTTATAATTAACTAGCAGATGTTTGACAGGTAATAACTCAGTGTTGTTAACATTTTTATCTTTTAGAGGTTTAATCTGACAAATGCATTTTTTTGCTTTTACATTCACTTCCTGTAGAAATAAAATTCTTTATAAATTAGGGGACAAAACGCTAGATGTAACACATATTAACTAGAACACCTACTACCACCAAGGAGTTTATGTTGTCACCCATGTCTGTTGGTTTGTTTGTTTGTTTGTAAGCAGGATTAAGTCAAATATACTCAACGGATTTCCACGAAACTTGGTGGAAGGATGCGGTATGGGTTGGGTTGGGGAAGAATCCATTTAGTTTTGGTGGGGATCGGGATCAGGGGGCAGATCAAGTATTTTTTAATCCCTGTCTTTTAACATTGTGTGATGGGATGTTTTTCAACATTTTCCTTGATTTCCCAGGGAATAATTTGTGAATCTTGATGTAAAAAAATCTGACACATTCAGGTGAAACGTGGTGCAGATCCAATTAAAAATGAATTTAAATGTGGTTTCATACGGGGAGTGTTGGGTCTTGAGGTATTCGCTCCACTGAGAGCCATTAAACAAGTGGTTGATGCATGAATTTGAGATGGAGAATGGGGATTTACTCCCTTTTTGCAACATAAAACTCCCCATTTCATTCTCTTTTATCTGTCTTTTTTCACACCTTCTCTCCACTATCACCTCCCCGACTTCTCTCTTTCTCCTCTTTTTTTTTCAAAGCCAAGCTGGAGGGAACTTGGGATAGCACCTGAGTGTCAAATGACACAATGCTTTTTATAATATGATAGCCTTCACCAGGGGGCCTGATTTCCAGTGAAAGAGAGGGATGAGGCGGAGGGAGGGCGGGTGAGAGAAGGGGAATACTGAGCCAGAAGAGAGGGAGGTGAAGGCCTCATGTCTGACCGCAGCTTTGTATTCGAGGCAGCGGGAAGGTGGGTGTGAGGGCGAGGGGTGGAGAGGAAGAGAAAGAGAGATAGACAGAGCGACTGGGAGGAGTGGACACAATGGAGTGTTGCTGAGACAAAGGGGAGGAAGACGCAGAAACATTAATATCAATCTTCAGAGCTTGGACTGGAGCCCGGCCAATTCATTGTCACTAATATTGATGACAACACATTTTATTTTTGTTGCAATGCTGCACGAATCAGAGGAAGGTGCCACTGATTCTGTTTTAATTTACGTGGATTATCATATCAACACTGGAGAAACATTTGCATCTTATACTTACTAAATACTACAAAAGCTACAAAAAATACTAGTACATTGCAGAAATACTTAGTTACAGTGGTTTTACTTGAGCAAAGTACAGACAAGTAACTGTAAAGCAGAAAACTGTTCATATTATTATTGATGAATATTGTTGATCAATATTTAAATTGATGTGGTAACACATAGGCTAAGTGGTTGTTGGTTTTAACCATAGGTTTGAGAGTTGTTTCCACTACATTAGGCTATTCCGTTTGGTAGGTTCATCATATTGTTTTTTAATCCATGGGGGGTTTCCTGCATAAAATCTTAATCTAAGAGGCAAATAGTAACCATGGCAACCAGATAAGTGTTTTTTTTATCTTATTTCATTTCCTCTGAAATGTGGTGCAATGGGAATGTAAAGGGGCATAAACTGGAAATATTAATACTAAAGTAAAAGAAGTACCTGAAAGTTACTGGAGTGCAATACTAGAGTAAATGTACTAAGTTAGACTAGTTTTAGGATATTTAAGTTAGACTGACAAAAAAAAAAAGTTTCAGAACAGAAATACAGTATCTTTACTTTGAACAAATATAACAGGTTAAATAAAGCCCTGTAAAATCTTGAAATTTAAGATATTTGAACAGCACAGATATCATGAGCCTCCAAAGGTATTTCCATCAGGATATTAATGGTGTATTGACATGTTTTGGTGGCAGATGGTTACTCACAGTTTCTGCTTTGCTCTGGGCTGGTTTCTCTGCTTCACTTCCCACTGTGTTGCTGATGGTACCGCTGTTGAAGTTGGGGCTCTTGTCCTGTTTGTCCAGCCGGATCAGCCGGCTGATGTAGGAGGCATTGGCTGGGGGGGAGCTCTTCGGGCCCCGGTGCTGCTCCTCAACCACCGGCTCTGCTTTGGAGTTTTTCCAGCTCTTCCCGGACAACAGGTTGTCCCACACTTTCCCATCTTTACTCGGGGGGCTTCCACCGGTTCTGCCCAGCTCCACAGCCGAGTTTTTCCGGTTCCTCCCGGTCAGGAGAGACCCAACTCCTCCGCCGGTGCTGTCAGAGGAGGAGTTCTTGCGCTGGCCCGTTTTGGAGCCTGAGGTTTTGGTGCCTATGCCGGCGACCAGGCCGCCCTTCCCGGCTCTCGGTTGTGACTCGGAGGCTGAGCGGATCCTGTCGGCACCATTTTTCAGGTTGATGGGAAACTCCTTGAACCACTTTGCCATTGCAGCTCAGATGGAAACCAGTGAAACCTCTGTGTTCCTGCTCCGACACCTTTCAGCTCCATACAGGGCCCCAGAGACGCACCTTTACAAATCACAGCCCTTTCCAACAAAAGACTTCCGCTGCTTTATTCTAGGACAGACTGCAGGAGCTCCACTCCTCACTTTGAAGAATATCATAAATGCTCTTAACAGCCCATCGCTCTCTGCTCAAATACCCAACTATAGGATAAAACACCCACAACCTTCATGCCTGTTTGGCAAAGGGAGGAAAATTCAAACTTTATCCCATTTGTGGTTGTCTGACACCTGCTCCAGAGAAAAAGTGTATTCCCTTTGGAGGAAGAGGAGTCTTCAGAGTGGGATGAGCTGAAAGAAGGTAAAGCTTGTCCTACTTCTGATGTGTGGTCCCATTCCCAGAGAGGCTGATGTGTGACAACCGTCCACCATCTCAACGAGCCTGTGACTGAGGCTGGAGTGAAGAGAGGGGAGGGGGTGTGTGAAGTTGAGAGGATGGGGGAGGCAGAGCCGGGTGGGCGGCGATGTTTCATTCTACATGCCATGATGGAGGTTTGCAGAATCATTGACATCTTTTAAATCCCTATTAATTTATATTGTTTATTTCTAGTACACAATTATTATTACCTAATAATTGTCTGTTTTATTGTTGTTGTTAAATGCTGCATTTAAATGTTTTATTCCTGTATTTCTTTTATTCCCTGATCTTTTGTATCTGTCCTGAAATGCTTTCATGATGTTTTTGTCATATCAAAGCACTTTGTGTGTAAATAAAGTGTATTCATATTGTTTTTGTTATTGTTGTTGTTATATGAAATGTTTTAATCTTGCTCTAACCACTAACTTTGTTTTGAAAAGTCTTTAAAAATGTATTTTATTAGTAGTAATAGTAGCAGCAGCAGTAGCAGTAGTAGTTGCTGTTGTTGTTGTATTCGTAATATTTTAGATAACCCGCTATATACACCTGTACGGGTTTTCTGTGTAAAATCTTAATTTGTGAAGCAAATAGTAACCATGACAACCAGATAAGGGTTTTTATGTCGTTCCATTTCTCCTGAATATCAATACTGAAGTAAAAGAAGTACCTCAAAATTTGACCTGAAAGCAACATTTAAGTAAATGTACTATGCTACTCTCCAGTTGTGGGGAGAAATATTATAACAGGCTAAATAAACTTCTGTAAGATCTGTATTATTTCATTCCTCCTATAATTAATGAAACCTCTGTATTATATTTAGACCTACACCAACCAAAATGATTGTTGATAGCAAAATAAAAGCATATACACCTAATATAAATCAAATTAATCTTAGTATTGATTCTGCTCTGATGCATTAATATTACACAGCAGCCTACCTACATTCATGCATTGTTTTTTTTATAAAGAAACTTGGAACAAAGTTGACAACTATGCTAATAGATGTTGGTCATTAATTGTATATTAATCATAATGTCACTTGATAATGTGCTTAATTGGCTGTTTGATTAATATCCATCTCTGATTTCACTTCATATAGTATAGTAAGGAAATGGTTCGTTCTGAGCTGCTCCATGTGCACCAGCGAAAGGTATGACGCCAATTCTAAAAGTCAAACCACAACCACTATGAACCATTAAGAGTCAATCGGATCATCAAATATATAAATTAGAAGTTACATGAATCACACAGTGTGTCGGTGGTTTTGTAAAAGCTCTCAAAATCGTTTTAAAGTCGCGAAGCACCCCTCTCGACACCCCCGGTTTCCCGGCGGAATGGGACGCTCCGCGGTGCGCGATACTCCTGTTTGTCCCTCTTTGTCCGGTGGCGACGGAAGGCCACGATAATTATGGCAAAATTTGCGTTTTTGAATGAATTATAGCCGAATGGTGGATCATCAAGCACACGCCGCGTGAGGACCGCTTTGTCCGGCAATGACGCACCAGAGAGTTTCAGTTTAACGGGACAGCAGAGCACGCAACGGAGAAAGGGTACAGTTTGCTTCCCAGACAGCCTGCAAGATGGCTAGCTATCTTCAGTGGCATGCTAACGTTAGCTAGCAAGCTAATGCTAGCATAGTGGACCACAGCTCCCGGAGACGTGGTCGACTGCTTTGCCTCATACATGCTGTGATGAGTGTATCCGAGGGCACGTGGTCGATTTGTGGAGATAAACTCGCAGTTCCGCGTCGATGTGCCAGTTGTTGCGGCCACTCGGCGCTGCTAGCTAGCCACATTGAGTAACGTGGCTAGCTAGTTAGCTAAGGCAGTCACTAGCTTGCGTTAGCTAGCTGCTTGTTAGCCACACATCTGTAAGTGATCATTTCTTAGAGAGAGAGAGAGAGAGAGAGAGAGGGGGGGTGGTGCTGTGTAACATTGCTTGTACCGGCACACGGGCCAGGTGGCGACCAGTTTCACCCAGCTAGCCAAGAAAATACCAGCTAGCAACCAAACGAACTTGTGCTAAATAGCGAGAACCAGCTCAGGGTTACCTGACGCTTATTTGGTGACCAAATCCCGGTGTGACAGACACCGTGGCGGAGTATTTGCAGCTGGAAAGGAGTTTGCAGACCTGGGCCGACGTTGTTAAAAACACAAATCTAGCAACCAACCAAAAAAAACACACCCCGTGTTCGTTTCTGCTGCGATGACAACCATTTGATCGTTATTGTCATGACCTGAAGGCGCAGTCCACCTCCTCGGCACATAAGCCTTTCCAGACGTCGTCATTTTTAACTTTTTTTTTCTTGCATATGAACGGTGACATGCCACTTCACCGACAGTCATATTAGCTAATGGCTGCCGAATCGGGGAGACTACAGGCGGGACAAGGAAAACGAAGCAAAGGTAGGAATTTACTTCACCCATCTCCCCACCCCCCAATCAGATCGGAATCATCCATTACTGCGCTGCAATGGGCTGCACTGGTGCTGTTAGCAAAACCCCTTCTCGCCTACCCCCCCCTCCCCACATGTAAACTTCACGACTGTCTCCGGTGGTGGCTGTTTCTCTCAGAATGGACCTGTGAACGGGGTTGATGTCTATCTGGCTGTCAATGTACCTCCAACTACGTTTCCTCGTCCTCATGTCTTCGTCTCTTTTTTTCCCTGTGTCCCCCATTGACCTTACCTCTTCTGCCTCTGTTTGCGGCCTCTCTCCCCCTCGCCTGGGTCCTTTGGTCCGCCTGGGTCATTTTGCGATTCAAGGCTTCATAATAACCTCGGGGGGTGATGGTAACGCCTGGATGTTCAAGCATCTTGTCCTCATGCCAGTCTATGTCCCGTCATTGAATGCATCCCAACTGTTGGACTTGGGGGGGAAAGAGGCCCTAGGTCTAAAGCTGCTCCACTCTGTCACTCAGGGGTATTGGCCAAACCAAATGTGATGCTGCACTCGATTTGGTGGTGGACCAATGGCATGAGAAAATGGAGGCCCGATTTTGTTGCTGCTAATATAATATTTCCCCCCCTCCTCCTTATTTTCCTCTTTCAGCTTCTCAGATGAAGAGCCCGGAGAAGAAGAAGGCGAGGAAATCAACGGCTCAGGTAATAATTGAATGGACTTTTAAAGCGCTTTTCTAGTCATTTTACAGAACAAGTCACGGCCACCCATTCACACACATTCATACAGTCACGGCTATACAAAACGCTTTTATTTTTTAAAGGACTCGACTTCCTGAGTCACAGCAGCCCAAATTTGATCTGATTTAAGAAATCTGATTACTTTGCTTCATGAAGGAAACACAGAAAGGGCCTTTCAGACTGATACAAAGAGAAAGTAACAGTTGCTTAATTTTTTCTCCTTCGTTTTAGCCTGCGGGGTTCTCCCACCTCACTGAGTTTGCGCCTCCTCCTACCCCCATGGTGGACCACCTGGTCGCCTCCAACCCCTTTGACGATGACTTTGGGCCCCCATCCCGACCGACTGGGACAGGTGGACCAGGTGGTGCTCCGTTTCTTCCAAGCCCAGGTGCAAGTGGAGGAGGTGGGTATGGTGGTGGAGGCAGGATGGGCGGAGGCATGGGCTTCATGGGAGGCCCGGGAGGACCAGGCGGCGGTCAGCCTGTGCGGAGGCCACCGTTTGGCCCTTCACCTAATGCTGGGCCTCACCACCAGCTAGGTTTTGGAGGAATGCCTGGCTTTGGAGGTGGCGGCGGCGGAGGGAGTGCAGGAGGAGGAGGTGGCGGAGGATTCCCCCCTGGTGGCCCCTCTCAGTTCAATATGCCACCTAACTTCAGTCCACCCATGCACCCCGGACCAGGATTCAATCCCATGTTGTCGCCGGGGGGTATGGGAGGTCCTGGTGGAGGGGGGCCGCCCCATCCTCGGTTTGGCATGCCTCCACAGCAGCAGCATGGACAAGGTGGACATCCATTTAACAGCCCACCACTACCTGGCGGTGGAGGCCCCAGAGGCCCCCCCCATGGCCCCCTGCCTTCCATGGGAGGAGGCATGGGTCCTGGGATGAATATGATGGGTGGAATGGGTGGTGGCCCTGGAGGCAACATGGTAGGAGGGTTACCAGGTATGCCCCCTCAAGGACAGTTCCCTACCTCACAGGATGGTCCCTACCCAGGCCCCAGTCCGCCAGGGCCAGGTAACGAGGATGGAAAGAACTTTGGTGGAGGAGGGGCGCCGCCTGGGCCTCAGCAGCAGCAACAACAACAGCAACAACAGCAACAGCAGCAACAACAACAGCAGCAGCAACAGCAGCAGCAGCAGCAACAACAACAACAGCAGCAGCAGCAGCAACAACTTAACCTAAATCCTAATGGCCCCCCTCCTAATAACTCCACTCCTGGCCCTCCTAACTCTGGCCCACCACAGCCTGGGGGAGGCTTCCCTGGCCACCCTGACGTTCAGCAGCCCAATGCCAATACACCTGGTCAGCCTCCCTCGGCACAGCCCCAGTCTAACCCTAACTCTTCCCCCACTGGTCCCCTGAATGGATCAGGGCAGCCCCAGCATCCACCTCCCTCCCAGCTACAGCCCCCCAGCAATTCAAACACACCAAACTCTAATAACTCTTCCCAGCAGCAACAATCTACTCCACCTAACTCTGCCCCTGGCTCCACACCTTACAACCAGCAGAACAACACTCCAGGTTCTGGTGGTCCGATGCCAAATGCAGCCTCCAATTCAGGTCAGAACAGCATGACCAATAACAATGGGGGCAACACTCCTGGCAGCAACCCCAACCCCCCTTCTAACTCCACCTCAACTCCGAACACCCAGTCTCCCCTGCCCCCCGGCCCTGCTGCCCCCTCGACCGGGCCCGGTTCTGGCCCCGGAAAACTCGGTGGCCCCGGTATGGTCTTCCCTTGCGGCCTCTGTATGGCGGAGGTCCACGACGACCAGGACGCCATCCTGTGCGAGGCCTCGTGCCAACGCTGGTTCCACCGTGACTGTACAGGCCTGACAGAGCCAGCGTACGGACTGCTGACTCGAGAGAGCTCTGCTGTTTGGGCCTGTGACTTCTGCATCAAGACCAAGGACATCCAGGCTGTGTTTGTGCGCCAGGGATTAGGCCAGCTGGTGGCAGCTAATGAGAGTTGAGGAGTGGGTGACAAAAGAGCAGCGTGGAGGTGCGACACGTAAGGACACAAAAAGACATCTTTGTTCTGATCTCACTGAATGACGTGTGTGTCATGTCAGCTACTTGCCCAGTTTTCTCTTGACTAGCCCTTTACTTGTTCACTACACAGAGGAACACACTCATTGACATTCATGCTTATAAATAGAGCTTTGAGTGACTCTAGGCAAACGATTTTTCTTCTCCCCACCCCACAGGAGTCAAATCATGATGAATGTTAAAACTACACAGTCCTCCAGACATCTAGCCTGCCAACCAGCAAAGCACTGACACCAACACACTACCTCACACACTTTGTAACTGACTGGCACGGAAGCTCCCGCACTGACTGACTGGGATTGACTTGGCACACTCGCACACCACAAGAGTGTGATGCTATTTCAAACACACAATCACACACACACACAAACCCACGTTAGACAGGGGGAGAAATGTTGGATAATGGCCAGACTGTGTTTTGACCCAAAGTACGAACAGTATTCTTTGATTATTCTTGGCTTTAAATTAAAATACATAATTTATAGATTCTTTAAAAATGAAAAAGTTTAATAATGAAGAGTCCATCAAACTAAAAGGGACTGGAGTTTTATTCATTGATTGAATCGCAGCTTAATTCTAGGACATCACAACTTTTTTTCCTGGAATCGAGGGCAAGAAAACAGAATAACACATCAGTATATTTCAGTGTAAACAGTATCATGTGTATTGTAAATGTCAAGTGAGGGGGGGAGGGGGTCAATTTCTAAGTTCTTTTGATAATTCCTACACATACACACTTTGACCCTGTAATCATTTTGTACCTTGTGCTGATAAATCCAAAGGAGACCCGGCCGAGATTTCACCCACACTTCACATCGAGGGTTAAGTCCATGTAGTTGTAAATATTAGGTTGAAACATTTGTCTGGAACTCCCCCCATCCGTTGTGAACATGCCGCAGAGTCGACCAATGAACAAAAATAATGAGTTGAACCTATGTGTCTTGGTTGTAAACAATATGGCGTTTTTGGTTTTTTATATACAGTACATTTGAGTCAACAGTTGGTTTTTATCTCTGCAGTACACATGAAATCGTGACATCAGTGCTTTTGGATGGTGTTGGCATAGCAAGTAGTGGCATCATGTCATATCAAATGTTCATAGTTCCTTTTTAACAAAACAAAAAAAATAGGAAAAAAAGGGGGCGGGGGGTGCATGTGAACCAATGCAGTAAGTGTCTGACCTGTTTATGTTTATATTCTGGCCTCTGAGCAGTGAGAGGCCTTGAAGTAGACCAAATAACTAATGAGCGAAAAATACCCATTTTCACACTTCTGTCACAGTATAAGGTGTTTATAACTATTCTTCCTTCTTCGTTTCCTTTCATTTACTTCATTCGATTGCCTTTTTCTTGCTCTCTCAGCTGTTCCCTTTTAATTTTGTACTGGTATTTGTGCTGTGCTTTTGCTCTGTTCTGGCGCCTCCTGGTGAAACTTGGAGGAACCACTGTGTCCCACACCAGGTGGGAAAGGGAAAGGTACTGAACTCTGAAGTAAAGAGATTTTTTGTACTCGTCTGTCTGTTTTTTATTCCCTTTTTTTTGTGATAAAAATTGTATTAAAATGAGGGTTGGAAATCTCATTAAAACATCAATTAAAAAAACATTTGAGAAAATAAGTGGTCGTTTAGAAGCGGTTATCTATGGTGATTTGTGAATCAAGAACATTCAGAAAAAAATAGTTAAACTTTGTTTTATGGGTCTCTACATTTTTAATGTCCTAATAAATTAGTAATACGTTTACAAAAACGTAATTAGGCACTAACTGAAATCAACTTTTCAAGGGTTCAAATTCCAATGAAGTTCTCTAATAGCATAACCAAGAGAATTTCCAGAAATCTTACAGCAATAAATTAATAATTATTTACTCTCTTGGAAATCTCTCTGGTAACCAAGAACTGTGGCCACTGAATATACAAGTCAAACTGTTGTTCCCTTTCGCCTGTAGTCACTCCTAAACTAGGCTCTGTCTAAAAACAGAAACTTAAATTATTTAGTAGGAAATGATTTTTGTATTGGTGAGGGTCATAAGGATTTAGTTCATTCAGCAGTAATATAATAGCCTGATGTGTAGAAAGCAGTTATGATTAGGGTTTGGGTGATACGGTCAAAAGTGAAAAAATGTTCAGCAGTCGATAAAAAAGTCTGTTAAATTTAAGACGGATATTTGCTCTGGAGTGAAGGTTCTGGTTATAAACTCTTCTTTGTGAGCAGAGTGACGATAACCAGCAAAACATTTTATAAATATCAGGAGGAACAATTATGTGTTACATCTCCTCACTGTGCACAATGCATGAGGAATATATCGATATATAAAGAACCCATGTCCCATTGCTATTGCTGACAATTATATTGTGATAATTATTGTTTTCACCCAGCCCTAGTAAAGACTATTAATATTGTGTTACTTGGCAAAAATAAGACTCAGGTCCATATGAATATAAAACAAAAATAAAAAGATACAAATTACAAAATACAGCACAAAAAATATAGAATAAAATCAAGACATTTTACAAGAACACAGGGATTAAAAACACTTGTGTTCTAGTGCTTCCAAAAACAAGATATATCAGTGTTATATCTGGGTTAAGGACAGATGTTAAAAAGACGATCAAATCAAAATAAAGATTATAAACAAAATTTTAGTGCCAGATTAGTTAATTCCCTATTAGTTACGATATCAATTGAATGGTCATATACACTTTACTGTACTTTGTGACTGGAATTCACTCTTTTCCTGTCAATAGTTAATTATCCTCGCCTCCGCACTGACCCGCCTGTGTATTGGATGTGGTCATAGCTCCATTCTGCGTGCAGACATTTTCTGATCGATCGACAGATTATTTCCCATAACACAGCTGTGGAAATGGGTCACACACTGGCTGTGTCTGGGGTGTGTCTGTGTGTGTGTGTGAGTGCGTGCATGTGCAGATGAGATGTTAGTTAGCCCGCAGCAGGCCCCGCCCCCTCTGGGAACCTCCCACCAATCCGGTCGGTCCTGAGGCGGGACCAGGACTCTGATGCGCTGGCAACAGGTTGCTCTGGTCGCGGGGGTGAATCTGCCCCATGTCCTCAGTTTGTGGAGGAACAATCATCTCATCCAGACTCAACTCTGAGCAGGGAACCCGATCATCCTCCTCTTCCTCCCGCTGCGGGGAGTCACACTGAACCTCTGACCGAGCAGGGAGGGGTATTCCTGGATCGGGATTATCTGCAGGTACAGTACAACAACAACTATCCCACTCTTGAGGATGTTTACACAGCTGAAGTGTTTCTCGCACTTTTGTTGGGTTTTGCGCACAAGTGGCCGGATGTCCGAGTACCTGCTGCGAGGCGGTGAGCGTGGCGTAATCTTTGGATAAACATAGACGGACACCTGTGGCTTTGTGATTGGATTTTGGTGGCGGTCTTCTCGCGCACGGCTTTTCCTGCTCGCGATAATGGACGAAAAGAAGCGAACGCCAGGGCTGGAAATCTCCCCCTGGATGCGGCTCCGTGTGCGCTTGTCTATAATTGGATGCGAGCGCGCTGCGTAAAGAGGACACGAGGGGTTCTCGTTGGGAGGCAGGTGTTTGTTTGTTTGTTTGTGTATTTGTTTGTTTGTTTGTTTATTCCCACGCACGGAGCTCGTGTAAACAACCCGGGGGTTTGGTTTCGACGCGCACCGATACTGACTGACCGGATAGGTGGGTGTGACGCAACCATCCGGGAGCAGACAGGTGCTTGTAGAGGTGACCCTGCTGCTCTCATGGTTTCTGGAGTCTTTATCTTTGTTGATATGGATTTCAATGCGAAATTAATGAGTGAGTACATGTGTAAATACTGGGACACCTGACAAGGAAACACTTACATTTGGCTGAGAAGTGAGATCAGCCTCGTGATAAATCCTCCTATCACACATTAGAGTTTACAAGTGATAACTGGTGAAATGTGCCAACTTATTCCTTCTTTAAAAGGTCTGTTTAAATATATGCATCCACTTCTAATCCTGAGTTTGAACATGTTATGGGCTAATGCAGCTCACCTGTGTGTGTTTGGGTCAACATGTCACCAGGGTTGGGTTATTTTAACCCCAGAGACCCCTCCCCTATCTCAACAACACAGCCAACACAGCCAATACCATAATAGTTTGCTCAGTGAGACCTTGCTGTTTCGTAGAAAATGAATTATACTCATCCCAAATAAACTCATTATATTGAAATTATGATTTAGTATTATCTTTTATAGACTTTAAGTGTAATTGAAGGGTGGAATGTCCTTTTTGTTTTGAAGAAATTATTTTAGGTAAATGATTAATTTCTAGCAATATACACTAAAAATTAACCAAACTACAACATTTAGTTTCTCACATGTGAAATCTTTAACAGAAATTGAAATGTGTTATGTCATTTTGTGTATTTTTCACATATCCTTATTCTTCTTTGGATATCATGTAAAATGTCATAAAATGAAATATGCTCATCACAATTTTGCAGGTGATATCTCAATTCTTTTACTTTTGTCCAAATAAAATAACAAATAGAAAAGAAGGAATTTCCCACATTGAGTTCAACAACCTTCAGCAATCCTTTAAATGATCAAACATGATGCAAATTACTTCTCTGTTTATCTTTTATTTGACTCATAGTTTCGGTTAAAATATTTAAATAATATATTATAATAATGGATTTCAGCCAATTGACGCAGCACCTACAGGGTCAAATAACCCATTTTTTTCAGATGCCCCCTGGGGTGAGAGAAACTGAGGGAGTTGAACATCAAATATAGGGTTGGAAGCAGAAGAGGCTGGTAGAACCGGGCCAGAGGAAAATAAGAAGCGAATGCTGGGCGAGGAGAAAAGGAAGCGTGACGGCTGATGGGCCCGTTCGGTGACATTCCTGTCTCTGTTGACACAGCCTTCACTTGTGACAGAGAGACAGGGAGAGTTGACACAAACCGGCGCTCGGCTGCTGGCTGCTGAACGTGCACGACAACAACTGAGCTCTTGTTGAAATCTGTGTTTACCCAAGGAGCTTATTTACACCTGTGGGCATTCAGTGTGACCAGTGACCGGCAGCTGAGACCTGAGCATCTTGATAACAGCAAAAACAGACGCATATGGATGAGACACAGGCCATATTCCTAACCCGCAGATTAATAATATGTCCAACACGGTCTGGGAACCTGCTTGTGGTTATGTCAGGACAGGAGAATAAATTTGTTTTGCGCTGTATTTTTAGTCTCCAGTTAGTTTGTCATCCTTTTTAATTAGTCTCTTCACTTTTTATTTACTGCCTATGTGGACAGTTTCCCAACGTGTAGGCTTTAGAGTTGATGCTGCCCCAGTTCTCAGTTTCTTCTTAATCTGTCCTTATTATACAAATGCAAACCACGCGCAATGCCAAGTGTAAAGGGAACGACTGGAATCCTAAGAATGTTTTTTGGGGGGGGGGGGAAGACAAAGGCTGACTTTGATTCACTAATCTAACCTCATTGCTAGTCGAGGTGCAGCGTGTTACTCTATAACCAGCCGTCAGACAGAACTGGTTACATTCTAAGTCCTGTGGGAGTCACATCTGCAAACGCTGGATGTCAGGAAATAGACAGGGGTCCCAGTGTGAGGCTGGAAATATAAATATACAGATCAATGCATGTCAAGAAAGTACACATGACTTAACGAGATACTGAAAAGGGTGATGCTCATTGAGTCAATTACCTGCAGGGGAATGCACAGCAGGTTTTGTCCTCGTGTGCACACCCTTGCATATAGTAAGTGTGTGTGTGTGTGTGTGTGTGTGTGTGTGTGTGTGAGTGTGTGTTCGTGCTTGCGAGGCAGTGTGTGCCCGCGCGGCTCAAAGTAAACAGTCTACGCCTGAGTGACTCTACTCTGAAGTCTGGTGACTGGGGAGACTCTGGCAGAGGCAGGGAGACCGAGGGGAGGCCCATTCCTGATCTAGTCCCTGGTGTTTAATGCTCCACAGAGCCGGGACAAAGGGAAGAGTATTCACCTCCTCAGAGCGCCCATCACCAAACTCATTTTCAGAGCAGAAGGTGGACACGCGTAGGTTATACGACTCTCATTGTAGCCGTGTAGGTCGAGTCTCTAAACTCTAAAACTGATCTGCAAATACTTTAAACATCAATTCATTGAACAGGAGATTTTCCTTTTAGGCAAATATGTAAAATCTATAAGGATTTGTTTCATCGTCATGTATAATATAACACAACAGCTTTGCACAGATGGTTTGATAAAACAAAGACTTTGAACAGGTCATTGTGGACTAAATAGAGTCATCAAGGTTAATCCATAATGAAAATGTTCATTTCAGTCATTATTTAAAACACCAATAGATTCAGTGTCACTTAAACAGGTTCTCCAGAAACGTAATATTACACTTTAAAGTAGAGGTGGACGATACAGCAAAAAGATTGTATCAACATAAAAATGTTCATCTCAGTCAATATCGATATCAGAATAAACGTCACATTATCTTTTCTGTTAAGTTTAACGACTGCTTTCTTTCCTCCAGAGTGAAGGTTGTGGTTTTAAACTCGTCTTTATGAGTAACACTTGGTAACAAAAGCATCTTTTAGTTTGACGCTCCCTGTCTTTCAAACTCCTCCTGCTCCCAGTTTGTCATGCAAAATCTACCAAGCGCTCGGCTGAGATAACCCTAGTGACATCATCTGGGTTATTTGTCATAGTCTGTAGAAGCTCATCAACGGAGGATATTGTTGTATCAGGTGTTCATTTGCCACTGTGGCCACTAGTAGTGCAAATATCTACCTATCTGACATCCACCAGCCACACACCTACAGTGTACAGTAGGTCTTTGTTCCTCTGTGCTCCCAGTATCAGCCAAAAGGACATTTAGATGCCTCTGTGCGTTCCAGCTGTTCAAATACATGAACATACCAAAAACCCAGTTAATGATTAGAAAACATAAGGTGGCACCAGCTTGCCTTTGTGAATCAAAAGCAACATGCTAGTCATTTTGGTCTAAAAGACACTAACTGATCCGTCTAACTGTGTTTTCCCTGCTTTCTGAACACACCCTGGGGGAAAAAAGTCGGCCTCAACCTGTACAAAGAAATTCAAAATGCCCCAGTGGCATATTTGGCATGGCATGAATACAATGCATTCTGGCTGAGAAGGAATTTTAACCTGTTGAGCAGCAAGAGAAGATGACAGCTTCATCAAGATATACTAGTAGTCTGATATTTCAGCTGAGCCAGACTGACTCCATCTGGGAAGAGGAAGAAGGGAATTTACACAGGAGACGAGGAAAAGGTTATGAGGAAGTCGGGACATGGGTCAAAAGGTGGCAGATGAGTTAGTGTGCAATTACTTTTTGTAAAAACCTGGAAATAGCAAAAATGACGTGGAGGACTTATGAGTGCAGTGCCTGAAACACAGTCGGTGAAAATCCACCAAGGCCAACACCTTCCTGGATCTGCCCGTTTATCCAGATCTGCTCTTTATAGCTTCCTCAAATCTCAGCCTCTAAAATTTCCGTATTCTTGTTGCTTACGTAACCTGATTTGCATTTCTGCTGTTCTCATGTCTCCCCTGACCAGGCCGGTGAACATGAGCACTCTCTCCACTGACAGGAAGCCGCTCGTGGATTACGGCGTTCAGATCCGCTTCATCAAAGACCTCGACGACACAGGCGGGGGTTATCCTGACAAATCCAGAGGGACTAACGGTGCCACTCCTAATACCAACAAGTATGGGGTGGCAGTGCGGGTGCAGGGAATCTCTGGTCAGCCCTATGTGGTCTTGAAAGATGGCGATAAAGGTGACTCGTATGGAGTTCAGCTAAACACTCCCAGCTCCAGCTCTGGGTCGCCATCACCTTACAACAGCCTCCCCAAAGCTAATAAAGAACCAGCAGGATTCACGAACCCCTACGTCCCCGCTGCAAACACAGCTCGCTCCCCTGTTTCTCCAGCGGAGGACGAGGACAGGGAGATTTTTGGGAGTCCTCTAAAGCGACCTCCAGGGGATGGTCAAGCAGGAACACAAGGGGAGGAAGAAGGTGCTGCTGGAAGACAAGGACGGGTCGAAAAGCAGAAAGCCGAACCCCAACTCAAAGCAACAGCCAGTGAAGTAGAGAACAATACAAGAGATTGTACGGATGAGTATAATGAAGCAGGGCTGAAACCTGTCAAATTAAATGGCGTGGGACCCAGAGGGTATGTGCCAACTAAATCTGGTTTCACTGGCTCTTTGGGGAGGTACAGTGGGAAAAAGCACAGCCCGTTTTCCCCTTCAAAGTCATTCCCAGCAGCATCAGCACCAGCCAATGAGGAGCCTCCCCCAGCCATCGTCACCGACTCCCTGGCTCCCATCAACAAGCTCATCAATAAGTTTAACAGTGGGACGCCAGGCAGCGCCCCGCAGGCCCGAGGCCGCTCCGGAGCAAGGCAGCGGCTGAAGTTTGACGAGCGCAGACGATCCAGAAGCCTTGACGCTAGAAAAGATGTCCAGTCGGACGTTTCCCTGTCCTCTCCTACGTCTCCTGTCTCTCAGACTCTGAATCCCTACGCCTCTCCCATCTCTCCGACTCTGAATCCCTACGCTGCTCCTCTGTCTGCCTCCTCCAATTCGCTGCTGTCACACGCCCAAGCGCCCAGCAGCCTGGGAAGAGGCCCTGCATCCGTCACCAAGGTGTCGGCACTCGAGGCTCCCAAGCCAGGCTTCAGGTCTCCGGGGAAGTTCGTTGCTAAGAACTACCCTCCATCTATAGCTAAAAAGCCTGTAAGTACCACCCATGGGAGGGATTAGAAGTTATTTTAAGGTATTAAATTGTCTCTTTGTTTCGTGTCTCACTTTGTTTACTTTCTCTTCGAAGGAGATTCCTCCGAGGAGCAAAAGCACAGAGGTCATTAGTGGGGAAGAGGCTCAGGTCAAGCAGTCTATTTTTAACCACCTCAAAGACGGGTAAATACAAACAAGATTTACTGGATGGATATAGCGTCCATGTTGCTGTGTATACAAACATGGGGGGGGGGGTTTCCAATCTAATCCCCTGTTTTCTCCCCCAGCAACAGTGAGAGCGAGGGATCCCTCAAAAGAAAGGTCTACGCGGATCATGAGACAAATGGCAGTTTTAAGGTACGACAAGGCATTAAAGCTCATTCATGTTTTGCTTAAATGTCATAAACCCTTGTATTTTGTGTGTTTCTGATACAAACATAAATGAACCTGTGAAAACATGGAGGTTCAATGTTGATATTGGGAACTCAAAAGTCCACTTCCCAGGTTTTTTACTTTTCAACTGTATTACTGTGCCTTTAACATTTGAGGAATATGGTTGTTTGCTTTGATCAAAAGTAATAGTCTACTGTCTGTACAGTAAATATTATGCTACAACCAACAGCCGGTTAATGTGACACAGAGAATTTAACCGTGGGAAATGGCGAGCTTTGTCTAAAGCTAATAAAATCCACCTCTCAACACCTTCAAATCTCACTGAAAAACACATCACATCTTGTTTTTTTATCTGTAGCTTCATATCTAGTGTACAGACGTAAAAAGAAGTCAGAGATATATTGATTTTCTTATCAGACTCTCGGCAAAGACAGCAAATAAAAGCTTATTTTTATCATGTATTAACCAATATCTTTAAAAATTGTAGACCAGAAGCTAAAGCAACTATCAGCTGTGCACATATAGATGATCCGACCCAAACGTTCACTCTTAAAGCTCGGCACAACTACTGTATTTCCGTCTCGTGTAGCTTCAGCACATTAGTCAAACAAACGGTTGGAAAACAGGGAGGTCTGGTCTTCTCCTCAGCCGAGCAGTTCTTGTGATGAAGCTAACAGATGGTTGGCAGCCGCCGCTTTGTTCTGAGCCTACGAAGTTTCTGTTTTATTCAACTTTGCCTCAGAGGATCCTTGTTTGGCAGGCCCCCAAAAAAACTTGAAAATTAAGGGCCATGCTGAGTATTCCTCTTGTCAATTTACGGCATCGTCTCCGCTCCTTTGTGCTCCTCTGACACCTTATTAAAATAGACTGCGTCTGGGTTTTTATGAGGATGAACAGAGTACCTCCTTTTAAATTTGCAACCTTTTGCATAAATCTACATGCAGAAGTAATCCCTTTGGGTCCTCACCTTCTCAAATTACGTGCACTTGATTATGTATGATCCCGTGTTATGTACTTCTTAGCGGGTTTGTGACCATGGCTGCTTATTAATTATTTGCCCCCCTTGTCTCTTGGCAACAATGCACCTGCAGAGGAAAGCTGTTGAGGGCTCGGCGTGTGTTGAGAGCGCAGTCATTGAGATCCATTAATAATTGAGTTGGACTGGAACCCTGCACCAGCTGGGGGTTGGCTTGCCGGATGGGACGGATCCTCCTCACGGGGGTCCTTGTTGAACAAATCCTCCTTGTTTTTCGCGTCGTCCGCCATGTTGTGCACTTCGCTCGAGCTGATTTCTCAGCCGAGCGTCTGACGGCAGGATGAAGGGGTTGAAATTGTTTTCTTTGCGTGGAGCTATTCCTTTCTCAGCTCTGGTCCTAAAGCCAAAACATTTTTCGTCTCTGTGTAAAACCCAGAAACACAAGATCAGAGCAGGATTGGATGATGTGTGTCCTTGTAAACTAAAAGACTCATCCAGTTTTGCTGCATTTGTGATGCATCCAATGTGGAAACATGGTTGTAGCTTTCATTTCAGAGGTTGACATGCATTTCAAAGTGTTATGTGAAGCAGCCGGTTCACATTTCTTCTGTACCACTAATGTCTTTGGCTGTCTTTTAAGTGCTTGTGTTGTGTTTTGACTGATTTATTGCAGTAGATGAAAGTCAGTGGGAGAGTGATGAGTAAAAGCACTGACACCCTGATTGATTTCTCGGGTTAACTGAGGTTCATATGCTGTTGTGTTGTTGGATTCACTCAGTCCCAGACAGGATACGTGTGTTTGTTTGTGTCTGCTGCCTCGACAAAGGACCCATTCACAGCCTTTTTTGTTTGTGGCACCTCGTCAGTTCTGGTTCTGGAAGTAAAAGTTCCATTAATTTTTGGCAGAATTTGGTTGTGACCTGTCTTTTGCTGCGTCTTCCCCCATTCTCTCTCCCACTAGTTTGCATCCTCTCAACTCTCGTGTCAAAACTAAAGCTCAACAAGTGCGTTAATGTCTCTTTCTTTGATAAAAGGTAAAAGTCCGTTTACGCAAAACATTGGGAATGCGTTAACTCTGACTCCTCAGGTGCATTTCCTCAAGAAACATCCAATACTGAGCTTAAAATTATATTATATGTGCTGCTAATAGCTGGTGTAATCTTTTGTTTCACTTGCTTTGGGGATTTGTGTAGATTTGGTTACGATAAAACAATTATTTTCTTCCCAAACTGAACAAGGAATCATTTTCTGCTTTATTTTCCCCTCTCTGTTATGTTATGACCTCATCACTGGGGCCTGACCCCCATCCTGAACCACCAGACCAGAGCCTGTCAGGATCAGAACAGCTATTATCTAGACCCGTGGTGTAATGAATCTCATTTGCAATATGTAATCACATTGTGTTCAAACATTTTCCGATGTGTTTAGCATGGCAGGAGAGTCTCTTTTTGTTGTAAATACACAGCTGATGCAATTCACTCCAAGTGCTCCAAAGAGCTTATTCATATTCTCAGTTATGTTATCTCGTGTTAATTATCTCTTTGTGGGGACGGAGAGAAACTGAAACGTCCCAGAACGGGATTATCTACGAAACCGTCCTGCGGGGGACGAGAGGAAAATGAAACAAATCTGTACACAGTATATCTTCATAATCTATCTCTGATAAGTTAGAGAAATCCCCCCCCCGAGGAGCAGAGCTGTCCGTGATCCTCGCTTTGTCTCTCGTCTCTGTTGCTGTGCGTCCCTGTAATGGGTGTGTAGGAGGATGAGAGCGGTTTCATGGGCAGGCTGCGCTTATACCTCCTCTTCAGTGAGAGCGAGTCTCGATGAGCGGTGTGGGCGACAGACGAGCCACCGCTCCGGCTCTGCTCCCCTGCAGCCTGACAGCGGCTGTTGTTTATGTGCAGGGGATCGAACCTTTTTGACGATGTCTGAGCTCACTGGCAGGGCCTGTTTTCACACAGACTTTTTCACTGTCAGAAACTAGGGCAAGAAAAATCCAAGGAAGGATTTTTTTCCCCAATATCTTTTAATGTTTAAGTAATACAGAGCGCATAATGTAAGGCTGACAGTGACACTGCCATGTTTCCTCTGTGTCTTTGTGCTCGCTCATTGTCCTATGTCTCCTCTACACTGTGTGTGTGTGTGTGTGTGTGTGTGTGTGTGTGTGTGTGTGTGTGTGTGTGTGTGTGTGTGTGTGTGTGTGTGTGTGTGTGTGTGTGTGTGTGTGTGTGTGTGTGTGTGTGTGTGTGTGTGTGTGTGTGTGTGTGCGCACAGAAGGGAGGATATGATGGGAGACCCCAAAAGGCAAATCTTGAGGAACTTCAGGAGCAACTCAATAGATGCAAGAAAGAACTGCAGCAGGCCTATGATGAGTAAGGATCTGTCTGTCTGTCTGTGTCTGTTATATGTTTCCGTTGTGGTCTATGTAATGTACGCAAAAGTGCCGTGTGTGTGGTTTTGCATGTGTGCACTTAAAAGCCGACAATAATCTTCCAGTTGTCACTCCTGTGGCTTTTTGTCAAATGATCTCTTCACTGTTACCTGATTGATTGGCTTGCTAATGAGTCTGTGTGTGTGTGTGTGTGTGTGTGTGTGTGCGTGCACAGACTGGCCGAGGAGCGCATGGCCAGAGAGGGTGCAGAGACTCGTATACGTCTACAGGAAGATCTGCTGGCTGAGCTTCAGGAGGATCTGAGGAGGGTTTCAGAGAACTCCCCGTACTCTGACTCATTACAGACGGTACTGACCTTCTGCACAATCTCACTGACACACACTCATGCTCTTATCTATCGTACTAATCCGTACATTTCTTTCTTCATAGGATGTGGTGACTCTGCAGGCTGACCTGGCCGAGGCGGCCATGTTGCGTCAGCGGCAGGAGGACACGCTCCACCAGCGCGAGCGGGAGCTGACGGCGTTGAAGGGCGCGCTGAAGGAGGAGATCGAGTGTCATGACAAAGAGATGGAGATTCTCAGGGAGCAGTACAGCCAGGACATGGACAACCTAAGAACAACTATGGAGCAGGTGACACAGGTGGATGCAGCAGTTTTCTTTTATTCATTTCGTGCATCACGTCCGACGCACAAAACTTTACTGTGTCGCAGCCCCTCAGTTACAATGTGATGTCTCTGATCACATCTCCTGTGATGCAGCAGAACATTTAACAGAAAATAAGATTTTTTTAAATTGACTTGATTAGTGTCAGTAGTTAAGACGTATGACTAATCTTATCAGCAAGGATGATTAAAACAGTGAAAACAGATAAGAAGGAATAGACACTGTGCAGCTTCAACATATCATGAGGGACTTTTTGAATTAAGCCGGCAGGGGAACAATGGTACACAACAAGAATATTGATTCTTAAAGTTGAATGAAAATTCATCAGTTAAACTACAGAAGCATTTTGCGCATACTTGAGAAAAAAATGTCTGTTGACCGGATGAACTTCGAAGAAGAAGAAAAACAAAGACTTAATTCCATAGCAGTAAAAATGTTGGTTCTGTAACTCTGATGTCACTGAACCAACACACACGAAGCACAAGTGATTCAATTAACTGAAGAGAGAACAAACAAGACGCTGTTTACACACAGAGCTGGACACACAAGAAACTTTAAAAGAACAGGACAGCTCCTTCTCATGTGTTTCTTCACAAAGTCTTGTTAACAGGTGGTTGGGATCATAAACTTTACTGTGAAAGAAGCAGAAATTGTGCAGAATTAAATTGAATCTATTTATTTTTTAACATTTCTTTCTGGTTTGGTTCAAATACATTTAAGTAATATCCACTTTTTTGTTTTTCTTTTTTTTGTAAGCTTTTGACATTTGTGTTATGGTTCAACATAAACTTGCACCCTGACATATATTTTACTTTTATTTTATTGCATGATAATCCTCGTTATATTGTTTCAGTGTCAAAATAAGAGCGTGCAGATTACAATTCACTTCAAGGAAGGATTATTAACCTAATTCCCTGCCATGGTAAATCTGCAATGCGGCAATGCACAGTGATCATTTCTCAGTTTCTTATCATTGAAATATTTTTTTATTTCTGTTGCATCATAGTCTGTTAATGCAGCCGGAGGATAGAAACAGCCAGTGCATTTTTTTCCCTTCTCAGATGAGCTCTTTATACAGATATACAGAACAGTCATGTGTTACTGAGGGGATACTTTCATGTTGCATCTGCCTATTATACACCCGGGCTTTGTCTTATTATTCTGTTCAATGTGTCAGTTTGCGGCGTTGAAGGTAACATAGGGTCAGACTAAGTCCAGAGCCCAGAGAAGTTTTTCTGCTTGTGATTGAGATGTAAAACATTCTCCAGTTGCATTTCTATTCTGGAGTTTCTGTCGTCTATTTCTGTAGCACTGTAGGACGCGGTGTAAAAAGAAATGTGAAGCATACGTGCACATATACAGGAATAGATCATTATGCAGGTCTGGGAGATGTCAGGTGAAAAAAATAATAACAACACGCAGCCCGAGAGCAGGAAATGAGCAGACAGGTTGTCAGCTGCTTTTGACTATGTGATTTTTATTTGGCGAGAGGAGGATTAAAGCAGCTGGATCGCTGTTTGTGTCGACTCCACCGTGATCCTGTCTGAAATTCTGCAGCGTTATGTCTCACCTACAAGTATTTTTTAGAAGTTGTAGACGTGTTGATGAAAGAATAAGCTGAGAAATCTGTGTGTCTTTTCTTTGTGAAAAGGAAATGTAATTAAAAGAAAATGTGATAGATTTGTGTGTGTGCGCTCCCTTTGATTCGCTGCTGTCATGATAACGAGAAGGATAAATGAACTTACTTGTGTGTGCATGTTTGTGGTCGTGTGTCAGTCCCAGGAGCAGATAGAGGAGGAGAGGGAGAGGGTGAACGCCTCCATGTTGACCCTGGAGGACGAGCTGGAGAGCTGCAGAGAAGAGGGCGAGGAGTGGAAGATGCAGCTGGAGGTCACCACACAGGAGCTGCACGACACCAGAGAAGAGTCAGTGTCTCCAAGTCATACTTTCTTTATTGCACCACATAGAAATAAATGACAGGCGACCTCAAAGATGCCGATATCGATGACATTTGTAAGCTGTTGAGCATAAATGACATGTCAAGTGTTTAAAGTGGTGAAAATCAAGTTTTTATACATGTCAATATGTCCGTCTTGAGCCTTTTATATGATAAAATATGTATTTTGAGCAACAACAACAACAACCAGAACCCCAAACAGACTACAGACCACACAATTGAGTTTGATGTGATGTCACAAATCTAAGAAACCAATCGTGTCAACTTGTGGGTGTGGCTCATTAGCTGGGAATGGCTCCTCAGCTGCAGGTGGCACTGTGATGTGGGGGGGGGGGAAACAGGGGCAGGGGCGGGGCCATGTTAGCTTATTCATAGATTTGAGTCAAGAAATGAGGAAGGAAGGTGTAGGATTACATTAAAGTAATTTGATGACAAAGGTTGAGGAACAAGGAAGCGTTTCAGGGGATTTAATAAGCTACTGGAGGGGGATTTTAAAACGTTGTGCAGATATGGCTCCATTTCCTTATGTTTTCTTTTTCTTTATGTAAATAACGTAACTCGCATCAGACACCTCTCTGAAACGTATGAATTTTTCGTATTTGTTTCGTCTCTAACTTCAAATGTGTGTCAAAACCACTACACAAGCATGAAGTAACTTTCAAAAACCTCAAATATGTGGATAAACCCATGTTTATTTCAAATATGTAGGATAGAAGCATATGTATCTATGATTGAATGCTCAACCAAACTTGTTATGGAGCCATCTCAACACTTTAGGATCCATAAAAAGACAAAGATAGACATTAAAACACAACTTTAGTTCACAACTTCTCTTTATGTCTTTGAACTGGCAGCGGTAACATGTTCCAGCCTCGGTCAAGCATCAAACACCCTTTGTCGTGTTTGATTTTTTCCTCTACGCTGGAGGATTAGTTCAAAGAATCTGAAGAACTGTTTTTGGTTTGCTCCTATAAGATTACATTCCTCTCAAGTTATTTCTAATGCATGCGCTCTTTCACTGTACTTTTCATCCGGCAGGAGCGGGAAGCCCGACAGCAGTGGAATGTGAGAGAGAGAGAATCACTGTGTTTGGTTTCGAGTAGATTTCGCCCAGTTTCATTTCATGTCGATGATCTGAGTGGATTTTGTATCTGATGACGTGCATTGATCATTAGATTGGTGGATCCCTACTAGCAGTGCTGTGGTGATAATCAACCCAATCATAACAAACCAATCAATATTCAGGATATACGTAAATGAATCTATATTAATCCATCAATATTTTGTAGTTTATCACCATCTGATCACATTTAATTATCTATTAGAGATTAGATTTGAGTAAATGATTAATTGATTTAGGTAATTTAAGGTGCCAATCCTACTTTATAAGTGCTTCTCCTGCAACAACTGCCCGATTTTGTATGTAGTGATGTTTTTATGGTTTTGTCCTAGGCATGTGTTTGTGCCCATAGCCTTGTGTGCAGTGTGTGTGTGTGTGTGTGTGTTCTCGTCTTTAGTTCTCGGTGTTGCTGTCACCCCTGTGTGTTCCTTAAAATCTGACTTTTCTTTCCTCAGCCTGCAAAAATCCTGTTCGGAGAGGGAAGCCTTTGAGAGCAAGCTTAAGGATCTGCAGGATTCACTTCTCGCCACGAAGAAACAAGGGCCTGCGTGCGACGATAACCGCTCTTCAGCAGAGGTAATTCACATTCGTCACGACGCAGAACGCAGATTATTCTCTCTGTGTGGGTGAAGTGCAGGGGCTCGTCTTTTCTGTTTTACAGTATGCTCAGCTTTTTATTTTCTCTAATCTGTCGGAGCTGTGAAGCGGCCGTGGGTTTTCTTTTGGATGAAGTTTAGATCATCTCGTTTTTTCATTTTCATTCATCTTTTCTGCACACACACACACATTGAAAGTCACACTCACATGCCCACTGCTCATATCAACACATTGTTATGCGCCCTGGCACATTCCTCTTGCTCACACACGCATTATTCATCTCTGATTACTTATCCCAAGGAGCTTCAGCGTTGCCATGACGATCTCAAGCGGACTCGCGCCGATCTTGACAAACAAAAGGGCGAGTTAGACGAGAAGAGCAAAGCACTTCAGGCCCTGAAGAAAGCGAGCGGCGAGAAAGAGGCCGGGCTGATGTCTGAAATCGGCAAGATGAAGGAGCAGTCGCAGAAAGACAAGAACGAGCTGGAAAAGGCGCTCGACAAGGCGAAGGAGGTGCGGCGTCTAGATTCTAATGAAAATAAATGAATTTGATCATAAATAAAATGAAAGAGACAACTCCTGCTTCTCTGAAATTGATCTAATGTAAAGAGTTTGAATGAATATCAGAAATTAACAGGAAAAGCGCAAGTGTTTCATGTATGATCAGTAAATTCTCCATCGCATATCAGCTTTCTGTTTCACCTTCCTCTTTCCTCTCTGTACTTTGACCCTCGTCTCTACAGTCATCAGCTGGAAAGACTGTGGTGGACCAGGGCGCCAACATGGAGTTGCAGGAAGCAAACGCTCGCCTCAGAGAGAGGCTGGCACGCATGGTACCGTACAAACAAAGACAAGACAAGACAGTGCAGTAAACTGCTGTACACACACAAAATTATATTAACCCACATACTGTACCAGTACAAAAGAAACGGCCTCCCACACAGACGCTATTTTCAACTGGGAGACGTAAAGTAAATTAGATCCGAAGGAAATCTCAAACATGTAAGCTCGGGGAATAATCCCTCCGAGATGAATTTGCATGGGATGTATATTGTTCTCCATGTGCGCTAGAATATCGTGGTTTCATAGCTGCTGTACAAGCTTTAATCTTATTACTTACTCATCATGTGACGAGTGGAGTCATACACCAATCAGAATATGTGCAAAGCTAATAACAAATTATTATGTCAAGGATACAGAGGAAAATTTTGAAATCAAGATAATCAAGTTTAAAGTCCCTGTTCTAACAGTATTTTGAATATGGAGTGAAAGCCTTTTATCATTCCACCTATTTTACATAACAGTTGTATCAATGGCAAATTATGCAATACTGGATTAATACAATAGGTTTGCTCTGTTTATAGTCTACATACATTATTTTTTCTGATTCATATGAGGTCATTGTGACCTTTGACCCCTGCTATGTAATAAGGTACATTTATTAGAAGAAGAAATTCCCTCAAGACGTTCTTCAAGACGAAGAGAGACGTTCAACCTGAAAACAATGCCCCCGGTCACCGGCTGTCACTGGTGTGGAGGCTAAACAAAGATATTTTCTCATTACACAGACGAGGCTTCACTCCAGTGTGTCCGTGAGCTCAGACACAGACGAGGCGGTGGAGGCTCTGGAGGACGAGAACCGTTCCCTGAAGTCTCAGCTGGAGGAGGCCAAGCGAGGAGCCACCCGCATGAGCAAGGAGAGGGACGAGCTGACCCGGCGGCTGGAGGAGAGAGACCTGGAGAGGGAGGCGCTGCGGAGGGGCAAGAGCGACCTGGAGGAGCAGAAGAGGCTGCTGGACCGAGCCCTGGAGAAGATCAACAAAGAGGTGCGTGTCAGATAAGCAGCAGGGTTTGGTCACACAGCATAAGGAGATGTTCATCACCGTGTTTCTCCTCTCTGCCTCCTCCTCCACCGCTGCACCAGATGGAGATGATGATGGGAGATTCCCGTCAGTCCGTGATAGCCCTGCAGACGCAGCTTGAGGACTACAGGGAGCGCTCGAGGAAGGACCTGCTGGAGGCGCAGCGCAACTGCAAAGACCGACTGGCCGAGCTGCAGAGAAGCCAGAACAACCTGAAGGCCCAGCAGGAAGAGGTGAGGACATGAAGGAAGACAGAAACACG
This sequence comes from Hippoglossus stenolepis, assembly GCF_022539355.2. Classification (NCBI taxonomy): domain Eukaryota; kingdom Metazoa; phylum Chordata; class Actinopteri; order Pleuronectiformes; family Pleuronectidae; genus Hippoglossus; species Hippoglossus stenolepis. The sequence continues at coordinate 7,355,432 of NC_061499.1, forward strand.
AAGGAACCTCTGAAATTGTCCAAAGGTTTTACAATTGAAATGTAACCATGAACTTCGATTCTTCAACTTTTTTTATTTGTGCAAGCTTTATGGTTTTAGGAATCGCCATGTTGATCTGTGGGTCAATGGTTTTGTCTAGACTGACGTATTTAAAAAACTATTTATTTTTACATTCAGTATTTATTAACATGATATATATTACATACTTTCCTATCCTCAGAATTGTAATTGAACTGTAATGCTTGCCTGAAATGATTCCTGATTTAGCGCCATCATCTGGACAAACATTAAATCTGTCCAGTGCCCACAAAACTACCGTTTTTTCCATCAGAACTTTGTGTTTTTAGCTATTTAACAAATGTTAGCATGCTAATAAGGTGCTAACTAACATGGTACATATGACAGCTTCCAAATGTAACGATAAAATCGTTGCTGTAGGCATGTTACCAGACTAATGTTAGACACAGAGCTGTAAACATATGGTTATATACTCTTAGTTGTGTTAGGATATTGTGTTAGTGTATAAAAGTGTATAAAAACGTAAGATATAAGATGATAAACTGCTGCTTGCAATGTATTACAGGAGTGTAAAATAGAATAAATGAATGTGACATTTTGAGAATAATTAGAAGAAAGCTGTTATATTACAAGAATAAAGTTATATTTAACATATTTTGTCAATAATCTTCAAGGCTAACCCAGTATCTCTGGAGTTCTACTTCCTCTGGATCCAAAATCGTTTCTTGAGAAACTACGAAACCTCTTAGAATATCACGCAGACGTTACGATAGCTTTGCGTTCAACCAAACACTTCCAAAGAGGCAATTTCCTCCTGGTTTGTGTTGTTCTTTCTTCAGAATAGACACAGTTTCTTGCACATTCTTCTGATACTAATGTGGTATTTTGTAATTTGTGAAACTGATATTAAACTATAACTTAACCAATAATCTCCAGATTCCTCATTTGAATGCAGGCGACAGGTTGATCTTCTGATATTCCTCTTCTAAAACGTATGCTGAAATAAAAACTGTATTCTTGTAATATTATGACTCTTTTCCCCCTTTATGTTTCCCTAAAGTCTGAGAACGTGTAGCAGGGTTCTATATATAGAGCATGTCAGACAAACTGTAAGTGGAGTTTTGGGGGAATTACAAAAGCAGAAAATAGATAAGAACGAGTGAGAGTTCCTATAAAGTTTCATACATAATGATCCTTTGCTCCTTTTTCTTCCAGGTTTCCCGCCTGAAGAAGGAGCTGCTGGCGTGCAGCGAGGAGAGAGACAGCGCCCAGCTGGAGAGAGACCTCCTCAGTAACCGGCTCAAACACTTGGACAGTGAACTGGAGACAGAGAAGAGCACCCACACAGATCGCACCAGGGAGATCAGGGGCCTGGAGGTGAGGTTTCAAGGTCAAAGGCCATGAACTGTGGACTCCAAAGATGGGTGGGGGTAAATTGGGGATACAGGGGTGTGTCAGTAGAAAAATGTTGAGGGAGTCATGCATGTGAAGTTGAGGTATCAAATGGTACGGGCATTTCAAGCCTGTGTGTGTTCACAGGATAAAATAAAGTTGCTGGAGATCGAGCTGGACGAGGAGAGGAGCAGCGTGGAGCTTCTCAACGACCGTATCTCACGTAGCAGAGATCAGGTGCCACATGAAGAAATATCTGAAAGCACATGCAAATAAAGAGGAGAAGGCGTTTTTATGCAGCGGTAGAACTGATAACAGGTTCACTTACACCACCTCCTCCCTCTCCTCTCAGGTGGATCAGCTTCGCTCGGAGCTGATGCAGGAGCGCTCGGCGAGACACGACCTGGAGATGGACAAGAGTGCAATAGAGAGACAGGTACTGTCCAGTCATTCGTGTTTTAATACACAAACACGCACATGTAGAGTTTTTTAAAAATGAGTTGTTTATTCACGTCACTGCACCGCTCCTCTTCAAGATGAAGGAGATGAAGTCTCGTATGGCCGACATGGAGGGACAGCCTCGGCCCACAGCTGGACTCAGCCTGCTGGAAAACAAAATTCAGGAGTTAGAGGAGAGACTTCGCAGTGAAGAACGGTACGGACTTAAAATATGTTGGTTGTGTTTTAATAAGGCATAAGAGCAAATACCTCGGCCAAGGCCAACAGTCTCCTTAGTTTCAATCAAGCTGCACCAAATTGCTCCCACAGATAAGTCCCCTGAAAGTGCACGATTTTCCTATTTTCATCAAGATCCATGAATTATTTCTTGAGAAATTCACACCCAATCTCACAATGTTAATGAAAGTGAAAAACAAAATGCTTAGATTAATTGAATCTGCTCCAAAAGTTAATGGGTTCTTTCTTTCATTCCCCATCCGTCCCCCAAGTTTCAATAAAATGTGTTCCTTAGTTTTTGCTTAATCAGACTAACCCAATGAAAAGATAACCTCCTTTTGGCGGTAATGATAACAAACCTGGTTCTAGTGTAGATATACACACTCAGAAAGAATAACACTCCAGGACTGAGAAATCAAATCATCCATAAAATATCACAAGGAGAGGAATTAGGGAGGCAAAATGTATTAAAGATCCAGAATATAACTTAAATAATTGTGTATTATATCTACGTTTTGCAGTGGTATTGACTGAGTGTTGAATTTGTCCCCACAGAGAGAAAGCCAGTATCCAGGCCTCTCAGAGACGAATGGAGAGAAAACTGAAGGAGCTGAACGCCACGTTAGACCAGGAGAGGACCCAACATGTCGAGCAGAGAGATCAGGTAAATATCAAGATTTGTGAAAATAATATTTCTCCTTGTTTTAGTCTCTATTGGTTAAATGCTGATGCTCAAAGGGATCAAACCAATAATCACCCATAAGACAACAGTGTGTAGACTGTGTGTAACTTCCTCCCAGCATCCAGAAATGAAGCCAAAATACGATACAGATAAGAACGCTGCCATCTTGCATTTGGAGTCTGTGCAGTAGCGATCGGGGGATAGAGCCGTGGTACCGAGGTCCCACTGATACATGGGTTTGACCAATCATGAGTCAGTCCCAGCTGTCAATCATCTTGAGAATGAGAATGATTTTGTGACGTGCACTTTGATATTTTAGTTTGGTCCCCATCCACTAACATGGAGGAGGCGGGGTTTATATCCTATTCTGCAGCCAGCCACCGAGGGGCGATCAAGGCGTTTTGGGTTCACTTTTGGGAAGCTGTCATATCGTCCGTCTTTATATACAGTCAGACACACGAGTGGTCTCAGTCTTCTCATCTTTTTCTCTGCATCTCTTTTCCAAAAGAAGTCAAACTTATCTTTCAATGTCAGTGAGACCTACTCCTCCTAAATATCAAATGTGGTTGTGTGAAGTTTGCTGACTCTGTGTTTGTGCTGATTTACGTCCTCGACACAGCAGTAAGAATCATCAATAGGTCCTGTTTGATCTGCGTCTGCTGTTTAATCATCGCACAGTTCAAACAATGTTTAATTGCTTCTTTTATGTACGACTAATAATCTGATGCGAACTCCTCCTGACCCACACCCAATCTCACTCGGTCACCAGAACGCTCCCTGACTTCCCTCCCCCGATCATCTTTCTGCTGCCTCTGCTCTTTTTTTCTTTTTTCGGTAGCCTTAACTGCACCCCCCACATACCTAGAGCACCTGCCTCTCTGGCTTCTTCACCCCTCCGCTCCCTCATCTTCACCCATGACCTCCTCTGTTCCCCTCTAACCCCCTGGCTCTCCCTCTCCGTCCCTAGCTGTCTCTGCGCGTGAAGGCCCTGAAACGGCAGTTCGACGAGAGCGAAGGGGAGGTGGAGCGCCTGGAGGTGGTGCGCCGCAAGGTTCTCAGAGACCTGGAGGAGCAGCAGGAGCTCCAGGAGGCGCAGCAGGCCAAAGTCACGGCGCTGGAGACTGAGCTCAAGTAGGACCTTACTCAACCATTCAGTCATTAGGTCATTAAAGGTTCAGTGTGTAGACTTTAGTGGCAACTAGTGGTGAAGTTGCATGTTGCAGCTGAACACCCCTCACCTCACCCTCCCCTCCCAAACATGAAAGAGAACCTGTGGAAAGTTGTCATAAAAACTCAAAAGGTGTTTAGTTTGTCCAGTCTGGGCTACTGTAAAAAAAATGGCGGCCTCCATAGAGAGGACCCGCTCTAAATATAAAGACATAAATATAAAGTATTTAAATATAAAAGGCTCATTCTAGGCTAAAGAAAACAACAATTTGTACAATTTAGATGATTATATTACATCACAAGGATTATTTTATATTCAATTTCTGCCAATAGACCCTTTCATCTAAATCTTACACACTGAACCTTTAAGTTTATATTTGACAGTTTTATTTTTCCACAAACAACATATACTGTATATACTTGATTTAACTGATCCTATCAATAACACGTGTGTTCTTAACACTAGGTGGCAGTAAATAGTAACTAGCATGACCTGCCTGTAGTCATTGAGTCATGCTGTTGGAATGTCTCTGGTTTGGTTTTCTCTCAGGCGGAAGTCGCAGCACACGCATCGTGCGTCTCTGGCTCCCTCCACTCTCAGCTCCGAGGAGGAGGACGGGTTCTTTGACGCCAACATCACCTCCATCCTGCACGAGAGCCACCTGCAGTCCAACAGCTAGAATGAGACCACTGTGGAAAAACTCAGTGCAGAAAACTTGTAGGATGAGAAGGAAACTCAGGGGCATCAAGGATCCACTTGTGTGAATGACTCTGTTGCCATGCACCACAGACTTGCCGTGCAGTTGCTCCTATTCTTATTTTTAGTGCAGCGGTCCGACGGAGACAGGTTGTCAGGATAATTAGATTGCATTTCGTTTGAGCCTTCAGCTGTGATTATGATTGCGTCTCTGCTGTTTTGTTCTATCTGTCATGAGGCGTGCTGTTTCTCTGTTTAGACGAAGAGTTACAAACACAAGGTTTTTACGTCACAGCTTTAATTCTGTTGTCGAAAAAAGGCTTCACATTTACTGTATAATACTGTGGTAGCACGTCACTGGGGTTTATGTTCAGAGGTAACCAGGTATTTTACCAGTTTTCTTCCACTGACTTAGAAACTTAAATCTATTTGAAACCAAAAATATATAGATTTTTTTCTTTTCTTGTTTTGTCTCACTGTTTCCGTCATTGGTCGTGTTTGTGTTTGCTTGCGCATGATAATTTACATCTGTCAGTGTTGTTATAGCTCCAAGTTTTCTTCGTGTATTAAGTGATATATATATATATATATATGTATGTATTTTTTACCTTTGACTGTGACAGTAACGGCCCGTTTAAACTGAGCCTCCATTTTTTTGCATACCTGTTAGTCATGACAATCAAATAAGCATACGGTGACACTGTGTATCCTCAGAGGTTAATTAACTGCTTTAATGATCATATTTCTCAATGTGGTTCGTTATATTTGTGTATCTTTGTGTATTCAGCTCGGTTCTTGTGCATGTTTTCACTCGAATGCCTTAAAAAATGAACTTGTATCTTTATTCTCACTTAATGTCGTCGCTGCATGTGTTGTGTTTACTGTATATGCTGCTGCTGCTGCTGCTGCTGCTGTAATGTTTTCAATAGTATTTCACTAGCTTGCCTGTGCTTGCGTCTCTTGTGCATTAACTTAACTTAAGAAACATTCCACATTTCTCCTTGTTGCAACCGGCTGTTATGAATATTGATTCATATCTCCCCAAATGACTTATTGGTGTTATTATATTTCAAACGTGTCACTTTGAAGATTTATATAAGGGCAATTACAAGAAAGGATGCTTTATATTTAGAGGTTGTATATTGAGCTGCTGGTAACATTTGATATATGGCAAAGAGTGTACAATAAAAAAGAGGGACATTGTAAGTTGTTCTTATTTTGTTACTTATCTTAAACTGTGAAATGCACTTTTTAAGTAAAGTGTAGGCATTTTAAACTTTTATTATAAACAGGAGAAATATGACAGGAAATAGGGAGAAAAAGATGCAACGAAGGTCAACAGGAAGCAGGGACACTGTGGTATATGGACGCCATCTTAACCCTCACATCATGGGTGTACCTCAATATACAAATTACACTTAATATATTTTAATTTTCTTTGTATTGTTTTTCCAACAGATAAAACATACATAACCAGTAAATTAGTCCCATACATCAAATTACATTCAAGACAGGACAAAACAAGGATCAAGGGAATGTAACATTAACAGAGCAGCATACATAGTATGTAGTTTACATAATATATATACATATGTACAGAATAGTACCTTGTATGATATAAACTACACAGTAAATCAACTTCTACATGTCATATGTCAAAGACACTGTAGCATAAGGGCGTTGTATTTTTATCTAAATATCAATTTTTTCTGTATATTTCACCAATAAAAGGTACCATGGAAATATTATATTTGATAAAATCCAAAAAGAAATGGATGTTTGAAGCTTTATTAGAAATTCTCATTGTCATATAATCAATTTCTTTCTTATTCCTTAACATGACAATGGTCTGTTGAGATCGCTGGGAGCTCTAATGTCTGCTGCAGGACCTTTGCTTTAAACTGTATGACTTAAAAAAAAAAAAGATATACTCTATTACTCCACAGCCACATGAACCATCTTATCCAAGGGGTGTGGTCGTTGCCTCATACCTGCCGGCTCTCTGTGTACTCTGTGGGAGCAGCGTCAGTCATCGACAGGCCTGAACCCAGAACCTATTAATTCACTTTCTTCCCACATTTCACCTCACACACAGCAATGGGAATTTGTACATAAACTCCCACGTCAACATGGGTTGCCTTCAAACAACAAAGTTGATCAATCAAGTTTTATTTGTATAGCCCACATTCACAAATCACACTTTCCCTCATGAGGCTTAACAAGGTGTGACTTCCTCTTTACTTAAACCTCAACAAGAATAAGGAGAATCTACACAAAAAAGGAAAAATGCAAAATCCACAAATGAGACTGCTCCATTTTTCTGTCGTACAGAAATAACGGCAGCAAATGTTGGATCTCCAAGACACAGGGAATAACACATGCAGGGACTTTGCTACACATCAGAAACCAGTTTAAAATATCCTGAGGCAACTTCACACCTTTACAGAGATACAGGAAATCTAAGATCAGTGCCGGCTGCTGTCCCGCTGTTCTGTCTGTGCAGCTCACAGCTCTTCCACGGCTTATCATTACTAACCAACCCAGCAGGCCTCAGGGTTTACTGTCAGATAGAATTTCGTACATTGTCAGGAAGCATCGAGGGTCATGGGGTCACAAACAATGAGCTGACAATTAATGTTGATGTTCAGCAGAATCCAAAAATATATTGTACGAACCGAGTTCCTTGGGCTGACTGCTACAGACCTTCCCACCTCATCAGAACAGTGTGGAGTCAGTGAGACATTGTTGAAATGTGTAAAACAAAAAAAACTAGAGTTAACTAGAGTCACTGCCCTGCAATTGTTTGCCTCTGCCAACCAGCGCAGTTCTAGTCTACATACATCTTGTCTGAATCTGAATCTGGATCTTGAGGCAGCCGAGTGTCTCTCCACGCTCGAGCTGAGTTTCCCCCCTCAGACACACAGAGGCTGTAATCCTTTACAGTAATCACAGAAGACATGGAGCTGTAATCATGACTCCACCTCATCTCACCTCTGTGTCTCTGACCTCAGCTCATCTTCTCCTCCTCTGTCTTCACAGGGTAAATGAAAACCTGCTCTCTTCTTTCACTTTGTAGTTAATAAAAGATAAAGGCTTTCAATTCGGTGTTTTATCCATTGCCTCCTGCATCTCCCTCTTAAAACGTATGATTTGTTGAAAAGTGTTACATAAATAAAGTTAAAAATTTGTATTATTATGATGAATTTCAATATGATGTCCATTCATTTCAGTCAGTCAAAATAAATGAGTGTGTGCAGTGGCGTTACAACAGCGAAGGTAAAGCACATTACTACCTGGGGCCCTGAGCTGAGAAGGGGCCGCTGGGAACAGCCGATCCACAGCAACGACAATTTTGTAAGAAACCATTTTGATGAACGATGCTATGGTCATGCTGCTTGTCTTTTACACAAAAAGTAGGAGGTGAACGTGTTTTTTAATGTGGGTGAAACTGCTAAAAGATTTCTTAATCGACTCCTCTCCCATTGCCAGTAGAGGAATTTGCCTTTCTGTTTTTAATTTTTCCCAGTGAGTCATGTTCGATATCACGAAACAGAGAAGCTGTCTCAACTGTCTTGTCTTGCCAGTGCTGCCTCTTGCACGATACCACGACGTTGTGAAAGTGTTTTTCCTGGGACTGCGGTCTCAGTTTGGTTTGATGTAGGGCCCCTCTGGTCTCTTTTGCCGGGGGCCTCCACAGTCCTGATAGAACCTGATTGTGTGCCTAGTATATCTGGTTTTGAAGTTCAGCCCATGCAGTGAATTATGGCGTTTTCTGTACTTTACTGTAGCTCAACATGATTTAGAGTACTCAAAGTATTAGTGGTATGTTCCAGTGCACCTTGTTGATGTGTGAGAAAATGAGCAGAAGCTTTACGACCTCACTGATCAGCATTCTTGTCGCTGGTCGTGAATTTTAATGACAAAGCAAAAATGCTTTTCTACACCAGTACTGAACTTTGCAGTTAGAACCCTTCAAGAAAAAAGGGAGAATAAATGACAGTATTAACATTTACACACATAAGTTTAAATTTGAGCTCAGTTTGAAGTTCAGAACATAATAGAAAAGCCACAGCTGTTAATTCACCTGTGTCTAAACTTTAAACAGACATATTTTGCAAATGTACCACAACTGAATGGCATTGAGCCTTTTCAGTGGAAAACTTGAGGTTTAAAATAACTTTGCATTGCACAGAATACAAAGCTTTCTTCTGATCTGATAAAACCAAAGTCATTAATCGTTGGTGCGTGTTTACCTTGGGCCAGGCTTCTCAAAAACAAGCTTCCTTTTGAATCGGCGTCGTTCATCTATTAACCTTTAATAGGCGCCTGACACAAAAGCAGATGTGCCGCATTCACAGCAGCTTATTGGAATTCACTGGTGCACAGAGTCACTGCTGGTGGCGCAGAGCAAATAACCTATAATGTTGGATTACGTCTGCAGCCGAGGTGTAAAACATAATTACATGATGTCAACCTGAGTGAGAAAACACTGTGATGAAGATGGTGAAGTGAGAGGCTTAAATGATGGAAGTTGACTTGGGGATTAGATGCTGGTCTTTGTGCGGAATTAGCTTTTCATTTCTTTTAATGCCACTTGTCCCCGAAGGCAAGTCACCACAAGCAAATACAATTAAATTAAACAGTCAAATGAGCTTTAACCGAGTTTTGTACTAATTCATGCTCGTAACATTTTGAACACATTGAAAAAATGTGATATTAGTCTAAATAAAGTATGCTCTATAAGTTTTAATAAAGTTTTCGACCAAAAAGTTTCTCAGTGGTTTGATCCATTATTCAACAATGTTCTCACATCATCACAGCAACAGTACATTGTCAACTGCAGAAAGTGGGACACGTACTCTGAGCTGATGTGTCAGACGTGTCTAGAAAGTTTCCAGCCATATGCCAGCAGAGGGTAATGAGTTCAGCCACGGGCCAAACAGGAAAATAAGCACAAGTGTAAATGGCACCGGAGCCACCTGACATGTGACTGCACTGTTTACATACAGGACTAGATCCTCTTTGCAGGTCTGACACAGAATTAGCTGGAAGCAGATCACAGGCACTGTGAGGTTCCTGGTGCTGTGGCTGTTATAACAGCAGAGGAGTTGCAGGGAAACATGGAGAAGAGAGGTTGAAGAGAAGTTGTTGAAACGAGACAGATGAGGAGAGAAAGCACATGGGGTCAATGTGGAAGAAGATCAGGCAGGTGACTGACGGCAAAATGCTGCGGCTCGGCAGCGCCAACGCCAAGTGTCTGCCGGACGGAGGCGTCACCATCTTCTCTGAGGTCAGACACGTTTATTTCTAGTAAATCAGTCTTTATCATCCCTGTAGATTCCCACTATAAATAAGACATTTTGATGGAATTAAGTTTCCTTGAATTGTCAACTGTTGTGTATTGAGAGGCGTATTTCTTACCACCGTTTAGAGCCTGACAGATTTATTGTTTGGCTGATGACACCAGCCGATATGAGCCTTTTGGACACATCTGGGTATATGTTTGTCGATAGGATACGTCTTATTTTACAGAACAAATAAAGCAGAAAAGATGTGCATTTTTTTATTTTCTTAATAACTCTTTCAAGCTCTATATATTTAGTTGTGTTTGCCTTTTATTTTTATTCATAGTTATTTATGATGACGTTAATGGTTAAACTATTACAAAAGAAAACAAGCCTCAATTACATTTCTTTGTCCCCTCAGGATGAAAAACACTTAAGTGTGTAGCTAAAGCAAATTAGAGCTGATGTCAAATATAAATAATTAAATAATTGTTCAAATGAAGGGTGTAAGTTTGATGTGGTACAAAGAGCCTGCTGCGTCTTTAGTGATGATTCAGTACATTCCATTGAAATGAGGCGCGGTCATAGAGGACCTGCAGGTTCAACCTCCACCTGGCCACACGAAGAAGAAGGAGGAGGAGAAGGAGGAGAAGGAGAAGAAGAGGAAGCAGAAGCAGAAGAAGAGCGAGACGAAGGAGGAGGAAAAGGAGAAGAAGAAGAAGAAGAAGAAGGGAAAAAAAGAAGCAGAAGCAGAAGAAGAAGGAAACAGAAACTTAATCTGTGACTGTTTAAGTTTTTAATTTATTTTTGTATCTGTTGAATTGGTTTCCGCCTGAGAAGATGAGCGGAGGAGTGACGCAGACTGTGGGAAGAGGAGAAGAAGAAAACTCCAATAGCGTGAGTAACGATACAAAGTATACTTTTATTACGATAAAAAAGTATTTTGACTGTCTCTGTCCGGTGTAATGTAACTGTAACGTGTCTGCGCCGCTCAGGCACACGTGTTGTATAAACCTGTCAGTCACATGTGTGGACTCTGTTTACTCTCTGAATTCAAAGTACGTCTTTCATTTTACATACAAAGACACACACCTGAAACCCTACATGTTTATTAAGCCACATTTTATAGCTTCATATGTACGTCATGTATAAATGTGACCTTTGAATCCAAAAACTAAATTAGAAGATAAGTCACTTTCACCAATCACATGGTGTCAGGAGATATGGAGTCATAACAGTGCCATAAAGAATCTGTAAAAAATATGTTATGAAGAGGAACAATTCAAATAATTAAGTCAATTTTGGAAATATAAAGACAATAAGTCTAAATATAGATATATTTTTAAATGTATTTGATCATTTATTTGATCATTTTATTTTGTATTAGGGTTACATGATATAGCCAAAATGGCCGGTGTTGTCTATTATAGTATGAACCTCACATAGTGGGAGTGGCTGTATTTCATGACTCAAATGATTGTGTTTTAGAACTTGTGAAAAAGGTGAATGCAGTTGAGATGACTTGATATCCCTGATCCCCTCAAAGGGCTGAGATCCAGTGATCCCAAATGGTTCATGATCTCTTATTACTGACAATGTAGGTCAAAGAGCAGGTGTGACTGCACTGATACACAAGTTACACATCACTTACTTCACTTTATATATGAATCTTTATTAAGTTCACCTATTCATTGTATACATGACACTTTCAATGGCGCATTAACCTGCTATCAGATACAGCAAAGAAAAGCTGATGCTCTTTAACAGGTATTAAACAATGAATTGATATGTTGAAACAAGTCTGAACAACCTACTTCAAATTCAGTTTAGATGGTAAAATCATTAGCTACACCCTCCGGCCATGTTTTGGTGCTTAAAAATAATTGTAACATTTTTGAATAAGTTGAGGCATTGTCAAGGCTCACCTGAGTTTATTGCACATTGTTGTCATTGCACACTTTCTTGTCCAAGTTTGACGACTATCTACTAAAGTCACACAGACCAGGGGTTAGCTAAAGAACAGGTTAAACAAAACATAACTCGCAGTCATTAACATATGGTTGTTGTGTCTTGTCATAATAGCCTCGTGCACACAGGGAAGGTTGCATGCATCGACAAATCATTTATTTAGTCAGACATCCGGCAGGAAGGGGAGCATACAGTCAGTCGTGTTCGGACAAATACAGACTTGTGATGCAAAAGCCTTTTTTTCTTTGATGACAGTTTCTATTCGCTGCAACAACTGATTAGATAAAAAACAGTGTCTGAGTTTTTTTTTTGGTCCTTTTGGATTGTTGTGAGGTTCTGTGAGATTTAATCATAGAAGAAATGAAGTCACCAGCTTAACGTTTTTAAAGATGTGATTTAAGATGTGTTGTTTTGTCGCTGGTTGCAGAGGAATGTGTTATTTTTCTGTCAGTCCTGTCATTACACTGTAAACATGAGCGCTGGCCTCTCATGCACTCTTGTTTTCCGTTTTCAAAACTGAAACCCTTTTTATTCCACGTAAGCACATTTAGGAGTGAAACCATTTTCTTCCTGATCTTGACAAATTGCATTTTAGTTCATGTGTGTCCTGTCATCGTGTGAGAACAAACTGACAGGAGCAAAAACATGTGATTAAAATAGCTTTGCTGGATTGTAATGTGTTTTTTTTTACATGGCTACATGAGACAGATCCACTCTAAGTCTTTTGTGTGTGTTAGCAACACTGTTAAAGGGCATGTTTGCACTGTCAACAAAAAGATTAGCGGCTACATACAAGCAGCCTGGGAAATTAAACTGTGTTTAGTAAACACCTGCTCATATTGGAAGTTTGCTTATCAAGCACGAACAAACACGCAAAACTGAAAACAAAAGCAGCAGGACACAAAGTCATAACGTAGACTGTAGAGGACGATAGACAACACGTCTCCACCTCCTCCCAAATGAGGCCAAATTATCCCAGAGACTGTCAATCATGACATTACACATGACATGTAGCATCAAATAACTAATTAAAACCCAAATTACATGAAAAATACATCAGTGTGGTAAGAATATTTGAGAAAAAAATGTACTGTACTTTTTAGGCTACTAACATGGAAGAAGTGGGCTTTATCATCTATACTGCAGTCAGCCACCAGGGGGCAATCAAGACGCTTTGACCTCCCTTTTGGGGAGCTGTCATGTCCTGCACCTTTATAAACATACTATGTGGAATATAATGGTTTTATATAATTGTAAATTGATTATTCTTGATTTTGACTGCAACCATTGATTGCATTATTGTTGTATTGTAAATTAATCTGCTAATTATGTTCTCTATGAATCTGTTAATTTGATGATATTTAAGAAATGGTATAACGTGACCATCTCAATTCCCCAAATGTTTTTTTTTTCTCACCTTGGCCAATTAAGTACGGAAACTATGTATGTTTCATACACTTCTAAAAAAAAAACAGGGTTGATTGTTGATTAATAAATCAATTAAAGATTTCCAGAGACATTTCCAGACTAATTTAATGATTAAATTAAATTGTAATGAATAACATGAAGTTTTCCACTGATGGAAGTTTAACCTTTGAAGTTTCAGATACCTAAACACACACACACACACACACACACACACACACACACACACACACACACACACACACACACACACACACACACACCAACACACAGAGGAATGAGCATATTTGAACTGTGGCATTTGACTTTGGTTTGCACATTTGTTTATACAGCACACACTCACCAAGCCAGTTACTGTTATATAAAGACGCTTCATTAATCTCTCTCTTACATAAACCACAGCACACATTCCTCACTGTCCTGCTACCTACCACTGTCACCATGTGGCAGATAAATGAGGCCGTCTTCATTCCACAGTTTTATCTGTTGGTCACATATTCTCCTGAGTTATATATTAGTGTGTGTTTGCACACATTTAGTATCAAGGTTTAACCAGGTCAGTCATTGACTTTGAATGATTGAAAGTGTTTGACAAAGAGTATAGGTTAAAAGTTTCCAGAATCACTGGCCACATGTCCAGTGTTGTTTTTCGGTTATTCAAATAAAATGTGGAGGAAATTCTTTGGTCGATAAAGTTAAAGTACGATCTATGAGTTAAAACGTACAATATGTAACTTTGGTCACTCGCGGTCTCTCAATCAAAATGAAAATAACAAAGGACCTAGTTTGATGACGTCGTTAAAGAGTGTGGGATCATGGGAGCTGTTGTCCTCGCCAGCATTGCTCATTGAAATCTACCGGACTCGACTCAGATGCAAATCATGTTCACAGATTTACATTACGCAGCAAACGGCAATGAATAATCTTCATCCATTTTGAGAGATGAATACAAACAGTGGACAAAAACAAACTGGCGACTGGCTAACTAGCTAGCAGTGTGTGTCCTGTGTCGTACTTTGTTTGCCCCGGAAATTACAGCAGAAATCAGAAAAGCCATAGGTAAAGCAGACAAGATGCAATTAAAAGGTTAGTTCACAAGTTAACAAACATATAACATAGATCTCGTCGTTTGAGACATTTTAATGAGGAATTGTTACATATTCTATCTTTAATGCTATTTCAAAATGTGACAGTTTAGATTCTCCATTAAACAAACTTCTTTTTCCAGGACTTTGTTTAATCTAATCAGTGGAAATGTTTCCTCCAGTTCTTTCCGTTGTTTATGAGGCATCGCAGTCCTGCAGGTGAAGCGCAGAATGACCCTCAGACTGGCGCTGTAGCTCAGCGACTGGGGAACATGTCTGGAGGGAAAGAGGGTTGGGCAGCTGGCGGAGCCTCACCCAGCCTAGTAAGGGAAGACAGCCGCGGTTTCCCACGCAGTTAGTCACACATGCACAGAGCGTCTGGATCGCAGCTGCCTGAACATCAGTGAGACGTGTCCCGCACAGCTCCGTCTGCCCAGGTAGATACAAGAGTAATCTTTGTCAGATAAAGTGAAGGGTTTGTGGAGTGAAACGCATGATGGTACTCGGGGCTGTAGTTTTGTCTGTTTGGTAGTGTTTGGTTGTATGATTCATTTTGGTTTGTCTTTCGCCGTTGAAACAAAAGAGACACTTAAAAATATGGAGGCAACAACACGTTTTGCTTTCTTAGATTAACGTGAATTACGCAGACGTGTCAATACACAGAGATCGATGCAAGGTGCTGCACCGGGACAGAGACAACATTGGGACAGATCAATTTAAAATCAGAAAACAGTTTCAAGCAATTTTCAAGCAGAAGGAAAGAGTTAAAGAGATTAAAGGAGATGATAATAATAAAAAAGGATAAAATCTATTATATTTGACACAGAGGAACCGGAGCAGACATAGTTTATCCTGACAGGCTTGGAACTTTTTAGACTTACCTCGCATTTGTCAGTTATACTATGGAAAAGTGACTCATTTTCTGTTGTAATGATGACACACACTGCAGATCATGAGAAAGGGGAAAGCCTGTGATGAGCGTGTGTGACAAGCAATGGTGATCTTGATATCCCCCCTGTTGTTTGTATGTGTTTTAGGACTTATCGTTGGCAGCATGTGTCGTTGTGCTGCCTGCTTATAAAACGTACCTTGTTATGACAGCAGTCGGAGACGGATGGATTTTCACACTTTGACGTGAACTCGCTGTTGGGACAGAAGTAAAGATAAGACACAGATGTGCTGCTGCAAATAGTCATCTGACATCATACAAATGATTTTATCGTACGCCAATTTTCTTCTTCTAGCTGTGCTAAAATAATCAAGGATATATATTTATAGCGATGCCTGGTCGATCCTTTAGTCAGTGTTGTTGTGTCTTTACAGCAGTGATATCATATGTTGAGAGGTAATAACTGGGATTGGTTGTATTGATTGTTGGAGGTTAGAGGAGACTCTGACTCTTAAGCAGTGATATCACCTCCATATCTGTAAATATGCATCAGGCTGTACTCTTCTATACTCGTCCCTCCACTCATATAATATTCAAAGCTTGCGTGCACTGATGTACTTGTTTCCTCTTAGGGCTGGGCAATAAAACAGTATCAATAGTTGTCACAATGTAATTTTAGTCAATAGCAATATAACAAAAATCCAATATATATTGATATAATACTTGTGCATTGTGTAAACACACTGAGGAGGTATAACACATATTGATCTACTCTACGTCAGATTTGTAAAATGTTTTGTCATGTGTTTGTTATTCTGTGCTCATAAAGAAGAGTTTAAAAGCACAAACTTCACTCAGGAGCAAAAGATCAGTCTTTAAACGTAAGAGAAATAATAATGTGACATTTATCGACTGCACTTTACTCTGAAGCACTTATCAGACCTCCTGTGTTTCCTGTTTGCACATAACATGAACATTAAGACTGACTCATACATTGTTTTGGACAGTTTTCTTCATGAATCATTAATTACATATGTTAAAGATGGAACAGTATAGATTATTTGCAGTGTCTGAAGAAACACTTTCTTTATTCCCTCTCTCAAGGAGTTTACAGATTCGCTGGAAGGATGCGTTATGGGTCCTGGTTGGATGCAGGATTTATTTATCTCACCTTCTTTAACATTGCAAGACGGTGTGTTTGTCATTTTCTCCATTTTCCCAGGGAATAATTTATAGATCTTGATGAAAGAAACATTTAAATAAATGTATAAGGGACTGATATCTGTGAGTGTGTGAACAAGGTGCAGCTCGATTTAATTTAAGCAGACTGTATGGCCTTGGCTGAGGTATGTGCTCTGATGAGTGCCAGTTTGTGACTGTGAAGAGTAGCTGTGGTTTCCTTGTTTGAATTAAGTCGTAGTCTTTATGCAGTGTTGTGAAAGACTTCGAGAATTTAACTCCAAGTTTGTTTCTTTGATCTTATCGACCTGATCAGAATCTAACTTAGATTGAAGCCTTGAAGGGAGAACACCGGAACACTTCGATTACTTTTGTTGAAGTGATCTTCAAAGCTATTTTCACAATGATTAATTGAACAGGTTAATTTGTTTTGTAAGTTTATATGTAAATATAAACTTGTGTTATGTAAGAGAAACCCAGGGATACCACTGAACCTCACAGACTTTGTTTTCTCTTCCTCTTAGATTAGAAATTCAGTGGAAATGTTAATTAAGCGTTCCCTGAGCTGCACGGACAGGCCTCCGCTCTCAGAAGTTTCTACCTGTTGGCCTCAACACTCAAGGCAGATATTTATTACACTGTTAATGCTTTGAACAGATGAAAGGGCTGATTCCATTATACTTGATGGAAAAGTACAGTATAAGTTTGCACATGCCCATGCCGCAGAGAGGCGCACGTGCAAACATTTGCATCAGAACAAAACAAGCTTATTAAACAGTGTACTGCTGCATCTAAGATAACAACCTGTTCTCTGGAAACACAAACACACCCATCTCTTCATATCCGTCACCGAACACATTTTCTCTCAAATTCTCTTGTCACTACATGAAAAACTGTTTCTCATTAAAAAAGGACAGAACCTCTAAATTATGCAGTGATTAAATTTTTTATTTGAACTTGGAACGAGATCACAAGTATATTTGTCCTGTAATGACGCCTAATGATCACCTTACATGGGAGCGGTCGTAAATCAATCTTACTTTATTTCATAACCATTTGTTGAGGCTGTTTCCATAATGTTGTGATGATGTTGTCTCCAATACACACGGTACATGCAGCCAATGATTTTGAAGCAGTGATGCATCAAACCTTTAATACTGCCGCACACGGTCTCACTTATAGTGAAACATTTTGGTGCTAGAACAAGATTGTTTTTGCCTAAACGTCGCAAATGAATATATCACTGAGAGTGAGACCGTGTGTGGGAGTTTTGATCCACTTACCTCTGCAAAGGATTTTATATTTACCATATGCTGTGGAAAGAAGGAGTTTCCTGGGGGAGGATGGAAAACCTCAACTCCTTAAAATGTGTTAGTTTCCCAGGCCCCTGCTCGAAATTACATGCCCAAAATGTATCGAGTATATATATCTACTGAGACTGTAGTATGAGTGATTTTTTTAACCCAAAACAGTACATTTTTCAGGAATATATTGCGAACCGGTAACTTATTATCGATCTATTTATATTGTGAAATGAATACATGTTGGTTCCAGAGTAACGCAGCGTTTGGTGGGGGGTGCAGAACATTGTGTTTTTGTGCATAGTTTGCACCCCCCTGGGTGTGTCTCTGTACCATCCTCTCCCCTGTGTCTCTGGGGGAGAGAGAAGCCCTGGAGCTGTCACTCCCTCAGACCTCAGAGTGAAATACTGGCCTTCGTGTCGCTGCCCCGGCTCTGATGGTTTTTTCAGACAACGCAATTACACACAAAGAACTGCCAATCACACGCTAAAGCATTTATCCTGTGTTTGACTTGCCAACCGGAGAACTGGTTGCTTACGTACGAAGCTAAATATGTTCGCCACACGGGTTGACCGGCTTTGTTCTTCTAAGTCTGCGTGATTTGCATGTTCACACACCCTCGACAACAGTTTCCACTCATTGGCACGCAGGTTTATTTATGTGTGGTATGCACACACACAAAGTTACAAAAAAGATTCAAATGTTCTGTAATCTACTGCATATATCTTTCTCATTTGATAAGAATACTTCAGATATATGGATATGTAGTAGATTTCTTTCCCACACATACAGTTTTATGCAACCAATATTGTTTTGGGCAATAAGACTGATAGGACAGAGTTTAAGCATTAAATGGGAAGAGAGAGCTTCCATAAAGCTTCTGTACATGAGGCACATGCTCAACCAGGTCAGCAGCTGGGTGCTCAACAACTACTTCTTTATAGTCAGATATTTAATTATAAACATGTAGATTTAGAAATCGACTTATAAGTACGATCGACTCTTTGTTTATTTGTTTTTTGAAACATAAAAGCAGTTACCATAGAAATCTGCACCCTCTTGTCTACAAGTGTGTGGTTTACTGCAACCTCATGTAATCATACAAACAATACCAACATTAGTGATGACGATTGGAATTGGAATACAGAGCTCAAGTATTGGTATTGGCAAATTCGAGTATTAGAAAGGGAACACCAATCTGGTGCATCTCCAGTTTTATTGATAGCCGTCTTAATTAAAATCAGAGGTTTGCTGTCGTATAGTTCACTGTGAAGATTTACTGTTGTGTCACCGTCTTCAGCCTTCAAGCTGACAGCAGTCTTTGGAATGTCAAGAATGTGTCGGTGCCTCGTTATCATTCCTGCATATGTCATTCGCACAGGCAGCAATTAAAGGTGTGTAAAATGACTTAATGAGGAGAACAGTGTGACACCGTGTGAGCAGCATCACAAAGTGTTGCTGCAGTTCAATTGGCCACGTTAACAGGTGATATTAAAACATGGGATGTTATGGAGACGGGTGTTTAAGTGTGTGGATGTAAATTTGAATGCAGGTTTAATTGATAAGACAAAGTCGACTCACGACGTCCTTCAGCGTGATTTAACAACATCTGTCTCTCGTTGCATTTTATGTAGCGTGTAAGAGTAACACCTGCTTGTCAAACTTGTTAAAATAACTCTCAGGTGGAAAATGGAAAGCTCGCCCCCGAAAATATTATTTTTATGGGTGAAGCTTCAGCTGCCAGTGGTTTGACACATAGCAACAGTAAACACATAGTGTTCTCCTGTCACATCTATAGTCAATGGGAGAAAAACAAACCAGCATATCCTCTATGTAGCCGTTAATATGATGAACTGTCTGTGAGTCTTAACCTGATTTTAACATTGGTTTTACTTTTAACTCTAATTATACGTGTGCTTCTTCATCAGTTTATATTGTAAAGTGTCTTTCTGTGTCTATAAAGTCACTGTGAAATAAAATGTATTATTATTATTTGTCTTTCACTGAGGACTGCTAGTCCCACTTAACTACAGACTAACACAAAAAAAAGAAATCAGCAAGGAAGTAAAGATCATTTCTGTCTCGCTGTCTACAGGACTTTTTTTGTCTTAGCTGTTAAATTATGTTCCATTTGTGCAGCTTAGCCTTTGGTCTGATTTGTAGATGAGTCTGTAGCAAACACCCACACAATGTTTAATTAAGGCCACTGATGATAGAAACCACAGCAGCAAGACAAAGGCGTCCGCCCCAAATAATGACTGATAATAGCAGTTGAGTTTTTATAACATACATTCATTACATACAGCTACAGTGTGTTCCATGTACAGTACATACAGAGACACACTGGTTACATAACTCACGTGCACCTGGACCATTGTCCACCTGAAGTTGAGGTTTTGTCAAAGAGCCAAACATTTGTTGTTTTCTTTGCACATTCAAGAGAAAAGACAACACAACTGAATGGGCGTTGTCCCTTTATTTGCATCATTTGCTGTGGGACGTGCACTTTGTACTTTTGTTATGTAAGAAAACTTTACATTAAAAAAGGGCCAGGTGCGTTGTGTATTAAACTAAACATGTCTCAGCAAGACTCAGATATAGTTTTTGTGATAATATCTATTAAATGATTTGTTTATCTCTGTAATAATAGTCTGAATAAGTAAACTGTACAGAAAGTACGTCCATGTGTTTTATCTTTGTTTATGACATTAGACCAAACTCAATGGATGATCTGAAGATGTTGTAGCTCGATGAAGTTCTGCAACATTAATCAAATCAGTTGCACTTGATTAGTATTAGATTAGATGAATTAGCTCATAGCCTACAGTCAATAAAGGGAAGTGTCTGCTTGTTATTAAGAAAATAGAAATGTCCTGAACTGAGTGATGAACAGTGTACAATTAAAAATAAAGGAGCTATAGAGAAGTCAGAAGGGCACAGAATGAATGAGTGAGTCATCATCTGTATTTATAGAATAGAATACAAAATAAAAGATATGACTACAGAACAGCCTATAATAGGAGAGTATAAGATGGATGTGGACTCGATAAAAAAAACATGCACATGGAATAATATACATGCATCTATATACAGAATAGAGTCTGCATGTGTTGTTTTAAAATTAAGTTATGAAAGCATGAGAGACAATTACACGATTAGTTTTTGTTGCCAAGGCGACAGAGTTGGTTTGAGAGTGACTCAGTAGCCGTTGATGTTTTGCGTGTTGGTATTTCTGGCCTCTGCCGGACTGTTTTCATTTTCTCCAGTGAGTCGTGTTGTGTTTGGTTATAATCACCAGACCAGGTCCTGTGGTTTCAGTGGAAATGTCTCCTCAGCGTTGGTTGCTATGGTTTCACAGTGTAACTCTGAGGCGTCCACAGAGGAACTTCAGTATGGAGAAGTTTTATGGCCCAAAAAGTTCCCCCTCCCTCTGTCCCTGCTCCGCCCTCTTTGTTATTGGTGACTTTCTCTTCAGGCTCCCTCGTCTTTCTCGACATTGGTGGTTTTTCCCGTAACCCCCTGTTCCATTTACTCATCTAGTTTCTCTTATCCTCTCATCTTTCACTTCAGGACCGATGCAGGCGGCTTAGACTCACTCTACAAGATCAGCATCAGTCCGGCTGCACCCAGCAGAGGCTCGGCAACAAGGTACGGGATGAAAAGAGGGGAAGCAACTTTTTTCTTATTGTTTGCTGAACTAAAAGAAGAATAGTGGAGGGTGGAACCTTTTCTGAACTTCTCTTTTTGTTCGAATGAAGGACAGCAGCATAGCAGTAGTGCTGCCACAAAAACTAGAAGAGCAGGACGAAACACGTGAACTCATCACTCCCACTAAAGAAAAAGTCGAAGTCATAAAGGTATTTGAGCATGTTTGCCTGTTTTGTGTAGTTGTGTGTCAACCCTTCATGTTTACCGGAACTAAACTGTAACTCCCTGTGTTATCTGGCGTGCTCTTATCGATGTGCTTCCTAGGTTTACCTTGAATCCTGTCCAAGGAAGGCACAGAGTGTCAGGATGCTCACGGACGAGGTGTCGCAGATTCAGGAGGTCAGTGTGTGACGGGCGGAGCTGAGCAATGCCATATTTAGACAATGAGTCAACATTCAGCCCCGAGGGGAGAGAACTCAACTCTGTGTGTGTTTGTTTTAGGATTATTTTTCAAATGTACGGGTTGAATAAGGTGAAGGACACGGTGATGTTTCTGCCGCTCACACACACACACGTTGTTTTAATGCGTGATGTGTTTTTGTTTCTAGGTGAGGTACTGTCTGAAGTCTCTGAGAGAGCAGATGGCAGCCAGGCAGAACAGCAACAACAACAAGGTAAACACCTTCTGCATCAGTGGGAGAGATGTTTGACTTTCAGGGTGGTGCCGAAACTGTAGGACATAAAATGCATAATTCCTCTTCTGCAATGTGAGAACTTTCTAGAATAATTAAATTTAATTATATTCTTGAAGCTTCTGTATGTGGCGGATAAAGATCCTCTTGTAATCTGTCTGGCATCTGACGTGTCTTTTCCTGTTGCAGTGCTTTGAGCTCTCACCCATCGAAGCATTTGTACATTTCATAAAAGAAGAAATACATGACTAACACCACTAACCAGCCGCTGCTCTCTTCTTCAGTGTCCCGCCAATGGCTTCAGGGTCAATCTACCCAGCAGCCAACCGGCCGTCTCCAATAGCAACACTGTTCTCATTGCCTCTAAAGCTCATGTAAGCTCATCACAACTCTGCTCTTTCTAACGTCCTCAGAAAAGTGTTGCTGTGGTTTTTATGATGCGTTTATTCATCGGTTTCATGTGAATGAAGCATGAGAAAGTAATTTCAGCTCAAAACAAGCTTTGCTGCGTTCAAATGTGTGTTGAAGTGACAGATACAACGTTCATAATGGGGGAAGAAATGTCTGGGCCTCCAGCCAACTGCCTGCTGCTCCTCAGAGGGTGCTAGACTCTCTAAAGATGATAACAAAGTGCAAAAGTCTCACTGACACTCTAATAGCATGCGCACACACACACACACACACACACACACACACACACAGGATATCGTATTTCCTCGTGCATTATTCTAGACTCTGTACATCTCCTGTAACACAACACCATTATCTGCAAGGAGGAAGTGTTGTAGCAGGGAGTGAGTGTGTGTGCACTGAGGTTATCGATACCCACTGACCTGTATGTGTCATATACAAGTAAACTAGGGTCACTTTACGCTGCCCTCCTTTCTAAATAGATATTTCCGGAATGCAACGTGTACTGTGTACTGTGTACGTGTTTACGAGAAGTATTTTGACCACCTCAAGCAGAGCCTGGAGATTAAAGATTATCTCTCCGCTATTTAACAGACGTCTGGGAAATGCTTTTGTTACCTCAGGCTTGACCAAACAGCCTTTTAAACACATAGCGATCCTATCGGCGGCTTCGCCTCTAGCTGTTTGTTAGCACCTGCCGTGCCCTCAGGTTCAAGTGGTTTGCCTGGATAAGCCTAAT
Source organism: Hippoglossus stenolepis (assembly GCF_022539355.2). NCBI lineage: Eukaryota > Metazoa > Chordata > Actinopteri > Pleuronectiformes > Pleuronectidae > Hippoglossus > Hippoglossus stenolepis. The sequence continues at coordinate 7,378,685 of NC_061499.1, forward strand.
TGAGCACGACACTTTCTGTCTGCCCGTTCTCTCAGGTTTCAGATAATCAGGAGGAGAGCGGGAAGCTGAGGGAGGTGACCAAGCGTCTGTATACGCAGCTGAAGGAGATGGAGAAGAGGCACCAGGAGGAGAGGGAGCGGCTGCAGGTCTGGCTCATGAGACGAGTAACATGACTCGATTTCCTGTCTGCAGCGATGAGTCACTTCTCTGCTGCTGCTCTCTCCTTTATTCTTCCTCATTATCTCTCAGTGTCATCTCAGGATTCATCATCCTTCCTCCTGTGCTCCTGTGTTTGGGTCTTTGCTCTACTGTACATTAATGTGTCAGGTCATGAAGGGACACAGTCTTACAATTAACCACAGGCTGATCTGTCATGTGCTGTAACGATGGCCTTGTTCTTAACCCTGTTTATTGTGTTAGTTACATTTATTTAACCATTTTCTTTTAACCTTTAGCTCATATTAAGTTATGCTGTCAATCTTAAATTCTTTATAATTTGCAACATTTTCTTCTAAAAAAATGTGGGGGTTTTCGGGGGTGTTACTTTAGCTGTGTCTCCACTATCCACAATTATTTGTTTAAATTATTTATATATTTTTTTAGCTATGAGCAGTTTCTCCATATTTTTGTATTTGCACACTGACTATTTTTAGTTGTCTTTACTGTATTCTACTCCTTTTTCAGTGTGATATTATAGAGTTAATGTACTTTTTACTTGCTTAAAATTAGTATCTAGGCCTCAGCTCATGTACTAATAAGGAACGATAAGTTTTAAGTTGTCTTGCCCCCCCCAAAAAAACGTTCTACTGCGTTCCATTCCAGCTTAATAGTGTGTCTATAATAAACTTAATCCATCCTCACACTCTGGTTTCCCTCACAGGCCGAGTCCAATGAGTACCACACTCGTCTGGCCGAGCAGTCGGAGCGGCTGCAGAAGGCCGAGGACCAGTCGGAGGAGAGAGGGCTGCAGGTGGAGGAGCTGCAGAGGCTGCTGGGAGGCATGGAGAACGAGAGCGGCCTCCTCAAAGACAAGATGGCAGCAGGGGAGCTGGAGCTGCTGCAGCTGAGAGCGAGCAGGGAGGAAGGGGAGGAGAGGGAGCAGAGGTGAGACGGAAAACACAAAAGTTGTCATATTATATTATTTGTTTCACTGATAGTTTTATCATGTGCCAACTTAAATAAAACCAACTGATATTTTATCTAATATGAGAGACTATAATCCTAAATATGAATTTGTTAGATTGAAACTTCCAAAATAGCAAAATACAAATAACGTGCCCTCATCTAGTCAAGATTACAAACTAATATTTGATAAATTGTTATTAGTTTGAGAGACTTCCCTCATATGATCTTTGTGTTTGCAGGTGTGCCGAGCTGGAGAAGCAGTTGGCCATCCTGAAGGAAAAGATCCACCATCTTGACGACATGTTGAAGAGTCAGCAGAGGAAGGTCCGCCACATGATCGAACAGGTTAGTATGCAAGGTGCACACAGACACACACAGACACACACAGAGACACACAATGCAAGCGATGTCTATATTGCCCACAAACACACAGGAAGCAATTAATGAGGATATTAGATTTAGAGGAGGCGGACACAAAGAGCCTTATTGATTCAAGGGAGTGGAGCCGAGCGGAAATGTGTGGTGAGACAAAACAATAAGTGATGCTGCGTCTGCGCCTGTTGGACGAAGCTGTTTCTCTAGAGTACCTCACTTTGTCTGTTTTGTCTGTGATTCAGCTGCAGAACTCTCGGACCGTCATCCAGGAGAGAGATCGAGTCATCGGGGACCTGGAGGAGAAGGTGGCTTTCCTGGAAGCTGAGGTCTGGAGCCGGCAATATCCCTGCATTCATTAAAAAAGATAGCAGTAAATCCACTAAAGGGTTGTTCCCACTTAGACGTCTTTATTGTCACTGAGCCTCAGTATTGACTGTGTCTCGTAGAGCTTATTCCCTTGTGCTATAGACGTCCATTGTTTTCCAAAAGCTTTCACAGAAGCACCAGTGAGCGACACGGTGCTGTTACTTCATCATGATATACACAAGCACAAATCAAATATGGGTTATGCACTGTTTACTTCTTTTTGGTGAATCTCTCTTTTTATATTTTGGCCTGTTTGATAATGTATTCATATGTATTGATTAGACACAGATAAGCCCAGGGCTGAAACCCACACATGATGGGAATGTCAAAAAGTACTGAGCGGCAGATTAAAACTTTGTTTGATTTGGTCTTTTCGTGCAAATCGTTGAAAATTAGGAAAAAATAGAATAACAGAAGTCTTATCCTTTAAACTTAAAGCATGACACTTCGTAGACTAAAGGCCAAAATGCACTGAATTGACCCAGGATGTAAATCCTTCACACAGTTAAACCCCCCCAACACACACTTTAATGTATATTACCCTGTTCTCGTTGCAGAACAGAGAAATGCATGACCACATGGAGTATTTCCTGGCCGGCCAGAACCCTCCTCCCCTGAAGTCCACTGAGAACAAGCCAGAGATCGTTTACAGGTGACCTGAGAAGATCTCTGTCTACTGCTCATGCTTTCATTAAATGTCCAAGTACACCTCATAACATGAACTTTTTATTTGTCATCCCCCTCTGTGCAGTAAACCCCTCACACCAACATCACCGACCAACAGAGCCCTGCCACTCATCAAAGTCATTGAGATCAAGTCCTGAATGAAGGGTCAACTAAAGGAATGATTGGAAGTAAAAACAAAAATGTAAATATATATATTCAACCACCTTCCAACAAAACATGGTTTGCATGGATTAAAAAAAGGCAGATTAAACAGATCTCAGGTTGACGAAGGACGAAATTCCTCAGAGTCAAACTGAATCCAAACAGGTTAAGTATGAATTCGACCTGGGATCCAAACACAGGAGAAACCTTAAAAAGGAAACAGGAGCAGGAGCAGAGCTGAACTTCTCAGATGATTTACTGTACAGACACACGTCTGAGCGGCATGTTCCGTGTCAGAGAGTCTTCAAGAGTCAGTGGCAGCAGCAGGAGTTCGAAAAGGTTCCCTGTGTTGTCAAGTTTTCAACTTTAACTTCTCTCGCACGAAGATTCTTAAGTATGATGTTTCAACAGGTCAGTGTAAAGGGTGGGTTTAGATTATTACATTATTCTAACATTATTATTGTTAACAGTTATTGTATTGTTCATGTCTCTGTTACACACATGTACAAATAGTCACGTTGTGTTGAATGTTCTCAGCACTTCTTCGTCCAACAGCCTCGTCGACCACAACCCTCAGCGTCAGGGTTCAGGGTCACATTCCTCAGTGCTTTGCACCACGTTGCCAATGAGCAGACATGCACTTGGTCGTGATTTACGTTTTACTCACTCTCACGTTAGACAGGAGGAAATGAATAATTTTATTTTAATTAATTAAATTTAGTATATTTAATTTTATACTTTATTATACTTAGAAAAGAGTTACCAGAGGCTACATGTAGAGACAGCAGCGTGTTGATGGTACAACTTTAATTCTGATCTTTGCTGCCAAGTGCTGCCTCAGCAGCTGTTTGATCCTGTTTGTGCTAAAAGGTTTATTTAATTATTATTATTAATAATATTAACAATAACTGATGAACTTACCTATTGGCAGTTATGTTTGTATGGACCTTGTTTCTCTGTAAAATACTTTATGCTGTAGTAGAGAATGAGCATTTTTATAAACCAAATAGCCTTTCACTGTGAACCTTGTAGATAGATACACTTTAGTTCTGACTGTATTTTATTGTAGATGTTGTTCGTTTTTATTTAAATATAATAAATGGCCTGGTTTATCAAAACTCATTTGTGAAGTTTTCCTTGTATCCATAACATTCTACTGCCACCTAGTGGAGATATTAAGGACTGTGAACGTAATGAAGTGTATTTAAGAAGTTTGTTTTTTTATCTCAAACCACAAAGTAAACAACCTCACATGAATACAAAAATCACACAGTATCAATAAAATAACCATCCATATAAATATCTTACATGTCCACAAACACAACAAATCAAATGGAACATTCATATTTACATTTGGGCTGTTGATGAAAAATACAAATACAGATGAATACGGGTGATTTGTAATTTCTACAAAAGTGACAATGAAAATCTTGCCATGTGAGCTACAATCATGTTTGTCCTCTGAACACACTCATCAGGTCCGAAATAAAAGGCTTTGGTGTAACGCGTGCATCATCAGAATGAGAGGAAGGAAATCTTGTGACTGCAAGATTTGAACAATTGTTTGACTTGACATATTTTTCTGAAAAAAGTCTTTTGTCGTTCAGAACTTATCGTAGATCGTGGGGAAGCTTTCAAAATTCCACAGCTCACTTTGAAAACTAAGTTAGAGTCTGTTACAAGTACTTGCTTCCCAGTAGGCTGTGTCACCATTGAGCACTCACATGCTCACACACCACACCAACGTGTTTCACAGCGTGCTCTCCAGCGTGTTGTAATTGTCTTTGAAGCTTTTGAGCTCCAGAAAGTGTTTGGGCCTCTTGCTGCGCTGGCCGGTGGAGGGCAGGTAGGTGACCTGGATGGTGGAGGGGGTGCTGCGAACGGGAGACCCCGTCAGGTCCTTGGCTGCCGACTGATGATGCTGGTCCAGACTGGTGGTGCTGGAATAGGCCTTCACCCTGTGGCCAGAAAGAGAAAACACATGGAAAGGTTAGCTCTGTAAAATGGATACTACTGCCTGAAGCTAACTTTGTACATGTAATGAATCCCACTGGCAAATGGATTCAAGTTTGAATTCTTGGCTCCAACAAATTACATCCATCTACAGTTCTATATATTCCACAGATCATAAGATATATTTAATAAATCAGCACAATTTAACTCAATCCTCCATTTTGTTACGATTTTGTTGTAAAATGTCATTTAGTCTTTTCTCCCATCACTTGAATTTTCGCACAAGTTAAAACTCTGGAGGTAATTACATGCACCACGCCCCACCCTGTCACTGTGTGCAGTGAAGACCGAACACATGTTAAAACCACTTAAACAATGTCAAGTCTGAACCGGCACTCACACATCAGCGAGTTCATCGAGAGCCTGCTGGTATTCCAGAAACTCGGCTTCCCCAAATACCTGGAACACAGAGTGGAGGTCAAGTCAGTAACATGTTACAACAGCTAATGAAATAACTTGAAGGTACCATATTATGTTTTGCTATTTTTGCACGGGCTTCGCCAAGAATCCATTAACTAAGTGTGGGGGGTAGATGCCGTCGAAAAAAGGATGTGAAAAAGGTAGTTATGATGTAATGTGCGCAAACGTTCGCCTAAAAATCCCTAAATGCATTTTATAGATAGAAAAATGAGCATTTGTTCAACTCAAATAGATGATACGTGTCTGAAACCTCAGTTTACGGCTCACTGCTGAGTAAACTACTTAGTGTCTATTACCCGGACTTTAGTGAAAGATTAACAAAGTAAGAGACAGTCACAAAAAAAAAACCCGGACACACCCCAGTTCCGTGGCGAGCGCTGTCGTAGCCCTCGAGCAAGCGGTCAATCAGCGCACTGTGGCTGCTCTTTATCAGCGAGTGGGAGTTGCGCAGCTCCAGCAGCCAGCTCCTGAAGTTGCGTCCTGTAAACGCACTGGGACTGCGGCTTATCTCCTGCAGAGGAATTCCTGAGATCCAAAACAGGAAGGAACAAGAAGTGAAGGTTAGAAATTGCGTAACTGAAAAACCAAGAAAAAAAAAAAACATGTGTAATATATAATTTCGACGAAAGGAAGTGGAAAAAGTACAGGTTTCAGATTGTTATTGAAGAAAAGGAATTTCAACTAAGAGGATATGAGAGATGATGATTGTATGTGAGTGTGTGAGAATTATGTAATCAGCTGAAATCCTGCAAGTATCAATAAGTTTGAACAAGTTTACCTGAGTCACGGATTGCATCCAGAGCTTTCATTCTGTACAGGTAGTTGTAGCAGCCTGTGAAGTACAAAACAGGTTTTTGGGGGTTTTATTACACAAAATGGAGAATATGCAGCACAGAGAGATGTATTAAATGAAGATGAAATATTACTCACTGATCTGTAATCCCTGCTTCAGTCTGTCGTCTTCTTCCGACAGGAGACGGGGCTCGAAGCAGATCTCCTGCACTTTGGAGAGTCTGGAGTCGATCTCCTCCCTCAGACCCTGTAGAACAGTTCATTCAGAATAAACACACAGACACACGAACTATGGCAGCAGCAGTGGGTGATGTGTATTTAACAGCACAAGGAGGACACCCGCTTTACCTTGGGTGCGTTGTGGCCGATGGGTGCGTGGGGTCCCCGCCGGGATCTCATTGCAAACCGCATGATCTGCCTCTTGACGAAGATAAACAACAACACAAACACCTGTAGACACACAATAACAGCACATTGTTGTTTAGGTTAGCATCATAGCATGAGCGCTTAGCAGCTAGCAGCCAGAACTTAGCATCTTACCAGACTTCCATAGGCCATGACCAAAACGACATTAACCCCCGAGAGAGGGGCCGACTCGGCCATGTTTGCTGTCAGTGTGTTCACTTCATCCACAGGTCGATCAGCTCGCTAGCAAACACGCTCAACGCTGTGTTGCTTCGTTAGCATCGTAGCTAACAGTCGGTCCATTTTGAAAATAGCAAAACTTCCTGTAGCGCAGAAGAGGAGCTGCTGTTCCCACCGCAGCTTTAAGGTGGTTTTATTAAACAGATAAATAACTACGCGGTGACTGGACCAATGTTCCTGTTCACGCTCGTCGACATCTTGCGTGAAATTACGCAGTTTAGCTTGTGCTAGCTCCGAGAGTAACGACAGTTGCAGCTCATTTACGACGCTCGACATTACCGTAATAACTGTGTAGGGACCAGTCCCGTCTTACAACCTGCCTGGAGTTTATTTTCATTCTATGTGTGGTGCTTCAAATATTTCACCTACAATCTATTCGTATCAATACTATAAATATTTGGAATTATATATTGTTACATCTTGTACAAAACTGGATACACACAAAGGGAATATTATTATTATTATTATGATTTTTCTTATTGGCTATAAAACTGTTGCCTATTGAAACAGTACCTTATGTAATTATTATCATTATTATATTAGAATCAGTGGTAATAACATATTTTACTCTATTATTATATTAAAATATACGTTTATAATTCTTATAAATATGTATTATTTTCCATATGTATATCTCTTTTATGTAGCTATGACATTTTACTATATAAGTAGAATATAGTGAGTGTAAATACATCAATAAATATATATATATCAAGCATCCATGTATACTTATATATATTTATACACTTATATTTATACAATACAAACTACATTTCTCTAGTATTTACACAATTCCTTTATAGAGTCTAGCTAACAGGTATTGTTCTGTATATGTGATTATTTTTCTTTCCATTATTTGATTTTCATCCGTTTCTCTGCATCTCTTTGTCTCTCGTGTTGTTGTAACACGTGGAGTGAAATCTCCCGTGGATCATAACATTAATCTTTTTTTTTGTTGTTGTATTTCCTGTCTGTTGTCCAGCAGCAGCACTGACAGACCCTGGTCGGTGATATAAATGTGTATCAGACCGTGATCACATGTTGTGGCTCCAGTTTCCTCTCAGCGCGGAGCGAACCACGTGACGCGGCTCTCCGTGGTGTCAGAGTGGAGAAGAAACAGGTAAATTCACTGGCTCTCGCTTGTTGTGGCAGCGAGTCGGCTCCGTTGTGTTTCCTCGACTTTAGTGACACCCGCTCGGGGCTCGGGGATCAAGAAATCCTGTCCTCAGATCCGACTCGAAGGTCGACAGCGAGGCCACTTGTCGGTCGGTGGTGTAGCTGGGTTGATATTGAGCCGGGTTTCTGGTCAGTATCGCCTGATTATGTATTTTCATGTTAGGGGCCTGCGGGCCTGTTATCATCCTCGGTGTTTTCCACGTCGAGAGCCCGGCCGATCGGGTCACACTTGGGCCGCGCTGGTTGGGAACTGATGCAGAGCAGCGGTGCAGTTTTATAAAGGCGCTGCTGTAGCTAACGTGGCTAACTAGCTAGCGTGCCGTAGCTAGCCGGGACGACGTTAGGTCGCGGAGTTAGCATGGCTACCAGCCGTTAGCAGACAACTAGCAGTGACATGGGCGTTTTGGGGTTTTGTTCGGTGGGACGCGAGAGCTCCGCTGCTCGCTAGCCGTTGACTGGCTAGTTAACTTGTTGACAACCACGCTTAGTTGGCTAATGCTAACAGCCCAGCGCTACACAGCCAGTTAGCGCTGCTTGGTTAGCGGGCTAGCTGGCGGTTGTTAGAGTTAGCATCGTAGTCGCCATGAGGTGAAGCGGCGAGAAGCGGAAACCCACCAGGACTCGTAAGCTGGTTGTCTTCCCTTCGAGTATTAGCCAATTGGCTAGCATTTTGGCCATGTGGCTGGCTGCTGGTATTAGATGTGCCCGACGGGGCCTGGTTTTTAGCCTTGTTTGTGTGCTAGCCCACACAGGGTTTTACGTAACGTTTGCAAGATTAAGGAGTAGCGGAGATAGCTAGGCTAACAGTTTAGTGTCGTGAAGAGATGAGGCTGATTGATTTCAATGTGTTTGTATCCTCTCATCCTCATTTTGATGCCAAATTCCCCGTGCATCTATCAATTATCGGCGGTTTGATCAATTTTCGTTTCCCAATATAGGTTGGGAAACGGCACCGGGGTTGTTTTGATATAGATGGTGTTGCATAATATTCTCAAGAGGTAGAAAATATCAGCTTTACTATGCACTTGTGCGCGTGGTGTGCATCAACACCCCAGTGAACCGTGGCACTCTGGCTCCGCGGGTCGAACCCTCTGCTGGCTCAGGTTGGAGACATTGGCCCAGATATGGACTGAAACAGCCCCAGACGTCTCGAAATCAAAGCTGCTGATGTCCCGTTGTTATCTCTGAGCACCCCCCACTTGGCAATAAGCTACCAGTCAGTTCGAGGAAGAGATGTTCCATGTGCACTAGACGTGTGTGTGTGTGTGTGTGTGATATAAATGGGTCACACGTTCTCTAACGCCTCTCTCACCTTTTCTCTCCTTAGGTGTTATTCCTTTGTAAATACTGTTATTTGTATATACTGTAAATGATGACGTCCATGGGCGGGAACCGAGCCCGGGGCAGCTGGGAGCAGACACAGGGACAGACACAGAGCCAGACACAGCACAAGCAGAGGCCTCAGGTACCCTCACTCTCAACACCTGTCGTGCTGCCCAGATGCAAGATGATTTTCACCAGGAATCACTGTTGTCAAATCAAGAATCTTTTAATATTTAAAATGTAAAATTGTGCATACAATAGCTCGGGCAGTTAATCAATATAACGTATCAGTTACAACTCTATAAAATACCCATTTGACAAGTTTCTTAGCTTGACTAAAGCTCAGAACGTGCTACGGGCTAATCGGGACAGTAACACCATATTTTGACCGTTGCAAAGCGAATCCCTGATTTTCGGCTTTGGGATTACAGCTACTATCTAGACTACTCTTGTAGAGTCCAACAAGAAGTTAAGTAGCCACTGGCGGCAGTGCGTCCAACTATGGTGACACTAATGTAAATGTAGTCTTACACTGAGTGGGCCTCAAGTGGACACAGCATCTCTGCCCACTGCCAGGACAGAATAGCAAAGAAAAGTGTGTCAATAGCAAACAATGCGTGGGTCATTTCTTGTTGACACATGATGTTGGATCTTTCCCTCTTCTTGGAACAGGCCACCGCAGAGCAGATCCGACTCGCGCAGATGATTTCAGACCACAATGATGCCGACTTTGAAGAGAAGGTCAAACAGGTGAGCAGATGCACAGCTTCCTGTTGTCCCAATTCTTCCACACGTAGCTTTCCTGTGCAGTTGTTCATTCTTATGTGAAAAGGGGTCGAGGGGATTTATGTGGTTTAGCACTGATTCATGTAGTATTACATCTGTTGTCTGTATTGAGTGAACAAGCATGTCTCTTATATAATGCTTTGTGTATTTGGTTTGTCAGAAATCAAGCAGAGAAACTTAGTGACAACATTCAATGCGAAATCTCAAGGCTATATGGGTGGATTGTCAATCATCATATTCTCAAGGAAAGACTATTCAAAGATATTGTAAATTATGCGAATTAACTATTGTAATGATAGGAAAGGATATATAAATGTCTATTTTTTTTTAGCTAAAAATATTTTTTATACTTTAGACAAAATACTGATCTGCTCTAGCTCAGCTCCATCATAGATTTCATTACATATCTATATTTAAGCCAGATAACCACTTTATCATACCCATATGGCTTTAAATTTATCTTCAGTATCATTATAGAGAATCTGACAAAATTATGTGCTCTGCCTACACTAATGTTTGCATCTAAGTAAAAAAACTAAGCAAGAACCCAATATGTCTAAAAGCTCCTGATTTCACCATTTGATAAGGATTTTTGCGTAGTTGATGATACTCTGTAATAATTTCAGAGAAAGTGGAAGAGGTCATGATTTCAGTCTTTATGGGAAATTAACCTTGCTGTCCTGACCAAGAAACAGAATCTCTGCTGGCAGTTTTGTAGCTAAACCTGTTTTCTGAAATAATTTTTTACTGAGATATTTTACATATTTCCTACAGTGGAAGAACTTGCGTTTAATTTTGCATATTGCTATATCCTGAAATGTATATTTTTAAACATTCTGCATAAGAGCCCTTTGATAGATGAGATGCTAGGAGTTTCATCCAGGGGTCCTGTTTATGTTTGATCATGCTACTCCCTCTTTTCCAGCTGATTGACATCACAGGCAAAGACCAGGATGAGTCCATGATCGCACTGCACGATTGCAACGGGGATGTCAACAGAGCTATTAACGTGTTGCTGGAGGGTAGCCCGGACACTGTGAGTACTGGCTTTGTTTGAGGGCTTAGCACTGTGAGGGCCTGGTTCTGGATAAATCAGGGCTACTCTGGGTTAGATAAATATATAGTAATGAACAGTTTATGTTCTGCAAGTAATGCTCCTGTGAAGGTATAGAACGGTATGTGGAGAAGTCTTGTTTTCCTATTTCAGACCATACTGCATATAAATGTAAAAAGTTGCGCTAAGAAATTCAGTGTTAACACCTTTCTATACTTCTCCTTTTGGTCAGTATGTCACTGCTGCAAGTGTAGGCCTAGTATTATTTAAACTGATGACCCATCAGTATCACAAGTCAGTGTCATACTGACTCTAGATCATCATAAAACCTATACATGTATTGTATACATATATTGCATATATACTTGTATATGGTTTATTCCTTTTTATTAGTTTTTTAGCAGGGTATATTGTCCTGTTCTAATGGCAGCAATATTCACATACACTAGTCTTGAATCACCTTTTTTTTTTAAAGAGTTTTTTTTAATTTATTTTTCTTGGTGACTCTGTACACAGTCAATAAGTGCAGCAGTACGCTGACTTAACACTGTGGTTCTGTCTTTGCTTCCTTTCCTAAGGACTCTTGGGAAATGGTGGGGAAGAAGAAAGGGGTGTCCGGCCAGAAGGAGACCAGCCAAGCAGAAACCGGAGAGGAAGGAAAAGAGAACCGGGAGAAAGGAGGAGAGAAAGATGTTGCACGTCGTCGGGGTGGAGCTCCACGCAAGGGCCGTGGAGCCAGCAGGGGACGAGAGTGTGAGTGTTTACCGTGATTTTTTTTTTATTATGGCTTAACTTATTATTTATACTTGCTTTCAAAACTAAATGGGAGCATTTTACCCTCAATATCAATGCTAGATAGTCATTTGGATGGGATATCTGCGTAATAACTAAATCTGACCAGAGCCTTGTGTGCGGGCGGAGGATTGCTGCACTTCTAATAGAACCTGTTTTTTAATTATTTTGGCCAACCAATATTTGATATCATCAATGCACTCGGCTGAAATTGTAAGACACAGACATGTATAACTTTGTCATCAGCATAGGTGTGATAAGAATTGTTATATTGCTGAACAATGGGGTCAACTGCCAACATATAGTGCACCAAGAACTGACCCTTGAGGGACTTAATTCCACAATACAGACTTCATCTGATTCAAAGTTAATAACTGTTTTGTTTTTTTTTAGATAAAGTTAGATCAAGATGTGAAAAGTTACCAAGATTTCACAGAATTGCTGAAGGAATAAAATGCAAAGTCTATTAAAAACAGCTGTTTCATGACATCACCTGCATGAAATCATGTTAAAATATTTAAAGATGCATCACCACACATCTTTGTTTGAGGGAAGCCACATGTCATAGGTCAGCATCATTATCCTCTGCCTCACTGCAACTAAAGTCTGCTATACCAGGGCTATTTACAAGTTGGCTTTTGTGTGTTCCATCTCTGCCAACACAGCTGCAGTTACTCATCTATTGTTTTTTATGTTAAAGCTTTTGTTTATTTGCCTGTGTCTGCGTTACCACCTACTGTGTGTACCAGAGCAAATCATAGCCAGTAGGAGAGTCTTTGTTTATTTTGAATGAGAGGCTATTTGGGCTCTCGCACTTTACTTAATTCTCTATAAAATGGCTATTTGGATATCTGTGTGCTGGTTTGTGTCTGAACTTGATGCCGTTGTCTCTCCTCTTAACTCCAGTTCGTGGTCAGGAGAATGGCTTGGATGGCGGCAAGGCTGGAGTAGTTGGAAGAGGAGCCGAGCGAGGCCGAAGGGGAAGAGGCAGAGGAAGAGGGACTGTCGGTAAGTGGCTGTAATTGTCTTTGGTCAGACTCTTTGGTCAAGGTAATGTATTGAATCAAAACAAGGTTGTTGAGTGGGGCTGTGTGATATGACCAATATATTTCAGATGGAGGCAGTTTCGTCTCCTCATACCGTTACTTGTTATCCCTACCTTTTCTCGTCCGGGTAAATTGGGGCCATGTTTTAATTTGCAAAGTACATTTTTCTGGTCCGTGTCAGGCTTTTCATACCCAAACTACATACATGCAACAGAAATAGCCCCACCTCATAATTCCCCATTTGTGTCATGTTCACTCTCCATTATGTTTGTTAGTAAAACCTGCATCTCCACAGTGTTGGAGAACACAAAGCATCATCCAAAGTATGAAAAATATTGGTGTAATTTGTGGCACATCACAATAAATGATGGAGAATAATATGAAACGATCATCTCTATCATCATAGTATTGTCATATCGCACAGCCTTAATCTTGAGTTTTATTTTTACATGAAATGCTGCCAGTCTTTCTTATGTCACTATTTAAAATTAAACATTTAAGTAAGCTGTCATTGTTTCCTCAGGAGTATCTGGACGGCGAGGAGGCCGATTTTCAGCGCAGGGCATGGGGTAAGGGAACACCTGCGTTGCCTAAAACCAGTGGGTCCTTTGTTCCACTTTTACCTGTTGCCATGGTCACCAGAGAGCAGGACCCCAGCCTATTGTTTAGCCCTAATCCAAAGGAGGAAGGACATACGTTAACCAATGGGATGCAACTGTGTGGGCTGAATAAGACTCTTCAGAGAGTGTATGGTGTATACCCATTTTATTTAGAGTGAAATTTGGATAAACCTACTGAGAGGAGTGTCAGGGAGCCAACTAGCTAACTTCAGTCTCTGCTCTCTGGCTTTAAGCTGGAGCTTTATTCAGTTTATGAGCTGGAATCTTCACCAGAAGGTGTCATAACAGATGATGCACTTTTCTCAACTGTGGTGGCGTTCTTGATTCACGTCATTGTAATTTAATAGGCAGCATTACAGTAGGCCGCCAGTTGTTACAACAAATTTGATTTGTTTGTTGATGATCAGTCAAGTGTAATGTAGTGTTACTCTGCAGGAAGAGATTTAAAAAATCCCCCTGGGGTGTGCTGAAGTAGTGTATGTGACATAATGCGTTTTTCTTCAGGGAGGTCAAGAGCTGAGCAGCTTTAACCAGGAGGAGGCGGAAGATTATTTTCTCTTACTAAAACAAGTATTGAATATGTACTTCAAAGCTAGTGTGAGCTCCATAAAAATACATTGGTACACAGAGGCTCATGAGGTGGAAGAGCTTTGCTTGCATAGCACGCGTTAAAGCGGTCGTACACACAATCGCCGTCTGACCCAAATATTGACATGCATGTCCGGAGAGCGGTGTGTGGTGAGGGGGCTTCCCGCCTGAAGTCGCGCGTGTTGCAAGCTCATGTGTTTTCATGTAACCTAAACTCCCACCACAAGATCTGTGATCACTTTTGCTTCCTGCTGCCAACAGTCACGGTTTATCAGCTTGGCTTCAGTGTCATTTAAACAAAGTTATTTAAAGAAGCACTCAAAGCTTTAAAGGAAGCCGCCTTTAAACAGATCAGGTGTTTGATCAGGTTTTTACTGTGCGAGATGATGATGATGGTGTGAAAAGCTTTGTGTGTGTGTGTGTGTGTGTGTTGTCATCGGTACCTTGTGCTATTGCTTTCGAAATGATGCTAAGGCAGCTTGTATCCTTCACCTCGCGCACATATTTTCTGCAAAATAAATCTTTGCATGCATTAAATCCAACTTGATGGATACTGCGAGCTCTCATGGGAAATTATTACTTAATTTGTTACTGATGGAATGATAGGAGTTGATAATTACAGTAAAAATATATCCGTTTTAGTTTTTATTTCCACAAGGGAAAATAAAAAATTATTGGCTTTTAAATATGGAAAGCATCATGTTTTCACCAATGGTGTTAAAGGAGATTTTCAACACTGGGACAAGATATTGCTAAGAACGAGAGAACACAGCTCCATTCATTATGCAGCCAGTGGTTTGCAGTTGTAGCAAAGCGTTTGTTGGCTCATTTACAGTTCCGTTTCTTTGGGGTAACTATTAGCAGCCTTTGTATTTGAATTCTCTGGTTGAATTAGCTGAGAAGAAGCTTAGGGAAGAGATGGGAGTTTGTTGTATCCTTACAGGCCCCTCCTTGTTTGCAAATATTAGCATTTTTAATTTTGATGTATTTTATGACACGGCTACAGGAACTGTAGAATTGTAGTTGCACATCCCCAGAAAGAGGATTTATTTTTTAGACAGTTAAAAGTTAAGCTGGTCTAGATTTTCACAAAAGTATATGCATCATTATGTAAAGTTTGAATGTCTGTAACAAGTAGAGTTGTATAGCAAGAAAGTGAAATGATTGTATTAGTAGACTTCAGGACACACCACATGTATGAGTAGGATTACCACATGTACTCATGCCTTCTTCAAGCAACCGCTTGTATTTGTGGTTGCATTGTGTACACTTCTGGTGAGTTGGATTTCTTGAACCGTAATGAGAAGCACACCGGCTTGCCTTGCATAGCAAAGTGACTGAAAGACGTGTGGTGTGTTTGTTACAGCACTGACACAGGTAGATTAAAAGCATTTTGCTTAAGATGCTGCTGCTCAAGGATGGTGGTCTAAAAAACAAAATCTTCAACGTTTACTCTGTTTTGCTTCCTGTAATTGTTGCCATTATTTTTCCTCTAAAGCCAGATTGATAAGGGGCCCACATATGATATTGCTGGAGGTGAGAGGTGAGTGAATTGCCTCCGGTGTGTCTGTTATTCTTGCTTTCTTTAGGGAGACTTCTGAGTGCCATTAAATGAGATGATGTAATTCAAGACATTATTAAAACTAAGTATTATACCTCATCCTATTAAGAGGATGTCAAATACATTTTACCTAGCCTGATAGTCAGTATTAAATCTATTCATGAAAACCATAAATGCTCTCTAAATTTGAACATGAAGGATTGTAGACAAATAATATACTTGTTTGGCTTGACTAAAAAGACAGAAGTGCAATATCGGAACGAGTTGTTGAGGAACAGCTAAGTTAGCATTTAGATACTACTCCTCATTTGCATGTCACTGCACAAACTCTCAAAGACAGTACTGGTGTCACCTCCGTCCCATGTCGTTCCCTCCTCCTCTCTTCCTACTACGTCTGTATTAAGTAAAATGCGTACTGATAAAAGTAATGCTAAGGACAAAACAGTACGGATGCACTGGAAAGTAAAACCCATCAAAATAAGTAATGTTTCAAACCTCTGGACAGATTTGGTCATACTTGGCCTTTTTAAAAACAGTTCATTGAAGGTTTGTAAATCTTAGGGGGGATAAATCAAGGCGTTTGACATTTTTTCACAAGTAGATGTGAGTCATTGTCCTTAAATCTATATGTTTAGTACAAAATTGAATTTCTTTTTGTTTTTTTACTTAAATAACGAGGCTAAATATCGCTAACTGCATGTCTCCTGCTGCCTCTCAGCTCTTGAACTCCTAAATTTGTCTCAAGATCTCAACTTAAATATATTGTTTTTGCTGTGCTGTGTTCACACATTCACAACCCTTTTTTTAAATTGTGAGCCTCTGCTGACCCTGCTAGTTAAATCTTGGTGTTCTTGCAGTAGTTAAATTTGAGGTGTGTCACAAACTGTGCTGTCTTGGGTCCTTTTTTAATTGTAGTTAAAATTGGCCATTGAAGTCTTTGAAAAGTTCTTGAATTTGACGTAAGAGAAGATGTACTTTGTAAGATTAATGTACATCAGATATTTGTGTATGAGCTCCCAACCTGTGGCTACTGGAAATGGTCAGTACATGTGTGAATTCATGGCTCAACTCTTTTCTTCTTTGTCCCTGTCTTTCACAGGACATTCAACCCTGCAGACTATACAGAGCCAGCCCAGACAGAAGAGAATTATGGAGGGGGCAGCACCTGGAACAACACGGGAAGCATGGAGCTGGAGGAGTCGACTAGTAAGTTAATTTACAGAGGTTGCCCTCCAATAAGAGACGTTGATCTAATCAGTGAAGCATCTGCTTACCATCCAAATAATTAGAGAATCATGTCTGGGAAAACTCGCTTTTTGATACTAGACACAGATGCTTTCTTCATCAACCATGCAAACTGTTCACCAAATCCCAGACTTGCCATCCTCCTAATAAATCCAGATGTCCATGTGCACAGTTAACTAAAGTATAACCATCTGTACATGACATTCATCTATGATCTCCCCACCTCTCGTTGTCTCCAGGGTTGGAATACTCTGCAGGAGAGGGAACCAATTACCCACCGAAGTTTGACTCTGCTCCTGGTAAACCTGCCTTCACATCTTGTTTTATGTATTATTCATTCTGTTGGCGCTCACGATGCCCATTACAATATCAAACGCTTTATCTTAAACTCACAGGTGCCTGGAGGTCTGCCACAGAGGAGTGGGGCACTGAAGACTGGAATGAGGATGTGAGTGTTTCAGGGTTTAACTTCATGATTGCACCTCATGCTCGAAAATAAGATTATATGAGCACTTCTTAATAAAACATTTGAAGTTGTGAGAGATTTTAATGTAGTTTCACTGACTGAGGACCAGCTCTCCTTTTTAATTCTGAATGCACTTCCAACCTCCACTTTTTCCAACTTGTTCCATTTTCCTCTCCAGCTTTCAGAGACCAAGATATTCACATCCTCCAGTGTGGCATCCTTGCCGCTGCCTCAGGAGAATGTTACCATCACCAAAGGACAGAGGTTGGTCATTGATGCACTTTATTACCACAACTTGCACTTTCCAACAAATTGCCTTTCCAGGAACTGGTTGAGAGAAATTTCCTTCATATCGCTGTTAACTTGTTGAACTGGAGCTGTGAATTTATCAGTAAGGAAAATATCAAATCAATGTCAACATTAGATTTAACTTCACGAATTTAAGCTCAGAACTCTGGTGATTAATTCATTGTTGTTCAACAAAATTGGTTGACAGGTCAGGAAATCTTTAAACTATGACTGAATACCTTTTAAGTTGTTGGTCCAACGAAACCATTTGTAATTTTGATTAATCAACAATGAAAGGTAAACATATTTGCAGTCCTGACATAATTAATTGTAGTTTTTTGGAATAAAATTAAGTTTCAAGTTAACAAGATCACTTTTTAAATGTCCATTACGCCATAAGTAATTTTTCCTCCTTGCTTTAGGATTGACCTTGCGGTGCTCCTGGGGAAGACTCCTCCATCCTTCTCCTCAGAGACAGAAAACCCCCCCATGGAGGCCACCCAGCCCCCCTCCTTGTCCCAGTCACTGGTTTTTAGTAACTCCAAGCAGGGGCCGCCACTGTCCCAAACATCCTCCAGCACCCCGTACACCCAGCACAGCATGGTGAGAGTTTTATATCAAAGCATTTTTTAAGAAATTTTGATTTTGCTTACTAATGCAAAATCATCACTTCAACTTTATATCTCAGCCACTTTGTAACCACAAGGGAAAGATGGGGCATTTGACATCATGTTAAAATTACTAGTGTAGCAGCAACATTTGCATTATTGTGATAAGTGTCTCATAATCTTCTATTATTATAGGTCAGCATGCTGAGCAAGGGATTCGGGGATGTGGGAGACCCTAAAGGAGGCAGCACAGGGACCACTGGCTCTCAGTTCCTGGAGCAGTATAAAACCGCTCAGGCACTGGCCCAGCTGGCAGCCCAGCATTCCCAGACCGGACCTCCGAACACAACCCCTTCATCCTGGGACACCAGTGCCGCCTCACTTGGACAATACGGTGAGATCACACCCTAAACAAAATACTCTGTTCAAGACCATTGACGTGTAGGACGATCAAAGGCTTTCAGGATTTTCTATCTAATGTTCTCTCTTCATTCACTGTTCAGATATGAAGACTCAGCCCGAGTCTGTGGTCCATTCGCCCTTTACGAAGCGACAGCCTTACCAGGCCACCACCTCAGCGTCGTCCATGTTGGATGTTTTCCTCCATGACAAAGGCCTGCCTCCTTCCTCCTCTGTCCCCTCGTCGTCTTCCTTAACCCAACAGAGAACATCCTCACCCCATGCGGTGCCTCCGCCTGCTTCATCCCTTCCCAAAATGGCAGCAGTCCCTTCTCTCGGTCAGCAGGTTTCTCCGAGTTCTTCTGATGCCCAGGGTTCGAGTCCACTGCCTTTGCAGCAACACAAACTCAAACAACAGAAGAAGAGGACCTCCATTACAACAAAGGTAACATTAAGATTTAAATGACCTTATTTTGTTCTACATTATAGATGGACAGTTTTTAAAAGTCTTCATTCCTGCTCAAAAATGTATGCATAGAATCACATTATGCTCCACATCTTCCACAGATTCCAGCAATGGCAGTGGAGATGCCAGGCTCAACAGACATTTCAGGTCTTAATCTTCAGTTTGGAGCGCTGCAGTTTGGGTCAGAACCAGTTCTACCAGAGTATGACTCCACCCCTTCCACCACAGCACCAGCCCACCAGGTTCAGAACAGTCTCTACACAAGCCCCAGCAGGTTGGTACAACCACAAATACACCTTAGAAAACATGTCTATTGATGTAATTGGAATATTTCAGGAGGAAAAGCAACATCTTAACTTCCTCGAAGGTCAAAAGAAACCTTAGAACAACTGAGTACACTGATTTGGTTATTCCATGTAAGAGCACCTTGCTGGACAACTATCACATTTGCATTGAAAAATTACTGCACCATTTCCTTTTGCACCATCTATTAGAAACGATGTGTGTTCTAGGGTCCAAAAAACGCTCTCAAAATAGAAGTCAGAAACACTGATTGTTCTCTAAGAACACAGTCCAACTTGGGTCTTGTTGAAACATGACATTCTGCAGTGAGTCGACTCCAGCTCTCTCCAACTCCAGCCAGATGGACCTGTACGACCAGAGAGCGCCTCAGAACCGACGCTACCCTCCCTCAGTCTCCTCCTCCCCTCAGAAGGACATGCAGTCCAAGGTAAGGACAAAGATTCACCCTTTTTCATTTAAACAACATTGGACAACATGCTTAAATCCCACTTGGTCCTAAAAGATGAAAGGCTTTTGGTCTGATGCAGAAATATCCCAGTGCATCTATCTAAGTTTGAAGATTATGTGACTGAAACGCTCAGTAAAAACAGACTGTAGCCTAGTTGGATGTTTGTTGTACTGTGTGAGCTGAATGTAAAAGATACAGAACCCCCTCAAGCATTGAAATCAACATCCTTTTTGTCAAATGCATGTTTTAGCAGTCTCAAGGTTCCTTCTTTAGTTTGTGTCACCCCTTTATTCCCCCAACGTATTTAGAGATCAATACTCAGGTGCTCTTAATAAACTGCACAATCTCCTCATTGTTCCAGCTCTTCATTTATTAGGTTGTGCTCATTTTAATGCTCTACTGGTTTCAAACCTGACCTAAGGTTAATATCAAACAAGCTTCTTAAAGACTGTTTCCAAAAGCCCAACACCCTTCAACCCTTCACTTGATATCAATGGCCTGTTTCCATAGTAACCTGTGAGCTTACCTTCATTGTTGGTTTTACAGAATGGCTTCAGTTCAATGCAAGCAACGCAATCTGTGGAAGGTAAGTGGCCATTTACAAAGCTCTTCTTTTTCTTACAAGCATTGTTGAAACTCTTTGAGGCATTTGAGATGCACACACTCAGTGTTTTGTTTTCTTTTTTTCTGATCCCTCTCTGCAGCTGCAGCAGGCTCTGCAGTCTCAATCAAGCAAGCCTCTGATTCAGTCACGCAGGCTTCTGTCTCCAGCATGGGTACTTTGACGGACACTGCCTCCTTGATGACGACATCCAATCAGACATCCCTAAGTGCTCTGGGGCACAGTGAAGACATGCCTCCAAGCACCCTTCCTCCTCCACAGCACAACAAGTGAGATGCTACTAAATCAACCCACATAATACATAGGAAATTAACATATCTTGAGTTATTACCTCCTGGCAAACATAAATATCAGTAAATGGGATGTGATCTGTGAAACCTGGTCTGAACCTTCTTGTCATTTTTACAGCTCTCACCCATCACAACAGAACAGCCTTGCTCCATCTTCAGTCCGGACATCCAACACAAGCTTAATGGTTTGTTCTTTACATGTTTATGTCCACACTGAACCTCATGTGGGACTAGTAGTTTGTTTAACTTTTATTAAACCATTGCAATTGAACATCAGATGTTTTTTAACCAGAGAGATAAAATGGCTCCGTAACATGTTTATGCAGGAGAGTGTATCTCCCTCCATCTGTCTGAGCATTTTAAAAGCTGCATTTCCTGTGATGACAGGCGAAAGCATTAGATAACTGTTCACTAATGGAAATGTAATTGCATCAATCCTGACTGCATCTTTGTCCCCTACTTCCTCCACATCTCGCAGCATCCAAACGTAGACGGTGACTCAAGCCTGCACTCCTCCTCCTTCCCTTCCTCTGTCTCAGCCGTCCCCTCTTCGTCAGTCCCCTCCTCTTCCTCAATGGCGGTTGCTGCACAGGTGTCTCTAGGGGCCCCTCAGGCCTCCTTGGTGGGCTGTGCCACAGTCTCCGCTCCTTCCGGCCTCGGGCCCGTCAGCAGTCTGGCCATGGGCCTCAACGCGGCCTCCATGGCTGCTCAAGCTGCAGCAGCCACCGCAGTTCTCATCTCCACGGCGGCCTCAGCCATTCCCTCTGCAGCTACTTCCTCATCTGCACGCGGCTCTGCAGCATCCTCAGGTTGGACTTAAAACACAAGCACAACATTGTTTTTAATGAACTCATCCAGTATGAAATACTACTAATTCCATCTGTATACTGGGGGAAAACTGAGTTAATGGTAGCTTTTTTTACTTGGGTTAGGACCACACAATTCTATATTGCTATTAAGTGACTCCTTGTTATGCTTCTTTAGCGTTTTTGTGCTGAACCAAACCTTGGGGTGTGTTTGAGTTGAAAATGAGCCACAGCCACACACTGTGATCTTATATTTGATAAGAGCCCAGTGTGAGTGTGTCTGGGATTAGATGATTGGTTTTCATTTCCTCTGCATCACTGGCAGTGTTTCCATGATTCTGACTCATCTTGCTCTCAGTGTGCTGCTTCTCTGAAACTTCTTTTTTTTCATTCTTTCACATGTTTTCCTTCTGCTCCCTCTACTGGTGTATTAATAGCTTGAATTTATACAGTGCCTTTCAAAGGGCCCAAGGATGTTTTACATGTGTCAGTGGGGACAAAAAGAGAGAAGAAAGCAATTCGCACAGACCAGAACAGAAATAAAGGCGTTTTATTGCAGTCTTGTCATTTACTGATGCAGCATAGCTTGGCTTGATGCAACAGAAAAATTGAATGTGTAAGACTCAATTCATACACCTGACCCACAATCGTAGAATTAATGCACCAATTACGATATTATTTCAGATAAATGTTAAACAGGATGTAAAGATAAAAGTGATGATATTTGAAATCCAAGAGGTTAAAGGTCAACTTCACTGACACAAGGCTTGACTGGCAGGCAAACTACCACAAGGCTGTTTTGTGGAATGTGAATGATAAATAATTAGTGCACAGACTTGAGTGTTTAGATTTTATAGCATTGGCTTCTATAGAAAATCAATGTATTGTTTTGTGTGTACAGGGAAAGCACCTCCAAACCTGCCACCTGGAGTGCCCCCTCTACTGCCCAACCCATACATCATGGCCCCGGGACTACTGCATGCCTACCCTGTAAGTTCAAGACAATGTTAATTTAATATCTGAGAGTCACTGGTGTTTACCAGATTTGATCATTTTTGTTCATAATTTTCTACAACCTCTCTTGTTTCATCTCAGCCTCAGGTGTACGGCTACGATGACCTACAGATGCTTCAGACAAGAATACCGCTGGTGAATGTTCAACTAAATACTTCAACAATTCAAAAGGCATATGTCATTATTTGTATTTTGTGAAAAATATATATTTGTTTTATCTCTCCTCAGGATTATTACAGCATCCCCTTTGCGACTCCCACAACTGCATTGACTGGTAGAGACGGCGGCCTGACGAACAACCCTTACTCTGGTGAGTCATCCACAAACCGTTGTCCATGAACAGTTGAGTTTAGTTTGTTTGTTCAGGAGGTAGCTGCATGTCGAAGGTGTACGCAGCGCTTGATAACCACATTTTATATGATAATTCTGACTATATGTATTTGACTTACTGAAATTTTATTTGTGGTTTTTGAAACCTGAGCCTGGCAGGATGAAGGTGAACTTAGCTGTGGTCACTCGTTAATTTTATAGGATAATATTGATCCCATGGCCTCATAAAAAGCACTTCCAGTATTGTTATTTATTGCTCTTAGCGGTATGATATGAATTTAATGCTTTAAGGGCAGTGGGATGGATATAAATCTGTTTTGGTGAGGATTAGCTCAATGTTTCAATGGTTAAACATCCTGCTAACTCTGGCATCTCAGAACATTCGTCTTTATGTCCTTTGTTTACCTGAAATGTGATAATTTTCTTGCTCTAACACGCTGCCTTTATTCTTTCATACCTTTCAGTGATTTCACGCTCTGTCCCTTCCCATGCAGGCGACCTGTCAAAGTTCGGTCGAGGTGATGCGTCATCGCCTGCTCCAGCCACCACATTAGCTCAAACCCAACAGAACCAGAACCAGACACATCACACCGCACAGCAGACCTTCCTCAACCCGGCACTGCCGCCTGGCTACAGCTACACAAGCCTCCCATACTACACTGGCATGCCAGGCCTGCCCAACACCTTCCAGTATGGACCTGCTGTGTTTCCGGTGAGAGGACTTTAGACTTATCACAACTTTGCTAATGTGATTGGAGTCCATTAGTGTCCCTGCTCCCACACTGAGTTGGTTCTTGTGTTTTTAATATTTTCTCATTACGAGGAAAACAAGTGGCAGGATTTTAGCGGCGCGTATTAATATTCCACAGAACGGTGGATGACTTTGACGCAACTTTTGCTGTGTTCAGCTATTAAAAACAGTACAAATTGGGGAAGATATAACGATCTTTCTCGTTATGCCACAAACTGTAAAGTTTCTGTTAATTCTTCCCGCTGACCTGATGAAATTTCTTCCCTTCAGGTGGCTCCTACCTCGTCTAAGCAGCACGGTGTGAATGTCGGCGTCAACGCTTCAGCGACGCCTTTCCAGCAGGCTAGTGGATATGGTTCCCATGGATACAGCACCGGTAAGGCACTAAACAATGTGGAAACAGCATGTTTAGAAGGGTCATGTATACTCGCATACCAATAACTGATTATTACAGGGAGCCTGTTGAATTCTCATTGGTGTGGAGTGCACCTTTCATTTTGCGCTCTGCAGCATCAGCAAGCATAATGCGATGCTTGTGGAGACTTTTCTTACGCTTGTGTCAGAACGAATGTGAGTGGATCATAAATCATTCTCGTGTATTTATTCTTTTAACTGATGACCTCAAAGTTTAACAATGTTCTCATGTTGACAATGGAAATACTTCTGCATCTTGTAAATAATCTGCATCGCCTGTACATGCAAGAAACATGCCTCAGCTGCTTCATAATACCGTGAGTCACTTTTAATAAATGGCTTCTCATGATAAAATAAATGGTGCTGACATTTAGACCAATTAGAAAAGAGAGGAGGGGCTCTCCGTGGTACCTGGCTATACATGTTTAACAGAGGGGTTGGATTATCGATTGCCTCCAGGTCTTGCTCTGATCGTTTCTAAAAGTGGAGTTTGCTCAAGGGCTTCACCTTTCACCCCATCTCCTACACACACGTTCATCATAAACACATCGACAAACGTTGCATCATCGTTCTCCCAGATCTCCTAATATGACTCCTCTTTGTTCTCTCAGCGGTCTCATATTGTCCTAGTGGTCTTCTGGATTTTGCTCCATCGCCTTTTGTATTCTTTTTATTTTCTTTTTCAGTGATGCTGTTTTTTTATTTTCTTGCTTAAATTCATCATTCAGTATCAACCCTTTGGTCACACGTGCAACACCTGTTTGTTCTAAGGTGCACCATCTGCTGCTTTCTGCCATCACCCAACTTAAGCTCACTCCTCCCTCCCACACACACCCCCTGCCTGCCCCCTCACTTCCCCACCTGCTCCCCCCTCAGACTTGGGTCAAATAGTACTTGCAAATGATGGTTGGCATTGAACCTGACCTGCCTGTTGTACTAGATGGGAAGGCTTTGCCACGCAGGACAATGGAGTTGGTGTCAAAGCTCCGATTATTAGGTATAGTGTTTCCTGCCGGGCTTGACACTAATTGCATTGTCATGATTTGGTAAAACCTGTCCATGTGGCACAGTTTAAAACAAACGCCTTAATCATTTGCCAATGCTATTTGAGGCAGGTCTGCCTCCCCCTGCCTGGTGTGTCTAACGCTGTGGGCTGCGGCTGTGTGTCTGACTGTTGCAGGCTATGAGGATGTGGGCCAGGCTTCAGGGAGTGGGGATTTCTGTAAGGGCGGATACGGCAGTGCCGTGGCCGCTGCCGCTTCTGCACAAAACAAGCCAGCCAGCTCTGTCACCGGGCCTGGAGTCGGTGAGTGCCGCCACATGCCGAATTAAAACGAAAGGAGGGAGAGAATAAGAAACCCTGTCCCTCCCGTCTTCCTCCTTGTGTCACCAACCATCCCTCTCCCCCTCTTCGCTCTCGTTCCTTTCCCTCATTGCTGATGAGCTGTGCCTGTGGGTTGACCTGTCACTACATGTGCTTTCACACAGGCAGTCTGTGTTTGTCATTGTGTGTGTTGCCTGTTGTCTTCCAGGGTAACTCATCAACAATCCAATCTGGTTGATATGTTATAGACTGTTGTCATCAGACATAATGCTTAGATGTGGCTTTTGAATACCATTAACTGACGATGAGTTACTCTGGTTGATGACGTCCCATTTCCCCTCCGTGTTGCTTGCTCTTCACTCATGTTGTCATTGCTGCTGTCGGTCTCCAGAGTAACAAGCTTGCTGCCCTGTGAGCGAAGTTGGTTACAACCCAAGACGAGGCAACAGATATTCTGCCATTCTTGATTAAAATAAAGTTGTTTGAAGAGCTTCATCCAAAGCAGCTGCATCCAAACGCGCACACACACAGGATACCAGAATGAAAACAAATATTTTGCTTTGTAAAAAGGGTTTTATTATCAGTGTTGCTGCTGTTGTGTTGAACTGTGGTATTTCCATGACACATTTCATAAGAATTGGAGAAATTAGTGATTTTATACCCATGAAAGAAGACAGAAGAAAATGGCACCAACTTTTACGATCCTCACTAATGCGAAGGCAGCTTGAGACTTAGTTCTGTGTGTGTGTGTGTGTGTGTGTGTGTGTGTGTGTGTGTGTGTGTGTGTGTGTGTGTGTGTGTGTGTGTGTGTGTGTGTGTGTGTGTGTGTGTGTGTGTGTGTGTGTGTGTGTGTGTGTGTGTGTGTGTGTGTGTGTGTGTGTGTGTGTGTGTGTGTGTGTGTGTGAGACTTTGAAACCCTGAAATTGTTGCTGATAACATTGCAGATGTCCTGAGCTGCTCCTCATCAGCTGTTTTTTCATTTGCCAAAGATATTGATGGAAGGCAGAGGATTGAATACAGTGTTAAAATTGTAAAAGTCAGTTGACCTAAAGAATTTACTGGTTCCATCATTTCACATGAATATTAGCTTTTTCCATTGTCTGATGTCAATCTGAATACCTGGGGGGGTTTTGGGAACAATAACTATTTCAAACCAAGGAATTTGGTTTTCCTAGTTTAGGGAAATGGATTCTGATTTCCTTCAGATTTTTAAATGTGGATTTCGCCTGAAAAGCTGCAATAATGGACTCGCTACAAATGGAGGAGTTGCGACAAAGGTTGTCATTGTGTCATGTAACCACCATTAGAATGAAAGTCTTTCCTGTTCAGAGTCGTTTGTTTTGCACACCAGTTGACCTCGCTCTGCATTTCCAAGGCGATACGGGGGGTCAGTGCGTGCGAGAGCAACCTGAGCAGTAACCACCACATACTTTCAGACTCAAACCACCGTGTGACTGGAACGGATGAGCTCTTACACCATCTTCCTCCATCATTTCTCTTCATTCCATCTCGTAGTTTTCTTTGGTTTTTAGGTTACTGTGTGGATTGGAGAAAGTGTTGATACAAACAGAATTGCATAAATTTGATTCCTTGCTGTTAATAAACCATGTGACATTGATGTTGATCAGAATCTCACCATGATCTTGTGTCAACTTTACATGTTTAGTTTACCTGTATTGGTTTGTGTCCTGTTTCCTGTGTCTCTGCAGGAGTCTCTGTGACATCGAGCAACACCGGGGTACCAGATATTTCAGGGTCCGTTTACACAAAGACGCAGGTAAATGCTTAACGTCAATGTTGAGATGAATGTTCCTCACAGGAAAGGACCCCCCCCCCAATAGAATTTGATCAAATCATTAAATGTCTCTTCTGTTTGTCTCACTTCCTCCTGCAGTCATTTGAGAAGCAGGCTTTCCACGCGGGAACGCCGGCAGCTTCCTTCAGCCTGCCCTCGGCTTTAGCGAGCGGGGGACCCATCAACCCCCCGGCGGCCGCTGGCTATGCGCCTGCCCCGTTCATGCACATCCTGGCACCGCACCAACAACCCCATTCTCAGATTCTGCACCACCACCTGCAGCAGGATGGACAGGTAGTGAACAGGCTTTAATTGTTGTTTGTCTCCATCTGTTGCTGCAGGTCGATCTCACTGCTGTAGTTTAATGCAGTTGATACAGAAAATAAAATGCGCACTTTTTACTTCTAGTTTGTATTGTGTTCAGTTTAACTCTCTTAAGGTGTTTTAACACCTAATGTAATTGATTCAGTCACAATGAACTCTAGTTGGTGTGTTTCATTTGGGCCTATACAAGCTGTTTGTTGCTTTACATGGTTTTGTTAGAGGGCACAAAAATACCTTATAAAATAATCAAAGAATAATATGTCTCCTTTAAAGCTAAAATGCTGTTTTCAAATCCTGTTCCGTAAACTGTCCTGCCTTTTTATAAATGTCCCTCATGTAATTAAACTGCAGCAGATTTGAGTGAACACACGATGTGACGGCTCTCCTCTCTCTCCACAGAGCGGCACTGGGCAGCGCAGCCAGAACGCTTCCATTCAGCAGAAGTCTCAGATCAACAAGTCGGCGTACAACAGCTACAACTGGGGCGCAAACTAACACCCGCTGTCGGCCCCTCCCACCAAACCGCCGCCAGGAGGGGGCTCACGGCTCCTCCTGCAAAAACCATCTCCACGTATAAAACTCCCTGTTCCTCCTGCAGAGATCTCCCTCCCCCCGTCTCTTGGCCCAGCACTCCTGCAGCTCTGACCGCGGTCAGAGGAGGTGCTGTGCCGAGAGAACGAGCACCGTCATGATGCACGGATGGGTGGGAGGGACCGGAGGGGGCTTAGAACAGAGGAGTCATCGGAGCTGAATGGTTATAGAAACACACCGTCAAGAGGTGAAATATTGAGTGTTGGGAATTTGTATAATGTTAATCCCTCCGCCCCTTCCCTTTTTCTTTCACTTGTATGTAACATAGAACTGTTTTCTAAAAGAATGAACATTTCCTGTGCTTCTTTTGTCTTTCCCCCTCTTTTTTTCTTGCTGATGGGGAGGCTTGAAGTAATACCTGAAGGTGGGGGGACAGACTGGTTTAGTATTTCACACCCTCAACTCCCCCACTCCTTTAATTTAGTTGGAAAAGCTTCCATCCCCACATAAAATATCCAAACACAGTAGTTTGGCTAATTGCTGTTAAATGTTTTGCTTTTCATTTTTATGTCATTTTAAGTTTGAAGAAACAATTCTCTCAATTGGTAGAGTTGTGAAGTTTATTTTTTACCAAATATAGATATATTATATATAAAGACATATAAGCGAGCTCACTGGATTGGACTGTGAGGGACCGTGTGTTTGTCATGTGACTGCGTGCATGTTTGTACACACAGGGCCGTGGTTGTGTACGGTGCTTTGTGTTTTCGCCTAGCACAGGATTTTTCATTATCCAACACGTGTACAGTGACCGTTCCCATGAATTATACATACGTTGCATAAAGGGTCCCACTCTTCTGCAGGAGATGTTCAGAATGATTTCCAAGGCCAATACACACCCAGTCTGCCTTCCAGTGTGTGCTTTTGTTTCTGAGGCCCCCCCACCTCCTCCCAGCTCCACCACCTGCCCCCCCGACATTGTAAGGAAATTGCAGCATTGAATACTGATGGACAGAATTGTACTATGGGTTGTTTTGTTTTTTTTGTCAGTGATTTATTTTTTCTTTTTGTACTGTGCGTTTTAAAAAAAATTTAAATGGATAAACTTGTCTTGTACATATATAAAAAAACACAAGTACTGTAGTCCCTGTTTGTTCGATGGCTTTCTCCTTTTCCTTCTCAGATCCTTGCCGACTTGTTAGCTTTTTGTTTCATATATTTCCTTTTTTTATTTTGTAAAAATATATAAATATTAAGTAAATAAACAAGAGAAAGACGTTTCCATCATTTTGGATGTGAATGTCTTTTAAGAAACCATATTTGCTTCTCATGTGGCTCGTAAATGCAGCGGGATCATCTTCCTGTGGGTCGACGGTGATGCTCAGTTTGTGTGTTGTTGCTGAACTGAGCGTTAAACACAACAGAAACCATCTGACAGGCTTTCAGAGCTGGTTTCTGTTATAGACTTAGTCATCTAACAGACTCCGGGGGGTCAGCAGCAACAAACTAAACCCCCAACACAGCAGCTCTCAAGACACTTCTTAAAAAAGATTTTATTCACTTTTTACATCTAAATCGCAGGTTCTGACAGCGTCTTCTGAACCGACCTGAGCTGCTAAATATGTAGGATGACGCCTAAATACATGACAAACTTGCTGCCAGTTACTTTTTATAAAGATTCACTTTCTGTCAATGTTTTACTTTTACATAGTGATGATACTGATCAGTGAAAAGACATGCTGCTGGTCCTGACAGGAGAGTAACATCAAAACATAGACAAAATGATTTAATACTGAATATGCTTTGTATGTTTTTGTCCTCTACCAAAGTATAAACATTCTCCATACAGGTAATGGATTCAGATACAGAAGTATAACATCAAAATTTACTATTGTGTATTATTGGGGATATTTCAATTGATTTAAATGATTTCAAGGTAGAACTGAAGTAGTAGCTCACATAGCAAAATTGTTTCGGTCCACATGCCGCAGGGAATGATGGCACTTGGGCGGTTCGCTCCCGTTTGCCAGGTCTGGGCCACAAGTTAGCCAAAGCTGCCAAACGTGGCCCGAATTCGTTTTGTGCCATTTGGGCAATATTCACCATTTACCACATGGTCCACTTTAGGTTCCCATCCAGATTACACTTTGCCTAGGGCACCGCATGTTTGCCACCAACAGGCCCATATTTGTTTTGGGATATTTGGGCCACATTTGCTATTTTACAAGTGGCCTCACATCCATTTTGTCCGGGTCACAAGAAGTCCTGAAGTGCCCCATCAGTGCCGGAAGTGGCCCTGTCCGTATGCTAAAACTCAGGTAAATTACAAGTTCTTCCAAACTGTCCTGAAAGTATCACTGGAAAAATGTCTCTTTGAATCAAAATTGTACTTTAAATGTATCGCTGTACGTTAAGCATAAAGTATTACAGAGTATTCAAACATAAAGGTACAGTGTGTACGATTTAGCGGATCTATCGGCAGGGCTATGTTTTCATTATATAATTATCTGAAACTAAGAATTGTTTGTGTTTTTGTTATTTTAGGAGGAGCCCTGTATGTCCATATCACGGAGGCCGCCATGTTTCTACTGTAGTGAACGAACCAAACACTGGCTCAGCGAGGTTCTTTGTGTTTTTAACATTATCTGAAGTTCTCCTAGGGGACGGTGAGGGATATGGGGTTTGCTGCAATATATAACTTCACCACTAGATGCCACTAAATCCTACACACCGAACCTTTAAGTATTACGTTTTTCCATCCCAACCAAATTAAGTGTCTTTACGTATTTCGGGTGCGCGTTCTTTTTGTTACTTACGGTAACGCGCCATTACCACGGCTGACGTCACCAGGAAGTATCCAGACCGCTTTACGACACTGTTGACAGCTGCGTCACTTTGATGTTGGTGTAAACTCACGTGTTTAAAATAGTTTTTGTTTGAAGTTATGAATTAATTCGCAGCGTGAAGTTGCCGCTGGGTCACAAATGAGTGTTTTTGATTTGTTTCGCGGGTTCTTCTCGGTGCCCGGAGGTCACCACCGCGGCCGGAGGTGAGTTTAGCTAAGCTAAGCTAACAGGGGCTAACAGAAGTTGGACATGAAGTGGGTCGGTGCTGCTGATTCTGGGTCAGTTAGCTAATGGAGGAAGAGATTAGTGTTTATCTGCCAGGAGAACCACAGGGAACCACTGGTTAACATGGTGGCTGCTAAATCCACACTGATCTGGGAATGAACAACATCAACACATGAGGATAAATCCTGAACTTGTGATGAGTTATGCTGATTGTACTGTGTCACTCAGGGACCCCTTCTTCGATGCCATGACTCATGACGATGATGATGATGATGAAGAGGAGGATGGCTTCTACCATGACGGGTACCGGGGGGAGCAGCAGGATCCCTTCGACAGCGCCTGGAGGTTCGGCTTCAGCATGGGCCCGGACGGGATGAGGATCCAGGAGCCGCCGCTGTTCGGCCACGTCCTCCGGGAGATGGAGGAGATCTTTTCCCAGATGGGACAGTGGGACGCGGCACCCGAGTCTGGACACTTTGGTACAAGCACTGGTCCTAGCATTAAAGGTCCAGTGTGTGGAATAAAGGGACATCTAGTGGTGAAGTTGCACGTTGCAGCTGAACACCCCTCAGCTCCCCCTCCCCTTCCAAACATGAAGGAGAACATGTGGTGGCTTCAGTTGTCATACAAACTCAAAAGATGTTTATTTAGTCCAGTTTGGACTAAATAAAAAAAACATGGCAGCCTCCGTAGAGAGGACCCGCTTCCGATGTATATATATAATGTATTTAAATAAAGAGCCCATTTTAGAGTTTGAATAAAAAAGTATTCGTACAATTTAGATGAAACACACTAGTGACAACATCACAAGGATTATTTTATATTAAATGTATGCCAATAGATCCCTTTCACCTAAATCTTACACACTGGACCTTTAAACATCATCATCCAGGACTTGTTGGAGCCTGATCAAGAAGTTTCTCCTTCCCTGTGCTGTTTCATCTCATTCTCTGTTCCCTTTATGTTGAAGGTGTTCCCAACATCATGCCGCAGCCGCCATCTCAGGACAGACTAGAGGAAGGAGGGGGGGCATCCAGCGGGAACCCCCTGAGAGAATTCATGTTGAAGACCCCTGACAGAGACACACGAGGGCCCCAGCCAGGACCGCAGACAGAGCCCAGACATGATGGCCGCCCTTTGTCCAAGGTTAATGACACACTATCCACCATTTCAATGTCTCCTTCATGATCTAGTTTCAGGGGCTCATTCAAATTTTTTCATATCTTCTAAGTTCTACGACATTTGGGGACAGGGGCTTGAGAAAACCCCGGCGGAGGAGCACAGAGGAGACAGAGGTGAACGATGATTGTAATCATTCAGAAAAATAAACTGAGTAAATGTACTTTGTGATGTCTGGTGTTTGTCAAACTAACTTTCCATCGTCTTCAGATCTGGACTCTGCCGTGTCCGCCGGGGGCCTGGACCAGATTCTGACGCCACCTGCTGGTCAGGCGCAGAGTCAGCCCAGAATCCAGTCGTTCTTCCAGTCAGTCTCCATCAGCAAGGTGGTGAAACCTGACGGGGTAACCATGTTAATCTTAATACTCATATATTATTATTCTGTCACAGCAGATTTCCACATGCTTATTTTATCCCACTATGATGGGACTAGTTTTCATTATTGTTTGGACCTTTCTAATATTTGGATGCAGTTGCAATGTGAGTTAATGTGTCTTTGTGTTTCTTTGTGTGTCTTTGTGTGTCAGACTGTAGAGGAGAGGAGAACAGTCAGAGATGGAAAAGGCAATGAGGAAACCACAGTGACCCGCTCAGGAGGCCCCGGGGTCCTGGAGGGACCCGACGATCGACCTGTTCCTGTTCTACCGGGTGAGTTCATCCACACTGGCTGTTTTTAGACTCTCAGCTGATTCACTGTATATCTTCGCAGATTTTTCTTCTTTTTAAATAAATCATCCATATCCCTGTGTTTTATTCCAGGTGGTCAACGGCCCTTTTCAGACTTGCGGGATGTTGACTCGTTATTCTCCAAGCTCTTCGGAGGGTTTAAATAACATGTTGGTCAATTAATTCTCTGGACTAATCAAGCGTAACTTTGTTATCTGAAAACGAGTGCGTCAGTAGAGCTGTGAGTTTTTACAGGATAGATCTGTAAGTGGACACAACACTTTTAATGACCAACCGTTGCCAAATTTGCTTTCGGATCACCGGCCCGATGATAACGCCGGGTTTCCACCCGACCACGTAGCCACACGTCAGGGATTGAACAATTCACAATTACATATTTTATTTTTGTATGGTCCCGCAGACAGACCCGTGTGTGTGTGTGTATGTATGTACGTATGTATGTATGTATGTATGTATGTATGTATGTATGTATGTATATGAGTGTGATGAACCAAATAAAGGGTCTTAATATATTGAACTCATTTTTCTCCCTTGTCTTAAATGTCAGACAAATCAAAGTCCATTAAAAAGGCCTGTGATGAAAGTTTCCCTTTGAACTTGTGCTTGAACGGACTTTCTGTCTCTGATACTCAAGTTTCTCTTTCATGTGTGAAACATCAAGAGGTCTCGTTCCTCTGGTCAGTTCACGAGGGGAGTGGAGATAACGCTGCTTTTTGAAAACAGGATTTATCCTTGACTTTATTGCACCTTCATTCCAAACATTGTTAATAAATATACAGAAACTAAATGTCATGGTGCTGACTCGGGTGTTCTCCCTCAGCTACTCACAAACTTCTGTTCCCTTCTGGCACATAAAGCTCCTAAAATCGTGAATGTCCTTTCTTTTAAAGTGAGTATTTATCTTTAAAAGCTTTAAATCAATACAGACATTAATATTCCCTCCTGTGTAAACTCGTCTTTTCTGCTTTAGCAGGTGGACGAGCCGTGTTTTCAAAACTGAGAAAAAAGAAAGATTTATCATAAATGATTTAAGGAACTTTAGAGAAACTTGCTTCACTTAAAGTCATGAAATCACCAAAGGTACAGATGAACACAATTGGCTGTTTAACAGGTAAAGAATAAGAAAAGGTCAATTCCTACAGTAAATAGAATTCTCTTGTTTATCTCTTTACCTTTTTGTTTTCAGCACCATATTTCTCACAGTTACCTGGAATCAGCTGCAGCTCTCAGCTCTCTGATGTTCACTTATCTGCACTTTACATTACAACCACTGATATTTGTCCATTTTTCTGTTTGAACTTGTCGATTTCTCAGCATCAGGAGCTTAAAAAGCCTCCAGCATTGTCTTTAAACAGATACAAATCATGTGAACAAAGGAAGAATAAATATCACATGTGAAGGCTGCATTTATAATATATAGTCATCCTCATTTATTCTACACTGGAAATGATTTAGGACCATAAAAAATGTCTAATTGAACTCTGAGCTCTTCTTCCTGATGCATCAGAAACCAGAAAACTAAACCTGAAATCTGTCGTCTCTCTTATTTACCTGCTTATACACTACCGTTCAAAAGTTTGGGGTCACCCAGACAATTTTGTGTTTTCCATGAAAACTCACACTTTTATTTATCAAATGAGTTGCAAAATGAATAGAAAATATAGTCAAGACATTGACAAGGTTAGAAATAATGATTTTTATTTGAAATATTAATTTTGTTCTTCAAACTTTGCTTTTGTCAAATAATGCTCCATTTGCAGCAATTACAGCATTGCAGACTTTTGGCATTCTAGCTGTTAATTTGTTGAGGTAATCTGTAGAAATGTCACCCCACGCTTCCTGAAGCACCTCCCACAAGTTGGATTGGCTTGATGGGCACTTCTTGCGTACCATACGGTCAAGCTGCTCCCACAACAGCTCAATGGGGTTGAGATCTGGTGACTGCGCTGGCTGCTCCATTACAGACAGCATACCAGCTGCCTGCTTCTTCCCTAAATAGTTCTTGCATAATTTGGAGGTGTGCTTTGGGTCATTGTCCTGTTGTAGGAGGAAATTGGCTCCAATCAAGCGCTGTCCACAGGGTATGGCATGGCGTTGCAAAATGGAGTGATAGCCTTCCTTATTTAAAATCCCTTTTACCTTGTACAAATCTCCCACTTTACCAGCACCAAAGCAGCCCCAGACCATCACATTACCTCCACCATGCTTGACAGATGGCGTCAGGCACTCTTCCAGCATCTTTTCACCTGTTCTGCGTCTCACAAATGTTCTTCTGTGTGATCCAAACACCTCAAACTTTGATTCGTCTGTCCATAACACTTTTTTCCAATCTTCCTCTGTCCAATGTCTGTGTTCTTTTGCCCATATCAATCTTTTCTTTTTATTGGCCAGTCTCAGATATGGCTTTTTCTTTGCCACTCTGCCTAGAAGGCCAGCATCCCGGCGTCGCCTCTTCACTGTAGACGTTGACACTGGCGTTTTGCGGGTACCATTTAAAGAAGCTGCCAGTTGAGGACCTGTGAGGCGTCTATTTCTCAAACTAGAGACTCTAATATACTTGTCTTCTTGCTGAGTTGTGCACCGGGGCCTCCCACTTCTCTTTCTACTCTGGTTAGAGCCTCTTTGTGCTGTTCTCTGAAGGGAGTAGTACACACCGTTGTAGGAAATTTTCAGCTTCTTCGCAATTTCTCGCATGGAATAGCCTTCATTTCTAAGAACAAGAATAGACTGGCGAGTTTCACATGAAAGTTCTCTTTTTCTGGCCATTTTGAGAGTATAATTGAACCCACAAATGTGATGCTCCAGATACTCAACTGGCTCAAAGGAAGGCCAGTTGTATAGCTTCTCTCACCAGCAAAACAGTTTTCAGCTGTGCTAACATAATTGCACAAGGGTTTTCAAGGGTTTTCTAATCATCCATTAGTCTTCTAAGGCGATTAGCAAACACAATGTACCATTAGAACACTGGAGTGATAGTTGCTGGAAATGGGCCTCTATACACCTATGTAGATATTTCATTAAAAACCAGACGTTTCCACCTAGAATAGTCATTTACCACATTAACAATGTATAGAGTGTATTTCTGATTAATTTGATGTTATCTTCATTGAAAAAAACAGTGCTTTTCTTTGAAAAAGAAGGAAATTTCTAAGTGACCCCAAACTTTTGAACGGTAGTGTATGTGTTGTGATAAATTATACAGACGCACTAAGTACAAGTTATTATAAAGATACAGAGATAATGTACGGTGCCGTGACACGAGGAAGATGCACACTCGGCTTGATTTGTCAGAAATGATTTTCTTGATTGAAATGAGGAAAATCCAATCCTGTGAGGACCAATCAAACGAGAAGAACAATCAAGAGTCGATTCCAACCAGGTGAGGTCACAGAAAACCAACCAAGGGAAGTAGCATCAGGTAGAAGGAGCCCAGTTCTGTGAGATGAATTCTACTTTCTACTCAGTCCTGCTGGGATCTAGGTTCCAGATGTCCTACAAAGTGAGCTACTCTCCTCTCCTACGTGCGCCTCGGCTGAGCCATAAAGCGTGTGACGCAGCCGGCGGCTCCAGTATGAAAGGGCAAACTCTGCTCGGTCAGACACACGGCGGTGCAGTGCTGTGTGGGTCTGGTGCGCCGGATGCCAGCGACCCGGCTCCGACTGATCACCTGTGGCCGGACGGTGCAGAGGAAACCCCGGGGATGGAGAGGCTGCTGAGGAAGTGTCAGATCAGAAACCAGCTGGTCAGGGAGTGCATGGCGGAGTGCCTCGGAGTCTACGTCCTCATAGTGAGTACATCTTTTAAAGAATATCGGTTTAGGTTAAAGAGTTAAATGAGGTTAACTACAAGTATATATCTTTCTTTTTAATGTGTAAAGATGGTAAAATACAGTAAATGATTCACCCTCTGAAGTCAGAACATACACAAACTGTCCTTTTCGTCTTTTACAGTGAATGCATCTTTTTATTAAGCTGTTAAAATGATAAACGAATAGTCTTCTTTATCAATTCATTCAAGTTCTCCCTTCATCAACATCAAGTAATTCAAATGGTGACTTTTTATATTCTGTTTTGATGCAGCTAGTGAATCTTCACAATACATAACCAAGGACTTTGGCCTGAGAGACAGAGAGTAGGAGAGAGTGTAACAGTGAGCGAGGGGGAGGTAAAAAGGGGGGAGGATTGTGTGTGTGTGTGTGTGTGTGTGTGTGTGTGTGTGTGTGTGTGTGTGTGTGTGTGTGTGTGTGTGTGTGTGTGTGTGTGTGTGTGTGTGTGTGTGTGTGTGTGTGTGTGTGTGTGTGTGTTATTTTAAGATGGACAGGGATGTTTCTTCATCTCAGCTTGTTGCGTTTGTTTGGTTTTGTCTTATCTGAACACTTTGTTTTATCTAATCGACGTCTCTCCTTTACAACAGGAGTCGTAAAGCCAGTTCCTCGGTAATGAAGCTGATAAAAACAGAGATTACACCGAGACAAGAGTGTGAAGTTAATTACCTGTGTCAGGATATTGTGTGTGAACTGTGTCGTTTTCATTTCAGGGTCTGTACTCGTTTGTAAACATGCGGATCCGTTCTGTTTATTGCACTCGTTCACTCAATAACAGATTTCCGTGTCATGTAATTGCAGCTGTTTGGATGTGGCTCCGTTGCCCAGGTGACCACGACCGAAGA
This sequence comes from Hippoglossus stenolepis, assembly GCF_022539355.2. Lineage (NCBI taxonomy): Eukaryota > Metazoa > Chordata > Actinopteri > Pleuronectiformes > Pleuronectidae > Hippoglossus > Hippoglossus stenolepis. Next base: position 7,416,224 of record NC_061499.1, read on the forward strand.
TAAGAAGGGGCAGTACCTGTCAATCAATCTGGGTTTTGCCCTGGGGGTAACGTTTGGGGTCTTTGTGTCTCGTGGAGTTTCAGGTGAGAGACTGTACAACGTCCCCTTGGTTATTAATATATTAAAAGGGGGAAAAAAATATAAAGAAAATCTGATGAATATCCTCAACTGATGTAATTTGAGTTGGCACCAGCTGGAGAAAACCAATCTGTCGAGTTAGAACAAAGAGTTTCCCAGGAGCTCTGCAGCCTGCTCTTCATCTCTGCTTGTCACTACTTGTGTGGCTAATCTGAATCTAGGATTTAAGAGTCAGCAGGAGAGTTGCACTGTGGGTAATGCAGGAGTCAGGTTGAGTCAGTATCAAGAGTCCATGGAATAAAAATGGTGTAAATGTTTGGGCCTGCTGCACCGGTGATCATTTCTTGTAACAGATCTGGAGTTTAATGTGTAAATCCATATTTATAAACCATGGCAGAAGTGAAAGTTGTTTTTTTGATGCAACTATTAAAAAATACGACCCACTCCTGCTCTCACAAAAAGAATCAAACTGAACTTGAGCCAGAAGGAAAACAACCAAACCCTCCCTCCTTACTTTGTGCAGATCAGAAATACAAACTGTGCAGGTTAAAACTCATTGATATGATGGTAGATTATATGTGCATGCAAAAGGTATTAAAACCTCTTAGAATATATATTTCCTGAGACAAAAAAACTACGATTTCTAACTTGTATATAATCCTTTCCTTTCCCCAGGTGCTCACCTGAACCCGGCTGTGTCTCTGAGTATGTGCGTCCTGGGCAGACATCCATGGACGAAGCTGCCTCTCTACGTCTTCTTCCAGGTGCTCGGAGCCTTTCTGGCTGCAGCCACCGTTGCTCTGCAGTACTACGGTGAGTTTCCAACAGTGTTCGACACAAATCAGAATCACAACACAGGTCCAACCAACTGTTCTCTGGGTCTGAGACAGTTTGAATTGAAGGATAAAAATTGCACTATTTTTCCCCCATTGTTGACAAATTGCATATGAAGTGCAGTGGCGTGGTTTACATGTACTTGTGTGTGATGAGATGTTTGCAGACGCCATCCAGTCATACAGCGGGGGTGAGCTGACCGTGACGGGTCCCACGGCCACAGCAGGAATATTCTCCACCTACCCAGCCGACTACCTCAGTCTGTGGGGAGGGGTCGTGGACCAGGTCAGATACCGACACTGGTTTTCATTTTGAAAAACAATAAATAGAAAATGTTGACACCAGCTCCCTGTGTGCACGTGTCATTATTCCCATGTTTTCCAGGTGATAGGAACAGCTGCCCTGCTGCTGTGTGTGCTGGCTCTCGGGGACCAGAGGAACAGCTCCCTCCCTGATGGGCTGCAGCCGGTCCTGGTGGGAGCAGCTGTGCTGGTTATTGGCATCTCGATGGGCTCCAACAGCGGCTACGCCCTCAACCCAGCCAGGGATTTTGGGCCTCGGTTGTTCACGTACATTGCCGGCTGGGGAGTTGATGTTTTCAAGTTAGTCATCTCCCATCGGGGGTTCTAGTTTTGTCTGCACAGTTAAAGCTTTCACTCGTTTCTTGCTTTGTTGCTCCACATTAATGACTTTTGATGAATCTTTGCAGGGCCGGAGGAGGCTGGTGGTGGGTGCCCATAGTGGCCCCCTGTGTGGGAGCTCTGCTGGGGACGCTGATCTACGAACTGATGATTGAAGTCCACCATCCTCTCGCTCCGACCGAGCTCCAGATGTCGTGTCAGGAGGCGTCTGAGACTAAGACGGGACTGGAGCTGGAGCCAGGCTGTGAAAAAAACCCCACTTTGTGATGAAATAATGAAGCTGAAACTTTGTCATGAACAGTAAACGTGTGATACCCAGTGAAAGTGTGTAAATGTTTTATATGTGACTCATGTATTTGGAATGTAGATTGTTTCTTTGGAATTCTATACAAATAACTGCTCCCAGGGGATGAAAACTTGTCCTAAATGATCTTATCCTGTTATAAAAAATATTTAAGATGACTTGGAATCAGACAATTATTGTTCTCTGGTGAATCCCATTAACTTTGTTGACCCTGTTATTTTTCGTTAGTGCCAGAATCAGGTCAAACATTTGATTTGTGTTGCTGCCACGCCAGAGAAACACTAACAGACCAGTATAACAGACCGTTATAACGTGAAAACGTAAAAAGATCTTTTACAGGGTTATATTTTCACACTAGTAAGACATACAAACGTATAGTATTTTTCACTTTATATCGTGAAACGAATCATGTTATAACGTGATAAGTTTGTATGTTATGTGAAAATATAACGTGAAGAAAATGTATATAACATGCTTTTTTTCCTGGTTTGGCAGCATTAGGCTTCCGTACCCTCCTGTAAGTCTCAGCTGCTCTTGTTTTTTACTGATGTGAATTTCATACGAACAGAACTGAGATCAGTTCAGCTCGTAAACACAAAGAAGCTGCGACCCTCAGTCCTCCCGGCTGATGACAGCGCCGCTCGAGTCAATCGTCTCCTTTTACACATTTATTTCGAAACAGCACAAAAGTGTATGGCATTTCAGCAAGCAGACCACAACCATGGAAAAAGAAAATGACATGAAGTTTCCACTATTGATCTATATAAATATGATAGCATGACATATAAAAGATACAAACGGACAAAAAAAAGAATTCCACTCGTCGGCCTCCATCACGTGAACGTGAAGGCTGTTTTTCAAACATATAAAAGAAACGTGAGTACAGCAAGCACTGATTCTGTTGATTAAAAAAACATCTCAAGAGATAAACATTTGTATTCATACACATTAAGACGACACAACCCCCCCGCTCTCACTCTGCTTTGTAATTACAATGTATAGCTACCTCTGGGGGGGTAAGGGGGGGGTTCTTTTTTTCTTTTTAGACTTCAAATGGTTTTGGAAAAAGAAAGGAACGGTACAAGTACAAATACTATACGTATTCACATTATCATAACAAGTTACTAAAACCAGAACGCTTTTCTTTTAGTGTCATTATATATATTTACATGGCAAAACTCGTACACGTACACTACTGGCAGGAAGCCTGGCCTCTCGTCTTCTAGCTTTACGATTAACATCACCACACGTTATTCACACTACACAGGTCACACGCCTCCAGTGACCTCGTCTGCTAATGAAATGCCCTCCAGGAGTCGCATCTCGTGTTTGTGTCGCAGGGAAATCGTCACCGTAAGATTCGGCGCAACCGACTCGCACAGATACCAAGAGTCATGATGTGTTTCATATAAATAAATATTATAGCAAAATTAAAAATAAAAATCAGTGTCAATTCTACGCTCACCAGATGTCGAGGGGATTTTTTTTTGCTTGAGATCATGTGAACCGGCGTCTGGAGCTGGTAAAAACCGGCCGGACGCCAGAAACGAGCGACGACTTGCAAACGAATGTGAGAACGATGTAAAGTAGAAAAATATCGGCACTACAGCAATCATGAGTACAGTGGGGGGGTGTTGTGTATTAAAATATGCGATACATGTGGTAACAGGCAGGTGGCGACACTCAGTGCAGAGTGATTGGAAAACAATATGGCTGATATAGAAATGCTTTAGTTGGGGGAGGGGGCCGTTTGAGAGCCGTTCCACTATCACAGGTGCGTTCAGTCAGGTGACCAGTAACAGGATCAAACATGCAGTTACAATCGCACACACGAGGTGCCAGAGATTTAAACTGTTTACTGTAGCTAAAAAAAACAGCAGAGGAAGCAGCTCCGTTTTCGTCGACATTCATATTCTGCCGCCTCCCTGCTCGGGCGTGACACTCGACTCCTCGTCGCAGATGACACGTCAGTCTCAGAGGAACCCGGCCCCGCCTCTACTGGGGCTTGTCCGTCTTGTGTGCGGTGAGGAAGGCCATGCCATGGGTCCTGAAGTGGGTGTTGAGGTCCGAGGCCTTGTCGAAGCGCCGGCCGCACACCTTGCAGCCCAGGTTCCCGTCGCCGTCCTCACCCAGCGCCTGTGGGGAGGAAGCGGGAGAGCCATCCGGGGAGCCGTGCGTGCGCGCGGTGCCCCGTTCCGCGTCACTCTGGGTATCCCGCACGCGGTGAGCGATGAAGCGGTGCCGGCCGAGAGAGCCGGCTGACGCGAAGCAGACGCCGCACTGCAGGCACTGGAATGAGGCGGTGTCGGCCCGGTGCTGGGGGATGTGGCGCTGAAACTCTGCGCCGTCCTCGGTGGAGAAGCCGCAGGGGACGCAGCGGAAAACGTTGTCTTCCTCTTCCAGCTCACTGAGCGACGTCGATGGCACGGTCGCCCTGCTTCTCTTGGCGGGAGCGCTGACTTCCTCACCCTCCTCTGTGGCGTTCTCTTCCTCGTCTCCTGCCCTGGCTCCAGGGGGCACGCCCTCACCGTCTTGTTCTGAGGAGCTTCCTGCACCTTCTCCCCCGGTGGCTGCACGCTTCCTGGTCATGGGGGCAGCCTGAGGATAAAAGAAGAGAGAGAGAGTTAATGTTGGACTCTTACAGTTTCAGAAAGAAAACAGCATCACCACAGGCAGAACACACTTTAAATTACAACTCAGCCAGAGGACTGTTCCTGTCTTCACTCACCTGTCCATCCGGGGTTCTGTGATGGAGCCGAATGTGTTTGTCCAGTAAGAACCGACTGCCGAAGGTCCGCTTGCCTTCTGTGCAGTATCTGAAACAGAATTACACAAAAGTTTTGTTTCAGTTTGTGTGATGAAACACAAACGCGTGTTTTTGACGGAAGCTTCCGGGGACTCACTGGCAGTGGAAGACTCTTTTGTTGCCCTCGTGAATAACGCGCTCGTGACGTCTCAAGCTGGAGGACGTGCTGAACGTGCCGCCACAAATACGACAGGGGAACTTTGAAGTGGGCGGCACACACAGGGACGCAGAGAGAGAGAGAGAGAGAGAGATAAGATAAAAATATATTAAATCTCAGTCAAACCCGCGACAGTACAGACAGGAAATTAACAGCAGCTTCCCTCTCGCACTTTTTCCAACCACAAAGTTCAATGTTTGAATTTGATGGACTTAGCGTCCTCCTTAACTGGACTCAATATGATCATTCAAATAAATAAAAGAGGTAGCGAGCTCCACCTTGCCATGCTCCGTCTTCACGTGACTCAGATAGGTGTCGTTGTCAGTGAAGGTGGACTGACACTGGGGGCAGGTCCACTCGGTCTGGGCAGCGAGTTGAGTGCTGCCCCCCGCCGCGGTCGCCCCCGGAGCCTCGTAGTCCTCGTCGGCATCGTCGTCTTCGTCGTCGTCCTCTTCCTCCTCCTCTTCCTGCTCCCTTCCCCAGTCTTCCCCGTCAGAGTTGTCAGGCTTTCCAGGGGGCTTGGATTTGAGGCCAGAGGGGCTGGATGTGAGGGTCGGGGCCGAGACGGGGTTAGGGGCCTCCGACACAGACTCCTGTTTGGCTGCTGGGCCTCTGTGTGTGGTCTGAGCGAGGCGATGGGAAAGTGAGACAGAACAAAAAGACAGACAGCGTTCAGACGTGATTCATTCACCTTCAAAATATTGATTACTCCAATTCACAAAAACATTTCCATTACTCCAATAGCTGCTGTTCTTGGTATAGAACTTATAACAAAGTCCCCAGAGAGGAACTCTGCTAAGGTCGATCCAAGAATTGCTGTATGCCTTAGTTGACACCACATTCACTGTAGAAAGCAATGAACAGGCAACACATAAAGGCAAAAGGCTCATGAACTACAATATACATATAATACCTGAATAAACAAACCTTAATATGCTCCATCATTGAACCTTTCTGGGCGTAGAGCTTCGTGCAGTCAGGACACTTGAACACGTGCACTTTCTGCTTGGCTAGATGAGTGTCAAAGTGCATGTACAGCAAGGGCTTTTGGGTAAAGACCGTATCGCACATCACACACTTGTAGATCATTCTGCAAAAGAAGAAAAAAACACAGATATTCTTAGAATCTGTGACCAAAAATGTGATTGTAATTTTCTTTCTGAAGATATTTCTCAGCGTGCAGAATGAAGCAGCTGTCGTACTTGGCCTGTCCTCCGGTGAGCGTCGGGTGCTGGGTGCTGATGTGGCTCTGGGCGCTGGGGGAAGACTTGAAGGCCATGGGGCAGCTGGGGCACTTGTGGAAGACCTCGCAGTGAGCCGTCTGAATGTGGGACTTGATGGAGTTCAGGCCTCCGAACACGACCTGGCAGCTCGAGCACCTTGATAAAGTAACATTTGTTAAACCTCCCTTATTTTCATGAACTGTCTGTTCATCATAAAAAATCTCTGGATACATTTTTGCAGATTGGTTTTTATACCATTAAACTTTCATAGACTTGGGCTGTTTGGAAGACTAATGACTGAGATGCTATAAAGTAAGAAACTTTATCAATTAACTAAATTGTTAATTGAAAAAAAGTAAGTAAAACTTGTATTTTCAGATTCACAAATGTGATTATTTGCTGGTTTCCTTTTTGTCTGTGAGAGTAAACGTAACATTCTTAGATTATTAATATTTTCTTGGACAAAACGATTTCAATATGTTGAATTGGGCTTTGGAAAAAGTTACATTTTCACCATTTCAGACATTTTACAGATCATTCAAGTAAACAGCTAAATAATTTACGATCTTTCATTTTCCTACTGATAAAATATGTAAAGATAGATAGTTTTGGAAAGTGTCCACTCACCTGTAGCCGATGCGCCTGGCAAAGTGCAGACAGGCCTCCTCCAGGTGGGTCTGGAAGCCGTCCTGCCGGGCGATCCCACCGCACTCGGGACACACATGGGGCGCTTTGTGTTTATGGATCCTCTGGTGGGCGGACACCGCACACGAGTTTGGCAGCATCATGGGAGGTGAGCACTGCGTACATGTCTGAAACAGAAGAAAGAGGAAATCACACCTTTACCAGCAGCAGACACCAGCAGCACATTGACACTGTGCTCTCATCGCCAAGTCTTACCGAGTTCGGAGCAGCTCTGATCTGCTGGAAGTGGGTGACCAGATTAGCCTTGCCCGCGAATTGTGTTTGGCACTCCGGACATTTGAAGTTGTGGTACTGCAGCACGTCGGCCTTCTTGCAGGGCAGAGGCATCAGCGCTTGGGGACCCTGAGGCACGCGGCGCACCGGCCGAGGCTGAGATGCTGCTGGAGATGAGGCGTCCTTCATCGGGCTGGAGTTGGCAGACATGGCGGCGCCCCCGGATGTGGTAGAGGGAGAGGAGACTGGAGGAGACGAGGACGAAGAGGTGAGCAGGCCTGTTCAGCCAGAGGGTGGAAATCAACCGGGACAAATGGGACATGGTCAATGGAGATGAATCGCATACGAAGGATGCGTCAAGAGGAACAGGATTTAAACACATTTAATGTGTAGAGCTGAAATGATGAGTCAATCAACAGAACATTAATTTTGTAAATCTAGTAATAACTTTTTTAAAGAAGGATGCAAAATCCCTTTTTCTTTTTGGAATATTTCCAACTGTCTTTTGGTCTAAAATATAAAGTGACTATCTCTAGAGTTTGGACTGTTGATCGGGCGTCTAAATTCAAACTGACTCCAAAAGCATCAAACACACTTCTGTGATTCCTCAGAGAGAAAACCAGGTATTGTCTGTTTCCGACTCCTTAAAATGTAAGAATTAAATTTGTTTTATGTGGTTGTAAATGAAAGGCTCTGGGAGATTGTGATGATAATTTGAAAACAAAATGATTATTTGAAAAACAGATGTTGAAAATATTTGTCAGCTGCAGCCCAACTCACCACCAATGGGCGTTATGTCCTGCTGGCCAATCATCTGCTCCACGGTGACAGGCCTCATGACCAGGTGTGAGCACTGCATGACCAGCCCACGCTCCTTGTGCTCCCTGGCGTGCAGCAGCAGGCTGCACTTATTGAAGAAGGCCAGTCTCTTAGCACAATGGTTGCAGGTCACCTCGATGCGAAGCGATCGCCGGTCGTAGTGGCGAGCCAGGCTGCGCTCCAGGGCGAAGGCGTCTCCGCACTCCAGGCAGCGGTACCCTGTGGCAGGGAGCGGGAGACCCCACTCAGGCGGCGGGGGGGCAGAGAGGTCGGGCTTGTAGCTCGGCAAAAGGTTCTTACTGTTCAGGATTTTGTTAAAGGCCTCCACCAGGCTCGACTGACTGCGGGAGATGACGGCGCCTGTGCTGTTGACGATGGAGGCAGGTTTGTTCGGCGACAGGGTGCCGCTGCCGCCGTTAGCCGTCTTGTTAGTGGTTGTGCGTACGCTGATCCCACCGGCAGCTACAGAGAACTTGGGGGAGGAGGTCACAGATGGAGTCGCAGGCAGAGCAGCAGATTTGGTGATGCTCACAGCAGTGGCGGAAACCTTGGCCTTGTCAGATGCAGCCATTTTGTTTTGGACCTTGGTGGCGGCAGCAAGCATCACGCTGCTGGCTGCGAGTGTCGACACAGGCAGAGCATTGAGAGCACTTACTTTCTGGGATGTTGTTGTCATGTGACCGGGGGACGCTTCGAGCTTTTGGGCCTGTTTTCCCAGCAGCTTTCGCTCCCCCGTTTGAGCTTTAGAGTCCAAACCTTTCGCAGCGGCCCCTTTAGGCGCCACCCTGGTGACAGTTCTGGTGATTCCACCCGTGGAGGTTTTAATTGTCTTTATTCTGACTTTCAAGGGTCGGGACGGGGCTCCAGAAGCAGCAGGTGCAGGAACATCTCCCACATCGGTGGACGGGGGTTTAGGCTTCCCATCATCTACCTCCATTTTTTCCTCACCCGTTCTCGCATTTTCTCCCTTGTCAGCTTTGCCATCGACAACCCTATCGATCCCATTCCCCACCTCCATCTCCTCCTCCTCCTCTTTGGGCTCCCGCAGCTCAGAAGGAGGTGGAGTGGAAGCCACTGCGGGGCTGGAGCACCTCTTTGAGCTGACTTGAGCCGTTGATTTGGGGATCTCTGGCTCAGGACTCTCTGGAGAGTCTCTCTCTTCGATGACGTGTTCTGGGTGCCGGTCCTCCAGCTGGGGACTCTCCGTCGAGCCAGACTGGGGGGTTGAGGAAGTCAGAGAGGCCCCAGACGGAGTGTCCCCAGGCTTCGGGTGAGATGAAGTGGAGGATGGAGGCTGAGATGAGACAGAGTCAGACTTGTAGCGTTGTTGGCTCAGCTGAGGGCAGGTCGGGGAGTCTGGGGTCTCCTGGATCACCAGTGGACTCCCCAGATCAGGGTCCGAATCATCCTCCTCCATCTGCTGGTGCTGAAATCCAGCGGTGCCACTTTTGGGAGCTCCGTTAAAAGGCTGAGACGAGTGCAGCGGGTGCGATGAGAGGGCAGAGGGGGGAGTTGGAAGCAGAGGCTTGGAGGGCGGAAAGAAAGGTGAGGACAGTCCGACGGGCCCGGCAGCAGCCAGAGGAGAAGACCCCGCTGATAGAGAGGACGACGACGGTAATGATGCTTTGACGCCATCAGCCCTCTCCTGGCCTGTGTCCTGCTGCTGCTGGTGCTGCTGCTGGAGAAGCTGCATCTTCCTGGCCCGACCCACTGGATCTCCAGACCCTTGTGCCACGAGCGGTTTGAGTCTGTTGAAAATGTTCCCCCCTTGCTTGTGAGCCTTACTTACACCGGCTGCTTCTGAAGACACTTTGGGGGTGTTCATTGACCACGGCGCCCCGTTGGACTGGGCCTGGCTGAGGGGCAGGGGCGTGGACACACCGGACGCCCCAAAACCGTTGTGGTTCAAAGCCTCGGACTCAGCCATCCCAGGGGCACACGCACCCAGTCTGGGACCCACATCCACCCCGGCGATCACATCAATCGGGTCCTGGTCTGCGTCCCCCTCGTCTCCATCTACGGTCTCCAGGCGTACTTTATTCTTCACGATCACGCTGACAATGGGGGTGTCCGCCTGTGGGTCAGCAGGGCTTGGCGGCCTCATGGACGACCCAACACCCACCACACTGTCCTGCTTGCCCAGGGGGGCTCCTGCGGCTCCATGGGGCCCCTCTGCCTCGTCTGGGGCAGACTGGATGGCCTCCTTGGCATCGATGTCAGGGATGTCAAATGCTGCCAACAGGTCATCGAAATCTGGGGTCTTCATGTCCCCCATGCCGGGATTACCTCCTGTGAAAACACAAGAGGCATGTTAGAAGAGGGATCCAACTCTTCTCCACCAGAATATAAACATGCCACTAAACCAATCAACATGCAGCACATTTTAAATCATTTACAGGCTTTGACGTGTTTTATATTTACAACGTGTGCATTTCCCCGAGCACATTGGTTTGACAGAATCTGACAGGCTGCAGCCGGTTAGCTTGTTATGGTCCTGCACTAGCATACACATTAGCCTGTTAGCATGCTAGCGTCGCCGTTTCTGCAGCCAAACCCTCCTCTGCTGGAGGGTTTAGCGCCAATTCGCCGTGAACGCAGAGACTCGGATTCATTCCAGCTTTGACAAACATGCAACACCTTCACGGTGGGGACATTTCGAGACTCGGTTCAACCCGGACGGCGACCTCGCTTTATTTTGAAGCTAGCGGCATTCCACTCCCCCCCCCCACACCACACACACACGGCTGGGGCTGGCTAGCTGGCCGCTGAGCTCCAGCCGAGACAGAGGGGTCATTTAGCTAACGAGCTAGCGATCCCCGTTACAGACACAAACAGGCAACCGGAGCCGGTTTGCCGAGGTGTGGGTTCACAGCGGCGAAGCCCCGGTGACCGGAGGGCCGACCATGGCGGAGCAGAGGATGGCCGGGACGGGGAGTTTCCTTTAATATTTCATGTATTTTTGATTGTTTACCTGGATGTGCGATTCCCGACTATCCTAGCTCGTTTTCAGCTGAAAATGCGGCGCTTCCCGTCACATGATCCGGGACATCCTATCAGGCTGTGATCGCGCTGGAAAAATGCACCGAGGAGGATGCTGCTAGCGACACGTATATTTTTTGATTTCTGCAGCGGACGACTTGAAATATTCACCCTGTGTCCTCATGTCTTTAAAACAGCATGCGAAGCCACCTGTCTCTGCGAGGATCTGATGGTTCTCTGTCAACCATCAGGACCAGAGGACAAAAACACCACAAGGAAATGGGACTAACGTATAGATTTTTATTTCAAAAACACACAAAGACTTGACAGGAGTGTGTGGCTGGTTGTTTTCTTCCCTTCTGGGTGATTGATGGGTGACAACACCACGTAGGAACATGTAGGGTAAAGACTGCACGAGGCCCAAATCCTATTTATAAGATCAAATAAATGTGTGTAACTGGGGAGTCAGATATCACAATAGAAAATCAAGACTGTAGGTTTTTTATTTCTTGCATGTTGGTGCTTTTTTCAAACAGGAGAGTATTAAATGTCGGTCCCAGGGCCGTCATGCAGGAGAAAGCATCTATTCATACATAAAAAGTAATAATGCATTCGTCTGCAAATTGTTCATTTTTTTTAATCTAGTCAACATCTGGAGTCTCTGTCAGTTTCTCCTTTTCTTTCTTCTCATTTCTTCTTCTCTTCGTCCTTTTTGCCGTCTGGCTTGTTTCCTGTCTGGGAGGCCAGGGAGCCCATGGCGTTGCGGATGGCCTCGTTGTTGGGGTCGACGCCGGGGAGGTTCTCCAAGACGCTCTGAAGAAACTCTGGGTCTTGCATCACATCATAGTCATCTTCCTCCTATTCAATTACAATAAAGGAGAAAAATCAGTTGGATCCATCAGGTCTTTTTTTTAGGTTTTAAGATCTAATGGGTCCAGGATGTGGCCGTGTCTCATGTGAAGGTAAACATGTGTGAATTTATGAATTATATCCATTCTCATTTTTAATAGGAAACCTCAAATTATATGTCATTATTGTATGTAAATATGCTTTAAGTTTTCATTTCAAAGTTCACTGTTATTAAGATCTGTAACAAAACCCTTATAACACGCCTATTACACCCAAAATTTCATCCACTGCTGAATGTCTTATTACACTTGTAAAAAGTCTCAAAATTGTCTCCCGGTCAATTTTAAGATATGGATGTTTCCTACTAAACTCTGGTTCTGAAGTCGTACCTCACTTTTCTCTTGACATTTTCCTGTTCAGTCTTGTGGTTATTTGTATGAATGATTCAACCAGGGGCTTTTCATCTTCATCTAAGCACGAGCCTCAAAGGATAAGCTGTGTAAATAATGGATGGATGGATGATGACTCACCTTGGCTGATTCTGTAGTGTCCATGGCGGCTCCTGTGTCCATTTCACCATACTCTGTTCACATAATTAAAGAAAATCTTATCACTATTTTAAATAACACACAGCAAATATAAGAGCAACCAAATGTGATATCAAGAGCATACATGTGCACGAGAATCAAATGAAACTCACCTCCACCGGCAAGAGACATCTGCATGGCGTAGGCGATCTGCTCCTCCTCTGTCATGCTGCTGAAGTCAGGAAGCACCGCTGCACCACTCTCAGGCTGAGATACTGACATCTTCAACAAGGCCTCCTCTGACTCTGTGTGAAAGTCAATCAAAATTCAGTTAAAGCCTAAAAATATAATTGAATTAAATCCAAAACATTACAATTCTTATTGTCACTTAGGTGAAGTCAGTTCCTAGTTTACCATCTGCAGTGGGTGTGGTCACGCCGGCCTCGGCTGCAGAAGCGACAGCAGCTCTGCGGGCGTCTTCCTCCTGCCTCTGTCGCTGCTCCTCCATCGATACACGGAGGGCCTAAAAAATGCATAGAGATGACGTCAACATTTTAATCATGGGATTTTAGTCCAGATACTGCATGTATTTCTTTATTGATGCTATGTAAGTGCCCTACTATATCATCTGCATCACATTGTTTATATTTTTCTGTGTAGATCAGTGGATTCTAACCTTAGACTGGTTCCTTGGAGCCAACACATGTATTTGCTATGTAAACAGTAACTCCTAACATTGACTCATGATATTAAGTTATTATATTGCTTACCAGTGCCAGCTCTGGATCAGCACTGGGATCCACACCAAACTCAAAGTCACTGGCACCAAGACCCATCAAAGCACCGCCTTCACCAGCCAGGATGGGAGAGGAGAGCAGTGCATCAGCCAGACTGGGCCCTGGAGGGACGGTGACCAGATGGGAGCCCGTGCCCTCCTTCCCGTTAAGAGTATTTATGAAAGCTGTCAGCTTCTCTGTATTCAACTCCTAAATAAAACATTTTAAGAAAGAGGGTAAGGGCAACGGAAAACTTATTTTATAAATACATACAAGTGTCAGATACACCAAATTTTTTTAATTAAATGCAAGATAAAACAATTCTGTCTGAAAATCACTCTGTCTTACAACAATACAAAGGGATTCCTCACCTCTTCTCCAAAGTTGACAATATCCACATTCACCTTCTCTTTTTTCAAACGCTTCGCCATCTTCACAAGCTGCAGAAGTGACATGTTGGGACAGAAGCAGTCAAAGATAAAGAAAGAAACAAAACATTAACAGTCATATAGTCAGTGGGACAGATTGTAAAACCTATTATGTATCATCAATAGGAAACAACATTTATCTCTGGTACAAAATATGATACAAGACTTAAAACTCACATCTTTTTCACTATCCTCAACCGGACTCCCAACAAAGGCAATGATCCTCATCTTGTGGTTTTTGCCTTGTCTGTGTTTAAGGGCCAGCTACACAAGAAAAAAAATCAAACATATCAGAAATAGGGCATCCCAAAATCGTCTGCTGCTGAATCATAGTTACTGGGTCCTGGCCTTGTTTTACATTTTAAAACAATGGATTATAATCAGGAAATGTTACACACGTGAGCCACTCGGATGCCCGTGCAGAAGGTGATATTTCCTTTGGGCTGGATAGCGTGGAGCTTGGACAGGATGCGGCCGGTGTCCGGCGTCAGCGTGGTCAGGACCTCGCAGTTACTGCATGAAAACAAGAGTCAGTGTTACAGCAGCACGAAAACATCCTGTTGTTGACATCATGCACAACAAAAACAACATTGTATTCAGAGCAGCAGCAATTACTACTTCATTGACAAAAACTAAACAATCAGCAACAAATAATAATTTAAGCCGTTTTAGGCTAAATTATCTTTCTGACTGATATCTGGAGACGTCAGCTTGATCTGTGGGAAATTAGAACACTATTATTCATGCAATAAAAGTCACATTAAGTCAGTAATTAAATAATTATTTGGCGCTGGCCTAATTGGAGTAAATTCATTATTTCACACTTGTGTTTATCTGTGGATGTACAGTAATAAATAACAGGTGCCTATTAGATTCTCCATTACAGATGTGTGTCTATGGAAAGTGGCGACTTGGAGAATGTTTTGTTTGCTGAGGAGATAAAAACGTACTTTGCCATAGTGATGAGGCCCACGTTGTTCTCGGGGTTGCTGCGGGTTTTGGAGTGACACACGATGTTGACCGCATCTTGTTGAGCCTGAAGCCTCGTCGGCAGGAAGTCTCCATTTCTCATGTATTCACTGTTGTCCACACTGGGGAGAAAACACACATTCCACTCATCACTGAGCTAACATGCTAACATTAGCAAACATGTCAACCTTGACCTTATTCGGCCCAGTAGCTTGTTTTCATTAATAACACATCTTCCTCTTCGTCACCAGCTCCCCGATGAAGGGTCTTCCTCGCCGGGGAGTTGGTGAACGAGCTCGCGGTTCAGATTTTAAGACATTAGCAAGTGAAGCTAACGTTAGCAAGCGGTGTCACCACTGTCGCTCGTTGTAAACAACTACACATTTAAGGTTGTCAGTTCAATAATCAGCTAGAAAGTACTTAGCCGCAAATAATGAGACTTAAAAACGCGGATAATTAACTAAATCTTTAATACGAGAGGAGATGTGAGCTTCTTTTAGCCACAATGACTCGACATCGCGTTAGCCTGCTAACTGTTAACGGCCATTTATTGGATCAGTTTCCGGGAGATTTCCCCCAAATCCCGCTCTATGGACAACACAATTATAATAAATATAAAACACGTCGTCGTGTGAACAGATATCCGATCAAAAACTACAGGAAACACCAACTTAATCCAGCTCTTACCAGACCATAGTACTTTCCAGCCCCATCTTGGAAACTTCTTGTTGCTCTCTGTCGTGATCTCGCAAGCTCACCCGCTATTGGTTGAAGGCTGAGCAAAGTCAAATCTGATTGGTCAAATTTTGGTTTCCTGTAATTTCTTTACTAATAACAGTTGTGTCATTATCCCAACGTCCACTTCCTTTTCCTTTTTTTCCTTTCAAGTGTTTATTAAAGCTTATGATTATAATTTAAGAATCTGACTAATTGAGTTACTTAATTCAATCAAAGTTAAAATCTCACATTTATAAAAACTGCAATTTTGTATTAATCTGTACAACCTTTCAATGGCGTAAATACACCAATACAAATGAATTTGGATTTCTTTATCACCAAACACACAAAGTTGAAGATCTATATAAGGAAAAATAGTCAAACAAAGGCTGCACGGGTTTTCTTTTTCTTTAATAACTTCAGGTATAACTGTACAAAAACATGACACCCACCAAAAGAGCAAGGAAACGTGTAATTTCATAATCTGTGAAAAGGCACTGCTCTGGTCCCCGTTTACAGACGTGCACACATTTATAGCGTAGCAATTCAAAAGTGTATGAGAAAATGATGCAGGAAGATTCCCTAATTGTTAAGATAACCATAATCATCACAAAGTGTTTACACTTTGACATTGAATGTCTCAGTCACAGGGTTGTTGTGCTTAAGAAAAGGTGCATTTTCAATCCATCTCCACCATTAATACACATTTTGGAATCCAGAGAAATACATGTAGTAATAAATACTATGATAAATATGAACATATTTGGTTTATGGGCTGCATGTTTATTCATAAGGCACAGTTTCACTTTCAATGTTGGGAGTGAGCATTTTGAGACGGTTTCATGTGTCAGCCAGAGGGAAAAAAACGACTCATACGTACAATTTAAAGGTTGAATGAAAATGCCCAAATGATGTTTATTTATCACATCTCAGTTGGAAAATTGTCAATTCACGTAAAGTATTGCACAGTATATTCATTCACATATACACACAGTATGGTTAAAGTTACCAAACCATCAGGTCATGTCAAAACACTGCACAAAACAGTTTTTAGATCACCAACAGTAATTCTATCAGTTTTAATTTACAAAAATGCAGACAAACAGTTTTGCCTTGTTTCCTTTTCAACCCTCAGGCAGCCATCACCACATATTCCAAGTGAAAACAAATCTAAGTTGTCACAACACATTTGTGATTCTAGAAAACCCATCTCACAATGCTCACACAACCGGCTGTGTTAACCATGAGTTCACCGGTCCACCTGTGAGCTTGTGCACATGACACAGTACACATGACACATGACAAGCCAATCACATGCAGCAAATAAACAACAGGGAATTTAATAAGAGACAAGCTGAAAATATCTGTTACTGTGTGGAAAATTCAACAAGACATTTTCTATAAACACTGTAATAAAAAAAAAAAAAAAACTGTGAGTAATGTTTAGAAAATACTAAATACATCACATGAATACAAAAAGGAGGAAGAGGTATAAATCACAATCAAACAATAAAGGCAATATTTAATAAATCAGTGTGAAAATGTATAGGCTTTTCATCTCTAGGCTATCTGCAGCCTTGAGTGGAATGTAACAAGTGTATAATCCATGATATATTTACTTAATGCATAGTTTTTTTTACTTTTAGCAGCCGGTGACAGTAAATAGTGAAAAAAACGCAGTGCCACCCAAGTGTATTGATCAAATATCCAGAAGCACAGTTATATCTCTTACCACCCTGGTTGTTTTGGACAGATAAACTCAGATTAGGACGACACTTGCTAAGTCGTAGAACTGAGAACTGACATTAACACTTGTGTTAATCTTTCTACGTTGTCCTGGAACATATGTTGTGATGTTAAAAACAACAGTAGCTAAAATCTCACTGGCTTAAAGGTGGCAGCTGTGTCTGAACTGCTCAAGCTATCTATTTTCCTGAACATCAGCATCTTGTCTTTATCTGCAGATCTGAAACTGCTGCTGGTTTGTCTTAATGCCTGGTATCGTGCATCAATGACAGTGTCTCCCTGTTATATGCACTTGAGTTGTTAGTTTGTTAGATGAATATTAAGCACTGCCCCTAACTAGCTATGCCCTGCTGGTACCATTTGTTTGCCAGCGTGGGGCACTGTTTGTACTGTAAACACTTCCTATTAATACATACATTTCCGGTATCATAATAATGAAAATAAAACAAAGTGATTGTAACGCGAATTTGTAATAAAGTCGTCCTGTGCTCTTTGGCACTTGATTAGTGAGGTTGTCGGTCTCTTGTTTCTAACTGCTCTTTCCAGGGTTGGTCAGAGGCATTAGTTACTATGGCAACCACTAAATGAGAAGACGAAGTTCGCTCCTAGCTGACTAAACTCGGTAATTCATGAGACAGGCACAATGTCTCTGTTTGTTGTGGTACTTTGTCCACAGTCATCCGAGAATCAGTTTGTGGGTCACATTTGGTCATTAAACCGTCTACACACTTAACCTGAGACTGAAATCAGATCGTACCGTGTAGAAGTATCTAAAAAAATGTCCTTTAAAAGTAAAAATAACAGTCTGATCAGAACACGAGAGATGACATTTAGGAATCACAGTCTCGACAGAAGAACAGGTCCGTTAAAAACTGCAGGTTGAGGATCACAGATCTTTTCCAGCACAATTTGCATTAAGAGTACATTGAAAAACATGAACATGGATCAAACATATGGTAGGAACAGCATTCTGGTCTTTATTCTCGTAAAGAGTCAGGTATGCATTAGGATGTTCTGCAACAATGTGGTAAATACAAATGAGGAATCGATTCCCCAAACTAGATAATGAATATGAAATAACTGGGATTAAATAAGGAAATCATGTTCTCAAATAAATCCTCGAGTTAAACTCTACACCGTACATTGGCTTAGTTGAGCATATCTGTGCCATGAACCATCTTTGGTTGAGGCATTTCTCATTTCATTAGAAGAAGAATAGCATTCAATAACCAGAGCATTAATATACCAACAATTATTAGTGTCAGAACATGACCAGATACTAACATGCTCCTCCCATGTTGAGATTTGGAAAAGTGCAAAAGTATTAACAAAAATATCCCATTTGTTCCCCCCCTTTTCCAGTTTAGGTACCTCAAATCCCACCAAGGGGCGTTGTAACATTTCATCCATGTTCATAACATCCTCCAAGCTTGTTCCGGATTTATTTCAATCTCGTTCTTTTCCCCGCATTTATACCTGCAAACCAAAAGCAACGAACCTGGTTAGAAAACCACCTGGCGTGAGTAAAAAGTGTCACAGAAAAACCAGAGAAGTTCGACAAAATCCACTTACAGAACATTTGCTTGTGTTTAGAGTTACGTCACTGAGAGAGATATCACCCTCAGTATCAAAACTTTCTTCAAGCGACGAAGACGGAGCTCTGAAAACAAGAAACAGAGGAGTGAATCAAAAAAAATTTTCATTTATTAATTCCTGATATTTGCCAATAGATACGTATTTAAATATTTTGCACTGCTGACTTCATGCTGAACTTCCTGAGGTTCTGGTTTAGGAACATTTTTGCCAATGTGTCATACTGTACAGCCATAACTCCCAGTCTGTGTACCAATTACAACAGGTATACACCTGAAACACTCGCACTCTGGTTAGGTGCGGCCAATAGAAGCGTGAACACATCCTGGTTCTTAAAACTGGAAAATTTATTTCTTCATTACTATATATTTTTTTGAAAGTTTAGTACTTTTTAAATCAAGTGATTTCTTTGGATCTCTCACTAAAATACTAATCTTCATGTCCATTTTTCTCTCTTACCTCTTGGGGGTGCTGCGCTGCATAGCTTTACTCAACATGCTGTTTAAATCCACTCCGACTGACCTGCATGTGTCTTGGGAGTGAGTCACAGGCTGGGTTGTGGGAGTGAAACCAGGGTTTCCCAAGGAGGAGGAGCACGAGGAGAATGTGGTATCGGCAGCGTTGCCAGCAGCATTGCTGGGTGGGGAGGCCTTAGGGAGGAGGTCAGGACGACCTGACGGCATGACTGTACAAAGAGGGCGGAAAAACTGTTAGTGCTGTGTTGTGAAAGAAGAAGTTCACAGGCTGATGCATGATGCAAGACTTAATCTCTGTGGTTAACAGTGCACATTATTTTAGTTCATTGGCTGCAGTTGAAACCCCACTGTTCCCCTGTTTTCCTGTATTTACAATTGTCTCCATCAGTGTCGTCTCTGGTGTCAGAGCTGACTTGACGTTGGAAGAAAGCTGACTGGCTGCTGCTGCTGGTTTGTGACGTGAAAAAAGGCCCAGATCCAGCTGGTTTTCTCATAGGAACATGGGTCACTGCACGCCGCTTTTTAGATGGGGAGGTCTTCACTGGGTAGTAGAGAAAGAAAGGTGTTCATTAAGAGAAACTGACATGATCTATGCATGCTCATCGACAGATTAAGTATATACATACATGGGATCTTCCTGAAGACTACGCTGCACATGAACTTCTGAAATCGCTCTGCGTAAAAGCCTGGTCTGTGCACTGACACAGTATCCTGAAGGAAAGGAATGATTACAAGTTGACATCTGTCATTTTTTTTATTCAAAACACTATAACTGAGGCTGGCAGAGGAATCTTACCCCATCGTGAACCAGAGCTTTCCATGAGTGCTCAAGCATCTTCGCAAATCTGAAAATCAACAGCAGATTACTTGCAGAAGTTCGGTGGTCAGACACGTGCAGTTTGACATGATACATTGACAGTCGAGGCACATTCACAACTGAAATCCACTTCGAACCTGCATTTAAAGAACAAACAGACCTTGGTGTTGGCTCAGATAGTGAATGTGATGCATTTCCACTGCATCACATTCACTATCTCAGTGTCACCCAGGTGGAGGACAGCTGCTGCTGCACTGCTATCATGCTGCTTTTACTGTTGGGTTATGTTGGCACTGTGTAGGTGTGCAAGACTGAATGAGTAGTTTGTAGACAGACCACTTGTATCTACTGTTTACCTGTAGGACTGCAAAATGTCAATGATACCAATGTACACCAGCAGCCTCTCGCCTTTTAAGTTCCTTGCTGGTATTCCTCCAGTTCTGTAAAATAAAACAAAAAGGAATCCAATTTAGTCCTCAGTCGTACCTCTCTGTACAAAATTGATTGTTGCCTCACAGAGTGATTCTCTGGCTACAGAATCCCTGACACTCACTTGTCCTCTGTGTCCAGTGATCCCATGCTCCCCGACTCGGCCTGGATGGCCTCTATAGCCGTGCTGTACAGGGACTTTTGGCCTAGTGGCCTCCGCTGATCCATGGCCGCGGCCCCAGCCTCTTCGCTCAGCTGCTCTCGACAGGCCAGATCTACATTGTGGACTCCGACCAGGAGGCTGTAGTCCATTATCTTGAAACTCTGCAAGAGCTGAAAGGAAATTAAGAAGAAGTTGAATCAGACCAGTGACCGAATTACAGGTGAACTTGAAATGTGGATTGTTGTTGTACGACTGGGAGTTTTATCTAAAATGAATTTAACAATATCATGCTTGTTGCATTTTTCTTTAGTTCTCACCAGACAGTCTCTCTGAATGGTCCTGCAAACACCACTGTATTTGTCCGCCTCCAGTAACAGCGCATCAGGCATGTCCTGAATGAAGTCCAGGTCCTTGTATGTGGGCACAGACTTGCCCTTCTCTTTAGCTGAGGCCCGTCGCTTATAGGTGGAGCCCTTCAGATCAAACTTGAGGTGCATTTTCACTGCACTCGGGAGCAAATTGTTCATAACTGCAATACGTATGTTTTTACCTGCTGCCTGGACACAGTAGAGTCCATAGAACTTTGGTAATAAGGTGCGCTTGTTCTGGTTCAGGTTCTAATGGTGGAAAGAGGAAGGAGGGAAAATATTAACAGCATTAAACAAGTGTCAGTTTCATTGACTAGAAAGAGAAATGAGCGGCCGCTAAAGTAAACTGAAATGTGCATAGTTGATGAATAGATTAATTCAATAAGTAGATATTCCAAGCCACGAGTAAACACGATGTCCTATATAAATGATGCAGTCAGTAAGAAATAATGTGTTAGATGTTGAACATAACACACAGACAAGCAGATAACATAGAGAAATCTCTGGACATGTATATATTTGTACACAAGTAATTGTATGTCTACTTTGAGTAAATTTACTTTTACTTAAGTTGCAACGTGACCAATTTTCAAGGCCAAGAGGACTTTTTCAAATTGGTCAATGGAGCTTACCATAAAGTATCCTGGCAGCAGTTTCTGCAAGAATTCAGCCTCTTTGTGCTGCACTGTCTTAATGATGTATTCATCATCACTGGAGACGTAAAAAAGAGATCCACTGGCTCCAGAGTTCGACAGCTCAATCAGTGGGTCGTTACACAGAGAATACTGAAACCAGAGCAGAGCACAGTGGTTAAATGTGTGAAAACAAAACTTGAGAAGAAACTATAGAAATCATCAGTATTGTGCCTTTACTTTGTCATGTCACACTTCCCTACTTTCACACTTTCCAGACACAATACATGCTGAGAAATCAAAAATACCATGTAGTCATCAGGCCGGATGCCAAACATCTCTCTGAAGTAGCGAAAAGCGATAGGGGCGTATGTTTTGAACCTGAAGTCGCCATAGTGGTGCGCTGGTGTTAGGTTACTGCCCTCACTGTCAATAAAAGACAAAGGGGTTACAAGATTACACCACATACAAAGGAGGTCAAGACAATTAGACACGACATCCAGATGTAAGTATTGAGACAGGCATTTCAGCGTCTTTTCAACATTCATGTATCCTTACTTCATCATTGTAATCTTATCCTTACCAAGGGAAGAAGATGCTTTCCACCACCTCAAAATCCTGCAGCAGGACATCTCTCTCAGGTTTTTGGCTCAAGCTGCCCACCGTGTAAGTGATGCCTAACTGGATAGCACCTTTCAGGGCCGATGAGGTCGTCTGGAAGACAGAGAAAAAAAAAACTAACATGTATCAAAAGACAAGTTTAGTTTAAAATTAATCTTCAGCATGTCACAGAGCCAATTAACTTTCACTGAATGTACGTTGACAGTGCACATTTTAAAGTCAGTGTCGAGGTGATCTCCCACCTTCTTGTACGTGGTCTCTCCGGTGGGATCAATTCCACGATGGCCGATTGTTTTTTTCTGGGCCTGAGTCATGGTCGTGCTTGGACCCTGTCAAAAGAAACATGGCAGACTGGAGAATTACAAGAGAAAACGAATTCACAGAAAGTTTGCAGCAATAAGTTTCAAAGAGGAAGGAAAAGAGGATGTGTCAGCTAAATATCGGTAAATTCCAAACTGCTAAAGATGAATGCAATGTGCGTTTCCTAATCGACTGGATTACGCCTTTCGTCTAAACAAATCTGATTTTTTCTTACCTCTGGATTCACATTTTTACGAGGCCCAGTCGAATCTGAAGTGAGAAAACGGAGGAAACATATAAGTTACACAAGAAATACACAGGGGGAATTGAGTGAATCAAACAAACTCAAAGTTCTCACGCTGGACACATTAGATATCAAACAAGGCTTGAAAGGATAATACGCGTGAGAGTGCAATCTGATACAAGCATGTTCATTAAATCTGAGAGGGCCGTCTCCTCCAGAACTGACTCTGCCGGTCTTTGCACGTAATTGAAGGAATTACATTATAAAATCCTACAATAATTAAAGTGAGTTCATACAGCACCAATACATGTGCTAGACTCTTTCATAAAGTTATGTCCCTGGGAGTGAATAGTTAACTTTTCTTAGGGAACACATTCTTAAAAGAAACACAAGATAATGGTGTGTGATGACTCTCTGCTTTTCAATTTACTCTCATATATTATATCAATTATTAATGGTTGAGTTGTTTGTTCAGCCAGTGAAAATGCAGGAGGATTTTTTTCACGATGGAAAATGTAACCCTGATAATGTAGCAGTGATGTCATCAGGATGATCTCATCTTAGCATTCTTTTAAAAAGTGTTTTACAAACGGGGGGTGTAGAGTTTCAGTGTTGAGCAGAAAGCCTCTAAAAATACGTTACTGGTTAATGGTAAATGTATCTTTGGAGCTTGAACTATCCTGGGGATAAAAAGTATTTCTTTGTAGCTTCTTTGATTTCTGACTGACCAAGAGAGGACTTGAGGAAATTGCATTGCTTAATCGCTGGATACTAAATAGTGGTTTAATGTATGAAATAAAATCCAGGACAGTATTATGTAGACCTGACAACTTACTGTATTTTTAATTATTAGTCAAAATACAGTAGTTACTTGCACATAAGCACAAAACTGAAGATAATAAAGACACACAGGGAAACATGGAGCAAAACTGAAAGGTGGAAATTCCTGCTGTGTCCCTTTAAAACCTTTGCTCTGTACTGTACTGAACCTTTTATTTAAATGAACCCATTTCTAGCTGTTTATTTACTCTCAGTTGTAAATTGATCTGATGTATCCGTTTATAAAAATGAGGGTAGACGAAATACTATATAACAATAATTAAACAACAGAGCAACAAACCTAATCTTCCAAAACGATCGCTACATTCAGTCAACATTTCTCTAAAGCTTCAACAAAAAGATAAAATGAGAACTAAATAATAACAAAGGGAATAATAAACTGATAAACTGGTAACTGGGTGTATGTAAACATTTGTATATTTACAAGGCTCCACCCAACAACACACAGGTTTTGTGTGTTGAACTTTGAATAGTGAATCATCTCTCTCACTAGCCATGTGATAAGCTCCAGTTGTTGAAAGCATGTGCATCAACAGGATCACCTCACAAAGTTAGTCAATGTTTGTGTACCTGTGTCAGTGCCGGATGGAGTCTTCAGATTATTTACTCAAGTAAAAGTACAAATACCACACTGCAATAATTTGAGTCCGACCAATAAGAAAACAGATAATAACTACAAGAAAATATATAGAACTCGAATTAACAAAATAAACATGTTTTACTTCAAATGTAAAAATAAATGCCCATCTTTTCTGCATCGTTTATTTAGTAAAATATATTTGTTTTTATGTTTGCGCATACTAGCAGACATAAAGACTGAAACCAACATGTCTGATACTGTTGTCTGTAAAAGGCTCCTATCGGCCGATATCATCAGCCAAGAGATATAAATCGGTTAGGCTCTGGTAAAACAAAAAACTACAAGTAAAACTACAACATTGACAGTGTTATCTCAGTAAAAGTGTGTTAGCATAATCAGGAAAATGGACCGAAAGTAAAAGGACCATGTCGCCTGTGACTGTGATGACATTTGATTATTATGACATTAATGTGTTACTAGCATTTTACTGTTAATGCTTGTTGATAGGAAAATATTTTGCTTTATTAGTTTTTGCTAGTTGATTAAGTAACTTGAAACAGTTCTTGGGTGAATGTAGTGGAGGAAAAAGTACAATATTTCTCTACGGAATTTAGTAAAGTAGAAAAGTATCATAAAATGAGAACACTCAAGTACAAGTACCTTGTGTGTAGGATTTAGGTGAAAGGGATCTATTGGCAGAAATTGAATGTAAAATCATCCTAGTGGTGTTTTCACTAATGTGTAATAATCTAAATAGTAAGAATTGTTGTTTTCTTCACTGTAGAATGCCACAGGTTCTCGTTCATGTTTGGAAGGGGAGGGTGAGGTGAGGGTGTGTTCAGCTGCAACTTCACCACCAAATCCTCCACACTGAACCTTTAACTGGAACTTAGTTTCTCTCCACCACTGATCTGTATAAGTGAGTTAGGTAAACCAACTTCTGATTTAAAAACCATCTGATCTACACCATCCAGGTGGTAGATAGAGGGAGTGATTAAAAACAAAGTACTCACTGCCAGCTTGGCCCTGCAGCCCTGGAGGCTCCTCTGCAGCTGTGGCCATTCAGAGCAGTCACTGAACTCAACACTAGTTCAAGGTGAAGCTCAGATCTCCAGTGTCTCCTCGGCAGAGAGAAGACTTCGGGTTGGGTGGGAGGAGGCCTGCGAGGACAAAGTGTAAAGCTCGTCAACTCAAACCAGTCCTGATGACTTCACGCCACAAATATTGACTCCAGCCACGTTGACCTGCTGAGCTGATGGAGGAGCTGATGGAGGAGCTGACCAGGGTTAGAAAAACAAAGTGCTGTCTAATGGAGGCAGGGAAGTGTTGTTGAATGGCGCGAGCAGCGGGACATGTTGAAACAGGCCACTACAACAACAACCAGGATGTCTGGATTGCGACATTAAGCCAAACAGAGGCGCGTTAGCTAGCTGCTAACTCCACTTTTTTTTAACTTTTCTAACTTAAACCCAGATGTTTCTAACCCGATAACTGAGCCCGCAACGACACAAACAAAGCTGTTCACTCACCCGGGAAACCTGCGAGGGACCTCTCTCGGTTTTCCTGTGAGAGGAAATACAAGTTTTTTTCTATTTGGATAAAACACCTTTTTCCTGAAACTAATAAACAAGGAAGCAGTGCGGAAGCGGCTGTTTTGTGGCCGGCTCTGTTAGCAGGAGCTAGCACAGCACTTCCGGTTTTTAAAAAAATCCTTCACAATAACACTACTTGTTATTATCATCACCTTCCAAACTACCAAGAATGTAACTGTGTACACTTCCCCCAATCCAAACAAATATAGCATCTATTCATTTATTTCATTTAAGATATTATAGAATGATTAAATGTATTTGTTGAAACCAGGTTGAAACATTACTTTTTGGGGCTTTATTTTTGTAGATTTGTAGAACAACATCAACACACATCCCAAATTATATGAATCTTACAATCACGTGGAAGGAAAACACAAAAGAGTATATGTATGTCCCACTTTTATTTTGATGCCAAACAGAAAGTGCAGTGTAGATTTTAAAAGAAATGCGGGGGGGGTAGTCTGGAGCAAATTCCAATACAACATTTACATTTACTTTAATTGACATAAAAGTGTTTATTTGTGATTTTGTCATTCAGGATCTGTCACACACTCACCTATTACATGCAACAATGAATCCTAGAGGACACGTGTTTTATTACATGTGTGAACTTTTTATTACATGAATGGATTGAAAATAATCTGAAAATTTTTGTCTCAAAATCACTATTATTTCTCTTATTTGAAGCTGCCAAACTGTAAAGAGTTGTGTGTTCAGTCATAAAATAGCAGGTGAAATCTTTAGTTTAGCTATTAAGAGCTCTTCTGAGCAGCTCAAACAAAAACCTGCAGAAAAGAGTGTAAACTCAGCATTATCTTCCATACTTTTTTTATTTTTGTCCAAATGGATTAAACACATTATTTTAATCTTTACTTTAGCAAGTATTTATGTTGTAGGTGAATCCGGGCTCCTCGGGGACGCTGGGAGCAGTGTAGCCTGGTGTTGGGCTGTAGTTTGGGTTTGGCAGCTTGCTGTCGAAGCACGTCCACCGAGCATCTCCTTTGCCCTTGCAGCACTCGTATGGCATTGTCTTGATGGAATATTCCTCCACACAGAACTGAGACAGAGTTTGTTTCCACTGCAAGAAAAAAAACATACTATTGTCTCAAAACCTCAGCTAAAGAAAAACACACAAAAGTACTCTTTGTTCACCCAGGTAAATCTTTATTGCTTTTATGTATGTGGAGGAAACTTGTCATTTTGGTGAATTTCTGTGTGAAAATACTATATATAGCATACATTTACATCCATCTTTATTTTTTCTGTTGTTTCAAGTTGTTTGTTTGTTTTTTTACATTTATTCTTGGATATTACAACAAAAAACATTTAAAACTAGGAGCTCTCTGTGTCTTGTGTGTTTGATATAGTTGCTAAAAATATGTTGCAGTTTTTTGATAAAAGGTTGAGATGTTTTTGGAGAATTTCTGGAGACTATGACATAAAATATGCGGGAATATGCAATATATTACTGTGTATAACAGCATACCATTTTAGTATTTTACTCAATCTAAAAAAGTATGTATATTGACAGTCAAGTCTGGTTTCCCCACCTCAAACATTAATCGTATTTTAACACGTGCATCTGTCTGTCATTGTCCTCACAAACACTCACAGCTTGTTGGGCACAGCACAGGATCTGGTGACTCTGCTGCGCCACTTGGCCACTGCAGCACAAATGGTACCACGACTCCAGACGGTTGATGGCGTTTCCACGGCGTTGGTAGTGGCTACTGCCGGATCTTGGGAAGAAGCCTGCCGGGTACCTGGGTCGACCCTGACCCTGATGGCAAATGGCAGCCAGGTTTTGGGCCGTGGGACGGGCGGGTGGGAAAGGAACGTCAATCTCATTGAGGGGCCGTCTTTGGGTTTCTGTGGAAATACACAGAGGTTAACATCATTTTAATTGGAAGAATATATCGAGTATAAATACTGATTGAATCTAGAAGAAGTTACCAGCAACATTTGTTAATGCTTTAACTTGTATCCATGGTTCTTGGACAATAAAGACAGGTCGTGACCCGAGATATATGGATCATATATGAATCCATTCCTCCACAGCTCATGAATAACTTCATAAAAAACAAAAATGCACCTTCATTCAAGCCGTGAACAAGATCTTGACACGTTGACATTTTCTTGGCACCTAACAAGATAAATGCCCTCATGCAGAGACAAGTAATCAGCTGGTAACTTGGTATCCAGGCAGCCAGCGTGACACAAAGCCATCAAGTGTAAATACTCAAAGAACCTAAAATTACCTCCAAAATTTGCACCATGAAGAGTCAGAAAAGCCAACATCCAAAGTCCTGTGAGTCCTCCAGCTGAAGTCATGGCTGCACGGCGGTGTGGTAGGATTTTCAAAAGGCAGATTTCTCTCCGGTATCCTCTCCAGTGATGTGACCGGATCAGAAACCAGTATATATGGGCGAGGGGAGTGAGTGTGTGTGTGAAATGCTTGGAAGTGGGGGTGGAGATAAGTTGGAAAATGAGTTTGATCTCTGATATCTGCTGACATGTGCAACATACCAAACTATTACTGAAAGTTCCCAAGGCCTTGAAAAACACTTGAATGCTGGTGGAATGAGAAACCAAAGCTGACAGTGAAATATTTTATCGTGGCACTGACCTGTTTATTAAAACCTGTGTGTTTTCTTTCCCCCAAAACTTTACATGGCTTTCGGTTAACTCCTTCAAAAACTGTCTGAGTGTGCATCCTGTTATCAAAGAGGATGGTTCACACTCTCCAAACATCTCGTGATGTTGTGACTTTCTGCACATGAGCATGATGGTTGCACTCACTCGATGTCAGTGAATCACTTTCATTGTTTTTCCCTCCCTTAAAATTCAAACAACTCTCACACAATCATTCCTGCTGTCAGCATTGTTCTGTTTAACTCATGTTGATTCATTGAATCTGTTGAGTTAATCTGTTACTGTTCTCCCCAGCCCTTATAAGAAGCATGTTAATTTTCTTTTATTGTGTACTATCAAGTTATTTCCACATTTAGAATAAGTGCTTGTTGATATTTGATTGTTCTGTTTTGTGTTGCAGGAGGTTTTTCAGGTGTGTCCTCAGGGTATGAAATGTTCACCACCCTTGATATGTGCAGCTTTATCACAAACCTATTCTGCAGCTGCCAAACACAGACTCATTACATTTAAATCATTCTCACCTAATGTAAAGGTGCTGCTCCAAAGTAACTCATATATGATTCTATTGTTTTAACTTGTGTCCACAGTCCTTGGACAATAAGGACAGAGTGTGACTCAGTGTGTTTTCATGATTTGGCCCTCAGAATTGATTTTTAGTGTCTAGAAGGAAAAATCCAAACCCCGAGGGTTCAATAAAATCACCTGTTGCTCACATTCTTCTACACCTGATAAATATCTCTGACCCATTAGTTTCATATAAGTAAAACTTTAGTCTGAACTTGAGCTAAACATGGTTCTACACATTAAATATGCATTTAATTAACTGTCATCGTCAGGTCAGAAGATAATACTTCACTTTGATATTTGTCAGATAACAATAAATTCCATGATCCAAGCAAGAGCTTGACATGTTGACATTTTCTGTTACCTAACAAGATATATATCCTCATGCAAAGTTTTGACATGTGATTAGTCAGTTGGTATCTTGGCATCTGTGCAGGCAGGTGATACCTTCTCCCTGATTGGCTTACCCGGCGACACCGCAGCAAATAAAAAGGGTGTCAGTCGAGAGGCCGCGTATCCACATCCCACTTTAATTTGGTTCAGGTAAGAACTTTTTAAAAATATTATAACTATAAGGATTTTTAAGGCGTTTTAATAATTTATTATAACAAACATCGGCAAATGGTAGAAATCAGTCAGTGGCTTAAATTTTAGCGGCGTTGAAGCAAACTGGTGAACTTTATTTATCATGTCATGGGTGTTAGTCGACTAGTGATGCTTATAAGTCTGAATATGTCAAAACTCCACCGACACCTTTTACACGTGTTGTTGGAGTTTCTAGATGTTTCTCTTCTCCACGCACGTTGGAAGGTTTGCGAAGATGTACCAGAAATCACTAACTCTGCTTCTTGTAAATGAAATTAGATGCACCAGTCCTCATGTGTTCCACCTGTGTTCAATTGCCCCTGCCTTCCCTGTGTATATAAGTCTCTGTGCTTCCGTTGGTTCATTGTCATTTATGCCTCGTCTCTTGTGCTTGTCATTCCTCTGTATCATCTCCATCTCTCGTGAGTTCCTAGTGTTTTCCCCAGTGTGCTCTATGTTTTTTCAGTTTAGGCTTTTTGAGATCTCTCTGTTTAGTTGTTTTTTTTTCTGTTAAGATATTTTGCCATTAAAAGGACACTTCTTGTTGAAACATCTGTGTCTCTGCATCTTGGGTCCAACTGCTCCACAAACCCTGACAATTGTCCCCCAAATGTTTGTGTGTCTGTGTGTTTGCATATCGTGGTTAATTCTGGTTCTGTGTTTGCATTATTTCAGGTGTAACAATGAAAGGGCTGGCCTACTTTCCCGTGGGTTTAGTGGTGATTGGTAAGTCAACAAAATAAGTCAAATAGATGCCTTAAACGTCTGGAAATACCCAAAAACTTTCCTAGAAATCTTTTTTGATAAATGCTCATGTAAAATTCCCACATGTTGAATATCACGTTTTACTTAAAAAATGTTTTTTATCGTATATAACAGTGGCAGAAAGTAATTAAGTCCATTCACTCTTGGTCCTCTTTTTCTTATTCTGAAAGAGTCCATTCATACAGTATATTTCAGTGTTAATGCATTTTTAAGAAATTATTTTACTTTTACTTGTCATTGTCTTTTGTTCTTACTATTAATTAACTGAAATATCTAGAGTAACTCTTTAATCGCTTCCATTTATTGACCAATAGTGATTTTATACTTTTGGATTCCTCACTGCCTGCTTTTCATCCTTGTTTTATTGCAGGGCTCTGCTCTGCTTTACCAGCAGGAAGAGAGTTTGCCACATCATTCATGCAAAACCTTGGGGGTGATGGTAAGGATACTCGTTTCTCTGTTGAAGTTGCAGCTCTGCCTTCTTCCCAAGGCCGCACCAAGGTCAAGGTGACGGCCGAGGGTGAGGTCAAAGTGGAGGAAATTGAGCCCGGCAAGAGCTTCTCCTTCAAGCTTCCTGACAGCGTAGAGATGAAGGGCAGCAAAAAGTCCCATCAGACTGTGCTGATTGAGGCGAGCCAAGATGTCAGTGTGACGTCACTCAACTTCAAGCAGTACACAGCAGACACCTCTGTGGTTTACCCAGTAAAGGACTGGGGGACTGAGTACTACATATTCACTCCCATCGGCGACGAGAGTGACGGCATTAAAGAATTTTCCATCACCAACCACAAGGAGCCCAACACAGTTGAGATTTCCCTTCAGGGCTCAGTCAGATTCCTGGGGAAATATTACACTAGAGGAAGTGCGATGACCATAAAGCTCGAGGCGTTTGAGGCTGTTCAGATTCAGAGCCTAGAAAACCTGAGTGGCACGAAAGTGGTCTCGCGTCTTCCTGTTGCCGTCTCCTCGGGACATGGCTGTGTTCAGAAATTCACCTCTTGCAACCACGTCTACGAACAACTTCTTCCTGTGTACAGCTGGGGGAAAGAATTCATCATCGCACCCCTGCCTTATCATAACAAGTTTACCAATCAATATGACAGTGTTTACGTCCAAGCATCCGAGCCCACCAAAATTAGCATGAGTATTAATGGGAGAGTCCAGTATTACACAATGCATGCAGGAGAAACTCATGAGATAAAATCATATTGGCCAAATGCTATATATCTGACATCCGACAAGGGTGTCCAGGTCCTATTTGAATTCAACGGGGGTCCTATTGACTTCTTTGATCGTGCTGATCCCTTCCTGATGACTATACTGCCCACAATTCATTTTAGCACTTCCTACGCCCTGCAGGGACAGGGTGATTTTTACAACTCAATTATAGCTGTGGCTCGGAACAAAGACCTGGCTGACATCAAAATTGATCCAAAGCCCAAGTCTGAAAACTTTGACTGGCATAAAGTAGATGGGACTGATTTCTCCTGGGCTGAGATGCAATATAGCACCGGGGCAACCTTCTATCAGATATCTCACCCCAGCTCCCCCTTTGGTGTCTACAGTTTAGGTGTTGCTTCTGCTAATGGGTATGGATCCCCTGCATCTGGCGAAACAGCAGGTAAGGAGAGAGTCAGTCAAAATATACTGTAATATGAAATACAGCATAACATAGTGTGCGACATTAAGGAAAAACAAAGCCTACCATTAAGCACGGTTATTATAGTAGTTGGATTGTTATAGTATAGTTGTCTTGTATTGTAAAGCATAGTGTAGTATAGCTTAACGTGGTATAGTAAAGTATAGAATAGTATATATTTGTACGAAGAGCATAGTAGAGCCAAGCAATAGCACAGTGCACTACAGAGTCACATAACTTATAACTAATAGTAATGCTGCTGTGCTGTAAACTAAGAATGAAATGGTTTGTGTGTCCTCTCCAACTCTTGCATTGTGTCAGAGAAACGTGACTGCAGCACTATGAAGTGTCCTGAAGACGAAGTGTGCAAGATGAGCAGAAACTCCCCAATATGTTTCAAAAAACCACCCGCCGTCAAAGCAGGTACCTGCTGGGCCATGGGGGATCCTCACTATCGCACATTCGATGGCTCCTACTACAACTTCATGGGCAACTGCACCTACACAATGGTCAAGAACTGCCATGCTGGGGAAAACCTTCCAGCTTTTGAGGTTGATGCGCAGAATACTAAACGTACCGGTTCAGAGGTCACATTCATCGGCAAAGTGATCATTAAGGTCCATGGGTACACTATGGCTCTCGTGCGATCGGAGTTTGGCCTTGTCCAGGTGAGTAAGATCAGAACAAATATTACTGCTCATATTTTTTAAGGAATTAAGTGAATCAGTCAATTAATTCAAAAACATCTGAATCTGCCTTAGATGAACTACACAATGTGGAATCTCCCTATCAACCTGGGCAATGGCAAGGTGAAGTTATCCCAGAGCGGCTTGTCTGTCGTTGTGGAGACAGATTTTGGCCTGACAGTGCAGTATGACTGGAAGGAGTATCTTGTCATTAGCCTGCCGGGCACATTTTCTGGCAAGGTGTGTGGCATGTGTGGCAACTTCAACACCAAAAAGGAGGATGACTTTGTGACTTCTACCGGCTCACAGACCAACAATGTAGTGACCTTTGGCAAGAGCTGGAAGGTTACTGATGGGCCACATGATTCCCAGTGTCGAGATGAATGCCCGGGCAATTGTGAGACCTGTGAAAACCACAGCTTCTTGGGACGCATTAAAGACAAACTCTTCTGCAGCTTGCTTACCACGGTCATGGATGGACCACTCAGCGATTGCAATGCTGTCCTTGACTCCAAAGTCCTTCATGAGATGTGTATGTATGATGTTTGCATGGGTGAGGGGATGACGAACTTCATGTGTGACACCTTGCAAGTGTACGCTGATTCCTGTCAGAGAGCGGGCGTTAAAATCTATGACTGGCGGCACCTTGCACGTTGCCGTGAGTAACTCCATTGAATATACTTGAAGATATCAGCTGTTTGAGTTTCACACTTATCCTGTGATGGTAATATATTGTAATTTTGTCTGAAATAGCTGAACCACGATGCGCAGAGAACAGCCATTATGAGTTCTGTGGGAACGCCTGCCCTGCCACCTGTGAAAACCCAGATGCTGTCAAAAACTGCAAAGAAAACTGTGTGGAGACCTGTGTCTGTGACGAGGGCTTCCTGCTGAGTGGCACTGCGTGTGTCCCAAAAGCCCAGTGTGGCTGCTCGTACAAAGGCTTCTATATAGAAGCTGAAGGCTCTTTCTTTACTGACAACTGTACTGAGAAATGCACATGCGATCAACATACCAAGCAAGTTAAGTGTGAGACACCGGGTTGTCAGCAGGGCTTTCAGTGCAAGATGGTTGATCAACTTCTTGGATGTCAACCAGTGTCTTATTCTGAGTGCAACATGACGGCCGGACCTCACATCGAGACCTTTGATAGGTACGATTACAACTTTAACGGCACCTGTGTGTACGAGCTGGCTGGGGTCTGCGTGAAAGATCCGTCCCTGCAACAGTTTCGAGTTCTTGTGCAAATAGTTGACTCTGGTGCAACATTGGTGGAGGTCAACATTCATGGCAGCTCCATTGTCATCACGAGAGGGATCAAAGACTCCGTTCTGGTGAGTTGCAATGTAGCAAATTTATCTTAGAATGGCTGTTTTTTAAAAGCTGATAATATGTCACATTTTAAATTAAACCCTCTCTTGCTGCAGATAAATGGAAAAAATACCAGCTTACCCTTTAGAGGCAATGTAACAGTTCGCCAGTTTGATGACCATGCTGAGATCCAGACAAAGTTCGGGGTGCACGTCTCTTATAACTGGAATTCAACAGTACAAGTCAAAGTGCCCAGTACATATGCCGGCGCAATGTGTGGCCTGTGTGGGAATTATAATACCAACCCCAAAGATGACCTACGGTTGAAAAATGGTACACGGGCAGTGTCTGCAGACGAACTAGGAAAAAGTTGGAGGGAGAATGATCGGTCATGTCAGGAATCAGCAACCTGCACGATCTCAGGTGATCCGCATTACAAAAACTTCAAACAACATTATTTTGACTTCCAAGGCACGTGCTCCTACACCGCAGCTAAATTGTGCCTTCAGGAAAAATCGCATCACCACAATTTCTCTGTGGTTGTGGAGAATGAGAAATGGACAATGACAGACAAACCTAATTTGGCTGTAGCCACTCTTGTTGCTGTGGAGGTGTACGGTCACACCCTGATCCTCCGAAGGAATCAACTTCAATCGCTCATGGTTAGTAATATTGTTTAGAGATTGTTAATTCATTTAATGTCACTCTGTTCCTTCATTGTAATCATTTTGTATTGATAGCTCAGCAACATATAATCTTTTTTCTGCATTCTTTGTGTTCAAGGTGGATGACATCTTGACAAACATTCCATTTAACCTCAATGATGGACAAGTGAAAGTCTTCCAAGAAGGCTTTGCCTATGCTATCGTGGTTGACTTTGGCCTGAAAGTGACCTACGATATGATCTACAAAATTGAAATCATTATACCTGCAAACCTCATAAACAAAACCTGTGGTCTGTGCGGCAGTTATGAGAACAAGACCAATTCGTTTCAGCTGCCGAATGGAAAAATGACCAAGGATGTAAAAACCTTTGGAGCAGCGTGGAAAAAGCCCACTCCAGGGGTGGTATGTGAGGACGGCTGCAGTGGGGACCAGTGCCCGAAATGCAACCATGCTCAAAAGAAAATCTATGAGAATGATTGTGGAAGAATCCGCGATCCTAATGGTACCTTTGCTGCATGCCACAGCAAACTCAGTCCTGAGTATTACTACAGAGATTGTGTCTATGACGTCTGTATGAGCCAGGGAGATCGCACTGTGCTCTGCAACAGCATCTCAGCATACGTGAGGGACTGTCAGACTCTCAAAGTAAAGCTGGACAACTGGAGGACGCCTGATTTCTGCCGTAAGTATTGTTGATTCAATCGATGATCGTTGGCCTTGTCAGCCAACAAAGGCGATCAAGAAAACATCAAGCTAGTGGATGTAGAAAAAACATTAACATTTTATGTATAGGCAAATTGTGTAGTTGCACCAGTTTAGATAGAGATGCATGCTGTTAAGTGGTCTCTTTATCAGGTAATTAATGTGATGCTATTGCTCCATGAATGATCATCCTTTCTTTTGTAGCTGCTCAGTGCTCTGAACACAGTCACTACAGCATCTGCAGCGGAGCCTGTGCCTATCCATGCCCCGGTCTCACCGCAAGCATGACCTGCCCCACCACTTGCAGAGAGGGCTGCACCTGTAAAGAGGGCTACTATTTCAATGGGACTGGCTGTGTTGCCCAAAAGGATTGCAGTTGTTTCCACGAAGGACGTACCTTCAAGGTGAAGTAGCCCTCAGTCCTCACTTTGACAAAATACTTAACATCCCTTCTGCTTTGAGAGTCTCCCCCAGAAATATTTGTCTGTACTATGATAACAGTTTTACTCTCCTCCTTAGATTGGTGAGTCTATCGTAACTGACAACTGCCATCAGCGCTGTGTCTGTACGGCATCTGGTGAAGTGAAGTGCGAGGACATTTCGTGCAATGCTACAGAGAAATGCCGGGGCGAGAACCATATCCTCGGCTGCCATCCCAAACAGTGTCGAGTGGAGACCGGAGGATCCATTACTCTTTTCAGTGGCAAGACCGGTGCCATCTCTGTTATGGGAGCTTATGAGATCATCACACACTGCAACAAATCGGCGGTTGACTGGTTCAGGGTTGTGGTGATGTTCCAAGAATGTAGAATGTCCGGTGTGAGGAGCGTTGTTGCTATTTACCTCTACTTTAACGATCTGAGCATCACCGTCACCGACAAACAGGAGATCTGGGTGAGTATATTTAAAGGCGTCGTTCATGATTTTGGGAAATGCTTAGTCACATTACTTTGTTCTCATTTCGAGAGGTGGACAAAAAAAGCTGAAGCCTCTCTCAAATGTATTGATTGAACCTGAAGGTTGAGTCAGAAGATCGCTTTTACAATGAAATCTGTCTCTGATGCTGTTTCACAGGTAAACGGTAAAAAGGGGACTTCCCCCAGCCGCCCGAGAAACGACATCTCTGTGAGATCCACCGGCCGAGCCATACTCGTCGAGCAGCTGTCGACCTTCAAGCTGCAATTCAGCTACACCAAGGAGATCATTGTGACCGTGAGTGACAGCATGGCGGCAAACGTGTGCGGAGCATGTGGCAAGCTCCTCCCCTTCAGAGACATCATGCTCTTCTCTGTGGGAACGATGCAGGACCACATGGCCCAGTTTCCTGCACAAGACTTCCCTACCTGGTGAGTAGGATAGACGCTGGGTCAGGCCGCGCCCCGAGATCAACATTTTCAACATTAATCATATTTTGAATACAGTTGTTGTAGATCTGTATATTCACACCAATTTAATTAATTTCTATTCTTTTTTTTGCAGTGGGCTGTGATGGAACATGCATCGTCACTGAGAGATCAATGCAACAGTATCATCTGCAGTAAATTCAAATCAAGACTGAAGTGTGTTCTTCATGTTTAATTTTTGTCAAATAACCACATAATAAACTTGAACATTTTGCATCATCATTTTTTTTCCTGCTGTAAAAACTTTCCTCAACGTCACACAGACAAAATTCAACTGACCTTGGTAGTGAGTTACTTTATGTACCATCCATTATATCAAATATAATTACAGTAGGTTTTACTCTATTGCCATTTACTATCTGTTTTAAATCAGTCACCCACACAAGGAGTTACAGTAAATACATTGCATCTATAAGTTGACTTATATATTATATCTGCTTACCACGTGTAATAAATCAATTATTAAATGTTAAACAGTTGTCACCTTGCCTCATGTATATGGCTGCAAATCCAGAAAGTATAATGGCAGATTTATTTTACTGTGTTTGCTCATGTGACTGAAAGAGAGTCTGTTGTGCACATTGTGATGAAAGTGTCCTGGAAGCTGGTGAAAGGAGAACTCAGGCAGCAGCTGACAGTTCAGTGTAGACTTGATGCATCAAGGAGACCAGAAGGTGGAACAATATACAAACATAAACAGAGTAACATGAGCAATTGTCCCCAAGTCTGAAGATCAAGTCTCACACAACATCCAAATATTTCTCCCTCACCTTGCGTCACCCATTTCCAACAGCACATCCACGAAAGGCTAGAATTGTTGTCACTCTCTGTTACATGTAGGTGTTTGCATCCTATTGGTTAGTTAAGCCTAAAGAATGCTTCCTAAATCACGTTGTGTCCTTACGTCTTGCTTCTGATGTAATTTAGAAAAGAGTTGTAGTTGGTGCCTCTGAGTTGGAGTTGGCCCTTTATCGATAACCTGACCTTGGCTATTGCTTGGAGGGATACTCCTAGTGGTGCTGTGCGGATGTATTTTGGGAGGATGGTCAAAAATTCCTTCAAACATCCGTTCAATATTATTCTGTTCATGACCTGTACTGTAGCCAGCCACCAGGTGGTGATCAAGGCCTTTTGACAGGGGAGCCGTCCATCTTTTTTACACACAGTCGATCTGTCTCATCAAACCTTTATGATTATTCAACTGGAACAGTGCCCATCAATTAGGTTTGAACGTGTGTGTGTTAAATATTAATCACTGTTGACACTGTGGCCGTTTGGTAACCGCCCATGAGAATAATGGTTGGGTGTGACTTGTGTAAATACATAATTTCTATAAAGTATAAAGTTCAAAATCATATTCAAATACACAAAATGACACGAAATGCACATAGAGGATCAAAGTGAAATTCCTCGTTCTAAAGAAATTTATGTTTTTATGCTGTTTTACAATATGATTAAATTGTGGGTACCGATGCATCAAAGCAGAGTTTTACTGTTGTAGAAGGTCAAGGTGATGCCTTTAAATGCAGCTAGTTCACACAACTAGTTTAGTTTTGACAGGTGTTGATCCCATATCCATTTATATCGATGAGGCGCTAAATAACCCAAAGATATTGGCAAACTATGCATATTGTGTATTGTCTCCCTGTGTTTATGTTTGTGTTTGGATTTGTGTTCTCCCTGAGTTTTCAGTTTCCTGTTTTATTTTGAAGTTTTTGCTCCTTATGTATTTTCCACTTTACTTCCTCTGTTTCCTGCCCCTGTGATTGTCTGCACCTGTTCCTCATGTGTTTCCCCTGTGTCTAATTAACCCTCTGCATACACACACACACACAGAGAGACACTCCTCTCACCACCTTGTCATTGTTTCTCCTCCATCATCCCTTGCTGGTAGGTTTCTAGTGTGTGGACTGAAAGAAAAAAAAGGACAAAGCACACCACTGTACTTCATCACCTGCATATTTGAGCATTGTGCGCTGCTGTAAATGATAGCAACGTTGTCCAACCTTTTTGCAAACCAGTCTACTGAGAGCCAGGGAGAGAGGCTCAGGAGGTGACAGTGGCTGCAGATCGAGTGTCAATCCCCACCTCGTGAGTCTCTATCTGTGGTGTAGATCAACATCCTAGTAGTGAGGAAGCAGGAAGTAGACAGCAAACAGAAGGTAGAGAGGAGGGCAGAAATAAGAAAGTAGGAAGTTTAAGGTCCAGTGACTTTCGCTCCACACCTAGTAATAACTTGTTAAACTTTAGTTTTCCCTTTGCTGCACACAGGGACACAGAACAGTCGCAACAATGCGGATTCAGATGACTATGGGCCTTCTCTCTATCTTGGTATCCACGGGACTGGTGGTGATTATTATGGGCCAGTACAAGGATCTGGCCACTGTGGAGGAGGAGAGTGACAGGGCGAAAGAGGATTTCCAAAGAACGTTTGATCGAGTGTCAAACAAGGAATTATTCAAAGATTCGGTGGAGAAGCTGCTGCAGCAGGGGAAGACAGCATTGGAGGAGCTGGAGCCTTTAGTGTCCAAAATGGTCGCAGAGATGCAAAAGAAGGAGAAAGAAGATGAGACCTGTCAAAACGAAAAGGTAAATAAAAAGGCCCACAAAGCCATGCTGGAAAGCATTGACTCAAGTACTTTACAAAAGTAGAGTTTCAGGTTTTTATCCTTGAATAACTAAGTTTTGTGCCACTTTATACCTCTGCTATACCGTACTTAAATTCAAAAAGCATATGTTGAGTTTATACTTTATATTTTGAAAGATTAAACTCATGCTCTCCGATCTATTTCTTTTGGCTACTCATAAAAATCCGTCTAGTTGAGGCTCAGATGCATTTACCTTAGATAAACTACTTAAACGGTCTCTTTTAAATAGCTGAAAGTCAAATAGATGTGCAGCAGAACTTTGTGTTTTCTTCTTTCCCAGTAATAATACAAAATTGTATATCCACATAACACTTTTCATAGCATAAAAAGCAGCCAAATGTGCTTCCAATAAAATAGGTAGTTAAAACAGAATTCGGTAATAATCTCACGATACGTCAGATTTCTCTTTTGACCCGCAGGCCAGGGTCTGACCCCAATGTTGGGATCCACTGCACTAAACTGTAGTGCATCTATAGGAGTTAGTTCCACATGTTTTATTTTATTTAGTTTATTGTTTTATCCTCATGTGAAGCTCTTTGCAAATTTGTTAGAATAAAAGTGGTCTACATATAAAGATTGTTATTATCATAAAAAAACACATGAAAAATGTACTTAAGTACTGTAATGAAGTAAATCCACCTTGTTACATGCCACGGCTGCAGCAAATACATTCTGTCATTCATACATCAATGTTAACTGTCTTTGAATGTTATTCAAATTTTTCTGCAAATCATGTTCTTTTACTCACTTCTTAATATGAAAATAATTGTACACTGGCTTGATGTTTCACTTCGGTTCACTTTGACATTTCCTTTCCTTCAATCTTAGCAACCAATACGTGATGAGCTGGCTAAAACAGAGAAGGAACTCATAGACACTGAAGGTATAAACACGCAACCACCTCACAGATCATTTGCTGCCACCATGTGGAGAGATGACAGTGTCACCGAATCATCTCCATCTCTTCTCTGTCATTAAGCTTCTCTAAAAGCTGAGTCTGATGCCTGGAAGCAGGAGATTGCCAAACTGCAGGAACAACTGAAGGGACACAGTCCAATATGTAATTTCCTGAGGGAGGACCAGGGAGCTGTGTAAGACACAAAAGCTGTTTCTTACCACAACATAAATCAAACGTTTGCTGTTACAGAGCATATATAAGTGGATTAACAATGATATTATTTTGTGTTTTAGGCAATTATGTCAGATGTCCACATCATTCGCACCCTTTGAGATGACGGCAAATGCATAAAAACCTCAGCAACCAGGAGACACAACCACATGCCAGCAAATCAATGTTTATGTCAAATTTGTTTTCATATTACTCTTTTCATTGATGTATGAAGTGGTATAGATATGTTGTTGAGCCAACATTAGTGCTATGACATTGATAATAAAACTGTTTGATGTTTTCGGGATCTTTTTGTCCCTGTAAAATTATTTATCATTTCATTTAGAGAGAAAGTGAAACTGTAAAGGCGTTCAGCAGAGCACATATATATATATATATATGTCCAACTAGTTTTGACAGGTGTTGATCCCATATCCTTTTATATCGATGAGGCGCTAAATAACCCAAAGATATTGGCAAACTATGCATATTGTGTATTGTCATGCAGCTCAACAGCACCACAAACTGCAGCCTCCAAATTCATCATGCAGTTAAATTGACACCTGTCTGAAACAAGTCTAAAAAAGAAATCTTATAAGATAGAATTTACAGCAGGATTATTGTTGGAGCTTTATTTTAGCTGTCGGTGTACCTAATAAACTGCCACCTGAGTGTAAATACAGACACTGGCGCTCTCGTCTTCAGGCAAACAGTCAAAGAAGATCATGTTAGAAGGAAATACATCATATATATATGATTTTTTACTTATTACACACCTACAGTAAGATGCCTCCTCTTGGTTTTTTCATGTTGTGGATCATTAGAGGTGCAGCTGGGGACTTTCGACACGGAAAGCTGGTTTGACGGAGAGTTGACATAGAGGGTTGGGCTTCTGGAAAGCTGACAGAGCTGTTGGGGCTGTTTGTTATCTGCTGCTGCATAAACTGACATTTACAGCCACTTGTTTGTTTTTTTGTGAATTTTCAGATTGCACATTAACAAATATGGACTGCAGATGTTGGATTTTTTTTAAATAAGTGAAAATATTGCAAAAGGTTTTCTACTGTGCTGAAATAAAGTGAACCACGATGTGTGATTTTAATGTTGCTGTAGCTCCTGCTCCACAGAAGAGATGGAAACTTTATATATCGTTGTGCAGACAGGAGGAGACTCCTGAAACAAACACAAATGACATATTTCTGTCACGTTTTCCTCCTATGCACTGGTTGTATTTCAGAATGAACTATCTCCTGATATTCTGGAGCTCTGTCATTCTGGTTGTTATAATGAAAATAGTGATAGTTATAGATGTATTATTGATATTAGTGTTGTTGTTCTTCTTATTATTTGTCATGACTCTGGACTCTATATTTTGGACTTTGCCCTCTGATATTAAGAGTGTTTTAGTTATTGATTATAGATTCTTTGTTTATTTTTCCCTGTGTCTCCCTGTGTTTATGTTTGTGTTTGGATTTCTGTTCTCCCTGAGTTTTCAGTTTCCTGTTATATTTTGAAGTTTTTGCTCATTGTGTGTTTCCCACTTTACTTCCTTTGTTTCCTGCCTCTGTGATTGTCTGCACCTGTTCC
This sequence comes from Hippoglossus stenolepis, assembly GCF_022539355.2. Classification (NCBI taxonomy): domain Eukaryota; kingdom Metazoa; phylum Chordata; class Actinopteri; order Pleuronectiformes; family Pleuronectidae; genus Hippoglossus; species Hippoglossus stenolepis. Next base: position 7,457,966 of record NC_061499.1, read on the forward strand.
TCATGTGTTTCCCCTGTGTCTAATTACCCCTCTGCATACACACACACACACACTCCTCTCACCACCTTGTCATTGTTTATCCTCCATCATCCCTCGCTTGTAAGTTTCTAGTGTGTGGACTGAAAGAAAAAAAAAGGACAAAGCACGGCGCTGTAGTTAATCACCTGCATATTTGAGCATTGTGCGCTGCTGTAAATGATAGCAACGTTGTCCAACCTGTTTGCAAACCAGTCTACTGAGAGCCAGGGAGAGAGGCTCAGGAGGTGACAGTGGCTGCAGATCGAGTGTCAATCCCCACCTCGTGTGTCTCAACCGTGCGGTAGATCAAGATCCCAGTAGTGAGGAAGCAGGAAGTAGACGGCAAACAGAAGGTAGAGAGGAGGGCAGAAATAAGAAAGTAGGACGTTTAAGGTGCAGTGACTTTCACTCCACACCTAGTAATAACTTGTTAAACTTTAGTTTTCCCTTTGCTGCACACAGGGACACAGAATAGTCGCAACAATGCGGGTTCTGTTGACTATGGGCCTTCTCTCCATCTTGGTATCCACGGGACTGGTGGTGGTTATTATGGGCCAGTACAAGGATCTGGCCACTGTGGAGGAGGAGAGTGACAGGGCGAAAGAGGATTTCCAAAGAACGTTTGATCGAGTGTCAAACAAGGAATTATTCAAAGATTCGGTGGAGAAGCTGCTGCAGCAGGGGAAGACAGCATTGGAGGAGCTGGAGCCTTTAGTGTCCAAAATGGTCGCAGAGATGCAAAAGAAGGAGAAAGAAGATGAGACCTGTAAAAACGAAAAGGTAAATAAAAAGGCCCACAAAACCATGCTGGAAAGCATTGACTCAAGTACTTTACAAAAGTAGAATTTCAGGTTTTTATCCTTGAATAACTAAGTTTTGTGCCACTTTATACCTCTGCTACACCATATTGAAATTCAAAAAGCATATGTTGAGTTTATACTTTATATTTTGAAAGATTAAACTCATGCTCTCTGATCTATTTCTTTTGGCTACTCATAAAAATCCATCTAGTTGAGGCTCAGATGCATTTACCTTAGATAAACTACTTAAACGGTCTCTTTTAAATAGCTGAAAGTCAAATAGATGTGCAGCAGAACTTTGTGTTTTCTTCTTTCCCAGTAATAATAAAAAATTGTATATCCACATAGCACTTTTCATAGCATAAAAAGCAGCCAAATGTGCTTAAAATAAAAAAGGTAGTAAAAACAGAAGATTTCTCTTTTGACCCGCAGGCCAGGGTCTGACCCCAATGTTGGAATCCACTGCACTAAACTGTAGTGCATCTATAGGAGTTAGTTCCACATGTGAAGCTCTTTGCATCTTTGTTTGAATAAAAGTGGTCTACATATAAAGATTGTTATTGTTATAAAAAAATGTACTTAAGTACTGTAATGAAGTAAATCCACCTTGTTACATGCTAGGGCTGCAGCAATACATTCTGTCATTCATACATCAATGTTAACTGTCTTCAAATTTTTCTGCAAATCATGTTCTTTTACTCACTTCTTAATATGAAAATAATTGTACACTGGCTTGATGTTTCACTTCGGTTCACTTTGACATTTCCTTTCCTTCAATCTTAGCAACCAATACGTGATGAGCTGGCTAAAACAGAGAAGGAACTCATAGACACTGAAAGTATAAACACGCAACCACCTCACAGATCATTTGCTGCCACCATGTGGAGAGATGACAGTGTCACCGAATCATCTCCATCTCTTCTCTGTCATTAAGCTCCTCTAAAAGCTGAGTCTGATGCCTGGAAGCAGGAGATTGCCAAACTGCAGGAACAACTGAAGGGACACAGTCCAATATGTAATTTCCTGAGGAAGGACCAGGGAGCTGTGTAAGACACAAAAGCTGTTTCTTACCACAACATAAATCAAACGTTTGCTGTTACAGAGCATATATAAGTGGATTAACAATGATATTATTTTGTGTTTTAGGCAATTGTGTGCGATATCTGATGTGTGATTTGAGATGACGGCAAACGCATAAAAACCTCAGCAACCAGGAGACACAACCACATGCCAGCAAATGACTGTTTATGTAAAAAAAAATTTCATATTACTCCTTTCATTAATGTATGAAGTGGCATTGATATGTTATTGAGCCAACATTCGTGCTATGACACTGATAATAAAACAGTTTGTTTTCGGGATCTTTTTGTCCCTGTAAAATTATTTATCATTTCATTTAGGAGAGAAAGTGAAACTATAAAGGCGTTCAGCAGAGCACATATATACGTCCAACAAGGCCCAGCAGTCCCCTCACAAGTTACTGGTTTTAGTTTTGTGGTAATTGGTTAACCTGACCCCAGTATCCCACACCTCGTTTGCCCCAAGACTGCAGTTTATTATTATTTTTAAAATGTTTAACGTGTATAATTAATTAAAAAATAAATAACTGTAAGGAGCAAGCTTTCCGTGTGACCCACAAATTGTGACTGCAGCTTCTCAAGTGTGTGAGTCACTGGTGTAAACGTGAACACGACACCTGCCACTGTAAAGAGTGTATAGGCGACAGTAGTGAAATTTGATGGTGATATACCAGGAGAGAACACATGTGGGCAGCACTGAGGGACTGCATAAGTTTGTATGGGTCTAAACACATGAATACATAGGTGTAATTAAACAAACAGATATTGATGAGCCTGCATTTCAGCCATTTTACTCTATATCACTTAGTCCAAAGTGCATAAGTGGAAAAAAACAACACGGTTTACAAACTTTTTTACAGAATGTATTCATTACCCAATTTATGGAGCGACTGTAAGAGCCAGATATTTCCATCAGGATTTGGTGAAGGGCAAAACCGAGCTAAACAAGAGATGTTGACATATTCAACATTATGAATTTTGACTCATAATGATAATGATGAACATTGATACTTAACTGCTGGATGTTCACAAGTTTCAAATATAAACATAACAAGTAATATGTCATTGTTGAGTTGAACCTTGAACCCAAAACAGAGCACTGAAATGAAAACCTATTCCCAATAACAATCAAACATCACTTTATTACTTTTTGTCTGCTAAAAATCATAAATTAAAGTTTTCTTTTATTGAACGGCCTGAAACTAAAAAAGGAATTTTCCAGTTTTCTGTATTTTCAATTAGAAAATAGTAAGCCATGAAAAATAATGTAAACATTTTTATGTAAATTATTCTATTTTTTATTTTATTTTAAACTGTTATTTTATCAACTGATTTTTGTAAACGCACATTGATCAATATCGTAAATGTTTTTAAATAGACATTTTCTTGTTCTTTTGCCTTATATCGATCTTAAAGAGACATTCAATTCAATTCAATTCAATTCAATTTTGTTTGTATAGCACCAAATCATGATATACATTATCTCAAGGCACTTTACATAGAAGGTCAAGACCTAAAATATTTTAGGCCTATAGCAGCATAAATAAAGGATAGTTCAGGACTCACCTGATCCAGCCCTAACTATAGTGCATAGACCTGCTGTTTCCTTCAATTAAATTTTAAGGGGTTCAGAGATTTCTAGGATTGATTAATATTTAATATTCGATATTTAACATGCTTCAGGTAAAGGTGAAGGGGTTCTCCCTCCGAATATTGATGAGTCATGAGGAAATGATGATACTCTGACCTGGAGGGTCTTAACATGACTGTGCAACTTGACCTGCAGCCGCATCAATGCTGCGTCCCACAGAGCAAGAGAGGGAGGGAGAGAGAGAGGGAGGGAGGGACTACTTTCTCAGCAGGGAGGAGGAGGGAGGGAAAGAGGGAGGAGGGAGGTGAGTTATGCCAACAAGCCGATTATTAAAGGCTACTGAGGGCACACACACACAGACATACACACACACACATTCACACTCAAACACACACTGAGCATCTGAGGCTGCAGAAGTTTCTCTTTTCCCCTCATTCATCTCAGGAAAGTACTTTTTTAATGGACGACGCAACTTTTCATGGATTTTTATTGTAAGAACTGGAGTCAGGAAATTTTTATATATGATATTTGATTTATGATTTGGAGATTTGCAATGTATAGGGTGTAATCAGCAGAGAGGTAAGAGTGAGGTAATGGTATTTTGGGTTTATGTGGCGTCACTTGAAGATATTGCACTTTTAAGTTCGACTGCTCTATTGTAAAGTTCATCTTGTCATTTTATTTTTCTAAATATGGTTGGCTATATAACTCTGTAAATGAAGTTAACTAAACAGAAAATGACATCTGCGAGTTACCTTTTTTAGTTACTGAACTTTATAGTCAGGCCCCAAAAGCCAAATTACAGGGACATTAGAGTCCTCTTTGCTGTGAGCAGTCTAAATTGGAAGGTGTTGCCATGACCAGCCCCTCCAGGAGTATCGACGACCACAGACGCGTCTATGAGAGCCCGGCTCACAAGCCAGAGACGCCCAGGTACCGCAGCTGGAGCAGCCTCCGCTTCTCACGGTGGAGAAGTGGCTCCCAGAGGACCACCCCCCCTGGCACCCCTTCCCCAAAGGTAGACAAGAAGGGCGATGTGAGCAACACTCTCTTCACCCTAGTCAAGACCCACAATGAAGACTACACCGCTGACCCTGATGGCCTGCTGGACACCAACGAGGAGGGGGACGGAGGCAACGAGGACCTCCCGCAGGACCAGTCCTCCTACTTCCAGAGGCAGTTTGGCTCCTTGCTGCAGCCCGGGGTCAACAAGTTCTCCCTGCGCATGTTTGGCAGCCATAAGGGTGTTGCTGCAGAGCAGGCCAGGGTCCAGAGCTTCGGCATGTGGATCATCCACCCCTACAGTAACTTCAGGTAACCACAAGGTTGGATTGTCTTCAGAATTTCCTCTTGTTGTCACAGTTTTTTTATGGGAAAGTTTGCCTACATTATTTCTTCACATAAAACCACATGAAACCTTTTCCCAGCACAAAACTACCCAATTTATCATAAATCTACCTTGAGATCTAAAAAGTCATCGACTGAGCGATTCAATCCAGTTCGTCCAAGGACAGACTGCGGTACAACAGCTGATGTCATGGTTCCTCGTGCATGATAAGGCGATGAAGGGATTTGATTAGTGATACAATATATAGGACAAGATCATCTGGATTAATGATACCACTCCCCTGTGACTCCCTTTCCCCCTGTTTACGAGAAGGAAGAACTACATTCATTGATCCCGATAATTTAATGTTATCCATGTCATTCCTTGGCCTAGTTTTGTCTCACTTTTCGGAGGATTGGTTCGATCAATTCAGCTTTTGGGGCCTAACAGCATCTTAGCCGTGATTCCCAAGCTATCCATCTGTGTGGTGACTAATAACAACCACCATCAAATTTAAACAATTTTTAAACATCAGGCCTATGCCAGACAGAGGGGATAAACCCGTGCAGAGGGATTATTGCCCATAAGAATCCCTATAATTCCAATCTTGCTCTATTATGCAATAATACACAGACAGCTGAGGGAGGGATTATTGAAGGCCTGCTACCCTTAAACCTTATGCTCTAACTTCCCCTTTAAAATGGATGAGTTGGAACAGAACGTTTGTGATGCTCAGCTTTCCTGTTCAGGGGTGAAGGTCGGTTTTCTTTTGCATTTGGAATCCAATTTAAAGTGGGTTGGGTTATTCACGTAATAACTCCTCTTACCGGTTTGTTCTGCAAGGGGCTGTCAGCGCTATCATGTGGTTTTCATCAGCAGATGGAGTTTGTGCAGATGTAATGGAGACACAGATGCTCGGACCTTCTTCGGTTCTGAGCACAACATGCTAGCTGGTCTATGAGGAAGTATTTGGTGACAGCGTTGTAATGCAAATCCAAATGTCAACATGTCTACATGCTCACAATCATAATGTTGATGCTGATAGTCTGGACGTAAGCAAGGTTTAGTGTCTTAGTTTGCTGGTTAGTACTAAAGATAAAATGCAGCTGAGGTATTTGGTACAAAAAGCAAAGTTAAGGACAAATTCAAGTTTGGCGTGATAGTGGTGCTGTATGAAAAGTAAGGAAATCACCAAAATGATCACAATTCTGAGGAAAACTGATTTCTATGGCAATTCATGCAGTTGCTTTTGAGTCATTGCACTCAAAGTCATAGACGTGCAAGAGAAGAACCAGGGCTGACTATATATATATATATGGTATGCACTCACTACAAATAAACAGCAGAGTCTTTAGCGGTGATATTAGCAGCATGCAACCACTAATCTGTTGCAGCATAAGATGATAAGTAGGCATGTAAACCAGCGTGTAGACACAGGGGACGTGGACACAAGAGATTGATGGAGGGATAAACGTGATTGAAAATGAGGAACTAATCTATCTGTGCCTCCGCTCTGTCCAGCTAAAGAATGTGGAAGGTCCTTTTCTCACAGGGTTCACATTGCGATCGGCGAGCTGTGACGGTAATCAGAAATAGTCTGGTTCCTATTCTGTTACTGTGCCCTTGTAATGAAAGAGAGGGGAGGAAGAGACTGAGACCCGTGGTGATTGACACATGATGGAAACAAGCTGTAAGGAAACCCAACCCGAGTATAACAAGACACGGGAGACCTACAGTAAAGTGGGACTTGTATGACATGAAGCAGACAGTGATTGAGCTTCAACACTCTGAAGTCTGACCCATCAAACCAACACATCGCAGGTCAGACCTCTCCGGTGGCGTTTACGTATCTGCAGCGTCTTCTTTAAAGTACATTGAGCCTGGTGAGGTGAACATCATGTATTTTTAATAAGAGGGGTTCCTCCTGTGACAGAATCTGTTATGGGAGTAAGGGTCACTCTGAAATGGGACAATCTCTGCACGGCACCCTGTACACCTGATGACTTCAACTCACCTTAAAGCAACACTGTGTAACTTTTACTGAGCAACAGCGCCCTCTGCAGGCACACCTGGTGATTCATTTTGTTCCATGTCCAAACAATTAAGTGGATTTAAAGTCGAGAAAAAAACACTATCAATCTCTGACTGCGAAGTCCCACTCTCTGAACTGAAACACAACTGAATGGTGGATATTACCCATGATCCTTAGCTTCCTGAACCAGAAGAGTTGCCTCTGTAACAAACACCAGACTCTATTTAGAATTCTTCGTGTTTTATTTTATGGCTTCTTCCCTGACCCATAATGCATCCATCCATCCAAACACTGATAAAAACATAACCTCCTTAGCACTAGTGGGAAAAGGTTTGTGGCAAGTAAGCAAAAAATTAAATGCTTGCAGTTTTATATTTTCCCAACCTCGACTTTCCATCATTCCATCATGTTCTGTCCAGGTTTTCCTGGGACATCGTGATGCTCCTGCTGATGATGAGTAATCTGGTGATTCTACCCTGGGGAATCACCTTCTTTGAGGACCAGAACACCGGCCCCTGGATCACCTTTAACGTCCTGTCTGACACTCTCTTCCTCATGGACTTGGTTTTCAACTTCCGCACCGGCATCCTGGAAGGGGACAGCCACATCATCCTGGACCCCAAAGAGATCCGCAGGCACTACCTCCGCACATGGTTCATGGTGGACTTCATCTCCTCCATCCCCGTCGACTATATCTTCCTCATCGTTGACCTGGAGTCCCGGCACGACTCGTCTGACGTGTACCGCACTGCCCGCGCACTCCGGATCGTGCGCTTCACCAAGATCCTGAGTCTGCTGCGTCTTCTGCGACTGTCTCGCCTCATCCGGTACATTCACCAGTGGGAAGAGGTAAAGAGAGGAAGAAGGAGAATATTATTACAGTGTGGATGAGAAATTCAAAATCTTTCTTATTGAATGTTTTTTCTCTCCATGAAAAATTCCCCTCTGTCAGCTTTTCCATATGACGTATGACCTGGCCAGTGCAGTGGTGCGAATAGTGAACTTGATTGGCATGATGCTGCTGTTGTGTCACTGGGACGGCTGCTTGACCTTCATGGTGCCGATGCTGCAGGACTTTCCTCCAGACTGCTGGGTAGCCAAGAACAATATGGTGGTGAGGAGGCCGACTATAGGACAAACATTTTAGAGAAATATGCTTTTATTTCAGAAAGTTAAATGAGGATACCACTTTGAAATCTGTCCGTTAAAAATGAAGCGTATACAGCTGATTAGCTTAGCTTAGCATAAAAACATAACAGTTGAGAGTGGTATCGATCTTGTCATTGTTCAATAAATGTCAAATGATTCCTTTAAACCTGAAATATTTTGTAATGTGTTAACATTTTACCCATTTTAAAGCCAATTTAAAATTTGTAAATCATTTAAATTAAAGGAATGGAGTGATATTGTGGGAAATACACTTGTCTGGTTTCTTGCTGAGAAACACATTGAAACCATTATCATGTCTGTAGAGTTAATATACTCCCACCATGAGAGTGGTGTCAATCTTCTCATCCAACCCTCAGCAAGAAAGTGAAATAATTTCCAAAATCTTTTCCTTTAATTGCAATTGCAAAAATTTGAAATTGGTTGTTTTCCTTACTTTCCCACGTATTGATAACTACTCAATTCCAGGAACTTATTATTAAGCCTCATTATGAAATAAATAATGTTGTTGAAAACTTAACCTATGCTAAATTAATCAGGCATTTTTTATCCAACACTGTATGATCATGTTAAGTATGTTTTCTCATTACAACATTGTTTTGTCATGTCTCCTCTACCATCCATTTCCCAGAACGCTACATGGCACATACAGTACTCCTACGCCCTGTTTATGGCCATGAGTCACATGCTGTGTATAGGATACGGCGCCCACCCTCCGGAGGGCATGAGCGATGTGTGGCTCACCATGATCAGCATGGTCGTGGGGGCCACCTGCTACGCCTTGTTCCTCGGCCACGCAACGACCCTGGTTCAGTCTTTGGATGCGTCACATCGTCAGTATCAAGAGAAGGTGAACATCTGACCGGAAACATTTAACTGACAAAAAACATTTTGACCCTCAGCCACAGTGTGGACAATACGTCCCTAAGAGCCTCACATGGATGTGAATGTGATTCTGGCTTCACAACCATTTACATCACAGGCTTGCTCGTACTTTATTGGTGGAAAATGTGCCAAATGCCTGGAGAATATGTGTATTATCTAACAGACTTTGTGGCCTTGTTGTGACCTTTTCCAGGGGATTTTCACAAGATAAAGCAGAGCGGATGAATAGACAAATGGCGGCACCTTTGTTCTGGATCACTGTTTGCTAATGCCCATTACAAATGAGTTTGTAATCCACTTAAAACCGCAAAAGCCACAACACAAATAGAATAAATGCATAATTATTAATTCAGCAAACACATGGTAGAAAATGTGATTTAATCTGACAACAATCATGTGGAATTTCAATCGTATCGTCACGAATATTAAATCCAAAAAATTGTTTTGTACAAATGTTTTATAGTATAAACAAGTGGAGCAGTACATGTCGTTCCATAAACTGCCAGCGGACGTGAGGCAGAGGATCCATGATTATTACGAGCAGCGATTCCAGGGCAAGATGTTTGACGAGGACAGCATCCTCGGAGAGCTCAGTGATCCGCTCAAGGAGGTGGGTTCCTCATTAAAACTTTGTCTTTGACTTGGTGTTTCTTGCTTTCTCTGTAATTATATCTTTTAATGACACCTGTCCACAGAGATGAAAATCTAGGCCTGGACAATAACATTGAAATAAACAAAGGTCATGTTTAAGATGATATAAATCAGATAAAAGCAGAAAATGCTCACATTCTAGACCTGGAATGTTTAGAAATAGTTTGTATGGTTTGTTTGTAAATGGCTAAAATTATTAATTAGTTAAGAAATTGTAGATTAGATTTCTTACAGCTGATTATTTAATTCACTATTTGTTTAAGCTCTAATTCAATTTGAATTCATAAATTAAATTTAGGTATCAATTTTAGTATTTTTTCTGAAATTGATATTGTGTAATACATTGGATCACATAAATTATTACATTAAATAATGGAGTTGATGCTATGTGCAGCAAACTATGTGTTAATGTTAAAACTCTAGGGTTGCAACTAACAATCATTTTAATTTATGTGTAATTTGACAGATACACAATAAAGATAGTTATAACTCAATCCCACAATTTCTGAATGTTTTCTCTCTTCTCTCCACCGTGCAGGAGATAGTCAGCTATAACTGCCGTGGGCTGGTGGCCAACATGCCACTGTTTGCCAACACTGACCCTCATTTTGTGACAGTGATCCTGACCAAGCTGCGTTTTGAGGTCTTCCAACCTGCAGACTTGATTATACGAGAAGGGACCCTGGGTCGGAAAATGTACTTCATCCAGCACGGCGCCGTCACTGTCCTCCCGCGTGGCAGTAAGGAGATTATGCTCAGCGATGGAGCGTACTTTGGGGGTAAATCATCCCCATCAAATCAATAAGAGGTTCAGTGGTTCTGGTTCCCCATGATGTTGTTCTCCTGTTAAAGCTGCCACTGACCCCCTCTTCTCTACTCTATGAATCATTTGAACTACAGGGTATATTGTAAAATACTTAAATTCTGTCATAATTTCCAAAATTCAGATACATTGTTTTGCATAAAAAATTCAGAGATGTTTCATGCAATGCCACACGAACAGAGAAATGATGCAGATGCTTGCAACTGATAGGAAACGATTAATGAAATAGATGCTTAATAATTTCCCAGTCAATCAATGAAAATATTGATAATTGATAAATGACAGTTCAGCACATGAATCTATTGCTTTAACAGTCAACCTCTCATTTCAGAGATCTGCCTTCTCACCCAGGGCCGACGCACAGCCAGCGTGAGGGCCGACACATACTGCCGTCTTTACTCCCTGAGCGTGGAAAGTTTCAACGAGGTGCTGGAGGAACATCCTCTGATGAGGAGGGCCTTCGAGAGCGTAGCTGTCGACCGACTGGGACGAGTGTCCCGCAGACCCAGTTACCAGCCTCCCCCAGCAGAATGATTTCCTCTGCACCAGCACAGAGACACTGGTGTAGGATATTTAACACTTTGACTGAACTGATTGCTGTTGGACAAGATGATGGAGACCCTCAATTTTATTTATTAACACATTATTGCTGCACCTGGTTGGAAATATTGAACCTGTAAATCTCAGTATTCTACATGATCGTTTTGTGTTAGATTTTTCAACACTTCTCAGGTTAGATCCACTGTATAATTAAAAAAGTATGAACACGAATGAGAAAGTAATCTCTTCTATTGTTGCTGATACGTGTTCTCTTCACCACATGTAAATAGGAATAATTTTCCCGGCCTGTATGCTTTGAGACTGCAGTTTCATTATCCCTCACACATCCAGGATATTAGAAGCACACAGCAGCACCAGCTGGGATATACGTGTTGCAGCTTTATGCAGCTCTGATTCAAATGATCCCACAGGCCTGCAGGTTGCATCAAATGAGGGTTTAATACCATTGTTCCCTGAGGATAAGCTGCTGTGATGTAATAACTGTACAGAGACAGGCTGTACGCAGCCATACGTCATTGTTTGATTCACCACATGTCCTATTTGGAGATGTTTATTTCATCACATTGAACTCTACCTCTGTATCCCTACAGTTTATTTCCCAGTATAAGTGTTTCCACAGATGAATATTAGAGTCACTCACTTTCCTTGCACCTTCATCTGTTTTAATGTCTGCAAACAAATGTAAAAATACATTTTTTTTTATTATTTTAATTTCAGAAGTAAACCTTAAATTGGTTAGAAGGTACTAATAAGCCTAAAATAACAACATTACAGATGGTTCGGAGTTGTTTAATCCCAGTAACACAGTGATAGTGCAATCAAATACTGATATTAATAAAGACCAAAAAACATAATATGAACATTCGTCTCTTTTTAATTGTGTTGCTTTTTCTTAATTTATTCATATTGTATTTAAAAAGTAAATATTTCCGGTAGATTGAATGCAACAACAAATTTTGTTTTACATGTTTTAGGTATAATACAGAAATAATTTACAAATGTTAATTATTATTATTATTTATTTTTGTTATTATATCAAATTGTTGTTTGCAAGCAGTTAAGTAATGTTGTTCAATTTGTAAAATAAACGTTAACTTTACGGTTGTAAAATAGATAAAGTGGATCAACAAAATAATTTTATTTCAAGTTAAATGTTGTGGTTAAAGTTGGATTTAATGGAAACACTTTGAATACCTGAGAATTGTTTATGTGCATTTTAACATACACGTGCATGTAGTTTACATGTTAACTGATAACTACCAGGAGCAACACATTAATGACAGTAGATGAACTTTTATTGAGCAGATGTTGTTGAATGAAATGTTATTAAACGTGCGGGGGGTTCACCGTGTTGTTGGTGACTGTATCCGGGCCACGAGCTTCTACTTCCTGTGGTTATTTCATAAACTCCGGACGCAGAGGAGGTGAGCAGGACCGATTGTTTTCTATCTTCTCTCGCACATCTCACACAGACATTAATACACATGCAGCTGTTGACGCGGACCAGTTAATCCACGTGTCTTCGCTGGGAAATGTAAAAGCTGCTGCCGCCGCGATCCAGATGTTTCTGTCCGGACTCTACAAGGTTAGAGGTGCTAGCTCAGGCTAAGCTAGGCTAGCAGTAGCCACCTGAGCATGGAGGTCAGTGTGTTCCCTGATACGAGGGGAAACACTTCAAATGGAGCTCCCTGGTTATTTCAGTTTAATTCAGATATTGTTTGAGTTTATTTACTGGTGTGTTGAGCTGAAACATCGCAGCTCGGGGTTGATTGAACGATGCTAACGCTGCGAGCTAACCCAACACCTCTGACATAACAACACACAAGAAGTTACACAAGGTCCCAGGCAAAGCAATTCAAGTGATTAAAATACGAGATTAAATCCACCGTTATGTGACATTTAATCCAGCGATTGTTGCTTTTGTTGTGTTAAAATAAAAACTATTTTCTGGTTAAAAACAAACTGCTTTTGTTTTGATGCTGCTCAATCAGAAAAGAGGGTTTTTGGGACATCAACAACAAAAGATTATTAGTTTATTTAAGTTAATATACACTGTTGGTCGTCGTTTAAATGAATTCCAGGAATTCATTTGTCTGTTTATAATTATATAACTAATAACAATCTGTATTTATAGATCCAGATTTCAAAGTGCTTCGCAGGGGAAGCAATAAAACAAATAAGTCAAACATGCATTAGATCGTAGTAAAAGCAAAGTAGAAGATCATGGTCGATAATGTTCATAGACAATTTAAATTCAAGTTATATAAGGAAAGGCTGTCTGGCAAAAGTATGTTATAAGAAGGCACTTTGAGGGAATTGCAGGGTCAGCTAATCTCATTTCCTTCCAGAATCTCAGGCCCCGGTTCAAAATGCTCTGTCCCCTTTAGTTTCCAGGTTAAAACAGGAGTGATGTTATATATATATATATATATATATATATATATATATATAGCGGACCAAGTAAGCAAGTCTGACCAGACATTTTAGTTGTTGACAGTCTTTAATGCTCAGTGCTACAGGCATGTTGTGGTGTTTTGGTCAATACCAGACTTAAATGCTGTGGGAGAAATCAGTGTTGTAAGTTATCTTTAGGGGTTACAAGAGGAAAGATTGTATTGTATGTAAACTAACTCAAATGGCCGTATGTCAACATTTAACAACATGTTACTGTGTGTCGTCCCCCCCCCCTTCAAGAAGGATGTTGTCCTTCTCTCGAGCTGTGGTGAGCGGGGTGGCCCGAACCCCAGCTGCTGTCAGTCAAGCTGGAGTGACTGCCATCACCCGGTTCAACAGCACAGCACAGGTACCTGGCCCATAATAACCAAAATAAATCAATTAAATTTTAGGATTAGATAGCATTCACTTCATATGTCTTTGCATTATGTTTCCAGAGTGCTCCAAAGAAAACAACATTTGGACCGCTGGCAGATGAGGACAGAATTTTCACAAACCTTTATGGCCGTCATGACTGGAGGTAACACCACTGATGATATTCTCACTTAATCCATAATTTATATAGAAAAGAGCACAGTCCTCACCTGTTCCGATTTTTGCTTCAGGCTGAACGGGGCTTTGAAGCGTGGTGACTGGTACAAAACCAAGGAGATTCTTCTCAACGGAGTCGACTGGATCCTCAATGAGATCAAGGTCTCCGGCCTACGTGGGAGAGGTGGAGCCGGTTTCCCTACAGGCATGAAATGGAGCTTCATGAACAAACCCAGCGATGGCAGGTCAGTGAGGAACCGCAACATCGAGCACTTATCAGCATCCTTATTGTTTTCCAAGTATTTGTACACATTTTTGGTTACCAGAAAATCTTCCTAACCCCCAATAAGTGATAAATCAAAACCAAAGTGTTTGTGGCTGTAGCTGAGAATTACATTTTCAGTATGTTCTTTGTTAGTTATACCAGCCATTAATAAGATCTGCACTGTCTCGACTATAGTGACTGCTTTTGGGGGGGAAGAAATTATTTAACACGCTTCTGATTTCATTCTTCAGGCCAAAGTATCTGGTGGTGAACGCAGATGAGGGTGAGCCTGGCACCTGTAAGGACAGAGAGATCATGAGGCACGACCCACACAAGCTGGTGGAGGGCTGTCTGATCGCTGGAAAGGCCATGGGGGCGCGTGCTGCTTATATTTATATTAGAGGAGAGTTCTACAACGAGTCATCCAACCTGCAGGTGAAAATTGTAGATGCATCTTGGCAATTTCTGTGATGTCCTAATTGGGTTAATTTCAACATACTGCAAGTCAAAGAGACTCATGATAATCTGTGTACAACACAAGGTCTGCTTGAGCAACAATGTGGAATTACTCCTGTTGAAACATTAAATGTTATCTCCTCTTAGGTTGCTATCAATGAGGCCTATGCCGCTGGGCTGATTGGAAAGAATTCCTGCGGCTCTGGTTATGACTTTGATGTGTTTGTGATGCGTGGTGCTGGAGCGTATATCTGCGGAGAGGAGACCGCTCTTATTGAGTCCCTGGAGGGAAAGCAAGGGAAGCCCCGCCTGAAGCCCCCATTTCCTGCTGACGTGGGTGAGTTCCACTGGGAAAAAAATACTGATCTTATTGGGCCTTTGTTTGTATCCCCATAGTGGACAAGTGCTGTGTGTTCTTGCCCAATAAACACTGCTCTGACTCCTCTACTTCGCTCTTCCTCCTATCTTACAGGGGCGTTTGGTTGCCCTACAACTGTTGCCAATGTGGAGACGGTATCCGTGGCACCCACCATCTGTCGCCGTGGAGGCTCTTGGTTTCTAGGCTTTGGCAGAGAGAGAAACTCTGGCACAAAGCTCTTCAACATCTCAGGCCATGTAAACACCCCCTGCACTGTGGAGGAGGAGATGTCTATCCCTCTGAAAGAACTCATCGAGAGGCATGCAGGTACCCATGAACCCAAACAGCCTAAATGCTTCATTTGCCTGTCTGTTTTTTCCTGCACCGTGGGGGTCATAGAGTGAAAAGATTAAGATAGCTTAACATAAGCACAGCCTAAGTTAATGCAGTTTAACTTAATTGAAACAAACATCTGTCTTGTAGGTGGAGTGCGTGGTGGGTGGGACAACCTTCTGGCTGTAATCCCCGGTGGCTCCTCAACTCCCCTCATCCCCAAAAACGTGTGTGAAGAAGTGCTGATGGACTTCGACGGCCTCGTCCAAGCTCAGACTGGGCTCGGCACAGCTGCCTTAATCGTCATGGACAAATCGGTAAGTTTGTCCACTCTGCATTGTTATTCATCGTGCATGTGCAAGTTAGCAAACATCTGTTACATCGGTGGACGCGTTGTTTCTGCAGACTGACATTATCCGAGCCATTGCACGCCTGATTGAGTTCTACAAACATGAGAGCTGCGGCCAGTGCACGCCATGCAGAGAAGGTAAGGGCTGCTTCAGTGTCATTTTATGCAGCAACATTGCCAGCTAAGAGTTTTTCACTGTCTGGGAGTAAAGCAGATCTCTGAGTTATTCCCCCTTCTCTCTTCGTCCTGTAGGAGTGGACTGGATGAACGATATGATGTGGCGTTTTGTACGTGGAGATGCACGGCAAGCAGAGATCGACATGATTTGGGAGATCAGTAAGCAGATTGAGGGTCACACCATCTGTGCCCTGGGAGATGGTGCGGCATGGCCAGTGCAGGTATTCATATTTGCTATAAACGGATAAAGAAATAGTTGATATTTTGGCAGCTGCTGTATCTGTTATTCTTCTGCTTGAAGATTAATGTACTATTTCCCTCTGTATTTTCTTTTCTGCGTTCTCAGGGATTGATCAGACACTTCAGGCCTGTGATGGAAAACCGAATTTCTGAATACCAGCAGCAGGCCAGGGCTTGAATGGCTCCTTTCAACTTCCTTGAATTTCTTCTTCTGCCTTCATGCCCTCTATCCCACGTGTGTCAGTGACAAATTATTTAAGAGGATAATGTGATGTCTTTTCACCATCAAGTTTCGCATTGATGTGTCTGCCTTGTCTGTTAAGATTACCAATAAAGTTCTATGAACCTTAAAGAAGCCTTTAACTTTTTGTTTCGACAGTAGATGTGTTGTTTAAATTACTATTATGGAATCACTTGAACCTCATATGTTTATGCACAGACTGTATATAATGATGGACAACGTGTCTCCACTTAACTCCCACTATCCAGAAATGAAGCTAAAATATCCTGGATATGAAAGTTGCAATCTTGAGCGTTTGGAGCCAGAATCTGCGCAGTAGCAGAATCTCTTCTCAGTCTCAGTTGTCTATGATAATGTTTCACTGTTTTATAGCATCTAGTGATTTATTAAAACCAACTTGCTGTAAAAATTAACACTGAATCAAACTTCAGTATGACAAGAACTACCTCAATTAACAGAAACCATCTCTGAGGTAGATCGTTTATTTAGTTTGGTCAATTACCAATACTGCAGCCAGCCACCAGGTGGAACATAAAATGCATGTAAAAAAAATGTAAATTATCTATAAAAAAAATCCTTCAGCAAGCGATAGACTAACTGTAAGATGATATAAATCACTGTTCCACCTTTAAGAATTAAGAGTTTCTGCAGAAAGTGATAAAAACACGTTGCATTGTCGTAACCTCGCGAGAGCTCCGTGCGCCGCAGCCTCGCCCGGGTCACGTGACGTGGGCAGACAGTCCAGCGCGGCTTCATTTCTGTGGACGCCTCGAACGGTAAGAAATGGTTCCCGTTTTTGAATTGTTTACAAAAACCCAAATCGAAAGGGATCTAAAATTACACAAACAAAGCAACACCCGCAAATCAAATATTGTTCGAATAGAAGAGTCTCGTTAGTTTTATCTGAGCGGGTCTCCTCCCTCCATCTTTCTGTTCGCTAGCTCAGGCCTGACGCTAGCTGTTGTGTATTTATCTCATTGCAAGTCTGCCTAAAATGCATATAAATAAAACACCATCCTGTTATCGGACGTTTATGCATCTTTATGATTTAGCTGAAAACATCCTGATTATGCTAGCTGGACGTTAGCCCGGTGTGATGCAGGTGTCGGCTCTGCTTTGCCTGCAAACACAACAATATATGCAGCGGGTTCGAGTGTGCAAACAACAGCGGCGTGCTCCTGTGTTGCAGCTCCATGTGGCCGGGACGTGCGTGAGAGCATCGGCATGGAAATGTTGAAGATCGAGCAGGTTATCGTTGGGGGCGAGAAGAGATCCACTCAGGCGGAGATCAAGCCGGGGCCCGTGGTCCCTCCTCTGCAGTCCTGTGAGCTAACATATTCATTGTGTGGTTCATAACCCAAATGTGATGCTAACATAGTCCCTGTGTAGTTCATACCCCAATGTGATGCTAACATATTTACTGTATAGTTCATGACCCAATGTGATGCTAACATAGTCTCTGTATAGCTCATACCCAATGTGATGCTAACATATTCACTGTGATGCTCTGAGTGCTCGAACCAGACATGTGTTAATACCCTGCAGTTGTACAATCTGATTATTCCACGATATTGTTTGTGCTAATCGTTAAACTTTCTGTCGTCCCATCATGACGCAGATCAGCATGAGAGCCTGCAGTGTTTCCAGTGCTTCATCACCTTCTCTGACTTCAAAGCCAAGGAGAGACACATGAGGAAGAGCCACCGGGACATGTACAAGATGCAGCTGCAGCAGGTGGAGAGAAGTAGACTAAAGATACCTGCTCGTGCTTTTATGTAACAAACTCAGCAATGCATCTGAAGTCATTGTGATTATTAAGTCTGCAAGTGAAGATACTTTTACTTACATGAGAGGATGATGAAAATGCCCGTTATAATGGGTCATAGAGCAAGTTCATATATTTAGTCCCAACATATTTATTGTTTAGTACCACTGGAAACTAAAAGCAGATATTTATCTTCTTGAATGACAAATTATTTATTGAATTTATTGCATAATGCATAATGTCTTTTTTCACAATATATTCTGTATGTGTATAGAGATGTAATTTGGCTTAACTTAACTATAACTGGTCACAGATTTTTATTCTGTTCTCTATTGTAGAGTTCTGCCCTTCTTTAAAAAGACGAATCAGTGAATAGAGCCTTCAGTTAGAATTTAATTATTTTTAACCACCTTTCTGCTCATTATTTTACAGTCCAATACGCTCTTTACTTGTTACAAGTGTGACAAGTCCTTCTCCTCCTCCGAGGAGCTCAGCCTGCACCAGACTTCCCACGACACAGGAGAGAAGCCCTTCCTCTGCACTTACTGTCAGAAAACCTTCTATACTTTCACTGAGGTGAGGGCACTGCAGGGTGCACGCAAGCCTGTTTTTTGTGCTCTATAAGCACACTATAGGGGCTTTGAAAATGATCAAATAACTTGTCTATTGTGCTTGATGAGTGTTTAATGTCTCCATGCAGCTGAACAAACACAAACGACGCGAATGCATAGAACGACGGTGTCCGTGCAGCGACTGTGGTGCCTTGTTCCCTAGTCCTTCTCGACTTCGCAACCATCGCGTTTCTGTGCACCCCCAATGCCCAGTGGTGGCTGATGACGTCAACACCTACCAGTGCTGTAAATGTGGTCATGGTTTCCCGACAGAAGAAAAGCTTCTGCAGCACCAGGAGAAATTTGCTAATGATCTAAACTGTGACATTAAGGTGCAAGGTAAAAAACGTGGCCGTAAACCCAGGGACACAACTCAAGGATCCGACGGCAAGAAGATCAAACAAGAAAAGGAAGCAGATGACTCTCCGACAGAGGGGTGCTACTCCAACGAGCTGCAACCAGAGCTCAAGATCCCTTGTCCCGAAGCAAATTGTGACCTCATATTTCCTTCTGTTGCAGCCCTGAGGGCACACAAGAAGGAGGGCCATGGGCCTCCTCTTCGCAAGACTCACGAAGGAACAGAGTGTGACGAGAGTGACACTCAACCACACATGACTAGGGCTCAGCGCTCTGGACACACCTGCCCCACCTGTGGAAAGAGCTTTGCACGAGAGAGTGCCCTAAAGGTCCACCAGAACACCCACACCGAGGGCGAGAACGCAACAGAAAAAAGATAATATACATGGAGAAAAGACTGCAACCTGATCCTACAACACTCAGTTAAATGATTGTCAGAATATTTCTTACAATATTCTTGACAGTAGGAAGAAGAATTTTATGTGAATCTTTCACGTGGGAGATTTTTTAAAACAAGGTTGTACAACACGGAGGCTGTTTCTGGAACCAAATTTTTCACTTGCTTTTAGAGAGACATACCACACTTGTCATTAAAACTATGTACATGTTATGTCTACTCTGAAATATCACATGGCCTTGCTTTCGAATTCCTTGCTCATTCTCCCTCAAATATGGAAATATTTTAATTGTGAAACTGGTAAGTGACAACTACAGGGAAGATGTAAAGAAAATCCTAAACATAATGAAATGGGCTCGTGTATAGGGATTCTGCATTATGAGACCTAAATTATGTAATCTCTGAGCCTTTCTTTTCTTCCCAGAAGTAAATAATTGTTGCATTAAACAATGTGACATTTCTGAGGAGTTTTTGTCTTGTTGCTTTTTCTGTGTCTGATTGAATGGCTTAAAAGATGCTAATAACATGTTCTTCATGAAATAATACACTATGAATATTCTACAACTGAATATACTGTATTTAGGATGTAATACATATGACTGATTAGGAATTACCATTGAGAAATATAATGATAAACAACTATCATCTTGAAATTTATTTTTTATTCTGTATTTAAAGAAAGGGCATTCAATATTGTCTGTCACTATTCTCACTACATACAATGTTTTGAGTTATGAATTTTATTTTTTTCACTCTACAGAGAAATAAGGCATTTTTAAAATTATTCATATGCATATGCAAAGTATTTGCTATTCCAACTGTATAACGTATGTTAAATGAAGCCATGTCCTTTAAATAATTACTGAAATCCGGTCATTACCTGTTCTGTTTTGTTAAAGAAGAATATATGGAACCACTTTTATTTAGATTTTTTCTAAACTCATCTGAAATGGCTGTATAAACCATTTACATTAGAATACCATATGGGTGTTAACACACAAATTCTTGATTAATACTGATCTGTTTTATTAATTTACACAACCAATCACTTGTTAAAGGAAATATCAGACAAAAGGAAAAGCACATCTTTAATAGAATTATACTACCTGACCTGATATGGCTGCTACTGTATTTTGAATAAATAAAAGATGAGCTCTTTGTCCCTGGAGCTGTGGATAATAAATGATCCTCACAAGCGAACTCGCCCAGTGCGTCGCTCACGTGTCGCTCCCTGTCGGCGAAGTTCGTTTTCCCATGATGCCTCAGTGGTTGCTCTCTATCTCGCGCCCTCGGTCCATCTTACCTCTCACATCGCCGCAGTCTCCCTCCGCCAGCGCGCCCACCGTGTTGTTGTGGTAAATAATGGCGGCATCGGGAGGCGGATTACCATCTCCCGCTACCGTGGCGGGCTCGAACATCCAACACCCGGCCCGGGCTCGCTTCCCGGGCCGGCCGTGGGCGACTCGCAGCAGGCTGCGGTCGGAGAAGCGCACCAGACGCGGAAGGCTGGGCTCGGATGACGGGGAGCTGGCTGTCGGAGGGCCGAGGCCCGTGAACATCGGGCTCGCGTTGAGCGAGGACCCGTCCCTGCTGCGCCTGCTCGGGGTGGCGGAGAAGCACAGGCGGCAGAGGGATGCGGGCTTCGAGTCCAGCAGCAGCAGCGAGGAGGTGAATGAGCTAACGTAGCTAATGTCAGTTGCATCGAGACCACGGATCCTAACGTGGCAAACCAACACACCCTGTTTTAAAAGGGGCACATTTAAAGCACTTTGTTTGCTATTTAAAGTGTTCAAGCTAACACGGAGCTAGTTAGCGGTAGCTTGCAAACACCAACCCCTGTAAACATCGTAGCTAGCTCGCTGCGGGCGATGCTTCAGTGGTCAACGGGTGAATGTTCAGTCGGTTCCCCCGCACATACGAGTTATTCATTGATTTGAAATGACCGCAAGTCGCCACAGTCTTTCACACACGGAGACCAGGGTCTGGGCAGCTGAGGGTTCGCATGGAAATGGCTCAAGGCGGAAACTTCGGCGGTAAAGGAAACGGCAGTGGATGTGTTTTGTTGTGGAAACCGGGATATGTCTTTGTTTACCCATCCCCTGAAAACAGTTTGAGTTACCAAGCTGTACACATACACACACACACACACATGCACACACGCACACACACACGCACGCACACACGCACACACACTGCTAATCTTGTAGCCGCTGATAACCTGGGGTCCTCTCGCTCCCTGTCAGCTGACAACTCGGTGTTTTCGACGTGGTTCTGCAACAGGAAGGCGGACACAGGGACGTTAGATCACAAAGATGGGGTTTGGTGATACTCTGAAAGAAGCTGGTAGTGTCAAGACTTAGTTTAGCACGTTTCCAAAGACATTCCTTCAGGAGGTAGTGGAGGTGGATCAGGAATCAGTCCTTTCCACGTCAGTCCAAATCAGAGAAGTATTAAAAGAGATGTGTGTATTTCTTATGCAGTGCAGGCTTAGTTTAAATCTACCTGCAGGTGTGATGGATTGATTTCAAATGTTGTTGGTTGCTCAGACATGAGAGGGAAATCTTTATTGTTTTGCAGTGAGTGAGCTGAAGTGGACAATTACACTTTTATTTAATTGTCACTTTACTTTCTTTTCAATGGTCAGTGTTGTCAAGAGAGTATAATATTAATATAATATTTTAGTCTTTGCACAGTTCTTTCTTTGTATTTAGTGCTAGCAACTAGAATCGAGGGCTGCAACTTGCTATTGTTTACATTATTGATTCATCATTTGATTTCTAATGTGCCACAGCACAGTGTAAAAAACCCACGAATAGTTATGTTAAAATGTAATTGTTTTTTTTTACCCACAATCAACATTTTCGAAAACCCTAAAAATACAAATTTTACAACAATACATCAAGAAGAAATGTCAGTTGACTAATCATTTATGCAGACATAGACCATTCAGATCTGTCAATATACATTCATTGTGTTTCATAGAGGCCGGTGTGTGACGACATTTTCTACTAAGGTGTTCTACTATCAGTACGGAGCTTGGCAGGTGGATTCAGTGATAATATTACATTCCAAATAGAATTTAATCTCCAGCACGGGCTTTAGTGTCTGTCACCAGTCCGACTTCACTGATGCAATCCCCTAAGTGTGCACTGAAACAGTCACATGGCTCATGCTAAAGCTTGTGGGTGATGCTCGGCTGGAGCACCACACGTCACTTGGTGCCACACACGCTCTCGTGCTCTGCAGCTGGACGCAACAGATTTCATCGCAGGACTATTTTGCATGTGAAGATGGATGTGAGTAATTTGAAACCAAGTTGAAGTGGGCTTTTGATGAAGTGTGCAGTCTAAGCATATGAGGTAGACAGGTCTGAATTAGAGGATGCTGGAGGCTGATTGTTCTTCTTAAACTTTGTTAGTATTATATTTCAGCTGTATTTTATGGAAGTGGCCATATTGAAACATTTTTATTTCACCAAATGGCTCAGATGCTACATTACAGTTAGATTGCATCATATTGCACCTTATTACAATTGATATGTGCAGAGAGATGGTGCACATTTATAATATCTTAGTTATTTCTCAAGGATTGAGAAAAGCTCTTTCACACTGGAGTAAGAATGCTGAACCAGTTTCTTCAACATGTCGTCATGGTAGTAAGAATGTGGCAGTGAATGTCCCACACACTCAGAAACCTGAGCACCTGCTGAACCAATTCACTGTCTTTGCTTGAAAGGAAATACTTATTACCGCATTACCTTCATTACACATCAACGCTCAAAATTATAGCAATGTTGGTTATTTAATATATGTCATTATTTTGTGTCCATATTCATCGCTACTTTTAATAGAAGAAAATTGTTAGTTACAGTCTAATGTTTTATTCAGGTGAATGTTTTTACCTGGGCCCGATAGCCGAAAAGTTAGAGCACATACCACATGGGCCTACATGTCCTGAGCAGCACGTCCTTGGTTTGACTCCTGGACGGCCAGACCGTTTACAGCATTTCATTCCCCTTCTCTCTCTCCTATTTTGCTATTTAATTCTAAATGTTATATCTTTTCTGTTTTTCTCCAGGAGGAAGATTTCACTGGATTTGGGACCTCGACAGTTTGTCCGAAGAAGACGTCTGGCACCGTTACACGGTCTTCGCCATTCAGCCAAGCGAAGTCTTCCCGTGCTTCGGACCATTCTCCGGAAACAAAACATCTTGTTGGAAAAGTTATACCCAACACCCCAAAACCAGCTCTGATTGGGAAAATTGTACCTAGGATTCACAAAGAAGGCCTGGGTGTCAAAGAGAGCCCAGAAGAAGACAAACAAATACCCAAGATGATCATTAAAGTGCGTAGCAAGCGGTTAGTCCCCCCCACAAAAGCCAAACATAAAGACGAGCAGGCCTCAGGCAGCCAGAGCAGTACAAGATCATCTGTCTTGACAAGGAAAGCAGGAGAAACAGGCAAGTCAGGCAGAAT
The DNA here is from genome assembly GCF_022539355.2 of Hippoglossus stenolepis. Lineage (NCBI taxonomy): Eukaryota > Metazoa > Chordata > Actinopteri > Pleuronectiformes > Pleuronectidae > Hippoglossus > Hippoglossus stenolepis. The sequence continues at coordinate 7,481,909 of NC_061499.1, forward strand.
GCAAAACCAAACATCTGGTGACATCAAGGAGGAAGATGAGCTTTCAGAGGATTCAGACTCGGACACAGACCAGTCCCAGCCACACAGCTCTCCGAAACCACTTGGGCACACCAGAAGCACATCTCAAGCAGTTGCTCTGTCATTTACATCCATCCACAGACGGCAGAGGAAGAGAATTGTTAAGAGTACGGGTGCCTCTCCGGAGGCTGGAGCCGAGGCCGGTGCTCAGAGTGGAGAGGAGGCAGCAATGCCCCTCGAGTGTAAAGCTGAAGATTCCCCTAAGAAACGAATTCACAAAAGAAAGTCTCTGTTTTGGTGCAAGAGAAAGCCGCCGCCAACCATCAGACGCCCGAAACTGGGTCGTACTCGCACTAGGCGTGTTTTTTACACATATGTACCAGAGGCCATTCCAGCCATACTGACGCAGGACGAGGACAAGGAGCAGCTGAAAGAACAGAATATCACTCCATCAGAAGGAGAACACAGCTCCTTTTCTGAACAAGTCCAGCAGAGCTCCAACTCCTCCGCTCCTTTGATGAGCGCACGGTCCTCTCGAGTTATTAAAACTCCAAAGAGGTTCTTGGACGAGCAAATGATTCCCTTTCCAAAGGGCCCTTTTTCCACATTGCTTAAGAGTCAGCAGAGAGAGGATGGAAAACCGAGTGCATCACCCCATGAGTCAGGTTATGATGGCAACTCGCTGCTGTCAGACAGTGACTCTTTATCCGTTTACAACAGCCCGTCTGCTGTGATGAAGTTCTCTTCGAAGCCCAGCTCAGGCACGAGCCACGTAGAGATTTACAAGAACCTAAAAAAACTGACCTTGAAACTGGCAGAGAAAAAGAGAGGCCAGTGTGACACTCCGGAGGATCACATGTATCACAGCGAAGGCTTGAGCGCTCATGTCAAGAAGAGGCGGAGGTCAAAGCTCATGATGGAAGAGATGGAGATGGACTCTCCTGGTGTTGTGAGGAAACTAGCGGTGGTGGTGAACACTGATGCGGAGAAGCCCTCTCAAACGCCGTTCGAAGAGTGTGGAAGCAAAAGTAAGGATTGTTTTTTTCCTTTTATTTGTAAATTAGAAAGCTCTTGCTACTTAATTCCCTAACTTTAACTGGAAAATTTGGTTTTTCGATTCAGCAGAACGCCTTTGGTTTATATTTATATACGTAAATTTATTATATTTTAGCTTTACTGAACAGTTTAATAATTTTTATTTTTTTGCTGTTTGGTACAGATCAAGCAAAAGGCATGACGGGGGAGGTTCAGGAGACTTTAGAAGTCAGTGGGCCCAGCCATCGAATAGGTCTCAGTGGAGCTAATAAGAGGATGCTCCACCTGCTGAAGAAAGCCAAAGTCCAGCTCATCAAGATTGATCAGCAGAAGCAGCTCAAGTTGTCTCAGGTAAGAACCCGAAACATCAAATCTGTGCTGAAGTAGAAACTGAACATTTTGCGGACTTACACATTGTCAGTCTTCGATAATAAGATAATATATTCACTGCTCCTTGGAGTGGTGCTTACACATTGTAAATCGTTCCAAGGGCACTTAAATCTGTAGAGCTGAAATAAACAGCCTATCTGAGAATAACTGTTAATTATTAATGTTGATGTATAATGACAGATTTTGCATTAAAAGCTCTTATTTAATGGGCTACTAGGATTTATGTGGTAATGCATTCATAATGAAAAGTGTCAGAGAGGCGATGCTTGGGCTGTGTTTACCACGGACAGGAGACTTTTTATCTTTTATCTTGAACAAATTGCATTTATATTTACTGCCATTTGTTTATTAATGGTATCATCATTTTTCAAAAATAAGCTTGAGGTCATGCCTATAGTCCAATAGGATTTTTGAACTGTGCTTGATCTCATCTTCTGGCTTTAGATTCTCTCTGTGGCATTGTTGTTTTTGGAGATATCTTTTTCTGACCATATTTCCGTTGACTTTTCTGATTTGAATCTTGATTATCATAACAATGTCCAAAGCTTCAAAGCATTTGAGTCAGTTGTATTTAAACATTAATAATTTTTGTTTCCAGGCTGTGGGAATGAGAATGTGCTGCCTTTCTGTTTCATATCATTAGGAATTGAATATTATTTTCATTTTGTACTGTTTTTCATGAAACTTTTTTTTTTTGTCTGGACCAATAGTTGGGCTCCAGAGAATTGCAGGTGCCAGTAAGTGGAAGGAGGAGGAGGAAAGTTGTTACATCTCCTCAAGATACTAGTGCTCAGGTAATGCTCCTACATTAAAAATGTGAGTTTGACCTTATATATATTTGGATAAATCCAAGAAGCGTCCTACATTTTTGTGCGTCTGTGTATGTTTGTGTGCATGCAGGAGCCGCCGCTGGGTGGTCCGAGGATCAAACACGTGTGTCGGGCAGCAGCAGTGGCTCTGGGGCAGCCCCGTGCCATGGTGCCAGATGATATTCCCAGACTGAGCGCTCTGCCTCTGCACGAGAGAGAGGGCATCACCTTCTCTCCCGCAACAGAAGGTACAGTGTGTCTACAGTAGAGGGCACAAATTTACCTCCCTTTGTCTTAACTCAGACAAGGGTGGGGATTTTACATTGCACTGTTTATGTGTGATCATTTTAACTGTGGTATATATTCAGAATTAACTTTAAAATCAACTTAATTTTTACAATGTGCACATGCAGGAATTTTCCTTACTGTGTAAACTTTGTAAATAGCCTATACGAGTATAGTAGTATGTATCCTCATATCTGTAATTGTAAATAGCCTGTAAACTATTCTTGGTTTGCATTGTATTTGGAAAGTCACATGTGTGTTGTCTTTTTCTTTTGGACCAACAAAGAGAAAACAGTCACGGTCTTTGATGACACGAGGGAAATGCTGCTGCTTACAGATGTGCTGACTGCACTTCTTCGTAGTTTTAACTAATCAGACTCGACTGTCCAGAAACAGACACACATAACACAAAGGAATGATCTCAACCAAAGGAGACGTGATCGTACAAGTACAGGGTAGAAAGTATGTGTACAGTGTAGTACAGGGTATATGCAGGTCTGAATCCGTTTTCACAAAAAGGCCATTGAAGCAGTAATTAATGTTTGCCATGAAATTCTTTTGTATTCCATTGTGTGCTGTTGGGAGATATGTCCTCCTCTGAAGCTCCGACACTGGATTATTAATTTATTTTTTGTGGAGTTCAGTCAGCACCATCAGACCTATAGCAAACACCGCCACTACCGCTAGCTACAGAAACTAAATATTGACTTTAGACATGATTGAAATAGTCTTTCATCCATTTCAATCTTCTCCCATATATGGATGGATACTGTATATGGCCACTCGTACATGGCAAGAGATCTAAGCACAGAAATACCAAAGAGATGTTTTGAGAATTGCCCGGAACATATTTTTATTACAATTCCAAAAAAAACGTTTATTTATCTTATGGGTTGTGTCAAGAAATAAATATTGGCCAATATATTTTTTTATCAAGTATCAATATTACTCTTGGCCTAAAATAATATTTGAGGTTATATTAAATAATTGTCCTTATTCATCATCCGTCATACTTTCATATTTGAGCTTTATGATCGCGAAATAAGTATTAAGTTACATTCTATGTGGTATTCAAAGAAAGTTTTAAAGTAGCAATTATTGGAACCCTGGAACAGGCAGCAGAACCTCATCATTTACAGAGTGACTTGATAACGTCCTGTCTGGTAGGTTAACATTATATATATTTTTTTAAATGCTAAATGAGTATTGTCCATACTCAAATTTTTTTCTACCATTTTATGTTTGGCAAAGCTGCTTTACTAGTGTATTATAATAATAAAAAACCACTGGCTAAACTATTTCTTTCAAACTGGCATAAATAAACTTCTGTAGTTACAAGCACAAATTAAGAAAATATTTTTTTAGAAAACCAGTTTTTATTGCTTTTGGCAAATTTAACCTGCTGAGCAAAAGAAGAACTGCTTTATTAGTTCAATGTAGTTGTAACAAAAATATTTTCCAGCAAAAATATCTTTTGTCACACACAGATTAGCCACCGCTGTTGGAAAGCTATACCCAACACTGGTCGAGTGAGCATCACTCAGTATGAGGTGAGGAAGTGCTGTTTGACAAATAGACTCACTACCCTGAATTTTTTTTTTAACCTAATGAACACATCTAGTGCCGTTGGGAAAAATGGAGCCTTAAACAAGGTTATACCTGCTACTTTAACTATTTAAAAATGATTCCACCTGAAAGTCTCCACCTCTGAGTATTTTCTTTGTGTGAAGTTGCTTTGTGCCAGCTTGTATTAACATTTTACCACTGAAGGATGCAGGAGGTTGTTTCAAATCTGCTCCAGTAGTTTTTGAAATCGGGGTCAGTCCACCAGCAATGGATTTCTCTCAGACTCCTGATGTGTCCTAGAGTGATTTTTTTTTTTTTTAGGAGTCAATAGTAACCTGTAGCCATAGAAACCAAGCTTGGACAAAAGACCAGTAAATAAGAGTATATAAGTAAATGAACACCTCCAAACACAGCAGTTAGACCTGTAATGTCTCCTGCAGAATGAATAGTAAGTTCTGGCATCCAAAGGTGTCGCCCCACCACATCACAGATATGTAATGATGTTTGAATTATCTGCCGGGGCTTTTTTACCCATCCTGTCCGTCTCTCGCTTGCAGATGTGGCAGATGATGACGATGACGTCTCTGATCAGGGCAGGGCTCAGTGGGTTGTCTCACAGGAAAACATCCAGCGGAGGAGGATAGGAAGGGGGAGGGGCCACAAGTTTAGAAAGAGGAAGATCATGAGACGATTTGGAGGCGTGGGATCCCGCTCCCGGCGCTGCCAGGGCTGCAAAGGCTGTCTGATAAAGGTGGACTGCGCCAAGTGTATGAACTGCCTGGATAAGCCCAAATTTGGAGGGCCCAACACTAAGCGGCAGTGCTGCATGTGAGTTTAACAAGTCATAAATTCATATTGTTTTGTGCAAAGAGATACACACTGATGATAATGATAATTTTCCTGCACAAGGTAAACTATGTAGATACGGTAATTCTCATTTGTGGACTATTGAAGAACTTCAAGAAAATGCACATGAGCATTTGAGCTTTACTCAGGATATATTATCACATGGGACTTCTTTCTTCTGCTTCCAGATACCGAAAGTGTGACCAGATTGTGAAAGCGAAGTTTGAACGCATTGTCAGACCACTGAAAGGTATGTCATGATGTCATAATTACATGATGCTCCTGCTGTGAATGTTAAAGTTTCAGTTCCACCTGATGAATTTGTGAAAATTAATAGAGAACAAAGCCATTTAATAGGATATCTAAATATTTTGATTTGTGTACGTAATTAATAATGTGAATGCTGTTTCTCAGGCCAGGAGAGGCGGATGTCAGGCTCTATGTCGAGCAGTGACACCGGGAACTGGGAGTTGGGAGGAGAAGGCGAGGCTCCGTCTGCAGTGACCCCTGGAATCAGAAAACAGTCCCTGCGTAACATCACACCTCGCTCCTACAGCAGCCTGCTTAAATCTGAATCTGAGGAAGAGGAGGGAATAGGAGAAGAGGCTGATGAGGATAAAGCAACAGTCAAGGCAAATGTTGCTGCTGCGAGCAAACAAGGTAATTAAAGCTTTTGCTGTTAATATGACTCAAACTTGTGAATGTATAAATCATTTTACAATCCCAGGGTCATAGCTGCTTTGCACAAAAAGATAGTGCTCTCTCTGAAACCCTTCAGTACACATACGACTTTTGACTTGAATCCGTTTATTTTCTTTTGGAGATCCTGCTCCTCAAGACTGGAGATCAGGGCCGGACGACCCTGCACCTGAAGTGGTGAAGCATCGCCGGCTGTTCTCCAGAGGAGTCGGGAGCAGACCCAGAGCGAACAAGGTAAAACCATTTAGTGCACTACATAATCAACCCTGGGCAGACTGTATCATTGGAAAATGTTTTTTGTGGTTATTTGTCATCTGCTAAATATCCCGATGGGTCACGTTAACAAATTTAAACAATACAAACTGTTTAAATCCTGTATTTCTTCAACAAATTGGCCACTAAAAATAAAGTTGTTAACTAACGCTCAAAATTACGATTATTTAGATAATAAATAAAACTATAACTTTCAAATAACAGTTTGCCCAGATCTGTATCTCATTTCTTCTCCTTTTCAAATGAAGCCTCTGTGCTTGAATGAATGTTTCTATTAACTGCTTTAATATTGTACCTGGCTTTTCTCCCATTTCTGACTTTTACGTTTCTCCTTCTCATTAAACACCTTGCATGAACTTAACCTCATGTTTTATAATTAACAGATGAATGAAGCTCTGTTCATGGCAAAATGCAATCCATTTTCCTTGTGGTAGGAACCCACAGCACCCAGTCTGCTCAAGTTGTGTTTGAGGCTGTACATAATAATAATAATGGTTGATGATGGTAGTATTGATTATCTCTGCTGCACCTGCCAGACTTTTTGCTTCTGCTGATTGAAGTTGGCACATACACTAATAAAGCACCTAAATTGTTTCTAACCCCTAAATCTCAATAGCTTGAATCATCTGTTGTGCTGCATAGTTTTTATAATCCCTTTATCTATGTTTAGATGCTGCTTGAATTTATTTTCATCTTTATTTGTTGTTTGCAAATTTGTAACGCTGTTTTTGTATTTGAAGTTATCACATGCACACGGTCATGGTCTGAGATCATGGCAGGTGCGTGTGAAATGTTTGTTGTGTGGTCACAAGTCAATAATCTCATCTTCCTTCATCAAAGTACACTAGTAATGAAGGAAGCCACCATATTTTGAAGACGAGAATGAAGAGGACGAAGGTTGCGGTCATGTCAGTGGCATTGCAGCATGGATCTTTTCCTGGCTTTCCCTTTTCTTACCTGCAGATTTGTCCCCAGTGCTAAGTGAAGGATTGTAATGGCAAGTTTCTCAAGGAGCTGAGTGCAACAGAATGTAAACATTGCTCATGAACAGTTCACTAGTTGGTGCAGGACTCATGCCAACACTAAACAAACATGTTTTCAGGTTATTAGTGGAGACCAACTGTTAAGGAAACGCTGTTACAACATATAAACATCTAATTGCATCACCTGCATGAATGTAATCATGTACGGATTACATACATGATTACATTCATGCAGATGTAAATACATGGATGTACATACAATGCAGTTCTAAACGCACTGTATGTGTATGTGTGTCATTAGTTTCATGAGATATTTACTGTCGTCTGGGTGTGTGTGTTGGTTCACACTTGCAGGAAAATACTTTAAGTTATGGGAGACTTAAAATAAATGTCTCCTTTTTATTAAAAAAAAAAAAAGAGGAAATATTGATAAACCCTGTTCTGAAACTGACAAACTAAGAGAACAACACCATGCATTTTGCCATGAAGCGGACTTTCTAAAGTGTTGAACTAGTCACTAGCTTTGTTTTGTCATTACCTGCCAGTCTCTATTTTCTCGAGACTTAAATTCATCACTTATTTGTTCTTTTACACCTCAAATAACCTCTTTTCAATCTACGGAATGCTAAATTCTACTTCCCCCTTTTCTCACTTATTATTCCTGGCTATCACACTGGAAGACGTAGTGCTCCTCCCCCTTTTCTATCACTTTGGCTGCTGCCGGTCGCCGCCTCTGCATGCCACTGGTATTGGTGTCACTATGGAACCTGTCTTGCTGGTTGGCTTAGGCAGTCCCCTCCTCCACAGGAACAGGAGAACACGGCAGAGACGGAGGCCAGAGAAAGTTTCCCTGAAACCAGCCCAACCAGAAGCCCAATGCCGAAGCTGCAGCGGCAGATACAAATACATTTATACCGTCTGCCTGATTTTATCCTGCAGGCTGCTATGTCTCAGAGGTTGCCCTGGTGTCTGGATTGGTGCATGGAACTATTGCATCCAATGTTGTCCCAGCTTTTAACACAGACCGCTATTTCACAGTCTCCTCCAGAACTGTCCCAGCCTGTAAAACAGACCACACTGGCCATAACACAGTTTCCTGCAGATTTGTCCCAGCATGTAACACATCCTGCTTCTCCATTTTCACCACAGGCCGCAACAGACCGTCCACAGAAATCCCTGCGATTATGTTTGCACCGTTTGCCCCAGTCTGTGGCGCAGTCAGCATTACACAAACCTATATCATCATCCTCATTTCAACAACTTCAGTCCCCACTGCACTCAGCTCAGACAGAGATTTCAACACAGCCGTGTTTTCAGGAGTCTGAGGTGCAGCACCCACATGTTTTGACTGAGACATACAGAGCTAACAAAGATGAAACTGTGGCAGTGCCGTCTCAGACTGTTGATCCAGACACAGACTTGCAGGAGGGCAAACGAGATGAGCAGAAGGACGTACGAGCGGATCTGCCTGAAGAGGAGAAAGGGGAGGACGTTCCTGTCAAAGAGACGGTGCCGAAAAACTGTCCAACAATTGACACGCACTCTGTCCTTCATTCCCAGAATTCTGCAGAGTGTGCATCAGTGAACACCCTGACGGGGTTAACTAATGGACTTCCCCATAAGGGCCTGTTGCAGAACAAGCACAAGATTCACGTGGACTTCAAGGTGGGTTTTTACATTAAAACTATGTGGCAGGGAAGTTATATTACAAATGTCCAGCAAATATTTAGATTTGACAATTTCCTTTAGCTCAAATAAGAAAATTGCTTTTGTCCTGGTTAATAAAGGACTTGAGGAGTACGCATATTTATCTTTGTTATAATCCAGTTTGTAGTTTGGCTTGATCATCCTCAAACTAATAAAACTCTTTTGACCTGCGCCTGTCAGGAGGACTGTGCTGTTCAGAATGTATGGCTCATGGGCGGCCTCAGCGTCCTCACATCTGTCCCGACCACACCACAACCCGTCTGTCTGCTCTGCGCCAGTAAAGGACGACATGAGGTACTTCAGCTTTTAGTGTGAACACTGATCTTTTGAATGTTCGGCTGCTGTCTCCCATTCATATTTTACAGCTGTAAACTCATTAGTGAAGTTGTAAATTTGGTCTTTTGTCCCCCTACAGTTGATCTTCTGCCAGATCTGCTGTGAGCCTTTCCACAGTTTCTGTCTCTCACCGGAGGAGCGCCCCCAGGGGGAGAACAAGGAGAACTGGTGCTGCAGGCGCTGCAAATTTTGTCACGTTTGTGGACGTAAAAGCAAGAGCACGAAGGTATGTAACCACAGCAGAGGTATCACAACATGAACGTATCCGTTATCTTTGCTGAAAACAGATTTGTAGTGTTATGACTTTGGTTGAGGTATTGTATGTTGTAAAAGTGCCATCTTCTGTAGACGGCACAAAAAAGGAAATAACTGGAAGAGTTTATATGACAGAGGTTTTTTCCTCTCTGATAACCACAGCTCTCTTATTAATTTACCCTTCTCTCTCTCTGTGTGTTTTCTTTTTTTTTTCCTTCCAGCCTGTGTTGCAGTGCAAAAGATGCCAAACCTCCTACCATCCTTCCTGCTTGGGACCAACATACCCTAAACCTATGAACTGCAGCTTGCCCTGGGTATTTAATTTAACCTTGATCTTCTTGCATGATCATAGAAAATTCACAAATGTCATAAAATGTTAAATTTTACTTTAATCCACTTGTGAGACCTTGATATAAAAAACGTTAGTACAAATGAACTGTTCATCAAGTATCTCTGAGGTTTTGGTTGAGGAATAATCCTCTCTGGACTTATTATTTGTGCTATTTACTAACTTTGTTGTGTTTGTGTAGGTGTGCATGACGTGCATTCGGTGTAAAAGCTGCGGTGTGACTCCTGGAAAGTCCTGGGACTTGGCCTGGAACCATGAGCAGGACCTGTGCCCTGACTGCACTTGTCTCCACAAGAAAGGTAAAGACCTAAGAGAGACGGCAGAGTTTCCTGAAGGCTTTATAGTGTTCAGTAAATGTGAGGGTCATTGGTTATAAACCTCCCAGACTTTGTTATGAATTAACCAAACAAGTCCAGTGTTGCCCAGAGAGATGACCTATATTTGTACTCACTGTAAACACTGTCGGTTTTGTACTTGTGTGACACTAATTATTTTAATTACATCAGGTAATTTCTGTACGGTGTGCCAGAAGTGCTACGACGACAGCAGCCAACACGCACAGATGATTCAGTGTTCAGAGTGCAGCCACTGGATTCATTACAAATGTGAAGGACTTTCGGGTGAGTAATGCTAATTTATACATGGGTTTTAAAGGGGGGATTTCACAAATGACTTCCTGCTCTTGATTGACAGGTATAGTGTTATAATGTTTTAGAAAGCATATGTTTGATTTAGAAACCAACGTTATCTGTGTGATTGCAGAGGAGCTGTGTGGTTTGCTGTCGAGCCAAACGGAGGAGATGGATTTCACTTGTTCACCCTGTAGCGAGCACCAGAGTGAACCTAGCTGCTTGAAGGAGGAGCTGCAGATCAGGCTGATCGCCGGGCTTGAGGAGGTGCTCACTGACCTCCTCTCCCATGATGCCACCAAGCACCTACTTATCTGTAAAGTGGTAAGAGAGACCCGCAGCCACTAGTGCTTGTTAATATCAGTTTATATTAATGACTTTTTTTTATTTAATATGGTTCTTTGTCTTTCAGTGTCTGGAAACAAACGACTCAGGGTTTTTTAGGGAACAGCGACCCGTCTGTGATCTGCAAGTGATGGAGAGGAAGTTTGAAGAGGGAGTGTACACCTCAATAGTGAGTTTATTCTTTGTTATAATCTGATTGTTCTGGTAATCACTCACAACATTTAGCTCAGTAAAATGAATGAAAATAGTCCATGTCACGAAGTTATGACTGTCTTCCTTTGCAGGTCTTTCTCTTTTCTGAAACTCACTTTTGTGAGATGCTCTGGATCAAACTCTTAACCTCTTTTTTTTTTCTTCTCACCCACTCAGAAAGTGTTCCACAAGGATGTCAACTCTGTGATGAGGAAGTGGCTGAGGGAGGAAGAGCTTTTCCCTGAGGATCAGAGGCCAACTACTCGGGCCAAGGCACACTATGTCAAAGTAAGCTCACCTCTCTTCCAAAAATACACTCAAAGTTAATAGTTTAATCTAAAGTATTGTCCAAAATGTCCAAGAATAGACACTGTCCTTCACAGTTTAACCCAGGTTCTCTTCTGACCTTACATTTTTTGTTTCTGACAGTTGGTGGAGCAGATTTTCACTTGGCTTCCGTCCCCTATTCTAAAAAAATGGAACTCATTCTCTGATGAATTTCCAAGGTAAATGTTTCAACTTGAGTGTTATTGGTGTTCATGCTCAATATATGTGATTTAAATAGATACTCAGGATTCTGTCATAGATGGACAGCTGTCTCAAATGTCTCCCCTGTTTGACTGTTCGTCTCCTTCACTCCACAGCGGCATGCTCCCTGAGGCCGTCCTTCCACCATCTAAGGAGCACAGCTATGCACAGTGGCTGGAGAGGACATACCAGCTCGAGGAGTCCAGGGGCCCACCAGCGGGGAAATCGGACCCTCTGCTATCCTCACTCACTACAAAGCAGTCTGGTGCGACCCGCAGCCTCCCCCTGCATTCACATGGTATGGAAACTGCTGTCGTCTGTTCTGTATCATGTATTTTGAGGAATGTGATCTTACCCAGAACGTTTTGTGATACGGTTACAGTGGATTTAATCCTTAGTTGAAAAATTGCAACTGTGCAGTTTGTCTCACTTTTTAATGCAAAAAAGAATGTGCTACTTTATTAGATGTATGAATTTACTTACTTTGGTTCTCCTCCCTCACAGGTGTGAAAGGTGACCTGAAATCCATCAGGACTGGAGATTTGAGGCAATGTGCACTATGCCAAAAATATGGAGACTCTGCTCCTGCTGTGAGTTGAGCTGTCTTACTGTTGTCAAATAAATGCTATCATTTTTTCGTTTGCAGATTATTTTATTGATTAATAAGTAATTTGTGTATCTTAAACCCAAAGATATGCAGCCTTTATAGTATAAACTAAGACAAGGAGGAGCAGCAAATCCTTACATTAGTTAAGCTGCAACATTTAAATGTTTAAAACTTTAAATTCAGTAAAAAATAACAGATAATCAATACTGTAGATAGTTGTTTCAGCACCTCTGACTGTATTTCACACACAGAGTCAAGTCTTTGAAACCGGCTGCATTATGTTTCCACTGCAGCAGACCTGGGTTGACTGTGATGTTGCTTGTCATAAAAACATGGTCACTGTCTGCTGTTCATTAAGTGATAAGAATGTTTTTTCCCCTGATAGGATGCAGGACGGCTGTTATACTTGGGGCAGAATGAATGGGCGCACATTAACTGCTGCCTTTGGTCTGCAGAGGTGTATGAGGACAACGGTGCTCTTTTGCAAGTGCACACCGCTGTCTCCAGAGGGCGCCACCTGGTAAGCTGTTATCTTGTCATTACAGCCTCAAGTGTTCCAGTTTGCACACGTTGCATAACACTGTGACAAACGTATATGTGACGTTGTATTAACATGACTGTTTTTTCCCTTCAATCTCCAGCGCTGTGATCGCTGTGGACAGTCGGGAGCGACTGTGGGCTGCTGTCTCGCCACCTGCCAGAGTAATTTCCATTTCATGTGTGCTCGCGCCCAGAGCTGTGTGTTTCAGCAGGACAGGAAGATGTTCTGCTGGAAACACAGGGATCTCGTCAGTGCAAAGGTACAAACACAGTTTTCCTCTAAGCTTCTCTTTTCTTTCTGGTTATATAATAGTTCCTAAATTATGGTTTATGTTTTCATATCAGAATTATTACAAGTAATAGAATATTAGTGAAACCACTTGCATTTCACACCTGTTGACTGTTTCTGCATTGTACTGATATAAGATTTACTGTGCCTCTGCAGGTGGTGTCTGGGGAAGGGTTTGAAGTCCCTCGACGGGTGTACGTCGACTTCGAGGGGATTACTTTCAGAAGAAAGTTCCTCACCGGCCTCGAGCCAGAAACCATAAACATGACCATAGGTAAACATATCTGGATTTTGGTTCTTGACTACTTTACGGAGTGTGTGTGTCTTCATTAGGCCAATACGCTCAACCCCATCATTTATCTTTTTATTTTCCAGGCTCTTTGCAGATTCAGAAACTTGGTGTGTTGTCAGAGCTGTCGTCTAATGGGAGAATGCTGTATCCTGTCGGCTATCAGTAAGTGGCCATTGTCATTATAAAGCCATATTGACAAATGAACTCCTTGGGGTTTACTCCTCTTTTTGTTTTATTTATGCAACACATTCTTCTTCCATTTATTCTTTAGATGTTCTCGGTTGTACTGGAGCACTGTGGACCCCCGCAGGCGCTGTAAGTACACCTGTAAGGTGACAGAAGTGAGCACGCCTCTGCCCGGTGAGGAACCGGATCTGAGATGGGACAAGGAGGACAATCACACCATCGTCCACAGTCCCAAACACCTCAGAGGTGAGGAGGAGTGTACAGATCGTGTCAACACTCAGAGAATTGACACTAAAGACTTTGACATGAAAATGTATGTATATCAGCAATGTAGAGCAGCTTGAAAAACTTATTGTCATTTTGTCTTTTCTTCTTTGACAGATATGGAGTCTCCTGATCGTTTAAGCACCTCATCCAGCCCAATAAAGTCCACTACCCCATCACCCAACTCTAAACTGCACAACACACCTGGATCCAAAAGTCCTGGTTACACACAGACCAGGAGACCAGCAGGAGGATCATCCCGACCTCTCCCATCGCCAGGTAGATGTTTAGGCACAAAGATCTTTGAATTGTTTTTATCATTTACCTTTGCAAATGCTATTTCTTCTTGTTAAATGTGCTTTGTCTTAGTGGATTCACTTTGTTATCTGATGCTTTCAGGATCCGCTCCCCCCAAATCTCACCACATCCTGACACTGAGGGACCTGGAGGACACCCGTCGGCCTCGCAGGCTCTCATCGAGAAGCCGCTGTAGTTCCTCCCCAACAGACAGTGATCCCACTGTACCGATGACTCTCCGCTCAGGGGGCACCGTCCACTCCAGATGTGCACTGTTCAACTCCCCACCAAGGTCATCAAGCGTTGGACCAGCCTCGCCTCCTCTGTCACGACAAAACTCCACATCACCAGTTTGGAGCTCCCCGCCTAGATCCAACTCCAGCATCACTGCAGGGATGTCACCGCGGCAAGCAGTCATCACTCACTCCCCCAAAGGGAGACAGAGCTTTAAAATCACCACTCCGGTCTCTGCCGAGGTTCCCCAAGACTTCCTGGCATCGTCCGAGGCAGAAGACGCAGCCGTGGCCACAACCAACGGGATCTCACTCGCCCCGGAAAACCTGGAAGATGAAGTTGCCCACCTGATTTCCCAGGAGCTGCCTTATACTGTGTTTGACACTGACACAGAGGTGGCAGTGGCCTCCATGCTGGATGCGAAGCTCGAGTTCGATGAAGCTCTGCTCACGGAGAACGTGGTGCTTCACTGCGGTAGAGGAGAGGTGGAAGGCGCAGTGCAGGATGTGGAAATGCAGGAACAGAATCAGGAGAATGACTCTGAAGATGAAGACTCAAGCCATTACTTAAAGTTTTCCCGTACCGTGGTGTGTGAAGCAGCGAGCGGCTCGGATGCCTCAGGTCAGCTCCCCTCAGCACAGTCGATCTCACAGTTGGATGGAGCAGACAGCGGCTCAGAGAGCGATGAAAGCGAAGTGAGCAGCGACGAAGTGCCGGACATTAACATTCTGACCAATAACAAAAATAAACCAACTAAACAGCTGACCATTGCGCTAAAGAGGCTGGAGTCGATCTACACTGTGGCACACCCAACGGTCCAACAAGCAACAACCGAGCCAGAGATTCAGGAAATCGCACCGCCGACTGCTCTCCTCGAGTCAGATTACGCACAAGATGACACTTCACTCCAGGAGGAAGAGGTCCCCATGAGCTCTGAGGTCCCCATGAGCTCTGAGGTCCCCATGAGCTCTGAGGTCCCCATGAGCTCTGAGGTCCCCATGAGCTCTGAAACGCCAACATCTCAAAACGAGGTGATTTTGGATTCAAGTACAGGCCATTTTATTTCTGCTGACGATGGCGCGATAGTTTACCCAAGAACCATTGAAGAAGATAAAGATGACACTACCTCATCAGCTGACTCGGTTGAAGGATATAAAGACGATTTAAACGACCCCGACTACTCGCCAGAAACTGAAACCAAAAAATCTCCTATAATGATGAAGACTTTTGTGATGAAGACGAAACATCCCCCACCACAACTTAAACGCTTGTCGCCAAAACCATGTCTTCCGCCACAGCTTAATTACAAACTTCTGTTGCCCACTCAAACAGTAAGTAATGTGTCTGTTTCGCCTGCTGCTGCCACTTTGTGTGCAGTCCCACGCACAGTCACAGCTCCCATTCTAATCAATGGTTTAAACGCTTTACCTGTGCAGCCCGGTGCCAGACAGAGAACCTTCGCCATCCGCCTGAACAGCTCCAAACCCGGAAGTCAGCAGCAGGCGGTGGCTGTGAATCAGGCTGCAGCCACTAACTCGGCCTCGGCCTCATCCCCGGCCCCGGCCCCGGCCCCAGCCCATCAAGTCCTGCTGGTCAACCGCCAAGGCCAGATTCTCGTCAAAGACCCGAAATCAAACACGTACCAGTCTCTCGATTCAAGTTCTCCTGCTTACAGTAAGATAAGCCAGATAGCCAAGATTCTCCACAGTCGTAACACTTTGCAGCGCTCTGTCCCTCGTGTCATAATAAAGCCTCGCTCCGGCCTCCCTGCCACAAACGCCACTCCTGCCAGTAACCACACAACAACCGAGAGAAAAATCATCGTCAGAGTGGTGCCTGTGAAAACCAGCAGCGCTACCACAGCTGCTGTTGGAGTGCAGAGTGCCGCTGAATCTAGTTTCTCCAACATGGAGGAAAGCACGGCTCAGGCCATCATCGACAGAGCCATGGCGACGCACCGCGACTCGTCAAGGACGAAACCCAACATCCTCACTCACATTCGGCAGCCAAATGCCAGTCAGGGTAGCGTGTCCCAGTTTCAGGGCGCCGAGGAGTCGGATCCGGCTCCAGCTGCACGTTCAGAGTCGCCCGGTGGTTTAATATGTGAACCAGATTTGAACTTGCAACCAACAGCTGCCTCATCACACCACCTGGTGAAAGTTAAGAGAGTCTCATCAACAACTGAAAAGCTCTCGAGGAAGAAATCCAAGATTGACTTCTTGTCGGATACATCAAGTGAGCTGGAAAAGGCTAATGAAGCCAGGTATGGAAAGATTTCTAATTCTTTTCTTGGCAACTTAGAAAAGCTATTTAAACTTTTAGAAAATATGAATCTAGATGTGTTACATGATGAAAGTATTTTTTTGAGTTAGAAAGCATGAATATAAAATATGTTGTCTTGATTTCATTCAGCAGATTGAGTGGTGTGAGAATGAAAGCTCCGAGCATGAAGGACATTCTCGATCTAGATCAGGCGAACGTGTCTGAGCCTGAGCTGCTGAGAATCACTGCTCCACCTCTGCCCAAACCCTCCAGGTTTGTTCCACTTAAAACATCCTCATTTGTAGTCTTATTTCCATACTAACAGATGTTTACCCGCCTCTATTCTGACATTCGTAAGTAGAATAAATAATCAGGACAGCTTATTTTAAAAGAACAAGTTTGCATTGGCAATATTTTGACTAAAATTGAAAGAAAAACAATAAAATTCTTGCAACAAGTATTTTTTTCTGTCTTTCTGGAGAAAGTTCCTGCAAAACTTTTTACTTCACATATTGTTTTATACTATTACAAATTTTTTTTGCCTCGTCTTTCTCCTCAGACCTCCTCAGGTTGACAGCTCATCCGCACAAACCAACACACAGAGCGACGAGAGTAAAACACACATGTGGGTCAGCGCTCGCCATAGTGACCTCTCTGAATGGGGCCCTTATACAGGTTTGTGACTAAAACCTTGAATGTCTCTTTAATTATTCATCAGTGCATCAGGTTCTTTGTGTGGCAGATTGGTAAATCTGTAAAAATACATCCCTGAGAGCATTTGGAGACAAATCCCTTTGTTTTCCTTTTCCTTACTAATTGTAATTAATTAAGCTGAATTATTAAGCCGCTCTGGAAATTTTGTACATAACCCTTTTTTGCAATTACATTTAATTCCACAGGTTTCAGCTCAGACGAAGATGCTCCTCCACCTAAACACAAAAAGAGGATGTACATGAACCAGCCCCACCTGCGCTTTGAAATCACCAGTGATGATGGATTTAGTGTTAAAGCAAACAGCATCGAGGGTAAGGGGCTGTTTAGTGACTGTACTGTTTGACAGGCTTGTTGCTTTCACTCACAAATGTGCTACTGATTTTTAGAGTTGCATAAACTATAAGAATATCATTCTGTCCTAGTTTGAATATGAAAGTCAGTCCTGTGGATGTGCAGCGTTGCAGAACTCCCACACCTCCCTCATCTCTTTCCTCCCTCATCTCTTTCCTCCCTCAGTCGCCTGGCGTGCAGTGATTGACGGTGTCCTTGAAGCTCGCGCAGGCTTCCACCTGAAGCAGCTGCCTCTGGGCGGGATGAGCGGGCCGCGGGTGCTCGGTGTCGTCCACGATGCCGTCATCTTCCTGCTGGAGCAACTGCAGGGGGCCACGAACTGCAAATACCACCGCTTCCGCTTCCACCGCTGTGATGCCATCGAGGAAGAGCTTCCCCTCAACCCAAGTGGCTGCGCCCGAACTGAAATCTACACAAGGTACCAACGCGGTCCCAGTTTTTTTTTTTTTTTTTTAAATTTATAAATGTTCATAAAGTTTATTTATACTCTGTTGCTCTGTGTCTTTTATTTTTTACTTCTTTGTCTGTTAACTTAATTTTTTCTTTCCTTCTTCCTAATCAGGAAAGCAACATTTGATATGTTCAACTTCCTGGCATCGCAGCACAGAGAGCCCCCGGACGTCGTCGCCCCCTTTGATGAAGAAGAGGATGAATTCCCACTCAAATCTTCCCGGTGAGATTAATTAAATTGTGCCACCATGATCCTAATATTAGAAATTATACCCTCTGCACGCCACAGGGAAAACACGAGCTTAAAATGTCATCCATATTGAAACCACCTTTTCTACCACCTTCCTCTGACAGACGAGCCACCAGCAGTGAGCTGCCCATGGCCATGAGATTCAGGCACCTGGAGAAAATATCCAAAGAAGCAGTTGGAGTTTACAGGTAATGAAAAACGAAATGCTTAATGTATGTATGCTGAAATGAAATGTATAAATTAACCCATTTCCTTTTCTGTCATTGTCTTAGATCTCAAATTCACGGGCGTGGACTGTACTGTAAGAGGAACATCGAGGCTGGGGAGATGGTGATCGAGTACGCCGGCACCGTCATTCGCTCTGTCCTGACCGATATGAGGGAGAAGTATTATGACAGCAAGGTCAGCACTTTTAACTGGTTTTGAAAACAAAAAACCCTAAATCAAACAGGAATAATTGAACTGTAGTTAAGCAGTGAAAATGTGTCAACAGTGTATATGTCGGTTTCTTAAAAACATTACTCTCCATCAGGGCATCGGCTGCTACATGTTCCGCATCGACGACTTCGACGTGGTGGACGCGACGATGCAGGGCAACGCCGCTCGCTTCATCAACCACTCGTGCGAGCCCAACTGCTACTCCCGCGTCATCAACGTGGACGGCCGCAAGCACATTGTCATCTTCGCCCTGAGGAAGATCTACCGCGGCGAGGAGCTCACCTACGACTACAAGTTCCCCATCGAGGACGAGGACAGCAAGCTGCACTGCAACTGCTCGACGAGACGCTGCCGCCGCTTCCTGAATTAGCACGACGCCGCGCACCAATGGTCATCTTGTTGAATTATGCACTTGAATTCAGAAGGCGGACTTTGATGAATCGATGAAGGCGACTGTTGTGACGCTGCCATAAGGAGAGAGGGCGCCGATGTGCACAGATCTGATCTACTGAGTCCTCACTTCATTGGAAGCTTAATTTATCGACTGGGCGAGAAACCAGATTAGAGCCATATGTCAAAGCTTCGGAAGAGGACTATTTATTCAGTTTCGTGACTGCTGGATTGTCGCTCTCTTTTTGTTCGTTTTGTCGTTATTCATTTACTGTTCGATACACCTCAGTCTTTCAAGTCTTTCACTTGTCATCGGTAGCCTCTGCTGGAGCTCGGGAGGTGACAACTACCAGCCAAAAAACGGTGCAGACTAAAATAACCCGATTGCATTTATTAGTATGTAAAGATGGCTCCATTACTATGCTGGTGACAGGGTGTCTTTGTAAATATCAGGTCTCAGAAAGGGATGACGACAACTAATTTAAATCAGCACCTTATTTTGAAAAGACCCTCTCAGGCAGCGCTGGTGTCACAGCAGACGGGACTAATTTCTATTTCCGAACAAAAGTCTACTCAAAGCACCTTGTGCACGTTGTAGTGCAGCTACATTTTAACATCACTCTGGACGCCACAGGGACGACAATAAGGTGCTGATGACATTTACCCTAATGGGTACTTTTAATACGAGTCACCCAAACTTTTTCCACCTCTCAGAAACATCTCGCTTTTATTTGTAACGGCAGAGATGCTGCGATCGAAATGCTTTTATCCCCCTGATCTGTTCTTTATCTGTTCATTTGTGCTGTCGATGTATTTTAAGGTCTATGAGGGAGTTTTCCACAGTGCAGGGTTCAAAGTTACTACAGTGATCTTGCTCTGCTCAGTCCCTTATGAATCTTTTTTTGTTTTGTATTTTTGTATATTTGAACAATAAATGTATATTAAACAAGCTAATGGAAATAAATGTGTTTGAGCTTTTAACTTAGTTTTTGTAAGTGAAGGCTGACTTATAGGAATGATGCAGAGTCATGATCCTAAGTTAATCTTTCTTTTTTTTTTTGTATGTGGTTGTTTTTCACCCTGTCTCACTGGTGTTCTACCTCAAAGGTGTTTATGAAGCAAGATTTCATTTAAAAAACATTTGCTTCCTCATTGTTCAGTCTTTGTAATTTATCACGTTATTATAGTGTGAAAACAGCCCTATTCACTACTATTAAACACTGACTTATTATTATGCCTGCAATGATTTCCTGAGTAAAGGTATCCGCTGTTTTCTTTTCCTCCTATGTGCATCTCCACCCGCCTGTTCACGTAGAAGCTGAACCCAGTAGATGTTTGTTTTCGTTTTCTTAGGATAAACAATTGAATTTGAAACAAAGCTTTGTCACAATGGATTTTTGCTTGTATAAAGTTGTATAAAGAATTTCTAAAACCTGTTAAATATTTTTTATATACATTTTTTTAATTTATGTTCAATAAAGATTTGAAATGTTAAGACTTTTCTTGACTTTTTGCAAATGTTTTTACCATTAAGCATTTATTAAATTAATTGAATTCAAACGTTAGAAGGTGTGACAAATGTCCGTGTCCTTGCCAGAAACCAGCTCTTTCTAATAATGCAGTATTATGACTGAACCAAAGAAAACAACCATCACAATGCAGTTATATTACAAATTATAGATATTTCCAATAAGCCATAAAATTGGAAGTAAAATCTGACTATTTCCTTTCACTCATATTTTATATTCCGTGTCACCAAAAGAAGAGTTGTTAGAAATAAAATAATAAAATAGAGAAAAAGAAAACTAGAAATTAATTATTTCAGTCGCAGACAACTTTAAACAATATACATATAATATAAGATATCTTTCTTGAAACTTGATGCTTAATGCAATCATATACTCTTGTTTCAATCTTTTTTCGACTTCAACTTGCACCACTCATCACAGGAAACCCACAGCACATCCCTGACATTCACCTTAAGTCCCTCCGAGGGGGCCCTGACCCTCAGGTTCGGGGACGTGGCAGTCACCCTCTTACGCGGCTGGCTTTACTGCTGCATTTTCAAAAACAGCCTTATCAAGTTTCTGTGTGTTACGAAGAAACAAACCAGCGGCACCTGCAAACTGTGAACTGCTCTCAGAGATCGAAGTGTGATTCTGTGCTTCTGAACAAATATCCCCTACTGTAGGAAATGTGACATCTGTGTCATGACACACTCCAAAGCTGTTCGGATGTGTTTAATGTAGAGTTCCATATTAATCGGTGTGCATGTCGTGTATAATCGTCATTTGGTTTGAAATAACATAATTGCTGATTGCATAATGGTCAAAGGAAGAACACCGTTAAATCAGAAAGAGGCCCGGTGGGTTTTATCCCTCAGTTTCCATGTTGCTCAAGGTCTTTCTGTTCCTTTCTGCCATATGGCTCTTTCCCAGAACAGTTTTCACTGTCCGACCTCAAGTTAAAAACATAATGTGCAGCAGGGGTGTATATAAAGAGATAAAGTGTGGAGTTTCTCTAACGTTTAGACGATTGTCAGCATGAAGGCCCTGATATTCCTGGCTCTGCTTGGAGCTGCATGTAAGAGATCGACCAATTTTGTACTTTTCTGTGAATACATACGACTTACACATACTTATTATACAGATTTAACAATTATACTATGCATTTGTTTGCTGTTTCAGTTGCTGCAGCTCTGGATGATAAGATTGTCGGAGGGTATGAGTGTCCCAGCCACTCTGTTCCCTACCAGGTGTCTCTGAATGCTGGATACCACTTCTGCGGTGGATCCCTGATCTCCAGCCAGTGGGTGTTGTCTGCTGCTCACTGCTTCAAGTCGTAAGTACAGGAAGTCTATCGCTCTGCATGACTCTGCTTGCTTTACTGTCCAGAATACAGATTGAAGACCATCTCCAGACAAGAAGCATAATGCTTGGAAAAGATGAACTGCTGGACGCAAGATTATCAATCACTCTCAGTGTTGTTTAAAGGGTAAATGGACTGTATTCATAAAGCATATGAATACCAGTCTCCAGTCTGATTGAACACTCAATGGTCTACACAGAATGAGTCACATTCACCCATTCACACAGCCATTCATACCACACTGCACTTTCTCTATTACACACAATTCATACACTGTGGGCACAGCTGTCAGGGGCAATTTGGGGCCCGGGGAACCACCGACCTTCTGATGAGTGGACGACCCTCTGTAAACCTCCAGAGCCGGAGCAGTTTAGGTTTCACACTGGATCATTATTGGCTTAGGGTTTGGGTTAGGAACACACGATTTAAGGTGAGCATGGAGAAATGTTCCGCCTCCAGCAGATCAAAGTGTACATTTTCTACTGTTAAAATATTTACCAGTGGTTAAATGGCGGGGCATAGGCGCAGCAGCTCAGTGCTGCCTAACACGTGACTGGGTTTGGTTGTTATTTGTACTGATCATTAATTATGAATGTGGACAGATGTGTGTGTAGGAATGTGTGTATGTATCGTTTTCTAGGTGCTGCACAGCACATTTCGTTCTACTGTTTTGTGCAACGATGATCTTATCTTGTTAAAATAAGGGTTTAAAAAACTGAATTCTGTTTTAGAATTTAAAATACAACAAAAATGCTTCTTAAAAGTCTCTCAGCTGCTTGTGGTACATGTGTAACACATATGTCCACATTTACAAACTATTTATGCTCCACAGAATAAGACTATGACCTGTGGATAAGAAGGATAACACAATCCTTTTATTGCCAGTTTTGGATTTAATTTATATGAAATAAAACAGAACCTTGCTCTGACACACTTACAGGTTTGGCTGATACCTGCTATGATCAGGATCTTATGGTGGCTCAGGACTTCAAAATTTGAATAGATATTATTTTGTAATATTTGTTCAGAAAATGTTCCCCAGGCTCAAGATGATCAAAGTGATGCAGAAATTACGAGAATAAAAAAAATCTGACTTTTATGTTCTGTAACTTTCCTGCCTCCTCCAGTCGTATCCAGGTCCGTCTCGGTGAGCACGACGTCGGCGTGAACGAGGGCACCGAGCAGTGGATTGACGGCGCCAGGATGATCAAGCACCCGCAGTACAACAGCTACAACCTGGACAACGACATCATGCTGATCAAACTGAGCCGCCCCGCCACCCTCAACAGCTTCGTCCAGACCGTGGCCCTGCCCTCCCGCTGCCCCGCGGCTGACGAGAACTGCCTGGTGTCCGGGTGGGGCAACACGTCGGCCAACGGCAGTAAGAGATGAGACATGAAGGAGCTGAGTGAAGAGGGGTTGTAAAGAAAAACAGAAATGAGAGACAGCAGCAGCCCTGAGGAGACTGTAACCTTGTCACCGTGTGGAGGGGAATGAGATCATTAAATAGTTTTTTATTGTGTAAGGAAATAAATATAATGGTGTCAGGGAAAGGCAACAGTAAATGTAAAGTCAAAAGATGGACCTTTTGAAATAGTTTTATAAAGTCTTCTGTGGCACTAAATGTAGATATAATTGTGAAAATGTCACCCTGACATTGCGTTCAGGGTTATTTTGGCTCAGAAATAAAAAAAATATGTTGATCCAGTGACTGAGACTCGTCTTCCTGCTCCACAGACGACTTTCCCGACAGGCTGCAGTGCCTGAGGCAGCCCATTATCGATGACAGGATCTGCAGGAACGCCTACCCACACCTCCTCACCGAGAACATGCTCTGCTCCGGGTTCATGCACGGGGGGGCCAGCAGCTGCCAGGTGAGTTCACCTAAACCCTCGGGTGGTGCATGATGGTGCATCACCTTCCAGAACTCAACCAGAGACGGCAGCAAAACACTGCATTTTCACCCTGGTGTCATGTTAATCTTTTGTTGTTGAGTTACACACTCACCATGATGACAAATCATATTGTGTTGTTGTTCTTCTTGTGTGTTTGCAGGGGGACTCTGGAGGTCCTCTGGTGTGTAGTGGTCAGCTGCAGGGGGTCGTGTCCTGGGGTTATGACTGCGCCATGAAGGGACACCCCAGCGTCTACGCCCGTGTGTGCCGCTACAACAGCTGGATCAGCAATGTTATGGGCAACAACTGAACTGAACCCAACTAGTGCACATACGATCTCACACTGGAACACCACACTAGCTCATACTCTGTTTATTTAGAACACCTTGAGTATTATTATCATTCATTTACATCTCATGAACAAAACGATAAGGCCTGATATTCTGTAACCAACAGTCATGATGAAGAATAAATAAATAAAAAATATACTTTAGCATCCATTTAATCTGTTATGTTGTTTCTTTGAGTTTCACAGTTGTTGCAAAGACAACATTAAAATGCTCAGTGCTTCTGTGTCCGTTCTGTTCTCAGTCACAAGGCCACCGCTGTGACAAAAAAAACGTCCATGTATAATCTCTTTAATTTGTACTTACTGCACTATAGGCACATGCATGCCTATGAGATGCCTTTGGTACTCGGTTAATGTGGCACCGCAGTGATGAGGGAAACAAGCACACTTGAGTAAATAGGCATCACTGCATTTCACTGCTCTGGATTCTCCACATGCATTCCTCAGACGCCGCTTTGTAAACTTTGCTGTTTCTTGTTTGCTGAGGCGACCTGAACAGACAGAAGAAAAACACAGAGCGCGCAGCAGGGATGGTCATACAGCACGAGCACTGGTCAAAGAGGAGGTGTGACACTAAATGTGTAACGGCCCAAAATGTGACCTTGCTGAAATTTGGATTTATATAGATAAAAGAATGAATACGAATATGTTATATTTAGGCTAAAACTAAAGGATGAGCATCTCTGAGGTTCATTACATTTAATAAATTGCTGAAATAACATAGATCATCTTGTGAAGAGCAACAATAAAATGTTCATGACGGCTCAGGCAAACCCACCTGACCTGCGATCCTGTCCAGATCTCTCTGGCCCTGAGGGGTAAGTCTCCGTCCACTGTAAATAAATGTTAATAATGTTTACAAATCCATCACTTATTCCATTTCTTCCAGTCTCATACCCCCCCCATCCACCTGTCTTACCCACTGGGGTCCTTCTCCACCATCTTGAGGGCCTCCAGGGCCTGGAGGACCTTCCTCGCCACGTTCCTGGAGCCCACGCTGAAGTGGGCAGGGCACACGCCGTTCCTCTGACGCCCTCCGTAGATCTTGATCATGGAGCCCACGCCCACCCCTCCTCGCAGGTACAGGTGACGGGCCGTGGAAGCTGAGGAGACGAACAAACAGTCCAATAAACTGTCATGTCCCCGTTTTGTCATCGAACTTGTTCAGCCAAAAGACATGAAATCAAACATTCCAACGTAAACAAGTGTGTGAAAATCTTTTGTTGGGTCAATTTGCCCGAGGAGATAAGATACAAAGCAGCTGAGTGTGTATTCTTATACATTATATATACTGTGGAAAATCTGATAAGACAGACCAATATTACACAAGGTGTATTATCTGTATGGGCTGTATTTCACATGTGTTGAATTATCTATATTGTATATAACATTTCTATTTTAACCTTATTTACTCTGGATTCTGTTTCTATTCTTATTTTCTCATCCTATGACTTTTTTCTGTGCTGTCGTGTCAAATTGAATTCCCTCTATAAATAAAGCAACATCTCATCTTATAATATAAACCAATGGGTTCTCAAAACGGGCTCCAGAGTCCTTGAGACGCTCACAGGGTTGTCGAAGAAAACGTAAATCCATTTGTACTTCAATCCATTTGTATAAGCGAGGTCACACTTGCTGTACATCTCAAGACACTGAATCATTATCTAGTGTAGAAATCACATGATCCCGAGAATAAATTCCCATCGACGGGTTTTAAAATGAACAACATGAGGTCTTTGACGTGTAAAAGCATTAAAGTCACTGGTACTAGACATCCTGTATTATTATCGACACAAAGGAAAAGCTGTAAAAGCTGCAAGGAATTCATATTTTCCTTGTCAATCATGTAATCAAGTAATTATTTAACTGTTTTATCTTTAATATGTAAGAAAACACTGACAAATGCCCAAATGTTATCATCAGGACAGTTTGAGGAAAACAACAGCTGTACATTTAAATATAAAGGAAGCAGGGATTTTGCAATTTTTTATTCTGTGATGGTTTTTAAAATGAAACATCAATAATTACAATGTATTGAAATCCACTCATTATTCTAGGTGCTGAGGAGGAACAGATGAGGTGATGAAACCCAGTGTAACCAACCTGCTCTGGTGTAAAACCAGTTGTCATCACAGGGAGCCATCTCCTTGTGCCTGGCAAGCTTCACAGTGTCGACCCACTCTGGGACCTTCAGTTTGCCAGACCTGAAAAAAGTAAAAATAATTACCAGTTAATGTGACAAATCAACTGACTGGGCCATTTCAACATATGGCACAACAAAATCATATTTCATAATAACACATATGTATTGCTGCATTTTTTAAACATTGGAATGTGAAATAACCAAATAGAATCTAATTAAAGCTCATTCCATTTTATGCCAGCATCTTATTGTTTATTTGTCAATAAAAACAATCCATCATCCCTGTTTCATATATGTGAAGATTTCAATCAATAATTTTTTTTTTTTGTAAGTTATTTGGAAACATCACTTTAGGTAAATGCATTTGTCACAGTATTATTTTATTATTTGAATATATGAATACATTTTTTCAATAGTTAATAATATGATGACAATAATAATAATAGTAACATTTTACATCTTATCTTATCTTATTCTAAATGATGAAACTCTACAGTGTTTTTTTTTTCATATCATAAAATCAACTCTTATTTCTGTTTATTTCCATGAGGCAGCCGCCTATAGTATAATATATTATATAAGTATAATAACAATATATAAAAGTGTATTTTTACCATTATTATTTGACTACACGAATACACTTATATAATAGTTATTAATAATAATAATGACAACAATAACAGTAACTTATATCTTACATTACATTTCCCTCTCATCTTAAATGAGGAAAGAGTTTTTTCTCTTATTCATTCCCATGAGGCTCAGCCTGTGTGATTGACAGCTCTCCGCAGCTGCAGTGTGTGTGTGTGTGTGTGTGTGTGTGTGTGTGTGTGTGTGTGTGTGTGTGTGTGTGTGTGTGTGTGTGTGTGTGTGTGAACTTCTCTGACTTCTTGAGGAAGGCGGACAGAGCCCTGACGAACTCCTGCTGGTTGACATCCTTCACTGTCACACTCGGCATCTGGAAAAACACACAGTGAGTTGAAATGTTACATTTGACATCTTCCTCCGAGAAGCTTTCGTGGACCAAAAGAAAAATCGTTAGCTAACTAGCTAGCTAACTAACTTGCTAGCTAACTAACTTGCTAGCTAGCTAAAGTAGCCGTTTAGCAGGCACGGCTCACTGCGGCTGACAGCTCGGCCACACGTGCAGCTTTCATCTTACACAGTAAAAAAAAACTTGCATGTGCATCTTACTTTTCATGTACTGTGCAGAGTCGACAGTCAAGTGCTGGGCGGGGGGAGGGATGGAGCTCGGTCCCAGTTTGGCCCGGAGCTGATGCGGGGAAGCAGCAGCAGAGAGAGGGATGCTGAGGAGGGAGGGATGGAGGGAGGGATGCTGAGGAGGGATGGAGGGAGGGAGGGAGGGATGCTGAGGAGGGATGGAGGGAGGAGGGATGCTGCCCTCATCATGATACCGTAGCCTGAGTTAACCTCACCAGCAGCTGCAGATCACAGCTTATCCCTGCCCTTGGACTCCGCTACCCCCAAACACTGACTCTAACCCCCCCAGTTATATCTCAACCACACGATGGGATTCATGTATTGTGTGAACGTGGTGGTTAAATTAGTTTTTTTATTTATTTATCTCTGTGGTGGTGATGGTGGTGCTGCTGCTGCTGCTGGGATGGGAGTGAGCTGCTCCCGCTGGATCCCAGCAGAGGGTGGCGTTGTGTCACCTTTCTCACATCTCTGGCCCTGTTTCCCTCTCTCGTCAGACCCAGGGGCCTCTCAGGAAGTGTGCTGCAGTCAGCCGGAGAGGAGAGGACACCACCATAGGAGGGTCAGTGCCCCTCCTCTCTTTATCCGGCTTCTATACGAGGCTACCACGTTTTTATAAAGACACTATGAATGAATGAAAACGTGTTTTGTGGCTTATAACTTTTGTTGGAGTGTGATGAGGATCACGATCTTTCTTATTTCCTGCATGAGACGGAATGAAAACTCTTTGCCACAGCCATCTTTTTAGATTGTGTCCACTGTCCAGGCCTTTTTCTTTGTCAAGGTGACTGATGTCCTTGGAAAGCAAAGCAGGAGGCAGCGAGGCAGCGAATATGAGTAATTCATAAATAAAAGCTCTCAATTCTGCAACAAAGGTGGTTCTTTGTAAAGACAGAGAGAGAGAAAGGGTTTTTATTCACACCTCTTTGCAGGGATCTTGGAAATCATCCGTTTTTTATAAAGCAATTAGAAATTTAAAAAAAAAACATAATTGCTCACACACTTTGTCTACCTGTCACAATATCTGCAGGCAACATCTGAGCTGTATTGAACCACAAAATGCAAATGTATTTTCATCTTGTGTTCACAGTATGAGCCACAAATCTATTTCCTAGGACACCAAAACATCTGCTTGACACTCTGCAGGTTAATTAGGTCTGCAAATAACAGTTATTTGTTCACTTTTGCTTCTTGTTTAAAATGTAATGTCAATGGTGAATGCTAGTTACAAGTTACCAGGAGTACGGTTTTCTTACTTATTCTGTCATGTGGTTAACAAACCTGCAGAGTATTGGAAATTATTTATTAAATATTTATTAAAATCTATTCTTTCATTTTGTGAACTAAATGCTTTATGGTTGTAGGTTCTTAGATTTGAGAATTCACTTATTATTGAGAAAATAAATGTCTTTAATTGATAGTTTTAGACCTACTGTTTATTTACTAAATTATTACATGTATATATTTTAAGAATACAAACTAACAACAATCTGAGTCTGATGTGTGCATGTGATGATCACGGTCTAAGTTTAAAATGAAAATGACAGGACGTTGTGTTTAGAGCTGAATTATTCAGTCCTCAACAGTCCCTTTTGGTTTTTGAATTGTCACTTCAAGAGCATCAGCAGGTTGAACGCCTCATGTTTTAGCTCTGACAGCTTCGCATACAACTTTATTTATTATTTCTGACACTTTCTTTTGAAGGAGTGATTAACTGACAAAACAGTTGGATTAATTACAGCACTCACTACGTCCATTGCCTTCAAAGCATTTGCTTAATTTCAGTACTTTGTCAGAAGTGCATTTGAAAAAACCCTGCCGTTTTTTAATCATTTTCTTACTTTGGCCCTGAGAGCTTATGAATTTCCTTTCAGGTATCCAGGCTCACATCGTACACGGATTAACACCAGCATGTTAAACACAGCATGTAAAAACTACATAGACAAATGTGCGTGTATAAGTGTGCGGGACATGTTCATATCACACACACACACACACACACACACACACATGCACAAACACACACACCGCAGCCTTGCGCTTTCTGTGTGTCAGTTGTCTAAGCTTCTTCCCCTCCCCCCCTTTCAACATCTCTCTCCCCTTTTTTGTCCCCCTCACCCTCTCCTTTTCCCTCCCACTTGCTCTCTCCTGCCTGCTAGCACTATTTCAAGCCTCTGCTGAGGAGAGAGAGAGAGACGGAGAGGGAGAGAGAGAGAGGGGAGGGGAAAGCAGACAGAATTTAGAGTTCAAGTGCACGTGCAGAAAATAGGCTGAATAGAGGAGAGTCGGAGCAGAAAGGAAACCAGGAAAAGGAACGGCAGGGGCGGGAGACAAAGCACACAGCAGCTCTTTCTTTTCCTCTTTCTTTCTCTCTATTTTCTTCTCACAGACCCGAGAAGGTATTAGTCCTGGAATGGGTGGTGTGAAAAAAATTAAAAGCTCCAAATTAAAATACAGTGAGTGTGAAAGAGAAAAAAAAATGTATTCCTATCCCTGCCCCCTCCTCTTTCCTCTCCCCACTGACACACTCCTCCTCTATCCCTCCCTCTTGGATATTTCTCTATGAACCCCCCGGTCTATCTCTTTCTCTCCCTCTCTCTCTCCTCTCTGGCTCTCCTTTCTCTCCCCACCCACCTCACATGCACACACCCCGGACTCCTTCCCACTCCTTCTCCTCACGCGCTCTTACTGTCTACTTTCGCTGGGGACGACTGCAACAAGCTCAGTTTTTTTTCCTTCTTTTTCTTTTGCTTGCCATCCTTTGCTTTTGGTTATGCCCTCATGTAAGGAGGCACCGCCACACAGATGCTTCACCCTTACTCTACGTGGCGACTCTGAAAAAAAAGCAGGGCCGTGGATTCTCCCTGCGTTAGACTGCATGCCACAAACTGCAGTATTTTTTTTTTTTCAACTTAAAACTCGATTTCAGTTTAGAGACGTTTTTCTTTTTCAAATCTCATCTTCAATCTGAAGCGCTAGATGAGGGTGGAAGAAAAAGAAAAGTGTCCGATTAATAGACAGATGAAGGGGACATGGGCAAAGAATGAGGGGAAAATGGAGAGCATGGTCTGCGGGAGAAAGTGAGAAAGACGGAGAGAGGGAGAGAGAGAGAGAGAGAGAGAGGTAGGAAAAAGAGTACCGGCACTGGCAAGAAAAACGGGAGGGGGAAGAGAGGAGAAGGGGGACCAGTAGGGGATAGACTTAGGAAGGAGGGACGGCTGGATAGAAAATGGCAAAAATCGCGGGAAAAGGAGAAAAAACTAAACTCCAGAATGAGAGGGAGCCGGACTTCTCGCCTCACTCAGGCTTGCAGTCTCTGGTTGCCTTTCATTTTTTGTTTTTTGACATGATTTTTCATCACTTCTGCGGTCACCCTCTCATTCATCTGTGAGTATACTGTGTGTACACGTTCTTTTTCCTTTCTCACACATGCAGCCTCCCTGCGTTCCGTCTTCCCTTGAAGCCTTCTCCTCTCCTTCGCCTTCGCTTCATTTTTCAACTGTCGTCTTTTTTCTTGTTTGAAAAATGTGTTCCCTAGGTTGCTAATCCCTCCATCCTGTTTGTCTATCCCATCTCACGCTCCACCTTCTCTCCCTCTTTCGCTGTCTCTCTCTTTCCTCTTTCAGCTCCTCTTTATTGTGGGTTATCGCTGTTCTCTTTGCCTCTCCTTGAAGGATTACCTCTGCTCACATTCAGATGAGGGCTGAGGGAAAGGGATCATCGAGTGCACCCCGTTTTAGGGGGGCCCGTGCATGGGAGGGTAGCACATGCAGGAGGCAGGGTGTGTGCAATTGTGTGTGTGTGTGTGTGTGTGTGTGTGTGTGTGTGTGTGTGTGTGTGTGTGTGTGTGTGTGTGTGTGTGTGTGTGTGTGTGTGTGTGTGTGTGTGTGTGTGTGTGTGTGTGTGTGTGTGTGTGTGTGTGTGTGTGTGTGTTCGTATGCTGGGGTGTTAAAGGAGCCGGCAGTGGCGGACAGACACTCCTGCTTACGCATGCGTGGATTTGCACAATCACGTTTCATGTTTCATATTCAGGGAATGATTGCGCGATAAGTTAGTTATAAAATGCACAGAAACAGAAGGTGAGGTGTTAAATGAGGCGGAACGAAGCGACGAAACACTGTAAGTGCTGCAGGTTTTCTTCCTCCTCTTCTCTCATTCAGTTCTTTTACTCCTCCCATGCTTTTCCCCCCCTTTTCTATCCCATCTTCCATCCGTTCATCCGGGTATCCCCAGTTTATCTGTTGGTCCGCCCGTAAAAAAGACGAAACCCACGGTCCAAGATGTGGTTCGGTGTTAACCAAAGATAAGGGTGGATTTATTCAAGCGCCTAAGCTGCGTAACATCCCGGAGTCAGTTTCAACAAGTTTTTCATTTTTACATCCTGCGCATTTGGCCAACACGACTTTTGTCTGATGTGGTGAAGTTCCAGGTAAAGATGGAGGCTTTCGGTGCAAATCTGCGATGTTAGGATGTCGACAGCAGCAGATTACATGAATGCATTTTTGCACTTTAAATACAGTGGAGGCTAGACAGTAGACAGAGGCATGACACTGTGTTTAAAACGCAGGTCTGCTATCGTCCATTTGCAGACCATCTGCTATAACCTCCATCGAGTGTAGTGTACCTCGTTCCCCGCAGTATCAGCCTCAGATATCTCCTGGCATCTCTTTCCTTTCCTCTTCCTCGCCTGTTTTTTTTATCTGCTCTCTTATGTTTTTTATTTACACAGCCTCCTGTTATCTCTGCCCACATTTTCTCCATCATTTGCCACAGTCGTTATCCGTATCCGATATTTCTCGCTGGCATCGTTCCATAGGAAACGTGCATACATGTGTGTGTTCCTCGAACGAAAAGCAGAAGCACATTTAGACTCTGCTCGTTCCTGGAACATTTGAAAATCTCTCTTTGTCATGTGTTCGTGAATCAGGCGAGGTTATTGAAGTTATTTGAGGACATTGTTGTAAAAGTTTTGATTAAAACCAGTGCGGATATTCTTTAATTAAATAATGAATTATGGAGATATAATAAGAAAGAAGCTGGCGCCGTTAGATAACAGTTACTGGCCCAGTTCTGTAATAACGTTCAGTTACTAAGTGTGTGCTGGATTAATTCATATGCAATGATTTGATTAATACATAATGATTTGACATTTATGGGCAGAAAGCATCGCTGCGTTGTGTGATAAGCCAAGGGGGAGGATGCTTTTGTTTCGTAGCGTCCCTGCCACAACCTTTCCGTGACCTCCACTTCAGCGTTGGAGAAAATGAAGAGCAAAGTCGTTGATGTCAAAAATGTTTTTCCTGAACCAGGAACCTTCAACTTGTCCTTATTTGTTTTCAAATTTGACTTTTACTTTACCAAATCTGCCTAGCACCTTTGATACCACTCCTAAGGGGATTTTATGGTAATGCGAGTGTAGTTGGACCCTCAGGTTATGAAATATTACTCAGACAGACCTGGTGTTATGTAATCTTACATAACTGAGGCGGCAGCTCAGCAGGCTCGTGATCAGGGGCTCTGGAGGAGAGGCTATATGGGTCTGCTTATGGTATGAACTCACTGACAGGGTCAACACACTCATGAATACCTGTTCCTTAAAGGGGAAGAGGCCCCCACTGCAGTATTCTCACATATGGAGTTAAGTGTCTGACACCTAAAGGCTGAGGAAGTAGAACAACGTCACCTATAGGAGCTTACTGCCTCTCTTGCCTCAGTCATTTTAAACCACATTTCTGTGTGAGATACTCAAGGTACAACAACCCGGCGCTGTTCCCATGATTCTGTACCAGCTCTCTGTGAATCTCTGTGTTTCTCATTCATAATTGATGACATTCAACCGCAGCATACATTAATGGATCGAACAGACCTCAGGAATTCCCATGCAAGCTGCCATTGTGTGTAGCAGGTTTGAGTTTGTGCGGCTGAATTTACTGCAAACTGACAAAGCCACTATCGTTTGAGTACGACAGACCTGGTGTGCAACACGAGTAGTACTAATGCCTGCAAGAGTCAAGGGTATTTATTTAATAGAAGATTAAAAAGACTAATGGTTTTGTTGGGTGGGGCCTAATAAAACAATATAAAATGCATATTCTATCTGATATGTTGATATTTATATGATCATTTTTAATGACTCACCCATAACCCAGAATTAGTTCTATAGTATGATTATAATGTGAATAATGTCTGTTTCAGATTGAGCTGCCGAGACAACCTGAACCTTTTCTTTGAAGATGTTGATCAGGTAAGGAAACATTTTCTGTTCATAGTTAAGTCGTTTAAGTGTCCAGAAGAAACAGCAGATACTTTTTTAACTTATCTAAAAAAAATGAGTGTGTGTTTAGGTTTGTGAGAAATCAAGTGCTTTACTGAGCAGATTTGTGCTTAATGGCAGTCAGCAGTCAGGAACTCTTGGTCAGCCATTTTAGTCTGTGGCTCGATCGAAACGTCAATACACCATCAGAATAATTGAATTACTCTTCCCTGACTCATTCTGTTGTGATTAACCTCGCAGTTATGTGCTAACCGTCGGCCTGCGTGAAAGCAGCGAACGGACAATCTCTCATTTTGTTAGCGCACCGCTCGGCCCGGTGTAACAATGTTGGCTGTGACTTATCTTAGTACGCAACACGTGAAAGGTCATCGGTTGGTCACGTCCCGATTATCAGATGCTGCTGAAAAGTGAGAGAGTGCGGGTATAAAGAGCGTCCTGTGGTCTAGCCTTGAAGCTAGCTTTGGAGATGCCTCACATTACATTTTTGTCTTTGTGCTGATGTCACCCCCGTGCCCCCGGTCCAACAGCAGGAGAATAAGAGCTACATTCTGCCTCTGTCACACAATAGAGCCCTTCTTGGCCTGATATTTTCACAATGTGTTTTTTGCAGAGGAGCGATGCGCACACACACACACACACACACACACACACACACACACACACACACACACACACACACACACACACACACACACACACACACACACACACACACACACATTCTCTGCAGGCAGCACAGAACATCGATTCAGGGCTGGTTGAGCTCTGCACTTTACCTGATATTTCAATTCTCGTTGAAGGTGTTTGCTCAGAGATTTGCAGCAATCCGCTCCCACTGTTCAGGAAGTGCCTTGCAAATACACTGCAGGTCATTTATTAGATTTCAAGATTTATTCCCAGCACCTACTCAGAATGAGAAATGTTAAATTCTGCCTTATAAACTATGCAGTGTCGGCGGCATGCGGATCTGCGGAATTGTTAAAGTGATGTATTTCATGGGTCGGTGACAGAGGAGCCACTGCAGTACAGTAGGGTGGTGTGGCATGGGTTAACGTCTGAGGACTGGAGGAATGTGTCCGGGTCGACGGGGAGAATTCCTCAGTCCTGCGCGACTAGGTCACTGCACTGACAAGAGTCTGCCACCTATTTCCGCATGCGCACTGCCGCCCTGCGCCTCCGTCTCGCTCGTTCTTTTTCTAATTCTGCCTGCCCATCCTTCCTTTCTCTCTCTCTCTCTTGCCCCTCTTCCTCTCTGTCTGGCTCCTAGTCTGTCCTTCTCTCTCGCCCTTCCTTTCTTTTGTGTTTCATCATTTCATCTTTTGTTCTTCCTGTTCGTTCTTTGTCTGTCTCCTTCTGTCTCTTGTGTCTCTCCTTTAGTTCATCTGTCTGTTCTACTTTGCCATATCATATTTTTTCAGACTCTTTCTTCTACCTTGTATATGTCCCCGTGCACTTTTCGCTGTTGTTTTTCATCTTCAAATACTCGTACCTTCAGGTATTTATACTCCAAATGTCATTATTCTGTCATTGTTGTCTGATTTATCCATTCTCCAACCCTCCTATCTTTTCTGTGTCAATTCTGTCTGTCTCATTAGTTTTCTGCGGGTTATTGAGTTCAGTGCTGCAGGTGCTTTCAAGTGGACGTGTTAGGAGGGCAGAGGCGTGAGACAAAGGAAGACGCAGACATTTACATTCTCTGTATGCTTGTGAATATGACACTGGCATGCTTGTTATTAATGCAGGGCTGTAGCATGCATATGGTGCCTGGTGGTGCTGGTCATGTATGATTTATATGGCGTGTTCCCACACACAGGCTCAGGGCGTTCATAGCAGCTATCAGTATTCCTGAGTGAAGGAGTTTGAAGACTCTCACCTCTTCATTGGCTGTCAGCGGGGGTGACAGACAGACCCCGAGGTACAGGGGTGTTTCTGCTGATGGCACATGTGGTGATTTGACACAGTCTGAACTCTGCACACATGCTCGCTGAATGGAAGCACATTTCTCCCTTTTACACACACGCAGAGTATAAACAGCTTTATAGCTCATGCGGAGGGAGATTCAACTGCAGATTCTCACGTTCTTTTGTTCATACATGTAAATTACTAGTGAAGTTTGATTTGTTTTTTTACTTTACTTTTGTGAAAGATGTTCATTGTTTTCTTAGGACTTAAAACGATTGTGAAAGTGTATTAAAACGGAATTAACAGCCTTTTTTTCTGTTACTGACAACTTACCTATCTTGTAGTGCTTTTAGATTAAAACTAACAATGTGAAGACAGCAGTGGGCATTTTCAATTATCACATCTTTAATTATGGACTCATTGAAAATCAACCCATTAGTCGGTGATTAAAAAAATAATTACACCATACGCACTAAGTAATTTTCCATACATTGCAGTGACTGACAGTGTGTCGAAAATATTCTGTCATGTTAAATTATTAATTTTAGTGTCGTGCCCTTTCAGCAGTCCATTTACATTGAAACTAGTAATTTGAATAATTAAATGAAAAATATAAAAAAATATTCAGTATATGCAGCAAACACTTACAATGGCAAATTTATTTCCTATGAAACATTAATATGTCTGTATACCAACTATCTCATCTCTGTGTGACACTGAACTGTTTTTAACCTCAAAGTGGGATTCAGAATTTCGAGCTCTTCAAATAATATTTAATTTAGCTCTGAGAGCAGGGTTGTAAATCTCTGTTTGTTTGTTTGCTTGTATGTATGTATGTATGTATGTGTGTGTGTGTGTGTGTGTTGTGTGTGTGTGTGTGTGTGTGTGTGTGTGTGTGTGTGTGTGTGTGTGTGTGTGTGTGTGTGTGTGTGTGTGTGTGTGTGTGTGTGTGTGTGTGTGTGTGTTCATCTGCCCACCACCAAGCATCTAAAGCCCTGGCAGAGGGGAGGTGAGATGTGAGTAATAACAGCGACTGATGATGTCACAGACAGCATCACGCCGCTTCAGCTGCCCCCGTGACCCGGCTCTAGGATGGCAGCAGCAGCGCAAGCACCCGTGGGTAACACCCGCCAGAGCACATTAGAGGAAGGGAGATGGAGAGAGGCAGGGATGGAACACACAGAACACAGCTCAGGGGGACAGAGAGAGAGAGAGGGGGAGAGAGGGAGAGAGACGGACAGAGGGGGGGAGGCTGTCAGATTAAAGAGAACAGAGAGGAAGAAAAGCTGAGAGACATGCCTCTCCGTGTTTTTAAGCAGACTGTCTAGTTGGAGTTGATGTTCTACATTAATGCCTCAAGTATCTCTCACTTTCTGTCAGTCTGTCCTTCCATCTGTAGATCTCTCCGAAGGCTTTGCCTCCTCTTGAAATGACACTTAAAATACAAAGTGAGTCTTGTGCTGATTGAAAAAGCAAGGACGCAAGGTTAATACGTGGTCAGTGAGAAAATAATGCAACACCAACTTTGAAAATCAACAAACAGACAGAGGTGAAAACATAACCTCCTCGGCGGAGATAATAAAAAATCCAAATAATTGTGGGTTGCAGCCTTTTATAGACTGTGTCTCACTTTCTCTCATGGCCCATTTTGTTCACGTAACACACACTTATCTGCAGCATCTACAGTATGTCTCTCTCTCTCTCTCTCTCTCTCTCTCTCTCTCTCTCTCTCTCTCTCTCTCTGCCTCTCACTTTATCTCGTTTGTATCCATGGTCACTGTCTCAACTTAGCTCACTGTGCAAAATTGCCAAAGGTGAAAATGATAGTGTGGGTTCAACGAGGGTGCAATGAGCTACAGTGATGTGGTTGAAGGATTGCTGATCTCACTGTTTCAGCCGTTAATCTCTCCACAAATCTGACGGACGGCCTCAGAAGTCACTGTCACTGTCACTGGCTGCAACTCTCAATATCCGGTCTCTCCTT
The DNA here is from genome assembly GCF_022539355.2 of Hippoglossus stenolepis. Taxonomy (NCBI): domain Eukaryota; kingdom Metazoa; phylum Chordata; class Actinopteri; order Pleuronectiformes; family Pleuronectidae; genus Hippoglossus; species Hippoglossus stenolepis. The sequence goes on from NC_061499.1 coordinate 7,519,351, forward strand.
TGCTCTACTAGGTCCATTAAGTGCAGCGAAATATACAGCGGTGGCATCTGTGTCCCTCTGAGACACACTAAAGGACAATACAATATGCTACTTACAACCAAATATGATATAGGAGTCAATACTTTCATGCATAGGAAGTAAGAGGAATTCCCCACTGTTTGATGCTGTCATTATGTGGC